>NC_090300.1:121644375-124093750 GCF_039906515.1 Pseudorca crassidens | reverse complement strand
TTTAATCACTTGCTGCTGCATCAGCTCTATGATTTTTGCCCTGTGACATTGGCACAAATAATTTAAATGTGGGGATTGTATTGAGAACATTTTTAAAAAGTAAACATTCCATTACACAAATATAATGCCAATTTGCAACACAATTGGAATGCTTCATGACAAGCACCTACTAAATAGAATAGGTATATACAAAAAGAAATCAACCTTTCAGCACCTGGCTTATTTCTGGGCTGTTAAAACTAGTTACGGAAAAAAAATAAAAGGATAAGCTAGTTTTAACTATTGTAATAGTCACTCTATTTCTATAGTTTCACTCTATTTGGCCATTATTAGGCCACTTTCCATTTCCAAAAGCAAAATAAAAGTTAATTTGGAGAGTTTATAGGCTTGATATTATACTTAGAGCTAAATGATCTTTAACTTTAGTTATTCATGTAAAAATGAATCAGTACCAATTTAACGCTCATGTAATTGATGGTCATGTAGAGCTGCTTGCCTTTTATATCATTAGTATGATTTGATACCCTTAGCAAATTCCAAATTAACTGCCCTCATATGCTCCTACATCAGTATGTTTTTGGCTACTCTTGTTTTCATCTTTTTACCTTCAAAACAGCCTATTTATTAGATCTATTATTGGCTAGATGGCTAGTGATTATAAATAAAATGTAAACCACAGGGAATATAAATTTGAACTTTATTGCCACAAATTTAATAAAAACATTTGTATCGTAGCTGGTCACTATAACCTGTTAATGGAAATATAAATTTTGACAAACTGAACCCCAAAATTTCTTTTTATATTACCACTTAAACTTTTAAAATTGTTGTGTCTGTAATACTTTAGGACTTGTTATCTATTACTATGATTATTTTTAAAAAACTGCTGATTTTGAAAATTAGCCACTTTTAACATATTCAAACATCAATGTGCGGTAGTATTTCTTAAACTGCACCTATTATTTCCCTCACATAAGAGTAGCAATCAGGCACTTCCCTGGCGGTCCAGTGGTTGAGACTTCGCCTTCCAATGCAGGGGAGTGTGGAAGACTCAACAAAGACTTTAAATTTGGTCCACATTAAAAAAAAACCTTAAAAAAAAAGTAGCAATCAGAAACCTACTTTTATCATCCTTATTTCTTGCTTTAAATATCTTGTCATAAATAACTTTAATTTGAACCCTTTTACTGTAAGTGAAAGCTGGACTCTCCTTTTTTTCACCCTTCAGTAAATGCCTCCACATTGACACATATATCATTTATGTCAGAGGTTTAAGCATGGATTAAAAATGACATGCCTCGAGGAAAATATCTATTCCTGACAGCCATTTTGCAAAATACTGCATATTATTTACATATTGCATGTCATGAAGATTCCTACTGGCATAGTAAGAAATTAATCAAAATACAAATCTTTGAGAGAACAGCTCTAAGAAAAAGAACAATGGTAGAATTTAACAACTGTAATTGAAGAGTTCCCTGTATCAGGCAAACTATTTAACTCTCATTCTGTGGGTGGAGATGGTTTATTAAATGACACAGCAGGACTGTGCTCTCCAGAATCACATTTCATGAGTCTTTGGCTCCTCTAAGAAGTACATGCTACATCTCCGCTATAGCAACACCACCGTTAAAATAAATTGTGTCATCATATTTAGAATGGCTGAAAGTGTTTTTGCCAATTCCTTACAGTCGTTTATATACAGAGAGTAACTTATCAATCTTATAAGACCAAGTGTCAGAGATACTTACTGATCATTTATTTGACATAAAATTATATTTGAAATGTATTTCAAAAATACTTCTTAAATATTTTATTATTTTTTAAAATATTTTTGGTTGGATTTCCAAGAATTCTATTCAGAGGAGAAATGCTAAGTCAAGTGCCTGCCTTGACAGACTTAACAATCACACTTGACAATATTTTAGTTCTGGTTGTGTGTTTATTTAAGTCCTACCTACTCATCTGCATATAATATAATGTACCATCAAGTGTTCAGAGAAGTGAACACTCAATACATTCTCCAAATTGTTGGTTATTTCCTATATGAGGAGTATACGATTTAGAATTTTTTTTCCTTGAAGAGAAATGAGAATGATGCTTAAACAACAACACTCCCACTGGCCACACTGGCCATGGCTAAATTTAAGAAGAGCTGGCTTTCCCCCTCACCAATCAGCAGTGTTATTTTTGTCCCTGCAGTTACACTCTCCCCTCATCATTAGTTTTCTTGAAGATTGAAGAAAGCATTTCACGGCACTTTAGAGTTACTAAAGTTAGGTGAGTTGTGTGTATGTGGGAGTTGAGGGGTTGTAGTGGATGCTTCTTCAGAAATCTTGTCAAGACAATAAGTTGCACAATCGAGGAGAGGATTTGCCTTGGAGGAACTGCTGCTGTAGGAGTACACAGTTCCCTCAGCCTTTCCCAGTGGAGAACCTGCCCTTGTTCCGAATTATCACTCTTTCTTTGGTTCCAATGTCTTCTTCAGCACCCTGTGTACACTGCTTTCTTCCTTCTAGGTCTGTCCATCATTGACCTTACTTGTTAGTGCTCTCATCCACGTTCCCTTCTGTCCTCCTTCTCCTTGTCACATACCCACCAAGTGCCACTTACTGAGACTCAGCCTAAACCCTGCCTATAGCTCAGACCAGATGGTTGAAATGATTCTGTTTAATCAGCCCAATAACAGACAGTAACATACTGTGAGATGAGTTTGAGGTTAACTGAGTTGAAGCCTTGACTTTGACACTAAGTGGTTATGCTTGGCATTAGCAAATAACAGAACACCTCCGATGCCCGAATTTTCCATTAGCAGGTGCAAAGCAGGTGCTTTGTGACCACCTAAAGGGGTGGGATAGGGAGGGTGGGAGGGAGGGAGACTCAAGAGGGAAGAGATATGGGGATATATGTATATGTACAGCTAATTCACTTTGTTATAAAGCAGAAACTAACACACCATTGTAAAGCAATTGTACTCCAATAAAGATGTTAAAAAAGAAAATTGAAATAGTCATAGTAATTACCTAATTCACAAGAATGCACTGACAACCAGGACTGAGCACGCCAGGTAATGTGTAGGCACTTTTCATAAATTATGTCTGATTTTTACAACAACCTTGAAAATCTCTAATATATATCTAATTTATATATGAGAAGACCCAGTCTCAAAAAGAAAAGTAACTAACTCAGAACGATAGTTTTAATCCACCAACTCCAACACATCTTTCCTTTATACACCACCTTCTCTCTCCAGATAAGACAATGTGCATGGAAACTTTGCAAACAGTAAGGTTTTTTAAAAAGATTTTATTATTCTTGCTAAGTTCAGCTGGTTCTGGACAAGTCAGTTGCAGGAGGGCATATAAGGTAGACCAAGCCCTTACAGAACCAAACCTTATAGAACAGGATATGTTGGCAATGATACTAGTTTGAGCCACAGCAACTGCCTCTCTCTGTCCCGTTGTACATATCATAAAACCCAAATCTAAGAAGATTATTACATACAAACTTGAAAGGTGCTCATGAATTGAAAGGATCTACATAAATGAGGCAGATGACATGTAAAAGAGGGATCAAACAAGAGGATCTGATGGAAATCACTGCTGTAGATGTAGAGACATTTAATTTTTCCCTCCTCTAATCTGATTTCTGTGTTATTGGGAGGAAGTAATACCATTATCGTCTACCTTTAATAATAGAAAAATTATCTACTTATCTCAGTTTTATATATTCTTCTAATTAGATTATTTTTATTCTTTTGATCTTAAGTATAACATGGTAATAAAAAATAAGATAGAACTGGGATACTCAAAGTGGTTGATGAAGTTTTACATTCGTTTAGAATGTCTTTCTAATAAGCAAGATAAATAAAGTAGATTAAGAATTTCATAAAGTTAGTTAACCCACTTGAAGCATCATACTCTTAACTGGAAGATCTGTGCTTTATTTTTTTCTAATAAATTTGCATTAAGTTCAGTTCCAAATTGACTCCTGAACAGTCTAGGCCAATTATCTAGAAGGTAGAGATTTTATCCCCCTTTCCTGACAGTCAAATGCCTCAATACAATATTCAGGATGGTGAAGCTTCTTCTCTACTGAAAAAAAAGTAGGAAAAAAGAAGAAATAACAAGAAATGGCAGGATTAGTAATTTACTAGCCCTTCTCATAAGAGAGTGACAGATGTAAGATTTGTTCTATTATGAAGTTTCATCTTTTTTTCTACAGTAGAGCATTGATACCTTATTTCATGAAGCCTATTTATAAAAGATGCTTTCAAAATTGTTTTCTTGCCTAAATAATTTTGGGAAATGCTGAATACTATTATGCCTTCTTGGAGAATCACAAAGAACATAAGAATATTTAAGGTTTTGAGAAATTCTTCAGTAAAGAGACCTGTTAACCTATATTTTTCCCTTACACAAACTCTAAAATGTATCTGTCAAAACCAGTATTCCAAGAAATATAATTGGAAATTTATGGGCATATAGTATTATGTCTGAAATAAACAATATGTTACTAATGATTTTTCAATGCTTTCCTTTTCAGCGGACTGTGGAGGACCTTTTGAACTGTGGGAGCCAAATACAACATTCATGTCTATGAACTTTCCAAACAACTACCCTAATCAGGCTTTCTGTAAGTCATTTCTTTTCCAGCCATGAGAAACAAATGTATATATCAAAGTTACATTCTCCCCTTGACACAGCAAAGTAATTATAAATTTGCTGTATCTGAATACAACTACCACATCTGTGAGATTGTTTAATAGAATGATAACAAGAATAACAATAATTAATTACTAACTTTTTAGCATTTATTTTATGCCAGTCACTGCACTAATGCTTTATATACCTTATTTTAGACAGTTCTCACAATAATTCTTTAAAACAGATGATATTATTATATTTCTCAAATTTAAAAGTTGAATAAAACCAGTAAGTGAAAGAGGCAGCCTTACCCCAGACACCACTCCCCTTGATTATGCATATAATGTTTATGGTGTGCATAACAAAGTTGCAATTCCATAGAATAAGGTCAGTGGAAAGTATAAAAAGCAAAGAGCCAGTTGTGACATACACACCCTTTATAAATATAGACTAAGGTCAATAAAGCAGGCAGTTATAGTAATGTGATTAGATTCCCGATATAAAAGACGAACTAATAAAGAGGATCACTAAAATATTCTAAGTCTAGAGAGAATAGACTAGTATGCTAAAACCATAAAAAGCTTGTCTCTAGGTCATTAGTCCTAAATAGAAAAGCTCATAAGGCTGCTTAGAGATTGTCTGTGTTAAAGATGCAGATTCCCAGGCCCATCCTACAAAGATTCCACTCCAGTAGTTCTGAGAAACAGACATGTTCTTCCCCTGCCTTTCACAGCCATCCATAACACCACCAACCTAAATGGAAAATTCTACCAGTGAAAAAAATGCCCCAATGATAGTGAAAAATGTGTCATTAGAAAATGTCATTTCTTCCTTCAAATGATCCAGAGATAAGTATTATTTTGATAGGATAATAGAGTCACTACTATAGGGAGATATCTGATTCCAAAAAAATAAACAGCCATTAATCTAATTTGACTTGTATGGGGAACCAGAGATGATCATCTCTTCTTCGCATTGGAAATATCTTTTAAACGTGTCGTTTGTACAAAGTAATGATTTAAAAATATCTGAAAATAAGCAGAACATTGAAAGAACAATTTGGAGAAATTTATTAAATTTATTGATTTATTCAACAAATATTTATTGAATGCTTCATCTGTTAGGAACTGAAGTAAGTAAAGAAGAAACAAACATAATTCAGTCTACATAAGGATTCAGATAAATTGTCAGGCATCACAAAATGTCTAAGGTACTGTTTGTAATAAGTGCAAAGGCAGGAGACTGTGGAGGGACATGAGAGGTACCTAACATACAAAAAGTTCAGAGGTAGAAGACCTTGATTTTTTTTTCTTGAATTTTCAAGCAAAGTTAAGTAATAATAACAAATGAAGTGTGAAGGTATTTCACACCACATTAAGCAGTTTGGATTTTATTCTGAGAGCACTAAGGAAACTTTAAATGGTTTAGAGGAAAATAGTGATGAAATCATGTTTGCATCTTCGATGGATCCATCTGGCTGTAGAATCAGAGACAGGTGGTAAGGGAGCCATCAGCATCAACAATTAGGAGATGAAAAATAAAGGTGACTTGAACTCAGATAGTGGCAGTGGAGACTGAGAAGGAAATAGGATTCCAGGGATATAGGAGGTAGTATTGGCAGCCTTGGTGATTGATTGGATGCAGTAGGAGAGAGAACATCAAGGGAGATGCAGAGGTTTCTGGTATAGAAACTATGAGTAGATGATTAGTGGTGCTATTCACCAAGATAGGAAGAATGAAAAAATGAATGAGTTGGGGAAAGAGATAATTGAGTGTTCCCTGTATTACACGTTGAATTTGAGATACGTACATCTGTACACAGTAAATAATTGAATAAATGGATCTGCTTCTCAAAAAAAAGTGTAGAAAATAAAGACTTAGATGTCATTACTATGTTGATGAAATGATTTCCTTAAGAGTGAATGAGAACACTCAAGCAGAATGAGGAAAGAACCTAGAACAAAATGTAAAGACTAAATCTTTTAAGGAATCAATAAAGAACAAGGAGTGTTTGTTGTTACTAAGGCTAGTAATTTTGTTTTGTTTTGTTCCAAAAGGAACTACCATCATATGACACATATAAATAATGGCAACAATTGCTTAAAGAAATACTAAAGTTTAGTTGCCCTACAAATTGCATTTTAATCACTTCGTTTTCCTCTGCATTTAGTCATGGAAATAAAATAAATGCAAATAGAATATTCACATCTTTGACATTCATAAATTTTAGATTGTAGGAGTAAAAGCCTATTGGCAAGCTTTGATTAAAGTATTCCATTTTATATGAAATAAAGCAAATTCAATTACAGTAAATTATTTCGTATTTAGTTGAAATTTTACTACAAATATTCTGGAATAGACAAAATGTTTCTTCACACACACAAACAGCTTGTAATATTGGTTTATATAAAATGAAATAAATCTTTGAAAGTAATTTGAAATTCTCAAGAGATTGAAGTTTTGAAGAGAAATCAAAAGAACTATGTTTAAACTATGTTGTTATTTATTACTTTTAAGGTGTTTGGAATTTAAATGCACAAAAGGGAAAAAATATTCAACTTCACTTTCAAGCATTTGACTTAGAAAATATTGCAGATATTGTTGAAATCAGAGATGGTGAAGGAGATGATTCCTTGCTCTTAGGTAAGTCTCCAGTTTAAATATTGTGAAGGTTGTATGGCTCAAGACACTGGACTGATGGAGAGAGCATTTCTCAATAAATGTAGTCACTCTTTTACAACTAGCAAAGTGAAATTACAGCAGTAGAGTAACATGTCAAACTGTATGTCACACTTCCAATATGGGGAGTGTTTACAATGATGACAGAATGGTATTTTTCTGAAGCATTCTTGGCAAACGAGGATTCGTAGTTTTGATTCAGCAGTTCCTACCAGCTGATATTAATTTACTACAATAAGCATTACACTTTAGAGACTAAAAGCTAAGAACATCCATTATGCAGTTTTCTATGCATTATGTGTAAATCGTATTTCCAAAGATAGCTATTATATTATGTTTTATTTCACTTCAAACTAGAGGAACAATTGTGTTTGTTGTGCAAAATTTTTAAATGCTTTTTACTTTAAGTTTCACTATTACTTTGATTGTCTGTGTCTCTAGTACTAGCTGCTTCTATATAAGTATCTGAGAATGAGTCAAAAGTTGAGCAAGTTGATTTTTCCCTAACATCTGTTGATCATTATTTTTTTTAAATAGACATAGGGGGAAAGTGTTCTATTCTACAGGAAATTATTATACCTAGATCATAAAATACATGTTAATATAATAAAAATCTATCAAGTATAATGGCTAATATCTTGCTCAATTACTACCAATTTTTAAGAAAGAAGTGTCTCTTGATAAGTCACGCACTGAACTATGAAAATACATGAAATGTCAACTGGAATGCAGAAACAGCACACTTTACAAGTAAAAGTATTTTATCTAACTGTACTTTAGACCTGTATTAATTATTTCCTATAAAATCCAGTCAGATAGCTATACAATCACATGAACACTGCAGCCAGTGGATGAAGACTCCAGAGGGCATGCTCTATAGCAATGAAGGAGCAGAGTGGTGGAGAGGGTTCCCCAGCCATACTAATCAGTCACCATTATGTAGGCTCTTCAGAAAAATCCCACAAAGTTCTAAAGTACAAGTTTCCTGGGAGAGGATTTTGAGAGTCACACACAGAACAAATAACAATGAAAGTCTCGGTGAGGTGAGGAGCCTTGTGCTAGCAAGAACTGAGGAACTTCAAATTTGATTTTCAATACAGTTATAAACACATTTTGAGTAGTTTTTCCATTTTCAGTTTACTCTGTCTTTCTAATAAAAACTTCAGTGTTCTCATGATCTAAGAAAAATCAATTTTTATCATTTCACCTCTTAGTATTTCCATCAATCACGGAAAAGTAAATACGAATTCCAAAAGGATCTCAGAATCATCCTTTTCAAATATGTAGGTGAGAAGTTCTTTTGATACAGAATCACTTTCAAGTATTCCAATATATAAAATATTTAATAAGATGAATGTATTTTTAAACTAACTGAAGCCTTTAGTTTTTAATAAAGAATATTTTATTGTTTATGAAACCCTCAAAGCCCAGGGATTAGAGGGAAAAAATTGAAAACCATCATTTAGGTTTATATTATCAGTCTCTAATTAATTCATCTTTCAGATTAGGTTAGTGATTCAATTTATAAAAAATATAAAATAAATTTAGACAAAAAATTATTAAGGGAGACTATAAGCTCTGTTATTTTATAAGGGTCTTTAAAAACAGGCAAACAATTATTTTTCTGTGATAACATGAGCTTTAAATAGTAGTGATGCAAAGCCAGACAATATTATGAGTAATTCATCATTAAATTATAGAGCTGCAGAAACCTTAAGTAATACTGGAAAAGATCAGTAGAGAAGTTGGCTTTCCTAGAAGCAGTGCCTAAAATGTAAGAGAATGTATGCATTTACTTACATGTGGTGCTTCCTGAGCAAGCCAGGCTGCATGTTTCATACCTCTGGGAGACAGAACTGAGAAAAAGGGTATATTCCTTCTAGAGTCAAAGGATCATCTCACTAATTTTTTTTTTTTTTTTTTTTTGAGCAGCTGTGTACACAGGGCCTGGTCCAGTAAAGGATGTGTTCTCAACCACCAACAGAATGACTGTGCTTTTTATCACTGATGATGTGATGGCAAAAGGGGGATTTAAAGCAAATTTCACTACTGGCTATCACTTGGGGATTCCAGGTAAGTGCACTCGGGATTACATGCTGCCTTGTAACTTTTGGAGCAAAACAGTAGAAACATACAAGAGGGAAGATTTGTTCAAGATGGCGGAGTAGAAGGACGTGCGCTCACTCCCTCTTGCAAGAGCACCTTCACAGCTAACTGCTGAACAGTCACTAACAGGAAGACACTGGAACTCACTAAAAAAGATACCCCACATCTAAAGACAAAGGAGAAGCCGCAATGAGACAGTAGGAGGGGTGCAATCACAAAATCAAATCCCATAACTGCTGGGTGGGTGACTCACAAACTGGAGAACAATTATACCACAGGAGTCCACCCACTGGAATGATGGCTCTGAGCCTTTGTCAGGCTTCCCAATCTGGGGGTCTGGCAATGGGAGGAGGAAATCCCAGAGAATCAGACTTGAAGGCTAGCAGAATTTGATTGCAGGACTTCAACAGGACTGAGGTAAACAGAGACTCCACTCTTGGAGGACACACACAAAGTAGTGTATGCATCAGGACCCAAGGGGAAGGAGAAATGACCCCATAAGAGAATGAACCAGACCTACCTACTAGTGTTGGAGGGTCTCCTGAAGAGATAGCGGGTGGCTGTGGCTCACCATGGGGACAAGGACCCTGGCAGCAGTAGTTCTGGGAAGTACTCCTTGGCATGAGCCCTCCTGGAGTCAACCATTAGCCCCACTAAAGGGCCTGTAGCCTCCAGTGCTGGGTCACCTCAGGCCAAACAACCAACAGGGAGGAAACTCAGACCCACCCATCAAAAGACAAGGAGATTAAAGTTTTACTGAGCTCTGCTCACCAGAGCAACAGCCAGCTCTACACACCACCAGTCCTTCCCATTAGGAAGACTGAACAAGCCCCTTAGATAGCATCATCCACCAGCGGGCAGACAACAGAAGCAAGAAGAACCATAATCCTGCAGCCTGTGGAACAAAAACCACATTCACAGAAAGATAGACAAAAGTAAAAGGCACAGGACTATTTACCAGAAGAAGGAACAAGATAAAACAGAGAAAAACAAGTAAATGAAGTGGAGATAGGCAACCTTCCAGAAAAAGAATTCAGAATAATGATAGTAAAGATGATCCAGGACCTCGGAAAAAGAATGGAGGCAAAAATCAAGAAGATGAAAGAAATGTTTAATAAAGACATAGATGAATTAAAGAATAAACAAACAGAGATGAGCAATACAATAGCTGAAATGAAAAATACACAAGAAGGAATCAATAGCAGAATAACTGAGTCAGAAGAACAGATAAGTGACCTGGAAGACAGAATGGTGGAATTCACTGCCGTGAAACAAAATAAAGAAAAAAGAATGAAAAGAAATGAAGACAGCCTTAAAGACCTCTGGGACAAAATAAAACGCAACAACATTCACATTACAGGGGTCCCAGAAGGAGAAGAGCCAGAGAAAGGACCTGAGAAAATATTTGAAGAGATTATAGTTGAAAACATTCCTAACATGCAAAAGGAAATAGCCACCCAAGTCCAGGAAGCACAGAGAGTCCCAGGCAGGATAAACTCAAGGAGAAACACACCGAGACACATAGTAATTGAATTGGCAATTTTTTTTTTTTACATCTTTATTGGAGTATAATTGCTTTACAATGGTGTGTTAGTTTCTGCTTTATAACAAAGTGAATCAGTTATACATATACATATGTTCCCATATCTCTTCCCTCTTGCGTCTCCCGCCCTCCCACGCTCCCTATCCCACCCCTCTAGGTGGTCACAAAGCACAGAGCTGATCTCCCTGTGCTATGTAGTTGCTTCCCACTAGCTATCTATTTTACGTTTGGTAGTGTATGCCACTCTCTCGCTTTGTCACAGCTTACCCTTCCCCCTCCCCATATCCTCAAGTCCATTCTCTAGTAGGTCTGTGTCTTTATTCCTGTCTTACTCCTACGTTCTTCATGATATTTTTTTTTCTTAAATTCCATATATATGTGTTAGCATACAGTATTTGTCTTTCTCTTTCTGACTTACTTAACTCTGTATGACAGACTCTAGGTCCATCCACCTTACTACAAATAGCTCAGTTTCATTTCTTTCTATGGCTGAGTAGTATTCCATTGTATATATGTGTTACATCTTCTTTATCCATTCATCTGATGATAGACACTTAGGTTTTTTCCATCTCCTGGCTATTGTAAATAGAGCTGCAATGAACATTTTGGTACATGACTCTTTTTGAATTATGGTTTTCTCAAGGTATATGCCCAGTAGTGGGATTGCTGGGTCATATGGTAGTTCTATTTGTAGTGTTTTAAGCAACCTCCATACTGTCCTCCATAGTGGCTGTATCAATTCAGGGCAAATATTAAAGACAAAGAAAAATTATTAAAAACAACAAGGGAAAAATGACCAATAACATACAAGGAAACTCCCATAAGGTTAACAGCTGATTTCTCAGCAGAAAAACTACAAGTGGCACTATATATTTAAAGTGATGAAAGGGAAGAACCTATAACCAAGATTACTCTACCCAGCAAGGATCTCATTCAGATTTGATGGAGACTTCAAAAGCTTTACAGACAAGCAAAAGCTAAGAGAATTCAGCAGCACCAAACCAGCTCTACAACAAATGCTAAAGGAACTTCTCTAAGTGGGAAACACAAGAGAACAAAAGGACCTAGAAAAACAAACCCAAAACAATTAAGAAAATGGTAATAGGAACATACATATCGATAATTACCTTAAATGTGAATGGATTAAATGCTCCAACCAAAAGACACAGGCTCACTGAATGGATACAAAAACAAGACTGTATATATGCTGTCTACAAGAGACCCACTTCAGACCTAGGGACACATACAGACTGAAAGTGGGGGGATGGAAAATGATATTCCATGCAAATGGAAATCAAAAGAAAGCTGGAGTAGCAATATTCATATCAGATAAAATAGACTTTAAAATAAAGAATGTTACAAGAGACAAGGAAAGACACTACATAATGAACAAGGGATCAATCCAAGAAGAAGACATAACATTATAAATATTTATGCACTTAACATAGGAGCACCTCAATACATAAGGTAAATGTTAACAGCTATAAAAGAGGAAATCAACAGTAACACAATAATAGTGGGGGATTTTAACACCTCACTTACACCAATGGACAGATCATCCAGACAGAAAATTAATAAGAAAACACAAGCTTTAAATGATACAACAGACCAGATAGATTTAACTGATATTTATAGGACATTACCTCCAAAAACAACAGAATAAACTTTCTTCTCAAGTGCACATAGAACATTGTACAGGGTAGATCACATCTTGGGTCACATCAAGCCTTAGTAAATTTAAGAAAATTGAAATCATATCAAGCATCTTTTTGGACCCCAATGTTATGAAATTATAAATCAGTTACAGGGAGAAAAACATAAAAAACACAAACACATGGAGGCTAAACAATACGTTACTAAATAACCAAGAGATCACTGAAGAAATCAAAGAGGAAATAAAAAAATACCTCGAGACAAATGACAAGGAAAATATGGCGATCCAAAACCTATGGGATGCAGCAAAAGCAGTTTTAAGAGGGATGTTTACAGCAATACAATCTTACCTCAAAAGACAAAAAAAAAAAAAAAAAATCACAAATAAACAATCTAACCTTACACCTAAAGGAACTAGAGAAAGAAGAACAAACAAAACCCAAAGTTAGTAGAAGGAAAGAAATTATAAAGATAAGAGCAGAAATAAATGAAAGAGAAACATAGAAAACAATAGCAAAGATCAATAAAGCTAAAAGCAGGTTCTTTGAGAAGATAAACAAAATGGATAAACCTTTAGCCAGACTCATCAAGAAAAAGATGGAGATGACTCAAATCAATAAAATTAGAAATGAAAAAGGAGAAAAAATGGATACCACAGAAATAAAAAGAATCATAAGAGACGACTACAAGCAACTCTATCCCAATAAAATGGACAACCTGGAAGAAATGGACAAATTCTTATAAAGGTATAACCTTCCAAGACTAAACCAAGACAAAATAGAATTTCTGAACAGACCAATAAGGAGTAATGAAATTGACACTGTAATTAAAAGTCTTCCAACAAACAAAAGTACAGGACCAAATGGCTTCACAGGTGAATTCTATCAAACATTTAGAGAAGAGCTAACATGCATCCTTCTCAAACTCTCCCAAAAAATTGCAGAAGAAGGAACACTCCCAAACTCATTCTACGAGGCCACCATCACCCTGATACCAAAAACAAAGATACTACAAAAAGAAAAGTACAGACCAATATCACTGATGAATATAGATGCAAAAATCCTCAACAAAATGTTAGCAAACAGAATCCAACAACACATTAAAAGGATCATACACCATGATCAAGTGGGATTTATCCCAGAGATGCAAGGATTCTTCAATATATGCAAATCACTCAATGTGGTACACCATATTAACAAACTGAAGGATAAAAACCACATGATCATATCAATAGATGCAGAAAAAGCTTTTGACAAAATTCAACACCATTTATGATTAAAAACTCTTCAGAAAGTGGGCATAGAGGAAACCTACCTCAACATAATAAAGGCCAAATACAACAAACCCACAGCAAACATCATTCTCAATGGTGAAAAACTGAAAGCATTTCCTCTAAGATCAGGGACATGACAACAATGCCCACTCTTGCCACTGTTATTCAACATAGTTTTGGAAGTCCTGGCCATGGCAACCAGAGAAGAAAAAGAAATTAAAAGAATACAAATTAGAAAAGAAGAAGTAAAGCTGTCACTGTTTGCAGATGACATGATACTATACAGAAAAAATCCTAATGATGCCACCAGAAAACTACTAGAGCTAATCAATGAATTTGGTAAAGTTGCAGGATACAAAATTAATGCACAGAAATCTCTTGCATTCCTATACACTAACAATGAAATATCCGAGAGAGAAATTAAGGAAACAATCCCATTCACCATTGCAAGAAAAAGAATAAAATACTTAAGAATAAACCTACCTAAAGAGGTAAAAGGCCTGTACTCAGAAAACTATAAGACACTGATAAAAGAAATCAAAGATGATACAAACAGGGGCTTCCCTGGTGGCACAGTGGTTGAGAGTCCGCCTGCCGATGCAGAGGACATGGGTTCGTGCCCCGGTCCGGGAGGATCCCACATGCCGCGGAGCGGCTGGGCCCGTGAGCCATGGCTGCTGAGCCTGCGCGTCCGGAGCCTGTGCTCCGCAACGGGAGAGGCCACAACAGTGAGACACCCACGTACCGCAAAAAAAAAAAAAAAAAAAAAAAAAACCCAACAACAACAAAGATGATACAAACAGATGTAGAGATATATCATGTTCTTGGATTGGAAGAATAAATATTGTGAAAATGACTATACTAACCAAAGTGATCTACAGGTTCAACACAATCCCTACAAAATTACCAATGGCATTTTTCACCCAACTAGAACAAAATATCTTAAAATTTGTGTGGAGACACAAAAGACCCCAAATAACAAAAGCAATCTTGAGGGAAAAGAATAGAGCTGGAGGAATCAGACTTCCTGACTTCAGACTATCTGCAAAGCTACAGTAATCAAGACAATATGGTACTGGCACAAAAACAGAAATATAGATCAATGGAACAGGATAGAAAGCCCAGAGATAAATCCACACACCTATGGTTAACTAATCTATGATAAAGGAGGCAAGGATATACAATGAAGAAAAGACAGTCTCTTCAATAAGTGGTGCTGGACTACCAAATGTAAAACTGATAGCTAGTGGGAAGCAGCTGCATAGCACACGGAGATCAGCTCAGTGTTTGTGACCACCTAGAGGGGTGAGATAGGGAGGGTGGGAGGGAGGGAAATGCAAGAGGGAAGAGATATGAGGATATATCTATATGTATAGCTGATTTACTTTGTTATAAAGCAGAAACCAACCACCATTGTAAAGCAATTATACTCCAATAAAGATGTTAAAAAAGTATAAAATAAAAATTAAAAATTAAGTGGTGCGGGGAAAACTGGACAGCTACATGTAAAAGAATGAAATTACAACACTCCCTAACACCATACACAAAAATAAACTCAAAATGGATTAAAGACCTAAATGTAATGCCATAAACTATAAAGCTCTTAGAGGAAAACATAGGAAGAACACTCTATGACATAAATCACAGCAAGATCCTTTTTGATCCACCTCCTAGAGTAAGGGAAATAAAAACAAAAATAAACAAATGGACCTAATGAAACGTCAAAGCTTTTGCACAGCAAAGGAAACCATAAACAAGACAAAAAGACAACACTCAGAATGGAAGAAAATACTTGCAAACAAATCAATAGACAAAGGACTAATCTCCAAAATATCTAAACAGCTCATGCAGCTCAATATTAAAAAAACAAGCAACCCAATTAGAAAATGGGCAGAAGACCTAAATAGACATTTCTCCAAAGAAGACATACAGATGGCCAAGGGTCACATGAAAAGCTGCTCAACATCACTAATTATTAGAGAAATGCAAATCAAAACTACAATGAGGTATTACCTCACACCAGTTAGAATGGGCATCATCAGGAAATCTACAAACAGCAAATGCTGGAGAGGGTGTGGAGAAAAGGGAACCCTCTTGCACTGTTGGTGGGAATGTAAGTTGATTCAGCCACTATTGAGAACAATATGGAGGTTCCTTAAAAAACTAAAAATAGAATTACCATATGACCCTGCAATCCCACTACTGGGCATATACCCAGAGAAAATCATAATTCAGCACACACACGTACCACAATATTCATTACAGCACGATTTACAATAGCCAGGACATGGAAGCAACCTGAGTGTCCATGGACAGATGAATGGTTAAAGAAGCTGTGGTACATATACACAATGGAATATTAGTCAGCCATAAAAAGGAACAAAATTGGGTCTTTTGTGGAGATGTGGATGGACCTAGAGACTGTCATACAGAGTGAGGTAAGTCAGAAAGAGAAAAACAAATATCATATGCTAACACATATGTGTGGAATCCAGAATAATTGTACTGATGACTAGTTTGCAAGGCAGAAAGAGAGACACAGATGTAGAGAACTAACGTATGGACACCAAGGCGGGAAAACAGGGGTGGTGGTAGGGGTGGATGAATTGGGAGATTGGGATTGAAATATATACAATAATATGTATAAAATTGATAACTAATAAGAACCTTCTGTATCATGGAGATATATAGATATATATGTAGATGTAGATATAGATATCAATATTTTCATTCATATATGTAAAATATAACTCTGCATTCAACAGTCTATAGAGAATTTTTATAGCTTGCTTCTCCCCTTGTACTATGATTTTTTTAAATACTTCTGTCCCACAACTTAGTAGTTCTCTCTAGATGCAAATATGTCAGAAAAACAGAATACACATTCCTTCCTACCTCTATCCTTCCCTTCCATAAGAGATTGTGGTCAGTTTGTCTTTAATTAAAATGTCTAGAAAAGAGGTAGTGTTGGAGCATTGTTCATCATCTGGCCTATTATCTGATCCTAGAATCATCTGTACAAATCTCTGCTCCTCTACTTACAACTGGCCTAAAACTTAGACTCCATGCCAGAAAGTTGTATGCTTTCAGCATTACTACAAATATGAAAATTGACCTGTAGCTTATATACCCTCTGGCCCTGAAAATAAGTCATAACAATTGTTACTACCCAAGCTACTTAGGTGAGAGTAAGTTGTAGCCCAGCCAACTATCCTGTTCCTCAGAAGAATTTTGTGATGTTTTAGAAGCAGCTACTTATGATTTATAAGCAATGTTGACATGAATCAATCAAAAAATCCATTAGTGAAGTAAACAAAAAAATCAATTAATGAAGTATATAAACAAAAGTTCAACTAAGGAAGTAAACAAACAAAAATATTAAGGACTATGAAAGAACATACAACACCAAAGGAAAGCAATAAAGACTTTTAGATCAACAGAAAATTGGAATTTATCTTAAAATAGAGTACATGAAAAATGAGAAAAATATAGAAAGTGATATGATTTATAATTATTTTAATTTATAAATGGTATTATTTATTTTTAAATTATACTTAAAATTATTTTTCAAAATATCAAAAAAGAAAATATATTGACATGAAAATATAGTTATGTGTATAAATATATAATGTATAAATTATATATTATACATTATGTATAAATATAATATATAAGATATATAGACATAGAGAGAGATATAATGTATAAAAATCAGAAATTAACTTAGAGGAGAAGTAAATCACTGCCTTGGAAAATATTAATCAAGACAATTTTCAGACTACCATTATGAATTGTCACTATTCTATCCCTATGGCCACCTTTGGGCAGAGGAATTTCTCGTTGAAACTCTACCACAACCAGATTATTATTTCTGACTTGATCAGAAGTTTTTGTTAATGGTGTGAACTGCACAGTTTATTTTGCACACCTATTCAAAAACCCTGGCACCAAAATACCACATTGTCACAAAAGTGCAGCACAAAAGCATGATCAAGTAAGCAAAAACAATAGGTAAAGAGATGGAAAAATGTGGGAGTCTGTGATGGGCAAACAGGAAAAAGACCAACCCACAAGTTGAAAATAATAGAACCAGTTAAAACTAACACTGAAAGGTGTAATGGGAAAAAAACGATATACTTTCTAGATCTGATTAAAGTGACTGAAAAATCATGAAGTCTTATTGCTTACTGTAAAAAATTTATAAGCAGAAATCTGTGTTGTAACATTTCCTGTTTAAAATTTTTAATTTCAAGAGGAAAATTTTTCAGCAAATTTTTTTTCACATCTTTATTAGAGTATAATTGCTTTACAATGGTGTGTTAGTTTCTGCTTTATAACAAAGTGAATCCGTTATACATATACATATGTTCCCATATCTCTTCCATCTTGCATCTCCCTCCCTCTCACCCTCCCTATCCCACCCCTCCAGGCGGTCACAAAGCACCGAGCTGATCTCCCTGTGCTATGTGGCTGCTTCCCATCAGAGTCAGCAAATTTTTTAAGGAGAATAAACAGAATCATTTTTCAAAGATGTCAAAAATCAGTTCAGCTTTATATTTTAGTCATTTTATGGTGAATATTTTAAAACAACAGAGTGACATTTCTAAATTTTTGAGGAGAAACTTCTGCAATAAAAAATGTATAGACATCAATATCACTTGTATTTGAATGCTATAGAATTAAGTGCTCAGTTCTATAAAGTATTTTAAAATAGAGCAAGAAAATACGTAATAGTTATTCTCTTGGAGGGGTGAGCCTCCAAACTTTTTTCCAAGGATGTCATGAAAGGAACTTTTGAGAAATACTATATATTTTTTAAATTTATTATATTTATTTATTTGTTATTACAATAAAATTTATTTTTCAACATTTATTTCTAGTAAGTATAAAAACACAGAATAAACTAAGAACTTGTAGCACATTATATTAACTGCAACTCTAATTAATTATTAGCTGTTTAATATTGTACCATATCTATTCACCAAATTAACATGAACTGCAAACATAAACTTTTTTTTTCACTTTCTTCTTTTTATTGAAGTATAGTTGATTTATTATACTGTGTTAGCTTCAGGTGTACAGCACAACGATTCAGTTATATATACTATATACATATATATATATATATATATATATATTTCTTTTCAGATTATTTTTCCTTATAGGTTATTACAAAATATTGAGTATAGTTCCCTGTGCTATACAGTAGGTCCTTGTTTGTTATCTATATATTTTACATATAGTAGTGTGTATATGTTAATCCCAACCTCCTAATTTATCCCTCCCCCCAACCCCCTTCCCCCTTTGGTAAACATAAGTTTGTTTTCTATGTCTGTGAGTCTCTTTCTGTTTTGTAAATAATTTCATTTGTATCATTTTTTAATTTTTTTTAAATTTTTATTGAAGTAAGGATGATTTACAATGTTCTGTTAGTTACATAGAAAATTCTAAAGTTGCCATCAGAAAACTACTGGAGCTCATGGATGAATTTGGTAAAGTTGCAGGATACAAAATTAACACACAGAAATCCTTTGCATTCCTATACATTAACACCAAAAGATCAGAAAGAGAAGTTAAGAAAACAATCCCATTCACCATCGCACCAAAAAGAATAAACTTATGTATCATGTTTTTAGATTCCACATATAAGCAATATCATATGATATTGGTCTTTGGCTGAGAAGTACTATATTTTTAAAGAAATGAAGATGAATAGTAAAACCAACTGAACTAATGAGATAAGAAAACTAATAGCTCTAACCAATAAGGGAGTGAATTTATTTACAAATCCAAACAACTGAAATAATTATTGAGCATTCCGCCATCTGCAAAAGTGAAAGCATCTTGAAATTTTAGAGAAATAGTAGGTCTTTAAAGCCATATTTTAAATTGTAAGGGAAAAGGGAGGAAAGAAGTGGAAAGAGAATAGGTTGGGAAAAGAAAGGCAGCAACATCTCTTCTATTAAAAATATTACAGTTACTAGCTTTTATTAGAGTCTTATAATAAGATAAATACATTAGGATTTTGAAAAATAGTACAATAAATTTCCCTTCAAGATAAAAGCCAAAAGAACGTAATCTATGGCTTCCAACAAAAAATAGATTGGAGATTTATGGCATAGGTGTTGCTTATATTTGTTTACCCTTTCACTAGATTTCAGTTACTATGATTATGTTATTTAGGTAATAAATCATTTAGAGAAATTGAAGCTAAAATGGAGTCTTCCATGACCATCACTGTGTGCTTAATATGCTGGGAATGTGGTTTCATATCCCTCTTGGCCACAGGACAGATGCTGCTGGAGAGTAGAAAATGGAGGGATTGAGTCATCATCAGCATAATCTTCT
The DNA here is from genome assembly GCF_039906515.1 of Pseudorca crassidens. Taxonomy (NCBI): domain Eukaryota; kingdom Metazoa; phylum Chordata; class Mammalia; order Artiodactyla; family Delphinidae; genus Pseudorca; species Pseudorca crassidens. The sequence goes on along the minus strand of NC_090300.1, from coordinate 124,073,502 downwards.
CCCAGAGAGATTTTTACACCAAAAGGCTGAAAAGCAATTATAGAAACAGGGAATTGGCAGTGGCAGATAATCACACTGGTAGTGGAAAGAGACATTAGGCACACATATCTGTTTATATTGGTGCTCTGCTTTGCTGGTCATTTTAGGAAAAAGGGATCAAAGGAATATCATAAATTTGCAGCATGTATGTGCTTCATTTATCTTCTGAGATATTTTAGGGACACCTTCCAAAGCATTCAGTTGATGAATAAAACAATTATATAACATATTTTTGCATCTCCTTTCTTTATCTTAGTTTTCACATTTTATTTACATTAAACTAGAGTATATGAAATATAGATTTATTAAGATCACTCTCCTCTGAAGTTCCCTTCATTGCTCTTTTCTGAATATCAGAAACTTAATTTGGAATTCAATAGTGCTTATCTGGCAACTGTGGAAGTGGCAGCTGATTACATTTAGGGGTTTAGAGCCCTCCCCAGATTGTGTGGCATGTGCCTTAGAGATCAATTCAGTTCCATTAAAACCAAGCATATGTTGACTAAATGAGGCAGGGCTACTGGAGACTTCATAAAAAGGAGATGGGAAAATTCAGTTCTTAGTAATATTTTTTTCTCTCTCTCTCTCACTATGGGTATAAAATTATCAGAAATAAGATATAAGAGGCCACAGAGAGTTAAACTTTTGGATTAAAGTCTTCTTAATGAAGCCGAGCTGTTATATGTTACAAAGAATCAGAATTCAGTTCATGCATGTAAAGGGAAATTTTGAAAGAGTTTATTCACACTTCTCCTCAGAATTTGTCATTCTTTTCAGTTCAGCAGCAATAGATTGTTTTGCTCCATACAGCATTTTTTCATCCAATATATTCATCTTATAGAAATAGGTTAATATTTCTATGTTCATACGGTATAACCTTAACAGCTTTGGCTAGAGCACAAAAATAAATTACAATTTTCAGATATTTATACATGTTTTCATTCATATTTTTATTCAGATATTCAGATATTTAAATTTTCATTCAATGGATATGTGTTCTCCAATTAAATATAGCCTGGCTATACTAGTAAAAGAGTAAAATTATTAATAAATTATCTATTATTAAATTATTGATATTGAAAACTCATTTTTACATAATGATTTTAACAAACTATGAAAACAAAGAAATGGGGTAATATAAAAATAACTAGCTGTGACTAACATTCTATAAGTATATTATGATATTTGATTATGGGTACATAATTAGGCCATCAGGTTTTTAAATAAATATAATGCTTATTAAGTATAGATTTAAAATAGAATATATAAATTCAAAAACATATGTACCTAGCTTTAAGTATTCCTGTTTGCTAACTGAAAATTAACACTAGAAAGATTAAAATGTAAATTCAGTTAGAACATTAATACTTGCCTGTAGAGTAAGTAGCTGTCTTTGCCCATTTATCATCTCACTAACCTGGTTTAAAAATATATGTTTGTGGGGCTTCCCTGGTGGCGCAGTGGTTGAGAGTTCACCTGCCGATGCAGGGGACACGGGTTTGTGCCCTGGTGCGAGAAGATCCCACATGCTGTGGAGCAGCTAGGCCCGTGAGCCACGGCTGCTGAGCCTGCGCGTCCAGAGCCTGTGCTCCGCAACGGGAGAGGCCACAAGAGTGAGAGGCCCGCGTACTGCAAAAAAAAAAAAAAAAAAAATATGTGTTTGTGAAATAAATTGATAATTAAATTTACAAGAACCACCCTAATAGTATTATACTTGATATATGTAACTTATTCTCATTGGTTAAAGATTTGTAAAAACAACCAGCCCAGTCATGCTTTCCTTAAAGTATTTTTTATTAAAGTAACTTAAATTTGGAATGAAAAAATATAGACTTCATCAAAGTTTAAAATAACCTATACCAATAGCTCCAATTATTGTTGTGAGATACCCAGAGGAAAGGATTATGTGTGATTTCTTGCATTATCTGGAGGGGAAAGTCGCACAACCAGAACATAGAAGTAAGAATAGTAACTTAAAAATATCAATGAAAAGGATGATTTCTAAATGTTACTATCAATACTTTGCTGTTAAGGATAAAATTTATTCTGCATTCAATGTATTCATATTGGTATACTAAATGCATTTAACTTTATAAAAATTTACTCTCATGATATACCTAAGACATAAGTAGTATTTATCCTATTTGACAGTGAAGGAAACTGAGTTTCTGAAAGACTAATTTATTTGCCCAGGGTCAAAAATAAATAAAAAGGAGGTGGCTAGTATGGTATTGGCACAAAAACAGAAATATAGATCAATGGAACAGGATAGAAAGCCCAGAGATAAATCCACACACATATGGTCACCTTATTTTTGATAAAGGAGGCAAGAATATACAATGGAGAAAAGACAGCCTCTTCAATAAGTGGTGCTGGAAAAACTGGACAGCTACATGTAAAAGAATGAAATTAGAACACCATACACAAAAATAAACTCAAAATGGATTAAAGACCTAAATATAAGGCCAGACACTATAAAACTCTTAGAGGAAAACATAGGCAGAACACTCTATGACATAAATCACAGAAAGATCCTTTTTGACCCACCTCCTAGAGAAATGGAAATAAAAACAAAAATAAACAAACGGGACCTAATGAAACTCAAAAGCTTTTACACAGCAAAGGGAACCATAAACAAGATGAAAAGACAACCCTCAAAATGGGAGAAGGTATTTGCAAATGAAGCAACTGACAAAGGATTAATCTCCAAAATATACAAGCAGCTCATGCAGCTCAATATCAAAAAAAAGAAACAACCCAATCCAAAAATGGGCAAAAGACCTGAATAGACATTTCTCCAAAGAAGATATACAGATTGCCAACAAACACATGAAAGAATTCTCAACATCATTAATCATTAGAGAAATGCAAATCAAAACTACAATGAGCTATTACCTCACACCAGTCAGAATGGCCATCATCAAAAAATCTACAAACAATAACTGCTGGAGAGGGTGTGGAGAATAGGGAACCCTCTTGCACTGTTGGTGGCAATGTAAATTGATACAGCCAGTATGGAGAACAGTATGGAGGTTCCTTAAAAAACTAAAAATAGAACTACCATACGACCCAGCAATCCTACTACTGGGCATATACCCTGAGAAAACCATAATTCAAAAAGAGTCATGTACCATAATGTTCATTGCAACTCTATTTACAATAGCCAGGACATGGAAGCAACCTAAGTGTCCATCGACAGATGAATGGATAAAGAAGATGTGGCACATAAACACAATGGAATATTACTCAGCCATAAAAAGAAACGAAATTGAGTTATTTGTAGTGAGATTAGTGGACCTAGAGTCTGTCATACATAGTGAAATAAGTCAAAAAGAGAAAAACAAATACCGTATGCTAACACATATATATGGAATCTAAAAAAAAAAAAAAAAAAAAAAAGGTCATGAAGAACCTAGGGGCAGGATGGGAATAAAGATGTAGACCTATTAGAGAATGGACTTGAGGACACAGGGAAGGGGAAGGGTAAACTAGGACAAAGTAAGAGAGTGGCATGGACATATATACACTACCAAATGTAAAACCGATAGCTAGTGGGAAGCAGCCGCATATCACAGGGAGATCAGCTCGGTGCTTTGTGACCACCTAGAGGGGTGGGATAGAGAGGGTGGAAGGGAGGGAGATGCAAGAGGGAAGAGATATGGGGATATATATGTATAGCTGATTCACTTTGTTATAAAGCAGAAACTAACACAGCATTGTAAAGCAATTATACTCCAATAAAGATGTTAAAAAAAAAATAGGAAATGGCTAAGCTTCAGATCAAACCAGTCATATGATTCCAGAGCTTATGTTTTAACCACCACTCAAATCAGTAAATTTTATCTTCATAATTCACAGAATCAATTTTTATTTTTCAAATCAATAGAGTTAACATCAGCCAATCAACTGCCTAATTTTTAAATGTTTTTTTGAAATCATACTTTTAAAGATTTCTTTGTATTGTGTCAACTCTATTACTAAGGTTCATACTGATTTTTGAGGCATGTCACTCATTTAACATAAATTAATTCACTTAACACTTAACAAATATCTACTGATTTCCTACTCTGTTCCAGTCATTTTGTCAAGTCCTAAGCATATAAAATGAAGAAACAAGGCATAAGGGTATTACAGATAGTACATTGTACATTCAATTTAAAGAATGGACCCGATGAGAATATAAACAGATAAAACTTTATTTTTCTCTACTTACTTTATTTCAAATCTCTCTCTTTTTTTTTTTTTTTTTTTTTTTTTTTTTTGCGGTATGCGGGCCTCTCACTGTTGTGGCCTCTCCGGTTGTGGAGCACAGGCTCCGGACGCGCAGGCTCAGCGGCCATGGCTCATGGGCCCAGCCGCTCCGTGGCATGTGGGATCTTCCCGGACCGGGAAACGAAGCTGTGTCTCCTGCATCGGTAGGCGGACTCTCAACCACTGTGCCACCAGGGAAGCCCCAAATCTCTCTTTTTATTCTGGGATATTTCAGGCAGATCTCTTCATTTTTCCAGTTATTTTAGGTATGCAATTTTCTTAACTGGGTAATTAAACCTCACTTTTAGGTATTAAAACGTACAGTCAAATACAACATTAAAACCTTAATATCATCTAAGTCACAGCTCTTTCTTTTTTAATCTTCCAACTCAGGCACAAATCTTGGCCCGATATTTTAAAGTAGAAGAAGGTGGAAATATTGTCTTTAACTTATTTCCCACTTTCTTTCCCTTCCATCTTCCCATAGCTCCAGTGTTGGAAGAGAGGCAGAAAAGGATAATCTTCCACCACTGTAGTTTTCTTTCAGCTAACAGTAGCTCCTGGACAAATGCTAACTCTTTTGTAGAACAGAGTTGTGGGTTCTTTGGTGTGTTCCTCTCCCCCCTCCCCAGGACCACTGCACAGTAGGCATGGGTAGTACACTACTTACCCTGTGATCTCTTATAACCCTGCTTTGCTCATAATCCCCACCAGCCAGGCTTCAGTCCCGCACGTATTTGTGCTGGAGCCAGCTTGTCCTGACAGGCGAATGTCACTCAGTTATCTTTCCCAGTGTCCATGTGGCCAAAACGAAACTCATGCACTGCCCTGCACATGGAGAAAATGCAGGTTTTTTCTACTGCCACCCTCTCTCTTATACCTAACTATCATCAAGGAAAGTTCCAGCCAAATGTCTGGCTTCTAAATTCATTACACAGGAAGTGAATACTGATCTTTATTTATATAGCTATCTACCCACAAAATTTAGGACACTAAAGTTACCATCTCCCATGAAATTTTTCACTATACTTCAGTTTAGTCTGGTATTTTTCAAAAAGTGTATCATGAGGGCTTCCCTGGTGGCGCAGTGGTTGAGAGTCCGCCTGCTGATGCAGGGGACGCGGGTTCGTGCCCCGGTCCGGGAAGATCCCACATGCCGCGGAGCGGCTGGGCCCGTGAGCCGTGGCTGCTGAGCCTGCGCGTTCGGAGCCTGTGCTCCGCAACGGGAGAGGCCACAGCAGTAAGAGGCCCTCGTACCGCAGGAAACAACAACAAAAAAAGTGTATCATGAAATCAATTTATTGAGTTTTGGCCACCATTCTTTGCTATGGAGCAAAATGGATGGAATGGGATGGAATAGAATAGAATAGAATACAATGGGATGGGATGGGATGGGATGGGATGGGATGGAATGGAATAGAATAGAAATAACAGAACAAAGTAAATTTTAATTTAGTTACATGCACACACACACACATATACACATTGGGGTATGCCCTAGAGTACAATTTAAAATATGTATTTTTACTGTGGTTCCAGCTGAAAAAAAGTACCTGAAAGTCCCTGCACTAGTCCCGTGTAAGCACTAGCCCTTATGACTCTGCAGTGTAACAAACTTTCAGCTGGGGAGTGAGATGACCTCTCTTCTTTAAGGCAACCCAGTATGAGTTGGTTCTCTCGGGGCATCCTTCGCTTGGTTTGCTGGATGGCAACTTCCTCCCATATTGCACATGAAAACACTATTCCTTAAGACCCTTATTTAGTCTGTTTCTAGAAAAAAACTCGAATCCTCTTTTTCATAGCTGGAAATAGGTGCTAGCTAGAAATTTATAGTCACCAGACTAGTTTCAGTAATTTTTAAAGTATTAGTATGGCTACATTTAGTACCTCTCTTTAGAACATTACAGTATTTGTCAATGCTCACAGATTTGGGGCTACAACCTAGATTCTAAAGCAACAGAAATTATTCCTTTCAGGTGTCATTACATTTGGCCATCATAAATTCAGAAAGTCTCTGTGGAGACCAGTACCATTTGTTTTTGAAACCGTTTTAACATGAATTGTGTATCTATGAAAACAGTACAGTATAGTAGTCAATGATTAATATTCATTAATAGCTTTTAAAATACAGGTTTCCCTGTTCCTTTTTTTTTTTTTTCAAGTGCTTTTTCTTCCCCATTATTGTTGTGCATGCACCACTAGGGGAAGAAACTTCAAGCTTCTCCATACCCAACTAATATTTCCTTTCTCAGAGGGTCCAAATCCCGTGTGGCCCCAACAGAGATCCTAATATCAGGATGTAGCTACCCCTCCCAAGTCAATCAGAAAACAACTCGAGGAAAGCAAACCCCTCTTTCCAGTGAGATGAAGACTCTCCCAGGGCAAAATTCCTTAAGATTTAAACAAACATTTACAGGAAACATAGTTCTCACTCCTTTTACACAATGAGTATTTCAAGTAGACATCTTTCTGCACAACTCAAATTCTGGAAAAAACTACCGGATCTACTCAGTTCCTTCCTTGTCCAGCCTCTTCATTTTCCTTCTGTTTCTTAATGTCCAAGCACATTCCCATGACTCCAACCCTGCTTTTCTTGTTTGGCTCTCCATTCCTACCTCCCTTCAAATTACCACTATTGCAGGTTCCATTTCTTTAGATGACTTTTTCCCATCTCATCACATTTTAATCAAGCTCACTGCTTCCAGCCTGGTCCAACTTTGATCCCACCAAAAGGCCCCTTCCACATTTCTATATAATAAAGTTTTGGAGGTATCATTTGGATGGTAAAACCAAGAGATCTCTTTATGCTTGTGTAACATGCCAGTGGTTGTTACTTGTACTGGGTTGGCCAAAAAGTTTGTTCTGGTTTTCCCATAACATCTTATGAACGAACTTTTTGGCCAGCCCAATATGTTCATTTGGGTTGGAAGAATTTGAGACTCACAGAGATGGTGCGGGAGAGGTATGTCCAAAACCTCTCAGCCATCTCTTGCAACTGCCCTGCCCTCTGCTGCAAAGGAGATGCTTAAGGTTTTATACATGCTCTTCTTAAGCCATGCCTCTGGCTTTGACAGAACTATTGCAGAAACATTCTGAGCAGTAAGTGTGTAGTCATAGTCAATATCGAAGCCAGCTTTAACTATGCACTGTGGCAAATAACAGGATGTTTAAAGGGGCAGAAATGGGATGGGTACTCTAGAACCGTCTGTCATTTCTTTATCCTATACAGTACATATTTTTCCCCCACAGAGCCCTGCAAGGAAGACAATTTTCAGTGTAAAAATGGAGAGTGTGTCCCACTGGTGAATCTCTGTGACAGTTTTCCACACTGTAAGGATGGCTCAGATGAAGCACATTGTGGTACGTTTTATTTTTAGGAAAATACTTTTTATCAGCTTAACCTCTACATTTGGATTCTACAGATGTGAAAGGAAGATTATGACTATATTTATTAGGATATATTTTGGTACTCTGAAGTTATGATCTCCCGGTGATTTCAGCACCGCTGTCACCATTCTGGTTAGAATAAAAGCTAACATGCAAACTCTTGTTTCTGTTTGTTTGTTTAAACTTGACTACATTTAATAACTTTAAGTCTAGGACAACCCATCTTCAGGTAAAAAGCATAAAATACCACAGAGAGACAACAGCCCACACCAGGCACACTAGCATCACTCTTATTAACTATTATACTCTGTAAATTGCCTACACACAGAGGCACCCTCATGGTCACTTATAACTGTCTTTCTTAGACTTGTTCCTTCACATGCTTGATTCTTCAGTATCTACTACTCCTTCTGCCTGCGACTCCTGTCCAGCCCCACTCCAGATCTCTATCACATTAGGAGTAATGGCTACTTTTACTCTGTCTTACTTTTATTTCAGAGCACATACTTAATGCTATTTATGATGTGCCATGCACTGTAACTAAGTGCTGTAAAACAAACTTAACATAATTAGAATGAACTCTATTTCAGTCATGAGAAAGCTGAGGCTTGGAGGAGTTAAGGGGCTGCCAAAGATCACACACCTAACAAGGGCTAGAGCTGTGTTTCCAGCCTAAGTCTGTCTAATTCTAAAGTGCATGCTGTTATTCTTTTTATAATAGGGAAAAAATGTAAACATAACATTCACTTACAGAATTACAATGTGGCGTCTGTGGGTAAAACTATGATGGGTGATATTTTACCTGTTTGATAAACTAGCTTAGCTTAACCCAATCCCCACTTAGCCACTAATGGCCTTAACACTCTATCCAAAATGGTTGTAAGACAGAGGGGAAGATGACGGAAACCAAACAGCAAAAGAATAAGGGCAAAGAAAATAGCTTCTGGAGAAAGAAGTAGGAAAAAAAAAATGCTTACAGTTATTCCTGAACTTGAGTTTTCCTTCTTTTAGAGAACACATTTGTAAGATATTCTCTTCAAAAAGCTTTATTTTCTGTTTATTTGCTGTATTGGTATGCAGTGAACTCGCATATCTCTGCCCTTTCCCTTTTTATAGTCATATGAAAGAGCAAAATTAAGTCTACCGAATTTATCTTTTTCAACTTAAGACTTCCAGCATACTGTTACGAAAAATTACATACTATCAATCTCTAAATTCTCAATGTTAAGAACATTGCATGTTTAGAGTCCATCATTTCCTTTTATCAACTTAGGTCACAATGACCCTATGTATGATCTAATCTCTTTAGTGCGTCTCTTCAATGGCACGACAAACCGTGGTTTGGTGCAGTTCAGAATACAGAGCATATGGCATGTAGCTTGTGCTGAGAACTGGACGACCCAGATTTCAAATGATGTTTGTCAGCTGCTGGGACTAGGGTAAGTAATTCTACCCAGCTCTCTCTTAAATTATTCTCAAGCATTTTTATGGGTTTCAAATTGGGTTTATTAAGAAATTTAAAATTTATGGAAGTTATGGATTTAGAAAATATACATGATCAAAAGGAAAAAAATAAAAATCTTGCCTAACCCCATTCTCAAACAACCACAGTTAATAACCTTTTTATAAATATTACATAAATATAAGTATATAGAAATAGTATATTAAAAAATCATACAAAATACCATATTATGCTCTGTCTTGTAGGCTACTTACACATGAACATTTCTCATGTCATTAAATATTTTCTGTAGATTTTTAAGAAAAGGAAATATTCCATTTTATGCTATATTATAATGTATATAACTAATCACAAGGGTAACGCAGAGCACACGCTTTTGCTGTATCTTTGTGACATGTTCATAATAGTTCTTTCAGAAGATCTGTATCAGTATAATTATTGTGATAAAGAATATGCAAAATTACAAGACTTAATTCAAGTGACAAATCCGTATTAATGATTCACCAAAAATTTACTTTACATCCCAGTTTAATATCATAATATATTACCTCAAATATATAAGTTCACTATATTCGTTTTTTACCTTCCCATCAGTCTCAAAAGTGATGAGGTGAAAAATGGTGGGTGAGAAGTAGTAATAATTTACTTCATTTAAGCTGTATAATCTGTCAACTCTAATTCACCATTCTGATCCTTTGGTATTCATGATTTGAGAGACTTAACCATATTGGGTCACATATGGTTATTTATCACTCATAGCGCTATATTATTTACCAGGTTGGCCTGTAAACTAAGAGTCTATAAATGTAAGACCCATGTCTATTTTATCCATTATTGCATTGCTAATATCTAGACTTATATTTGTTTCAAAATACAGGTGCTAAAAAATATTTGTTGAAGCAATAAATTATTCTTTATGTATAAGTATATATGTAAATATAAATATTTCTAGCTAAATAAATGTATGCCAGAAGTATACATTTGCCAGTTATAAATCATTATAATTTCCTTTCCACCTTGAACTGGAGAATTGTTTTCTAATTTATTTTAGAAGATTACACAAAGTTACAAAGGAAAATAATTTAAGTCCACATCCACCTATACTCCCAGCATTTCCAAGTTATCTCAGCTATTTCTAGTTCATCAAAATCAAAGGTAATTGATTGCTTTCCTCTTAAGGGGCCCTTCTTGCTGATTAATAATTCATAGAGTCATCATTCTATACACAGATTTTTGAAATTTATTTCAAAATGTTTATTTCTTAACCCAAAACATATTTTCCACTAGAAATAATGTTAGTGCAGTGTTTAATTTCTAGTAGACTTGGAGAGTTATATTGATTACCAGTGCCAAAAATAGCACCTAACCACCACATAGAGATATTTTACAATAGGAAAATGTGTTGAGGCCCCAGTCAGAGTGTCAGAAATGCTCTATAACTTCTTGGATACTAGAAGTTGGATAACTACTAGTTGGATTGAGAGCTTTCAGCTCCCTTTACCTCCCAAAATGCTGTTCCTTCAGAATGGGAACTCGCCAGCTCCAAGTCTCATGCAAGTGATGTCATCCTCGTCAGGAAGGCAGTTCTTGTCAAATTCAAATGGAGGAAGTGAGTTTTACCATCCATCATGTAAATAATCATCAATTTGGTTTATGTATATTATTTGGAAACCTTGCAATTTATATATATATATATCCCTTTTATTATACATTATAATTTGTGTTCTAACAAAAACCCTTTTAACCTGGGGAGCTTTGAGACATAAAGAGTCTTGGAGGAGGTTAGGTTAGGGGAAATAAAGTTTTTTGATGAAGAATCAACAAAACACTGAAACAGACAATTGTTTAACCCCACTTCAAGTAAAGCACTGCATAAGTGGCGCTGACTCCAGGTTCCTACTTTAATGTTGATTTTAGTTCAATAGCAAGTTCATGCAGGTGAGGCCCTAGGAAGTCCTTTGCTTCCACTACTAAACTTGCCAGTAATGCTGAGGAACAATTTTATAGACTCAGAAACTTAGTAAAATTTAGGCTGAGGAGATGGGTTACTTGACCTTGTGTCCACAATGGATGAATCTAAATGCCCTGGATGATTGGGCTTTTATTACACAGGAGCTTGAGTCCCAATTCGTCACCTAAGCATCACTGTATGCTTATAAACACAGGTGTTCTTTCCACTGTGGTTTGTGAATCTTAACTGAATTGTTTCCTTGAGGATAGATCAGGGTTAAGATGAATCATTTACAAAGATCAAAGTGATTGATATCTTCTTTGGCAGAAATATTTTGAATGCATTTGAATAAAATTCGTTGGGTGATTACATAGTGCTGATTCCTTCATTTGCATGAGAGAACATATTGGAAAGGAAACATTTATCTTTATTATTTTTTAATAGTTGCTAATATAAATATATTATTTTATTTACTCCCAGATCGGAAATCTAAGCATTGGTAATGATATTGTGCCTGGTCTTCAGATGAATGGGACATTGTTTTTGCTTTAAATGCTTATGTGGTGGTGATAGACACGTAAATAAGCTGATTCACTTTGTTATAAAGCAGAAACTAACACACCATTGTAAAGCAATTATACTCCAATAAAGATGTTAAAAAAAAAGAATTACAACATAATGTGATAAATACAATGTGCTATAGGAGAACCTATACTCAATTTGGGCATGTCAGGAAAGGCTTTCTAGAAAATGGCCTGAGCTGTGTGGATGACAGCCAATTCCACACAGCTATCTATTTACATGTTTTTCCCCCCCAACCATATTTTACTCTCTAGTTCACTGACCTCATTTCTAATGACTCACAGTCCTTCCAGATGGAGACAGGGACAGAAAACTAGATTTTTTTAGTGTGTGAAAAGCGAGTAGTACATCCCACTCTTGGATACAATATTTTTCGTGAAGGTCAGACGCTTGTTTTCTTCAGAAATGAGTCAGGTAATCTCTGCAAAGACTTTAATCTTTGGACCTGCACTTATTAAGTAGTCTCCATAGTGCTCTAGTAATTGAAAGAAAGTTAGAGCCTTAATGAGAATTTGTCTAGAGTGGTGCATGGTAATGAAAGAAAACTTGGCGAGTTTAAAATGATGTGTTTGGTACAGTGGGAAGTAATTTAGGAGTCAATTTATTAAAAAGGCACTGTAGTCTCTCAAGATTATTTATTCAGATAGGATACAAAATGCAATTCCCCACAGATTCTAGTAAATCATATGAGGCAGATTTCATCAGCTTTTCCTTTTCTAAATGAAACATTTTCATTCCCTGCCATTGATAGCTGCATAAGTAAAAAGTACTTTGAATAACATTTTCCTGTCTCTGATCAAAGTATGAAAGAAAACATTTTATACTGATGCAAGAATAAATGTTAAGGAAACTTAGAGTAGTGATTTTTAAAATGGTGTTTCCTAGGAAAGCACACTGCCCTGTTGCTAACCCAGTAAATGAACTATGCAGTTGTTTTGCCCTGCTAAGCGATTAAAAACGAGAAGTCATCAGGTCTGTACAGCTCTACAAAATTCAGGAAATACTAATGTTTTAAAAAATAGAGTTAGTTATATATATCCCCATGAGGCAGCCCTATGAGGAGCTGGTGTTAATTTTTAAATCGCATAATAGTCCTGGCTAGATACCTTCAGTTCAAATATCAAAAACATCAAGTTGAGCCTCTCATTCTGAAACCCCAAATAAGAAACGGAATTACTTCAATGTTCTTCCATTTTAGAGGTGTTTCAAAAATTTGGGGGGGGGGTAAAATTTTTTTAAGTTAACCTGCCAAATAAATAGAGCATGATAATTTAATTTCCTGTGTAAGCACTACAGCAAATTTGTATGCACAATTTAGCACTAAAAATAGGTTCCTGGAAAACTGAAAATAGAACCTGTGTTTCCTATTAGTTTAAGAAATTGGTAGAAAAATAATGTTCCTCTTCTTGACTATATTTTCTGTCAGTGTCCCCAAATTTTCAACTATGTGGGAAAAAGCCTTAACATAAAACAACAAAGATTAGATATAGGAATTAATAGAAAATATATAACTGCTACATTCAACTTTAAATGATTTCTTTTTATTTGCTAACTTGACACAAAAATAATTAAATAATGTTTTCTGTTATTTTTAAATTTTAATTTACAAGTCCAACACCAAAGGAAATTTTAATTTTAGTCTTAGCTATGTCCCTAGGGTGGGATGAGTGAGGCAGTGAGCTGGTCAGGTAGGGGCGCTAGGGGGAGGGGGTGAAAAGAAATTTTATTTTACTTGGTTTAACTGACCTAGCTAAAAAGCTCATCATTTGCCAGAATTGCAATTTATAACTCTGATGGGGTTTTTTTCCTGTTTTAGAATTAGAAATGCATTAATTAAAAATAAGTAAAGAGAAAATAATAGCAAACTACTGTAACTGTGTAACTTCCTAAGATTCATCTTAGGCTTATTATCTAACAGGGTTGGGGAAAACACAGTGGCTAGGTAATTACATGTGCTATGGGCAAGGGCATGAAAGCAAGCATACCACCGTACCACTGATTTGTAATCCAGAAGCTAGATCAGCAGCTCCCAGACCTGGTGATGCATTACAGTCACCTGGTCATGGTCCCAGACATTCAGATTCAGGATGGTCTAGGTCAGTGGTTTTCAGTGTGTGATTTTAGAAGCACGTTAATAACTGAATCACTTTGCTATACAGCAGAAATTAACACAACTTTGTAAATCAACTATACTTCAATAAAATGAATTTAAAAAAAAAAGCAAATTAGCAGCACCTGCAACACCTGGGATGCATGTATACAGACGCATATTCTGGAACCGCCACCTCAGACCCACTCATCCGAAAGTCTAGAGCTGGGCAGAGCAATCTGTGTTTGAATAGCTCTTGGTGAGTCTGCTGTTCACTGAAGTTTGAGAACCACTATCTAGGGTAGATATCCTTAACCTTCTTTTGCGTGTGTCATGGGCATTTTTGGCAGTCTGGTGAAACTTGCCAACCTCTTCTTAAGTTCATATTTTTGCATAAAGTAAAATACACATAACTACAAAGGAAATTCATTACATTGAAAAAAATTATCAAAGTATTCAAAATACAGGGTGGTATTATATATTTCTTTATTAACATAGTAAATAAGATATACTGGCGATTCCAATGATTATTGTACTATCAGAAATGAACATAAATGATATTTTTACAGTTATACAGTAACTGCAGTGTGATCTGAAGATATCTGCAATTTGTTTTAGTGGCAAAAGTATAGGTATTTCTAATAATATTGTGGTTAGTCACCTGAATTTGTATCAGAAGAAAAGGCTATATTTCAATTAGTTAGTAAAAATAAAGATGTCATTATTTCTCCTCCAAATATAAGCCCCCTACAGGTTACCATGAACTACTAGGGCCTCCATAGAACCCAGGCTGGAATTTTGGCTAGAATGAGGCCCAGAGGTCTTGGTTCTTTAAAGAAGCCCCCGTGATTCTGATAAGTAGTCCTCTCATTTCAAAGGAACCCATGGAACTTTGTGTACTTGTTTCAGTAAAAAACATAGAAATTGTACAAAACATCTCCAAAGTTTGGCAGTTTGATTTCATCTGATGTTAAAAACAAAGTAAGAACAAACAAACAAACATTTGTTTCCTACTGCAACCAGGTTTAAATACCCTATGTGAGGGTCATCTCTGACTTAATCCAGGGGATTCCTCAGCTTGTCATTCCAACACTAGCCTATTTTAACTTCTCTGGAAAACTTTTTCCCCCAGCAGATCAAAACAAAATTAGAGAGTTTAAAAAGACCACTATAAGTAGGACATAATTAAAAGGGAAAAAAAAAAAAATCATGGCTAAGTTTTCAACAAACACAGGTTGGTATTATTGCTTGCTTGGAAAAAAATCATTCCTGATTTATCCCACTAAGTATTTGAAAACATATTATTGGGAATTAAGGTACTCTTTTATGTGAAATGTCACTTATTTTTATTAATACAATTTAAGGAGAAATCTCTTTGTCTTTAACTTTTATTTTGACTTACACTCAAACGGGTATTTTGTAACCCAGAGAGATTTATGTGGCAAGGAATTTACTGAGAATATAATCATACACATAAAGGTTAAGAAAATCTCTTTTGGTCAGTTGTGAATCATCTACCAATAAATTTTCTGCAACATAGTTGTTTAGTCTATAAAAGTCTGTTAACAGAGTTAGGGATTTTATTTGTTTGTTTTTGTTTTTTACTCAAAGACTTTTTTCCACGTAAAGTTTGTTACATAAAAACAGCAAGATATTATGGTTTTCCCCAAACCAAAATATCTTCACCATTCCCTTAAATCCTGTTGTTTGGGGAGGGGGAGGGAGGCTTCTATATTCTAAAATAGAAACAGATAAGGACAGGAGAAAACTATCATCCCTTGAATATATTCTCAACAGTTCAATTTTTCAGTTCTGAGATTTTGTTTCTAAATAATAAATGGTGACTTAATATATTGTTGCTAACCTTTTATTTTGCCAAGAATATTTTAAATATTGAATATATCTTTATTGTCTCCATCATTTCTTAAAATAAGAAATAGTTTGTCGTAAACTTCTGCTGCTTATATTCTGCTTACTATGAATACAAACTGGAATAAATTGTGTTCAGTCTGAAAAAGGTGAGCTTGATTTGGAAGGATTTGAAATGCAGTTACTCTGTCTCTAATTAAATTCCAACTTTTAACATCCAGCACTGACACCTGGAAATATTTGTATGAACTGATGGCCTCTATACACCACTCTTAGGTTGCTGATACCAATATTTACAACAAAAAATTTAATTATGGGAGTACTTCAGAAGTTTTTTCCAAAAGAATGTTTTTTCCAGTTGTTCTGAATAACCCCAAACAATATATCTACACCATTAACTGCAGTCTTTTCTCATATAAAGTTTGAGGCTGCATATATAGAACACGATCTTAGAATACAAGCTTTATGTGTGTCATTTTTTCCACGTGTATACATAATCTCTATTTTTCTCCACCAGATCGTGAAAACATCACTATGGAACAGCACTTCAGAATCCCAGGGTAGCACATTTAATGTTTACTAAATAGTCTATTCTTAAAGATTTGCCTCTAGTCTTTCTTCTAGAATAGGCATGTGTTAAAAATTTAACTGCCAATCCTATCAGTGCAATGCCAGTGGTAGGTGTGTAATAAAGAGATACTAGATTAAAAACTGATTTATAAATAATTTTTCAATATTTTTTCAATTTAATTTTGTTTTGAGTTTCCAGAGAAATTAATGCATCCCCTCAGGATCTGTCTTTAAAAAGACAGCTAAGCAATAGACTAAAAACAGCTAGAGATAATAGAAGGCTTAAATCCACAACTCTGATGTATATTTTTAATGAATTACTCTTCTAGATGTCCCCCCACGTAGTCATGAGTGCTGTCAAATGACAAAACTAAAACAATTTAATAACGAGTTTGACGTCCTTTATTCAAGAGTAAACAGCCCATAGATTGGGGGTACAGTGCCTCACAAGCAGTGGAGCACTATTCCTGAGGGATTTGGGGCAACAGTGAGTTTTATGGAACATTAGAAGAGGCAATGAAGGTCAGGGATTTCCTTATAGGCATATAGGCTACCAGGTCCCATTTTCTAGGGTAAGGTGAGCTAGCTAAACCTGAGTTGGAAGATTGTGACTGGTGTTACATTTTCTTTCTATATTTCAGGAAGTGAAACACTTCCTGTAAGTGTAGGCTGACTTAGGTTTAGATTTGTGATGTGGGCCAGGCCCCTGGGTGACCACCATTTTGTGGGTCCTGGTATATGAATTAACTTTATCAGTGGCTTAAACAGATTGCTTATAATAAGATTACTATAGGTAACTAGAAGTCACTTTGGAAACCAATGAGCAGCCTCCTGAACAAGTAAAGAATTAGATATTTCATTTGACTATAGTTTGCGACTAGGAAGCGTCAGAATCACCTGGAAGGTTTGTTAAAAGACTCATCACTGGATCTCACCCCCAGAGTTTCAAAATTGTGGGTGGATCTGGGATAGAGCTGGACGATTTGTAACTAGCCCCTGGTGAGGCTAATGTTGCTTATCTGGATTACACACCTGGAAAATCTTTCATCATGGAGAGTCGGGAACATAGAAAACTACCTAGAAGAATATACAACACACATAGGCATTCAGCAGAATAAGGATACTGAGAACATGAACCAAAAGTGGTAAAAGAAGACAGACATCTAAAAGGGAGATTGGAGAGTAACTAGGATCCACCAACTTGTCCCTCCCAGTGAAGAGGTACACTAATCAACCAATTCCAATGATGTTTCTGGAGCCTTCATGTAAAGTCAACACAACTAGAACCTCTTCAAATTGGATAGACATTCCCTGATATTCTTAAAAGTCAAGATTAGTGTTGATGAATTGTACCAGAAGCTGTACCGACGGTAAAATTCAGTCATCTAAAATCTCTTTTGATCCACATCCTGTCTTCCCTAAATGTGTGAGTCCTTAACTAAAAGATTCCTGCAGTGGTAAAGTCCTTCCTGATCTAGAGCATTCCTGATCTTCTATACCCTCTGCTGCCATTTGAGATCTTTTTTTTTTAAACTGAAGTATAGTTAACTTACAATATTATATTAATTTCAGGTGTACAACATATTGGATATTTTTATAGATTACACACTGTCAGGGAGGAAGAAATTTTCCTCTACCCTTCTATAGCTTCTTCTGGCTGGTCTAAATTAAATTGATATGAGACAGATTAATAGGAAGTTTCTACCTCTTAATCTACCTCTTTGTCCCTCCTTCCACCCATTTCCCCTCTGGCAACCCCTGTTTGTTCTTTGTATCTGTGAACAAACCCCTGTTTGTTCTTTGTATCTGTGAGTCTGTTTCTACTTTGTTACATTTGTTCACTTGTTTTGTTTTTTAGAAAACATCCAGTATTTGTCTTTCTCTGTCTGACTTATTTTGCTTAGCATAATACCCTCCAGGTCCATCCATTTTGTCATAAATGACAAGATTCCATTCTTTTTATGGCTGAATAATATTCCAGTGTGTGTGTGTGTGTGTGTGTGTGTGTGTGTGTGTGTGTGTGTGTGTACCATATCTTATTTATCCATTCATCTGTCGATGGGCACATAGGTTGCTTCCATATCTTGGCTATTGTAAATAATGCTGCTATGAACTTTGGGGTGCATGTATCTTTTCAGATTAGTGTTTTCCTTTTTTTTTGCATGTCTTTATGCCTGTTTTGTTTTCTGACCTATAAAAAAATATATTTTATATAAGTCCTTAAATAAGATGATTCTTCTTCCCACATGGAAGGAATATCTTAATCTTTAGCAATAATAGTAGCAACACTCATTTTCCCTTTGGTAAATCCATTTCAGGTTTTATTAAAGGAATGGTGATTGATTTGTGTGCTTGAGTTAACATTTATCTGTTTATAAAATGAAAGTGCAAGATGATAAATTCTGGGACATTAAATACAAGCTCCATTGTTCCAGTTCTCTGTTCAGTGAATGAAAGGTATCAGACACTTTCAGTTTCTTTAAGGTGTTGTCTTACCGGAAAGAGAAAGGAAACACCCTCTACTTCATTCTTTTCCTCTTACTGATCATAACAGCCATGAGTGTTCCTTGGAAACTTCCTCTATGCACACAGACAGAAAAGGGTCAGCGTTGACTATAGCCTGGAAAAAACACTGGACCTTCTTTTGAAGAGGGAGTGGATGGGTCCTTCAAGATGCTCTAAAAGATAGGAACCACATCATCTCCCTGCCAGCCCAGAGAAGATAGCAGGAATCAGGATGTTTCCAGCCTAAAGGCATATTTTTATATGAAGATTAAAATCTGGAATAAATAAAAGGCAAGAAAAAGATTAGAAAGTGAGAAGCTAAAAGTTTCCAGCTAAGCCTAGGGAAGAGTGGATAATTAAAAGAAATCTTCAGTGAAGGTTCACAGTTGAGAACTGTAACAGGTTTTCAGGGATAAGAAAGACCAGTAACTTAATGTCTTTTGTCACATGGAGGTGTCTTTTTATCCCATTCTGGTTCACCATTTGACACTTGGAGGTACAGGCTGCATACTCCCTCTTTTAGAGCAAAAACATAGCTTCCGATTTTAAATTAGGGCTGTTAGGCTTTGAATTGAATGAAATATCAAGAACAAAGCAACAAAAGTAAACACTGAGGATCTCCTTTTTCTATGTTGTTCTCAGGCAACGTGCATTTTTTTAAAAGATGAATTACACTTAACAGGAAAAAAAAGATTAATAAATTATGTTGCAGCAACTCTTTGAAGTTGTCATTATAATTGACCATTATAGAAATTGTTGGACAACATAGAAAAGTCAAATGAAACAAATCAGACACTCAAATGACATATGCACTGATTTTAACTCTGTTAAATAACATATATGAGCAGGCAAACAAGAACAAGAGGTATTATGCAAAAATTAAAATTACATTTCATGTCATTATGAGTAATTCTTCTACTGAGTTGTACCATCTTTTAGACATCAAAACATTTGAAGCTTAATATTAAAATGTTAATCTCTTTGCCTGGGATTTCATAATTTATTTCAATGTCCACAGCATTAAATAACTAGAAGTTTCGTTTATGACTTTTTTGTTTGTGTTTTTGTTTTGTCTGCGTGCTTTTCCCTAGGAGTGGAAACTCATCCATGCCAATCTTTTCTACTGGACATGGCCCGTTTGTACAACTAAACACAACACCTAATGGCAGCTTAATACTAACACCAAGGTGGGTCTCAAAATGTGTTCTTTGACTAGTTGTACATGGACAGGAAAGAAGGTGGATTTTGAAGTCAGTCAGATTTTAATACCACCATATATGCCACATAATCTTGAAAGTTATTTAATTTTTTTGTTATTCAGGTAATCTCAAACAGTATCTAATCTATCCTATCTGATAACATTGCCTAATCCTCATATACATATGGTAACAGGGTCAAATGAAGTATTACAGTGTAATTAGAGAGCACACTGATAGAGGTTCAATAAGTTTTACTTCCACGTTCTTTTTATCCATACTCTTGGATTTATAAACAAGTAAACCCCATACAAAGAAATTGTGAGAGTTGGAATAAATAGATCCAATGTTGATCAGACTAAAAAGAGTGACACAATTAGTTATCATCAAAAGAGAAGAAAGGGATAAAAAAAGTCATGGTATTCTTTTCTCTAGCAAATAGAACATGGTTATTAAATGAAAGAGTACAGACTTTAAGTTGTGTCTGCATTTTCTCCTTTGCTATTTACAATCAGGTTCACTTTTACAGCTTTTACTCATGTTTTAAAAAGCAGCATCCTTCCTGTATTCAAAGATCTGTTTTAGCTTAGATTATGTCATTTCTGCTGTTTGGGAATTAATGATAACTTCGGTTGAAATTGGCTTCTGAATTTTACAGTTCCATTAAAGGCCAGCTTGGATGGGAAGATAGTAACTTCAAGAAGAAGCTGTAACAACAGACAAGGATTTAAGATATCATTGCTGGTGCATTAGCTTGAAGTTCTTTGTTTAATACACTTAATGGTGAAAAGTGAAATTATATAATTACTCAGCTCTTCATGAAAAGTTGCCATGTCTGTGAGCTCAACCAGTAAAGCAGATTGTTAAAGGAGTAGTTATAGTACCAAAGTACTTTGCAGTTGAATATTTTGTATGAATATTTGCAGGGCCTTGACTGATTTTATTAGTCTCATCAAGGGTGAAACAAACCATCTGCAAGTGAGAAAGTGGCCTACTAGATTTCCTTTCTATAAAGCATGTCTAAATTTGCATTATCATTATAGATCTTGAACAGTGTGTATGCTGAGAATGTCTCTTATTTATATTTCATAGACATTTAAGAATCAGTTAGAAAAAAAGGAAAAAGTACAGAATATTTTATATTAATTATATGCATATTTAAAATAAGAACTAGTTTATTCCATGCTTATCAACAAAATGCCAGTATCATTATACATTGATGTCTTTATTGTATGTATGTTCATGTTATTTGAAAGAGACACCATTTACACACAAAGATACTTGAAACTTTCATCACATCAATAATCCAGAACGTTCTTAATCTCTTCCTTAATTAGCCACCTTATACTGGGTTGACAGGAAATCAGACATATATGCACTTAGTATCTATGTATGTATGTATGTATTTATTTATTTATTGCAGAAATACATTTATTGCCCCATGAAATCTGGTGTTTTTGAAAACACCCTTTCACTAGTGGTCATAATAAAAAAATTAGGAAAGGAAGAGGATATCAAAGAAGATGATTCTTCCAACTATGAAGATCGACTTAGATCCCCATTTTTTTCTCCTATTATGAGGCATATGCATGACTAGACTACTATTTTCCCACCACTGAGAGAAGGCCATTCAACATGGTACCAGCAATCTGACCTGATATAACTGGAGATGTACAATTCATGCTGCTGCCAGTATTGGGTTTCCCTTTCCTCCAATTTTTTGTCTAGTAGTCCTAGATAACAACAACAAAAAAAATTTGACTTAATATATATTGATTGACAATGTGTTCTAAGCATGGTGCTAGGTACAGGATATAGAGTGCTTATCAACAGTTTATTGAATGCCTGTCCTGTGACAGATGCTGTGGCAGAAACTTTGCAATGTTACAGAGGTTATTTCTAGTCTGACTTAAGTAGCATGGCTCCACTGTAAGGATGAGGAGAAAAGCCTGGTGTTGATAAGTGACTTGGACTCGTTCACAAAGCTGGAGGCAACATGAGATTCTAACCCAGGTTTATCTGGCTTCAAAGCCCTCCACTTGCCATTCTACTGTGCTACCTCTGAACTCTCCAAGGCAGCATATCACTTTAAATAACAGTTCTGGAAAGGAAAAAGAAAGAAAAAAGGCCACTTGTTGGGCATATATAGGGAGAGAAATCAGTTCATTTTGTCAACACAGTAGATACAAACCCATCCATTTGTATCCCGATATTGTCCCTCTGGGCTGAAAGCAAGACACAGGATCATGGCATTTACTTTTTTCCCATACAGAGGGCTGACCTAATTCTGACTCCAGGACTGAAGGCCAGGAAAGTTATTCTATTTTCCTCTAATCTCTATAACGTACCTGGACAAATGTACTCACTGCTCACTCTGACCATAAGTGAAGCAACTTACTGCTGTATACTGAGACCCTACGTGTGTGTTTGTGTATGAAAATTTTGATTAACCAAAACACTTGAAGAATGAGGTGTTAAGCTCAGTTTAATTCTCTGGTAACCATTTAGTTAACCAAAAACTTTTCTGTGCTTGCTGAAAAGAAATTCATCCATTTTTCACAGACCACAGAGTCTTAAATATTGTTTAACACCTAAAAATGATGAACCATTTTGAATATGAGTTTTCATTGATGGATATTGTAGATGTAGAAAGTTTGAATGAAACTTGACAGTATGCTGGGATGCATCCTAAAAACGACTTCTCTCCTAACCATAGGTGGATAACAGAAGAAGCATTAACTGAGACTTCTTCTTTGGGGAATTATGAATGCATATTGATTTATCTATATCTAGATAGATATACCTACATGCACATTGCTTATTAATAAAATGTATATTTACTTATATTTCAATTGGCTATGTCTGCTCTCGGGGATTTTTCAGACAACATGAATGCATGTAATTTCAAGTAATCCTTATCATGTATGTTCCAGACACACTGAATTGTTTTGTTGTACTTAATGATCTCATATGCATCTTGGGCCATGTTTTATGTTTTTTGACTTGTTCTTCCCTAAAATTTCAAGCACCTAAAAAACATGCACAGTAGGTGTTGTTAAATATGTAAATAGAAACCATTAAAATTATATGTGTGTACTTGTGTGTTTTAAGGCAAACGATAGCTACAGTAGCTGCCATCAGGGAAAGGTGTGGGCAAGTACTTTAATTCCTTGTGTTATACTGACCTCTAGTGGTTAGTAAGTATAACACATTTAAAATTTTTTCTTTGTTTTAATTTTTCTTTAGAATTCTTGGCTTTGAAAAAAGTTGGTATCCAAATATTTAAATGGGTAGTGAGTTTTTAATTATTTATGCCTGCACTTTATTTTATATTTACATGTCTGCCTCCCTTGAAAGCAGGACTCATGATTCATTCATCATTGAATTCCCTGAATAAAGTACACAGCCTCACACACAGTTTGGGGCCCTGAATAGGCCCTCGTTAGCAATAGTGAAGCATATTCTGTATTATAGAACGGTGAAATCCAAGGTTGGTTCACAGAAACTAACAGAAGCTACCGTTCATCAGGTATTCATTGTGTATAACACACAATAATAATTCCATTGCAAATATTTATTTACATCTCACAAAACTCCAATAAAGTACTATTGCCCCTGTTTTATGGATGTTAAAACTGAGTCTTGGGGATATTGAGCAACTTATCCAAAATCACATGAAGAGTAAGCAGTAGAGTTAAAGATACGAACTCAGCTTTATTTGACTTTGAGGATTTTCTGCTATGCATTTTATGTATGACACATTTAAAGGTCCATTTTACTAAAGAGAAAAAATAGGACAACTTACACTATGTTTTGCTTTAAAATGTTGTGTGCACCATTTTTGAAATACAGTTGTTCTTCTATTACAGTAAACAGTGCTTAGAGGATTCACTGATTCTGTTACAATGTAACCATAAATGTAAGTAAATATTTCCTCCTGTTCTCCTTCAAGTCTTCAGTTTAAAATTCTGTTTATTTCTTTTTTAAAATGTATCCATACACCCAAAAGGATGTGCACAAAATTTCATTAATAGTAGATAACACAGACAGAGGCGGCAGAATTTTAAAAAGGCATTTAAGAAGATATTATACTTCACGAATTTCCATGTCCTTTGAAATCTTGAAAAAGATGATTTTTTTATGAGTCAATTTTAAATTTCCCTGTGATATGTGAAAATTTTAAAAATGTGCACTTAATACTTATGGGAGTACTGTAATGAAGCCTTGAAATTACACCATCCTGAGCTTCTCTGTGTAATAACACCTCCATCATTCAAGCTCCTGAAATTTACTCCAATGGCAACAATGAAAACAGTCAACATGCCTGGATACAGTTCTCTCCAATATCACCCTGTAAGTCACTTTGAAACTTGAGTCTTCTCATCCTGTTGTTGTGATCTACAGGGAGTGTCCATTGCAACACATCAGTGAGAAATCTCCATACATTATGAAGACCGTCTTTAGGCTTTACTGAAGATGGTGGCAATAGCAATGGCATCAGTTTTTCCTATTCAGTCATCACAATCATTCTGTTTAGAGTCACTATGTCACCTAAAGTTATTTTGCAGTGATCCACTCAATTTTCATGACCAGAGGAAATCCACCAAAATTAACTACAAGTTCTTTCTTCAATGATCTTAACAGCGTGTGGAAAAAAACTGGTGGCTCAAGAAGTTAGCCCGAAGATCGTTGGAGGAAAAAATTCCCGAGAAGGAGCCTGGCCTTGGATCGTTGCTGTGTATTATAACGACCGGCTGCTCTGTGGGGCTTCTCTGGTCAGCAGGGACTGGCTGGTGTCGGCCGCCCACTGCGTGTATGGGTGAGTGTGATATCACAGCTGGCCCTTCCCCAACGAGGTGACCCCAGCAGACACTAGGCATCCCATTTCAGGCAGCCTCCCCAAACCCTCCCAGCAGGAAAATGTTCCTGCTGTTTATAACATTATAAACTTTCCAATCATTTTCCCATTAAAATCATGTATAAAAATAGAGAAAGTATAATTAAAATTTATTCTTCATTAGACCCTTGGATCAAGTATTATGGTTCATACATTCATAAAAATTGAAATTTCCACCTATTTACAAGGTAAGCATTTTTTTAAGGTATAAAATTAGTTTTCACTATGTAAATTTTGCTGGTTATCAGCCAATTAGGACAATATTTATTGTCAGCAAAGTGTCAATGTCAAAAAAAGCATGTATAGATAGCCTTCAAGTTACAAATTAAAAAGTGTGCCCTTTGAAATTCACGTGTAAGCGCTTTGCTCTGAATTAGCATAAAAATGTTTCCTTAGTTCTCAAGTCAGATCTGTTTTGATGCTAACTGTAACTAAAACTTAGAACTAATATCAACCATGTCGAATTCTTTTTTTGATATGACAAAATACATGCTGAATTTTAGAATTTATCTTCTCCCTCTAGAGCAGCCATTCTTAAAGCAGTGTCACAGGAGAAAAGAGAGTGGGTGGAAGGGCCTGGAAATAAACATCAATATTCCTGGGCCCAAGAACATGTTAATTTCTTCTTCTGCCTGAAAGAGGGCACCTCTTTAGGTAATTGTACTCCAACCCTTCTGAATTAAGTTAGAAAAAAACGTAACTTCCTCCTAAAGATTCATAAGCCCTGACAAGGGTGATTTCCTGCCCCAAGAGACTTCCAGGGAATGACCTTACCTGTGAGGATTAGAATGAGCCTCTAGAGTTCAGAATCTCTGAGAGAAGTGTGTGTGCTCAGAATGGAGGATGCAGCCTTAGTTAATCAGGATGAAAGACTAACTCCGTACAAACACAGGCATTGAAAGGTCTTGGATGGATGGAGACAAACTATCAGCTACAGGAGGCTGTCAAAATTATTTGGGAGATAGGGAGGGCCAGGGAGAAGGAGTATTAAAGGATTGAGCCTACGCAGAAATACCCATCATACAAGAGTGAGAGTAAACTCAAACTCGTAAGGCTGGGAACCTGGAAATGAGGACCCTCAGCTACATCACAGCTTGACCAATTACCTGCGCTCCAGAAGGACTGTCCAAGGCACTGCCCATCTACATCTAAAGCTGTCTGAGTCTGTGCATTACACCCCGTATCTGGGTGACTAAACTATAGCCTCTTGCATATCTAAACTACACCTTCTTAACTTTGCTGCCTCTTGATAATTATATTTTAATCTGTTTTCAGCCATATCATAACAAATGTCTACAGCAGCCAACTTTCCCACCCCCTGCTAAACATGACTTCAACCTTTACCTATACATACTCTATGCCTTAGGTGTGCCACAGGTGGGTAACGTATATCCTAACTGTGTTACAAGTAAAAGGTATCTTTAGCTAGAAATTCAGTGTTTCCTGCTGCATCATAGGTAGGTCTTAGTAAGACAGCCACCTCCTGTATTAACCTCAGATTTTGTAAATTCGTCCATTTGACGTTCTTGCAGAACATATGCTTTCTAAAAGTCAACCAGGCTTGCAGTGATATTAGTGACTTCTTTCAATTAGCTACCTTACAGATGTACTTACTATAGGTCAATTATACCAATAACATCTTTTCAAACCGTAAATATATGAGGGAAATAGAAAAGCAGTTTCGTCTAATATAAACACATGTTCAGTCATATAGGACATAAAATGTCTTTTCACACAGTTTCAGTTTGAACAAAAGCAAACAAACATAAGCTGTAACAGAATCGTGATGAAAAACATTTGCTCACCAACCTTGCATTTTACTCTCCTTAGCCACTCAGTGGTATTAGTTCTTATTTTTCCGGTTACCAGGAGTTTTCTTACTTTTTTCTTTATGTCTCTAACCAAGAAAGTTTCTGATATTATTTCAAACAGTTTTATCCAAAAAATATTCTTACCAGTATGCTAATACTGAGTCTTATTTGTCTTTTAAAACTCTACTTATACAGTAAAAAGCTTAATTTCCTAATAAAAAGAAGAACCCAGATCAAGAAACTTATTGAAACCATACTACACAAATGACCTGACCCCAAAGTAAATCTGCTCCAGGAGTTTTCACCTGTGGGTAGTTAAATGGTCTAAGCGGACAGTTCGCTGTTTGCATTCAGATTGTCCACACTCTCTTTCCCACCCCTCAGCCTCAGTATTCCTGGATGTCACTAAACTTCCCTGTGCCTGTTCTGTTTCTCTACTACCGACTTGTCTTCTTTTCCAACCTTAAAAGAGATATTTGTGAAGTTTTAAGAAATATTTGCTGTGATTTAAAGACAAGGTTGACTTCAAATCAGAGAATATTTTGATCCAACTTATGCTACTGACTTTGTGTGACTTAGTATCTGTGGGTTTCAGGATCCTCATCTGTAGGGTGTCCACAGGATATCTACCTCCTAGGGTGATTGTCAGGACAAAATTAAGATGCTGCAATGCTTTTGCGTACTGTGAATTATAGAAATGTGCAATAAAATTTTTATTGTTTCCTGCTCAGGAAAGGTCTGTGAAAGAAGACTCTAAGTCTTACCCAGGAGACATTCAGCACATTTATTTTCTAAACTTTTTATATTGATATAATTTCAAACATGCACAGAAAGTGCAAATAACAGTACAGAGAATTCCTGTGTACCTTCACCGAGATTCACCAGTTGTTTACATTTTATGCTATGAAAACTTTCTTATCATTCTTTAATTCCCTCCAATTTGGAGAAATATTTATTTTCTGAATCATTTGATAGTAGGTTAGACATTGTGCCTCTTTACCCTGTTTTTTATTTTTACTAAGAACAAGGATATTTTCCTACATAAATCACAGAAAATCATGGAAATTTAACATTAAGTCAATACAATTATCTAATCTAATTATCTAATACAGTACGTATTCACTTTTGTCAATTGTCCCAAATATGCCCTTTATAACATTTGTAGTTTGTTTTTATGTTTTCCACCCGAGAACCAATTTAGGATAACGCACTGCATTTATTTGCTATGCCTCTTTCATCTTTAATCTAGAATAGCCTTTCCATCAGCCTTACTGTCTTTGTCTTTCTCAGGCTTTCTTTCTTGTCTTTGTTATTTTTCTTAATACAAGCAAGTTATTTTATAGACAGTCCTTATATTTGGGGAAACCCTTCAAGCTTTCTCCCTTGTTGGTCTTGATATATTCCCATTCTTTGAGAACATTTTTACTTTCTGGCAAAATAAGATGTTCCAGGTTCATCTTGTGCTTTCCCTGCCTTTGCCCTGAAATCAAGCTTTCTATAAGAAACCCCAAGTCCATTTAGCTATTTTAGTTCCTTTTACATTTTAAAAAACAAGATCTTCCATGCCCCTTGCAGCTGCTTGTGTGTCCTGCTTCTAGACCCTCTCAATGGACATAGCTCTGTACATACAAATATGAACTCATAAGGATAGCTCTAATTCATATAATATACCATAGGGTACATCCTAGTCTTTTTTCCTTCCGTATTTGTAGCTCTTATCTTATTTGTGCTGTCCACAAAATATCTATGGATTTGCTCACGCTTAGAATGGAAAAGTAGTTTGAAAATTGTGAACCCATACCACTGTGTAAAGCAAACTTACCAACTGGAGTTTAATATTTGTTTTCATTTTTTTCCCACTGATATATAGCAAAATGCATAATCTTAAGTATCTAATTTGATGAGTTTTGAAAATGCATCAGCCTGTATAACCGACACTCCTATCAAGACATAAAACATTTCTATCACTTAGAAATTCCTCTCATACCCCTTCCCAGTCATCACCATCCCTGAAGTGGACCCCAGAAGGGACCACTATTCAGTCTCCATGGGGGGTGGGCTGGTCATTTATAGATTTACAGTCTGGATCACATCTATTGAATAGACATATATCAATGATGAAATTACCCATAGAGAAGCTTCTTGCCAACCTTCCATTCCTTAACTTGCTCTTCAGAGAAGACCAAATGCACCATATGGATTACCTCATTTCTTGTTAAAATGATTTCTTGAAATAGGTGTTAATATTTCTGAAGTAGATGATTTCATAATGAGGTGTCTTGGTGTATGGCAAGAAATACAGACTACTATTTATACTTTATTTAGTGCTAAATTAATTTAACTGCACTAATAAAACTTTGAAAACCAACTTTTTAAACAGTATTGACTATAAAATAGCATTGCTTAATTAATTGATAGTGCAATTACAATTTAAAATTTGGATTCTTTTGAATGCCTCAAACATACTAAATAGGTCTAGGATACAGAATCTACTCAAATATAATATTTTAAAAATTATTTCATTTCTACTTAAACCTACTCTAAAAAATAAACATCATGGGTTTAGTTAATTTCTCTATTTATCTACCTATTTTTACGGCTTTAGGAGATCAGCTAATAATAAATTATCTTCTTCAGGTTGCAGAAATACTATAATACTTTTTCAAGATTATAGTAATTTTTACAGATCAAAAAAGGAAGAATATTTTTCTAGGCGAGTAGAGATTTCAAGATTAGATTAGTGACTTACTGGTTTTGGGTTATGGCATAGATCTTGACTCCAACGGATTTCAAGCTTGAGTTGCTATTCATATTTTTGATAGGTAAAAAATTTCTTACTGCTTCACTAGAATCTTTTAGATTTTTGCCTTTCTCATAGGTTTTACCAATTTCCAACCTGACATCATCTCCTTAAAATTATGCATTCTTCAAGTCACCCACGGCCCATATTATATAACCCATTTCCTTGACATTATTCTGTTAACACTATTTTTAATAACACACTTCTTATTAGCAGGTATCTTATTATAGTTATTAGTCTACCCAGAAGTTTTATTTCCTAGAAGTTCCAGCATCACATCTCTGAAGCTAGTTCTAGTTTGAGAGCTAATTCATCATCTTGGATCACATTACTGTGCCCTCTTTTTCCTTATGTATTTTGTGTAACCACTTGTCCTGATATGGCTTTATTTACAACTCCCCTCTCTTTACCTGGCTGTTATGTGTGACCACTGGTTGTGCTCAATCTTTCTGGCTCCTGGGCTGCTTCTTGTTTTTCATATATCTATTCAGTCACTGAGCACTTATCTTGTGCCAAGCATTGTTCTAAGTTTTGGGGATAATAGTGCTCTACGGACGAACAAAGTCTTTGCCCTAATAATGCTTATATTAGAGGATAGGGCAGGAAAACAGAAACCTTGAGAAGCCCAGCTACCACAGTTGATCAGGAAGTGACTGGCAGTGGGGTAGGAACAAGATTGGAGATGCAGGCAAGACCAGATCCTAAGCTCTGGTGAGGACTCAGTTGCCCATGGTAAATGGGAAGTGAGACAATTTAGAAGGCAGAAGAGTGACATTATCTAATTAGGCATCTGTGTGGTGATTAGACTGCTGAGAGGAGCAAGGATAAAATTGGGGGGACCAGTCAGAAAGAAACAATGGTGGCCCTAAGATTATGGCTGAGGAAGCTGGACAAATGTCTGGATCTCATTAGTAAGTTCAGATGCTTAGAGCTATCTAAACTCAGTAGTGATCACCGATAGATGAGGAGAAGAACCAAGGATTTGGGTTTGAGCAATAGGATGAGTGTTGATATCATTTACTGAGATGAGGAAAATGGGAAGAAACAGGACTGGAAGGGGAATAAAAGTTCTGATTTCTATATACTAAACTTGAGACTTCCTACCAGAGTTGAAGTGGTATTTACTGGCCAATTGGCACATAGGTACGTGAATCTAAAGTTCAGAGGAGAAGTCAAGAATTAAAACACAAATTTGGAAGTTTTCAGCATATTTCTGGTATTTAAAGTCATGGCATTGGATGAGATCATCTATGGAATTACTGTTAATGAAGAAGAGAAGAAGGTGGAAGGCAGAATTCTAGAGTATTCTAAATATTTAGATTTTTGAGAAGAAAAGAGCTGGGAAAGAAAAACTGAGGAAAATCAAAGAGTGAAATGAAAGGACAATCACAAGTGTGTGGATAGTCCTGGCTGGGAGTCAAGTGAAGAAAGGAGCTCAAAGGTGATTCCTTAAATTTCTAGAAATAATCCACCAGGTCAAATAATGCTGAGGATTATTTGGCTTACTCCTGTTTCCCTGTTCTTACTTCTCTTTTTTTACACTTAAACAAATAAATGCATACCTTTATTTTAAAAACATGCTTCTACTTAATGAAATAGAAATACTCACATGTATGACAATCTTGTCCCTACTCAAAATAAAGACTAATAATTGAACACATCCTCCCTGTCTATCCTTCTTTCACAATACAACTGCCTTTTACACACTTTGTTTTTTTGCTTTTGAGTTTCTTTATCGACTCATGGGCCTTCATTAACAGTGTATTTTATTAACTAGGATAATTATTATGATTACTATATGATGCCCAAATTATTAAAGCTAGCTAGTGTTATCCCATTTAATGTGGCTCCTTTATCCTTTAAAAATTACCTCTGATATTCTTGAAAATTTTCTTGCTCTCTGACAATACCACCACATTTCAAGGGCATTCTAATTTTTACTTGCCTTTAAAAAAAGGAGTTGGCTATTCTCTCAGGAATCCTTTCCCATTCATTGGAGAATGATTAATAGAGACCAAAAGCTCTGTGCTGTGGGTAAACATTGGGACTGGTGGTAAGCAAACTTGCTGAGGTTGCTTTATGCCACCATTAGTAATGATAGAACATAAAAAAAATTCAATTTATAGTATCGGATCCCATTGATCTTTTTTTTTCCTTTCAGCATATTATGTTGCTCTATCATAATTATCTTACAACATTTACTTCCCACCACAATGAAAATTCCATGTACAAATGGACAGTCTTATGCTCAGAGTAGTGAAGTTATTTACAACCCAACACAGAGCAACATAGAACGGGGCAGCGCTAGTTAATCCCATCCAGTGCAACATCTGTGGAGCATCTACTGTGTGCCAAGGAGTATGCTAGGCTTTGAGGTTACAGAAGTCAGGATCATGTCTTCCTGTTTCCTATCAAACTGTACCTTTCTTTCCCTTGCTACTGAGAAAAACACTCTGGCCAGAGCAGGCAAAGGTGAAATGTAGCAAACATTCAGCCAATTTTCTCTACCTAAAGGTAAGCTATTTCTGCCATCATTAGCCTCAGCTGAATTGGGGTCTGCCTATCCCATGGGATTATGTCCTGCTCCTATCCCCACCTGTCTTCTGTCTTATAGCTTTTCCTTGCTTTTTTGGAATGTAGATGCTTTGAAACAAGAATATTTTGAAATATAATTAAGTCCCTTTTCTTCATCTGCAATGATTTCTCGGAAGGCTTTCTTCCCCCATTTCTTGGCTTTGGGTGAATGGAAAAGCTAGAAAGATTTTATATTGCTCAGTATCCCAACAGTGATTACAAAGTATGAATTCTTGGGTACCATGCCAACCTTCCAAATTAGAATCTCCAGAACTAGAAACTAGGAATCTGAATTTTTAGAAAATTTCTCAGTTGCTTCATAAAATTTAAGTACCATTGGTTATGACTTCTGTATTCTCAAGTCTTTGTCCTCAGAGAAAGAAGCTCAGAGACAGGACACCAGGGAGGAGATTTCACCCTACCCCTTCTCCCTGGACAGGTCAAAGTGGGCAGGGGAGTCCCAAGGGACAGTGGAAGTGGGTGCTGTCAGAGCATCTGAAATTATCATTATGTCCAACTTGGCCAAAGTACTGATTCCTCTGACCTGGAAAAGGGAAAGTGAGAAGGCCTTTGATAATCAAACAGGGCCTCTGCAGCACATAATGCCCTCTTGGCCCAGCACCTGGAGAGTTAAGGAGCTGCCACCAATCAGTAGGAGCAGAGACATCCTCCCCTACCTGAGCCCAGGTAACCAACAGCAGCGGGAATGTCTCCCTCTCCTGCCTCCCAGCCTCCCCTCATGTTCTCAGTCCCTCCCACAGAACCTGCCCATAGGCTTCCCAGTATCCTGGTGCAAGGGAAGCCTCTAAAATCAGACCGTCCCACATAAAGTCTCTGCCCTACCATTTTATTTTATTTTATTTATTTATTTATTTATTTATTTATTTATTTATTTATTTTGGAATCATGACTTTATTTTATTTTGAATGTGTATTTCGTACCAGTATAGACTATAAAGCTTACATACAAAGACATCCCAGGAACAGTGAGCACCCCAGTGCCAGATTTCCATCTCCAATTCCCCATTCAAAGGCCCAGCTGGAAGGGAGGAAGCTTTCCCAGACTGGTGGAGTATGGCAGAAGCCCCCAGACCTAGGCCGAAGAGAGCCTACAGGCCCCAAACACCACTCAGAGCATTTAAAGAAAATGTCTACAATTGATGGAATAACCTTAACCAAATATCAGTCGTGCTCAAACACAGAGAGGCTTTCTCTGTCCCTCCGTAAAATACACACAACTCATTTGTCACCACTGGGAGTACTGGTGCTCCAATTTTCTACTTTGAAAGATGGAAATTAAGGGAGAGAATTAAGTTTATTCTCACTTTCCTAAACAAACATATTTTAGGAAACCTTATAAATATAATTGATGGGGAAAAGCTTTTATATAGTGTTTTCATTTCTTTCTATTTTTTTTAAACATCTTTATTGGAGTATGATTGCTTTACAATGTTGTGTTAGTTTCTGCTTTATAACAAAGTGAATCAGTTATACATATACATATATCCCCATATCTCCTCCTCTTGCGCCTCCCTCCCACCCTCTCTATCCCACACCTCTAGGCGGTCACAAAGCACCGAGCTGACCTCCCTGTGCTATGTGGCTACTTCCCACTAGCTATCTATTTTACATTTGGTAGTGTATATATGTCAATGCCACTCTCTCACTTCATCCCAACTTACTTTCCCCCTCCCCGTTTCCTCAAGTCCATTCTCTACGTCTGTGTCTTTATTTCCATCCTGCCTCTAGGTTCTTCAGAAGTTTTTTTTTTTTTTTTTAGATTCCATATATATGTGTTAGCATACGGTATTTGTTTTTCTCTTTCTGACTTACTTCACTCTGTATGACAGAATCTAGGTCGATCCACCTCACTACAAATAACTCAATTTTGTTTCTTTTTATGGCTGAGTAATATTCCATTGTATATATGTGCCACATCTTTATCCATTCATCTGTCAATAGACATTTAGGTTGCTTCTATGTCCTGGCTATCGTAAATAGTGCTGCAGTGAACACTGTGGTACATGTCTCTTTTTGAATTATGGTTTTCTCAGGGTATATGCCCAGTAGTGGGATTGCTGGGTCATATGGTAGGTTGATTTTTAGTTTTTTAAGGAAACTCCATACTTTTCACAGGCTGCAGGTTTGTAGTTCCTGTTATTTTTGGTGTCTGCCCCCATGGATAATGTTGGTTCAATGTCTTGTGTAGGCTTCCTGGTAGGGAGAGACTCATGCCTGTGTTCTGGGGGTTGGGGCTGGATTTTGTCCTTCTGGTGGGCAGGGCCATGTCCGGTGGTGTGTTTTTGGTGGACTTAATATGACTTTAGGCAGCTTCTCTGCTAATGGGTGGGGTTGTGTTCCTCTCTTATTAGTTGTTTGGCATAGGGCGTCCAGCACTGGAGCTTGCTGGCCATTGCGTGGAGCTGGGTCTTAGTGCTGAGATGGAGATCTCTGGGAGAGCTCTCACTGATTAATATTAAGTGGGGCTGGAAGGTCTCTTGTGGTCCAATATCCTGGCCTCAGTTCTCCCACCTCAGAGGCTCAGGCCTGACAGTAGGCTGGAGCACCAAGACCCTTCCAGCTACATGGCTCGCAAGGAAAAGAAGAACAAAACAAACAAACAGATAGAACCTCAAAACAAATGGTAAAAGCAAAAGTAAACAGACGAAGTCACACAAAGAAACATACACACACACAGTCATAAAAAGAAAGAAACAAACAAAACACAACAACAACCAAGAAAACAGACAGAACCCTAGGACAAATGGTAAAGCAAACCTAAATAGACAGAATCACACAAAGAAACACAAACACTCACAAAAAGAAAAAAAAAAGGAAGAGAGCAACCAAACCAATAAACAAATCCACCAATGACAACAAGCACTAAAAACTAAACTAAGATAAATATAAGACCAAAAACAAATCAGACGCAGAAAGCAAACCCCAAGTCTGCAGTTGTTCCCAAAGTCCACCACCTCAATTTTGGGAACATTTGTTGTCTTTTCAGGTATTCCTCAGATACAGAGTTTATCAAGTTGATTGCAGGGATTTAATCTGCTGCTCCTGAGGCTGCACAGAGAGATTTCCCTTTCTCTTCTTTGTTTGTACAGCTCCTGGGGTTCAGCTTTGGTTTTGACCCCAACTCTGCATGTAGGCCACCCTCAGGCCTATGTTCCCTGCCCAGACAGGAGGGGGTTAAAGCAGCAGCCGAATAGGTGGTCTTGCTCATTCAGGTCGGGGAGAGGGAGGGGTAAAGTAGTCATAATTGGAATGCAGGGTGAGCCTGAGTTGGCAGAGGCTGGCCTGACGTTGCACCAGCTTGAGGCGTGCCATGTGTTCCCCCGGGAAAGTTGCCCCTGGATCACGGGACGCTGGGAGTGGTGGGCTGCACAGGCTCCCAGGGTGGTGTGGGTAGTGACCTGTGCTTGCACACAGGATTCTTGGTGGCAGCGGTGGCAGCGTTAGTGGTCTGTGCCCATCTGTGGGGTCCAAGATGATAGCCGCAGCTCACACCCATCTCTGGAGCTCACTTAGGTGGTGCTCTGCCTTCTGTGAGCGCACAGAACAGAAATTCCCTCTCCTTGTGCATCCTGAAACAACCGTCTCTTGCCTCTCCAGCAGGTCCAGACTTTTTCCTAGGCTCCCTCCCGGCTAGCTGTGGCGCACTAGCCCCCTTTAGGCTGTCTTCACGCAGCCAACCCTAGTCCTCTCCCTGGGGTCTGACCTCCAAAGCCCGAGCCTCAGCTCCTAGCCCCTACCCGCGCCAGCGGGTGAGCAGACAAGCGTCTCAGGCTGGTGAGTGCTGGTCGGCACCAATCCTCTCTACCCTACAATTTTAAACTGTTAGCACCCAGTTTGTTCTAATAGTAAAATCCATAGAACTGTGTTAAAGGCGAAATGAGATGATGCAAAGTGTTTGGCACTACACTTGGCACAAAATAGCTTCTCCATAAATGGGAGTTGTTTTACTGCTATAAAACAGTAAGTTTCCTCAGCTTTTAAGGCAGTGCGGTTATCAGAGGGTGTTTTCTGGATGCTTGGGCATTCATCGGCTTTACTGAAGACTGCTACTTGATCAAACATAATCCTTTAGGAAATATAACAATGTAATGAATAGATAGATAAAAAGATAAACAGATGGACTTGAAATAACTTCATGCTCTTTATATATTTATATATTTGTAGGTGACTTGTATTTTAACATTTGAAATAACATGTTAAACTAGGCATTTGCAACTATTGAGAATTAAATCACTAGCTCTGCTCTAATTGCAGTTATTGAATTTTGACTTCATTGTGAATATGGCTCAGTTGGCTTAATTCCAGCTGTTCACTGGTAATTTCTTGGCATGAAGATGTTGCAGGCCAGTAGCACATTTAGGAGTCCCTGTACACTTTCAGATTCTAATATACTCTCCAATTTAATCTGCCTATAACACAAATGTTATCTTTTACCAGTACACTATCAGTGGTCAACACTGTGTATGAAAAATTATTCGAGTTCATTATGTGTGGAAATTACTCAAGCTCATGTATTAGCTTATAAACATCATAATAGGTTTTACTGCTTATGTGAACTCTGTGTGAATTCAGTGACCTCCTAAACAGGAGATGCTGCTGAACCTCCTTCCATTGTTACCATAGCTACTGTGGTTGCTGAGGGAAACCCTGCACAAAGATGCAGTCTCCACACTCAAATATGATCTAAAGCAGCATTTCTCAAACCTGGCTATGCATTACCATCAACATGGAGATTTAACTGAAAAATGAATTTTTAAAATGGCCCTCTCCATCCCAGACTCATTAAACCAGAGATGGAGAAGGGGGAGCAGGTAACAGCATTATTTAAAAGCATTCCAAGTGATTCTAATGGGAAATGGAAGTTGAGAACCACAATCTAGAACCAGAGATTAAGAGATGATTTAAGAGAAGTTATAGAGATTAGCACAAATTAAGGCTTCCTCTATGATCTGATCAGAAAAAATTGAAATTAAGGAAATATTTTTAAAGAAGAATTCTTCAAAGAAATTCAAGAATATTTGAGGATGGGAACACATAATTCTGAAATACCTACTGTGAAGATCTCTAGAAACTAACTGTGGTGGATGGAGTGTTTCTTATTCTTCTTTTCCTTAAACTTAAGGAGAAATTTAGAGCCATCTAAGTGGAAAGCAGTCCTAGGCCTGCATATGACATCGAATCTGACTTCT
This sequence comes from Pseudorca crassidens, assembly GCF_039906515.1. NCBI lineage: Eukaryota > Metazoa > Chordata > Mammalia > Artiodactyla > Delphinidae > Pseudorca > Pseudorca crassidens. Next base: position 124,036,310 of record NC_090300.1, on the reverse strand, counting down.
CCTCAAATAGAAACTCGGTTGATAGACCAAATTGTCATAAATCCACACTACAATAAATGGAGAAAGGACAGTGACATTGCCATGATGCATCTTGAATCGAAAGTGAATTACACAGGTAAGAGAAATCAGTTTTAGTCATCCTATCTGCCCAAATTAATTCAAAATTAGATTTGAAATATCAGTACCAGTGCATTAATAGTCCATAAAAGTTGGATAATTTGTTATAGAAATCGCTATAATTTAAATGGAATTGGGGAATATAGAGAAACACATTAAATTACCTTCATCACAGTGCTTAAATCCAACTTTCTAGAAAATTGAACAGTAAAATACAACTCTAAGAGCCCTCTATATCAGTAAACTCCAAGGAGCAGCCCAGAGATAATAGGTCATGCTCTATTGTGTGCCGTCTTTGTTTCTCATGGGAAAGAAAGATAGGTCCATCTGCCACAAAGGCCAGAGTAGGACAAAGTGAGAGACAAGCATATGTTCAAAGAGCAAAGTGAGTAAGAATGGTGATTCATAAAGGAGATTCAATAATATTAATAAAATGGCAGATGGAGGACTTCCTCCAAATACCTAGATAAGGTGCAAGAAATCACCTGAGGGAGTGAACTTCATCCTGAAGGGCTCTGCTCAACTCCAACCTTTATACTGAAGACTTTCCCAGTGTCCAGTCAGGAGAGAGTGCGTCCCTGTGCTTCTCCGGAATTCTGTCTCCACATGCATGAGAGCACTTAACAAAGGCAGATGATTGCTGCAGTTCATTGTGTTAGCCCTATCCTTTTATTCACTTTTGTGTCTGCCTTGGGTTTTACATGTCATGGATGTTGAATGAATGTTAGGAGGCTTGCAAACTGTTGGAGAAAGGCTGAAAAAGTCAGCCACCAATGCTAATGCCTCCGTAAGTACCCTATAAAACAATCGCCTAAAAGCTTTTTGAATGTGTAGGTAATTGGGGAAAATAACAAAAAAAAACCTCAGAACATTTGCCCAAGTTTCTCTTAACTGACCCTGAAAAAAACAGTCTTACCAAGATTTTCATAAAACTGGAACCACATTCTATTAAGTACTGTGATTATTTAAAAATCAAATGTAAATGACTAATTCCAGAACTAGGATGTTGTGTACATAATAACAGAGTCATAGAGACAATGGAGAAGATCCTAAAAGGCCATCAGTGGTACCTAATCCACTGTCAAAGAAGTGCTTCTCTGAAATGCTTCTATCCCCTAAGATTGATGTCTAAAAAATGTCCAGGCAGGATAAAATGAAAATACAAGGCTTTTTTTAGATGAAATGTTGAAAATGATTGATTTTTAAAACTTTTGGAAATGAATGTGTGTCTGTTCTTGTTTTTGTTTTCTTTCATGTTTACAGATTATATACAACCTATTTGTTTACCCGAAGAAAATCAAGTTTTTCCTCCTGGAAGAATTTGTTCTATTGCTGGCTGGGGAACACTTGTATATCAAGGTAAATTATCAGACTCAATAGAAAACGCCTATTAGTAAAAAGCATGCTATTGCTCTATCCTGTGAATATTTTAAACATTTTAAAAAACTCTTATACTATAACAATTGTCTGCAATATCTCTTAAAAGCACTGTCTGGCTTATATTCATATGTTGCATATTTGTAGAGTTAATTTTTTTTCCAAATTGCATGGAGCATATTATAAAACTATAATTCTTATTAGAGGGAAATTCAAGCATTCCCTAAGCTCAATATCTAATTTTAGTATTATAAACTCTCTGATGAAAATATATACCTATTGAAATAAATATAACCAAAGGCTACAAAAATGTATTTTTATAAAGCATATGGATAAAGTCTCATCAAAAGCCAAGTTATTAACTGTCACATTTTCCAAATCAATAAAACTATTTGTATTTATGATATAAATGTTTCACACTCACATTCCCTAAGATGAGAAGGGAGTCAGTTTCAACATGCTCATTCTGCCTACTGACAAGAAGACTCAGATATGGCATGAATCTTACATTGAAGACTATAAATTAATAAACCAATGACTCACCAGCATTATTTAATAGCGTGTTTTCCAAACAAAGAGTATCGAATTATGTTGTACACCTGAAAATAATATAATGTTGTATGCCAACGATACCTCAATAAAATTTATTCCAATGTCCTTGCAATATTTCATCAACTCTAAGATGTACATTTTTTCACATTAAACTATGTAAAATAAAAAAAATGCCACAGTTAAATTGGAAAATTTATTTTCTTTCTTCATGGCAAATAAAGCATGTCTTACAGTGGAAAAAAATAACCACACTTTTTTTTTTTTTTTTTTAAAAAGCATTCTAGTACTTCAAACCCTCTAAACGTAACTGCAAGTTTCACTGGTTTCAAAATTCCTAATAGGAGTTACTCCATCTAGGCTAGAGTTTGACCACTCACTAATAGTTAAGCAAAAGGGAACAGCAGTATTGTTGGGTGGAAAAACCTGGTCTCTAGAGTTACAACAGGTCATATCCATGATATTTAAAAATCCTAATTGCATTTAAGATGAAAAGGCACAAAATCTTGTGGAGAGGTGCATGTCCCAGAAGCAAAGGATTCACAGCTAAAATACTTCTTGTAAAAGAGAGCATAAAATCTAAGTCAAACCCTTGCCTGACGATTCTGACAAAGGTTCTCCACTGCAATTACGTTATGTTGTTGAAATGCTTCATTTCCGCTGCCCATAAAGTATGTTGAAGTCAAAGTCTGTATATTATTGTATTTCCTCCACTTGAAAAATGTCATGACTTATTAAATTTGAAATCTAAAGAGTAAAAATGATTCTTAGATAGATATTTTCTCTATCAGACTTCAAGCTAAAAGACATTTATGACCACAATGTACTCTTCAAAGCAAATTATCTACTAACAAAATTTAAGACTCTTTATTCCATAGGAAATTATTATTGTTTTAAGAGTTGAGTAAACTTGCTCACATTTGTTTATTGTCACTAAAGATATGCATTTAATTGACTTAGGAAAAGTCTCTAGGAGTGGTATGGAGACAAGAAAAAAATCTGCATCTGAGATCAATTTCATTTAGGAATAAACAGATTACTTTTAAATAATTCTTGGGTGTGGCAATTTTAACAAATGTTATGAACTTTTTCCTAGGGTTTCCAACTATTTCTAAAACCCCAGTTTTTCCCCTTTGAGTATATTACACTAGTTAATTTTTTAAGATCATGAACATGTTGCTTACTAAGAGAGAAAGGAGTATTATTTGATTAAATTAAGGCAACTAGTAAACTTAAATAACTTTACTGACATTTTTATGTGGGTTTTTTGGTATGAATATGTATATTTTCAATTATCCTCATGGTAACTCATGTTGACAAATATCAAAGGTAAGAACACTGCTCAAATTTCTTTCTACCAAAAAGTTTTATCATATATCCAAACAATTTTTTCTTCCTTGACAAGCAGCAAAATTTTCTTTTATTTTTAATTCTAAAACTAATTCTACCAGCCCATCCTCAATCTTCATAGAACAAATGACAGTGAGATGCTGAAAGTTCTCCCCCATCTTAACCTCTCTAAATCACTTTTTAAAATTCAAGTTCATTGTCAAACTTGAAAAGTCATCCAGCCTCTGAAGTCACTGGCACCAGCTGGTAATCGCCTCCCAACTTCACACTGTCATACTTTGAAATTGACCATGTTTGCAGTGTTTACAACAGACAAATTGGCAGACAATACACAGTGGGGCTTTGTTTTTATTTCTTGAAAAATCGGTTATTAAACATTTACCAACACACCACTGATTACATATACATTGCTTTACACCTATGTGCGCGTGCGCGTTTGTTTCTTGTCTTTTTAGTGTGGTGATGAAACTTAGCTAGAAATGAGGGCACATACATTTTTGCAACAACATTGGCTGTCAAATGTACTAGCTTATTTTCAACTTTCTGCCTTTCCTGAGAAAGCAAATAGAATTGCTAATTATTAGAAAGTGCTTATCATGTACCTTTTCTGGGTGCACTAGACACCTGTTTTTTTCACATCCCTCTTGGGATTAGTATTTCGGTAAACAGAGATTCATGCTTCCAGTAGATGAGTCATTTTGTGAAAAGCATGGAAGTATACTCTGCTACTAAATGCCTCCTTTCTCTTCCCCTGCACGTGGATGACAAGCTGATTGCCCTGAGACCAGGGCACAGTTCCTCTGAGCTTCGTCTCCTGTTCAGTACGCACCTGTTTGCTCATACAGCCCCACGAAGGAGCTGAATGCCATTATAAGGGAGCACCTCTTCAGGTGCCAAATGAAAAGCACTGCTGGATTTCTGAGACTTTGCTGATTTCCATGAATGAAACTTTTTGTGTTGGCGGGCTTTTTTCCCCCATAAGCAATGCTGTAACCATGTGAAATTACTGAAAATACCTAAAGACCGTCTAGTCCAACCCACCATCCCTGCTAGCCCTTGGGAACTAAAGAAGTGTTTTACTGTTACCCACTTGGCAAAATCTGCAGATGGGCTTTATTATGTGCTTTTAGCATTTAGTTCCATTATGTATACACACAGTACTCAGTAATGAGAGTGAACTATTGAAATAAAAAGACTGATGGTGGCTCCTTCAATGATGATCACTTCTGACTTCTGACTGGCTGGCTGCATTATCCATTTTGAACAGGTCCTCCTGCAGACATACTGCAAGAAGCTGATGTTCCCCTTCTATCAAATGAGAAATGCCAACAAGAGATGCCAGAGTATAACATTACAGAAAATATGGTGTGTGCAGGCTACGAAGAAGGAGGTGTAGATTCTTGTCAGGTAAATATGTAAAACTGCTCACTCAATATTTCCAGAAAGCATTGCTACATGATGAGTTCATCACTCAACAATGATTAGGGAGTGCAGAAATCATCAGGGTCTTAATTTCATTTCCTCATTTACAAAACTGTGACTTTTCACTTTTATTTGTGGCTTATTTGCATAGTACTCCTGGGTGGACCTGAGCATTAGAAACAGAACTAATTTTTATCAACAAAGGTTACAAATCAGATGCCTTTAGAGACTAGGCATAACATGTGGATGTGTCTGACTGCCAGGACAAGTATGCAGTATTGGGCCTGGGGGTGAACTGAAGAGTATGTACCTTAGCTAGAATCATTTATTTTCAATTTCAAATTCTTTAAAACCCTATTCAAACAAATCAAAGAAAAACAGGTCTGTGGGCCAAATTGGCCTGTACTCCTCTAATTCTCAACCCTGATTTAGAGTCTAGTCCAGGCGTCCAGTGACCCAGAATAATTTCTGCATGAAAACCAACCTAGAGAGCCTGCAATATGTTTGAAGTATCACTAGCTTTTTTTTTTTTTAAGAATAAAAATTGATTTATTTAAAAAACAAATACTTTGAGAATAACATTAAAATAAGTAAATAGAAGCACTAATAAGTTGGCATCCAGTGTCCTAATGAGGTTTTCAATTGGAACTTTTTAGAGAGGTGTGATTTTTTGCTCATTCTTTTGACTTGTGTGACTTTCAAAGAAAACTCTTACCCACAAACTAACCCTCATGGAAGATAAAAACATGTTTTTATTTTTTTTGAATTTTTGAATTTTATTAATTTTTTTATACAGCTGGTTCTTATTAGTTATCTATTTTATACATATTAGTGTGTATATGTCAATCCCACTCTCCCAATTCATCACACCACCACCACCCCTGCCACTTTCCCCCCTTGGTGTCCATACGTTTGTTCTCTACATCTGTGTCTCTATTTCCACCTAGAAATAATGTAGCCATCTATCAGCTCCATGAAATCTATATACATTCAACAAATAAAAAGTAAATTCTGCTAGATTTTAGATTTATAATTAAATTTTAGGTGCCGTATGGACTAGCCATGAAAGCATGGATTCTGTGCTCAAACTACTTTTTTGACCCTTGCTTTAACGCTTACCAGTGAGTCTGGGCAAGTCACTTAGGTATTATTGAGAGGTTTAAAAGAGATAACACATGTAAGGCATTAAGTACGGGCACAAAAATATTAACAATTTTTATTACGAGATTTTTAAAATAAATTTTGGAGCATATTTTCTATATTTGAAAATTAATAAAATATTAATGCACTAACATCTACTGGATTAGATTAAACCTGATAGCAGTACTGAGCAAATTACTAATCTACAAATGCAGATGTAGCGATCTATACTGTGAGGAAAAGGCTTCACTTTGTTGAAGTGTAAACAACTTGTTATCTATATGGACACATACTAATACATATGTCATAATAATTGGACTGAATACAAGACTTTCTTAACAGACAGTTAAACAGGTGGATCCGAATATGTGTTCTCTAGTGAAGCCAATGTCTCATGTCATCTTAAATGTTCAGCTTAGTTTTATATTTATTCTGCTTTGATGACACTTGCATATTCAAGACGAATAGGATAGCATTCTTGTTTACAATTTTTCTCTTATACTTTCCTTTTAAAATGAAGAGTGTGCTAAAGGTAAGATATATTGCCACTTAGAGGGAGATTTATAGAATTATTGCTCAGAAGGGAAATCAGCTGTACAACTTCAATTAGAGTTAATGGGGGTTGTGTGGCAGGCACCTCATGCACTAGGTAGAAAATATGACTGCTGATGTTATCGATGCTTGGGTTACATTAAGCCAGCAACTCATGCCAGATCTCTGAAATCTCATATTTGGTTCCAATTTCTAGAGAGTCTAAGTATGTTATTCATTAGCAAGTAAGAAAGCTCCCACACAAGGCAATACCTTGTATAATATAATGTTATCATGATTGAGTAATCGATCGTCTAGAGAGTTACATGATTTTCTTTGTTCATCTTTAATATTGTGTTAAAAAGGAGGACTGATTACAAAAGGATACATTATTTTAAATTATGCATATGTTACTATTGATATATCACTTGAACAAGTTCTTCGAAGCATTATTTTTTCCCTATAGTGGTGAAGAATTTGCCTTATTAGTCATTCACATGTTCTTGAATATCTTCTGGCTTCCCAAAGGCTTGTGCTTGCTAGGCAGCTGTTTGGATTTTAAGGCACCATGAGTGGCTGTCAAAAGTCCTCTCTCTATAAAACTAAGTGAATGACACAAAGAGAAAACCCATTCTGCTGACTATTCTGAGACTTGTTCTATACACTACTGGTTTTTGAAATGTGGCCTCCAATCCAGGAGATCAGCATCACCTGAAATACTGTTATAGGTGCAAATTCTTGGCCTTGCCAGAGAGTCACTGAATCAGAAACTCTAGAGGTGGAGGCCCAGCAATGTCTGTGTGAGCAAGCCCTCAGGTGATTCTGATGCAACCCAAGGTTTAAGAACCACTACCCTAAATAAAAATGGTCTTCAACCCTTATACTCAGATGTTCAGTCAAAGAAGTTAATGATTTTTGTTTTCCTTTATAAATATAGCATCTCTGTAGAAACATAAATTTTAGGTTAATACTTTATGTTCTGGACATTCACTCATATTTTTGAAGTACTTACACATCTCTGAGATAATGGAAGGAAATAACTTCATTGAACAAATCAGAAAATGAAGGCGAAGAGAAGTAACACAGTAGAACTGAAATGGTGTATGTAGTTAGATGATGGGAAGTGATAGACACAGACAGAACACTCAGCTGTTTGGCCTCAGGCCTGCTGGTGGATTCTTTGAATAACAGCCACTGAGCCAGTACGTGCTGGGTAATTTAAAATCCTTGTTCAAGTAATCAACGTCTGGATTCTACTGTCTTTTAAAAAATATGAAATTATTTTTGAAGATATGAAGCAAACCAAATGACTCCTTTTTAAAATACCCAAACATTTGAGGTTTATTTTTACTAACTTCTAAGTCACATATCACTTTGAGTCAGTATTTATTCTTACCTTGAATTGACATTGTTCCGTAAATATTTCTGAACCATATTATGAACTAAGGGCTTAGGATGCAGAAGTACAATCACAACCCCCGCCTTCAAACAGCTTGAACGCATTTGTTACATCTAGAAAAGGAGTAACCCATGGTTGCCAATGAGATTTATACTCCTCTCCCTCAGGAGAGAATGGGTGATTTTCTAGACCACAATTTTTTCCCTTAAATATAAGTCCCAAAGGTGATAAAGAATCAGGCAAAATGTCTCTCAGGATACTTTTTAACATAAGCTTAGCTGAAATATTCTATTGTACCAGTGATTTACCAAAGTACACAAGGCTTTAAGTTCCTTCATAAATATAAAAGAGATTAATTTAAAATGCTGTCACAATTAATATGGGAGACAATATTTGTCAATTCTCTGTCATTAAATAATGGTACTATACATTTGCATTATATTCATTTGCATTACACGGGAATAATCCTGTGGAAATAAAATCTATGTAATTAACTCAACTAGGCATTGCTATAATTAACATTTATGAAAATTAAAAGCATTTCATCAATTAAGATAGATGAAAATGTGTGCCTCTCACTAGAAATTATATCACAAATGTGCCTATTTCAGCTGAAATACTGTTTTTTTTCAAATCTGACTGTGCTTGTCTAATGCTAAAAAGTTAATGCTGCCCAAGAGAACTAAAATCAACTTTATGTGTGAGTTATTAGTTATCCTAAAGCACATAATGTGGAATATTGTCTTACCACAAAGCCCTTCATAATACTTAGGACATATCTCCTTTAATAAAAGGATTAGCTTTTAACATATATTTTGGTTGGGATGCTCTCAGAGTTGTGCCTTAGAAAATTTCTTGGTACCCATTAAAATGCCATACTTAAAGCAAGGAAATGTTTGCTATAAGAGTAAATCATAAAAAATTACATATAAATTTTGTTTTAGTTGCTATAGTTTCTCTGTGTACTTACTGAGCAGTGAAAATTTCTAATTCTTGACCTAGAGTGATGGTGAGAATATTTACAGATGACTTGCAATGGCAATTAAACCATATTTTTGATCTTCAGTTTTGAACTTATTTGCTTAAAATATATATATATATATATATATATATATTTATATCAATTGATCACACATCTACAATTTTCTTTTGCAATTTACTCTTTAGGGGGATTCAGGAGGACCACTCACGTGCCAAGAAAACAACAGATGGTTCCTGGTTGGTGTGACCTCATTTGGATACCAGTGTGCACTGCCCAATCGCCCAGGGGTGTGCTCCCGGGTCCCGAGGTTCACAGAATGGATACAAAGTTTTCTACATTAGAGTGTTTCCTGAAGCAAAGATGAAAATCAGGCAGTTTTCCCATTCCACTTTAAGAAGCATGGAAATTGAGAGTTTTGAAAAAAATCATTTCTAAAAGCCTTGATTCTTTACCTAAGCCACTGAAATGCTGGGGGAGAAAACAAAAACTAATCTTTACAATAAAAAGTAACTTTAAAATAATAAAGTTTTATTTTATTGTGAACAGTTATTCTTTCACAGATATTTCCTTTGTTCTTAATCATTATTTTTATCATATTCTCTTATTTAAAGGAATGTTATTTTAAAGCATATACTATTACACTTAAAGTTTAAGCAAAATTAGGAGAAGCAAAATAAACTATTTGCACAAAGTATGTTATTGTTTAAAATAGACTGCTGTAAATTATCTAATTCCAGCTTAGATCACTATTATAAGAATCTCAGTCATTCTCCTGCTTTTCTATCCAAATGCATTTCCAATCCAACTTGAGCACATCCTTAATATTTTTCCCACTTATCAAAAATATTTATTGTAAGCTCATGTCACAGACCTGAACTAAATCGATTGCACAATTCTCTCAAATAAGCTAATTAAACAGCAAAATAGCACAAGTCCATATATCGCCCTTGTACCAAAATTAAAGCTAAATTAACTAATATTGCCATACTTTCATTGGATCATTTTTTACCTGGATTATTCATACGGTCCGTTTATTTCAAGCTAGTGTTTTTTAGGTTTCCAAAAATTATCAGACATATCAAAGAAATACAACTATTACAAATGTGGTTTTTCTCTGATAGATGAGTTACAGTGGATATTTCTAACATGTGCAAAACTTATTTAGACACAGCTGAATTGCCCACTGGAAGGCCAAAAATGTGGAATAAATGAATTTGCTCCACTGCTTTAAACTCTTGGATCATTTCCAGAGTAAGTGTAAACTTCAATTTAGCTTACCACACAAAATCTACTGATTTATTCAGGAAGACAAAATTCATACAAATTAATACAAATGTACACACACACACACACATTCTTGCATGGGTCTATATGGTCCAAAGTAATAGAAGAGAGAGTAAGGTTTCAAGCGGTTGAAAGAAGGGGTCAATCAGTTTATATTGGCCTTATGGAAGAAAGGAGACTTGGGCTACACCTGAGAGGAATAGTTGTTACTGACGTACTGAAGAGGCAGTGGGGACCACCGTGTAAGTGGGAGAGATCCTGAAATTTCAGGGAGAAGGGACAGTAGATAATCATGAGTTGTCCTAGCAAAAGACTCTCTCTCTGGGCAATGGTCAGAGAAAGGGAAAACAATACCATATAAAGAAGGTGACATGTATACACTGCTATATATAAAACAGATAACCAACAAGGACCTACTGTATAGCACAGGGAACTCTACTCAATACTCTGTAATGATCTATATGGGAAAAGAATCTAAAAGAGTGGATATATGTATAACTGATTGACTTTGTTGTACACCTGAAATTAATGCAACATTGTACATCAACTATACTGCAGTAAAAATTAAAAAAAGAAAAGGTGTATCCAGATGATTGAGGATTACAAATTCTTGGTAAACAATCACGGGATTTATTCTTAGGACAAAAATTGGGAGTCCCTGAACACACTACTCTTTTTTAAAACCTTTCCAATGACCTGTTCCTAATAGGAAGGATGGAGTGGTTAGGAAGGATGGAACAGCAAGGGTAGGGTCTGCTGTTTGATTTTATTTCCTGAATATTTCTCTGCATTTCACAACATTTATTAGAAGTATGCTCTGAAAATACAAATACAACATCTATTCCTTTTTATTTTTCAAAGGTCAGCTTAAGGAACCCTTAGGACAGTCTCTCTACCATCTTCCAATAAGACAGAAGTTCATTATCCCAACTCTAGGAACTTATGCGTTTAGTAATTGACACCGGAAGAGTAATCCAGCTCTGGATCAAGATAAAAGGCAAAACCAAGTCCCTTCCCCATTGCTTTGCCTCTCCTGCCCTGCAGCTGTTGCAGTTGTGGGTGGCACAGACGATGGGGAAAGCCTAGTCTCCCTCCATCAAGTCCTGACTAAAGGAAGAAATGCATGGTGGGAGCTTGGAGGGAAGAGGTAGATCCCAGCAGCTGGTCTCCTATTCTGCCCAGAAAGATGGGTCGCCAAGAAAAGAAAAAGAAGTGCTAAATGTGGGCAGATCTAAGCTTAGAACGCAGCTGCCTATTTCCTCAGTCTCTGAGCAGCTGAAAAAGGACCAATGCCCACTAATTTCTATTTTGCCTCTTAATTTTGCCAACCAACTGGAGTTGTGAATTGCCTTAGTGAAAGCTCTTCATTATCTAACTGAAAAGATGAGGTTTAAAACAGTGTACAACCATAACTTCCATTCTTACCACACGTAAACAGTCATTTGTTCCCCTAGTTTATTGCAAACATATCTGTACTTTGTTCACTTAAGATATTGAGACAACACCAATGATCATTCTTCAGAAACAAGAACTTTTTATTTGGTTAAAAGGAGCACAGAGACATTTGAAGACCAGATAGTTACAACTCTCTCTTGAGAAGAAGGAGCCACAAGCATTGAAGAAACTAGAAGGTAGGACGGAGGCACCCCAGTTTACTCTCTCAGCCAAACGTGAACAGCGAACACGTGATCATTGATGCCCTCCAACCCATTTTTATACTAATTCAGTTTCTTTCCTTGCGGAAATGTCAGTGTGCTGTGCTTAACTGCACACTAGTGGTGACCACTCAACTAGTCCCAACTGTAAAACCGCCTTATATGCTGACAGAGGCTAAACGGAGCTAGGAAAAACCTTAGACAAACTCTGTAGGTATCGGCCTCCAGGGTCAGTCCCAGACCCCACACAACCATCTTTGTGTTGTTGGCAAGGTAGGGGCCAAATCGATTCCAGAACCCTCAGAGAGCTATTTGTGGTTACATAGGCAATACGTGAAGACATATGATTTATATCATGTATGCCACTTTTGTTGCTCTAGATTGAGTATATTATTGTTTATACAGCTATTAACAAAGTTATTACAAAATCTGTTGAATTTTAAATGCAAAATAATTGTAAGGCACATGTCTTGCACAACTGAAATTAGACAATTCTTGCCTCCAAGTAAAATATTTGACTAGATTTATACCACGGTTAATGAAATAACTTCTTATTTCTGAAGAGATTTCCTAAACCTACTCTGACCCAAAGCAGAGAAACTAAAAGAAGATGAGCCATTTCTAGAAAAGAAACTTTTTCTATGGTAATATATTTATGTGTGTGTGAATTCAGTTGACAACAGTGATACATTTCTTTAATCAAAACAGCATGTATTTAAAAATGAAACACTGTAAAAATAAATACAAGAACAGTCCATTTTTATCTAACACTTATGTAAAGGAAAAATATTTTGCACACTGTAAACTTCAATGCAATTTACCTTACATTAACTAGATTACAACTTATGAAAGGTGAAAGAAACAAAAATAACCGCTTCCAATGCACATACTTCTCTGATGTGTTCATAGCAATTTAATCTGCATGGTCCATCCTATTTACTTGAAGTTTTGGTGTATCCTTTAGCAAAATAAGCATGTCTCACTCCATTATCAGCACAGCGTTATTTTATAAATGAAATAATAAACATATAAAAATTATTTTAATATTTGCCTCAAGGGGGAGCTTACAGTTCATCTTGTACATCCTTTGAGATTTCAAGCCATTCCAAGCTAATGTTCTGATGCCATTCCTTATACAGATCCAGAATTACAAAACTCTATTTTCTTTTCTGGAGCCAAGTCAATGAATTATTATACTTCCATGCCACTTTCTTTCCTGGTGCTTTTTGAAATCCACAGTGTGGACTGGTGTGGGCTAGTTTTTGTTCTTCCTTTACTGAAAAACAGAAGAAGTAATAAGTTCAATGTCTGAGACTTCTTATCAAACTAGGCATGTCTTGGTCCAACTGGAGACATGTCAGACCCTTATTATGAAAGCGTCTTTCTTCTCTCACCAGCATACTTTTTCATTCCTACAAAAAATTCTAGATTATTCCAGTATGTGAAGATGGTAATCAGTCTGTCTATCAGACATTGCAGAATTCCTTCAAAGAAAGAAATGAAGTCTTCCTAAACAAGCCTGAGTCATACAATTTTATATTACTTAACTGACTTCAATTTAACTGTGAATTTGTTACTAATAAATTACCGTATCTAAATGATATGTTTTAAAGATTTGCACCCAATTAAGTAAGATCAGTACATCTCTATCTATGAAGTCATCTAACATGAATGGAAAATAAGCCAAGCAAAGTCTATGAAAAACATGAAAGTTTCCTAAATGGTTAAAACAAAAGGGTGGTTAAGTTATTAATGTGGCTTTTGTGTAGCATTAGTATTTATTTAATTTAGGAGTTATTATGAGTTAAGGAAACAAGACTTCTTATTTTGAACATGACATGGAATGACAGAAGCCATCATGTGTACCAGATTGGAATTTAAACTTTCTGCAAGGCATTCAGATGACAATGGAGTTGAGTCTTTGATGAAGTTTCTCCTTGCTTTCCTGGAAGAAAGGAAAAAGGGGAGGATCTAAGAGAGAATGAATTAAGCGCTAACAGCTTAATTTCAGAGGTAGTCTATGTTGATTTATTTTCTCACTCTGAGAATTTCAAACAAGTGAAAACTCCACGGGTCTTCAAAGTATAAAAACCTGGAAGACTTGAGAATGAGCGGAATCTCCACAACAACACACTATTTGGAAGAAGGAAAACGAACTTCAGAGAAAACTCCAAAAACAGGCACTTTACTAATGTTAATTTTAGAAATGAGAAGGTCTACATAATTTTTTTCAAATCCTTTTTTTTTTCAAATTGATTTGTTATTTACAGCTCTTCTGTAACAGTTTGGCTGGGTTATGGGGGGATTTATATCAAATCCTCGCTCTACTTCATTGTTTGTCGTAATCATAAATTTTCTTTCCATCTATAGCCTTAGGAATTAAGGGTAAAAATTAGATATTTACTATTGTCTTTATTCTGCATAAAATATTGAAAAATAATTTTAAGTGTGTTGTGTATATATATATATATATATATATATATATATATATATATATATATATATATATGAAAGTCAAGAGGACAAAATATGTCACAATAGGTAGTATTAATTTGCCAGGCTTTATTTATCATTATTCAAAATGTCTTCTTTAAACAGCCAGTAAATCACAGGTTGGATTCTTTAAAAAAATTATGTGAACCATTTAGAGTTTACATCTATTTAATTTTTTTTCTGGGGCATTTTTACTTAGCAATTCTTTAGGGTTCATTTCAGGAAAAGAAGAAGATGAAGTAAAGTCAAAAGAGAAAAATGACTTATTTGCAGGTCCTTCCCTGAAGGAAGCATTCTCTTAATCAGTTGTTATTTAAAACACTTTGACAAAGATGTCTAATTTATTCTAGCAAGCACGCACTAATTAAAATCCACATCTTTTCCTTTTTCCTTTGATACATATTTATATTTCATACATTAATGTTTTAGTTTAATTGCCAAACTGACACATATGAAAAAATTTCACCTGTAACTCAGGGTATGCGTAAACAGATATAAAAGAATACTCTCAAGAATCTTGCTGTTAAGACATATCACTTTATTTCAAGATGCCTACTAAAAAGTAACCCATTTTTACCATTATACTATAGTTCCTATACTTAAAAGATCCTTTGGAAATAAAACAGAAGCTATGAATTGAAATTTTGAAAAGGTACTACAAAGTTCACTTACAAAACTCAAGTCTGTCATACAACTTGAGGTCAGAATTGAAAGGTTTAGCATTAATGCTTATATTTAATAAAAAGAGACAGTGTAACATAGTTGCATATGTTGTGAGCTTATAAGCATTCACATTTCAGGTCCATCACACACATTAGCTATGAGACCCAAGGCAAACTGTGTGACTCATCTAAGCCACCATCTTCTCAACTGAAAAATGGAAACAGAAGGATACCTACTTCATATGGCTTGTGAGGATTAAACGAGATAATTCATAATCCTATAATCAAGGTATATTTTATTAGATTATGTATACGGGTATGTACTGACAGACATGAAAATCAAAACTTTCTTAAGACAACTTAAAAATATAATTTTATGCTAAATTTTTAAAGAGTCCTGAAAACCTATTTAAAACTTTTCAAGTTGTCTCTGCATATATGAGTTATTTACCTTTTATGCAGCATCTGGAAACAGCAGGTTCCGAAAGCAACCAGTATCAGTAAGAGCAATGGGATCGTTGGTATAACAACATAGATTAGATTGGGAATTATTCCTACAAAAGTAAAACAGTCTTAACGTAAAGAGATAGTTGAGGCAGGATTCTGACATGAAAGTTGTATAAAATCTTTCCAAAAAGTTAAGGCAAAGTATAATTATTATCAATAAGATTCCAAGTAAAGTTCTTCCCAGAATACTGAATAATCTAATGAAATAATATATTCATGTTTCATTAGAAATTAAAAACAAAATATACTGCATGGTTGCCATGCTCCACTTAAATGTCCATATTTCCAAAACTATTATTAAATCTTCAGTTAAGATAGGGACTGGTTTTTACAACATATTAATAATCTCAGTTATCTCGCTTCATTCATCCTTCTCAGTTATTACTTTGAGAAACAAGTACTGATTATTAAAGAATAATCATGATTAAAATAATTGCTGATTTATTGGATATGTAATTATCCTAACTAATAAGCCCAGTACCATGATGATACGCGTGACTCTCTGAGATTAAACCAAAATACGTAAATATTAAATGATGATAGAGTCATAACCTAGAGACATAAGACTACAGAGGCATAAACACTTGATCTTCATTAAATTCTAAAATGGATCATCTTTTAATCCTGTTCTATCACATTTGATAACGTTAGGTATTCTTGGTAAAATAAAAAAGTGCCACACTGATGTCCCATACAGCTTAAAATGACTTTATCAAAAAATTTTTCAATGTCATTGGAGGGTAAATATTCCTAATGTAATTATTTACTGATCTATTTAATTAGATTTACATGTTCTGAATGGTTTTAAAATCAGACACCTGAAAGTGAAAAGCGCTAAAGTTTAATATCATGTCCATACAAGAAAAGCAAATTGGAAAACTATGCATTGAGCTAGCAAATTGAAAGCCATCATCATAATTAATCTAAATAATTCTGGTCAAAGTGGACAGGACTTAGATCAAACTCTCCATTTAACTGCACATCATTTCCTTTGTTAAGAGAAGAAAAATTAACTGAGGTCAAGTGATGGGGTATTTTGGGGATAATCTGCTATGTTTTCATCCACTCTTGAGCCTGTTAAAGTGACCGCAAGCATTTTAAGGATTCAAGACACATTTCCTTTCCTTTTCAAAAGACCATCATGATCCTTTACATATAAGAGTAAAGAAAAAAGAAAGTATTTCATACTCTTTCATGGATTTTGCATCACCTGTGGAAAGACTTTGAGACTTTGGCTCAATCTTTACGAAGTAACTAGTATAAATTAATATTCCTGTCCAATTGGCATAGGGCCATGCTAAAACAAGCCCCTAAAGGATCCTAAGAGCAGTTTTTGACTAACATGAGATTTGCACTGGGATTGCATTTTGTGTCTTTTGCAGACAGTGGCGTGCTGGAGACACAGAGTTGAAAGCTCATTGGATGCCTACTACCCAACCTGCTGTTCAGTGATGTCACTTGGTAGCTTGAAACTGACCAGGGTGGGAGTATCCACACCACAGAAAACTCAAAGTCTACAAATAAGGCTTTTTTAAGCCCAGCCCACCCCAGCCAATCCCTAAACATTTAACAGTACCCAACTGTTTATAGGCCACTGAATGCACCCATTTACATCATAACACCTACATACTGGGGAAGATCCTTGTGGATCCACGTTTTGGTGTAGGATATACTTAGTTTAGTACTAGATACATCCACTTAAGTGAAAATAGAAAGAAAACAAAATAGGTTTTTCTATTCAAAAACTAGCTTAGCATCATTTGTTCTAACCTAGTCCTAAAGTAAATTTCCATAGGCCTATATTTAGTGCACTATTTCACCAAGCAACAAGAAAAGTTGGGGCCAACGTGAAGCAAAGTGTAAAAGTACATTTTCTTCTCTTGATAGGTGAGTTAGAGACATGTGAACTAATTACCTGCCTCAGTAACAACCACGTTTTGATGAGTGTCTCCAGGTTGATTTGTAAAATAAGTCTTTTCTATCGGAGCTGTTGGATTAATTTCTGTAAATAATAAGTGCAGTTGTCATACATAATGATAAATAAGACAAATACAAATGCAGATGAAAATAAAAGTTTATTATAAAACAAAATAAACATTGATTTCTAAAAAAAATTCCAGCTAATTGTATTTTGAATTTAAATTTATATGAAATGATCTAACTATAAAGTCAACATTTAGTTACCTCTGAATAAAGATCTCTTTGCAACTTGGATCCACTGGGTGAACCCCTGTAACCCCAAACTGCATTTAGCAATCCAGAGCATCTATGATGATGATAACCGACTACAGGTAATAATGACAAAGGAGGTACAAAAGTAGGAAAAGATAGGCAAGAATTGGTGAGCATAACATGAGACACTAACTGCGATTCAAAGACCAGCAGGATTATTTCTGTACTATTATTGGTGTATAATTTAGATTTCTCATCACAACAATAAGCAGCAGATAACTGCATATGGACTGCACCTGGAATTGATGATTCAAGTAAAAATGTTCTAAAGCACATTTCTGTCCCCTACAAACAATGTCATCTTAGATTTGCTTTCCAATAGTGTCTACTTCTTTAAAAAATAATCATAAATTAAGGCTTGCAAGTTGTCTCTTTCCCTGGTTTTATGAGGCAAGATTTCTTTAATTGTCACACACTTGAAAACTGTTGAAATTTCTTACAATGATCTGGTACTGCTCTCTTGCCTAATTATTTTTTTCCCTAGGGCACTATTAATTAAATTAATAGTTCAGAGAAAATAAATTGAATTACTAAGAAAATAACCTGTAAATTTGTTTTCATTTGTTCCAAAAATATAATTCTGTTTATTTTTGTCAATCATTGGAAAAGAAAAAAACACATGCAGCATCTTACATTAGTTTTAGAATATTAAATCATTTTAATGTCATGTTTACTCTAATTTGGTCACATAGTCTCTATTCATTAGAAGCTTAATCATACACCATCCTATAATAATATTTATTATTCTGATACACGTATATTACCCTGATACTTTGCCTGACACAGTCCTATCCTACACAGAATTTAGACACTCTATGCCCCTAGGTGCTCAACTGGTATTTGCTGAACAAATAATACAGATATTATGCAATTTATCAACATAGAACTGGTTATCTTTAAAATATTTTAACAAACTTTACTGCAACTGCCGATTAAGTAACAAAATTTTAGAAACATAATCTCCTACATACTATTTTTAATGTCTAAGAGCAAGAGTACTTAATGTGGGCTTCCCTGGTGGCGCAGTGGTTGAGAGTCCGCATGCCGATGCAGGGGACGAGGGTTCGTGCCCTGGTCAGGGAAGATCCCGCATGCCGCAGAGCGGCTGGGCCCTCTGTGAGCCATGGCCACTGAGCCTGCATGTCTGGAGCCTGTGCTCCGCAACGGGAGAGGCCACAACAGTGAGAGGCCCGCGTGCCACCAAAAAAAAAAAAAAAAAAAAAAAAAGAGTACTTAATGTAATTTTAATAAATATAAAAATCAGATTCAGAAGTATCCCCTTAAAATGTCTTTGGTTAACACTGATAGACCCAAAGAATAGATAGTCAATGCACAGAACAGTGACAACAACAACAAAAAAGGTGGAGAAGAGAGTGAGAAAACTCAGCCGTGAATTATTCAGTTTCTGTAGAGCTAGGTTAATTTTTTACCACTTTGGATATCAGTAGCCATGCTATTAGACAGTACGCAGGAACAGAAGCAGGAGACTAAGTTCACGTGGTACTTTTGGTATAGTTGGAGAAAAAAGTTCAAAATAATCTGTAAATTGTAATTAGTCTCACTACTTGATCCTCCAATCCCCTCACCACTAAGAAGTTAACTACTGGGCTTCCCTGGTGGCGCAGTGGTTGAGAGTCCGCCTGCCGATGCAGAGGACGAGGGTTCGTGCCCCGGTCAGGGAAGATCCCGCATGCCGCGGAGCGGCTGGGCCCGTGAGCCGTGGCTGCTGAGCCTGCGCATCCGGAGCCAAAGAAGTTAACTACTTACCATCAGAAAAGCACTGACTATACAAGCAAGGAATTTAATCAAACCAACATCCTTCATAAATAAGACACTAAGCTCAAGGAAAGAAGGTTAACTACATAGAAAATATATAAAAATGAAAATATTTAAAGTAAAACAAAGTAGAAAAATTCCATACATTAATAATTCTAGGAACTTTTACACTGTAGAAGTGTACATGTGCTTCAAAAACAAAAAATACGTGAAAGAATCTTGTTAAAAAACTATAGGTATTTGAAGATTTAGGTAAAATATAGAAGATAAATGAAAAACTAATTTTATGTCTAAAATGCTCTTCCATGAGTAACATAAACCTAGACTACCTAATACAAAACAAGAGGATTCTGGGGAATAGTGACCTGAATAATGTGGTAAATATGATATAAAATAAAATAAAATACAAAGGGTCACCTAAAAGCTCAAAGAATGAAGATAATATTGTATTAAGAATATGCTGTAATATACTTTGTTTCATTTAATAGTTTCAAGCACACAGTGTCACAAATTTAAAATATCAAAGAATTTCAACTTCATATTTTTCTAGGAAAAAAATTAAGACAAAGAACCTAAGTGTGTAACAGATATAGCTTTGCAAAGGCTTCTAGGAGGGTAATGATGCATTTAGCAACCAAGAGGTTTAAAGACTAAACTCACCAGGGATAAAGAAAGTAGGCTAATATACTCAAGAACAGGATAAACATAAGAGAAGGGTAAATCTAATCCAAATAATCCCTTGTGCTTTACAGCCTTATGAGAAGAAGAAGACTCATGTAATTTCAACAGAATAATGGAAATAGCAGTACTTGATTGTAATTGCCTTCCACGCACACATGTTATGAGGTCAAGCAGACAGCCCTTGGAAGAGTTCAAATGAAACTTCCAAACACTGAAAAGAGGAAAACAGCAAAAAAAAAAAAAAAAAAAAAAAATCCTCATAGCCTAAATATCTAATTTGACTTTCTTTGATGATTAAAACGATGAGTTTACATCGTTCTGATTAGTCTCTCTTTTGGTCAGATATCAATTCAGTTGAGTTGTTCTAGTCAAAGGAACTCAAATTTACTATTTCAGCAGGAAACCACACTAGCGTAGCTCAGGTCAGTGCGATCTTCCCACGTGCTCCATACGGCAATAAGTTGGAGAGTTCAAACAAAAGCGAACTGCCTGCCGAGGCATATTCCAAAGAATGAGGATCACGCGGAGAACGAGGCACACGCCCCTACTTTTCTGCACCATGGTTCTCTGACTTTCACTGAGGAGCACAAACCAAGTAACACGTCATGAAATGATAAGCTAATGTCCCAGGAGAATGTTGATTGCTTCCCTTAAATTCACCAGAAAATCTAAAGAACTACGGATCAGATGTGTAAACCTACAGGTGCTTTGGTGTCTTACACCTACTTCACACACACTATACTAAATTTTGAAATATTTTTAAATAGATATTTATTCTTCATAAAATCTGTTTACAAAAACACAGTTTGGCCTTAATATTAGAAATAATTATTTTCTCTTAAAAAAACCCCTCTGGATGTTTTCTAGTTGCTCCCTTCTATTTAACTCATAGGGCAGTTTGCTTTATAGCCTAGTGTGCTTCAATACTTTGTCATCAAACTGCAAAGTAATTCCATGTTTCACAGCAGAAAAACAAAACAAGCCAAAGGTAGTGAAGGTTAAAGATAAAACTTAATATAAGCAAATATGCACAAAATCTGCTCCTACGGAATTACAATGCTTCCTACCTGGTTCATACTTGCAGATGTAATTGTGCTTCATGTTGCACCTGTCGTCATTCCACTGGTAAAGGTAGGGACCCCCGAGGCCAGGATTGGCTGTTGGCTGATGATACATCACAACACACTTTTCACTTCCACAGGAAGGTTCATCAGTATACCAGTTTCTGCCAAGTACAGAGCAGCAGGAACACTTCTCAGTGACTTCGCCTGTTCTATTCTGACATCCTCTACAGATAACAGAAATCTCCCTTTGTCCTCTGCCCTCTGAGTAGCCCCCTTTGCGTCCTCAGGATCCCTACTCACCGGTACTGGGAACTACTTCCATCGGACCACTGGTAGAGATCTGGGCAGGCACCAGATGTTTGCCCCTCTCCATTTCTCCAAAGCCCTATCCAGAAATCACCATCAGAAATTCCGGTTCCAGGCTTTGTCAGGTTTTGCAACATGCTTTCTATTAACTTCTGTTCTGCTTCATTCTCAAGGCTGAGAAGGACTCCCCCTTCGCTCTCACAAGCCAGGCGTGCCTCCTGAAAGCTCACTCGGCTGGATAGCTCATGGAAGTAGGCCATCTTGTAGCAGGGATGTTTGAAATCAGCAAAACATACCTTTTGGCCTGAAGAAAAAAGATGCCCATGTACTGATTATCTGAACCATATTCATAATGCTACTTACTACAAATTAAAATGAAAGAACCAATCAAAACAGAAACAATATGCCAAGAATGCTTCTCCCATTGAACCACTGCATAAAGTTTATTTTCTAGATTCTTATTTCAATTTACAAAAGCAAACTGATTCCCTAATAAACTTGTAACATAAACTTTTAAAGGAAATTTTTGTAAAGGGACGTCATAATTCTCCTGGCTTAGATTTTGTAAACTGACACCACAGTGAGTGAAAGTAGCTTAAAAAAATGTCAGGTATTCACAGTAAAGGAAGCTAAAAGGTCAAAATTATGAAATAAGAATCATAATTCATAAATGAATTATTAAAAACAAGTAAAAAAAGCAAATTTACATAAGGTATCATGAAGTGAATACATTTAAATAATTGAAATTTAAATAAAGTGGCAAATTTAAGGTGTAAATATTTGTTTTTATTGTATATATCTGAGAGCAAATACATTAAAATTGAAAGTTAACAGAAGTCAGAATGAAGGTAACACTAATAATAAACAATTTATTGGGGACTTCCCTGGTGGCACAGTGGTTAAGAATCTGCCTGCCAATGCTGGGGACACGGGTTTGAGCCCTGGTCCAGGAAGATCCCATGTGCTGTGGAGCAACTAAACTCGTGTGCCACAACTACTGAGGCCACGTGCCACAACTACTGAAGCCCACATGCCTAAAGCCCGTGCTCCACAACAAGAGAAGCCACCGCAGTGAGAAGCCCGTGCACTGCAACGAAAAGTAGCCCCCGCTCGCAGCAACTAGAGAAAGCCCACGCACAGCAATGAAGACCCAACACAGCCAAAAATAAATAAATTTTTAAAAACCAATTTATTAATATAATATTGTATTAGAAGTGACAGGTTAACTTGCTAGAGTACTTATAGAATACTCAGAATTTGGAGGTGAAATTGAAAATGTAATTTTTATTTTCACTGGTATTTT
Organism: Pseudorca crassidens; assembly: GCF_039906515.1. Lineage (NCBI taxonomy): Eukaryota > Metazoa > Chordata > Mammalia > Artiodactyla > Delphinidae > Pseudorca > Pseudorca crassidens. The sequence goes on along the minus strand of NC_090300.1, from coordinate 124,013,480 downwards.
AAAGGTTTTTATAAATTACAGCACTCAGTTTAACCATCTATCCTGATATCTATTAATGATTTTAGAAGTCACTATATAGAGAATATAAATTTGTGTCAAGATATTAAATGGAACCACAAGTTAAGCTTAAAATAATTCTTGAGATCTCTTAATGAAATATCACCTTTTATTATCAAGCTTCATTGCTGTGACATCACTATACTGCTCAGACTACATCAGTGAAGACTTAAATACATAGGCAATGAAAGTTTGACTTAAAAGCCCTCTTAAAATTGAATTTCACATACCTCTAGGAATTGAGCACAATGAATATTCCTAATTACTTAGTGACATAACTACAAATATGAATGATCATATTGGGTCATAATACAGCCATATATGTAACAGGGATATTACAGTGTACAGGATTTAGCAGTGGAATTCCTATTGTTGTACTGTTTACACCTGCCTCTTTCTTTTTTTTTTTTTTTTGCGGTACACGGGCCTCTCACTGCTGTGGTCTCTCCCGTTGCGGGGCACAGTCTCCGGACACGCAGGCTCAGCGGCCATGGCTCACGGGCACAGCCACTCCGCGGTATGTAGGATCTTCCCAGACCGGGACACGAACCCGTGTCCCCTGCATCGGCAGGCGGACTCTCAACCAGTGCGCCGCCAGGGAAGCCCTACACCTATCTCTTTTTACCACAAATATGTATGCCAAGATTATAGACGCAATCTCCAGAACAGTCACGCTGTTTTGTTTTGTTTTTCATTAGCTTCCTTCGTTCACCTCTGATCTCTGCTGTCAACCTTAAAAACTGCCGTGGATCCCTCTCTGTCACTGTTCCTTAACCCCAGCCTGCTGTCCACAGCTTTCCACTACCCTTTTAGTCCCTCTGATTTCAGCTTGAGGTTTGACCTTGGAAAATAGACTATCTAGTATTTTATGTAAAATTAAGGCAAATTACTTCATGCTAAGAAATCAAGGCATAGTTTCACTGCTTACAATTCTTGTTGGGATTGAAGGCTTTTTCACTACGCATTTAATTTTGTAGCCAATCAAGAAAATTTGACAGTAGTGAAGGGCTGGGGGGGGGTGTATTATATTTAAACATTGGCAAAAAAAGTAAAGCATTCAAGCTTTGTATTCTTAATTACAGTATATCACACTGAGCCAGCGTCGGTATCACATCCATTCTCCCCCAGAATCAGCAATTAATGACTGGTGATGACACTTAGAGGCAGGAGGGAGCAGAAAGCAGTGGAAGGCCATTAACCTCACAACAGTGTCTGAGTAATAGGCATTCAATAAGTTGACACTGCTGAGAACAGCCAACTAATAACAGAGCAGTTCCAGCAATGCAAGCAAGACAGCCAGTTGTCCTCTTTGTCTCATTAACTGTGATCTGGACCCAGGAGCAACACACTGAATAATAAGAACAAATTAAGAGACTGCCCCAACTAATTGTTAATGAAAAATAACAGGCTCCTATGAGTGACCACGGGGAAACTGGAATTAAAGAGACGTCAAGAGGACAAACCAGTCTGAAACAAATAATCCTGGAGAGATGACCACGGAAGTCCCAATGGTTGATCCTAATAAAATTATTATTTTTTAAAAACTTCTCCTAATTTATTATTAGGGTTTGTGATGTCTTCATTGTTTAAAATGGTTGTTCCTGGAAATACTCTAGCAATGTCATTAAGCCTAGTGATTTTTATCCCTGTATTTTTAAAGCAAGCTCTGTTTCCATTTTTATCTTCTACATCTTTTTCATATTTCTAAGTCTCAAAATATATCTGGACTACATTCCCTTGAGTTTTCAGTTTGTTCAGTTTTTTACTCCAAGAACTCTCAGACTTCAATTTGATTCCAGCACTTGTGAAATATTAAGTTGACCAATGAGATTGTTTTGCAAGATAATAGAAAGAAGCCAAACTAAAAAAAAAAAAAAAAAAAAAGATTAGCCAGAAGTTTTAATGAGTAAAAATTATTTATGTAACAAAGCCAGCACAAGTTCGGAAAATGCCTAGGTATGACATATATGCTAAAAGTCTCTTCTCATTATCTTTGACATACTAAAAATAAATGCAGCAGAGATTTATTACTTATGGTGAGAATACAAGAATGATGATGAAAATTACCTTATTTATAAAATTAAAATAGCACTTCTAATTAAATACATAAGAGAGCTTTAAGTGTCTTGTAGAAATTCCTAATATCACTATTAGGTACTAGGAATGTCAATCTGTAGATAAATGTTAGTCTGTAGAGAAATAATAACAATAATAATTAAAGAAAAATCCATAGACAGGGATTATATTTAAAATAATTAAGAACTAATACTGCACAAGCCCTGGATCACAGCCAGCCTTGGCACTCTCTATGCCGGGCATCCTCGCTTTGGCTGTGGATGATGGAGTGGTCCAAGGGTCTTAGATGAGGGGATGCAGACTGTAGTGGCTGCATAGCAGGGGGAATCTCAGAGGATCAGGACAGTGGCCAATTACCAACTACAGACAGATATTAACTCCAAAGTGCATTAATTGAATATCAGCTGTGTCCACAAATTTTAAACTGAAAAGTCACTAGCAGTTCAGATCTAGCAAAGCAGTTTTAAGGAAATTATAGATACATTGTAGTTTTTATGGTATCTCTATATAAAATCAGTTAAAGCTGACACTGGGAATTTCTTCATATCCAATTCTCTTTTACTACTGATTTCCACCTTATGGTGCAACTTTGGTCCAAGTTGCAGCAAAATCAGCAGAAACAGCAGCTACTGAACTGCTCACCACGATTTCAGCTGATCACACTTGGCTGTAATAGCAGTGGAACTCCCAACAGCTGGGAAACAAATGTTGCCCTAATTCCCAGAAAAGTCCCATTAATACGGATCTTCTCGAAGCAACTTTCCCACTTCGGTAAAGGCTAATCTTCTTAGGGAACACTTATAATTAGCTCCTTTCTCATTCTGTGAGATCACATAGAGAATTTCCTTTTCTCTTACTTTTAAATATTATATTCAGATAAAATCCTCCATCGACTATTTTGACCAGCAGAAAGCTAGTCTTCCATCTACTACATCTAATCTTCCATCTACTATCCTACCCCCCATAAAATATTCAGATAACCATAGAGTAGTTTTTATCACACTAAGGCTACCTTGATACTGTCTAACAATAATTTACTAAATGTTACCTAACACCTGTAGTGGGAAACCTCCCTTGATTGTTGGCTTATGTGCAAGAAAGACCTTTCACCCAGGATTCTACACCTCCTGGTTTCATACATACACACACACATGCACACACGCACACTCACACACAACTACATACATACACATGCACTTTAATTTAGAGATAATTTTCAGTATTGCCTACTAAAATAAATATTCCTATCATTATCACAGCTAAGATTCTGCTACTATTTCCATGCATAGATAATTCTGTCCTTTTTCTCAGTCATGAAAATTCCTTTAGCGCTAAATATTGGCAGAGTTTTCGATGCTTTTAGCAACAATGTAAAAGCAGGGCCAAACTCATAAAGTCATGGCAGTTTACTTTTTTCTTCCTGAATAGAAAGGATCTATGACTTGGCTTTGATTTGCTTATATTTATCAATTTTCTGGAAGTTAAGTCTTCATTTAGTTATGAAAGTAAGAACATTTTTCTTATACCTCACACTATAATCATATATTGTCAAATTAAATAAGCATTGAATTTATATCATATTTTTCAGTAAAAACATGGAAGATTATGAATTTCTGTTGTTCAGTTATGATCTACCTTTAGTTGCAAAGAAAAAAACCAAGTTGTACAAAAGAGGACCTACATGATAAATCTTCCCCAAAGCAGACTGACCAGACTTTGGACATTTTACTAGAATCCCACAGAATAATTTGTTTTTCATAATTCTTTCTTACTCTACTCAAAATCAAAGGAATAAATATGCTGCAACTACAACATACAATGTGACATGACCTCCAATAGTAAAACTTTCAAACTAAAAAAGGGAATGTTCTCAACCATAAGTATTCTGCTTTCAGTGTTCAATATTACACCTACTTTTTAAGACATTTCATTATAAAAATGTTTTGTTATAATAAATTTTATTTTTTCAGGAAATTTTATAATGCAATTAATTGCATAGTGCACTATTAAGATTGTGCTCGAATCCGTTTTCCTATATTGATAAACAACCAAAACTGTAGTCTTGGTCATTGTTTGCATGATGGTGGCATCTGCAAGCCCTACATCTCCACCTGGGAAGTATCACAAACTTTCTGAGAAGGGTATGAAATTTATTTTTTTAATCCAGTATTTGAAATCAAGATCTAGATAATAAATTGTAAACCAAGTAGATAAATTGTAAACTGCGTGAGTGAAGAATTCAAGCATTCAATCACTAAGAGCTGGCTTGGAATCCCAGAACTGTACTGGAACTGTGGGGACGTTGGGGACATTATTTAAACTTTCCTGACCTCAGTTTTCTCACCTAAAAAGTGAGAGTGGTTAGGAGTTTTAAAGAAATAATGACAATAATAATAGCCTGACAGGGGACTTCCCTGGTTGTCCAGTGGTTAAGACTCTGCGCTTCCACTGCAGGGGGCACAGGTTCAATCCCTTGTCAGGGAACTAAGTCCCACATGCCATGTGGCATGGCCAAAAAAAAAAAAAAAAAAGCCTGACATTTATCAATAGTTTAGTGTGCAGGGCCTCACTGCTAGCACAATCCACACCTTTGGGTAAATTAGGAAAGATGATCTCTCCTGGTGATACAGGCTGCTCAGCTTGAAAAAGTTATGCTCTCCTCCAGGTTGCCTCAGTTGCAGGCACAGGGACTGCCGCGTTGAGCGCCCCCTCACAGCTTCCTGGCCGGCAGCTGTGTCCATGAAACAACCTGCACTACTGTGTTTGAACCCCTTTAACCCTGCAACAACTCTGTGATGAAGGTGCTTTCATCCCATTTTAAAAATGAGGCAAGGGAGGCATAGAAAAGTTAAATAATTTGCCAAACTCACATGGCTCATAAATGGTAAAGTGTTTAGAACCAAGCAGACTGGCTCCACAGTTCATACATGTCCCCAGATTTCTATGCTGCCTCCATGGAGGTCTCAGATATATTTTTCTAAGGTGAAGAATTTCATGAATAAAGGGATTGATTAATATGTACATTATTACTATGACCTATGTTACCACGTTCAGCATTGGTCTGTTATTGATACCAGATGGCTAACATATACTAGGGGTTGTACATTGAGGGTTTGTTTCTAAGCAGAATGTAGATTTTCTTTTACTGAACATTTAGACACAGGATCCATATTGGAACATCTATCTCAGATTTTCAGACCCTTTATGTCCTTAATGATTTTTTTATCTAGCCCTTCTATTTTCCAAGTAAAACAAACAAGGTCCCAACTGAACTTTTTCCCAATTACAAGGAGTCAAATTGTCAGGCTGTGTTACATTATCAGTAATATGTTAAAACAGTGAAAGAAACAATCTTGTGTCCATCCGTCCACCTGTGTGCAAAGTACCTAACAGAAGAGAGAGGGTTGGAGAAAGTAAAATTGCTAGTGAGACCATCAGCTGAATTTCCACTTTGGACACCTTTATACAACACTGTCCACTTTCTAATGTTAATGTAACAGATATTGCCATCTTCCAGAAAAAGAATTACAAAAACAAAACCATAAAATGATGAAAAACAGCCGTTAAGGATTAATGGCTATGGTGAATGTGTAGTTTATTACATGACTGGTAATAAGATTAATTTGTTCCTTTCTTGCCCAAGAGATACTTAAAGTAATTGCATCTCTGAAAACTGCACTGTCATCACTTTATGCTTTTGATGATGTCATGGAAAATAGTACCATAGGCTGGAATACACTCAGCAGTTTTTTCTTTTTAATTTTAAAAAGTTTTTGTATCTCCCTTGATCTAGGTTACTGGTCACCACCCATGATTTTGCAATATTCTGTGGCATTCGCATGATCAAAACGGAAGTGTCTAAATCGTCCAGTCTTCTAAATAAAATGTTTGCCAATTTAAATAAGTTCAAATTAATACATATTAAAGTGTTCTGCAGAAATATGGAGGTACCATGAAATACACTTAATGCTTTCTGCAGCATAAACAGGTTGATGGATCACTGCTGTGTGCACTAAAAAGAGAAAGTAAAAACAAACACACACATTACTTCAAAACACTTCAAATGCTTAAGAATATGCATGTGCTCTTCAAACATATCCTCCCATCTCAGAGACCTGAATTTTGAACTCTTCTTTTTCATATGTATCCTTATACCCAAAAGTAAAATCCTCTTACTTTTGTTCTAAAGGTGTCATTACCCACCAGTCACTTCACAGATTTAAATGATGGCAGACCCCAGAGATATCCTCTACACATCTGTGTGTACAACAAATCAGTACAGGTTCAAGACCTTAAAAGTAGTTCCCAAGTTAGAATCACAAATTCACTAAAAAAAATATTTGATCATTATCCTTATAGTTTATATTTTTATTGCCTATCCATGAATCAAAATAAGCATAGCCAGTAATCTACACAAATACTTTTCTATTACTGCTAGCTGCTATTAAATCTTATGGGGCAGATTATGATGATGTTTGAAATGTTATTTCTCATTTAAATATTTTCACTTCATTTATAAATAATGCTCTCAACTTTAAAAATGGTGGTGTAGCTAAAAGTATCAGAAAGTATCTTATTGAATAAAGTACTAAAATGAGAATTGCTGTAAAGCATTATTTTGAGAGTTCCTGTCTTTTTTTCTGCAGTGATTATTTTGGTACACTGAATAGAAATTATAAATGGTTGTGCTGATATTCAATAATTAGAAAATCTATTCCATATATTGTAAGTATGCTCCTAATAATGGCTCCAAAGAGTTTGTTTCACTTGACAGACAGCTGAGTAGAATTTTGGTAAATGGTCCCTAACGGCATGAAAAAGTTTATGTACTTCTCAAAGCTTAACATCAACCAGGGAGACATTAGACCTACTTCTTCCAAAATGTCAGGCTTTAAACTCCTCTGTACTCATGCCATTATGGCTGAAATACATATTATAAAAAATTAGTCTTCAAAGGATAAAATCACAAATCAATTTCTAATGGTTAGATTTCAATGTGAGTTTGTAAGGCCAAAGACAATTAAATTATTCATAAGAAAAAACATAACTGTTTTAATATCAAGTAAACATCATCATTTATGTTAAATCAAATAGATCATGTTCAGTTAATTAGAAATTTTCCAGATGGCACCTACAAGATGCCTATAAATACTTAATAGGAAAACAGAGCAAAAGGTTTGCAGCAATTTATCCAATAATAGAACACAAAATAAACTTTTCATCAACAATTTTTTCAAGTTTTTTTTTTAACTTTATGTATTCTTTTTCTCCCTTTGCAAAGTTTAAGGCATACAATAAGAATATACCTAGTGGATATTATTTAAGTCAATGAAGTGTTTCTATGTGTTTAAGAAACACCTTATGCTCAAAGCCTGATCTCTGCTGTTAATTCATTTGCAAGAATAAATCTGACAGAGACAAGGGCAGTCAGATAAGTAATTTACACATTCAGATGAGTTTTATGGTGAACTTATTTTTAAGCTAAAATAGGGGGAATGGGATCTAATGCTATGGCTTTTGTAACCTCCTTGTTTGATACTGTAAAGTTTTCATTTTATAAATGAATAATAATAACAGCCTGAAAAAAATGTAAGCAACACGCACTTCCAAGTGACATTTCACAATGTATTTAATTCCAGTGTCTCCTGAGGGCCAAAATGTTAGTGGAGAGTGATTGATAACCAGACATTGAAGGATTATATTCAGAAGATGTAGAACATCACATTGCTGAGGGAAGATCAGTAACGATTAAGCTTAATATGCCAGTTTCTAAAGGTCTAGTTTCACTACTGATTAAGTTGCTGTTAGCTGTCATCTACCTCTACCTCTAGTGACACCTGTTACACAGATGCACAGAACGTGAAAAGGAACTTGTGCTTTTTACATTAAAAAACTTCCCACACTTAAAACACATGCCCACATACATTCAACAAATATTTATTGCAACACTTTAATTAGCATCACAAGAGATTTCAATAAGGATAGCCATGCTCAATTTTCCTGTAAGGTCCTGTTCATTCATCCTAGGCTTTTGAGAATCTTTATGTTTTTTAAGAGATCTTCCCCAAAAGTAAGGGAGAATGAATGCAACACGAGTTGCTCAACAATAGGACAATGAAAGTGGAAGGAAAAGAAAAATCAAAGCCAGCTCCGGGAAGCTTGCCAATTCCGATCCATTTCCCTTACACTGACTCGACCGACCTAATTGGGCACCCACTGTGTGCACAAACCTGCATCGATGACCATGTACACCTCAACCCAACTCGAGCAGACTTCATGTTCTGAGAAGTCCCCAACTTGGAATGAGGTATATAAGGGCGTCCTCACACAACAACCAGTCCCCTGGTCTTTGTCAGCCCTCCTGAGAACAAAGGCTGCATGCCCCTGGGTCTGTGAGCCCCACACGGCGAACAGGTCTGGTCTCGGAAATCATCTGAGTGAACCCTGTGCGGGCGAGGACTGAAGTCGAGCCAGGACGACATGGGGTGGCATTTCTGCAGCGGTTCCTCTGTCTCTGGGCTCCCTCTGCCTACGCCGTACCCCACCCCTTCTACAGGTACCAGCCCTACCCTGCGGCCAACTCTCTTACAAAGAAAGTCGACATTAGTCCTAGACAACGCTGTACTGCTCAGTATGAAGCGGGGCTCGCTTCTCAGCTACTGAACCTGGCGCTTCCAAAACAGTTAAACTTTTCTGTGTGTTTAGTGGGGCTGGGGAGAAAGCAGAATACAATCAATTCCCCCCTGCCTCCTCCGGCCCCCTACCTACCCCGCACGGGTTTCCAACCCCTCGGAGAGCCTCCACCCCAGGACAGGCCGGTCCGCACCGCCCTCGCGCCCCGCCGCCCTCTCTCCCGGCTCGTGCGCTCGGCGGATGGCCCCGGACTCACCGCTGACCACCCGGCGGCAGAAGGCCCCGTGGCCGCAGAGCAGTGCGGCGCCCAGCAACAGCGAGACCACGCGGCTCATCGCGGCGCGGCGGCGGCGGCTGCGGCGGCAGCAGGTGTGGCGTGGAGCGAAGGGGCCTCTGCCCGCCGCGCAGCCGGGGCTCTAACCCCGCTGTCTCCCTGCCTCCCCGCGGGGCCCTACTCCGGCCGCCCGAACCCGACTGCCCGGCCCCCTGCACGCATCGCCTCTGGCCAGACCTGGCGCCGGGCGCGCTGGTGCCGCGCGCGAGTGTGCCGGGCTAGAGCGCACGACCCTGAGGGTGCGCGTCTCGGGAGAGGCAACAGAAGTTAGGGGGTCCCGTGTCTATCCCAGAGGTGAGGCAGGAGCCTCGATTTGGATCCCACCGCGCCCTTGGCGCCTCTCCTCGGCCTCTGGCAAGTGAGGGGCTGGGCCCATGCGACCTCCTGGTCGCGGCTCCCGCAACAGCAAAGCAGCAGCTCTGCGCTGGAGGCGTCGTCTTATATACCCACATGCCGAGGTTCCAGCCCCTCGCGAGTAATAATTTTTAACTACTTCGTCTCTCCTGTCATGCGGAGCATCCCGGCCCCTCCCCTAAAAACAGGAGCCACTTTGCAAACAGTCCAGTCAGCGGCCCCACCTCCTCTCCGCTCCTCCCGGTTTCCTGTTTCCATTCGCTAGACGACTGGATACTCATTTGTGTAAAATGTGACAGCTTTGCTATTAAACTCTGGCGAAAGTTGGATCCATTTGATCTTCTCAAAGATTAATGTCCACGGGGATGCCAAGTTGTGGGGCCTTTTTTTTTTTTTTTTCTGTGCTCAATTGTTTGCTCATATGTATTGCTAGATGCAGGGCACTAGCCACTATTTAAAATGGATTGGCGGAGTGGGAGCCAAAACATGCTCCGTGAATTATACAGTGTGGCAGGTTTTTCTCCACCTAGGTTCTGCAAGTAGATTACTTCCAAGCAGGCTGTTTGACTAAGTTGCCAAGGAGTAAATTAAAGAGAATATTTGAAACAGTTTTCCCAAATGATTTCAATCTCAGTCTTTGTAGCTCTAGGGAAAACCATCAACATAAAATAAATTTTCTGAATACTTGGGAATTTCCTGGACATAAAGGTATGTATTTCTTTGTAATCATCTATCAGTGACCTGGGATTTACATCAGAAGCAAACCATTCTAAAACCTACAAAGGCACTTTTCCATAACATGACTTGGTCTTTATTGTAATAACAGTCCACCCAAGGATGCTGCATTTTCCCGGAGTATTGAAAAACAGTCCATGAGAGTTTTATCTATATCTAGTCCATGATAGGAACCCTGAGGAGGCTCTCATAATGGGCTTCAGTAGAATTGGTATTTTGCCATTATGTTGCTTTAAATGCACCAGGATTTGTTAAACGAAATCCTTTGGTTTTAATGATTTTGAAATCCTTTGGTTTTTACAGCACCTCCCTGTCTTTTGTTTTCGTAAGCCACGAGTACACTCAACACTTGTTGGACTGTTTTCTTAGGGAAAAAAAAGTCAATCTTTCTATAGTAAAGACAAGTCATATAGAATAAGAAATTCTAACACTTGGAAAGATCTTAAGGATTATTAAATCCACCCTACTCAAGAAAGCAGAATTCCAAAATAATTATAATATTGTCTATTACTTTATTTTCCTTATACAAATATTAAAGATAATTTATTCTAGGGCCATGGGCAATTGGTAAATCATGTAAAGGATATGGATCTTGTGAGTTTCTCCACCAGCTAAAGGTCCAAAAGAAACAGGTATTGCTGGGATCTTGAATGGAAAATTAAAAACATTAAGTCCTCAAAGCAATTGGAGGTATATGTAAGCTCAGCCCTGTAAATCATGTCATAGAGTGTCACTGGGTATGACTGTAGTCAGAAATTTGTTCCAGGTGCCTTCAGAGTCCAGTGTGGAGGAAGAAATGTAATGATGACTGTGTGTATAAAGGCTATAGTGGAAGAAAGTGTGAATGAGTATCGTGGTTAGCCTGGAGGAATGAGGAATTAGGGATTTTTGCAGGAATTCTCTAGCCACCTTCAGGTTCAGTGTGATGATCCTCATTGGCTGATGACCTGGATGACTGCTCCAGGTGCCTGAAGAACTAGGTAGGGTTCTGAATGGGAGCTCCTTTCATGCCATCCTACTCCCAGATAATCATGTGGCTCAGAGCTATCATGGAAAGGTCCCTGTTTGGGAAGGAATGCCAGTGGATTACAATAGAAGCACTGGGTGTAATTTTCCACATATGGATAACCCCCCAAATGTCCCTAATGCCTAAAAAGCCGTCAAGTCCTTGAAGCCATTATTGGCAAGGGGGAGCCCCATGGTTTTCATACTTCAGAAAATCCAAATTATATTAATAACTATATCCTCAATATGGTTGCACAGGCTTCCTAGTATAGTTTCTTATCTTTAGGCTATGATTATATCAGTTCAGGGTGGCCACGCCCATTAATTAGGGCTACTTAGCAGTTATTCTGGTAGCTGTTTGACTTCTCAGAACAAATCATTAAAGGCTCTTTTCAGATATGATGTTTTGAGGAGACCAGCTGACAAGACAGGTTCTTTATTTGTTTCTCCATCACAGAAAACATCTGGATGGATCATCATTAAATTCATAGAGCACATTTTGGGTAGTCATAAGTATAGAATATTAGTGGTACTTGATATTCTCTTTGAAGAGCATGGGGCAGAGAGTGTCTGTCTTAATTTTTTTTAATATAGCATATAGTAGGAGACAAACTTAAATATCAGCAAAATTCCTTTTCAAAAATACAAAGTTATGGAAAGTTAGGGGAAAGCAACAAATGTTAATTTTTTAAACAAATGACTTTCATTGTTTTTTCCTGTGAATACGCACAAGGCATCACAGGAGACAAATTACTTTCTCATAGCAAACATATTTTAGTCCCAGAAATTTAACTGCTTTTGGATCAATCAGGAGATGAGGGCTCCCACAAGAGTAACCAAGAGAACCTGAAGTTATGTGAAGAATGTTTGTGCATGTGTAGAGCTGGGCTTTCACATTCCCTGAAACCAAGGTGTGACAAGACCATGTGACTGGTGACTGGCAAATCAGGAGAGAGGTCTGTTGCAAGTCAAGATTCTTTGCCCAGTTTTAAAAAAAAAAAGCAACTCAAATGAGAACTTCAAACTGATTAGGCTAAGGAGTTCAACATTGATTCAACAACCTAAAACATTACTCTTCAAGGCCCAGAATAGAAAGGTGATCTCAACAAGAGTGATCCCAAAGAAATCTCAGGCAGAGTCAACCAATGCATCTCCAGAAGCTCTGAAACATCAATTGAGCAAAAATATCTGGAATCCAAAGTCTTGGAAAGTGACATCAGGGCCCTTAATAAAACACTATGGAATCTGTATGCCCCAAATATACAACCTCCTCCTTCATTCTCCCTATTCCTTTTCAAACGTCTGCAATTCTCAGCAAGCATCTGTTTTGTGTGCCCATTAATAAGCCTCAGGAACAGACAGTCTGAATTACAGGTACTGATTTGCACTCAGTGGCTTCTCACTTGGGCAACTCTGTACAGTGGCTTCAGCCTCAGCTGGGTTCACTCATATGTGTTCCAGAGCAAAAAGTGACAAAGGTGGTTGTCTTACTCAGTTTGGGCTGCTGTAACAAAGTACCATAGACAGGTAGCTAACAAACAACAGAAATTTGTTTCTCACAGTTCTTGAGGCTGGAAATTGGAGACCATGGTACTGGCATGGTTGGGTTCTAAAGAGGGCACTCTTCTGGGTTTCAGACTGCCAACTTCTGGTTAGGTCTTCACATGCAGGAAAGACAGCTAAAGAGCTCTCTGGGGTCTCTTTTATAAGGGCACTAGTCACATTTATGAGAGTTCCACTCTCATGACCTAATTACTGCCCAAAGGCCCCACCTCCTAATGCTATCTCATTGGGCAGTAGGATTTGGACATGAGAATACGGAGGGGGATACAAACATTCAGTCCATTGCAATGGGCTACAAAGGGGATTTGTTATATTTAAAATTATTACAACTTTATATTAATATATTTGAAATGTTATTGGAATCCAATAGTAACTAGTTTATTCATTCTATTACACTTTAAAGATGGTAAATGATTCTCCTGAGCATTATCAATAACACTGCCAAGACATAATAAATATTTGAAAGTGAAAAATAAACCTATTACAATATAACCACTTCAGCAGTAGGCGAAAACTGTTTCTTTTTTTCTACATAATGGTTAGCTATCACTTCCAGGAAGAGACCATTAAATCCAAGGTTTCTCCTCCCAATTCTTCAGAGGTGACACCTTGGCATTTGTGCAGTCCTGTGACTGCACAAGGATGAGCAGCTGGTCAAATTCCCCAGATTTACTTGTTCTTTTCAAACCATGTCTGTGCTATGGAATACATGACCTGCCTCATTCAAGAGCCAGTTCTACTCTTCCTCATAATCCCAGGAGAAGCCTTAGTCTTTATAGGGCTATCTTAGGGAGCTTCACTGTTCATAATGCTGTTTGAAATTTAATGAAGAATTATATACACTATAAAAAACTACCTTCCTATCATTTAAAAGTTTAAATTTAGGAACTATTGAGTCTGTTACATGTTTTGACCATTCAGGTGATGGGTTAAAAATATTTATGGAACTCAATTACTAGAAGTATATGTTATCGGATCTGAAGAATCATATGAATTTATGTGAATGTGTAATTAAATATCAAATCAGTAAATTAAAATTTCCCTTTAGTGCTTCTTTATTAACTGAAAGCAATGCAATCAGTACCACTGTTATCAATTTACCATGGGCCAATACTTTTTATTCTAATCTTGGCTGAAATACTAAAACTGGTCTTAACATACATTAATACAAACAAGCAAAATTGAGGTAATTAAACCAAAAAAAAACTATAAGCTAAAGTCATCCCTACTTCAAGTATCCGGCTTGAATTACCTAGGTATGTAATTGACAAATTCCTTATTGAGTATGTAATATGGAAAAATTATTTGGCTAGCAGAATCATTAATGCAAATTTTTAGTTAATATGATCTTGGGCAAGTTTCTTCATTTCTTTTGGTTTTCACTTTTAAAATATAAAAAAAGAATGAGTTGAAGAAGTTCTGTGCCTCCTGACTGAATGGCATTTGGCCCCAGAAATATTTCACAAATTTTTCAAATCTTAATCTTTATGTGTACTAAGAATCATCCCCAGCCAGGATGTCAGTAATATATATAATATAAATACATACACACTAATTTTCCAGATGTATACAGATGCAAGTTTAATTTTTAAATGTCAATAAATTCATAAAAAAAATTTTCCACGTTTTTTATCAATATTTACTGAAAGAACAGTTGTTATTATGTGGGGTCATGGAAAAATATGTTTGTTAAAAATAGAGCATCATAGTCAAAGAGGTAGGGAATCACTGAAGTAGATTATTTCTAAAGTCCTTTTCAGCTTTATAATTCTCTCACTCTAAAGTTAGGAAAATCTAACATTTCTTTTCCTTCCTTCGTTTTTTTCTTTTCTTTCTCCTTCCCTCCCTCCTTCTCTCTCTTTCTTCCCTTGAAAACAGACAGTGTCAATTTATAACTAATGGGTCCACTCTCTTATTTGATTTCCAAGTTAATCAGAAAATAGGCGTCCTGGAAAATTTTCCTATGACCCTGTGAGTAACAGATCGATATATCGCAGATGCCACATAAATGTTAAATCCAAACAAAGCAAAATAAAACTGAGTGCCAGGTTGAGTGAAAGAAAATACAACTAAGAGACCATAAACCTATAAATAAATATTTGATGAACCCATATTTCCTCCTATAAAAGTGCTCCATTTTATTCAGAAGGAACTTGTTTAGGAAGAGGAATAGCTAAAGACCTAGAAAACATAAAATATGCCTTTGTTGTGTGCACAAATATTCAGTGTTTCTCCAAATATATCAAGTGACTAGAAAACAATGGTGTCAGAGCAGCCATAATAGCAATAAAATGGGGTATGTGGAATGACGTATAAAGTTAGAGAATTTGGGGGAAAAAACAAAGGTTTTAGGACAAAAAAATCAATTTATACATCCTTCTGGAGGTACATCTGTCACTTCAGTATTTGTTCATACACTGTTTCTCAGGCTTATGTGCCAAATGCATGTGTACACTGCAGCACAGCAAAATGGAAACTTTAGAAAAAGCAAGGAACACAACTGTCAGGTAACTGGTAGCTACTGGCATCCATAAAAGTCTCTATCCTCTAGACTACGCTTTTTAAAAATATATATACAAGTTATCATTTATGTGTAATAAAGTCTAAATATTCTGCATTGTAAAGAAGCCCTTTTAAAATAAACCTGAACACAAAGGGGAAAAAAACAGCAAAAGTTAGTACATTTCTATTGTCAAATCTCTTATATCAGAAAAAAATAAACTGACAATATTACATAAGGAGTTGATGCTATAATATTTCTCTCCAAAGAGTGGACACATAAGATTCATAAGACAGCCTTAATTTTCAAGAGCTTTCAAGAACAGAGAGGCAAGAAATCATCATGAATCTATTAGCTAAGCACCTCCTATCTTTTCTAACAGGTAGGAGTCATTTACTCTGATACTAAACAAAAAGAATGGTTTAGATTTTTGAATATTTGTGAAGTCTAATAATACAACAGTTGCAAAAAGATATAAAGTTCTTAATACAAAACTGGGATGATCATTGTGGATTCAGGTTCATTTCCACTGGGGCTCATTAGCATATAACCTAATGATTTTTGAAAAAAAAAATAATACATATTGGGAACAAAATGGGGGACAGAGGTAGGCCTGGATATCTTCATCCCCAACTCATTCCCCGACCCATCTACATCAACCCCTTCTAAACAGATTACTTCACCCGGCTTACTCTCACACGTTGAGGGTCACTAGAAGGCTGGGGTCTTCTCCCACACTGTACACTGATTTCTCTAACCCAACTTCAGAGTTCCGGGTGCTAAGAAGCTCTTTACGATTGCTCATAAAATGAAGACACCGTCCTTCTCTTTCTGCCTAGATCTGCAGAAAGACCTTTCCTCCCTGACCACATAATCCAAGTCCACCCCTGCTTATCTCTCTCCCAGTTTATTTCTATGACTGCATCTGTTACTCATTCAACAAACGTTGAAGGAGCACATATTGTACTTATTTTTCTGTTAAAATTGAGGGTATACTTGTTTGGTTGTTTAACGTTTGTCTGTCCCCCCTAGATTATAAATTCTGAGCTGGTTTTATTTTCCACCAGTAGGTGCCTGATAAATATTTATCAAGTAAATAAGTGTAAGAATGAACGAGTCTCTGAATTAAGTTTTTCACCTTCACCTGAAGCCAGATTTTGGCACTTCTCCCTTTTCATTTTCTGCTTACAGGAATGAGGGTGGGGTGTGTGTGGGAGGGACCTTGGATACAGCATCCAGCACAGATGGAGGAAGGACAGTCTCCTCTCCTCCATATTTCCTCCATCCCCTGGCAGGGATGAAAGGAGGCTTCCACAAGTCTGAAGAACCCTCTAAACCTTACTTTTCTTTACTGATAACTGACAGATGTTAAGCTTGCAAAGGGACAGGTTTTCAAGAATAATTCACATCACTTGCATTCAAGAATCTTAGTTTAAACCTTTCCTTCCTATTCTGCAGAAATTGCAGAGTCACCCACATTTTAGCCGAAGATATTTTTTCTAAGAGAGAATGAACATGAATCCAAGATTCAAATGTACATTTCTTGATGAGAATGTTAGAGACTCTAAATCTTGTTTTTCTGTCTCCACAAAGCTACGTACTTGCATCAGTAATGTCTTCCATGAATATGGTGACCATACATCCTGATTTGCCTGGCAAAGTTCTACTTTGCGCAGAACAATGCCTGTCCACAACTTTTTGATTGACTGTTACCTCCTATATGAAGCTTATTTTTTAATTTCCAGAAAAAAATTATGTTCCTGCTCTGATTTTTTAAAATGGTATACTATATTTCTTCTCCAATAGTTAGTTAGGTATATTATGTCTCTTTATGTAAATACATCAATTTCCTTTAGGGCAGATTAAATAATATCATGTCATAAATATCCTGTATCCCAGTGCCTAGGAATTCATAAATGTTGACTTCAATTAAGTGTTTTCAAAATCCTACAAATAGAAATTACACAATAAAGTTTTACCTATCTGAATGTTAATATAAAATTTCACTACCTGTATGTATTCTTATATAATGTTTGCTACCTGAATGTAAGATACTGAGGATATCTTATAACTATAAATAGAAAATGTGCATTTATTGTTCAAATGGTTATCTGAAATTCATGCCAAAATTATTAGGATGCAAAATATTGTATTTTTATCAAATTGCTGCAAACATTTTGAATTATGAAACTACCTACTCCTTTGCTGAGCCCCACAACTGCAATTCCTAGCGTGGCATTGAGGTAAAATCTAAAAGAAACAGAAAGCACCTAAACCAAGTGGCCATAATGACCATGCTTCCTTCCAAAGAAACCTTAGATATATTTTGTGGAACACTTAGGATTCATAAAACACATTTTGAAAACCAGAGTTTCAATCAATAAATAGCTATCATATCCTGAGCTAAGGATCATAATGTTCAGAATCTACCAAAAGCAATCAAAGCTCAAATAGATGAAAAAAGTTTTTAAGGTTCAGAAAAAAATAAAGGATAGTTGAGTCATTTAATAACCAGCAGATGATGCAAATATAACTGGACATTCTAAATCTATACACTTTTAAGAGGGGAAACTATTCATTTTTGAACACTTGAGAATTTCAAATTTCTCCCTGGATTTATAAAAATCAAAAAGGAATACCAGGGGCTTCCCTGGTGGCGCAGTGGTTGAGAGTCTGCCTGCTGATGCAGGGGACACGGGTTCGTGCCTCGGTCCGGGAAGATCCCACATGCCGCGGAGCAGCTGGGCCCGTGAGCCATGGCCGCTGAGCCTGCGCATCCGGAGCCTGTGCTCCGCAATGGAAGAGGCCACAACAGTGAGAGGCCCGCGTACCGCAAAAAAGAAAAAAAAAAAAATTTAGCTAAATATGAACTATTTGTCTGTCTTTTCTGTCTCACCTTTAATGTTCTAGTTTCCAATTGCTGTTCTAGGTTGTCAGAGCAACAAAATGCTATTTTCAACAAGTTTTGGTGGAAAACCTGTGTAGAACACCTAATTTAGCGTAAGTGAAATATATTCAGCTGGTTGCATGTATGACAGATTTTTAAATTTTTTTAAAGAATTATTTGATTGTATTATTCCTGATAACTACTGCTTCTTAAACCTTTTATGACATAAAATAACTCTTACAGTTCATAGACAATAACAGGAATAACTTCAGTGCATACATACCTGTAGTCACTCCAAAGAGTTGACTGGGATTTAGGTTTTAGCTTCCCCCAACCCCAGTACATCCAATTATCCTACACACCATCAACACGTAGTTTGTCTGAAATACAGATTTCTCATATATTCATTATTTTAATTTCTTAATTTGCTCCTGCTGTCAACATAAATATACTTGTAGAAAACATAAGACAAATATTTTAGAAGGAAAATGTATGCATAATGCCACCACCAAAAGCTCCTATTAAAACACACACACAAAGGTTTTCACGTATTTTATTGCTCAAAAGCTTTCAATTACATTCTGGCTGATAGACTAAAATTTGAATTCCTTCGTCCTGCATCCAAAGCCCTCCAAAATTTGACCCTCTTTACCTTTCTAGATTTATTTCCATTTCCTGCTTTCATAAATCAGCCAGCACCCCCAACCAGGTGACTGACAGTCTTTGTTTTCTCACCACGATGCCCACTGCTACAATTTCCCCCACCTTTCCATGCCTGTCTCTTTCACTATGCCTATCATAAACATTGGCTCCTCTTTTCTCAAAAAAAGTCATCTCAGATCACTCTCTCACCTTTCCCAAATGGATAAAACACTTATTTTGTCCTTGAATAAAATCTACCTTGTAGAATGTTTTGGACTATCAATTTTCACAAGTTACTTAGCTGCTTACATGCATGTATTTTACCTTCTCAAATGGAAGGTAAGTTAGTTCAGAAACAGAACCATGTTTGGTGTGTATTTTTTCCAATCCAGCAACAGTGTTGTCTATTTCATTTAATAGAAGAGCCTTCAGAGTAGAAGTGGTGTTCCAGATCCTTCCTGCTTTCCAGTGATGAACTTTGATAACTCACTTTGCACCCATACATTATCAGACATATGGGAACAGTGCTGGGGATTAAAGGCGAAGGGATGTATTGTTCCCTCTCTCTTCTTTTAATTGCATTATCTTCTTTTGTCCCAGATATTGCATGACTGTTACGAAGAACCACTTACTTCATGAGTTACCTATCAAAGGGGACCTTAGCATACACTCAAAATGTATCGATACATAAGGAAAGCTGTAAAAACAGGTTAAGAGCTAGGACACAACATCAGAAAGAGTGGTGTTTCTTTTCTGCTTAACTACAAGCCAGGTAGTTAAGCCAGGTTTCATGACAAGACAGGAAAAATAAAATATTCTGTACTCTTCTTTCCTTTTCCTACACACATAAGGAAGTCACCTGATATCCTTTCAGAAACATGATCATCTAAGCAACTATCCCCCGCAGAGAATAGTCTACAGTCATCTGGCTAACACCCACTTTCCACTCACAGGGCAACTTTGACAACAATCAGAAAGTAAAAGTAGAGCATTTGAATGAGGATATATTAGTTTTCACATGAAGTAGCTTATTTATTGTCATCAAAGTGAAAAATAATAAAATGTGATTTGCTTTCTTGCACTTATGTTAATGTGCACAGTTAACCATGAGCCTTGGGCATGGAAAATTTCTTTATCTTAGCATTTTTAAAAGTTAAGCTTTATTGATTCATTGTATGAATAATACAATTTGGAATATCATTCCTCAATATATCACTAAAGAATTAAAATATCATGCATTCTGTATTATGTGTTTTTTGAAAGTTGTGGTCAGACTACAGACAGTATTTTATGGACTTAAACTTTTAAACCTTGATAGATTATTTTAAGTCACAGTGTAAATTAGTAAATAATACAATTTTGAATATGAAATCTTTTCATTGGCACTTTAGAAGAGCAGAAAAGGGAATGCATAAAGTCTTACCAGAAGTAGCCTAACAATTATGAACCAAGGCCAAATTATCTTATTAAAAATATATGTATATGTATATTCCAAAATATTTGGTTTGGTGTTTTATAGTAAAATATTAGCTGGGCTGTTAAAGCTAAACTCAGGTCTTCATAACATATCATGTTATTGGAGACTATGAGTCTTTCTTTCTTAGGAGAAGAATAGCAATAATAATATCAGTTTATAATTACATTCAGAACAGGCACTATTCTGAAAGGTTTACATATGTTTACCCACTGCATCCTCACAAAATTCTTATGACACTCCTGTTACCCCCATTTCTAAAGATAAACTGAAGCACGAGGATGCTAAGTAACTTGCCCAAGGCTACACATGGCTAAAAGACGATAGCTGGGATTTGAACCCAGGCAGTCAGGCTCTAAAATCTGTGCTCTTAACACAATATCAAACCACCTCTCAAGAGGAAGCCCTCCTGAGCAATAGACATGGAAAGACTGGAGCCTCCACTAGCCACTGTTCCCCAGGACAGACTTTTTCCCATTCCACATACCTAATCCTCCATCCATCACACAGCCATTTGCCAATTCTAATCAAAAGTAAGTCAGTGTTTCCCAGAGATGATCTAGAGGGTTTTAGGTGAAATATTTTTTAAATGTTAATAGTTATATATTTACTCTTATGTGTATTAAGAAGTCAACATAATTAGCACATCAAAAACATGATCTTACAGATAGTACTGCTTGAACTAGACTGAGTGACTAATCTGGATCATTTTCAAGAAAAAATATTAAACAAATAATAGGACAAATGGGGCAGAAATATTGAAGATGGCATGTGACCAATGGAAATTTGCTGAACATTAACCTCAGCAGTGCTTTTTTCTGAGAGCTCGATTTCCAGATAAACCAGTCCTGGAGTATCTCAGTTAAACTCAGGCCAGGATTATTGTAGCTGTGTCTCCTTTGCCACCCTTTTCTTATATAAAACTAGAAGCTTTCTCCTGTCACAAACACCCAGGGCCACTAAGGCAGTCATACCCATTATCCAGTTCTGGTCTTTCCAAAGAGAAGCCTATTTAGGACCCAGCAAGGCTCATGTCTCTTTTGTTCTCAGAACACCTAGCCAGGCCCTTTTGTAGAGGCCCAAGCAGCAAACAAGGGTAAACATGAAAAGAGATGGAAAGGAAAAGGGAATTGTGTGACACTTGGGAGACCAAAAAGGGAAAGCCCCTGCTCTGTGCTGAGTGGTGTCTTAAGCACTGTACTGACTAGCTAGTTTACTCTTCCAAATAACTGAACTGAAGACATCGTTGTCCCACTTTTATAGATAAGGACACCAAAACCCACAAAGCAAGCAGAGTGTACACCAGGCTCTTTGATTCTGAAGCTGGAGGACTTCTACTGTACTGAGCAGTAGAGACTGAAGAAGGGAAGCAATACATAGAGGATGAAATGAAGTTGAAAGAGACCTTGAAAAGATATATTTCAAATCCTCTTTTTTTAATAAGTTAAAAATTAAAGTAAGGTAGAGCCAAATGGTCATGCACGCAGACCTACAACATGGATATTCAAATAGCCAGTTCAGTGCTCTTTCTAGCACCCTTTTTGGAAAGGCTCGGGTACTGGCTGGAAGGTAGAGCTGAAGAAGATGCTTAAATTAAGTCAGATGGAAGGAAGCACTTCTATGCCAAGTCACAGAGCTAGGATACGCCTAATGGCCGGAAGCCATGGAAACAATTTCTGCTAAACAGGTTATAAAATAAATAGGCAACTGCGTGGAACTTTTCAAGCAGTGTCATTTCATGATATTGGAACAAAAAGTACTGAGCACTTCAGTGGACTGGCAGGGAGAGGAGCTGACAGTTCATCACAATCTTTATTAGAAGTCCTGCTTCTTTATTGTAACATTGATTATTACTTTTTTTAAAATTTTAAAAGCTGAGCAAATTTGTTTCTGCAAAGACAAACTACGACAGACATTCTCCCCAGTGAACTATAATATCACCAACTAAAGGGCCATTTTTGTCTTTATATCCCCAGAGCATCTTGCCCATGGCTGGGGACATAAGGTTTGTTGAATTGAATCCAACACATTATAAAAGTTGAAACACCTGTGCAGGAATAAATGAAGCTCCTCTAAGTGTAAGTGAAAGAAAAATCATAAAATAAAAAAGCATTTGTACCTCTAGCAGTTTGTATTTATCTTCTTTTAAAGCTATCTTTTGAGTAAGTCATTATCATAAAAATAATTTTGGTCAATTATGACATAAATTATGCTAAAATTATAACTTTGCTACTCAATGATTCAGTCATATTTTACCTTTTTCATTGGTATTTTAATGCATAATGTTGCTATTAAGAGGCATATTAACCCACCTTGTAACTCCAGACAATCCTCTTTAACTAAACTTTTTGTTTATAAAGTGATACTAGATATAAACTTTCTATTACGTTAATTACTTTGCATTTGTATTTACCCCACTTTGTCTGTCTTTTAATATTTTATAATAACTGATAAAGCCATATTATATGGAGTCAATGAGCATTAGAGATAATGAAATTCAAGTAATTTCAAGCCTAAATACTTGAAATTCTATTTAGTTTTTATTTCCCTTTTCCTTTTCTAGCGATGACAGCAATATAAAGCTATTTCATTTAAAAGGTCACATTTCACAAGAAACTAATAGTGCCAATTTTGTAACCCTGAAATGCATGATTCCCTCATTGAAAACAGTCTTTTCAAGGTAAAAAAAAAAATCTGTGGCCTACAATTTGAGTGACTTTTGTTTTGCTGTTTTAGTATGGTTCTACTTCTTCCCAGCTCTTTTCTCTACAAGGAATGTTCTAGGAAAGCGAGTTCTGTGTGGAACTAGAACGGTGAAGACTCTGAATGGCATTGAGAAAATTGCCCAAGGAAACAAAGGAGGATACTGTAAAGGTAATAGCTTCCTCTCAGGGTAAGTTTAGAAACTTTTTCCCCCTAAAGTCCAAAATTATATTTTATTTGGCTACTACCCATTTAATCATTTGAGATAGGTTGTACTACTTTCACAAATATTTACTCCCCACTCACACCTTTTACGGGAGGAGCAAAATTCCTATTCAGTTGATTGATGTTGGCCACGTGACTGACTGGCCAACAGAACGTAAGGATGTGACATAAGCCATATCTAAGCAAACACTTAAAATGTGCGTGGGTGATTTCTCTTGTTCTTTTGCACTTTAGATCTTTCCACAAGGAAAGAGCTCTCCCAGGTGGCAACTGCTCCTTCAGCCTGTAGGATGACGGGCTGCAGGATGACGGACATGTGACAGCAAGCCGATCCTCAGTGACAGCTTAGAGCGTAGCCTCCGCAGCCAACCCACAGGACCATTTTTGGAAATTAACTGTATGTTGCTGTAAGTTACTGGCATGCTTCAATCCATTGTTATGTACCATTAGTACAACAAAACAAACTAATACAGAAATTGATACCAGAAGCGGGATGCCTGAAGGAAAACGTAAAATTAATGACATTGGCTTTGGGGCCAGATGTGGGTGGCAGGAAACTACACATTTTTAGAGATTATCCTGTCCTGTTCCACCACTGAATGTTGGGTGGGGGGTCGGGGGAGGGGCAGCTGTGTTGTAGAGATTATCACAAGATTTTGAACTTCAAGTCTGATGTCATAAGAGCATAAAACTTTGAGGGGAGGAAGGGGTCTTTACTGGCATAGGGGTGAATATTTTTTGTGGCTGGAAGAAAGGAAAGTTATTATTTGTCATCCAAAGAACAAATTATGGGTAGATTGAATAATTATACCACAAATATTTGTCCTCCCTACCCCATCGCTGAAGAAGTACGTGTTTCCACACTATTGATGTTTGCCTTGACTATGTAGTTTGCCTTGACCAAAGGAATATGAGAGGATATGACATACTACCTACTCAGAGGCTTTAAAGGTGCTTATGTGTTTTGGTTTGGCCTCTTATCTCTTCCTTTCTGCCATCAGAAGAATATGCCCGAGTTAGCTAATGTTTATTCAACCTGCATCTCAGAATGACAGATATATTGAACACACCTAAATGTGCCTGGAACCTAGAGAAGAGGTGCCTCAGCCATCTAGCAGACCTGAGTAAGGAATAAATGTTTTTTGATACAATCCATGGAAGTATTGGTGTTATGTGACATTATCACAGAAAATCTGACTAATATACAATTTCACAATAATGGGTCAGTAATCTATACACATGAGAAAACAAAAGTGATATTTCACCTGATCTTGCCTTCTCCCATTTTCATATATTTTATATGTGTAATTTTTACAGTTTTATTTGTAGTTCTGCTTCATCGTCATACAAAAGCACACTTTTGTAGGTGTTTGTTGTTTTAACCCATACTTCCCTAGAACATCCAAGGGACTTCAGGAGATTCACAAATTGTTGAGCTCATGAGGTCAACCTTGCTATTCCTCCAAATAAACTTTAGAGACCCTTAATCTGAGAGGATTTGTCTTTTTATGATAAATTAGGAAAGTGTTGCATTAGACACTACTTTCATTTGGTGGGCTAAAACACAACAACAAAACCTTTGTGACGCATCTA
Source organism: Pseudorca crassidens (assembly GCF_039906515.1). Lineage (NCBI taxonomy): Eukaryota > Metazoa > Chordata > Mammalia > Artiodactyla > Delphinidae > Pseudorca > Pseudorca crassidens. The sequence goes on along the minus strand of NC_090300.1, from coordinate 123,988,699 downwards.
ATGGTAACCTCATTAATTACTACCCTACATATGTTTTATCTCATTATATCAATGTTTTTAGTTGAAATGAAGCATCTTCTGTTTTATAATAACCCTAAATCTCACTGATCAAAACTAAAGAGAAAAAAATCTTTGACAAACCAGCCAATTTAAACGAAAGAAGTATACCAGGGTAGATATTAGGGTTTTAGGATTTGAGTCCTCTTCTAGCTGCCCGCAGAATTAACAAGAGGATTAGGTTGGCTCATGAGCACCTTCTCATGCCGAAGTAGACACCAGGGAACTGAAAACACAGCTGGGACACTTAGATTATGCATGTGACAAACCCTCGAGGAACTGCCAGCCAGATGCCCACAGAAAAGCCAGCATTCCTTGTGCAGCACAGATATGAAACTAATGATGCATTCCATGATTCAGCCATTGAGATAAAACCATCTGTTGGTTTATTCACCCACCATTTTGTCACTACAGATGAGCATTAAGAAAAAAACATGGCACGAAAAGCAATTTACATGGGGAGGTTTCTGGTGTGTAGATACGCCCTAATGACTACACACATCCCTAAATTTGAAACTGTCTATTACAGCACTATCTTATGTTGCACCATCCACACAGTATGTATGTGACCACAGCAGGTTGAAAAATTAAACTACTGGCTGCAGTAAACTTTCAGATTAATTAATTTATGAGGATAACATGTAAGATGTAAGAAGACTTGAGAAAAGTCAATCAGGTTAATATTACTAGCTTTTAAAAATTGTAAACAAATGGCATTGTCATACAAAATGGCTAAGTTTGTTCCTATCAAATGAAAAGATGCAAAACTGAAAAATTAGTAGTCCAACCATAGCCAACTTATTATTCTGAGTGCTTATATAGTAGTAATACTCATAACAGTGACATCAACATGAAAGTCTTGGTTTTTTAGAAAGCTAGAACTTTTTATTGGAAAGCAATATTTTAATTCAGATGTTGTCACTCACTGTCTTGTTTTGCAAATGTATCTACCCAAAAAAGCATTGTGGAGACTTGTAAATTTTCCAGTTAATCTATGCTATAAGCAAGTGAATAATAACATTTTATGGATCATTAAGATTTAGAAAATGTTTTTATACAATTTTACCAGCATACCTCAGAGATATTGCAGGTTTGTTTCCAGACCACCACAATAAAGCAAATTTCACAATAAAGCAAGTCACATTCATCTTTTGGTTTCCCTGTGCATATAAAAATTATATTTATACTACACTGTAGTCTATTAAGTGTGCAACAGTATTATGTCTCCAAAACCAATGTACATACCCTAATTTGAAAATACTTTGTTGCTAAAATTAAAAAATGCTAACCACCATCTGAGCTTTCAGCAAGTCATAGTATTAACAAAGGTCACTGACAACATATCACCATAACAAACAGAATAATGAAAAAGTTTGAAATATTGTGAGAACTACCAAAATGTGACACAGAGACATGAAGTGATCAAATGCTGTTGGAAAAAATGGTGCTGATAGACTTGCTCAACAGTGTTACCACGAGCCCTCAATTTGTAAAAAACACAGTATCTGTGAAGCACAATAAAGCAAGGTATGCCTGTTTGTTGATTCCATTAACCACCCAGTATGTTAGTTACTATCATCTGCATTTAACCATGAGACTCATGAGTATAGGAGAGAGACATGGCCCTGTCCTCTTGCCCCATCACAGAACGGGTAATCAGAAGAGTTTAGACTTGAACCTAGATTTTCTAAATCCAAATCAAGTTGAATTTCCAATAAGTGAACAGATTTTTCTATTTACTAGTTAAATTAACATGTTTTCCCTCTTCATATGAGTATTGCATTGACAAAAGTTAAATACCCACTACATACCTACAAGTATGCTGTAAAATTTTTAAAAATATTTTTAAATGTAAATAAACACAGGAAATCTTGACAATTTTCATGTTAAGAACCTTAATTTCATAGCAAAATTATTTGGCACTTACCACCATTAGAAATTTATATATTATTTAAGACAATTATTTTCCTTACAATCTGTTTGGCTAGAAGATGAAGAAAACTAAAATTGGCTAACCTAAGATTTTAGAAGCTTTAAGTATACAAGAGCTGAACCTTTTCTCTGGGATGTAACTATTATTTGTTTTTCTCTCTCTCTTTCTGTCCCCAGAAACAAAATTAAAAACAACTTTTACTGCTTTAAAATAGACTTTGAACAACTACTTTAAATATATGAATCCATATATTTATTTTATTATAAATGACAGGAAACATGAAAAGTTCCAGAGGACTATAATAAAAAATCAATTTATATAAAAAACAAGATATTATAGCAACACTTCAATGAGTATTGCTAAGAGACAGGAAGAGTATCTTCTATCTAGGACAGAAAATGCAAAGCATTTTCTTTCGATCACAGCTCATTTTATCTATAACTTAAAATAATGAACCTATCCCTTGGAACTCTGGGAGAAATAAGCAATTCATTTCCCAAGCGTGAAGGGGAAGAATCCTTGTGAAAATGATGTACCTCAGTTTTTCCCCAAAGTTGGCAGCCCTCACAGTCATTAAAAGACGTACAAGGCAGCAGCGTTTACCTTTGGCTCCTGTCCCACATCTCTTTTAGATCCCTCCTCCCTCCCCTCTTCCTGTCTTTTCTTCCGATGTGCTAGAGCTGCTTGCTAACAGGATCATCCCTCCAGATGGAGTGTATTGTCTGCGTGTGTCCATTTATTTTCTATGGGTCTTGAGGATAAGTACCCCTAAAATCTAAAGAATTACTATCTTAAGACAGTTATTGTGTGCTTATAGGTTATTTAATTTTGAGTAGGCAATCTATACTTTTTCATTAACTTGAAATCAAAGATATTTACTGTAAAGTATCATCTTGTTTCAATTGTTTTCCTAATTTTCCTGGTTTCCATTCATTCCACCAAAAAGTAACTTATATTAGTCTCAAGTGTTCTTTCACCTATACTTTAAGCATATATGAGAAAAATATATAGTCTGTCTTCCTTCCCACTAGAATTTTATTTTTTATTTTATTATTATTACTTTTTTTTTTTTTTTTTTTTTTTTTGCGGTACGCGGGCCTCTCACTGTTGTGGCCTCTCCCGTTGCGGAGCACAGGCTCCGGACACCCAGGCTCAGCGGCCATGGCTCACGGGCCCAGCCGCTCCGCGGCATGTGGGATCCTCCCAGACCCGGGCACGAACCCGCGCCCCCCGCACCGGCAGGCGGACTCTCAACCACTGCACCACCAGGGAAGCCCCCTCCCACTAGAATTTTTTACTCAGATAATTGAATAACATACAAATGTTTATGTTGCCTTTTTAAAAAATTCACAATATATTCTGAAGATTTTGCATTCAACTACATAAGAGATTCTTCTTTTAAATTGTTAAAATATGCTTCATTTATATTAACACTATAAGAAGGCCTGTATGTCTCTAAAAAGCAGTTTAAATGTTACACAGAATAATACCTAATCAGAGAAACGCAACTCAAAACTACAATGAGGTATCACTGCACACCAGTCAAAATGGCCATCATCAAAAAGTCTACAAGTAATAAATGCTGGAGAGGGGTGTGGAGAAAAGGGAACCTTCCTACAATGTTGGTGGAAATGTAAATTAATGCAGCCACTCTGGGAAACAGTATGGAGGTTTCTTAAGAAACTGAAAATGGAGTTACCACATGATCCAGCAATCCTACTCCTAGGCATATATCTGGAAGACTAAAGCTCATTTGAAAAGATGCATACACCCAATGTTCATAGTGGCAGTATTTATAATAAGCAAAACATAGAATCAACCTAAGTGTCCATCAGCAGAAGAATGGATAAAGAAGATGTGGTGTGTATACATATAAATATATATATATATATGTGTGTGTGTGTATATATATATATATATACACACACATACACACACACATACATACATAATATACATACACACAATAGAACATTAGCCATAAGAAAGAATGAAATAATGCCATTTATAGCAACATGGATGGACCTACAGATTATCATACTAAGTGAAGTAAGTCAAAGACAAATATATCACTTATATATGGAATCTAGAAAAATGATGCAAATGAACTTATCTACAACATAGATATAGAATCACAGACACAGTAAACTAACTTGTGGTTACCAAAGGGGAAGGGGGGAAGGGATAAATTGGGGATTAACAGATGCATACTACCATATATAAAATAAACAGCAAGGGAACTGTATAGCACAGGGAACTGTATGTTGTAATAAACTATAATGGAATAAAATCAAATAAAGAATATAGATATATACATATATGTATAACTGAATCACTTGGCTGTATACCAGAAACTAACACAATATTGTAAATCAACTACACTTCAATTTTAAAAAAGAATAATACCTAATCAAATTGTATAATTCATTTAACAGAATTTTTTCCTCCTGTGGGCAAATTGAGTCTATAAGGTGACATCTACAGGTAATAAGCAATTGCCCTTCAATACAAGACCAAACACAGTAGATACACACTCAGTAGTAAACAAAAGAGCTAGTTACCTTTTTAAGAATGACAATATTTTAAGTGAACATATGTGTGTTTAACTCAAATGAAATACATCACCTCTTAATAATTGCATACTTAGGATTATTACCTAAGTAACAACTATTTTATGTAATACCACAAATCATGGAATTAACATGTGTGTGGGTGTATAAAATTTTTCCAGTCCAGCAGAAAAATCAACCCTGTAATGTAAAGAACACTGAACTGCACTTCCATTCAAGCCTTTTTAAATGTAAAATTCACAAAGTATAACATGTGTTCAAAAAATTACACAAATCATAAATGTCCAGTCTACAAATTTTCACAAAGTGAACACACCTGTATAACAAGCATCCTAATAAAGAAATGGAATACTTACCAGCACCCTGAAGATGCTCGCATGAAAAGAACAGCCAGAGGTACTATCTTGACTGAAGAAAGAACAAGTATCTTTTATGAGACATTGAAGAAAAATTATTAAAATCCTGAAACTATTAACTCGAATACTTCACTCCCTCTCCATATAGGAAGTCTATAACCTCCTACCCTCTCAGCTTTTCTACAAAATGCTATAAATATAGTGCATGCTTGAAATCACAGGAATGTGAAGGTTTGAAGAATGGGGCATATTCAAGAAGGGCACAAAAGTCCAAGTTCTCAATCCCAAGGGAATATAACAAATTCCGTACTAATTTGTGTCTGGAATTTAAATCTCAGAGATTAGATTAGATGGAGATGGATTAGATCTCCATCTCCAAGATGGAGAACCAGAAAGTGTCAGGGCTTCTAGTGAGTACCAGCTCTCAGCATCTTTTGAACATCGGGCAATTACAACTAATTAACTGTTAATTACAACAATTGACAATAAGGAGGGCTAACCATGACTGAGTGTTTTGCCATGACATAAGCTCTTCTAGACACTTTATAGGATTATCTCATTTAATTTTCATATCAACTTTATAAGGTAAGTACAAGTATTATCCCTATTTTAAAGATGAGCTAAGTAAGGTAGAGAGGGACCCTATTTGGAATGGGTCATCCAGCTTGGAAGTGGTGGAGGCAGTATTTTAAAGCCAGGCAGTCTGATTTCCACTACAGGAGGGGCTCACAACAAGTCTCTGACAGAAGTCGGAGGGTTCTAAGAGTCAGCTTGGCAAGAAGTCATGGAGCATATGAGGGACCTCAGTTGATCAGGCAGCAGAGTACAATAGGGCTCCAGGCACAGGAACTCAGGAAACTGGAGTCCAACTCAGTATTCAGAGTCCCAAGGGGATTTAGCATGGTCAGTGTTAGGGTTCTCATCACCCATTCCACTGGGACTCCCTGGTGATAGTTTAGAGGGTCTCCAAAATTGAGGCGATTTTCCTCCAGCAGATTGTATTCTCTCAGTCAGCCTCTAACACTGGCCTCTGGGTAATGATAGGCTTCTTTTAGTTTAATGATCCTTTCCATGGAGGTATCACAAGGCTCACAGATCTATTCTTTCTTGAGAAGAGAATTCCCTGACTTCTTGTGTTAAAAATATACATATATGTTGATATGTATATTTCAATGGCTTTAGACAACAAAAGTTTATTTTGTGATTATGGAATCCCATGTGGGTAGATTTTATTTTTTAGTTATGCCATCTAGCACTGGTGATTGTGACGGAAAACTGATAGGAAAATGGCAGAAGCACACCTACTGAGAACTGCCTCAGCCTGTAAGTCCTAACTGCAGAGGAATCTGAGTAACAGAGCAGTACATGTGGTATCTGGTGAGCTCTATGTGCCCACCACACACAGCTTACTCTTTCAGAAGTTGGAGACATTCCTGTTGCCTTTCCTTGTTCTGGATTATTGATCCTGGCATTCTGTTTGGTCAATTGTGAGTCTCAAATTTCATTGGCCGTTTCTCCAGGGAGGCCTCCAAGACCCTTATACAAATTTTATTTCTTGTAGGGAATGCTGTAATATCCAAGTGTGGATATGAACCTCTTTTAAAAAAAATGTATTAATGTAATTTGAATTAATTTTCTAACTCAAGGAAATAATTCCTATGGTTTTCTCTTGGTGCCAGTGACAGCACTTTATAGATATTGGAGATGAAACATTCTAGAAAATATACTGATTGAGCTCTTTGGACCAATAGCTTTGGTTCTCAATTTCCATGACTCTTACTGATTATCACTCTTCAATTTCTGATCATTTCTCCCACTTAGGTGATTAAAAACCTTCTAGTCGTTGGCTCTTTTTACTTTTTAATATTTTTTCTATTCAATTCCTCTTCACATGAAATATTATAATAGTTTCATATCAATAATATAGAACTTTACTGGCAATGAGGCTGTTTGCATCCCTGTATTTATGGTGCTCTTAGAAGTTTTATCTTGCCTGGTTGTACTCAAAATTCATTGTTTGACTCCATTTCCAAAGCTGAATAATAATAATATCTCTTTGTTAATTATTTAAATCAAGGTTAACAATTGCACACAGAAGAAAATACTACTCCATCCTCCCCATGCAGAAACCAATCTAACTGAGACTTGAAAAGATGCTTCCAGATATAGAAGCATATAGAAATAGTGAGTTTTTCAGATGTATGCTAGCAATAGTGTGTTTTTCTAGACTAGAAATAGTGAGTTTTTCAGATGTATGCTTCTGCAGCATTTTTCTAGACTAGAAATAGTGAGTTTTTCAGATGTATGCTTCTGCAGGATTTTTCTAGACTAGAAATAGTGAGCTTTTCAGATGTATGCTAGCAATAGTGTGTTTTTCTAGACTAGAAATAGTGAGTTTTTCAGATGTATGCTTCTGCAGCATTTTTCTAGACTAGAAATAGTGAGTTTTTCAGATGTATGCTTCTGCAGGATTTTTCTTTTCCACATAGTCCCCAGAGTGCTTTATTGAGGTCCATGTAGTCTTGATCCAGAGAATTCCTGATAAACAAATGTTTGATAATTGTAAGGGCTCCAAGATTCCAGGACCAATCAAATTCTTGGGTATAACCTTTAGAGGGAAACCTAAACCAGATGGTAAATTCAAGAATTAAATTGGCCTCTGAATCACAGATGGCTTGAAACCAAACAAACTAAATATGCTAATATTAGACTAATAAGAACATGGATTCTTTCAGATGTAAGTGAAATATGCATATACATTTATACACTACATATACATACACACATCCACACACAAAGGTACATATATAAAACCAAATCAAACTAGCTAAAGCAAAGAATGGGAAGTCAAGGACTTGAAATTTGAGCATGACTGGATGAAGGGACCCAAAGGATATCAAGACCTTGCCACCCTATATTGCTCTGCTCTGCTTGGCCTCATTCTTAGACATTTCCCTCCACATGCAGCTGATGCTTGCAATCCTGATTGTTCCTGCAATCATTGTTGTGAAGATCAATTGCCCAATCTCCCAAGGTGGGGTTGGTGGATAGGAGGGTTAGTCCCACCCCAGCTGAACAAGTTTATTTTGGAGTGATAGGAGTTTCCCATTGGAGGTGACTCAGAGAACAATATTTTTCCTAATAGTGGAAATTAAAGGATATAATCCTGAGCTCTCTCTCCCATTAGTGAATTACCTAGCACAAGCCTAAGCCTCGAGAGAATGAGGCAAGCTGCCTCCAGATCATGGACAGCAACCTCAAACCATAGCACCTTCTTTACCAAAATTATGTTTAATGTGTTAGGATGATCGTGGTTGTTTTATCATGACTATCTTTGCTTATATTTTCCTGTGTAGTATTTTAATTTACCACCTTTACCCTTTTGGACTCTACTTTTTACCTCTTATTGTTCATATGTTGCTAATTTTACATTCTTGTTATTTCCATACTCTTTTTTAAAAGTATCAGCCAAACATCATAGCAGGGGCAGATGTGAGGTTGATCTATGCTGTAAATCAGGGATATTAGGTAGCTGTCTCATGTATGATACTGGCCAAAGTTCAAATACTGTCTGCACTGAGCTGGCCCAAGAGAGATTCCTCTAGCAACTAATGATGCTCAAAAGAATGCCTGGCAAATTTTAGATGTTCAATAAATATGTACTGAGTCAATGACTATCTTCCCCATTTCATCCTTATTTGGATTCCTTAACTATAAAATTAATCTACAGTGAGAATAAATTACCCTCCTTCAATTTACAAATGAAGAATGGAGGGCAAGATAGGCTAAGTAACCTGAGAACAATAAGTGATTCATTGAGTCAGGCTTAGAATTTGTGTACATATCATGTAACTTGATTGAATAGATGTTAATTAATGATTGCTATACGCAAACCACTTTGCTAGGTGATGGTGAGATAGATAATTAAGATGTTATTCCTATCCATCCTAAGCATACAATCTAATTAGAAAAATATAGAATCTAAACCATAGCATGAAATACGTACTACTTAGATTTAAAGAAGCAGGAAGTCCACAGGACGGTGAGATTGATTATGATGAATAGACCTAGTAAAGATTTAAAAATGAGGTGACTTAATTTTCCCTTACTGGATAAGACTTTAAACGGTAAAGAATGGAGAATGCTGGGCTAATGTAATAATACAAGTCATAATTTAAACCAGTGAAAGTTGAAGGAACTTGGATATCCGAAGTGATAAAGTATAGGTAGTGATAAATTTAGCATTACAAATTTATTAGAGTCCATGGATAGGAAAAAAATAATTTCAGAGACCATAGCCTCATTGAAATTTTTGAGGAGAAACTTGTCATCGTTCCCCATTTATTTTAGAATTTCTAGCTTGAACCCTTCCAGTAGAGCAAGAATAAACTACCTAATTCAGTAACCAAGGATCTCTCCACTCAGCTTTCTCAATCTAGTTCACTGTTTACAGTGGTGAGAATACTGCCCTGCCTAAACCCTGAAAACTGTTGAATAAACTCATTTTGACCTAACCCATTGGCTGGGCTCAGTCCTTGTTCCAGTGCCTCAGTTTTACAGATAAAAATCCTTATAGCGGCATAGTTAATTGAAATCTGCATTGGCCTATGCTAAGTGGCTTTTAAGATGCACACCCAGAATTAGATCAGTTGCCCCCAGCTTCTTAGCCTCTAGTCTTGTTTACCTTACCCTTGTTCAAACTTATACTTAGTCTCAGCTGGGCTCCCTTCACACCCAAGGTCTACCTCCAGCATTTCCATTTCTTCTATATTCCTACTAGTTTCTTCTACCTCTAGGTTCAGCCCACCAAATGACTGGTACCACACTAAGATATCTAAACCCTGTTGGTTGAAATAACAGAGAAATGCTCTCTGTGTCCCAACACAGGCAAAAATGAGAATTGGACAATAATAGCATTTGTTGTTTGACTGGTGTATACTAAATAAGACAAAATGATCAGTCACTGTGGACATTTTGTTTGAATCCTAGATCAGAAAAGATTGCTTTCTGCCTCCTTAGAAGTTACAGGCATTTTGGTCATGCTAATAATCATTTCATAAACAATAAGTAGTCTGTACTGTTACAAGTCCTACAGATATTAAAGGCTGAAAATGTACAAATAGCAATCTAAAGCTGGCTATTTGTAGCTAAATTATAAGAGAGTCTCAAAAGATGTACCTTCGATTAGAACATTACTCACAATTGCAGTAACACATGCCAAAAGAAAAATTTTTCATGTATCAGAAATTGGACCCAGGTAATTTGCTTGACATCACCTAACAACTTAGAAAACAAATCATTGCATCTCTGCTAGTGTTTCCTGAATGATGAATGCAATCAATATAAGTGATAGCTCTTTAGACGAGAGCCCCATCTCTTCTTCCAAATAATGTGATGGTCTTAGGCCTTTTGCGTCCATCTTAGTTTGCATGTCTAGCTAAGATAAACATGGTATTTACACATCTCACTGCAGGATCATTAGCAATTTCCCTTTGGAGATAAATATTTTAAAATGCCATACTGCCATAAGCGAATCTCAACATATAATTTATGTATAAATAAAGAATAAAAGAATGAATGAAAACTATTCTCATTTTAATACAGAAATCTTTCTATAAATTTGTTTCTTGAACAAGTTTTTTATTAAAGTCCAAAATATTTATCTCAGTATATTTTGATAATTTACTATTTTAACTATAGTTTATGTAAGTTTTAAATTTATTTATAACATGATTATTTAGCTCTGACTTTATGAATTCTTTTAGTTTAATACTTATTTCCAATAAAAACATGCAAAGACTCATAATAATAAATAATAAAACTGTAAATGCCTGTTTGCACTGCTTTAAGTCTAAATTTACAGATCTTAAAAATAAAAATTCTCTCGTTTCTATCTAGGTTTCAAAATATTTTTTTTAGACATCTTTATTGGAGTATAATTGCTTTACAATGTTGTGTTAGTTTCTGCTGTATAACAAAGTGAATCAGCTATATGTATACATATATCCCCATATCCCCTCCTCAAACTAATTTTAAATGTGTCTAGAGTGTCATGATCAAAAGCAACCTTTTCAAAATGTGATGTATAGCTCAACACTCATATCTAAAACCAAAAAGACTCTCTTATTGATCTATTGACTTCTGAGGGCAATTATGGTGGTTTCAGACATTAAAATTGCTATTAACTACGATATTGTTTGGGCAGTGGCAAAGCCATGCTATTAGTTAACGTTCAAACTGATATTGATTGGCTTTTTTCGACAATAAATATAAACTTGCTAGACACCATTGTTCAACTATTTCTTTTCTGACAGTTATGGAACTAGCAAAAAGAGATTCAAAATGGAAGAGATTCAAAATGGTGTTGCATGACCATTCCCATACCTGAGACAAAATTACTGCTTTATTTATGTCCATATAGCACTCTGTATGTGCCTCTAGTGGAACATTTACTGCATAGTATTTGTTTACTTTTGTACATGAATTCTAAGTTCTTTAAATTCCAGTGGCCTACTTAATTGGAAGGCTCTCAGATATTCATAATTGAATAAATATTTTCAAATGAATGAACTTATGATAGATAAATTTCAATCAGCAGCAATAAGTCTAGAGAGGTGTGACCAATAAGGTGTTGGGTGACGATTGAAATGTTCTAGGTGAATGCTATTCAATACAGGAACCACTAACCACATGTGACCATCACACACTTGATATGTGGCTGATATCACTGAATTTTAAATTTTATTTTTCTTTAAAGTTAAATTAAAATATAAAGAGATATACAGTGAGCAGTTATTGTGCTGGACAGCACATTTCTAGATGTTCTTTAAGGAATAAACTTTGGCAATCTTCCAAAAGTATAGATAATTTTCTTCTATAAGTGTCAGGAAATCCAAAAGCTGAAATGGGAATTCAACTATAGATTTCTCTATAGCTATGAGACAGATGTCATAGTCAAGTTTTCATTGATAATGACCAAAAACCACTGAATAGCTAAATAGTGAGAAGATATTCCACAACCAGATCTAAAGACTCCAAAATTCTTGCCTTTTGCTGTCATGATTATTTACTGAGCCCCAGAGCCAAAATCAACTGAAGCAGATGAACAGAAATTAAATGCAAAAGAGGGTGGCCAACCCTATTGGCCAATAGAGTTGGCCAATAGAGTTGGCCAACTTAGATACTTTTCAGGATTATTTTTTCAGTCACTGACTTCTCCCAGTTACCACTCTAAAGAGTATTAAAAATGCATAATAATTTCAGTCTTTTACATGTAGCTGTCCAGTTTTCTCAGAACCACTTATTGAAGAGGCTGTCTTTTCTCCATTGTGTATTCTTCCCTCCTTTATCAAAGATAAGTTGACTATATGTGCGTGGGTTTATCTGTGGGCTTTCTATCCTGTTCCATTGATCTATATTTCTGTTTTTGTGCCAGTACCATACTGCCTTGATTACTGTAGCTTTGTAGTATAGTATGAAGCCAGGAAGCCTGACTCCTCCAGCTGTTTTTTTTTGTTTGTTTGTTTTTTCCTCAAGATTGCTTTGGCTATTCAAGGTCTTTTGTGTTTCCGTATAAATTGTGAAATTTTTTTTTCTAGCTCTGTGAAAAATGCCATTGGTAGTTTGACAGGGATTGCATTGAATCTGTAGATTGCTTTGGGTAGCATAGTCATTTTCACAATGTTGATTCTTCCAATTCAAGAACATGGTATATCTTTCCATCTGTTTGTATTGTCTTTAATTTATTTCATCAGTGTCTTACAGTTTTCTACATACAGGTCATCTGTCTCCTCAGGTAGGTTTATTCCTAGGTATTTTATTCTTTTGTTGTAGTGGTATATGGGAGTGAATCTGTAGGTTGCTTTGGGCAGTTAGAACACTTCCTACCACCATACACAAAAATAAACTCAAAATGGATTAAAGACCTAAATGTAAGGCCAGACACTATAAAACTCTTAGAGGAAAACATAGGCAGAACACTATGACATAAATCACAGCAACATCCTTTTTGACCCACCTCCTAGAGAAATGGAAATAAAAACAAAAATAAACAAATGGGACCTAATGAAACTTAAAAGCTTTTGCACAGCAAAGGAAACCATAAACAAGATGAAAAGACAACCCTCAGAATGGGAGAAAATATTTGCAAACAAAGCAACTGACAAAGGACTAATCTCAAAAATATACAAGCAGCTCATGCTGCTCAATATCAAAAAAACAAACAACCCAATCCAAAAGTGGTCAGAAGATCTAAATAGACATTTCTCCAAAGAAGATACACAGATTGCCAACAAAGACATGAAAGGATGCTCAACGTCACTAATCATTAGAGAAATGCAAATCAAAACCACAATGAGGTATCACCTCACACCAGTCAGAATGGCCATCATCAAAAAATCTACAAACAGTAAATGCTGGAGAGGGTGTGGAGAAAAGGGAACCCTCTTGTACTGTTGGTGGGAATGTAAACTGATACAGCCACTATGGAGAACAGCAGGAGGTTCCTTAAAAAACTAAAAATAGAACTACCATACGACCCAGCAATTCCACTACTGGGCATATACCCTGAGAAAACCATAATTCAAAAAGAGTCATGCACCACGATGTTCATTGCAGCACTGTTTACAATAGCCAGGACATGGAAGCAACCTAAGTGTCCATCAACAGATGAATGGATAAAGAAGATGTGGCACATATATACAATGGAATGTTACTCAGCCATAAAAAGAAACAAAATTGAGTTATTTGTAGTGAGGTGGATGGACCTAGAGTCTGTCATACAGAGTGAAGTAAGTCAGAAAGAAAAAAACAAATACCGTATGCTAACACATATATGGAATGTAAAAGAAAAAAAAAGAAAAAAATGGTTCTGATGAACCTAGAGGCAGGACAGGAATAAAGATGCAGATGTAGAGTGGACTTGAGGACACGGGGAGGGGGAAGGGTAAGCTGGTATGAAGTGAGACAGTAGCATTGACATATATACACTACTAAATGTAAAATAGCTAGCTAGTAGGAAGCAGCTGCATCGCACCAGGAGATCAGCTCAGTGCTTTGTGAACACCTAGAGGGGTGGGATAGGGAGTGTGCGAGGGAGACGCAAGAGGGAGGGGATATGGGGATATATGTATACATATAGCTGATTCACTTTGTTATACAGCAGAAACTAACACAACATTGTGAATCAACTATACCTCAATAAAAAATGTGTAAGAGTAGACTTTGATTAATTTGTTACTTTTAATTGAAACATTTCTATTGAGTCCATTTCTCAAATCATATAATGGCTTTTGAGGGAAAATAGGATATTAAATAATACCATTCAATTTTGGAATACATTGCATGCAAATAGAACTCTAAGATTTATATCAGTTGTCTTCAAGATGGTATTTTTCAATGAGGGAATCTATGAAGATAAGAATGGTGGCCACAAATTAATATTTCATAAGTATCAATCACAGTCATACCTTTGCTGTGGATCAGACTACCCAGGTTGCCTAAAATACTAGACTGTCTTTAACTGAAATTACATCAACTTACTGGCTAAACTGAATATCTCATGCTGAGCAGAGCACAGTAATACATGCCTTTCATTAATATAAAATTAGTTATGTATTATTTTCTAAATACTATTTGGTGATCAAAACCTTCCAAATATGTGATAGATGAGAGAAAGTAATTTTTAAAATTTTTATTGGAGTATAGTTGATTTACAATGTTGTGTTAGTTTCTGCTATACAACAAAGTGAATCAGTTATACATATACATACACTTTTTTTTTAGAATCTTTTCCCATATAGGTCATTACAGAGTATTGAGAAGAATTCCCTGTGTTATACAGTAAGTCCTTATTAGTTATCTATTTTATATATAGTAATATATATATATTAATCCCAATCTCCCAATTTACCCCTACTCCCCGACCCCTCCCCCTTCCGCTTCCCCCCGTGGTAACCATAAGTTTGTTTTCTACATCTGTGACTCTATTTCTGTTTTGTAAATAAGTTCATTTGTACCATATTTTTTAGATTCCACATATAAGTGATATCATATGATATTTGTCTTAGAGAGAGAAAGTAATTTAAAAAGACCCTTAAATGAAAAACTTGGGAATGGTAGAGTTTTAAGAAGCCATGATTAAAGACTGCAAATTAATATAATTGAAAATTTCACTTATAACAAGAAGTACAATGTCATCTAGAAATGAAACGTGAAATTATAAATCCATAATGATCTGCCAATTTAAATGCAACTTAGAAGGAAGAGTATTTGAAATTTTAAAGCAAACTGTATGCTTGCTCTTATGTATGTGTACATTTTTACTTATAAATTGTTAGGCAGTCACTTGAGAATATTGCAGCACTTCATTCAAAATTTGAAAAGAAAGATATATCAGCTGTCTCAGTTGACATTCCCCTCGTATGTAAAAAGCTAATGTATACTCAGATGGCTCTTAAACTTTGCTTCTATCTCCACTCTTTCCCTCATGATCACAAAAATAACTCAGTGAAGATCCTCTCAGATTTAAGCAAAACAAAATTCTTGTGATCCCAAAGATCACCAAATAATATAACTGAATAATTTTGATAGTTTTAAAACTGATTTGATCTGCACATCCAAAACCCACTGAATTTAAAACTCAGAGTTTAATGATTGGATTAATCTTTACCATCTAAAGTGTTTGATTTATACTGGCTGACATTCTCTAACAATGATTTTTCAGGATGAAGTTTCCTTTTAAATTATTCAAGTTAATCACTGACATTGAATGATAAGCTAGCATTAGCAGATGTAGATACATGCAGAGTATTTACTGCCTATGTTAAATTCTGCAGGATATTATACTTTTAAGGACCAGGATGGACAAAGATGAAAATCTGGTCTCATTCTGTTGAAAACCTAGTGACTTTTCTATTAGCATCAGTCCACTTTGTCAAAAGTGAGAAGATTTACATAAAATTACTAAGAAACATGGAACATTAAATTAAGGACTAATTCTGTGGTTGTATGCTTTCCATTTATCATCTACATTACCAATGAATCATTTTAATTTAAAATGCATTAAATAAAACTATTTTATAATCTAACCTACTTTCTCAGAAATTATTAGAATAAAAAGTAACTTTTTAACAATTAAAAAGTTTTACAAACTTTAATAAAAATTGTTTATAAAAATTGCATCAAAATGTGCTTTTGCCTCTCTCTCATATATGTGAAATGAGGTGGGAGAAAATATTTGGATGCAATGTGACCGACAAGGGATTGATTAATTCACAAAATATACAAACAGCTCATATAGCTCAATATCAAAAAACAACCCAATCAAAAAATTGGCAGAAGACCTGAATAGGCATTTCTCCAAAGAAGACATACAGATGGCCAAAAGGTATATGAAAAGATGCTCAGCATTGCTAATTATTAGAGAAATACAAACCAAAACTACAATGAGATATCACTTCACTCCAGTCAGAATGGACATCATCAAAAAGTCTACAAATAATAAATGCTGGAGAGGGTGTAGAGAAAAGAGAATCCTCCTACACTGTTGGTGGAACGTAAATTGGTGCAGCCACTATGTAGAACAGTATGGAGGTTCCTTAAAAAACTAAAAATAGAGCTACCACATGATCCTACAATCCCACTCCTGGGCATATATCCAGAGAAAACCATAATTCGTAAAGGTACATGCACCCTAATGTTCATTGCAGCACTATTTACAATGGCCAAGACATAGAAGCAACCTAAATGTCCATCGACAGATGAATGGATAAAGATGTGGTGCATATACACGATGGAATATTACTCAGCCATAAAAAAAGAATGAAATAATGCCATTTGCAGCAACATAGATGGACCTAGAGATCATACTAAGTAAGCCAGAGAAAGACAAATATCATATGATATCGCTTATATGCAGAATCTAAAAGAAAAAAAGAAAAGACAAATGAAGTTATTTCCAAAAACAGAAAGAGACTCACAGACATAGAAAACAAACGTATGGTTAACAAAGGGAAAAGGGGGTTGGGGGGAGGGATAAATTAAGAGGCTGGGATTAACTTATACATACTACTGTGTATAAAATAGATAACCAACAAGGACCTATTGTATAGCACAGGGAACTATACTCAATATTATTTAATAACCTATAAGGGAAAGAATATGTATATATATATACACACGTATATATAAAATATATACATACCTATATGTATATATGTATAACAGAATTGCTGTGCTATACACCTGATACATGATACTGTAAATCAACTATACTTCAAAAAAATTTTTTTTAAAGAAAGAAGCAACAGATAATTTAAGAAAGTGGTTATAAAAAGATCCTTAAATGAAAAACTTGGGAATGGACACAATCTCTAAATTCGAAATGATTTTCTGCATTTAAAGGATGGAGCTTTTAGGAAATGGATTAAGTCAAACAATTTATTATATTAGTTGTTCACTAGTGAATTAGAAATGGTTCCTGTCCTAGTTTAATATGTCAAGGAAAGAAAACACTTTCCAAAATAAGTGTCTATGAAATGCTTGATTGTTCATATCCTTAGCCAAGGAAGTTCACTAAGTCAGCTTATCTTCTGGCCTTCAAATTAGAAGACTTCTCTGTTATTAAATTAGCAACAAATTAATAAACAAATTACCCTTTGGCAACTGGGTTCAAATACAATAAGGCTAAATTTTGATTACCTTTCCCAAATCAAGTAACTGATTTTGTACCATAAGAATTTATTGACATAAAAATGTCTGTGAACATTTTAGCAATTCCCTATTTATTAAATCCAAGCATTGCAATTTTTAAGCATTAACATGCTTACAGTAATGAAATAAAGAATGATTGCCAGCACAAAAAGATCAGTGACCTTATCTATAGTTAAGGTCTAAATTCGGCTTTATTAAACTGATAGCCTGGTTCTTTATATCATTGTGTTACTGAGAATGAGATATTAACCAGATATTACTCAGGTATTAAAAATACTCTGCATTTGTTTGCTAAGGCTGCCTTAAGCTACCACATATTACGTGACTTAAAGCAATAGAAATTTATCCTCCCACAGTTCTGGAGACTAGAATCCTGAAATCAAAATTTTGGCAGGGCCATGTTCCCTCTGAAGGCCGTAGGAAGATGTCTTTCTTGCTTCTTCATAGCTTCTGATGGCTCCCAGCCACCCCTGGGAGATAATAGGAGTTAGAATTTGAAAGGTGTCTTTGTAGATTTAATTAAGGACCTTGAGGTGGGCCCTAAATTCAATGACTAGTGTTCTTATAAGAATAGGAGAGGACACATGCACACACACAGACGGGGAGAAGGCCATGCGAAGACAGAGGCAATGCTTGGAGTGATGCAGCTACAAGCCAAAGAATGCCAGGGGTGGCTGGGAGCCATCAGAATTTGAACATATCTTTTTAGGTTACAATTCAATGGACTGAAGTCTCTAAGTGGTTAGACCAAAAATATTGATTTGATTCAATCCCTTTTCTATTCTAAGAAATGTTAAGATTTTGCTAAATACATCAAATGCCTAAGGTATGTGAGAAATGAGATGGGGGATATAAAGAGGAAAACTAGTTAACTTATGATCATCTTACAACTAATTTCAGAGAGTATTTCTAATAGGATAAAAAGAAAAAGTGTCTGACCCCCACTGATAAAAGTACATTCCTCATGAAAGAAACAAGAAGAGCAGGTAGAAATATTCTGTGGTAAGGGTATTACCTTAAGATAAACAGCTTACTTGGAAGTTCAATTTAATAGACTATTGAAATAATTTATATACTAATTTTATACATTTTCTCAGTGTAATTCTTTAGATACAATTATATCTACCATTTTTTGTTATATGAATTTTATTCTCTTAATGGTATTATGACTATGAATATTGAAAAGATTTTTTTCAGATGTCCTCGATCAATACTAAGCCAAAATCTCTAATGGCTAAAATCCCAAAACCTGGCAGTACCAAATGCTAGCAAGAATGCAGAGCAAGAGGAAATGTCGCTCATTGCTCGTGGAAATGCAAAATTGTACAGCCACTTTGCAAGACAGTTCGGCAGTTTCTTACAAGAATTCTATCATAAGATCCAGCAATCTAGCTCCTACATACTTACCCAAACAAGCTAAAGACATCCACACAAAAATCTGAGTATGAGTTATAGAAGCTTTGCTCATAATTGCCCAAAACTGGAAGCAACCAAGATATCCTTTAAAAGTGAACGGGTAAAAAAAAAAAAAAAAAAAAGTGAATGGGTAAACTGTGGTACATCCATACAATGGTATATTATTCCACAATAAAAAGATATGAGCTATCAAGTCATGAAAAGACGTGGAGGAAAAAATATACTGCTAAGAAAAAAACCTGAAAGGGCTACATACTATGATTCCAAATATATGACATTGCAGAAAAGGCAAAACTATGTTGACAGTATAAAAAAAATCAGTGATTACCAGAGGTTCAGGGTAGGAGAATGAATAGGTAGAGCACAGAGGATTTAAGTCAATGAAACTACACTGTATAACACCGTAATGGTGAGTACACATTATACATTTGTCGAAAACCATAGAACTACAAATACAGAGTGAACCCTAATGTAAGAAATATAATTTAGTTAATAATGTGTCAATATTAGTTTATTAATTGTAAGAAATGTACCACACTCATCAAGATGTTAATATGAGAAACTGTGGGGAGAGGGAGTATATGGGAAAGAAATTCTCTGTAGTGTATTTTCTGAAAATCTATAACTGTTTTAAAAATTAAAGTTTATTAATAAAAAATTATGTTTCTTCTTATCCTAAATCAAGTTTGATTGAACCAATGCAGCCCTTGAGAGTTATGTAGGATTACCCTCCTGACCCATGATGCCTGGTTTATGAGCAATCATTCTATTTTCCTCTTCTGTATATTTTCTGGAGCTCTGTTACAATAATGTTTAAAAGCCAAGAAATAAACCTGTATTTGAGAACTAAATCTCTAAATGTAAACTTATTAGCATTTTAGATTCTCTATCCAGCAGGAAATTACTTAATCAATTTATTTTAATTTTTTGGCCTGTACGATCTCTCTCAAAATCTTTAAAATGGTATTAGACAGGGGCTGAAATTTTCATTTTTTTAAAAAAATGCCATTTCCTATAAATTTTGTAATATTTTATATTCCAAGAACAATTGTATGTGTTAAATGACAGCAGCAATATTCTAATATGTGCTTAATTTTTTCATTTCCTCTGTCTCTTTGGGCATTGGGGCAGAGCTATCCAATGCCACAGAATGTACTTTTTCCCTTTTGGTGCTATTATTACTGCCCTTATTTGAAGTTTTCCATACTTTTGTAATAATACAAGACATTAATCTAAGGAGCACATCTTGGAGTCACACATAAAAATAAAGATTTCTCTCTTCAAAAGTATGTTGTTTATCCTTCTATAATACTACCACAAACACCAAAATTTTTAAAGTGTAAAACATGGAGAAAATCTGCTCTTTGGAGTTTGGAGATTTTGTTTTCTTTTGTATGGGGACAAATTATGCCAAACAACAATGTCAAATCATATTGACTAAACTTATTATGGTTTCTATGAAGTTATATTATTTTAAATAACTATAATACTGCCTTCTGCTTTTAGTTTAAACATTTTATAATAAAACTTTATAAAGTATATGGTAGAATTTGAGTTATAAAGGAGGAAATAGTACAAATAGTTCATTGAAATAGTCTGTTTTAACCTTGTTCGAACACTTATGTTATCTTCTGTAGAATGAAGCATATAATTTGCTTTTGATTTCCCATTTCCCCAAGACTATTTGAATGTACAGCCTCCATAAACTATTATCTACCTAGGGAATATGGAAGTTCTTTGTATAATGTACTACATAGCACTGAACTGAAAAATCTAATTAACGTACATGGTAGAGGAATCTACGTGCGTTCAATTGTCTGTGTTATTTGCTGACCTGTAGATAACTTTCAGCTTACTATTTTCAAATAAATAATAAAGTCCACTAATAACAATGGCTTTTCATTAACTTATCGCCCTGTGATTGTCAACTCAACTGTGTGCCTCTCTCCTTAATTGGGACCCAAAATGCTTAGGTAAGTTTAAACTATCATGAAATATTTACTTGGTTGCATTTGCAAATTATACAGTACTCATGTGAATAATTGTGAAGTAGACAAAGCTTCTATGTTTGCTTTTCCTTCCTCCCATTTGATGGTCCTTTGCCCAGGTGCCTTTTGCCTCCACCACCATTTTCTTGGCTTCCTCAGGACTCGTATTATGGCAATTCTATATGGCATCCAGTGTGTTATAACGTTGGATATTTTCCCAAGACTCTTTGGCAAGGGCATGAACTGTCAGCAAGCACCAGTGGCCCCCGGGGTGTAGGCTGCTGCAGCCTTAAACAATATAGACCTAGTTGTGCTAAGCAGGCATGGCTGAAGCAAAGATTATACAGAAAAAAAAATAGGTTACAGGAAATTATTAGTGTTATGGTTAGATAGGAAACATAAATACACTTCCCCAACTAAGCTACTTCTTATGTTGTCTTGATCTATGTGACTTTGAGGTGAAGGAATGAACTTTGGAGGAGCTAAATTTGGATTCCTATTGTTTGTCCATAAGCTCAAAGATCACTACACCACATGGTCTCACTTTGTCTCTAAATAGTCTTAGTATATATGAGAAAGTAGACTTCCCATGGATGCAGCCTTATCAGACTTAAGTGATTCCTTGGAAAGAGGTAGTAGAAACAGCCAGTGTACACAGGACTAAAAATGTCTGCTTGTAAAAGGTGGCCAAAGCTTTAGTCTTAGATATAACCCACACTCAGTTCAGTACTGGGGTGCCAGAAACAAAGTTTTTAAGCAATAACTTAAATTAGGAGGGTTTTTTTTAACACACTAAATGTGAAACAAAGGAACCTCAAATAAGACCTGTTTTGGGGGTTTCCAGTACTGCACATTTGAAACTTTGCAAGACCACATTTTTTCCAAACACCCTTCTCTCAGAGAGAAGGTAATATTCACAGGCGGGCAATGGCCATAATCCAAATATGGTAGATCCACAGTGCCAAAATTAACTTGACCCAGTAGGGTTCCAGTTCATTTTCAATGTTCAGGTAAGGACAATTGGCAGCAATTGCTATCCTGGTGAAAACAACACTGAGATGATATCCTCAGTACTACCGAGTCCCTGCTACGCTCCTTGGCAAAAGATACTGGGTTCTGGAAGCATAAATTGGCCTGAGGTAACTCCTCAGGAAGATGGAAATTTGCTTGTTGTTTTTAACTTAGTGTGACTAAGGCAAGTGCTGTGATAATCTACGTCTTATTCAGTCTTTGGTCTCCTTAAAAAGTCAAGCATGTCATAAATCATACCAATGTTTTCTTAGGTTCCTCTCCCAAGGTAATAGAAATAAAAACAAAAATAAACAGATGGGAGCTAATCAAACCTTCAGGCTTCTGCACAGCAAAGGAAACCATAAACAAAATGGAAAGATGACCTACAGAATGGGAGGAAACATTTGCAAACAATGAGACCAACAAGGGATTAATCTCCAAAATATACAAACAGCTCACACAACTCAACAACAAAAAAAAACAAACCAAAAAAAAAAAAAAATGGGCAGAAGATCTAAATAGACATTTCTCCAAAGAAGACATACAGATGGTCAACAAGCACATGAAAGGATGCTCAACATCACTAATTATTAGAGAAATGCAAATCAAAACTACAGTGAGGTATCACCTCACACTGGACAGAATGGCCATCATTTAAGTCTACAAATAACAAATGCTGGAGAGGATGTGGAGAAAAGGGAATCCTCCTACACCATTGGTGGAAATGTGAGTTGGTGCAGCCACTGTGGAAAACAGTACTAAGGTCCCTCAAAAACCTAAAAATAGAGTTTCCATATGATCCTGCAATCCCACTCCTGGGCATATATCCAGACAAAACTATAATTCAAAAAGATACATGCACCCCTATGTGCATAGCAGCACTATTCACAACAGCTAAGACATGGAAACAACCTAAATGTCCATCGACAGATGAATGGATAAAGAAGCTGTGGTACATACCCACAATAGAATACTACTATTCAGCCATAAAAAAAAAAAATGAAATAATGCCATTTGCAACAACATGGATGGACCTAGAGATTATCATACTAAGTATCAATAAGTCAGAAAGAGAAAGACAAACACCATATGATATCACTTATATGTGGAATCTAAAATCTGACACAAATGAACTTATCTACAAAACAGAAACAGACTCAAAGACATAGAGAACAGACCTGTGGTTGCCAAGGGGGAGGGGTTGGGGGAGGGATGGAGTAGGTGTTTGGGGTTAGCAGATGTAAACTAGTGTATACAGAATGTATAAATGTATATATATGAATCACTTTGCTGTATGGAAGAAATTAACACAACATTGTAAGTCAACTATACTTCAATTAAAAAAAGGTCAAGCATGTCAAAGTTGGCTTTGAGAATATGGAAGCTACTGGGTAGCTGAACCTACTCCAGACAGACACAGATCTCACTGAGGCGGTTGATGCAGCCCAGCTCTCTATGCATTGAGAACATCTCTAATTGAGACTTGGAGAAAGACAGGAGAGAAGGCTTTGGACTTTTCACTCACAAAGAAGGGAAGAATTTTGGATTTCAATCATTTGTCCACTGTACTTTAACTTGCAAAGGGAATATTTGAATATTAATTTTCCCATAAAATTGATGAGGTAGCCATATTCAAATTTATATTCCTATGTTGCTAACATTTTGTTACTGAACTATGAACATTTTTCTTGAAACATCTTTATGCTATATTTATTGAAGTATAAAGAACTTCTGATGAAACTGGATAAAGTTTTAGGTAAATAAAAGAATGAATTTTCAGGGTTAGTTGCATAGCAATCATGAATTCAGTATCATTATTGTCCTGTTCTGACCATTTTAAGAGTCTTTTGTTCCCAGAAAGATATTCAGATGCAGCGGCTAGGATCAGGGGAGTGACCACATGAAGGTGACAGCTGGAGACTCAGATTTGGCTTATCTCTCTGAGAGCTATATCCACACATGACAGACAAGATAATTTTGGCACTGTGGACCTACAATCTCTGGATAGTATGTATAGGTGGGGTATTAGCTCCTCTCCAAGAGGAGGGTGCTGGAAGAAAAAATGCTGTCTTCTTTCAAAGTTTAACAGAGAATAAGGTTTGGGAAAATTTTAAGAGAAAATGTCGGTTTCCTTCCACGTGGAAATTGATCAGAAAGCGTAATATTCCCAACCTCTCTCCACGCCCTTTACTCACTCTGCGCAAAGGGAGATGCAGTGACTTTTCTAATTGTAAATGTGATAAGGATATAATGGGCTTGCTGAGCTCTTGTTTTCTCTCAGGAGCTGCTTTTTGCCTGTAGGATGGAGACCTTCTCTGTTTCTACAGCAAGATTTTGACTTAACAGTAAGAGCCTTCTTCTGGTCCTGTTTTGCCATAATTGAATAGGTACATCTGTCTAATTCTAGGTTTCATTTCCCAGGCCCACTTGGTGGTTACATTAAGCTACATACTCCAACTTATAGTAGCAATAAAGATGATGTTTCTGCTTTACATTTTCCTTACTCTTTTTTGGGGGGGATTTATCATTTTTTTAGATGCCACTGAGGAAAAAACACAGTGTTTCATAACCTCAAAGATCCTAACACCTGTGCTCAGTCTAGTATCTGGAAACACATCTCTGAACAGTTGTATTTTAATTGGAGTAGTTATGAATTTATTCCCCCAAAACGTATGACTATTGCTAACCAACACTACCATAAATTAGCATAGGAATCATACCTCACATATCATCATCTCTCTGGGCAATGTTTCCCTGATGAATGTCTATTTTAACATCCAAATTTCATAAAATGTACATTTTTCTCAATACAATGTTGACTAGCTGATGTTTACACAAGAGTAGTTTATAACTCTGTCTCCAAAACTCAAACAAGATGATATGCAGGGAAAGTCTTGGATTACAACCCAGACGCAATTAAGAGGACATCATCAGAATTATGTATAGACATTTTAAGGATGCCAAATGTTAATATTGGGCAGGTATGTATGTCTGAGATATCACTAGAGCTGAAGGAGGCATCAGTGCCTAAGAGGTCACAAAGATGCTAGAACAGACATCCTTGAAAGAGACAGTGATATGAAGAGCTACTCTTTTTGAAAGTTTCTTGTTTCTTTATGAAACATAATCACAGAAAAAGGGAAAGTCCATTTTGCAGTTTTTTCATTCTTATTCATTGACCACCTCCACTGAAAGTATGAAAAAGCCATCAAGGGCAGGGGAATCTATAGCATCACCTCCAAAAGTGTTTTAAAAAACTGTTTCCTGCTTTGGTATTTGTTTGATGTTGTTGCTTTTCAACCCAGCCCAACCATATCATCACTTTTTTGTTTTGTTTTTTCTTTTACAGCAATGGGCAGCCACATAACCTAGACCTGGCCAATGAAATGTAAATGGAAGTCTGCATGGCACTGTTTGTGGGAAATCTTTTATTATTATTATATAAGTTTCAGGTATATAGAATTATGGCTCAATATCTGTAAACACTACAGAGTGACTGACCACCATCATAAGTCTAGTTACCATCCATCACCATACAGTTGACCCTTTTCACCCATACTGTCCATATTCATGGCCTTCTGTCACAAAAAATGACATTTTCAACGATCCAACTTATTTCTTAATTTTGTTCAAGCTTCAATTTTCAACTTTACTTCATTGAAAACATTCATTATGTGACATTTTCCAGTTGTTTTATTGTATACGTTTGTCTGCTTTTAAAGATAAATTTATTTAATGTCAGGCATTACTTACCATGTTGTAGATACAGTATTTGTGACTCTATTAACTTTA
This sequence comes from Pseudorca crassidens, assembly GCF_039906515.1. Taxonomy (NCBI): domain Eukaryota; kingdom Metazoa; phylum Chordata; class Mammalia; order Artiodactyla; family Delphinidae; genus Pseudorca; species Pseudorca crassidens. Next base: position 123,962,865 of record NC_090300.1, on the reverse strand, counting down.
CATGTTAATGTACAGAAAGCAACTTTTAAATTATCTAATCAGCATAAAATGATGCTCTAAGCATTTCACACCTGTACATATATATGCGTGTGTTACACATATATACATATATGGTTTTCCCAATTAAAAAAAATATGGAACCAGGAATAAGCTCTTATTTAGCACTGTCACCCCAAACATCCGATGTTCAGAAATAGATTGGTGTTAAAATGCTTTACCTTCTAGAAAGCACTTCTCAAATGATACAATGTTAGCACATGCATGCACGCCCACACACACACAGTACTAATTTAAAATAAACTTGCTAGTTGGAGCTGCATGCATAAGTTCTCAATTGCTTTCAGTTCCCAGTATTACTCCTTTAGAATTACAGAATTTAGACAGAAATAATCACTTTTATGACTATTGGTAAAAATGAATTATTGGTATATGATGCAAGCAAACTACAGACTTTAACAATGGTACATTCAGGGAACTATATTCAAGATCCTGTGATAAACCATAATGTTAAACAATATGAAAAATAATGTAAATATATATGTATAACTGAATCACTTTGCTGTAGAGCAGAAATTAACACTGTAAATCAGTTATACTTCAATAGTTTCTTTTTAAAAAACAGCTAAAATAAAATAAAAAAAGAGATAAATGATAAACAATGGTTCATTTTTCATTTAGGGATTCAGATATCAGAACCTTTTTTTTTTTAATAGATCTTTCCTGGAGTATAATTGCTTCACAATACTGTGTTAGTTTCTATGGTACAACAAAGTGAACCAACCATATGCATACATATGTCCCCAAATCTCCTCCCTCCCATCCTCCCCATCCCACCCCTCTAGGTGGTCACAAAGCACCGAGCTGATCTCCCTGTGCTATGCTGCTGCTTCCCACTAGCTATTTTACATTTGGGAGTATATATATGTCGATGCTACTCTCACTTTGCCCAGCTTCCCTCTTCCACCCTGTGTCCTCAATTCCATTCTCTATGTCTACATCTTTATTCCTGCCCAGCAACTAGGTTCATCAGTACCTTTTTTTTTTAGATTCCACCTATATGTGTTAGAATACTGTATTTTTCTTTTTCTGACTTACTTTACTCTGTATGACAGACTCTAGGTCCATCCACCTGACAACAAGTAACTCAATTTCGTTTCTTTTTATGGCTGAGTAATATTCCATTGTATATATGTGCCACAACTTCTCTATCCATTCATCTGTCAATGGACATTCAGGTTGCTTCCATGTCCTGGCTACTGTAAATAGTGCTGCAATGAACATTGTGGTACATGTCTCTTTTTGAATTATGGTTTTATCGGGGTATATGCCCAATAGTGGGATTGCTAGGTCATATGGTAGTTCTATTTTTAGTTTTGTAAGGAACCTCCATACTGTTTTCCATAGTGGTTGTATCAATTTACATTCCCACCAACAGTGCAAGAGGGTTCCCTTTTCACCACACCCTTTCCAGCATTTATTGTTTCTAGATTTTTTGACAATGGCCATTCTGACCAGCATGAGGTGATACCTGAATTGTAGTTTTGATTGGCATTTCTTTAATAATTAGTGATGTTGAGCTCTTTTCACGTGACTCTTGGCCATCTGTACGTCTTCCTTGGAGAAATGTCTATTTAGGTCTTCCGCCCATTTTTTAATTGGATTGTATATTTGATATTGAGCTCCATGAGCTGTTTGTATATTTGGAGATTAATCCTTTGTCTGTCGTTTCATTTGCAAATATTCTGTCCCATTCTGAGGGTTGTCTTTTTGTCTTGTTTATGGTTTCCCTTGCTGTGCAAAAGCTTCGAAATTTCATTAGGTCCCATTTGTTTGTTTTTGTTTTTATTTCCATTACTCTAGGAGGTGAGTCAAAGAAGATCTTGCTGTGGTTTATGTTAAAGAGTGTTTTTCCTATGTTTTCCTCTATGAGTTCTATAGTGTTTGGTCTTACATTTAGGTCTTTAACCCATTTGGAGTTTATTTTTGTGTATGGTGCTACAGAGTGTTCTAATTTCATTCTTTTACACGTAGCTGTCCAGTTTTCCCAGCACCACTTATTAAAAAGGCTGTCCTTTCTCCACTGTATGGTCTTGCCTCCCTTGTCGTAAATTAGGTGACCATATGTGCATGGGTTTATCTCTGAGCGTTCTATCCTGTACCGTTGATCAATATTTCTGTCTTTGTGCCAGTACCATACTGTCTTGATTACTGTAGCTTTGTGGTATAGTTTGAAGTTGGGGAGCCTGATTCCTCTAGCTCCGTTTTTCTTTCTCAAGATTGCTTTGGCTATTCGGGGTCTTTTGTGTTTCCATACAAATTGTGAAATTTTTTGTTCTAGTTCTGTGAAAAATGCCAGTGGTAGTTTGATACGGATTGCATTGAATCTGTAGATTGCTTCAGGTAGTATAGTCATTTTCACAATGTTGATTCTTCCAATCCAAGAACATGGTATATCTCTCCATCTGTTTGTATCATCTTTAATTTCTTTCATCAGTGTCTTATAGTTTTCTACATACAGGTCTTTTGTCTCCTTAGGTAGGTTTATTCCTAGGTATTTTATCCTTTTTGTTGCAATGGTGAATGGGAGTGTTTCCTTAAATTCTCTTTCTGATTTTTCATTGTTGTTGTATAGGAATTCCAGAGATTTCTGTGCATTAATTTTGTATCCTGCAACGTTACCAAGTTCACTGATTAGTTCTAGGAGTTTTGTGGTGGCATCTTTAGGATTTTCTATGTATAGTATCATGTCATCTGCAAACAGTGACAGTTTTACTTTTTTTTCCAATTTGTACTCCTTTTATTTCATTTTCTTCTCTGATTGCCATGGCTAGGACTTCCAAAGCTATGTTGAATAAGAGTTGTGAGAGTGGACATCCTTGTCTTGTTTCTGATCTTCGTGGAAATGCTTTCAGTTTTTCACCATTGAGTATGATGCTTGCTGTGGGTTTGTCATATATGGCCCTTTATTGTGTTGATGTAGGTTGCCTCTATGTCCATTTTCTGTAGAGTTTTTATCATAAATCAGTGTTGAATTTTGTCAAAAGCTTTTTCTGCATCTATTGAGATGATCATATGCTTTTTATTCCTTAATTTGTCAATGTGGTGTATCCCATTGATTGATTTGCATATATAGAAGAATCCTTGCATCCCTGGTGTAAATCCCACTTGATAATGGTGCATGATCCTTTTAGTGTGTTGTTGGATTCTGTTTGCTTGTATTTTTTCAGGATTTTTGCATCTATGTTCATCAATGATATTGGTCTATAATTTTTATTTTTGTGATATCTTTCTCTGGTTTTGGTATCAGGATAATGGTGGTTTCATAGAATGAATTTGGGTGTGTTTCTCCCTCTGCAACTGTTTGGAAGAGTTTGAGAAGGATCCATGTTAGCTCTTCTCTAAATGTTTGGTAGAATTGCCTGTGAAGCATTCTGGTCCTGGACTTTTGTTTCTTGGAAAATTTTTAATTATGGTTTTAATTTCATTACTTGTGATAAGTGTGTTTATATTTTCTAATTCTTCCCAGTTCAGTCTTGGAAAACTGTACCTTTCCAAGAATTTTTCCATTTCTTCGTGGCTGTCCATTTTATTGGATATAGTTTTTTGTAGTAGTCTCTTATAATCCTTTGTATTTCTGTGGTGTCAGTTGTGATTTCTCCTTTTTCATTTCTAATTTTATTGATTTGCATCCTCTCCCTTTTTTCTTGATGAGTCTGGCTAAGGGTTTATCAATTTTGTTTATCTTCTCAAAGAACCAGCTTTTAGTTTTATTGATCTTTGCTATTGTTTTCTTCATTTCTATTTCATTTATTTCTGCTCTGATTTTACGATATCTTTCCGTCTACTGACTTTGGGTTTTCTTTGTTTTCTCTCTCTAGTTGTTTTAAGTATAGGGTTAGATTGTTTGAGATTGTTTTGTTTCCTGAGGTGAGACTGAATTGTTATAAACTTGCCTCTATTTTTTTTCTTCTTCGTTTTCTTCAGAGATCTCTTGGTTATTTAGTAGGTCACTGTTTAGCCTCCATGTATTTGTGTTTTTTACAGTTTTTTTTTTCCTGTAACTTATTTCCAATCTCATAGCATTGTGGTCACAAAAGATGCTTCATACGATTTCAATTTTCTTAAATTTTCTGAGGCTTGATTTGTGACCCAAGTAGTGTTCTATACTGGGGAATGTTCCATGTACACTTGAGAAGAAAGCATATTCTGCCACTTTTGAGTGGAATGTTCTATAAATTTTAAATCTATCTTGTCTATTGTATCATTTAAAGCTTGTGTTTCCTTATTTATTTTCTGTTTGGATGATCTGTCCATTGGTATAAGTGGCGTGTTAAAGTCTCCTACTATTATTGTGTTACTGTCAATTTCTCCTTTCATGGTTGTTAGCATTTGCCTTATGTATTGAGATGCTCTTATGTTGGGTACATAAACATTTATAATTGTTATATCTTCTTCTTGGATTGATCCTTTGATCATTATGTAGTGACTTTGTCTCTTGTCATAGTCTTTATTGTAAAGTGTATTTTAACAGATATGAGTATTGTTACTGTAGCTTTTTGATTTCTATTTGCATGGAATATCTTTTTCCATCCCTTCACTTTCAGTCTGTATGTGTCCTTAGGTCTGAATTGGGTCTCTTGTAGACAGCATATATATGGGTGTTGTTTTTGTATCCATTCAGCCAGTCTGTGTCTTTTGGTTGGGGCATTGAATCCATTTACATTCAAGGTTATTATTGATATGTATGTTCCTATTACCGTTTTCTTAGTTGTTTTGGGTTTGTTTTTGTGGGTCTTTTTCTTCTCTTGTGTTTCCCGCCTAGGAAGTTCCTTTAGCATTTGTCATAAAGCTGGTTTGGCGGTGCTGAATATTCTTAGCTTTTACTTGTCTGAAAAGCTTTTGATTTCTCTGTCGAATCTGAATGAGATCCTTGCTGAGTAATCTTGGTTGTAGGTTTTTCTCTTTCATCATTTTAAGTATATTCTGCCACTCCCTTCAGGCCCACAGTTTCTGCTGTAAAATCCCCTGATAACCTTATGGGGATTCCTTTATATGTTATTTTTTGTTTTTCTCTTGCTGCTTTTAATATTTTTTCTCAGATGCCTATTAAAAAATTAGTTATTACTTCCATCTGATCATTACAAATATGAGACCTCCTAAAATATACTAAAGATAATTACCTATAAAATTCAGAAATGGAACATAAACAAGTTTATAATATTAAATATTCAAAATACAGAGAAATACATATGCTAAACTGTTAAAAATTAGAAATATTGGAAAAAGTGGGCTATATGATACACAAAAAATTTTTAATGAGGAAAAATGAACTACCTCAAAAATTTTTGAAGTACTCCTTTTCCCTGTCTCCATGATGCTACTACACCTTGTGGTTTTCCTCCTACCTTTCTGGATACATTTAATAAATCTCCCTTAGGGAATGAGCAGAAAGAGCCTTAAACTCAATGTATTCATTAGGCTACTTTTCTTCTTACTTTATTCATATTTCCTGGTTACTTCCTCCACTGGGAGGTCCCTCAATTACCTCTATATTCTGATAACTACAAATCTGTAATCTCTAGCTGTTACCACTTTTGAATATCACTCCACATATCCAACTTCTGATGAACATCTCCATTAAATGCTCAATATGTCCAACAATTCAATGTTTTCTCAGAAAGTCCTCCTGTATTCTCTAGCTCAGTAAATGTTCCACCATCCACCATCATATCCAAACAAGAGTGAATTTTACTCGTCTCACTGAAACTCACATGTAATCATCAAATGTCATTGACAGCATTTCCATAATACCAGTTAAATCCATCCAATTCTCTCCTCCCTGTTCGTAACCTTGCTGAGGTTGTCATGATCTTCTAGACCATCATCATCCATTGGACTAATTGCCTCATTTTTTGACAATCTTAAATAGGCTATTCACACTGCGTTGTGGACACTTTAAAATATAACCATGCCAGTCCTCTGCTCAAAATCAGTCAATAAGTAAAACCTCAGTTCCTTATAAACCTTTTCAGACACACCTTCTATCGCATGCCCTTTCATATTCAGTTCAACCATACTGAATGTTTCCTACACATGAAGTGCTTTTTCTGCATCTAAACCTTTGAACAATATTATACAAGCTGAAATACTGCTCCAACACCTCTACTTTTTTCTTTACCTAATTACTTGTATGAATATTCTATAGTTCTAATTAGATAGGCTTTCATCAGGAAGTTTTCTCTGACATCCCAACACCAGGCTAGGTGTCCTTTTTATGTGTTCTACAATATCTGGCACTTAGCCCTCTTTGTCTTTTACTACTTTGAACTGTAATGGATTAATGCATTTAACAGTGAGGGTGTGAACTTTTCACTAGTTACAAACATCATTTCAGGACCTTATCCTTGTTATATTCCCAGTGTTTGGTGCAGGTCTTTATAGTGAGTGCTCAACCTCTATTTCCTAAAAATATTGAAGACTAAGAGGAAAGCAATATCACTGCCAGGAACAGGGACATTGACAATGGAAGCTGATTTGGGGACTGAAAGTTATTTCAGTTATATATTGAGATTAAAGCAGTACTGGAATTCCCAAAGGAAAGTTTTGGTAGAGATTTGGCAATATAGAATTGAGCTTTTGATTCTAGGCATAGGTTTTAGCCACACGAATGCTGGTGGTAACTGAAGTGGTAAAAGCAAACTAGGTTCTGAACATAAAGGAAAAACAAATCTTCAGAAGAAATTATGAAAGTGCTAAAATGATTAGTTTTATTGTGTAGAAATCAATATTTGGCTTTCTGTTAATATGGTGGACATTACTGGGAGATTGTTTGCTTTGCTGACTAGCTTCATAAATCAGCTGATATAAAGTATCATTGTTTAATATCAGCCTTTACTTTTCCTCAGAATAATAAAGTACAAAAACTCTAGATACTTTAATTAAAATTTAATATCTATTTTGGTATTAAGAAATAGTTAATAGTATATATTTGACGCATTAAAAGAATATCTTTAAGATAATAGGGAATTTTATGAATTTCCTTTAAGGGATCCTTGCATAGGCAGAAAGTATTTGTGATAACAGCCATAAAACCATGTTTTTGTATGACACAACATCTAATGGACAGATGTTTAGAAGAACACTGATTTTTCAATGTTAGTTTCACAGTTTTCGGTAAATGGGCAAAAACTGAGTGAAGTTATTTATACTTCTCTAAATAATTCCACTTTCCCAAATGGATTCACAATGATTTTATGAAAGCTTCTCCCCTCCTTCAAAATAACGTTTGTCAGTTACACATTCCAGTCACCACTTACAGTTAACACAGCAATACTGTAGGAAATGGAAATAAACATTTTCAGTTGAAACCATAATATATGAAAATCTCCAACATCAATAAAGGAGGAAATTTTTCTGAGTATTTAGAAATGTTATCTTTTTCAGGGCTTCCCTGGTGGTGCAGTGGTTAAGAATCTGCCTGCCAATGCAGGAAACATGGGTTCGAGTCCTGGTCTCAGAAGATCCCACATGCCGCACAGCAACTAAGCCTGTGTGCCACAACTACTGAACCTGCACTCTAGAGCCGGCAAGCCACAACTACTGAAGCCCGCATGCCTAGAGCCCATATTCCACAACAAGAGAAGCCACTGCAATGAGAAGCCCATGCACCACAATGAAGGGTAGCCCATGCTCGCTGCAACTACAGAAAGCCTGCACACAGCAATGAAGACCCAACGCAGCCAAAAATAAATAAATAATTTTTAAAAAATATAAACCTATTGAGTTGATAAAATATCAGAAGTTCTAAAATAATTTAAAAAAAGAAATGTTATCTTTTTCATTTTAATAAAAGTTTCATGTTGAAAATTTTAGTATTCTAACAAAAAATTCGTAATAGCACGAGTTGTTTGAGATATAGTTTGTAAAAAACCTAATAAGGGAATATAATTTGAGCTGATTAGAAAATCTCAGGGAGGGCAGACAGCAGAAGCAAGAAGAACTACAATCCTGCAGCCTGTGGAACAAAAATCACATTCACAGAGAGATAGACAAGATGAAAAGGCAGAGGGTTAAAACCCAAAACAATTAAGAAAATGGTCATAGGAACATACATATCAATAATTACCTTAAATGTGAATGGATTAAACGCTCCAACCAAAAGACACAGAGTTGCTGAATGGATACAAAAACAAGACCCATATATATGCTGCCTACAAGAGACCCACTTCAGACCTAGGGACACATACAGACTGAAAGTGAGGGGATGGAAAAAGATATTCCATGCAAATGGAAATCAAAAGAAAGCTGGAGTAGCTATACTCATATCAGATAAAATAGACTTTAAAATAAAGAATGTTACAAGAGACAAGGAATGACACTACATAATGACCAAGGGATCAATCCAAGAAGAAGATATAACAATTATAAATATATATGCACCCAACATAGGAGCACCTCAATACATAAGGCCAATGCTAACAGCTATAAAAGAGGAAACCAACAGTAACACAGTAATAGTGGGGGACTTTAACACCTCACTTACACCAATGGACAGATAATCCAAAATGAAAATAAATAAGGAAACACAAGCTTTAAATGACACAATAGACCAGCTCGATTTAATTGATATTTATAGGACATTCCATCCAAAAACAGCAGATTACACTTTCTTCTCAAGTGCGCACAAAACGTTCTCCAGGATAGATCACATCTTGGGTCACAAATCAAGCCTCAGTAAATTTATGAAAATTGAAATCATATCAATCATCTTTTCTGACCAAAAAGCTATGAGATTTGAAATGAATTACAGGGAAATAAACGTAAAAAACACAAGCACATGGAAGCTAAACAATACGTTACTAAATAACCAAGAGCTCACTGAAGAAACCAAAGAGGTAATCACAAAATACGTAGAGACAAATGACAATGAAAACACGATAATCCAAAACATATGGGATGCAGCAAAAGCAGTTCTAAGAGGGAAGTTTATAGCTATACAAGCCTATCTCAAGAAACAAGAAAAATCTCAAATAAACAATCTAACCTTACACCTAAAGCAACTAGAGAAAGAAGAACAAGCAAAACCCAAAGTTAGCAGAAGAAATCATAAAGATCAGAGCAGAAATAAATGAATTAGAAACAAAGAAAACAAGGTCAATAAAACTAAAAGTTGGTTCTTTGAGAAGATAAACAGAATTGATAAACCATTATCCAGATTCATCAAGAAAAAGAGGACTCAAATCAATAAAATTAGAAATGAAAAAGGAGAAGTCACAACAGACACTGCAGAAATACAATGCATCCTAAGAAACTACTACAAGCAACTCTACGCCAATAAAATGGACAACCTGGAAGAAATGGACAAATTCTCAGAAAACTATAACCTTCCAAGACTGAACCAGGAAGAAACAGAAAATATGAACAGACCAATCATAAGTACTGAAATTGAAACTGTGATTAAACATCTTCAAAGAAACAAAAATCCAGGACCAGATGGCTTCACAGGTGAATTCTATCAAACATTTAGAGAAGAGCTAACACCCATCCTTCTCAAACTCTTCCAAAAAACTGAAGAGGAAGGATCACTCCCAAACTCATTCTATGAGGCCACCATCACCCTGATACCAAAACCAGACAAAGATACTACAAAAAAAGAAAATTACAGACCAATATCACTGATGAATATAGATGCAAAAACCCTCAATACTAGCAAACAGAATCCAACAGCACATTAAAAGGATCCTACATCACGATCAAGTGGGATTTATCCCAGGGATGCAAGGATTCTTCGATATACACAAATCAATCAATGTGATACACCATATTAACAAATTGAAGAATAAAAACCATATGACCATCTCAATAGATGCAGAAAAAGCTTTTGACAAAATTCGACAATGATTTATGATAAAAACTCTCCAGAAAGTGGGCATAGAGGGAACCTACCTCAAAACCATAAAGGCCATACATGACAAACCCACAGCAAACATCATTCTCAATGGTGAAAAACTGAAAGCATTTCCTCTAAGATCAGGAACAAGACAAGGATGTCCACTCTCACCACTATTATTCAACATAGTTTTGCAAGTCCTAGCCATGGCAAGCAGGGAAGAAAAAGAAATAAAAGGAATACAAATTAGAAAAAAAGAAGTAAAACTGTCACTGCTTGCAGATGACATGATACTATACATAGAGAATCCTAAAAATGCCACCAGAAAACTAGTAGAGCTAATGAATGAATGTGGTAAAGTTGCAGGATACAAAATTAATGCACAGAAATCTCTTGCATTCCTATATCCTAATGACGAAAAATCTGAAAGAGAAATTATGGAAACACTCCCATTTACCATAGCAACAAAAGAATAAAATACCTAGGAATAAACCTACCTAGGGAGACAAAAGACCTATTTGCAGAAAACTATAACACACTGATGAAAGAAATTAAAGATGATACCAACAGATGGAGAAATATACCATGTTCTTGGAATGGAAGAATCAACATTGTGAAAATGACTATACTACCCAAAGCAATATACAGATTCAATGCAATCCCTATCAAATTACCAATGGCATTTTTTACAGAACTAGAACAAATCATCTTAAAATTTGTATGGAAACATTAAAGATCCCGAATAGCCAAAGCAGTCAGGAGGGGAAAAAACGGAGCTGGAGGCATCAGACTCCCTGACTTCAGACTATATTACAAAGCTACAGTAACCAAGACAATATGGTACCAGTACAAAAACAGAAACATAGATCAATGGAACAAGATAGAAAGCCCAGAGATAAACTCACACACCTATGGTCAACTAATCTATGACAAAGGAGACAAAGATATACAATGGAGAAAAGACAGTCTCTTCAATATGTGGTGCTGGGAAAACTAGACAGCTACATGTAAAAGAATGAAATTACAACACTCCCTAGGGCTTCCCTGGTGGCGCAGTGGTTGAGAGTCCACCTGACGATGCAGGGGACACGGGTTCATGCCCCGATCCGGGAGGATCCCACATGCTGCGGAGCGGCTGGGCCCGTGAACCATGGCTGCTGAGCATGCGTGTCCGGAGCCTGTGCTCCACAACAGGAGAGGCCACAACAGTGAGAGGCCCGCATACCGCAAAAAAAAAAAAAAAAAAAAAAAAAAGAACACTCCCTAACACCATACACAAAAATAAACTCAAAATGGATTTGAGACTTAAATGTAAGAGTGGACACTATAAAACTCTTAGAGGAAAACATAGGCAGAACACTCTTTGACATAAATCACAGCAAGATCTTTTTTGATCCACCTCCTAGAGTAATGAAAATTAAAAAAATAAACAAATGGGACCTAATGAAACTTCAAAGCTTTTGCACAGCAAAGGAAACCATAAACAAGATGAAAAGACAACACTCAGAATGGGAGAAAATATTTGCAAATGAATCAACCGACAAAGGATTAATCTCTAAAATATATAAACAGTGCATGCAGCTCAATAGTAAAGAAACAAACAACCCAATCCAAAAATGGGCAGAAGACCTAAATAGACATTTCTCCAAAGAAGACATACAGATGGCCAAGAGGCACATGAAAAGCTGCTCAACATCACTAATTATTAGAGAAATGCAAATCAAAACTACAATGAGGCATCACCCCACCCCAGTTAGAATTGGCATCATCAGAAAATCTACAAACAACAAATGCTGGAGAGGGTGTGGAGAATAGGGAACACTCTTGCACTGTTTGTGGCAATGTAAATTGATACAGCCACTGTGGAGAACAGTATGGAGGTTCCTTAAAAAACTAAAATAGAATTACCATATGATCCAGCAATCTCACTACTGAGCATATACCCAGAGAAAACCATAATTCAAAAAGACACATGCACCCAATGTTCATTGCAGCACTATTTACAATAGTCAGGTCATGGAAGCAACCTAAATGCCCAACGACAGATGAATGCATAAAGAAGATGTGGCACATATATACAATGGAATGTTACTCAGCCATAAAAAGGAACAAAATTGAGTCATTTGTTGAGACGTCGATGGATCTAGAGACTGTCATACAGAGTGAAGTCAGAAAAACAAATATCGTATATTAATTCATGTATGTGGAACCTAGAAAAATGGTACAGGTGAACCAGTTTGCAGGGCGGAATTTGAGACACAGATGTAGAGAACAAACGTATGGACACCAAGGGAGGAAAACCACGGTGGGGTGGGAATGGTGGTGTGCTGAATTGGGCAATTGGGATTGACATGTATACACTGATGTGTATAAAATTGATGACTAATAAGAACCTGCAGTATAAAAAAAAAAAAAAAAACAACTAATACTAAACTTTCTTTGGGTTATTTGTATGGAAATATGTTAACATAAATGTTTCAGACATTATATGAAATTTCTAAAAATCTTATATGTTCTGGTATAACGTTATGTCATAATTTTAGTTATTACTTTAAAATATATATCTCAGAAATAACAAAAAAAAAGAAAATCTCAGACATGTCAATGATTACTATTAATAACAGGCATGATATTTTTGCTGTTACTGTTTTCCATAGTGGTTGTACCAATTTACAAATCCCACCAACAGTGCACAAAGGTTCCCTTTTCTCCACATCCACACCAACCTCTGGCCATTCATAATGGTATCAATTCTAATGCAAGTCAGTGTTTAGGTTTTTCTTCAGTTTCTATTTAATTCATGCTTGATTTTCGTTTTTACTTTATCCAAGTAGATCTAAAAGTCATCACAAATTTCTACTATACAAGATGTTAATGAGTTATAATATGTAGTCCAATAGTTCTCTCCAATTTTAGAGTAAAACAACTTTAAAGTTAATCTTATTAAAAAATAATTGAACATACCTTATGATTCTTGAAGTTAATCTCTTTTCATAAGTTTTAAAAACTCATAAGGACAACATAATGTCTTAAATGAAAACAGGATTAACTTTTCTAAAAGTAGGGTCAGTAGATTTAACCTTAATAAAGGTAGGAAATGGATTTTAAATAACTTTATTTACATACATAAAATCTTACTGTGTCAAAAAGTTACTGAACCCTTGAGCTGAAGCAATGCAAACAAAAATACAGTCTACTGCCTCTTTTTATTCAAGACTTTGAAAACACAGGGTTTTTAAAGTTTATTTTATTTTATTTATTGTGTTGGGTCTTCATTGCTACACGCGGGCTTTTCTCTGGTTGCTGCGAGTGGGGGCTACTCTTCATCGTGGTGCACGGGCTTCTCATTGTGGTGGCTTCTCTTGTTGCGTAGCACGGGCTCTAGGCGTATGGGCTTCAGTAGTTGCGGCACGTGGGCTCTAGAACGCAGGCTAAGTAGTTGCGGTGTACGGGCTTCGTTGCTCTGCAGCATGTGGGATCTTCCTGGACCAGGGCTTGAACCCATGTCCCCTGCATTGGCAAGTGGGTTCCCAACCACTGCACCACCAGGGAAGCCCGAAAACAGTTTCTTGATAAGTGATACGTTCAGGTTCAAATATAGGATTGATCAATTATGGAAATGCATTGGTTTCTTGACCTTTTTAAATTACGCTATATAACCATAAAAAAGGTGCTGTTTGAAACCAAAAATATAGAAATTTACATCTTTAATATGAAAGCTGTGCTTTGTTTTTTGTTGCTGTTGATTTGAGTTTCTGCTGCCTCAATACTCATTTTGGATCAAACTTAAGCCCACATTTCTTTTTCAACTGAAATGAGATTATTTCCTTCTTTGTTCAGGATGCTCGTAAAATATGAAAACTCTTGCTCATATATGTAACAAGTTGGAAACTGCAGCAAAATGTTTATTGCTGTACTGTGAAGGGCTGGCTACTCTTCTTCACATAAATCCAGAACTTATCTAGAAGCAAATCAGTAATCTCATATTGAGTATGATCAGACTACGGTTCCTCCTCTCTCTTAAAGTCAAGTTTCCAAGCCAAGTAGAAGAGTCAGAGAAAAGACCCTCCCCTGTCACGTACCTGTATTGAAAGTAATGTTCAATGTTAAGCAGTTCTCCCAGGTAGTTTCAATGACACTTGATATTTGCCTTTTCTCAAATCTTGCCTTCCCGTCACTCAAATGCAAGCAGCATTGAAAACATCAAGATTTGTTTGCATCACGATTTTCACAAAGTTTCAATTTATTTTTTTAACCTTTTAAAAATTTTTCTTTTAACAATAAAATATTGTTGACTATAGATTCTATGATGTTCAGCAGATGTCTAGAACTTACTCATCTTGCATAATTGAGACTTTATGCCTGTTAATTAATATCTCCCTATTTCCTCCTTCCCCCAGCTCCTGGCAAACATAATCAAGGTAATTCTACCTTGATTCTATGAGTTTAACTATTTTAGATACATCATATAAGTAGAATCATGCAGCATTTCTTTTGTGATTGGTTTACTTCACTTAGGAACTCTTACAACTTAAAAAGCTAATAAAACCTGACTTAAAAATGAGCTAGACACTAAGGAAAACATATAAATGGCCAATAGGTGTATGGAAAGATGCTAAACCTCACTAGTCAGAGAAATATGAACCAAAATCACAATAAGATAATGTCTCACACCTGTTCCTATGGCTATTGTCAGTTTTCTTTAAAGTGGAAGAACCTTGCCACTAGAGGTCAAAACATTTCCCCCGTGCCTTGAAGAGACTTGGCAACTGGTTCATATGAGGAAAATTGTTTGCTAAGTAGGTTGGTTTCTAGAGCCATCTTTCATCTTCAAAGAACTCTGCAAAATCTGGCCTTTTTTGAACGTGTTTCTACAATTTACCGTCAAACTTGCATGATCCAGGTTTTGTAATTTAAAAAAAAAAAAATGAAAAGCAAAAAAAGAAGAAGAAAGGAAGAAACTACAGGACCAAGGAGGAACTACTTAACCCCAGGACAGCAAACTAGCCTGTCAAAATGCAATTTCCAGGTTTTTGAGTGGGAAACCCCAGCTCTTGGTTCTGTCCCCAGATTTCACACTGGGAACTGCTAGTAGTTTAGTCTGCAGTTTCCCCTGTAGTTTCCCATTTGTTTGGAACCTTCCCCAGATTTCACGCTGGGAATTGTTGATGACTACAAGCTGGAGTGGGATTGGGTCTGACTTAAAAATGGGACGGGATCCGGGATTGGATTAGGTCCAATTTAAAAACCAGACCGGGTCTGATTTAGGCTGAACTGCGTCCAGTGAAAGGCCTTAGGTGAATAAGATTTTGTTTAAACGGAACCCTTTATACCCAGAGTGTATAAAGGTGCCACCCTCCTACACATGTTTATTTTATGCCTGAGAACTCTGATCCCAGAAGCTGTAGATATTTACAAAAATGGCATTATCTTACTAAGCTTGCTTTGTGTCCTGAGAGCCTAGCTTGGTAGCTGTCAGGTTCAGTCTCTAAAATATGGACAAATAGAAATGTAAGTTGCACCCAATTTGCGGCTAGATGTGGCTAGATGGGTTGAACTCCATTTGCAGCTAGGACCTACCAAACTGCTGTGAGCCCTCAGGGGAAATTACAATGGCCATCAGGGGGACCATTCCAAACAGATAAGAATTAAGAAGTGCACTTAAAAGCATAGAGCTCACAAATCGAACAGAATACAAACAAATAGAAGGGGATACCTATTTTAATTAGTATCCAGAAGCCTCCAATATGCATCACTGAAAGATTTTAGAAGGCTAACAAAAAGTTAAAAAGATAAAATGTATCTAAAACAAAAGCTAAACCCCATTACTTGAGGAATTGGAAACTGTCTAACAAATCTGCAGATCTTAGAAATTCCAAGTTCACCTGTACCTTTCCCTTTTTGCCAGTACATCAAACTTCACCTATTTCCCTCATAGTGCTTGAAAAGATCAAGACAGAAAACAGAATTGTCCTGCACTTAACCTGTGCCTTTGTGATGTAGATTTCCCAACCCCATCTTCTCTAGAACCTAATAGCAATTCTTTGAAATGCAAACTTTGGGGAGAAGGTTCTCAACAGAAGAAAAAGAAGTATTTAGATATTAGGCTTGTGAGAAATCTTACAAATCTCCACAAATATTAGTACTTATAATGTCTCTGTGTCTATATGTTTGTATGTGTCCATATAAATACACATATGTTGCAGATGTATGTTTTTCTATTTCCAGATGGTATTGCCAAAATTAATTTGTAAAAAAAAAAAAAAGCTCTATGTTTAGATGTTTTGAAGGCAAGCTTTTGTAAGGATTGATCATTCTAAAGTTCTCAGAAATACAATAGAAATTAACCCAAATGCTTTTCAAGTTCATGTGATCTGGGATAATCTTCAGTAATTTAAGTTTATTGGTTTAGTTAAAATAGTCATGTGTTTAAAGTTATTGACATTAAATATAATGCAGATAAACTTTTATTCTGCCTTGGTTTACGAGTCAAATTTATGATTATCTCTGTTGTGAAATTTGTCATCGAATAACAGCTTAGAATGATGGCTAATTTTGTCTACTGTCTCATGAAGTTTGAGGGTAATCTAAATATAATTGTTGGGAGCCAATGATTTAGATGGAAGTGAGATAAGAGTTTAGAGATAAACTTTTTGGCAACAATTATATTTAATGGTATGTATACCCAAAAACTGCTTCCAAAGTCTTTTTGTAACAAAATTTAGTTACCAAAGTAACTAGTTCATTCTAGTTACTAAGTTAAATTATGATAGAAATTTATTAAATATCTAGATCATTTCCAAATAAACTATGGTGAAATATTAATTACTGATCATAGATTTAACTACTTTGGGCTATGTATTGCAAAGAAAATAAAACATGTCTACTAGTAGACAATTTTTATAATATTGAATAATTGTACTGTGAAAAAGCATGTTTCTAGAAATAAATTTGCCAGTCTAAAAAAAAAGCTGGTATGATGTATAGTTCACAGTAGTTATTTCTCAGTTTTCAGTAGACATTAATGTTTCTAAGGTTTAGGAATTCTAATTAATATATGTATTAAAGCCACTAGAAATAAGGTAACCAACTCTGTATACAAGGAAAGTAGGATGTGTTTTTTGGCCAAGAAAAGGTATGAGGTATGGAGATGAGTTCTTGTTAAAGGACATGAGAGTAATTTTATCTGAACTAAAATTTGATTATTTCAGAATAGGAAAGAAGAAAATAAGGGGTAAACTAGGGACCAAGAAAGCTGGGAAGAAAACAAGAAATCTTGTATAATCAAGTTGGCTAAAACTGAATTGTTATTGTGGGAGTTTTAAGAATGAGCTTTAATATCAATAGTGTACTTACATAAAACAAACAATTTTCTTTCATCTGCTAAAAGAACAACACTTTATTGGACTATTGGTCTGCTCTTGGTAAGAGATTATGAAAGATTTTCTTTGCCTTTTAAAAATAGTATGCTTAGAAAACAAGAATTCTGTGTTTTGCCAAAATAGTTGTCCATGTTTATTAGGTTTTTGATTACTTAAACTGGTACTCTTGACATTTAAAAAGCTAAGCTTTCCTCAAAACTATGTCACCTGAAACTGCTGTCATCAAAACTAAGGTTCACATCAAAAGGACTGAAACTGAATATCAGCCCTAAATGACTTTCATGCAAAGACAGCAGCAACAGAATCTACAAAGATTGTGGCACATTTGGATTACTTCCATTCTGCTTCTGCTAAAAATAACCCCTCATTGCCATATTTTTGCCATCCTGATGTCCATATAACATGGCAACAGTCTGTTCCTGAATCAGAAGTTAAGATGGATAAATGATGACTAAATTATATATATTCTAAATTATATATAAATTATAGGAACCCCAACACAGCCACTTGGTCTTTCCCAGCTCCCTGGGAAACCCCATTTTCAGTCTTCACATACCTTTACACACCATAGTGCACCTAAGAAAATGTATTTTTGTCCCCAGAGGCCTCAGACCTCCCCCCACCCTCTGGACCCTTTAAACACTTCATTCAACTGCCACTTAGTATGAGTTATCAATATGCTCTTGTTACTGTATATATGTCTTCTGGATGGGCTGAAGTCTTCCCCTATCGCAAGGCTGATTCCCTCACAGTGGCAAAGAAACTGTTAGAAAATGTGTTTCCCATTTGAGGTATACCTTTCACAATAAACAGTGATCTAGCCACCCACTTCACTGAGCACATCATATGAGCCTTAATGAAAACCTTACAAACTTCTTGGAATTATCACTGTTCCTATCACCCTCAATCAGGCAAGGTCAAGAGAATTAATGGAAAAAAGGGATCCCAAATTCTTCCAGTTTACTCAAATACCTGGGTACAACTCACTAACACTTCCAATTTTCTCTCACCCCTCTGATTTGGAATCACTAAGAACACAGACTGCCCTTAAATATCCTTGGTAGGAACCATACCACATTCTTCTCACTACCCAAATGGCAATCAAATTTGAGGGACTGGAACCTTGGATATACATCTCACAACTGCAGAAGAGCCCAGCTGACACCTGGTCCTATACAAATGCTGGAGACCTCTGAATCAAATTAAAGGGGAAGTAGCTGACATCAAGGTAGACTGCTTCCACCCCAGACAATGAATTCAGACTTCATACCTTAAACATGAAACACTTTCTCCTCCTTTTTCTTTCCTCTACTCTGGCATTGGCCTGGAAAGATAACACCCTCATCTGTATCTTCTAGGCCATTGATATGGGGGTAAATTTTTAGATTGCTGGACTTATCAAAGATTCCTATCTAACCATCTGGACCAGACTCCCCACCCCCCAAGCGATCTCACCAGCAGTACCCATCTTTGCAAGGCATTTAGAATGACTGTTTCAGGATAGGAGATTCTCTTTGCACATGCACTAAAAACATGACTGACCCTTGATCTGAATGGGTAAATGCAGCAATCTCTGTGAAATGACCCATTTCCTACTTAGAAGTAAATGTCAATACAAATGAGAATATGATCAGAAACCTTTCCATAACCCTTAGATATTTGCAGATTCCATTGTTAAGACATTAGCTGCCCAGCAAAGATCCTTAGACTCTCTGGCCAAGGTTGTACTTGATAATAAGATAGCCCTTAATTATTTTTCAGTTGGGCAAGTAGGTGTCTGCACTGTGGCCAACCCTCCACTGTGTACCTGAATCAACACTTCTAGGAAAATTGAAATTCAGTTATGTAAAATCATTGAGCAAGCCACTTGGCTTAAAATGCTGACTCCTTCAGTGTGGGCTTTGATGGGTTTGGGTCTTGGTGACCATGACTCTAAAGTGCACTCTAAACATTGGGAATTATTCTCCTTATAATCTCCCTGTTGCATTGTATTCGCTAAAAAGCTTTAAACGCATGTCCTCAGCTGCTAACCACCGAACAAATGATCTCCCTAAGACTGGGATATCAGAAAAGCAAAAAGAATGACAGACTTAAGGATTGTGAACCTGAAACTTTCACCTGTGAATGTCACAGGGCTTAAGGAAAAACGTCATGCTCTGTGGATGCAACAACAAAGATCAAGAAAGCTGAGGAAACTACTGAGTAATAGCTAAGAATGGTGCTAATGCCTTAAATTTATCATATCTCTCAGGCTGAAATTTTGATCAAAAGGAGGCATTTTTTAAAAAGAAGAAAAAAAGAAACTAGACCCAAGAGGAACCACTTGCCCCTAGCACAGCAAAAGAAGACTTAATTGCAGTTTCAACCTCTCCCCAGAGTGGAGGTCAGCACTAGCGAGGTAACCTTGCCTGCAACAATCCTGTCTTTTGCTAATAATCATCTCATCCTGCCTTGTTTCAATAAAAGCCTTCCATTTTGTACAGCTCCTCAGAAACCTATTTACTAGATGGGATACTGCCCAATTCATGAATAACTGAATAAAGACAATTAGATCTTTACATTTACTCAGTTGAATTTTTTTTTAAACACAATATTTCTAAAAGAAAGTGGGGGGGGCAGGTAATAAGTCATGAAGCAAAAAATTCCTTCTTTAAAATGTTTACTTCTTTTAGTCTGTCTGTAGTACATAAGGGTAGACTCTGTGAAGTAATTTGTGAGTGATAGGCTGATATCAGCTCATCACCTCCATGCAATTCAGTGCTCACCAATCATGAATGGCCTCCCCAATTTTGTGTCAAAAGAATGAGACTAGACTAAATGATAATGGTGCTACAGTGCACTGTCATACGGTACAGAAAGACCACTAATAAACTTGCTCATGTCCATCACCATGAGTGTTGATATCACATGACGTGTTCAACTCAAATGATTTTTTAAATCTCCCTTTCTTGTGTAATCCCCCAAGTTTCTGTGGAACCCTAGTTAAGAATCAAAAGTCTCAGTTGTTATTTTAAAAAAATCTATAAACCTGAAATTTCTGGATTTATGGAGCACAGCTACAATGAGGAATGAAAATTACTCATACTGGCAAGTATAGATACTGAGTCTCCATAACTCAGTGGCTCCCCTAAATGGCTTATAAATTATGGAGCAGTGCTCAGTCTCTGCAAAACCAAAATATCAAAATATATCCAACTTGGAAAAGAATATTTAGGAAGATGCCTATGACGTTGTGAGGCACCCCAGATATCAGTGCAGCATCTAGTACTGCTTCATTCTTCTATACATTCTTACTCAAAACCAACCTTAATTGATGATTAAGATTTATATTTTCTTTGAATCATATTGACAACTTAGTCATTTGTGATAATGCAAAAGGAAATAAAATTTTGTTCTTGTTAAGTTTGAAGTGCCTATTAAACAACCATGTAGAGATATCAAATAGGGAGTCAAATATGATTAACAAGCCTGGAGCTGCAGTGTAAGTCAGTGTTAAGTATACATATATTCAGGATCTAAATATATATTTCTGTATATTTATGAACATGAGTATGAATGAAATAACAGGAAAATAAAGTCCAAGAATTAAGCCTACAGTATTACAATATTATAAAGATGAAATAAAAGAACAATCAAAATAAACTTAAATGCAGTGGGCAGTGAGAAAGTCAGTTTAGGATATTATTATAAAATCCAAGAGAAAAATGTGCCCCAAAAGGAGAAAATGGTCTCATTTTAACCAATGCTGCTAAACACCAAGAAAGAGAAGTATGATAGATTTAGAAGCATAGGAAACCTGACAAGAGCAATCTCATTGTAGGGTTGAGGTCACTCCACTAATTGAAGGCTGTATGTTAAGGAAATGGAGAAAACAAGACTTCAAGTCAAGGAGGTATCTTTAAGATACAGGATAGTAAATATTTATAGGCTGATGGAAATGAAAACAGAGGGAGAAAACAAGGGTGTAAGGGCAGCAGTGGTTCCTAGGGAGTTCCCATTTTTTAAGGCAATAAACTCCCTTTATGTGCTTCAACGAGTTTGGGTCTTGTGTCTTACAACTGAATGAGCCTGACTGATACAAGCCACCACCAGGATTATTTGGAAGTTGGAGACACATTCAGAAAGAGACACTACTTCTGGCAGTTCTCCAAATAAAAGTGACACAACCAAGGAGAAAGCTTGAGTATTTTCCAGTCTGGAATGATAATGGGGACTTGAAATTTTCTGTAAGTGACAACAAATAGTTCCCATTTACCCACAACTCTCTAGATGTAAATTGCTTCCAAGATGTGCCTAAGGAATCTGGACACTATCCACTGGGCTTTAGAAATCTTGGTGAAAAGTCCCTGTCCACCGTTTGCACAGAAGGATGGCAATTCACCCCTGCCCCCAGTGTACTGAAAATCAGAGTCCTAATTTGGGGACTTACAAACTCTGTAGAAGTTTCTCCCCATATAGTGTTTGATATTAGGCAGTGTACAACCCTGATGACTTGGAACTTGGAGTCAGATTCATTTCAATTTAAAAGTTTTTGTTTTAGTTTTATTAGTTATACACTTGAGTATTATGGAGAAAATTCATACCAAATACATATTTTCTAAACCAATGCCTGATTGGAACTTTGTAAAAATGAAATTAAATATGTGTTTATTCCTACATCTTCTTTTAATTCCTCAAAATGTGCTTTTAATAAATAATAAGCATTCTAACTTGATTTTTCCCAATTAAATTTCCCAATTAAATTTCTGAATTTTACTTAGTATTATACTGACAGTCTATATGTGTTCTGTGTTTCAAAAACAAAAGGCAAAAGTTCTGGTCCAAGAGAGCAGTATAGGAAGACCCTGAACTCACCTCCTCCCAAAGACATGCTGACTCTAAACCTACAGATAGAGCACTTCCTCCTAAGAACTGAGGGATGATGGAACAGTTTCTGCACAACAAATGATAGAGGAACCACAGAGAGATGGAGACATGGTTTCCACAAAAACCCACCCCTGACACAGCAAGCTGCATTAGGGAGGGATGTTTCTGAGTGGTTTGTGTGCAGACTTACCTGCCCTGGGGCTCACAAAATAGGCAAACAAACAAAAACTACCAAACCCCCCCCCCAAAAAAAAAAAAAAACCCAGCAGCTTAAAGGACACCTAGACTACACATGAAGGAAATCCATTTACTAACCCCATACATCTACCAATGGGCAGGGAACTTCTGGAACTCTCTCCAGAGCTGGAGGCACCAGAGAGCACGATTTTTTGTGTGTGTGCTCCCCCTCCACCTTAATAGTACAGGTAGGGACACAGTCCAGGCACTCTGACTAGCCTGCCAAGAGGGAGGGGGTATGTGGACATCTGTATGCATATGACTGATTCACTTTGTTGTATAACAGAAATTAACACAGTATTGTGAAGCAATTATACTGCAATAAAGGTCTATTAAAAAAAAAGGAACTGGGTTTCCCTGTTGGTGTAGTGGTTGAAAGTCCGCCTGCCGATGCAGGGGACACGGGTTCGTGCCCCGGGCTGGAAGGATCCCACATGCCACGGAGCGGCTGGGCCCGTGAGCCATGGCTACTGAGCCTGCGTGTCCGGAGCCTGTGCTCCGCAACGGGAGAGACCACAGCAGTGAGAGGCCCGTGTACCGCAAAAAAAATAATAATAATAATAAAAAGCAACTGATGAAATATTTAAAACTTGTAACAAATTCTGTGAAACAGAGTACTGAGATAGAGACATTCAGAGATAAAGCTACATCATTATACTGAGTAATCAGGAAAGATCTCTTTGAGGAGGTGACATTAAAACTAACCTTGAATTTTAAGAAAGAACCAGAGAATAGCTGGCACTGCACTGTAGACATGTGAAAGATGATTAAGGCATGAAAGACCCTGGCATGTTTAAAAAAAATAAAAAACATGCTGAAGAGGATATCAAAGTGGTAGTGGGAGAAACAACTTTTTGGTGGTGGAGGTGGGAATCAAAAGTTCAGTTTTGGTTATGTTAATTTTGTTAAATTTTTTTAGACTTCCATACAGAGATGTCTAGTAGGTGGTTGAATATATGTATTTCAAGCTCAGAAGAGTCTAAACATAAAAAAAAAAAATGAGAAGTAACAGTATATGGGTTATATTTAAACTCATGCAAATGAATAAACTCATCTAGTAAAAGAGTATATAAAGAGAGGGTCAAGGACTGAAATGGGAGGAACAAAAGTGTTTGGAGGGTGTGAGGTCAGCTGCTCTAGGACCACTATTAGGGGTAATGCTAAGAACATAATATGGTTTATCAGTTATATTCTTCTCCCAAAATCAAACACTGGAGTCTGTTAAAACAGAGTGGAATTTCATGGTCATTGTGTATGTCTAATATTATAGCTAAATTGTTTCTGGCAACAGAAACAACCCAGGGTCCCTGGCCCCCATCAATAACAGCTGTCTTCCCAAGGCAGCCTTGGCATGCTAGGCCCACTCCAGCTCCAGCCATTCCACCAGGATGGCCCTGGTGTGGTACACCCTGAGACCCCCTGCCATGCATCTGCTCCAGCTCCAGCCAGTCAGTACACAGTCTAACACAGGGGACACTCCTACACAAGGGCACACCTTCAAGACCAGGAGAAGTAGCTGTTTTGCTTAAGTCATAGAAACAAACACCAAAACTCAAACAAAATGAGGAAATAAAAGAATATGTTCCAAATAATAGAACAAGGTAAAACCTCAGGGGAAAAAAAACCCTAATGAAATGGAGATAAGTAAATAACCTGCTAAAAGAGTTCAAAGTAATACAGTAATAGTTACAAAGATGCTAACTGAACTCATGAGGAAAAAGGAGGAAATGAAACAATGAAAATGTCAACAAAGAGAAAATATGAAGAACAACAAATCAGATCGGAAGAATACAATAACTAAAATGAAAAAAACACACTAGAGGAATCAACAGTAGATTAGATGATGCAGAAGAACAGATCAGTGATCTAGAAGACAGAGTAGAGGAGATCACCCAGCCATTAAGGAAAAAACAGGACGTTTAAAAATGAAGATAGTTTAAGGGACTTCTGGGACAACATCAAGTGTACCAATATTCCCATTATATGGGTCCCAGAAGGAGAAAGAGAAAGGGGCAACAAACTTATTTGAAGAAAACAATGGCTGAAAACTAACCTGGAGACAGAAGCAGATCCAGCTCAGGAAGCAGAAACTTCCAAACAAAAGTGAACCCAAAGGGTTTCCCTGGTGGTGCAGTGGTTAAGAATCCACCTGCCAATGCAGAGGACACAGGTTCGAGCCCTGGTCCAGGAAGATCACACATGCCTCAGAGCGACTAAGCCCATGTGCCACAACTACTGAGCCTGCGCTCTAGAGCCTGTGAGCCACACCTACTGAAGCCTGCACACCTAGAGCCTATGCTCCACTACAAGAGAAGCCACTGCAATGAGAAGCCCGCGTACTACAATGAAGAGTAGCCCTGCTCACTGCAACTAGAGAAAGTCCATGCACAGCAAAGAAGACCCAATGCAGCTGAAAATAAATTTATAAAAAAAAAAAGTGAACCCAAAGAGATACACACCAAGACATAGTATAATTAAAATGGCAAAAGTTAAAGAGAATTTTAAAGACAGCAAAAGAAAAACAATCACATAGGGAAACCCCATAAGACTATCAACTGATATTTCAGCAGAAACTTTGCAGGCCAGAAGGGTATCAGAACATATTTAAAGTGATGAATACATTAAAACAAAACAAAAAACAACCTTACAACCAAGAATACTCTACTTAGCAAGTTTATCATTCAGGATTGAAGGAGAGATAAAGATTTCCCTAGACAAGAAAAAACTAAAGGAGTTCATCACCACTAAATCAGCATTACAAGAAATGTTAAAGGGTCTTCTTTAAGCAAAAAAAAAAAAAAAAAAAGGGCTATAACTAGAATTAAGAAAATATATGAAAGAAAAATTTCTCACTGGTGAAGGCAACTATACAGTTAAAGCAATGGACCAGCCACTTAAAAAGCTAGTATAAAAGTTAAGACAAAAGTAGTAAAATCAAGTATAACATAATAAGTAGTTAAGGAATACACAAAATAAAAAGATGTAAAATACAGCATCAAAAACAAAACATGCTGGGGAGAGTAAAAAGGTAGTGCTTTTATAATGCATTCAAACCTAAGTGACTATTAGCTTAAAATAAACTGCTATATCTATCAATAGATATATCTATCTCATGGTAACCACCAAAAAAAAAAAAAAAAAAAAAATCAAACCACAGAGGAAGACCAAGGGAAGAAGAAAGGGAAGGGAGAAGAAGGACAAAAAGCAACCCCAAAACAATTTTTAAAATTGCAATAAGTACATACCTATCACAAATCATTTTAATGTCAATGGACTAAATACTCCAATCAAAAACAAAGAGTGGTTAAATGAATTAAAAAAAAAAAACCTCAAAGGCCCATCTATACACTGCCTAGAAGAGACCCACTTCAGATATAAAAACACACACAAAGTGAAGCAATGGAAAAATACTCCATGAAAATGGAAACAAAAAGAAAGCTGGGGTAGCAACACTCAAAGTAGACTTTGAAACAAAGACTGTAACAAAAGATAAAGAAGGATATTACATAATGACAAAGGGGTCAATCCAAAAAAGATGATGTAACATTTGTGAATATTTATGAACCCAACATATGAGCACCTAATATAGGAAGGAAATATTAAAGTTATAAAGGGAAAAATTCAGAGTAAAACAATAATGGTAAAGGACTTCAATACCCCACTCATATCAATGTACATATCATCCAGACAGAAAATTAATAAGGAAACACTGGCCCTCAATGACACATCTGACCAGCTAGACTTTATACAAAACATTTCATCCCCAAACTGCAGAATACACATTCTTTTCAAGTGCACATGGAACATTCTCCAGGATAGACCACATGCTAGGCCACAAATTCAGTCAACAAATTTAAGAAGACTGAAGTCATATCAAGCATCTTGTCTGACCACAAAGGTATTTAACTAGAAATAAATTACAGGAAGAAAACTGGAGAAAACACAAGCACATGGAGACTAAACAACATATTACTAAACAATGGTTCAAAGAAATCTAAAAGGAAAACAAGAAACCATGAAACAAATAAAAATGAAAACAACTTTCCAAAATCTACAGGACACAGCAAAAGCAGTTCTAAGAGGGAGGTACATAGCATTACAGGCCTATCTCAGAAACATAAGAAAACCCTCAAATAATGTAACATGACACCTAAAGGAACTAGAGAAAAAAGTCCAAAGTTAGTAGAAAAAGGAAATAAAGATCCAAGAAGAAATAGATGAAATAGAGACAAAAAAATGAAAAGATCCATGAAACTAAGAGCTGTTTTTCTGCAAATATAATATTGATAAGCCTTTGGTTAGACTCAAAAGGAAGAAGGTATGACAGACACCACAGAAATACAATCATGAGAGATTACTACAAACAATTATATGCCAACAAATTGGATAACCTAGAAGAAATGGACAAATTCCCTAGAAACACCTTCTTCCAAGACTGAATCAGGGAGAAATAGAAAATCTGAACAGATCATTTACTAGTAATGATATGCAATCAGTAATCAAAAAACTCGCAGCAAACAGAAGTCCAGGATCAGTGGCTTCACAGTGGAATTCTGTGAAACATTTAAAAGTTAATACCGATTCTCAAACTATTCCCAAAAAAATTGAAGAAGGAGAAACAATTCCAAACTCATTCAATGAGGCCAGCATTACCTTGATACCAAAACCAGATAAAGACACTACAAAAAAGAAAATTACAGGTCAATTTCTGATGAACATAAATGTAAAAATCCTAAAAATATTAGTAAGCCAAATTAAACAAGACATTAAAAGGATCATATACCATGATTAAATGGAATTAATTCCAGGGATGCAAGGATGAATCAACATCCACAAATTAGTCAGTGTAGTAACCATGTTAACAAAATAAATAAAAATCATATGATCATTAATAGATGCCAAAAAAGCATTTAACAAAATTCAACATCCATTTATGATAAAACCTCTCTTTAGTGGGTATGGAGGGAACATACCTCAACATAATGAAGGCCACATATGACAAGCCCATAGGTAACATTATACTCAATAGTGAAAAGCTGAAAGCTTCTTCTTTAAGATCAGGAACAAATGCCCACTCTCACTTTTATTCAACATAATATTGGAAGCCCTAGCCATAACAATCAGACAAGAAAAACAGATAAAAGGCATCTACATTGGAAAGGAAGGAGTAAACCTTTCACTATTTGCAGATGACATGATATTATACATAGAAAACCGAAAGACTCCACAAAAAAAACTTTACAACTAATAAATTAAATCAGTAAAGTTTCAGGGTACAAATCAATATACAGAAATCTGCTGCATTTCTATACACTAATAATAAACTATCAGAAAGAAATTGAGAAAAAAATTCCATTTACCATTGCATCAAAAAGAATACCTAGGAATAAATTTAACCAAGGAGGTGAAGGATCTATATCCTGAAAACTAACACAATGACGAAAGAAAATTAAGATGACACAAATAAATGGAAAGATAAACCATGCTCATGGATTGGAAGGATATTGTTAAGATATCCATACTACCAAAGAAATCTACAGATTCAGTGCAATGTCGATCAAAATACCCATAGCATTTTTCACAAAACTAGAACAAATAATCCTAAAATTCATATGCCTCTACAGAAGACCCCAAATAGCCAAAGGATTCTGGAGGAGGAAGAACTAAGCTGGAGGTATCACATTCCCTGATTTCAGACTATTACAAAGCTATAGTAATTGAACTATATGGTACCAGTACAAAAATGGACATGTAGCTCAATGGAACTGAATAGAGCACTCAGAAATAAACCTGTGCTTATATTGTCAATTAATATATGACAAAGGAGGCAAGAATACAGTGAGGAAAAGACAGTCTCTTCAATAAACAGTGTTGGGCAAACTGGACAGCTACATGCAAAAGAATAAAACTAGACCACTTTCTTATACCGTATACAAAAACAAACTCAAAATGAATTGAAGACTTAATCATTAAGACCTGAAACCATAGAACTCCTAGAAGAAAAAACAGAGTAAGCTCTTTGCCAGTCTTAGAGTTTTTATTTACAGATCTAATTTGGGGGGGGGGGTCTGTTTCCTCAGGCAAGAGCAACAGAAATATAAACAAACAAATGGGACTACACAAAACTAAAGAACTTTTGCAGAGCAAAGGAAATCATCAACAAAATGTAAGGGTGTTCTAATGAATGGGGGAAGATATTTGCAAATGGTATGTCTGATAAGAGGTTAATATCCAAAATATATAAACAACTCATACAACTATCAAAAAAACCCCTAAACAATTTAATGAAAAAATGGGCTAAGGACCTGAATAGACATTTTTCCAAAGAAAATATACATATGACCAACAGACATGTGAAAAAGTATTCAACATCACTAATTCACCAGGGAAATGTAAATCAAAACCATAATGAGATATCACCTCCCACATGTCCAAATGGCTGTCATCAAAAAGAAATATGATGATGTGGAAAAAAGGGAACTTTCATGCACTGTTGGAGGGAATGTAAATTGGTGCAGCCACTATGGAAAATAGTAGGGAGGTTCTTCAAAAAAATAAAAATAGAACTACCATATAATCTAGCAATTCTACTTCTGGTATTTTTCCAAAGAAAACAAAAACACCGATTCAAAAAGATGTAGGCACACTTCTGTTCATTGGAGCATTATTTACAATGGCCAGGGTATGGAAGCAACCTACATGCCCATTGATAAATAGATAAAAAAGATGTGGTAAACATATATACAATGGAATATCTCTCAGCCATAAATAAGAATAAAATCTTCCCATTTGCAACAATATGGTTGGACCTAGAGGGTATTACGGTAAGTGAAATAAGTGAAATCATATGGTAATTGTCTTTCTCTGTCTGACTTACATGGAATCTAAAAAACAAATGAACAAACATAACAGAAACAGAAACAGATACAGAGAACAAACTGGTGGTTTCCAGAGAGGATGGGGGCGGGGGATGAGCAAAATAGGTGAAGGGGATCAAGAGGTGCAAAGTTCCAGCTATAGAAGTCACAGGGATGTAATGTACAGCATAGGCAATATAGTCAATAATACTGTAATAACTTTGTATGGTGACAGATGGTAATTAGACTTACTGTGATCGTGTAATGTATAAAAATATCGAATCACTATGTTGTACACCTGAAACTAACATAATATTGTAAGTCAGTTATACTTCAATTACAAAAAATCATCCATATTTCAAAGTTAGCAGATATATACTTATGTAGAAGAAACTTTCAATCACTATAATTAGTTACATCTGCAGAAAACTTACAGTTGTTGTAACCCCTCTTCCCTCAAAAATCAAACTGCTGAGTATTTGAGGTTTCCTTTTGTGATATTTTTAGCAAAAAATAATAATGAAATAGAGTGAACTATTAGAAAGTGTAAATGAATTTCAAATATGAATAATTTGCATAGTTAAATATCATTTGTGCCCAAAGTGAAAACAATAGCTTTGGAAAAGTAAACCTCTAATATTATGCTTCTCAAGAGATTTTTTGTTTTTTGTTAGGTCATGGGAAATGTTTCTCTGTGTAAAAGAGAAACGGGATTTCAAAAAGCTAGGACTGTGCTGTTGCAAAAGAAAATTCATTCAGATGACAAAAATCACAACATCCAGATAAGTTGCTTTTTTAAAATGCCTAACGTTGAATACACATTTCCTGGCTTAATCTGTAGCCAGTTCCCCTAGTTAGCGTAACATATAAACCATCAAAGACACACCCTTCCACACAGTGTAACAAAGGATTTCTCTTTGAATCTCCATCTCCCTCCCTCCCTTCCTCTTTCCAGATATTTTACTTTATATCTCTTTTATTTTTCTGTACTGAGACAACATGGAAGAAGATGGTTATGCCATAATTCCTAATTGGTAAAATTTATCCCAAGTTTATCCCACATTACAGCTGGAATCCCTGGGATCTAGTTTTGAATTCCTGGGAAAGGGACATGATTTGACATAGTTTGTGTCAACCCCTGGTCCAATCTCCTATCATCACAAGCTAATAAGATAATAGAAACATAGATATAATATAAACAGGTATTTTAGGAAACACCTCAAAAAACCTTATGGCCAAATATGGAGAAAGATGGCATGCATTCTCAGAGAAAGGGACTCCAAAATATATCTGTTCAAAATACCTTTAAAATGTATTTAGAAAGTAATATGACAGATTATCCTCTTTTTAAAAAGCCTTTGGAGAATGGCTTTTATATTTAATCAATATGACAATTTCATCTTTTCTGCACTTAGATCATGTCTGATAAAGGTTTTTAGCCCTCAGAACTGTAGTAGCCAAAGATATCCTCTTGGTTTACCTCCATATACCTTGGCTCAGACTAACACTTGTGATACAAATGTGGACAGAGTGGGTAGCAGGCAAGGCAGGACCCAGAAAACTTCAACTTCACTAGGTCCATAGAATAAAATGACAATAGGGTGACCAGGGATTTTAAATAGTGGTTAATGCAGCCCTAGGAATGACTGATGTACTTGCTTTTACTTTGAAATCAGCTTATACAAAATTGATTAAAAGGGTGTGAATTTCCATTTTCTACTTAAGCCTTTCCATGAGTGTATTTTTCACTAGGCTCTATTAAGATGTGGAACATAAATCATGGAAAACAAGGTATACTTGAAGCAGAAAATTCAGGACCAATAGATTCTTAATGAAACTCAACCGCTCAGTGTCCCCTAAGGACTTGTTATGGTTGTGGAGAAAGGACAGGCCTTGGAGCCAGTTAGACCTGGGTTTGAATCCTGACATCTGCCCTCAACTTATCCTTTGGGACAGCCATGGGTAATATCCTTAAATTACCTGAATGTCAGGTTCTTTATTCATCATGAATTTCAAAAGTAGTGCTCAAAGTGGTGTTCATGTGAATTAAAATTGATAATTGCACATTGCTAAGAGGAATGTAAAATGGTGCAGCCGCTTTAGAAAACAGTCTGGCAACTTATCCAAAGTTTAAGTGTAGAACTAATATATGACCCAGCAATTCTACTCCTAGGATATACACCCAAGAGAACTGAAAACATACTTCTACAAAAGATATATGCCTGAATGTTCATAGCAGCATCATTAAGAGTCAAAAAATGGAAACAACCTATATATCCATCAGCTGGTGAATGGATAAACAATGTGATAGTCACAATGAAATATTTCTCAGCAATAAAAAGGAATAAAGCATTGATACATGGCTAAGCCTTGACAATGCTACCCTAAGCGAAATAAGCCAGTCACAAAAGACCATATGTTGTATGATTCTATTTATATGAAATGTTCACAGTAGGCAAATCTATAGACAGAATGTAGATTAGTGGTTGCCTAGGGCTGGGGAGAATGAGAAATAACAATTAATAGGTACAGGGTTTCCTTCTGATGTGATGAAATGTCCTAAAATTACATTGTGGCGATGACTGCATAACTCTGACTATATTAAAAAACATTAGGGCTTCCCTGGCGGCTCAGTGGTTGAGAGTCCACCTGCCGATGCAGGGTACACGGGTTTGTGCCCTGGTCCGGGAGGATCCCACATTCCGCAGAGCGGCTGGGCCTGTGAGCCATGGCCGCTGAGCCTACACGTCCGGAGCCTGTGCTCCGCAACGGGAGAGGCCACGACAGTGAGAGGCCCACATACCGCAAAAAAAATAATAATAATAACATTAAATGGCATACTTTAAACGGGTAAGTTTTATGTTATACAAATTATATTTTGGTAAAATTCTTTTAAAAAGTGATAATGGGTGAAATATGTATCAATTTATAATTCATTCATGCCAGGATAAATTTTATATATAGACTTTCCCTTCATATTTCTAGTCATAGCACCTCATCGTAGCTTAGAATAAATAGGAATAGGAATAAAATAATAAATACTCTAATTACTATTTAAATACCTTAAATAACATTAGTGTTAACTAATAATACTATTTATAAAAATAGCTATGAATTATACTAGGCACTGGGCTAAGCATTTTGTATTTATAAATATCCTTAATAATCATGTGAGAGATATGTAAAATGGATTAAGAGTACTTAAAAGCTGGGGCTCTGAAACTGTTGATTATTGCCCCAATTTATAAGTCTAGTAAATAGTAGAGTAGATAAACCCAATTCTAGTTGATTCCATATGTCAAACTCTTCAACAATATGCAGCCTCCCCTTCAGGGCCCTGATGGATATATGTAAGTAGTTTTAGAACATCTCATTTAATCATACATTTATAATTTCCCCCCAAATTTTAGCTAAGTTCATTACATAAACTAGACTGGACAATATTGTTTCTTTCTGTAAATTCTCAGTACCTCCGAGATACCCTGAGAGAATATTAACTCCCTTCTGAATTAGATATTGCAATGATGGGCATACTCTTAATTACTGATTGATTTGTACAAACCAGGTCCACATCAACAGGCTCCACAGCACCCCTTCACCAGGATAATGAAGTCTAATTCTGCATCCATAACAGAATTTCCTTCATCATCAACTGGGTAACCACTGGGATCCTGGGCCAATGCAACATGCCTCAGCAACATTGGCAGGAGTCCTTCCAAGATAATATTGTGCAGGCAAACGATTATCTATTAATGCACTGTCAGAAGAGCATATGAGGTTACTTCTATCTTGCACAGTGGATTTCTTAAAATTTTGTTAACAAGCAGAGCTTTAGTTTTAAAATGTTCCCAATAATAAAAGTTAACGTTCACCAAAATGCTAACTATAACATAGGTATTGGTTTTTCACATGTATAATCTCTTTTAATTTAACAATACTACAAACTAGGTACTATCATTACTTTTTTACAGATATGGAATATGGGGTAGAGGGAAGTAGAACCAGGATATATCAGGCAGCCTAGCTTAAAGCCTATAACCTCTTAACAATTACTCTACAGTGACTCCAAATGCTTAAAAAATCAATATCAGTAAATAAAAATCCTTAAACAATGTCACCATAAAAATCCATATACAAGAAGGTTCTATAATGTCTAAGAAACCAATTAAAAATTTCAGTGTTGGGACTTCCCTGGCGGTCCAGTGGCTAGACTTTGCCTTCCAATGCAGGCGGTGTGGGTTCCTTCCCTGGTCGTGGAGTTAGATCCCAAGATCCCACATGGCTTGCAGCCAAAAAACCAAAACATAAAAACAGAAGCAGTATTGTAACAAATTCAATAACGAGTTAAAAAAAAAAAAAGTTCCCCTACTTAAGAAAAAAAAATTTCAGTGTTGAGATTTTATTTTGTGATCTTTTTTTAAACACTCCAGGAAAACTAAAATACCATGATGCATGAACTGTATACTGGGTTTTTAAATAGTTAAGTCTATAAATAATTATGTAAACAAATTACAAACACAACATAGTTAAATAGATTAGTTTTGTATTGGTGTTGTTAAAAACCCATTGCTAGTTTTGTCTGAGTGTCTGTTTTGTTTTTGTTTTTTAAAACTTGTTCTACATTCAATCAATGATTACAAAAATTAAGGGTTAGTGTTAAATTAATAGACCTTTATATTTCAAATTTCACTAACTGAGTAGCTGGGGGTCCACTGAGACTTTTATCATGTCAATGTTTAAATAAAAACTTACCCTTGAATGCCTTTAGATGGGGCATGTATTCTTCATGTATATCCTATATCAGCCCATGAATTTATGGCATTGACAAACATGTTATATTAGTTGAAAATGAGTTTATTATGTTAGTTCAGAATGCAGCCCCAGTCATGCAGATTCCTGTTAAAATTGAGGAGGGGGAAGAAGAGAGGATGCCATCTATACAGAATATTTTCGGACATTTTGATTCATTTGTAAAATATATAAGTATTTTCTTATATTGCTAGTATAAAGAGTTTGCTTTTAGTACTCTCGTAAGTCTTTTGTCAAGTAGAAGGAAAAGTAGAGGGAAAAGAAATGCTATCATCACACATAATTGATCTCTACATAGTAATGAGAACAGGAGAGTCAAGATAAAACGAAGGCCTCTTGATTTATTAATCCCCAAAAGCTATTCTTAGGTTAAACTTAAGGGTGAAACTGCCCTAACTCTACACTGGTAGGAATAAGGGGGGACAATGACGAGTTTCTAGCAGTCTGGAGTAGGCCACTGAGAAATTCTGAAGTAACAGCCATAAAACTGGCTTGGGTTTGTCCGTACAAGTCTGAAACCTTAAAGCAAGAGGCAAAACTGAATCCTTTCAGAATGGTGAGTATAATAGCAGAAATGAATTCAAGGTGGTATTCTGAAAACCAAAGTAATTAAGATAGGAATCAATGAACAGAGTTCAAACACCCAAGAGTTAGGACTAGAGGCAGAAAACAGGCTAAAATGGGTCAAAGAGCCAGCAGGATAAAAAGGAGGGCAAAGCAGATGCCTGGCTAAGAGTTTTGCCAAGCAGCTGGGTGTTCCTGCACAATGTCAAAACAAATGGAGGTTTTCAACTCAAGAGGTTTCAGTTGTTCAAAAGCAGTATCTAAGTATATGTCTATATGTTTGGTGGTGATAAGAATTGGATATTTTTTAAAAGACAGCTTAACAGAAGGTAAGGTTTTAGAACATTGGCAAGAAGTGAGACAAGCTTCCAGAAGACAGTATTGTCCCCAAACTGGTATAATTCCACAGTAAACTAATACAGTATGTAACTTAAAGCTGAAACTCAACAGTAACAAAATTAAGATAACCACAATACTTTCTAACATGCCTTACAAAACTATGAGTATGATAAATTGGTGATAATCTGAAATTAAAGCTCATGAAATTTTTGTATGTGAAAAAGGAAAAAAAAGATTAAGCAAACTATTGCAAAGCATAAAGTAGTACCTGTATTTATCATCACTACCTCTTCACGTCACTAAAACACAGATAATTTGAAGGAAATACTGTAGCTAATATATTATCCAATAGCCTTGTGAAAATAACTTGTATCCAGGATACAGTTATAAAATTTATATCACAAACAATAATTTAAATTATAAGTTATTAATTTGTGGCTTCACAGCAGACAACTAGCTAGAAGATCTCTAAGCTAATTATTACCAACCATAAGCCTGATGACCAAGCCTTATCCCTAGCCGATTTCTCAAGGTTTACATCAATTGTGTGTATTGAATAGGGAATGAAAATATTTTTTAAAAAAATCACTCCAGTGCTCTTGTTGAAAATAAATATTTTTTTCATTTGGACCCAAGTAAGTAGATTTTTCAAAGATTAGCAAATTTGTTTATAAAGTGACGTTCTAAAGCAGTTGAATAAACACAATTAACTTTTCCTGGAAGTGTATTATAAATAACTTACTGTTGATGTGGCACTCTAAACCAGTTGAATAAACAGTTAAACAATTTACTTATATTGTAAATTAGATAACTGATACAATATTAAATAAGCTTTAAAATTGGCAAAACTTTGGTAATTAGTTATATCTATGGAAACAACTTACTGACTATACTGGCATCATTTTGTTTACGTATATTGGCACATTTTCTGGCTTTATGAGGCATCCATGCCGTGTCTGAGCATTTCAGTTTTAAGTCAAATATAATTCTTTTTGTGAAGTAGGTTGATACTAAATTGTCATGGATTCCATTGAGATAAGGTCAAAATATGATTTTGTAAATTTTGCATGTCAAGAATTATGCTGAAATACATACAGGAAAAGCAAAAGAAGCAAATGATAAAATCTGCATCATAGAAAGAGCTAGACTGTGAAGAAAGAAGGACCTAGATTTGTCTCAGCTCTCCAACTTTTTTGCTACTTCAGAATTTTATACAATTTACACACTCTCTTTCAACCTTAGTTTAGTCAACTGAAAAATAGGTTTAATAACACCTGCCTTGTTGGGTTGCTAAGAGTATTTACAATAATATGTATAACTCCCTTAGCATGGCACTTAGCATACAATGAAAGCTGTATAAATTTGTTCTTGCTAATATTTGTATAATTATCATACTGTGAACTCTTGACCAGAAATTGTATTTTTCATTTAAATTATTTCTCAATCTAATTTTAATATATTTTGTTATTAACATCTAAAGTCTCTTATTCTCTCTAGTAAGTAGGCACTGAATCTTTTTCCAATCTTGACTATTTCTTCTGGGCTTGCCAAATAATAGCCTTTCTTTAAACTACTTCAATACCCTTTCATCATATGTACCCCGTAATATTAACATGCATATATTTTAACAATGCCTTTACATATTAGTTATATTTTTCCCATTAATTAGAAAATAAGTTTTGTGGCAGTCCAGTGGTTAAGACTCCACCCTTCCAGTTCAGGGGGGCATGTGTTCAATCCCTGGTTGGGGAACTAGGATCCCACATGCCTGCGGCATGGCAAAAAAAAAAAAAAAAAAGTTTGGTACTATGCTCCCAACGCTGTGTGTTAAGCTCAGTGGAGACAAAGGAAACAATGTCTATACTTTGGGGACTTCGAGTCTAGCTTGGAATACACGTGTTACCATGGTATGATATGGAGAGGTTCAGGATGCCAAGAGATTATATCAGAGTTACAGTTATAGTTTTTTTCTGATAACATTAACTACATGACATATGAAAATGAAGTTACTTTAAAAATGTTCTAATAATTAGAAAGATGAAGCTGAAAATCACAAGAGGTACCATAAAAAATAGCAAAATTCTGCAACCTACTCAATGTGAAATGAACTCAGAAAGGAATAAACAGGAAAAAACAGTTAAGAGGTTGTGATTCAATATACACTTCTCCTCAAACTAAATGGATGCCACCTTATGGTTTAATCACAGATGTTAGAGTGGTAAGAATTGACTCTAGCTTCCTGTTGGGAAGTTAATGCCCTTCTCTGAATAGTTCCCAGCACCTCTAATGGATACATATCTTATTTGACTTAGTGGAACGCAACTTCTAACTTCATTCCCCAAACCTATTTCTCCTACTGTGTTTGTGAGTTATTACCCATTACACAGCTCAAGACTCTCTGGAAATAACTGATTCCTTCTAATCCATTATTCCCTCATAAACTATAACTAAGAAAGTTTTATTTTCTTTCTGCAATGAATGTCGCATCCATTTCCCTCCTTTCGCCTTCCCTGTGTTACTTGTCTTGTAGGTCACACCCTCATCACATCTTGACCGCTCTTCTAATTATCCCTGCCTCCAATCTCTCTTCTCCTTTCTTTTCTCCTTTCCCTCCTTCATCCTGCCCAAAAGTAATTTCCCTACATCACAACTCTTACCATAACATTCCTCCATTTCAGTAAACCCTTTCTGGCTCCCAATGGTCAATAAAGATTCATCTATTTAGCCTTGTTTTAAAAACATTTGTTTCAAGCACACTTTTCTGCAATCCTTATTAATCTTAGGAAAGAATACTGATTTTCTTAATTTCAAGGACAAGAGATGGCATCAGATAGAGGTCTCAAAAAATTCAAACAAAAATTTAAGCTACGTTGAAGGAATTATATTTGCCAGCACAAAGGAGGTAATGGTCCATTCCATTATACCTGCCTTAGAAAAAGGGTAAATAATGAAAGTTTACGGACATATTTTTTAATATCCTGTTGCCAGAAACAATTTAGCTATAATATATAGACATACACAATGACCATGAAATTCCACTGTTTTAACAGACTTCAGTGTTTGATTTTGGGAGAAGGATATAACTGATAGACCATATTATGTTCTTAGAATTACCCCTAATAGTGGTCCATAGAGCAGCTGACCCCACACCCTCCAAACACTTCTGTTCCTCCCATTTCAGTCCTTGACCCTCTTTATATACTCTTTCTAGATGAGTTCATTCATTTGCATGAGTTTAAATATAACCCATATACTGTTATTTCCCAATTTTTTTCTTTATGCTCAAACTCTTCTGAGCTTGAAATACATATATTCAACCACCTACTAGACATCTCTGTATGGAAGTCTAAAAAAATTTAACAAAATCAACATAACCAAAACTGAACTTTTGATTCCCACCTCCACCACCAAAAAGTTGTTTCTCCCACTACCACTTTGATATCCTCTTCAGCACTTTTTTTTTTTTTTTAAACAAGCCAGGGTCTTTCATGCCTTAATGATGTTTCACACGTCCACAGTGCAGTGCCAGCTATTCTCTGGTTATTTCTTAAAATTCAAGGTTTTTTTTTTTTTTTTTTTTTTTTTTTTTTTTTTTTTTTTTTTGCGGTACGCGGGCCTCTCACTGTTGTGGCCTCTCCCGTTGCAGAGCACAGGCTCCGGATGCGCAGGCTCAGCGGCCATGGCTCACGGGCCCAGCTGCTCCGCGGTATGTGGGATCTTCGCGGACCAGGGCACGAACCCATGTCCCCGGCATCAGCAGGCGGACTCTCAACCACTGTGCCACCAGGCAAGCCCCAAGGT
The DNA here is from genome assembly GCF_039906515.1 of Pseudorca crassidens. Classification (NCBI taxonomy): domain Eukaryota; kingdom Metazoa; phylum Chordata; class Mammalia; order Artiodactyla; family Delphinidae; genus Pseudorca; species Pseudorca crassidens. The sequence continues at coordinate 123,924,121 of NC_090300.1, read as the reverse complement.
TAGTTTTAATGTCACCTCCTCAAAGAGATCTTTCCTGATTACTCAGTATAATGATGTAGCTTCATCTCTGAATGTCTCTATCTTGGTAATCTTTCACAGAATTTGTTACAAGTTTTAAATATTTCATCAAGTTGCTTCTTTTTTAATAGATCTTTCTTTACTGGAGTATAATTGCTTCACAATACTGTGTTAGTTTCTGTTGTACAACAAAGTGAATCAGTCATATGCATACATATGTCCCCATATCCCCTCCCTATCCCCATCTCTAGGTCATCGCAAAGCACAGAGCTGATCTTCCCGTGCTATGCTGCTGCTTCACACTAGCTATTTTACATTCGGTAGTGTTTGTGTCGATGCTACTCTCAGTTTGTCCCAGCTTCCCCCTCCACCTCTCAGTTTGTCCCAGCTTCCCCCTCCACCTCCCCCTGTGTCCTCAAGTCTATTCTCTGTGCCTACGTCTTTATTCCTGCCCTGTCACTAGGTTCATCAGTACTTTTTTTTTTTTTTTTTTAAGATTCCATATATATGTGTTAGCATATGGTATTTTTCTTTTTCTGACTTACTTCACTCTGTATGACAGACTCTATGTCCATTCACCTCACTACAAATAACTCAGTTTCATTTCTTTTTATGGCTGAGTAATATTCCATTGTACTTATGTGCCACATCTTTATCCATTCAGCTGTCAGTGGACATTTAGGTTGCTTTCATGTCCTGGCTATTGTAAATAGTGCTGCAATGAACAGTGTGGTAAATGTCTCTTTTTGAATTATGGTTTTCTCAGGGTATATGCCATATATGACAAACCCACAGCAAACACCATACCCAATGGTGAAAAACTGAAAGCATTTCCACTAAGATCAGGAACAAGACAAGGATGTCCACTCTCACCACTATTATTCAACATAGTTTTGGAAGTCCTAGCTATGGCAATCAGAGAAGAAAAAGAAATAAGAGGAATACAAATTGGAAAAGAAATAAAACTGTCACTGTTTGCAGATGACAAGATACTATATATAGAAAATCCTAAAGATGCCCCCAGAAAACTACTAGAGCTAATCAATGAATTTGGTAAGGTTGCAGGATACAAAATTAATACACAGAAATCTCTAGCATTCCTATACACTAACAACAAAAAATCAGAAACAGAAATTAAGGAAACAATCCCATTTACCACTGCAACAAAAAGAATAAAATACCTAGGAATAAACACCTAAGGAGGCGAAATACTTGTACTCAGAGAACTATAAAACACTGATGAAAGAAATCAAAGATGACAAACAGATTGAGAAATACACCATGTTCTTGGATTGGAAGAATCAACATTGTGAAAATGACTATACTACCCAAAGCAATTTATAGATTCAATGCAATCCGTATCAAACTACCAATGGCATTCCTCACAGAATTAGAACAAAAAATTTTACAATTCATATGGAGACACAAAAGACCCCGAATAGCCAAAGCAATCATGAGGAAGAAAAACAGAGCTGGAGGAATCAGGCTCCCCAACTTCAAACTATACCACAAAGCTACAGTAATCAAGATAGTATGGTACTGGCACAAAAACAGAACAATAGATCAGTGGTACAGGATAGAAAGCCCAGAGATAAGCCATCAGTTGCTTTTATCTGTCTCCTTTATCCAATTATAAACTCCGTGAGGGCAAGGACTATATCTTTCCTGTTCAACAATCTAGCTCCAGAGTCTTGCATAGTACCCGGTACATAGCAGTATCTCTGAAAACATTTACTAAGTGAATAAATAGGTGCAAAAGGAAAAAAAAAAAAAAACAGCACTGAAAGACTATGTAAGATATCACTGCAAGTGAGAATGCCTTTACCAGCTACTTTTAAATTGCATCTGTACTGCATTTAGGAAACCTCAGTATATGAAAAAAGTCACATTACAAAGAATTTGTGTTAATAAAAGATAAACCAAAGTGAATATTATATGAAAGTTAGTGCTTTACAGATATTAACTACTTAATCCTCTTTACAAACTTATAGGGTACCAACTAATACCATACACACATTAAATAAAGAAACTGAGGGGCAAGTCTGTGTCTTGCCCAAAGTCACATTGTTAAAAGTAGAAAATCCAGGATTTGAGTGCAGGCAGTCTGGCTTCAGTCTGCATGCTAGCTAAACCACAATAGTTTTGCCAAAATGCCTTTATATCTAGGCATCTCTCTTAGCTTTTTTTAAATGTAGTTTCATTTGCAAAAAAAGAAAAAAAAATGTGAAGTGCAAGTAAGCCCTCAGGACTATATCTGTGGTATAAAGTATAACTGTATCCCTATCTAGGGCTAACAAGCTCTGCCAGGTTAGAACATGGGTATGATTTTTCCCTCATTGACTTAGGACTGGACCAAACAGGTTCCACTTTTCTAATTAGAAAAAGCCATTTCATCATTTAAATTTTTTGCACAATCATACATTCATCCATTAGTTATCTCCAAAAGCGCTGTCAGCAAAAATTGTATCTTCAAAAAATGACAAGAGCTTATAAACTTGGCCTTACATATGAAAGTTAATAGCCAAGAGCAACTGTGTTTCCTAATCCAATGTAGTCCTTAAAGAATTCTAGAATTATTGATGCCATAAAATTCATTTAATTAGAACTTTAGCATTAAGATTCAAGGAAAACTAGTAGATATTGAATCCAATTCTTGGAATAGCACTTTACCTGGTATAAAAAACTGAATTCCAAGAAATAAATCCTTTGTGTGTTACCTACATCTAATTTTCAAGTACAATTACCATATACAGTGTCGCACTGTTTGTTTTTTTTTTAAGAATTTCCTTTTCAAAATGTGAATGAAAATAAACATCACTATTCTGAAAGGCTTAGCAAATACATCCTGTACTTGTCTTAAGAAAAATTGTTTAGAAACACTACAGATGGTATTTAGGCATTCCATTTTATAAGCAATTGATGGTTTCCTTTATGATTTCTACTTTATCAGGGATAAAGAGCAGTAATTATAAGTATCTTGTAAGCAAGTCAAAGCAGGGCTAAACATGTACATTTCAATTGTCATTCAGTTATATAAGTTTAAATTTAAAGCCTTTACTTAGGTCTAAAAAGGATACCATCATGGTATAAAGCTCACCATTATTCCCCATATAACATACCCTGAGAAAATTACCCACTCATGGGAAGTGTGGTATTAGCTGTATTTATACTTTCTCAGTCTCTTTTGTCAAGAAAAGTGTTTCTACCAGAAGAATACCAGTACACAGTTATGAGTATAGATTAGGGTACTGAGAGTAGCATGAGAGTGGAAACACAGTTTTGTAAGTTATAGTAAGTCCCCAACATATTGTCCTTACAAGGCTCATTAAAACTTGCTCTTGTTACATTGGGCATTAGATTCTGACTATATTAATTAAATGGGATCCACTCAGTCTACTTTCACCCTATAATAATGCTTGAAGTCATTAGGACATTATGAAAACAAAAATATGAATTGAAGATTACCAAACCAATTAATGGAATGAGAACTTTTAGAGTTTACTGTTTGTGGTAGACAATCCTATGATGATCCTTGAATAACATCCTCCTCATGAGTGTACACAGGACCTTTAACTTGATTCTAAACAGAATATGGCAAAGGTGGGAAATCACTCCTGTAATTATGTTAGTTTATATGACAAAGATGAAGGGATTTGGCAGATGTAATGAAGGTCCCTAATCAATTGAGTTTAAGTTAGTCAAAGGGGAAAAGAGGAAATTATCCAGTCAAAGGGGAAAAGAGGAAATTATCCTCATTGGGACTGCATAAACAAGTAAACTTTTTAACAGTGGGTCTAGAGTTTAGAGCCATAACAAGTCAAAGAGATACTCTTCCTGGTGTCAAAGAAGTAAACCACCATGTTGTGAACTGCCAATGGAGAGAGGTAGCCGCTAGGAGATGAGAATCACAGTCTTAACAAATATAAGGAATTCAATTCTGTCAACAATAAGTTTGTGAGAGGACCATAAGCTCTAGATGAGAAGCCAGCCCAATATGACATCTGGATTTCAGTCTTGTGAGACTAAGCAGAGGACCCTGTTGATCAGCGCTCAGACTTCAGACCTACAAAACAGTGACATGATAAATGGGTATGTTTTAAGCTATGAAAGCTGTGGTTGTTATGCAGCATAGAAAATATACTAGGAGACAGGACTACTGGAATGGGGGAGTAAGTACATCTGAAAATCTACTCCTCCATAAGAGCAATAAAAACACTAACAAAGATTCTCAAAATTAACTTTCAGAACTCTGAGAAAAAAAAAAAAGACTTACACCAACCTGAGTATTGCTTACTCCAGGAAAAGAGTTGAATCCTGTTAAGAACAGCTGGCCCAGTCATGTTTTAACCTACATTATCCCATCACCTTCTCCCCACCTCTGCTCTGGCCTTGAAAAGTCAGTCTTAAAACCAAGATAGCTATGAAAATTGCTAGACTAGCAACCACTGGATGGGAAAAAAGAGGTTTAGAATGGTTTTGAACCGAAAGCCCTATTCCTAGAGAACTTGTCATTATTTGACTTATGTGGTTACTCCCTGAAAACCCACACTCATAGAACCTGTTTTATTTGACCTGATTTAGAACTCTCTCAGGGAAAACAACTTTTCTCCTAAGATTTTTGTCAGGGAAAAAAAAAAACCAGTTGCAATTGTCTAACACTATACCTGCTTGAGGCAAGAACAACAATGAAGCATACAAGAAGCTTAAAACAAGGGATGGAGGGAGGATTTAAAAGGAAAAACTGTGGGATTAGATGCCTGTAGGGAAATTTTAAAAACTGACATATTCCTGGGAACCTAGAAAGTCTTGAAAATGTGGTGATAAGTAAAGGCCCGAGAGGCCCTTAATCTCCCATCTGTAGCTCACCTCCAGGAGCTCCACAAGCAGGAAGTGATGGCTATGATAAGTTGTAAACTGCTGCACCCCAGTACTCCCAGAGTCCCTTAGAAAAGTGTGGGAGACTTACCCTTTCAAGACCTTTAAGGAAATCTCTGTCCAATTCATTAGCTGGCCACTAAGCTACCTGGGCAGAGAAATCAGTGGCCACAATGACAAAGAATACAGTCCAGCAGCAACAAACACAGGGGAGGACATGGTGGGGGGAACAGTTCTTTTAATGTCTTATTTAAAATGTCTTATTTTCAAACAAATTACAAGACAGGCAAAAAAACAGGTTGCATAGCTATACACCAGGGGGGGAAAAAAAATCAGTAGAACCTGTCCCTGAGGAAACCCAGACACTGGAGTTACAAAGCAAAGATTTTTAAACAGTTACTATAAATATGTTGAAATAACTAAAGGAAACCATGTCTAAAGAACAAAGGAACGTATGAGAATGAAAAAGACTATCATTAAATAGAAATTATAAAAAAAAGAACCAAATAGAAAATCTAGAGTTGAAAAAAATCAAAAGTTCACAAAAGATTAGAACAGAAATAAATGAAATAAAGAAAAATAATAGAAACAACCAAAACCAGAGGTTATCCATTGAATCACATGGCTCCAGAACTCATACAACCTGGCTTCAAAATTTACTACAAAGTTAGAGTAATCAGGACAGTGTAGTTCTGGCTTAAGAACAGATATATATTCAATGTAATAGAAAAAAAAAAAAAAAGAAAAATGACAAAAAACTTTAGCTAGACTAGTTGAGAAAGTGAGACAAATTACTAAAACAGGAATGAAAACAGAAGACATTACTCACTACCTTATAGAAATAAAGATTAAGGGAATATTAATTATTCACAATCCTGTCAAATTAAATAACTTGATGAAATGGACAAATATTCAGAAAGACATAAAGTACTAAAACTGACTCAAGGGCTTCCCTGGTGGCGCGGTGGTTGAGAGTCCGCCTGCCAATGCAGGGGACACAGGTTCATGCCCCGGTCCGGGAATATCCCACATGCTGCGGAGCGGCTGGGCCTGTGAGCCTTGGCCGCTGAGCCTGCGCGTCCGGAGCCTGTGCTCCGCAACGGGAGAGGCCACAACAGTGAGAGGCCCGCGTACCGCAAAAAAAAAAAAAAAAAAAAAAACTGACTCAGAAAGAAACATCTAAATTGACCTATAACAAGACACTAAATTAGTAATCAAAAAATTCTCACAGAGACAGGCCTTGATGGTTTCACTGATAAATCCTGTCAAACGTTTAAAGTAGTAACGGTTGTTCACAAACTCTTGTGAAAAAATTGAAGATGGAACACTTCCCAACTTACTTCACGAGGCCAGTCTTCCCAGAATTCCAATACCAGTCGAAGATATCATAAGAAAAATACACGCTAATATCCCTTATGAATATAGACACAAATTCTCAAAATATTAGAAAACTGAATCCAGCAACAAAAAGAATTATAAAAACGACCAAGTGAGATTTATCCCAAGAATGCAAGGTTGATTCACTATATGAAATCAGAATATAGCTTCTTAACACAACGGGGAAAGAATAACCTTTTTAACAAGTGGTGCTTGGACAACTGGATATCTGCAAACAAAATAAAGTTGCACCCCAACCTTACACCATATAAAAAGTTACTTCAAAATGGAGCAGAGCTAAATGTAAGACCCAAAACAATAGAACTCTTTGAATACAATATGAGTCAATCTTTGTGATCTTGGATTAATGTTTCTTAAACATGACACAAAAGCAAACACATAAACTGGACTTCATCAATATTAAAAAGCACTGTGATTCAAAGGGTATCATCAAAAAATTAAAAAGACAATCCATGGAATCAAGGACATATTTGCAATTCTCATATGATAAGGAAGTGGTATTCAGAATATATAAAGAACTCTTATAGTTCAACAATAAAACAGACAAATAACCAAACTTTAAAATGGACAAATGATTTAGACATTTCTCCAAAGACAACACACAAATGGCTGATAAACACATGAAAAGATGTTTACTATCATAAGTCATTAGGGAAATGCAAACCACAACTGCAATGAGATACTATTTCACCACATTAGAATTGTTAAAATAAAAATATAGATGATTACCAGTGTTGACAACTCAAACTCTGGAGCAAGAATACTTGTATTCAAATGCAAGTGTTGTCATCCACTATGACCATAGACTAGTGGTTCAGCCTCCCTATGCCTCAGTTCTCATTGGGAAAATGTTAGTAACCTTATAGACTTGTTTTAAGGTTAACTCAAATAATAAGTATAAAAAGAAAGGACAAAAAAGTTTTAAAGTGGTAGAAGTATATAACACTTTAAGTCTTAATAAAAACACCTCACAAAAAATCTCTATCTCCCCTAAAAAAGAAACACAAAACATGAAACTAGAAATTAGAATGGTAACATAACTCTTTATAAAAAAATGTAAAGAATTCTAATATTGATCTTGTCTTACCTGTGTACAACTACATTTGAAAAGCTGATAAAATGAATTTCCAAACTGACCCTGGAATAACAAAAACTAAACATGTTGTTTTACCAGAAAGGAAACTGGGGGGAAAAAAATAAACCACCACCACCACCAACCCCCACCACCCCCACCACCCCCCTCCCCGCCAAAAAAAAAAACAAAAACCTGAAATTACTAGGCTTAAACCTTTTCATAGGCACACGTTACCAACCTTTCATGGATTAGGAAACTCCACTGTTGTTTAAACCACTCAAAATGTAAGATAAGAAATTCTTTACAGTACCAGCATGGAATTAATCCCAACATTAATAGTACAATAAAAGATCTATAGAATCAATGTTATCAATAAATAATGATGCAAATTCCTAAATAAAATTATAGTAAATAGAGTTCAGTAACACCAAGTGAGGTCATTTTGGGAATGTCAGGATAAACTATTTGAACTATTAATATAACTTAACATAATACCAATTTGGAGGAAAAGGCCTATTACGGGACAGATCTAGATTGCCCTTATACGGACCTACACATCTCAGAATCAGAGTCAGCATCATGTTTAATGAAGAATTACAAACATTCTATGGTAGGCAGTATTATAAGATGGACCTTAAGATTTCTGCTCCCTTAATGTATATACCTTGCATAATTCTTTCATTGAATGTGGGCAGAACCTGTAAACATAACATGATGGATATACTAATATGTATAAAATGGATAACTAATGAGAACCTGCTATATAAAAAAGTAAAATAAAATTCAAAAAAAATAACATGATGGGATGTCATTCCTTGATTATATTTTGTTACATACAAAAGGTATTTTACATGAATAATTACAGTTACCTATCAGTTGATTCTGAGCTCACAGAAAGGGAGATCATTCAAGTGGTCTTGTCCTGATCATGTGAACCCCTTAACAGCACCTAGAACCTTCCTGGAATAAATAAATAAATGAAAGACAAAGGTAATAAGTACTAAAAACCCATCACTTCCTATTTTACTACTGTCTATACTTTTCAGGTTACTTATGTCTGATACACCTGTATGGAATAAATGCTATAGAATAGGGTAAAAAAAAAAAAAAATCTGAAGCATAAGAGGGTATGTGGGTGGGGGAGGGGATCTCCAGGCAGGAACTGTAGGTGGCCCCTAGGATCTGGGAACTGCCACCAGCTAACAACCAGAAAGAGAACAGGAGTCCTCAGTCCTGTAACCACCAGAAACTGATTTCTACCAACAATCGTATGATCTAAAGAGGACTTCAAGTTCCAGGAAGTATGCAGCCTGGCTAATAACTTAATTTCAGCCTTGTAAGATTCTGAGCAGAGAATCCAGCTAAGCTGTGTCCATATTTCTTATCCACAGAAACTGCAGAATGACTTTGTTGCTTTAAGCCTTAAGTCTGTGATAACTTGTAATACAAAAATAGAAAACCAATACACATTCTCACCAAAGTTAAATGAAACAAAAACTTCCAACTCAACTCCCAAGTTAATATTCATCTTGAAATAGTGTGGTAGGTAGTATTCTCCGAAAAATGGTCGCTGTAGTAATTTTAATCCCACATACTTTTCTAGGATTTTGTCATTCCTTCATCATAAGGTGGAGATTTTTCCTGTCCTTGAAACTTGGTAGATTTTTGTGATTCTCCTGGTGAATACCACAGAAGCGACACTGTATGAATTCTGAGGTTAGGTCCTGTTGACTGAAAATATACGCGCAACCTAAAAGTTGAGAGTTATGTTTTATTCGGTGGAAATTTTTAGGACTTAAGCCTGGGAGGCAGAATTCAAGTAACCCTGAGAGAACTGCTCCCAGGAGGCGAAGTGGGGGAACCAGGTTATATAGACATTTTGCAACAAAGGGCAGGTACCCGGGAACATCAAAAGATTATTATTAAATAAAACCAGATATCCCAAGTTAAGGAATTCAGCGCTTTTCCATGTATGGGAAGATGCAAGAGTCTGGGCTCACGGAAATCATTCCTTTGATATGCACCTCAGCCACCTGGGGCCAGTATCCTGTGCTTTCACATCCTGAGTTTCCTCAGGGCTCACCGTAGGGAGTGGCTGCAGTCTGATAGCTGCTAGATGGCAGGTATTCTTTCCTTCCCGAGTTCCCGCAGGGCTCACCAGATCACATTCGTGGTGGCTGCATTTGCTGACGACTGTGACATCCTTTGTTTAATGATATGGCAGGAAATATTCCATTTCTCAGTCCTAAAAGGCAGCTTGGCTTTCACCTGGTTCTCTCCCTCTCGGGATATTTCTTGGAAGCCAGCCATCATGTTGCAGAGAGGCCTATTGTCCAGACATCTAGTCACTTTTGTTGCCACGAGTAAAGCAGAGATGAGGTGTCCTTGCCAACTACTACCCAAACTGCAGATTTGTGAGCAAAATAAATGTTATTTTTTTAAATTGTGGGTTTTTTTAAAGTAGCAATAGATACCAGAACAAAAGATAATAATTTTTAAAGATTGAGAAGAGGCAAAGTTAAATAATGTAATTCACCATTTCAAATATAACAAAAAATCTAAATGAATCAACTAAAATAAAATCAAAATACTTCAAGTGGGCTTTGTGGTAGTTAATTTTGTGTGTCAAGGGGCAATAATGACTTGTACGAGTGAGGCAGCTCTTAACAGGGGTTGACCTCCCCCCAACCTCACCCCCTACACCCAGAGGACAACTGTTAATGTCTGGAGACATTTGGGGTTCATAACTAGGGGAGTGCTACTCGCATCTTGTGGGTAGAGGCCAAGGATCCTCTTAAACATCTTTAAATGCACAGGACAATCTCCAAAATAAAGAATTATTTGGTCCAGGATACCAACAGTACCAAGACTGAGGAAACACTAGGCTAGTGAATGGCAATGGAAAGGAATGGGCATCTTTAAGGTATAGTCAACACCCAGTGTCCTCAGGTGATTGCCCACATCCCCCCACCGGGATACCAAAATCCAAGGATGCTCAAGTCACTATATAAAATAGCTTAGTATGGTGGGCCCTCCATATGCACGGATGTGAAACCTGGGAATATGGAGGGCCAACAGTATATGTCAGAGGTAGAATTAACAGAACTGCTTATGCAAGAACATGGAAAGGGAGGCACAATCCCTGGCTTTTTGGTGATCACTAACAAATCTGAAACCAGATTTGTCCAATTCCAAAGCCTTTGCTTTTAACCACCAAGAACAAAAAACTGAAGTGACTATACCAGCCCAAAGAATCAGACTTCTAAGTTGTCTAGATATCAAAAGTACAGAATGAAGAGTATTATTGGGTATCAGCTTCCTGACGTCTGACTGTGGTCTAGATCCTACTTCTACTGCAGTCATTTTTTAAGTACCACAGCATTTTTTTGTGCTTGCTTCAGATTGATTCCAAGCATGAAGCCAGGAATTCAAAGTATCTTAATTAAATCTCTCCTGTAGATTTGAATTTACTTGTCATCTGGAATGAAAGAGGAGCTCAGAGACTTTTAACTTAATTGGGGTGCAAGCCCTTTTGTTTGGCCCCCATGCTGTTTGGCACCCCTGGTCCTGTTGCCTGTCTGAGACAAGCTTCCCTTTAGACTGCAGTCAGCAAAAATGAGACATCAGGAAAAGTGCTGATGCCTTAAACCACTGCAACCCCAAACCACTTAATATACAGGTTTAATGCATTTGGTAATTAAAATTTAATTCTTTAAAGATATACAATAGAAACAACTTCTTTTGCAAGCATTCAATCCATTGTGCTGCTAAGAATAAAGTTGAAAAGGGAATTGAAATGGGGTTGCTTCTCCTTTTTAATTAAGCATTAATCACACCCCGATCAGTAAAACTGTAGCATGTGCTTTGCCCTGGCTGATTGATCACCATTCTTGCCAAGTTTTGAGCCTTCTCTCTCAGAGAGAGCTCTTTTATCACAGAAAACCTGTGAATACAGAGAAGCCCCTATAAAAAAAATGGTCTATCATTGAAGTATAAATGATATTTCAAGAAATTTAAGCTATCTCCCCAAACAAAAACTCAGCATAAAGCTCAAAGTTAGCAGATGAACCAGGGTCCAAACCATATTTTTATCCTCCTGAGACTCTTAGGTTTAAATAATTTACTGAAAGAGCTCATAATATATCCCATTTGAATAAATAATCCAGTACCTATTTAGTAAGGAAATATAGAGCCTAATGGAATTTTGGTTCCTAGCTATATCCTGCTCAGAACAAAAAAATGTTGCCCTGTCAAGCAAATTTGAGAAATACTGCCTTTCATATTCACTCTCCAGGAGAGACACAATTCACGTTAGCGTTTTAAAGCTCTGAAAAAATCCTGCAATATAACTTGCAATAAGAAGAACGAAGTGTCTTACTTTGTTCAATCTAATATTTCCAAGCCATGGAACTCTTAAAAAGTGACACCCATTAAGATCCTGCAGAACTAGTATTCCAAAAAACATGTTTGGAGAAACACTTGATTCTTCCCTCCCAAACTTTGACATCTGTTTATGTAGTAAATCTACTGAGGTGAGAAGAAAGTACTTTAGCTGCCTCATAATAATTCATCTATTCAATATTTACTTACATGTACCAAAAGTCATATACAAAAATTTTCATAGCAGCACTATTTTTAATGGCCCCAAACCATAAACACTCAATATCCAGCAACAGTAGAATGGATAAATATATACGGCGTAGGCAGTCAATGAAACACAGAATAGCAATGAAAATGGATCACTGATACACATGACAATATAGACAAATCACATGAAAATATTGAGTCAAAGACATAGAACACGTAGTGTACAATTTTATTAAAGTCCAAAAACAGGTGTCATGGGTTGAATTGTGCCCCCGCCCCCATTCATAATGTTGAAGTACTAACCTCCGGCATCTCAGAATGTGACTTTGTCAATAGGGTCGTTGCAGATGTAATTAAGATTAAGTCATACTGGAGTAGCCTGGGCCCCTAATCCAATAGGACTAGTGTCCTTATAAAAGGGGAAATTTGGACGCAAGAGACATACACATGGGAGGAATACCAGAGATTGGGGTGATGCAGCTACAAGCAAAAAAAATGCCAAAGATTGCCAGCAAACCACCAGAAGCTAGGGGAGAGGCATGGACAGATTCTTCCTCACCGCCTTCACAAGGAACCAACTCTGCAGACACCTTGATCTTGAACCCCTAGCCTCCAAAACTATGAGACAACACATTTCTGTTGTTTAAGTCACCCAGTTTGTGGTACTTGTTACGGCAGCCCTAGCAAACTAATACAACAGGCAAATCCAATTCATGGCATTAGAAGTCAGAAGAGTGACTATCTCTGCGAGAGTGGGGCTGGGGAAGGGATAGCGATTTCAGAGAGGATGAGCTGGGAGGGTGGTGGTGTGCTTCTGGGGAGCTGACAGTATCTTCATCTGAATGGTAGTTACTGGTTATGTGTGTATGTCATTATATTAAAGCTTAACCAGCTGTACACTTAAGATTTGTGCACTTTTCAGTTGTGAGCTATGTTTCAATAAATATGATTTTAAAAATATTTACCAGTAAACACGGTCCTATCCTTGAGGAACTTTCCCATCCTTAGAGATGAAAAGAAGGCAAAAAGAAAGTACAGTGGGAAAATAACTTCTGAGGAATGGGTCAGTACAAGTACAGCCGAAGCACGCTCAGTCTTGGGGGCAGGGGGCTACAGGGATAGAGTTCCAGAGGAATCGATGACAGGTAGCTGGGACTTGAGGAATGAGTACAAACTGTAAGATGAAGGAGTGCAAAATACATTCCAGTCAGAGCAAACAGCTTGTCAAATAATGAGGGGAAAAAGTAAAAGCAAAAATAGGCAGGAGAGAGCATGACTCATGTAAGGATCTAAAAGTTTCACTGGCTGAAGCACAGAGTGGAAGGTGTGGGGAAAACACATGGAGAAATGAGCAACAGCTGTGAAATGGAGGGCTTTGGAAGAGGCTGAAAAGCTATGGAGGCATGAATAGGACTTAATTAGAAATCAGAGTTTTAAGTTTTATTTGTTCAAATATTTAAAAAAACTAATATAAATTGATGAAAATATGCCCTCCCTTTTTCCAGGTGGCACTGAACTCTGTAAATTCCAGAAAATAACTTTGTTCCAGCTAATCACAGGGTTCATACTTTACAAAGAGAATAAGGACCAAAGATGGGGTGTGGGCTTTATACTTTTGAAAAAGAGTAATCAACTTTCACCTAGAAAATAATGTAGAGGTCAGTTCTAAGAGCATTAGTTTTAAAGTTAACTGCACCGGCCTTTGAGGCCTTGTCCTCTGACCTGCTAGCAGTTGGCCTTGTGTGCATCTCTCCAGACGTTCATTTCCCCATCTGTGAGTTGGAGAAAAGAATAACTCCTTTCTCCTAGGGTTGCTGAAAGCGTTAAATGAGATATACAAATAAAATACTTGTCTTAGTTTCCTATTGCTACGGGAACAGGCTACCACAAAGTTAATCGCTTAAATAAACACCAAGTTTTTTTTTACCTTATAGGTCTGTAGGTACAAAGTCTGCAGAGGGTCCCCCTGGGCTAAAAGCAGGGTATGCGCAGGGATGTTTTCCTTTGTGGAAACTCTAGGGAAGAATCCATTTCCTTACCTTGGCCAGCTTCCAGCAGCTGTCTGTGCTCCTTGGCTCATGGCTGCCTACCTCCATCTTCAAAGCCAGACACAGCAAGACGAGACCTCTCACCTTGCCACCCATCTAGCCTTCTGACTAGAGCTGGAAAAGGTGCTCCCTTTTTAAGGACTCTTGTGATTAGATTGGACCCACCTGGATAACCCCCAGCTCAAGGTCCTTAATCTCAATCACATGTGCAAAGCCTCGTTTAACATTTAAAGGAACAGATTCATGGGTTTTAAGAATTATGTCATGGACCCCATGGGGTCCATACATCTATCATAATACTGAACAGAACGCCCAAATAAATGAAGCTCTCAAAAATTGTCCTCTTACATTTAAATTTTTTTTTTTTTTTTTTTTTTTTGCGGAACGCGGGCCTCTCACTGTTGTGGCCTCTTCCGTTGCGGAGCACAGGCTCCGGACGCGCAGGCTCAGCGGCCATGGCTCACGGGCCCAGACGCTGCGCGGCATGTGGGATCTTCCCGGACCGGGGCACGAACCCTTGTCCCCTGCATCAGCAGGCGGACTCTCAACCACTGCGCCACCAGGGAAGCCCACATTTAAATTTTTAATGTTTTTATTTTTACCAGTTTTATTGAGATATAAATGCTGTACAATGCTGTATAAGTCCTGTTTTTGAACTATCAAGTCCCAGTTAACAATGAAGTCATTGGTATGGAAAATTTACTCCAATAATATTTGAAGTTTTCCTACAAAACTAAGGGTTTTCAATATCTAATAAGACTTCTTTTGAAAAAAAAATCTAAATACAGCAGACAACCTTAAATGGTGGTAGAGGGGAACAAACTAGTTCCCATATCAAATCATCACCATTTCCAACCTCAAATGTCAGTCTTGTATAGGATGGGAAAGTGCCCTCCCCTCAACACCAACAAAGAATTATCCAGTACAAAATGTCAATAGTGCCATGGTTGAGAAATGCTGGTGTAGGGCAAGAAAACTTTTAGAGCAGGTTTCAATGCAAATGTCTGGCAGAGAATTAACTGGCATATATGTGTAGCAGCCTCCCTTCCTGTACCCACTAGATGCCAGTAGCACCCCCACCCCGTCCCCTGCCCCACCCCCAGTTGAGACAAAACTATCTCCAGACACTGCCAAATGTCCCCCAGGGGTCAAAATTGTCTGCGGTTGAGAACCACTGCTCTGAACTAAAATATATAAACTCTCTGGTTAATGGAGTCACATTTCAGAAACAGCACTGAAAACAAAAGCCAGAACACACTGCCAAAATATTTGTAAAAAATGAACCTACTTGTGATATATGCTACATTTCATTTGCTTAGATGCATAATACACTAATAAGACTGAAGAGTAAATACATATTCTGATGCTTGCTTTTCTTAAAATGTCATTTTCTCAGCAATATTGCCTGAGTATGTAGGTGAAGTGAAAAGAAAATGTAAATGGAAGATGCAGGTGCAAAGTAACACAAGAGAGCCTGTCTTCTATTTAAGTCTTTTGAATAATCTGTACTTCTGTCTTACACTGAAGGAGACACCAATAAGTACTTCTTATACACAGAAACTTCTGTTACGCCTTTTAAAGTTTTAGGCAGATGCTAAAAGGGGCCATCTTCATGAAACTGTGGAGGCTGGATAAAGAAAGTACGAGTGATTGAATGGTATTCAAGACTGAAAGAAAGAAAATGTCCTACACAAAACCTATTGTACAGCAGAGTCTGAATGTTTTCCTCTTTCATGAAATGGAGTAATTGTGTTCCATCTTCACTCCCACCACTCAAAAAGAGCTTACTTCTAGTATCTCTAGAAGTTCCACTAATGACAAACACCTGAAGTTTTGAAAACAGCAAAACCCAAAAACTCTTGGAATCTTATGTGATTGAAATAAATCTTCAAATAAAACACACTGTAAAACCATCTTAATGTTTCTAATTAATGTTTCAAATTATTGTTGGCTTTTCTTTTTTTGTCTTCCACTTCTTTTCTGGAATAGATTTATTTTCAGTTTTCTAATCTACTACAAGATACAATATATGCATTTATTTTAGCAATATGATCTTTAAAAATGATAAAACCAGAAAGTTGGAATTAATAAAATAATTTTATTAACTTCATGACTAAATTCTATATACAAAAAAGTATATATATTATGACTGTTTGGTAAATACCAAATTGAATAGAGTGAAATATTACATTCTGAAACTTAGCAAAATAGTGTTACTATAAACCAAGTCTCCAGTATTAGGTCTAGCCAATAAAACACACAGCTATAAAAGACCTGTGTGCACATTGGACTTTATCCAGTAATTACTGCAGATGATGAGATAGTTTGGAATATGACATTTTTTATTCACATGTTATGGCCCAAATGAGAACACCTGCCCAAATGCATTATGGGCAGGCCATCTGCTGTTTGTCTGACAACTGGCCTGAATAAAGAGAAATAAAGTCTTCATAGATATGTGTATAGATGGAATTTTAATAGAATATATTTATAATGTTACTAGTAAACTGAATAATAAAAATATCATTGTATTGTTCAAGTTAACATTTGTTATTTTCATCACTATTATTAGAATTTCATTTCTTTTTGGACCACAAATAAAGATTTTTTTTTTCTGAATAGTTCCCAAATGCATAACGGCAGGTAAGCCAGACAGATTGTAGCCAGGAAGAGCCTCTCAACTGGATAATTAATATGCACACCACACCATAAACATTGTGACAGACTGCACATTCAAAAATAGCTGCACCCTTCCAGCTGACACACCCTTGCTTTTACAGTACGACCTTGGCTCTCCTTCAACTGACAGATCATACCTATGTCCACTCCCCTTGAATGTGAGTAGGTGTGTGACTCACTTGTAACCAACAGAAGTGGTGGCAGGGATGGGACTGGCACCACATGGTTTCTAAGGCAGCTTCCACCTTGTTCACTGAAACACTTGCACTTGGAACCTTGAACTTGCATGTAAGCTGTCATGGTTGTGAGGAAGTCAAGCCACGCAGAGAGGCCAAGGATAGGCACACCTGTCGGCCATCCTAGAGTTTGGGTCCTGCCAGCCCAAGGGCAACATGTGAGTGAACAAGCCATCATATGATACTAGGCCCCAGGCATCAAGTGAAACCCCTCTCCCAGCTGCTGAGTCTTCCAGCTGAGGCCCCAGACATTGTGGAGCAGAGACAGGTCATCCCCACTGTGCCTTCTAGAAATTCCTGACCCACAGAAGCCATGAGCACCTGAAAGCTTGTTTTACACCACAGAGTTTGGGCTGGTTTGTTTCACAGCAATTGTCACTGGAACAAATGGGCTAACCATAAGCAAACATATTTTAATATGATCTTCGTATTAAATTTAACAACACACAACAAATCCATGGGTAGTATTAAACTTTATTGATACTACATTGACCCAAAAAGTAGACTTTAAAATCAGGTCCCTACAAATTTTGCTTTGCCAGTTACATGGGTGCTAATTTTTATTTTATTAACATTATTTTTAATAAACAACAAAAAAATGTTAAACCCTAAATCCGTAGGCCAATGCTAATTTTTAATTGCAGCTATTTTTTTCTTTCAAAGATAAGTTAATTGAAAGTCAGTTGCCTTTAGAGTGTCTATTTATTTGAACAGTTTTCATCAGATTTTCTAGGTAGAGTAAATCACTTGGGTTTCCCTCCAAGCATCCAAGGTCAAAAGAAACACATTAAGCCATATTCAACAGAGAATCTCCCAGATGTTCTCTGAGAATCTAACACTACAGACAGTTTAGCAGTAGTAGCACTTGGCCTCTAACCTGACTGTAAAAGTATTCCATGTTCATAATGCCTGTAAATTACTTGGTTCCAGGATTTCCTTTTAGTGGACTGATGACCCTGAGCCTCTAAAGCTATTTAGTATAAGTGGCCTGAATCTGGCATTGCTTAGAAATTTAAGCTGGGCTCAAAAGGACTAGAAGTGAATCAGTAGCCTCCTCCAAGACTGAAATGCTGTACTGAAGCCTAAGAGCTCAGTTTGAAAGAACAATTCTAGTCAAGATCATTGTTTCCATGGTCGCCTTCCTAGTGTTGATAACCTGAGTGAGAGCTGATTGCAGAAAACTACTTAATAACTAACTTCCTGACTCAAGTGTTCCATGGGTAACAGTGTTCAGCTAAACTCAGTGGGCTTGTATTTATACCACGAGGTTTCTCTAAAACCTCAAAGAGCCTCCCTTGTGTTTTATCATATTTAAATTTAAATTATTCCTAGAGGATATCTTGAGAGTGGATACTATTACCTCCAGTTAAGGGCAAAAGTTCACAGAATTAATGGGGAAGAGCATTTTCTCTTCTGATTCATGTTTCACAGAGCAAGAGGTTCAACTAGAATAACACTCCCGGTTTCTTGCCCCATTCTACCACTCCCTCCTCTCCAGAGGGGAATATGGGAGAAACTTTGCTGGGACTGAGGTTGGTGGGTAGTCAGTGTATCCACAAGGTGCATAAATTCTAAGTTCCTCCATGCTAGTGGATTTACAAGGACAAGTTCTCCTAAGGGAAGACTGAAGACTTGGCAAACTTGGGGACTGTGACTGGGTAACTCTGACTTATTAGTCTGTCTCTTGTTATCAGTGATATTTTATTCTTTCCAACCTGACTTTTATTCTCTCCTTTGGTTCCAAATTCTGGTAGGGAACAGGGATATTATAACTAATCCCTCTACTGTCAACAGGATGAATAAATATGTCAGTCTGATTCTCTATTACAGGGAAATTCATCGTACAGATTTGCCAGGTTCTCTCAATTCCCTCATTCCTTAGCATTAATTCACATTGTCCTTCAGATCACAGCTATGCCCTATATAGTGATGGCTGTGTCTGCCCACCATTATCATTGTAGTCTGCTTCTTACATCCTTCCTAAATACAATCTCTGCATATTTCCATCATACCATCTCTTATACAGACTTGACTTTTCACCCATCAACTTAAAGCAATTAGAGAGCAGTAAACTCATCATTCTCATTTTTGTGGCCCCCATATTTAAAGCAGAATATTAAGCATGGGAGGCACACCATAAACACTTGTTAATTAATTTTAGGTATGAAGGATGTGGTAGGCAGAATTCTAAAGATGTCTCTCCAAGTTCTCTGTCTCCTGGTTATTCATTCAAATACTAACCTAACTATTGGTATGAAGGGACTTTGTAGATGGAATTAAGGTTACTAACTGGCTAACTTTAAAACAGGGAAATGATCTTGGATTTACCCAGGTGGACCCAATATAGTCCCATGAGCCCTTAAAAGCTGACAAAGAAGGCCAAAGAGTCAGTCAGAGATATATAGCAGAAAATGGGGAGAGAAGAGATATGAGGCCAAAAGGGAGGTTAAAGAGACCTGAAGCGTGAGAATGACTCAACCTGTCATTGTGAGTTGAAGATGGAGGAAGGTGGCCATGAGCCAAAGAATTTTGCAACTCGTAGAAGCTGAGAATGACCCCAGTCAACAGCCAACGAGGAAATGGGGGCCTCACTCCTGCAGTCATGTGGAACAGAATTGTGCCAAGCTTTAAATGAGCTTGGAAGAGGATTTATCCCCAGAACCTCCAGAAAGGAAGTCACCCTGCTGACACCTTAATTTTGGCCTTGTGAAACCCAGAGCAGAGAACCAGCTGAGACAAGCTGTGCCTGGACTTCCAGTCTACCGAACTATTAGATAATAAGTAGGCGGGTTTTTTAAAGCTGCTAATTTGTGGTAATTTGTTATGGCAGTGATAGAAAACCCATACAGAGGTTATTAACCAGGATAATAATTAATCAGTTCTGTGTAGGCCGCTACATTCAAGTGGACACTTAACAAGATAAATATAGAAATCTCCAAGGAATGTTAAGACCATGATATAGTTCCAAATCAGGGGTTATCATCCTTGCTGATGGCATTGGCTATTTACCATCTTAACTCCTTGTCAGAAGAGGAGTCTCATAATTATCGTAACAACTTGAATATGAATACGTTCAATGTGTTAGGCAGAATTCTGATTGTCCCCAAGATCTTTGCCCCCCTGTGTACATAACCTCCTCTTGAATGTAGGTGGGACCTATAGAATATGATGGGATAGTCGCTCCCTTGATTCTTTTAAGGCATGTAAGATCCATCATAGCAGACTAGAGTGGGATTTTCCTGCTGGCTTTAAAGAATAAGCTGCCATGTTTTGAAAGGGCTACATGGCTAGGACCTGAGGGAGGACTCCATGAACT
This sequence comes from Pseudorca crassidens, assembly GCF_039906515.1. NCBI lineage: Eukaryota > Metazoa > Chordata > Mammalia > Artiodactyla > Delphinidae > Pseudorca > Pseudorca crassidens. The sequence goes on along the minus strand of NC_090300.1, from coordinate 123,903,889 downwards.
GACAGCAACCACTGATCTATGGCCAACAATTAAATAGGGATTTCCCCACTGCAAGGACCAGAATTCTCCCAACAACCTCAGTAAGCTTGGAAAAGAACCCCAAGCCCCAAGTGAGAATCCAGCTATGGCCTACATGTTGATTTCAGTCTGGTGAGACCCTGAGGAGAAGACTCACTAGAGCAGTGCTCAGACTTCATAACTCAGAACTGAGTGATAATAAATAGGTATGTTTTAAGCCGTGAAGTTTGTGTGGGCAATTCATTATGCAACAATATAAAACTAATACAGTTCTGCTTATTTAACCCAAGCCTATCATTTCATAGACAGTGTTATAGAGGATAATCACCTACAAAGGCAAAACTGCTGCTAAATTACAGAGTTGGGATTAAAAGCCAGGTTTTGACTTTGTGCTTCCATGTATTATGCAACTGCTACCTTGTCAAATGGATTATTCATGTATTCCAAACCATTCTACACCTGATTTTATCAAACTTCATCAAACTATTTACTACACTATGATACTGATAAGTTATACATACACGTTCACATACACACACACATAGAGACACACACAAAATTACATACCATATTGTCTCATCCCAGGGAGCCACTGTCCTATCAAGGACAACTTAACTTATTGGAGAGCCACTTTGGACACTCAGTATTAACTTGCACAAGACAGTTGCAATTCTCCTCCAGGAACTTTAAATTTTTGACTATGTGTAACTGATTTGATATTCTCTTTGAGATGAAAATTGCCACAAAGAAGTTTGCCTATTTAGAATTTGTAGGATTAAAACAGTTGTAAGACTAGAGCTTAGGTGTTGTCCATAAGCAAAAAGAGCATCTTCATGTAGACAGACCCATGAAACTCTTTCTCTGTAAATGCTTGATAGATATGTTTCTGAGCACTATAACATCTATTGGTTTGAATACTGGTGCCACAAGAGCAGCTGTGTGTGCATCTCAAGGACAGTTTTCCATCAGTGTTCAGCTTTGGGAGTATATATATGAGGATGGTCTATATTTACTGTGAGACTCCTTTCCCTGAGACTGACCGTGACAGCCAATTATTGCCAGATGGAATAACAAGAAAAGAAGACAAGAGAACGTTCATCTGAAAAAGCACGGCTTTCCTTTTCTTGTTTTTCCCTTCAAATGTCATTAAATCAGAATCCAAAATCTGACTCTCATAGTTATGGTTTACTTTTACAAATCGGGAAGAAATTAAACAGGACAGGGAAACAAATTCAAACAGAATGTTCAGCAAGGAAAAAAATAAATTCTCTAATTAGAAAGCAGGAAGGCCAGTTATTAAGGGCAAAACTACTCACTCCAAGCAAAAGAGCCTGCTTTCAAACTAAATAGATGTCTTTATTCCATGATTAACAGGTGGGAAAAGGGTCTCCATCTGAACTTCTTTCCTTTGACCACCAAGATTTTGAGCTAAGATTTAAACTGGAGTATATTTTAAATACATTTCCATTTGAATGTTAATAAGTGGAAAGACAAAGCTATTTCTCAATTAATAGAGAGTTTTCCAGTGTCAGCAAGAGTTTTCCAGTGTGGCGTTTTAAGACATAATGAAATGTGTATAAAGTATAAAGTAATACTTCTTGGACAAGGAAGGAATTGTGGGAAAGGAAATTCACATAAATATGAATATTTGGAGGCTGGCTTATATGGCCTCACACCCCATAAATGACTCAATATGAGATGCACTGTACCCATTTTCCAATTAAAGAATACTGTATGCATGTGCATAAGTACAATAAACCTCTGTAAAATCTATAAATTCTCCACAAAAATCTTCAACTTTTTAATTAAATTTTATTCTATCATTTCTCTTAAACCTTAGAAAATATTTTCCTATATGTATAAAAATTACATTAAGTGGCAGTGCTACATTCCCTAAGAAATGTTAAAAGATGTGTTATTTTGCAATATCATTTTGCAATGATCTTTGAAAAAGATAGCTTTTCAAGGTACTTATGCTTCTCATGAGGTTTTTAACTAGGTTTCCAGAGACATAAAGTTTATCTTTGTTGAGAGATTTGGTTGCTTATGAAACAAATTAAAAATATCCATTCATAAATATTAAAATCTCTACCCAAAAAAAGTGGTGCCAATGCACGTCACAGATTTGGGAATGTTCTGATGAGTTACTTGAAGTTAGCAGAAATCAACTGTTATCAACATCAGCATGTTACAAACCATTATATATAGAATGAATACACAACAAGGTCCTATTGTATAGCACAGAGAACTAGATTCAGTATCCTGTCATAAACCATAATGGAAAAGAATATGAAAAAGAATATATATGTGTATATATATATATATATATATATATATATGTATAAAACTGAATCACTTTGCTGTGCACCAGAAACTAACACAACATTGTAAATCAACTATACTTCAATAAAAAATAAAATAAAATCATCATCATGTGATAACAGATGTGATAGAGTCACATCCTCATGGTGTAGTTGCCTCAGGAACCGGCTTTTCTTGTGTGACCTTCTTCTACAAAATAGTTACCAGAAGGCCCCAACAGATTTCCCTTTGTGTCAGTGTTCAACAGGGGATATACACCTATCCCTAAACCAATCATTGGCAAAAGGAGCACCTTGCTGGTTTAAATCAATCATGACTCATCACCTGAAGCTGGGGGAGGCACCTACTTCCCTGAGCATGTGCTCACCAACTTATTACTGAAAAAAACTTGGTTTCGGACAGGGAGCATGAAGGGAGAAGCTATTGGATAGGCCTGGTATTAGCAAACTACAGACACACTCATTTGTTTGTGCATTGTCTATGGCTCCTTTCACACAACAGCACAATCAAGTAGATGTGACAGGACCACGTAGATACAAAACCTAAACTATTTCTTACCTGGCCCTTTGAAGAAAAAGTTTTCCAGTCCCTGAGATAAGGTAATCAGGTGTCTTCCATAATTTACAGGACAAAGACCAAAACATTCTAGAACTACCTACTATAATTATGATAAAGAAATAATTGAGATGGTGTCTATAAGCTACCCACAGAAAGACAACTTACTGCTTTAAAATCTTTTTCTTTAGCATATTTAGCCAGCTGTTACTTATCGAATACAGATGAGGCTTGGGAATGCAATTGGAATAGAGAAAACCTAGAAAACAGGTAGCACAACCAGCATTTGTAGAGGAGAGGGGAATGTGGGATGTGGAAGACCCTAGCTACTTCCAAAATGACCGAGTTTTCCAGAGAAGAACGTGATGAATCTGCACAGTAGGCCATGCCTCTTCCCTGTACCCTCGTAACCAAACCAAAACATTACTCTAAGTGTATACTTCCAAGGGATTTTTGAGCCCAAATACAGGTGTGGAACTCCAACAAACATTAAAATCTGTCTAGCAAGATTGCCCTATTGGATAGTAACATATTAAAACTGTTTTCCAATGGTCAGAACATGAAGTTCCTTTCCCTTTGCCAAATAGAGTACATAAGGTTCTCTTATGTACGCCAAGAAGGTGAAGCTAAAAGGATCAGAAAAGGATTGGAAAAAATTATGAGTCACTTTTCTCCCTCTTGCAAGATCCCCAAACACTGGCAGTTGGAGAGGAAGAGGTAGACATTTCAGGTTTGATCAAAATGACATGAGTCAGAAATGCTAAAAAAAGCCAATGAGCTGCAAATAATTTTGATAGAGCCAATAAAAAGAGTGGATTCCAAAACTTTCTTCTTCACAATATTTGACAGAAGGGGATAATACGAGAAAAGCTTAGGTTAGCTGCTGCTTCTGACATAAAAGAGAACAGAGATATAAGCAATGTGTAGGTACAGTGAACTAATGAAACTCCATCCCCATCTTTTAAACTTTTCCTGATGTGCACAGGATTCTTTCTTGATGTGCACAGTCACTTTGACTCATATAGACACAGTTCTGAGGATTGGGTTAGAGGCATGAGAGAGTTAGTGCACATGTGTGTGTATGTGTGCATGGATGTAACAATATTTCTCAATCATCAACGAAATCACCATGATGTGAAAGAAAAATTAACCATCATCTGGTTTCTTTGATTAATAAACACTCTCAAACCAGATTCTCAGTCTCCAAACTGAAAGCTTCTGAGATTCTTTATGAAGTCTTAGAAACACAATGACATATTTCATGAAACTTGGCTGAACCCCAGGCTTGCTTCCTTGAGCACATCAACTCTGAATGAAATAGTTTATTGCCTCATTATAACAATTCCCTTCCATTCTGTGCTATAGAACAAAGCTTTAAGAAAAACCAACTTCTGGATGGCTGTCACTCAATTTTTTCACATGTAGGTTTTTTTTTTTTTTAACATCTTTATTGGAGTATAATTGCTTTACAATGGTATGTTAGTTTCAGCTTCACAACAAAATGAATCAGTTATATATACACATATATTCCCATATCTCTTCCCGCTTGCGTCTCCCTCCCTCCCACCCTCCCTACCCCACCCCTCCAGGCGGTCACAAAGCACCGAGCTGATCTCCCTGTGCTATGCGGCCGCCTCCCACCAGCTAACTGCCTTACGTTTGGTAGTGTATATATGTCCATGCCTCTTTATCGCTTTGTCACAGTTTACCCTTCCCCCTCCCCATAGCCTCAAGTCCATTCTCTAGTAAGTCTGTGTCTCCATTCCTGTTTCACCCCTAGGTTTTTCATGACATTTTTTTTTTTTTAATTCCATATATATGTGTTAGCACACGGTATCCGTCTCTCTCCCTCCGACCCACTTCACTCTGTATGACAGACTCCAGGTCTATCCACCTCATCACAAACAGCTCAACCTCGTCTCTCCCTACGGCTGAGTAATATTCCATTGTACATATGTGCCACATCTTCTCCATCCATTCATCCGATGATGGACACTTAGGTTGTCTCCATCTCCGGGCCATTGCAAATAGAGCTGCAATGAACATCCCGGTACATGACTCTTTTTGAATTATGGTTTTCTCAGGGCACATGCCCAGCAGTGGGACTGCTGGGTCATACGGTAGTTTCATTTGTAGCTTTTTAAGGAACCTCCATACTGTTCTCCACAGTGGCTGCATCAATCCACATTCCCACCAACAGTGTAAGAGGGCTCCCCTTTCTCCACACCCTCTCCAGCATCTACCGTCCCCAGATTCTTTGATGATGGCCATTCTGACTGGCGTGAGACGACATCTCACCGCAGTTCCGACCCGCATCTCTCCAATGATTAGCGATGCTGAGCACTCCCTCATGTGCTTGCTGGCACTCTGCACATCCTCCCTGGAGAAATGTCTATCCAGGTCCCCCGCCCACCCCTGGATTGGGTTGCCTGTTCCCCTGTCATTAAGCTGCATGAGCTGCCCACAAATCCTGGAGATCAATCCCCTGCCAGTTGCTTCACCCGCAAACACCTTCTCCCATTCTGAGGGCTGTCCTCCGGTCCTCCCCATGGTCTCCCCTGCTGCGCAAAAGCCTCTAAGCTCCATTAGGTCCCATTTGTCTACCTCTGCTTCCATCTCAACATCATATTGAATGCTGATTTCTAATCAACAGTATTACAGAAGGGTTCTATTTCATTGAGTTAAATATTTTCCCTCACCCACAAAATGTATTTATAGTAAATAAAAGTAGGTTTTTAACAAGATAAAGATCACTTTTCTAAGTTTTTGTTATTGCAAACAATAACTGAATTTAAATGAAATTTATTCATTTATAATTTATTCATTTATAATTAACTTGCAAATTGTTTATCTTTAAAGCTTCAGTTATTATTTTCATTTTAAAAAATAGTGTTTTGAATGTTTACTTTGTTAATGTGACTCAATGTAACCTTTCTTTAAGGCTTTTTATCTTTTCTATTACAGAAGTCCTCAGTATTTACCTCTTTCTAAATTTGCTTGCCCTGCCCCCTTAAATTCAATAATACTATAGAAAGAAAAATAAAAACACATCATACACTGGAGGAAAAAAAGTTACATTTTCTTCCTAACCCCCCGAAAAGGAAGAGGTGGAAAGAAAATTAAACATTTTAAACTACGTAACCTGATGCAGGTATCTAGAATGTGCTCTGTAGCAAATAGTTATGGAAGCTTGTTATACAATGGCATATGTAGGTGGGATCCCTGTGGTCTATTTGTGATTGTAAATCATTTTAAGTTAAGCACTTACTGAAATTGCTTTATCTGATGGGGAATAGGAAACATTGCAAGTGACACAGACACAGGTTCAAAGTGATAAAACTTCCATGTAAAAGTGGCCTTAAGGTTAGTTGTGTATGTGAAATAAAGAGTGATAACTGGAACAAATTGCACTAGTTCTCCTAATGGTGAAACAAAATTCTGCTCTTGATTTATATTAATACAATATTCTACATAACATTTCAGTTCATTAAGCTAAGAGGTTTACAGAAAAAAATTCTGTAAGTGATACAGTTCAATATAACAATCATCAAATATGAAGAACTGTCCTCTCAGATATCAATCTGGTGTGATTCATTTTACTGTAAACAATCATATGAATCTAAAATTAAAAAAACTTTATATAGAAACATATATACCTAGCCACAGGCACTCTTGTTCAGTCAGAGACAATATTATTGACCAGACCTAACTATTCCAACTATAATAACTATAAGCAAATATCTTTTAGAGAAATCTCGACAGCTATTGAATTACTGGACCAAGTCTGCAAGTTCTGACAATCTTGGTTATGTTGTTGTCTCAATATAATCATTTAGGTTTTGTTAGAAAAGTTAATAGTATTAAAGTACCACAATATAAAAAGAGAGGAGAGGAGTAAATATTAATTATATTGAATTAATGTTGAATATATGATTTTGTAAAAGGCTAGCCTAATTAATATCCATAGGAAGAAAGTAATTTTTCATAAATTAGGATGTCATTATTCAAAAAAAATTTTAAGTTGCCTGAAAACCCAAATAAATACACATTGAATAATAACAATAGCCAGCTATTATATAGCATTTAACATCTTCCAGACACTACAGTAAGTGATTTACATATTTTAAATCATGTTATCTCAAAACAACCCTAGGTAGTAGAAGCTATTATAATTCCCATCCTACAGATAAAGAAACTGAGTTTAAGTAATTTACCAAAAGTCACACAGCCAATATTTGGGGAAATTATGATTCAAACTCAGGCCTTCTTGCTCCAGAATTCATGCACTTTACCGTAAAACTTTTAAGATAATTCATTTGCAACAGTACCTATTGAAAGAAATTGATAAGGGAATATATTTCTTTATATAAAAAGGACTACTAGCCACAATAATTGAAATTATGAGACTTCTTTTCTATTACTTTATTATGTCTAAGGTGTTACACAAACAGATGTTGGAGAAATATTGAATATTGGAGAAAAGTAAAGAAGATCAATTAACACAAATATTTCATCTGAATATATTCATGGTTTGAATATGTTCTGAACACTTAGTGCCTTGACAAATATTATATTTATGTAACTATCAATTCATTTATAAAGTGTTTTTTTCCCTAGGGTTTACTAGAAGTCAATCAATTTTAGTCTCTGGAAGAGAACAAAAATATGAAATAGAAAAATGAGTAAATTAATTGGAATATCAGAATTGCTGAATTCTCTTGTTTTAGTGGAATATTAACTACAGCTCAGTTATATTTCTCCTGTTCTGAAATATATTTCTACTTGGTATCTAAAACCTCAGGAATTTCTATATTTGAGTAACCCTAACATAGATATACACGAAGCACTTAAGTATTCTGCAACCATCAAATGCAAAGTAGATCCCAGTCAATCAGCCAGCTGCATTTACCACATACTGATCTAGGCATTCAGCCAGCTATCATCTGCATATATTTCTCAGAAAATTGTATAACACCTGATGATTCTCCTAGCAGATCTGCATACACATTTAATAAGAAAAGACCACTGAACACCAGACAACACCAGATTTGGAAATTCTTGGTATAAAAAAATAGATGGTGGAAAGTTGAGTAGGAAGAGAAGGAAGCAGACACACAATGGCCTCACAGCATGACATGACCTAGGTGGATTGACCATAATCTGGAGTCTGGTCTTCAATCTCTCAAGGCCAGAAACTGGGACATAATACTGTACTCAGAAATACGTGATAAAATTACTCTAGCTAAATTCTCACCCAAAATATGTATAATTAAGAATATCGGGCTTCCCTGGTGGCGCAGTGGTTGAGAGTCCGCCTGCCTTTTCAGGGGACACGGGTTCGTGCCCTGGTCCGGGAAGATCCCACATGCCGCGGAGCGCGCAGGCTCAGCGGCTGAGCCATAATCGCTGAGCCTGCGCGTCCGGAGCCTGTGCTCCGCAACGGGAGAAGCCACAACAGTGAGAGGCCCGCGTACCGCAAAAAAAAAATTAATTAATTAATTTTAAAAAAAGAATATCAACTTATTGATTTCCTCCAATATTTTGAGCCAAATGATTGGATCAGTAGGTGATTGGTGGCACAGAATTAAGGCAAAGCCCAAGGGCTGACATGGTGAATATTTTACTGGAGCCATGATGAGGTCTAAAAAATATATATTTGCCCACAGCAAAAAACACTTTGCTCATGAATGAACTGAGTCCCCCAGATGTCATATCTCTCTTGCTGGATAATGCTTAATCTGAAAGTCCAAAATTTGCTTCTCTTCAAGGAGCTTCTCTGTACAAGCCAATTCATTTTTTCTTTAATTACAGTTTTCTAAGTAGGTCTAGAGAATGTGATTTCTATTCTCAATAGATTTTTGTTTTATTTTGTTTTATTCTCAAAAAGAAAACATGTTTCTCCAAGTTCTTTAGAGGCACCTCCTCCATTATATGGTCTGATCAAAATATTAATATAGGGTTGAATAATTCAAGTTTTAAGTAAAGCCCAGGTCAATTCACAGTAGATCAATAATACCTGGGTCAATGCCATCAAAGAATCCACAAAGGCCAGTCTGAGTCAACATAGTTTCTTAAAATGCTTCTTTCTTCTCATCCTCAATGTGTTTGTTTCTCTGGCTTATATTTCTCCTGCTGATCTAAAAACACATGAATTTCCCCAACATCACATTACCATCTTCATTTTTCTTTCCACTGTTTCTCAAGAGGAATCTCCTTCAATTCTATCGCCACCACACCCCAGCAGGTGACCTACAAATCTCTATTTCAAGCACTAACTTCTCTCAGCATTTCAAAATATCTATGTCACATGGATCACGTTACCTCCAACTTTCAATCTTCAACATAAATTCATCATCTTCCCACATTATTAAATTTTCCACATTATTAAAGGACAGAAAGAATATGAATTACAGTCCTCCCTCGGTATCTGTGGGAGGATTGGTTCCAGGACCCACGTAGATACAAAAATCCATGTATGCTCAAGTCTTATAGTGGGCCCTCCGTGATCACTGGTTCGGCATCACATATTCAACCAACCTCAGATCCCATATGGAGTTTGCAATCCGCAGTTGGTTGAATCCATGAATGCGGAACCCACAGATACAGAGGGCCTACTTTATATATTTTTTTAAAAGTCCAGGTATAAGTGTACCTGCGCATTTCAAACCTGTGTTGTTCAAGGGTCAACTGTTTTTGTACTATCCAAGCAGAGTCCTACCTGGTCCCATTTGCTTGCTCTATTTTTTTCTGCTTTTCCTGTACGTGGGAATTTTCAGATCCCAGGACAAGCAGTGGGCCATTGTGGAAAGAACCTTAAAGTAACATTCAGCTTTCATGCTTCATAGCTTCCCCTCCACTTGTATGGAATGGGTCTACAGGGACTCCTCATATAATTGTATGCACCATCAGGAAAAGAACTTACTGGCAAAGTCAAACAGTAAACAATGGTGCTTTAGAAAAGTTATATTTTGCCACGTATAAAATTATAAGCATATAGAAAGGGCAGCAGTCCTGAGTTTACCACTGTCCCCTCTATAAATGTTATAGGACTTTTAAACTTTGGGGATTATCAAGTTTACCCTCCCATTTTGTAAGAAAGTGATTGAGGTTTAAAGAGGTTATACAAATTGTCCAAAAGCCAAGGAGCTAATTATCCATGTCTTCAAATTCTTCAATGCCTTTTTAATCTCTCCATTTACCCTCAGATGCTAGAAGAGTGTTCTGAGACAGTGGACTCCAGAAAGATGCTTTTTTTCTAGAAATCTAGCCATTTTTATTAAATTTGTCTGGGAACTCACGGAAAAGGGAAACAGTTACTAACATTTTGTTTCTGTGAATTTAAGTGGCAGAAGATGGAATAGTGCAATGAGATAAAGAGCAGGAAAGAGATGGGGACAAATAATTCAGTTAGATAACTGAGCCCTTTTTAGCACCATAATCCATGGGATATTTCCTCATTTCTCTCAAGTATTTAGAGTCATTAAACATTGGTATAGTTTCCCAGCTTCATCCCCACCTTTTCTCCTATCAATTCCTGACATTCAAGTATAATATTCTTTAAAAAGTTAGGTAATAAATATTATTAACAGAAAATACTATATACAGCAAACATTAAACGTACAGCCTGGAATACACATTAAAATTTCTTAGGTGGTTTTAGCTACAAAACTCATTGCCATTATCTCTAACCATTGATGTTTATTTAGTTTTCTAAATGGACCTACAAAACTTCAGGGCACCAGAATGTCGTTCCCAACTTTCCCAGGATTCCACTGCACACAGGGAATCCTGGATGCAGCCAAGAGGTCATAGTCATTGGCTCAGGTTCTGCTTCCAGATCACTTGGGCTGTGAACTTTCATGTCTCAGATTCTAGTAGTAAATTTTACAACACATAACTCCATGACATCACGCCAAAGCAGAGGAGCTGTATCGCTTTTATTGATAACTGCCATTTGTTTTCTCATTTTCTATCTTTTTTTGGAGAGGTGGAAATAGAATCAATTTCCCTTTCTATAGGTTCTCCAAAGGCTCTTCACCCTACTCAGTCAGTCCTCCACTGATGACCTTCTTTATATCCTACCCCTATATCACAGTCTTACTATGCTTTTAATTTCCAGAGAGAATAAAAATTCCTACCTGCACTAGTGAATATCAGATTCAACTATGTTTATATGAGAGATAACTGTCAAATGATGGTAATAGACATAGTTTTTATTTGGGTATAAACACATGCACATATACACAGATTCACATATTCATTCATAGGTTCGCACACACACACACACACACATACACACACACACACCAGCCTGATTGTAGCATTATTATCTTCCATAAAATAACAATAAAGGAAACAAAATAAACAATTACAGAAACCATTTGTTAGCTTTTTCATTTCTACTGCAACTGCACTTAAGTCCATCTATGCCTATACCTGCAACTGAGAGCCCTGCTCAAAGAAATGAGGCATCAGCTCCAATTTGATATATTCCTAGGTCTTGGCTGAGAGCATTTCATCAGAGACGAACTGCACCTAATGCAATCACCAGAATTAAAGCAGTTAAGAGAATGCAGCTCCCTGCCAAGAAACTCTGCCATGTTGTGCTCTCGTTCGCTTGCCATTCCAGAAAGTATGTAACTAGTACTAATAAGTTACTGGCTGCAGTTCCAGAAAGAGCAGCAAGAACAAAATTGCTGACCTTGGTACATTTGTCCTCACTCTATAATCCATGAAATTCTCACTGATTGATCTACAAGGTAATGCATCCATCCATTCCATTACCATTCTCTCCAAGGGCCTTTTAGGAACTTTCAAAATCAATGTAATTCTGTAAATAAAATGAATCTCCATCAATAGGACTATAAATATGAAAACAGGAAGAGCTGTCATATTTTAACCAACCAGAAAACATGAGGGGAGGGTAATTCTAACACGATGATCCAATTTTACTTCAGGAAAATAATGTAATTACTATAAAAATAATAAGGTATTACATTAATTAAAGTTTATTTAAAGCTTTTTAAGGTTCCAAATTTTAAGTTAAAGATGACTCAAAACATTTCCCTAATTTAGGCTTATATGTAATTAAATTCTAAACATATATATAGATATGGAAAAATTAAATGAGTGGGTATTTTTCAGTGGAAATTAGAATAAGGGACACATTTCAGTTGCTTATAATTCTGAAACTATTAAATAAAAGAAAAAGATGATTTAGAATGTAAATTGTGGTACATATGGAAAAATAATCTATTTTAATGATGAAGTTTTGTGACAAATGCTTTTTCATAAGAAAGGCAAAATTGAGCCTGACAATACCATCTTTTAATTTGAGTGTAATTTTTCAAACAAAATGATTTTTCTCAGTGTTTTTCTGTTTAAATTCCCAGAGACAAATTGAGTTTTTGAGATTCTTGTTTAGCAAAGAAATGTTTTTGATGTAGATAAAAATATACACTGTATATCTTTATACATGTGTGTGTAATAGAGCTAGATGTGCATACACACAAGTCATAATGGTAAAGAAATGACTACCTGAATGAGCCATTTCTCCTAGAAAGGCCAGCACTTCCAGATATACAAGAAAGGAACACACACATACACACACACACACACACCCCTACATATCATTACTGTCATTTTTAAAAATGAAATGTGCTTAACACTTTTCAAGCAAATGCAGCATTTATTTCAGAGGTGGATGACGACTTTATTTTGGAAGGTTAGTAACAGACCACTTTAGATTTACAAAGTTAGTTCCAGGGCCTAGTACACAACAAAGGTTGAAAGTAAAATTGTCCTGCAGAATAAAAATTTGGGGGTTTGAGAAAGGTAGTTTGAGAGAAGTTAGGAAGAAAGATCTTGAGGACTAGGTGGATTACTAGAGAAAGGCACCTGCTGAAAAATGCTCTAGGTAGGGAGACATAAGAAAACATAAGATATTTAATATATTCAGGTTGATATTTTTGGCGTGTTGTAATTCTTATCCATTATCCTGAATCTTTCATTTACAAAATGCTAATAATAATAGCTGATTTTAGTTGATTTCTTTGTAGAAGGGGCGTAATGAAGAAAAAGTCGGGTAGAGAGAAAAGAGGAATTGCAGAAGCAATGATAGATAAATAAATAAGAATATAGTAGGAGAAGGAATTCAGAATTAAAGGTGTCTGGACAATATAAATTCCTCGATAATTCTCAGCAATAATGAAGAGAGTGCTGGTTTCACACTATACATGAGCTATTTTAAGTGGATATTAGAGGAAGATTTGGGGCCACTCAGGATACCCAAAACATCTGACATCTATCATTCATCTTTGGTACTAGTTAAAGATATTAAGCACAAAATATTGCTGTGTTACAAAAACTGATAATTTAGTGTAATACGAATGTAAAATGAGGTAAGCAAAAAAATAATCTTTCTTTCTGTATCTCACAGTAAGTAGCATGTGGACTTCAAATTAGGCACATCTAACTGGATTATCACACTGAGAGAGATTATAAAATGTGCTTGTCTTAGCTCTGGTTGCTATAACAAAGTACTAGACTGGGTGGCTTAAACAACAGACATTTATTTCTCACAGTTCTGGAGGCTGAGAAGCTCGAGATTAGGGTGGCAGCATGGTCTGGTTCTGGTGAGGGCCTTCTTCCTGCCTTGTAGATAGGCGGCTGTCTTCTTGCTGGATCCTCACATGGCAGAGAGAGAGGAAGCAAGCTCTCTGGTGTCTCTTCTTATAAAGATGTTAATCCCATCATAAGGGCTCCACTATCAGGACCTCTTCTAAACCTAATCACCTCTCAAAGGCTCCACCTCCAAATCACCGTGGTCTAGGGCTTCAATACATGAATTTAGGAAAGACACAATTTAGTCAATAGCAGTTCCTAACGACAAAAACTGCTTATACATTATATATATGTATATGTATATATGTGTGTATGTATGTATATGTACACGTATATGTATATACACACACATACACATATTAAACATATTCATACATATAGTAACATGTATATATGTGTAATATGCAGCTTTTTAATTGAGGGTATCTGCTTCTCTATAAACTTACTCTGTAAACAGCCTACTCTACATAGCTCACACTTTACACACTTTCTACCCCAGCACGTATAGGCGTGTGCATGCGCACACACACACATACTTGCACACAAACACAGGATAAACTACTAAGTGAAAATGTAACTTGTAACAAAATAATTGTTTCCCTGGGGAAAGTGTCAAGGTCCAGATAAAACACTCAGAGGTGGATTCTTTTAGGGTAGTGATTAGCATTCATCTAAGAGGTGATGCACCCCATCCCCAGGATGTGTGCTACATGGGAAGTGTTTTGTAAGAGTATATAAACAGTGAGCTTAGACAGTGTACAAGTTCTTTCTGAGTCAACTTTATAAATGGTACTCAACTACTTTGAATAAAGCATTGAGACTGCCCAGAAAATCAAAGATAATTACTGAATAAAAATAGAAGTGAATCCTAATTTCAAATCAAAATATTTTAATATTGTGCTTTTAATTTCTCTTCTTCCATAATATTGGAGAAACTCAAGAGTTGACTGTATTTGTGTGAGTAAACTAATATACAAAGAAAATATGCTTTAAGGCAGTGATGGTATTTTAGAAACACTTATCCACCCATTCATTCATTCAGCAAATATTTAGTGAATGCCAACCATGTCTTGAATACTATACTAGGCACAAGGAAGACAATACTAGGCACAAGGAAGACAAAAATAAGTGAATCTTACCTGTTCTCAAACAGTATCTGATCTATGTTAGTAAGAGAGAATCCACTCTAACGGAGCAGCATGGTATACTATGATAGAGGTAGACTGGACTGCTGTGACTTCTCAGAGATGATTTCAAGTTAGAAAAGACTTCCAAGAATGAAAACCCTGATGTGAGAGAAGCAACTGGCTAGATGAAGGAGTAGGAGACAGGTAGACAGAATCCAGTAGGAACATGACAGTCTATGCGTTGGAGATGGAAGAAGATAACTGGGCGGAGTGCTGGGGGTCACTCCTTGCTTCCACAAAAGCAACTCTGTTTTTGTCTGTTTTTTGAGTTTATCTAACACTGTATTTCAGTGAAGTTTCATAAAAATAAAAAAGATCAAGAGCTTGTAATAAGGAACTGTTAGGAGTTTGAAATAGCCAGAACTGAGAGGGCATGTGTGAAACTGGTATAACATTAACAGGATTGGCAAAGAACAAATTGTAAACTTGATTAAATGAGAACCTAAGTATAACAAGATGAGATGGAACTTTCCTCTTATATAAGGATAAAAGACTCTAATCAAAACTGGCACCGTCACACCTCAGTAGGAAAACAAAAGAGAGAGAGCCATTTACTTAACACTAGGTATGGTTCCTCTTATAATGCAAGCACTGGTTGGGTGTGTCAACAAAAAGCAAAATTCTTCTTACTCACAATAATGATAAAATCTGTTGTTCCAAACAGAACAAGATCAAGGTCAGGCTAGTAAGAAAAACACATTTTTCTTAACTTAATTTTTTTCCATGTGAACTTTCCTCTTGATGTGATTGATATGTTCACATCTTAGGTAACTTGATAAAGGCTAACACTCTCTAGTGGAAGATAGAACTGGAATTAATGCCACTTCCCATCTCCTATAGACTGAATGTTTGTGTGTGTGTCCCCCCCCACCTCCCCAATTCTTGTATTGAAATCCTAACCCACAGTGTGATGGTATTAGAAGGTGGGGCCTTTGGAAGGTGATTAGGTCATGAGGGCAGAGCCTCTTGAATGGGATTAGTGCTGTTACAGAAGAGACACCAGAGGACTCCCTTGCTCCCTTCCGCCACGTGAGGACATAGCAAAAAGATGGTCATCTATGAACCAGGAAGCAGGCTTTCACCATATACTGAATCAGTAGTACCTTGGTCTTGGGTTTCTCAGCCTCCCGAACTGTAAGAAATAAATGTCTGTTGTTTATAAGCCATCCAACCTAAAGTTTTTTCATATCAGCCTGAAGGGACTAAGACACCATCCTAGATCCCTTATGGCATGATCAGAGGAGAGCTCCATTAGCATTTGGCTGAATCTTAGAGTGTCATCCAATTTTGCAAGACTTGGATGAAATCTCCTCCGCTTGTGAGACAGAGGAAGTACCTTGAGGGAAGGAATAAAAACCCCGGCACAATGGATTTAAATGGACAGCTGATGAGGGAAGGAAAGGTAAAAGGGACTACTGGCCTTAGTCTGAAAAGGTTTTCACGTTAGTAATACAGAAGACTAAGTCTATACTGTGTCTGTCTTTTTTCCTCAACTGATGCACTAACATTCTGAGAGCAATGTGGCCCTCTGGCTGCAGGATCTGTATTACCTATATTGTAGTCTAGTATGTTTATTCTGAAGAAAATGAGCAAGGCAAGATGGCCTAAGGAAGTGATGACGGACGTAGAGGCACAACTACAGAAGTGGGGTGTCAGTTTCACCAAACCACCTCCACCCTCACTGGGTAGATTATAAAGGGAAATCACCACTGTTTATCAACAGTATCCAAGAGATCCATAAGATGACAGTGGAAGAAGAGATCATCTAAATATAAAAACAGTAAGATCAGGAAAAGAAACAACTGGATATCTAGATTAAAAAAGAACAGTAAAAGGACTTGATCATGAAGTTGCTAGAGGACCACTGAAGGATTTATGTGGAAGAACATAGATGTTTGTGTATGTGTACACACTTGAGAGCATTATATGTCCTCTTCCTCCATATAGACTTATTCATCAATGTTTGAGAATATGTGTCTTGCTTAAAAAGCTTATTCCCATTGCCAAAGCCTCAGATCTATCTCTATAGATAGATAGATACATAAATAAATACATAAATAGATATATAATCGATATAGATGATATAGTAGTAGATATAGATATGTTCAAGAACTGAGAGGAGTCTGAGATTTTAACATCTTTGCAAACTAATTTATCCTGACAGTTTTATTAATGCTGGCAGAAGATATGAGACTCCTGGATCAGAAACAAAGGACTTTATTATTCACAGCACAGGAGGCAACATGAACTTCATGTTCACAGGGGTTCCTATTGGTGCATTGCCTAGGTGAATGCTACACATAAAGTCAGGAATGCTACACATAAATCCTGTGTTGTAGCTGATTAGCCCTAAGTACCTCCATTCTTATAAAGCCCCAATCTTATAAAGGGGGCTACAAGAAAACTTGCCCAACCTTTGTCTTGGAAAGACATATTACTTTTATTATCCTGGACAGCAAACTTATGTGTTTTCTACCTTAAGGAAATACTGGTTGTTATAAAAACTTCCCATATTTTCCAGAATAAAAGCTTATATAAGATATTCAGAAATGAAAGAGACAAATGGTGAATTATATGTGTGTATGTACATTTTCTTCTAATTACTTCATAATTTCTAATGTTTAGTTCTTTAATCCATATGAACTTTAAGGTCTCAGAAGACATTTGCTGTTACTTATAGCAAAGCATCCTAAATAAAGCAGAGAAGTGGACTATTCTAGCTATATAATTATGTATCAGTTTACACACAGGCATGGAAAGGAGACCAGATATAACAGAGATCAAACAGTTGGCAGTAGATACCTATAGAGAGGTGTCCATAAGTGAGTGTATTCAAAGGGCTTTCATATTTTGTTTCAAGTGTCTACATGTTTGCCTCTTATACAAATAAAACATGGATTACATAAGTATTAGTCAGCTTTCTCTAGGTGATGCTGAGGTTACAAAGAATCTCAAATTATTGGTACACAATAGTAGTAAATCTTCATTTCTAACTCAGTTATGCTGGGTTCACTATGGTTCTGTTCTACACTTCAGAAAATAAGCTGAAAAAATATCAGCTACCTATAATATAGGTTTCTGCGTAGGCCTGGAATATATCCCATTCTCTTATATTTCAATGGCGAAAGCAATGACCACAGATAAAGTCAGTGAGGCAGGGTTATTTAATCTATTTTCAGGGAAGGTTAGGAAAACAATTAGGAACAATAGTAAAATAATAGCATGTGCAACTTTTAAGAAAAATAAAGGGTCATTTTTTAAATGATGCAAGAATAAAAGAAAAGATAAGGGAAAAAAGAAAAGAAGGAAGGAAGGAAGGAGGGAGATTTAGCTACTGTGTTGCTAATAAGCTGGATATCAACCAGACTGGAGATAGAGAGACCACCTTCAAGGCTCTTGCTGTTATCTACACAAAAAATGAAAAACTGCTAGGAGGCATATCCAGTAATGAGGTAGGACCTATAGTGATATGACTTTCATCATTCTTAAAGAAACAGAATCTAAGAAAATTTTTACAATGAAGATGATGAAAAGATCAAATATTAAATATTTTAATTATAGGATGAAATCACTGAATAAATTGTTACTCAAGGTAAATTTTCCCTGTGTGAAAATTCAACTGTTTACCCAAAGTCAACATAGTAGCATTTTCAACATGCTAATTTATTGCTACATTAAATAAAAGGGTTATAAATTGTGATGTATACTAAAGTTATAAGAATAGACTTATATTGGAATAACTCAAATAATTTGTAGTATTGCCTATCTATGAAGCAAATTTTGCTATCTTATTATTTTAAGATATTAAAATAATGTTATGGGCTGAATGTCTGTGTCCTCTCAAAATTCATATATTGAAGCCCTCATCCCCAGTGTATTGGTATCTGGAGATGGGACCTTGGGAGGTACTTGGGTCAGGATAGCAGGGCCTTGGTCTTATGAAATTAGTGCCCTTACAAGAAGAGACCCAAGAGAGCTGACCCCAGCATATGAGCACACAGAGAGAAGGTGGATATGTGAGACGCCACCAGAAGTTGACAATGCTGGCACCCTGATCTCAGATATCTGCCTCCATAACTGTGAGAAAATAAATTTTTATAATGTAAGGCACTCATTCTATGGTATTTTGTTATGGCAGCCCAAGCTGACTAAGATTTGTTAACAAAATAAATAGGAGTCCAGACATGGCAGACCAAAAACAACAATTTAAAAACCCCCTTCACAGTGTTTCAATATTTGAAAGGATTCAATAAGTATGTAAATAACGGATAAATAACACTCTTCTTTGGGAACCAAGCTTCTTTGGGAACCAAGCCTTATCTATCTAGCCCAAATAATACAAAAAGCACTTGCCAAACTGGAGTGTTTAGATAATATCACATATCTTTTTACAATTTGATTTTGTGCTTTCCTCAGCTAATCTGAAGAACAGATTTTTTTCAAACAGATTGGTTAACGCCTGTTACTACAGCCAACACAGTATGGCTCCTTATGCTACGCTCCACTGAATGTTGAATGAATGAATGATTTCATTTTTACTTCAAGGTAAACTGTAAGTCCCCATGAATCTGTCTTGTCACCCCTCAGCTCCTGGACTTTCTAAAACGCTTTTCATCCACATAGATTCACTCTATACCCTATTTAAAGTATAGAAAAAACTCAGGCTGTTATAATATCCATTTCACTATTAAAAGCTGCTCTAGTTATGCACAAAGGTGGAGAGAAGATGGGATCAGTCTTACCAGTGACCTGTGTGGATGACAGTGAGCACTGTGGATAATAATAAAAAACAATAACTAACATTTATTGAGCAATTTATATGTGCCAGGCATGGTATTAAGAATCTTATAATAAACACTTAACTGTTAAAATAACCCTCTGTCAAAGATACTGTTATTATTGCCACTTTACAAATGAGGAAGCTGAAGTTAAAGGAATTTAAGTAAATATCTGGGTTATTTACTACCCATCATAGACATGATCACATAAAAAAGAAACCAAAGCTGGAAAAAAATACAGATTAAGACACAGCTACCAATTTCCTCTCTATTCTAGTTCCTTGATGCCGTGAAAATCTTTGTGTAGAAAGAAACTCCCTGGCTTTCCAAAATATGTTTGGTTAAAGAGATCTTTGTCATAGAAATACAGGCTCTATTAGGATCACACACACACACACACACCACACACACACATACACACACACACACACACACACACACACAATACTAGAGTTTCATTTATTACTCGACATGATGTATATATTTTTTGCCTTGCAACTTCCAGGCATTCACCAGTCACACTCCAGCAACATCACACCATTTCTGTATTATCAGAAATGTATCCAAATATGATTTCCCCAAAGATAAGTGGCCCATAGGGAGAGTTTGATGAATGCCCTCCTGCAGAGGATTTTTAATGGATTTTTACTTCTGCCTAACCTTCTTTAGTTGAGGCTCTGTTGAAGGTGAGGCAATACCAGATGATCTGTTAGGGCCCTTTCTAAGCCTCAAGCTCTATTATAGAGATGCTAATATCCTGAGGAACTCAAGAACCTTCACCATCTATTATATCTATTGTTCAAATTCATGGAATTTCCTCTGGTGCTGTTGCATAACATTTTCTTTTTTAATATGTTAAATTATTCAATTCACTTCCATTCTTCTCTACCCAACCCCAGCCCCTTCTAATACCATGCTTTCTGAATATATGCTGCCAGAAGGAATAACTCTTGCAAATTAATAAGGCTTGTCATAGAAAATGTCAATATAATATTGGAATAACAGAGCAATAAACTGAAAGCAATTCCATAAAGTAATGGTGCACGTCTAAAAAAAATCTGTCCTTTGTCAGGTTTTTAGTGAGTTTTAATAAGAGATCTAATTTTGTTAAAGTAAAAATTATTTTATTAATATGTTTTATGTGATAGGATTTTATTAAAATAAACTCTCCATTGTTTTCTTTTTTATCATTAAGAAAACTCTCCTTTTTTATAGAAATTATTTCTGTGGAATATACAGCAATTAATAGTGAAGAAATTCTAATAAGATATAAAACAAGTTTGTTTACTAAATATATTTCAAATATCTTAGTATATATATCTCATGTGGCTAAATTTGGCACCCCATGGAAGAAGTAAACAACATAAAACTACTAAATGGGGCCTAAATTATTTAGATAAAGAATAAATACATCCCAATTCAAATTTAGGGGGCTAGAAGAATTACACAGTTCTATAAGTCTACAATGAATTCCATAGTATTGTCATTACTAAGGATGAAAACATTAAAGTAATTTTCCAAATAAGAGTTTTATGAAAATGTTATAATATATGCATAAAAGCACATATATATGTATATATGTATCTATATAAGAGATGATATGTGAGAGTACATTTTGATGTGTAAATTGCACATATTATTGACCCTCTTAGGAAATACTGCATTCCCCATACTTTATACCCCCTTTGCAATAGCACTTATTCCCTCCTAAAATAGTAAGTATGCAATTATACTTAGTATGTTAATCGCTTATTGGCTAACTTCCACTACAAAATATGATCATGCAGGGTGGGATCTTCTTTTAAAACTCTTTTATTATATGAAAATTTAAACATATGGAAAAGTAGGCAAAATAGTATAATGTACCTCCCCACTCAAGTACTCATTACCAACTTTATTATCAACTCATGGACATCTTTTTACATCTATACCCATATATTCTACATATACTCTGGATTATTTTGAAATAAATCTTGGACTACCTATCATTTCATCTGTAAATAGTTTAGCATGTACCTCTATAAGACAGAGACTGTGTAAAATATGAAACTGTAATGCTACTCTCGCATCTAAACAAAGTTAACAGTAATATCTTAATTCCATCAACTATCTAATCAGTGTTCTAAATTCACTTGTGTCACTTATTTTTTACAAATGTTTGAATGAAGATCCAAATAAGTATCTTCACTAAAAAAACATACATATAAGAATCTAAGACACACGGTGAGTATTAAGCTTGCTTACTACTAGGCGAGGCAGGGAAAATTTGATCCAACACAAAGAAGCTAGGTTCTGTGGGACAAGGTCTTCAGAATAAGTAGCAAAGAATAATCACAGACCATTTGTTGAAGTATGAGAATTTACTCATGTGTAGGAATATACAACAGCCCCTTAGAAGATTGTCACCTAACAGAAGGCAAGGACAGGGTTGTGTAAAGCCTTATAAGGAAAAGCAATTGATCTTTTTAAAACAAATCCTTTGGCTTGCTGGTTCACAGCAGGGCTGAGCAGAGGCAAGTTGCTGACCCCAGTTCCCTTTATTGAGTACAGATAGTGTAGCTGAGTCACAAACTGCAGACTGTCACAAAGTTCATTATCAGGCTGTTGTTCTGCTGATTCTGACCAATTTTCCAAGAAGACTTGGTCCTACCTGCTTAACTTGCAACCTCCTCCACCTTCCTGATTCTGGATCATGTAGAAGACAAATCCTTTGCTTGGGCTCAAAGCTCAGAGAGATTTTCTTTGTTAATACATTGAAACTGTTTGATTCATCTCTTACATCTTTTATAAGTTTCCACTCTTCTCCAGACAAGATAAACAAATTGCCAATAAGCACATGAAAAGTTTCCCAACATCATTAGTCATTAGGGAAGTGTAGATCAAAACCACAATGAGATACCACTTCACACCCACCAGGATAACTATAATCAAAAAGACAGTAACAAGTGTTTATAAGATATAGAGGCACTGGAACCCTCTTATACTGCTGGTAGGAATGTGAGATGGTGGAGCCACTTTGGAAAATATTTTGGCAGTTCTTCAAAAAGTTGTACATAGAGTTACCATATGACCCAGCAATTGGATTCCTGGTTATATATCCAAGAGAACTGATAACACATCTATACAAATGTTCATAGCAGCACGATTCACAATAACCAAAAGTGAAAACAGCTTAATGTCTACCAGCTGGGAACAGGTAAACAAAATGTGATCTATCCATACAGTGGAATATTATTCAGCCATCGAAAAGAATGAAGTACTAATAGATACGTGAGTATACACATTAATGAATCTTGAAAATATGCTAAGTGAAATAAGCCAGACACAAAAAGCTACATTTTGTATGATTCCATTTATATGAATGTCCAGAATAGGCAAATCCAGAGAGATAGAAAGTAGATTACAGCTTGTCAGGGGCTGTGGGAAGGTGCATTGGGGAGTGACAGCTAATGAGTAAAGATTTTCTTTGGGGGGTGATGAAAATATGCTAGAATTCAATAGTGGTGATGTTGCTAAAAAACATTCAATTGTCCACTTTAAAAGGGTGAATCTTATGCTATGAAAATTATCTCTCAAATTTTAAAAGTACTTAAAACTTTTACACCAGTGCTGTATTAGTACAGTTTTGAAGGAACAATAAACCAGACTCCAACGTAATTTGTAAAGATTTAACATAACATAAAGGAAGCATGTGCATTTGTAAGAGTATGTGTGTTCATAGGGAAATACACAGACATGTTAACAAGCATTGTGTCTAGGTGGTAGAATTGGGGATGAATTGTATTTTCTTTTCTCTTTTTTATATTTTCTAAAATTTCCACAATGAGTCAGAACAAAAATAAACATATTTTTTTACAAACAACCCAAAAACTCCCATCTGTAAATATGCATATATTGATATATTTGGTAGTGTCCCACAGTTCTCTTAGGTTCTCTTCATTTTTCTTCATGGTTTTTTCCTTTCTGCTGCAGAGACTGGAAAATTTCAATGACTTATCTTCAAGTTCATTGATTCTTTTTTCTATCTGCTCAAATCTGTTGTTAAAAATTTCTAGTGAATTTTTTTATTGTGATTATTATACTTCTCAGATCCAGCATTTCTGTTTGGTTCCTCCTTCTTATAATTTCTATCTCATTGTTGATAATCTCTATATAGTGAGACAAAATTATCTTGGTTTCCTTCAGTTCACTGTCTATGATTTCCTTTAGCTCTTTGAGTATACCTTAGACAGTTACTTTATAAAGTCCGTGTTTAATAAGTCCAGCATCTGGGTTTTCTCAAAGATCATTTCTATTAACTTCTTTACTTCCTGTGAATGGGCCATACTTAACTGTTCTTGAGTGATATCAGCAACATGGTGACATAAGACGTTCCTTCTTTTTCTCCCTCCATCTAAATTAATGAATTAGTTATTCATTCACTAACAAAACACCTTGGAAGGTCTTTTAGGTCCTAGGACCTTACTCTTAGGGACTCAGGAGAAGTCCTGCCCACGAGTGCAACTGATAAGAGACAGGACAAACCTTTATATAGACTAAGAACCAGCAGAGCCAACAAAATAGCCTAGACCCTTTCACTACTGTCTGGCAAAAATTGGATGAGTCCCAACCCAGGCAGGCACTCATGAATGAGAGAAAAACTCACTGAAGTCTACCCCTCTTGAAGAGAGACTCTAGTACACCATTAGAGAAAAAAAAAAAAAAAGAAGAAGAAGAAAAATATGGGTTTTACTGGCAGGGAAGGTGGTAAAAGAATCTTCTATGGTGCTGCCTCTACCCCAAGGAAACACTAAACAGGACTGACTTATCTGGCAGAGGTGACCTGTCCTGTGGGGAAAAGGAAAGCGGTGAGTGCTCAGCTGTGCTAGCCAGGCATGGACCTGGCTGGAGAAATCCATTCCTCTCCACCAGTCCACAAAGAACTGAGGTGGGAGTTCTACTACTAGGGGGAGGAAGGATATTGGAAAAGAGGCAGGTAAGAATTTCAAACAGTGTTAAAGGGATTGTGCTCAGCAGGAATTCCACCCATAAGCCTCTGAAAATACCACTCCTGGGGATCTTCCTACCAGATCCACAACACCCCCAACCCACTGAGTGCTAAGCCCACACCTCCCCCCAACTCTCCTTGTGCGTGCTCCTAAGTGTATCTGTGAGAGCAAGCTCTGGTAGACAGGGAGTACTCAGAAAACAGGGAGCAGTCAGTGAGCAATGAGGAAACCACAAACATGAACTATAATACCACCTCCTCAAAAACACAAGAAAGATTTCCAATAGCCAGCCTGGTGAATTATAAGAACCAGACAAGACATAAAAGTTTACAAATTCAGCCACAAGTGACAGCAAGAAGAGTGGAGTAGGTTCACCTTTAAAAACACAGAGGCAAAACTCAGATACCATAGAACAAAACCATAGAACATAACACTCCTTCTGCTGAAGGCAATGAGCACAGAGTTAAGGAGGAACCTGCTCCTTCAACTGGGAGAGCACCAGTCCATAACTACAAGGAGTATGAAAAGCCAAGGAAATATGGCATCACAAAAAGAAAATAACAATTCTGCAGCAACCAAGCTTACAGGCATAAAATATTGTGATTTAACTGATAAAGAATTTTAAATTGCAGTTATGAAGAAAAGCAATGTTACAAAAAAAACTTAGAAAGGCAATTCAATAAAATCAGTAATAAAGTATATGAACAAAATGAGTTCTTTTCCAAAGATATTGAAATTATAAAACAGAACCAAACAGAAATTCTGGAGCTGAAGAATTTATAAATGAGATGAAGAATGCAATAGAGAGCATCTGTAGCATGGAAGAGCAGATGGAGAAAAGAATAAGTGACATGAAGGATAGGAATTTTGTAATAGGAATTTTGTAATAACACAGAAGAGACAAAAGAACAGAGATTTGAAAAGCATGAAGAAAGCCTATGTGAGCCATAGAATTCCATAGAAAAGACAAACATAAGAAAAATTGGGGTCCCAGAAGGAGAAGGCAGCAGAGAGTTTACTTAAAAAATATAATAGCTGAGAACTTCTCAAACCTAGGGAAAGACTTCTACATACAAGTCCATGAAGCTAATAGAGCACCATATTTTCTTAATGCCAAAAGGTATTCTCCAAAACACATTATAATGACATCGTCAAAAATCAATGATAGGGCTTCCCTGGTGGCGCAGTGGTTGAGAGTCCGCCTGCCGATGCAGGGGACGCGGGTTCGTGCCCCGGTCCGGGAGGATCCCACATGCCGCAGAGCGGCTGGGCCCGTGAGCCATGGCTGCTAAGCCTGCACGTCCGGAGTCTGTGCTGTGCAACGGGAGAGGCCACAACAGTGAGAGACCCGTGTACCGCAAAAAAACCCCAAAACAAACAATGATAAAGAAAGAATCTTAAAGGCAGTGGAGGGGGGGAAATGTAGCCTACAAAGAAACTACCATTAGCTATGAGTAGATTTCTCAAGAAACTCTACAAACCAGAAAAGAATGGAATGACATAATCAGTGTTAAAAGATAAAATCTGCCAGCCAAGACTACTTTTTCCAGCAAAGTTATCCTTCAGGAGAAATAAAGGCTGCCCAAGACAATGAACAGCTGAGGGAGGTCACCACCACTAGACCTGCCTTGAAAAGGTGCTGAAAGGAGTTCTTCAAACCAAAATGATAAGATGCTAATCAGCAACATGAAAACATATTCAAGTACGTAACATACAGATAAAGGTGAAAATATATATAGACAGACTTAGAAAATTGTAACTTTATATTAGGATGATGCTTTAATAATTCAACTATAGTATAAAGGCTAAAGGAAAAGAGTAGTAAAAGTAACAATAGCTACTATAAATTGTTAACAAATATACAACATCAAAAGAGGTAAATTGTAACATCAGTAATATAAAAGGGAGGAGTAAAAGGTGGAGACTTTATAGGCAATCGAAGCTAAATTGCTATCAGCCTGAAATGGAATGTTTTATTTTTAAGTTATTTTATGTAAGCCACAAAGTAAAAACCTGGAGCAAGTCCACAATAGGCAAAGAGATGGGAAACAGAGCATACCACCATGCAAAATAACCAATTTACAAAGCTAGACAGAAAGAGAAGGAAAAAGAAATAATGGAAATACAAAACAACCAGAAAGCAATTAATAAGATGGCATTAGTAAGCCCTTACATATCATTAATTACTCTAAATGTAAATGGACTGAATTCATCAATCAAAGGCACAGAGTAGCTGGATGGGTCAAAAAACAGGACCCAACTATATGTTGCCAACAAGAGGCCCACTTGATTCTTAAGGATGTACATAGACTCAAAGAGAAAGGATGGAAAAAAATTTTCCATGTAGGTGGAAAACAAAAGAAAGCAGGGGAAGCTATACTTATCTCAGGCAAAATAGACTTTAAGCCAAAAATGGTAACAAGAGACAAGGAAGCTCATTATATAATGATAAAGGGATCAATCCATCAAGAAGGTATAGCAATTGTTAGTGAATATGCACTCAACATTGGAACACTTAAATATACTAACAGATATGAAGGGAGAAATAGACAGTACAATAATAGTAGGGGATTTCAACATCCCACTTTCAACAGTGAATAGATCATCCAAACAGAAAATCAACAAGAAAATGATGGATTTGAACCAAACATTAGACCAAATGGACCTAAAAGATGTCTATAAAACATTCCATCCAACGGGAGCAAAATACACATTCTTCTCAAGTGCACATAGAACATTCTCAAGAATAAATCATATGATAGTACACAAAACTAGTCTTAATAAATTTAAGAAGATTGAAATTATACCAAGTATATTTTCTGACCTCAGTAGTATGAAACTAGAAATCAACAACACAAGGAAACCTGGAAAATTTACAAATATGTAAAAACTAAACAACACACTGCTCAACAGCCAACAAGTCAAAGAAGAAATCAAAAGAAAAATCAAAGACTACCTCAAAACAAATAAAAATGGAAATATAACATACCAAAACCTACACTGCAAAAGCAGATCTGAGAGAGAAGTTTATGGTGATAAGTACATACATTAAGAAATTAGAAAGATCACAAATAAATAACCTTACTTTACACCTCAAAGAACCAGAAAAAGAAAAACAGCTTAAGCCCAAAGTTAGTAGAAGGAAGGAAATAATGAAATCAGAGTGGAAGTAAATAAAACAGAAACCATAAAACAATAGAAAATATAAATAAAACTGAATGCTTTTTTTAAAAAAAGATAAACAAAATTGATAAACCTTTAATGAGACTAAGAAAGAGAGAAGACTCAAATAAAATCAGAAATGTAAGAGGAAAAATGACAAACGATACTACAGAAATACACAGGATAATAAGAGACTACTATGAACAATTAGATATCAACAAGTTAGACAACCTGGAAGAAATGGATAAGTTCCTAGAATCATACAACCTACCACGAACGAAACAAGAAGAAACAGAATGTCTGAACAGGAAGAGTAAGGAGACTGAATCAGTAATCAAAACCCTCCCAACACAGAAAACCCCAAAACCAGATGGCTTCAATGGCAAATTCTAGCAAACACTTAGAGAAGAATTCATGCCAATCTTTCTCAAACTCTTCCAAAAAAAAAAAAATTGCAGAGAAGGGAACTCTTCTAAACCCATTCCACGAGACCATTCCACGAGATGCCAAAGCCAGATAAGGACAACACAAAAAAGAAAACTACAGGCCAATATTCCTGGTGAAAAAAGATGCAAAGTGTCTCAATAGGGCTTCCCTGGTGACGCAGTGGTTGAGAGTCCGCCTGCCGATGCAGGGGACACAGGTTCGTGCCCCGGTCCAGAAAGATCCCACATGCCGCAGAGTGGCTGGGCCCGTGAGTCATGGCCGCTGAGCCTGCACGTCCAGAGCCTGTGCTCCACAATGGGAGAGGCCACAACAGTGAGAGGCCCATGTACAGAAAAAGAAAAGAAAAAAGTCTCAACAAATATTAGCAAGCCAAATACAAAAACGCATTAAAAGGATTATACACCATGATCAAGTAAGATTTATCTCTGGGATGCAGGGATGGTTCAACATATTCAAATTAATAAATGTGATAAACCACATTAGTAGGATGAAATATAAAAATCATATGATCATCTTAATAGATGTAGAAAAATAATTTTACAAAATATCCTTTCAAAATAAAAACCCTAAGACTGGGTATAGAAGGAACATACTTCAACATAATAAAGGTCATATATGACAAACTCACAGCTACAGTTATATTCAATACCAAAAAAATTAAAAGCTTTTCCCCTAGAATCAGGAACAAGGGTGCCCACTCTCACCAATCTTATCTAACATAGTACTGAAGTCCTAGCTAGAGCAATCAGGCAAGATAAAGAAATAAAAGGCATCCATATTGGAAAGGAAGAAGTAAAATTGTCATTATTTGCAGTGATATGATCTTATATATTGAAAATCCCGAAGATTCAACTTAAAATCTGTTGGAACTAATTAATGAATTCAGTAAAACTGCAGGATATAAAGTTAATACACAGAAGTCAGTTACATTTCTATACACTAACAGTGAAACA
This sequence comes from Pseudorca crassidens, assembly GCF_039906515.1. NCBI lineage: Eukaryota > Metazoa > Chordata > Mammalia > Artiodactyla > Delphinidae > Pseudorca > Pseudorca crassidens. The sequence continues at coordinate 123,874,856 of NC_090300.1, read as the reverse complement.
TCTAAAAAAGAAATAAAGAAGCTGTCCGTTTACAATAGTATCAACACAATAAAACATTTAGGAATAAATTTAACCACGGATGTGAAAGATCTGTACAATAAAAACTACAAGACTTTGTTCAAAGAAATCAAAGAAGACACAAATAGAAAGACATCTCTTGTTCATGGAAGAGTTTATATTGTTAAAATGTCCATTCTACCCAAAGACATCTATAGATTCAACACAGTCTCTATCAAAATTCCAAAGGCATTTTTCACAGAAATATAAAAAATGATCCTAAAATTTGTATAGAATCACAAAAGACCATGAATAACTAAAGAAATCATGAAGAAGAAAACCACAGGCACCACACTTCCTGATTTCAAACTACTACGAAGATATAATAATTAAAACAGTATGGTACTGGTATAAAAATAGACACAGATCAGTGGAACAGAACAGAGAGCCCAGAATCAAACCCCTATATATATGGTCAACTAATATTTGATAAGGAAGTCAAGAACATCCAATGGGGAAAGGATAGTCTCTTCAACAAATGGTGTTTGAAAAACTGAATAATCACATGCAGAAAAATGAAATGAAATTAGACCCATATCTTAACACTACTCACAAAATTAACTCCAAATGGATCAAAGACTTAAATACAAGACCTGATATTGTAAAACTCCTAGAAGAAAACATAGGGAAGAAGCTCTTTTACATTGGTCTTGGCAATGATTTTTTTTTTTTTTTGGATATAACACCAAAAGCACAAACAACAACAGAAAAAAAAATTAAAACTACATCAAGCTTAAAACCTTCTGCAGTGCAAAAGAAACAATTAACAAAGTAAAACGACAATCTACAGAGTGGGAGAGAATATTTGCAAACCATGTATCAGATAAGGGGTTAATATTGAAAATTTATAAAGAACTCATATAACTCAATAACAACAAACAAACAATGTTTGACTGAAAAATGGACAGAGGAACTAAATAGACATTTTTCCAAAGAAGGCATCTAAATGACCAACAGGTACATGAAAAGGTGCTCAAGATCACTAATCATCAGGGAAATGCAAATCAAAACCACAATGAGATATTACCTCAGACTTATGAGAATGACTATCATCAAGAAGACAAAAGATAACTGTTGGTGAGAAGAAAAAAGAACCCTTGTGCACAGTTGGTGGGTTTGTAGTTTCGTCCAGTCACTTTGGAGAACAGTATGGAGGTTCCTCAAAAAATTAAATATAGGACAACTGTATGATCCAGCAATCCCACTTCTGGGTATATATACAAAGGAAATGAAAACAGGTAATTGAAGAGATATATGCACTCCCATGTTTATTGCAGAATTGTTTACAATAGCCAAGATATGGAAACAATCTAAATGTCCAGCAACAACAGATGAATGGATATACAAAATGGAATACTATTTAACCATGAGAAAAAAGGAAATCCTGCCATTTGCAACAACATGGATGGACCCCAACATTATGCTAAATGAGATAAGTCAGACAGAGAAAGACAAACACTGCATGATATCCCTTATATGTGGAATCTAAAAAACAAAGAAACAAACAAAAAAATGGATTCAAAACAACAGAGTAAAATGGTGGTTACCAAAACCTGGGGAGGGGGATGCATAGGGGGAGAGGAAGAGCTGTTGTTTAAGGGTAACTAACTTGCAGCTAGTAGATAAATAAGTCCTAGAGATCTATTACACATTGAAGACAACAAAGCTGTATTAAAAACATTAGGCTTGCTAAAGACTGGGTCTTAAGTGATCCCACCACTAGAAGAAATGATAATTATGTAATGTGATAGAGGTGTTAGCTACTGGTACAATGACAATCATATTGCAATATAAATATATCAAATCAATATGTACTGCACCTTTAGCTTACACAATGTTATATGTTAATTACATCTCAAAAATAAATAAATAACACCACAAAATTCACTGTTCATACTAATATTCAGGCATTTTTCTTGAATAAGGGTTCCTTTGATTGTTATAAGACTTTGGTTAATTACCAAATTCTGAAAGAGTTGATTCTGACCAATTATGCCAGTGTTTTCACTGCTTTTAGGAGGTTTTATTCCACTATTCTAGAAGTGCTTCTCCATGGTTCCTTTTTGAGGAGAATGATATTTATAGACCATAATATGGTTCTGGAAATGCTCATTGCTATTGCTCTTTGGTCTTCTATTCTTTCTAGACTGTCTCTGTTTTAGGACTGGAATATGAAAATTAAAATAATAACACTTCATAAGTTCAATACATTTAGTCCATACTTTAGGACTACAGGATTTTTACTTATTTTTATCAACCTTAATCTGTATTTACTTTCTCCCATAATGAAAACCATAGATCTCAACAAAACCAAGAAATTTTTGTTAGCATATTATTGGGATAGATTCCTAGAAGTAGGATTACTAGGTCAAAGGGTAAACATATACATAGTTTTGCTAGATATTGTCAACTCCGCCTTCACAGAGATTGAACCAGTTTGCATTCCTACTGCAAATACACAAGCATGTCCTTTTCCCCCACTGACACACCAACAGAATATGTTGTCAAACATTTAGATTTTGACACTGAGAAATAGTATCCTGTGTAGTTTTTTTTTTAATTCTTTAAAGTCTATTTATATTACAAGTGTTTTTTATTGAAATATATTTGACATATAACACTGTGTACATTTAAGGTGTACAACATGTTGATTTGATATATTTATATACTGTAGTACGATTGCCATTGTGACGATAGTTGGCACCTCTATCATGTCACATATCCGTGTAGTTTTTTTTAATGAAAAAAAATCTTCGTTAGAGTGCTATAAAATGTAAGGTGCTATAATATTATAATATAGGTAGTTTGCAATAAAATTTTATTAAACAATTACAAAAGATTTTAGTTGTAACAGATTCTCTCTTTTAAGCCTGACCATTCTCTACATTACATTGAACTTTGTCTTGAGTAGGTTTTTTGTTTTGTTTTTATTATCTGTTACCATACAAAGATATTACATTATTATTGACTATATTCCCCATACTATGCATTTTGTACCCATGACTCATTCGTTTTGTAACTGGAAGTTTGTACCACTTAATTTCCCTTACCTGTTTCTCTCATCCCCCTACCCCCCTCCCTCTGGTAACTACCTGTTTTTTCTCTGTATCTTTGATTCTGTTTCTGTTTTATGTTTGCTATTTTGTTTTGTTTTTTAGATTCCACATACAGGAAATCATACGGGATTTGTGTTTCTCTGTCTGACTTATTTCACTTAACGTAATATCCTCTAGGTCCATCCATGTTGTCGCAAATGGCAAGCTTTCATCATGTTTTATGGCTGAGTAATAGTCCATTGTATTATATACCACATCTTCTCTATCCATTCATTTATCAATGGGCAATTAGGTTGTTTCCATATCTTGTCTATACTCAATAATGCTGCAAGGAACAGGGGTGCATATATCTTTTCAAATTAGTGCTTTTGTTTTCTTTGATAAATACCCAGGACTGAAATTGCTGGATTGAATGGAAGTTCTATTTTTAATTTCTTGAGGAAACTCCATACTGTTTTTCATAGTGACTGCACCAATTTACAGGCTCATAAACAGTGCATTAGGGTTCCCTTTTCTCCACATCCTCGACAACACTTGTTATTTGTTGTCTTTTTGATAATAGTCATTCTGAGAGATGTAAAGTGATACCTCTTTGTGGTTTTCATTTGCATTTCCCTGAGTATTAGTGGTATTGAGCATCTTTTCACATTCTTATTCGTCACTTGTGTATCTTCTTTGTAAAAATGTCTACTCAGGTCCTAGGCACATTTTTAATTGGGTTTTTTTTTTATGTTGAAGTGTACGAGTTCTTTGTATATTTGGGGTATTAACTCCTTACCAGATATATCATTTGCAAATATCTTCTCCTAATAAGTAGGCAGCCTTTTCATTTTGTTGACAGTTTACTTCACTGTGCAAAAACATTTTAGCTTGATGTCATCCCATTTGTTTATTTTTGCTTTTTTTTCTCTTGCCTGAGGACGCATATCCAAGAAACTATTGCTAAGACTGATGTCAAAGAGTGTACTGTCTATGTTTTATTCTAGTTTTATGGTTTCAGGTCTTACATTTAAGTATTTAATCCATTTTGAATTTATTTTTGTATATGGTATGAGAAAGTAGTCCAGTTTGATTCTTTTGTACATAGCTGTTCAGTTTTCCCAACACCATTTATTGAAGAGGCTTTCGTTTTCCTATTTTATATTCTTGCCTCCTTTTTATAGATTAATTGACCATATAAGTGTGTTTTTTTCTGGCCTCTCTATTCTGTTACATTGCATTGATCTATGTGTCTGTCTTTGTGCCAGTACCATACTGTTTACGTTACTGAAGCTTTGCATTATAGTTTGAAATGAGGAAGCATGATGCCTCTAGCTTTGTTCTTCTTCTCAAGATTGTTTTGGCTATACAGCATCTTTTGTTTGTCCATACAAACATTCCTCATGAGGATCACATACTGGGCCACAAACAAGTTTCAGTAAGTTTAAGAAGACTGAAATCATATCAAGCATTTTTCTGACCACAATGCTATGAGACTAGAAATCAACTACAAGAAAAAATGCAGAACACACAAACACATAAATGCTAAAAACATGCTACTGAACAAGCAATGGGTCACTAAAGAAATCAAAGGGAAATCAAAAAATACCTGGAGAAAAATAAAAATGAAAAACACAAGATCCAAAATCTGTGGAATGTAGCAAAAGCAGTTCTAAGAGAGAAGTTTATAGCACTACAAGCCTACCTCAGGAAACAAGAATAATCTCATATAAAAAACACCTAACCTCACACCTAAAGGAATTAGAAAATGAAGAACAAATAAACCCAAAGTTAGTAGAAGGGAAGAAATAATAAAGATCAGAATGGAAATAAATGAAATAGAGACCAAAGAAACTACAGGAAAAAGATTAATGAAACTAAGAGTTGGTTCTACGAAGAGATAAACAAAATTGATAAACCTTTAGCCAGACTCATAAAAAAAAGGAGAGGGCCCAAATAAACAAAATTAGAAATAAAAAAGGAGAAGTTACAACTTACACCACAGAAATACTGAAGATCATAAGAGATTAGTGTGGACAATTATACACCAATTTAAAAAAAAACAACCTAGAAAAAATGAACAAATTCCTAGAAATGTACAATTTCCCAAGACCAAATCAGGAAGAAATAGAAAATATGGAAAGACCAATTACCAGTAATGAAACTGAATTAATTAAAAAAAAAAAAAAAAAAAAAAAAACAAAAACTCCCAACAAACAAGGGTTCAGAACCAGACAACTTCACAGGTGAATTCTACCAAACATTTAGAGAGGAGTTAATACCTATCCTTCTCAAACTATTTCAAAAAATTGTAGAGGAAGGACTGCTTCCAAACTCTTTCTAGGAGGCCAGCATCACCCTGATAACAAAACCAGATAAAGACATCAAAAAAAAAGAAAAAGAAAAGAAAAGAAAAAATTTACAGGCCAATATCACTGATGAACATAGATGCAAAAATTCTCAACAAAATATTAGCAAATCAGAACCCTAGTGTAGTTTTATTTTGTAATTCTCTCATTTTCAAAACAAAAAAAGTTTAACATATTTTTATTAGGTTGAAAGCCATTTGCATTTTTTCCTGTGAAGTATCTGTTCTACTCTCTAATTCATTTTTTAATGAGGCTACTAGTCTTTTTCTTCTTTTTAAAAAAGTTACTTATGTAAGTTACAATTTCTTTTTTCAATTCTGCTATTTGTTCTTTTACTTTGTTTTGATGCTTTTTTACATGCAAGAAAAGCATTTTTTTAAATCATCAAATTTATCAATATATTTTCTTAATACTTCTAGATATTAAGTTGCAGTGAGAAAAGTTTCTTGCCACTTTTAGATTATAGAAGTGTTCACTTATGTTTCCCTCTAGTTACTGCATGGTTTTATATTTTACATTTGACCCTGATTCATTTGGAATTTATCTGGTGAATGGTGTAAGAAATGAATGAGAGCAGAGTTCTTAGCTTTTTTTTTTTTGGCTGATATTTTCCAAGTACCCACAACAAGTAACTAGCCCATATTAGGGGCTCTGAAAATATTCAGTGAGTGTATGACTAAGTGAATAAGAGGAAGTTAGGAATAAACATTCATTTAACAACTAAAACACCCCAGGTGATTTAACTTACATTATTTCAGTAAATCTTTATAACAACCCTCTAAGGTGTTTTTGTTTGCAAATTTTTTTAATCATTAAAGAGGAAACAAGTCCAGAGAGATGAGGCACTTGGTTCAAGACTGAACCACCGGTGAGTGGTAGAGCTGTAAACCAGTGTGCCATTCTTGATTTGTCTGACTCACCATGCGTGCATGTACATGGATGTTCACTGCAGGGCAGTGTGCTTTTCAAGATCCTAGATCTGGATTTAGACAGATTTATAGGCTCTTACCTTATCTCCACCACTTTCTAGTCCTGGCCAATTTATTTAACTCTCTATGCCTTGGGGTTTTGTTTTTGTTTTGTTTTTAATCTATGATATTGTTCCTACTTCATAAATTTATTGTGAGAACTAAATGAGAAAATGCATGCAAAAGTCTTAGATCATGGTACATGTAAGGGCTTGGTAAATATTAGTCACTGTTATTTATTCACTTTCTCTTTTCTACCTTTCTTCCACTGGCTTGATCATCAAATATCCAAAACATCTTTAAAGGGTTTGGTTATATGCAACGCAGCCAATTTCTTTCTACTGTGTGCTTTCAGGTATATCACTTTCCCAACAGCCCTCTTGACAGTGTACACTTAAAATTCTTACCATTGAAATTTTTAGAATTTTTTAAAAGTCTTAAAATTCTAACCCACTAATGGTTTAGCTCTAAGGTAGCTACCTTATTTTTGGAAAGGCATAGTTAAAATACATTTGAGCATAAGGAACCAGACAAGTTAACGGTATCAGCTGGATGCAATGTTTGACCCTCAGGGGATAAACACAAGAGGGGCATATTTCCAAGTACAAGGTTAGCAGTGACATATCAAGACGGCTAAGGATGTTGGGCAGCAGCATATTGGGGAAGGGTCAAAGAGAGCACATGGGGTGGTGAGCTATTTCGTGTTCAACTCTATTTCATGTTCCAAAGCTTAGACCTGTGTTCCTTGTGCTTGACCTACATGTTCAGAAATCCTCCCCACTACCTCTTCATACAGCCAACATTATCCTTCTTCTTAGGGTATATATCTGGATCATTTTATAAGCAACTCCCCTGGCCTCACCCATGGTCAGTGCTGTGAACACCACACTATGGGCAGTCTGAAGTTGGGACTGAAAATAGGAAGCCGACTCTTGAATCAGCCTCCAACCAGTCTGATAATCTTATGGGGTAAGCAAGCAGGGGGTTACCTCAACCATATATGGGTCCTTACCTACTACCTTTCAGCCCAGCCTTTGGATCTGGAACAGAAAGAAGATCACCAGTAGACTGGGGATTAGGCAGGGCAAGGATGGGAGGAAGGGATTACAAAGGATGTGAGGAAACTTGGGGAATGATGGATATGTTCATTATCTTGAGAGTGGTGATGCTATTATGAGTGGATGACTACATCAAAGTTTATCAAATCATATACATTAAACATATGCCATTTATCATATGTCAAATACACTTCAAAAAGGCTGTTTTTAAAAAATAGTCATGGAATTAAAAAATAAATAAAAGCATACAAAACAAAAGAGAGAGAGAAAGAGAGAGATTTAGGAGTTAAAATTGACCTGGTTGGGTGACTAGTTAGTGAAGCAGGCTAAGCTGACTTTCCCATCTTGCTTGGAGAACCAGGGTATGGGAGAGAGGCACAAGTTTGAAGTGAGAGAGGTATGTGAAAGGATTCTGAAAACTGTAGGGGAAAAAAGTACCAATACTAGTAAGAAGTACTTATTTTTCTAGATGCTGAACATACAACTGTTTTAATTTTATTTTCTTGTGTTAAGAACATCATCATGAGATCTATCTTATCAAATTTTAAGTGCAAAATACATTATTGTTGACTACAGACACAATGTTGTACAGCAGTCATCTAGAGTTTATTCATTTTACATAACTGAAACTTTATACATGTTGATTAGTAACTCCCCATTTCACCCTCCTGCAGCCCCTGGCATCCATCATTCCACTTCCTGATTCTATGAATTTGACTAATTTAGTTATCTCCTATAAGTAGAATCATGCAGTATTTGTCCTTCTGTTATATGCTTTTTCAATTTAGCGTAATGTCCTAAAGGTTTATCCAAAGTATAGTTAACTGTCCTCCCAAGACAGAAAAGCTATGAAAGGAAGCACAAAATTAATACTTGAGCAGTGGCAGAAACGAGTGCTAGGGGAACTCAGAGTGCGCTGTTCTGCTATTGAGTGGTAATGGAAGCCTGCTTCACTCCTTCCTGAGTTAATTAGTTAGAAAAAAATGTCAGTCCCATACAGGCACAGTGTCAAGTTAATTACATGAAATATAAGACCCATTTGAGTTGCATTTGCTAAAATCTTAGAAACATTCCAGTATTAGTGATTGCTTTATACTTTTACTGAAAGAGTGATTTATGATTAGAAAAATGGTGAATAAAACTAATTCATAACAGAAGCTCATAACTTTTAGAATAAAGTCTTAATAATAAGATTTTTGACAAATATTTGAGGACATTAATTAGTGTTTTTGAGGAGGGACCAGTAATTGAAAGGCGTTGTCTGTCTTATTACCCTCTACCTTTGAGTTATTTGCATTCGTCTCATTCAAACTACCAGCCCAGTAAGGATGGAATGCTTGTCTCATTTCTGTATCTCCCAGACAGCTCCCAAAACTGTCCCTAAACAGAGCTTTGAAAGAGGTGATGCTGAATAAATATTTATTGAATGGACTGGGATAGATGCCCTCTTATCCAAAGCAATCATGTACTTTTTCAATTAATAAAAAATTTTAGGGCTTCCCTGGTGGCACAGTGGTTGAGAGTCTGCCTGCCGATGCAGGGGACACGGGTTCGTGCCCCGGTCTGGGAAGATCCCACATGCCGCGGAGCGGCTGGGCCCGTGAGCCATGGCCGCTGAGCCTGCGCGTCCGGAGCCTGTGCTCCGCAAAGGGAGAAGCCACAACAGTGAGAGGCCCGTGTACCGCAAAAAGAAAAAAAAAAAATTTAATTAAAGCTGGAAGTCATTAACATAGAATATGCATGTGCTTCAAACATTGTATTTTAATTGAAAATAATGTAAGTACACATTAACTCCCCAGGTTTTAATGTAGACACAAGGTCTTCTTACCCTGTTGTCTTTTATGTATAAATCACAACACACATGGTATATGAATTCAGGATTCGATTTCTTTAAAGTGGAGTGAAAACTTAAAGACTCCTGTGAAGCAAGCCAATGCAGAAATAGAATGATAATTTTCTCTTAAGTTTGTAAGATTTCTTGCTTAAAGCTAGAATAACAGCAATTTCTAAACAATTTACCTTCACTAAATTTTCCAAATTCAATTTAATTTCATAATAGCAACTCTTTTCCTTTTAAAATTCATATTTCATTGCTTTATTGGATATTTAATAAAAGTCATATTATAAGTCATGTGTTCATTGCTTTTCTCTCCTACTAAAATATAAGCTACATGAATATACAAAATTCATCAGTCTTGCTTATCAATCTATTCTGAGGGAGAATGTGCCAGAGTAGTTTCATTCATTCATTTTTGTACAAATGGTTAAGATGTAATTGGCAGAAACAGGACTAGAAACAGATACAACTGACTATATTGTGTACATTAACCTAACAACCAAGGTAGCAAGAGGAGCCTCTGAGCTATGAGCCTTTGGTTTGCATCAGGCATCAGTCCATATGTCATACAAAGGGAATGGAACTGCCATTTAATCTAGTGGATGGTTAGATGTTTCTTAAATTACAGAACTTCCCAGTATTTATTTCACCATAGCACCAAGGAAAATAACACTGTTAAAAATATTAGAGTAAATGATCTGACAGTTCTGAGAGCTCTAGCTGCCCAAGTCTCTGTCCAGCCATCCCAAGGGCTGAGGCACTCAATAACCCATCGGTGAACACTTGCTGCAGGTTGGGAAGTTCTGACTCAAAGCTTATACTTTTATGACAGCTTCTGAAGTGGCCCAGATATCATCACCTCCTACACCATTGCTATTGATAGTGGAGCACTGCTATAGCCAGACCAGGTTTCCATTCCTTTTGGGTCCTAGTGCCTTGCTGGCTGACTCCTTCAGGAAGTCAGTGTCAGTGTCACTACTTGTTGAAGCTCTGGCTATCTACAAAAATGTGAGCCAAATGAAGCCTCCTGCCCTGGCTTCCCATGGGGATCTACTTTCTGTTGACATACTTGCTCATTCAACCAGGCCACAGTGATTCCTTACCAAACAAAGGAGAAGGATCCTTCTCTCATTGTCACTCATTCAGAGGTGTTGCACAGCAAAACTGGTTGAGCCCCAAATGCTGCAGCTTTCCAGTAGGAGATATATTTAAATTCACCCACATCCTTTTCTCCAAGAAGTACCCACTTCAGCTGGGTGGTGGCATCTGGATGGTGCCCTGGATCAACTCTCCCCACTCCACGATGACCCAGGGCCTGTTGTTCACCTCAGACTCCTCTCTCCAACTTCTCTTTTTTAAAAACCTGGCTTTGATTAGGGATCCCTTAGTCTATCTGATGCTATCTTTCAATCCCAAAAGAAAAAACAAAAGAGAAAAGACCCAATCTTGAATTAATCTAGAAATGAGATGGTACTAGAATGGTACTGATCTGAACTAGAATGGTGGCAATAAAAATAGAGGTAAGTGGACAAATCATAGAGATATTTAGAAGACAGATTCAATGGGACTTGGTGATTAGGTGGAGGGAGAGGTATGGGAGCCAGGTCTTAGTTTAAGCAACTGTGTTGGATGCTGATACTACTAAATGAGACAGGGAGCGGGTGGGAGACAGCAAGAGAAATAGGTTAAAGGACATGTTGACTTTCACTTAAATTTGGAATATCCACATGAAGGTACCACATGGGTCAGCTCTAAGGAGAAAACTGCTTATATAGGGCACTGATATGCACTTGGTAATTGAATCCATGAGATTAGATCACTCAAGAAAGTTCTGTAAATTATGTAAAAGGAAGATTTTGAGTGCACTCCTAAATAACACCAAAATTTAAGGAATAGACAGAAGAAGATGAAAAAACAAAATATTCTTAAGGGGAAAGGTTAGAAAGTTAGGGGAAGTATTAAGGAATCCAAAGGATAAGAGCATTTCAAAGACAGTGAGTGGTCAAGACTGTCCAATGCCACTGAAAATACCCACTGGATTCAACTAGCAGATCGATTACTTTTCAAGAGCAGTTACAGTGAAGTGGTAAGAAAGACACTGCCCTCGTCTACCAATTCTAAGACCCATGGGGTGTAGATGATGAAACAGCTTGTATTTGAGAGAGCTGAAGGAGAAAGAGTGTTCTCCAAGTAGAAGAGCCTCAACTCTGGGACAATAAAAGAAAAATACAATAAAGAAATGAAGGATTTGTCTTTATTGTGGATCAGAAACAATAGAGAGCAGAGTGGAAAAGTTTGGGCAGAATGGGAGGTTAAGTCATGGGGGAAGAAGGCAGAAGGGAATAGCACTGTGGGAGAATATGAATCGGGGAGTAAAATTTTGAGGAATAAAAAAGAATGACATATAAGAAAGACTTCATGAGTTTAGCTGTCTACAAGTTCTCCAGATGAATAAGTCCTAGGGGAACTGAAATGGATGAGGGTGTGGAAAAAGGAAAGGAGGGCAAACAGATTCTCTGGAGTTGTAGAATAAGTCTGCCATGAGCTGGCTGGGAGTTCTGCTAAGAGGGAACTAGCAGTAGAACTATTTTTCACATGACTCTCACTCTTATTTAAGAAATTAGCAGCCTTTGATGGTAGGGAAGATGCTGTCAGATAGAATCCTGATTATTTGCACAAGACGCCAGAAAAAGGCTTTGAGTTCCAGGCTTCTGGCACAAAGTCTCCCAAGGAACAGCAATTGGTCTTTCCTGGGCTCTTCGAATTGTGTGCTAAGTGATCTCTCTTATTCACCTTCATCTCCTATAATCCATCCTTTACAACAGTTCTATGAATCTTTAATGCAAGTATGACTGTATCAGTTATGCATTGCTGCATAACACATCACCCCATAACTTAGTGCCTTAAAACAATGGCATTTATTTAACTTAGAAAGCCTTGGGAGGCCATTTGGGCTGGGTTATTGAAGATCTTCTGCCAGCCTCAGAAGGATTCACTCAAATATTTGCTGTCAGCTGGGCACTGTCACTCTCACTCACATGTCTGGCAATTGGCTGGGTGTCACCAGCTCTTTGCTGGTCTTGCCTTAAATGACTGAAACAACTGGAGCTCCTCTTCTTCCAGATCTATTTATTGAATTCCTACTATACCTTCAATACCTAGGTCAGACATCACTTCTTTATGAAGCCTTAAATGACTCTGCAAAACAGGTATTTACACCAATCCTCAGGGCTTCCACGAGCCATTACACATATCTCTAATAGCAATTCTTTCAATGTATCATCATTGCTATCATATGTGCACATACCCTCACCAGACTGTTAAGGGCAAAGACTTCATCTTTTCATTCACTTTGGCTGGCATGGTGTTTGTTTGCATCAAAGAAACACTCAATAAGTGTTTTGGGTGAAAGGATACCTGATTATGTGCTATCTTACACCTCCTTGAGGATTCAGAAGGGCTAATGGTATAGAGAGGGGTCTGCTGAGTGAGCTATACTCCCAGAGTGAGTATAAAGTTCCCCTCTAGTGTTGAACAGATCACTGCTTTAGTGGCAGCCAAGGAGACTGCAAAATAAGGAATAGGCTAAAATATATTGGAAACAAAAGTACAGTTTCTTTACAGACATGAACGTAGATTAATTGATTTCCTTGAAATTAATTTAAGTGGTAGTATAAATAAATAATTGATGAAGAATCTCTTGCCAGTGGACTGAAGGTATATTATAAACTATTGCATACGGCACAAAAGCAAAAATGCCATGCCACTTTGTGATTAAAGTGTCTAAACCAGACTACATAGCTTAAAAAATAATACCAACCTGTCTTTTTGTAATGGTTGAGAAAACTGAAACTGTAACTGGTGACATGAAATAACAAGGAAGTTAGTTCTCCTATAAAGAAAATCTGTATCATTTAATAATAGTAGGCTCTCCAGGGGCCTAGCCAACAACCTCATCTTGATTAGCGGACCATATACACAACTAACAAAAAAAATAACTGAATAAATATGTGTAACTTCTCAATGAATGCATAAGGCTAGTTGAAGCTGATAAATTAAAGCAGAAATGTGAATTGAATTTGTATCAGCTCCTCTGCCTCCATCACCAGGTGTTTTGAATTTAGCATGAAAATATCTACAGTCTAAAATATGAAAGTCTCCTTCCACAATTGGGAATCTTCTGTGAGTTACTATAAAGAATCTCTAGGAACTAGTCATACTCTGTTGCACCAGTTCATTCACTTGATATATCTCTCAGACATGGAGAGGGTAGATGAGTGGAAGCTCAATACTGTTCTATAATTCTAATTCTGGCATGTTATACTTGAATACACACCTAGCATGGCAGCTCTCCTAGCTTGAATCTAAGTGAGGTGCAGACTTTTCTTGGACATCTCTGGAGAACTTATAGAGCAGCAGGACAAGAGAATTCTAAGGGAGCTTCTGAAGAAAAACAAATCCTGAAGAAGGAAGGAGCCAGTGAGTTTACTTTAATAAGTAAAAGCAATGAAAACCAAAAGCCTTGGTCATCGGAAGAGAGGGAGTATCTTAAGCACATTGAATTCTGTTACTTGGGTCTGTCCCATGTTCTCGTGCACTATGACTCATGATTTATACTTACAAAATGAGGAATTTTAAATTATTCCAAGTACAGGTGAACAAACAACAGTGATTTCCCCCACCCCCATTCTAAAGCATGTTACAAAAAGACAACCTATTTTATACTTTTGTGTCATGAAGACCCCAGTCTTCAGTGATGGTGCCTGGCAGGGCTCAGCTCCAACTATTGGCTGGGATGTGTAGAATGGCCTGGTCCCTCTTTCCCCAAATGGCTTCTTCCAAGCATGGTAACTGGGGCCCAGAAAGAACCATTCCAAGAGGTAAAGGCAGAAACTGCAGATCTCTTAAGGCCCAACCTCAGACACTACACAACATCACTTCTGCTGCATTCTGTTGGTGAAAACAAGTCACATAACCAACTTAGAATCAAGGGGAATAACCTTTCAGTGGAAAGCGTGACAAAGAATTCATGTTCATCTTCACCACAATGTGAGGAACCCCCTAGAAACTCCTGGAAATATTTGAAGAGCACTTTTTATGAGGTCAATGACTTACATTGGAAAGAGGAAGCAAAAGTCTGTGGAACTGGATTATTAGTGTTACTGTAAACCTACCTGTACCTAGTAAAGCCTGGGAAAATTCAAATAAAGCAGGGCTACTTCTAACACACCTTTCCAGTCAGTTGCTTTACCCAAACTATACAAATAAAGTACGCATAACACCCCAAGTGCCCACTACATATGTCTCGGTACCCATCCTCAGCACCATACTCTCAGCCCAGAACCTGTCAGCAAAGCACCTGACACTTTTTTTCCTTGCTGACTTTACGGCTACCTATGGTCTTTACCTCATTCCTTTCACGCACTACCTTAAGAGAGTGCATTAACTCCATTCTTCCTGACCAAGTGGAAAAACCACCTTGAGTACTGAATGTGTTCTATTCCTTTGGTCTTTTACTTCTTGGATTTTGAGCCCTTTCCAGTTACTCTACCTTGTGTCACCCAGGAAAAGCATGCTCATTTTACCTTCCTCCTTCTTGCCTTTCATTTCTTCTTTATTGGTCAGAGTCTTTGTTACATGCAACAGAAAAAAGCTCTTGTTGACTTAAATATTAAAAAAAAAAAATTAAAGCATATGTTGCAGCCCTTAACAACTAGAAAGATATATTGAATCTCTAGAAAGGTTGGGGGAAAAGCAGGTATGGAAAAGACTGGAATAAAAGATGTAAAGCAGCAGCCAGAACCATAGCCAAAATTATGCCACAAAGTCAATCCCCTAAAATCTTAATGCCAACCTTGGACACTTGATGTCATTCCTGGAGCGCTGCCACAGATGCTCCTGGAAACTTGATTTTCTTGCTACTGCTGCTGCAGCTCATCACTACCAAATGGAATCTCCACTCCTTTCACTTGCTTGAGTCATTAATTACCCATGCAGATTTCTTTTGGAGTGTGATGGGAATGTTCTGGAATTAGTTAGTGTCAATGGTTATACAACTCTGTGACTGTATGAGAGACGACTGAAGTGTATACTTTAAAGGGGTGAATTTTTTAAAATAAATAATTACCCATACAATCCCATGGTGAGTGCAAACAAGCCTACATCACATGTTCCCATTCTAGCTGGAAGAATGGCTAGACCACTAAGTATCCAATTCTCAGATTCTGTAAAGGGAGGAAGTGACACTCTGTTGTCTACCAACACTCATGAGGCAAGAGATTCCCAAATATAAGAAGGAGAATTAAGATGATTTCCAGGGGAAAAAAACCAAATAATTAGTATAATTCATCCCTTAGACTGTACAATATCCACATGAGACCTTCTTCAAATTTTTCAGGTTTAAAAAATGCTGCCACATAATTAATACCATAACTATCGCCTATATGCTGAAAACACCTATAGCCTTTATTTAAGGAGGGATGATCCAAATTTTAATCAACATCCATTAAATCCTGGATCTCTTGCAACTATAGGTCTGCCATGATCCTATTTCAATATTCTGTGACATGTGTACTAAACTGTAAATTGAACAACCACCAAACTACCTGATATAAAAGTGACAGAAAGAAAAAGGAAATAAAAGGAAACACACATGTATATACACATACATAACACACATACATACACACACCCCTATATGGCAAAGAAGAAAATGTAGGAGAAAACTACAATCTTATCTCTATAGCTATTCATAAAGGTGTTTTTATTTTTATGACTCCCTTCTTATAATTTTTTCCCATCAGCTAGCCAGTTAGTTTTCCCAGTAGACTGATCAAATTATAATTTATAAAAGGCTCTGTTGGAATAGCATTAAATTAGACCACTTGCCAAGGAAGTACTAGAGAGCAGCCAAAATATTAGATGAGTTCTATTCAGAGACTTCCCATCCTTTAATGTATATCACATATGTTATTACCCTTGATGGTGAAGATCAATCATAAGAGCCAGCTTCATAGCCCTCCTTTTTGAATGATAATTCAGTGGCTTGAGGAGTCCAAAATGGCTAGGCAGAAGTTTTATCTTCTAATTCAACATAGAACTTGCTGTGTCCCTGGTAGAAACATTTCTCCCTTGAGTACAAACACCTCTGCACTAGTAGAGTATAGTGTTTTAGGGACAGGAAATATTTCTAGCCATAATCATATGTCACTGAGAACATGCAGCTCCCAATTCCATCCACTAGTTCCTCTATTCATGAGTGACACGACACCCTGTATTAGCTGCTGGTTAAGAGTATCAATGCATCCTAGAGGACAATATCCTAAATATGCAACTGTGACCTCTTAGCAGACATGATAATCATTTAACCATTCCCCCATCCTTAAAGGTCAACAGCTAGTAGATCGTGGGGTATATGGTAAAATTCATGAATCTGATGGGCAGCTGCCCAGTAAATTGAGTTCCTTGGTCAGGAGCAAGATTGTGTGCAAACTTCATGATGTTGTAAAAGGAAATCAGTAAGTTCATGGTCTGGCAAATGCATGAAAAGCAGGGCAAGCAAATTTCAGTGCAGAGTAACTAACTATTTTACACAGTAGAAGTGTCTAAAATAATCAACCTATGATTATATTTCTACTTTAGGGTCATATTTTCCACAAGCTTATCAACAGTTTTCTCCACTAGGGGCCTTCTGATGAGCTTTCGTGTGGAATAAAAGAGTCTTACATCCAAATACATATTCACTATACATTTCACTTCTTTTTTAATTCTTCTTTTAATTTCCTTAACTTCACCACCAAACTATTAGCCATGGCCCAGGAAACAATATAGCTACTCAGATCAGGCCATCTCTCTGTCCAGGCAATACGGACATGGAGTGTTTTGCTCCAGGTTCTGTCCAGTGGGAAGATTTTCTTTTCCATTTTCCTTCAAAGCAAACTGTGAAGTCAGCTATTATACTGCAACAGTACACTTCCATAATGCTAGGCCCACTTTTCCTAGCAACTCTTCATGAGGCTAAAAGATGGAAATTGAGGGAAGGATGGCATTGCAGCAAAACAGACACATCCAAGTCACTTGCACAATTTGTTTTTCATGTCCTGCTGTGGCCTAGTACTGTTAACACAGTTTATAAGTCCCTTTTTTTTCTGAGATTTGCCTTTACCCTCTGTTACTTATGTGTCTTTTCAAGACTAAAGCAGAATGTATCTTATATTTTCTGCTTTTGGGGTAGAGGAAGAAAGGTTAGCCAGACCAATAGCTGCATACCAGTAGCTAGGTGCTCTATTTATTTGCTCCCATTAAGAGGCCACATCTGGAAACTGCAGCTGCTATAGGAGTAACAATCTGATTAAGCTTCCAGCAATTCACTACCATTCTCAAAGTTCATATCCAATCCCTGTAAGCAATAGGCAAGCTGGCAGATTAAAAGGAAATGTGAAGAACTCATTACCCCTGTTTCTTTCAAGACCAAAAATGGCACTGATATTTGTATTTCCCTTAGATGTACTATAGATGTACTATTTATTAGGGAGGCAGAGCTCCAGAAATTTCCACTTAGTCCTCTTTAGCATAACAGCTCTTGTTCTCTAGGGCAAGAAATAGAAGAGTGGATTCTGCCTATTGCTAAGCATATCCTGAGTGCAGAAAAATAGGGTGGTGTCAAGGTCTCACAGGGCCTGGCATATGGCAGATGAACCAAGATTCCATTTGTGTTCTGACTCTCAGGGTGTCCTGGGTCACCAGAAATTAGAATTAACACAGATCTAGTAACAGCAACAACAACAAAAAACTTTTGAAGTCTTTGTATAGCCCTTTTCCCTGTGCCAACCAAGGACCTTTGAGATGCCTGGTAAATGACCAAGGACCCCTGAAAAAGGCTAGGAGTCAGAGACTCTGTTTGTACTATCATGTTATCGAAGGTTGTACCCTCAAAGGTGCTATTTTTTATTCAAGGTCTCTGGGTGTGTGAACTAACTTAGGTCTGGAAATTGAACATAGATCTATGACTGTCAAAAGATGAATCAAGTTAGATTTCTGTTCACCAGACCTGGAAATTTTCCAGTTATACAAATCAAATACGAAATTTGTAGGTTTCTCATCCATTTTGGTCCAAGGATCCCATGATTAGTTTGGCAATACCAAAGATCCCAGCTGGACTAATCACTGTTATCATCAGGCAGGCCTTGCAGACTATGACAATAACTGTGCCCTCCTTTGATCCTAGAAGTTAGATATGGCTAGTTGGAAGCTGCTACCTTGGATCCTGTTACCTCCACTGGAGTCAGAGAATCCACTTCAGTGGCAATGTTTCCATTATTTCTGGCTTAGAGAGAACAGTTATGAAAGTGATTTTCAAGAACACTTGTAGTCACCCAAAGGCTTAGTGAAAGAAATACATTCTGGGCCTTCTTAGGGGACATAATCTGGGGATAGATGGACAGGTTACCATCCTTCAATATTCCCATCTTCATAAGTCAGTAAATAGCTTTTTCTATATTAATTCTCGCATTAGAATCACCTGAATATTTTTTAAGTATCAATACCTGGATCCTACCCCTGGACATTCAATGCGATTGACCTGGGTTGGCTTGAGCATTGGTATTTTCCAAACATTCCAGGGGATTCTAATGTAGAGCCAGAATCGAGAACCGCTGCCACTATATCCCTATGGGTCTATGGCCTGCAAACACTCTTGACAGTAAGTTCCATAACGATCAGGATTCTTAATTCAAGCAATAGAATCCAACTCTGATTTAAGCAAGGATAGATAGCGAAATGATATTCAAGTAAGTCACAGAATTGCGGGGAACACTGGAGAACATGGCTTGGAAAATGCACAAATAATAAGGCAGGCATCAGTCAGGATTAAGGTAAAATCCTGCAACAAAACCAGTCTGGTGTGTACATCGCAGCTTGCTCTATGACAGCTGGCCACGAGCGCTGGAGGCTGCTGCTGTCCTACCCTCTGCTGCCCTGATTCTTTATATCACTGGATCATGATTCCTCACACGGAACAACTATGACTAGTTAAGCCTATGACATGGCTATACCCCTTGTTGCCCAGAAGGCTGGGAGAGGGAATATCTGCCCTTTTCAACTTCTTATTGGAAGGTGCTCTCTGAATTTCACCAAAATTCAAGGTAAATAACTCCAAAAATATCAAAACAAGGTTCAGCTGCTAGGCAGCCAAAAAATGATAGACACTTTCCATATCCTGTTATAAACATCATACTGAAACATACCAATTATACAGCACCATTAGGGAAGGAGAAACCCTGTGAGTTGGAAATCTTGAAACTTATACTTTACATGCGATGCACGTGTTAACTCGCAAAGTTAAAAATCTTTCTAAAATAGATTATACATTCTCTCATACTTACAGGTGACACAAAACAAAATTTAAACTTGTGTTCCTGAAATCATTAGGAACAGCAATTGGTAACTTGGGGTATAAAACAATAGTTACTGAGGTCCTGATAGCCTTCTATTATACCGTTAAAAAGTCCCAGAATGCTAGAGCTGTAGTGCCCTGTTTTTTTATCCTTTTTCTTCCCCTTGGCTTCCAGGTTCTTCAATTGTGTTTTTTTATTTTTAGTAGTCCAACTTTCTTTTAATTTTTTCTTTCTAATCTGCTGTAGGCTGGAAAAACAAGTAACTCTGAGAATTGGAGAGTTTAAATTGGTAAGTTAAAGACTACATGATCTGAGCCTCGTGTACTTCTGTGATTACAGTACATAAATTCACTTCTACTATTTGGAATGCTCAGGAGGCAGTTATGTTTACTTCAGTGGTTTCCAGGTATCCTAGTGACATTGGGAAATATAATCTCCAGATGCATGAAGAAGAAAAGAGAAGGAACTTTTCTTTGGTAAGATTCTACGAGAGCCACTTTAAAGACATAATCTCATTGAGGGTAAGTTTTACGGAAGGGGAAAGCTGAAGCTGGAAGGCACCATGATAGATTAAGAGGTAGAGTCTATTCCCCTTCCTCTTGAATTTTGATTGGACTTTGTGTCTCCCTTGATGAAAAGAAAGTGACAGAAGTTCTGGAACTTCTAAGGCTAAGTCACAAGAAGGCTTGCAGTTCCTGCCTGGGTCCGTTGGGATGTTCACTCTGGGAAAAGCTAGCTTCCATGCAAGGAGTGCAGTTCCCCTGAGACTGACATGGTGAAGATGTCAGGCACTGGCGTGCTTTTCCACAGCCCTAGCTGAGCCCAGTCTTCCAGCCATCTCCAATATGGTGCCAGATATTCACAAGAAGCCATTGTGGCCTCCCCACAGCAGCCCACCCACCACCCAAATACCACTGAGAGACAGCCAGTGCCACCTGGCGCTAAGGAATCACCAGCTGTGCCCACTCAAATTCCTGACCCACAAAATCATGAGATATGACAGAATTGTTGTTTTAAGCCACTTGGTTTCTCGACAGTATTTTACACAGCAATAGATAACCAGAAAAGACATTAAATAAATTGATTGGTTCCTTTAGCTAACATGTATTCAAATCAGGAGTCAAACTCATATTGTCTTAACACCCCCTAATTTCATAGTGCCTCCAGTGAGAGACTAGGATGTTTATACTGTGAAACTATTTTTTAAGTAGACAAAATGTCAAAGTCTTTTTGTTCTTTTAATATCTGATTTTTGTATAAAAGCTTATAGCTTAAAAAATGTCACACTTTCTCATATCTTTCATTCTTAAAACCATACATTGAAATAAATCTTATTGTTTCTATTTTATAAAAGAAAAGGCTACAAACAATGAAACTGTGTCTCCAATCTGGGTTCTCTGACTCCAAAAGGGACACTCTTACCATTAAAGTAAAATACTTTTTCATCTATTCCATACTTAGTCCTTTACAATGAAATTTTTAAAGACAAAATAATCTATCTTCAGCTTGGATTCCAGTGGAGGGCTTAGTGTTATTGCTACCTTCATGCCAAAATAAAACTTCAGGATGAGAAAGCAAAAATGTATGCCAAGGAAATTAATATTGTTACCTTCAATTCTAATTCTGGCTTTAAGTTTTATAGTATCCCATTTACTATAGTTGTCCCTTCCTGCACTAAATAGTTCTATCTTGCTACTCAGACAAGAAATCCAGAAAGTGTTTCTATCAGCAAAATGTTCATTAGCCCCCTTAACTGCTAAAGTGATGTAGCTCATGGCAGTGGGCATTGATATTAAGTTCCATCCTTTCCAATTAAAATATTATATTCCTCTTCCCGATCATTCTTTAGACCTTAGCTGATCTCTCATGTTCATTTTTATGACCAATCCTACTTGCCTAAAAACTATGAAATCAATAAACGAGTTAGACAATTTTAAAGAGCAATAGGTATTTCTTTAGAGCTTCAAAATATATACCTTGCATTTTTTTTAGTGAGTTTTTCTAAACATCCATTTTTAAAGATATCATTAGTCAATTTAAAACCTTCTCAAAATTGAGCAAAAGAATACATTCTATATAAACTAGAATAAAAATAAGCTTCCATTTACACTTTTATTCATATAGATGATGGAATAGTAGATGTTGCCTACTTCCCCCTCAAGTCCCACCTCATAACATTGATGTAGCTAACATATACTCAGTTTCCTCGTACAGTTAAAATCCAGCCAAAACTTACATTCAGTGTGCAGTGCACTATACAGGAACTTATTGTGAAGAGCAGTTCTAGAAAATATTCAGGTAAAGGAACATCAGGCAGAATCCTGAAATGAAAAAAAAAAAAGTGTTGGGCATTACTTTAGGTGATTGACAAGGATAAAAATCATGCAGCTGTAAAGAATAATCTCCCTAGAATGGGAAGGTCTGTTTGATTGAAGGAAAGTTTTACCCTAAGAGTATAGACTAGGGAGATGAGAGCAGACATAAAATGCAAGTTACAAAGCAGCTATCCATCTCCTGTGATACTGAGCTTACACTCAAATATCTCTTTATCCTGGCAAGATTTGCTGAATTGTATAATATTCATCAGTATTAATTCTTGGACCTGAGTAATCAACACTCATCTTTAACTGGAAATTTTCTCTTTCAATTTTCCTTCTTTTTTATCCTTATTAAGTTTTGGACAACTTTATCTGCTTCAATTAGATATATACTTTTCAAAACCGATTTGGACCATGACCAAGCAAATATAGATTTCATTACGGAAACCAAAGGCGGATTTTTCTCATTTTTCAAAGACTGCTACACAGTAATTTCATTAATGCTCCTAACCTTGGATGGGAAACTTTCTTATATCCTCACAAACACAGACATCAGCAAAAAATTTGTGGTAAATGGAAACAGACAATGGTGTTGAAAAATATAGCTATTGGCTTCATTTTTTATCTTCCTGTTTTTCAGTATTGACATATTTTCTATTGTTAGGATGACGTATTTCAAATGCAGGTCAGGCATCTTTTTAACCACAAAAATATTCAAATATATACCTTCCAGCTTCTTGGGTATTAACAGGAAATCCCTACATTTAGTACTGAAAAAAATCCTAAAACTGACTATAGGATAGGAATAAGAAAATAGAAAAAAAAAAAAAATAGAGGCAGGGTGAAAATTAAGACACCATGGGGATTCTCATTAAGAAAAACAAAACAATTTTAAAACTAGAATAAAGATTGTATTGTTTTAAACCTACACAAAAAATGCATAGCCATCTCTAATCCAATATCCTCAATTTACTACTGAGTAAACAGAGGTCTTAAAATACTCATTAACTTGCCGGAAGTTACAAAATTGGAGTAAAAATCTTAAGACCACTACTTTTTTTTTTTTTAAGGCATATGAACTGTTTTATTCCATTTTATTTGTCATGGTATTATACATGAGTATTATTAGTCCCACTATATAGGTAAGTCTTAGAGGGGAGAGAGTACATGCCCATGGTAGCAGTTGTAAAGATGGCAACTCCTCATTCTTTTTATTTGTTTGTTTGTTTTTTAACATCTTTATTGGAGTATAATTTCTTTACGATGTTAAGTTTCTGCTGTATAACAAAGTGAATCAGCTATATGTATACATATATCCCCATAACCCCTCCCTCTTGCATATCCCTCCCACCCTCCCTATCCCACCCTTCTAGGTGGTCACAAAGCACTGAGCTGATCTCCCTGTGCTATGTGGCTGCTTCCCACTAGCTATCTATTTTACACTTGTTAGTGTATACATGTCCATGCCACTCTCTCACTTTGTCCCAGGTTACCCTTCCTGCCCCTGCCCCATATCCTCAAGTCCATTCTCTAGTAGGTCTGCATCTTTATTCCCGACTTGCCCCTAGGTTCTTCAGACCATTTTCTCTTTTTTTTTTTAGATTCCATATATATGTTAGCACACGGTATTTGTTTTTCTCTTTCTGACTTACTTCACTCTGTATGACAGTCTCTAGGTCCATCCACGTCTCTGCAAATGGCACAATTTCATTTCTTTTTATGGCTAAGTAATATTCCATTGTATATATGTACCACATCTTTTTTATCCATTCCTCTGTTGATGGACATTTAGGTTGCTTCCATGTCCTAGCTATTGTAAATAGTGCTGCAATGAACACAGGGGTGCATGTAGCTTTTTGAATTACAGTTTTCTCCAGGTATATGCCCAGGAGTGGGATTGCTGGGTCATATGGTAGCTCAATATCAAAACAAAAACAAACAAACAAACAACCCAATCAAAAAATGGGCAGAAGACTTAAATAGACATTTCACCAAAGAAGACATACAGATTGCCAACAAACACATGAAAAGATGCTCAACATCACTAATTATTAGAGAAATGCAAATCAAAACTACAAAGACGTATCACCTCACACCAGTCAGAATAGTCATCATCAAAAAATCTAGGGGGCTTCCGGGAAAATGGAGGAAGAGGAAGACGTGGAGATGACCTTCCTCCCCACAGATACACCAGAAATACATCTACACGTGGAACAACTCCTACAGAACACCTACTGAACACTGGCAGAAGACCTCAGACCTCCTAAAAGGCAAGAAACCTCCCATGTACCGGGGTAGGGCAAAAGAAAAAAGAATAAACAGAGACAAAAGAATAGGGACGGGACCTGCACCGGTGGGAGGGAGCTGTGAAGGAGGAAAGGTTTCCACACACTAGGAAGCCCCTTTGCAGGTGGAGACTGCGGGTGGCGGAGGGGGAAATCTTCGGAGCCCCGGAGCAGAGCACAGCAACAGGGGTATGGAGGGCAAAGCAGAGAGACTCCCGCACAGAGGATCAGGGTCGACCGACACTCACCAGCCTGAGGGGCTTGTCTGCTCACCCGCCAGGTGGGCGGGGCTGAGAGTTGAGGCTCGGGCTTCGGTCGAAGCGCGGGGAGAGAACTGGGGTTGGCGGCGTGAACACAGCCTGCAGGGGGTTAGTGCACCACGACTAGCCAGGAGGGAGTCCGGGGAAAAGTCTGGACCTGCCGAAGAGCCAGACTTTTTCTTACCTCTTTGTTTCCTGGTGCGTGAGGAGAGGGGATTAAGAGCGCTGCTTAAAGGAGCTCTAGAGACGGGCGTGAGCCGAGGCTAAAATCACGGGCCCCAGAGACCGGCATGAGACGCTAAGGCTGCTGCTGCCGCCACCAAGAAGCCTGTGTGCGAGCACAGGTCACTAACCCCCTGCCAGGGAGCCTGTGCAGCCCGCCATTGCCAAGGTCCCGGGATCCAGGGACAGCTTCCCCGAGAGAACGCACAGCGCGCCTCAGGCGGGTGCAACGTCATGCCGGCCTCTGCCGCCGCAGGCTCGCCCCGCACTCCGTGCCCCTCCCTCCCCCCGGCCTGAGTGAGCCAGAGCCCCCGAATCAGCGGCTCCTTTAACCCCGTCCTGCCTGAGCGAAGAACAGACATCCTCCAGCGACCTACACGCAGAGGCGGGACCAAATACAAAGCTGAGCCCCTGGCAGCTGTGAGAACAAAGAAGAGGAAGGGAAATCTCTCCCAGCAGCTTCAGAAGCAGCAGATTAAAGCTCCACAGTCAATTTGATGTACCCTGCATCTGTGGAATACATGAACAGACAATGAATCATCCCAAATTAAGGAGGTGAACTTTGAGAGAAAGATTTATGATTTTTTTCCCCTTTTCCTCTTTTTGTGAGTGTGTATGTGTATGCTTCTGTGTGAGATTTTGTCTGTATAGCTTTGCTTCCACCATTTGTCCTAGGGTTCTATCCGTCCGTTTTTTTTTTGTTTGTTTGTTTTTTCTCTTAATTTTTTTTATTTTAATAACTGCATTATATTTTATCTTACTTTATTTTATTTTACTTTATCTCCTTTCTTTTTTCCTTCCTTCCCTCCTTCCTTCCTTCCTCCCTCCCTCCCTCCTTTCTTTCTTTCTTTCTTTCTTTCTTTCTTTCTTTCTTTCTCTCTCTTTCTTTCTCCTTCTACTAATTCTTCCTTTCTACTTTTTCTCCCTTTTATTCTGAGCCATGTGGATGAAAGGCTCTTGGTGCTGCAGCCAGGAGTCAGTGCTGTGCCTCTGAAGTGGGAGAGCCAACTTCACGACACTGATCCACAAGAGACCTCCCAGCTCCACGTGATATCAAACAGCGAAAATATCCCAGAGATCTCCATCTCAACACCAGCACTCAGCTTCACTCAACGACCAGCAAGCTACAGTGTGGACATTCTATGCCAAACAACTAGCAAGACAGGAACACAACCCCACCCACTGGCAGAGAGGCTGCCTAAAATCATAAGTCCACAGACATCCCAAAACACACCACCAGACATGGACCTGCCCACCAGAAAGACAAGATCCAGCCTCATCCACCAGAACACAGGCACTAGTCCCCTCCACCAGGAAGCCTACACAACCCACTGAACCAACCTTAGCCACTGGGGACAGACACCAAAAACAACGGGAACTGCGAACCTGCAGCCTGCAAAAAGGAGACCCAAAACACAGTAAGATAAGCAAAATGAGAAAACAAAAAAACACACAACAGATGAAGGAGCAAGATAAAAACCCACCAGATGTGACAAATGAAGAGGAAATAGGCAGTCTACCTGAAAAAGAATTCAGAATAATGATAGCAAAGATGATCCAAAATCTTGGAAATAGAATAGACAAAATGCAAGAAACATTTAACAAGGACCTAGAAGAACTAAAGATGAAACAAGCAATGATGAAGAACACAATAAATGAAATTAAAAATACTCTAGATTGGATCAATAGCAGAAAAACTGAGGCAGAAGAACGGATAAGTGATCTGGAAGATGAAATAGTGGAAATAACTACTGCAGAGCAGAATAAAGAAAAAAGAATGAAAAGAACTGAGGACAGTCTCAGAGAACTCTGGGACAACATTAAACACAGCAACATTTGAATTATAGGGGTTCCAGAAGAAGAAGAGAAAAAGAAAGGGACTGAGAAAATATTTGAAGAGATTATAGTTGAAAACTTCCCTAATATGGGAAAGGAAATAGTTAATCAAGTCCAGGAAGCACAGAGAGTCCCATACAGGATATATCCAAGGAGAAATACACCAAGACACCTATTAATCAAACTGTCAAAAATTAAATACAAAGAAAACATATTAAAAGCAGCAAGGGAAAAACAACAAATAACACACAAGGGAATCCCCATAAGGTTAACAGCTCATCTTTCAGCAGAAACTATGCAAGCCAGAAGGGACTGGCAGGACATATTTAAAGTGATGAAGGAGAAAAACCTGCAACCAAGATTACTCTACCCAGCAAGGATCTCATTCAGATTTGATGGAGAAATTAAAACCTTTACAGACAAGCAAAACCTGATAGAGTTCAGCACCACAAAACCAGCTTTACAACAAATGCTAAAGGAACTTCTATAGGCAAGAAACACAAGAGAAGGAAAAGACCTACAATAACGAACCCAAAACAATTAAGAAAATGGGAATAGGAACATACATATCGATAATTACCTTAAATGTAAATGGACTAAATGCTCCCACCAAAAGACACAGATTGGCTGAATGGATACAAAAACAAGACCCATATATTTGCTGTCTACAAGAGGCCCACTTCAGACCTAGAGACACATACAGACTGAAAGTAAGGGGATGGAAAAAGATATTCCATGCAAATGGAAACCAAAAGAAAGCTGGAGTAGCAATTCTCATATCAGACAAAATAGACTTTAAAATAAAGACTATTAGAAGAGACAAAGAAGGACACTACATAATGATGAAGGGATCGATCCAAGAAGAAGATATAACAATTGTAAATATTTATGCACCCAACATAGGAGCACCTCAATACATAAGGCAAGTACTAACAGCCATAAAAGGGGAAATCAACAGTAACACATTCATAGTAGGGGACTTTAACACCCCACTTTCACCAACAGACAGATCATCCAAAATGAAAATAAATAAGGAAACACAAGCTTTAAATGATACATTAAACAAGATGGACTTAATTGATATTTATAGGACATTCCATCCAAAAACAACAGAATACACATTTTTCTCAAGTGCTCATGGAACGTTCTCCAGGATAGATCATATCTTGGGTCACAAATCAAGCCTTGGTAAATTTAAGAAAATTGAAATTGTATCAAGTATCTTTTCCAACTACAATGCTATGAGACTCGATATCAATTACAGGAAAAGATCTGTAAAAAATACAAACACATGGAGGCTAAACAATACACTACTTAATAACGAAGTGATCACTGAAGAAATCAAAGAGAAAATAAAAAAATACCTAGAAACAAATGACAATGGAGACACAGCGACCCAATACCTATGGGATGCAGCAAAAGCAGTTCTAAGACCGAAGTTTATAGCAATACAATCCTACCTTAAGAAACAGGAAACATCTCAAATAAACAACCTAACCTTTCACCTAAAGCAATTAGAGAAAGAAGAACAAAAAAACCCCAAAGTTAGCAGAAGGAAAGAAATCATAAAAATCATATCAGAAATAAATGAAAAAGAAATGAAGGAAATGATAGCAAAGATCAATAAAACTAAAAGCTGGTTCTTTGAGAAGATAAACAAAATTGATAAACCATTAGCCAGACTCATCAAGAAAAAAGGGAGAGGGAGAAGACTCAAATCAATACAATTAGAAATGAAAAAGGAGAAGTAACAACTGACACTGCAGAAATACAAAAGGTCATGAGAGATTACTACAAGAAATTCTATGCCAATAAAATGGACAACCTGGAAGAAATGGACAAATTCTTAGAAAGGCACAACCTGCCAAGACTGAATCAGGAAGAAATAGAAAATATGAACAGACCAATAACAAGCACTGAAATTGAAACTGTGATTAAAAATCCATCAACAAACAAAAGCCCAGGACCAGATGGCTTCACAGGCGAATTCTATCAGACGTTTAGAGAAGAACTAACACCTATCCTTCTCAAACTCTTGTAAAATATAGCAGAGGAAGGAACCCTCCCAAACTCATTCTACAAGGCCACCATCACCCTGATACCAAAACCAGACAAGGATGTCACAAAGAAAGAAAACTACAGGCCAGTATCACTGATGAACATAAATGCAAAAATCCTCAACAAAATGCTAGCAAACAGAATCCAACAGCACATTAAAAGGATCATACACCATGATCAAGTGGGGTTTATCCCAGGAATGCAAGTATTCTTCAATATACACAAATCAATCAACGTGATACACCATATTAACAAATTGAAGGAGAAAAAACATATGATCATCTCAATAGATGCAGAGAAAACTTTTGACAAGTTCAACACCCATTTATGATAAAAAAACCCTGCAGAAAGTAGGCATAGAGGGAACTCACCTCAACATAATAAAGGCCATATATGACAAACCCACAGCCAACATTGCCCTCAGTGGTGAAAAACTGAAAGCATTTCCACTAAGATCAGGAACAAGACAAGGTTGCCCACTCTTACCACTCTTATTCAACATGGTTTTGGAAGTTTTAGCTACAGCAATCAGAGAAGAAAAGGAAATAAACTGATTTCAAAACGGAAAAGAAGAAGTAAAGCTGTCACTGTTTGCAGATGACATGACACTATACATAGAGAATCCTAAAGATACTACCAGAAAACTACTAGAGCTAATCAATGAATTTGGTAAAGTAGCAGGATACAAAATGAATGCACAGAAATCTCTGGCATTCCTATACACTAAGGATGAAAAATCTGAAGTGAAATCAAGAAAACACTCCCATTTACCATTGCAACAAAAAGAATAAAATATCTAGGAATAAACCTACCTAAGGAGACAAAAGACCTGTATGCAGAAAATTATAAGACACTGATGAAAGAAATTAAAGATGATACAAATAGATGGAGAGATATACCATGTTCTTGGATTGGAAGAATCAACATTGTGAAAATGAGTATAGTATCCAAAGCAATCTACAGATTCAATGCAATCCCTATCAAACTACCACTGGCATTTTTCACAGAACTAGATCAAAAACTTTCACAATTTGTATGGAAACACAAAAGACCCCAAATAGCCAAAGCAATCTTGAGAACGGAAAACGGAGCTGGAGGAATCAGGCTCCCTGACCTCAGACTATACTACAAAGCTACAGTAATCAAGACAGTATGGTACTGGCACAAAAACAGAAAGATAGATCAATGGAACAGGATAGAAAGCCCAGAGATAAACCCACACACATATGGTCACCTTATCTTTGATAAAGGAGGCAGGAATGTACAGTGGAGAAAGGACAGCCTCTTCAATAAGTGGTGCTGGGAAAACTGGACAGGTACATGTAAAAGTATGAGATTAGATCACTCCTTAATACCATACACAAAAATAGGCTCAAAATGGATTAAAGACCTAAATGTAAGGGCAGAAACTATCAAACTCTTAGAGGAAAACATAGGCAGAACACTCTATGACATAAATCACAGCAAGATCCTTTCTGACCCACCTCCTAGAGAAATGGAAATAAAAACAAAAATAAAGAAATGGACCTAATGAAACTTCAAAGCTTTTGCACAGCAAAAGAAACCCATAAACAAGACCAAAAGACAACCCTCAGAATGGGAGAAAATATTTGCAAATGAAGCAACTGACAAAGGATTAATCTCCAAAATTTATAAGCAGCTCATGCAGCTCAATAACAAAAAAACAAACAACCCAATCCAAAAATGGGCAGAAGACCTAAATAGACATTTCTCCAAAGAAGATATACAGACTGCCAACAAACACATGAAAGAATGCTCAACATCACTAATCATTAGAGAAATAAAAATCAAAACTACTATGAGATGTCATCTCGCACCTGTCAGAATGGCCATCATCAAAAAATCTAGAAACAATAAATGCTGGAGAGGGTGTGGAGAAAAGTGAACCCTCTTGCACTGTTGGTGGGAATGTAAATTGATACAGCCACTGTGGAGAACAGTATGGAGGTTCCTTAAAAAACTACAAGTAGAAATACCATATGACCCAGTAATCCCACTACTGGGCATATACCCTGAGAAAATCATAATTCAAAAAGAGTCATGTACCAAAATGTTCATTGCAGCTCTATTTACAATAGCCCAGTGATGGAAACAACCTAAGTGTCCATTATTGGCTGAATGGATAAAGAAGATGTGGCACATATATACAATGGAATATTACTCAGCCATAAAAAGAAACGAAATTGAGCTATTTGTAATGTGGTGGATAGACCTAGAGTCTGTCATACAGAGTGAAGTAAGTCAGAAAGAGAAAGACAAATACCGTATGCTAACACATATATATGGAATTTAAGAAAAAAAATAATGTCATGAAGAACCTAGGGGTAAGACAGGAATAAAGACACAGACCTATTAGAGAACAAACTTGAGGATATGGGGAGGGGGAAGGGTAAGCTGTGACAAAGCGAGAGAGAGGCATGGACATATATAACCTACCAAACGTAAGGTAGATAGCTAGTGGGAAGCAGCCGCATAGCACAGGGAGATCAGCTCGGTGCTTTGTGACCGCCTGGAGGGGTGGGATAAGGAGGGTGGGAGGGAGGGAAACGCAAGAGGGAAGAGATATGGGAACGTATGTATATGTATAACTGATTCACTTTGTTATAAAGCAGAAACTAACACACCATTGTAAAGCAATTATACTCCAATAAAGATGTAAAATAAATAAATAAATAAAGTAAATAAATAAATAAAAGCTACCCGGTGATTATCATGTTTAGCCAGGTTTGAGAAATGCTGAATTAGACACACTTATTGGCCAGGTAGAAAAAGTCCCATAATTGTAGTCACGTGAGACCCAGACATGCTTGCCAGTTGTATTTGCCCATTGCAAGTAACTTGTGCAAGTCCTAATTTTCTTACTTACAAGACAGTAATGGTAATAACCTGTAGGTTGTTGTGCGTTTTCTGAAACAAAAAAAAATCTACCCACAGAAAATGCTGCAGAGAGTGTAAAGAAAAGGGAACCCTCTTGCACTGTTGGTGGAAATGTAAATTGATACAGCCACTAGGGAGAACAGTATGGTGGTTCCTTAAAACACTAAAAATAGAACTACCATATGACCCACCAATCCCACTCCTGGGCATATACCCTGTTTTTTGTTTGTTTGTTTGTTTGTTTGCGGTACGCGGGTCTCTCACTGTTGTGGCCTCTCCCGCTGCGGAGCACAGGCTCCGGACGCTCAGGCTCAGCGGCCATGGCCCACGGGTCCAGCCGCCCCGCAGCATGCGGGATTCTCCCGGACCGGGGCACGAATCCACGTCCCCTGCATCGGCAGGCAGACTCTCAACCACTGCGCCAACAGGGAAGCCCCCATGTACCCTGTTTTGAAGTTCTTAACTACACCTTTTTTTTAAAGTTATCTTCTATTGCCTGAAATATCTTTATTTCCCCTTGGGATAATTCTTGAGTTGATCATCAACATACAACCAATGTCTCCTAGGAAGAAAAAGTCATATTATCTGCCCTAGTTATTACCACTCAGCTTATTCCATTTCTGTAGAAAAGAAGTTGCTGTTAGTTTCTGCTTTTGTTTTTTCCTTGTTTTATGTTTTTGTCTTTTATTCCCCCCCCTTTTTTTTTTTGCCAGAAATAAAACACCAAGCTTCTAGCCATGCTGTGCTCCAGTGTAAGTGAAGTAAACTATCACATTTATAGGCATACAGGAGTTATAATTAGTCTGTTTACACTGATAGTGTCATTATCTAATGTTTAAGTGTCTGTTCTGATTGGTCACCATCTTTTTTGTATCAGTAGTTAAGTATTACATTATGACTGACTTAGGACCCATGCCATTCATTTGTATTGCAGTCTCTTAGTCTGCAACCCTCTCTCACTGTACAACTTTCCTAAGTATTTACATTGTAAGCTTCCTGTACTCTGGCTCATCAACATAAATTCATTCATCTGATTTCTATTTGTAATAAATGTGTTGAGATATCCTGACAGCCTTCCTCCTGCCCTCTTTATTGCTGTAAGCTTTAAAAGCTTCTTATATCTTTATCATAATTTTAATGGAATCTCAGAAAGAAAGGATATGTCCCACATGGGCTCACTCTGTAGCTTCGATGTAGAAGTTAAAAATTATTTAATAAACTAGAACAAATTGAACAAATTATAGTTTGATAGAGATGGGGCAAATTATAAAATAAAACATAATTATGTGTTCAATTATAAAATAAAATACGTAATAAAATTCTAATAGTGCTTTTATATTTCAGATGCTGTGACAAACACAACTGATTAGAGAGAAGTTTATACATGACTTGTGTAATTTAAGGTAATATCAAATGTGAGAAAAATACTCTTCGCTCACTTCCAAAAATATGAACAGAAGAGAAACTGAACTTCTAAGAAAGTTTTAAAGTTTATAAATTTAACAAGAATATTATGAATCTGATGAAACTAAAGGTATCTATATATTTAAAAGTGATAAAAGGAAATGGAAGATAAAACTAAGGAGCTAAGAGGATAGCAAGGAGAAGAAATTGCTAACAGTAAGAATAGAATGAATAAAATAATTGAAAAGGGGATACTGCTATCTGTAAGAACAGAATGAGCAAAATAATTGAAAAAGGAACATCAAATCATCCACCAGCTGGAGTATGGAATCCAGAAAGCGATGGTGAAATACAAGGCTGATAAAGAAAGTTAGGGCTGTATTGTGGAAGGCTGTGCTTCTCAAACTGGAGTTTGTGAGAAACCAGGGGAAATGTAGCAATTTGCCAGATGTTCACATACTCCCTGGAACATATTCCTGGAGCATCCAGAGAAGCAATTTAATGGTAAGAATTTAAAACGTTATTGGAATACAATGACATTTTTAATCAATTTTAATACAAAATATGAAATATCAAAGACATTTTAGGTGAAAACCTGCATTTTCTTGAGAATTTTTCTTCACCTTCTTTAGTAGTCAGAGGTATAATGATAGAAAAATTTAAGAATCATCACTGTAGTTTTATTTTAATGAGTAGACAATATGGATCCAAGGAGTGGTATGGTCAGAATGGTGCTTTAGTTCATCTAATCTGGAAGCAGGATAAAAGATGGAGTGAAAATGGGATAGGTATGAGGTTCCAGGACTCTTTAGGTGCTATAACTAGCCCAAGCTAGCAATAATAAAAGTTCAAGTAGAATAGTACATTACGGACGGGAAGAAAAATGTAAAAACAAATTCATTACAGATAGTGACTATCAAACTTGGCATATGACTATACTTGGGGACTCAGGAAAAAAGTCTGGATAATCCATTAGATATTGTGGTGCCGTTGCGGGATTACAGGAAGAGGTTTGTAACGTTTGGTTTGGTTTGAAGCTGCAAACAAATTTAATGTTACCATGTCTTGTGTTTGTAAGATTTATAATATTCAGAGAAATAAGTGAAAGGATCCTTGGGAAGATACTCTGTGTTAGCAGAAAGGAGTGGATATTTTTTGTAAGATGATTCCATCAGTGATTTCCCAATTAACCTCAGAATCAGCAACTTTCAATGTGGTAGGAAAAGTAGATGGACACCTATAGAAGTGAAAGCATGGTTCAGCAGCAGATGCTCAGGGTACAGTTTAAGGTGGGAAGGAGGGTGTAGTGGGGACAATTAGCTCTACCCTGGGCCTGTAGCAAGGAGACGGCTAGAAGCAGAGTAAGTAAACCAGCGCTCTAAAGAAAACTGAACAAATCTGTGAGGTCAAATAACATATGAAATTAGAGTATTTACATATAAAGAGACACCAATAATGCTTCATTACAGTAATCCAGATATTTATATCACCTCCAATAGCTTATTATTTTCCTATACTTATTTCATCTTGGGTATCACTGGTATTAGGGAGAAATTTATATTTATTCAATACCTGAGATGCCATTTGATTTCACTGAAAAAACACTTAGCTTGAAAAATAATGTCCAGTGGGATTCAAAGGAAAAAATTTGAAATAAGAATCAGCAGATCCAGCTTTTTTCTAACCTTCTAATACCTAGCTGTGATTTTTGACAAAGTGGATGTTTGCATTCATTCATTCATTCATTCATTTACTAATTATTAACTGAGCATCTACTCCCCACATTCCAAGCTCTGAGAGTTTGTGATACATCAATGAAAGCAAATATTCCTGCTCTCATGGAGATTGTACTCTTGCAGGAGGATACAGAAATAAAAAATGAACATAATGTATAATTAAATTTAGTACGTTACACCATGATAAGTTTTGTGGAAAAATTTAAAAGTAGAGCAGAGGAAATAGTGAGTGCCAGAGCTGGGGGAAGTAGTGTCAATGTTTAGAATGATCAGGATAGGTCTTATTTCAAATACAACATCTTAGCAGGAACTTGAAAAAGTTAGCCATGAGGATAACCAGGAAGGGTATATGTGTGTGTGTGTGTGTGTGTGTGTGTGTATGTTCAGGGTCGGGGGAGGATGCTATTTTCATATTATCCATAGACCCTAGCTTAGCATCACAGAGATAATCAAATTCTGATATATATTTCTTTAGTATATATAAATACAGAATTATTTAGTCTCTCTATGTCTCAGTTTTCTTATCTACAAAATGAAGGAATTGAACTAGATCCAGAATTATCTATGTCAGAATAGCAAGGGTTAAGTGGTGACAGTATTAAAGAGAATATGTATAAAGTCTCTGTTACAGGAAGTACTTTGGTCCATTCATAAAACAGAGAAAAGGCCAGTTTTTCTGATACAGGAAGAACATGGAGGACTATTATATAAGATAAGATTGGAATGGAAATGACGTCCTGGATCCATCATAATTTTGCAACATTAGCTGGTGGTGAATTCAAATTATCAAGTCAACATTTACATTCTTTAAGCAAATTAAATACATTGGATAAAAGATAAAATAATGCACGTAGTAAAGGTAAATTTTGTTTTCTGAAGCATCTGTTTCACATATACATGTTAGTGTTTGTGTGAATTGGTCACCACATAAAGATTTCTTCTGGGGAACATAATCAAAAAAGTTTGATAGTGATCATGCGGGGCCTTAAAAATGATGTTAAATTTTAGAAAGCATAACACAAAAGAGATGTCCAGACCCATTCAGGGTAGCTAAAGAAAGCAGATCTTCATGTTGCAGGTAGCAGTATTTATACACACCATAAGAGAGAACTTCCTAACAGCTCCATCAATTCAACTACGTGCTTGGCTTTCCATCACTGGAAGTTGAATGGTGATCTGTCGGAGATACTGTGGAAGGATTCTTGCCTACCTTTAGGACATGGACCTTAAAGAGCAAGGCTTTACTCCAGGGCATGGAGCATAAAATGATGCACGATGTCTTTCCTCATCAGGAAGTTTGTGATTAAATTTAAAGTCACACACACATAAAAAATAACAGTAAACAACCAACAGAAAATATAAAAAAAGAGTGATAAAGATGGTAAAAATTCAAAGGTAGATAAAATCACTCTGAGTCAGGATGAACCAAGGAAAGCTCAGTAAGGAAAAGGGAGTTTTAGCTGAATCTTGAGGTGGAAGTGGTCGTGCATAGTTAGAAAAAAAGAGTTCCCATCAGGAGGAGACAAATGTGCATGAGTTGGGATAAGCAGGTGCAACCTGTCTGGTGACTGTAGATAAACCCATCTGGCAAACTCTACTGAGGACAGGGACCTGACTGAGGCCTGGCAGGTTATAAATAGGGAAGTCAAAATTGGGTCAGATTTTGTTGGACTTTGTCTTGAAGTATTGACCTGATGCAAGGGTTGGTTCAGGAAAATTTTCTGAACAGATGTGTCCATTTACATTAGAGAGACTGTAAGAGAAAACTGAATATGTATGTAAAGGTGTCCATCAAGGTGTAGTCAGGAAAACAGAAAACATTCCAGGTATTTCAATCAAGAAGGAATCAAATACAGTGGATTAGTTATTTATAAAACTCCTGCAAGGGGCCTCCCTGGTGGCGCAGTGGTTGAGAGTCCGCCTGCCGATGCAGGGGACACGGGTTCGTGCCCCGGTGCGGGAGGATCCCACATGCCGCGGAGCGGCTAGGTCCGTGAGCCATGGCCGCTGAGCCTGCGCGTCCGGAGCCTGTGCTCCGCAACGGGAGAGGCCACAACAGTGAGAGGTCCGCATACCGCAAAAAAAAAAAAAAAAAAAAAAAAAAACTCCTACAAGGGCTTCAGGAGTGAAGCTGAAAAAACAGGGTGGCATAAGCTCTCCAGTTGACGTCTGACTTTTAGAGGGTCGAACACTTCAGGAAACCTAAACCTATGATCTGAGCTGCTTATAGCACCCAGGAGAGTAATTCACAGGGGGGAAACCAGAGGCTACTGAAAACTTCCCATCTGTCAAACCCCACACAACAGCTTACTGCAGATAAAGGAGCAATAGTATGGCTTTGGCTTCATTTCTGCCTTCCAAGTCTCACACTAGTCTCTTAATGGTGAAGTTGAAACCTGAACCTTGCTGGTAAAGTATGCTGGTAAAGGATGTAGTCCCTAGGCTTCTAGGCTCATTGCCCAGAAGAGAGACTAGTACGCTTGTTAAAAATACATGCACACGGGCTTCCCTGGTGGCACAGTGGTTGAGAGTCCGCCTGCTGATGCAGGGGACATGGGTTCGTGCCCCGGTCCGGGAAGATCCCACATGCCGCGGAGCGGCTGGGCCCGTGAGCCATGGCCGCTGAGCCTGCGCGTCCGGAGCGTACCACAAAAAAAAAAAACATACATACACTCAGCCCCTGGTCCCTGAAGATGCATCAACACTCCATTCTTTCTTTAAGACTCCTCAAATCTCTCTTCTCTCACCCTACAATCAATAGTATTTTCAATCTAGACTTTGAATAGAAATTCTTTCTCTGACTCATCATGACGACTTCCATATTCTTTCTTGGGCAGGAGTAGATTAATTTTTCTCTGTATTCTTTTCTTTCCTTAGGCAATAAACATAGAGAACCCTAACAATAGAATGTGGAAGCAACTGGGGAAGAAGGAAATTTCAGGGGAAATTTTCAATGCTATTTCAAAAAGTTTATCCCACCACAAGCCAGGCATCTTCTCCTTTTCCTCCTCAAGAGCATAAATCAATTAGTCAAGTGAAAATTTTTAAAAGGGGAAAACACAATACATTCATCTATTTTCATCTCATCTACTAAAGAGTAGATATAGCAATGTCTCAATATGTACATTATTATCTCATACACATTCTTACTGTATCTTAAAAAGAAACTTACATAAAGACTGCTTAACATTCCTCAGAACAGCAAACCCAAGCAAGTCAGAACAGTCTGAGAATTTTTTAGTTTAAAGAGCACTCCAACACTGAAATGATCACTTCTTAAAATCTGTGTTATTAAGCTTTGCTCATGTGGCAAGTGACTTGTGTCTAGGAAGTTATTTAGCAATTATTTCTCATTATTTTAATAGGCATACACACAGTCAGTTAAAATTTCTTTCCAGGGATGATCCCATAAAGGCTGACTGGCAAATGAGAATTTTCTCATCACTCAATCATTCGGAAAGAACAGCTATTTTCTATATAATCAATTCCATCAGCAATTATGATAATCAATAGCTCAGCAATTCATTCAGCAGGAATCAGTTAGATTCATTTGTCTCAGGCACTGAAATAACCCAGTGTTCTTTTCAACATTTCAGTTCATACATTACTTTAATTCCACATCTAAATGATACAAAACTAAAATTTTGTCATAAGAAAATAAAATGAGCTTCTATACCAAGCTAAATGTAAGAAATTTATTTTTAACTCCTTGTTCTTTAAAATAGAGGTTATTATTTTAATAAATTGCATCAAAATAAATTTAATCTACATACGGTGTGCAAATGATACAGTATATGCTGTTACAAATTGAATAATCAAATAAAAATCACTACCAATAAACACATTATATATTGGGAGTGTCTGAATTTGGGAGGTAAACCAAGTAAAATATATCAAGTAAAGTCATTTTTTTATCCTTAGACTTTTTTTCTACCTAAAAAAAATATAGACTTAGAAAAGAATGAGTTGAGATCTCAATGTGAATATTATACTTTTTAATTTAGGTAAATAATGCTGCTTGAATAATTAGAACTCATGCGGTAAAAAGATAAAGCAAACAGAGAAAAAAAGTTTTATGGTTTAAGGTGAATAATTTAAAGGAGAAAAAAATCACAGAATCTTACTGAAAGTTTAAATCAATTTAATATAATCATTGGAAGAACAAAAAGGCTTCATGCCATGCCATATATTACTGATGCAAAAGATAGATGATGATTAAAGATAATCATTCAAGAAGACTACGGTTGATGCATTTATTAAGGGAAAACTACAATCTGAAACCAATTCAAAACACAACCAACTTACCTGCTGCTGAATTTTTTATTCACCTTATGGATGTCATTTTTTAAACTGGTTGTTTGGCAGTGCACTCAGATTTTCACCTTAATTTTACTTTAAAAACCTTTATGCTGGTACTAACCTTGTATTCCAGATCAAAGTCACTAATGTTTTGTCTATTTAAAAAAAATTTTTTCCAATGGTGTGGTATTTATAATAGATACTTCATTATCAACAGAGACTAAAGTCACAGTAAATGAGATGTGTCACAAAGCTGCCTTGAAATGGTTTGTAATAGTTCCCAACCCCAAAGTAATTCCTTATCATGCGAACAAAGAAGAGAAAGGGAAACTTCTCCGTGCAGCCTCAGGAGCAGCAGATTAAATCTCCACAATCAACTTGATGTACCCTGCATGTGTGGAATACCTGAATATACAATGAATCATCGCAAAATCGAGGCAGTGGATTTTGGGAGCAACTGTAGACTTCGGGTTTGCTGTATGTGACTGACTAGTTTCAGATTTTTATATTTATCTTAGTTTTTAGCTC
This sequence comes from Pseudorca crassidens, assembly GCF_039906515.1. Lineage (NCBI taxonomy): Eukaryota > Metazoa > Chordata > Mammalia > Artiodactyla > Delphinidae > Pseudorca > Pseudorca crassidens. The sequence goes on along the minus strand of NC_090300.1, from coordinate 123,835,294 downwards.
TTGTTATCATTGGTGGATTTGTTCATTGGTTTGGTTGCTCTCTTCTTTTTTTTAATTACCTTTTTTATTTTAACAATATTTTTTTATTTTTTACTTTACTAACTTTATTTATTTTTCTTTCTCTCTTTTTTTCTCCCTTTCCTTCTGAGCCATGTGGCTGACAGTGTCTTGGTGCTCCAGCCGGCTGTCAGGACTGAGTCTCTGAGGTGGGAGAGCCAAGTTCAGTACATTGGACCACCAGAGGCCTCCCAGCTCCACGTAATATCAACTGGCAAGAGCTCTCCCAGAGATCTCCATCTCAACACTAAGACCCAGCTCCACTCAACGACCAGCAAGCTCCAGTGCTGGATAGACCATGCCAAACAACTAGCAAGACAGGAACACAACCCCACCCATTAGCAGAGAGGCTGCCTAAAATCATACTAAATTCACAAACACCCCAAAACACACCACCAGACACAGTCCTGATGAACAGAAAGACAAGATCCAGCCTCATGCACCAGAACACAGGCACCAGTCCCCTCCACCAGGAAGCCTACACAACCCACCTGAACCAACCTTGCCCACTGGGGGCAGACACCAAAAACAACGGGAGCTATGAACCTGCAGCCTGTGAAAAGGAGATCCCAAACACAGTTAGTTAAGCAAAATGAGAAGACAGAGAAAAACACAGCAGATGAAGGAGCAAAGTAACAACCCACCAGACCAAACAAATGAAGAGGAAATAGGCAGTCTACCTGAAAAAGAATTCAGAGTAATGATAGTAAAGATGATACAAAATGTTGGAAATATAATGGAGGAGACACAAGAAACATTTAACAAGGACCTAGAAGAGCTAAAGAGCAAACAAACAATGATGAACAACACAATAAATGAAATTAAAAATTCTCTAGAAGGAATCAATAGCAGAATAACTGAGGCAAAAGAACAGATAAGTGACCTGGAACATAAAATAGTGGAAATAACTACCACAGAGCAGAATAAAGAAAAAAGAATGAAAACAATTGAGGACAGTCTCAGTGACCACTGGGACAATATTAAACACACCAACATTCAAATTATAGGGGTCCCAGAAGAAGAAGAGAAAAAGAAAGGGACTGAGAAAATATTTGAAGCAATTATAATTGAAAACTTTCCTAATACGGGAAAGGAAGTAGTCAATCAAGTCCAGGAAGTGCAGAGTTCCATACAGGATAAATCCAAGGAGAAAAATGCCAAGACACTTTTAGTCAAACTATCAAAAATTAAATACAAAGAAAAAAATTAAAAGCAGCAAGGGAAAAGCAACAAATAACGTACAAAAGAATCCCCATAAGGTTAACAGCTGATCTTTCAGCATAAACTATACAAGCCAGAAGGGAGTGGCAGGATATATTTAAATTGATGAAAGGAAGAAACCTACAGCCAAGATTACTCTACCCAGCAAGGATCTCACTCAGATTCAACAGAAAAATTAAAACCTTTATAGACAAGCAAAAGCTAAGAGAATTCAGCACCACCAAACCAGCTTTGCAACAAAAGCTAAAGGAACTTCTCTTGGCAGGAAACATAAGAGAAGGAAAAGACCTACAGTAACAAACCCCAAACAATTAAGAAAATGGTAATAGGAACATACATATCTATAATTACCTTAAATGAAAATGTAAATGGATTAAAAGCTCCAACTAAAAGACATAGACTGGCTGAATGGATACAAAAACAAGTCATGTATATATGCTGTCTACAAGAGACCCACTTCAGACCTAGGGAGACATACAAACTGAAAGTGAGGGGATGGAAAAAGATATTCCATGCAAATGGAAATCAAAAACAAGCTGGTGTGGCAATTCTCATATCAGACAAAATAGACTTTAAAATAAAGACTATTACAAGAGACAAAGAAGGACACTACATAATGATCAAGGGATCAAACCGAGAAGAAGATATAACAATTGTAAATATTCATTCACCCAACATAGGAGCACCTCAATACATAAGGCAAATGCTAATAGCCATAAAAGGGGAAATCGTAGTAGGGGACTTTAACACCCCACTTTCACCAATGCACAGATCATCCAAAATGAAAATAAATAAGGAAACACAAGCTTTAAAAGATACATTAAACATGATGGACTTAATTGATATTTTATAGGAAAGTCCATCCAAAACCATCAGAATACATTTTCTTCTCAAGTGCTCATGAAACATTCTCAAGGATAGATCATATCTTGGGTCACAAATCAAGCCTTCGTAAATTTAAGAAAATTGAAATTGTATCAAGTATCTTTTCTGACCACAACACTATGAGACTAGATATAAATTATCTAGTTACAGTTATCAATTACAGGAAAAAAATCTGTAAAAAATACAAACACATGGAGGCTAAACAATACACTACTAAATAAACAAGAGATCACTGCAGAATTCAAAGAGGAAATCAAAATACCTAGAAAAACATGACAATGAAAACACGACGACCCAAAGTCAATGGGATGTAGCAAAAGCAGTTATAAGAAGGAAGTTTATAGCAATACAATCCTACCTCAAGAAACAAGAAAAATCTCAAATAAACAACCTAACCTTACACCTAAAGCAACTAGAGAAAGAATAACAACAACAAAAAAAAAACCCAAAGTTAGCAGAAGGAAAGAAATCATAAAGATCAGATCAGAAATCAATGAAAAAGAAATGAAGGAAACTATAGAAAGGATCAATAAAACTAAAAGCTGGTTCTTTGAGAAGATAAACAAAATTGATAAACCATTAGCCAGACTCAGTAAGAAAAAAAGGGAGAAGACTCAAATCAACAGAGTTAGAAATGAAAAAGGAGAGAAGTAACAACTGACACTACAGAAATACAAAGGATCATGAGAGATTACTACAAGCAGCTATATGCCAAAAAAAAATGGACAACCGAGAAGAAATGGACAAATTCTTAGAAAAGCACAACCTTCTGAGGCTGAACCAGGAAGAAATAGAAAATATAAACCGACCAATCACAAGCACTGAAATTGAAACTGTGATTAAAAATCTTCCAACAAATAAAAGCCCAGGACCAGATGGCTTCACAGGCGAATTCTATCAAACATTTAAAGAAGAGCTAACACCTATCCTTCTCATACTCTTCCAAAATATAGCAGAGGGAGGAAAACTCCCAAACTCATTCTACGAGGCCACCATCACCCGGATAGCAAAATCAGACAAAGATGTCACAAAAAATGGAAACTACAGACCAATATCACTGATGAACACAGATGCAAAAATCCTCAACAAAATACTAGCAAACAGAATCTAACAGCACATTAAAAGGATCATAACACCATGATCAAGTGGGGTTTATTCCAGGAATGCAAGGATTCTTCAATATACACATATCAATCAACATGATACACCATATTAACAAATTGAAGGAGAAAAACCATATGATAATCTCAATATATGCAGAAAAAGCTTTTGACAAAATTCAACAACCATTTATGATAAAAACTCTCCAGAAAATAGGCATAGAGGGAACGCACCTGAACATAATAAAGGCCATATATGACAAACACACAGCTAACATAGTTATCAATGGTGAAAAACTGAAACCATTTCCACTAAGATCAGGAAGAAGAAAAAGTTGCCCACTCTTACCACTATTATTCAACATAGTTTTGGAAGTTTTAGCCACAGCAATCAGAGAAGAAAAAGAAATAAAAGGAACACAACTTGGAAATGAAGAAGTAAAGCTGTCACTGTTTGCAGATGACATGATACTATATAGAGAGAATCCTAAAGATGCTACCAGAAAACTACTAGAGCTAATCAATGAATTTGGTAAAGTAGCAGGATGCAAAATTAATGCACAGCAATCTCTTGCATTCCTATACACTAATGATGAAAAATCTGAAAGAGAAATTAAGGAAACACTCCCATTTACCATTGCAACAAAAAGAATAAAATACCTAGGAATAAACTTACCTAAGGAGACAAAAGACCTGTATGCAGAAAATTATAAGACACTGATGAAAGATATTAAAGATGATACCAACAGATGGAGAGATATACCATGTTCTTGGATGGGAAAAATCAACAGTGAAAATGACTCTACTACCCAAAGCAACCTACAGATTCAATGCAATCCCTATCAAACTACCAATGGCAGTTTTCACAGAACTAGAAGGAAAACTTTCACAATTTGTATGGAAACACAAAAGACTCTGAATAGCCAAAGCAATCTTGAGAAAGAAAATTGGAACTGGAGGAATCAGGCTCCCTGACTTCAGACTATACTACAAAGCTACAGTAATCAAGACAGTATGGTGCTGGAACAAAAACAGAAAGATAGATCAATGGAACAGGATAGAAAGGCCAGAGATAAACCCATGCACACATCGTCACTTTATCTTTTGATAAAGGAGGGAAGAATATACAATGGAGAAAAGACAGCCTCTTCAGTAAGTGGTGCTGGGAAAGCTGGACAGCTACATGTGAAAGAATGAAATTAGAACACTCCCTAACACCATACACAAAAATTAATTCAAAATGGATTAAAGACCTAAATGTAAGGCCAGACACTATAAAACTCTTAGAGGAAAACATGAGGAGAACACCCTATGACATAAATCACAGCAAGATCCTTTTTGACCCACCTTCTAGAGAAATGGAAATAAAAACAAAAATAAACAAATGGGACCTAATGAAACTTAAAAGCTTTTGCACAGCAAAGGAAACCATAAACAAGACAAAAAGACAACCCTCATAATGGGAGAATATTTGCAAACGAAGCAACTGACAAAGGATTAATCTCCAAAATATACAAGCAGCTCAATATCAAAAAAACAAACAACTGAATCCAAAATGGGCAGAAGACCTAGACACTTCTCCAAAGAAGATATACTGATTGCCAGCAAACACATGAAAGGATGCTCAACATCACTAATCATTAGAGAAATGCAAATCAAAACTACAATGAGGTATCACCTCACACCAGTTAGAATGGCCATCATCAAAAAAATCTACAAGCAATAAATGCTGGAGAGGGTGTGGAGAAAAGGGAACTCTCTTGAACTGTTGGTGGGGATGTCAATTGATACAGCCACTATGGAGAACAGTATGGAGGTTAACTAAAAATAGAACTACCATATGACCCAGCAATCTCACTACGGGGTATATACCCTGAGAAAACCATAATGTACCGCAATGTTCACTGCAGCACTATTTACAATAGCCAGGACATGGAAGCAACCTAAGTGTCCATCAACAGATGAATGGATAAAGAAGATGTGGCCCATATATACAATGGAATATTACTCAGCTATAAAAAGAAGAGAAACTGAGTTATTTGTAGTGAGGTGGATGGACCTAGAGTCTGTCATACAGAGTAAAGTAAGTCAGAAAGAGAAAAACAAATACTGTATGCTAACACATATATATGGAATCTAAAAAAAAAAAAAAAAAAGGGTTCTGAAGAACCTAGTGGAAGGACAGGAATAAAGATGCAGACACAGAGAATGGATGCAGAGAAGGGGAAGGGTAAGCTGGGACAAAGTGAGAGAGTGGCATGGACATATACACTACCAAATATAAAATAGATAGCTAGTGGGAAGAAGCTGCATAGCACAGGGAGATTAGCTCAGTGCTTTGTGACCACCTAGAGGGGTGGGATAGGGAGGGTGGGAGGGAGATGCAAGAAGGAGGAGGTATGGGGATATATGTATATGTATAGCTGATTCATTTTGTTTTACAGCAGAAACTAACACAACATTGTAAAGCAATTATACTCCAATAAAGATGTTAAAAAAAAAAAAAAAAGCAGATATGGGGGAAAAAAAAAAAAAAAGGAGCTGTAGTTACATTCCCAAATAGGGTGTTGAGGGCTGAACTAAAACAGATATGGGCAATGTGAGTTACAAGTGGAAAAAAAATAATTATTCAAGAAAAACCCACAGGTCTTTAATAACTTATTACTGAGTAGGGGACAAAGGTTCAAATAAGGACTGTAATTTTACTACTTTTGAATAACAAATAATGAAGTTGTGTACCTAACTGAGAAACACAGAAAGAGAACATAATCGAGGTAAAGAAAAAAAGGTTCTGTTTTGGACATATCCTCCAAGTTGCCACAATTAGAGTTTAAAGAGAGAGAGAGAGTTTTAGAGGTCACTGGGGTACAAATGGTAGTTGAAGGTCACATTTCTTGGGGTGGGAGATAGTTCTCCATGGATCTTTTTCATTTTTGCATATCTTGGAAGCAGATGCACTGATGGCCTTTGTTCTGGACTATATTTTCAAGGATGTTTGTGTGGTTAATAACCTTAGATATAGTTAGTGTCTCCCTCTAGAGCACAGGGAGGTTTAGTTCCTGTCCAGCATAGGAAAGATAATGTCTTCCTGCAGGGTAAAGATCAGGCAGACTTAACAGCCCATTACACAATATTTGGTTTCTCTAAGCTCAGGATTCCTTCTATAATGCAACCCACAAAGTGACCTTCTTTGTGTCCCTCTGTGGGAATTAGACCTCAGAGAATAGTGCAAATGCTGATTCTCTAGCCACTACTAGTGTTGTGAGTAAAAAGATTCCTTGTCTCTGACCCAAGAGTTGCATGACACTGTGGCAGGTTAACTTGCAAGTAAAGTAAAACCTCAGACCCTTCACAGTTCTTTACATCTGGAAAACCTCAACATTTAAGGGTTAAAAATGAAAGAAATTGCCTCATCATATTGAAAAGGGCTAGCCAACTAGGCAGAAAGATACAGAGCTTTCTTTCCAGAGAGAAGAGAATTTTCAAGAAGGAAATTTTCAACAATGCAGAGATGTCAAGTAAGATGAGGACTTCAAAGGTCAGTTCGATTTGGTAACATCAACAAGAACACTTTCAAGGTGAGATAGAGTTCAAGAACAATATTCAGTGGATGGAGGGTAAAATTTAGGGAAGGATAGACTGAGAGTAGATTGAAACATCTATTTAAAGAAGTTTGGTCTCAAACATAAATCGTACCAATGTTTTCATAGGTCAGTCTCCCAAAGAAATAGAAATAAAAACAAAAATAAACAAATGGGACCTAATCAAATGTATAAGCTTTTGCACAGCAAAGGAAACCATAAACAAAATGAAAAGAAACGAAACAACCTACAGAACTGGGAGAAAATATTTACAAATTATGCAACCAACAAGGGCTTAATTTCCAAAATATACCAACAGCTCATAAAACCCAATAACAAAAAACAAACAACCCAATTAAAAACTGGGCAGAAGACTTAAATAGACATTTCTCCAAAGAAGACATACAGATGGCCAAGACGCACATGAAAAGATGCTCGACAACACTAATTAATAGAGAAATGCACATCAAAACTACAAGGAGTTATCACCTCACACCAGTCAGAATGACCATCATTAAAAAGTCTACAAATAACAAATGCTAGAGATGGTGTGGAGAAAAGGGAACCCTCTTACACTGTTGGTGGGAGTGTAAATTGATGCAGCCATTATGGAAAACAGTATGGAGGTTTCTCTGAAAACTAAAAATAGAGTTGCCATATGATCCAGAAATCCCACTCTTGGGCATATAGCCAGACAAAACTATAACTCAAAAAGATACATGCACCCCTATGTTCACAGCAGCACTATTTACAATAGCCAAGGCATGGAAACAATCTAAACGTCCATCGACAGATAAATGGATAAAAAGATGTGGTGCATAAATATACAATGGAATACTACTCAGTCATAAAAAAAGAATGAAATAATGCTATTTGCAGCAACATGTATGCAACTAAAGATTATCATACTAAGTGAATTAAGTCAGAAAGAGAAGGACAAATACCATATGATATCACTTATACGTGGAATCTAAATACAACACAAATATCTACGGAACAGAAACAGACTCACAGACATAGAGAACAGACTTGTGGTTGCCAAGGGGGTGGGCGGGGGGGTGGCAGAGGGAAGTATTGGGAGTTTGGGATTAGCAGATGCAAACTGGTATAAATACTATGGATAAACAATAAGGTCCTACTGTATAGCACAGGGAACTATATTCAATACCCTGTGATAAACCATAATGGAAAAGAATATGTAAAAGAATATACATGTATAACTAAGTCACTTTGCTGTACAGCAGAAATTAACACAACATTGTAAATAACTATACTTCAATAAAATTTTTAAAAATAAAATAAATAAAATAAAATAAGAAGTTTGGTCTCAAATAAAATTTTGGCCTTGAAGAGAAGTAAACATTTAGGGCTGTAGTTTGATGAGAGGGCAAAATTAATAAAAAGGATTTTTTGCGTGTATTATTTTATTTTTTAATTAGAGAAAAAAAGAAAAGAAAAGAAAAGAAAATACCCAGTACTTAGATGACAAGAGAAAAACTGAAGATTGGGAGGAAGGAGAAATGAAACAGAGCAAGAATTAAAATTAAGTGAATGCTAAAATGAAAAAAAAAAATTTTAACCTGCTCAACAACTCTTTAGGGATGAAGAAAGAGTCCATCACAAATGAACTCTCTGACTAGTCTGTTGGCTGAGAATATAGCAGGTCATACAAAAGAGAAGTGGAAAATTACTTGGAATAGCAATATTTAGAGAACCTTATTGGAGAGAACACATGAAAACAAATGACGTTTTATGATTCAGAAATCCACATTTCTCAAGTATAAAGGAAAAAGAAGCCAAATCAAGCGTGTGTTGTTTTTCTAGGGCTGTTGGGTAGGTGGCTTAAACAACAGAAATGTACTGTTTCATAGTTCTGGAGGCTTTAAGTCCTAGATCAAGGTGCAGGCAGGGTGGTTCTTTCTGAGAGCTGTTAAGGGAGAATCTGTTTAATGTCTCTCCCTCAGCTTCTGGTACTTAGCTGGCAATCTTTGACACTCCTTCACTTGTAGAATCATCATCCTGATCTCTTTATCTATACACGGTGTTCTCCCTATGTGCACGTCTGTATCCAAATTTCCCCTTTATATAAGGATATGGTTCATATTGTATTAAGGTCCATCCTAATGTCCTCATCCTAACTTGACTACATCTACAAAGTCTCTATTTTCCAAAAATGTCACATTTTGAGGTACTGGGGGTTAGGATTTCAACTTTTTTTTTATCTTTTAGGGGGACACAATTCAACCCATAACAAAGTTTATACTCATCTTTCAAAGAGAAGTCTTCTCCCACTAGCTCAGATAGCTCTCTACAATTCTTAAAATTGTTACCAGCATGTGTTGAGGCGAGTGTGTATGAGAAGCCCCTCATACTGTCTGGGATGAAACATGGCTCACTAAGTATCTTCTATGCCTCTGTATTTGTTTACTAGGGAAGCCATAATGAATAACCTCAGATTGGGTGACTTAAACAGTAGAAATTTATTTTCTTACAGTTATGAAGGCCAGAAGTCCAAGATCAAGGTGTCAGCAGATGTGGTTACTCCTGCGGCCTCTCCCTGGCTGGCAGATGGCCACCCTTTGGCTGCCTCTTCACATAGTCATCCCTCTGTGTATGCACTGCCCTGGTATCTGTATGTCCAAATTTCCTCTTCTTTTAAGGACACAAATCAGATTGGATTAGGGCCCACCCTAATGTTCTTATTTTAATTACCTCTTTAAAGACCCTACATCTAAATAAAGTTTCATTCTGCGACATTGGGGGTTATGGCTTCAACTTATAGCTTCTGAGGAGACATAATTCAGCCTATAAGAGCCCCCTAAGTTATACTTCCCAGACAAATGCAGTAACAAGAATCTATGCATATTTCTGTTTGGGTAATGAAAGAGACTTCCTTCTCCCTACATGACTTTCTCTATCCCCATTCTAAGGTCCACCTAGTTGTTACGAGATCTCTTACTCATGGAGAAAGTGCAATGGGCTCTCTTACCAGTTACCAGTCCCTAGAGAGGGTCATTCAAACCTACAGCATCATATGAGAAAAAACAATACAGAAATAAAACATTCAAATGTGAATTAAACAATAGACAGACTTTCCCTTATTGTGGTTTAAAAGTTAAATACAAAACTATGTAACTAAGAGAAAGAAAATTGCTAGAGTCCCTCTTAGAATTGAACAATTTCTGGCCTGAAAGTCTTAGTTTACTGGAAAAGAAATGTTGCATATTTATGAAATAAGATTGGAAATCCAGTACATAATTTCCTAGCTTTTTACTAACCTGAAATAAAATATATAACGTTATATTTCATAGAAAATGTAATTTAGTAGCATAAATCATGAGTTGAGGGCATGAAAAAAGAAATTACAAAAAAGAAATTACAAAAGAAAGTTTCCAAGTTAACTTAACTCTAACCCAGTTTTAGAGTCAGCAATCAATACCAAAATCTTCCATAACCTCCCTAACAAAATTTGCTGTAGATTTGTACATTGGATAATCATTGAAATGTAACAAATATTTGCCTTTCAAATTTTCTGATGAAGTAGGTAAATTGGATTAGGTTGCTTATGTTAAATAGCAATGCATCATTATCAACTGTGAGCTTCCTCCTTCTCAAATGCGCCATCACAGCATTCATGTTAAAAAAATTTTAATGCATTTCTTAATACTCTCAAATATTCAAAACTTCACTTGAGCTTTTCTCGCCAAGAAAAAAATGCCTTAGTGTCTCATATTCTAACGAATTTGTCTCCAATATTTCATTCAGTGAGTACCTCTGAATGATAAATGATCACTGGCTCTGCTAAAACACTGATGTTTTCCTCCTAAACTTCTTAAAATTTTTAATGTAATGTCTGTCTGCCTGGTTCTTTACTCAGGCTTCATCAGCAACTTGATTGTAGTCTCAAGGAGTGCAATGCTTTGGTTAAAATTCTTCACTTCTTACTAAATAACACCATACTTATCACCTTATCAGGAAAGAAATGACACTACTGACACAAAATTTCAAGCTCCAAATACTTACGGCATTCTCAATTCTCAAATATCCTTGAGAGAACTATGTGCCTTAGTATTAATGAAAGCAGTCCAAGTCTTTTGTGCATTCATTTATTCATTAAATTTACTCATTTATCATGCAATTTTTTTAGAATGTGCTCTGAGCCAAGTATTTTATTAGAGCTTAAAGATACAAAGATGAAAGAGAAGGTCTATGCCCTCAGGTGGTTTACAGTGCCTTATAATGTGTATTCCAATGCAGGACTGACAATTGTGGATTGAATCAGAAAGCAGGCATGATTGACTGCAAAGAGAAGCTGGGTGTGTGTGCATGTGTGCCCTTGTATTCAAAGAGCAAGACGTGGTAAGATAACCATGATATTATTAGTGGGTACAAGCATAAGTCCTTTCCATGAAGCCTACTCATAAAACCTGTCCTTCAGTTGTAGTAGTAACCACCATTTTCAAGAGCATGAGCTGTATTTGATTCATAAATGACCTCATCCACCCAACACACAATGGGATAATTGCTCACGCCATATATACACATCATTTGAAGCCATGATTCCATTTGTGCTAATAGCAATATTCTTGTTTATTCTACTCTCACTTAATTTACTTAACTATAAACAACTACTGAAATATTAATGAGGCAGACACTCATTACACATGTTTAATTTAGATTCATTATTATTAATTTTATCAAAAACTAACAAATACCTAGTTTGTGTCAGGCATTGTATTAGGCACTGGGAATAAATTAATAAGTAAAAACTGACAGAGGCCCAGCATCCTTGGAGCTCTCATAGAGAGATGGGAATTATTTAAGTATAACACAATTTAAAATAAATTATAATTGTGGTAAGTGCCGACAAGGGCACTTAGAGGAATCTCTGACCCAGGGCAGGAGGCCAATGAAGCATTCTTAGAAAAAGTGAAGACTGATCTACAGTCTCAGGGAAGAGCAGAAGTATGAGGTGAAGGAGAGCTTGAGTGTAAGAGATGGAGATGATCTTGGAAGAGGGAATGATCCTTAATGAGAAGCAGCCAATCACACTGAGGAATAGAGTAGATGAAGAATAGAAAGTAGGGCTGAGAAATGTGAAAAAAAAAAAAAAAGAGATGCACAGGAGGAGGATGGATGCCAGGCTATGCTTGGACCTGGAAACCATGTTCAAAATTTTGGTCTTTATCCTAAGAGCAACGGGAATCCATTAATGTATTTTTTTTTGAACTAGGTATTTTATTGAGGTATGATTGGAATAAAAAAAAATCTGTACAATTTAATGTATGAAACTTGATGAGTTTAGAGATAACTATATATCCATGAAACCATCATCATAATCAATACCATAAATATATCTATCATGTCGAAAAATTTCCTCCTGACCTCTTTATTTATGGGGTTTTTTTTGTGATAGGAATACAAGATCTACCTCTTAGCAAGATTTTAAGCATAAGACATAGTATCATTGGGGCTTCCCTGGTGGTGCAGTGGTTAAGAGTCCACTTGCCAATGCAGGGGACACGGGTTCGATTCCTGGTCCAGGAAGATCCCACATGCAGCAGAGCAACTAAGCCCGAGAGCCACAACTACTGAACCCCATGCTCCACAACAAGAGAAGCCACCGCACCAAGAAGCCCACACACTGTGACGAAGAGTAGCCCCCACTCGCTGCAACTAAAGAAAGCCCACACACGAAGACCCAATGCAGCCAAAAGTAATAAATAAATAAATAATTTTTAAAAGAAGACATAGTGTTGTTAACTATGAGAACTATACTGTACAATGAATCTCTAGGACTTACTCATCTTGCATAACTGAAACTTTGTACCCTTTGACCAAGTTTCCCCTGCCCCTGAGACCCTGGCAACTACTATTCTATTCTCTGCTTCATGAGTTTGACTATTTTAGATTCCTCATGTAAGTGCAATCATGTAGTATTTGTCCTTCTGTGGCTAGCTTATTTCATTTAGCATTATGTCCTCCAGGATCATCTATATTGTCACAACAGCAGGATTTCCAGAAATGACTGCTTGTTCAAGTGTTTTTTAAAATAATATCCTTTACATAATTCCTTGATCATATAAAAAAGAATTCTTTCAATGTTTACAAATGGGAAATCTCCTGAATATATTTTAATTCACTCATGTTTAACCAACCAAAATCTAAAATTTGTTATAAAATTTTAATTTGCTTGAAAATAGTGTGGTTACTGTTGTTTCTCAGACAGTATGAACCTGGGTGAGATTCTTGCAAACACACTTATTTTTACCCCAAGGGCACATGATAGATTCTCTCTTATTTTTTGCAGAGAAAAGTCTGTATACAAATAGGGACAGTCTATTTTAAATTAATTAATGTCATGCTGTTTGTCTTCAATATATCTTCAGTAAATAGATGGAAGGAAAGTGCGGCAATAAAGTGTGGCAGTACGCTTACTGAATCTTAATTACAAAGTTTGTTCTCCCGCTGAAACATCCTTCCAGCACGTTCAGCCATTTTCTCTGCACTCCTCTCTGAACTCTGAATCCACCAGCAGATCCTCTACATTGATTTTGTTACTTTGATCCTCAAGGATTCATGAATGGCAAATGCAGCTGGATTGTCAGCAAATGTCTAATCTGGAAAACATCTCTATCATTTCTCGTAAACTTTTTTGGATCCACATTAATTTCAACTTCAATTCTTTTAAGTGATGCTTCAGTTCAGCCATGATTTTTTGGAACTTTCACCAAACCCACCATATCCTGCTGTTTTTGTCACTCTTTCTTTTTTCAGTTTTTCTGAAATTGTAATTCCATATATCATAAGGTAGTTTTGTTTTTCTCAAAATTAGAAGAAATGATAGTATCCTATAGGGGTTACTTTGTTTCTTTTTATTTATTTTTTTCTTGATCTGGAGGAGGATTTTCCTTTTAGAGTATCCTTTTTCTGCATCAAAATTAACATGCGAACCCCCAAATTCAGATCAGGGTGTGGGCTGCTGCTTGTTAATTTCTAACATTTAAACTTTGTGCTACAGTTTCCCCCTGCTATTCAAAAGTAGAGCTTTTCTACAAAACTTTTCATAAGCCGAAATGGCGGAAAAGGAAGAAACAATTACCTTAGGACACATTTTGCTAATGTATGCACAAAAAAGATAAAGCATAAATGCTCACAGGCACTGTTCAAAGCTATGGTGGCTTGATGCTGAGATGCTGAGTGTAGTTCCCAGGGAAGCAGCTTGATGGCGCCACTCTTGCTGCTCAGGATGTGCACTGCCTTTATAATGGCTTGTTGCAAAACAAATGCTGAATATTATTTTCACTTTTCTCCTTTTTTTGTAAAAGGAAAAATCCTCTTAAGTTTTCTTTCAGTTAGTGAAAAGAAGTACTAATGTAGGTCTTTCATAAAAGCAAAGTGGCATAAAGCAAACTTTCGAAAAGCGTGGCATACCTGTGTTTGGTAGGTGTTCTTTGTCATTGAACTCCTACTCTATCACTTTTATGGTCTGGTGAGTCTTCATTTTTTTTAATATTCTTCCTCTTTTTCCTGTTGCTCCAATGACAACTTCACTTGCTTTGTCTTCTATCAACACTCAGTCCAGGGATTATGTCAATACAAACAACACATTGTTACATGGCATGTTGTTTCATGAGTCTATAATCTATGACATCTTTTTTTTTTTTTTTTTTTTTTTTTTTTTGCGGTACGCGGGCCTCTCACTGCTGTGGCCTCTCCCATTGCGGAGCACAGGCTCCGGACGCGCAGGCTCAGCGGCCATGACTCACGGGCCGAGCCGCTCCGCAGCATGTGGGATCCTCCCGGACCGGGGCACGAACCCGCGTCCCCCGCATCGGCAGGCGGACCCTCAACCACTGCGCCACCAGGGAAGCCCTATGACATCTTTTAATCATTATTTTCTGCTAAACACAGTATTTTCATCATTTTCATTGTTTCAGATATCTGACTTGTATAAACACTGAGAAGCAATAAAACAGAATCACCTTTATCCTGAGTCTTGACAAGTTTTGACATAATTAGCATAGTTCAGTTTCCCATTCAAAATTGACCTCTTTTAGGTGTTTATGTCTTCACTGATGCCTACTCTGCATTCATTTCCATAATTATTATCATTGCTGCCCCCAACACAGTTGTGGAAAGTCTTTTGTTTGTGCTCCCTCTGTTTTTATCCCATTCACTTCCACACTGCTGTTGTTTGAGCTAAAGATCTCATTATAATTTCAAGACCCATATATGGCAGCTTTAACATAATTTTGCTATCTTGAGAGCTTGACTGTCTTTAAGAAACTAATTATAAAGTCTACTGTACTGACACTGACAATGACTAACCCACTGAGAAATATTTCATCCATTTCTTTTCTGTCACCTATTATTCATTTAGCCTCTTCATCTAAACCCAACAATGCTGCTTTGTTTACTTCTCTATGAAGCATAAACTTGAATTGTTTTCTTTCTTACATTATGACTTACATGTATTTGTACTGTTAGTATTTCCTGTGAATTTCCATTGAAATAATTACCATCAGAATTCTTATGAATTTTCTTTAGTATGAAACTCATTTATGGAAGGTGTTTACTATTGTATTTTATCACTTGACACTGGAGTAGATAAACTATGATCTGCCTTCACCTATTTACCCTTCAGGTGAGTCTCAGGAGCCCAGACACAGCCGAACAACGTGACTCTGTTTCAGGGTTTCTCTATTAACAAATAGTTTAGTCAACTTCAGTAATGAACCCACTGTCCTGCTTTCTCTTTTTGGTTGAAGGGGTAAGATTTGCTATTGCATGTTCTGTGCTTGAGCAGTACTTAGATCTTCAGACTGGCCTTCCTTCCTGCTTTGGGTTAATCTATATTCATACTCATGGTGATTCAACCAGTATTAGAATCCTTCTGTGAGGTGAACTCGGTTGCCACATCTTGGTCTATGGACTGCCATGGTGATCTGATGGCAGGTGATCTGATCTCCAGGCTCCTGGTTTCCTGGAATGTCACAGACACTCTATTAAAGTATTTGAATACTTTTAAATTTTAAAACTGTCACCTTGGTTACAGAAGACAGAACTGGTTGAAAGGTGACAAGAATGGACACAAAGAGATCAGTTAGGAGACTGCCACATCAAAGAAATAATGGAGCTTTGAAAAGGCCATATTTGAAATGGGAAAGGAGAAATGTGGACAGATTTAAGAAACATTAAGAATGTAAAAGATAATGGAATGATGGAATGATGAATGGAATATGGGGCACAGAGAAGAGAGAAGTGTCAAGAATTATTCCTGGGGTTCAAACTCAGGTTATAAGATAGAGAGTGTCGGCCACTGAAAGAGACTGTTGGGAAAAGACTAGGTTTTGCAAGTTGGGAGTGAACAACAAAGTGTAAGATCATGAGTTTGAGTTTTTGAGTAATTGAAGGGAACTTTAGAGGATATAAATGAAAAGCTGACATCTGAATAAAGGTTCTGGGGATCACTTGAGATTATCAGATGTATCCATGTGCTCATGCTTTCATAACAAAATACCACAGGCACAGATTGAGTGCTTAAACAACAGACATTTATTTTCTCACTGTTACAGCAGCTACAAATCCATGACCAAGGTTCTTGCAAATTTGGTTCCTGGTGAGAGCCTTCTTCCTGGCTTATAGACAGCCTCCATCCTACTGTGTACTCATGTAGGTTTTCCTCTGCACACCAGGAGATAGAAAAACAGAGAGAGAGAGAGAGAGACAGAGCTCTTTGGTGTCTGTTCTTATAAGAACACTAATCCTACCTGGATCAGGGGCCCACCCTTATGACTTCATTTAACCTTAATTACTTCCTTAGAGGCCTCATCTCCAAATATGGTCACACTGGGGGTTAGAACTTCAACAAAAGAATTTACAGGACACAAATATTCAGTCCATAACACCAGGCCAAAGATGTAATTTTGTGAATTATTCTCATATAGGTGGTGACTGAAACAAGGAGAATTGATAAGACTACCTTGGGAGAGTATAAAACAAGGAAGAAAATTAAACCAACACTTTATACATTGAGAAATGATAAACTAATGAATGGGAGGGTTATCTTGCAAAAGAAGCAAAGAATAAGCTATAATAACAGATGAAATGAAAAACATAAGTCTGTAATCAAGGGAAGAGAATGTTAGGTGCTCACAAAAGTCCAAGAAAGGGTATAACCAAAAAATATCCTTTTTTTTTTTTTTTTTTTTTGCGGTACGCAGGCCTCTCACTGTTGTGGCCTCTCCCATTATGGAGCACAGGCTCCGGACGCTCAGGCTCAGTGGCCATGGCTCACAGGCCCAGCTGCTCCACGGCATGTGGGATCTTCCCAGACCGGGGCACGAACCTACGCCCCCTGCATTGGCAGGCGGACTCTCAACCACTGCGCCACCAGGGAAGCCCTCCATTTTTAATTTAGTGACACAGAAGTGACCTTAGCTAGCTAGAGATATTTCAGAAAAGAGGTACGGCTGAAAGATGTACTACAGTCGGTTGAGAATAGAGGAAAAAAAGGAGACGTTGCCTGTGAAAGAGAGGCGAGATACAGAGGAAGGCTTTGACAGTTAGGTATGATTTTTTTTTTTTTAATGGAGGAAAGTTAAATATATTTTTTACATGATGGGGTAGGCAGAGCACAGAGGATTTTAGGGCAGTAGAACTATCTTGTATGATACTATAATAATAGATACATGGCATTATACATTTGTCAAAACCCATAGAGTCTATAATGCCAACAGTGAGCCTTAGTGTTAACTATGGATTTGGGGTGATAAAAACATGTCAAAGCAGGTCCATTGACTGTTAAAAAAATGTGTCACTGTGGTGCAGGATGTGCAAGGCTATGCATATGTAAGTTCAGAGGATATATGGGAACTCTCTGTACTTTCCACTCAATTTTGCTATGAACCTGTAAGTGCTCTAAAAAATAAAATCTATAACAAAAAGAAAGATGAAAACAATCATAAACAAGGTAAAAATTTAAACCAAAATCTTGGTGAAATATCTGTAGCACATATAACCAAACCAAAGAATTGGTACTCAAAATAAGAAAAAAGTTTCTACAATCAACACAAAGAAGGTAAACAACCAAAGAGAAGAAATAGACAAAGAAGATGAATTAGCAATTCTCAGAAGGAAATTGGTCAATAAATATAAGAAAGGGTATTTGACCTCATTACTAATCAGGGAATTTACACATCAAGTTTGGCAAAAAATAACATGTATCTCAAATTACAGTAAATGTTGGCAAGAATGTGGGAAAATAGCATCTCTCTCGTAAAATGTCAATGGGAATATAAACTGATTTAACTCATTTGGAGAGCAGACTGTCAATATCTAGTAAACTTCGAGAGGCACATATCCTACAACTCAACAAACACACTGCTACAGGCCTGACTTAGAGAAACGCTCACACATTGTACAAGGATAAATGAAGATTTATTGTTGCAAAAAAGTAGAAACAACCTATCTACCCTCAGTAGGGGAGATGACTGAGCTATGGTTTGTAATATACAATACCATAAGCCATTGAAATGAATGAACTAGATATACATATATCAACATGGATAAATCTCAAAAACAGTGTTCAATGATAAAACAAACTTGAAAAACAATACAGTATACCATTTATATAAATTTTTAAATATATAAAAGTAGTACATATTAAAAAAAAAAAGATGAGACCTATCTACTTGAAAAAGAGAAAGAGGGAGAGAGAGATTAAATGTACATGAGAAAGAGAGTGTGATATTTTATGGAAAACAGGAGAATAAACAGCCATATGAATACCCAATGGTGAAGGCATAAGATCCCAGCCATCTTTCCCCACTCTACTCCAGAATGCTGGGAGCTAGACCTTATCCTCAAGGATGAGATTGAAGATGATTTCCTGGAGATTATGATTAGCCCAAGAAGTAATACCTGAAGATACAGACAGGAGGAGTTCCTCAATATATAATTCTTCCAAATCATCCTACAGTAAAGCTCCCTACCTGTATACTTAGAACTTACGATCTGCTTATTTTTCTAAATCACGAGCAGAAATATTAGACATTTGGGGAATGCTTCTAAAATGAAAGCTGGAAAACCAATAAGGCAGGAAAGAAAAACATGAAAAGAAAAGAAACCTGTAAGATAACTACCATTAATATCTTCAAAAACTCTAAAAAGATACTGCATTCATGGGGCATGATTTTTAAAATGGTAATGGAAAGGAAAAACACAACAGCAGGAACGGGAGATAAGGCTGAGGAAACCTCCCAATAGGAGAATAAAAAGAAAGAGATGAAAAATAAGAGAGAAAAAAAAAAAAGAGAGGACAGTGCAGGACACCTAACATTTAGAAAAGAAAAGATCCATAAAGAAATAACAGGAACTCATTAATGATCAAATTCAAGAAAAATTTTTAGATTTGAAGGACATGAGTTTTTGGATTATAATGTCTCATGGAGTATTACCCCCTCAAAAAAAAAGAATGAAAATTGTCCTATGCCAAGGCACATTACTGTAAAATTTCAGAACAAAAGGACAAAGAAAAGACTCTACAAACTTTTAAGAGATTAATTAATTAAAAGTAACTTACATGAACAAAATTTGAAACAGCTTCACAACAGTGACAGTAGAGCAAATGGATACTGGAGAAATACCTTCAAAATTCTGAAGGTTAATGATCTATAAACTAGATTTCTATATCCCTTCAAACTATCAGTAAAGCATGAGGGCTGAATAAAAACAAGTTCAGACATGAGAGGTCTCAAAAAATTTATTTCCCATGCACCCTTCACCAAGAAACTACAAAAAAAATGTACAAAAGAGAAAATTATGAAAACAGAAGCTTCAAAAATGATAAAAAGGAAAAGGAATTCCCTCAAAAAACAGGAAGGAAGATTCCCAAGGTGTCAGTTACACATCTGGCAGAAATAGCAACCACCCCAGTTGGGAGAGTATGATACAAGAGATAGAAAGAAGGCTGTCGTTATGTCATCATCATACTTTCGTTTTAACCTGAGGACAGAATGATCACGTAATTCTAATACAGAACTTTTCTGTACTTGTATTGCCATGATCATGTTCTGTAAAATCCCTATTCACCCAGTATGTTTTGCTACCGTGGAACAACTAGAGACTTTGGGAGGATAGCAGGTAGCGTTTCAATATTAGTGGCTGTTTTTCTAAACTAGCCTCTTATATTACACAGCTTTAAATATGGATAATGTCTTGAGGCCAAATTATCAATAATAATGACATAGTCACAAGCCATTAAATAAAATGAAAAAAATTCTGTAGAATTTAATTTTTTGGTGTTGATTTTGATATTCTATTAGAACAACTTCTCTATCACACCACCTCTCTGATTTCTCTCTCTCTCTCTCTCTCAATCTGTCTCTGTCCCTCTCTCTCCATGTATATACACACACATTTTCATCACAGATAGATATAAATTACATATGATATATATCATGTATGTATGATAGGATATATGTATAATTTGATATATGAAACATAATATATATGATCATAAATTATACATATTTGTCACATATATCATGTATATGATACTGTATCACATGTATGTATAAGTCTGATATGATGTGTGATATATAGCAATAGAAAGATACAGATAGAGATGAGAGAGACAGAGATAGAAATGATAGAGGTACATCTGTAATGAAAGTGTCCAGCTATAAGCACAGTTATTTATCCTAGTATAGGCTGGTATGGGGCTGCTTTCTTCTTTGTGCTTTTCAGTCCTCAGAAGTACAATTACTCTGCAAAGCAATCTATTACCGCCTGCACAATTCCTTACCTGCTCTTTGTATGTGTCACTCTACTTCTTTAAAATGAAGTCAAAGAAAATTTGTCCAAAATAAATATTAAGAAATAGACAGATATAGACAAATAGATTTTCTATTTTTCTCCAAAAACATGCTGCTGTTGACTTGCCTTTGTAAGACTGCTTGAGAGTCCTGATATAGTCAATGACCAAATGGAAGTTCAGCTCTGAAATAGTAATCTCATTTGAAGTGAAGTCACTGTAAAATTTTGGTACTTCCAGCCATCACAAATTAATCAGCGTCAGACCAGGTCAGCATTTTAATGAAAACCAAACAAAACTATTTTGGCTACTTCAGACATTGACAATTTTATAGGCAACAAAATGTCTTCTGAGGTCAGTGCAGAATTGCACTGTCAGCATTTCAATAAATAGTACTTTAAGTTAGCAATGCCAGTATCAGTGATGTGAAGATCCTACGGTTCTTTGGTAAAAGAAAAAATATTTCCCCTTTCTTATTCGCCAAATTTTGTATTATATTATTACATCTTTCCTCTTCCACTATATTTGGCTGTTTGTAATAGCCTTCATCCCCTTTTCTAAACTTTTTGGGCAGAATTGTTCTGATGCAGCTTGTACATTTAACTCCTTCAGAGTGGGTCTCCTCTTGCATTCGCCATCTCTAGACTATGTCATGTCCATGTCATATATAAAATCCATAAAGAGCTTGTACTCGGAAACTGCTATGTCAACCATGAAAATGAATATTTAACTTGAATTGCATGCAGTGTACCTAATGAGAAATTTAATACACTCTGCAATATTTTTCTGTTTCCTCAATGTTTGAAAATCTACTTAGATGTGGATTGAAGAAAAATAAATATTATTTGTGAAGGTCTAAAACTTTGATTCCCTTAGCTTAAATTTGTCTACCAGAGCAATTAGGTTGAAAATCATGTTAACAAAATCAAAAGTGACAAATTTAATTCACGTGTTTCAAGGAGCATCTCTCAAAATATTGGCCAGAATGTTTCCCTCATTCCGGACAATGGTGGCAAAATGTCTGGTATGAGGCATAACTAGGCCTGTGCTAAAGGGAGAGACGAATCAGTGCTAGTCAGAAGATGCCAATATGTTTGCAGGGAAGCACGTGGAGACAATCTGTTTTAAACCTGGCCCACCTGTCCCCCTTCCCAGCAAGTCTTTTTCTATCTATGGTAAAGATCTCTAACAAAAACTGAGGGATTTCAGATCCAGTTAGCACTTCTAACAAAATACAAACTTAGTTTTAACAAAGGAACTGTCCAAGTATTTATATACTGAAAGAAGAGACCAGCCTATAAAATGCAATACTGTGAATTAAAAGGCACTAGTCTAAAAGTCAGAATCCTTGGGTTCTAGACCTAGTGCTTCCACTAACCAGCTGTGGACTGGGCACATTTCACCTATGTGGAGCTTAGTTTCCTTATCTATAAAATGAAGAAACTGGAAAAAATTACTTAAGGGATTTTTTTATAACACCCTAAAAAATTAATCACTAGTATTAGAAAAGCAACTTAAATGCATGCCCTACTGATTATCACTATCCTTATGTGGGTAAATGAAGATTAGCCATTAGTATCCACAAATACCAAGATACCTATTGATCTATTAAGCAATGAACTTCTCCTGGTAAAGCTCACTTTATTCCTGAGAGCAATTTAAACAGTGAAAATAGAATCCTTACAGCCAAACAAACTTCTAGAGAAGCTGAGAATGACAGAACAGCTAAAGTGTTTTTTCCTACCTTTAGAATCATATTCAATTCTTTATCATATCTATATCAGATGCTCTGTAATACATGCTTAAACTCTCAAATACAAAGTTTATGCGTATTAGATTCTAGTGTATTTTCCTACCACAGTTTTTCACTATAAGCTATTTTCAAAAGTATGAAACATTTGAAAATAACAAAAAGGCCTTTCTTATTGAAACAGGAGATTCTTTTAGGTCCCAATAGCTAAGGGTAAGCCAAATGATTTAGTTTCTTCATCAACAGCAAACTTTTTATCATCCTACCTTTCTGCATAGAGCATTAAATATCTAAGAAACTGTTAACAGGGAGTGTTTACTAAATCACTAAAGCCAGAGCAGCCAAACATTTCTTAAAATCTCTGCCAGATTTACAATTTGCAAAGTCATGCTAAAAGCATTTTGATTGGCACTTTCATTTAAGTTCTAAAATACTCTGCTATTGCACTTTTAAAATCTAGCATGAGAGTCTTTGGTTTCAATTAATTTGACCTTGCCCCTCCAGGACATCTTTAATAATAGCACCATCAAATTAGATAGGAACACAAAGATGAAACCCTCTGACAGAGACTGGAATCTATGTCATGTGTAAATGTCCAATACCTATTCTACTGTATAGGAAAAAAAGACAAAGCTGTACCTAACTCTTTGGTCAAACCTTAAGTTGAAAGCAAGTTATTTAAGCTCATAGATATTTTAATTTGGCGTCACTAGTGATCACTAATAAATGGATATATTTTTACTACAACTTCAAATACTTTTTTTTCTGCTCTCATAACATGTTTCTACTTGATCACCTCTATGATGCTCTTAGGATAACCTAATAAGCACTTGAAACTCCAGGTCTCCAGGAAGAGGTAATGGGGAGGAGAAGCTGGACCTGTCTCCTCCTGTTCACTTGCCTGACTCTCCTGCCCTCCTGAACCCACTGCTGATCTTTTCCTTCTTCCTATGATGCAGTTCTGCCTTCCTGCTTCACCATCTCTGCCCTATCCCCAAAATGTCCTTTAGATCTTCAACCATTCCAAGTGCTTTGGGGTCCAAAGTTGAGGCATTGGCTACAGTCGCCATACCAAATTGTGGCAGATGTCTTCAGCCTAAAACATCAATGGTTTGTGCTTAGTTTAGTAAAACAGGCACTCAAAATTCAAGGTTGAAATTCAGAATTTATATATATTTAAAATTCTTCTTTACAAAAATAAAATATTTTATTAAATGGGAAAAAATGAGCAAACCTAAGCTCTTGGATCTCAACACCCCTTCTCAAGCCCACTCTCTATGTAAATCTCCCCCCACCCCCCAGTCTACTCTTTCACAGCTAATGGTACTAACATCTACTCAGCTGTTCAACCTGCGAGTGATTCTTGGTTCTACCCTCTCCTTACTCTGCACATCCAGCATATCTGCAAGGCTTGTCATTTCTACCCTTCAAATATATTTTGGATCTATCTACTTCACTCATCTGCACTGCTACCACCTTCATCCAATCCATCATCACCACTGCCCTTAACAACTTTACTGCCTTTAAATGGGTTCCCTGTGTCTACTCTGTCCCTTTCACACCACAACAGCCAGCATAAGGTTTTTAAACAGAAATCTATTCTTGCTGAAACATGTTCAAGGGCTTCATACTGCAATTCAAATAAAACCCAGACTCCTTCTTGAGGTCTCCAAGGCCATACAAATCTAAACACCTGATGACCCTCCATCCAGTTTCGTTTCACTACCCTTTATTCATTGTGCTTTGACCACCTTGACCCCCTTTCAGTTTTTCAAACAGCCTCTCACACCTCAAAGAAAATGTCCCTCCATAGGTGCTTTTCCTAAGGATCCATCTATGCAGGTTTCCCACCACTTCCTCCCCCACCCCGCTCTGTTGATCTTCATTACATGCTCTTTTTGTTACCTTCATAGCATTTATCATCATCTATTAATATGTAGCTGGTTGTTTGCTTCACTCTTAATTGACTTTCCCTCCATTAAACTGTTAGCTCCATGAGGGTATACACCCCATCTCTACTGTATCACCTGTGCCTTGCTCAGTGCTGATTCCTAGTAGGGGCTCAACAAATATTGGGAGGTGTGTGCCTTACATTGGTGTTATAGGCTAAATTGTGTCTCCCCAAAATTCATATGTTGAAGTCCTAACTCCTAGTACCTCAGAATGTAACCATGTTAGGAGATAAGGTCATTAAGGAGGTGATCAAGTCAAAATAAGGCCATTAGGGTGGGTATTAATCAAATCTGACTGATGTCCTTATAAGAAGAGGAAATTTGAACACAAAAAACAGACACCAGAGATGTGTGCACACAGAGAAAGGCCCATATGAGGGCACAGCAAGAAGGCGGCCACCTGCAAGCCATAGAGAGAGGCCTCAGAAGAAATCAAACCTTCTAACACCTTGATAGTGGACTTCTAGCCCCCAGAATTGTAAGAAAATTGATTTCTGTTGTTTAAGCCATCCAGTCTGTGAAACTTTGTTATAGCAGCCCTAGGAAACTAATACAATTGGAAATTAAAATGTAAATAGAAAATTAAATCACATTATG
Organism: Pseudorca crassidens; assembly: GCF_039906515.1. Classification (NCBI taxonomy): domain Eukaryota; kingdom Metazoa; phylum Chordata; class Mammalia; order Artiodactyla; family Delphinidae; genus Pseudorca; species Pseudorca crassidens. The sequence continues at coordinate 123,810,332 of NC_090300.1, read as the reverse complement.
CTCCTAAGTAGTACTGTTATATATTTGAGTCATGGTTGATCTTGAACTCATAGTTATAACATGGCTTAGTGTGAATTCCAGATCTGTTCATTATCTAGTCAATCTGGTTAACAAAGGCAGATAAATTCTAAGATTTTCCACCTAGATTTGGCAAACTTCTAAAATTTTCCAAAATGATTTGTCAAACTTATTTATTTTTATCTGCATAAATGACAACTTTGACTAATATCATGCTTCTGTAACATATTCAGGTCAGCCTCATCTGTTCAGTTGTTGATAAGATTATTCAAATGTATCACCATCAGCCATTACCAAGGGTAAAGCTGGTAACAGCTTTATGCTCTGTTGACATTGCATAGACTATGCATGAACAATAAAAAGTCTTCTCAAACAGAAAGTAGTAATTTTATATAGTTCTGTAACTGTGTTCATCTCAATTTTCAAATTCGAAATGAATAATCAACAGTTCTTTAATCTCAATATGAAAATCATTATAAACCAATTTTTTTCAAACTTTTGAAGTCCTGAATATTAAAACAAATCTATAGCCAGTATGCCTCTAGGTATAGATCTAAAACGCTGCAGAGAGTAGGTTGCATTTCTGCCCCCCAACCTCACTACTTTAAAAATGGATGTCAAACAGAGGTGGTACATATGGCAACTACTGTAAATACAAAATGAATCCAGAAAAAGATTTTCAGCCTACAACATCATCAGCAGGTTTGGGCAGTTCTGACGCCTATAATTACTACTCATTTGAAATCATTATTCTGTCACTTGGCATGCCATCCATTTTGAAGTTCAAAGATTATAAACAGAGTTTGTCATAGATTTAATATCCCTATATAGAAACCTTGCCATTTTTTTGCCCATAGGGTTTAATGGGTTTCAGAATTTTTGTTTCTCTTTTTGTTTTCATTTGGCATTACAGTTTTCAGCTCCTATTGTCTCCCACTTTTAAGTATAGGGATTTTCTAAATTCATGAATATACCAAACAAGACGTGTCTATGAAAAGTCATAGATCTTGATCTTCATACCCAGTTCCTCCAACCATCTTTCTCTCTCTCTCTCTACCTCTCTCCCCCCACCCCTTTCTTCTACCCAAATTACCTCAGCAGGAATTATCTCATTTTACAAAGGAAAAAAGTATTTTTACATTTACAGAATCCCATATAATTTTCACAAAACATTTCAGAGTTGAACAGATGCCAAGAAATATTTTCAAGTTCTTCCAGAATTTCCACTGCTCCTATTTGGAGTTTCAGGAAAAAAAATTAAACTCCATTATTATTAAGAGTAGTAAGTCAATTACTCCTTTTTTTCTCAGGAAGACAGAGATTCTAAGTTTGGTCTCTTTCACCTGATTGCACAGTTACCAATGCGAAATCCTTCCTCCATAAACAGCTTCCATACAGTTGAATGCAACTAACCCATAGGCTGCTCATGAGCGTGGAACATAGTTGGCATTCATAAAGTCCTGAATGGGTGAAAGGAAAAGGTGTAATGTTTTCCTGCAGACTGCAGAGATAGAGCACAACCAATACAATGAAAGAGTTGATGGTCATTTTCCTAAATGGGTGGTTAGAGTTATAGAACCCATGTTTTTTTAAAAAAACATCTTTTTAAAAAAATGGCCTTTTGTCCTCACTACTGAAATTGTGTTGCCTCATAGATTTTTGTCATATTCACCTTCCACCAAAGTGCTTTAAGTCAGTAGCTTAAATTAGTAGCGTTTCTCCAAATTTCTCTCTATGTCTGTTTCCTCTGCAAGGAAACTCTTAGTGGACACAGTGGCTGAGCCTGATTCCAGTCAAAATGAGACCAGAAGGACCACAATATGTGGTACTCTGGCCTTTCCCACTATCGTTGGTCTTATATTTACTGAGATGTGAATGTGGGAAGGGCCAGTGGCGTATTCCTCCTTGCTATCATTGCTATCTCCTGCCCAGGCAAAAATAACTCAAGCAATCTAAAGTAATTGTATTAGTATATAAACTTAGAAGCCATAGAAAGGAGTTGAACATATTTTAATAACTGAATGTATTCCATTTTTAATATAAAAATACATACTCAAACTTTGAGAGGGGAAGAGGACATCATATTCAAAGCTGTGGCCTCCAGACCCTGTATCCTTCATTTTACATTAAATAATTTCTCTCACAGTTATCACTGCCAGGCCTCCTATATATCACCTATCAATATGGCATCAAAATAGTGCAATTAATCTAATTAGGCAATATTCAATTACTTCTGTTTGGGAAAAAAGATATACTTTCTCTTTCAGCCACAGTCATTATTGATTAAATAGAGAAGGGTTAGAAAGAGCATCTCTAAGCCCAGATTTTCAGGCTTCTTCAGCCAAGATTAAAGTAGTGTTTGGGCAAAAAGTTGATTCTTGCATTTCCTCTAGCTGGTGGATTGAGCAATCAAGCAAATCACAAAGTTCAGGAAATTGCTTACTTGCGGGGGAATCACTCTGTATGCTGAAGTGCAAGTTAACCCTAAACTTATAATTACACTCTCTGATCTGTGGATTGGTGTAGAAATGTCATATATGGACACCTGAAAATTAGCTCAGCTCTTGGAACCTTGCCCTTAAAGAATATTAGTCTTCTCTAATAATAAATGAAGGCAAGAACTAATTACTGCAATGATAGCAATTGTGGAGTGGTATCCCCAAGAGATAAAACGGTTATCTTGTGAGAACTAAATTAAGAAAATCAGCCATCATTAACATAGGACACATTCATTTTTGAGCAATATAGGTGCAATTAATCAGGCTTTTAGAATACACTGTCTCAACTAATGCTACCTAAATAATATTTACATTTGGATTTTTAAGTCTTAGTTATGTCCCAAAGGAACTCTTGATTTCCACCTTCAACAGTGGGTACATTTTCCTCTACTAGTGATTGCCATTTCAGTTGTTGTTTAACTTTACCAGTACCCATTTATTTGCAATAAAATCTCAGAAGTCATCTTTGATTGATTCCTCTCATCCAATCCACTACCAAGTCTTATTTCTATATCAAAATACATCTGAATCTGGTTCCCTCACTCCATCTCTAGCACAACCAGACTAGTGTGGGCCACCATCATCTCTCAGTTGGTCAACTACAGTAGTCTTCCCATTTTACTCCCTCTGTCTGATAGCCCATTTTTTACTGTAGTTTAAATGTAGACTGAATGACACTCTAGCTACTCTAGTTTAATACCTATCTACCAATGGCTTCTTATGACTCTACAATAAACCCCCAGCTTCTTCCTATGGTTTATCCAATCCTGGAGAGTCTGGCTTCTGTCTACTTCTCTCATCTCCTCTTAGCGTCCTCCACCTTACTCACTTTGTGACCTCCTTTCTGTTCTTTAAAAATTGCCAAGTGTATTAGTTTCCTGAGGCTGCCATAATAATTTACCATAAATTTGGGGGTCTTAAAACAATAGAAGCTTATTCCCTCACAGTTTTGTAGGCCAGAAGCTCAAATCAAGTTATTGGCACCGCTATGCTTCCTCTGAAGGCTCTAAGAGAGAATCTTTCCTTGCCTCTTTCTAGCTCTGGTGACTCTCGGTAGTTCTTGACTTTTGGTAGCTTAACTCCAATATCTGCCTCTGCCCTCATATGGCCTTCTCCTCTGTGTCTCTGTGCTCTCCTCTTCTGTCTGTTGTATGTACACTTTACATTGGATTCAGGGCCCACACAGTTAATCCAGGATGATCTCATCTCACGATTCTTAACTTAATTATATGTGCAAAGACTCTTTTTCTAAATAAGGTCATATTCACAGGTTCTATGGCATGAGCATAGCTTTTTGGAGGCTAACATTCAACCCACTACAGCAAGGGTTTTTCAATTTTAGGCCTTTTTTAAAACTGAAGTATAGTTGATTTACAATATTATATTACTTTCAGGAGTACAGTACAGTGACTCAGTATTTTACAGATTATACACATTAAAAGTTGTGCAGCAACATGGACGGACCTAGTGACTGTCATACTGAGTGAAGTAAGTCAGACAGAGAGAAATATCGTATGATATCGCTTATATGCACAATCTAAAAAGAAATGATACAAATGAATGTATTCACAAAACAGAAATGGACTCACAGACTTAGAGAATAACTTATGGCTACCGGGGCAGGGTGCAGGGGGGTAGGGAAAGTATAGTTACGGAGTTTGGGACTGACATGTACACACTGCTATATTTAAAAAGGATAACCAACAAGGACCTACTATATAGCACAGGGAACTCTGCTCAATGTTATGTGGCAGCCTGGATGGGAGGGGACGTTGGGGGAGAATGGATACATGTATATGTATGGCTGAGTCACCTTCCTGTGCACCTGAAACTATCACAACATTGTTAATTGGCTATACTCCAATACAAAATAAAAAGTTAAAAAAAATAATAAGTGACAAAAGTAATGCATAATTGGATCTTATTATTTACCTTTAAGCAAAACATTTAATTAGACACTTGGTAGCTAAAAGATATGAACTAAATTGTTAGAGAAAAAAATTTTTTTTAAAGTTGTCACAAGATAATAGCTATAATTCTCTGTGCTACACAATATATCCTATTGCTTATCTATTTTTATACATAGTAGCTTGTATCTCTTAGGCCCATACCCCTATTTTGCCCATCCCCCCTTTCCTCTCCCCTTGGTAACCACTACTTTGCTTTCTGTATCTGTGAGTTTGTTTCTGTTTTGTATAAAGTAAGTAATTACTTGAGCAGTTAGATTCCACATATAACTGATATCATAAAGTGTTTGTCTTTCTCTGTCTGACTTATTTCATTAAGAATAATATTCTCCAGGTCCATCCATGCTGCTGCAAATGGTAGAATTTCATTCTTCTTTATGGCTGAGTAATATTCCATTGTATATATATACCCCATCTTCTTTATCCATTCATCTCTTGATGGGCATTTGTCCTCTGTAATTCTTGTTTCCTCTGCTTGGAGCACTCTCCTCTGAATATTTTGATTCATCACCCAGGTCTCACCTCAAATATTATACACTGTCCTTACTCAACCTTTCCCAAAACTTCTTTGGGTAATCCATCCTAGCCAAGCTACCTCTCCTCATTGCATTTTTCCCCATTACCCTGTTTATTCTCACCACACCATTCATCTAAATCTGGAGGGTTTGTCCTTTTTATTTACTTCTTATTGTCTGTCTCCCACTCGCAAACAAAATCTCCATAAGGGCATAAAATCTGTCTGTTTTACTCACTGCTGAGCCCCTCCCATCTAGCACAGTACCCAGCATGTAATAGCTGCTCAGTAAATATTTATCAAATACATAAATACAGTCTTTACAACAACTCTGTGAAGGAGGATGAAATTAGCCATCTGAGGTATAAACTTGGGAATAGGCTAAATCAAATCAAAATCTAATTAAGAGAACCAGGACACAAGCTCAAACATGACTGAATTATTATTGATACAATAAATGGTTATCTAATCAATTATTTATAATCTACCTAAAGAATAAAAAGTCTGTTCCCCCCTCTGTTTGCAGAAAAGAAATAATCTACTTGAAATCCAGAAAGTGAGAAGCCCTAAAACAGGAAAATAATAGTGTGTCTCCAGAATGAGATAGATTGCTCTCCTAAGAATCACAGTGAGTCAGGACTGGGTACATAACTTATGGGGCCCAATGCAAAAAGAAAATGCAGGGCCACTTGTTAAAGGGCAGGAAACGTGTAAAAAAATAAAGCTTTTCCTTTTTTGTGCAGTTTCTCCGTCAATTGTCATGGTATTTTTTATTTATTATTTAATGTCTTTCTAAATGAAGAAAAGTTAATATTTTTATTTACTAGCATGAATTTTACTGTTTATCTTGATATTGTACAATGTTAGTTTTAAATGAAAATATAAGAGCATTTAACTTGTATGTTAAATCATCAAAATTATACAATTTGTATTTTGGGACTCATATACTCATGTGTATTTCATTCTTACCAGAAAAGTGGAAACAGCACAAAACTGACTCAACCATTTTTATTTCACTTCTTAATACATGCAACATTTTACCAACACTTTCTATGTCTGGCTACTGATGAGTGGGAAAAGGAATTACAGGTTGCTATTTTTTTTTACCTTCTATGTCATCATTTTCATCAAAAGTGGTTGGCTAATACAGAGAAGTAACATTTGAGTAAGAAAGAATATAATAGGGTTCCTTGGTCATTTGTGTCTCTCATAACACCACTGCCTTCTTCCTGCTTTCTAAGCAAGTCCTGGCCAGAATGAAAAGCATGGCCTCTTGGTTTGTCAGCACCCTGCTTACTCAGTGCAAATAACAAGCTTTGAGTACCTTTGAACTCCCACACACAAAAGTCCATTGGAATTCTGTGCTCACGGAGCATCCTGAACACCATATGAGAAAAGAGTGGCAAGAAACAGCAGACACACATACTGCACTATCTCCTCTGTTCACAGTTGTGTTCTACTGTCCCATCAGACTTCACTTACAAAACACAAGTTCAAAGATAACATTACTAAGAATTTTAAGACTTCAGTAACAGAGCATTAAACCAAAGGTGGGTCTCTTTTAAGTGTGGGCCTTGTGTGACTGTACAGATCAGGTGACCCTGAAGTCAGTCCTGCAATGAATAGTCTGGTATTCTAGGCCAAGCTACTCCTACAGTGAACATGGATTCATCTGGCAATCATCTCAGTGACCTGAATCATTAAGAGGATACAACCAACTTCCCCTGCTCTACACCTATGATGCAATCTTAAAACTGTAATTTGCCATCTCATATAGACTTTTCTCCAAGTAGCAAAGAGTAAGTTAAATTACCAACTGTAGTTTAATATTGTCATTCTGCTGTATGCATAAGACTCTTGTGAATTTAGTTAACAAAGAAAATGGCCAGAACCTGATCATATGCATATTCATGACCAAGTAATCACGTTAGATCCGTATCTCCATTATTTCACCTTGTACTCAAGAGAATTTTTCTCATAAAATATTTTACATGGAAGCTTACTAATATCAACTGATATTAGTAATGGGATATGAAGCTCATTTTAAACCAAATGCTTAACCTATTGGTAGACTATTGAATATATGGAATAAAGGAAAGATCACCCAGCTATGATTTAGATTGCCTGAATTGTAGCTCCCAGATCTGCTTCATACTAGCTGGGTAACAAGGGCAAGTTTTATAACTCCTCTAATTCTTCGAATTCCTCATCTCCGAGATGAGGATTTTAGAGCAAATAGTCCCTCATATCCCTTTCTCACTTAGAATTCTACGATTCTATAGTACCAAACAAACACACACCGAAAGAACACACAAAAAGCATGTGCTATTATCACATAGTTCTGAGGCATGTGATTCCTCCTACAGATCTTGTGAGGCCCCAGTATAAGGCCATATCAATCGAGTGGGGTGAAGAGTATTTTCAGAGGAAGGTGGATAGAATAGAGCCGTTCATCCGAGACCTGATTAATAAATGTGTATTTATAGGTGTGCCATGCTCTAAAAACTCTTTTTAGGAAACAAAGTAACTATTTTTTCCTACCTAAAAACTAAAATCTTTAAAATAGAAAATATTCCCAGATGCTTCTCAGCAGGGATGTGTGTGGATTTTTTTTAAATTTTAGATGGGATTTTAAGTGTATACTTGCCCCCAAAACCTGCAGGACATTGTCTGTTGGTTCCTGTGATAGTCTGTCTTAACATTTCAGGCAAGATTAAAAAGAAGCAACATTTTTCCACTTCTCTAAATTCTGCTTAAGAGTTTGGTGTTTTTTGTGTTTTTGTTTTTTATTGATGTTTAGCTTTTCATGTTACATCATGCAAATCTGAACCACATAAGGTAGCTTTCTCTTATATAGTTATTGCTAATCTGTAGTGGATAGATTTTATATCGTCTCCCTTTGACACACAAAAACGCATGTGTAAGAATCATAAAATTTGCCACTGGAGTAGACTTAACTGAGCCCTTCCTCTGATACTCAGCTGTGAATCATATATCAAGTCATTTAACTTATATGAGCCATAGCTCACTCATTTTTACAAGAAAAAAGACTGGACTAGATGACCCAGTTATTTAATTGAGTTTATTCTATTGAATCTATTCTAAAAGTCTAGGAATCTATAGTTTCTAGTTTATATTTTCTATCATTTTGAACTTTTGATTAATGATTTATTCTTAAACCTAGATTTTTTGATTACAAAAATACAGTTACATGACTTGTACTTGAATCTTAAGTAAAATATAACCCCAGTTTATACGTATTCCAGTAAGTAATAAAATAATGCTTTAACCATTAGGATTTCATTTCCAAAATAACAATTGCTATTGGTTATTGAGCGCTTTACATTAAGGTATTTATGTATTTTAAATACTTAAAATCTGTTTTGACATAGTTATTTCCATTGTACAGGTGAGAAAAGTGAGGCTTAGAGAGGTTAAGTAATTTACCCAAGTCCCCAAAGCCAATTGGTGGAGTCAGGATTCCAACACCATCCCTCTGTCTCCATAGGCCATCCTTGTAATTGAGTCTAGATTATGCTCCTGTATCTGTCTATGACAGCCAACAACAACAACGACAAATGAATAAAATGACTTTCTAACCACAGGTCAAACAAAATTAACGTAAGGATACAGATTTTCAGCCCGTAAGGGAAAATTATATAATTTTTAAAGACTGCAGTCAGCAGATTTTCTTTAAATAAAAGTTGGGGGAGGAGGAAATAATCACAGTTAAAGCAAGCTGAAGAGCATTTGAAACAAATCATATGACAAGAGTGGATTGTGAAGCTTGGTTCTTTTTTATTTCCTGCTTTTAACTGGATCTAAAACACATAACTAAGTTTAGTAGGCAATTTATTACCAATATAATCAAGAGAGGAGGAAAAGTGAGGAAATAAAGAGAAATCATTCATTAAGTGTTCTCTAATTAAAGTATGTCATGTCCTTTCTATACCACTTGTAGCAACAAGAGAAAGCTGTATCTGAAATAAAGGGTTCTTGGGCTAACATTCAAGATACATTAAAATAAAATGTCCCCAATTAATAAAATGGTATGAAATTTAATTGCCTATAACAGTCTTTTTATGGAAAAAAATAATAATACTCTGTAGCTTAGGAGTAGTGTGAAATATATCTGTAAACCACTAAGAAGCCTTTTGTTATGAAACTCTGAAATGCTGATGCAGCCCTGGTATCAGCAAATATATCATTTTATTGCAGAAGTTCAAGGCCCATGGCAATTCAACAGAAAATTAATTAGTATCACCTCACCATAAATCTCAACAGTATTAGCTAAAATGCCAATTTTGTAATCACTTTTCATTAAAGCCAAAAATACTAATTAAAATTGATTTTTGCCTGTGCTTTGGTAAACGGCTGCCAGTTAATGGCTTTCAGTTGTAATGCAGACCTTTACTTAAATTAATTTTGTATGTTGTCTCCTTCCTTTTTGTAAAGATAATAAAGTGTGAAAGGATAAGAGATGAGGATGCAGAAAAGGGCACTTCACGTGCAGGAGGAATAGTGAAACACACAGAATTCTGGGGCTTTTGCTAATTCTAGCATGACCATGTTCCTTTATGTGCTATTTTTAAATATGTTATTTCATAAGCAAAAATAAATAAGGCTCCTTAACATATAAGTGATAAGAATTCATTCTTATAAGTTGTTTGAATGATTTTTAAAGAATTTTCTGAATAAAGTCATATTCTTATTTGTGTGATGTCACCCATTTGTAAAAAACAAAACCATGAACTTGGCCCATGTTTGGAGGATCACTGGGAACCAATCAAGAATAATTTAGGGCTTCCCTGGTGGCGCAGTGGTTGAGAGTCCGCCTGCCAATGCAGGGGACGCGGGTTCGTGCCCCGGTCCGGGAAGATCCCACATGCCGCGGAGCGGCTGCGCCTGTTGAGCCATGGCCGCTGAGCCTGCGCGTCCGGAGCCTGTGCTCCGCGACGGGAGAGGCCACAGCGGTGAGAGGCCCGCGTACCGCAAAAAAAAAAAAAAAAAAAAAGAATAATTTAAGTCTCAACATATATTAAATGGAAGGTGATACCTATATAAGCGTCAAATCCCTTTCATTAGAGCTAAATAGAAAAATAACAAACTATAAATCTCTTAAAGGTTAATCCACAAAGGCTTTAATTGTTCTTTTAACTTTTTAATTAATATAAAATAATTGATATGGTGCCAGAGTTGAGTTTTGAGGGGCATCAGGATGGGATAGATGAGGACAAGGGGTTGGGTTTTTCCAATAAGTGATGAGATATAGTTAGTCATCTGTAGTCAGGTTCTCTGAGGACCCAAAACTTAGAACCAGAAGCCACATGGGCAAAATCAAATTCAGAATTGTAGGGTTCCATGGACGCAGAATGAAAAGTTGGCCAATATTTCTGAATTTAGACCAAGCATACGGGAAAAGGTACAAAGGAGATTCCAAATAAGAAGGCCAGGTTCAAGATTCGAAGAACCAATAAACACAGGCAAAAATCCATTTTAACTACTATTTTTGGCTTTAATGAAAAGTGATTATAAAATTAAGATTAAATCTTAAAATCTTAGATTAAATTCTAAGATTTCTAAGAGGTAGGAATGGGAGGGGAGCAGAATTTATGGTGTTCAGATTCAGAGACCTGCACGGAACGTGTATGATTTTCTATAGGACTCTGTGACCTTGGGACCTTTACTCTTTACCCCTAACCCTCAACCCTAACTATTACCACTAAAGATTTACACTTCCTATTCCATTCTCATACAAAAGCAAAATATATTTCTTCTTAAGATGTTAGGAGGATAGAAATTTTAATAAACAAATATACTCTAAGAGTTAATAAATAATAGTTGTAAATCTCTCAGGTTCATTTGCAATATGTTTATACAAAGGAATTACTTACTACACCCTTGACATTAGGGCAGCATAAATCCCAACTATTATGAATGCCCCAAATCAGAATTATCACTATACCAAATAGCTGCCATCCTAAAATGGGATAAAATATGACTGAATATTTCAGTTTGTACCATGAATTCATAACAAGGAAGTCATTTGGGGTTCCCCATAGACTTACCTAGGGGCAAGTCTTATGATCTCTTTATCCAAGTATATTTTGCTCACATAGCTAGGATCATATTTTAGATTCTGACTTCTAAGCATCACTAACAGAACATTCAAAAGTTCTGCATGTAAGATAACATGAAGAGGGGATTTATGATTGATGTTTGCCACTACATTATTTGTTCGACATCCCCAATATCTAAAATTGCCCCAAACTTACATCATTAAGTCATTTACCATTCATTTTAATGATACAGAAACTAGCCAGAAAATACTCAGTAGCCATTAAATTGTTCTTTGCAACTCTACTCTGAAACGAGTGTGTTCAGTAATTTCCCAAGCAGCGTTCCAACAGTGTAATATTTTAGTAATTGTTGGCAGGTATTTTGTCACTTATTTGAAGCAGTCATCAAACATAAAAAGAGATTCTATTAAACTGGGTTTGAGCAATGTAGCATAAGAAACACTCATCCTTGTCACTAGAAAGAGAGTAGAACCAGCAAAACAACAATTCAGTGAAATACCACAGAAACAGTTTTAATCTCCATTATATAGAATTCAACTAAAACTGCAATATCCATCGGGCTTCCTAAAATTGACTAAAGGAACACTCACAATGAATTTCTATCATGATTACCACTGCCCTTAAATTTGTAACTTTTATTGATCATTAAAATGCCTGAAGTTAATTTAAGGTTTATTTTTGTTTGATTTAGATGTGAGACATATCTTCTGAACCCTTGGATACTGGAAAATGTCTTTCTGTGTTCAAAAACATAGAAGATAACTTGGCTAAATGAAAATTTAGCACTTCAAGTTTTCCCTCTCAAAATTCTATCACTTTAACTCCATTTTACTGTAGCATTTAGCACTGAGAAGTCTGAGGCTAGACATTTTTTTTTTTCTTTTTTTCCTTTTGGAAACAACCTAATAACTTTTCCCCAAAGAAGGAGGTGCCAGATGCTTTTCTGATTTTTGTTTTCAAAGATTTTGTAAGGCTGTATCTAGATGTAGACTTGTGTCATTGATTTTGCATAAATGAAAAGGAAATTTTCAATCTGTACTGATTTTTTTCAATTCTAGTTTATTTTCCTCAATTAAGACTCTGGTTACTGCTGCTAAGTGTTCTAATGCTTATGTCAGATATCCTACAATTATCAAGCATTCTACATGTTATTTTCTTCCATATATCTATTTACTCACATACTTTTTTATACCTCTACCTTTATTCTCTCCAATCTTGAAGAGCTTCTAAAATGATGCACTCTATCACTGATTTAATTCTTCCATGGTATCAATTGTGCTCTTCACTACACCCTTAAAATCTTCATTGTCTCTTCCATCATCATTTTAGTTTTCTACCTCAACCTCTATTCTCCAAATGACTTTCTGTTTCTAATAGAGGCTAGATCTTCATATTTTGAAAGATGACATTTTTCTAATAACTTTTTTGACTCCCATTGTGGATCATTTTAAAAGAATGTGTTTTTGTTGTTTTTTGCGGTACGCAGGCCTCTCACTGTTGTGGCCTCTCTTGTTGCGGAGCACAGACTCCGGACGCGCAGGCTCAGCGGCCATGGCTCACGGGCCTAGCCACTCCGTGGCAAGTGGGATCTTTCCAGACCGGGGCACGAACCCGTGTCCCCTGCATTGGCAGGCAGACTCTCAACCACTGCGCCACCGGGGAAGCCCTAAAAGAATGTTTTTCCTCTAACATTTCAAGATATGCTTCCTGTCTTCATTTTAAAATACATTTGAGAGTTCCCTCATTTGCAGTGTCTAATCCTGCTAATAAAATTAAAAATTTTTATAACTAAAATTTTCTAAAAGTCAGAGTGTATAGGTTTTATTTGGCCCTACTCTCTATTTACTTGGGTGTCAATTAAATCTCCCTCCAAGACACAGGATAGCTTGATGTATACAATTCCTAAGTATCAGTATATGGCAGGTTTTAATTCAATGTAGGTATATTGGGATAAAAATAGAGTTCTTTATTATTCCCACCCTCTGATATTCTGAACAGATGTTAAATATGAAAATCTACAATATCCTTGTCATACTGAGAGAAGTCAGTCAGACAGAGAAAGAGAAGGATCGTTTGATACCACTTACATGTGGAATCTAAAAAGCAATGATAAAAATGAACATATTTACAAAACAGAAATGGACTCACAGACTTAGAGAATGAATTTATGGTTACCGTGGGAAGAGGGAAGGGTGGAGGGAAGGGATAGTTAGGAAGTTTGGGATTGACATGTACACACTGCTATACTTAAAAAGGATAACCAACAAGGACCTACTGTATAGCGCAGGGAACTCTGCTCAATGTTATGTGGCAGCCTGGATGGGAGGGGAGTCTGGAGCAGAATGGATACATATATATGTATAGTTGAGTCACTTTGTTGTGCACCTGAAACTATCACAACATTGTTAATCGGCTATACTCCAATATAAAATACAAAAAAAAAAAGAAAAGGAAAGAAAATCTACAATCTTCAGAAGGCATTGTTATCAGGTTCTCATGCCTTTGTTGAATGCACTAACCTTCTAGAATATCAGTCATTCCAAAATTTTTTGTTCTTTCGTTTTTGGAAATTTGTGGTCTTTGCATAGATAAAATATTATTGATAATTATTGGATATGGTAAAATAATATTGTTCAAGCTGCCACAAATAGTAAAATATTTACAATAGAAAGAACCCTACCCAGGATCCTGGCTACTATTAAAGTTCTAATTATTTTAGAGGAATTTTGTTGAAGTTAACCTTTTTCCCTGCCAAGTCAAAGAAGAGTTATTTTCACAAAGGAGAGAAATACTTATAATCTCAAGTAACAGATATCAATTGGAAAAGTTTTTCAACACTACCTTAAATTTTTACTCAGCATAACACATAACAGGACTTCTCTTTCCAATCAAGATGGAAAGGATTATGATTCCCGATAAAGGAGAAACAAACAAGCTAAGCCCTATAATTGCCCCATCTTTTTGGCTGGACAGAGATTCCAGACCACAATGCAGGAAGGAGGAGTCCAAGCAGAGCCCAGAGGTCTCCCTGAGAGGACCAGAGTTAAGAGTTCAAGGAGGCCAAGATGGCTAGAGTTTATAGGGCAGAGCGCCAGAGAGTAGAGTCCTTCACAGAGAAAGTGTTTCTGAAATATGCAGAGGATCCCTCTCAAGTCTCCAGATGCACATGAGTGAGGAAACTACCCAAAGCCAGGAAAAAAACACCCGAAAGGACTAGTGGTGATATTCTTCACAGCTCATACAGGGCCAGGAATAGTTTGTGTTCTCACTACCCAGACTGGAAAATTTTCATAATTCACAGGCCATCAGAGTACTCAGAAAGGTATCACCTCAGTAATGTGGCAAGATTAATCTAGGACTACAGGCTGCTCTGATCCCACTTAAAAAAAGCTTAAAAGCAAGCCGTTAAAAGGTCAAACAATTTCCACATAACCTAACTGCATCCTAGAAAAAACCTCAAGAATACTTACAGGAATAAAAAATAATCGGCACCCAACAAGAAAAAATACATAACATCTGGCAAGCACTCTAATTATCAGACATGCAAAGGAGGAAAATATGACCTAAAATGAGGAAAAAGAAATCAATCAATAAGAACAGATAAGAAATGTCAGATGATAAAATTAGTAAAGACATTAAAATATGCACTTAACTATAATTCATATATGCAAGAACACAGAGGTAAGATTGAGCATTTTAAGTAAACAGTAAAGATTTTTTTTTTTTTTTTTGCGGTACGCGGGCCTCTCACTGTTGCGGCCTCTCCCATTGCGGAGCACAGGCTCCGGATGCGCAGGCTCAGCGGCCATGGCTCACGGGCCCAGCCGCTCCGCGGCATGTGGGATCTTCCCAGACCGGGGCACGAAAACGTGTCCCCTGCATCAGCAGGCGGACTCTCAACCACTGCGCCACCAGGGAAGCCCCAACAGTAAAGATTTTAACAGATAAACTGAATTTCTGAAGTAAAAAATTCAATGTCTGAGATAAAAAATTAAATTAATGGTAGATTAGATATTGAAGGAGAAAAGATTTGTGAACTTGTAGACATACTAGAAATTATCCAAAGGGAAGCACAAGACAAACAAAAAAGACTGAAAAAAGGAATTAACATAGCATTAGTAAACTGTGGCACAACTTCAGGCAGACTAGTATATGTGTAATTGCAGTTTCCAAAAGAGAGAAGAGGGTTGAGGGAAACAGGAAAACAATTTGAAGAAATAGTGGCTAACTTCTAGTTTCCAGTGACACATGTAAGAAGCTTAGAAGTTGCTACTATATCCTACTAACAAATAAAAAGCTGAAAAAATTGAAAAATCAGTAAGTTTCATAGATCTGTAAAAGAAGTGAAGTCACAGGGCAAACTGCTGCCTCCAAACTGGAGAGACAGACAGGTGGATACAGAAAATCACAGTATACCATTAGAAGAATCTTCTGTGGGGATCAGTGCCAGGGTAGGAAAACCTGAACTGAAATTGACAAATTGTGGACAAGTCTGAGAGTTAAAAACTCCAGGAGGCTCCAGTCATACAGAAGTAATACTTCTGTGAGTTTTACCTCCAGGAGTTCAACCAGGTTTACTTCTCACAGTAAATATTGGGGGAGATCCCTCATGCTTCCAGCAGGGAAAGGAGGAAGAGAACCATCTTGAAATACAGCAAAGCACTCTGTTTTTATTAACAAGTTCTTCCCTCAGGGGAAACTAGTTAACGAGAACCTACCCCGCTGGGGTTTTACCAGAGTCTAATTGACCAGGAGGAAGGGAAACACCCAATTCCAGCTTACTCTGGCCATCCTGTTCCCCCTAAGAGGGGAGAAAACAACTGGGAAACACTTCTGCAGAAGTAGTACCCAAAAGTTTTGAAAAATTTAATGAAAACTTTAAACATGTTGATCCAAAAAGCCCTAAAAAAGAAATATTAAGAAAACTACACGAAAGCTTAAAACCAGTTATAAAGAGGAAATCTGTGATGGGTAATTTTAGGTGTCAGCTTGACTGGGCCACAGGGTACCCACGTTAAATATTACTTCTGGATGTGTCTGTGGGAATGTTTCCAAATGAAATTAGCATTTGAATCAGTGGACTCAGGAGATTGCCCTCACCAAAGGGCAGTGGTGGGGGTCTCTGTTGAAGGCCTGAATAGCAAAAAGCAGGGCAAGGATGATTCCCTTCTCACCCGCCTGCATGAGCAGAGACATTGATCTTCTCCTGTCCTTGGTCTGGGACTTACACCATCAGCAGTTCCCCTGATTCTCTAGCCTTCAGACTCAGACTAGAATTACATCACCAGCCTTCTGGGGTCTCCAGCTTGCAGATGGAAAATCATAGAACTTCTCAACCTCCATAATCACATGAGATAATTCCTCAAAATACATATGCATTATTCCTCTCATAGATATAAAACATATATAAATATATATAAATTTTATGTATCTTTTTCCTGTTTTTCTGGAGAACCCTAATACAAAATCTTGAAAGCACCCAGAGAAAAATAGACACATTATATACAGAAAAACAAAAATAAGAATGATGGTAGATTTTGCATCCAAAAACTGGAAGTAGAACATCTTTAAAATATGAAAAGAAGAAAACCGCCAAACTAGAATTCTATAGCAAGCAAAAATGTCTTCCAAAACAAAATCCTTCAAGAAGAAAGAAAATGATACTAAACATAAAAATGGGTCTAAACAAGCAAATGAAGAGAACAGAAAATAATAAACATGTGAACAAATATAAGGATAATATTAAAAAAAAGGTGAGTTTTTTAGCCTTCTGCTAGTAAAATCTCTCGCCCTGTAATATTACAAAGATCCAAGCAGAACTTAAGATTTTCCCCACTTCATCTTAACATAGGGGATGGGCAAAAAGAGGCTTTTCTAGAGATGACTGTTTCTCTCATCTGAAGTGACCTACTGTAGTACAGCAACCAGGTCTTTCTCAGTTGCTTGAACAATAAGCCAGCTGATACCATCCCTCCTCTTTTCCAGCCAAAGAGGCTATGCCTGAACTCTGATTCCCATATTCCCATGTCTCCTCCCTGGAGAGAGGAATTCAACTTCCTATGAACCCTCCAAAGCACCTAGGTATTGGGTTGCAAGGTTTCCCAGACAATTTATATAAAGGGCTGGCTTCCAAATCCAGACTTCCTGGTGACCCAGTGGTCTGTTTGTATATCTCCTAACAAGGTTGCTCTCACAGTTGCCCTATAAGAAGGCAAAGTGACAGGAAAGTGGACACCCTCCATGCTAATGCAAATCTAATGTTTCTACTAGATGGCCTAGGCTCCAGTATTACCTCCATGGAATAAAGAGAATGCAGGTACCACGTGCCTCTTCCCTTCTTATCGTCCTTGATTTGTAGGCTTCTCCCAGTCAAGCCTGTACCTTAACCCTGTAGGACATGGTGGAAGTCTTCCCAAGCAAGCCCTGATACATGACACATGTGGTGACTGTGATGGGACTCAATTTGCACCAAAATTATTATGTCTTTTGTACCGAAGATGATTTACAGTAATCATATCAATCGCCACTCATCTTAGGTGACTTGGTGCACAAAAAGGAGAACCCCCCCATGTTCTCTAACAAAGATCTTTCAAAGTGCCAAGCAGGCAAAAGTTTTCACAACAGAGGGAGGAAATGAAGTCTAAAAACATTTTATGCTTTCCTAACATTACCATTGTTATAAATTATAGGAATCATTTCATAAGAATAGAACATTCTCAGCCTAACTGTACTGTGCTTTCCTAGTGACAGTTTTAAAATGTGTGCATTCCCAGAAGGAAGCACAGTCATGCTACAAATGACAGGAGGCAGGCTTGCCAAGTCACTGCTAGGATGAGCTAAAACAGGGGTGCTTAATTCAATTTCATAGCCCTAACAATCAGTGGACATTTCTCTCAGACTCTGGGATTAGGCTGACGCAAACTTATTTTAAGGTGTTATGGGTTTTCTTCTTTGTTTCTGTGTTTTATAGACATTTTTGTGAGCATACAGGAGAGACTATGTCAATAGACCTTAAGCTGTATATTATATTATTTATTTATTTATTTAAACAGATTGCATGGTTTTCTGCAGAAGTGGTACCTATTGTTTGTCTATTTATTTATTCGGCTGCACCAGGTCTTAGTTGCAGCAGGCGGGCTCCTTAGTTGCGGCTCACAGGCTCCTTGGTTGCAGCATGTGGGCTCCTTAGTTGTGGCATGTGAACTCCTAGTTGCAGCATGCATGTGGGATCTAGCACCCCGATCAGGGATCAAACCCGGGCTCCCTATATTGGGAGCTCAGAGTCTTATCCACTGCGCAACCAGGGAAGTCCCAATCTGTATATTATTTTAAATGCGACATCTTTAAACTAACCTTGGGTCTTGATTCTCTTCTTCTGTCTTGAGTTCTTTCCCAGGATGTTCTCATGGTCCTTTATGTAAATCTATTCTTGTTGGCTCTATCTCACCAGTTCATTAGAAGTGGAGATTTATGTGAAAGAAGTTTGATAACTGCAAAATACAAATAGATTATCACTCCCATATTTCCCCTGCTGTGAGTAAATAACTATGTTCTAATCATCCCCTAAGTCAGAGTGATTTGTTCCCTGTAGTCTGAGATTATAGGACTATTACTTAGTGTCATCTTACCACAAATAAATTCACACATTGATTATTAAAGTTGCAAAACTATTTTATCACAGGATACTATAGGAGGGATCAATTCTTAATATCACCTGAAGAAAACAAGAAAGTGATGGCAGAGAAGTAACAGGTGTACCTGTGAAAAATGATTTTTGAATCATGAATATTAACAAATCAGTGGGTCATGAAATCAGTTATTTGGTTATGATCATCATTTTAAAATATAAAACAGTATAAATAGGAAGAATAGAAAAATAAAACTGCATTGCTCATAGTAACAGTAAGTACGAGTGTGTGTTTGCATGGGCTATGTGTCCATCTAATGCTTATTTCTGTTGGTGGGTGATAGGCAAAAGCCAATTGCTTAAAATGTGATTTCAGTTTGGGTTCTCTTTCTGCTTCTTCCTTGAACCCCGATGTGGTTACAAAAATTGAATACTTTACAAATACTTCTCTAATCTCTAAAAAGATATTTATTGAATTTCCTAAAAGATGATTTGTAACAACCTAATTTACTATTTTGAATGGCTGCATATTACTTCCTAGTATGGATGTAGGATTGTTTGTTCACCTATTTGGGTAGTTTGCTTTTTTCCAGTTTTGTGATTAACAGTTCTGCTAAAAACATCCTAAACATGCCCTTAACTACTGTGATTTTATTTCTTTGGCCTAGATCCCCATAAGTGGGAGTGTTCTTCACAGGGTTTACAAACTGACACCTGAAGTCATTTCGTAACATCCGTATATTTTGTTTCAGACTTCCTGTACTTCTGGCTTCACATTTATGAATCTGTGCTGAAATGACTTATTACCTTTTCTTTAGAATCTGGGTGTCCCAGTCTGGGTTCTTGGTTACAAACAAAAGAATCAACTTGGGTAATAAATCAGTAAGATCCAGTTGGAAAGTACATCTGTCACTAACACAACTAAGAGAAAGCTGGAATACGAGACTCAGAACATGGGAAGAATGCATCCAGGTTTGTGAGAAGGCATCTGATACCATACTATCCATCAGAGTTAATATTCAACACTGAGGCTTAAAACTCTTTAACTGTCTATGAGACAGTCTTTAACTGTCTATGAGGCTTAAAACTCTTAAACTGTCTATGAGTCTATGTCCCTCCGTAAAGATTTCAAAGCCAAAGTAGAGAAGCAACTTGCATGAGCCTAGGACACAGGCCACCTCACTAGCTTCTAGGGATCAGTCCCACTCAGTTCTCCATAAAGTAAGCAAAGTGAGCCTCCTACACATTTTCTGATGCCTTTCAGATGTTTTAGAGTTCACAGCTTGTACTACTCAAGATCCATTTTTACAAACTTCTTTACATATTTCCCATTCCAAAACAAAAATTTTAATGACACATTTCAACTTTTCCTGGTGTAGTCACAAAAGGGCTCCTCTCCTCCCAAAGCCTCATTAGTTACTTCATCTAGATTATAATTATCCTCCCTATAGTTTTTCACTGTTTTATCTGGACATTCCACAACCAGTGAACTGAATTGTAAATTTTACCACAACCAACTCCCTTAAATTAGAATAGGAAAAGAAAATGACCAAAAATAAAAAAAATTGAGGGGCTTCCCTGGTGGTACAGTGGTTGAGAATCTGCCTGCCAATGCAGGGGACACAGGTTCGAGCCCTGGTCCAGGAAGATCCCACATGCCACGGATCAACTAAGCCCATGCACCACAACTACCAAGCCTGCACTCTAGAGCCCGTGAGCCACAACTACTGAAGCCCACGCACCTAGAGCCCGTGCTCCACAACAAAGAGAAGCCACCGCAGTGAGAAGCCTGAGCAACGCAACAAAGAGCAGCCCTGGCTCGCCGCAACTAGAGAAAGCCCGTGCGCAGCAATGAAGACACAACACAGCCAAAAATAAATAAATTTATTTAAAAAAAAAAATTGACAACTAGTTCAACTAACTAAAAATATTCAGAACACAATGAAGAAGAAAATATAGGCAGAGGCTACAATCTTCGATTCTGCGACTGGCTGTGTGACTGTAACCAGTATTTATGATTCTCCTCCTCCACTATGCACTCTATACTCTCACTGCCTTAAAACAGTGCCTCTGCTAATCAAGATCTTATTTAGTTAGATATAGCAAATTTTTATTCCAAAGGGAAGAGAACTTTTATCGATTATCTTCACTGTGATAATAACTCCCAAATCTCAGAACCTTGTAAGAACAAACATGTATTTCTCATCAAGTTACATGAAAGTTGCCAGTCACCTGTGGGTTGGTTCCAGGTTGAACATCTGCTCCATGTCTCTTCTTACTCATGGACCTAGGCTGAAGGAGGAATCATCCGGCCCTTTCCTGATCCATTCACTCTTCTCTCTCTTCAATCCACCAACACTACGCTCCCCAGTCTCCAACTAAGTTTTCACCCTCATCTCTCAAATGAAACAGCTCTTGTTAAGCAGGGACAGGGCTGGGGTGAGATAAGTGAGGCAATAAAACTTTGTACCTTGTGTTGGGCACAAAATTCAAGAGGCAATAAAAACTCATCTATGCGGCTTCCCTGGTGGCGCAGTGGTTGAGAGTCCGCCTGCCGATGAAGGGGACACGGGTTCGTGCCACGGTCCGGGAAGATCCCGCATGCCGTGCAGCAGCTGGGCCCGTGAGCCATGGCCGCTGAGCCTGCGCGTCCCGAGCCTGTGCTCCGCAACGGGAAAGACCACAACAGTGAGAGACCCGCGTACCACAAAAAAAAAACACTCATCTATGAAGATGAATAATTTTCAAGCAGTATTTTAGAAGTCAAAATTAATGCCAAAGGTCACAATGAACTCATCAAATGTTTAAATAAAGACAAGCTCAATATTTTTGATGTTTCCTTTTGCCTCAGACTCCAATATGGCTCAGCATGGTACTATTACCAGTTCTGTCATTATTTAAACTTTGAATATTGCATTCATTGTGAATTTTGCATTAATTTTTAAAAATATTGTATTAAGGTATCATTTAATTGAGTTAAAATACTGAGATTTTTGGCAACCAAGGCAAGTACCTCACTTGGCTTACCCTAGTCCTGGCCCTGTAATTAAGATCACCAGTGACACCGATATTGCTGAAGCCAGTGACTCAACTTTCAGCTCTCTTCTTACTTGACCTGTGAGCAGCATTTCACATGGCCGATCACTATCTTCTTTAAATAAATCCTCTATGTAGCTTCCAGGACACAGTTCTCTCAGATCTCCTCCTAGCTCACTGGGCACGCCTTCTTTGTGTCCTTTGCTAATTCCTACACATTCTTTTAACACTGGAGGGCCCGGGTTTCTGTTCTCAGACGTTTCTCTTCATTTTTTTCTACACACTCCCTAGGGTAGCTAATTGAGTTCCATAGCTTTAAAAAATGCTTTTAATTTAAAAATTCAAATTTATATATTCGCTTGGTCCATTCCAGCTGCTATAACAAAATTCCATAGACTGGGTGGCTTATAAACAACATAATTTTATTTCTCACAGTTCCAGAGGCTGGGAAATCTTAGATAAGGATGTCAGCTTGGCAGGGTTCTGGTGAAGGCCCTCAATCAGGTTGCAGATGGCTGACTTCTCACTGTGTCATCACATGGTGGAAGGGGCTAGAAAGTCCTCTAGTGTCCCTTTTATAAGAGCACTAATCCCAATAACAAGAGCTCTACCCTCATAACCTAAGCACCTCCAAGAGGTCCTACCTCCTAACACCATCACTTTGGAGGTTATGGTTTTAACATATGAATTGGGGGCACAAGCATTAGGACCACAGCACCCTGAAGTACAAACTAGCACATCCAACTGCCTTTTGGTCACCATCTTGTTCCCTGGCTTGCTTGCTCTCAGATTTATTCCGTGCCTTCTCTTGTTTCCTTCCATTCTGGCTTCCAGACCATTTCAGCCAGTGGATTGCACTGACAAAAGCCTAGAGGGCAAGAGTAAAATAAAAGCCAGGTTATTTCTATCCCCTCACTCTGTTTTCTGTGGGATCTCAAGCAACAAGTGTTACTCTTCCGTTGCCTCTGCTCCAGCTGGATCCTGAATCCACTGGGTAACTCCCATCTTGGCTCTATATCCATGATGGCTCCAATTTTTTCCCAGTTTTACTGAGAAATAATTGACATATATCACTGTACAGGTTTAAGGTATACAGCATGATGGTTTGATATATATATAATGTAAAATGATTACTACAATAGATTCAGTTAACATCCATCTTTTCATACAGATACAATAGAAAAAAGAGAAAAAAGGAAAAAAAAAATCACCTTGTCATAAGAATTCATAGGATTTACTCTCTTAACAACTTTCCTATATCTTATATTTTTTGACTCTGGAAATGCCACCTCCTTTAGTGGTTCCTCCAGCCTAAAGAGTGGTAGCCATTTCCTGCTGTGGCTAATCTCAGATCAAAAACCTTGATTCTTCTCCATCTTTTATAACACAGATTTAAGCCATCAACAAAATTATCTGGCTTTACTCTAAAAATGCATCCAGAGTGTGATTACTTCTCACTATCTCCCACTACTACCAACCTGCTCTAAGACACAGTCACCTCTCACCTTAACCATTGCAATTTTAGTCACCTAATTGCATCCTCTTTTCCACCTAATGTATTCATTTTACATCAGCCACGATGGTCCTTTTAAAATATAATTTGGATCATGTCTCACTTCTGCATAAAATTATCTGTTTCCCAACTCACTCAAAGATGGCCTGCAATGCCCACTATGATCTGCTGCCTCTATCCCTAGCCCCACCTCATTCACTATGTATCAGCTACTCTGATCACCTTGAAATTCAGGCTACTGCTTTTATAGTCCTTGCATTTCCTCTTCCTTATACTTGGAACATTTCTCCCCAGATATTTTCATGATGTGTTTCCTCTCTTCCATCAGGCTTCTATTGGTATAGTACAACCTAACACCCAATATTAAGTTACAGTGCCCTATCCTCTAACCTCTCCTATTTTCCTTGACTTTATTTTGTTTTTCTGTATAGCATTCATCAGAATTTGATGTGTGATGTATTTAGATGCTAATTTGTTTAATATCAGTCTCTCCCCTCTATGATCTCAAGAGGACAGGAACTTGTTCTTTCTTTCACTGCTACATTTTTAGCATTTAGAAAGATGACTGACACAGAACAGGCACTCAATAGCCAGTTTTGAATGAATGAATGAATAACATGCACATGTTATACCATCACATTTAAGATAACTTCTTTCCAGGTCCAACCAGCAAAATGTAATCGATATAGTGAAACTGTGTGTTGATTGAATCCTGGGTCAAATTTTGAAGATGTAATGATAGCTTTTAGAAGTCCTGTTATCTTTTCCTCAATGGAATAAAAGGAATAAGAAAAAAATCATTTTTCAAATAAATAATTGCATACCAGGTGTCAGGGTACATTGATTTGCTCCAGTAAGGAGATCACATTTGAAACAGCAGCTGTGATTGAAGTAACCACCTGTCATTTTCTAGAACTCATCTATCTTCAGCACTAGCCATATTTTAAAGATAAATGAGGATGGGGTAGAAATCAACTGTGCACATCTTTTAAGTATTTGATTGTGGCACTAACATCTGCTCTTCCTCAGTGATGCACTATTGCTTGGGTCAAAACTGTTTATCAGCTAACTCACCATAAATGCCTATACTGACTGGCAGTCTGCAGTAGCACTGTGAATCCCAAGAAATTAGTGCCCACTCACAGGCATTGTCAATTAATGATAAATATGGCACAGTTTTGATAGCAAGTGGAAACCGGATGATTTAGAGAATCCTAGAATGAAGATTCACACTATGTGTTTGTTTTTCCTGAAAAGTGCTTTAAACTTCCTTTATAGATACTGGGTCATTGGATTGATTCATCTGACAATTAGGAAAAGGGGTGTACATTCTCTAAAATGTGATTCATCAGGCTTCAGTTCAAATCAAGCAGGGTCTTAGTGGACTTCCCTGCTACCTAATATGGGATGCAGTTAAGCCATTCTGACACTACACTAACTTTGTTGCCCACATTGTCAGCGATAGTAAAGAGAGGCTCCTTGGCCTCTGCTTCCCCAGAATCCAACTATCCTTACTGCAATCAAGGCAACAGTTTCACCTCCAGTATCTCACTGTGTGCCCAATCTACTGAGAACAACCTCTAAAGCCCCTTTCCAAAGTAATGGCATTTTTCTCACAACTTTATTTTTCAAGGTCTTGGTAAATAAAGTATATTCTGGTAAATAAAGTATATTTACCAAGCATATTCTTGGTAAATAAACTATGACATTAGGTCATATTAGATAAATTCACCCCATTACTTTAGTCTCCTGAAGTCTTTGAACGTCTTCTCCATTATAACCAAGAAATTTCTGGCATCTCTCTTTCATTAAATTTGGGCCATCATTAAGTACAGGTTTCAATCTGTATTTGAAAGCTGAGCAAGCAAACAATTAAGATCATTCTCAGAGTAGAAATGAGGAAAGTTGTCTTAGTAAGGGATCTCCCACAGATCAAAAACTTATCATATCTTTAGGCAAAAAGAGAACAACTTTTTCAGAAAGGGGAGGAAAGGCTTGCACTGGTTGGCATGAATGATTCAGCAGAATTGACAATTTAAGCTTTGCCAAGTGCTTCACATCATCTTAGATACTGTTGTCCCAATTCTCAGTTTCCAGACTTTCCTAGAAGAAATATCATGGACCAGAAAATCGACTAACATACTAATTTAGTAACTAAAATTAGGATCAAATTATATATTTGGCTCCTAACTCAACCCTATGGCTTCAAAAGGTTAGTGAATCTTTGGCAAAGTCATAGAACATCAGTGCCTTGAGCTGAGAATCTAGGCACTTAAACTTGTCATTCTACTTCTCTGACCTGTCCAGTACTGTTAGAAAAAGCCATCCCACCTCACAGTCCTTGATTTCTTTATACCTCTCCTATTTTTATAAGGCAAGAGACATTGGATTTTCCAAAGATTTGCCTTCAAAAAATATTTTATTATAATCGACCACATGTCAAAATTTAAATAACTGTATCACTACTACATACAATGAATTTCCAGATTATTTTTCCAGAATCTTAAGAAGATTTTCACTGCCTTTAGTCCCTACTCTATCAGATTCCACCTATTTCCACTCCTATGAACAATTTCTATATTCTTAGTTATCAACAACAGGATCCTATTCTGGGGAGTGGGCAAGATGGCAGAGTAGGAAGACCCTAAGTTCACCTCTTCTCATGGGCACAAAAAAATTACAATTTACAGAGCAGCTAATCAATGAGAAAGAGCTGAAGACTAGCAGAAAAACATTTCCACCACTAAAAATATAAAGAAGGGACCACAATGAGATGGGTAGGAGGGGCAGAGACACAGTATAGTCAAGACCCACACCCCAGGGTAGGTGATCCACAAATGGAAGGACAGTCATAATTGCAGAGGTTCTCCCCAAGGAGCAAGGGGTCTGAGCCCCACATGAGGCTCCCCAGTCCACGGGCCCTGCACCAGGAAGACAAGTTTCTCGAATGTCTGGCTCTCAGGGCCAATGGGGCTTGCGTATGAGAGAATCAAAGAGCAACAGGAAACAAAGACTCCACTCTCAAAGGGCACATGCAAAATGTCACACATTCTAAGAGGTAATAATTTAAAAGGAGCCTGGGTCAGACACACTTGCTCATCTTGAAGAGCCTCTCAGAGAGGGAGGAAGCCAGTGGGACTCCCCCTGAAGATATAGATGCTGGCAGCAGCCATTTCAGGTAGGTTGTTCTATCATGAGGACATTGGTGCTGGCAAGCGTCATTTTGGAATCATCTCTCTAGCTTATTAGTGCTGGGACCCTGCCCTACCCACCAGCTGTCTAGCACCAGTCTAAGACCCCATAGGCAGAGCAGCCAGTGCTGTGGGGATGCAGCAACACCCACCATCAGGCTAGACCAGCACCAGGACTCACAAGACCCCAGCTGTGCCCAGAGGGGAGTGTGCTACTGGGTCCTATAGGACAACTCCTACATAAAGCCACTTCTCCAAGATGGAGAAATGTAACCAAACTACCAAATACATACAAATAGACACAGAGAATTAGGTAAAATGAGGTGACAAAGGAACACATATCAAACAAAAGAACAAGATAAAACCCCAGAATAACTAAGCAAATTGGAAATAGGCTACCTACCTAATACAGAAATCAAGGTAATGATCTTAAAGATGTTCAATGAACTTAGGAGAAGAAGGGTTGAATACAGTGAGAAGCTTAATAAAGAGTTAGGGGACTTCCCTTGTGGTGCAGTGGTTAAGAATCCACCTGCCAATGCAGGGAACACGGGTTCGAGCCCTGGTCCGGGAAGATCCCACATGCCGCAGAGCAACTAAGCCTGTACTCCACAACTACTGAGCTCACTTACCTAGGGCCTGTGCTCCACAACAAGAGAGGCCACTGCAATGAGAAGCCCGCACACTGCAAGGAAGGGTAGCTCCCGCTCGCCGCAACTAGAGAAAGCCCGCAGGCAGCAATGAAGATCAATCGGAGCCAAAAAGTAATTAATTAATTAATTTTTAAGAAAGAGAAAATATAAGGAGGAACCAAACAGCTGAATAACGCAATAACTAAATTAAAAAATACACTAGAAGAATTCAGCAGTAGTTTAGATGATACAGAGGAATGGTTAAGTGAACTGGAAGACAGAGTAGTGGAAATCAACCAAGCTGAAGAGAAAAAAAAAAAAAGATTTAAAAATGAGGACAGTTTAAGAGAAGAGAGAGAGAAAGGGGCAGAGAACATTTTTGAAGATATAATGGCTGAAAACTTTCCTAAAGTGGAAAAGAAAATAGATATCCAGGTCCAGGAAAACAGCAACCCAAATAAGTCCACATCAAGACACATTGTAATTAAAATGGCAAAAAATTAAAGATAAAGAGAGAATATTAAAGGCAGCAAGAGAAGAGCAACCAGTTACACACAAGAGAACACCCATAAGACTGTCAGGTCACTTTTCAGCAGAAACTTTGCTGACCAGAAGAGAGTGGCACAATATAATTAAAGTGATAAAAGGAAAAAAAGCCACAAATAAGAATACTCTACCCAAAAATGGTATCATTCAGAACTGAAGGAGAGATAAAGACTTGTACAGACAAGTAAAAGCTAAAAGAGTTCAGCACCACTAAACCAGCTTTACAAGAAATATTAAACAGACTTCTGTAAGTAAAAAGAAAAGGCTATAACTAGAAATATGAAAATTACAAAATGAAAAATCTCATTAGTAAAAGCAAATATACAGTAAAGGTAATAGATCAACACTTATAAACCTAGTACGAAGATTAGAAGAAAAAAGTAGTAAAAATCATCTATATTTACAATAAGTAGTTAAGATATATAGAAAACACACAACTAACTGCTGAACAATCATCGACAGGAAGACACTGGAACTCCCCAAAAACGATACCACACATCCAAAGACAAAGGAGAAGTTGCAATGAGACAGTAGGAGGGGCGCAATCACAATAAAATCAAATCCCATAACTGCAGGGTGGCTGACTCACAAACTGAAGAACACTTATACCACAGAAGTCCACCCACTGGAGTGAAGGTTCTGAGCCCCACGTCAGGCTTCCCAACCTGGGGGCCCAGCAATGGGAGGAAGAATTCCTAGAAAATCAGAAGACTAGTGGGATTTGATTGCAGGACTTTGAAAGGACTAGGGGAAACAGAAACTCCACTCTTGGAGGGCACACACAAAGTAGTATGCACATCAGGACCCAGGGGAAGGAGCAGTGACCCCAGGGGTGACCGAATCAGACCTACCTGCTAGTGTTTGAGGGTCTTCTGCAGAGGCGGGGGTGGCTGTGGCACAGCATGGGGACAAGGACCCTGGCAGCAGAAGTTCTGGGAAGTACTTGGCATGAGTCCTACCAGAATCAGGCATTAGCCCCACAAAAGAGCTGGGTACGCTCCAGTGCTGGGTCGCCTCAGGCCAAACAACCAACAGGGAGGGAACCCAACCCCACCCAACAGCAGACAAGTGGATTAAAGTTTTACTAAGCTCTGCCCACAAGAGCAACAGTCAGCTCTACCCACCACCAGTCCCTCCCATAAGGAAGCTTCTATAAGACTCTTAGATAGCCTTATCCACCGGAGGGCAGACAGCAGAAGCAAGAACAACAATCCTGCAGCCTGTGGAATGAAAACCACATTCACAGAAACATAGACAAAATGAAAAGGCAGAGGACTATGTATCAGATGAAGGAACAAGATAAAACACCAAAAAAGCAACTAAATGAAGTGGAGATAGGCAACCTTCCAGAAAAAGAATTCAGAATAATGATAGTGAAGATGATCCAGGACCTCGGAAAAAGAATGGAGGCAAAGATCGAGAAGATGCAAGAAATGTTTAACAAAGACATAAAAGAATTAAAGAATAAAGAAGCAGATTTGAACAATACAATAGCTGAAATGAAAAATACACTAGAAAGAATCATTAGCAGAATAACTGAGGCAGAAGAACAGATAAGTGACCTGGAAGACAGAACGGGGGAATTCACTGCCATGGAACAGAATAAAGAAAAAAGAATGAAAAGAAATGAAGACAGTCTAAGAGACCTCTGGGAAACATTAAACGTACCAATATTCTCATTATAGGAGTCCAAGAAGGAGCAGAAAGGACCCAAGAAAATATATGAAGAGATTATAGTCGAAAATTTCCCTAACATGGGAAAGAAAATAGCCACCCAAGTCCAGGAAGCGCAGAGTCCCATACAGTATAAACCCAAGGAGAAACACGCTAAGACACATCGTAATCAAATTGGCAAAAATTAAAGACAAAGAAAAATTATTGAAAGCAGCAAGGGAAAAATGACAAATAATATACAAGGGAACTCCCATAAGGTTAACAGCTGATTTCTCAGCAGAAACTCTACAAGCCAGAAGGGAGTGGCATGATATATTTAAAGTGAAGAAAGGGAAGAACCTACAACCAAGATTACTCTATCTGGCAAGGATCTCATTCAGATTTGATGGAGAAATCAAAAGCTTTACACAGAAGGAAAAGCTAAGAGAATTCAGCACCGCCAAACCAGCTCTACAAACAAATGCTAAATGAACTTCTCTAAGTGGGAAACATAAGAGAAGAAAAGGACCTAGAAAAACAAACCCATAATAATTAAGAAAATGGTAATAGGAACATACATATTAATAATTACCTTAAATGTGAATGGATTAAATGCTCCAACCAAAAGACACAGGCTCGCTGAATGGATACAAAAACAAGACTCATCTATATGCTGTCTACAAGAGACCCACTTCAGACCTAGAGACACATACAGACTGAAAGTGAGGGGATGGAAAAAGATATTCCATACAAATGGAAGTAAAAAGAAACCTGAAGTAGCAATACTCATATCATATAAAATAGACTTTAAAGTAAAAATGTTACAAGAGACAAGGAAGGACACTACATAATGATCAAGGGATCAATCCAAGAATAAGATATAACAATTATAAATATATATGCACCCAACATAGGAGCACCTCAGTACATAAGGCAAATGCTAACAGAGATAAAAGAGGAAATCAACAGCAACACAATTATAGTGGGGGACTTTAACACCTCACTTACACCAATGGACAGATCATCCAGACAGAAAATTAACAAGGAAACACAAGCTTTAACTGACACATTAGACCAGTTAGATTTAATTGATTCTTATAGGACATTCCATCCCAAAACAGCAGATTACACTTTCTTCTCAAGTGCACACAGAACATTCCCCAGGATAGATCACATCTTGGGTCACAAATCAAGCCTCGGTAAATTTAAGAAAATTGAAATCATATCAAGCATCTTTTCTGACCACAGTACTATTAGATTAGAAATCAAATACAGGGAAAGAAATGTAAAAAATACAAACACATGGAGGCTAAACAATATGTTCCTAAATAACCAAGAGACCACTGAAGACGTCAAAGAGGAAATCAAAAAATACATAGAGACAAAATACAATGAAAACACAATGATTCAAAACCTATGGGATGCAACAAAAGCACTTCTAAGAGGGAAGTTTATAGCAATACAACCCTACCTCAAGAAACAAGAAAAATAAACAATCTAATATTACACCTAAAGGAGCTAGAGAAAGAAGAACAAACAAAACCCAAAGTTAGTAGATGAAAAGAAATCATAAAGATCAGAACAGAAATAAATGAAATAAAAACAAAGCAACCAATAGCAAACATCAATAAAACTAAAAGCTGGTTCTTTGAGGAGATAAACAAAACTGATAAGCCGTTAGTCAGACTCATCAAGAAAAAGAGGGAGAGGACTCAAATCAATAAAATTAGAAATGAAAAAGGAGAAGTTACAATGGACACCACAGAAGTACAAAGCATCCTAAGAGACTACTACAAGCAACCCTATGCCAATAAAATGGACAACCTAGAAGAAATGGACAGATTCTTAGAAAGGTATAACCTTCCAAGACTGAACCAGGAAGAAATAGAAAACATGAATAGACGAATCGCAAGTAATGAAATTGAAAATGTGATTAAAAATATTCCAACAAACAAAAGCCCAGGACCAGATGGCTTCACAGGTGAATTCTATCAAACATTTAGAGAAGACCTAACACCCATCCTTCTCAAACTCTTCCAAAATATAGCAGAGGGAGTAACACTCCCAAACTCATTCCACAAAGCCACCATCACCCTGATACCAAAACCAGACAAAGACGTTACAAAAAAAGAAAACTACAGGCCAACATCTCTGATGAACATAGATGTAAATATCCTCAACAAAATACTAGCAAACAGAATCCAACAACACATTAAAAGGATCATACACGATGATCAAGTGGGATTCATCCCAGGAATGCAAGGGTTCTTCAATGCATGCAAATCAATCAGTGTGATACACCATATTAACAAATTGAAGAATAAAAACCACATTATCATTTCAATAGGTGCCGAAAAAGCTTTTGATAAATTCAACACCCATTTATGATAAAAACTCTCCAGAGAGTGAACACAGAGGGAACCTACCTCAACATAATAAAGGTCATATACGACAAACCCACAGCAAACATCATGCTCAATGGTGAAAAACTGAAAGCATTTCCTCTAAGATCAGGAACAAGACAAGGATGTCCACTCTCACCACTATTATTCAACATAATTTTGGAAGTCCTAGCCATGGCAATCAGAGAAGAAAAAGATATAAAAGGAATACAATTTGGAAAAGAAGAAGTAAAACTGTCACTGTTTGCAGATGACATGATACTATATAGAGAGAATCCTAAAGATGCCACCAGAAAGCTATTAGAGGTAAACAATGCATTTGGTAAAGTTGCAGTATACAATATTAATGCACTGAAATCTCTTGCATTCCTATACATAACAACGAAAGTTCAGATAAGAGAAATTAAAGAAATAATCCTATTCACCATTGCAATGAAAAGAATAAAATACCTAGGAATAAACCTACCTAAGGAGGTAAAAGACCTGTACTCAGAAAACTACAAGACACTGATGAAAGAAATCAAAGATGACACAAACAGATGGAAAGATATACCATGTTCTTGGATTGGAAGAATCAACATTGTGAAAATGACTATACTACCCAAAGCAATATACAGATTCAATGCAATCCCTATCAAATTACCAATGGCATTTTTTATAGAACTAGAACAAAAAATCTTAAAATTTGTATGGAGACACAAAAGACCCTGAATAGCCAAAGCAGTCTTGAGGGAAAAAAACAGAGCTGGAGGTATCAGACTCCCTGACTTCAGACTATACTACAATGCTACAGTAATCAAGACAATACGGTACTGGCAAAAGATAGAAATATAGATCAATGGTACAGGATAGAAGGCCCAGAGATAAACCCCTGCACATATGGTCACCTTATCTTTTGGTAAAGGAGGAAAGAATATAAAATGGAGAAAAGACAGCCTCTTCAATAAGTGGTGCTGGGATAACTGGACAGCCACATGTAAATGAATGAAATTAGAATACTCCCTAATACCATACACAAAAATAAACTCAAAATGGATTAGAGACCTAAATGTAAGACCGGACACTATAAAACTCTTAGAGGAAATCATAGGAAGAACACTCTTTGACATAAATCACAGCAAGATCTTTTTTGATCCACCTCCTACAGTAATGGAAATAAAAACAAAAATAAACAAATGGGACCTAATGAAACTTAAAAGCTTTTGCACAGCAAAGGAAACTACAAACAAGACGAAAAGACAACCCTCAGAATGGGAGAAAATATTTGCAAACAAATCAACGGACAAAGGATTAATCTCCAAAATATATAAACAGCTCATGCAGCTCAATATTAAAAAAACAAACAACCCAATCCAAAAATGGGCAGAAGACCTAAATAGACATTTCTCCAAAGAAGACATACAGATGGCCAAGAAGCACATGAAAAGCTGCTCAACATCACTAATGATTAGAGAAATGCAAATCAAAACTTCAGTGAGGTATCACCTCACACCAGTTAGAATGGGCATCATCAGGAAATCTACAAACAATAAAGGCTGGAGAGGGTGTGGAGAAAAGGGAACCCTCTTGCACTGTTGGTGGGAATGTAAATTGATACAGCCACTATGGAGAACAGTATGGAGGTTCCTCAAAAAACTAAAAATAGAATTACCATATGATCTAACAATCGCATTACTGGGCATATACCCAGAGGAAACCATAATTCAAAAAGACACATGCACCCCAATGTTCATTGCAGCACTATTTACAATAGCCAGGTCATGGAAGAAACCTAAATACCCATCAACAGATGAATGGATAAAGAAGATGTGGTACATATATACAATGGAATATTACTCAGCCATAAAAAGGACCGAAATTGAGTCATTTGTAGAGACTTGGATGGATCTAGCGACTGTCACACAGAGTGAAGTAAGCCAGAAAGAGAAAAACAAATATTATACATTAACGCATATACGTGGAACCTAGAAAAATGGTACAGATGAACTGGTTTGCAGGGCAGAAATTGAGACATAGATGTAGAGAACAAATGTATGGACACCAAGGGGGGAAAGCATCGGTGGGGTGGAGGTGGTTGTGTGATGAATTGGGCAATTGGGATTGACATGTATACACTGATGTATATAAAATTGATGACTAATAAGGACCTGCTGTATAAAAAAAAAAAAAATTACCAAACTTCCCAAAGTAATCTACAGATTCAGTGCACTCCCTATCAAAATACCAATGGCATTTTTCACAGAACTAGAAAGTATAATTCTAAAATTTGTATGAATTCACAAAGGACACTGAATAGCCAAAATAATCTTGAGAAAGAAGAAAAAATCTTGAAGTATCACACCCCCTGATTTCAAACTATACTATAAAGCTATAGTAATCAAGACAGTATGGTACTGGCATAAAAACATACACATAGATCAAAGGAACAGAAAAGGGAGCCCAGAAATGAACTTACATTTATAGGGTCAATTAATCTATGACACTGGAGGCAAGAATATATAATGGGGAAAAGACAGCTTCTTCAATAAATGGTGTTGGGAAATCTAGATAGCTACATGCATAAGAATCAAACTTGACTACTTTCTCACACCATACACAAAAATAAACTCAAAATGGATTGAAGACTTAAATGTAAGACCTGAAACCACAAAACTCCTAGAAGAAAACATAGGCAGTACAATTTTTGACATTAGTCTTAGCAGTACATTTTTGGATCTGTCTCCAAAGGCAAAGGAAACAAAAGCAAAAATAAACAAGTGGGACTACATCAAACTAAAAACTTTTGCACAGCTAGTGAAATTATTAGGCAGCCTACTGAATGGGAGAAGATATTTGCAAACAATATATCTGATAAGGGGTTAACGTCCAAAATATACAGAGAACTCATACAACTCAACATCAAAAAAAAAAAAAAAACCTGATTAAAAAATAAGCAGAGGATCTCAATAGACATTTTTCCAAAGAAGACATACAGCTGGCCAAGACATATGAAAAGATTCTCAGCATCACTAATCATCAGAGAAATGGAAATCAAAGCCACAATGAAATATCATCTCATGCTGTCAGAATGGCTATTATCAAAAAGACAACAAATAACAAGTTTTGGCAAGCATGTGGAGAAAAAAGAACCCTCATGCACTTTAGTGGGAATGTAAATTGGTGCAGTCACTATGGAAAACAGTATGGAGGTTCCTCAAGAAAATTAAAAATAGAACTACCATACAATCCAGCAATTCCACTTCTGGTTATTTTTCAAAAGAAAATGATAACACTAGTTTGAAAAGATATATGCACCCCATGTTCATTGCAGCACTATTCACAATAGCCAAGACAAAGAAGCAATCTACATGCCTATTGACAGATTAATGAGTAAAGAGGGCACGTATATATATGCAATGGAATATTACTCAGCCATAAAAAAAGAATGAAATCTTGCCATTCACGACTACATGGATGGATCTACAGGGCATTATGCTAAGTGAAATAAGCCAGACAGAGAAAGACAAATGCCGTATGATTTCACTTATATATGGAATTTTAAAAACAAAACAAAGGAACAAGCATAGTAAAACAGAAACAGAGTCTCAGATACACAAAACAAACAGGTGATTGTCAGAGGGAAGAGGATTGGAGAGATGAGAGAAATAGGAGAGGGAGATTAAGAGGTACAAAATAAATGGGTCACAGTTTGAAATATACAGTGTAGGGAATATAGTCAATAATAATTATTATTTTTGTATGGTGACAGAGAGTAACTAGACTTACTGTGGTGATCATTCTGAAATGTATAGAAATACTGAGTCACTATGTTGTGCACCTGTAAATAACATAGTGTTGTAGGTCAATTGTACTTCAAAAACAAACTCATATAAAAAAAATCAAATTTGTGGTTATAAGAGGTAGGGGGTAGAGGGAGGGGAAATGGGATGAAGGTGGTCAAAAGGAACAAACTTCCAGTTATAAGATAAATAAGTACTAGGGATGTGATGTACAACATGATTAATATAATTA
This sequence comes from Pseudorca crassidens, assembly GCF_039906515.1. Classification (NCBI taxonomy): domain Eukaryota; kingdom Metazoa; phylum Chordata; class Mammalia; order Artiodactyla; family Delphinidae; genus Pseudorca; species Pseudorca crassidens. The sequence continues at coordinate 123,774,644 of NC_090300.1, read as the reverse complement.
ACACTACTGTATGTTATATATTAGAGCTGTTAAAAGGGTAAATCGTAAGAGTTCTCATCACAAGGTAAAAAATTTTTCTATTTCTTTAATGTTGTATCTGTATGAGATGATGGATGTTCACTAAATTTATTTTGGTAATTATTTCGTGATGTTTGTAAGTAAAATCATTATCCCATACACCTTAAATTTATACAGTGCTGCATGTCAATTATATCTCAATAGATCTGAGGGGAAAAAGTATTACTTGAGCAGAAAAGGTATTTTCTGGAATATATATTGCTGTATAACAGATTATTTGGAATGTAGCAATTGAAAGCAATAAGCAGTCATTATATCAAGTTTATATAGGTCAGGACACTGGGCATGGTTTAGCTGGTGCTACTGGCTGAGGGTCTTCCAAGAAGCTATCATCTATATGTAGACTGGGGCTGCAGTCATTTTAAAGCTCAGATGGAAGACCTGCTTCCCAGCGCAATCACATGAGTATCGACAAACCTCAGGTTCTTGCTAGTTCTCAGCTAGAGACATTAATTCTTTGCCATGTGGGTCTCCCCACAGGGCAAGAGAGCAAAAAAGAGTACACACGACACAGAAGCCACAGTCTCTTTGTAACCTGATCTCAGAAGTGACATCCCATCACTTTTGCCATATTCTATTTGTTAGAATTGAGTCATTAGGTCCAACCCATACTCAAGGGGAGATCACTCAAGGAGACATGAATCATTGGGTCACGGATCACCGGGGCCATCGTAGAGGGCTGCCTACCACAGATATCCCAGTGCCCTACATAATTTACAAGAAGGCTAGAGAACCTGTTCAGAAAGCCCCAGGATCAAAGACAGGCTAACAGCCAAGAACACAGCTAGGTCACATCTAAGGAACAGTGTGACTGTAATGCCACCACTGGATACTTGGTACTGTCCTCATTTGTACTGCTGCACTCCTGGACTTTGACTCCTGTGATGATTAATTCTCCGTGTCAGTTTGACTGGGCTAAAGGATACCCAGATAGCTGGCAAAACACTATTTTGGGGTATGTCTCCAAGGGTGTTTCTAGAAGAGATTAACATTTGAATCAGTAGACTGGGTAAAGAAGATCGCCCTCACCAATGTTGGGCAGGGAGGCATCATCCAATCTGTTGAGGGCATGAATAGAGCAAAAAGGTAGAGGGAGGGCAAATTTGCTCTCTGTTTGAGGTGGGACATCCATCTTCTTCTGCTCTCAGATATCAGAGCTCCTGGTTCTCAGGCCTTCAACTCAGACTGAATCATACCACTGTTTCCTGAGTCTCCAGCTTGCAGATGGCAGATCCTGGGACTTCTCAGGCTCCATAATCATGTGAGCCAAGTTCTATGATAAATCTTCTCATATATCTATATCCATATTTATATCTATCCTATTGGTTCTGTTTCCCTGGAGAATACTGAGTGATACAACTCCACTATTACCACTAACTTAAAAATCTTTTAACTAATTATAAGATTCAGAGCTTGACCTGAATATAAGATATAAGACCTGAGCTTGAACATCCATTTGCCTAAGACTAAGTCACTTACCCGAGCCTTAACAGACAGAAAGTTGAGAGAGGAATGTATGCCCTCTTTGTCCCATTATGAGAGGTAGAACCTATTTGAGATTCCCTCTACTATAAGGGAAGAGTTTTAGATTCAAGATAACCATAAATAAATAGACAGATAAAGACCTAGACAGATTTACAGGTACATAAAATGTCTCTTGTACTTATCTAATACATACAAAGTCTCCTTGAATTGTTGCCTTTTTTGCTATGAAAGCAAGCAATGGTTATTATTATGGTAATTAAAATTCCAAAATATTTGTGTATTAATCCACATTCTCTACATTCAGTGGAACTCAGTGCATTCTTCAGTTTCTAAAAAGTTTAAAATATACACAGAATGGTTTAATCTGCCTTCATAGCGGATTCAAACAAGGTCAGACATGTTGATAAACAAAGTATCTGGTGATAACATACTGTGATTGTAAGACCATAATTTAAGGTAGAAATTCCTACAACCCCCTCCCCAATAACTCTGTTGAACACTTGCCTACAGTCAGACCAGTTTATGAACTATTACCACCCATTTTATGTAAAGTTGAGATCCCTATAAATACATCTGTATCTTTAGGAGAGATGCTATTTGTTTATACCCAACTGAAAGTGATATCTCACTTCATTTTTTTTGATGAGGAAGAAATTAAAGAGGCCATAAAAATGCTTTAAAAAATTAAGGAAAGTGACAAAGGGAATAAGGCAAAATGGAGGACATTATGTGCTTAGCCCGCTTAATAATTTTTTGTGTCAGGTTCTGAATCAGACCAGACCCAAAAAATAAGAAGAGACTAAATTTATAAAATCACCTTTCATTTTTATCATCAAAAAAAAAGATATGTCAGTCATTTATCTTAGATGATAAAGTATATATCGGTCTGTAAAATGGGTTGAGCTAAATAAGTGACTTTGAAATCATTTATTCAACAACATTCAACAAATACTTAATGGGCATATATTACATAATGGTAATTGTCCAGGCACTGGGGACAAAACAGTTAAGAAGACAAAACTAGTTCTTGATCTTATGAAGCCTATACGTAAAAAGAGATGATAAGTTACATAGATAAGAGAGAGAGAGAGAGATAAAGAAGTCTTAAAAGGAAATAAGATGCTGGGATGGAGAATAACAGATAGGAGAGGTAGTTAATTTACTTGAAGTATACAAAAAATTTCCTACAGACAGATGACATCTAAGATAAGCCCTGAAATATACAATTTATTCCATTTTTTTGTATTTTTATTGATATGGATTAGAGGAGCTGAAATGACCGTGGGATCACAAAAAATATAGAATTGAGGATCAAGTCAAGAAAGAATAAGGCAGTGGTTAACGTTAAAAGGCATCATACCTTACCTGAGTGTTTGCCTTCCAGCACTCATTTCAAGATGAAATTCTTATTACCTAAGTTACATCTAACAAATCATACCAAACTTTAGGTAATTCACATGTGATTCTTCTATACAACTATAGAGCAATATTATCATCATTAATAATAATTTGTAGTTTTCTTTCAATGATTCCCAAACTATTTAGGTTTGTGCCAATTTAGTTTAATTATTGCTATAAGAAAACTAATGAAAAGGTATGTTATTTCTGGAAAGAAATTTTTAAAGGTATTATTTTCTTTGTTCTTGAGTTTCCTTTGTTGAAACAGAATTAAAGAGACAAATTTTGTGAGACTTGATTTTAAACCTCATGCACTTCAAGAACTGTAATTTTGAAATTTGTCCAAAATTTAATGATGTGTTTAACCTTTTGAAGATATCTTGCAGGCTCCTTGAAGTTAGCAAACCATGTCTTCCATGACACCTTGCACATGGTTGGTACCCAATAAATGCTTACTTATGACTGATTTAAAGGAATCAAATGGATTCCATTTACATAAAACATCCTTTGATTCCTTTCGATCAGTGTCACACAAAAGAAGAAACAATTTTGGTGTATGAAGAAAGCAAAGGAGTGCTTTTTCAGAATGTTAATGCATACAATAGAGGAAAGTCACATTTGTTATAAGCCTGCCATAAAGTGGAGCTGTAATCATGCAACTGTTTCATCTGCCATCAATTAGTTTGATGAAAACAGGCTAACAGTGCAGTAGTGATTAGCAGGAAAGATTAAATTTACTTCAGTTTTAATTACAAATCTTTGCCCTTAAAGTTTTATTAGATTGAAAGAAACCCTACTGTTGCCTTGTTTCTCCTCCACAGTTGATGTGCATTTTATTATTTCACTGTGAAATTACTAATGCATTTTATTTGGTACTTATTTCTAACTACAGACTTTATCCACAAATGTTACTGATATGCTCATATGCCAGAATAAGCGTAACTAAGACTATTCAAATCTTACTAATTCAAGTACAAATAATCTTTAGTAGCAAATGTGGCGTCTATTATATGCAGAGAACTCTGAGGTTTACATATTTGTCACTCAAGTTATTCGTTTCATTCAATGACTGATTCATTCATTTATTCATTCAGCAAATATTAATTTAGTGTCTATTATGTCCCAGGCACTGATCTAGGTGATTAGGATACATAAGTGAACAAAAGAAACAAAAATCACAGACCTCACAGAATCTATATTATAGTGGTTGGAAATAAACCCATAACAAATGGGCTGAATTGTGACCCCCAAAATTCATATGTTGAAGTTCTAATCTCCAGTACCTCAAAATGCAACCGCATTAAGGGATAAGGTCTTTAAAGAGGTCATTAAATTAAAATGAGGTTTTTAGTGTGGGCCCTAATTCAATATGACTGGTGTCCTTACAAATAGAAGAAATTTGAACATGGACATGCATACAGAGGAAAGACTATGTGAAGACTAAGGGAGAAGACAGCCATCTACAAATAAGGAGAAAAGCCTCAAAATGAAATCAACCCTGTCAACCACTTGATCTCAGGCTTCTAGCCTCCAGACTGTGAGAAAATAAATTTCTGTTATTTAAGGGACCCATTCTGTGGTATTTTGTTACGGCAGCCCTAGAAAACTAATACACCAATAAACAAAGCAAAGCATAAAGAAGTAAATTATATCATTTAGAAAGGTATACATGCTAAAAAAAAAAACAATAGAGAAATAAAAGAGAACTGTGAAGTAGGTGGAGCCTTCATTTACTTCCATCTCTGAGAAAGTCACTACAAAATGTGCATACTCACCAGTTCTATAAAAATAAGACCAGAGCCAGAGGGCTTCTTGATGAGCGGAAAGAAATGTTTTCATAACTCTCTACCAATTGTTTCTTCTATCATTCTTCCCTTGTTAATAGCCATATAGCAAAATTTGATCCTTATGAGTATGCTTTACAGCATCAAAATTTTCTAATATGTCAAGGTTAAGCTAGCTGAGCAACCAGTGTTGGACAACTATTTCATATTCGATAAAATTTTTTTTAGAAAACACATAAATGTCTACTTTTAAATATTACATTTTTATTGTGCTTTGAGTCCAAAACTCAGTATTTCTGAACTTAATATAGCAGCAGTTAGAGAAAACACAGACACTTTAAAAACTGTGAGAAGTGTTTCCCTTTAATTCTAAAAGGAGAAGCAGAAATTTTCTTGTGGGTAGAGTCTTTTGGGCTCTGGGAAATAACACTGCTGTGCAGACCTGGTCAAGCAAATGTAAGCCACAAGATAGATATATTCACTGTTCTTGAGGTTAGACCAGACATTAGTTAAGTAACGCAAATGCATATAGTTCAGCCTTATGAAGTATTCTATTTAATAATGTAAAATTCTCTGGGTCAGTGAGTGATGAGCAGTGCAGAAGGTATGTTTCCAAAGAAAGTCTCCATCATCTTCTATGGGTTAGCCAAAAATAGTCCCATGACATTACCGCTCTGTATTGATGTTTCCAGGAGCATGACTTTCAATAAAATAGAACTTCCAAAGATTGGCAAAATGCTTCACGATATCATCAAAGAGTGAGGTAAGCAGTGACTCAGTGGATTTAGCCATTACTCACTCCCCTCCTACCCCACCATGTGGAGATGCACCTTGCCAGTTCCAGAAAAGAGTTATCCATAGACTTGCTATCTTCAGAATTGCCTATTTTCAATTAGGCATGGAAGCAAAGGAGCAAAATGTCCTTCTTGATGACATCCTCAGATTTGTGCACAAATCAAGCAGAATTTCATTCTTCTCAATTTTTATGTCTTACTTGTATAGTCCTAAATAAACCAGTTTAGAAACTTTAATTCATCTGAACTTCTAAGTCTCATAGATTTCGTCAAGACTCATGAGTTGTGCCTGACCCAACTTTTTCTCTATCATTATTATGCCCACAGTTCTATCTGCCAGAGTATAAAATTCACAATTAAATGAAGGAAAGGATGCCAGTTGTCCCTAGACTAACAGTTGAAGCCATGTCTTTATTATCATGCTGAGAAATATTTCCAAAATACACTCAAAGCATTCAGATTTTTAATTTCTTCATTGGCAACTAAGTTAATTGGGGAAAAATAAGGTAAGGAGATAGTTTTAGGTAGAAATGCAGCAAAAACAGTCATTGAAGAGTCTCTGGCCAACAATTTCAGCATGGTGAACAAATACATATTGAAGATTGTAGGGCAGCCAAAGTTATTCTCATGGGGGGAAAAAACTGTCTCCTGCCTTCTCTTTTACCGTAGCTAATCACTAGTTTTTCATGCTTTGAAAAGCAGATATTTTGTGCCTTTTCAACTCCTTTCCAAGGCATGTTTATATTACACAAAAATTCTTTCCAGGAAAGTCATTTGTATACTGTTTTATTGATCCTCACAGCCTCTGTATGAGAAAGAGCGATGGAATGTAAAAATATTTACATTTTGTAGATCAAGAATACTAAGGTCATATAAGGGGTAAAGGTAATTCCTGCTTTAAACCCTAGATCCTCCAACTCCCCTCTACCAATGTAATTATTCAAGGAGAGACAACAAGCTAGAGCATATCTGCCAAAGATGATCCAGGGCACAAGTTCAGAAGAGTGTCATATGCTATACCTGCCCCAGGCAGCTGTGTCTTTATAGATAAGAGTTAAACCAGATACACAGCCAAGAACTCTGCACATTTTGACACTTGGTTGCTCTTCATTCCTGATTAGGTTCATGGTTCCACACACTGGCATCCTTTTTGTTACCCAAGCTCCACTCTGTCCTGACCCACGCTTTTCCCACCCTTGCCTGCTACTATCTCTGCCGGGTGGCCTGCATCCTGTAGATTACTAGCTGGAACAGGCAACCAACTGGCCACCCAGTTGTTCACAACCACTTAGCCTCCACACCACCTCCCCTTCTGAGCAGTTCCAGCTGGGGAATCTCTTTGTAGTGAGCCAGCCCCCATACTCTTAATATCAGCTGGTCCCAGTTAGTTGCTACAGCTAAGCAATCAGACCCACCTATATCCTAACATAGGCCAAACCCAAGAATACTACTAAAGTGGCTAGGTTATCTCTTCTTTCAGTGTTGCTAGCCACTCCAGAGCTAGCCACAGCCCATTCTTGCTCGATATCTGTCAAATAATCCCTGTTAAATCTTCAGTTAGGCATGTAGACAATAGATGCTAACACCTTAATATGCTTCTTCCTTCCTCCGTCATCAGTCTTGCCCTCCCAGGCTTATCTCTATGGAAACGTGGAGAAAGCATTGAGCTTGAAATAAAGAAATCAGATTCAAAGAGAACCTGAGCAATTAAACTCTCAGAGCCTCTCTTGTTGGGAACACTGAAAAAGATCCATGCTTATTAGAGAGCTTAGAACAATACACAACCCCTAAGAGCTTCTCAGTACAAGTTAAGGAAAATTTGAATTGAATTTAGAAAAGCATTTCTAGGCAAAAATAATTAAGCAATAAGTAAAATTATCGGGGTGGGGGAGCATGGGTGTTGAAAGAGCCAACTACCCTGGCTATTCAAAATTAACTGGAAACTTGTGGCTTGGGACTGGAAAAGTCAGACTCCCCGGTGCCCATTTTTCTCTTTAAAACTTCCATTTGATTAACCTCCAGGTGTCCAAATAAAGACGTATTCTTCAAGGGGGAGACTGTAGCAGGTCAAAAATGCCCCCATAAAAGATATTCACATCAATCCCTGGAGCCTGTTACCTTATTTGAAAAAAGGTCTCATTCGCAGATGTAATTAAGAATCTTGAGATGAAATCATCGTGGATTATCTAGGTGTGCCCTAGAAGTGTTCTTAGAAGAGAAACACAGAGGAAATTTGAAAAAGAGGAGAGGCATCTATGTGACCACAGAGGCAGTGATTGGAGTAATGCAGCTACAAGCTAAGGAAGGCCTGGAGCCACCAGTAGCTGGAAGAGGCAAGGAATAAAATCTCCCCTAGAGCCTTTGAAGGAAGTACAGTCCTGCCTACACCATGATTTCAGATTTCTGGCCTCCAGAACAGTGAGAGAATAAACTTCTCTTGTTTTACATCACCAAGTTTGTGGTAATTTGTTGCAGCGGCTTCAGCAAAGTAATCCAGTAACCTTGACAGAAACCTACTTGTATTAGTCCAGGATGCTATAACAAAACACCATAGACTGAGAGCCTGAAACAACAGACATGGCAAGTTCAAGATCAAGGTGCTGGCAGATTTGGTTCCTGGTGACGGCCCTCTCCTGGTTTGCAGACAGCTACCTTCTTACTGTGTTCTCACATGACACAGAGAGAGAGAGAGACAGAGAGAGAGAGAGACTGGAAGCAAGCTTTCTGGTGCCTCCTCTTATAAGGGAACTAAGCCCAACATAAGGGCCCTACCATCATGAGTTCATCTAAACTTAATATTATTCTAAAAGCCTTATCTCCAAATATTATTACATTTGGCAGTTAGGGCTTCAACATATGAATGGGGAAGGGGCGGGGGGGACACAAACATTCAGTCCATAGCACTCTTCCAATGATATTTAAGGAACACAGATCCCTCACAGGGGGATGACCTAGTTGTGCTTCCTCCAATATCATACATTCTCCCGTGATTTACCATTCACAGAGGATGGCTTTGTATTCTCTACTATGAGGTCGTGGGGAAAGCATAGAGACTTAGCATATACCCTCTAAACAGTTTTAACTATTACTCTAGTTATTAATTCCGTCACTCTGAAATCCATTCATGCATTCAATTAAGCTATATAAGGTATATAATAAGCAATTTTTAGTTGATATCACTGGGGATCAAGGTGGAGGAATATATAAATGTTTTATTTAACACACAATCTGGAATCTGGGGTCCTTCTATCTAGAATGACCTGGTTTACTTTACTCCAACAGAGCAAGGAGAATAAACTTAAAGTTAACGTTTCTCAACTGAAAGGAAACTGGACACTAGACAGAGTGAACTAGAGTTGGAATCAAAAAACAGGTAGCCAGGAGTGTGAGTGCAGCAAAGCTCAATTTGTGATGCATATGCCCAGGGTACTGGAACCAAAATGAGGAATCTCTTGACAGTCACTTAGTTCCAAGGATAACGCGCTGTTCTGATTTTCCCCTTACCTCTCTGGCCACTGCTTCTCAGTCTCATTTGCTTGAACTTCCTCCTCTGCTTGTCCTCTAAATATCAGGGTATCCCTGAGTTCAGTACTCTTGTCTCTTCTAGCTACATTCAGACCTAATCAATGTCCTCTAAGGCCATGGTATATAATGCCTCCTATATGCTGACAAACTCCAAACATGTCTCTAGCCCACCTCTTGACATTCCACTAGAGGTCTATGGTGGAGAAATCTGTATTTCAAAAATAACAAATCCAAAACAGTCTCACAAATTCCTCAGCACCCCCTCCAGCTCACTTCTTCAGCCTTCCTCATTTCATTAAAATGCATCTTCGTTCACCCAAATACTTAGCCAAAAATCTAGACGTCATCCCTGAGTCCCCTTTCCTTTCCATGCCTCACAGCCAATCCATCAGTAATTTTATCAGTTCTGTCTTTAAAATATTTTCCAAATCTGACCACATCCCATTACTTGCAGTGCTGCCAACCTAGTCCATGTTGTCATCATTTCTTACCTGGATTATTTCAATAACATGCCAACTCATCTGCTCCTTCTTTCTACTCTTGGCCTCTTATAGTCTATTTTTTATACAGCAGGTAGGATGAGATTTTAAAAGAAGTATCATACCAATTTTATGCTCAAAATCCTATAATGTTTTCTCTTTATACTTATAAGAAAATTCAACATCCTTACAGTAGCCTATAATGCCACATATATAAGCTCCAGTACCTCTGACCACATCTCTAACCTCTGCCTAAAACACTCTTATCTCAGATATTTGTATTACTTATTTCATTCAAGTCTATGACCAAATCTCACCGTATTAGAGAGGCTTTTTTGGATCACTGCTTAAGCTAGCTTTCCTTCATCACTCACTAACTCTTTATCTTGCTTCATTGTTTTTTTGTGTTGTCATGTTATATATTTACTCACTGGTTATTTATGATCTGTTTCCCCCACTAGAATGTAAACTCCATGAAGTCAACAATTTTGTCTATCTTATTCACTGCTGTATTTCCAACATTTAAAATAGTGTAAGGCACTCGACAAATATTTGTTGACTGAATGATATCTACTGCAGCTGCCATGACAAAACACATAGACTGGGTGGCTTAAACAAAAAATATATATACATGTATATTCTCACAGTTCTGGAGGCTGGAAGTCCAAAATCAAGATTCCAGCTGATTTGGTTTTTGCTGAGAGCTCTCTTCCTGGCTTGTAGACACCTGCCTTCTAGCTATGTCCTCACATGGTATTTCCTTGGTAATGTACACAGGGGGAGAGAGAGAGAGGGAGAATTTTTGGTGTCTCTTCTTATAAATATACTAATCCTATCAGATCAGGGCCTCATCCTCATGACCTCATCTAACTTTACTTCCTTAAAGGCCCCATATCCAAAAATAGCCACAGGGCAGGTTAAGACTTCAACATAATGACTTTTGGAAGGACACAAATACTCGGTCCATAACAAATAAAGTAAAAGCAAACAACTAACACTGAAGAAGAAACCGATGTTCTGTGCTAAGAGGAACTGAAGAGTTTAAAGAATAAAATTTTAAAAATTTAAAATCTGGGGCTTCCCTGGTGGCACAGTGGTTGAGAGTCCGCCTACCAATGCAGGGGACACGGGCTCGTGCCCCGGTCCGGGAAGATCCCACATGCCGCGGAGTGGCTGGGCTCGTGAGCCATGGCCACTGAGCCTGTGCGTCCGGAGCCTGTGCTCCGCAACAGGAGAGGCCACAACAGTGAGAGGCCCGCGTACCGCAAAAAAAAAAAAAAAAAAAAAAAAAATTAAAAATCTACCAAAATGAGAAAGGTAAAAAATAAAAGGATGGGGGCTTGACTTCATGCCTTATCACACATTACTTATGTAAATGATGGATGGTGATTAAAGATAATCATTCAGGTAGACTATGTTTGATATATGTATTAGGATACAACTGTAATTTGAAAGCACTTAAAAACGCGAAAAAATTTGACTAGTGCTTGTAGCTGTCAGTCATATTGTCAGCATCTTTTTATCTCCTCTTTATTCCTTTAACCAGTTCCTTGACCTAGTTTTGGTTGGCAAACTTGTGAGCTTCCTGGGTGAAATCTGAAACTGCCCCTTCCCAGAGGGCAAGGAAAGACAGAAGAAAGAGGCAGATCACTCCAGAATGTCAGGAGTTTTAATAAGCAAGGGAACTTGCTTGTCTCAGGAAACAGCAAGACAAGTAGATCTCTACCTCTACCTGCCAGAATCTAAAAAGCTTATACAGAGGCCTTAACTGGGTTCAGCCATGTGTTCAGTCCAGATGGTCTCAACAATGCATTACTCTCACAAAGCTATGTCCTTGAAGTGGCTCCTAGTATGGGAATGAATGGTGGGCTGAATGTACATTCCAAGGACAGGCAAGGGGTTGAGAAGCCTCCAATTGCCCAGGTCCAGCTCTTGGGTCACATTCTCTTGATGACTTCCTTCAACATCTAGACTACAATTTTTCAAACTGATGTTATTAAAGTGATGCAGAGCATACTCTAGATGACTAGCAACCCACAGTTATTTCTTAAAGTCTCCACAGAACTTCAAGTTAGTATTGTTTGAGCCATGCAAACAATTTCAAATCTGCTTCTTGCTTCTTGAGAGGGAAAAAAAAAAAGAAATGTTGGGCTTAAACAGAAAGTACCCTTGAAGTCCATTTGCTGAAGGTTGTATAGTTGTTTGCAATTATTCACTATCACCCTTCCCAGTAAGAAGATTATCCACCCCCATCCATTTCCATATGACTAGCCAGTGCTTTCTATGGGAAGAGAAGAGTCCCCAGCCTCATTAACTTTGGGCTTGGCCATATAACGCTTTGGCCAACGGAATGTGGGTAAATAAGACATACGCTATGCCCAAGCAGAAGTGTTTAGAGCATCGTGAGTTCCCCCAGCTCTATTGCTCTTTCCCTCTGCTTCAAAAATAGGCAAGTCCCCCACAAGAGCTGCTTCCTCAATCCATGGCCCTGTATGAGAAGACATATGGAGCAGAGCCACAGCTGCCCCATATATGAAACATGCATAAGAAATAAGCTCTTATTTATAAGCCGATGAGATTCAGGCAATGTTAGTTACTACAGCAATGCTAATTAGTGAAATTACAAGAAACAAGGATAAAAATAAAAGCCAGATTTTTTATTTTTGTCATACTAATTTTGCGTTCCCTACATATCTGTTTCTATAACATACAATACTACTCTCAACTAACTTCCACTAATACCCACATTTCTGCTTGCTTTGAGCATAGGCTAGGAACACATAGCTTACAATAATAATGAAAATAACTAGCATTTTTGGCTGTTTATTATGTGACAAACATGGTGTTAAGAACTTGTGCACAGATCATATCTTCCTTACAAAAGCTCTACATTTTAATCTACATTGTTCATATAAGGGAGCTGATACTTAAAATGTTTAAGTAACTTTTCTTAGGTCATGCAACTAACAAGTCGTAGAATTAGGACTAGACAGGCAGGTTATAATCAGATCATGAAGGGAATTGGAAGGGTGGGATAGATTGGCCAAGCAGGGTATTTGACCCATACAGTGACCCTTCCAAGAAATCTCAGAGTATTTGCCCTAACAACAATCCCCTCTTGAACCAACTATGAGCATTTCCAACACGTGGGTCTCCTTGCGCTAGTCCACCCTGACTCTGCCACCCTGGCTGTTGATAACTGGACAAAACACAAGTTCCTGACCCCAACACAGCCACCTTGACCATACTCTCTTGAACTAGGATCTGTGTCTCATTTGAGGGTAGCATTCTCAACATCAGCTAACAGCCTATGAGGTGACCTGAATTGAGAGGTCTGTTCAATAGGATTAACCTGAGCTGGGTGTTGACTAACTAAGCTCACCACCTCTTCTCTGCTGGAGAGTTGGAAGGTGAGATGGTCAAAGGGAAACCCAGGCAGAATGATGAAGAGAAATATCATGAGACATGGAAGACTGGGGAGGTTGCTGGTCAGATTCCCATCTGTGAAACAAAACGCATCCTAACTTGCACCAAAATTCCACCACTTGCATTTTATTTCTTTCTCCTAGCTTGGGGAACAAACAAGATTGGCAAAGAGTACCTGTTTTCATTAAGTAAGCTTCCCAGAAATTACACAAGTTTCAATGCACAAAACTTACTTTCACATAATGCTTTCAAAGTTCACAAACTCTACCTCCCTACTAGCTTAGTGTCATTGTCAGGAAAGAGAACAAGCCAGCCCATTTAATCAGCTCTCAATAGTATATCATTAGACTGAATGTTACCAGTTACCATGGCAGATGCCCAGCATTGTTGCCCAGGAGAGATAATATAGGGGATAAGAGTATCTCCCCTCTTTGTGGTAGTAACAAACCAGCTTATACCCACAGTGCCTGGATATATGTTTTGAGCAAACTCCTTTGTCTCCATCCCCAAAAGCCAATGAAATGGAGATTCAGTTCTACTAAGTTTTCTTTCCAGTCCTATTATTAAGAAGCAGAAGATCGGTATCCATAATACTTGTGTATCACTTAGCACTGTTTGGGTAGTAAAGAATAGAGGAAACAGAAGAATACTCCTTCAACCTCTCTCAATAACTTAGTGTCTTAAAAATTCCATCAGAGTAGGCTGAAATCATCCCTAATATTTGCAAGGACCTAAGAAGAGCAGTTGAAAAAATGACAGTGGATAGCTGACCACTGGCAGCACTTTAAGTAGAAAAATTCTTAGGGATGATCACACCAGAACTGTTTTTGAATGACCAGCACAGAAAACTAGAGCTAAGCTTTACCCTAAATAATTTTTAGTCTGTGTTCCCCAAGAGCAGACACTGAAACAAGTATTTGAGTGAAAGCAGTTTATCTGAGAGGTGATCACAAGACACACATGTAACAGGAGTGAGAATGTGAGATGAGGAAGGAAGGAAGCCAGTACATTATTGATCAGGTAAACTCTGCAGTCAAGTCACTGGAAAAATCAAACAAATAACATAAGAAATTTCAAAACTAATTAGATTCCCACAGTGGTTCCTAATGTATAGTCCCTGACTCCCTGAGACAGTTACTAGAACTCCCAACAAGCTTTTACACTGAAATTATATCCTGAATGCCATATTCAATATACTATCTTTCATTCATTCATCCATTAATTTATTCATTCATTCACCCATTTATTAAACAACCACAATCCCACCACAGCCACATTTGTAGATATAATTAAGGTAGCACAGTAACTCAAGTGGACAATTTTTATTTGTAAATCCTATAGCATTATGACCCAATTCACTAGTATTCTTTTCTATCTCTTCTGGGTATTTTTTCATAGTGACTAACCTTTAGGAGTTCTCACAGGAGGAGAAAAAAATAAATTTAATGTAAGACATTATGTGACAAGAGGGAGTACACAAACCTGAAATTTAAAAGACCTCTGTTTTATTTCCTACACTTCTTCCTAATAACTAGTAAACTGGGACCAGTCAGTTAAGCTTCTTAGGCTTCAATTTCCTCAAATGTACAATTAATTACCTGCTCAATTAGAGTATGATAGTTAAGTTATTCTAAAATCCTATGTGCATTAATAAAGGTGATACAGAGTGCTTTATGATTATTTGAAGAGATATTCTTTAAAAATTTTCAGCAGACAAGGGACAGGCTCATAGGAAAGCATTATAAAGATTAATCTAGAGTATCATTTGGACAGAGAGTAAGTCAGGGGCTATTGCAATAGTCTAAGGGTGAGAGTGGGGCCTGACATGAAGATGGTCAGTAGAAATTAAAAGATAGAGGGGAATGATGTATTTATTAAAGGAAAAAATATGTTTGTGACGACAAATGAGAGCAAACTGGCAGAAGTCACGATGTCATTTAGTTTAGGTGTCTGGGAGATGATAATGACAACAGCTGAATGCCCAGACACTCACAGCACCAGCATCCCAATGCCCAGCCACCAATCCTTCTTGCTCCTGTCAGTATCCTGTAAGTCTTCACCATCTCAAAACAGAGGAGATGCAACACGGATAAACTTCAAATAGAGAATTAAATGTACCTGTCACGTTAAAAGACATGACTTTCCTTCACCTTAATTAGAATATTAAAGATATACCTAGAATGATGTCCATCTCATAGTAGGCACTCAGTATTTGTTGAGTGAACTGGGCCCATTTTCAGTCTTCTCTGAAGAAGAAACAGGAATGCCTGAGAAGCCCTGTGCAACATGTAGAATAGAATAGTAACCACGTCTATGAAATCTGCAAAATCTCCCTTGGCAAACCTGCTTCACTGAAATGTCATCGTCTTTCACTACCATCAACAGTTTAAGAGAAAGAAGGAAAATAACATCTTCCTATTACCTGAGCTTTAAACCTTTCTGACACATACTAAAAGTGTAGATGATTTATTCATAGCAAAACCGTAAAGTTAAGGACTAAACTTCAGCTTGAGAGAATGAAAACAGCAGGATCCTTTAAAAATAAAAATATTACCTTTCAGAAAGAGCTGTAGCAGACTTGAACTATTTGGGACAAATTTTCCTTCCTTTATTAGTGGGAGAGAGAAATTTTCAGTAAGAAAATAATAGCTATAGCAAGTTATATTTTTATGTTCTTCCCCCAAAAACACAGTGGAAGAAAATATCCCTTTCCATCACCTGAATCTTCAAAACCCAAGCTCCCAATTTTGCCTTAAAATACACATTTATGTTTTCTTCTCTTGCCTTGCTGTCTACTCAGACTGTAGTAGTGATTCCAGCCAACTAGTTACTGTATTTATTCCTAAAAGAAACAATGGGGAAAAGCAGAGGTGTTATTTTACATTTTTTTTTCAACCAGGTTATCTGCCAGAAATTCTATTTGCCTCCAAGTTAATATTTAACACAACCATTAAACATTTGGACAAAAATATATAATATCATGTTTCTCCCTATATACTTATCCTTACTATCACACACTTGCCACAGTGCAGAGTAAATATGGAAACTGGTAGCATTACACACAACATACATAACAAATATGGGAAATTCTCTTTAAATATTTTACCATACTAAAAATCCTACTAACTTCAAAAGCACTTTGGTTCAAATAAATGTTCAGAAGTCATTATGTTTTCTAAGAACATTAGAAAGTGGTCCTTACTAATACTTACACTGTCAAAGAAGAATTTTGCTTCCTGAAAGCTAGACTAAATTGTTATGTTTTTCATTTCACCTTTCTTAAATAAACAGAGCTGTCAAAATCTGATGGATCTTTCATAATGATGGTGCTAAAAACTTAAGTGGAAGCATTCAAAAATCTCAAAAATTTTAGGCATCCCTTTAAAAGCAAGTTTGTTTTTAAGTGTTGTTTCTGTCTCCCTCAATAGCTGGTATTTGAATGCTTTATTTTTTTCCAGTTATAACCCACGAATGATTCACATTATTCAGAAAAAAACCTTACCTGTGGGAGAAAGAGACAGCACAGACAAATTACATTTGTGGAAAAGTGGACTCCTGATTAAATAAAAATGGATTTTAAAAAGAAGATGTAGAATGCTGGGATTTTGAGAAGGAGGCAGTGGGACTATTATGAAGAGTTTAAATATGGGACAGAGAAGAAGAAGCAAATAAGTTGCAGTGATAATTTGTCAAGAGTTCCGGCTGTAGGTCTTCACCAGATGAAACTTCTCCAGTTACTTGTGGGAATATTTGACCCACCAGGTGAATTCCCTGAGTTAAACCAATTTTCTTTTTAACCATTCTAACTATGGACAGTCCAAGTTGTCCATATGAGAATTTGAACATGGCAGTGATTTCAAAACAATATAGATCATGTCTGTGTGTCTGGCTAGACTTATTTGTCCCGTGTGCATTCATTCCTTCAGCCTAACTGACTGTGACTCCAATGGTGTTCTTTTGAAAGGTAAGCCAGCCAACAATTCCAGGGTATTGTGAGTTTCAATTAGGCTGTACGCCATTAAGAGTAAATTTGGACTCTTTTTATTTTTTTTTTTTTGCATTCAAATGATATTTATAGAACTTTCTATCTCAAATGCAGAACACACTTTTTCAATGCCAATGAAATATTTATAAATATTGATAAAATATGAGTCTCTGAAGGAAATACCAGATACCCCAAAACTGAAATTGTACTGGCCATCTTCTCTGACCACAATGCAATAAACCATAAATTTACAAGTATTCAATATTTAAGTAAGAAAACCCAACGTTTTGAAAACCCCAAAACAGTCCTAAATAATTCTTTGGTCACCAAGAAAATCCAAATTGCAAACATAGGTGATTATAAACAGATGTAAATTTGGACTCTTTAAGTTATAGGTTATTTTTCACATTCTACTCATTTTATGTTTTATTACATAATTGAATTATATGTAGCATTTTCTAAATAAAATGTGATTTGTATAATTTATGTTTTAGAGTTCAATTAATTGTGCTCACTAGGCATACAGTAATCATTCCTCAACTCCTAGGTTTATACTTTCAGGGAAAAAAGTGCATTTCTTTGTTTTATAATTTTAGTTTGTTTTAAAATGAAATACCTGTTAAACACAAGTTCAAAATGAAGGAGACTAGAGGAAAAAATCATCATACATATAGTTCAACTCCTACATGATAAATGACCATTGGACCTAAATTATTCAACTGAATGGAATTGCATTCATGAAGAGAATCACGAACAGAGTTTGGACTCAGTTGTCTATGATGGAAAAAATATGAGAAGGCAATGCTTCAGAATTGCAAAAAAATCAGAAAATCAATGTACCAAATAGTTTCCTGATATTTTTTCTCTTTTATTCATCACAGAATTCTATGAAGTATGTCTGAAACCCAATACAGTTTTAAAGTGGGTTTGTTTATTTCAAAAAACATCAGTAATTGTAGTATATTTCTGGGACATTTCATCTATTTTAATGAACCTTTTCAAAGAGTAACCAGACTAGGCTAAATTTGCGTCATTTATCTGGAACCAATATGCCAACAGAGAAACATAAAACAAAAGATGATTTAGCCATCCCTATCATTACAAAAATTGGAACAATTTACACAGGGGAAATTATAAGACTTAAACAATAAATGTTTCCTAACTTTATGTGTTATAATACCTCTAGCAAAGCATCCTTCACTGGAACAATAACTCCCTATGACTCTTTTCTTCATTTTCTTCAAAACAAATGCACTTACTTAAAACTACACAGTGTAATAATAGGTTTGTACAAGGTTTTGACCTAATTCAAGAAATTATCCCACTATCCTCTGATCAGTTTTCAACTGTTCCACACTCCATATTAGGATTTTGTTTGAACCAATATTGATCTAAAATATATTTAGTGACATAATTACTATGTGGAAAATATAGAAACTCTGCATATCTAAAAATCTCCAGTTAAGTCCTATGTTTGATGCCACCATATCTTTTGTATAAATTGAAAAACCTTTAAGGAAGTTTGCCCACCAATATAACCTCTGCTACGTGGTTCATTTATTTGCTATATCTTGTTTCCAATTAAATGTCCCAGAAATATACTCCAATTACTGATGTTTTTTGAAATAAACAAACCCACTTTAAAACAATATTGGGTTTCAGACATTCACTTTAAGACAATATTGGGTTTCAGACATACTGCACAGAATTCTGTGATGAGTAAAAGAGAATAAATAGCAGATTCAGTTTCAGGACTTTCCTGGGTTCTCTTAGGAACTGCGGAATGCCTTCGGTACCTTAGACAGTGTACGCAATCAACAAGTGCCAATATTTTTGCACATCGATATTTCTAAAACATTAATTACAATGCATGAACCTAATCAAAATCTGAAGTTATTCCTGCAGATCTGAACACAAAGTGTTTATGAAAATCAGTACAAATACCAGGTTACCAGTTTGGTGAGGGTCTTATATCCCAAGCACATTATTCTCTGTCTGGCTCATGATTAAGTATACAGTAAATACATATTGGATAAATGAAGAAAACATTTCATTGGTAAAAATACATATTTTCCATAACAGATGACATTTTGAATTATCAGCTCTTTGAAAAGTTATTCAAAAAGGCTACAAGGAGGCCTCAGCCCACCTCCAGATAAGCACACTTCTCGATTCTATGATGCCTGACTGTGACTGCTTAACTTATCTTTTAGACAACTACATCATACATTTCCATTTTTTTTCTTGAATTAGTTTTTTTCCCAAATCAACTTAACAAATATCCTTTAAAAATCTACTATGTGTACAACATTTGCCATAGAAATTTCTTGAATATTTTGATTTTTCAATCCTAATACATCAACACAAAATATTTGTATTTAATGATGTCACTGAACCCCAAATTAGAAAGAAAAAAGCTCTTTGTCATACACTGATAGGTTCACAGTTGCATCTGTAACATTAAGCCAAGAATTGTTAGTCGATGGCAACTTCTGAAGTGTCAGACTGAAGGCACTAAGCTGCTTAAGTGCTTCACAAGGCTGCCAAATTGAAAAAGGATGGCAGAGTGGACAGGGGTAACATTATAATTCTGCCACCAGTTTCCTGGTAGTGAAGTTTTAAATACTGGGAAGAGTTACCACGGATGTGTATAAAACCATTTTAGGACATGTTTCTCAACAGAAAGATAACTCTTGCCGAGCTGGTCTAGTGGTAATCTTATCATTTTAGCCTGAGATACCACTAGTTCTGATTCTAAGGTCAGAATGGAAAGAATATTTTAAACAACAATAATAATGCTACCATTTTTAACACTGAGTGACTGTACTGAATCTAAATATCAGTATAGCTATAATCGACTTCCTTCTGATTTGTTCACCCCTCAGTGCTTCTGAGTGGGTGAAGAGGTATAAGACGAGCAATAGATGTGGCAGTAACATATGTGAGGAGGCCTATCTCCTCCTTTCTGGGCTGAGGCCTCCTTGTAGCCTTTCTGAATAACTTTTCAAAGAGCTGATAATTCAAAATGCCATCTGTTATGGAAAATATGTATTTTTACCAATGGTGGCTCCTATCTGGGGCAGAGGCATGGCTGGAGGGGAGCTCCCTGTTTCCTAGAGTGGATGTGGATACTGTTGGCTCCTAAAAGAGACCAGCCCTTCAATCGGGGGCCAGTCAAGCTGTTCAAGGTGCCTCAGAAAGATGAGATATAACGTACATGAAGAGGCTTTTATGATCCAGAGGATGTCTGGTCATTTGCTCTCTCCTGAATCTAACGTTGTCTCCAGATAACTTTAACACAGACCTTTTTAGATCCGTGGGTTGTAACCAACTCACAGAAATCCCTAAACAAGGCTATTTAAAATTGACCTTTAAATATTCCTTACCAATACAGAGTGAAATTTGGAGCCTCTTTATTTTATTTTATTTATCTATTTTATTTTATTTTTTAGGCCACGTCCAAAGGAGAATTTCTCTTATTTCTTCATTTTTTAAATTTTTATTGGAGTATAGTTGATTTACAGTGTTGTGTTAGTTTCAGGTGTACAGCAAAGTGAATCAGTTATACATATACATATATCCACTCTGTTTTAGATTCTTTTCCCATATAAGTCATTACAGAGTACTGAGTAGAGTTCCCTGTGCTGTACAGTAGGTTCTTATTAGTTATCTATTTTATATGTAGTAGTGTGTATACGTCAATCCCAATCTCCTAATTTATCCCTCCCCCCTTTGTCTCCTGGTAACCATAAGTTTGTTTTCTATATCTTTTATAGCACTTACTATGAGCTAGGTACAGTTCTAACGTGCCTCATAAACACTGCCTCTTTTAATAATCATAATGACCTTTTAATAATCATAATGACCCCAGGAGTTCGGTAATATTATTGCTATTCCTATTTTACAAATAAAGAAACTGAGGCAAGGAGAGTAAATGTACAACTTGCCCAAGTCATGCTGCAAGGAAATGGCAGAAGTAAAATCCAGCTGATCTGGCCCCAGAGTCCAGGCTCATAAATGCTTTGCTACACACCTATCCTAGCTGATTGCTTTTTTAGTGAATGGCACTGGTACCTGTATTTGAATCCATACTCTGCCATTGACCAACTGTTTGAAAAATTATTTGCTTCCTCTATCTGTAAAATGGGAATAACATGGCCTACTCAAATGAAATGGACTGAAGTAAAGCTAAATTCAGCCTAGTGTTTTCTGGCACCTGGCAGGCATAACCACGACCGAGTGTTGCTAGTTTAATCACATCATTGCCAACAGTGATGGCAGGATATCTTCACACAAATAAAAATAATATTGATATTAGCTACTATGTTTAGAACGTCTAATATAGTTTTGACAATTCATTATTTCATTTAATCTTTGCAAAAGTGCTACAAAGAAAAAATGATTCCTGTTTCACATATTAAAAATATATGATACCAAAACTGAGTAATAAACCTGAGAACTCATATCTATATAGTGGGAGAGTTTGTGTGATTTTTTGAAAAAGAGAAAAAAATGAATTGGAGGCCAGTGAAGTGACTGCTTGTATATGTGTGAGTAATGGGTTTTAAAATAAACAAACAAATGAATTTATAAGCTGTAAAGATTTAATTGTCCTTATTTGACCCGATTCTTTTCCACTTAATTCAAATGATTATATGTTTTATTTCCTAAAAGCCATGGGTATATATTTCAGGTACATCAACGAAGATAATATCAACACCATTCTATTTAATCTTCCCAAGAGTATTTCTGCTGTAACTGAAGTTTTTGTTTTGCTTTGTTTTCAAAATCCTTGAGGAAGATTTAATGTAGTAGAAGTAGAGTATGCTAATACATATTGATTTAGACCCCTGACACCACTCATATAGTAGAAGCTAAAACCTTCTTCCTTTTAAAAGCCAATTTACATATTATTCTTGATTGCAAGAGCATGTTGTCTGTTCCAGTATCCATTACACACCGTAAGTAATTGAAAACATATGATCAACTGTCTCCTCAAGCTAGCAAAACTATGTGAAAATAGAAGAAATTTTACTAACTTGTCTTTTCTCAGGACAATAATGCTTGCTTATGTTCAGCAACCAAAAATTTTATTTATTAATTATTTTTCTAAGAAATAGGCAAACAAATGAAATGTTTCTTTTAGCCAGTAAACTGTGTACTCATCCGTAAGGCAAAATTAAAGAAATTCTTCCCTGCATTTTGAGCTATATATAGAATAACTGCCATCCATCCCTTCAATGTGCTATTGAATGAATATGTATTATTAAATGAAATAACACATGTAAAATGCCGAACAGTCTGCTCATCGCTTAGAACAAAATCAATCAATATTGGCTTTAATTTTAAACTTTGGATTGCTAATATATTTTTTTCTGAAGTCTTTATGATCTGCCAGTGTAGACAGTATAAAAAGTTTTTAATTTAGGTGAAAAAGATCTTTACTAAGAGGTTTGTCATTGCATTTTACCTGCCATTTGAGGAAAGCTTGGTATGCGCTGAACAGCAATCTGTCAACATTGAGGCAGAAAAGAGAAGTGCATCAGAAGCTAGATAAAGCTGGTGAAGGTAAACACCAAGGGCTTTTGATTTTAACAGCACTCTGTCTGTCCTCTACCAAAGAATATGCAGTATACTGAATGTGTCCTCCCAAAATTCACATGCTGAAAGCTTAACCCCCAATGTGATGGCATTAGGAGGTAATTAGGGCATGAGGGTGGTGCCCTCATGAATGGGATTAGTGCTCTTATAAAAGAGACTCCAGAGAGTTCTCTCTCTTGCCCTCTTTCTGCTATGTGAGAATACAATATGGAGATGGTTGGCTGTATCTTGGAAAAGGGCCTTACCAGAACCTAACCACGCTGGTACCCTGACCTTGGACTTCCAGCCTCCAGAACTGTGAGAAATAAATTTTTGTTGTTTATATAAGCTACAAGTCTATGGTTCTTTGTTAATAGAAGCTCAAATTAAGACAGAATGTATTGATCCTAAGGACACTGGAGTCTTTGATCCTCAGAAGGCCTCTCTGTTCATCAATATACATTTCTGTGGTCCCTATAAACTGCTTAGAGTAGAAGACAAGATGTCTTCCACCCCACGAGAGTGTCCATTAGGGTCCGAGTGTTGGAGCCAGGGCCAAGGAGGAGCTCCCTTTTCTTCGGGGCTAAAGTACCCACGATAAATTCATGGAGAACCTAGTTTGAGGCCACTTGCAGATATTCTGCTTCAGGATCAGAACTTCATTTACTTCATGTCTCAGAGCAGCTATCTTACTACTCAAAGCCAGCATGTTAGGAAAGGGCTTAAAAATTGAAAGTAAAAGTTAAAAAAAAAAAATAAAGAAGTTTGAAATATAAAAATTATTAAAAAGTTAAAGAGAAAACTGAAGGAAATTAGAGCTAAGTTCTTGACATCTTTTCGACTGGGATTTTATATGTTAGTAGTCATTTCTATACTTGCTTTAGTAGCAGCACAGAAAAATAATCTTTAAGGAAGAATCAAGAGTTAGGGTCAGTATTAAGTTTTAATCATTTAATTCATATAACTTGACAAGTCTAGAAAACAAGTGGGCAGAATCATAAACTGATGTGTTATTATACTCATGGAAAATAGACTATATCCAGATATTTTCTATAAAAGTGACCTATTTTATAATTATTAAATTTGCTTTTCTTTTGCAAATAAATGATAATAGACTAACCACTGTGTTGTACACTTGAAACTAAACACTGTAAATCAATTATCCTTCAATAAAAAATTTAAAAATTAAAGAAAAGATAATAGGATTGTGGGAAATAATCAATGGGAAGATGAGGCCAATTTCATGGCATAAACTTTCTCCCTTCCCTACCTAGGCTTTTTTAACAACTCATGAAGAACCAACATATCACAGTGTAATACACTGCAATAGGAGGACTAAATGTATTTGCTGGCAGCAGAAGCATGTGTCTGTTCAACAGTCCCCAGGTAATCCTTAGCATGATGGACCTGAATAAGCCATTTTGGCTTTAAACAGTAAATGAGGCATGTCATTAAACTGTATTTATAACAAAACAAAGACATCCTTATGGACCATTTGCCTAGAGCCTCATGGGCTCTTTAAATACACCCCCAGGAAAGTTCTCCGTGCAGGCAGCTAGGCCAATAAAACTGAATACTGGCACATTATCAAACTGTTATCAAAATTCCCTGAAGTGGGTGGCCCTTTTTCTCATACATTCTGCCTCCATTGACTGAAAATGCCCTCTGGTTTTCAACTCAGCTACAGTCAAGTCGTTTGCCTGTTTATTTTTACTCTGCCCTACCTTACCCTGCATTTGTTCTGTGGTCTGTGGTCACAGGCCCTGTACTTCCACACCTACCTTCCATCTTAGATGGTGGCCCATGCCCAGGACTTCCAAATAGCCTCTCGCTTCCTATCTGGCCTGGTCCTGGGCTCTGACTCTGGCATACACTGGATTATTAATTTTTTAGCTCATTTGGGTGTTTCCTCTTTAAAAACCAAAGCAAAAAAACCCCAGTATGCTAAACTAATTTTTAGGAACAGGTTGCAGTCTATTTTTCAGGAAGTTCAATCTTGAAAGCTGAAACCTATCTCAGGAAAAAAAAAAAGAAAGAAAGAAAGAAAAAAGCTGTTCTGAGAGCAAGGTTTGGATTTTGAACTTTCACCCTTGTTACTTTTTATAATTAATATGAGTATTTGTCACAGTGCTATCAGCAGAACCACATTTCCCTCTGTTGCCCATGAGACCTCTTTAATAATTTATTATTGGTGTGGGGAAGCTAAGGAAGCCCTTTCTCCATAGAATGAGGAGAAATACTTTACAGAACATCAGGTGAACCTTTTTCTTATTCCCCAAGGAAGCTTTTAACATTCACAAGAGAGAAGGAGCTAATGTGTTTTTCTTATTCGAATGATACCATGGCAAAAATACAGATAAAAGAAGTGAATTCCTGGAACAAGAAACACAAATGGGAGCAGCAATAGGTAGCTAATTAGACATCTGGCCCAGTTAAGTAGCAGTTACCAAAGTTCATGTAGAACTTCAGGAGACCAGAAAAGATAAGCAGAAGAGCACTCCCCACCCCAACATACCTTAGGACTAAAACTCTATTAGAGTTTTATTAGAGTCATATATTTCTTACAGGCCAAGGGTCAAGGTTATGAGATTCTTCTATAAATTTAGCAAATATCTAGTAGAAGAATGTTAAAATAGGCTCAATATCAGTTATGACTGAGGCCCTAAGTCAAAAATATAAATTAATCTAATATTGTAAGTCAACTACAGTTTAATAAAACACACACACACACACACACACACACACACACATATATATATATATATATATATATATTACTATCATGTTCCAAATGGACTTGCTAGACCACCAAGATATAACAATATTTGAAAAGGAGACAGGCAAAACCCAATTTTGCAACTTTTATTTTAGCACCCACTTTGTGTTTTAAGAGGTTGAAACTAGGTATTTGAAAGAAAATTTATTTTGAAAAAAATTGTTGGAGCACTGTGGCTGCTTCTCTCTCCCCTACCATGAAGGAGAAGAGGGAGTGTTTCTCTCTTCCACCTGAGCATGATGAAAAAAATTCCAAAGGTCCATCTGGAGAGGTTGATATATGTCCCCTGATATGATCAGCTGAAAGATTGACCATTCATGTCAAGAGACTTCAGGGGAGAGATCCCTGACTGAGGAAAGGTCTACAAAGATCCTACAACCCATCATTTTCCATCTGCCCAGCCCAAAGAATGCTGATGGCAAGACAAATAAGTAAAACCTTTCCTGCTCCCTTCTTCTGCATGATCCTGGTGAAGCCAGAAACACAGACAGCAAGAAAAGGAAGGAAAGAAAGAGACTATAGTGGGAGAAGGAGAGGAAGCTGGTCATGTCCCACCTCCTCGTGCAGGTTCCGGACTACAGCAGACCTCCCCTGGGGAAGGGAAGAAGCTTTGACTTAAAACAAGATTATTTTATTATTACTCACATCTAGACATACCAATGATTGAAATGAGGTTATTTGGAAGACTGAAGTGACCTGAGATTTTCTGCAGGGGGAGCAGAATAACTAGTCCCACAGGGTGGATTTGAAGAAAAGGGAAACAAAATTAAAGTTGCTTTACAATACATGTTTGTACTCTCATCTGTTCAATGGTCTGGATATAAAGATAATTCTTCATGTTCTTCTCTCAGAATAAAATGTATGTTTTCCTATAAGTCAAGGAAATGCACTTCTCTTAAGTTGATATTTTTTAAGTAATATATATTTAGCTAATAAAAATTACCTACTCAAATCATTTTTAATCTTTAAATTCCTCTAGGATGTTATGGTAGGAATCATGTAAATTCAGAGTTTCCAGGTCCTAAGAGGTCTCATCCAGAAGGAAAAACATTATTATTTAGTTTTTTCTCTCTTGCTAGAGTTTCCTTCCTGTAGCCTCATTTTTTCCTAGACTTCAGAATATATTTTACATTCTATAATTCAATTTACTAACAATGGGTATTTGATCTTATCAAAAAGGATTTTTTTTTCTGGCTTGAAAAAAACTAACCAAACCAGATGCCACATAATATATACAAAGAATAACAAGTCATTCAGTTCAACAGAAGCCCTGGATACAAGGATCATCGGGCAATCATGTTGAAGAGGTAGGCACAGCCAGAACACAAAAAGTCTTGAACACAAAACGTCCTGGACACTTCACCTCATTTTGAGGTCTGCAATGTAAGTGAGATTCAGGGCTTCACTTCTCACTTCAGAACTTTAAGGAATTGATTCCTTCCCCCAGTGCTTCAGCAATTAGGCCAAAGGCATGAAACCCAGTCTTGAGTGGTCAGATATTCTCTAGCAACACCCTGACTATTGAGGGAGTGACCCAAAGAGGTACAGACAGTTAGAAATAATTAAGATGATGGTGACAGCAGAGTCAAGAGCCCAGCTGCACAAGAGTTGGGATTGTTATCTAGTATTATTTAAGGGTGTGATTCCCTCTAGAACACCAAATTAAAAATTTCTTAGGATTAATTCTCAACTGTGTATTCAACTGATATTTCTAGACTCTAACATACTTAAATTCAGCACTGAAAAACACCTAAACTGTTTGAAACTATAATGGAAATATCAGTATATAGTACATAAAGTTATAAGTAAATATTCTTATATACTGGCATGTTAGCTGAAGGCAAGTTTCTCATTTTCTATGCAAGAAGGAAGGGAAACAAAAGAAGATCTATAGAGCAGAGTTGGTAGGAAAATATCTTCAGCTTTCAAGACATACAACTTACAGTGATTCTAATTATGCCTTTTCCCAAACATTAAAGCTAAGTGTGGACATACAGAGACAGAGACAGAGATAGAGAGACAAGGAGAGACAGAGAGAGATAGAGAGGAGAGGAAAGGGAAGAAATGGAATATATATTTTTTATTTTATATATTTTATTTTTATATTAAATAAATGTCAATATATAGTATTTTGTATATTATATTTATATGTTTATTAAAATATATACATATATAATATAATGGTTTGGTTATAATTAAAATTAAAATCAACTATAGGTAACAATGGCATTTCATGAAGAGTTTTAGGAGGCCTGAAATTTCCCAAAGTCCTATGCATTGATTGTTATTCTCCTCAGCAAGAACCACAGAGGAGCCTCAAAGAGCTCTGTAGGAGACAAAAGTCTTATTAAGTTTTAATCTAAACTCTGTCTCTTGTTATGTTTACCAAGAAGAATCAAGAAGTTTCCAGAAATGTTTGTATGTTTACCCCCAAGTTCTTCTTTAATTCTTCATGAATGGAACCTTAATTAATGAGTTAGTAAAGTACTGACTATTTAGTCCATGGCATCTATTTGTTTTTGAAAAATGGAATGTATTTACTATGGGTTGTAAATAACCTCAAAAGCCTTGAATTAATTGACACATCATGGGCTCTTCTGTTAGCTGAAAAGAGTTTGGCTCTTTCATTGCAGGATGATACAAAATAAAATGAACTCAAGCAGATCAAAATCCAAACACATGGCACTGCTTGCTTTTGTTTTGTTACATTTTAGCTTTTGACTTAAAAAAATGATTGTATAAATACCCAGCCAAATGTTATTTTGAAACTCTAATATAAATCTTGCTAAGTATTAAATTTCTGGTTATGTGTTCCTTAGAGTTTTAGAGCATTTGAAATAGTCTATACGTACATATGCAGGGGTAGGAAGGAACTCTTTAAGTGCTCCTAGTCTATTAGATAAAACCATAGCATTTCAGAGTTAGGAGAAACTCAATGTCCTCTTTATCAACACTTCATGTGACAGATGAGGCCCAAAGAGAAATGAGTGCTTTCATCAAATCCCCACCAAACGGCCCTAAGAGAGCCAGGACAGATTTTCAGGTTAGTGGTCATCCTATAAGAGCATGCTAGGTCTAATCTTTGACTCCATTTTGCTCTTGGATATAAAACCAAGACCTTAAATAGTTTCCAAGTCCTTTAAAATATTCAAGCAAAAAACAATATTTTAACATAGAAAGTCAAGGACTGATAATCTCATCCATACTATTTTGCTTTCAAATTCTTCCTTTTCTCAATTGCAGTAGTTATTCAGCAAATATTACTCTTCTCCCATGTACATTTATATGTAAGTTCTCTAATGTATATTTGGTGTTGAACCTTTACAAGGTGTGGGTTAAAACTTCCCATAGGAAATAACAGCCAACAAGCCAATTAGCTATGTCCAGGTATATGCGGCAGGCCCAGCAGAACTTGAAGCCTGTACAGTCAGTGGAATTTGAATGTCATATTGTATCAACAAACTTAGCAAGATCCATGACTTCCTGCATGGGAGTTTTTCCTAAAAACACCAAATGTTCCATTTTTCTCATGACTTCACACACCAAGATGATTCAGGTAAGGCAAAAATTAATACTTTTTGCAACTGTTAGAAATTTTCATCCTCTACATTGTGCCAATAATACTGTTTTATATTTATATTTTACATAATGGTTTTTTTTTAGGGATTTGGAGGCAGATAAATGACTTCCTTTGAGGCCAGATGCCTTGTATTTACATCAAAACATTTGCCCCAATACGCTCCTCCCCGCCAAGTTGTGTCTTTCTCAGAGTCAAGAAGCAGGGGACGAGTTGTAAGTATAATGTCAGATGGCTTATGATTTGTTTTAATAACCAGCAGTGGGATGCTTGTTATTCACATTAAACACATAATAGACAAAGCAGGTGGTGCAGTTTTTGCTCCTGAGAGATCATAAGAGACTGAAATATAATGATGTTGTATTCTATAGTACGTTTCCCCTCAAGCTCTCTCTCCAGAATCAAAGAAAATTTGTGTTACTGTGATTTAAAATACTGCATGGGTAGCTCTTTGCTTTTTTATTAAGTCAGTGTTAGAAGAAAACCGATTATGAATACATATTACTTTTTAAGTGTTCTCCCTTGGCAAGGGTCTGGATGGATGTTCTGGTTACCTAGGAGATGAAGACAAAATGAAAATTGATTGACTTATCAAATTGATTGTGAGCTGAGCTTCAAGTGGCAGCTGTGTGTGCTGTACACGAAATGTAACTGCATGGAAGTGATTTTTTTTTATTTGTCACATCAATAATAAAGCCACATAGATTACTAGGTAGAATAAAGTGGCTATATTTTATTAGAAAATGCAGTATTGAATGATTATCCTAATGATTACAGTTGGGAAAGATATTTTTTTTAAAGTAATTATGGCCTGGATGTTTGTTTTAATGTGTCACTAAAAAAGACTGCATTGGTGACAGTAGAATTCTATACATGGTAGGAGCCCTGCTGCTGGCTTCCTTTTCGATAATAATAACCCTGCCTTCTGTTGGCTGAGATTAGGCTAGTGGGAAGGAAACTTAATGGATCTTACTGTAAAAGCAGCTATAACCTCCACCCCCTCTATTCCTCTATTCTTCATGCAATTTTTCTATATAATGAGGCAGGACAAGCCATAGACAAAAAAAAAAAAGAAAAGAAAAGAAAAAGAAGAAGTTTCATTTTCTGAACTCTCCTAACTTCTCATAAAGACCTTCTCTCCCTCTTTAAAACAGCACACCTCTTCCTCCAACTTTGCCATTTTGTGATGTCCTCTTATTACCCACAGCCCTCTATCAACCACCCCAGTATTAAAACTGCTATGTCCAGTGTCTAATACTGGTCAGAATCTTGCTCTTATACAATAATCCAGATGGAAATAACGTGCAAATTAAAATGTTTCTAGGTTATAAGAGTCTAAGGAGTTATTCCTCTAAGATTTATTTTCATTGTGCTGGAGACAGAGCCTTAAACCAAAAGAATGGGCCTCTCACGGTAGAAGGTATCCTCTCCTGGGAGACAAATGATCATAGGAAGCTTCCTTTTTACTCCTCAATTCACACCCTGTAGTCACCATAAAATTGCAATATGTGAACCAGAACAATTTATCTCAGGAACTAATTGAAAACTGGACCAAAAAAAGAAGAAGGAAAAACAACTGGAATTTTCCCTCTCTCACTGTAGAAATGCCATTCTCCCATGACCGTGTGATTCTATGAAAACTTCCAGTAAATACAGACATTGCCAGCTTTGCTACTAAGTGGTGAAACTGAACAGGTAAATAGCAAATCCCAGATTGATATGAGTGGTGGAGTTGAGGAGCAGATGACTTAATGCTGGAAATAGCAATTGTCCATAAAGTAATGCTCTTGGTATAATGAACAAAGATTACTAAAAGGGCAATAAAATAAAATGCTGGGTTTAAGGGAAGATAAATACAAACTACTGATGGACATAAGAGAAGAGTTAAAATGTAGTGCTAGTCATGTTTCCAGATAGGAAGTGCCTATATTGTAGATATATCAGTTTTCTCTGAATTAATCTATAAATTTAATGCAATCCCAATCAAAATCCAAATGAGAGTTTTTCTTAGGAACTAGGTTATAGGACTCAATTTCATTCCAAATTTGTGAAAACAAAGATTAATAATAAGAAACTTTCTCTATTAGATATAAATATATATTATAAAGTGATAATAAATAGTGCAATATTGCTGCCAAAGTCAACAACTTAGTAATAGAAAGGACAGACTCAATATATGTAAGAATCTAAGGATCTAGTAACTGGTAGTGGAAGTATTTCAAATTAGTGAAAAATTGATATGAAAGTAAATAAATTAGATATTCTGAGCCGAAATATTCATTCAAATATTCATTCATTCTACCATTATACCAAAATAAATTAAAAATCAAACATAAATGGAAAAAAACTATGAACTAGAAGAAAATCTAAGGGTCTACTGATATAAATTTAGGGTGAGGGAAGCCTTTTTAAAAATGATACCGGGCTTCCCTGGTGGCGCAGTGGTTGAGAGTCCGCCTGCCGATGCAGGGGACACGGGTTCGTTACCCGGTCTGGGAAGATCCCACATGCCGCGGAGCGGCTGGACCTGTGAGCCATGGCCGCTGAGCCTGCGCGTCCGGAGCCTGTGCTCCGCAACGGGAGAGGCCACAACAGTGAGAGGCCCGCATACCGCAAAAAAAAAAAAAAAAAAAAAAAAAAAAAAAAAAAAAAAAAAAAATGATACAAAAGGCAAAACCCATGAAGAAAAAGAATGGTGTAACTACATAAAAATTAAATTTTTAAAATTAGAAAAAACTGCACATGACAAAAGCAAAAATAAAAAAAAGTGAGACTACATCAAACTAAAAAGTTTCTGCACAGCAAAGGAAACAAAATAAAAATGCAACCTATGGAATGGTAGAAAACATTTGCAAACCACATAACTACTTATCCAAAATATATAAGGAACTCAGGCAACTCATTACAAAATAAATAAATAACCTGATTAAAAAGTGGGCTGAGGATCTCAATAGTCATTTCTCTAAAGAAGACATGCAAATGGCCAATAGGTATCTGACAACATCACTAATCATCAGGAAAATACAAATCAAAACTATCACATGACACTTGTTAGGGTGTCTATAATCAAAACAAAAGGAGAGGTTGGATAAAGGGTACAAACATTCAATTACAAGATGAATAAGTTCTGAGACTCTAATTTATAGCATGGTGACTATAGTTAATAGTACTGTATTGTACACTTGAAATTTGCTAAGAGAGTAGATCTTAAGCATTCTGACCAAAAAAAAAAAAAAAAAGTAATTATGTGTTGATGTCTTAATTAAATTGATTTAATTGTGGGAATCACTTCACAATGTATATACATATGTATAAAATCGTATTGTACATGTTAACCATATTACAATTTTATTTATTAATTATACATTGATAAAGCTAGAAAAGATAAAACACACACACAAAATGAGTCAAGAAAACTAAGCAAAAAAAATATTCATATGGAAAAGGCAAACAATAAACTAGAAAATATTTTAATTATATTTTTGATAAAGGTTTAATATCATTCCTATATAGAGATCTTATAAAGTATATTTTTATACTTTATAAGTGGTGATGGTATTAAAGAGAATATGTATAAAGTTCCTGATAAAGGAAGTACTTTGGCCTATTCAAAAAACAGAGAAAAGGACAGTTTTGCTGATACAGGAAGAACATGGAGGACTATTGTATAAGATGAGATTGGAATGGAAATAAGGTCCTGGATCAGTGTTTTGCAACATTAGCTGGTGGTGAACTCAAATTATCAAATCAACATTTAGTGAATTGATACAGCCACTATGGAGAACAGTATGGAGGTTCCTTAAAAAACTAAAAATAGAACTACCATATGACCCAGCAATCCCATTATTGGGCGTATATCCAGAGAAAACCATAATTCAAAAAAACACGTACCCCAATGTTCATTGCAGCACTATTTACAACAGCCAGGTCATGGAAGCAAATTAAATGTCCATCAGCAGATGAATGGATAAAGATGTGGTATATACATACAATGGAATATTACTCAGCCCTAAAAAGAAACGAAATTGGGTCATTTGTAGAGACATGAATGGATCTAGAAACTGTCGTACAGAGTGAAATAAGTCAGAAAGAGGAAAACGAATATTGTATATGAACGCATATATGTGGAATTTGAAAAAGTTGGTATAGATGATCTTATTTACAAAGCAGAAATAGAGACACAGGCATAGAGAACAAACATATGGATACCAAAGGGGAAAAGGGGGAAGGGTGGGATGAATTGGGAGATTGGGATTGACATATATACACTACTGATACTATATATAAAATAGATAACTAATGAGAACCTACTGTATAGCACTGGAGACTCTACTCCATGCTCTGTGGTGACCTTAATGAGAAGGAAATCCAAAAAAGAGGGGATATATGTATATGTATAGCTGATTCACTTCGCTGTACAGTATAAACTAACACAATATTGTAAAGCAACTATACTCCAATTTTTAAAAAATAAATTTAAAAAAACAAAGAATTAGTTAATAAATTAAAAACAAAAGATTAAAAATATAGGAGGTTTGCATTGGTGTCAGCAATACAAGTGGAAAAGCCCATTATATTTCTGGCTAAAATTGTATGATTGCTGAGCAATAGAAATATTTTTAACTTAAAGACACTTCTAAAATTATAAACTTGCATACTTAGTTCTTAGGATTCAACGCTTTATCACCTACATCCCTATTATAGGTTGAATTGTGTCCTCTAAAAAGTCCTAACCCCAGATGCCTATGAATGGGACCATATTTGGAAACAGGGTCTTTGTAAATGACCCTAAATGACTTTAAAGTGTGGTCATTAGGGTAGGTTCTAATACAATACAATATAACAGGTGTCTTTATAAGAAGAGGAAAACGCCATGTGAAGACAGACAAACATGGAGAGGGCCTTGCCTTGTGACAATAGGCAGAAATTGGAGTGATGTAGCTGTAAGACAACGAATCCAAGGATCGGTAGCCACTACCAGAAGCCAAGCAGAGGTAAAGAAGGATTCTACCCAGAGTCTCAGAGGGAGCATAGCCCTGCTGGCACTTTGTTTTCAGACTTCTAGCTTCCAGACTATAAGAGAATAAATTGTCTGTTGTTTTAAGCCACACAGTTTGTGGTACTTTGTTATAGCTAGAAACTGATACAGTCCCTAACCAGCATTCTTCATTATCACCTTGGTTGTAAAAGAAAATGCGAACTGTATTAAATAAAGTGTGATATGACGGTATCTTATCAGCCTCTCTGCACTCATGGGCGACAGCTTTCAATTCCAGTGTATGACTGAAGACAGCCTGAGCCTTAGGTGCTTTAAGATAGACCAGCACCAGCTTGGAGTATGACATCCTATTTTTTTTTTATTAATTTTTATTGGAGTATAGTTGCTTTACAATGTTGTGTTAGTTCCAGAAAAAATAAATAAATAAATTTTCAATTAAAAAGTGGGCAAATAAAATAGCCAACAATTCATAAAATATGAAATACAAATTGGCACTTAATATGTGAAATAAGCCAATCAGTAGTAAGGAAATACAAATTAATAAGATGTATGTATGAACATATTTCTTAAAACAATCATAAACAGTATAAAAGAAAAATTATGTAAACGCCCTAAAAATGGGGACTTTGTTAAATGACACATAATACATCCACACTATGTAATATTATAAAGCCACTGTAAAAGTTAATACTGATTTTATGGTTATAGCCATGGAAAGATATTTATAACATATTTGAAGTTAAAAAATAAAGCAGGTTAAGTGGCATTTTTTACAGACATAGAAAAAACAATTCAAAAATTCATATGGAGCTACAAAGGACACCAAATAGCCAAATCAATCTGGAGAAAAAAGAACAAAGCTGGAGGCATCACACTCCTGATTTCAAAATATATTACAAAGCTACAGTAGTCAAAACAGTGTGTCTGGCATACAGACATATAGTCAGTGAAACAGAATACAGAGCCCCAAAATAACCCTGTGCATATAGGATCAATTGATCTTCAATAAAGATGCCAAAAATACACAATGAGGAAAGGACAGTCTCTTCAACAAACGGTGCTGGAAAAACTGAATATCCACAAATAAAAGAATGAAATTAGACCCTTCTTTTACACCACACAAAAATCAGCTCAAAATAGATTAAAGACTTAAACATAAGACGTGGAACTGTAAAATTCCTAGAATAAAACATGGGGGAAAAGCTTCATGATGTTGGTCTTGGCAATGACTTCTTGTATGTGACATCAAAAAGCATAGGCAACAAAAGCAAAAACAGACAAACAGGGATTACATCAAACTAAAAAGCTTCTGCTCAGCAAAGGAAACAATCAACAAAATGAAAGACAACCTATGGAATGGGAGAAATACCTGCAAACCCTGTATCTGATAAGAGGTTAACATCAATATATATATAATGAACTCCAACAACTCAATAGCAAAAACACAAATAACCCAATTTAAAATGGACAAAGGAATTGAATAGACATTTCCCCAAAGAAGACATACATATGGCAAGTAAGTATTTGAAAAGATGCTCAACATCACTAATCATCAGTGAAATGCAAATCAAAACCACCATGAGATACCATCTTACACTTGTTAGTATGGTTATTATCGAAAAAGCAAAAGGCAGCAATTGTTAATGAGTATGTGGACAAATTTGAGTGCTGTTAATGGGAATGCAAAATGGTGCAGCCACTATGGAAAACGGAATGGAAGTTCCTCAAAAAATTGAAAATGGGGGCTTCCTTGGTGGCGCAGTGGTTGAGAGTCTGCCTGCTGATGCAGGGGACACGGATTCGTGCCCCGGTCCGGGAAGATCCCACATGCCGCAGAGAGGCTAGGCCTGTGAGCCATGGCCGCTGAGCCTGCGCGTCCGGAGCCTGTGCTCCGCAACAGGAGAGGCCACAATAGTGAGAGGCCCGTGTACCGCAAAAAAAAAAAAAATTGAAAACGGAACCACCATATAATCCAGCATTCTCACTTCTGGGTATTTATCCAAAAGAACTGAAATCAGGACCTCAAAGAGATATTAGCACTCCCATGTTCATTGCAGCATTGTTCACAACAGCCAAGATCTGGAAACAACCTAAATGTCTATCAATGGATGAACAGATAAAGAAAATGTGGTACATACATACAATGGAAGATTATTCACCCTTAAAAAAGAAGGAAATCCTTCAATATTCAACAACAGTGATGAACCTTTTGGACATAATGCTAAGGGAAATAAGCTAGAGACAGAAGAACAAATACCACATGATTCCACTTCAGTGACATATCTAAAGCATTCAGACTTACAGAATTAGAGAGTGGAATGGTAGGTTCCAGGTGCTGAGGGTAGGAGGAAATGGGAAGTGCCAATCAATGGGCATAAACCTCTAGAGATCTACTGTAAACACTGTGCCTAAAGTTAACAATACTGTATTGTACACTTAAATATTTGTTAAGAGAATAGATCTCATGTTGAGTCTTCTTACCACAATTTTTAAAAATAATAAAATTAAATTTTAAAAATTTTTAAATAGAAAGAAAATACCTGTTGAAAAATAAAGTAGGTTAGAAAAAATATGTTATAAATTCATACAAGTAAATACATGAGAGTATATAGGTGAAAGGATATTGTGATTACGTTTAAGTCAAAATTTATATAAAAGTATACATGATGGTATTTATATGTGCACGCTTTACAAGTAAACACTAGGGCTTCCCTGGTGGTGCAGTGGTTGAGAGTCCGCCTGCCGATGCAGGGGACATGGGTTCGTGCCCCGGTCCAGGAAGATCCCACATGCCGCAGAAAGGCTGGGCCCGTGAGCCATGGCCGCTGAGCCTGCGCGTCCGGAGCCTGTGCTCCGCAACGGGAGAGGCCACAAGAGTGAGAGGCCCGCGTACCGCCAAACAAAAACAAAAATACATGTAAACACTAAGTGGCTAGATTGTGGTTGGTTTTCTTTCTTAATTCTTTAGTTTTGTTTTAAAAGATTTTTTTAAAACATGAAGAATTTTTATAATCAGAAAAGTAATTAATAAAATTTTCCTATAATAATATCATTCCTTAATGGGATAAAAAATAAGGTTACCTTTAATCTAAATATTACATTCCACTTGCTATATCTATTTAGGCTTAAAAGTTGAGAAACTATATTGTTCACGCCCCAAAACAAACTCAGTCCTTTTCAACTAAATGTTTTGCTTCCTTTATAAAATCTTCATTCATGGAAACCCCTTTAAATACTTATAAAGAAAACTTTGTAAATACTTATAGAACTCAAATGAGATTTTTAGTAAAGGATCTGAGTGGCCTAGACTATATGATTCCCCACCACTCACAAAGCAATTCAGAGATACAGCTCTTCTTGTGTAGGGAGTAAACGTTGCCAGTAAACACCCACATACTTTCAATAAACCTGAGTTGAAAAAAAAAGTGGTCTGTTTAGAGTATGTTAGAAACTCAAGAAGTGAATTCCTCATTTGTTTCTTTCTCTGATGTGATGTGGAACTACAAAAAATCTTTCTAAAGACAGTGAAAAGTATCTTCATATCATCCAGCCTAGGAAGTATGCCATTGTCAAATATGCAGAATTACGAAAATCTCTACAAAGACCAATAATGAAAGCCCCGACAGAAATACTTGGGCCTATGTCACATCTGCTTTTATAATTTGGTTTTTATACATTTTCATTTAATTTTCTTTTTCCACAGTTAGTTCTCATGCTAGTAAATAATAGAACCATTGTGTGATATTTTATTAATCCTCCATTCTTTTAGCTTTCCCTAATATTCCTTGACTCAGGGTAAAAAAAAATAAATTATAAATAGGTAAGTTGCTTAGCCACTCATAGAAAGGTGTTTAGTATGAGGTAAAGCCACATGCTAAACCTCCAGCTCTGAATTACATCCATGAGTCTCTCTCTACCTACCCATCACACATGCTTTTCTCAAACTCACAGCATTGTGTAGATATAATTTATAAATGTTTGATTTATTGTTTTCCTTCCTTTTCCCTGAAGCTTAGTTGACCGTTATTTCTGTTGGCTCCTCTAGGTGCCTTGGGACAACTGACATTTGCGAGACTTAACCTGAGCCCTACAAGTTACAGGAGCTTGGAGACCTCAGCTGTCACTTCTGTTTCTGTGGAAACCCAAATCAGATTGCCAAAAATGAGGTTAGTCCCTTAAAAATCATACCATTTTTAAAGAAAAAAAATACTGCCCACCACCATCATATTATTTGAAACAGTGCTTTGTTGAAAGCCATTTTCTTGTTTATAAGGATTAAATACCTGTTTCCATGGTAGCAGATTAATACACTACAAAGATACAGCTGAACTCTGAAAGTTCCTTCTGGCAGCACCTACACCCTCGGAGCCTATTGTGCTCAGGAAGCCACCTGCAGTCTGGGGCTCTAAACACGGTTTCTTAAACAATAATAAAGAACTACTTTGTTTCTATACATATATGTTTCCCATAGATGGAATACATTAAACAGTGACAGAAGGATTTATTTAATAATGATAATAATAATAACTATTTTTTTACTGTCTACAATAGGACCGAAAATGTGCAGGGTACTTTACTTAAATGACCTCCAGTCCTCACTATTATTGTCTCCATTTTTTCATGGAAGGTTATACAGGTATTGACAAGGGAGGGAGCCATGATTCAAACTCAGATCTGTCCTGCTTTGGGGCCAGAGCTCTTCTCTCATCCTTTTCAAAGTGAAGAATGGAACAGAGACAGAACAGTTAATCCCTGCCCTCACTGCCAACACAGGTGTGTGCACACAGAGTCACATACACACAATGCATGTGGGTGATTCAATCCATATATGGTGAATGACGTGAGAGGAAATATGATTTCATAGATGTGTTTAAGCACTGTTAGCTCCTTCTCCAACCAGGTCATGAAAAGAATGTCCAGGTGCCCCTGAAGCCCAAAAATGGAACCTAATCTCACAAGCCTGCAATCTTTCGATAGAATTCAACGCAATATCCTTTCCCGCTTCACACCTCACCTTCTCACCACCAACCACAACCTAGCATATAAATTAAACAATACCTAGAGTATAGGCTTTATACATAACATAGGTGTGCTGACTTAAATGAATGAGTAACTTCTTTGAAATTCTTAACCAAATAATGAAAATATTAGTCAATTCAAATGACTGCAGCAGGAATTGAACAGATACATTATTTTACCCTGCAATAATATTTTTCTTGTTTGCTTGAGAGTGTATATTTCTACTATGTAATCAAAGGCATAGGTGACCACACATTCTTCAGAAAATTAGCTAGGGACAGTAGTGTTCATTTATGTCTTATTCTAAATTAATTCTGTCAGAGTTAAAAATAAACCCCCAAAAGCTCTGTGGACATACTCAGTAGAAATTGGATCTATTTCAACATAAAACAGCTGTGTTTCACATCTTTTCTCAGGCAAAATGTAGATGGAAAACTGATGTAACAGATTTTGTCTCCAGGCAAAATGAAATGGATGATTTTAATGTCAGTAAAGGAAAAAAGGACAGGGCAGTTTCCCAAAAGAGCAACTCAGTGCTCACTTTTAATTTATGTCAATATTTTTCTATTGAAGTAGGAAAAGAAAGCATGGAATAGAACGTTTTTTGGAGGAGCAAAGTTGAGGCATCCCTGACATCACAATCACACACTGTTTATCCTTGAACTATTTGTATTCTTTGGAATAGGAGTAAAGTTATTTCTAAATTAAAGAGGTTAGAAAACATGGCATCAAAGGCCTAAGTGACATTTCATTTGAAGATACAAATGCAGTGTTTCCTAAAACCACAAGCACCTCTCCTAAGACCAAACACTCTGAAAAACAATACAAAACCTAGTTCCTCAAGAAAAAAAAAAAAGGTGATTTTTTTCCCCCCAAAAAATAAGTGGCCATTGGCAACTTATTACTGCCAACAGTCTGCTCCATCAGTTTTCAGATCTTTAGAAGTGATACTTAGAATTTCCAAACCTCTGTGCTCAGCCGTAATGTTAATCACCACCGTAATCCAAATGAAACTACAATAAACCAAAAATCTGTAGTAATCAAGGAAAATGTATTCCAAATGGATAAGCAAAAAAGATTCAAAACTTATACTTAATTATACTTGAAAAGTTATAAATTAGAACTAAGAAAGCAAAACCAGCCTATACCAGAAATAGAAGATAAATAAACCCTAATCTATAGTTCTGTATATTTATTTACCCACAAATTCCAGCTAAGCAGGAAAACAATCATTAAATGGAGAATCCTGTACTTACAGTAAATGTTACCTTAAAAAAATGTCAAGA
Source organism: Pseudorca crassidens (assembly GCF_039906515.1). Lineage (NCBI taxonomy): Eukaryota > Metazoa > Chordata > Mammalia > Artiodactyla > Delphinidae > Pseudorca > Pseudorca crassidens. The sequence continues at coordinate 123,734,453 of NC_090300.1, read as the reverse complement.
ATTCCCTCAAATATATTTCTAAACTGAGAAAAGTTTCTCCCTCTTCCACTCCTCCTCTGTCTATGGTAGGCAACAGTCCCCCCAAAAATGTCCATGACCTAATCCTTGGAACCTATGAATACAGGTTACATGGCAAAAGAGACTTTGCAGATATAATTAAGGCTTTAAATTTTTAAAATTATCCTGAATTATCTCGGCCGGCTCAATCTAGTCTCATGAGCTCTACAAAGCAGAGACGTTCTCCAGCTGGAAGATGAGAAAGGCAAAGGAGAGTCCAACCATGAGGATTCAATACACAGTTGGTGGTTCTAAGATGCAGCTCTTGCTATTTCTGGCAAATGCAAATGGCAGAGTGTAAAGAATTAAGGGGAAGAAAAAGGTGTGCCAAGTTCTTTGACCTCCTCAAACTTTACTTTCCTCATCTACAAACTGGAGAGAATGCTAGCTCCCTGACAGGTTTAGGAATGAATAAAGGGTTAATAAACGTACAAACACGTAGAAGATACTGAATCCTTCTCAGTCCCTCTTCCACAGTCTCCTATAAAGCTTTCTGGAGGTTGCAATCCCAAGTTCAAGAAACACTATTTCAACCACTCCATACATAAGTGGCTGCACAAAGCAACGAAAGTTTATATGACAAACTTGATCAAAGTGATTGAAATCTTCCTGGAAAGCATTTCCGAGTACTATCCCATAGAAGTCAGGTCTGATGTCACACAAGCACTAATAATGCTTCTCGACAACTCAGGTAAAAGAAGAGGATGTTCTTATAATTTCAAGTTTATAGAGACCTTCTTACAGCCTGAATGACAAAAATAATATTTGAAATAATTTTAATAAATTATAAAAAATAATATATCAAAAAACACAGTACATGGGCTTCCCTGGTGGCGCAGTGGTTGAGAGTCCGCCTGCCGATGCAGGGGACAAGGGTTCGTGCCCCGGTCCAGGAAGATCCCACATGCCGCGGAGCGGCTGGGCCCATGAGCCATGGCCGCTGAGCCTGCACGCCCGGAGCCTGTGCTCTGCAACGGGAGAGGCCACAACAGTGAGAGGCCTGCATACCAAAAAAAAAAAAAACAGAGTACAAAGAGCAAAAGGAATAATTAAGGACAAGAGTAGTAAACTGTAGATAATCTGCCCAATTCCAATGTAGAAAATTGTAGTGTAGAGTGTACACTGACAATCTCATAGCTAAAGAGCTGGGTAGGAAACAATTACCAATAACTTCTGAAGTTGGTGAACTGGCCAAACTTGGTGAATTGATTATTAGATGAATTGATTAATGGGAGAATTGATTTTCAGAGATCTGGCCAGCTTCTCACTGGCACATGAAAGGTGCTAAATAAATATCTGTTGAATGAATGGTGAGTATTGGTATCATGTTTGGCCTTAAATTTAGCTTTGAAATTCCTGGAATAATACACTGTTATGATTAAAATAAAAAGAAACAATTATCTACCCACCCCTTTTCCAGACTTCTAACTAAAAGTATAGAAACTTAAAAAACAATAAGTAAAATTTTACATTTAATCTATCAGTTTTACAGTTTTGTCAAGTTAAGGAAAGTGTGTCTCTTACGGAAACTTTAGATGATAAAATATAACATGGTTTCTGTGAAAATATAACTCATTACATTAAGTTTGAGAATCATTCATGATTTAAAATTATTTGAATTTTGTCCTAGACTTTCATAAATAGTCAAAATATTTGTCGACTTGACTGTTCAGCGTTCTAACAAGGAGTGTAAATATTGAGGACCCTTTGTGTCCCTTGAATTGAGTAATGACTGGCCACAATTCAACATAAGATGTAGGAGCAACAGAGTCATGTGAGTGTGAGAAAGAGAAATTAAGAGAAAACTTAATTGAGGAAATGACACTTAAGATGACCCTAGCCCTCAAAGGATAGGGAGTTTCCCAGTAAACAGTGAAGGAGGAGCACTCCTGGCAGAATATTTCATGAGGAACATTGGATTCAAGGCCTTGAGCTCAGGAAAACTAGAGTGAGTTTGAGGAACTGAAAAGTGGCCAGTGTGCCAAGAATGTGATGTACAAAGGAAAGATAAATTATAGTGTAGGAATGATAATATGTAGGAAATTAGGAGGGAGTCAGCCATTGCAAGACTTTGTTGGACATTTTAAAGCAATTAGATTTTTTTTCCTAAGTACAGTGGAAAACCGAGGTGTGGGTATATGTATTTCTTCTAAATTTTTCTTTTAGTTTATATTTATATTTTAATGACTTGATTGTTTCTTTATTTTTTAAGAGTGGGTTTAAATTTTTAAGAATATATAATTACCATCTATTAACATATATTCCATATTAAGTAATATGAAGAAAACGTCACTGGTCTTTCTAAATGCAACTTCAGGTGGCTGTCCTGAACAATTAGTAGATCTTCTCTCTATATTAAAAGGATATTTTGCCTGCCTCAGCAGTAATGTATCTTCTCTATAAAATCGTTTGAAATTTGGCAATCCCTATTCTCTTGATGTAATTATTCTTCTACATTTAGTGATTCATTAATGAGGCTTTCAATAGTGATTAAAGATGTTTTGTCTGGCAAGGAAGTATCTCTTTTGATGTATCTTTTACCAAAATAGTCTTCAAACATCTACCACACTATGTAAGATAACCCCAATTTCAAGACTTTAAGATCAATTTTCATTAAGACAACTTTATCAGAAAGTACTTATTAAGATGTATTTCCTTATCCAGTGGATGGCCCGAGTAGAAGATATTGATATTATTTCAATAAATTGTATTTATACTAAAAATTCTATAGACCAGAAAGGCATTCAACCCAATTGACTCCCTACTAATCAGGTTATTTATTATAAATGTTATTTTGGTTCATCATATCTGTTTGTTGTTATTGTTGTTGTTTTACAAAACATTATTTATTTTTCAAAGACCTTCATAAAATTCAAAATCATATGAGACGGTAGGAAAGTATAAGGCAGCCATAATGAGAAATAAAAGTGGGAACAAGGCATGTTCGTTGCTGGAGGAATCTCACTGTGGGACAGAGGAACAGACAGGCCATTGTTATTTCTCATTACATTTATTAAATATGGATTTTATGTGAATCTATCCTACATATATTTCCCCATCCATCCCTTAACTTGATCTCTCCAGGGCTAGATATTGATGAGAAGGAAAGAGGAAGAAGGAGGAGAAGAAGGTGGGAAGAGAAGAGTGTCGCTAATTCCTAAGTATTGCTTTGCCCAGGATGTATTTTAGTAACTTAGTTAGAAGTTCGTTTATTTCTTGGGACGGAATCCTTAGAAGATGCCTAATAATGAGATCTTAAGCTTCTGGATACGTACCAATAATGCCATTGGGCAGGCATGTTTTGGTCTGAATGAATTAACATTCCAGAAAAAGCCTTATTCTCTTTAGGTGAGGCATTATTCACTACATCACTTATGAAATGGGTGGTAGCATCCCACTCATCTACTTTATTAGTAAATGTTGAGGTTTGGCAGAATTCCTGTCTTCTGTTGATTTTGGAACAAATTGGGAAATAAGACAGGAGAGAGAGAGAGATGGAAATTAAAATGTTGGCTTTATTTTTCTAAGCTGATTGGAAAATGTGAATTTAGTTCTGTGGTCAAAAGGCTGGCTATCATCCCTGCTCCCACACTATCACCACCTATACGGACACATACACACTTTATACTTGAGGAAGTCCACAAAAGAAAATTCTGAATCTGCAGAACAGATGCACTTATCCAAAACTGGTCACTCGTACCGGCCCAAGGCAACACGAGAAGGAAGAGAGAGTTAATCCCCAGGTCCAATAGAGAAAACAAACCCAAATGCCACTTATCAATTAAGAAACTCACTTCGTCTCATGTATTGGAATGAATAGCGGGTGGGGCAAGAGGCCAGGAATGTTACTCTAGCAGGAGTCTGTCCACATAAAAACATGCAGCATGGGGCTACCCTGGTGGCGCAGTGGTTGAGAGTCTGCCTGCTGATGCAGGGGACACGGGTTCGAGCCCTGGTCTGGGAGGATCCCACATGCCGTGGAGCAGCTAGGCCTGTGAGCCACAGCTACTGAGCCTGTGCGTCTGGAGCCTGTGCTCCGCAGCGAGAGGTCGCGACAGTGAGAGGCCTACGCACCACCATGAGGAGTGGCCCCCACTCCCCGCAACTAGAGAAAGCCCTCGCACAGAGATGGAGACCCAGCACAGCTAAAAATGAATAAATAAATGAATAAGTTTATTTTAAAAAAATGCAGCAAATGGAAAGGAGGTTAAACTCATACCAAGCCCAAAGAGTAGATCCCAAGAATTCTCCAGATATTAAAAATTAAGAAACCGTAAGGTTGAATCCATCTTTAGGACATCAAAATTCATAATCTAGATTTAATATCATATTAATTCCTCAAAGAACTCTCCTAGGTATTACATACCATTATTTAAAACATCATACTATATCTCCAGGATTTAGGGAGAAGGAAGGAAAAGCCACTTTTGTATTTTTTCTAATCTCACAAAACAATGATGTATTTAAATAGTTAACTTTAATCTTATCATAAAATTTGTATGCACTATCAGAAAAAAAAAGCTAGAATTTCCTAAAAAGTAAAATGTAACATAAGCCAATATTTATTTCCTAATAAAAACTTAACTCAGCATTTAAGCTGAAGAATCACTGGTTCTGTTAAGCTGCTTGTGGATTTATTTCATGTAACATTTTCATATAGAAAGCTGGTATTGATATTTTGAATGGTATTCACAATGTAATCTTAGCATACCCCTTCTCCTTCTCCCCTTTACTTCACATTTTCCTGTTAATTTTTGTTCTTCCATATATTCACTATTCTCTCCTTGAATATGAAAAATATAAATTTATAAAATTTAAGATATCAAATAAATGTTTACTATTTAATTTCTAAATTCCCAAAAAGTTCTCTCCAATTATAATTTATGCAATGGAGTGACCTATTCTTTTTTCTTTTGATAACTTAAGAAATCACAAATGAATGTTTAAGATAAAATGAATATGAGAAGAAAATTATCCAAGACCTTGACATTTAAAGCAACTTATTTACCCTTCCAACCTATTAACTGGAAGATTTTGGGGGAGCAACAGTTTCATTTAATCATGTTGAGCAAAAGAATCAACTGACACTGTTAAAAGAAGCAACTTAAACAGATATCCTAGGTGTCCACATTCCTGGACTATATCATTTTCTGGACAGTTACAAAAACACCATTGATGGCTCCTGGCAAGCTATGCACTCTGGAGGATAAGGAACCCTTATTCTTAAATGTCTTTTGATTTCTAAAGTTGAAAGGCATTCAGTAACAATCACTGAGTTCTGAAATGACACAAGCACCAGGTGCATGGGAATCATCAGTGAGAATAAGATAAAGATTTCTTCTTCCATCAAAGACAAATGCCCTATGTAGTAAGAAATTCCAAATGAGCTCTGCTCTGATCCCACTGGTTACCATTTGGTAAATGTTTATTCGGTGTCACTGGGGGAACGGGAATTCAAAGCTGACAAAGCATGGGTCTTCCTTCATTAAGTTTACCCCAATTTTGTTGGAGGTAAACATGATAAATAGCAATGTCATAGAAATGGTACTCAACAACAGGTACCAATAATGTGCTCTGTGTTGTATCTTTGATTTTTTTAAACAAGGCTTGGAAGGATACTTATAAGAAGACTACGTTATGAGGAGAAAGGACTGGCTCCCAAATGTGAGCCATCCTCTAGAATCAAAGGATGGTCAGGGGATTGGGGGTTAGTTAGGGTAAGGTACAAACTGGCTGACAACAGAGATTTCAACAGGTAAGACATATGATTCAAATATTATCATTGAGAAAGACATAACACCATAAAACTCCTAGAAGAGAACATAGGCAAAACATTCTCTGATATAAATCACACCAGTGTTTTCTTAGGTCCGTCTACCATGGCAAGAGAAATAAAAGCAAAAATAGGGAGTGTCCTGGTGGTCTAGTGGTTACGATTCTGGGCTTTCACTGCCACGGTCTGGATTCACTCCCTGGTTGCGGAACTGGGATACCGCAAGCCACATGGTGTGGCCAAAATATTAAAATAAAAAAATAAAATAAAAGTAAAAATAAACAAATGGGACCTTATCAAACTTAAAAGCTTTTGCACAGCAAAGGAAACCATAAACAAAATGAAAAGGCAACCTATGGACTGGGATAAAATATTTGCAAATGATGCGACCAACAAGGGCTTAATTTCCAAAATACACAAATAGCTCATACAACTCAATAACAAAAAAACAAACAACCCAATCAAAAAATGGGCAGAAGATCTAAATTGACGTTTCTCCAAAGAAGACATACAGATGGCCAAGATGCATATGAAAAGATGCTCAACATCGCTAATTATTTGAGAAATGCAAATCAAAACTACAATGAGGTATCACCTCACACCAGTCAGAATGGCCATCATTTAAAAGTCTACAAATAACAAAGGCTACAGAGGATGTGGAGAAAAGGGAACCCTCCTAACAAATGCTGGAGAGGGTGTAGGAATGTATATTGGTACAGCCACTATGGAGAACAGTGTGGAAGTCCCTCAAAAAACTAAAAATAGAGTTGCCATATGATCCTACCAGCCCACGCCTGAGCATATACCCAGAAAAAACTCTAATTCGAAAAGATACATGCACCCCTATGTTCATAGCAGCACTATTTACAATAGCCAAAACAAGAAAGCAACTTCAACGTCCATCAACATATGAGTGGATAAAGATGTGGTAAATATATACAATGGAATATTACTCAGCCATAAAAAGAATGAAATAATGCCATTTGCAGCAACATAGATGGACCTAGAGATTATCATCCTTAGTGAAGTAAGTCAGAAAGAGAAAGACAAATACCATATGATATCACTTATATGTAGAATCTAAAATATGACACAAAGAATTTATCTACAAAAGAGAAACAGACTCACAGACACAGAGAACAGACTTGTAGTTGCCAAGGGAGAGGGAGGTGGGGGAGGGATGAGTTGGGAGTTTGAGGTTAGCAGATGCAAACTATTATGTGTATATATATATATATATATATATATATATATATATATATATATAAAAAAAACTGAATCACTTTGCTATACACCAGGAACTAACACAACATTGTAAATCAACTGTACTTCAGTAAATTAAAATATATATATATATATATATAATCGTTGAGGCATAGAGCCAACACGAATGATCTAAGAAGAAGAAGAGTACACTGTTAAATGTATAGGGAAATCTAGACAATAACAAGTAATTCAGGAGAGGTGACTCTAAACAGTGCAAGGAGATATGCAAGCAGAATGTGGAGCACTGGGCAATGCAAAGCTACCAAGATCCCAACCCATGTGTGGGGCTCAGAAGCACCTGATCTTCCTTCAGAAACAAGCAACAGAAGACAGGTCCCAGACCTTGAACACCTGCCCTGTCTGTGCCTCTGAAGGCAGATTTCTGGAGATGGCACTTAAAGCTGGAACTGGATCTATCAATGTGAGTTTTCAACAGGCTGAAGTTTACTGTGCCCATTAGCAGAGGGGTTCTAGAACTTAAAGTTTCTAAGTTTAAAAGAAGAAAGAATTTGGGGAATCTAATTTTTAAAAAAGGAAGCTATAGGTAAAATAATTGTCTGCCTCTCACAGTTTGGAGCCAGGACCAACCACAAACAAAAGCACATCAATTCCAGCCACCTTTCATGCAACAGAGGAAGAAACCATGTACCAAATAAGTACTGAGTGTAATATCTTTGAGTTTTATACAAAGCTGCTCTATGTACAGAAAGGAGATGGTGGATCATGGAAAAAGACATACTATTAACACCAAAAGAAGCATGAATGACCAGAAACATGGATAAACCCCTGGCTTTAAGTAGCAGAGGAGACTGACAGGACAAAAGTATGGACAGGTCCCTGAGAGCTGCAGGTGTATGAAGGAGGCTCTATCACTCCCTACCCAACACAAGCAATTGTCAGTGCTTAAGAGAAAACACACATTCCCAAGAGACCTGAGCAAAAAACAGGATGGCCTCTAAAAGGGTCTGGAACCAGGTCCAATGTTGAGGGGTGGGTCCTCACACCAAGCAATTTTCCAACACCAGTTGGGTGTCCTACAATTCAATTCCATTCTGACACTATCTACCCAGAGATGGCATCAGATCCCACAGATTATGGCCTCAATCCCACAAAACTGCCGACCGCCCCCCTTTGGATGCCAGTCACAAGTCCAGGTTATCACCTGTGCTTCTGGCCTACCATAGATTAGAGTTTCCCACAACCCCCTCCTGGGGTCTGACTAATTTGCCAGTAGCTCACAGAACTTAGGAAACTACTTACCAGATGGCCAGTTTATTACAAAGGATATTAAAGGATACAAGTTAACAGCCAGATGAAGAGATACATAGAGCAAAGTAGGAAGGAAGGGGCGTAGACCGTCCATACTCTGATCATGCCACTCTCCCCTAATCTCCATGTGCTCACCAACCTGGAAGCCCTCCAAACCCTGTCTTTTTGGGTTTTTATGAAGGCTTCCTTACATGTGCACGATTGATTAAATCATTGGCCATTGGTGATTCAGTGCAGCCCTTAGCCCCTCTGCGCTCCCTGCAAATCAAAGGATGAGACTGTAAATTCCAACCCTCTAGTCCTGGTTGGTTCCCCTGGCAACCAGCCCCCATCCTTAGGTAACAAAGGGGCTTTCCAAAAGTCACCTCATTAACATTACAAAAGACACCTTTATCTCTCCCCTCACTTAGGAAATTCGAAGGATTTGGGGAGCTCTGTGCAAGCAGTGTGGACAAGAAGCAAATATCTATTTCTTATTATAAATCACAATATCACAATCTCATGATGGAGGAATTTAGCAATGAATACTGCCTGACATTACCACTGGAAATTCCTGGAGATTTTAAGGAAAACTCCTGCAACTGTGCCGGACAAGCACTGTTCTAACATAAACCACTCATGGGTTTATGGTCCACTCATGGGTTCTAAGGGACCTAGATTGAACTGTGTAGTTAAGAGAATGAATGAACCCATTGGTCCACTCATGTAGTTAAGAGAATGAATGAACCCATTGGTCCACTCATGGGTTCTAAGGGACCTAGATTGAACTGTGTAGTTAAGAGACCATGTAATTTGTGTCAAGCAACAAGGTAGGCATTGGTCCTGCTGTGATTCTGCCCTTCAAAGAAACAGCAATTTGGGGCCTAGAGTAGGTACATAGCAAATATTCCTTGAATATTTGAATACTGATTGATTAATTAATTGATTGACCCTGGGCTACTAGAAATATGTTTCAGAATAACTCCAGTTTCAGGAAGAATGAAGACTATCTTTGCTCTTCTTTTTGTCAGTGCTTAAGCCACATGGTGTGGCCAAAATTCACAATTCTCCAAATTCCAGCCACACATCTCCTGTTGAAAGGAGAGGTATGTGCACAAGTAGCAATAACATTGTTATTGGGTAGAAGGTATTTTGAAGAACACAGTGGAACCTACTAGGCTCATTCAGTTCAGCAAATCTTAGAGCCTGAGGTTAATCTAAGAGTCCCTAGTTGCAAAAGAAAACCCAGGCTCCTAGGGAGAAACTGTGATGAGAAATTTAGGGCAAAAAAGCTAAGACACCCTGAAGCTAGAATTAAGATACTTCACAAAAGAGAGGATATTATAGGGTGTGCCAGGAAGACAAAGAATTTTAAATATGGAAGAGTAAAAGGATATGATTCTCCTTTGGACCTTAGGTTTGTAGTAACTGAAAGAAGACTCACTTATATCATTAACAAGTGCACCAAACCAAGAGTGTCTTAGTTTGACTTTCTGGCAGAAGAACCTCAGTAATTGGAGAAATAAAACTTCCATGATCAAAAGAAGCTACACTTATTTGCCAGCCACATGAAGAGGCTTCTTTTCACCACTGAGGGCAAAGGGGTTTCTTTGGGACTTTTTGCATCATCAGACACTGGAGCAAATGGAAATCAATAACAAGAGAGGCCCAGGCAGGAGTCATTGTAAGGAGTTACTAAAAACGAGCTGAACGCCTAAGGAATCACCCTACTTGAGGCCTTTTTCTCCTCTCAATGAAGTGAATTACTCTGACTCTACAAGAGATGACGGGAAAAGTCTGTGAGACAATTTTGGAGTTGTGGATAAAACAATGAACAAGCAAAGCAACTAATTCAGAGGCTGACATCCAGACCTGTACTTCTGGATCATAATCCAATCCTGTGGTTGAGGTGACCTGAGCAATAAGAGCTAGACGAGAGAGGACTCAGCCATCTTCCATCTGAACAGATCAATCAAAAAGCCTTTTTAAACTCTAAGAAATATTGGGAGGTAAATAATCTTTCTTTCTTCTTGCCCCTGATAACCCAGCTCTTGTGTACGCCTTCAAACTCCTCTTCTTAGTGATATCCATATCCACTGCGGCCCTAATTTGCAACTGTATTTCTACAATCACTGCCAGGATGAAACAGCACTTTCTTCAGGGCCCCTGAAGAAAGTTTAAATTCAGACTAGAGTCATGAGCCCAAGTCCTAAGTATACTGCCTGAGACCATGAGTGCCATCTCTCCATCATTTCTTACCAAATAGGAGCCTGATAGATAACTACAGATTTGCAGATACGAATTCCATAAAACACACATAACATTAAAATGTTTAAGAAATCATATTTTAATAATGGCATATATAAGAACTAGGAATTCTCATATTGCTTCAGAACTACAATCCATCCAGCCCGGTTTTATGTTGCCAAAACCAGTCTCCTAAATAATTTTTTTTTTTAATCTGAGTTTCCCTTGATAGCCATTGATAGCTCTCATTTAAAAGAATAATTAAGTAATTTTAAATGTGACACGTCTTGGTCATGTAACTCATTTTTTTTTTCTTTTTGTAACAAGGTGACCCTGGGTCTTTCATGCATTCATTCTTTTTTTCCCTTTACTAATTTTTATTTTGTTCCTTTTTAATGTGGCGTTCCTTTCACAGCACCATGATGCTAAGCATTGAGATACAATGGTGAATAAGATGTGGACCCTGTGCTCAAGAAACTCAAAATTTAGCAGAAGAAAGTGATGTGCAGTCATCTGTAAGCTAAGAATGAAAACAATTACATCATAAGGATATGAGCAATGTTCAACAGAAGCCCAAAGGAAATAGCAATTTGTTGTAATGGAGGAGGGAGAGATAGAGGTGAATTTGAAAATTGAATAAACTGCCAGTAAAAATTAAAATAATAATAATGATGATGATAGAAGAAGAAGGAGGGGGTACGGAGGGGAGGGGAAGAGCTAGAGGGAAAGGGAGAAAGAGAAGAAGAAGAAGAAGAAGGAGAAGAGGAGGAAGAAGGAAGGAAGCAAAGAAAAAGCACATATAGTGAAATGGAAAGATGTGGTTGCACCACATAATGTGTGAAGGGATGAGATCGAGGTGAGACCAGATGGATCCCAGCACACGGTGAATGTTGAATTTGAAACTAGTGAGCTTGAATTTTGTCAGCACATCATTGGAAGACTCTGGAGGTTTGTAAAGTACAGAATGACAGGATTCCCCGTTTTATGTTTTAGGAAGAAACTTGTATGACTGGATGTATATGTTTTGAGGAGGAAGGGCATCTATGTAAAGTTACTGCTAAGTTACGACAATGGCAATGTAAGTGGGGAATTTATAGTCTTAGAGATGTCATGTAGATAAACTTTCCAGATGAAATTAAAATGTAAATTTAATTATCCTACGAATAGTCTTTTCTGAAGGATGAGTTTAAACGAAGCAGAAATTTTCAAACTGTTGTTTGCTGATTGTTTCCAGATGTTCTTGGCTTTTATTTTATTTGCCTACATGTAACAAAGGAAAGTGCTAAACAGGATGAGGGGAAAACTAACAGTTGTGGACCTAACACACCTGTGGCACCATGTTTCATGTTAAAAATGGCAGTTGGCAGCTATCTGGTTAACTTGATCAAAGTAGATCCAGCAAAGCAGAAATAGATCACACAAACCAAAAGTTCTCTAAGATATCCAAACAGACATTGATTATGTTAAACAGATCACAACATGAAGCAGCAATGTTTATAGATATTCACCAATAGTTAAACCAGAAGTTCTTTGTCTGAAAAATAAACCTCAACCGTTGGAGACAAAGAATTCAAAACAAACCTTTTTAAAACCAACACTGAAACAGACTAGAACAAATTCTTACATAAAAGACACTATCCACAAATATGTGTACCGACTTACTCTGAAAAAAGAAAAATATTCCCCTCTGTAGCATAGCTACCAGGTCACTTCCCTTGAACTCACTAATAAGCCAAATTATTGGCTTTTATTTTTTGAACTGAAATAAATTAATTCTCTTTGCTTTGGGCATTTTCATGTATACATTTTAAGTATGCATGTGTGTGTGTTTGTGTCCGTGTATGTATTCATTCTACAGATATTCTTTCTGCACTTTTAATTTCCTTTTATTCTGCTTGGATAAATGTCATGGCTTTTTGCAGGTCATTCACATGTAAAATACTAAACACATGTACCTATCATTCTCTAGATGAGATGTATTTGATACATAAAAGACAATTTTTTTAATTTTATTCCAACTTCAAAGGTAGCTTTTCTCTCTTGAAGAAATTTTAAAACATGAATGTCATATTAATTTGTATAATCTCTGATTTAACATGTCTCGATTAAATACTTCCACACAGATGAATAACAGGTTGTGATTATGCACTCTGAATACACTTTGCCTTAACTGTGTATGTTTGTGATTTTTTGGCAAGTTGTTTCTACTGATGGGAGAATAAAAGCTATTAAAAGATTAAATATAAAGTGATTTCATTTTAGCTAAATGCTCTTTATTTTTCTGGTGCTTTCCTCTAAGCATTAATGTAAAAGGTCATGAATGGGTGAAATGAAAGTAGGGACATAAAAGAAGCAGAGCAGCATGGGGGCATACTTTCAACTGTATATTAGAGAGAAGCTATACAAAGATGCAGAAGCCAAAGGCAGAGCAGAAAGAGGAGAAAGAGGTCTTTTTCTGGTCAGAAAGATGATGCTTGTGATGGTGCCATCTTCTGGAATCTTCCCAATCTGACATTTTTCTATGTAAATACCAGTAAACTCTGACAAATAGATCAGCAAATTAGAATGGTTCTTATCTAACACAATTTTGGGATATACTCTCTGAAGTAAATACCAATGGATGACTTAAGTGGCATCCCTGGCATATCGAAGTGAATAAAAGAACAAATGAAGGAAACCCTTTTGTCAGCACTTTTGGGGAGAAGGATTAGTTAACTACCTTTCCATGAAGGAAGTGTTACTTAAAAATTCTCCCTAGATTTATTAACTACTCACTATGCTTGTGATAATGCAATTTATTTTCTCAAAACCTTTTGTATTTCAAGGAAAAAATACTACTTTATAAGCTGGGCTTCTCTCCAGTTTTTCTGAAAGTTTCCTTTTAATGATCACATCTGGCAATAAAATAGCTCCCATGCCCAGGTATCAATATTATGCATAATTACTCACAGATGGCCAGTAAGCCACCCCGGCCCAGACAGAACAGACAAATCCTCAGGGTCAGCTTGCCCATCTGCAACAAACCTCTACAAGGGAACTCAAGAGAATCCATGTGTCAGAATCACTGCCCAAATCCACCAGCTCATGAGAAAACTGCTTTCAGATCAAAAACGGGACTAAATTAAAACTCTGACTGCTCAACCAGCACAACGAAATAGAATTGATTATATTCTCAGTTCTTCACACTGGAGTACAAAAGTTCAATTTATAAGAAGAAAATAAGCTTTAGCTACTTATGTGCTTCAAAGTACAAAAAAATAAAGCTTTTAGGGTAAGTTTAGGTTACACCTTTGAGAGAGGATATGTTCTTCATTCCTCATTTTTGAGAAAAGTATAGAGAAAAATGCAAGTTATTTCTGCTTTTCCACGCCCTTAAAAATAGGTCCTTATACACTTACCATTGATCTCTGGGGTAATCCAGCTCCACATGTGGAAGACGCTGAATTTATTGGTGTGATTTGATCTACCCAGGACCAGGAAACGTCCTAGAAACTTCTACTCATGGAATTGAATTTGTCTTACTTCCAATTCTTTTTAATATCTTCAGCTCTTTTGATGTGGTCACATTAAAGATTGAAGAAAAAACAATGAAAACCTTAGGGGAAGCAAACACTGAGCCCTTTTTTCTTCAAATAAGTCTATTCACTGTTGTCCACTCTTTTTATGAGCTCTCATATATTGAGAATTTATCACCCGAAGCTTGTTTATATTTGAGGAGCAATGTGTTACCATCCATTTGTCTTCCTTTAACTAAAACCATAGTAGCAATATAATCCCATCCCTCAGTCATATTTTAAAGGTTTTGTTAAGAGGTGTGTTTGTAGCCTGCTCACTGGAGATGGCTCTTAGGAATTAAAAATCACAGTTTAAGGACTGTGATGAGTCAGTAAATCAGACTTCTCTTTGCTCAGAAGCAAGCATAAGGACCAGCTGGGGATAGGTAAGTTAAATGATATTCTTTCCCTAGTCACGACTTCATTTACTGATCTTGTTTGAATACTTGCCCACAACATTTTCCCCAGACACCTCTGAAAGGATTTTAAATAAGGATGCTTTTCTTGAGCCATCTGGCAGCTTCCTGGAAAGCAACAGTGCAAGATGTCGCTACTCACAGAGATTGATTAGATTCACAGAGGAACCTTTCAAAGCTGGTCATTTACAACAAGATGCTCACTGCGGGCCAAACTTGCTTTAAGGTAGCTCTGGCTGAACTGATACCAATATGGTCAATCGGCATTTCAAAGATAATAAGCTCAATTCTCAGACATAAGAAATGGTAAAAAAAACAGGTTACACTGACACTGAAGTCATACGCAAAGGGAAAGAGGCAAAAGAACTTCCCCAAAAGGTGAATTCAGATATAGCGTACCGTTCACTCAACAAGCATTTATAGAGCACCTACTACGTAGCAGATATTATTAGGTACTAGGAAGATAGGGATGACAGAGGCACAATCCTTGCACCCCAGAAGTTCATGATCTTGTAAAGGAGAGAGCCATATAAGCAAATAACTTGCAGTTTATTTTGAAGGTTACTGAAATAATACATAAATAAAACATGAAAGATGAAAATCTGAACTAATCCTAGTGAGAAATAATCCCAGCAAAAAGGAAAGTGCAAACTTAAGAGATATAAACAAATATTGTTTCTTGAAGATTAACTGGATGTGGGAGGTGTGGAGAGAAAAGCATTCAGGTTTGGGAAAGTGAATGGGGAAAGCAGGAGGAATAAAACAGAAGAGAAGGCTGAAGGAGAGATACAGACTGGGGAGTCATCAGTGCATCCGGATGGATTAAAGTCATGCAAAGAGATAACAGTGTATTACCCTTTAAGAAAAGGAAAAGACCAAGAACAGATTCTGAACCACACCAAGTTTTAGGAGATAACAGAACAAGAGAATCTGGTGAAGTAGACTGAAAAGTAACAGTTGGTGAGAAAGGAGACCAAAACACAGTGGCCTTGCAGATGCCAAAATAAGTTTCAAAACAGGGAGCAGTCAATTGTATCACATGTCTCAGAAAAGTTAAGATGGAGACTGAAAAATATTTCTGGGATTTAAATATTAAGAAAATGTTACTGAACTTGGCCAGAGCAGTCAACAGAGCCTTGAAAGCAGTATCACATGGTGGGCATATTGGTGTTTGAGGAGCCATTTAATCTATCATCCAACATAAACTTAACTGAAGAACTTAACAGATCGCATTGGCTGAGAAACTGGAATATTTATTTATTCAGTGATTAGTTTCAGCTTTTACACAGAAAAATTCAGGCCAGCTATAAGAGTGTTTTGTCAACTTGCCCACAATATTCTAAATCCAATAAGCTTAGATACCAGCAGTGCTGCTGTGCAGGGTCTTGGGAAGACTCTGTTGCCAGCATTAACCCTTTGTTTTCTGTATCATAGAGAACTCTAGGATATCCCTGAGGGGAAGGGATGGAGAGGATGGAGTGGAGGGGACGTAGTGGCTTTTTACCAACAGTGTAGAAATATATCAATATTTCACCAACTTATATGGCCATATCTATACAGATAGATAATCAACCCTCAGATAACCAATAAAGAAAACTGATAACATAGATAATTTCAACTTGAAATTATTAGCTTTTCAATCTTAGAGTGGTAAGTGGTAACATATTTTTTTTCAATTTACTTGTGTATCCTGTATGCAATTTATACATTCTGAATATATTCTGCATTGTTTCAGAACCCAACATGGTTTAGACAATGGGAGATCTAAGACAAGTGGAAGGTCAGCTCTTGTGACCTTAAATTCCATTCAGGGAAATAAATTGTGCATAGCTAAAACAATTGGCAATAATTACTAACATCTAAGCAATAATGTGGTGATGAGAAAAAATTAATTTAATATAAATCCTGGTGGGGCTAAGCTCAAGGGAGTGATCAGGATGGCATAATGTTATTTAAGGAAGGCTTTCAGAGGTGAGACTTGTGCTGAAAAACAGGGTATTAATAGAAATACTTTCCTTGTAAATACAATTGAAACTCTTCATTAGTCCTCTGTGTTCACATTTTATCACAAAGTAAACAGGAGTGAAACTTTAGAGTCAGTTGGTAGAGTCAAACAAGCCCTTGACTCAATAGACCAGAATCCCAGGCCTTTTTTTGTGATACTTTATGGTGAGACCCTGGAAAAGGAATCTGCCTTTCTTCTTTTTTGATCTTAACTGGTCTTATATGTAAAAGGACTCTTCGGATTACCTGTTTTCTAATATCTCCTCCAGTTCCAGGGAGTCTGATCTATCAGTTCTCAGATTCTAACTCCTCTCTAGTTGAAGAACGAGGCCAGCATTAGCAGAGTAAGTTGTGTTTTTGAACCACCAAAGAGTAGATTAAAATGAAGAATTACCTGCAGGGATCTGACAAGAGCATCTTGAAGAGCAGAGATCCAGATATGCACATTCAACCCTGCTACATCATGCAACACAGGATGGGCTTCTCTGCCAACTCTTCACCGCATAGTTAACAATTCCCTTATCGACTCCTCACTGTTCACCAACCATGATGTCGGTGCTGATACCACTGAAGTTTTTGATAATACTTTAGAGCACAGCCACTATTATCTTTTAAAGGGTAGTAATTCCATTTTAATTTCCTGAAAATTCTAACTATGACTACAGTGAGTGTATTTGTTATAACACTGAATCACCTTTTTTTAAATTGAAATTACCATGTTAAAATAACATCCAAGCTGTCCTAAATCTGGAGATGTAGGAAAATAATTTTCTGTTTCTCTTTCCTGATAAGACCTACTTACTTTTTCTAAATTATAAATGCCAATTGACTCAGACCATGGACTGTTAACCTTTGGAAAGTAAAAGAGGAAAATGAGGTAATTTTTTATGAGTAAGTTAAACTTATATTCTTTACAATAACAGATTTTTTATTAATTGTAATAAATACTGTAGTCTATGACTCTTTGCACATTTTTTTTAATTTACCTCATCTTCATATGATAAAAGAGAATTTTCTCAAGTTAATACTCATGATCAAAATCCATGATTTTCATCAAAACTCAAGAGTATAGAATCTCCTGAGGATCTTTTCTGAATTACAAATGGCTCACTGTTTTAAAAAAGGGATTTCCTTAAACTATGTCCTCACATTATCAAACATCTATGCAGACATTGAGAAATGCTGAGGAAATAAGACCAAAAACTTAGTGAACCAAGTAAAGTTGACTGGGAAGCCTCAAAGATACATGCACTTTCCACTTGAGCCAAGGATTCATCATTGCTCTATTTTTCTTTCATAAATTGGCCCTGATTACTTCTGAGGGTAAAATCAGAAAGATTCTGTAGTTTTGGGATACCCTATACCCAGGGCTAAAAGGTGACAGCAGAAATATTTTATAGCAATAGCTCTCATCTCAAAGGCCAATTTTTGTAAACTGTGTACCTTCCCCCTGCTTTTTAAAAAAATCTTCCTAATTCTTTATTTCCTTTTAGTGAGGGTGATTGCATCCTTGACATAGAAGGAGCAAGCATTTTTGTCTTCATGGGCAAGAAAGAAAAAGTAAGTTTAAGAGACTCAAGGAGAGAAAAAGCATCCATGGAACAGAGTAGTGTCAGCCAGAAAAGACAAGGAACTCAGGTTAAATGCTCCAATCTTGCACCAAAACAGAAGGAACACACTGAACCACTCTGGGCCAAGGAAGGACCTTCAGGCTTGGCAGTGAAAGACCCATATGGGACTTCCCTGGCAGTCCAGTGGTTAAGACTCTGCACTTCCACTGCAGGGGGCATGGGTTCGAACCCTGGTCGGGGAAATAAGATCCCGCATGCCTCGCCGCGTGGCCAAAAAAAGTAAAAAATAAATTAAAAATTTATTTTAAAAGAAAGACCCATATGTAGTTCCCCTACATTCAGAGAGTGGACTGAATTTTCCAGCTTATAACCAAAGGTTCAGAGCTAAATAAACCTGCCTTTGTTGTACTGCTCTTTCCTTATATTTCCAGCAAGTTTAGACAGAAATAGCATCCTAGACTCTAACTTTCTCACTAACTTCCACTGAGAAAATCTTAATTTTGGTTTTACAATCGTCCTTATTTGTATCCCTTTGGCTCTCAACACTGAGTGTTTGTTTATTCCTAGAAAGAGTCTGACAGGAACAGATGAACATCTGAATTTCTATACTTTTGCAAGCTGGCTCTGCACATAGACACTGAACAAGTGCTTTTGAAGATAATGTTATTGGAAGACTAAAATAAAAAAGTAGTAGGATACCAGGATGTATTAACAGGGATGCAACTTGCCAGGAGTCAGGAAGCAACCTTCCTCTTCTTGGCAATGGCCTGACCCTAATAGAATACTGTGTCCAGTGTTTGTCTTTGCAGTTTAAAATGAATATGAAGAAATTTGAGAGGGGCTAAAGGAGAGCAAAAAAAGTAAAATACACTGAGGAAAAGAAAATGAAAAGCAGTTATTTGGAAAAAAGAGTAAAGATACCAAGGTTGTTTAAACTGGAAAAGAAAAGCCTGGGAGAGATTTCATGGGAAGTGTCATAGCAAGTAAAAAAATCAACCAAATTATTCTGCATCTTGATCAAGGAAATAATGAGAGGAAATGTGCTAAAATTAGAGTGAGGGCAAGAGCTTGAGTAGGCATAAGAAAGAAATTCTTGGCCTTGACATTGGAACTCTGGAGTATACTGTCAAAAAAGTTGTGAAATTTCTTGGAAACATCAATAACAATCTGTACTAATTGACGAAAGCATTTTTCTGCCACAAGAAAAACATTTAAATCAGATAACTTCTTGAAGTCCCGATCCTGGGGCATATTTATATGAATTTAGCTACCTACAAAGCAAGGTCATATCAAAATTCCCAAGCCCAAAACATTTTTTTCATAAACAGTATTTAGGTCTCTGACTCCGCCAGGTTTTATTTGATTAGATTTAAGAAGCCTGAAGTTTGTGCTCAAAGATTTTTTTATTATTTCTATAATGTATCTTTGTCTCTTTTCTTGCATCAGAGTCTCTTTTTAGTAATTATTTAGGGCTCTGAGATTACTGAAAAGAAGATAAGGACATTCTGGTTTATAGCATATGAGACATCCAAGTTGACTTCCTGGTCAAGCCTTCTACAAAAAAGGTACAAAATAAAACCATCTCCCATTTCTATAATTCATGGTCCCTTTCCAGGTAAGTTTCCTTCACCACATTAATAACGGTCTACTCAGTGTGGTTTCCCAAGGCCTGAATGAACAAAATGTGGAGGAGAAAAGAGAGAGAGGAAGTTAAGAAAGAAGTATGAATGAGATCAAAGAGCATAAAATAGGAAGAATAAGAAGTTTGAACTTTAGTTTGATGAGGTGGGGGGACACTGAAAGATTTTAGGTATAAAAGAGATCTAATCCAATGTTCATTTTATTTAAATCATTCTGAAAGTGTAGAGAATGGAATAGAATGAGGTGAGACCAGATGTGAGATATGATGATGGCTTAAACATGGTAGTGGCAATCAAGGTGGAGCATGTCAAGTGGTTCCAGAGATATTTAAGAGGCATAGTGATTAATTAGATGAAATACAGGGTTGGTGAATGAGAGAAAAATCAAGGACAATTCTCAGGTATCTGATATAAAGAAAGATAGGGAGGACAGAGGTGCTTCTTTTCCAATTTAGTCACTCTAAGCCTGAAAGCTCCAAGGATACATATAAGAAGATTCCCTGGCAGTTATGTGAACTCCTCAAAATCTTTTTCTTCCTGGATCAAAGGCATTGGCATTCAGTTGAACAAATAGTTGAATTGCCTTTAACATATTTCTGAGGCTTTGCTGAGATATCCTTGTTTAATCCTCAAAATTTACTTGACAAATGTCATACCTGACAAATGTCCCATAAATTATTTGACAAATGAAGTACTAGAAACACCAAACCATGCAAGTCTGGAATCCAAATGCCCTGACTGTTTCATAGCACTTCAGATTTTTGTGAAAATTCTATTCCCCCAAATCAAGTGATTTTTTCCCCACTTCCGAGGGCAATTCAAAACTTCAACTACTCTAAATCTTATGTGCAGTAGCAAATCCACTCATTATATAATTTTCAGGTTTATTTGGAAACTCTAAGATAAGCTGCTTTGGTGGTTTCTGCATTAGCACTCCCCTGGCGACTGTGTCAGGGTTGTCATGCAGTTTTAATTGAATCTGCTTAACACTCTCCTGGAGATTAAAGGTAAGTGCTTCCAAGAGGAAAGAAAAGTAATAGAACAGAAGAGCTTAAAGTCAGGCTGTAAGATTTCAAGAGAAAGGAATAGAACAATTGTAATATAGCACTTACATCTATGACAATAATAGCACAGATTCTACTAAATAAACACTTCAGTGTTTCTTTAATTCACGGTTTGTTCTCAGGGAAACTGTCTCAAAGATGGACAACGGGAGGTCAAGAGTAGCCATTTATTCATTCAATGAATGTCATCTGCAATCATGAAATGAATCTAGGAATATTATTATTAATCCCATGACTTCAGGCAGGTAACTTTATTTAAGGGAAAGAAAAGAAAGCATAATTATTTTTAAACTGGCCATTTTGATTCATTTGGTCAAGGTGGTAGGCTGAAAATTTCTTAGAAGAGAATTGCTCTTTTGTTGAAAACATCTTAATGACATGTTTATTATGGCAATTTCTGAGTGAATGAAATGGAGACAAAACACCTTTAATCCATAATTCTTAACTAGAAGTTTTTTTTCAAACACATATATAATATTTAACTTGCAACTGAAAAGCCAAGGATGTGACACAATTAGGCTGCACTTCCAGAATATATATGCTTTTACACTTCTCACACAGACAATTTAATCTGGAAAACTTCTTGAGCCAAATGTATTACCCAGCATGACTCTGCAGCTTTCTAGAAATTGCATCCTAAAGACAGCTAAATTACATCTGAGAACTGGGAATCCATTTCCTTCCAGAAATTATTCACAAAAAGAAACAAAGACTAGATTGTTTTAAGTAGCTTCATGTCTCCAGCACGTTACTGTTGCAACCACCATTAACACTGTACTTGGGGTTTATAAAACTGGTGAAATCAGTTCCCAGTCAGAAGAAGAAAGCTGAAAGTAATCAAATTGTTACACAATGAGATATTCTAAGTCCATATCCAAATTTAGCATTCCATAGAGTTATATGTACCCCATGATGCATTTTTTAAAATCACACAATAGTAATCTACCAATCTATGAATGATTTCTCCATATTCACACCCAGTAATACATTCCCAAACTGAGAAATCCTTTCCACAGTCTTTACTGAACACATACTAAGCACCTCCCATGTGAGGGGAGGGGCGCCAGGGTGAAAGCAATAGAGAGTTCAAGTCCATATTCCCAATTTAGCATTAGGTATATTCCTATGTTATGCCCCTAATTTAGCAGGCAAAGGAGAACGCTAAAAGTTTCCAGTCTGCAATGAAGCAACTGTAACTCAATATTTTTAGGTATAGAGGGTGGTTATTATTGGACAAAAATAGAAGCTTCTAAAACAGTCTAAGAATCTCATTTCATATTCAGCTTTGGCCAGTAGAAGTCAATCAATTAACTCTCAATTAGTTCACCTCATACAGAATAAGGTTGATAATAAAGGAATCATTAAATCTCTATTTCTAAGAAGTTTGTCTATGTGCCCACCACCTTCACCCCACTAGTCACCGTCAGATGGATGTCAGCAAAGAAAATGAAACATATTTCTCAGCAAAAATGCAGCTGGGGGCAAGGAGGGGAGCTACCAAAAATCTACATAATGGTTATATAAACAC
This sequence comes from Pseudorca crassidens, assembly GCF_039906515.1. Taxonomy (NCBI): domain Eukaryota; kingdom Metazoa; phylum Chordata; class Mammalia; order Artiodactyla; family Delphinidae; genus Pseudorca; species Pseudorca crassidens. Next base: position 123,712,085 of record NC_090300.1, on the reverse strand, counting down.
TTATCTCTAAACTTCTGCTCCTTCTAACCTTGGAAAGGTGGAGCATCGTTATATCTCTAAAGGAAACCACAGGAACAACATGACCCTTAAGAGCATGCTATTCTGCATTAATGCATTAACATGCATTCAAGATTAATTTCCACATCAGGACAAATAAACATTCATTATTAAAGAGAAAATTCCACAGTTATCACATCAGGGACTTATGGTCCCAATTGGACGATTCAATTATTGGCCTAAGGAAGGGTCCTTTTAAAAGAGCCACTTTGAAAAGTCTGTGAAAATTGATTTTAACTAACTGCTTCTCAATGTCTCTACCTCATGTCAAATAGTGTCAGGTCCTTACACATAAACATGGCTACAGCTTAAAAGAAAAAAAGCTTATTTTTCATAAGCTCATTTTTTATTTCATTCTGCATCCTCCTCATAGTAAAAAGGAAGAAATAAAAATGTGTCCTCTACAGACATACCTTCTTTACACTTCACTTTACTACTCTTTGCAGATATTGCATTTTTTACAAATTGAAGGTTTGTGGCAACCTTACTTCAAGCAAGTCTATTGGTGCCATTTTTCCAACATTATTTGCCCACTTTGTGTCTCTGAATCACATTTTGGTAATTCTTGCAATATTTCAAACCCTCCACCAGCAAAATATTAAGACTCACTGAAGACTCAGACGATGGTTAGCATTTTTTAGCAATAAAGTATTTTTTAATTAAGACATGCACTTTTTAGACATAATGCTATTGCACACTTATTAGACTATAGTATATTGTAAGCATAACTTTTATATACACTGATAAACCAAAAAAATTGTGTGACTTGCTTTATCACAATATTCGCTTTACCGTGGTAGTCTGGAACCGAACCCATAATATCTCCAAGGTACACCTGTACTTATCTGGTCACTGCCCAATTTCCCAGATATTCATAAGCAGCATCTGCAGTAGAGAAGTATGATGCTCTGGCTGCTGTTAGAGTTCATTATCATTGTTGTATATGTGCTCAGGTCAAGCTGAAGACATTTCACAGCACAATCTTCAAGACCAACAACTTTTAAAGATACCTATAAAGTCAATTGTTCCTTTCCAATTCTACCTTACTAGTAGGGGTCTTTGTTTTACTCAATCTGACTTCTGCTGAGAGCACTAAGCAGTGGGCAACCCAAGTTGCAGTTGTTCCCTTTCTTCTGTGCCATTTGAATCATCTGTCCTTCACTCTCCACCTTTCTAGGAACAACATACTGCAGAGAATCATATGGTAGACCAAGTCAGGTTCACAGTGAAAGAACTTCGTCAAAAGGTTGCTCTCAGCAGAGGAAGGAAATGTTCTTCTTTTTTATTGCCCATCAAACCTATCATGGTACACTTCCCATCAGCATTTCTGTTCCTGGTTTTGCTTTCAGCAAAGCCTATCCTGATAAAACTCGTGTCCATTTCTAGCCTAGATACGAAGGAACTGGATACACATCATAATATTAGATCAATTCTTCTTCAAACTAGAAGTGCTTCCCTTTTTTTTTTATATTTGCCAAATGCAAAGAAAAGCACTTCCCCTTTTTAGTTGAAATAAAAGAGTCTCAGAACACTTCCTGTATTAGAAACATAATGCATAGCAACAGAAATGGGTCCCAATTTATGGTGGCCTCAGACAGCCTACCATTTCTTACAAGTTATGGCACAGTCATCAATAACTCTGACATCCAGATTTCATAATGCAACCATGAAAATGAAGATCAGAAGATAAAGGCTCCAGTGGTGAGGTTAACATAGACTTCTATTGTCAGTGATCCCCAAAAACCAAAACAGTGTCTTTGTTTAAGCCTAATGTACAGTTTCAGCAGAACTGGGATCCTAACACCAAACCACCCTTGAATACTTGCTCATTTATCATACTAAGCATCTCATACAATTATTCTTCCAGTTGGAAACTTGGGCAGAGAAATGAGATGTCTATTACTGGCTTAATGCTAGGTAACAAAAAATACAGGTCCGCTGTAACATTTTTGCAACTTTAGTTGAGATGACAAAGAGTCAGTCTAGGTGCTATAACTGATACAACGGACTGGGTGGCTTATACACAACAGAAATTTATTTCTCACTGTTCTGGAAACTGGCAAGTCCAGGATCAAGGTGCCAACAGATTCAGTGTCTTGTGAGATCCCCCTTTGTAGTGCATAGACAGCTGTCTTCTTGCTTTATCCTCACATGGGTGACGAGGTGAGGGAGCTCTCTGGGGTCTCTTTTAGAAAGACACTAATCCCATTCATGAGGGCTCCCCCCTCATGACCTAATCAGATCCCAAAGGCCCCACCTCCAAAATACCATTGGGGATTAGGTTTCAACCTACAAAATTTTTGGTGGGAAAGGGGAGTTAACAAACATTCAGGCTATAACAATATTTATATATTTTTTTAATTACACAGGTAAATCACAACTGTATATTAAAACATTTAAATACTTCAGATAAGATCAAAACTCCCCTTCCAGGAACGCTCTCCATTCATTCCCCAGGGATAAACCCTATTCTTGTAGCTCCCACACTCACCCTCTTCTAGCCCTGCCACCTCAGTGTTATGAAGAAGCCCAGACCAACTTACCAGAAGATGAGAGATCATGTGGAGGAGAGCTGAGGAGTCTCAGGCAATATCCAGCACCCATTGCCACACATCTGAGTGAAGACAACCTGGACCCTCCAGCCACAGTGGAGTCTTCAAGATAACTGCAGATTAAATGATCCCAGCATAAGGACCTCACAGATTTCCAACCTACGGATAATGAGAAATAATAAACTATTGCTTTAACCCTGGTTTGTTACACAGCAACAGATAACTGAAAAGTAACCTTTGCCCATTTTTCTATTAGGCTAGATCTTTCTCATTATTAGAATGCTGTTTTAAGTTTGTATCCTAAAATATACTCCTTTTTAGATTTCACAAATATTTTCTTCTAGTCTATCAGTTGTATTAATCAGTGTTCATCAAGAAAAACAGAACCGGTAGGAAATATCTGTTAACAGAGTTATTGCAGGGAATTGGCTTATGCAATTGTAGAGGTTGCCTAGGTAAATAAGTTCAAAATCCATAGGGCAGGCCTGCTCAAATGAACTGAAGCTGCAGTCCATGAGGCAGAATTTCTTCTCCTTCAAGAAAACCTCAATTCTGATCTTAAGGGCTTCCAAAAGATTAAACCAAGCCCACCCACATAATCTAAAATAATCTCCTTTACTTAAAGTCAACTAATTATGGACTTTAACAGCATCTTCAAAATACCTTCTCAGCAACACCTAGGTTAGTGTTTGAATAAATAATGGAGACTGTAGCTTACCGAAGCAGACATAAAAAATTGACCATCACACTTGTCTTTAAATTTACATGGTGCCGTTAATCAAAATTAAGTTTTTTATTTTGATGTAATCAAATGTATCAATCTTCTCCTTTATGTTTTTGGTACCATGTTTAAAAACAACTGCTTGAGAGAAAGAAGAACAAAAAAAACCCAAAGCTAGCAGAAGGAAAGAAATCATAAAGATCAGATCAGAAATCAATGAAAAAGAAATGAAGGAAATGATAGCAAAGATCAATAAAACGAAAAGCTGGTTCTTTGAGAAGATAAACAAAATTGATAAACCATTAGCCAGACTCATCAAGAAAAAAAGGGAGAAGACTCAGATCAATAGAATTAGAAATGAAAAAGGAGAAGTAACTGACACTGCAGAAATACAAAATATCATGAGAGATTACTACAAGCAACCCTATGCCAATAAAATGGACAACCTGGAAGAAATGGACAAATTCTTAGAAATGAACAACCTGCCAAGACTGAATCAGGAAGAAATAGAAAATATGAACAGACCAATCACAAGCACTGAAATTGAAACTGTGATTAAAAATCCATCAACAAACAAAAGCCCAGGACCAGATGGCTTCACAGGCGAATTCTATCAAACATTTAGAGAAGAGCTAACACCTATCCTTCTCAAACTCTTCCAAAATATAGCAGAGGGAGGAACACTCCCAAACTCATTCTACAAGGCCACCATCACCCTGATACCAAAACCAGACAAGGATGTCACAAAGAAAGAAAACTACAGGCCAATATCACTGATGAACATAGATGCAAAGATCCTCAACAAAATACTAGCAAACAGAATCCAACAGCACATTAAAAGGATCATACACCATGATCAAGTGGGATTTATCCCAGGGATGCAAGGATTCTTCAATATGTGCAAATCAATCAATGTGATACACCATATTAACAAACTGAAGGAGAAAAACCATATGGTCATCTCAATAGATGCAGAGAAAGCTTTTGACAAAATTCAACAACGATTTATGATAAAAACCCTGCAAAAAGTAGGCATAGAGGGAACTTTCCTCAACATAATAAAGGCCATATATGATAAACCCATAGCCAACATCGTCCTCAATGGTGAAAAACTGAAAGCATTTCCACTGAGATCAGGAACAAGACAAGGTTGCCCACTCTCACCACTCTTATTCAACATAGTTTTGGAAGTTTTAGTCACAGCAATCAGAGAAGAAAATAAAATAAAAGGAATCCAAATCAGAAAAGAAGAAGTAAAGCTGTCACTGTTTGCAGATGACATGATACTATACATAGAGAATCCTAAAGATGCTACCAGAAAACTACTAGAGCTAATCAATGAATTTGGTAAAGTAGCAGGATACAAAATTAATGCGCAGAAATCTCTGGCATTCCTATACACTAATGATGAAAAATCTGAAAGTGAAATCAAGAAAACACTCCCATTTACCATTGCAACAAAAAGAATAAAATATCTAGGAATAAACCTACCTAAGGAGACAAAGACCTGTATGCAGAAAACTATAAGACACTGATGAAAGAAATTAAAGATGATACAAATAGAAGGAGAGATATACCATGTTCTTGGATTGGAAGAATCAACATTGTGAAAATGACTCTACTACCCAAAGCAATCTACAGATTCAATGCAATCCCTATCAAACTACCACTGGCATTTTTCACAGAACTAGATCAAAAAATTTCACAATTTGTGTGTAAACACAAAAGACCCCAAATAGCCAAAGCAATCTTAAGAATGAAAAACGGAGCTGGAGGAATCAGGCTCCCTGACTTCAGACTATACTACAAAGCTACAGTAATCAAGACAGTATGGTACTGGCACAAAATATATAGAGAGAGAGATCAATGGAACAGGATAGAAAGCCCAGAGGTAAACCCACACAGATATGGTCACCTTATCTTTGATAAAGGAGGCAGGAATGTACAGTGGAAAAAGGACAGCCTCTTCAATAAGTGGTGCTGGGAAAACTGGACAGGTACATGTAAAGGTATGAGATTAGAACACTCCCTAACAACATACACAAAAATAAGCTCAAAATGGATTAAAGACCTAAATGTAAGGGCAGAAACTATCAAACTCTTAGAGGAAAACATAGGCAGAACACTCTACGACATAAATCACAGCAAGATCCTTTTTGACCCCCCTCCTAGAGAAATGGAAATAAAAACAAAAATAAACAAATGGGACCTAATGAAACTTCAAAGCTTTTGCACAGCAAAGGAAACCATAAACAAGACCAAAAGACAACCCTCAGAATGGGAAAAAATATTTGCAAATGAAGCAACTGACAAAGGATTAATCTCCAAAATTTATAAGCAGCTCATGCAGCTCAGTATCAAAAAAAACAAACAACCCAATCCAAAAATGGGCAGAAGACCTAAATAGACATTTCTCCAAAGATATACAGATTGCCAACAAACACATGAAAGAATGCTCAACATCATTAATCATTAGAGAAATGCAAATCAAAACTACAATGAGATATTATCTCACACTGGTCAGATTGGCCATCATCAAAAAATCTAGAAACAATAAATGCTGGAGAGGGTGTGGAGAAAAGGGAACACTCTTGCACTGCTGATGGGAATGCGAATTGGTTCAGCCACTATGGAGAACAGTATGGAGGTTCCTTAAAAAACTACAGATAGAACTACCATATGACCCAGCAATCCCACTACTGGACATATACACTGAGAAAACCAAAATTCAAAAAGAGTCATGTACCAAAATGTTCATTGCAGCTCTATTTACAATAGCCCGGAGACGGAAACAACCTAAGTGCCCATCATCAGATGAATGGATAAAGAAGATGTGGCACATATATACAATGGAATATTACTCAGCCATAAAAAGAAATGAAATTGAGCTACTTGTAATGAGGTGGATAGACCTAGAGTCTGTCATACAGAGTGAAGTAACTCAGAAAGAGCAAGACAAATACCATATGCAAACACATATATATGGAATTTAAGAAAAAAAAATGTCATGAAGAACCTAGGGGTAAGACAGGAATAAAGACACAGACCTACTGGAGAACGGACTTGAGGATATGGGGAGGGGGAAGGGTGAGCTGTGACAGGGCGAGAGAGAGTCAGGGACATATATACACTAACAAACGTAAGGTAGATAGCTAGTGGGAAGCAGCTGCATGGCACAGGGATATCGGCTCGGTGCTTTGTGACCGCCTGGAGGGGTGGGATAGGGAGGGTGGGAGGGAGGGAGACGCAAGAGGGAAGAGGTATAAGAACATATGTATATGTGTAACTGATTCACTTTGTTATAAAGCAGAAACTAACACACCACTGTAAAGCAATTATACCCCAATAAAGATGTTAAAAAAAAAAAAAAGATACATGCTACAAGTATACATTGTATAGGACAGGGACTGTAGCCAATATTTTATAATTACTATAAGTGGTGTATAACCTTTAAAATGTGAATCACTATATCGTACACCTTTTATGTAATATTGTACATCAACTATATTTCAATTAAAAAACATTCAAATGGATAAAGAAGATGTGATGCACACATATGCACACACACAATGGAATACTACTCAGCCATAAAAAAGAATGGAATCTTTCCATTTGCAACAACATGGATATAGCTGGAGGGTATTGTGCTTAGTGAAATAATTCAGACAGAGAAAGGCAAATACTATATGATTCCTTTTATATGTGGAATCTATAAAACAAAACAAATGAACAAATAAAATAAAATAGAAACTGACTCACAGATGCACAGAGAACAAACTGGCAATTGCCAGAGTGGAGGGGGTGGGGGAATGGACGAAATAAGTAAAGAGGATTAAGACTTACAAACTTCCAGTCATATAATAAATGCATGGGGATGCAATATAAAGCATAGGGAACACAGCCAACAATATTGTAATCACTTTGTACGGTGACAGATGGTTTCTAGACTTATCATGAAGATCATTTCATAATGTATATAAATGTTGAACCACTATGTTGTACCCCTGAAACAAATATTATATGCCAATTATACGTCAATAAAAAATAATAATAAAAAATTTAAAAACCATTTCTTTTGCCCATGTTTCTAAACAAATTCTATTATATTTTATGATCTTTGTGAGTTTGTGTGCTTGTTTTTGCTCTTAGAATTACTATTAGATACACTATCTACCTGAATTTTTTAACGACCATGTATAGTAGGAAAACAAACCTTTCCCCTAAAATGGATAATCAAATGTCCTTACACAATTTTTTGTAAAGTTAACTTTTGATCCATTCATTTGAAATGCCATGTTGCTTTTAAGTAAAGGTTTCACAGGAACATTATCTTTCTGTTTTTTACCTTTTATTAAGGTACTTGGCCAATATTTCCTTCACATTGTAAACCAAAGCCAATTCATTGATTAGAATGACAGTATAGTTGTACCATCCTGAGTATTTAGAGGAGTTGATGCCCTGCTCCTTAATCTGTGTATGCATGTGTGTTAAACATTAGAAACGAGCTTTTTGGATTCTACAGATTGTACTACTGTTATTGCTATGTGACACTATTCCAGGCATTAAAATAGGCCCTGAGAAGGAAACCTGAGGCAAGTTAAACTACCAGTTGCTCTTTATAAAATCTGAAATTAGGTCTGAGAATACATCAGAGTCTGCCTTGTCTTTAGAACTAAAAGGAAATGAAGTCATGAAAGTTATATCATGGCTATATTTTACCAAGTTGACTGAGTATAAGAAAAATAAAACTAAAGACTGAGAAGAATAAAGCAGGGTACACAAAGATTCAGAGATAAGAGATAGCAAGCAACACATGTTGGCTCTCTATTTCCTTATTCTAGACCCTACCAAGACCTATCTTTGTTCTGGGCCTGGAATCCCATGAAAACTCTCTTAAGTCCTTATTGATAGTTTCCTTTTGTGTAAGTGGCATAGATGCCCTTATCTTATCCAAATGGAAGTTTGTTGGTTTATTTAAAAAGCACACAAATGAGAAACTTAACTAGATACAATACAGCGAGTCTTATAATCTGACAGTATGCTTTACAGCAGGAATGAAGAGTATCTATTAATACAATGAGTTACTTAATCAGAGATTATTTAAGAGCGCTTCTATTCTGCTCACAACAGATAATCCAATTTCCCCTGGTAACAACAACATTCTGTGTATTATTTTTTTAATTTTTTGTGTATATAAGACACATCCAGAAAAGTGTATAAAACATAAATGTAACAGCTTTACAAAGAGAGGTTATACTTGTAACCTCCAACCAGGTCAAAAAATGAAACATTAGCAGAACCCCAGAAGCCTCCATAATGTTTCCTCCCTATTACTATAACCCTCTGCTCCTCAAAATCAACCACTATATTCTCTTCTAGCATTGTAAGTGTGCCTGCTGACAAATTTTATGTAAATGGAATCTTAAACTATTATTTTGTCTTATTTATTTTCCCTAATACTATGTTTGCGAGATTAATCCACTGTAATTTGTCATAGTAGGTCATTAATTTTCTCCGCTGTATCATATTTGTTTACATGAATATAACTGAATTTACATGCCCATTCATTGCCTCATGGAAATGAGGCTGTTTCTAGGGTTTTGGCTGTTATGAATAATACTGAGATATATATTTCTGTAACATCTTTCAGTGAAGATAGTTTTGAGTTGCAGTTGGATTTTTACCCAGGAGTGAAATCCCTGGGTCATTCACTGGGTTTGCTCAGTTTGGGTAGATAATGCCAAGCTGCAGGACTACCTACATAACTTTCTGGGCCCAGTGATATGTGAAAATTCACAGCCCCTTGTTCAAAAATTATTAAGAATTTCAAGACAGAAACAACAGAACACTAAAACAAGTGCAGGGCCCTTCTAAACCCTCTGTGACCACACAGGTCACTCACCCATGAAGCTGATCCTGCCAGACTTTTTCCCAAATTGGTTGTACCAATTTTTACACTCCAGAATTTTTCATATCATTTGGATTCATGGAATTGTGAGTCTTGTAATGGGGCTGACCATTTTATGATTGGAAGAGTAGCCCCAGAATTCTATCTCAGGAAAAAACATTTGGGAGAACTCCTTGTTTAATAAAGCTCACAGGGAAAAGGGAGACATTCTGAAGGAAAAACCAAGGCAACCAAAATGAATACTGGATTTTATTCATGGGACAAAATGAAGAATGTATTTCCCTCTGAACTGAGTAGGAGAGGCGAGAGGTAAAAGACAGAGAAAGGAAAGAAGAAAGAGAGAGGTATGAATTTGGGTGGTGAAAAATGCCCATTGTCAGAACTTCACTAATAAGAGTTTGTAATGTTCAATTTTCATTTGTTTGCATTTCTAAATTGTAAGCATTTCTCCCTATTTCCCACCAATAAACTTTCCTAACTGTGTGAGGATAGTTTCTTTATAAACATTGATAAGGAGCAATGTGCCACATTTAAACAAGGCCTCTGTGGAAACAAAATTAGACACCATAGTAACAAAAATCCAGCAGAAGCAGTAAACTGGAATCAGAGATGCCCACATGTCCATAGGCCCTTGGGAATTTTTGAAACTGCTTAGACCTTCACAAAGCATAAAATGTAGGTTTCAGCTGATTTTATTTAAAAGCAGGGCCCACAAGCACTATATATAAGAAGTAGTTATTTCCATATCAATTGACAGCTATCATGAACACTGCACTACTTCACCTCTAAATAAATGTAATCTGATAGGAATACAGAACTTTGCTTTCTTGTCAAAATAGAACAGCAATCATCTTTAATACTCAAGGGTTCCAGTATACCAGTAGACACCGGAATAGCCTGTAGAAGTGACAGCATTTCTGCACAAAAATGGCAAAACCGAGTGGAGAGAATATGGTGACTAGTGCGATGAGATGGTGTCAACGGTAAGTACCATTTTCATCAGTGGGGACTGAAGCAGGATGGGGGGGGTTCATTCCATGTAGTGATTAACCATATTTCATGAAAAGCAATCCGGTAATAGGTGTGTGTGGATTGAGGTTGTGGATGGAGGAAACTAGGGAGAGAGAAGGGATGTTTCCAGAGAGGTAGGATCCTCAATAGCAAGTTAGAGCAAAGCCACTAGAACACAAGTTATACAATTTCTAGAAGCTTAAGAAGCTTCAAGTTACACTTTTTCTGGTGTTGTAGGTTATTTCTGTTTATTCTTCCCAGCCAGAGTTTTGACCTCTACAAGCACATCAAGGACATGTGCCTTATTTCATTTATCTTGGTATCCTTGGGCTTTAGCACAGCATCTGGCATATATTAGGCGCTTAATAATGCTTGTTAATTATCTGACATATGAATTAAACGAGGTGACAAACTTTCATTTAAAAAACACAGAAAATTTTTCCACCAATGAAAGTTATCTGAAAAGCTTACCAAAATGAAAAGGTGAGAAAAGTTATCCAAAAACCACAATCATAGTTAATAAAGAACCAAGAGTAAAAAAAGAAATCTAAGTTCCACTGGTTAAAGAGATGAATTTCTAGACAATGTGAAGATTGTCAGAACCACAGGAATATAGAATGTATCCATGAGGAGACAATGTATTTTTCTGAAAACACAATGAGAAGGGATTAGACAAAACTCCAAGTATGACTTTGGGCAAATAATTTTATCCATAAAAATTACAAACCTGGATCACCCTTTCTGTGGGCTTTTGCTGCCTGTACCCAGGACACTAAACACTCCCAAGACAAGACAGAGAGCTATTCAGACTTGGCACGTTATGAATTCTTGCAATCTAACTTCGAACAAGCCCTCTGTATTCACCAATCCCGTAACCATGACCAGCTCTGCTCCTCCCAGTGACTAGTTCAAGACCTCTTTTCTCTGCTGTCTCCCTCCTTCTTCCTTAGCAGATGACTTCTCCGACTTTACAGAAAATTAAGGCACTGGCGCCATCAAGTTCTTGTCGTACATTAACCCCTGTCCTCATCTTCGTGCCTATCTATCTCCATATCTACCCTTCTTTTCCAAAATTATAATGGAAGTTGTTTCCCTTCCCCTCTCCAAAGATTACTCCTCCATGTATGTTCTCAGTCACACCCCTTCCTAATTTCTGTGGACCTTGAATCCTAGACTTATCAACCATCTCCCCAGCATCTTTTCACACTGCTGGATTCCTATGTTTTGTATGATTCCAAATATGCAAATGTATAGCCTAACTTTAAAACAAAATATAATAAAACAAAAACCTTCTATTGACTTCTATTGAAGAAGCTCGCCTTCTCAGTACTATGAAATTTCTCTGAACTACCGAATTTTTTCAGTGATTTCTGCCCAATAGCTTTTTTTCTTTATCCCACCTTATAATATCTTTAACTCCTTGAAAAGGATTTAAGGGTTTCTCTCCTGTCTATCTTTCAAACCCAGCTTCCATACTTCATCATTTTTGATAAAAGATTTATTCTGTCAAACCAAAACCATTAAGGTCATCTTGCTAGTTTCTTCTAACTCTTTGCATCTCACAACCCATCAGTCACCAAGTCCTATCAATTCTTCCCTGACATGGACTTTTAGATGTGTCCCTTGTTCTTCATTGCCTAAATCCCTAACTATTTATGCTTGGGATACTGAAATTGCCTACTAGCTAGTTATATGAATTAGGAAGTGCTGTGTCAATAAATGATCCCAAAATCTCAATGACTGATAGCAAGAGAGTTTATTTCAAGTTTAAGATATGGGTTGTTGCGGGACTCTGCTTCATGATTCTTCACCCTGAGATTCAAGGTGATGAAGCCGCCCTTGTATAAGAAATTGCCAATCTCACAGTAAAAAGAAAAGAGAACATGGCAAACCATAATTCAGCTCTTGAAGCTTCTCCTTGGAAGTGGCACTCATCACTTTTTATTGCTTCCAAATAGCACATTCCCTGTGTCTTCATGCTCTGCTCACCATCTCCCACCTCACCCAACCAGCAGTGCCACTGAAAAACCTACATCCTCTTCAGCATTCTCAGAAGATATTCCTTGTGTACATCAAGACACTCCAGATCCCTCTCCAATAATTCCTTCCCTAATTCTTGTCGGTGCTACACTCCTTAGAGATTTCATATATCAGTATACAATGCTAGTATAGGTGGCTAGTTTGCACATCAATTGCATCTATATATCTAATTTCTCCAACTATATTGTATATATTTTGTGATCAACAATAATTCTTAATAACTGCCATTTCAATTCTTGATTTTTGCCCATTTCCAAACAATTAGGAAAGTCTCTGATACAAAACAATTTGTAATGCCTCTAAGGCATGCCATGAGATAGTCATGACCCTAACCAGAGTGAGCTTGGTGGGGAGTATAGAGGAAACACAGAGTAATGAAAGGTAAATGTGGTTATGAGTGCTGGTTGTTCTAGAGATAGACTGCCCTGGTACAAATCTATGGCTCCATCACTTACAAACTGGGTCACCATTAGCAAGTCATTTATTTATTTTTTTGCTACATTATCTCTTATGGATCAGTATATTAATATGATTATATCATATGATTGTTTTAATGAAAAATTAAGTAAATACATAAAAAATGATTATAAAATTGACTGGTACAAATTAAGCCCTCAATAAAGATTAGGTGTTGTTGGGGATTTCCCTGGTGGTCCAGTGGTTAAGACCTCACCTTTCAATGCAGAGGGTGTGGGTTCGATCCCTGGCTGGGGAGCTAAGATCCCACATACCTCAGGGCCAAAAAACCAAAACATAAAACAGAAGCAATATTGTAACAAATTCAATAAAGACTTCTAAAAATGGTCCACATCAAAAAAATCTTTTAAAAAAAATTAGGCGCGGGCTTCCCTGGTGGCACAGTGGTTGAGAGTCCACCTGCCGATGCAGGGGACATGGGTTCGTGCCCCGGTCCGGGAAGATGCCACATGCCGCGGAGCGGCTAGGGCCGTGAGCCATGGCCGCTGAGCCTGCGCATCCGGAGCCTGTGCTCCGCAACGGGAGAGACCACAACAGTGAGAGGCCCGCGTACCGCAAAAAATAAAAAATAAAAAAATTAGGCACTGTTGCTGCTACCATTAGTGGGCAGTCTACAGTCTCAAAAGAACTTTGTTATTTTCTACTCTCATGACCATTAAGAATAAAGTGTATGAGAAAACTCATATTCTCTAGTGTTACTTGCGAATCTGGCATCAGGAAATATTACTAAAATATTCCAAATACTTATGATATTTCTTTTGTTCCCCATAGCACTGAGGGCTGCCCAAGATCCACTCGAGATGTTCAATAAATATTTGTTGGTTGGCATAACCTCTCATCTCTCAGCTTCCAAATCTTAAAAATGGGAATAATATCTGCAGTACTGCAGTACTTAAATTACAAAGTTATTTTAAATATACAATTTATTTGTTTTAGAAAACAAAATGAAACAATATAGGCATATAAATTTCTTTTGATGATAATGAAAGCGGGAGATGGGCTATTTGGGGTGATAGGAGAAAACAAAAAGAAAAGATTATATAAATTTTGCTGTTCAATATTATAAAAGGTAGAGGTAACATAAGGCTATTTATGAAGAAAACGTTATAACAATAAAAATTAAAAGTGGTCAAATAATATAGTATTGTTTGAAGTTAGAAAACAAAAAGTGACATGCTTTGAGACACTCTAAGAAAAAATATCAAATTCTTCAACAAGTGGTGCTGGGAAAAACTGAACAGCTACATGTAAAAAAAAAATGAAATTAGAACATTCTCTAACACCATACACAAAAATAGACCCAAAATGGATCAAAGACCTAAATGTAAGGCCGGACACTATAAAAATCTTAGAAGAAAACACAGGCAGAACACTCTTTGACATAAATCACAGCAATATATTTTTTGATCCACCTCCTAGAGTAATGAAAATAAAAATAAACAAATGGGACCTAATTAAACTTAAAAGCATCTTCAAAACAAAGGAAACCATAAACAAAACAAAAAGACAACCCACAGAACTGGAGAAAATATTTGCAAAAACAGCGACTGACAGGGGATTAATCTCCAAAATACATAAACAGCTCATGCAGCTCTATGTCAAAAAAACAAACAACCCAATCAAGAAATGGGCAGAAGATCTAAATAGACATTTCTCCCATGAATACATACAGATGGCCAAAAAGTACATGAAAAGATGCTCAGCATCACTAATTATCAGAGAAATGCGAATCAAAACAACGTTGAGGTATCACCTCACACCATTCAGAATGGCCATCACCAGAAAGTCTACAAACAATAAATGCCGGAGAGGGTGTGGAGAAAAGGGAACCCTCCTATACTGTTGGTGGGAATGTAAATTGGTACAACCATTATGGAGAACAGTATGGAGTTTCCTTAAAAAAACTAAAAATAGAACCACCATATGATCCAGCAATCCCACTCCTGGTCATATATCCAGAGAAAACTCTAACTCAAAAAGATACATGCACCTCTATGTTCACAGCAGCACTACTTACAATAGCCAAGACACGGAAGCAACCTAAATGTCCATTGACAGATGAATGGATAAAGAAGAGGTGGTACTTATATACAGTGGAATATTACTCAGCCACATAAAAGAATGAGATAATGACATTTGCAGCAACATGGATACAACTAGAGATTATCATACTAAGTGAAATAAGTCAGACAGAGAAGGACAAATATACGGTATCACGTATATGTGGAATCTAAAAAAATGATGTAAATGAACTTATTTACAAAACAGAAATAGAGTCACAGATGTAGAAAACAATCTTACGGTTACCAGAGGGGAAAGGGGGCGGAGGGATAAATTGAGAAATTGGGATTGACATACACACACTACTCTACATAAAACAGATAACTAAGAAGGACCTACGGTATAGCACAAGGAACTCTACTCAGTACTCTGTAATGACCTATATGGGAAAAGAATCTAAAAAGAGTGGATATATGTATCTGTTTTAAAAAAAAAAGATAACATTAAAAAAAGAAAGAAAAGCAAAAAGTGACACACTCTGAGACAATCTAAGAAAAAAATCAAATTCTTGCAATGGCTTCAGTATAAAGTGAGAAAGGAAAAAAGGATCACTGTTGAGAATAAAACGCAAATTTAAAACATGTATGATTTTCTCTACTGAAGATCTGGAACAATTAGAGAACAAGGCCTGGAGATGGAGGCAAGGGAGAGAGAGAGAGAAAGGGAAAGAGAAAGGGAAATGAATGAACTGGGTATTAACAAGATAGCTCCCCACTGACATTTACCAGATTCTGTTAGGTCCTTAAGCATCTCTAACTCCAGAACTTTAAGAAGTTACTTTTCCTATTCTCAGAATTTTGTGGTATATTTCCATCCATGTATTCTATTTTATTTTACTTACTTGTACTTTTCTACAAGAAAATAACTTTTCAACTATGTCATTAAAATGGTAAATTGGCAACTTCAACTGAAATCTAGTTTAGAAATGATGAATTGTTAGTGATATTATTCATATCATGAAAGTACACAACCGCAACCTGGCAAAGACATTAGTTTGATGTATAAAAATATCCTGTGCCTGTTTCTGCAAAATACATTTCAAAAAAAGAAAAATAGCAATGTTGCTTCTGTAGTGGGTTTCCATTTGGAAGAAATAAAATGTTCCCGACTAAATGTGTTGGCTTTCTATTAAGGGGTATGTTTTCTTCCAGCAAACCCTTAGTTCACCAGCGTTTGATGTTAGAAATATTTCCTTAGTGAAAAATACAACTGTACTATCATTGGCTCTCATCTTTTATTTTAAGTGGATTTCTAGTGACTATAATACATATATGGGATTCAGGTTGGAATCTATCACTAATACTCACTTAGCATAGAAATTGAGACATAGATTTATTATTTCTAAGCCTCCTTTCTTAAAATACATCATAATATAGCTTTGAAAATATAACTCAGCACAGTAACTAATATTCACAGTTCAGAAGTAAACAGGTCCCACTGTCCTTTATCCACCCCTCAAATAATCCTCCTCTCACCGTTTTTCCACAGGCTCTTGGTGGTTTCCACAGCAATGGAAGTGGAGAGAGGCACATTTCTGGAAACATAACTATCCTTTCATTCTCCTCCTACTCAACAATGTTATATAGTTCATCTTTTTCTATAACTTCAGTTGAAAAAACCTTTATTTTGTTATAGCTAAAACTGACTAGACTAGCTAGGTCTCCATCACCTTATGCTTCACTTTCACGTCCTCTTTCCATATGTTCTTTTTTTTCTTTCTTTTGTTAATGATTCCTTTACACCTAATTGCTTAAAGTAGCTTACTTATTAGTTAAAGCTATATCAGGCACCTGGCATTTTTCCTCTTTGAAACACTCCCTAACACTCCTCTTCTTTGAAAGCATTCTTCATTCCAGAAGAGGAGGTCATGGTACAATAACCCCGGAGACCACCAGAGCCCATCTCGGGACCTCCTGACACCCAGCCTTGATGGCTTTGAAATGTTCCATGAGAAGAGAAGAATACAGACCCCGCACCTGCCCTGATCCTTATCAAGAACCCTATTTTGGGGACTTCCCTGGCTGTCCAGTGGTTAAGACTCTGCACTCCTACTGCAGGGGTCACAGTTTCGATTCCTGCTCAGGGAACTAAGATCCCACCTGCCGCCCAGCATGGCCAAAGATGAAAAAAAAAAAAAAACCTATTTTGAGCTAACACTATGAAGTTTTACTCACTGAACCCTTTCAAGGAGGACACAGTCTTAAGGGCACTAGCCTGCTGTGGCCTCCTTTGGCAAAGAAATAAAGCTACTCTTTTCTTCTTCAACTAAAACTCTGTCTCCGTGATTTTGATTTGGTGCTGGTGTACAGAGACTGAGATTTCAGTAGCAATACTGCGCGCCCAAAAATCACTTCTCCAACTTTCGCCCTATTACCCAATTTGCAATTCTTCTCTAGGTCTGTTTTCTGAAAGCACAGTGCTCATCACTTGACCATCTCTGTACAAGCTGTTCTCCCCAGCACACCCTCCCTTTCTCTCTGTATCTGAACCCTACCTGCACTCTAGGAGTCTGCTCAAGGCCCCTTTCTGTGTGTAGCCCTCCCCACGGTCTTGAACTTGTGTTGACCTCCCTTCTTCAGAAAACTTTTAATCCTAGAGCATGCCACACACTCGACTGCATTAATAATCTATACCTTTTGTGGTTACCGATGTTTTCATGTGTGCTAGTCTTGAGACTCCAGGGAGGTTTATAAATTCATTGAAGACAGTGTTATGGTTTATTCTTCTTTTTACACTGTGTAGTAAATTTCAATACTGGACTAGCACAGTAGTTCCCAGTTTATTTATTTGCAAAGAATACATGTTTGATAAATACAAACACTAATTCTTACAAAACCTTTAAAGAGTTGAAAGATGAGAACACTAAAATTCAAATTTTAAGCTCATTCATGGTAGCTACCATGCTATTAAACTGTTTTTGACCCCTATTCAATGTATTCAATATAATGCAATGAAGAATCATCAAATACTTCTGCCTGAATCATCTACCTACACTATTTCTGTTACTAATAAGCTAAATTTTACCCCATTAAAGTTAGCCTCACAAAAAAAGGAAGAGAATTTCTGTTCTGTACTTTGGACAGATGGAAGAGCAGCTACATCTTTCATTTATCCTTTTAGGTCTTTATTCATTCATTTAATAACTATTTAGTAAAAGCCTACTATACACAAAGGATTAACCTGCTAAGGACCAGAATGCTACCATTCTATAATCCATTCCTTTATGCCTTGAAAAGCTTCTAATCTTCACAAACCCTCTATTAAATGAAAATACACCAGAGGGAAGAAATATTTTGAACCACTGTTAGGTAACACCTTTACCAGAATCACTGACTAACTTCTAAGTGCAAGAATGATGCCTGGAGAAACAGAGAAAGTACTAAAAGATGTGGTAAGTGGTAATGTCAAGCCTTACCTAAAATCTGATCTAGAAAATGACCAAATCCCCTTGGATAGAGCTGGGCAGGGATGTGTTCAACTCTCTCCCATTTCCCTATTTTCCTGTGACCAATCTTCAAATTTTCTTCACTCTGGGACATATTTTTTTGAAGGTTTTCTACCTAGGATAGATCGTAGAAAGAAAGGGAATTTCCAAAATAGCCCCAATAAAGCAAGCACAACCATTATCTGCTCACAAATCAAGTCATTCTATTCAGGGGCGGGGCAGGGAGAGCTCTTACTTCTTGGTTATTCACAGTAACTTACTTAAATATTTGGCCTTTTTGAACAATGCATTTTGAGACCCCAAGCAAGTATAGTTCCTTTGTATAACCTACAATGAAAAAGAAGATTTTTTTTCATCTCACAAAGGAAAGGCTAAACTTCCATAAAATGCCAATACAAATATCAGCACATGTTATGTTTTATTAGTTGGACTAATATGAATGATTAGGTCAGGGAATGTCTGTGAACATGCTTTTTAAGATTTTTATCCTGATCTTTGAGAACTGAGCTATGCGGTTTTGCTGCCCTCTGGAGGAGAGTCAAGAATCATTACATTTACTAATTGGACACTGGTATTCTCCTTACATTATGTTTATTGAAACTGATTAACTAACTGACTATATTAATCAAGTCACAAATTACAATAATAACTATTGCAACACAAAATGTCTCCTAAACATCTCAAAGAACTAAATAATCACAATAATATTAAACTTCCAGTTAACCAATACAAGTTATTGGGTCTACTATTTGCCCCTTATGGACAATTAACATGGAATAATCACTTACTCAGAGGCATTCAGAAAGGTGTTACCCATCTATAGTCCTGAATTCCCTGTATAAAATACACCAAATAAAATAACCCCAAGCGAGAAATCATTCAAATTCATTATAGATAAATTTATTCCTTTATTTGCAGGTGAATTTGAAATTTGTGTATATTTTGCTGGAAATATTGCAGTTTCTACAATTTAAATCTTTCTCCCAATTCACATAATCAGTAGTTCCCAGTTTATTTATTCAACAGGATTTATTCAGAGCCTTCTATGAGCTCCTTCTGAATTATGCCAAAGGTCGGTTGAGAAACTGATGAATTATTTAATTCTCTTCTGCTGTCCTATGATTCTCCCTCTGATGCTTCAAGTGTGTGACCAAATTTACACACAGCACAAAAGTCAGATATCAGAATACTGGCCTCAATGCATTCATCCTCACTCCTTCTCCACCTGAATAATCAAACCATTAATATGTATTAAGAACTCTCTTCCTGCACAGTTTGCAAGTTCTAGAGTTTTAAACTGAGGAACTGGGAGTCAACTTCCAGATTTTCTGCCACAGTCACTACTCTGGACACGTGCTGAACAAGTAACCACAAGGGTTGAATGAGGTGGGCTTCACTGAGGCCGCCCCTCTGCAGAACGGATGAAACAGAGCACCTGGACTGTCCTCAGTGCTTTCTTATCCTCTTACTTTCACCCTACCCAGGTGCCTAGTGTCACTGAAACTGAGTAGGATCCTTTGGGACTCCTGGGCACAAAAGCCTTTCTGTGTCCCCCATTTCTTAATTACAGGAAATAGGTCTCATTCAGCCATCTGACCTTCCCTGAGTTCCAACAGACAGGTTCAAACAGTTGTTAATTAGGGAAGGGAGGGGATGCAGAGACAAGGGAGGAACAGTCAAGAAACAATAGTGCAGCCTTGGGACAGGGTCCTGATTCCCCCTCAAAGGATACATATAACAATATTTTTGAGATGTTTCTCAGATACTGAAAGCCCCACCTGGTGGGAGAAGTTAACTGTATGCTGCCCACAAGCACACAGACCCCAGACCCAGTTGGAACCAGAAGGTTGACGATGCTGACTCCCACTTACCTCACCACCAACCAATCAGAAGAACGTCCATGAGCTGATCACGCCCTCTTTGAACCATTACTATAAAACTCCTCCTACCCACTCCAGGTCAGGACACACAGTTTTGAAGGCATTTGCCAGGCCCCCTTTGCCTGGCAAAGCAATAAAGCTATTCTTTTCTACTTCACCCAAAATTCTGTCTCCAAGATTAATTCAATGTTAGGTACAGAGGCCAGATTCAGCATCATCACCCCCCTTCACTTTGGTTGCCCAAATATTCCACCAATACACACTTTACTCCAGACAACCCAGTGTTTTAGGGTCCGTACTATTCTTTTTATAATTCCTACCCCTAGAATATCTTACTAACCCTGAGTCCCTATTATAGCTGGAACCTGCTTGATAAAGTGGTATCAAATTGTATTAACTAATTCAGACCGTGGGCATCATGAGTGATAATTGATAGATGTCTTTGTCTTCTTATGCAGCATTTTAACAGAGCCAAATAAGGAAGATCTTCATAGCAATATAGCAGAATGTTTAAGAGTACACCTAGTTGATTCTACAAGATGGATATGATGGTGTAAAAAAATTTTTTTTTAAACAGACTTTTAACTTGCTCTCTAGACTCATTAATGTCCACCCTGGACAAAATACCAAGAAAATATTGCTTTGCTTTGCTTTTCCTTTTTTATTTTTTCAAATTTTTATTTGTTTGTTTGTTTGTTTGTTTATGGTCCTGCTCAACTAAAAAATCCTCTGCCCTCATTCAGACAGTAAAAAGTCCAGTCCAGTCCAGTCTAGTCTAATCACATAACTGAAACCTTCCTTTCAAGTTATAACTTCTCCCCTCTCCCAGCTCCAACGTGCTTTGGGCTTGGATGTCTGCAGCAGGTAAGTAGGATGAAGCTGGCTTCCTTTCTCTTCCTTGCTCACCCCCTCTCCTGCTAGGTCAGGCCCAGAGTACAGTTGTGATCTTGTATCACTGTCCTCTGGTATCCAAGGCTGATTCTCCTCTAAAGGTTTTTTGGGGCAGGCCCTCAGAAACCCTCTCATGAAGGTACGTTAACTGCCTCTCCTCCAGCAGACTGCTGACTATTCTCCCCTCCTCCACCCCTGGCTTCTGACCGTCCATTCCTCTCCTCGTGCTTTCCTTCATCACTCACAGCAATACCCTAGGGAGGATGTAGGATGATGTAGTAAATTTCCTGTGGGTTAACCTTTAACCCAGAGAGACAGTAGGCATCATTGAGCTGGTCTAAATTTCCTTCCTAATCCTGCTTCTGATGGATGAATTATTCTGAGGCACGCTTTTTCTTTAGAGCCACGGAGCAGTGGCTAACTTGGCATATCACCTCAAATTTGCTTCTTATCTTTCTCTGCCTCATCTCTTTCCTTCTCTCTTGCTGCGCTGTGATGTGCCTCCCAATTAAGCATTATCACCTCAACCTTGCCTAAGACTCCTTCTTTTTTAATTGGACCTGAAATAGGAAACCAGAAATACCATCATATTTCATAAGTTTTCCTTTACTGTGGAATAAATCCAAACAATCAATTTCGATTTCATCTGGAAAATAAAGAAATTTGGACTTTGCATTGAGATAATTTGATAGGGCACTGAACATTTATTACTAATCACAGCATGATTAATTTAGGCATCTTCTGCACACCCACTGCACCAACCTAGTCCAGAGCAACATAATCTCTTGCCTAGACTTGAACCACAAATTCCTACTGGTCTCCCTGACTCTAGCATTTTCCTGCTTCAACACATTCTCCCTACTGCTGCCAGAATGACTGCCTCAGGATACACTAACTGCCTTTGGGACCTCTGTTAAAGAGGCATCTCTTACCTTTGGACTCCTCAGGCATGAATCAAAACATGAATGACTTCCTCTCTCAAACTCCACAAGATGCAAGCATTCCTTGACACTCTTCCCTCTTCCAAAGAAAGGGGGGAGGAGGAACGGCACACCAACAGCACTCTCCAAAGGACTCCTGACTCTCAGCTTAATAAACAAGCCCCCAAATCCCAAAGCTTAACACAATATATGCTTACCTTTCACACATGTCACAGTTCAATGAGAGATGGAGGTGGAATAAAGGCTCTGTTCCATCTAGTCTTTCAGGGACCCAGCTTCCTTCCATCTAGTAGCTCCTTCATCCCCCAGGATTTACAATCCTATTCCAGGTCCTCTGCCTCCCATCTGCCAAGGAGCAAAGAAAGCAAGCATGGAGGACTGGGGTTTAAGGCCCAGCCTGTAAGGGGCACACATGGCTTCTGCATAACACCCCCTGTAATGTTTAATTTTACATGTCAACTTTCAGGGTGCTTTTGGATGATATTGACATTAAAATCAGTGAACTTTGAGAAAAGCAGTTGGCCCTCCATAATGTGGGTGGGCCCAATCCAATCAGTTGAAGGCGTGATTAGAACAAAAATAGCAGCCTCTCTGAGCAAGAGGGAATTCTCCAACTGACTGCCTTCAGACTGCATCTGTGTCATCAGCTCCCCTATGTCTCGAGCCTGCCAGCCCTCACTGCAGATTCTGGACTCACCAGCCTCCATAATCATGTGAGCCAATTCCTCCTAATAAATCTCTGTATACACACACACACACACACACACACGCACGCACGCACGCACGCACGCACTCACACACATCCTGGTATTGATTCTGTTTCTCTGGAGAACGCTGACTAATAAGTCCCCTTGGCCACAATGCAGGCCCCTAACTTCAAGGAAGCTTGGCAATGTAGCACTTTCTAAAACAGACATATGATCGTGTAACTTCCCTGTGTTAAGGGAGACTTCCTATTGCTCTCAGAACAAGGTCCAAACTTATTATCAAGTCACGAGTTCTCCAAATTCTTATCTTTTTCTACATCTCCATTTGAACCTCTAATGCTCTCCCACTACACACTCTGATGGATTTCATCTGATGGGTCTCACCCTCTATTGACTGCAGGTCTTCCTTATACATTATTAACGACAATAGCTAACACTTACTGAGCACTTATCATCTGCCAAGCACTGTCCCCCCCAAAATTAAATGCATTTCTCATTTAATCCTTACAACAGCCCTGTGAGGTGAGTATTATTACAAATACTTTACAGATGGAAAAACTGTGACACAGAGAACTTAGGTAATTCACCCAAGGTCCAACAGCAAGTAAATAATGAAGGATTCAAATTCCTCATCTAACTTGAAAACCTCCTTCACCTCCAGTTTCTCTTTACCAAACTCTACCACTATCGCCCCTTCACCTGTCTAATACTTTATCATCCTTAGGATATCAATCAAAACCTCTCTCTTTCAGGACATATTTATGACTCCATAGACTTCATCAGGTCTACCCACTAAAGCTTTCAAGGAACCCTTTATCTCCCCTATGATAGCACATTCATTGTGACTACTTATATAATTGAACATCACCTATCTATCTCCCTTAGTGTTTAAGTTCAGGATGGCAGAAGTACATACATACACACACACCAGAGAGAGATGACAAAATATTTCATGTACAGTATTAACAAAAAGATAAAATATGTAGTGCACTAAATATCTGTCATTTGCCCCTTCAGACCCACCCTTTACCCTTTGTCTTGGTCAGTTCAAACTGTTATACAAAGTACCATAAACTGGGTGGCTCATCAACAATAGAAATCTATTTCTCAACAGTTCTGGAGGCTGGAAGGTGGAGATGATGGTGGCAGCGTGGTCAGGTTCTAGTGACAGCCCTCTTCTGGGCTGCAGACTGACGATCTCTTTCTATCCTCACACAGCAGAAGCAGGGCTAGAGGGCTTTCTGGGGTCCCTTTCAGAAGACTCTAATCCCTTATAAAATCCACCCTCA
The DNA here is from genome assembly GCF_039906515.1 of Pseudorca crassidens. Lineage (NCBI taxonomy): Eukaryota > Metazoa > Chordata > Mammalia > Artiodactyla > Delphinidae > Pseudorca > Pseudorca crassidens. The sequence continues at coordinate 123,688,105 of NC_090300.1, read as the reverse complement.
TGACCTTATTACCTCTCAAAGGCCCCACATCCTAATACCATCAAACTGTCAATTAGGGGCTTCCTTGGTGGTGCAGTGGTTGAGAGTCCACCTGCCGATGCAGGGGACACGGGTTCGTGCCCTGGTCCGGGAAGATCCCACATGCCGCGGAGCGGCTGGGCCCGTGAGCCATGGCCGCTGAGCCTGCGTGTCTGGAGCCTGTGCTCCGCAACGGGAGAGCCCACAACAGTGAGAGGCCCGCGTACCGCAAAAAAAAAAAAAAAAAAACTGTCAGTTAGGATTTCAACATGAATTTTGGGAAGACACAAATATTCAGTTCATTGCATTCCAGCCCTGGCTCCAAAAATGCATGTCCTTCTCACATGCAAAATATATTCATTCCATTCCAGTAACCGAAAGTCTTAACTCATTCCAGCATCAACTCTAAAGTCCAAAGTCTCATAAAAATCATCTAAATCAGATATGAATGAGACTCATACTAAAGCAAAATTCCTCTCCAGCTGTGAACCAATGAAATCAAGCAAGTCATGTGCTTCTAAAATGCAATGGTAGGACAGGCATAGGACAGACATTCCCATTTCAAATGGGAGAAAAAGGAGAGAAGGAAGGAGTAATGGGTCCTTAGCAAACCCAAAACCTAGCAAGGCAAAATTCATGAGATCTTAAGACTCAAGAATAATCCTCTTTGGCTCCATACTCTACCTTTCAGTCCCACTAGGGTGGTCCCACCTTCTAGACCCACTGGGGTGTCACTATCACCCTGAAGCTTGGCAAGGAACTGCCTGTGCTGTTTCTCTCTGCAGTGGCTCCACCCATGCCATGGTTCTCTGTCAGGATGGGGGTCACACCTCCAGGACTCCACTGAGCTTTGGTCCCACCCTTTGAAATCAAGGTGGATATAGTCCTGTCCCCTGGACCCAAGCATTCTGGGCCTGTGTTAGGAGTGAACTCTGATGATCTTCTGAATCGCCTTCAGGGTCTTCTTCCCTTGTCTTGACAATAGCATGTTTGTAGTCAAATAGTTCTATGGTCCGGTCCTGAAGGATCTAAGAAGTTTGACAGACTTCCCTCATTTTGTCCCATTTCCTCTGCCAGTCCCAGCTGGCAGTTTTTCCGTTGGTATAATCCCATCTCTATTCTTGGCTTTTGTTGAGATGGTTGATTAATTGCATGGTTCACATCCCTTAGTGTTCTCTTCCAAACACACTTTCTTATCTTTTGCAATATGAATAGGCTAAGAATTTTCCAAATCTGCAAGCTCTGGTTCATTTTTGCTTAATGGTTCTATCTTCAAAGCATTTCTGTCTCCTCACATTCCACTATAAGCAGTCAGAAGGAACCAGGCTTCTCCTTCAACATTTTCTTAGAAATCGCTTCAGCTAAATAGCCAATTTCATCACTGGCAAGTTCTACCTTCCACAAAAGACTAGAACACCAACACAATTTAGGCAAATTTTTTGTCATCTGATAACAAGGATCACCTTTCCTCCAGTTTCTAATAACCTATTCCTTATTTCCATCTGAGACTCAATCAAAATAGCCTTTACTGTCCATATTTATATCAACATTCTGTTCATGAGTTATTAGGTATTCTCTAAGGAGAAGGAAGCTTTCTCTACAGCTCTCTTCTTTCTGAGCTCTCATCAGAATCACCTTTAAAAATCTATTCACAACAATCTCCGTTTCTTCCAGCATCCACCTCAAAACTCTTCCAGCCTCTACCCATTACCCAGTTTCAATCACATTTTTAGGTATTTGTTAGAGCAGCATTCCCACTTACTGGTACCATTTTCTGTCTTAGTCCAGGCTTCTACAGCAAAGTACCATAGACTGGGTAGTTTACAAACAGCCTAAATTTATTTCTCACAGTTCTAGAGGCTGGAAGTCTGAGATCAGGGTGTCAGCCTGCCTGGATTCTGGTAAGGACCCCTTCCTAGGTTACAGACTGCCAACTTTTCCTTGAATCATCAAATGGAAGAAAGAGGGTGAAAGACTCCTCAGGGTCCCTTTTATAAAGGCACCAATCCCATTTTTGAGGGCTTCATCCTCATGAACTAATCATCTCCAAAAGTATCCACCTCCTAATACCATCACATTTGGGGTTAGGATTTCAACATATGAATGGGGGGGCACAAACATTCAGTCCATTGCACCCTTCTCTACTCTATTTTGTGTCCAAGGAGGCTGACATTTGTGGGCCATGTCAATGGTCTCCCACGCTCTCTGGTTTCTGTTGGGTTTGTCCAATGGGAGGGCATGGAAGGTAACCAGATGGTAAGTGAAGAACAAGGTCAAGGTGTCTCCTCCTTGATTTTTCCTTGTCCTTCTGCAGATGCCCACAGCTCTTGTAAGGTAGTCCTCTCCTATAAGTGCTCCCTCCAATATCTGGTAACCATTACTTCCCCCTCTTGCTACTCTCTACTGTCATTAATCTTTGGATATTTCACTGTCCCTTGTTGAGTTTTCTTAACCCTTTCCCACACCTTTGAAAAGAGCCCATTCATTAAACTCTCCTCCATTACTTCATTTGAGTATTTGCTATCTCTTTCTCGCCAGGACCCCAATTAATACACATAGCAGAAAACTTAATAAAAAATGTGCAAAATTTATATTAAGAAGCTTTAAAACACTAGTAATGGACACAAAAATGAGCATGAAAAAATGTAAAAACATACCATATTCTTGAATAGGAAAAATCAACCTAATAAAGGTGCAAATCTCCATTAATTAGTCCATAATTTTAAACTGATTCTAGTAAAAATACTAGCGATACTTATAACTAAAGAAGCCAATCTTAAAGTTTATATTAAAATATAACAAGCAAAAATAAACAGGAAAATTCTGAAAAAAAGAGAGTAACATGGAAGAACCAGCCCTACTGGTTATAAGTTAAAAGATACAATATCAAGAATAACACAGTTCCTGCTCAAAAACTGATTTAAAAATTCATTAAAATAAAAAAGAAAGTTCAAACATAGACCTAAGTATATGAAATACTTTAGTATGTCATAAGAGTGTTTCAAATGTTGAAAAAGATAAATCGTTCAATAAATGATTTGGGGACAATCCAAACATTCACTGAAAAAAGTAGTCTTCCTTCTCTTTTTTTATTTTCCTTTTCTTTTTACAGATTTATTGAGGCATAACTGATAGACAAAAAAGCTGCACATATTTAATGTATACAATTTGATGAGTCTGAATACATGCGTACAACTATGATATCATCACTACAATCAAGGTAATAAACATATCCATCACCTCCAAAAGTTTCCTTGTGTCTAGTTTTTTTTTTTCTGTTTTTTGGGTTTTTTTGTTTTTGTTTGGAGTAGAACATAGTATGAAATCCATCCTCTCAAATTTTTAAGTGCACGATACTATTTTGTTAACTACAGGCGCTACGTTGTACAGCAGATTTCTAGAACTTACTCAGCTCGTATAACTGTAACTTTATACCTAGTGAACAACAACTGCCCCTCTTCTCTTCGCCCATCCCCTGGCAACCACAATTCCATTAATATTTTTTGCTTCTATAAATTTGACTATTTTAGATAGCTCATGGAAGTGGAATCATGGAGTATTTGTCCTTCTGTGACTGATTTATTTCACTTAGCGTAATGGCTTTCAGGTCCATCCATGCTGTTGTAAATGGTAAGATTTCCTTCTATTTTTAAGACTGAATGATATTCCATTGTATGTATATACCACATTTTCTTTCTTTATTCATCTGTTGATGGAAATTTGGGCTGTTCCCATATCTCGGCTATTGTGAATAGCTACAGTGAACATGGGAGTACTAATATCTCTTTGAGATTCTGCTTTCAATTCTGGGTATCCAAATACATACCCAGAAGTGGGATTGCTGAATCATCCAGTAGTTCTATTTTTAATTTTTTAGGAACATCCATACTATTTTCCTTTTCTTAATCTCAGTTAATTTGGGCTTCCTATCCCTTTTTCCTGAGGTGTGTTTAAATTCTGTGGCACCTAAGCATCAAAAGAAGATCATCTGATCCTGTGGGTCATCTGAGCCTAGTGGCATTTATTACGTGTCCATTGCCTCCTTCTGGTCCTTAGTACAGGCAGGGAATATCGAGACATGCCTCATCCCTGTCTGCATGGCTCCTTCAGGTCCAACACAATCTCTGCTACTACTGGGAGACTTCTAAGGGTTAAGACTTTTTCTACATCAATATCATATTGGGGTACAGGACATCTGTGTGATTGTCTAAGGTGCCACATTTCCTCTAAAATATGGTACCTTCAAAGAATGGCTGTGCTAAGTGTTCTTAGTGGTCCTATATATGTATACTTTTAATGGTTAAAGTATTATTAGGGTCTAAGTTTATAAAGATCAAAACTGGGCAGCACGAGTGTGTAAGTAGAATCCAATAAGGAAACAGAAACAGATGACATCTTGCCATCTCTCCAGTGCTCTTCCTAAGGAGCAAGGCAGAGATACCTTTAATCACAGATACTACAAATTCATTTGAAATGTTTGTATCTGCTGGAGAAGATCTACCCTGCTCTTATCCCCAGCTCTGCCTTTTTATTTCCTTGGGACCTTAGCATTTTGGAAAATAAATGCCAGGGAGAGAATGAAAACCAATTTGATTTCACCAAACCTTCACCTTCCACATTCCTATCCAAGCAATGAGCACAGAATAGCATATACACTTAAATAAAGGAAAGGGCAAAAGAGTGAAGGCAAATATGAGGGTGGTGGAGGGAGAGCTGGGATTTCAAAAATCTACAAAATGCCATATTTATAATATAAAAAGATCCTTTAAAAGGACACTGAATGTCACAAGAAAACCAACTAAAAAATCAACTGCTTCACTTGACAATAATAATACATAAGCACATTTAAGAATGAAAGAGAGAAAACAGAAAGATTAAATTTTTTGCTTATTTTGGGCTTTGCTGGGGAATTCATTTGGGTGACTTCCACTACAAACTTATGTTTCCATTTAGACATACTGAAGTACTTCATTGAACCTACTGCAAAAACCATTCTCAACTAACACCCTCCCTTTTATTCTCCTTCCCTTTATTTGTCCCTCAGGAAGAAATTCTCCTCCCCATTTATGTTCTTACCCCAAAACGCCACCACTAGGATCTTGATTCAATCAAAGACCCTCCCAGCATTTCTAATGGCTCCTTTCTCTTCTCATGCTAACATGCTCAGACTTCTGCTCTTCAGCCCATCCCATATGTGTATTCTAGATTCATCTTTACCAAAACCTCACTGTTCTTTTTTGACTATGAAATATAGCAGGTACCTCTTACTTTAAGATTCAAGCACTTCAAAATATGGCACTTTAAGAAAAAGGTCATGCTAAGTGTTCTTAATGGTCCTATATGTGTATGCCACTAATGATTAAAGTATTATTGGGTTCTAGGTTTATAAAGGTCAAAGACCAGCAGCACAGTGTATAAGTCAAGATTCAACCAGGAATCAGAAACCACTCTGAATATTTAAATCAGAGGGAATTGTGTGTAGGAAACTGATAACACAAGTGAGGCAAAAGCTGAGAAGCCAAATAAAGCTTCTGGTTGATACCAGCAGGCTTGAGGAACCAAAGGAGGAGGTGGTGTTACAGGAGCTCCAGGGCTGGGTCACCCAGGAGAACCTGGAACCATGGCAACCATTATCATAGACAGCAGGAGCCACAGAGGAGATGCAGGCACTGCCAGAAATCCCACCTGGGGCAAAGAGATAGAGGGAAAATGCCCCATTTCCCAGTGTATTTCCATCCCCTCATACCCTAGTCATCTATCTTGCCTTCTTTCTGTAACCTTACTCTTGCCCTGCAGCCCTGACCTTTAGACTGCTCCCCTATTCTGGACTTGGCTCATGTGGCCCTCACATCCCTATATCTCCAGCACTTCTTGCTACTCCAGATCCTGGCCCACCCTCACAGTACCACCAGTTCAGCTCTCAAGACCTTGCCTGAGTGAGTTTTCTGATACATGCAAATGAGAGACTCCTGATCCAATTCACAAACATCAATGCGGTCTGTCATCTGTTCCATAAATCTTACATTTTGTGCCTAAGAATAATGATGTCTTTTCTTTTACTTTCTCATTTTCTATTCATTTTCATCAGCAGCACTATCGGTTGACATTCTTTTTGGAGTTACTGTTCATAGAGAAACATAGTTTTAATACTTCATCAGACATTATGTTCATAAGAACAGATAGAAATAATATAACTCCTGTGAACTAGAAATGCTGCACAGTCTTCTAGGTCTAAAACAAAAGGAAAACACATTCACAAGCTGAGCGAAGGGGACATCAGTGGACCCCATCGTGAGGCATCAGGACACTAGATTTGGCAGTTTGGCACAGTGAGTATATATACGGGCTTTGAGCCAGGCAGACATGTGACCATCTTAAGCCTCAGTTTCTTCATCTGTATATGGACATTTTACTAGTCCGTCTCTTATGGAGCTGCCATATTAAATGAGATAATTCCTGTAACAGAATATTCAAAGTTCCTTGCACATACTGAGACCAATAAAATGTCAGCTTTTTTTTTTTTTTATTCCTACTAGAAATGGCAGAGGCTGATAATAGATGGAAGTTGACATTACCCAACACAGAAAATAAGTGAAGCATGAATTTATGGAATTGTTGGTCAAAATATATGTCTGTCATTTTTGACAAATTGCTGAAGGGAATCATAAGTACTATAGACCAGTGACTCTAACTTTAGTACCAGAAAATCTGGCAGACTAATAAACTACTAAATATACAAAGAGAGATGTGTATACATACACACAGGTACAGACATAACTTGGAGATAATTTCAGGTTTGGTTCCAGACCACCACCATAAACAGAATATCCCAATAAAGGGAGTCATGCAAGTTTTTTGGCTTCCAAGCATATAGAAAAGTTATGTTTACACTATACTATAGTCTATTAAGTGTGCAATAGCATTATGTCTAAAAACACAATGTACATACTTTAATTAAAAAATGCTTTACCACTGGGACTTCCCTGGTGGCGCAGTAGTTGAGACTCCACACTCCCGACACAGGGGGCCCAAGTTTGATCCCCATTCCTGGAACTAGATCCCACATGTATGCTGCAACTAAGAGTTTGCATGCCACAACTAAGGAGCCAGTGAGCCACAACTAAGGAACCTGACTGCTGCAACTAAGGAGCCCACGAGCCACAACTAAGGAGCCCATCTGCTGCAAATAAGACCTGATGCAACCAAATAAATAACAAATAAATAATTTTTTTTAAATGCTTTCCTTCTAAAAACATTCTAACCATCTGAGCCTTCAACGAGTTGTAATCTTTTTGCTGGAGGAGAGTCTTGCCTCCATGTTGAGGGCTGCTGACTGATCAGGGTTGCTGAAGGTTAGGATGACTGTGGTAATTTCTTAAAATAAGACAACAATGAAGTTTGCCACATTGATTGACTCTTCCTTTCACAAATGAATTCTCTGTAGGCATGCAATGCTGTTTGATAGTATTTTATCCACAGTAGAATTTCTTTCAAAATTACAGTCAATCCTCTCAAACCTTGCCACTTCTTTATCAACTAAGTTCACAAAATATTCTATACCCTTTGTTGTCATTTCAACAATCTTCATAGCATCTTTGCCAGGACTAGATTCCATCTTAAAATACTACTGTCTTTACTCATCCATAAGAAGCAACTCCTCATCCATTAAGGTATTATCATAAGATTGCAGCAATTCAGTCACATCTTCAGGCACTACTTCTAATTCCAGTTCCCTCGCTAGTTTCACCACATCTGCAGTTACTTCCTCCATTGAAATCTTGAACCCCTCAAAGTCACCCAGGAGGGTTGGAATCAACTTCTTCCTAACTCCTGTTAATGTTGATATTTTGACCTCTTCCCATGAATCATGAGTTTTCTTAATGATATCTAGAATGATGAATACTTTCCAGAAGGTTTTCAATTTACTTTGCCCAGATCCATCAGAGGAATCGCTATCTATGGCAGCTATAGAATTACAAAATGTACTTCCTGAAAAATAAGACTTGAAAGTTGAAATTAATACTTGGTCCATGGGCTGCAGAATGGATGTTGTGTTAGCCGGCATGAAAACAACATTAATCTCATTATACATCTCCATCAGAGCTCTTGGGTAACCAGGTGCATTGTAAATGAGCAGTAATATTTTGAAAGAAATCTTTTTTTCTGAGCAATAGCTCTCAACAGTGGGCTTGAAATATTCAGTAAACCATGTTGTAAACAGACATGCGGTCATCCAGGCTTTGTTGTTCCATTTATAGAGCAAAGGCAGAGTATATTTAGCACAATTCTGAAGGGCCCTAGAATTTCAGAATGACAAATGAGCATTGGCTTCAACTTAAAGTCACCAGCTGCATTATCCCCTAACAAGAGAGTCAGCCTGTCCTTTGACGCTTTGAAGCCAGGCATTGACTACTCCTCTCTAGCTATGAAAGTCCTAGATGGCATCTTCTTCCAAAAGAAGGCTGTTTTGTCTACAATGAAAATGTGTTGCTAAGTGTAGCCATCTTCATTAATTATCTGAGCTAGAGCTTCTGGATAACTTGCTGCAGCTTCTACATCAGCACTTGAGGTTTTATCTTGCACTTTGATGTTATGAAGACAGCTTCTTTCCTTAAACTTCATGAACCAACCTCTGCTAGCTTCAGATTTTTCTTCTGCAGCTTCCTCTCCTCTCTCAGCACTCACAGAATTAAAGAGACTTAGGGCCTTGCTCTGGATTAGGCTTTGGCTGAAGGGAATGTTGTGGCTAGTTTGGGTCTTCTATCTAGACCACTAAGACTTTCTGCACATCAGCAATAAGGCTGTTTCACTGTCTTATCATTCATGTCTTCAGTGAAGCAGCACTTTTAATTTCCTTCAAGAACTTTTCCTTTGCATTCAGAACTTGGCTAACTGTTTGGTGCAAGAGGCCTAGCTTTTGGCCTATCTCGGCTTTCAACATGCCTTCTTTCACTTGAACATTTAGAGGCCATTGTAAGGTTATTAACTGGACTAATTTCAATATTGCTGTGTCTCAGGGAATAGGGAGGCCTGAGGAGAGGGAGAGAGACGGGGAATGGCAGTCGGAGGAGCAGTCAGAACACACACAACATTTATCGATTAAGTTCACCGTCTTAGGGACTTTCCTGGCAGTCCAGTAGTAAGACTTCACCTTCCAATGCAAGGGGTGCAGGTTCGATCCCTGGTCTGGGAGCTAAGATCCCACATGCCTCGCAGCCAAAAACCAAAACATAAAACAGAAGCAATATTGTAACCAATTCAATAAAGACTTTTAAAATGGTTCACATCAAAAAAAATCTTAAAAAAAAAGAAGTTCACCGTCGTATATGGGCACGGTTCGTAGTGCCCCCAAACAATTACAATAGTAACATCAAAGATCACTGATAGCAAATGTAATAATAATGAAAGAGTTTGAAATATTGTGAGAATTACCAAAATGTGACACAGAGACACGAAGTGAGCAAATGCTGTTGGAAAAATGGCACCAACAGACTTGCTCAATGCAGGGTTGCCACAAAACTTCATTTTGTGAAATATGCAACATCTGTGAAGCACAATAAAGCAAAGCACAATGAAACAGGGTGTACCTGTATACCTACAGATTTGAAACCACCTAAAAAATTAACATAAATCCTCCCTGACCTCAACTGTTACTAACAAGTAACCATATATTTAATCCCACATGAAAATATATTACAACACTTGTAAAGTACTTAATTATAGATGCAAGGATAATTTACAGCAGAATGTATGTGCACGAAATGCAAGTCTGAGCCCACAAGTCACATGTGCAAGAGATAGAATTTTATTTTTCTGGAATTCAGTTCATTATCTATTTCAAACTCGCATTCAGAAACTAAATCTCATGCAATACAAAGCCCTCCAGCCACCCCACAACTACCTCCCCTCCACTGGAGTGAGGAGACGAAAGCAGCATCAGTAACAGTTCCCCTAGTAGCCATAGCAGAGCCTGAAATGAAAGGAAAACTAGGTAATACTGACCTTGTGTTCACTTAAATTTTTGACATTTTTTTCACCATGCACTTTTATGTTAATTTTGAGTTTTCATATATTGCATTAAAATATTATTTATCTTGATTAGTGAGTTCTTTGGTACCCCATTAAATTTTGCACCCAACGTGGGTGACTCACATGTTCCACCCTAGTCTCAAACCTTCTTCTTTCACCCTGAGATCAAGTTTAAGTTCCAGGAGCTTATATAGTTGTGAAGGGTGAAGAGAGTAGGCTGGAGATGTAGGGTTGTCGTCTATCGAAACCAGCATTCTTTGAGATGCGTTTCTGGCAGGTCATTTGGCCTCAACTTCAAGACCCTTCAAAACTGGCCCTTATTCAATCACTTCCATGCCCACTCCAAGTTGCTCAGAAAACATTCATCTGCAATTCCATATCACTCTGGGGCTTCAGGTCAATTATTAGGGTTGTCTGAGATACTTTACCACCTCTGTCCTACTCTTGCATGCAGAGAAATTGTTCTACTCCTCTGCATGGCACAAAAAGATAGGCAGGAGCCCTGGGTGGTTGACTGAAGCCCATCTTCCTGGACACATCACACCACAAATTTTACACTTGATGTGTAATTTCAGAATATGTCCAGTCCTTGGCAGTCCATCTACTTTCCCAGGCTCCCCCTGGGAATGGAGGCACTTGTCCAGAGGGTGCTGATAAATGTTTAACAACCAGTTCTCCAAGGTGGGATGGAAGAGCATTTGCCAATTTTCAGAAAGGAACACTCTCACCAGGGCTGATTTCAAGTCACCCGTGTAATACCAACAAGCTCACTCTACTCCTAAAAATGTGACAACTGGCTCTCAGAAGCAGGGATAAAGCAGACCCTGCACACTACAGCACAGGTCTCCTCAATTTCAGAGCCCCCAAAGCCTATCCAAGATCTCTGTCATTCTAGGGTTAAGGGCAAAGAAGGCAAAAAAGCAAGTGTTAGCCTCCAGTTTTCAGTGACAGTCTCATATCTAATCTCTTATTTGCCTTCTCACCTTCTTTCTTCTCTGGCCAAGAAAAATAAGGAGCAGAAAGAACAACACTTTATCTAATCTTCCAAATCCATTGACTACTGGAAACAGAAATAGATTAGTCAAGAATTTACCTCTTTTGTAATCTGATTTATCTGTGTTGTCCCTTCCCTACGGCAATGTAGGCAGAATATCTAATTGTTGAAATGGAGAAAACTGGATTTAGGAAATGTTAAAGGAAAAAGTATCAGTTTACATCTCAACACATATTATTCCACCACATAGTCAAAATAATCTCCAAAGATAAGTGAAATAATAATCTCTTATTTAACAACTTACAGTTTACTTGTTCATGTTGACCTGAAACAAACAGACTATCAGATGTTTCTCCAGCAAAGATGGGTTTATTCAAGATCAGCGGAGAATTGCAGTTTGGAGTCTGCAACCATAGTGAGCCACATGCAAGTGCCCACATGGCAAGGGAAATTTTAAAGAGGGGAAAAGGGAGTTGGAAAGGCTATAGTGTTCCCGGTGAATTTGAGGTTCTTGATGTCTCGCCGCAGAAAAAATTCAGTGAGAGACAAAGTGATAGGTAAGAAGTGGATTTATTGAGAGAGTATTTAGAAAGAAACACACGCCACAGGCAGAGTGTGGGCCATCTCAGAAGGCAAGAGAGCCTCGAAATATGGCGTGGTTAGTTTTTCTGGGCTGGATAATTTCATAGGCTAATGAGTGGGAGGATTCTTCTGATTATTTCAGGTAAGGGGCGGAGATTTCCAGGAATTGGGCCACTGCCCACTTTTTGGCCTTTTATGGTTAGCCTTAGAACTGTCATGGTGCTAGTGGATGAGTCATTTAGCATGCTAATGTATTACAATGAGCGTATAATGGGGCTCAAGTTCTACTGGTAGTCAAATCTTCCACCATCTTGCATCTAGTTAATCCTAACCAGTTTTTGTCATGTCCTATGGCTATGTCATTCTTTTAAAGGTTGTGCCCTGCCTCCTTCCCTCCTGTTTCATTAGGCTACAAATAATCCATGGCTTTTCATTGGCTGAGTCCTTGACAGGAAAGAAGTCTCTCTTCTTCCTGCTGGGCTCTGCTATCATCACAGGGTGTGAGAACTCCTTCTTCTGGTCTCTCAACTCTATTTAATTGAGGTTTCTGCTTAATAATTTTTTTGCATGCAACACAGATTTATTGCATGCTATTACAAGCTCACTAAGTGTCAGGGTTTACGCTAGGTACTAAATATATAAAGATGAGTAAGTCTGGCTAATCTTTAGGAGTTCACAAACCTCACAGACATTCTCTAGAGTATTGGTTAAAATTAAATATATATATATATATATATTCCCATATATATTTGATTGCAAACCATATATGCATATAAATTATATAAACTATATGCATACCACATAATAAATACATATATACACTATATATACACATAAACTTAGGTGTTAAAACAAAAGCAAACAAACGACAAAAAAAAAAAAACAAGAAAATGACTTATTGTAAATCCACCTTTACAGAGGGGTAAGGAAGAGCTTTGTGCTCAAGAAGAGGCTTCTAGATGTTGGCAATATTCTATTTCTTGATCTAAGTGGTACTTACATTGAGGTTCCTTAATTGGTACTATACATCTATAGTTTCATGTTATTTTGATTATGTTATTTTCTTATTTTAAATGCCCCGCTAGTGGTTTTGCTAGTTGACTATGTCAAGAATTTTTCTTTTCATGTCTCATATTTTTAGTCCTAAGCATAATCACTTTCTAGGTTTCCCAGCAAGCTGAGTTTCTAATATTCCTGAGGGTGGTTGTTTTGGGGACAGTATCTTTGTGTTTTTTTCCTAACAGCTTTATACATTTAGCCCTCATTTTCTTTTCTAAACAGAAATGGATATGTTTTATCCTTCTCACCAACAGGATGTTAAATTAAATTGTGCTGGGATCAGTTTTCATGATGGCCCAATATTGAACAAAGAGGTACTTTCTTGTAGATGAATTTTAAAAAACTCTAGGGTATGTGAAATCACCAGCAACTGAAGATAGACAACAATCCTGCTTTTTCATAGGACGAGGACTGGGGCTGGGATCTCAATTCAGACCTATGAACAGAGGAAGCTTGAACCAGCAAGACCCCAGGAATCAAGGTTTGGGGCAAGGATATTCCATAAACTAAAAGGGAGCAACAAAAGGAAAATCTGCAAAAATTTCTTAAGGTCTCAGACCAGAGAGTACTGCCTACATGTTCAAAAGGCTCATAGCAGATTAGTATTAGTAAGTAGCTCATACTCAGCTACTTACTAATTATGGGACCTGAAGCAACTCACTCCACCTCTGAGCTTGCTTCCTCACCCGTAAAAAAGGGAATAATAACAGTAACTACTTTGGGGGATGTTTATAGGCCTATGATGATGTATGTTGAACGCTCTGTACATGTAAGAGTACATGATTACAGAAATATATTCATTTTAACAAAATTATACAGTAAAATAATTTGGATGTTACCTAGATTTATTTTGTTAGCATTTTATTGTGGAAACTCCCTAATCCAGTAACGTATTTATTATCCAGGGACAGACATTTTGTGTATAACCTAAGATTGTCTAATGGCTAGTGCTAAAAGAAACAAGCAGTTACAACCAATTGACGGATTCCATCTAGAACATACAATTTGAAATATTTATGTCAATAAATATAATTGAGCATAAAAATATTATTTTTAATGTGCTCTGAGTGCACATTGTAACATATATTTCTAAAAATACACAAAGGTACTCAAACCACATGTGTGGAAGACATAAGGGAACTTTTATCTTCTATTCTTTTGCCTGTGCTTTCATGTCTCAGGCCTTCATAACCTCTCAGAAAAAGCTCTACATCTTGTAAGGACAGTAGAGGGGTCACAGAGCCATCAATTAAGTGACAGGAACTGGATCTCAGAAACCCTTCTCTCAGTCCTTGAGCTAGACTAACTTCACTCTAACTCTCAACAATTAGTGTGTCCAGACTACATGGATTTTGCTACCTAATTTTCCAAAATAATGGTTGAGGGAAATTTTAAAACTCCTGACTATTTGTCCCTGACTCATATACTCTCACCTAGGAAACTGCCCGGGGCAGGTTCCATTCCTCACTATTACCATATAAATGGGAAATTCAATTTCCTTCACTACAGCTACTTACTCATTACCTCCCTGCTCCCTTCCACCATCACACTGACACTTCTCCCATCCAGCCCCCGGACATTAGTTCCAGGGATTCCCTCAAATCCCAACTCTTTACACAATATTTGGAATTGCACATGATTCCAATGCAAGAAAATGGTAGGAGTCCCCTCCCACTACTACCACAGTCTGATGACCCCCTCCCCAGTTTTTACCTTAGTAGTAAACCAAATAACCACCCCCCCCGATTAAAAAAAAAATTCCCTTCATCAATCAATCAACAAATGCTACTTCAATAGAGAGATCTCTTAAAAGAAATTTTAGGACTTTAAAAAAGCATGAATTAGCCAAGAACTACTGAATATATTTCGGAATTACAGATTCCTGGCAGTGTATACTATGCCAAGTCTTTATGCCGAGATTCCATCTTAGCTTAGAATGGATTCTCCATTCTGTGAAGATTAAGGTCGGCATCAATGAATGGGATATTGTCGGTCTTATTGGAATAGACTTGGGGGAAAATAAAACTGTCACATCTGTTCTTTTCTAAAGCCCTACGTACTTTCTGCCTGACAGAGTAGAACATGCATGATACTTTCAAGCTTTTAGGCTGCAAGAGAGAGGTCCACCACAGACCTCACTGAGGACTGATTAAAGGTTTATGATGTTATATTTGGCATTGCAAGGAAACCAAAGCTAAATTGATAAAGTTCTTTATAAGAACTTTATCAGCAAAGCAGTTGAAAACCCCCAAAGAAGAACATTCCATCACTGTAGTTATGTTCAGGTCTGTTTTGTTCACTTTTGTATTGTAGCTCTATTGTCTGGCAGAGTACTTGATATATAATTAATATATAATAAATATTTGTTGAATTAAAAGAAAATGCTACTTCATTACCCCAGTCAATCAACCAATCATTGACCGCTCAACAACTGCTGCTTCATTACATCACTACAGTTCTTACTATTTTACTTAATCCCCCGTTCACCCCTCAGTCCTAACTAATTTCTCCTCACTCAACCATCCACCAGAAGGAATCTCCCCGACAACCTGTGTGGAGTAGATTTCTCTCTAGACTATCTCAGTACTCCATCATACCACCATTCAATTGTTTCTTAATCCTTATCCCAATATAATTGTTTAATGTTTCTTGCTTAGTGTTAATACTTTTTTTTGGTTTATAATCCCATAAGATATTTTGAGCCCCACAGGGGCAGGATCTTGTCTGCCTATTCCACCTCTTTGCTCCAGCACCTGAACCAATGCCTGACACATAGTCTGTCAAAAATAGGAAAGGGTCGGGCTTTCCTGGTGGCGCAGTGGTTGAGAGTCCGCCTGCCGATGCAGGAGACACGGGTTCGTGGCCTGGTCCGGGAAGATCCCACATGCCGCGGAGCGGCTGGGCCCGTGAGCCATGGCCGCTGGGCCTGTGTGTCCGGAGGCTGTACTCCACAACGGGAGAGGCCACAGCAGTGAGAGGCCCGCGTACCGTAAAAAAAAAAAAAAAAAATGAACAGCAATAGCAGTAGGCAGAGTATTGGCAATTTTGCCCAGTTCCCTGAGCCCAAGTCCTACAGGGTGACACCGACAGGGCCAGATGATACCTGCACACACAGTTGGGTTGTGGTATAAGACATGAACCCTGAGTGTAGAGATTCCAAAAGTCTTATAATGGGCAGTAAACATGCCTGCCCTTCACTCCAGAGGGAGACATGATCTCTATCTTCCAAAGCCATTCAATATATGAACATCCATGAAGGATATTCTGGGACAAAGGGCAGTCAGTGCCTCTCTTGTAAGATGTGTAGGAACACAAGAGACCCATAAAAATTGTCTGCCAACAAGTAGTGGATCAGAAAATATTTGTTGATTGAATGAATAAACGAACTAGAGCACCAATCCAGCATACATGGTAGAATTAAAAATATAAAATAAAAAATAAATAAAATAAGATAATTGTTTTAAATAAAATAATAAAATAAAATAGGAAGTCTCCGTTTTTTTATTTCCAAAGACCCTTCCTTACCCAGTGGTACGCTGGCAAAGATTTAGCAACCAACGCTTCATTTTGCAGCATTTCTCAGTTTTCTTGGTAAGAACATTCCCAACGTGACCAGTTACAGGCTACTGATGTCCCTGATTGCAGAGTTGTGAGAGACACACAGCAGCACACTGTTAGCTAGTATTTTCACCATACAAATACTAAACATGTAAATCACCTCAACAAGTGATTTTACTATCAGTAACGTAGTAAAATTGTAGTAAAATAATTAGGGAGTGATGAGTTTTGAGCATGTATTATTTTAGTTTTAAAAACAATTTAATTTTAAGTTTATATGGTTTAATTTTTAATAACATCTTTAACAACTGGCTCACAAAATTCTTGAAAATGTAACACTTGGCTCTTGTGAGTGGGTATGATCAAGCTCCAATACACCGCAGCCCGTATTGTTGTTATTTCCTATCCCTCCCTGTCTTTGGTGTCACTCTGATTCCTCCAGCCCCTTTATGTACCTTATTTCCAGATCTTCTGTTTCTCTTAAACTGGGCTTCTCATCCTGTTCTTCAAGGCTGAGCTCTGCCTCACTTCCTTTACTACCTTCGCCTGACCCTACTCCCAAAAACCTTCAGGTCTGTACTTCACAACTGCCAGCCCCTCTCCCGCTAACACTAACACATACATCATACCAGCCAATGGAAGCCCCCCACAACTCCGCCACCCCCAGGGAGGGGTCCAGGGATTCCACGTAGCCTTCATCAGTAATCATGTCCATAGCAGGGGAGACCACCACTGGATTCCCAACTGATACCTTTCAAGGCATTTTCTCATGGAATCATTGTCACAACTTTTTGTTAGGCTCTTTTGGTGCCATATTTTAAGTACCTCATGTATTCTAATTGGGATTTATAAACAAATCAGAGATGCTGATATCTCTTCTTATATGAAAGATGCATTTGGACTTCCTAACTTAGAAAGGAACTTGGAAAACATATTCAAATAGAAGACTACTTGACGTATATTTGCTTTATAGAACTATGTCCACCAGAGGGCAGCAAAAAATTTTATATGTGAATAACATTCACTCAATGCAGAAATTGAGAACACACCTGTATTATTACTTGCTAAATAGAAAGCCATTAGAGTCCTAGACAGCAACATTACTTCAAGTTTATGTGGCAATAAATAAATAAATAAATAGGAGACCTTATTTCTTAAGACTAAAAAAAAATCATGAATGCATGAATATTCCTATTTATTTTTTGAGAATTTCAATACTATGAAGAAATATCATGATAAAGCTCAAATTTCATTTTTTACTTCAAAGCCTCAATGCAGTAGTCCCCTTTATCCACATTTTTGCTTCCCATGATTTCAGTTACCTTTAGTCAACTGTGGTCTGAAAATATTAAATGGAAAATTCTAGAAAACAACAATTCGTAAGTTTTAAATTACAGCCATTCTGAGTAGCATGATGAAATCTCTCACCATCCCACCCAGGAAGGGAAACATCCTTTTGTCCAGGGTATCCACACTGTATACACTACCCGCCCATTACTAGAGGAAAAAACATAGTATATATATATGATTTGTTACTATCCACAGTTTCAGGCATCCACTGGGGGTCTTGGATATCCCACGGATAGGGAAGGACTACAGCATTAACTTTCTTAGTAGTTGAATCTCCAGGTGGTTACTCACAGATCCATTTAACATATATTATTTGCACACTTATCATGTTCAAAACATTGTGCTAGCAATCACCACTTCTGAGGCATAACTTGAGGAATACAGAAATGATTGCCTGTCTGTATTAGGCAGAGTTCTCCAGAGAAACAGAACCAACAGGAGATACATATGTGTATAAAGAAATTTTTTTTTTATGAATTTGCTCATGCAATTATGGAGGCTGGAAGTCTGAAACCTGTAGGGCAGGCTGGCAGGCTGAAAATTCAGGCAGGAGTTGATGGTGCAGTCTAGGAAACCTCAGCCTTTGCTCTTAAGCCCTTCAGCTGGCTGGATGAGGCCCATCCACATTATAAAACTTAATGTCCTTTACATAAAATAAGCTGAATGTAGATATTAACAACATCTACAAAATGCCTTCACAAAAACACCAAGTTTAGAGTTTAATAACTGGTTACGATAGCCTAGCCAAGTTGACCTATAAAACTAACCATCACATTGCTCCAAAACATTTCCCCTGTCCAAGGGCCATGTCCCAGAAATGCCATCCTTGGAAAACTGTGCTTTGAGTCATGAATTGCTCTTCCCAGATACCTTCTAAAATGCATATATCCTTGCTGGGTAAATACACCTATTTAGACACTAATGTGTGTCTGCCAGGTTATCACATATGTTTCTCCAGACGAGAAAGTCTGTGGCATTCTGTAAGCACAGAGTAGCAGGAGGTTCTGATATGCTAAAAAGAAACCTGTGATTTATCATCAACAACCACCAATATCCTAATTTTACATACAACTTCCCCTCCTCAAAAGAGCTGGTGTTCTTGGTATGGTGTAAGAAACTACATATTTGTTGATTTTAGAAACTGCATCCACCTTGTAACCCAGCAACTAAACAACTACAGCATGATGCTTCACTCCCTAACTCTTGTTCAATGTGACATGCAAAGTTTCAGTTCAAAGTACTTTGCTTAACAAAATCCAACAGCACATTAAAAGCATCATACACCATGTTCAAGTGGGTTTTTTCTGAGGGATGCAAGGATTCTTCAATATGCGCAAATCAATCAATGTGATAAACCATACTAAAAAATTGAAGAAGAAAAACCATATGATCATCTCAATGGATGCAGAAAAAGCTTTCAACAAACTTCAACACCCATTTACGATAAAAACCCTCCAGAAAGTAGGCATAGAGGGAGCTTACCTCAACATAATAAAGGCCATATATGACAAACCCACAGCCAACATCATTCTCAATGGCAAAAAACTGAAACCATTTCCACTAAAATCAGGAACAAGACAAGGTTGCCCACTCTCACCACTCTTATTCAACATAGTTTTGGAAGTTTTAGCCACAGCAATCAGAGAAGAAAAAGAAAAAAAAGGAATCCAAATCAGAAAAGAAGAAGTAAAGCTGTTACTGTTTGCAGATGACATGATACTATACATAGAGAATCCTAAAGATGCTACCAGAAAATTACGAGAGCTAATCAATGAATTTGGTAAAGTAGCAGGATACAAAATGAATGCACAGAAGTCTCTTGCATTCCTATACACTAACGATGAAAAATCTGAAAGAGAAATTAAGGAAACACTCCCATTTACCATTGCAACAAAAGGAATAAAATACCTAGGAATAAACCTACCTAAGGAGACAAAAGACCTGTATGCAGAAAACTATAAGACACTGATGAAAGAAATTAAAGATGATACAAACAGATGGAGAGATATACCATGTTCTTGGATTGGAAGAATCAACATTGTGAAAATGACTATACTACCCAAAACAGTCTACAGATTCAATGCAATCCCTATCAAACTACGAATGTCATTTTTCACAGAACTAGAACAAAAAATTTCACAATTTGTATGGAAACACAAAAGACCCCAAATAGCCACAGCAATCTTGAGAAAGAAAAACGTAGCTGGTGGAATCAGGCTCCCTGACTTCAGACTATACTACAAAGCTACAGTAATCAAGATAGTATGGTACTGGCACAAAAACAGAAAGATAGATCAATGGAACAGGATAGAAAGCCCAGAGGTAAACCCACACACACATGGTCACCTTATCTTTGATAAAGGAGGAAAGAATATATAATGGAGAAAAGACAGCCTCTTCAATAAGTGGTGCTGGGAAAACTGGACAGCTACATGTGAAAGAATGAAATTAGAACACTCCCTAACACCGTACACAGAAAACTCAAAATGGATTAAGACCTAAATGTAAGGCAGGACACTATCAAACTCTTAGAGGAAAACATAAGCAGAACACTCTATGACATAAATCACAACAAGATCCTTTTTGACCCACCTCCTAGAGAAATGGAAATAAAAACAAAACTAAACAAATGGGACCTAATGAAGCTTAAAAGCTTTTGCACAGCAAAGGAAACCATAAACAAGACCAAAAGACAACCCTCAGAATGGGAGAAAATATTTGCAAACAAAGCAACGGACAAAGGATTAACCTCCAAAATTTACAAGCAGCTCATGCAGCTCAATATCAAAAAAACAAAAAACCCAATCCAAAGACCTAAATAGACATTTCTCCAAAGAAGACATACAGATTGCCAATAAACACATGAAAGAATGCTCAACATCATTAATCATTAGAGAAATGCAAATCAAAACTATAATGAGGTATCACCTAACACTGGTCAGAACTGCCATCATCAAAAAAAATCTAGAAACAATAAATGCTGGAGAGGGTGTGGAGAAAAGGGACCCCTCTTGCACTGTTGGTGGGAATGTAAATTGATATAGCCACTATGGAGAACAGTATGGAGGTTCCTTAAAAAACTAAAAATAGAACTACCATATGACCCAGCACTCCCACTACTGGGCATACACCCTGAGAAAACCATAATTCAAAAAGAGTCATGTACCACAATGTTCTATTTACAACAGCCAGGACATGGAAGCAACCTAAGTGTCCATCAACAGATGAATGGATAAAGAAAATGTGGCACTGTGGCTTCCATGGTTGTGCAGTGGTTAAGAATCTGCTTGCCAATGCAGGGGACATGGGTTCAAGCCCTAGCCTGGGAAGATACCACATGCCATGAAGCAACTAAGCCCATGCGCCACAACTACTGAGCCTGCGCTCTAGAGCTCACGTGCCACAACTACTGAGCCCACGTGCCCAAACTACTGAAGCCCACACTCCTAGAGCCCATGCTCCACAACAAGAGAAGCCACTGCAATGAGAAGCCTGCGCACCATAACAAAGAGTAGCCCCAACTTGCCACAACCAGCGAAAGCCCACACATAGCAACGAAGACCCAACGCAGCCAAAATTAAAAAAACAAAAATTTAAAATGTGGCACATATATACAATGGAATATTACTCAGCCATAAAAAGACGTGAAACTGAGTTATTTGTAGTGAGGTGGATGGACCTAGAGACTGTCATACAGAGTGAAGTAAGTCAGAAAGAGAAAAACAAATACCGTATGCTAACACATATATATGGAATCTAAAAAAAAAAAAAAAGGGTTCTGAAGAACCTAGGGCAGGACAGGAATAAAGACGCAGACGTAGAGAATGGACTTGAGGACACAGGGAGGGGGAAGGGTAAGCTGGGATGAAGTGAGAGAGTGGCATGGACACATATACACTACCAAACGTAAAACAGATAGCTAGTGGGAAGCAGCCGCATAGCACAGAGAGATCAGCTCAGGGCTCTGTGTCCACCTAACGGGGTGGGATAGGAAGGGTGGGAGGGAGACGCAAGAGGGAAGAGATATGGGGATATATGTATACATATAGCTGATTCGCTTTGTTATACAGCAGAAACTAACACACCATCATAAAGCAATTATACTCCAATAAAGATGTTAAAAAAAAAAAAGAGTGCTTTGCTTACTGTACTTCAGTTAAAAGATTCACAGGCTTTCCCTGGCAGTCCTGTGGTTAAGACTCTGGGCTTTCACTGCAGGGGGCGTGGGTTCGATCCCTGGTTGGAGAACTAAGATCCTGCATGCCGTGCAGCGTGGCTTGGGGTGGCGAGGGGGGAGAAAGAAAAAAAAGATTCACAAAAAGAATGGATAACCTGACTCCAATGATGAGTCATTGGACTCCAAGATAAACCCAAAATGAGAAATATTCTAGTAAAAAGGGAAGAGTGTGTTTTTTAAAACTGTCAATGTCATAAAAGACTAAAATTAAAGACAAAGATTAAAAGACACTAAAGAGATATGACAAGTAAAATCAGTACATCACATCACCCTAAACTGGATGCTGTACTAGAGAGAAAAAAACTGCTACGAAGGACAGCGGTCAATTCACAGATTGGAACACAGACAGTGAATTGAATAGAGGTCAGGGTTGTTCTGCTTTTGTTTTAAGTTTCATAACTGTGCTATGATTATGTGGGGGAGTGTCATTCTTAAGAGGAGATTGGGTTTGCAAAAAAATGAATAATACATATATATGTGAAGAAAGAGCAAGAGATAAAGGAAATGGAACAAAATGTAGGCAAATCAGGGTAAGGGGCGTACAGGTATTCTTTGTGCTGTTCTTACAACTTTTATTGACTTGAAATTCTTTCCAAATCAAAACTTGTTTTAAAAGTTTACCACAATTAGTTATGCCCCTTTGTAAGAAATTCATTCATATGCTTTAAATTGATAGTGATATTGCTTCAAGAAATCAACCCATCAGGATTCTTTCTAACTCACATCATATCACTGTCCAGTATGAGTGGTGATGGGGGAGGGGAAGGCTCCCTCCTATGCCCGCAATTCAGGAACCAGGATCCTTCCCAACAGAGGCCCCACCCTCCTTTGGTTCCCTAGAGTCCTCTCCAATCAGCCAGGGAATAAAAGAGAATTGCACATGGATTGTTCTCTATGTGGCAATCTGGAAATTGTCCCATCTTTGTTGCTCACTTGCCATTGCCTAGAACACTCACATGGTGACACCTACCTGCAAGGAAGCCTAGAAAATGTGGTCTATCTGGGGGCTCAAGAAGACGATAATACTGGTGTTGGGGAGCACTAACAACTGACAAAATTAGCATCTTATTTTACAGAGATTCGGGGACACTTCATTGAAAAAAACAGAGAGAAGAAATAACCCCTTCTGAGAAAAGTGAGCACAGAAAATTACCTTGAGATCAAAAAAATCTTGAGATCAAAACTATGTCTATCTCTCAAACTCTTTCTCCCCATGGAGGATAAACAGTCAAGATGGTGGAGTAGAGTTGAAATTGGAGGCAACTTAATATCAGAAACTGAGTTTTTAAAAAATAGTCACAGAAGTTATTTTATATGTGTGCACCATGGCATTAACAATAGAAATACAGGGCCATGATGCCTGCAAAACTAGGTGGACACTCAGGGATGATGCACAAACCTGAGATGGGTTTCTCAGTGAGGAGGATTTACTCCTCCCATCTGCCTATCCATCCCCCTCTCCCCATTATTCTCCTTCCAGGAACATTTCCAATTATGTCTCTTTCACGAAATCTCTTTGCTCCAGATAACATTCATTTCTTTCAATTTGTCTCTTACTGCCTCTCTAGCTAACATGAAATGTTTTAGACTGTGCCAATTCTTTCTTCTGCGTTTAGAATAATTATTCAAGTTTCCAGAATATAGCTGGTCTCTATTTTGTATACCCTACACTTAGCCCAGTGTTGGGCCCATGAAAAGGGGTGAATAGATATTTGTCACTTGATTTGCTTCCATTTCTGGAGTTGGGTGAGAGGGGTGTCTCCTTAGAACACACAGATCTTAGTTGCTAAGAGGAAACTTATGAGTTCTCCTCCAGCATACTCTCAAACAAGGACCAGTCACACTTAATAAGTGACTGAGCATAGCCACTTTGAATAAAGTGTAAAAGACCATTCTTTTTATTTTTTTAAAGTCTTTATTGAATTTGTTACAATATTGCTTCTGCTTTATGCTTTGGTTTTTTGGCCTCAAGGCACGTGGAATCTTAGCTCCCTGACCAGGGATCGAATCTGCACCCCTTGCATTGGAAGGCGAAGTCTTAACCACTGGACCTCCAGGGAAGTCCCCAGACATTCTTTTTAATCACATTCACCTTTTTCCCCTTAAACTCCTCATGAAGACTTTGGTGATCTCTAAAAAAAAAAAAGATGGATATGGTCTAGGATCCCCAGACTGAAATGAGCATGGCAAAGCCAGTGTTCTGGACAAAGGACTGATTTCTATGTTTTGCTCCTCTGGGCCCCCAGTGCAGACAGCTGTTTTCAGGTAGTGTCTTCCCAATCCAGTCATTTACAACAACATGTGAAGCAAGCTTTAACTGAAGGACTTTGTGACAATAAAAGGGTTAATTTAAATGAAAAGGATCTGTATTATAAAATTTTAAAGTGACAATATTTTACTATACAGTTAACTAATAATAATATAAATATAATAATAATTATATACTGAATACAAATAACAAATGGCATACAGAGAATTCTAATATTAATTTCCAGTATTTTCCTCAGTACGTCTTGGGTGAAAATCCTTAGTCAAGGATGATTAACAGAATCATCACCAGGTTCAATTCAGGTCCGATTTCTCTTGTCTCCTGCTTATCCAATTTCTTCAACCCTTCTCTTGAAAGCCACACTGTTTGTGGTTTTACAGGCGTGCACCACAAGTCACTTCCTTCTAGCAGAATCGTTATTCTTACTATCTGCTCATGGGCTTGCTCAATGTTCCATTTAATATCTGCTCTTAATAGTTATGCTGTTAACATAGGTGTTTTCATTGCTTTCCACTATGCCTACACAATGCCTTCTGCCATTTGCCTCTGTTTTGAGCCATCTGTGTCCCATGGGGAACACTCACTTAGGGCATACTCTATGTTCAGGTGATGGAGAGGGCTCTAATTTCCTCACATTTGAAGAGGAAGAAAAGCTACTTAATGAGAGCAGAGTTGAAAAAGAGATCACCTCCTGGGAAGTAACAGGGATGCCATGCTTACTTGCCCCTGAAATAGCATCAACTTTCAACTCAGAAGTTTCTCAGGAGTATTTAACCCTATCGTGCTCAATATCAGGTTGGCCACATTAGTATGTGTTATATTTCTCAATATTTCTATGGGCAATCTAGCAAAGTATCAGAGAAAAAATTACTTTCTGAAATGCATATAAAAACCAGATCAGTGGCAAATGCAGAATACCAGATATTTCAGAGGAGAATTTTGTTCCACACTTGTCAGTTTGATGTTTCTGTTTTCTCAGATTTCTCAGCTGAAATATCTTAGCTTTCTTCCTTGAAGGAAAGAAACATTTCATATTTTCATAAATTGTGTTTATAATATTCACATAATAAATATTGTAAGTACTTGGTCTCAACTATAAGAGATCACAATACTCTTTCATGCGAGAACACTCATGCCATCACGCTCTGAAGTGAACAGAATCATGGTACATGCAGGAAAAATGTACTTCTCTGCTCCCTTATCTCTAGTTTATGGCTTGGTACATTTTCTAACTTTAATCCATTAATTCAGTCAGTTACTATACAACCCCACTGAAATCAAGGCCATGGAGTTCAATTTAACATGGATCAGTTGTAGTCTCACTATGTTTGGTGACAAACACACTAAAACTTTCATCTTGATCAGTCCTCCTACAAATCCATGTCAAGAGTCATAGGTGAGATCAGAGAAGATGTTCATCACAACTATTTGAAAAACAACTCCAAATGCATGTGCTGACAAGGGTCAAAAACACCAGCTGCCACTGGAAGGATGATATGCCTTAACTGGTTTACAAATCTTATAGGGAGCAACGATAAGAAGAGCCTTTCTCATGTCACTTACATTGACCTAAAACCGACTGTCAGATGTTCCTCCAGCAAAGATGGGTTTATTTGGATTAGCGATAATTGCAGTTCAGTGCCTGCAACCATGGTGAGGCACATGCAAGTCCCCACACAGCAAGGGAGGAAGAATGCTTTTATAGAGGAGAAAAGGAAGTTGGGAGGGAGGGCTATAGTAAACAATCCATAGCTTTTCATTGGCTGAGTCCTTGCCAGGAAAGAAGAGGAGTCTTTCTTCCTCCTGTTGGGCTCTGCTATCATCGCAGAGCATGAGAGCTACCCCTTCCAGTCTCCCAAAACTATTTAATTGAGGTTTCTATTTATTAATTTTTCACACTTACAATATCATGAATTTTCAAAAGATATACACAGGTTTTTTTCTATGGTAAATGAGTTGAAATTATCCTTTAAATAATATATTTCATGATGAAAATCATGTTGTATAATGAGCTATAATTACAATTCATCATTCAAATATAGAAATTCAGCTCATTTGACACCACGTAATCAAGATCAGTACTGCATTTCTCGCTGGCTTTATTTTCACCCTTGTTAAAACTTATAAGTGCAGTAGTACATGCATTCAAGAATTTAGCAAATGTGCAGTGAGGATTTTGTCTCAGAGTAACTGACATTAAGTTTCATGAGTCATTTTGATCAAGAATCCCTCTGTTTTTAAAGTCTCTTTTAAGTTTCTAACATAACCATGGTGTGCTACACCTATGTATAATATGAAATAAGTATCAGACATGATCCACTGTGTCAGAGTTCTCCAAAGAAACAGAATCAATAGGATATATATATATATATATATATATATATATATATATATATATATATATATATACTGCGTTGGCGAAAAGGTTCGTTCGTTTTTTTCTGATTGGCTCTAGTAGCACTTAGTTGTCTTTAACTTCATTCGAAACAATTTTGTTAGATTGTATGTGACAGCTGTCATATCAGCGTGCATTTAAAAAAAGACATCAAAATTCGTGAATTTTTGTGTAGCCATTTTTTTATTGGAATATGTATAATTGCCTTACAATGTTGTGTTAGTTTCTGCTGTACGATGAAGTGAATCAGCAATATGTATACCTATATCCCTTCCCTCTTGGACCTCCCTCACACCTCCCCCCATCCTACCCATCTAGGTCGTCACAGAGCACTGAGCTGAGCTTCCTGTGCTTTACAGCATGTTCCCGCTAGCTATCTGTTTTATGCATGGTAGTGTATATATGTCAATCCTAATCTCCCAATTCATCCCACCCCCCCTTCCCCCCCTGTGTCCACATGTCCGTTCTCTACATCTACGTCTCTATTCTTGCCCTGCAAATAGGTCCATCTGTACCATTTTTCTAGATTCCACATATATGCGTTAATATATGATATTTGTTTTTCTCTTTCTGGCTTACTTCACTCTGTATGACAGACTCTAGCCATTTTAATATTGAAGATGGAAGAAAAAAGCAACATTTTCGGCATATTATGGTTTATTAATTCAAGAAAGGTAAAAACGTAACCGAAACACACAAAAAAAGATTTGTGCAGGGAATGGAGAAGGTGCTGTGACTGACTGAACGTGCCAAAAGTGGTTTGCGAAGTTTTGTGCTGGAGATTTCTCACTGGACAATGCTCCACAGTAGAGTAGACCAGTTAAAGTTGATAGCGATCAAATCGGGACATTAATTGAGAACAATCAACGTTATACCACGTGGGAGATAGCCGACATACTCAAAATATCCAAATCAAGCACTGAAAATCATTTGCACCAGTTTGGTTATGTTCATCGCTTTGATGTTTGGGTTCCACATAAGTTAAGCAAAAACAAACCTTCTTGACCGTATTTCGTCACGCGATTCTCCACTGAAACTTAACAAAAACGTTCCATTTTTAAAACAAATTGTGATGGGCGATGAAAAGGGAATACAGTACAATAATATGGAATGGAAGAGATTGTGGGGCAAGAGAAATGAACCACCAACAACCATACTAAAGGCCAGTCTTCATGCAAAGAAGGTGATGCTGTGCATATGGTGGGAATAGAAGGGAGTCCTCTATTATGAGCTCCTTCCAGAAAACCAAACGATTAATTCCAACAAGTACTGCTCCCAATTAGACCAACTGAAAGAAGCACTCGACGAAAAGCGTCCAGAATTAATCAACAGAAAATGCATAATCTTCCATCAGGATAATGCAAGACTGCATGTTTCTTTGATGACCAGGCAAAAACTTTTACAGCTTGGCTGGGAAGTTCTGATTCGTCCGTCGTATTCACCAGACACTGCACCTTCGGATTTCCGTTTATTTCTGTCTTTACAAAATTCTCTTAATGGAAAAAATTTCAATTCCCTGGAAGACTGTAAAAAGCACCTGGAACAGTTCTTTGCTCAAAAAGATAAAAAATTTGGGGAAGATGGAATTATGAATTTGCCTGAAAAATGGCAGAAGGTAGTGGAAGAAAAGGGTGAATGCATTGTTCAATAAAGTTCTTGGTGAAAATGAAAAATGTGTCTTTTATTTTTACTTAAAAAGAGAAGGCCCTTTTTGGCCAACCCTGTATATACATATATATGGTGGGAGGGCAGGTGGGGGAGAGAGATAGAGAGAGACGTTTCCAAGGAACTGGCTCGCATGACTATGGAGGCTAGAACTCCCAAGATCTGCATTCAGCAAGACCCAGGAAAGCCAATGACATAAGTTCCTGTCTGAAACTCGGCAGCATGTGGAACCAGGAAAAGTCAATATTTCAATTTGTGTATGAAGGCAGGAAAAGGCCAATGTCCCTCAAAGCAGTCAGGCAGGAGAAGTTCCCTCTTTCTCAACCTTTTTGTTCTATTTAGGTTATTTGGAGGCCCACCCACCTTCGTGGGTCCACTGATTCAAATGCTAATCTCATTCAGAAACATCCTCACAGACAACCCAGAGTAATGTTTGGCCAAATGTCTGGGCACCCCAGTGGCCCAGTCAAGTTAACGCACAGAATTAACCATCACACTCGCATACACAAAAAGTTTATAACTTCGTTAAGAAATAAGGCAAACACAATTAATAGTGGTAAACAATGACAAAATGATATATAATTTCTAATTTGAGTGATAATGCCTATAATTCCTATGGAACTTTAGAGACGAAGTAATTCCTGATTAATTATATAATAAATATGTTTTCATTAGTTTACAGGTGATTAAGTCCAAAGAATTAAAGGGTAAATAAGGGTTGATTGTTCAAAAAATAAATGTCTAAAATGACTTAAAAATGAGGAGAAAAAAACCCTCAAGCACAGACTTGAGGGAGAAAAATAACAGACTGCTTCAGCATTTTTCCTGTATAAATCTTGATTCCATTTTATACCTATACGTGGAAGATTGCTTTAGCTGAGAGAAAAGTGGCTTTTGATGCCACATTTTCCCAAAACACCTGCTGGTCTTGCGGTTTCAGCAAATAATTCAACCTGCTGAGAATTCTTAGGTTACAATTTTTATATTCATGGCTTCTCAAAAATTTTTAGAGGTTTGCAGAAGGGGGAAAGCAAGTGAGCCAAGCTAAAAGTAACATATTACTCACTGCCTTGGTTTGCTACCCACTATCCACCAGATTCTATTCTTTCACAGGTAGTATTTTAATGTAAGAGAGACAAGGAATTATGTCACATCCAGTTATTTCTCCAAGGCTTAAGCAATGGCATGTAAGCAATTCTATTCACCAACCTTGAGAGCAGTTTTTACTGCAAACTAATAATATAAATTATTATGCAAAAGTTAACGATATGGCTCTAATATTTCTTAAAGATATCAATACCAAACAGCAGCAGAGTCACTGAAGTGTCTATAGCTGAAAACCTATTACCTTTCTTCAACTTAAGCTTTCAGTAATTCTAGATCAACTCTCCAATCTGACATAACCAGTTTTCTAGTAAAGCTCAATAGCTCCCCTTTCCACCAACAAGAATGGCAAAATCTACTCCATTTTTCTTGATTCTCCCCACTATATTATGACATTAATTTTCTAAATGGTCACTGTCTCTGCTGGGATCTGAAAGACTGAAGCAGCTATGTCTCTTGAAATGTTCCTGTCATTCTAGAACAGCCTTTTCTCAACTGTGGAAGATGAGACACGAGGAGACGTGTCTCCCCCATGACCAACACTTGTTATATGGAGATCCTGGAGTTCCAATGGCCCAAGATGAAGAGCTGGGGAGCCTTGGTGTTGAGAGATTTGAAGGATCTGGTACTGGGAGAATGAGCCCACAGAACACAGAACGCTGGAACACCACACAAACGGAAGGGACTCCAGACTTCAAGAGGAGGTCCCAGCAAGAAACCCGAGTAGACTAGGTAGGATTACCTATACTTTAGTGGACACGATCCAAAGAAAACCAGGCACTGAATAGGCTAATCACTGCTCAACAGAGACCAGCAAGAAGAGAGGAGGTAGCCCAACACCAGAAGGCTATCTCCACACTGCAATAAACAATTCAATCTTCTCTCAGAACAAACATGCCACCTTGGGGAAAAGGAGGGAAAGAGAAGACCTTATGAGAGGTGGGGAGAAAGAATCCTGGAGTTTGAACTTTGAACTGATGGAATATTTTATTCTACCATCTGCCTTAAAGACTAATCACAAAGATTAAATCAATTACAGTACAAAGAAACCTTTGTTAAACCAGAAGAGGCTACGTTACCTCTAACAGGCAAGACAAGTGTTTTCTACCACACTCATGCTCCCACTAGTAGCAGAACTGGGATATCCAGAGCTAGATAAGATCAATTATAGCAAAATTTTAAAAAGCAGCATATTGTATGCAGATTTGTATTGCAGTGTAAACTTTAACCCCAAAATGCAGAAATGAATAAGATGTAGTTCACATCTTCTTTGAACTCACACTCTTTATGGGGAAAAATTCCATAAGAACATGGTGTGATAAATGGAAAAATGGAGATAAGTATAAGCACAAAATTGGCACAAAGGAGAGATACATATGGAATACATATGGAAGCTAGGAGGAGGATAAGAAAAGGCTTCCTAGAAAAGAAAACTATGTTGGGTTTTAGAGGATGAATATGAGTTCATCATGCATTGGGGAGAGTCCCCTGCAGGTAAACAGAACAATAAGTCAAAGACACAGAAGAGTGGAAGAGTTAATAGTGCTCAGTTTAGTCTTTTTTTAACATCTTTATTGGAGTTTAATTGCTTTACAATGGTGTGTTAGTTTCTGCTTTATAACAAAGTGAATCAGTTATATATATACATACGTTCCCATATCTCTTCCCTCTTGCATCTCCCTCCATCCCACCCTCCCTATCCCACCCCTCTAGGTGGTCACAAAGCACCGAGCTGATCTCCCTGTGCTATGCGGCTGCTTCCCACTACCTATCTATTTTACATTTGGTAGTGTATATATGTCCATGCCACTCTCTCACTTTGTCCCAGCTTATAGTCTTAAATGGAGCATAATAGAGAAAAATCAACTTCAGACAGAATTCCATTCTCTGGTTACTAATGTTACAGCCTAGAGGATAGAAACTACCTTTGTTTCAAGATGTTAAAATTCTATTTTTAAAGAGAAAATATTTAATAGTGCATTCAGTGTAATGGAGAAAAAAAAAAACTGTAGTATTGTTCAGCCACCAAAAGTGAGAAGTGACATTTCAAAGATAAATTTGCGAGGTTACTGTTCTTGTCCTCAATCCATAAAATAGACTCCAGATGGTTACAAATATTTACTTCTAAGATGTAATAAGTGAGATCTGTTTTCATTCTATCCAGTCTCAAGATCTTTAGTAATTTCCAGCTTTGAAAACTATGAATCTCCATACAGGAGGTGCTAGATGTCACTAATTAACTGTTGTGTTTTGAGAAGTCTTCTTAACGACTATTAAAAATTTTTATCACAATAATTTTGTCATATTGACAATAATGGGTATTTTAGAGCCATCATCTTATATACTCTTCATAATTCTTGCTCAAAGATTATTATGCACAATTTCGTTAAGTGGTGGTTTACAAACAAGTTATGTTTCAAATGATCTCAACAGAATTTTTTTTCAAAATCCTTTTTTTTAATAGACTTTTTTTTAGAGACATTTTCAGTGCAGAGCAAAACTGAGCAGAGTTGCAGAGTTTTCATATTCCCCTTGCCTCCACACAGGCACAGCCTCTCCCACTATCAGCATCCCCCCCAGAGTGGTAGATTTATTATAATCAATGAACCTACACTGACATACCATTATCACCCAAAGTCCATAGTTTACATTAGGATTCACTCTTGCTGTGTACATTCTATGGGTTTGGACAAATGTATAATGACATGTATCCACCATTATAGCATCATACAGAGTAGTTTCACTGAATTAAAAATCCCTGTGCTGTATTCATCCCTCCTTCCCCCTTAACTCCTGGCAACTACTGATCTTTCTACTGTCTCCATGTTTTCACCTTTTCCAGAATGTCATATTGTTGGAATCATACAGTATGCAGCCTTTTCAGATTGGCTTCTTTTACTTAGCAATATGTATTTAAGATTCCGCTATGTCTTTTGATGGCTTAATAGCTCATTTCTTTTTATCCCTGAATAATATTCCACAGTTTATCCTTTCACCTACAAAGGACATCTTGATTGCTTCAAAGTTTTAGCCATTATGAATAAAGCTGCCACAAACATTTGTGTACAGGCTTCTGTATGGACATAAATATTCCCTATTTGATTTTAATGACTTTTCTTGTTGAAGTATAGTTGATTTACAATATTATATTAGTTTCAGGTGTACAACATAGTGATTCAATATTTTTACAATATATATCATACTCCATTTAAACATAGTAAAATATTTGCTATATCTCCTGGGCTGCACAATAATATACTTATAGCTTATTTAATTTTGCCAAATGCTTTTTCTCCATCTATTGAGATGATCATGTGATTTTTATCCTTCTTTTTGTCAATGTGGTGTATCACATTAATTGATTTGCAGATATTAAACCATCCTTGAATCCCTAGAATAAGTCTCACTTGAGCATGGTGTATGATCCTTTTTGTATAATGTTGAATTCAATTTGCTAATACTTTGTTGAGGATTTTTGCATCTATATTCATCAGAGACACTGGCCTGTAATTTTCCTTTTATGTGATGTCTTTGTCTGGTTTTGGTATCAGGGTAATGGTGGCCTCACAGAATGAATTTGAGAGTGTTCCCTTCTCTTCAATTTTTCGGAATAGTTTGAGAAGGACAGGTATTTCCTGTTTTCTTTATATGTTTGGTAGAACTTCCCTGTGAAGCACTCCAGTCCTGGACTTTCATTTGCTGGGAGCTTTTTTTTTTTTTTTTTTTTTTTACAAATTCAGTTTCACTACTAGTGATTGGTCTGTTTATCTTGTCTACTTCTTCCTGATTAAGGCTTGGAAGATTTATGTTTCTAGGAATTTATCCATCTTCTAGGTTGTCCAATTTGTTGCCGTATAACTGTTTGTAGTATTCTCTTCTGTTTCTTGTATCTCTGTGATATTGGTTATTATTTCTCCCTTTCATTTCTTATTTTATTTATTTGAGTCCTTTCTTTTCCTTGATGAGACTTAGCTAAAGGCTTATCAATTCTGTTTATTTAAAAAAAAAAAACAGCTCTTGATTTCATTGATCTTTTCTGTTGTTTTGGGGGGTTTTTTTTGGTCTCTTATTTATTTCCTCCCTGATCTATATTACTTCCTTCTTTCTGCTGACTTTGGCTTTTGTTTGTTCTTCTTTTTCTAATTTCTTTATTTGGTAGGTTAGTTTGCTTACCTGAGATTTTTTTTCTTGTTTCCTGAGGTAGGCCTGTTTTGTTATAAACTTCCCTCTCACAACTGCTTTTGCTGTGTTCCATAAATTTTGGAAAGTTGTGTTTTTATTTTCTTTTGTCTCAAGGTATTTTCTGATTTCCTCTTTGATTTCTTCATTGACCCACTGTTTTTTAAAATATTTATTTATTTATTTTTGGCTGTGTCTGGTCTTAGTTGTGGCATGCAGGCTCCAGAGAGTGCGAGCTCAGTAGCTGAGGTTTCTTCCTGTCTTATGGATGCCTCCTCTAGTTGTGACTCTCTATTTCTCATTCCCCATTAGTTTATTGTCTGTGTTTGTTATAAACCACCACAAGCCCATTTGGGAATATGAGAGAGGACAGGTGAGAAGATGGAAAGATAAATTTAAAAAGACAAGCAGAAATGACCAGCTCCTGCAAGATCTATATAGAACACAATACCAGTACCTTATGTGGAGCCTGGAATACTGTTAATGCCTAATATTATACTTTTTTAATATTTTTAAGTGAAAAGGCATTCTCAGGTAATATTTGCCCCATCAAGATATTCAGGAAGATATGTTTCTAACTGAAAGATATGTCAATGATACTGAGCATGGGTTAGACTGCCAGCTCCCACCAGTGCTTGGGGATGGGCTGAGAACTAACCCTGGAGTGGCAGTGAGGACACACCAAGAATAAGCCAGAGAACTTGGCAGGTAACATCCAAGGGAGACTCCCCTATGGATCTGCAGAGGGCTTAGAGTCAGTTCATCTCTTCTGCTGAAAACAGGTTGATCTGCCAATAAGAGAAAGTTAGGATAAGGCATGACTTACAGAGGAGTAGACACACACATACACACACATAGTGTGTTTGGGTGAGGGGGCATGAATTTAGAGGAGAAACCCCATATTGTCTATTCAGAATGTATTTTGTAATAAGGAGAAATTGTAGGACAAGCATTTGTGTTCCAAAGGGCTCAAAAACAAGCCAATGTATAGTTGATCAGTCACATCATAGAAATATGGCTCCTGAATAACAATTCGGATATGGCTCCTGAATAACAATGCCAACTTTATTATCCAATAATAAGCTGAACCAATGGTACTTTAACGTTAAAACTTGGGGTTTAAAAGCCCCCTTTCTCACTCCTGAGAGACTAGTGGGCAAAGAGTAAGAATACCAGAATCTGTAGAGTTGGGGAAGCTGTGACAGGAGCATTGATTCTGATTATGGTTTTCCAAAGGCACAATTATGGCCTGGTCTGAAGGGCTGCCTATCTGTGGTACCGTGCAGGGGAACCATTCTGAGGAAATTATTGGAGGGAGTAGCACTACTGCTTGTATAATTTTCCCAGGGGAAACTACACTGATGTATTCATTACAACAAAAACAGAGATTTCCACGTCCTGCCACTGCAACTGGGGGTATAAAAAGTCAAATAAAAACAGGGACCCTGCCCTAAGGTTAGTTAAGGGTCCCAACGTTGACTTTTTTCTTATAAGTTGACCTCTAGTCTCTTTCAAAATCCTTGCCCTTTTGAGGCAGGGAGAAGCTGGTGTATGCCCCTGAAAGGAGTGTTATGCTCCTAATGAGTGTACTTGCTTTGGGCTCTTTATTTTTCTCGAGTTTGCTCTGAAACCTGAACTGAAGAGCCCTGGCAGCACATCATGCCCTCTTGATATACAAGTTGTATACCACTGCCGATAATTCTGTGCTATTTGGAATTAATCAGAGACTGGAGGTAAGAGCAGAAAGGAGAATGCTTGCCTTTCTGAACAGGGGTTTTTCAAAGGAACTTCTGGTTCTCTAGGGCATTGTGTCTCCTAACCTCTCATTTCCCTCTAATGTCATCCTTATTTCTCTCCTCCCATTTAGAACCAAATTTCACCAAGGTTGTTCTATCGTCATCCTCTTTGCTTCTGTATCTCCCATCCAGTCCTCTGCTCGCTGCCCTCATCACTCCACAAAACCCACCTCACCAACATCCAGAGCGCCTCCATGTCAAGAAATCTGAAGGCCAATTTCCAGTCCTGTTACTGGAGCTCTCAATAACATTCAACACATTTGACCATGTTCTCCTCTGAAAACCCTCCTGTTCCTTGACCTCTGTTAGACTAGGCTCCCCTGGGTTTGTGTGTGTGTGTATGTTTTTCTCTTCTCTAGCCACTTCTAGCATGTTCTTCTCATTCTCTTCTCATGGAACCTCCAATCTTTACCTGATAATTATACATGGGATTTCCTCATGAAAGTATTCCAGATACTCTTGTAACCTCACTCTCCATTCTCACACAGGACCAGGAGTTGAATGGGGATGGCGCCCACTAGAGATATGTATACTGCGTGGATTTACATCGGGATGATTTCACCCACCCTCATAGCTTCAATTAGTACCTCTTTGCCAATAACTCCAACTTTGTATTTCCAGCTGAGAACTTCCTTTTTAATACAGGTCCACATGCCTACAGCCTATGCAACATCTCCGTCTGTATGTTTTACAGGTACCTCATTACTTAATATATTCAAAACTGAACTTGAGGCCTGATGTTCTTGCAGTGTGCTACCTCACAGACTGAAACCTAGGAGCTTTCTTTGATACCTTTGTCTCCACTGCTTCTCATATCCAATCACCAGCTAAAGGCTGCCAAGTCTACCTTCTAAATACATCTTGAACCACATCCACTTCTCTTCACCCAAAAGCCACCACAAAAGGCTGAGTCTCCAAATGAACCCTCACCTGGACTAGGATGACGTCTTCTAAATGATCTTCCTGAACCACTTCCCGTGTTCCACCATCCATTCTCCACACGACAGCCAGAGTACGTTTTGTAAGTGTGTAACAAGCATGCAGAGATGTAACATCCTTTAGGTCTCTGAAAACCAGCTTAGTTCTAAAACCCCATATGCACTTAGAAGTAGAAAACTGCATCTTGAAAAAGCAAGATTAACTACATCATTGGGTTAAATACTCCAATTCAACCAATCAATCACTTCAAGATTCTCCTCAGGATTCTCCAAGCTGTGTTCCTTCCACTTGAGGATGATCTATGATCCTGTGATGATTACACATTATCCTGGCCTTGGGAGAGTGAGGTATAAGGTAACTTTTCCATAATTATCCTTTATCCTTAGTGACCTCTGTTGAGATTGACCTCATCTTGACTAACACCCACCAATGAGGTCCCCTGTTCTTCCACAGCTTCTGATAGCCAACCTACTGATAATAACAACAACAACTGGCTTTTATTCTAAGTCCTCTACATACATCAACTCATTTAATCCATAACCCTTTGGGTCTGCCTGTCATCTCTTAGCACTTTGTGCCCCCTTCCTCGCCTCAGGAAACTGAGGACCTTTGTTGTTTTCCACATTGCACTGCATGTGCTTGCTGGACTCTCTCAGTGTGCTCTTAAACCTGTTCAATCCAGCATCTCGCTGAACCACTGCTCTTCTGTCACTCCAGTGCCATGTGGGATGAGGCTTCTCTCTGGCCATTGTAGTCTCCCCATGCTGCTCCCAGGAAAGTAAGATAGGGCTTCCTCTGCTCTCAGATTCACAGAATAGGTTGGTCATTCCTATAATTCCCCCAACGCCAACCCCTTCAAGATCTAAAACTTGGGGGCTTCCCTGGTGGCGCAGTGGTTGAGAGTCCGCCTGCCGATGCAGGGGACACGGGTTCGTGCTCCGGTCCGGGAAGATCCCACACGCCGCGGAGCGGCTAGGCCCGTGAGCCGTGGCCGCTGAGCCTGCGCGTCCGGAGCCTGTGCTCCGCAACAGGAGAGGCCACAACAGTGAGGCCCACGTACTGCAAAAAAAAAAAAAGATCTAAAACTTGAAAGAGAGAAGGGTGCCTCAACACTTTCTTATTCATACCAACTGTTGACTCCCTTGCTCCCTAATCTCAATTCTGAAGCTCTACTCACCTGCCAAAAGTGTAAAAAAACAAACAAACAAAAAACGCTTCTCTGTATGTCAGAGGAATCTGGAACCTGGCTTTGAATCTTCTCTCTTATTTATGAATAAATTCTATATACTCTTTCTTCAGGCTCTGACCATTGATGATAAAAATCCCACCTTGAGGAGATTCATA
This sequence comes from Pseudorca crassidens, assembly GCF_039906515.1. NCBI lineage: Eukaryota > Metazoa > Chordata > Mammalia > Artiodactyla > Delphinidae > Pseudorca > Pseudorca crassidens. The sequence continues at coordinate 123,650,587 of NC_090300.1, read as the reverse complement.
AAAACTTTTCTGGCTCAAGAATTAGGCTTTTCATTGAAAACTTAGGCTTTCAACTATACCTCAGTGAAGCTGAAAAAAGAAAACTTAGGCTTTTAAGATTCTTATCACTGGTATGGGTTTCAAATAATCAATGGACTTCTTTTTCGAGTCTGAATCTGTTCTTCCTCTTAGCTAATGGATGCCACTGCCGGAAATGATAAAGACTGCAGAACACTGAGAAAAAAAAAATGTGAGAAAGGAAAAAAACCCTCAGTTTTAAAAACCTCCTAATTTTATCCTGAGATAAATGCAAATATGATTGATTAAGCATCTATCCCAATACACACATGCCCTCTTGAGATTCTGTTTCTCTTTTTTCAATTGAGAGATAATTGACATACAACATTGTGTAAGTTTAAGATATACCATGTGTTGATTTGATACCTTTATATATTGCATTATGATTACCATCATAGCATTAGCTAAGACCTCCACCACATCACATAATTATTTCATTTTGTGGTGAGAGTATTTAAGATCTAGTCTCTTAGCAATTTTGGAAGTTTATAATACACTATTGACTCTAATCACTGTGCTGTGCATTAGATCTCCAGGACTTATTTATCTACTAGTTCCAAGTTTGTGCCCTTAGACAACATCTTCCCAATTCCCCCAGGTCCCAACGCCTTGTAACCACCATTCTACTCTGTTTTTACAAGTTCCAATTTTTAAGGAAACTTTTAATTATTGTATAACTCACATACAGAAGAGCAGACAAATCATGAATGTACAGCTTGATGAATTTTCACCAAGAAAACATATACGCTTGAGACAGCCACTGATGAGGAAGTAAAACACAACCAGTATCCCACCTATACCCTCAAAAGGAACTACCACCTGGACTTCCACCACTATCCATTAACTTTTCCAGTTTTTGAACTTTATATTAATGGAATCACACACTGTGTTTGTGTTTGGCTTCCTTCCCTCAAAATTATGTACATGGGATTCATTCTACAGTGTTGCACATGGCAGTAGCTTATTCATTGTCATTGCCTTGTAGGTTTCCCTTGCATGACTACATCACAATTTATTTGTCCACTCTACTGTTGATGAACGTTTTGGTTGTGTCCAGTTTATAAGGTTATTGTGAACAAGCTGCTAAGAACATTCATATACATGCCTTTTGGTGCACACAATGTATGCATTTCTGTTGCTATACACCTAGCAACAGTATTACTAATTCATAGGCTTATGTGTTTAGCTATATAATTGCTATTGCCCATTTTTTGAAAGTTGTACAAATTTAATTCTCATTAGTAACATCTGAGAATTCCAACTGCTCCACACCACCTACACTTAGAATTAGTGGTCTTTTTAATTATAGCTATTATCATGAGTGTATGGTGGTATCTTATTGTGTTAAAATTTGCATCTCCCTGAGGACTTAGGCAACTTTTCATGTGACTGCTTTCCATTTGTTTTGTCCACCCAGGTAACTGAAAATTCTAGTAAAATCTCATAGACTAGAAAAGGGGCAGTTAAAAAAAGAGGAAAAAAGGAAGCTAGGCAGACAAAAGAATTTTAAATTGGTCATTGCATATGATCCCCATTTCTCTTGGAATATGGCATAAATATGAACTATTTAGTCCTGCATGACCTAGCTCCTCCCTACTTTGCCATGTGTGTCACGTACTTCTCTCCCCTCTTGTGTTCTAGATGTTGACATCTCAACTCCAATGCATCAAGTTCTCCCCAGATCCGGGGCCTTTGCTCTTGCTTGACTGCTGTACCCTCTGTCGTACTTTTGTCTCGATCTCTAACCACCTCCCCTCACTTAGTTATCTCTTGATTAGGTCTTAGCTAAAATATGACTTCCTCAGGGAAGCCTTTTCCAAACTAGCTGTAGTCACTATCTTTCGAACTCCAAGGATATATTCTTTTCATTTATTGATATATCATTCATAACAATAATGTCAATTCTATTTAACATACAAATCCCCTACACTCTAAGCTCTATGAAGAAAGAGACTATGTCTGTCATGTTCATGGCAGGATTATTAGCCAGAGTACAGTACCCAGTCCATGCGAAGCCCTTAGTGATCCTGTTTTATTTTGTTTGGCTCAATAACCACTCAGTCTAACATTTCTTCCTTGCCTTTAGCAGGTGTTTCTCCCTCAAATGTTGGTGTCAGCAGAGTCTCTACCTTAACTTGGTGTTTCTCTCTGCCTACCCTCTATCCAAAGGCAAACCCATCTATTCACATGGACTTAACTACCTATATGCTATGACTTAAAATATATATTTCTGGACTTCTCTGGTGGCGCAGTGGTTAAGAATCCGCCTGCCAATGCAGGGGACACGGGTTCGAGCCCTGGTCCGGGAAGATCCCACATGCCACGGAGCAACTAAGCCCGTGCGCCACACACAACTACTGAACCTGCGCTCTAGAGCCCGCAAGCCACAACTACTGAGCCCGCATGCCACAACTACTGAAGCCTGCGTGCGTAGAGCTCTTGCTCCGCAGCAAGAGAAGCCACCTCAATGAGAAGCCTGCGCACCGCAACGAAGAGTACCCCCCACTCGCCACAACTAGAGAAAGCCTGTGCGCAGCAACGAAGACCCAACGCAGCCAAAAATAAATTAAATAAATAAATAAAAAATAAAATATATATTTCTTCCACGCTGATCACATGCTTCATATTTTTGGGTTTTTTTGTTTTGTTTTTTGTTTTGCTTTTTGGTTTTTTGGGGGGTTTTTTGGCGGTATGCGGGCCTCTCACTGTTGTGGCCTCTCCCGTTGCGGAGCACAGGCTCCAGACGCGCAGGCTCAGCGGCCATGGCTCACGGGCCCAGCCGCTCCATGGCATGTGGGATCTTCCCGGACCAGGGCACAAACCCATGTCCCCTGCATCGGCAGGAGGACTCTCAACCACCGCGCCACCAGGGAAGCCCACATGCTTCATATTTTTATATCTAATTGCCTACTAAGTATTTCCAACTAGATGTTACACAGACACTTCAAACTCAACATGTTCCAACAGAGCTCATCTTTTTTCCCACTCCCCCACTCCCACCCCAACCTGTTCCTCCTTCTCTTACATTTACAATTTCAATTAATGGTGCCATTGTCTACCAAGTTTCCTAAAGCATAAATCTTGTAGTCATTCTAAACTCCTTTCTGTAGTCATTCTAAACTCCTTTCTGTCTACCTACATCTTTTCATTCACTAACTAATTATTCCTCCCACAGGATTCTATAATCCTTCTTCCCATCCCTACTACTACTGCCTAATCAGGTTTCCATTCTTTCTTACCTTGACTACTGAAATAGCCTCCTAATAACTCTTTATCTCAATGTTGCCCACCTTTGAAGCCTTCCCCACATAGCAGCCAGAATGATGTACCTAAAATTCAATTTGACTGTGGAGTTTCCATGCTTAAACCCCTTTCAAGGCTTTCCATATCCTTGTTATTCAGTTAACAGACTAGGCCCTCTGTAACTTGACTCTACTTTTTCACGTCTACCTTCCATTTTACCTTCGAATAATCACCAACTGCTTTCAATTCCTATTAAACAATGATGTTGCCTTCATCTTTACCCAAGCCTGAAATGTCACTCAGCTCTTACTTATCCTTCAAGATTAGATTCTGGGAACATCTCTTCCAAGAAGCCCATACCTCTGGCTTGGACTGAGTTCACTCTGCTCTCCCACATACCTCCAGCAAACCTCTCATTATTACCACATAACTTGAGAGTAGCTATTTATAGTCTGTCTCCTCCACTAAACAATCAAATCCTTGAGAACTGGCCCAATATAATATTTGTTTTTGTGCCCCAGGATGTAGTGGACAGCCCAGCACATGTTAGGTATCTAAAAATAGCTATAGCACTGGAATTTTTATGTTGACTTTGAATCTCTGCAACAGAATCCTTTATCTATTTTATCCTTTCTTTCTTGTATTCTGTTGAATTCCAATTTCATTCCTGGTGACAATGTGCCCAGCTCAATGCTGACATTTCCCAACCTCCCTTGCCATGACAGAAGACCAATGCAGTGTAAAAACTCATTGCTGGCTTTCTGGAAACTGCTTTAAAAGACGCTGACTCAACTGGGAAAAAGATGCTTTTGTCATTTATTCCTCCCCTCCTTTTGCCTGAAACATATTCACAATGTCTAGAGTTCCAGGAGACATCATGAGACCTTGAAGAGGCAAATCCATGCTGTAAAGATGGGACTCTGTACCCTAACGACCATGGAGCTTTCATACAAGCCTAGGACAGCATTCTTTTAGACTTCTGCTACATAAGAGACAATGACCCATACTTTGTTTAGCCTGTGTCTTTGTTACCAGCAGCTGAATGCAATAGTTCTGAATAAAGTTTCTTCTTAAATGATGCAACTGAAAACTAAAATTGATCATAAAAAAATACTTAATTGGGATTATCTAGGATGAACACACTTCTATTTCTAAATGTACTACCCTATTCAACTTCATCCAGAAACTGGCAGGCTGGGCGACTTTTTATAGATAGTGAGCTACTTTGTTTTCCCAACTGTTATTTAACTCTGTGACTTGTCACTTCAGTAAAGTTGGAGTTTCTGAGGTAATTACATGAGTAACTTTTATAGTACTCTTATTCACAGCTAGTAACTATTATGGGGGCTTCATATTGCCTAATTAAGAAAAAAGGACAGAGTAGTTAGAGTTCTTTCAAGGATTTATAACCAAGAAAGCGTTAATAAACCATTATGTATTTACATGTATCTATGTGTATGCACAGATATAAATATTTATGCGGATAGCAAATATAAATGATTTTTCTTTCACTTAGTTGCTCCATTTATCAAGTATAAAATAAAACAGTGAAAACAACATACATAAATACACACACAGGTTTCAAACATACATTGGATTCTGGGTCTCCAACTTAACAGGTATCATACCTTGTGTTTCTAAGGACTTCATCTATTGATCTTGTTCACCCCCAGGGCAACCACAGGCCATTTTCACACCATATTGACTCAGTTTAAACTCTATTCAGTTGCTACCTAGACACTGGCAGCGTGTGGCCTCTCCTCCAGGCATTTAAGGCTGACTTTTCGACAATCATCAGTGCCCACTTTCTGAGTGGCTCTGAACTGCTTAGAGTCTGTACCACCAGCTGTTTCTATGTCACTCTTTAGAGTTCCTCCCTCCCAGGGGATAGTCATTCACTGTGTGCAATGATTTCTGCACATACTCATTCCCTTCTGAGCCATTTAAAGTCCATGTAAGACAAAGCCTTGACCCAGCCTTGTTTTGCTTTGTTTTTAAGTATAAATAATAGGATTTGAGATCAGATACTTTCAGACTGTAAATGGCATATCTTGACTCTGCTGTTTTACACTTAATAGGTACATGCTTTTAATAACAAGCAGGTTGTCCAAGGTTCATTCATTGACTTACTAGTATTAAGTGTCTGCTATGTGCTTAGCACTGTGCTAGGTCACACATACTACACTGAGCAAAAACAGGTATGGTATCTAATTCCATGTTGTGGGGAATACAGGTATTATGCAAATTATCACAGAAATGAGTTTACAGTTGAAAACTGAGATTAGTGCTAAAAGGAAAGGAATATGGTTCTATGAGTCTGCTAATCACAGATTAGCACCCTAGCAAGTAAGCTAGAAAAATTGAATTTTAAAAACTCCGTGTGAATATGTCATAAAGCTACTAAGGATATGAGGACTCATGGGGCTCAAATCCAAGAGAGGAGGGAAGTGCAGGGAGGTGAACCTGACAGTAAGAGTGACTTTTCCTCTTAACGGCATTTGCTAATTCTCAGTGGAGAATCAGAAGATGAGCAGAGCTTCCTAGAGTCTTGTGGGGCTGGGAAACAAAAGTTGAAGTTTAGGGCCCACAAAGAAAGGGAAGCCTTGATAAACTCCATGGCTTTCCTTTAAGAAAGGACAGCACTCTTGAACTCCCTTCTCCATGACTCATTCATGGAGCACCTTCAACCAGTACTCCAGACACTCATGGCTCTTCACCTAGTAGATGGCTCGAAATTTCAGTCCTGATGTATCTGAGCCATTGATACTTCTGCTTATAAAGCGTTTGCTTCATTCAGTCTTTTATTAAACTGTACTAGTGGACACAGCAGTACTAGAAGGAAATTCTACTTTCATTCTATCCGTGAAGATTACTTTCATTCTATCTATGCTGCTCTCTGGACACACTGTGTAGTGAAACCTTTGATAGGATTAATCAATCACTTCCTTTTTGCCCATTTACCCAGCGGCATGAGTAAACTTAAATGGCCAAGAAGCAGTCTAAGCTTCAGGTTTAATGGAATGATTGCTATATCCCAAGTGGAAACAGCCCACTGTTAAATACTAAAATATTCAAACTAAATCCAGAGAATGAGGATGGGAGGTAAAACATTTTCAAGTAGATTATTAAGTACAATTAGGAGAAGTTCCACTCTCACTTCCATTCTATTTTCTCCAAACCCATATATTCAATCTATGGAAGAAATAATACTGTATATTAATCATTGGCTAAAAAAGATATTACAAGATGGTCCTCTCTTCACAAGGTGTTGTATCTCAGCTATACTGTATTCAAGACTCCAGTTAGACCACAGATGTTTCTGGGCCCTGATGTACCTTAGACCACTTAACTACCATTGCCCCACTTCTTTCACTGTAAAATAAACTTTCACTGTAAAATAAACTCCAGTTAGACCACAGATGTTTCTGGGCCCTGATGTACCTTAGACCACTCAACTACCATTGCCCCACTTGTTTCACTGTAAAATAAACTTCTTTGGTCAGAGGGCGGTTGGCTAGAATACCATAATAGTTCATAAAATAGTCCATGAATAGTGATACTAAAAGAAAAAACTAACTGGGAGGAAAGGTAAATTAAAATTTAAAGTGTCACATGCCCCTCCATGATGGAAGGCATCTAGCTGCCCTCCCCAGGGTATGGTACTACACTACAAGCTCAAGGTTGATAGCTGTTGCTGGAAAGTACAGCCAAGTCAGATTTTTGAGGAGTCCATGTTTTAATTCCTGTCACCATATCCACTTTTACCAATATTAAGGAGGCTTGAGAAAGAGGCAGGGCAGCACAAATAGAGTGAGTCATCTTGTACACACGCTCATTAAAAGCCTATCCTTTTAGTGGTCATTCACATAGGATACATTTAGTCACACTTTGGAACCTCACTGAAAGAGGTTCAGTCATATATGTCTCCTCACAAACTCTTTATGGTCAGTCTTACAACTCTGTTTCTTTTAGGTCCCTGACAATCTGATTAGATCATTAGCCACTGCTCATCAATCAGTATAGATACTTACCTCAGGCTTTCTACTAACAAAGTGAACAAAAAGATAAATTGTTTGAATTTATGTCCACTGGGAGAATTTTCTATGTCCACTGTCCTGCAGGGCCATTCCTAAGGGAGGTGATGAACCAACTCCTTGTTGGTACAAATGTGTAGAGACCCACTTTTCACCAAACTCAAATGCTTTCCTCTTTAGTCAACGATCTGAAGTAATTCTCCCATGAGAGTGGAGTGCAACAGAGCAGGAGGGGGCAAGGTGAGAGTTAATGAAACTACTCATGCAACTTACTTCTTCCTTTACACCCGGATTGGACCCAGTCCTGGATATATCATTTCCACTTGCTGATGGAGGACTTCAGGCCATGTTTAACATCCATGTTTGTTTCTTATCCTTCACTACTTACTGTATAATCTTCTGTTCTTCATCTTATTGGTAAAGAAATAATCCAAACTGGCTCAACTTTATGCTTCTGATCTCCTACTATTATTACCTTGGCTCACTCCCCTCCAGTTACTCTCTTCCTCCATCAAGCCAGTCCTGTTCATGACCTGTGCCCTTCTTGTTCTTTCTGCCTAAAATATTCTTGCCCTGGAAATGCACAAGCTACTTCAACACCTCCTTCAGGCCATGGCTCAAACAATACATTCTCAGTGACACATTCCCTGCAACACTTTCAAAGTTAAACCCTTCCCCACCCTGGTAATCGTAATTTACCCTGATTTATTTTTCTCCTTACACAGATCACCTTCTAACATACTATATTTTTCAATTTATTTGTTTATCCTCCGTTTTCTTCTACTAGACTACCAATTACATGAGGGAATTTTCATCTGCCTAGTTTATTGCTGTGTCTCCAGTGCCGAGAAAACTGTGTGCACGTACTGGGTATTCAATAAATATCTTAGTGAACGAACAAGTGAATGAATCTTACCCTTCAAAGTCCTAACAAATTTTAAATTTTGTTTGAAGGTATTCGAATGAATCAAAAACAAACAGCATTGTTGAATGAACATGTCTGGTCTTATTCACTTATATTTATTTACATGTAAGAAACTCACCCCCTCCCTTTTTTCCCCCTACAGTCTTCCAATCTACATATATTATAAAAATTTTGAGTGAGAAGAAATCAGTTCAGTTTGTTCTTCTTTCCCAACATCCGCTAGTTTGTAGAATAATAATGCCACTGGTTGTTTCTGATTCAAACACAGTGTGAGGCTTTGTTTCTTACAAGTCAACCGAGCAAGCAAACAAGTAGAATTACTCCCAGCTTGAAGAGGCACATTGAATCCAGAATCTCAGTGAATGTCCCCATCATGCTAAAATCAGCATGATCTAAACTCATCAGTTCCCCTTTGGCCTTACTCCCTCAGAATATACACACACACACACATAAAATTCTGATATAAATTAACAAAGTTTTACAATTTTTTTGTGGGAATTCTTTCATCTCAGAGTTTTGCTTTTAAATTGGTTCCCAGAGTATGATGGGATCTGACAACAGTTAAAGCTTTGGAACAAAGAAAGGCGTAAGGGTGGGACAGAAGAAGAACTGGCTTCCCTCAGCCAGGTAAATCCCTTAGATGGGCCTATTAAAGTATTTGTTAAGGGTCTTTAAGCAAAGAGGAGAGAAAGGAGAGAAAGAAGGGCTGCTTCACTGGGAGCCTCACAAGCCATTTTAAAGACTTAGAATTTTGCTCTGAATGAGATGGAAAGCCATTTGAGGGTTTTGAAAAGTTCATCCATGATGCTCTGTTGAGAATAGACTGAAGGGGAACCAAAGCTGGAGCAGAGAGATCAGTTAGGAGGCTATTACTGTTAGGGGAACCGCCACCCTGGCCAGGCACCATAGTAACAATTTGCATGCGTCATCTTAAACAGGAGGTCCTGGTAAGGAATGGGGAACAAGCTACCACCAACCGGAAGAATTTGGGGAAGGTCAAAAGGAGAGAGGAGACTCCAGTCCAGATGTCCTACCAACTTCCCAGAATCCTTCTCACTGGAATCCATCTTGGCTGCATGATGCTCATGCCACCAGGAAGGACCTTGAGTCAGAGTGATTGGCCAGAGACAACCTGGAAACTAACCCAATTACCATAAAACCCGAGACTGCAAGCCACGTGGCAGAGCAGTTCTCCTGAGTTCCCTTACCCTCCTGCTCTCCGCCCGGGCACCCCTTCCCAATAAAGTCTCTTGCTTTGTCAGCACGTGTGACTCCTTGGACAATTCATTTCCAAGTGTCAGACAAGAGCCCACTCTCGGGCCCTGGAAGGGGTCCCCCTTCCTGTAACATTACAATAATGCAGTACAGAAGTGACAGTGATTTGAACTGGGACTGTAGCAGAGGCACTACTATACAGAAGAAGTGGGGAGAGTATTTTGAAAGTAGAGCCAACAAGATTTGCTGACCGATCAGATGTGGGTCGGGATAGAGAGGAGTCAAGAGTGACTCTTGGGCTTCCCTGGTGGCACAGTGGGTGAGAGTCTGCCTGCCGATGCAGGGGGCGCGGGTTCATGTCCCGGTCCGGGAAGATCCCACATGCCATGGAGCGGCTGGGCCCGTGAGCCATGGCTGCTGAGCCTGCGCGTCCGGAGCCTGTGCTCCGCAATGGGAGAGGCCACAACAGTGAGAGGCCCGCGTACCACAAAAAAAAAAAAAAAAAGAGTGACTCTTGAGTTTTGGTCCTGAGCAATTGGAAGAATGGAATCATCACTAACTGAGAAAAAGACAAGAGGAAATGCAAGCTTGAGGTTAGCAGCATGAGGCAAAAGGGAAAATCAGGAGTTCAGTGATGGATGTATTAATGGACAATGAATGGGTCATATGAATCTGGCATTCAGGGGCAAGCTCTACACTGCAGATGTAAATCTCCAAGTTTTCAGTATATAGAAGATATTTAAAATCACGGACTGGATGAGATCAATGGAATGATCTCCAATAGAAAAGACTTCCAAGCTGCTTTGGAAAGCAGTCTGGCAATTCCTCAAAGGTTAAACCTAGAGTTATCCTATAATCTAGCAAATCCACTGTTAGGTACATACCCAAGAGAAATGAAAACATGTCCATACAAAATATTGAACAACATGAGGCTTAAGGGCACAGACCCTTCTGCAGTTGACAATTAGAGTATAACTTTATAATCAGTCCTTCGTATCCATGGTTCTACATCCTCCGATTCAACCAAACATGGATTATGTATTACTGTAGTACCCATTTATTGAAAAAAATCCACATATAAGTGAACATGTGCAGTTCAAACCTGTGTTGTTCAAGGGTCAGCTGTGTACCTATGATCACAGCAAGAGTATTCATAATAGTCAAAAAGTGGACACAACCCAACTATCAACTGATGAATGGTTAAAGTGTGGTATACGCATACAATGGAATGTAATTTGGAAATCAAAAGGAATGAAATACATAGTACAACGTGTATGAACCTTGAAAACATTATGCTAAGAGAAAGAAGCCAGTCACAAAGGACCACATATTGTATGATTCCATTTTTATGAAATGTCCAGAATAAGCAAATCTATAGAGGCAGTGGTTGCCTAGGGCTGGGAATGGCGGGAAGGAAAGCTAAGTAGGGGGTAGAAACTAAGGGGCAGGGGGTTTCTTTTGACAGTGATGACAATGTTCTAAAATTGATTATGGTAAACATTGCACAACTCTAAATATACTAAAAACCATTTTGTACACTGGTTGTACACTTTGAATTGTACACTTCAAATGGTTGAATTGTATGCTATGTGAAATATATCTCAATAATACTATCCAAAAAATAAAGAAAGAAAGAAGGAAAGGAAAGAAAAAAATAAAGAAGACTTCCAAGGTTCGAGTCCTGAGGCCATCAGACATTTGGGGATTGATGATGCTTATTAGACATCCAAGAGGAAGTTTTGAGTAGGCGGTTGGGTATGTGAATTTGGAGATGAGGAGAAAGGTCTGGGCTTGAAAAGTAAATCTGAAAGCCCTTAGTATATAGGTAGTATTTAAAACCTTTGTATTAAGTGAGATCACCTAGACAGTGAGTGTAGAAAACGTAGAGATCTGAGGCTGAGTCTGGGGCACATCAATGTTAGAGACTGGGAATATACAGAGGGACCAGAGCACAGGGCATGGAGCAAATGATCCTGAAAAGGAGGAGCCAGTAAAGTAAGAACAGAACCAAGAGTACAGTATCCTAAAAGTTAAGTGAAGAAAATATTTAAGGGAAGAGTGATCATCTGTCAAATACTGACAACAGCTCAAGTAAGATGAAAACTAAGAGCAAGCACTGGTTTTAGCTATGCAAAAGTCAACGGCGATTTTATGAGAGCTGCTTTGTAGGAGTCATGAGAATGAATGCCTGATTAGAAAATAGGAGATGAGCAAACCGCAGATAACAAGTAGATAGAACCATTGAGAAGATGTGCTTTTCACAGAAGCAGAAAAATGACCCAGTAAATAAAGTGAAATAGAGTCTAGAAATTTTTTTCCCCCTAAGATAGGAGAAATAGTAGCATTTTATAAGCTCGTGAAAATGAGCAGGCAGCAGAGAGAACATGATTTTACAGAACAGAAAAGCCAACTGCTGATGTGCAGTCTTTAAACATGTGAAAGGGGATGGAAATTGGTGAGCCAGTGGAAGGGATTGGCCTTAGCCAAGAGTGTGGCAAGTTCACCTGTAGTAATGAAAGACAGAATATATGGTCACAGAGCATTCGGGTGGGTGGACATGGTGGTAGGGGCATACTATAACTGTTCTGGTGGCTTTTATCATCCCAGTAAAATAGGAAACAAGATCTCAGCAAAGAGTGAGGATGGAGAAGGAAACACTGAGGAGAGAGAAGAAAAGAAAACAGTCTTTGGGTAATGGCAAGTGGAGAACGAGAGAAGTGCAGTATTGTTGCTAGACAGTTATTAAGTGACCATTTGTGATTAATACTAATGAGTTAAGAGTGAGACCAGTCAGCAGGGTGATGCTTTTCTCCAGATCTGTTCAGTTGTATGATGGTAGGTCCTAATAAATGAGAGTTGGCTTCAACCAGCATTGGGATTAACAAAATAGGAAAATGCTCACAAGTTTGTAAAAAAGAAAAACAGGAGATTTTATAGAGAGTATGATTATAGCACTTCTATAGGAACAAAACAGACTGAAAGGAAATGTTTACATTGGGTATGATTTTACAGGCAATTTGAATTTCTTACATATTCTCTAAATGTTTTTGCAAAAATCAAAGCTCACTCAATCTATCTTAAACAAGCTAGTATTCGGGACCATCCCATATAACCAAAGACAGAAAGCAGGGCCAGGTCTCACAAGAAATTTAAATCTGAAAGCAATAAAACAAGACAACAATTCTTTTTGTCCCTGCTCTCACTGAGCACATCACCTCTTACTCTCTTATGCTTCCTCTGGGAATCTGAATCATTCCTCTGATTTCCTCTGCTTGTGGATCAATGCACAGGATCCCAATGTGGCTGCTTTTGTCTCAGCCCTTAGTTCCAGAGACCACCATCACCTGACTGTTTGTCTTCCTCAGATACACAATAGGCAAGCTGATTGGTTCAGCTTGAATTAGGGCTCCGTGTTTGGTTCAATCAGCTGGGACCAGGAATGGGAAGTCAGCTGTTCAAAATATGATGGGCACCCAACCCCTTTCTTCCAAATGTCAGGAACAGAGGTAACTCCAATGAAACAGGCCAAGCAGGACCCCAAATATATCTCTAAGAAAGCACATATGACTTTAATAAGAAGAACAAATACTTTAAGATAAATACTTCTAAAGAAGAGATCAAAAGGAGATATTAAGTATTAAACACTTAGTTTCCCCTTTTTCTGTCAAATATTCCTTCTCTGTTTCAGGTAGGTTTTTCATCATTGTAACGTCCAAAAAGCTTCTATTGAGTGCTTATTAGCACAAGGCACCATGTCCTCCACTGCATAGAATGAGTCTGACAGGCATAAAATCATATTTAACAGTAAAATTTAATTTTTGAAGAAAACATTGAGAACCTGGAATGCATCCCTAACAAAATGGAACTGTTGATAAAATCAAATATTCTGAAGATTCCCTCCCTTCATCATTATTTTCCTGCAGCTATTAGATTTGAATGCTATATTGGAGGTGAAAATAGCAGAATAAAACTGAAATGTAAGTCTATTTGTGGCTTTCTAGTCTAAGGTTATTTTTAGATATTTTTATGTATATTTAGTTATTTTTAGTTGCACAAATTATACACGATACATGTTTGCGTATATAAAATTCAAGTAAATACAGAAGCATATAGAGACAAAGAAAAGGCTTCTTTGTCTTCCCTCTCTCACCCCTGAGTAACCCCAATTCCATAGCCCTTTGCAGAGGAAAACACAGGTAACAGTATTCTTTCAACCGTTTTTCTAGGTTAGTTTTATTACTGTTTTGTTATTAAGCCTTTTCTTTTTCATTTTTAAACTTGCCTTTCTTTCTTTATGCAGATGACTTCCTGTCAGTATTCCTGGTAAGTTATATACCCCAGTGGCCTTGCATCCAGGTTCCATAAAGACATTTTTAATAATATCCCAATGATCTAATCTTTTAAGGCTCTAATATTTCACCCGTTTTTTTTAAAGCAGACATTTTATGGACTGGTGAAGAGCATCATTAGAAACATACATCTCTGAAGCCATAATAGTTTTATAATTTGTTCTGCCTCACAAATAACCACAGCCAGTCTTCCAAGAGGACAATCCTTTAAACCAAATCTCTAACATTACAGCGGCTTATGGCTATTTCAGATAATGGGAGCTGTCCAGTGTGTGATGTGTTCAGTCTCTTCCATTTAGGGAGGATCTGTTGTACTAATAATCGACTTGAAAATAAGCTCTGCACTAGAAATTCAGCAGTGAATAACGGAAATAAGTAAGCTTACAAAATTTATTGGAAATTTCTTTCTGAAGGTCAGAGAACATATCAAGCACAACAGCAAATGTGCATTTTTAATAGTATATCATATTCTTATGAGACTCTGCTATAAAGCTTATTGTACTTCCCTTTCAAAAAACCTGGTTAGGAACTTCCCTGGTGGTCCAGTGGGACCTGGGCTCCCAATGCAGGCGGCCCAGGTTCGATCCCTGGTCAGGGAACTAGATCCCGCATGCTGCAGCTAAAGATCCCACACGCTGCAACGAAGATCCGACATGCCGCAGCTAAGACCTGGTGCAGCCAAGATAAATAAATTAATTTGAAAAAAGAAACACTGGTTAAAGAGACTTCAATCAACACCTACTTTGTAGATTCGTCTAAATTTCTGGAATAATAAATTAGATGTAATAAAAGAAAAAAAACTCTGGATTTTTTCCCTAAAAAAAGAAAAATCTCCCAAAATATGTCCTTTGTGGACCTTGTCATGAGTCATATGTGTATAGAAACACACTTTATCACTTAAAAGCTATGTCATCTTGAACAGGAATGAGAATTTGTCTGATTCTTGGTTTCCCCATTTTTCAACTGGAAATAATAATGTCTATTTCGCAAGTCTTATATAATGTATGGATAGCAGAGGCTTTGCCATGTGCCTGGTCCATCACTGATTCCAACTGGTGGTAGATAATTCCCATGCTGATGGCAAACTCTACCCCAAGTGTCTGTCTTATTTCTCAACTTTTCTTCCTCAGGACTTGTTCTGAAGATGTAAAATTTTTCATCCTTCTGAGAACATTCCAGAAACATGGAGCAGTTAACAACCAGAGGGGCAACCCTCAACCAATGAGGAACGGGAGTCAGTGGATAAATGCCTCAGTCTTCCGTTTTTGAAGGGACAATTCTGAAGCCCATTCTATACAGTTGTTTGGAGGGTCCGCAGTGGAATTGAGCACCAGTTGCCCATAGCAAAACTGGCTCAATAATGTACCCTTAATTAGCTTCCTGGAGTCATCTCTCTAACAGATTACCTTCTCCCAAATGCTTATCTCAGACTCCACTTTGAGGAAAAAAAACAAACAAACTAAAGGGCTTTTAACAGTGCAAGTACATAATATGTGGTTGGTACATGATGGTTCCGTTCCCTGCATCTCTTCTTAAATGCCATTCACTCTACTGATGAGTCAGTTTTCCAGTCCTTATCAAGGACTTACTCTTGGCAAAATAATGTTCTAGATACAACTATCCAATATGGTAACCACTAGTGACACATGGCTATTGAGGACTTAAAACGTGGCTGGTCCAAATTAAGAGGTGCTGACAGTGTACGCTATACAACAGATTTTGAAAACTTAGAATAAAAGAAGAATGTAAACTATCTTATTAATAATTGTATGTTGATTAGTTGAAATCATAGTATTTTACACACACTGAGTTAAATAAAATGTATTATTAACATTAATTTCACGTTTGTTTTTACTTTTTATAATGTAGCCACATTACCAAAATTTTTTAATCACATTAGTAATTCAGCCTGGCTGAATTAGAAAAATGCATAGAGGAATGAAACCTATCAAAGTAATAAGCACTCCCACTGTTTCCTTAGTTTCTTGTTGGTCATGGTTCTTAGCATTAAGAATCTTTCAGTCCGAGTGAAATCTTTCGCCCATTTCCCAGTGTCTGGAACATAATAAGTATTCAGTGTTTTCTTCTGCACAAATAAATTAGAGATTTCATTACAAGAAGAAATAGGAGGTAAATTTTATAAAATAGGTTGGTGTTGGACTACACAGGATGTCAATGTAATTTATTTCAGAGGCAATATAACATCCTTAAAGGTTTTGGTACTATTTATTAGAAAGATTCATGTGGAATCAGTATGTAGGATGCAAAAGTCAGAGTGAGACTAAAGCCTAGCTGGAAGGCGATTGCAAAATGCTGGGGAGGTCACTAGAAGGGAGTGGCCATGGCAATGGAAGAGAATCAGATCATAAGATAAAATTAAGAAAATGCTAGAACCTGATTGGTTCTTGGTGGAGAAAGAAGAGAGGAAGGAATGTTTTCATGTCTTCATTGCAGTATGAAATCCATTAAAAATCCATGCTCTATAATTATTATTGTAAAAAAAAAAAGTTGCCCCAAGAACTTTCCCTCACTCTATTCATTCTAAGGCATTTTCTAACTCAGGAAAAGAAAAATTACTGCAGAACAGCAGAAAAGGATTTCAGATTCTTTACTGTTAGCTTCAAAAGCAGTGTTCCAGGACAACAAAGACATTGCAAAAGTACTTGCAGAAAGAGACTACATCATTCCTCTCCACTGAACCTTCCATGCCCAGAAGATAAGAGCCTTCTGATTAGGATGAAAAGAAGTCATGAAGGAGAAGCAAAGGGGTTAAACGCACACCTGAGGAGGACTGGAACAGGATCTTCTCTCACAAGTGTGTAGCTTAGGGAGACAGAAGGTTGGAGAAAAGTGTGGTGTTCTAGATCTACCACTTCAATTTGGTACCCCAGGACACAAATGATGGTGTGGGTCTCTCTACACCATAATAACATCGAGCCAACAATTACACACGGCTGGGTATGACACAAGGGAATAATGAGGCTCTGATTCTACCTTAAACTCGCCACCGAGAAGTGGACAAATAAACTTTCCCCACTTCCCCAAGAAGGGCTCAGATGTTTGTTGAAGGAGACAGCTGAGGGCCAAAGGGGCTTAAATTTGTAACCCAAATGCCAGTGTGAATCATGGAACTGAGGTTTTTACAAGTGCAGAGATTTCAGAAGGTGACCTTAGGAAGAGTGACAAATACTATGACCACCAAAGATCAGATACTCTCTCTCCCTGACTTCCCACCTCAACTTCAATCCTGTCATTATCATAAATATGCCTTGGAACAGGAGTGCCACCCTAAAGAGAAGGAGAGGAAGGTAAAATCCAGAACTGACACAATTTTAAGCTTGACTGAAAAAGTATGACAAAGACTGAGTTCACCTGGAAATGACTAGATACAGTTTTATAGCATCAGGAGAAATCAGGCATATAATAGAAACTAAATGTAAAAACAGGAAAATAAAATGTTACCTGTTTTGCATATATGATTTCAGGGCCCACGAAAATTATACTTACAGCAGGTATAAAGGCATTTACTGCATTCTTAAGAGGATTAAGAACTCTCTTTGGGGAACTATAACAAATTTTGTAAAAAAAAAAAAAAAACATAATAAATCATTGACTGAAATGCTGTGACACTAAATTGAAATTAACAAAGTGAACTGCTATTTTCCTCATGCCTGGCCTTCCCTCTGAGGCATGGTCTGATTCTAATTTAGTGCTGAGTTTGAATAACTAAGGTGATAAGGGTCACTAACCAGTATTCTTCAGTATAGGTATTGAAGGTAACCTGATAGTTAAGATAAACTCTAGAG
Source organism: Pseudorca crassidens (assembly GCF_039906515.1). Classification (NCBI taxonomy): domain Eukaryota; kingdom Metazoa; phylum Chordata; class Mammalia; order Artiodactyla; family Delphinidae; genus Pseudorca; species Pseudorca crassidens. The sequence continues at coordinate 123,632,958 of NC_090300.1, read as the reverse complement.
AAGTGGTTCTTAAGGGAGAAGATGGGGGAGAGGCAGCAGGTAGTTGGCGGGGGAGGGGAGAAGGAGGAAGGGGGTGGCACCCCATGGGACAGTTGGCGATGTCTAGAGATAGTTTTGGTTGTCATAACTTAGGGTGGTGCGACAAGCATCTAGTAGGCAGAGGCCAGAGATGCTGCTAAACATCCTACAATGCACAGACAGTCCCCACAACAATCAATAGTCAAAATGTCAATAATGTCAAGGTTGAGAGACCTGCTCTAGAGGTGAGTGAGAAGACTAACCACGCTGAGGATCCTGGCAGCTTCATAAAGTTGACCTATCACTTTGAATTGTTAATATAAAAAAGTTATTGTTCACCAGATCTTTTGTTCTAGGAAGAGCTTGGATAGAACTTCTAGAATTTTTACAAAAAATACTTTTTCTTTTAAAGGGCTCTTGATGATGATAATGATAAAATTCAGGTGAACTTAGTTCTAGTCATAGTTTAGAGCAAGAAAGACCCAGATAACAATCTACTCATCTCTCTATTTTGGATTCTATATTCTGGGCACTTAACTATAGTTATCAGGGGAAGGACAGAAAAGAGGGAAAGGAAGAAGCCTGTAAGAGAAAGAAGCTCAATATTATCATTTCTATTATGCTGGGGAATGAATAACTAGGTCATTTAGTAATATTAGCTTTGAAAAATATAAACTTCAAATTTTAAAATGGTCATTAGATTGTTTTAAGAAATATTTTAAATTCTAAATAAAAATAGTCTTTAAATACTTTCCTTTCCTCCTTTGATTGTAGAATTCAATTCATCAATAAATAAATACATTGCCTCCCTCTTAATTTCAGCAATCTGTTCTTGAATAGTTCAGTAAAAAATACTTACTGTGAACCTAATTACCATGATTTTAATGGGAAAAATTATAATGTATATGTCAACCACAAACCCACAGCCAATTTCCTAAAATGCAGTAAAACACCCCTAAAGAATTAACGAACTATCATGTTAGAACATAAAATGTTTAAACATTACTTCCCAATAAATCAATATAGTTAATAACTTAGCAATATACTGAACATCTCCTCTCTGAAGACTCAAGAGCTTTTCAAATATCAACATGTGGGTCTGATGTTGCGGCTGAAATAACTCAAAAACACTCCTATACATTGTTTCATTGGACATATTTTGTTGATTTTTCATTTCACTGACAATTAACAGTGCTATGTACTTTTTCATGTGCTTACAGGGTATTTGTATATCTTCCTTTGTTAAATTCTGTTCAAGTATTTTAGCTATTTCTTTTATTTAATTGTATGTATTTTTACAAGTCCTTTGTCAAATATATTACTTTGAAAATTTTTTGTCCAGTTTATAGTTGGCTTTTCATTTCTTAAATATCTTTCAAAGAGCAGAAGCTTTTAATTTTAATGAATACAATTATTTAATTTTTACTTTTATGGTTAGTGGTTTCTATAAGAAATTTTTACCTACTTCTAGGTCACAAAGATATTCTCATGTTTCTTTCTTCCAGAAGCTTTATACATACTAGAATGGCTGAAAATAAAGGTTGACAACACCTAATATAGGCAAGGATGTGGAGCAACCAGATCTTTCATAAATTGCTGCTGAGACTGCAAAATGGAACAAGTACTTTGGAAAATTGCTTGGCAGGTTCTTAAGCTGTGAAACTGTTAAACGTATACCTACTCTATGACCCAGCAATTCTAGGTATTTATTCAAGAGAAGTGAAAACAAGTCCATCAAAAGTTTATACAAAAATACTTACAGCGACCATATTCGTAACAGCTTAGAAATGGAAGCCACACAATTGTCCAAAAAGAGGTAGCAGAAAAACATACTGCAGTACTGTATATTCATATAATGATAAATGAACTACTGCTACAAACAATAATATAGATGAATCTCAAAAATATGATGAGCAAAAGAAGCCAGACACAAAAGAGTTCATACTTTATGGTTCCACTTATATGAATTTCAAAACAGGTAAAATAATTGACATTGATAGAAATTAGAATAGTGATTGCCTTGGGGTAGAGGGAAAGATAGGGGATTGAACAGGAAGGGATACAAGGGAACTTTCTAAGGTGTTGAAAATGTTTTATATTTTGACAATGGTGTGGATTGCCTGGGTGTATTGATTTATTATTGGCTTGTATACTTGAAATTTGTGCATTTCACCACATGTAAATTATACCTAAAAAATATAGAGCATATTATATTTTAGAAGCACAAGTATAAATTTTTCCTACAGCTGAGATATGTACACTTTATGACATATTAAAAGTCACAGGCATTCTACTAGAAAAATGTTAAACTAGGAGAAATCCTGTTGGGGTATGCCTGTATTTCCTACATGCCTGGGAAGATCTGTCTTTGTCTATGCCCTTTTAGATGTATTAAGTAGAGAGTCAGATTATGTGCTGAAGGTTGTTTCACTCTGGATTACAACATTGTAACTCAGTGGGAATTCCCAACAGTGGGGCTGTGTTCTCCACTATGTTTGATCTGTACTACTGGGCAAGTGCCAAGAGTTAATTCAATCTCTACCGAAAGTTGTAAATACAAAACATGGAATAACAGGGTTTTATTTATAAAATAACAAGGTTGGAAAATATTTTTGTAAGCTATAAAATTACATGTAACCCACTGGAACCAGGGTGAGTGTACACTTGATCAGTGACCGAGATCTGCTAAGACTCCAACTCAGTCTTAATAGTACAAAAGAGACTACATAACTGCAGGTAAAGCATTAACAAAACTTCTTGTCCTTTATGAACAAACTTGACCCTGGTTAACTTTACAGTACTGTTTCCCTGGAAACCTGAAAAAGGTAGAATGGCAGTGGTGCTACTAGGCAATATTTCTCACGATAAAAAAATTACAAATTGCATCTGGCAGGAGAGAAACTATACATGAACTATAAAAACCTGGTGGGAAACCACAGTATGGGGCTCCCTGCATATGATGACTCTAATAACGAGGCAGGCTCTAGAATTTATGATTGGGAAATTCACTGCTGTTAGACTCATTGTCATCTCTGTCCTACGAATAAGTCACTCTTCAATGCCACAACATAAAGTGGAGATAGCATCTGCTCCTGTACAACAGTAGGAATGTCATGAACATAAAATAATATATGAAATACTTTGACCTCCTCAGAAGAAAATCAAAACATGTTTTGGGGCTTCCCTGGTGGCACAGTGGTTGAGAGTCTGCCGGCTGATGCAGGGGACACAGGTTCGTGCCCTGGTCCGGGAAGATCCCACATGCTGCGGAGCGGCTGGGCCCATGAGCCATGGCCGCTGAGCCTACGCGTCCGGAGCCTGCGCTCCACAACGAGAGAGGTCACGGCGGTGAGAGGTCCGCGTACCGCAAAAAAAAAAAAACAAAAACATGTTTTGGTACAGGCACAGCTGCTAGCCTTACGTCCCTGGACATTTTTGACAATATTCTACTTTTTGTTTTCCTCTCAGATATATACATAAGCAGTTCCTCTTTTTAAAATACTAAGTTTATGTGTATCAAAGATGAAAATTATAATCTCTCCCCTACATCTGGTTAACTGAAACTAGCCATTAAATATCACAAACAAGAAGCAAACAAAGGGAAGAGTCAAATACCATTAGAGAAGTTAGTGACCAGAGAGTAGACAGAAACAAAAAATGGAAATCCCCAAACCATTCTAAAGCAGAGAGAAAAAAATTAAGGATATTTAGACTTAAAGGCACTTGATACAAACTTTAAATAGATAAACTAAGAGTAGCTCCTGAATAGTCTCCCATGAGCATATAAATTAATCTATCTGTTGACTCTATCAGAAATCAGTATAATACTCTAAGTCACTACCTTTTTTTGAGTTTTGCTATATAAACCTTTTTCCTACAGAAACTTTTAATGTTCCCAACCTAAAAAGTAAGCCAATGAACCTAATATTATGATGCACTGTAGAGAGACTGAGACTCATCCTGAGAATACATGAATTTGTCCTTTGAACTTTAATTATGAAAAAGAGCTGGATATAGTCATCTTCTCTTACTGAGTTCCAGATAGAAAGCCCACATCCTCATTTGTCAGCTAACATTACCATTTGCACATATTGAATGACTTTGCAAAAAAAAAAGGTTCAACATATCAATGACTAGATAGCTACTTTGGGCGGATAAAGGCTTTTTTTGTTTTGTTTTATTTTTGAGGACATAAAACCACTACAGTTTTCCAGATGATTAAACTGAAATATTTAACAATCTGCAATTCTAATTTATTTTCTAGGCATACATGCAAATTTTACCAATAGCCTGTAGCAAAATACTTAAGCTGCCACAAATTGATCGACACATTCTAGCCAGAGTCAGTTCCATTCTCCTGGGTGTTTAAGAAGTACCTAGGGGTAGAGATGGAGGAGAAAAAGGAAAACTAACCCACCCGACTCCTTAACCCTATAATCTTCTCCACCAATGAGTTTATGTCTGAGTGGATAAGAAATAAACAATATGGCCAAAATTGTCTACACTGGTGTCACTCCTTCTATGGCAATAGAAAAGAGCCTCTCTCAAATGGTGCCTTATAGTAGAATCCATGTGGGCCCATTGCAGAGATGACAGGATAGACTACCTCTAGGAGGTACCAACTAGGAGTGCCTAAAAGACTAACCAGTTCCACTAGTTATACTGAATTGGAATGCTAATAAGCACTTGCTCTGTGATAACAGTGTGTTAGATAGATGACTCTGTGATTATTCATTTGTACCCTTATTGTCAATTCCTCAAGGATATGCATGAACAGAAGAGTGGTCATTTAGTCTCAGCAGCTACTGAAGATACTGCTACTCTATCAATTAGGATGTTTTCAGCTATAATCAACAAGTAACAGAAAAGCAGACCAAAAATGGATTAAATGAAGTAGACATTATTATCTTATTTTTAAAAAGGTGAATCCAAGGTTGCTGCAGTGATTCAATTATGTCACATGGGTCCAGGTCCTTTCTATCTTTCCACTCTTCTAACCTCAGTATGTTAGCAATGTCTGCCTTCATGGTCACAAGATGGCAGGTAAAGCTTCAACATCACATCAACACAAGAGTAAAGAATCGCCAAAGCAAAAAGAAGGGGGTGAGCAGAATTTTTTTTTTTATTTCCAGAGGTTTTTCCATTCTACCACATTTTTGCTTACCTCTCACTTGCCAAGACTGAAACTTGTCCATTGTTAGTCTAGATGAAGAAGAATATAATTTCCATAACTGGCATAGAAGAGTTCTCTAGGGCTAGAGAACAGAGAACAAAGATGGATCCTCCCTGCCCTACTCTACCAATGAAGACAATGAGGATGGTTTACATGGAAGAGGAGGAAATAGCTATAACCAGCAGTATTTGCATAGCTCATTAACAAAATAGTATATAGCAGATCCTGAAAAGTCAGCACACTCTCAAATCATTCATTCATTCATTTATTCATTCAACAAATATTTGGCAGGCACTATTCTCTGTCCCTGAGATATATGAGAGAAGAAAATATAACTTCCAAACCTCATGGAATTTACATGCTAGAGGAAGAAGACAGACAATAAACAATAAGTATGATAAATAAGATAAATGTATCTCATATATACATATTTCATATATACATGAAAGTAATGATTTCTTTTTAAAGACTGGGGTAAGGTGGGACTGAGAGGAAGCTTTAAGTAGGGTGATTGGAGAAGGCCTCCTAAGGGAGTGATAATGATTAAACAGCAAAAGGTCAGACTGTTACCTTCCCAGTCCACCCTAATTTTTCAGATGGCCTCAAGATAACTGCAACTAAAATAAAAGAACATGTCAGAGGAAGAAGAAGAAAGCAAAAACTGAAGTACTGTATAGAATATATCCAGAAAAAATTTTGGTTGTGCTTACAGACATATTGGAAGCAAATAAACTACGAGCTTACTAAGATTGAGGAAATTGTGTTGGTAAAGAATCTATGAGCCTGAGAACCAAAGATCCATCTGACTCTGAGCCTTAAAACAACCTACAGGCTTACAAAAAGCTGCAAAATACACACAGCCCCTAAGGGGAACATATTCCCACAACACATTTCAGATGTGGCCAGGAAGAATAATAGATGAGGAAGGTTCCAGAAGGTAGCGCAAGGGGCCACAGAGAGCAATGGATAAGAATTCCCTCCCAGAGAGTAAAAACAGGATGCAGTCAAGGCACTTCTGCCACTGCCAGAGCAGAGGTCTTTTTCTTTTTTTTTTTTTTTTGCGGTACGCGGGCCTCTCACTGCTGTGGCCTCTCCCGTTGCGGAGCATAGGCTCCAGACGCACAGGCTCAGCGGCCATGGCTCACGGGCCCAGCCGCTCCGCGGCATGTGGGATCTTCCCGGACCGGGGCACGGACCCGTGTCCCCTGCATCGGCAGGTGGACTCTCAACCACTGCACCTCCAGGGGTCTTTGAGACCCCTGCCCAGCTGGTCTCCATCAGTGCTATGGACCAATGACTGCTGTGTCTCTCATTGTTTTCTTACCTGAATAGGGGTTTTAATTTTTTGGGCCACCCTGATCTACCTGAGTTACATCTGGACCTGAGTGAAAAGACTAAACATCACTCAGAAATCCTTGGATTTGAGCTGGATACAGTAAGTAAATGGAACTTTGAGCTGTCTCCCTTGGGAAAGGGGTGAGTGTGCTCTATGTGTCTTGTGTGGAGAAAGGATGAATGTGAGAAGGACATACACAACACTTGGCAGCCAGAATTGCAGGTTATGTGAGAGACAGCTAGCTTCCCATCAATATTCATCCACTCCTTATTCCTGGCACATAATTAGGTTACATTTCCCAGTCTCCCTTGCAGACTGATGTAACCATGTGACTAAAATCTCAGCTATGATAATGTGAGTAGCTGTGATACGCACCTGTCTCTTCAGGACTCCAGCCTTTAAGAGAGGTGTGCCTCATCCACACTGTTCCCCTCTCCACTGGCTGAACCTGAGGTGGTGAACAAGCGTTGACATGATGACAAGGTGCCAGAGGATAAAAGAGTCACAAGATGACAAGATGGGAGAATCTGGGTCCCTGAATCACCATGTGGCAGAGAGTTGCTACCAACCTGGAACACCCTCGATTATTCCATGAGGGAGAAATAACCTTCTTGTTCATTGTCACTGATTTTCTAAGTCTATTTTTACTACAACTTAGTCTACTCTAACACAGAAATTTAACTCCCCAGCTAATGTAGAAATTATCTTCTATATATTTTAAGATGGCAAAAAAGAACATAATGTTGATACATTTTTGAAAACTTTTGTCTTAGTTTGGGCTGCTATTACCCATACCATAGAACACCATAGACTAGGTGGCTTATAAACAACACAAATTTATTTCTCACAGTTCTGGAGGCTGGAACTCCAAAATTCAGGTGCTGGCAGATTCAGTGTCTGGCGAGATCCTACTTCCTGGTTCATAAACAACCACCTTTTCACTGAGTCCCATGTGGCAGAAGGGAAAGGGAGCCCTCTAAGGTCTCTTTTAGAAGGGCACTAATCCTATTCATGAGGGCTCCACCCTCATGACCAAATCACCTCCCAAAGGCCTCACCTCCAAATACCATCACACTGGTGGTTAGGATTTCAACATATGAATTTGGGGAGAACATTCAATCTATTGCAGCTTTCTTTCAAAATAGCTAAAATTTTTAAAGTATTAAAAACTATCATTTTCCAGTTATTCTGGAAAAAAAAAACTGTGGTGGAACCCCTCATTTCCTACAGATTATAGATAAGTGAATCATTACTATACTTAACATGTAAAATTTATCAGAATAATGAAAAAAAAGCAGAATACAAAAATATATGCCAATGTGGTACTTAGACATCTTTATAGTGCTACAGCAATTAAAATGTAAATATATTTCAATGCCATTAAAAACTCCATTCCAAAAGCAATTACTTAATGCCTGTCCCTTGCATCGGTGGTAAATTTCTCAAGAGTAGGCACTCTCTTGCTCTCTACTGTATAACTAATACCTGGAAAAGTATCTCAAATATAAAGAGCGTTTAATAAGAAATTGTTAAATGAACAAATAAATAAATGAATGATTAAATGAATGAAAAAAAGTATTTTAAAAATTGAATTAGTTTTAACTTTTGTGAAAAAGTACACGTTTAGTAGAAATTCCAAAAACAAAAAAGTTGTATTCTTTTTCACTTACCATTAATGCTATCATCTCCCGTCCACAAACCTCACTGAATTAAAGAAAATCCTGAAAATTTTAAAATTCTGAAATTTAAAATTCTCTAACTCAATTGGTACACTAATAGTTAACTCAGAAATATGTCGGGATTTCAATGTCTAGCTTGAGTATTCCATACCCAGACATCTTATATTTATACAATGAAATATAAAAATAAACCTCTGGTAAAATATTGTGAAACAGACTGTTTTCTAACTTCAGACATCAATCCCAAACTTCCCTTTTATCACCTTGAATTTAACAGTGGGAATGGTGCACATTACTAAGGACTGGATTTGAACCACAGTGGAAAAAAAAAAAAAAATCAATAGCTTAGTAGTTAACTCCCGATCTCCTCCCAGCAATGCCAACAGTGAATTCATCTACAGACTGGAAATAGGTTTGGTTTGTTCTGCTTGCACAACAGGACAATGGATCAACAGACAGCTTACCCATAAAGTCAGCATTACTGAAACTATAAGTGGTAAATCCCTTTAATGCAAATATTTGTAGCCCAAACTTTCGAAGGGATGCTGGTCTAAGCTTAAGAGGACCCATAATTTTAAGAGAGACATTTTCTTCAGAGTTAAGAATTCCAATAGAGCAGTACTAAACTTTGTCTATAATCCTATAAAAATTAGACTTTTAGAAAATTGATCAACAACACTGAAATAAGCCTACCACACTGCTCAATTTGAGTGTAAAGCAAAAAGAATTCTAAAACAGTCGATTTTTGCTTTCTTGCTTGCTAAAAATGAGAAATAGGATAGGTATTTTACCTCAAATAGGTTATTTAAGCCAGCATTGAATCTAAGATTGAAAATTTAGTGTTCAGAGTTTATTAACCAATTTTAATTTTTAATACATGATTCATTCACTTAACACATTCATTCAAGAAATATCTATTGAGTACTGTGCCAGAGATTGCTTGTTGCCTATTCTAATATACACTGTTCCTATTTAGAAGCCCTGATTTTTAGCTGGGCACATGGATGCTGGAATAAAGGTCTGATCCCAAGTCTCCCTTTCATCCAGGCTCTTACCACTGGAAGGGTGGGAGGTAACCAGAAATGTTTTGTAGCAGCTTCTCAGAAATATCCTTAAAAAGCAGCTGGTATATATTCTTTGCCCTGTCTTCTCATCTTCTTCCACCCTGCTGTTTAACATTTGTCTCTAATGAAAGGGGCTATCTCTTGCACAAAAAGATGAGCCCATGTCCTAGGGATGACAGAGTAGAAAACTAGGAGCAGCATGCATTCCTGAGGACTTTGTGGGTCAGAGCCACCACACCTACCCTAGACTGCACATCCCCAGACTTTAATGTAAGAGAAAAAATAAAGCCCTATCTTTTAAAGTTACTTGTATTCAGGGTTTTTATATTACTGCAGTGAAACCTAATCCTAACTGATACAAGCACAATCTGTAAGGTAAGTGTTGAAATACAAGATGACTAAAGCAGGGTTCCTTGCAAACAACCGGCTTAAATTCTAGCGATGAATATTGAAGTATAAAGAACACCAGAGTGAATTAACAATAGTTTTTGCCTGTTTGTTATATTTTCAAACCAACTCCCTTCTTCTGGTAACAACAACCACTTTTCTTTGGAGGAGTTCTTCTCCCATATTATGAGATCAAATTTTAATCCCTGCAGCCCCATTCCTGAGCCAACCTGTTTTCTGGGGAGGGGTGAGGTGGGAGATGTGGGAATGTAATCCAAGCCTGGCCAATTGAAGTACTGGTTTGGCCAAAAAGTTCATTCGGCTTTTCCGTAACATCTTAATGCAAAAGCCAAATGAACTTTTTGGCCAACCCAATACTAGCCACTATAATTGATTCAGAAATGAGCATATGAATTAAACTTGGCCATTGAGAATCCTGCTGTATTAACAACCATCGCTACAATATGTTGCATAACAAAACAACCCACAACTCAGTGCTTATAACAACAAGTATCTATCACAGGTTTGTAGGTCAGGTAGGCCTCCCTAGCTTTAGGCTGCTGATTGGACGCAGGTCTGCTCCACATCTTTCATCCTCCTTGCACTGGCAACTATCTGGGCGAAATTCTCTTAGTGATATATGACAGAGGCACAAGAAGCCAAGTTAAATCACACAAGCTCATTTAAGGTCTCTGCTCACGTCATGTTCATTAATATTCTATCAGGGTGGGGAAATATATTCTGCCCACTAAGGTGAGCTATGAGGTCACATGGCAGAGGGAGGGTATGAAGAAGTGGAAATAATAATGCAATTGATTATGCACACATCTTGAGTTTCTGGGTCCTTTAGGGTCATGGTACTAGAAGGCTCTAAGCCTGGGGCTGCATGCATCAGTCTTCCAGGCTAAATGGATGAAGCACATCTCCAACAGCAGAGAATGAATTAACACATAAAGAGAAGCAAAGACAGCAAAGGTAAGAGATGGATGAATAAATACACTAAGTATACTGAATCCTTTACTTTAAAATAGGAACATGCCAGAAAAAATACCAAGAATAGCAGTGGTATGAACAAGAGTTGTGGGGATTCAGAAAAGCGAGAAGATTAGAGAAATTTTTATAGCAGACATTCATTGGAATGATGAGCGAGGGTCATTTGCACCAGAGCAGACATAAAAATGATATTCAGAAAAGAAAATTATGTAAACTCTCTAGCAGTCATTGTTGGTTTATATACCTAACTTGTTTTCCTCGCCTCTGTTATAGAGGTTGAAAAAACTAAATACTCACTTCCCTAGAATCCATTGTTGTCATGTAATTTCTAGTGATTAGATATAAGCAGAAATCTACTGGGGTCTCTCAGGAAAGCTTTTCCTTCCTCACAAAAATGAAAGAGGCAGCTTTCCCTCCCACTTCTCCCTACATCTTCCATTTCCATCCTCTTGCCTGGAAGACAATATGTTGCTTAACTGTAGGGCAGCCATTCTGCTCTTGAAAGGGAAAGCCAGAATAGATGCAGAGAAGGTAGTCCCGATATAATGAGCCAGTGAACCACTGCCGGGAGATGGCTCCTCAGATCTTGTTCGGTGAAACAAATAAAACCTTACCTGATTCAGACACTGTTAATCAGGTTTCCTGTTACTTTCATCTGAAAGGATTCCTAACTGATTTAAGCCTGAAGTCAAGGTAATGTCAGTTTTAGGTCAAGAACAAATTATATAACTAATCTTTGTATCTATCCCCTTACAGTTTGTAACACATTTTTGCACACTTTACTCAGTTACTAAATTAGAAAGGATTGCAGTTAATTAAAAATAAAATCCTTGACTATCCAAGTAAATGTTAGGTTTTATCAAATGAGACAGTAAACTGGAAAGCCCATTGTAACTGTCTAAATGCTGAATAGATTCATGTATTACTGTTAGGAGAAAGGCAACATGCCATGACAAGTTTTTGAGAAGGGGAGTTCACCTGTGTTTATTTCATAATGGACTGTGAAAGACAGACTGAAAAAAAACTAGATCGGAAGCAAAGAGATCTGGGAAGAAGCTCTTATTTGATGAATGAAGGATCCACTGACAAAATAACAAGGGATTCTAGCCAGGATGGAGTAAGGAGTACCAGAATAGCTCTTCAAAGTTAGAAAACAGGGCAAAATTTATGAAATATCTATTTTCAGACACTGAAACACACGCAGAGCAAACATGTCATCCCAGAAAGAAAGGAAACAAATGAGGTGAGCCCTACAATTGCCCTAGTTTTATGCCTGGAGGTACTTTCAAACCATGGTCCACATGAGGAGATCCAAGCAAAGCTGGGAGGAGGAGACAAAGATTGAGTCTGGGGAGTACAAGATGTCTGGAATTTGTAATCAGGAATGCTAGAAAGGAAGAGCTATACACAGAAAGAGTTTCAGAACACGTTTTAAGTCTTCACCTGAATACTAAGCTATGCATGTACAGGGTGAAGCTCCAACAGGCTGGGCAAAAAATTAATTACCAGGGAAAAAAGAATTACTTGGGAACTACAATACGAACAACTACTGGAACTCATAGGGAAAGTAATTATTTGAGTTTTCTCCAAGTAGAGTATAGAAACTTTATTAAAGACCTGTGACATACAATAGACAGCCTAAGCCACTCCTTAAGAGAGAACTAGAAATTCTTACAGCAAAAGGATAGTCTAGAGTCTCACAAAAGTTTAATAGGCTACTAGAGTAACAGCCTCCCAAATAAAGCCCAACACTCTTTAAAAATCTAGACACTCAATGTATTAGTTTTTTAATGCTGCCATAACAAATTAACACAAATTTAATGGCTTAAGACAATACCATTTACTATCTTACAGTTCTGTAGGTAAGAAGTCCAGGTACAATGGATTTCTAATCCTCCATTTAGAATTTCACAAAGCTAAAATCAAGATGTAGACCAGGTTCTGGATTGAACTTCCAAATCCATTCAGTTTTTTGGTTGAATTTAGTTCTCCAAGTTTTAGGACTTAAGTCCCCATTTCCTTGCTGGCTGTCAGCTGGGATCCAGTCTTTGCTCCTAGAGCAATGCTAACTCAAAGTTTCTAATCACTTTGACTTCCTCTTCTGCTGCATCGCTTGACTTTAGTTGGAGAAAGTTCTTTGCTTTTAAGGGTTCATGTGATTAAACTGGGATCACTCCCCAGTAATCCAGGATAATCTCCCTCTTAAAGTCCACAACCTTAATTATATCTGCAAAATCTCTTTTGCTATGTTACATACATATTCACAGGATGCAGGGATTAGGGTGTGAACATCTTTGGGGAGCTATTCTGCCTACTACACTCAACAATATCACTTTTACATTGTTCAGCAACTAATCAATGCATATCATATAAAAAGCAAGAAAATATGACGTACCCAGCAGCGGAAAAAATAGTCCGTTAATAGAAACAGGCAGCACATTAGTATAAAGACATAGAGGGGTTAAAAATAAAAAGAGGAGAAAAGAAACACATGGAATCACTAATCATAAGAGAGCAGGAGTGGCTATATTGATATCGGATAAAGTAGATTTCAGGAGAAGAAATGCCACCAGAGATAAAAATATCACCAATGATAAAAGGGTCAAATCATCAAGAAAATAAAACAGTCCTAACTATGTAAAATGGCATAACCACATGGGAAAGCAGTTTGGCAATTTATTTTAAAATTAAAAGTAAGTGTACACTTACCATACGTACGACTCGGCAATTCCACTCCTAGTTATTTCCCTAAGAGAAAGAAAACATAAACACACAGAGACTTTTACATTAATACTCATAGCAGCTTTATAATAGTCTCCAAACTAGAAACAATTCAAGTATTCATCAATATGTGAATGGATAAACAAATTGTGGAATATTATTCAGCAATAAAAGGAACTACTATTACAAAACATCATTGTGAATCTCAAAAACATGCTGAATGAGAGCAATCACAAAATAATACATACCATTTATTCCCATGTACATAAAGTCCTAGAGCAGGTAAAACTTGTCTTTAGTGATATAAATTAGATCAGATGTTGGTGGGAGGCTTGACTGAGAAGGGGCATAGGGAATTCTGGGGTCGTGGAAATGTTCTGTATCTTAATTGGGGTGGTGGACTCAGCAACTGTACTTTTAAAACGGGAAAAATTTTTTTCTGTAAGTTAAATCCCAATGTGTAGGCTTTTAAAAATAATTTAAAAATAAAAAACAAGGTGAAAGGTTTAAGGAGAGTTAAAAAGGCAAAATGCCACAGAAAGATAACCCTGAGAAATGAAAAGAACTTGTTCGATACAAGAAAATCGTTAAGCCGCAGCACACAGACAGGATCTTCGTTGTGGCATGCATGTGGGATCTAGTTCCCTCACCAGAGATCGAACCCAGGCCCCTGCTTTAGGAGCAGAGTCTTACCCACTGGACCACCAGGGAAGTCCCTTGTTAGTGATTTTAGAAAGCACTTTCATTGAAAAGATGGGTAGAATCCAAGATGTAAGACATTTTAGTCATATTTACTTAGAATGTGAAATTCAAGTAGAAAACGCATAGATTTTTCTATTTCAATTAGTGCTTCTCAAACTTTCATCTGCATAGGAATCACCTGGGGGGTCTTGTTAAAATACAGGTTCTGATTCAAGAAGTCTTGGGTGAGACTCGATAGTCTACGTTTCTAACAAGATACGAGGCAGGTGAGGCCAATGTTGCTGCTTCATCTCCTACACTTCAAGTAGCAAAAACACAGACCACTTTTCTGGGGCACTGATGGTTTATATCAAGTGTCAGTTTGGTCTAGAAGTTCCCAAGATCTATGGAATCCATTCCTACCACCGGTTACATGTAGACTGACAAGCTAGTCCCCTTTCTCTTTGTTGGTGTAACCAGGACAGCTGTTTATGATGCTCTGGAAAATAGCAGCGATTTTACGTCAGCAGCCTTGGGTTCAAGTCCCAGCTCTGTTTCTAACCAATAGATAATCTGGGTTAGTCATTTTTAGGATGCAAAAGAAGAAAACTCTTTTCGTTTCTCTTCTCTGGCTGTTTTGAGGATTACAATAGAAAATGTAAGTGAAAGTGTTACATGAATTATAACCTTAAAAAAATGGTTTAAAATGTCAAGCAAAGTGGGCAAAAAGAGATCAGCTTTTTAAAGAGGCAGGCCCTAAAGTAAGAGGTGGGGCTCCGGGATTATCCTCGTGGGCGTGTAAGGAATGCGCCATATTACAGGGGAGGGACGCCCCATTTCCAAGACAATCTGTAAAAAATAAGCTTCTGTATTTAAGATTATCCCTAAATTATGAAACTTGAAAACGAACTTTTCCCTCATTAAATACTTCAACTGGCACCTAACTCAAAGATCAAATGATACTATTTTGCTTCAGTCTACCGATTTCACACGAAGTTCCACCCACGCATCTCTGGCCCTCTCACCCATCCACTCGTCACTTTTCTGCCCCCGCCCCTGCGGCCCCCGCCCGGGGGCAGTAGTTTCCACTACCCTGAAGGGGGAGGTGGTAACGGACTCCTCTATCTACTTGCCTAGAGGAGGGGGCGTGCGAGGAGCTACCTTCCACAGAACGGTAAGAGACCCCGGCCAAGAGGGGCGGAATCAAGAGAAAATTCGAGTTGAGGCCGCGGCGTCGGTGCAGCAGGGAAGCGGCGGTGCCCGCGGCCGCCGAGCGAGCGCGCGGCTTCGCTATCAGCCGCGCCGTCCCCCATCCCCCCCAGAGCCTCCGAGGGATGGCACCGGCGGGAGGGGGCGGGGCCGGCGCACGGCAGCCTTCTCCGCTGCGGCCGCCTGCGCTGCGGCCGGAAACAATAGTGGAGGAGCCTGGGCCGCGCGGATCGGCAGCGGCGCGCGAAGCCGGACGGTAAAGCCCCAGCTCCCCTGCCCCCGACTGCCTGCGCCCCGGTCCCCGCACCCTCGGTCCAGCCGCCTTCGCACTCTGAGCCCCGCGGCCCCTGGCGCTGCTCCACGCGGGCTCCCCCGACGGACGGTCGGAGAGAATGACACGGGTTCGCGGCACCCTGAGGGGCAAGCGCGCGCCCCCAACGCCGGGGACCCGGCTCCCAGAGGCGCTGAGTCCAGATGGACCAGCTGCCGTGGCCCTCGAACGCCTTCTTCCTGGGTGGGTGGAAGCCCGGGGCGAGGGGACGCGGCGCTCCCGCCGGCCGGGCTCCGGGACCCCCAGCCTTGCTTGGCCACCCCGCCTCCGGCCGTGCCCGGGCCGCACAGCGGAGCCGCTGCCCGACCTTCCGTGAGGATGCTTTGTAAGCGGCCGGGCCCCCTCCCTAGTGTTCACTTTTCCATGTGCATTTTCCTGCCCCGGATCTCGAATAGGAAACCTCGCTACGCCGAGCTAGCGAAACGCCTCTGAGGTTCCCACAATGAAGTTAGCAAAGCAGTGTCCCGAGCAGATCGTTCGTCCTACCTTTAACAGCGTTAAGTAGGTTGACCCCGGTAGCTGAATAGGTGTCGCTGCTAGGATCATTCACCTACTCAGGGATGGGGGTGGGCTAGAATACCCGAAAACTGCTTTCCGTCAGACCCCGTCAACTAAATAAAACACAAGACCGAAAAAGGCGCTTAGGCGTAGTGTCACTTACGGCTAGGCTTTAAGTTTTACTAGCTTTGTGTCTTTGCACAATAAAAGTATAATATTGAAGTACAAGTATGGCAATGCTCGTTTGATGGGGCTGTTGCTTTAGATAACCTGAACAGCATCCTTTGTCTTCCTAGAAGTTCCTAATATTGCCGTTAATAGCAAGTTCTTGAAATTGTGTAACTTTCTTTTTCTGTTTCTTAACAGGGGCACTATGAACGAAGAGGAGCAGTTTGTAAGCATTGATTTGAATGATGACAACATCTGCAGTGTTTGTAAACTGGGAACAGACAAAGAAACACTCTCCTTCTGCCACGTTTGTTTTGAGCTAAATATTGATGGTAAGGACACAGTGTAATTAATTTTATGGCATGAACTTTACAGAACTATTTTATGCTGAACTAGTTACAAGGTAAAACTAAAATTTCTTGAATGATTGTAAATTGTGTCAAGTAGGAAGTGGAGATCTGTTAAAGATAAGGGTTTCTGGAAATGAAACTGAAGGTAGCACAGCTATGAATTTAAGAGAAACTTTTTTTTTTTAACTCCCACAGCATTAATCCCAATTTTACTAATATAAAAATGAGGAATGAATATTGACTAGTAAACTTTGCTGGTTTGAGAGCTTAAGTTGTCAGATTTTAACATACGTGTGTGTGTGTTTTGTTTTGTTTTAATATTAAGAAATAACATAACCAAACATTTACATTGATAGGCGAATGTAATTTTATTCTTTTGGCCTACCGTGCTAGTACCTAATTGAGGTGAGCTATAACTTTTTTCCCCAGTGCTATCTTATTATCTGCAACACATTTTAAAATTTTTAGATAACCTCTTTTCGGTGATCACACACACCTTTAAACTAAAAAGGCTTTTAAAATTTCTCAGTAGTATCTCTAAGAATATACGAAAAAGAGTTCTCCAAATACTTAAAAAAAAATCTCTATTAAAGTATTTGGGTTGGTGCACAATTAATGTGTCTGTGGGTATCAGTAGTTTGTCCCTGAGAAACATGTGGGATATGTTTTCTTAATCTTGATGTTACCGTGATAAATTCTGATTTTTTTTTTTAATATTTGAGTCACACTAAAAAAGAATCTTAATATTCTGGCAATAAAAAAAGTTGGCCTGCCATTTGAATTTTGAATTGTAACATTTCAGTAGAGAGATTTTGTTAGATCTTTAGATTAATTTGTATTATCTCTACTTGTTCTATTTATTAAATAGGAAATATCAAATGTTCTTGCCATTAAAAAACAATAGGATTATGTACCTTGAGATTCCTATTAAGACTTGTTTTTCAGAAATTGTTGTAAGCGCCAAATTAATATATATAGATACTCTGTAGTAAAAGTCAAAATTATAACCATAAGTAGACTACTAAAAACATGTAGAGTTAATTATATGACATTCATTTTCCATTTAAGATCATATTGGTTTTGACAGTTTTGCCATTGTACTCAGAACTGTAGTTGCTAAACATGATAATCGATGGAAGATCATGGATTTCCTGTGGGTTGCATAGAACGCATAAAACTTTGGCTTTAGTAAATGTAGCATTATAACTAATTTCAAAGGGGTGACTTAAAAACATGATTCTTCTGTAGCATTTAAATTACCATGTCCTTAATCATGCTAGAGTGAAAGATATTAATGTATGTTCTTTAGAAATAGAGTTGGCCCTATACATTCTTTTACATTGTAGATTTTAGTTTTAGATGGGCAAAGGCATTAGAAATGACTCAGCCAAACCTGTATTTACATTGAGGAAAACTGGCAACCAGGTAGTTGGACTGTTCAAGGTTGCTCTAGCAGTGATGGCAAGCTGTTGTTATGTGCCAGGCATTGTACTAAGCACCTTACATGGATTATCTATTTCAGCTCAAAATAGCTCTGGGATGGCTACTATTATCCATTTTAAAGTTGATGGAGTCTAACCTTCAAGACCTAAAAAATGCACTTTGAAGTTGCCCAGCAGTGAATGACAGTGCTGGGCTTTGAAGCCTGCCAATCTAGTTCTAGTATATGTGATTTTAATTCCATTGATCTACTGTCAGTAGTTATTTTAGTTGATAGGGCTAATATTAGAAACCTGTTTTCCTGAGTCCTAATTGCTCTCCTTGATATTCGGTCAGCCAACTTTTCCTTATCAGTGCTTCCTGCTAAATCATTAGTGTTGTTCATGCTGTGATAGGATTTATCTACAGAAATGTAAACTTTCATATTTGCTTTTCTAGCCTGTTTTTAATGCCTTTTAACTGGTTCTTCATCATTGTATAGAGAATATACAAGTATTCCTCAGGTACCATCTTATAAATATTTCATCTCTGATAACATTTATCTCAATATATAAGCTTGTCATAAGCCCTATGTGTTGAAATAAGAGTTGTCTTTAACTTAAAAGACGAAAATTATTCTCAATTTGTATTAGAACTCTATATTCTATGTACACTCAAGGTTGTATATTTTTAAATGTCAATTAAGTCTTCATAAGAAAAATTATTTTAGAATTTTCTTCTCAATTTATCTGAAGTCAATTCCTAGATCTCACAGATACATTTTATATTTACTACAGTGATGAGCTTGTGCATATAACCATTTTAATATCATGAGATTTTTTTTCTAAGTATTAGGAATTTTAGGGGAAAAGGAGGGAAATGAGAACGCTGAATTCCTCAAAATTTCTATTTTTATATCAGTATACAGGTTTTTATTTTTATTTATTTATTTTTTGTGGTACGCGGGCCTCTCACTCTTGTGGCCTCTCCTGTCGCGGAGCACAGGCTCCGGACGCGCAGGCTTAGCGGCCATGGCTCATGGGCCTAGCCGCTCTGCAGTATGTGGGATCTTCCCGGACTGGGGCACGAACCCGTGTACCCTGCATCGGCAGGCGGACTCTTAACCACTGTGCCACCAGGGAAGCCCAGTATACAGGTTTTTTAAAAATCAATGGTAAAAAGTGATAATAAAGTAATCACATACCTGAAAAATAACAAAGTCTGTTCTTTGTCTCTGTCAGTAAACCTTTTTAAACGTTTTTGAAGTTTTCTTTCCCCTACCAAATTCTCAGCACAGTGCCAATCAATAAATAGATAAGAGGGACTTTAAAAAAATATGACATTTAACTTTACTATTTTTGGTATAACTTTTTTGTAGTATGGTAATGTTGCTGTTACTTGGTTTCTTAGCTTTCTAATTGCTGAGTTTGCTCTAAAGCCTTCTATTCTTTTTTCAGCTAAGAGGCTAGATAAAAATTTTCTTGGAATTTTTAGGGTAGTTTTGAGTCCACAGGTTTGTAGTAAACAAAAATATTTTACACCTTTTGGATTACTTATGTCAAATCAAAACTGCGCTAATCAAGTGTTGCTTATGTCAAATCAAAACTAGTCTAATCAAATTTTTTAAAATGTGCTCATGCATATATTTATAAAATTAAGATGAAAGAAAGAAATAACAAAAGACAGTCTAATCTTGTAGGAGAGATTTCATATTCTGAGCTTGGCTCTAAGTTGCCTTTTTTTCTATGACTTTACAGTACTTAAAAGTAAACGAGTACCTACATTTCATATACTTTCAACCCATAGGTGATATACTTCAAGGACCTAATAAATGCACTTTAAGGAGATTGATGGGGGGGCACTTATAATTCACCATTAGAATTACTTGTCCACTTCTAGGATTAGGAGATAGCTGCTTAAACTTCTTAATACTGATGGCCTGTCCTTGACACTAAGACGCTATATGCATGAATGATCAAATACATTAATATGCCTCATGGTTCATGGTGCTAAAATCTCTAAAGTTATTTACCAACTACTATTACCTAGGCTATTAAGTCTGGGAGGAAGGTAGCCCAGAGTGGTCAGGAGCCAGTAATGAAACTCAACTGTAATATAAGAAAGTCAGAAATGAAACTACAGCTGGGGGATGGGAGAGAGATCCAGGGCTCCAATCTATTACTTCATACTGTCAGTTTTCATTTTTACCAAAATACTGTGCAAATAGTATTTGTACCTTCCTCTAATAATTGACTTCCTTTCTATTCTATAGAGAGAAACTTTTTTTTTTTTTTTTTCCTGTACACGGGCCTCTCACTGTTGTGGCCTCTCCTGTTGCGGAGCACAGGCTCCGGACGCGGAGGCTCAGCGGCCATGGCTCACGGGCCCAACCGCTCCGTGGCATGTGGGATCCTCCCAGACCGGGGCACGAACCCGTGTCCCCTGCATCGGCAGGCGGACTCTCAACCACTGCACCACCAGGGAAGCCCGAGAGAAACTTTTTTATAAGACAAGATCAGTTCCTCTTATGCCAAAGTTTTCCGTGTGAGTTGATCTTGCTAGTTGATTAGTAAGCATTTTTAATGCCTACTAGTCCATCTTGGACTGTAAAATCCATCTCAGACTTCATTTTCCTCTAATTTGTTGAACTGCCCAGGAACTTTTCTAGAAACAGACCCTAATGCAGATCCTTAGTAATCTTTCCAGCAAGAGAAGTCTATAGGTGTTTTCTCTTGATTAAGGCACCAGTGAACCCAATGCTCACTTTTAATTTCATTCTTCCTTGATTCTCTGTGTCTTTGACCAAAACATGGTTCACATGGTCAGTAGTCAGGAAGCAGTTTGAATCTCAATATTAAATCTTGACTTAGCTTGGAAGTCAAGATTGATTATTAACTACTCAAAGCCTGTCAACAGCTCTTCCTTTGACTTGCTTCTGGCACATCAGCATCTTTCCACTTAAGTAAAAGCCCACCACTTTACTTGTGATAAGGAGACTGTATATTGCTAATTCAATCTGGCATTAACCTCTTTCTCTTGTTTCCCGTAATGACAAACATCATGCCTTGCTATTAACTAAAAGAGCACTTTTAAATATAAAGCCTAATATGCCTTTTGAACTTCAGCTTGGCTATCTTTGATATACTTAGAAATACAGATGAAAGGTTTATTTTTTCTTTAACTGCCTTTTAATTCTACTTTAAATAAATTTGAACACTTTTTAAATGGCTCTGATAGTAAAATCTCATTATTTGGACAGGAGTAGGGAGGGTAGAAGTGAAATGTAGGTTTAATTGGTGATAACTTTAAATTATAGAATATTTTTTAAAAATAAAACTAGGCTAACAACATCTGGTAAAGACTTGTGACTTAACTAACAACCCATATCTGAAGAGCCAGGTTCCAGATTCTTATCCCAGTCCTAGTAATGGTGGCCTCTTTTTAGTTACTCCCAACTTTTTCTCCTTTTAACTTTAAGCTGTCTAATTTTAAAGTCTAGGATGAATTTAAAATTGAGATCATACATGAATTTCAGTTGGAATGGTGTATTCTATTAGGAGTTAGGTCTGGCTGTATGTAATAGAAAATCCAAATAATAATGATGAAATAAAATGGAATGGATATTTATATGTCTCATATTAAAAGAAGTTGAGTCTGGAGTTGGTATGGTAGCTCCATGATCAGAAAGACTCAAGCTGCTTCTGTTTTTCTAATCCACTTTCCTTAACACATATTTTTTTTTTTTTTTTTTTGCGGTACACGGGCCTCTCACTATTGGGGCCTCTCCTGTCACGGAGCACAGGCTCCAGACGCGCAGGCTCAGCGGCCATGGCTCATGGGCCCAGCCGCTCCGCGGCATGTGGGACCTTCCCGGACCGGGGCACGAACCCATGTCCCCTGCATCGGCAGGGGGACTCTCAACCACTGCGCCACCAGGGAAGCCCCTTAACACATATTTGCCATAGTCAGTCATCTCATGAGCCAGGGTGGATGCTAGAACTCCAGCCATTGCTTCCTTATTCTCAGACAGAAAAGAAAGGACATCTGACAAAAGATACATGTTAGCATTCTCTCCTGCATCTAAAAAGGAGCTTTTCCTAAAGTCCCACCTAACAATTTCTTATACATTCCACTCCCCTTTCAAGAGAAGCTGCTCCAAATAAAATCAGTGTTTTCCAAAGAAAGGGACAAAGGACATTGAGTATGCACCTAGCAAAATCGGCCATAGAGAGGCCTTTCTGGTAATTAAAGGTTACCACATTGAAGACAAACTATTTGAGCTATAACTAAGACCAACAAGTAATGCTCTGGTGATTCTTCTAACCCAGGAGTTTGAACTGGAAGGGATTTTTAGAGAATGAGGCATTGTATTCTGAGGATGGGCATGCAGCCAGATCTCATGTGAACTTGTTGCCAAAAAGCTTATAAGAATTTTCAAGTTTCTGACCCATCTCGGTACATAAAATGTGATGTTTAACGCTACTGCTCATTATCGGTAAGTTAGATGTTACAAACTTAGGAAAACCACTTCCTGCTTTCTCCCAGCCTCTGTTCATGACAGACTAACATGGTAATGCCACCTTCCTCATACCTTTACAGGAAAGATTGCTTTTCTACAGCTGGATACATCTGCTACTGCTCCACTTCTGCTCTAGTGATTGAGCATGTGGGCCTTGGGCTCAGACCTGGCCTTGAATCTTGACCCTGCCACTTACTAATTGGGTTTTCTTGGCGAGATACCTAAGTTTATTGTGTCATACTGGTTCTCAAATGTTACCAGTAAGAGCAGTTTTATATTTTTATTTCTTAATCTTGAAATTATTGTGCCAGAATCTAATTCAAAAGGCTGAACTCAGAAGGGATTGACACAGAAGGGATTCAGATCAGGTCTCTGGTGTCAGAGCAGTTGTAACCATTGTGAGAAATGGACATTGACCTTTGCCATATTTTAAGTTTTAAATTGCAGACCAGCCCTGCTATGTTGATGGCATTCACTTATTGGTTTTGCTAATGCCTCTGATTAGTCCTGATAATCTTTGTAGTGTCTTTTTTGTTGTTGTTGTTTTTTACGTTGGCATGCTCTGTCCTAGACCTTCCATCGTCACTCTGTCTGGGCTTTAATGGCCTTTTATGCGCTGATATGTAGCAGATCTCCTCCTACCTCTTTCTCCCCACCCCCAAGCTACACATCTATATATGCAACTAGTTTGTAGACATCTTCACTTGTATAGCCCATAAGTACTTCCAACTACATGTCTAAAGTTAAACTATTATTCCTGTACCACGTGTATCTCCTTTCAAAATGAATGAGTAAATAAATTAAATAAGTGAATTCCCCTCCACACCCGCGATCAGAAGTGTTGGGGTTGGAAGCGCACTGTGGAGAAGGTATGGACTTACATGCCTGGCGAAAATGCGTGCAAGGCAGCGCCGCAGGAAAGAACCTGCCTGCCCTGGCGCTTGGAAAGGCACTTCTCAAAGCGGTCTTCCCTGCCCTAGCACTTCCCGCCCCTGCCACCGGTGTCAGCCCCAACCTGCTTGTCCTCATAGCGCCCTTTCCTTCATGGCACTTGCTATAATTTGTTGCTGTAACTATTTGCTTATGTGTTTGTTTAATGCGCCACCCCTCCCCCATTTCTAATTGCGTAAAGACATGGATTAGAGTCTTTTATTTACTAGTATATAATCAACAGTAGTACAAGGACTGGCAAGAAGTTATGAATGAGTATGTGATTGATCAGTGAATCAGTCTAAAGGAGACTTGAGAGAACTGTCTTTTTTTATATTTTTCCCTTAAACTGGCCCACAGTGAAACTTCTGCTATTTTTCTGCCCTTTCACAGAATTGCCTGAGACCTTTCTGGAGTCTCCGAAAAGTTTTACAAATTTTACTAATAGAAGAACTTTGTATCATATTCAAAAGAAAAATGTAGCGAATAATACTAAGAGTGATATATGGTTATCTTTTTCAGTCAGGAAGGTAGAAAACAGACATAGTATTTTTCTCCAAACACAGAGCAAGAAGTCTTAAACAGAGCTGTGTTTAGAGTGGGAGTTTCTACATTCATTTACACACTGCAACTCTTGTTATTCAGAACACCTCAGCATAGTGATGTTTGCTCATAATGATGACCCCCAAGGTATTTGATGATCCAGAGTTCCTTTTAAATCAGTAATAATAAAAGTATGTTCTTTAAATCAATGATTTTAAGTTGAAAACAAAGAAACAATATACAACCCAGAATATCTTATTAATAGAAACATCATAATTATAAATAAAGGATTTGTTAAAATAGATAAAAATGACATTCTGATTCAAATTCATAATTCATTCCTTCCAGTGTGTTGACAAAGATGAAAAAAAATGTTTTATGAGTTATACGGAAACAAATTAAACCTAGATTGAAAATCTTTTAATACTTAGGTCAAAAATATTAATATCTATTCTCAGAAAAGGGATGCACTTTTCATGGTTGAAATAATTTGAATAACTGTTACTAGAGAGTTTATAAAGGGAAATTAGCTTATCTATTCTCAGAAAAGGGATGCACTTTTCATGGTTGAAATAATTTGAATAACTGTTACTAGAGAGTTTATAAAGAGAAATTAGCTTCCCAGAAATAAAGAGTAATTTTTCTGTTGCATGCAAAATAATGCCTGTGAAGAAAGAAGACAAAGATAAGTTTCTGTCTCTACTCTGGAAGAAGTGAAATAATCACTCTCTAGTTGGGAGAAGCTAGTCCAACTGTCAGATACTTAAGGGATTTACACTTTTAGGTAAGTGACTTACCTAAATAATTTAAGTCAGTATTGTTTGTCAGGTATTCTGTGTTACATGCATCATTTCGTTCTTAATACAACTATATGAGCTAGGTGCTAGCTTATCCCAATTTGATGAATGAGGGAAATGAGTAGAGAGTCTGGGAAACTAGTCCAAAATCACACAGCTTGGAAGTCCAAACCTAAGGTATCTGATTCCAAAAAGTCCAAGTGCCTAAATCATTTCTCCTTCCAAAAAAAATTACATGAACTCTTAAGAATCTAGGAGATATTAAGTAACTTTCAGGCAAAGTTACAGATGAATTACACAAATGTGAATGTTCAAGCAAGGAACAAAATTTGGGTCTCAAGAAATGCTTGCTTTTTAAAAGTTACTTCTACCTATGATATTATTTGATTAATACACATTTGGTGGAATATCCAAAAATAGACATTTCTCATGACCTAAGAGAGTGGGATGATGCAATCTCCATATAGATTACAATCTAAATAGTCTGTCAAGAAAATGTGGTCTTTTAGAACTCTTGGATTAGATTGATGATTATCAGAGAGGAGGAAAGAATTAGGAAGAAGAGACGCACACATGACAGTCTTGCTAGTCCCTGCCTAGAAGGAACAAGGAAGTTGAGCTGCACACTGACATTTGCTACAGAATCATACAGGTGGCAGCTGGTGATGAGGCAATTCTTCTAACACTGCTCTCCGTCCTTCCAACCATTCAAGTAATAGAGGCTAACATACTTATCCTGATTAGTCTTCCTCTGAAGACAGAATAGGGTTCTAAGTAAGTGGAGGCAGACAGTGCAAACAACAGTGAAAAGATTAGCACCAATCCTGGAATTGCACGCTATCTCCCTTTTGCTCATCTGCCCCGGTAGTCGCCTGGAACACTTTTCCGGAAAGAGAGAGAAGAAACAGGTGATAAGACAACATAACTTTATAAGGCACTGTAGATGTTCAGAGGTGCTTTTACAGCATCTTAATTTAATCTCCACATTATAAAGGATATTAACATTCTGAATTTCAGATAAGTTGTTACATGCAAAATGTATAAATGATTGAAATCAAAGTGGCTAAGTAACGCTGCAGAATTATCAAAATGTTATCAACTATAGTTCTGGATAGAGTGGATTTAAATTATTCTAATCCAGTTTGGCACACATTAGGATTTAGATAAGGGGAATAAACCCATTAAACACTGAGCCTTGGATTTATAGTTTGTAATAAAGGGGGACAGTGTCTGTTTATTTACAAAAAAATTTAAACTAGTGTATCTATTTCTGTTAGCTTTTTGGCATTACTGTCTCAACTGTAAAACAGTAAGGCAAAATAATGGTTTGTGTGTACCCATCAAAATCTGAATCTCAGAGTTAAAGCTATGTTCATAGCAATTTTTATACACATTGATTAAGTAAATATTAATTGAGCAACTGCTGTGTGCCAGAAATTGTTCTGGTAGCTAAGGATAAGGCAGTTAACAAAACAAACATAAACTTGTGAAGCTTACATGAGAAGACGGAAAAGACATCAGAATAAGTTATATGGTACATTGGAAGGCGATATAGGATTATTTGCCTTTTATGAAGAATAAATTCAATCGCTGATACATTTTTCCACGTATTACCTTACTTAAAATTCAGTTAGTGTTTATTTCCTATATAATGTGGAGATTAAAATTAATAGACAGTAAAAACGCCTTCCATCCTCTAAAGTGTTATACAGATATACTTAAATGACATCTTTAATATCTAAAACTCATGATAACTGGTGTAATAATATCTACAATGAATTTAGTGAATGATAATTATTAGTCTGGCTTTTTTTTGTTTTTTTTTTTTATTTTTGGCTGCGTTGGGTCTTCGTTGCTGCGTGCAAGTTTTCTCTAGTTGTGACTTGCAGGCTCTAGAGTGCAGGCTCAGTAGCCGTGGCTCATGGGCTCAGTCGCTCCACGACATGTGGGATCCTCCCGGACCAGGGCCCGAACCCACGTCCCCTGAGTTGGCAGGCAGATTCTTAACCACTGCACCACCAGGGAAGCCCCCAGTCTGTTTTGAAAACAGAGTTCACATGTTGAAGTTTGGTGTTATTGGAGGGGAAGTGTTTCAAAATTAACATGAAGTCCTCTTTTATTCATACTTCTATATTTTTATCTTCAAATATTAAAGAGGATCTTTAGTATCTTTAAGTGTTGGGAAAGATTTTAAAGGTTTTGTATTCTTACTACTTCCTCATTAACACTGTTCGCAGTATTTGCCCTGAGCACATTTCTGTTATTTAGTATTAAAGTATCTTTTATAATCTTGACCAAATCTCACCAGAATAATTTCAATATATCAACCATCAAGTTTCAACTCAATGTCAATCAACATTTTGGCTGTATTTCTACTACAAAGTAGAATAAATACAATATAATAAAATATAATTCCTATATAGTAAATCAGACAGTTCTCCATAAAACTCAGCCTTAGATTACTAGTGTATTTACTAACCAAATGAAATAGCAGTCGTAAGTATCTGCAGAAAGAAAATATCACAATTCTCGGTAGAGACTAATTACAGAACAATTTAATTTCATGCTTCTTACATTCTGTCTCTCTTTTCTACCACCCACTCTTCCTTCATTTATTTATCCTCTCCTTCATTTGTTTTATCGTATATTGACACATCATCTTGCCTACCTACAGTTATCTTCTCCGTAGTAACCTGGCAGATTGACCAAAAAGATGATTAGAATGGCAGAAATGCTCATGTCGCCCATGTTTAAAAAAGAGAAAAAATCAAGGGAAAAAGCTTTCCTCTCTTTCCCTTAAGCCATAGTTCTTGAAAGAGCAGTGTTCATTCATTGTCTCCCTCTGTCTCCTCCCAACTTAATCTTCCGTGCCCCTGTAACTGGCATACCTCCTATGCTTTCATCATTGACTTCCTAGTTATCAACACAATAAATAGGTTCATGTTCCTGCCGTTTTCAAAATCTGACATTTAACATTTCCCTCTTTTTTGAAACACTCAGCTCCCTGGGTTCTGTGATAAAATATCTCGGGCCTCTTATTTCTGCCCTCTTTTCTTCCTAGGGTCACTGCTTATTACAGGTCCCTGAAATACTAGTGTTTCATTGAATTCTGTCCTTGTCTTTCTTTTTTTCTCATATCGCACTCATCTATTTCTTTCACTGCATTGGCTTCAGCTGTACCTCTGTAAGCTAATGGAACTCCACAAACATATCACAGGCCAAATCTGTCTTTTAAGCACCAGACTTATCAATATACATCCAACCACCTGCTGGACCTCTCCATTTAGATATTCTACAGCCGTCTTGAATTTACGTTTCTCAAACTAAATTTCTCTCCTTATTTCCATATACACATGCATTTTTATTTCCTTCATCTTTGGTTCACATGGAATTCCAGGCCCTATACCCCAGAAATTTTGTTTCAGTAGGTCTACAGTTGAGATATTTTGTTTCAGTAGGTCTACAGTTGAGTCTAGGAATTTGCATTTTAATAAGAATCCCAGCTGACTCTTATGCAGGTGGTTTCAGGACCAAACTTTGAAAAACTGCCCTTAGCGAATGAATGGTTCCAGTTTCTTCAGGACTGTCCACATAAAGTTGTGTAGATGCAGTGAGGAATTATGGCTGAAATCTTACCTAAGCTCTGCTTTTCAAGCCGTGCACCCTGGCAGGGATGGCTTTTCAGTTCTCAAAGGCAAATTGGCCTGTGGCCTTGCAGCAACGCTGTTCCCTCACTGCTTCCCTCCCACCCACCCTCTCCATGCAGTCTGTCCCTGAGTCCTGTTGATTCTCCCCAATCTGTTCCTGACTTTTCATTCCCACTGCTATACCTTTGACCAGGCCTTTATTCCTTCTTACCAATACTACTTCAAGACCCACTTAATCAGTTTCATAGACTTTATCCCCCTTTCCCCATCGCTACCACACACCCCTAGTTCTCTCTCAGTATCACCAGAAAGGTCTTTAAAATGCAAATCTGAGCATGCTGTTCATTTTCTTAGAACTCTTCGATTCCTTACTATTTTCATCTGGTTAGGCTGTTAACTCCCTAACATGACATGTAGGACATTTCATGACCAGGTGTCTGCTTAACTGGCTACCTTGACCTTTCATTACCCTTCCAAAGGCACTCTACAAGCCAATCATTTGTGCACGCTGTCTCTCCCTTCCTCTCTTTTCCTCCATTTCTTTCTCACTTCCACACTTTTGTTTATCTAGTTCCCTCTGTTTTGAACCATTGACTTCTTCCTCCAAGTATGCAACTGCTTAACTTTTGGAGTACGTGTATTAAATAGAGGTGATGTTGCCTGTGTTCACAGTGCTGCTGCGAGGATCACAGAAAGATGATGAATATAGGAGCTCTTTGGTAAATATAGTATGTGATGCAAATGTTCGTGTTGATTTAAATTGAAATATAGAAGGGTTTTGTTTTCATCTCATCTGAAAAGATGAAATTCTACTGAAAAGATTACTATGATTTGTTTGTATATTGAACAACTCCTCCGTTGCCAAAATAATTCATTGTTTTATGTACATTGAGGAGGTTTGACTTTATCCTGAGTTTACCTTCTTATGATTTGGCTTTCAGTAGATTTTTCTGCTCTAGCTGCCGTAATTTCCTTCATGTAGGAGCTGCCCAGCCAATCCTTTCCCCACAGTTTCTTTCAACAGTATGAATTCTGTTCTTGTATCAGTGTCTTTTTCCTTCATTCCCTTTGAAGTCTTCCGGGTCTCCAACAAGGATTGCCAGATAAAACTATACTGTCATTATAATCTTACTTTGGGGGAGAGGGACTTCTTGCATTTGAAGGTTATCCTTTGATAGATACATTGTTAGCCTAAGGAAATTCTCAATTTAAAAACATATTCAGAATATTGGGATATTTTAGGTATGTGTATCTTTACCATTTCAGCTGTAAATTTTTTGTTTTACTTAGTTCACTGGAACATACAGTACAAAACCTAATTTGTCTCGGACTAAGGAACGCCATTTCCTTTCCCAGACCGAAATGTTTCCTTATGGGCATTTTTTTTTAATGTTTTAAATTTTCACTATTAAAAATGAGAAAAGATTTTTTTTCTCCCATAATAGTCTTTTTTTCCATTAAAAAAGCAAACTATGCCTATTACAGAAAAATCAAAATACAGGAAGCAAGAAGAATTTTAAGATTATAATCCCACCTATCTACCAATAATCTCGTAATATTTTTGGTATGTTGTTTTTCTAAATTATTTTCTGCATAGAGTATGCATGTGTGCGTGGTAAATTGTGTTTAAAAAATGAAATCAGGCTATATATACTATTTATAACCAGTCTTTTAATTTAATATATCAGAAACATCTTTTTCGTGTCAATAGGTAAAATTCTACTATGCTGACATTTTTGTAAAAGGTTTCATTGCATTGGACCATAATTTTTAAAACTTTGTTTCATCATGGAATGATTTTATTGTACACTAGTTCTCCAAACCCTTTGTTCTAATCAAAGTTCTTTTTACTCTAGAATTGCTATGATTCAATTATAATACACAGTCACAATATTTTTTTAATATTTTACAGTATGATTCATCAGTTATCACCTTTTTTTTTTTTTAATCACCTTTTTTTAATCTTTAGTTTTTCTAATCAAATGGTTGGTGAATTGTAGTGATTGTTTCCCATGTCTTAATTTTTACCATTTACTACCTATAGTAGTAATTAAATTATAAATGCCTTCAAATTCACTTTCTAGTAAATCTCTAATTAATAGATATTGCTATAAAGCATTTATATAAGGAATAGTCAACTAGAATTTCAGGAACAGTGATTCAAATATAAGCAGAGAAGTTGAGATGCAAAACAGATGTTTTATAAATAGCTGCAGGACAGCTTTTCATTTTGTTTTTCTTATTTGTAAGAAAATAAATCAGTCAAAACCTTAACTGGGCAGATGGCAGGCAGTTCAGGAGATAAAGGGCAGAGTGCATATGGCTATCACATTTCTGGCTTTTGAACCCATAAATTTCCTTTGTTTTAGTGGTTTATCCTCTTTCATCCAGTGTTACTATGAAAGCCTTTTTTCCAGACTGTCTTTTGTTTAGGTAATGTGTATATTTTTTAACCTTGCCTATTTTTAGGGAAGTTTTATTTAGGAGAAAAATGGAACAAGTAGAGGGTTACTTGGGTCAACTGGATTATTGACTTAAAATTTTTTATAATATAACTTTTAATTCTTTGTGCCACTTAAAAATTATAGTCTAAATATAATATATTTTAATGTGCTAGAAAAACAATTTTAGCTTTTTATATTCTGTGCTGCTGTGAGCTTAGTATCCTGAACATGGATAGCTTCCATTCATATTTTTTTCCAAGTACCCTTTCACTTCATCAATTACCTATGGACAAGCTGCCCTGTCCCATATGGTAACCTAACCACAATTTGGTTATTTAAATTTAAGTTAATTAAAATTAAAGTTAAAACTTTAATTCCTCGGTCATACTAGCTACATTTCAAAGGCTCAATAGCCACATGTAGCTAGTGGCTATCCTATTATATAGCACAGATTGAGAACGTGTCCATCTTCACAGAGAGTTCTATTGGACCTTTCTTGTTAAAACAGGTAGCTAAGTTTGAGAGCAGAACTGAGTGTGGATTGTTATTTTTTTGTACCCTGTTAGTAATAAACAGTTGTTATGTAGGTGTGTTTCCCCAATTTCCCAACCATTATAATGAAAAAGTAAAATTCACTGAGAAAGGTTTTCTTTTTGACACATCATTTGCAGTTTATATATCCATCAATAAAAGAACTCAGTTCTGCTGTGGCTACCTTGGTTATTTGAGGTTGAGATTTATCTTTTAACATCATCTCTCTGAACACTTTGCTGATTGAAATTTGCCCTTATAATTCCTTTATTGGATTAAGCTGCTTTGACCAACTGCTTAATCCTCTTAGCTCACACAAAAATTTTAAAATGGCATAAACATCTCCTAAGCAGAAATATGCTGTCTAAAGACCACCTGTTGGTATGTCTTTCTTTAAGGCAGTGATTCTCAAAATGTGGAAAAAGCAAGTTGCTGAACCCATCTGTATATCGGCTTAGTACAGTTGCCAGTAATACACTGTTGCGTATTTGAATACGGCAGACTGTAGGTGGCATGAGGGGGTGGGGAAAGGAGCACTGTTTATCATAGTACTCACTAAGGCACATAGGACAACTGGTAAAATTTTCCAAGAGGTAGAAGCCTGTCCTGTTTTGGGTTTAAGGAAGGAAGTAGGTGCTCCAACTATCCATCCTTGCCTTCCCACCTTCGGGCTGATCTGCCTTTTGTCAGTGACAGGATAGACAATCTGAGCATCCTCCCACTGCATGTGTGACCAGCAGTAGGTATAATGGTAATAACTCTTCTTGAATCATGGCTTGGCTGCTGCTTGATCGTCAAATGCAGAGTAGCCTGGTCGCTTTGGGTGTCAAAGCATCATTGGGACAACCATTATTTACACAGAAGCAATCCAGACCTATGTCATCACAGAGTCTGAGTATAGTGTGAGAGTCACTAACCAACATGGCTGCGGAGCTTGCTAGGTCACAAGTTCCTGCACACTCATGAAAGGAAGGATAAGGACTGTTTGAATTGGAGAGCACTTACCTAATGTTCAGGCAGTAGCTGCTTCTCATTACTAGCCAGTTGCTGTCAGATCTTCTGATTTTGTTTTTAAGAGAAACCAAGAAATTGAAAATTGTAAGTGAATCTTTAAGAAAAAGAACACTTGTAGGCTAAACTTAACTTGCTGCAGTATGGATCCAGACTTCAGGCTGTGGGTGTGCCACCTCTACTTACAGAACTTTTCCTCTAGTCATTTTATCAGAAATGGAAACCTGATCCTCAAAATCAAAGGCATAACAGCTCAGTCCTTTCATTCTTAGTACAACAAAGTTTAGCTCTCCCTCCATCTTTACAGTTAACAGTTACTTAAAGAAGTACATAAACATGGCTTAATATGGGCAACATGTAAACATGCAGGTGCTTGTCCTCCCTTTCCTAGCAACCAAGATAAGATCATCATAAAAAGAAAACACCTTAATTCTTGGAAAAGTCTTTACTCTGGGCAAAATGTGAGCCTCCATAAAAAAGATTTTGAAGCAGTACTGCGTGAATTGTTGCACAGATGTTGGTCATGTCTAAAGGCAGTGTGCTTAAAATTTCTTCACAGCCTGTTAACAACCTGGAACTTAAATTATAACTAAATTATCTTGTCTTATTTAAAAATTAAGAAAGAACACACAAACCCACCATTTGGAAAACTAATACTGCCAGTTCTCTAATTCTGGTTCTTTTACGTTTGTAGTAAAAGTCGAAGTGCTTACTCCCTTAGAGCTTTCCAGTCTCCTACTGATATGGTAACATGTATTACAGCTTTACATCCAACTATTGGTTGTATTATATTTGCTCTACCTATGGAATACCAAATTATATGAAGCCAGTCCTTTGAGAAATGAAATATAGTAGTCAAATTCAGAAGGAATTTGACAGAGAGTAATACTCTTTGACAGAGAGTATATATGCGTAAGGCAGTCAGATGATATGATATTTGAGAACGTGTGAAATAAAAGGCATGTAACATCAGTGTAGTCGGCTGAGAGATGGTACTGTTTGACAGGACCAGCTAGGGAACCATCAGGGAAAGATTGCATAATTACCACCAAATCATAAATAAGATCTTCTTCAAGAGGCTGGGGGTAAAAGCAGAAGGTAATGGGACACGTCATAGAACTCTTAAGTGTTTTGGGTTTTGTGGCTATTTTTTAGTGCCATTGAGAGTATCATCCTGTGAGAGGAAAAATTATGTTACTACAATAGGCATATTAAATATATGCATGGAAATATCTTTGTTTTAAAAGGGTGACACTGATAGGTAGACAGGAAGATCTACATTTGAGTGGCTCTTGCTCTTTTATGAGTATAACCGAGTTTTCTTAAAGCAAATTGATCCTAAAGAGGAATTTAAAGAATAAAAATGGGGATAGCATGCCAGATGGGTTAGTGGGAGGGTTTTCAAAGTGCGTGAGAATGGTGTAACAAAATCAGAAATGAAAGTGGGAAGACTTTAAAAAGAAAACTGTTGATAGAAACAGCTTAACTTTTTAAAATACCACTGTTCATACAGAAATGTACTGCCTAGGGGCTTCCCTGGTAGCACAGTGGTTAAGAATCCGCCTGCCAATGCAGGGGACATGGGTTCGAGCCCTGGTACAGGAAAATCCCACATTCTGCGGAGCAACTAAGCCAGTGCGCCACAACTACTGAGCCTGCATTCTAGAGCCCATGAGCCACAACTACTGAAGCCCACGTGCCTAGAGCCCGTGCTCAGCAACAAGGGAAGCCATCGCAATGAGAAGACTTCGCACCGCAACGAAGAGTAGCCCCGCTCGCCGCAACTAGAGAAAGCCCGCGCGCAGCAACAAAGACCCAACGCAGCCAAAAATAAATAAATAAATAAAAAAGAAATGTACCGCCTATATAAATTTCTAAACAGCCTCTATCCAGAAGAAACGAGTACATACTTCTAAAAAATATTAGCAATTACAGTTGCCAAGTAAGGTCTTGGTTCTCTAATAATCATGAACTCAAGACACAGTTACATGGACATCTTTGTGTTATGTTTTAAAGATTTTATGATAGTTAAGGTGTCAATTATATTGGCCCTCAGAATTTTTATTAGTAAGGAAGTTTCAGTGCAATTTTTGTTGAACTGGTTTGAAAATTACTTATAACTCAGGTTCTCAAAAGTATCAACTTATTTAATTGCATTTAGATTCATTCCCTTTCAAAAGCTGCTGAAGAAATAAATGGTACTCAGAGCGGTTTACACTTGTAAATGCAATTAAAATTGTAAAGTCAGTTGGGAAACTCACTGGGATCTCTGATAATAGCAGTGGTTGTTACTCTTATATTCGAACTGATAAAGTGGAAAAAACAAAATCACTTCAGGAGTTTATACAATGACACCTATATTGCTGATACAAATTAAGTGGGCTACTCACATTCTTTTCTAGATTAAAAAGTAATTTGTTCAAGTATACGAAGTAGTCCGTGTATTAAATTTTTTGTTTCTTCTGCTACTGCATATTTTAAGCTATGTTTATAAGACAAACATTTTCAAATTGAACTTTAAAACTGATTCAAGTTTTAAATTTTTAGTGAGCTAAAGAAGTTACAGGTACAGA
The DNA here is from genome assembly GCF_039906515.1 of Pseudorca crassidens. NCBI lineage: Eukaryota > Metazoa > Chordata > Mammalia > Artiodactyla > Delphinidae > Pseudorca > Pseudorca crassidens. The sequence continues at coordinate 123,597,936 of NC_090300.1, read as the reverse complement.
TCTGGATGAATGAGCCACAGTATACATAAAATAGCCTTCTTGTATATTCACTGTATGTACATTTCTAATGAAAATATGTAATTGAATAGAAGTTCCTGATTTTGTATGGCCGATTGAATGATGCCACAGGAATGCCATTTCTGTATCAGTGCCACTCATTAGTTCTTGGGACTAATGGCACGTTAAACTATAAACATAGGAGTAACTTTACTGGAAGATGCCTTTAATTAACTTCTGAGAGCCTGGCCTAATTACACGTCCTACTTACCTTGCTAGGATGGGCAAAACTTCATGGCAGTAGACCTCAAATAATAACTGGTAATAAGTTTTAGGTTTGTTTTTTAATATAATTTTAATTTTCCTTTATTCATTTAATTTTCCTTGAGTATTCGCTGTGTGCCAGGCACTATGACAATAAGGATGCATATAAAACAGATGGTCCCCTTTCTCACAGAACTTACCTTCTAGCAGGGGATAAAGGCCAGTGAAGAAGCAACTGTACAGTCTGGTGTGATTAACTCAGATATTACTGGTTAGAAAAGGCTTCTTTAGAGGAAGTGAGAACTAGATGGGATGGTGAGGAAGACCCAGATAATGTAGTGGGAGTAATAATGGAGTGAAGGAGGATTTAATATGCTGTACTGCTAGACTTTAGGGGGGGAAAAATCTGTTAAGATGGATAGTAAAACATCTGGGATGGGGGTGCAGGGAAGAACTGTCAAGGAGGACACCCAGGTTTCTTCCTTGAGCAGGTGGTGGTACCAGACTCAGGAAGAAGATTGGGTTTGGGTGGTAAAAATGGAGGAAGAGGAGTGTCATTTAGGCAGGGTGAGTTTCAGAAGCCTATGGGACATCTAAGTAGAAATATTTCCCACATTCAGAACTCTTCCTGACATGAATTTTTTTTATGTCTTTTATAGGGGATTTTTCACCTGAGTGTCTGAATCGGAAATTTATTTTACATTTATGTATTTTCACATTAAATTGAATATTGTAGTTCTCTGACTTGCTGTTTATCTCAGCAGATTACCAATATGCATATAATCATGTGCTTACCGGGTTCCAAGCATTCATTTGGGGATTTAAGTAAAAGTTAAAAAATTATTTCTGGAGGACAAAAAGTTATATTACATGAATTACTAAGAAGCAGCGTTGGGTAAAAATATCTTTAAAAGCCCACATTAGTCTTCAGATAAACATCCATCATACTGATTTGTTGTTGAAGCTGTGGGGTACATCAGGAAATTTGTTTCATATAATTTTTTATCTTTTTTTAATACAATTTCTGAACATTCCAAATAAAATTTTAAAAACCCGAAAAAACAAGGGCTTCCCTAGTGGCACATTGGTTGAGAGTCCGCCTGCCAATGCAGGGGACACGGGTTCGTGCCCCGGTTCGGGAAGATCCCACATGCCATGGAGCGGCTGGGCCCGTGAGCCATGGCCGCTGAGCCTGCGTGTCCGGAGCCTGTGCTCTGCAACGGGAGAGGCCACAACAGTGAGAGGCCCGCGCCACACACACACACGCGCGCGCACACACACACACACACCACACACACACACCACACACACACACACACCACACACACATTATATATAAAACAGCAAAAAATAATGCCTTTCTGTAGCCTAGTTTAGAACCCTTTTTATATGCTGAAGGATTTCCTTTCATACATAGTAAAGGAGAAACAATTTACGGTGTTTAGATTCAGCTAAAGCATTGCTACATGATTAGTGCTGTGGCAGTGGACCGAGTGAGAATGAGACTGTTTACTGTTTCAGGGATTAGCTAGCCGTCAGCCTCATCTTAGGCCAGTGAGCCCTAAGAGAGTTTATAAAGAGTAAGGAAGCTCTTTAATGAATCCTCCAAAGTTAGTAAAGTAAGCAAGCTATCAGGTTCTCTCTGCCTAGCAGTAAGTATTAGAATCAAACAGCAGAATGGAGGTATTTCTTATTTTGTCTATAATTGATACTAACTACCTTTTTGTCTTACTTATGATATGAAACATGCATAATAACAATACTTTTAATATTTTTATTCTAATCAAGGTTTGTGAACTTCCTTTTTTATGTTAATTTACCAGGTTTTGAAATACAGCTGTGAGGTTTTGCACTTAAATATTTTAATTCTGCTGGAAATTTGACCCAACCAGACAATAACTGGTAAAAAATATGTATACACACAGTTGCAGTACAGGTACCAAAGGGGTAAATAAAACGTGTATGAAATTCTGTTTAAGTTCAGTTTTTACACTCAGTGGAAGAAACAAGGCTGAGATAGTTGAGTTTTCCTGGTGAGAGTCGTTGACTCTCGTCTGCTTAGACTGTTAGTGTTTAGGAGGCATGCCCCATAGCTTACTTGTGAGGGAACTGACAGCCCAGTTAGCGCTGGTTTTGGCAGTCTTAGCAAGACCTACCATTGGCTGATGTTATGTCATTTTGGAACAAATTAGTATTCGCAAGCACTTTTATACCTGATTTGATGCCATTAAAGCACAAATACTTCATTATCTTAGTATTAGCCAGCATTTGCAGTTCAGTTAATAAAATTGTTACAACTTCAGTTTTTAAAACAAGGGGTGAATACAGAATGTAATTTTTTCTGACGAAGTCAGCTAAAACTTTTTTTTTAACCTAGCACCTGAGTGGCTCTCCACTTACTCTGTTTTCAAAGCTAAGCAGATTTAGACTGCTTAATTCTGGCAGGCATTAATTTTCAGTTCCACATCCCTTATTCACCTTCAGTATAAAAGCACTGCTGTTTGACCTTAAATGGTTTGAACTTACGAAAATGTATGAATGTATTCTATATTTGGAAGTGTGTTGTGTATTTGAAAAGGTATTCTGTATTTTAAAAAACAATTGAGATAGTATGCTTAAGCCGTACTAAAAAGTTGGGAAACATAAACATGTAATATGAATATTTCCATTATTTATGGTGCATAATGAACACTTGTGAGTTCAAGAATTATACTGGCTATTGTATCTTGGTAGACTGAATGTGTTGCTATATGAGTAATAATTGTGTGTAATGCATTTCTTTTAGAGATAAAATTATCTTGATAAAGTTTTAATAAGTATCAAACATGTGAAAACATTTTAGATGCTTTTCTTACTTAAAAAAATAAACAGTTCATCGACTTTTTGAGGCTTTTATTAATGTGTATTTTTCTGGTTCTGGTTTATCTTTCCCCAGTAGAAACGTAACTAATAACTTAAGTTCATGATTTACTGTGTTTTTTGTTGGGAAAAAAATTGTCAAGCATTTCTCTTATTGAGCCTATAATAGAAATTTTTTTCAAGTGTGTACTTCAGGAGGATTAGTGAAGAAAGCACTATAATATCAAGGCCAAGATTCTGTAAATGTAAACTGCTGGTTCAGTAGTATTTTTTAATATTATGCAACAACATGCCTCTGGGCTGAGGTTGAAATTGAATCATTAAGCCCTTAGAAAGGCTTTACTATTCATAAGAATTTAATATTTCTGCTATTCAGAATTTACTGAATAGTTAAATTGAAGCATAAATTATTAGTCTGTATTTTATATTAATACCAATATTCTTCAGCATTTTTCCTCTGATTTACAAATTATCAGTGACTGTGTTTTACTAAGATTTGTATTTCTCAATGCACCTTATAAAAAACAAAACTGTCTCAAGTCTTCTGTTTCTTTTTTTTCTTTAGGAATACCAAAATCTAATCTCTTGCACACCAAATCATTAAGGGGCCATAAAGACTGCTTTGAAAAATACCATTTGATTGCAAACCAGGAGTGTCCTCGATCTAAGCTTTCAAAAAGTACTTATGAAGAAGTTAAAACCATTTTGAGTAAGAAGATAAACTGGATTGTACAATATGCACAAAATAAGGATCTGGATTCAGATTCCGAATGTTCTAAAAATCCCCAGCATCACCTGTTTAATTTCAGGCATAAGCCAGATAAAAAGTTACTCCCACAGTTTGACTCCCAAGTACCAAAGTATTCTGCAAAGTGGATAGATGGAAATGCAGGTGGCCTCTCAAACTGTACACAAAGAATATTGGAACAGAGGGAAAATACGGACTTTGGGCTTGCTGTGTTACAAGATTCAGGTGCCACTTTATGCCACAATAGTCAATTGTGGCCTCATAGTCACAACCAGGAACAGAAAAAAGAAGAGACAGTCTCTAGTCCAGAGGCTAATGTCCAAACCCAGCATCCACATTACAGCAGAGAAGAATGTAAGTAAAAATAGGGAGAAAAGGTAAAGGTTGGAGTTTTGTTGGGGTTTTATATGTTTTATATATGTGATGTGTCAAGAATTTTGCTGTGATATTATAGATTTGGTAAATACAGTATTTAAATGACAGGTTCACCCTAGCAAAAAATGAGATGTCTTAAAACTCTTCGTCATTTCTTTGGAATATTCCTTAGTAGGTCCTAAACCATTGGAATTCTGCAGGCCCATCATTTGTTTTGCCATTTTAAATTATTAACGGAATGGAATCGACAACTGTGAATTGGAAAGTTCAGGGTTCATATAGTTTAGAAGTACAGCCTCAACCATTGACAAACACACACTGGCACGTTGCTAATCCCTACAAGACTAATTGGGGGTGGCATTTCAAAAGCAGAAATCTGACATTTCACTAAAGGCCAAAGGTAATGTGTGTACTTGGAAAAAGTGACTCATTCAGTCTGCATATTATTTCTTCAAAAACTCATAGAAGCTAAGATAATTTTAATTGACTTAAAATCAAGTGATCTTAGAGCTAGAAGGGCGCTTGGGATTCTGCATATGAATTATCTAAGGTTATATAGCTAGGTAGACAAATTGATTTTTCAAACTATTTCCATAGCACTTTAGTGTTTTTCAAGCTACACATCATGAAGCATGTAGTGCTTAAGCAAAATCAACTTGATGGGTAGTGACTAGCACTTTTTAAAAACTGAAACAGAATGAGAAATAGCAGAATCCATTGGACCTAATGCTAAGAGTTTTTCAGTGAACGTTTTATTACAGGTGGAGGTAGACTGGGAGTGAAATGTTTCTTACTGTGGGTTGTGGTCAGAACTTGAAAACTCAACACTTTAGGAGTTAATGAATGAATCTTGGGGCCCTGCAGAATGTTATGTGGGAAGATAAGTGCAAATATTTCTTTTAAATAGGATATTGTGTTGGTGGTGTAGATAACTTCTTTTCCCAGGTTGTCATGGTAATAATGAATATGTTTTCATGTTTCAGTGAATTCGATGACTCTTGGTGAGGTAAAGCAACTGAATGCAGAGCTCCGGCAACAAATACAGGGTAAAGACTCAGTGTCAGTGCTTTTTACATGTGCAAATTTTGATACAGAAAATCCCCTGTTAGCTTCATCTGCATTTAAATTATGGGATTAGAACCTGCTCGAGTTTCCAGAGCAAAAAGAATTCTTATTATTATTCTTTATGAACTGCAGGTGAAATAGGTTCTTTTTTAGGTGAAAACGGAGACAACTTAATCTCTACCTCTTACTAACATGTTTTTGACTACCTACTATTGTACCAGGCACTGTGCACATGTGCTCCTTAGCAGTTCTTTTAGGGCAGGTGGTATTGGCCCCGTTTTTTCTTAATTATTATTAAATTTTCTAAACACAAAAGTAATCAGAATAGTATAGTGGAACCGTTGACCCATCTTTCCCAGTTTCAACTATAATCAAAAGCATAGCTAATTTTCCTTCATCTCTGCGTGCACCCATTCCCCTCGACCCACCCCTACCTCCAGCATGGATTATTTTAAAACAAATCCCAGACAACATTTTGTTTTGTCCGTAAATAGTGTAGGATTTTCTCAAAAAAATAACATCATTTTTTAGGCAATCACAACCTCTATCACATCTTTAAAAAAAAATGGCTAGTAATTTGTTAACATCATCAAATAGGATGCTGAAACAGTGTTCAAATTCCCCAACTGTTCCTTTTTTTTTTTTTCCTGCAATTGATTTCCATTTAGGTGAGGAAACTAACTGTGCTTCAGAGACATTAAGTTGCTTGCAGTTGCTTTAGTTGCTTAGATCATGCTTTCAGTCAGTAACAGATTAAGGATTATAACCCCTGTCTTTAACTCCAAAGCTAGTAGTCTTTCTTGACCACACACCCTCTCAGAATAATAAGATAATAATAATAGCACCTTATATTTATCACGTACTTATTCTGCGGTAAGTACAAGTATGATCTTATTTAATACTCACAATAAACCTGTGAGGTGCCTACTTTCATTATCGAGGTTATATATAAGAAGAAATTAAAACATAGTTTAGGACTTCCCTGGTGGCGCAGTGGTTAAGAATCCACCTGCCATTGCAGGGGACATGGGTTCGAGCCCTGGTCCGGAAAGATCCCACATGCCACAGAGCAGCTAAGCCCGTGCGCCACAACTACTGAGCCTGCACTCTAGAGCCCGCAAGCCACAACTGCTGAGCCCATGAGCCACAACTACTGAAGCCCGTGCGCCTAGAGCCGCACTCCGCAACGAGAAGCCACTGCAATGAGAAGCCCGAGCACTGCAACGAAGCGCTCACCGCAACTAGAGAAAGCCCGCGCACAGCAACGAAGACCCAAAAACAAATAAATTACTAAAAAAAAAAAAACATAGTTTAAGTTACTTGCCTGAGACTCGTGAGAGTCAGAACAAGGATTCAAAACTCCGGTAGTCTGATTCCAAAGCCTCTTGGGGGGGTTCCAGACCTGGGTATTAATGGGCACTTTACTGTCCATAAGTCATATTAGAAATTGATTGAACCTGTTTATCTGTTCAGATTGAGAAAAGTATCTCAGAGGTAGCTGTAACTGCCATTTCTGCTATGCATCTCTAAGTCATTGCTTGACTCTCAAGTTTCATTTGATGGAGAAAAGAAAAACAGTATTCCAGTTGGCTATGCAAAGCATACAACTTCCTAGGATGATCAAAACACAACCGTTTCCTTGGTTTCAAACTACTTTCATTGCAAACATTTGCCCAGTGCATTCATTTTAATTAAAGTACTTGAAATATAAATCATAGATTAGCTTTCTGTGTACTAAAAATGGAACTACTTTTTAAATCTTTACAGAAGTTTTTGAAGAGTTAGCCCACCAAGTGCAAGAAAAAGATTCTTTGGCCTCAGAGCTCCATGTCCGCCACATTGCCATCGAACAGCTTCTCAAGAACTATTCCAAGTTACCGTGTCTGCAAATGGGACGAACGGGAATGAAGTCACACCTACCCATAAACAACTGAACTCTAAACTTACACGTCCTTCCTATGGCCTGCCATTTTTTTGGCCTGCCGGGCATGCACACTTTGAAGAAGTTGAAGAAAGTTATGGTCAATTATTTTATGGTCATTAAATTTGCAAAACTTAAGGCAGTGTTTAACATCTTTGTCAAATAAAGCAGATCATTACACCCTAGTCTTCTAGGGTTAATCATTTTGGTTCATTTGGGAAATCTTTTTTCCCATAATTACTAAACAGCCCTCCCTAACTTTTACCATATGTGACTACTTAAATATACTGTTAGAGTGTGACTTTGTTAAACATGGTTTAATGTAATTCACCTGTCAGAACAACAGAAGGTTAACAAAGTTCTTAGGTTAGTCTAAACTACTAAAGATAACATTTAAGAGGTAAATGGAATTCATAATATCACCTCTTATTTATTGAGCAATATTTTAATATGAAAATTTTATATATAAAAATAGTATTTTAGGTACCTTTTCATTCTGTTTATAAATGTGTATTTGAATGGCTCTGTATATTATATTTACACTTTCATGTGTGAATGTTACCCATATTTCAGATCACTGCATTTTATTCTCTTAATAATGTTTTTACAGCTGTTATCTTATTTTCCAAAGATAAATGTATTTTGGCATAGAAATCTATCTAGTTGAATTGTTTTGACTTCTAATAACTCTTATGAAAGAGGAATTAATAACTTTTTAAAGCAAGTATACAGGAAAATAAAAGACATTATTTTTTTCTAACAAAAATAGTTATGAGTCCAAGAAGAAAATGCTAATCTAGTTTCTGTATGTCAGCTTGTCTCCATAGAAGTAAAAGCCTATTCTACGTCATTATTACTTTCATCCTAATGACTTTGATGTGTTAGATTTGGACAGAATTTAAGTAAAGTCTCACTTCCAAGTCAAATGTAATGTCTATCTTCAAATATAATATGCCATGAAATTGTTGTCCTATCTTTGAAAAAAATTAAAATCATTTTGTGTACCACTTAAGATAAAAGTTCAAGAATCCTCAACTGTCCAAATTCTGTTATCAACATCACTGAAAGTAGTGCCCAAAGAAAGCATTTTCTAAACTTTAGAATCTAAAGGAAAAGAGAAGATTGCTAGTCACAGAAAAACAGTACTCTTAATTCAAAAAAAAAGTCCATTTTTAAGAGGATACTCTTATTGCCTATCATGTTTCCAAAGAATTCTGAACAAATAGTTTGTCTCAAACAGCTAGATAAGTTTTCAAATAATATAGTAAAAGCTATAACCAATGCAGAATTAAAATGGGCTCTAAATTCTGTTTTCAACTAGTACTTAGAATGTATTTATGAGGTAAGATCCTTTGCTTGAAAGAATCCACAGAAAAGCCCATTAACTTGGCAGTTTCACACATAAAGATATGAATAACTTCTGCCTTAAATTTGGCAGCCTGCCCTGGTTTGGGTCATATTTTAGTCTTGAACACAAAGAGTATTTGACTAAGCAAAGAAACACCTCAATCTAGTAGAAAACAACTTTTTGTAACGCTAAAATGTGTTAAATTTGCCTGAGGATATCAATTGATATCTCACTGATTTTGTTTTCTTTGAAATATGACATAACTGCTTTTCGGAGGGAGCTTTTGAAAGATGTTTTCAACTTCTCTCAATCCTTTGAGTCACCCAGAATGAATTTAAAATCCAGGGAGTGGGGGCTTCCCTGGTGACACAGTGGTTGAGAGTCCGCCTACCAATGCAGGGGACACGGGTTTGTGCCCCGGTCCGGGAAGATCTCACATGCCGCGGAGCGGCTGGGCCCGTGAGCCATGGCCGCTGAGCCTGCGCGTCCAGAGCCTGTGCTCCGCAGTGGGAGAGGCCACAGCGGTGACAGGCCTGCGTACCACAAAAAAAAAAAAAAAAAAAAAAATCCAGGGAGTGGGAATGCATTGCCTTAGTTGTGATAAGCTTTAATTGAATGTGTGCAATATCAAAATCTATAAACCATAAGTTGAATAAAGACATTTCCTGATGAAGCCGATAAGTATCTCAGTGCTTCGTTGTTATGGTCAGATTTTCAAATTTGACTTTACTCTTTTTTGACATAATTCATTAAGAATCTTCCCAGCCAGGGTGCTTCTACACATTTGTGGTTCTATTTAGGTCACTTAGGGACAGTCGTAAAAGTTTGGGATGTGTTGCCTTTGATGTAAGTAGTAGCTTGTTGCCAGAACATGAGCCATATGGTGCAGTCCCAAATATAACAGTGTTATCCAAAGAAAGTGTTTGCTTATTTCTTAGAGTTTCTGGCGAATTTATAGCATTACTAATGAGTTTGGCACAATTGCATGGGGGCGTATATACCAAGGTCTTAATTGAGGAGTCTAATTTATTCCATTTAGATATTTCTTACTTAAGCCCTTCAAAGGCAAGGTGCTCTTAAAAAATACCTGTGGTGCTGGTACTCGCACTAGTACTTAATTTGGAAGGATATCCTAGTTAAAAAAAATTTTTGAAAAAAGTATTTTGCACAGCAGTTTATCCAAATATTTGGTAAACTTATTTTATATTCCTATGTTAGTTTTCTTGAATATTCAATTATTGTATATGCTAAAATAAGGGTAAGGGATAGAGTTGAGTTTTCAGCGAACATGAAATACCGCAAATATTGGTTACCATGCTTGGCTATTTTTCTGCAGAGTTGTTAGTACTTTTTGAGGAAGTTTAGAAGAAAACCTCACATATACCTTTAGTTTCAAAAATGGTAAAAAAAGAGACTGCTAATCAGCCATTATTGACATCTTCACAGCTTATGTGACTAAAGGGAGTGAAATAAGACTAATATTTTTTTCACTTTAGATTTCATAATTAGACAAGTTGAATTAAGTTTAAAACATCAGTTGTTTAAAGTTATTTTGACCACACAAGATTGTTCTCTTTAAAGATTTAAAATGCTTGCAGCCTTTTATTTAAGCTAAAAACCTATTTACCTTGCGATTATTATCCTTTGATCCTAGTATTTAGTATCCAAATTAGTCTTTTTTTTTCTTAAAGGCATGCACTTAAGAGACCAATAATAGATGATGCATGCAGGCAGCAGGATAGTGTTTCTTTCCATTATGTAGTTGCTTACACACAGTGTTGGAGCAGAGAAATGTTGTTAGTTTTTCAAATTATATGTTCATTTCACCACAAAGTGCCCATTTTTATATGCATTTGAGGATTGTTTTTAAAAGAAATTCATGTTGGAAAGTGATTTCAGAAATACAGTCAAAAGATATTCTTTTGTTGTTGGCATCTTGACAAGCATCTTGAGATTCCTCGGGTTTTTTATTTTACTGTATTCTTTACCACTGAAAATGGTTTAAAGTTCATTCTTTTTTGTTTATATATTTTTTTTACCTAGGTGTTTACAATGTTGAGGCTTTCGGTCAGTTTTTGCCACATTTTGGGTTTTTTTTTTAATATTTTGGGATGAGTGTGTTAATGTTTACCAGTTTTGGCTTTATTTTGTTTTGTTTTGGAAGAAATCTGCTAGTGTTATTAATGTTGTAAAATGTAATACAAAATGTATATGCTCAAAACCTCAGTAGGAACTTTTAAAGAAATTATTTGTGTAGCTTAGTAGGAGGTTCAGGTTAGTGACCATAAAATTAAGTTACGTGACATAAAAAATTTTCAAATGGTACAGTGTAAAGTTCTTGTAGTGTTATTTTTATGCTAAAGTAAGATATGTGAGTAATTTTAAGTACTTAATAAAAAGTTTAGTACTCTACAAATAGATTTTTTTAAAATATCTTTTGTTCAGATGTGGCTGAAAAGCAAAGATAATTGATTTCATTTCAGTGTTCAATTGCATTTTTAACTTTAGGTTGGTGGAAATAATTATTTGAGGAAATTTGTGGTGGTGGGGTGGGAGAGAGTTTATTACCAAAATAATAAGGTAATAAGGCTCTGGCACAAGTAAAGGTATCTTGGAGGGGGGCTGTAATACTGTGCTTGGAATAACAAGGTTCTGTCCAGCGTCTTAAGTATTTTCATTCACTTCATCCTTTCATAACTGCCCTTATGATAATGTAGTCTAACCTATTAAGCAGCTTGGTCACCTTGCTATGAACCATATCATAGCAAGTCTCTAGCGTTGAGATTTCTTGAGCACCTAGTTTGTAACATATGCTTTTCCTATTCTTTTTAGTTTAAAATAATCCAGATTACTAATGCATTTCAGTGATGTTGAATTAGTCCGCAATTTTAATCCTACCAAATTAAAAAGTTTAAAAATCATGAAGATGAGTATTGCCCTCCACCCTCCCTTCAGAAAAAGTGTTAGTTGAACTTCCCTCAACTGCACAGAAAGCAAAGGGAATTTTAGTAAATGTGTGTTTCTTCTTTCAAACATGTAGAATGTTTATTTCCATTCTACTGCCTCCAAAAGAGGCATTTTAGAAAGTGTTCAGTAGTGACTTCTGTTAAATGCCATTCATACTTTTACAATTTGTGTGTGTGTTAATGTTGCTTTAAACTTGAGTAGAAATTCGTACAAAATTGTCTTAAGACCTTTGAGAAAAGAAAATGAAGCTGCAGTGATGAAAACCAAGTTGGTTTCAAAAAAGTTTATTTAGACATTACTTGGCTGTTATATTTTCCTTTTAAAACTGCAATAATTTATATATTTGTATTGCTCTGCTTTGGAACTGTAACTACATATGCTTGTCTACTATTTTTAATTTTACAACAATAAAATAAATATTTTATTATCTGCTAGCTTCAGTGGATATTTTTGTGTCCGTATATTTTCTTTAAATTATTGACCCAAATGAAAAGTTTTGTTTTTCACGATTAGGGAGTCTATACTTAGAATTGTTATCTAACAATTTCTTAATTTTTTGTGAGAATCTTTCTTTGATACTTAATATTCCCTCTGTCCCAGGAGTTCAGAAGCAGAAAATAAGATTCCTGTGGCTTTCTAGATGTCTATACAACTTTTTAATTTGGAGTGTACTTTTTACATACAATAAATACACAGATTTTAAGTGTGTTGTTTGAGTTTTAATAAGTGTATACAACTGTGTAACCATCCCCTCTTTGGGCCCCTTTCTAATCTCTTCACTCTCCATTTCCTTTCCACTGTTCTGATCTCTGTCACCGTAATTTGCATTTGCCTGACTTAGAACTTGACATAAATATTATTCTACAGGATGTGCTCATTTGCTTCTGGCTTTTTTCACTCAGCCAGCTGCTCTGAAATTCATCTATATTAATGCAGGGTTCAGTAGTTCATTCCCTCTTTTTTAGCTGACTAGTCTTTGGTGTGTATTATAATTTGTTTAGCCATTCATCCTGTTGATGGACTTTTGAGTTGTTTCCAGTTTAAGGTTATATGAATAAAGCTGTTGTGAATATTTTTAAGTTGGCCTTTAAAAGGGTATTAAAATAATAAAGTATTCAAAATTACTCATGGTTAGCACTATGAATCTGAATTTTGTTTTTAATTATCATTTTTCCCACAAATGATTTTTAAAGTAATTTATATACCTTGTGGTAATAATTTGAAACTAGGAAACAGTTGTTCAAGAGATAAGAGGAAGATTACAAAATAAGGGATGTTTGAGCATTGAAACATTTAATGGGTTGCAAAGAATACTGATCGTCCTTGAAGGTCTCTTCAAAGTCTAACAGTCTAAGACCACTTTGTTTTCCAGAAGAGGCAATGAAGACCAAGAGAGTCTGGTTTGGAGAAAGTACTGGAAAGAGCGCCAGACCACAAATGAAGTTGTTCTCCTATTTAGCTTTAACTGCTTTGTGACGTTAAGGGAAATTAATCACTTAAATTTTTCTAAGCCTGAATTCACAAGCTAGAGCCAACAGTTGGTAAAATGTAAGCCTTATGCTTCATCATCTTTGTTCCTGCACAGGTTCTGAGCCTTCTCAAGAATTTTCAAAGTACTTGTAAAATGATTTGTTCGCCCTCATTTTTAAATGTCATTACAGGACCCAGAATTCTTTGTAGGTGTCTTAGAGACTGGTAAGTAGGTGTGAGTAGGATGAATAGAAAGGAGGGGGAGCTGCAGGCAGAACGCCTTTTAAATCATTTATATATTGGTGTTCTAAATTATTAATTAAAAGGTTTTAAAAGGTTTTATCTTTGGAATCTGATCTAGATGATGTCTTAGATCCCTTGTAAAGTTCCACACGACTTGCAAGTTTACATCAGTGTATTTTTCTTTGGAGGGGTAGGGGCGACATGTGCTCTGCATCTGAATCCCATTCCAGTGTTCAAATGGCACAGACCACTTTTACCTGTGGAAGCAAAAACTTCACCCAACCTCCCTTGCAACTTGGACACTGCACCCTAATTGGCGAAGCAAAGAAACTGGGTAGGAGAGGATCCACGCTGAGAGCAGCAGCGTCTAACTATCACTAGGGGAAACATCTGGTATAGCCAATGGGGACAACAGGTAAGCTCCTAGCATCTGGTGTTGAGTAGCCATTGCTCTGAGAATTTGGCCATGAACCTATTAGCCGATGAATCACCTTTGTTGCTGCCTGGTTTCCAAGCTTCCTGGGCAATCTCTACCCATTGAATAAATTCCTTTTCAGCCTAAATCAACCAGTTGCCTTCTCTGGCTTGCAACTGAGAACCTTGTTACACCTCATTTCAGTGCTCTCCCGCTCTGAGATCTTACAGAATTGGTTTCTAAAAGTGAACTGCTGAGAGCCACCACATAGCTGAACTATCCCTCAGGACCACATGGTCTGCCTTGGGTTAGCTGAAACTGATGCGAAGGTTCTAAAGAGAAATTAAATCTTTTGGTAATGTAGATGTCTGTTTTCCTGTTTTGTTTTGTTTTGTTTAAAGGAATTTTGCCTTTTTTAAAAAAATTTTATTTATGGCTGTGTTGGCTCTTCGTTTCTGTGCGAGGGCTTTCTCTAGTTGGGGCAAGTGGGGGCTACTCTTCGTTGTGGTGCACGGGCTTCTCATTGCAGTGGCTTCTCTTGTTGCGGATCACAGGCTCTAGGCGCGTGGGCTTCAGTGGTTGTGGCTCGCAGCCTCTAGAGCGCAGGCTCAGTAGTTGTGACTCGTGGGCTTAGTTGCTCCGCAGCATGTGGGATCTTCCCGGACCAGGGCTCGAACCCGTGTCCCCTGCATTGGCAGGCGGATTCTTTTTTTTTTTAATTAATTAATTTATTTTATTTTTGGCTGTGCTGGGTCTCCGTCTCTGTGCGAGGGCTTTCTCTAGTTGCGGCAAGCGGGGGCCACTCTTCATCGCGGTGCGCGGGCCTCTCACTATCGTGGCCTCTCTTGTTGTGGAACACAGGCTCCAGACGCGCAGGCTGGCTCAGTAATTGTGGCTCACGGGGCTAGTTGCTCCGCGGCATGTGGGATCTTCCCAGACCAGGGCTCGAACCCATGTCCCCTGCATCGGCAGGCAGATTCTCAACCACTGCGCCACCAGGGAAGCCCTGTTTTCCTGTTAAAAGTGTTCATTGTTCATTGGTGGGGTGACTTTGGAGCACTTCTCTCTGTCCTCCACGAATTACTGTAAGTGCTCACAGTTTGTATCTACAAGGATCTTGCAGGAAGTGATCTAATACAAACCAGTGATGATCATAACTTTAGCTCTGAGCTTGGCCTGTGTTCTCCCTGGTCATACGAAATGACCCCGGCACAGTAAGCATATGTTGAATGAAGGAGTGAATAAGACTTCAGAGGCAGCACCAGGATTGCATGTTCTCTATGTCAGTAGTTACAAAAAAAAATGTCTAAGGCCCTCATCCAGTGACTGAATACTGCACATTCTCTTCACATACCCCATTCTCCACAACATTGTGACTCTATTTTAGGCCTTTGATGACTAGTACTTATTCTGTCTCTGTTTCTCCTCCAAACCAGTAGTTCTCTAACTTTGAGCTTCATGAAACATACGTCACGTGGCTGCACATCCAGAGTTTCTGAATCAGTAGATCAGGGTGGGACCCAAGAATTTCATCTAACGAAGTCCCAGGTGCCGCTGATCCTGCTTTTTTACACAGCACTTTGCAAACCACCGCTCCAAACCATCCGCTGCCCCAGAGTTTACTTCCCAAAAGATGTGATATTACTATTGTACTTCCTTCCTCAGCCTTTTATAGGTTACCACTGCCTAGAGAATAAAAATCAATCCTCACAGCTCAGCATTAAAAGACTTCACCATTGGGTTCCCACCTATTTTCCATTTTAATTATTTCATCAAATTGAGATTGTGTTCCAGGAACTCTTAACAAACCCTGTAGGCTTTGGGTCTAAGAGATATAAAAGCCAACAGAGCTATATTGGCCAACTGAAAAGGATTCTGCCCAGCAATTAAATAAGGATTGAAAAAGGTCCACTGGATTTAGCAACTAGGAATTCAACGAGAACAGTTTTACTGGAACTATGGGAGCAAAAGTAGATCATAATGATTTGAAGTGTGTGTGGGCAAGTAGGATAGTGGATTGGGGGTATGAGCTCTAAAAAGTCTAACCATAAAATAAAGTTGAGGAAGTCAGGATGGTGGGTCCAAGGTTTTTGTTTTGTTTCAAGTTGGGGAGTATCAATACTTAAACATGAGTAAATACTGAGAAGACAGATCTAGTGGAAAGGCTAAAGATGGAGAGGCTGCAGTAATCAAAGGAGTAAAGTACTGAAGAGGCAGAACAATGTGGCACACCTAGAATGAATTGTCTTTGAAGAGGCCAAGGATCATCTCAGGCTTTGATATTGGACAGACGGTAAAACTGCAGATGAAAGTATTTGAAGGAGATTCGTTGGAGGGTAAGTTGAGAAAGTGCCTACCTGGCTGTTTCTATTCTCTATGAAAGAAAAGGAAAAGATGATGGGGTCAGAAGCTCAAGGGAAGGGGTGAATAGCTGCTTCTTGAGGAATGAGAAGAGTCCTGGCTACAACTGGAAGGGTTGCCAGACTGTTTAGATGAGGTGGAGATTGGCACCCATGACTCACCATTGATTGAATTTCTCTAAATTTGCATTCAGATTTTGTTACTGTAAATACCTACAGAGATGGAGTATTTTTGCAATTGGAGTAAACTAAACTGAGAGCACTACTGAAAATAAATCAGAATCTGAAACTCAGATAAATTTGTGGCTCAAAAATTCACAAAACTGGGCTTCCCTGGTGGCGCAATGGTTGAGAGTCCGCCTGCCGATTCAGGGGACACGGGTTCCTGCCCCGGTCTGGGAGGATCCCACATGCTGCAGAGCGGCTGGGCCCGTGGGCCATGGCCGCTGAGCCTGCGCGTCCGGAGCCTGTGCTGCGCAACGGGAGAGGCCACAACAGTGAGAGGCCCGCGTACCAAAAAAAAAAAAAAAAATTCACAAAACCCTACCCAATAGATAAAATTTCAAGTGTGTGGAAAATGAGAAATTTGAAAAGATCCTATAAATAGTATGTAGGAAACAAAATGAATTCTGTAGCTTTAATTTAAGCAATAATTTCCAAGCAATTATTTTCACTTGTCCTCTCAGTAATTGGTCTTACAGGCAAGAGTTGACTAAGGCTGTTTTGAAGGGCAAGCCCTTATAGGTCAGTTGGTATCAAGCTTCAGCAGAGGAAGGTGGGGAAATGCGAAACCTAGATAAAAGGAGGTTTATGAGAGGCCATCCGTACACAGAACGTGGAAGAAAGCCAGGGCATAGCTAAACACTGAGTTTCAGATCTGTAACTTCAAAGCAAAGAAAAGGAGAGGTAAAAGGAGAAGGGCTCTTCTGGGGGAAAGAGTTAACTGAAATGAAAGTGATGACGGCAGAAGAGGAAGTTTTAATGAGCAAGGCCATTGCTCTACTGAAATTCGGGAACTTGGGGTCTAGCCCTCCTCTGCCACTCCTGGTCTCCACTCCACCTCTCTTAGCCTCTGTTATCTCGCCTGTCAAAAGTAGACTTGAACATTGTGATCTTTAGGGGAACTTCCAGCTCTTACACTCTGTAAGGATAATGAATTTTAAGAAACTTGCAAGGGAAAATTTCCTCGGCCTCTGCATGAACAGCAGAACTGAGCTGAAAGGACATAAAGGAAGTGTGGTTTCATGAAGAAGGAACAGTGAGGTGCTTTTACAACAAGATATTTCTATGACCATCTGAAAAAAAAGAAGAGACGGCGGAATGAACATGGCTCATAAACAACTCTACCATTCTCTAGGTACTGTCTGTGGAAAGGAAAAAAGGACAGTAAGTCTTGACACCTCATCACTTTCCCACATTCTCTTATCAGGGAGAAGTATTTGGGGAGACTGTTCTCTTAGGAGTGACAGTGGGGCTGTTCTCCCACACAATCAGAAGCTGGGTCACCCCGAGCACAACTCCTAAAGACTGGCTCAGACATTTCCACCTGTGAATGGAAAATGAAAAATGTAAAGTCAGTGCAGTAAGCTGTTTGGTAGGACATGATTTCTTCAATTAATAGAACTCCTTTATTCTGAGATTACTTCTTTCCTATTATGGGAGCAGAAAATTGTTCTTTCCTTCATGAAGTGATAACAGTAGATGATTAGTTTTCATTTTTATTTATTTGTTTGGTTTTGAGTCCTTACTGGTAAAAATTAAAACCACAATCTTATGTTGGTGCATTATTCAGAGCTCTGCAGAGAAACAAAACCAATACGGATAGGTAGATAGGTAGCTTGGTAGGTAGGTAGGTGGACAGACAGAGAGATGGGGTGGGGAA
Organism: Pseudorca crassidens; assembly: GCF_039906515.1. Taxonomy (NCBI): domain Eukaryota; kingdom Metazoa; phylum Chordata; class Mammalia; order Artiodactyla; family Delphinidae; genus Pseudorca; species Pseudorca crassidens. Next base: position 123,580,022 of record NC_090300.1, on the reverse strand, counting down.
GGGGTTGATTGATTTTAGGGAATCGGCTTACTCAATTGTGGGTGCTGCAGGCTGGAAACTCTGGCAAGAGTTGATGTTGCAGTCTTGGACCTAAAAGCAGTCTGGAGGCAGAATCCCTTCTGCTTCAGGGAAACTTAGTCTTTTCTCTTAAGGCCTTCAATTGATTGGGTGAGGCCCACCCACATTAGGGAGTTATGGAGCATAATCTGCTTTGTACAAAGTCTACTGACTCAAATATTAATCATATCTAAAAACTATTTTCACAGCAACATCTAGACTGGTGTTGAAACAACTGGGCACAAAAGCCAAGGCCAGTTAGCACATAAAATTAATCATCACAATGGATTCACATGTTTATTTTAATATTCCATGAATTTAATAAGTCTGGAAACCATGGATCTGGCATTACCTCATCCAGGCATCTGCCTCTAAGCAGCACTACCCCAAACCCCTCAGCTCAGGTCTCTGATTTCCAGAGAAGGAAGTGTACTCAAGAGGTTCTTGTACTATTCTGAATTTTTCCATGTGTTCTAAGAGGGCTTAGAGGAACAGCTTTTCATCATTTTTTAAATAATCCTTTGTGTAAGAAAGACAGTTATCTAATTCTCTTTTTTCTCTTAACATGGTGTTGGTCTTAAATTATTTGAAGACCGAGTTTTATACAAAAAGTAAAAGATGTATATGGCCCCTAGTAGATTCAATACGCAGTGATTTTAGATAAATCACTGAAGGTTTTATAACATTGAATATTTGGTGTACCGCTCTTACTCTCCTTGCTCTCTCCTACCTCCACCCCAAAAATAACTCTCCAGACAGTTATTCTGCATCAGAGAAAGATATCACTCAATCTCAACCACCACCAGCCCAAAGAGCACATTCTTGAGGTAAATGTACACAGTGCTGGGTGGGAGAAGAGCTCAGGAGTGCCCCACGACTAACCGGGTAAATAACTAAATTGCTGGCTAGCTCGTTTCGGGGAGTTGGCTCCCTTTGTCCTGATCAGATAGCTCAGAGACTAGGAAGGGCAGCATCTGGGCCCCCTGCTGAGTTTCTCCCCACTGTTGCTGCCACACTACTTCTCACAAACGCACCCCAAAAAATGTGGGGTCCTGGGCACTGCTGCTGCCCTACAGAGATCGGGGAGCTTCCCTCACTTAACAGAAAAGGCTGGAGGAGTTGAACTAGTGACATGCAAAACCCCATTTCCTTTGCTTCTTCCACCTCTTCTCATCCTCATACCTGTTCGAACAAAGTCCAAGCCAGCAGATTTCATGTCCTGCAGGGCTCTGCTGCCCTTCGTCAGAGTACAGATGGAATTTCTCTCCCAGATCGATACAGATGGGGCTCATCTCGGAGAACAAGTGAACCAGCATGTAAGATACATACACGTCATAGGAGACCACTAAATATGTGGTGCTAAAGGGGACTTTGAGAGTCTCATAAGTTTTATTTGATTTGCTCTTGTTTTATTTTACGAGAATGCTTTCTTCAAAAAATAAAAATCCTTCAAGTACAACTAAGGTGTAATATATATGAAAGTGCTGCTGCTCTAAGTGAAAGACAATGGAGATTATCACAGCACAGCCCACTTTACATCCTTCTCAGTGACTATCACCCCAGTTCCCCAAAACTGCTACCATGAACCCTGAAAGCAGCTCTGAGTGACCTACAGGCCCTGGGTATCTACAAAACGCCAATTAGAAACTGCTGATCTAGTCTCATCCCCTTAGCTGGCCTAAATTGCTTAAGAAGCTTCCAAACATTCTACAGAACTTTTTTTTTTTTTTTTTGCGGTACGCGGGCCTCTCACTGTTGTGGCCTCTCCCGTTGCGGAGCACAGGCCCCGGACGCGCAGGCTCAGCGGCCATGGCTCACGGGCCCAGCCGCTCCGTGGCATGTGGGATCTTCCTGGACCGGGGCACAAACCCGTGTCCCCTGCATCGGCAGGCTCTCAACCACTGCGCCACCAGGGAGGCCCTCTACAGAACTTTTTAGCCACAGAGGCAAAGACTGAACCGCAAATCTCCTGATTTCATTTCCAGAGCTCCCATGATATGATACCACCTCTGTCTGGACTCCTAGTTTTTATTTCTCTGTCTAAAGGAATTGTAGGACATTTATCCACACTCTGAGGGACCACAGAAACAGCCAGGAGAGGAAAACAGAGGGAAAAGAAAAGCCAGGGTAAGTTTCTCCTGCTAGGCAATGCAAGATTTAGTCTGAACCGGGACAACTGCTAGTGAATCCAGAGGGTGCCTTATCTGTCCTCATTCTGGAAGGCAACCAGGATAGGCTACAAGAATAGTTCCCATCAGAGCCTGAAGACAGCAAGTGCCTTTCTTATATCAAAAAGACAGTTTTAGCAAAACTCATTGCTACGAAATGTCAAAGCTTATAAATGCCCACTGCTTTACCTAGAAAATAAAGGGAAAAACATACTCCACAGCTCCTGACTGTTTCTTCAAAACAGGCGAAAAAGTCAAATATGATCACAGTCATATATATTCAAGGGACTGTGCACAGTGTGGGTGGAATTTCCTCTGTCAACAGAAGGAAATGGCAACAGTGTGTGCAAAGCCCCAAATGTCCTATATTAATTATATTATATTATATTTATTATATTATAGTATATTACATTACATTACATTATATTACATTACATTATATATTACATTACATTACATTATATTATATTAATCTCTTGTAGAAATGACATATTTCTGTACCATACCCTAGAACCATTGAGAAGAAGGCTAACATGGGACCAGCAAGGAAGCTCATTATGAAGCCTAATTCCAATCTCATACCTAAGTGAATTTGAAATGGAAACCTAGTTAGCTACAAAGAAACTTTAGAACAAGATCTGAAACTGTTATTTAAATAACCCTCTTCTTACTCATTACCAGTAACTTACTGCTCATTAGAAGTAAAAGGAGGACCTATCCAATTACTCACTGCTCGGGACTGCTGGAAAGCAAGAATCCCTGTCTGCTGCAGCCTGCAGCTTGGCCACACGTCTGGGTGTGCCGCCAAGTTCTGACCAGTCAACTTAGGTAAAATCTCATGACTGGAGATACTAGAAGTAGCACCAGCAAAATGACCTAAGAAAATGCACAAAGTTTATGTTGCCCTTTTTCCTTTCCTTCTGGAACAATTCAGTCTAAGAGCTATTAGATGGGACAAACAAGGGTGGTGTCCACAGGGGTGTAGAGGGGTAGGGCAACTGGTATGGGGTGTTAGAGTTGGAGCAGGTGGGGGGATGCTCATGCAGGCTCTCAGGCCGCCAGAGGGGTGAGGAGGGCACCCATGGGGGCATCAGCAGAGATAAGAGCCTGGATGTGGGGTGTCGGAGCCCCAGTGGGCTGAAGAGGGCACCTGCAGGGGGAAGAGTGGCAATGGAAAATTGGTAACACACACAGAGATTGATCAGATAAGTAAATATATTAAGGATAGGGCTTCCCTGGTGGTCAGTGGTTGAGAGTCCACCTGCTGATGCAGGGGACACGGGTTCGTGCCCCAGTCCGGGAGGATCCCACATGCCACGGAGTGGCTGGGCCCGTGAGCCATGGCCGCTGAGCCTGTGCGTCCGGAGCCTGTGCTCTGCGACGGGAGAGGCCACAACAGTGAGAGGCCCACGTACCACAAAAAAAATAAATTAAAAAAAAAATATATATATATATATATAGAGAGAGAGAGAGAGAGAGAGAGAGGATAATGGGAACCTGGTTTCTCATTCCTGAAGGAGTTACAAGTTGGAAAGGGAAAAAACTAGAAGGATCCCTGTGGGTTTGACTAGAATTGAAGATAATGAGGTAAACTCATCATTTTCAAATAGATACATGCATACATATATATATATACATACATGCACAATCAAACATACCATGTGTGCTTGTCCACTGAGAGAGTCTGGGAGAGTGACCTCCAACAAAAGCAGTGGGTACACATAGAACTCAAATCTTAGTTTCTAAAACCATTCTCCACTAAATCAGCACCCTTTAGGGAACTGATTGATTTTAGTGCTGAGGCAGGGAAAGAACAAGATGAGTCTTTTTGTCCCCAAAAAGTCCTCAAAACATGATGTGGACATGTCAAAAGAACACAGAAGCTATGTTGAAGGGGCTCCATTGACCAAATGGGAGACAATTTAAGTATCAAAATAGTGAATTAGTTGAATAAAATTTAAAAATATGTGTCCATACTGATTTTTAAAAATGAATAAATGGAGAGTTTGTCATGAGAGGTGGGAGAGTTATTAATGCCAAAATCTCAGCTCCTGTGCACCAGTGCCAAATCGAATCTCGGAGACAGAGTTTTAGGTGAAGTAGAAAAGAATAGCTTTATTGCTTTGCCAGGCAAAGCGGGGCACAGAGGGCTCATGACTGGAAAACTGCATGTCCCAACCTGGGAGGATTTGGTGAGGAGTTTTATAGCAATGGTTCAAGGGCAGGGTGGCTGATAAGATTTGAGTGTGTGCAGGGCCTGTACACCTTTAATCTGGTCTCAGGTAATCTCTATTTTTTTTTTTTTTTTTTTTTTTGCTGTAAGCGGGCCTCACTGTTGCGGCCTCTCCCGTTGCGGAGCACAGGCTCCGGAAGCGCAGGCTCAGCGGCCATGGCTCACGGGCCCAGCCGCTCTGCGGCATGTGGGATCTTCCCAGACCAGGCACGAACCTGTGTCCCTGCATCGGCAGGTGGACTCTCAACCACTGCGCCACCAGGGAAGCCCTCAGGTAATCTCTTGATGAGCTTCTCTGGTTCCTTTAATCTGGCCTCAGGTGGTCTTCTCTGGAATGAAGAATGCTAACTCCATTTGCTGGGGAGTTTTAGTTCTGTAAAGAGCTCAAAGATATTGTTATGTGTATACCTTGAGGCAGAACCAGGAACTTGCCCCAAGAATGCACTATTGTTTCTTTGCTGCTCCTCCCTTGTCTTGCATCCCCTCCCTTCCCTGATTAGCAACTGTTCGAACCTGCCCTTTGGGACTCAGGGAAGGTCATGGAGGCTGGAGTCTGTTCCTACAAAGAATGGAGGACACAGAAAGGTTTCTGTGCCCCGGAGCCCCACAGGGTCCTGCTCAGTTTCATTACCTCCCCCTAGGGGGCTTCCCTGGTGGCACAGTGGTTGAGAATCCGCCTGCCAGTGCAGGGTACACGGGTTCGAGCCCTGGTCTGGGAAGATCCCACATGCTGCAGAGCAGCTGGGCCCGTGAGCCACAACTACTGAGCCTGCGCGTCTGGAGCTTGTGCTCCACAACAAGAGAGAACGCGATAGTGAGAGGCCCACGCACCGCGATGAAGAGTGGCCCCCGCTTGCCACAACTAGAGAAAGCCCTCGCACAGAAACGAAGACCCAACACAGAAAAAATAAATAAATAATCTCCCTCTAAATAATTATTATTTACAAAGAGAAAAACTTTAAGGCTCCACCTTAATCAAGTGATAAAGCAATGTCAGGAAAGGAGGCAAGAACATACAATGGAGAAAAGACAGCTTCTTCAATAAGTGGTGCTGGGTAAACTGGACAGCTACACGTAAAAGAACGAAATTAGAACACTCCCTAACACCACACACAAAAGTAAACTCCAAATGCATTAAAGACCTAAATGTAAGGCCAGACACTATTAAACTCTTAGAGGAAAACATAGGCAGAACACTCTATGACATAAGTCACAGCAAGATCCTTTTTGACTCACCTCCTAGAGAAATGGAAATAAAAACAAAAATAAACAAACGGGACCTAATGAAATTTAAAAGCTTTTGCACAACAAAGGAAACCGTCAACAAGATGAAAAGACAGCCCTCAGAATGGGAGAAAATATTTGCAGATGAAGCAACTGACAAAGGATTAATCTCCAAAATATACAAGCAGCTCATGCAGCTCAATATCAAAAACACAAACAACACAATCCAAAAACAGGTGGAAGACCTAAATACACATTTCTCCGAAGAAGATACACAGATTGGCAACAAACACATGAAAGAATGCTCAACATCATTAATCATTAGAGAAATGCAAATCAAAACCACAATGAGGTACCACCTCCCACCAGTCAGAACTGTCATCATCAAGAAATCTACAAAACAATAAATGCTGGAGAGGGTGTGGAGAAAAGGGAACCCTCTTGCACTATTGGTGGAAATGTAGATTGATACAGCCACTATGGAGAACAGTATGGAGGTTCCTTAAAAAACTAAAAATAGAACTACCATATGACCCAGCAATCCCACTACTGGGCATATACCCTGAGAAAACCATAATTCAAGAAGAGACATGCACCACAATGTTCATTGCAGCACTATTTATAACAGCGAGGACATGGAAGCAACCTAAATGTCCATCAACAGATGAATAGATAAAGATGTGGCACATATATACAATGGAATATTACTCAGCCATAAAAAGAAACAAAATTGAGTTATTTGTAGTGAGGTGGATGGACCTAGAGTCTGTCATACAGAGTGAAGTAAGTCAGAAAAAGAAAAACAAATACCATATGCTAACACATATATATGGAATCTAAAAAAAAAATCGTTTTGGGTCTTCCCTGGTGGTGCAGTGGTTGAGAGTCCGCCTGCCGATGCGGGGGACATGGGTTCGTGCCCCGGTCCGGGAGGATCCCACATGCCGTGGAGCGGCTGGGCCTGTGAGCCATGGCCGCTGAGCCTGCGCGTCTGCAGCCTGTGCTCCGCAACGGGAGAGGCCACAACAGTGAGAGGCCTGCGTACCGCAAAAAAAAAAAAAAAAATTGTTTTGATGAATCTAGTGGCAGGACAGGAATAAAGACACAGACATAGAGAATGGACTTGAGGACACGGGGGGGGGGGGTGGCGGGGGGGAAGGGGAAGCTGGGACGAAGTGAGAGAGTGGCATGGACATATATACACTACCAAAAGTAAAATAGATAGCTAGTGGGAAGCAGCCGCATAGCACAGGGAGATCAACTCAGTGCTCTGTGACCACCTAGAGGGTGGGATAGGGATGGTGGGAGGGAGGCTTAAGAGGGCGGGGATATGGGGATATATGTATACATATAGCTGATCCACTTTGTTATACAGCAGAAACAAACACAACACAGTAAAGCAATTATACTCCAATAAAGATGTTAAAAAAAAAAAAGTTGTATCAGGGAGTGAGGGTAAGGGTGGGGTGGGAAGAGGCATGAGATTGCTATTTCTTATAAGAAATACAATTGACCTTTTTTAATAATATAAATGTGTAACTATGATAAAAATATTAAATTGGAAAAAATTTAATAAAAATTCGTATCTGTTATTCTTAGGTCTTATTCACTGAAGCCTAGAAGATAAACAACAAATATTATAAATTAAGACTATTCAATGATAACATAGTATGTGAAATAAGAAAAATACATGAAAAAGTTTTCACAAAGGAGAAAATCATTTAATGTCTTTTAACACAAATCCTGATCTTTAGGGTTTGAAATGTTACCAAGATGAATGAAGCAATTCAGAAAGTTTAGTGAATACTATTGTGAATTATGGTTGGTAATACTCTCTAGCTAACATTTGTAGAGTCTTACTGAAGGGCAAAAACTGTTCTTAGTGCTTTATACCCGTTATCATGTTTAACTTTCACAATTTCTCTATGATGTAGGTACAGTTAATATTCCCATTCTACAGATGAGGAAACTGAGGTACAGAGACTTTAAGAACCTAGCCCCACATCACACAGAGGGGTGAACTCAGAGAGTGTCACTCTAGCGCCTATGTATTTAATCATTACACTGACAGTTTTAATTTTTTAGTTCTATTCCTCCTCAAGTTTAATCAGTCAGCTAAGATCTAGTAATGTTGTCCCTCAAAACATCTCTAAGAGCTATCTCTGCCACCATGACTATCTCAACCTTAATTCTAACCCTGCTATTTAATTCCTTGATTACTAAGAAGACTTCTAATTCCTCTCTGTTATGCACTGAATGTTTGTGTCCGCCCAAATGTCACATGTTGAGGCTCTAACCCTCAATGTGATGGTGTTAGGATGTGGGGCCTTTGAGTTGTACTTAGGTTTTGTATAAGGTCAAGAGGGTGGGGCCCATGACGGGATTCTCTCTCTCTCTCTCTCTCTCTCTCTCTCTGTCTCTCTCTCTCTGCCTTGTGAGGACACAGGGAGAAAGCAGTCGTCTGTAAGCCAGGAAGAGAGCCCTCACCAGGAACCGAATGGCCAGCAACTGATTTTGGCCTTTCCAGCCTCCAGCACTATAAGAAATAAATATCTGTTGTTTAAGCCACCCAGTCTATAGTATTTGTTATAGCAGCCCAAGCTAATATACTCTCCCTATACATACTGCTATACAGACTGTCTCCATACTGGTCCATACTCAAGGCTATCTCCCAAGTAAGCTTTCAAAGACAGATTTATCCATGTCACACTCCTACTTAAAAATATGTGAGGGTATGGTGCCTGAGGGAGGGTTCAAATCCATCAGGAGGGTATTCGAAGCTTCGTACCATTGGATTCAGTTAGTTTTACTAACTTTTTTCTTTTTTTAATTTTTATTTATTTATTTATTTTTGAATTTTATTTTATTTAGTTTTTTATACAGCAGGTTCTTATTAGTTATCCATTTTATACATATTAGTGTATATATGTCAATTGGGAGATTTGGAGATTGGGATTGACATATACTTTTACTAACTTTATTTCTCACTACACTTTTCTATGAAATGTTCCCTCCAGCTAGTTCCCCAAACACATCCAAACAAATGTTTGGATATACATCCTATATCTCTCTGCCTTTATATATGCTCTCTGGCCGTTTCTGGAATGCCGTGCCCCTGTTCTCTCTCCAGAAACTTCTTTTTACCTTTTAAGATACACTCTAAGAGTCCAATCTTCTGAAAAGATTTCTCCAAATCTCTGTGCTCCCATAATACTTTGCTTATAGCTCTATTTTGGCAAGCATTTATTTAGGGTCTCTCCCTATGGGCAAGGACAGAATCTCCTTGTCTTTGTATCCTCATCCCTTGCACATTAGTAGACTCTCATTAAATTAATGTTGAGGGAATGAATTGAATCTAAGAATATACTCCTTCCAAATTCTGATGGCCATTAACTTTGGCCAGAATAGTAGATAATTTTAACAAGTAGAGGTTAAGTTTAGAGATAATCTTGCTTATCTAATTTCCTAACATTGCAAATTTCCTGCAGTTCCACATCCAGTTCACTGATCAACTATCAAACTGAAGGATAGCTTGTCATTACATCTGCAGTGAGTGACTTGCCTGGGGAAAAGTACACGTCACACATTTACATTTTGGCCTTAAGGTAAAAGCACTTTTCTGTTTTCTGAACAGAGGAAGAGTCTTGAAGCCTAAAACAGTAAATTCAGTGCTGATTGTGGTTAGCAATGAAAACCACTTAGAAAAATATAGTTTTTTGGAGGCACGTTCCTGGTCTCGAGCTGGTATTTGTGACCATTATCAACACTGATGAGCTACCAAATTCCAAAGTCCCACACAGATGACTTGTGCAAACACAGCCTGTAACAAGCTATTCAGCCAAAACCTTTTAACTGCTAACTATCACTGGTGACCTTAAAACTTCCACTGGAAGGAAAGGCCTAACATTTACATGAAAGGTCATTCTGGGGTAGGGTGGTGAGATGGATGGCTAAGGAGAGATCACTTAGGAGGCACCTGCAATAGCCTAGATGGAAGGAGACAAAGACATTTCTTTGAAGTACTCTGATGTACTATTATTTGAAGTAAAGACTGCCATATCTAGAGACACACATGTGCACACACACTTCCAGTGTCTGTGTTTACCAGCACATTTGAACCTACAGATTATATTCTTTTCTGGGTAGCAGTAGTATAAAAGAAAGAACACTAGACTAAAAATCAGGATATCTGACCAGAGGAACTTGGAATAAATGATAATAACAAATAATGATCACAAAAAGTGATATAATAATCACTAATGATTTCCATATATTAAATGAGTTAGTCCTCTTAATAAACCTAAGAGGAGGGGACTTTTACTTTACAGGTAGGAAACTGAGGCACAACAAGATTTAGCTGACCACATCATACAGTTGTACATAGTGATGCTGGGATTTGAGAGCAGGCACTCTGGTTAACTGTGTCTGGGCTTGTAGCCACTAGCTCCAACATTCTAGTATCTATTTACAAAATACACTGCTCTTATCACTCATGAGTTTTCCCACTTGTTTGGGTTTCTAAGCATCAGGAGATTTGTCTCCAAACAGCCCTTATGCTAAAGAGTATCTATATGAGAGGAGAAATTATACATTCAAATAGTCATGCAATATTAATTAAATGGACTATATCATAGGTGATCTTTTAGTTTACAAAGTAGGAGACAACTAATAAAGGATGCTGTTTCTTCAACCATCATTTACCTGCCTATTCATAAATTTATCCTTAGGTCATAAAAACTCCCATTTTGTAACAGGCACATAAACAGACGCCTCCTATAATTCAATGATTTTATACCCCATCACCTCCTGCATCCACTTCAATCCCACAAAGTGAAAAATGCTTCTTTTAAAAAACAGAAAGTAAAAACCACATCGAAATCACTGTAGATTTAACCCTTCTGGTACCCAAGAGTGTTTTCTCTGGAAAACCTCTAGAAGCACTATTCAACTCAATACTAACTCTGGCAATATTGTATCACCTGATACTAACAACACCAATTAGTATTCAGAAATTAAACCAAGTGAGAGCATTTGAGTGTCCTGGATGAGATAGGCACCTGGGAGGTCTGCAGTGCTTGAGTGGCTAGCAACCTGATCTCAGCAAAAATGTCTGATAAACTCAACTTGCCTTATAATTTCCCAACTCCACTTCCACCAAGATTAAACTTCAGGATTTTATTTCTTTACCCAGAGCAGGAACATATCTGACCGTGGCTGTTTCTCAGCCCGCCAGTTTTATGGGGGCAGTGAAATAGACTGTATTGTGTTATTAAACCATAACCAGGCAGTAAATTACAGGGAGGAAAACAAAAGCAAATTCTGCCGAGCAGGATGGGTTTTTTTGTTTGTTTTTTAAGTGGACGACTTTACCTTAGTCTGAATGAGCAAATAGTACAACGTTTCTTAGGAATTTGTTACCATACTTCATCCTTATTTTGTCTTTAGCAACAGAAGCAATATTTGAAAGAAACAGTTTCCACATGGGTGAAGGTGAGCTGAGAGGATACTGGTGCCCTAGCAGTTTTGACAGTTTCTAAGTAACCCTGTTTCAGTAATTCTTAGGATTTTGCTTTTGAATCTGTGGACAAACATACAGGGGAGAAGATCAAACTCAAATATTTCAACCTTCTCAGCTTTCCTTGAACTGCTGAGGGTTGGCAGCAGCGAGGGTTGGCAGCAGCATATTTTGCTCACGGAGATCAAATTTTTTTTTTTAAATAAATTTATTTATTTATTTTTAGCTGTGTTGGGTCTTCGTTTCTGTGCGAGGGCTTTCTCTAGTAGCAGCGAGCAGGGGCCACTCTTCATTGCGGTGCGCAGCGCCTCTCACTATCGCGGCCTCTCTTGTTGCGGAGCACAGGCTCCAGACGCGCAGGCTCGTAGTTGTGGCTCACGGGCCCAGTTGCTCCGCGGCATGTGGGATCTTCCCAGACCAGGGCTCGAATCCGTGTCCCCTGCATTGGCAGGCAGATTCTCTGCCACTGCGCCACCAGGGAAGCCCCGGAGATCAAAATTTTTAAGGAGGAGTCAATGGGGAGAGAAGGAAACAGAGCAATGTCATAAAATACACAAAAACCAGTCTTTGCCCCAATAGTGTTAAGACTATGTGTGCCTGGATAGGGGTGTGGTGAATGGTGGTTCTTGGGTAGGCTGAAAGTATTGGCCTCCCATCAAACCTATTTCTACCTAATTTTTCAAACCACTCCCACCCCCAGAGCTGGAGCAGAATTTGGGAGATGAAGGCCACAGCAACTTTGTACCAAATAGCAAAGCACAAAACTTAGTAGCTTCTCTGCTTGCTTCAATATTCCCTGCTTCCTTCAATAATGACACAAGCAATCACCGAAGGATCCTTATTAAACACTATGTGTGTTACACTATAAAAGCAAAAAAAAAAAAGAACCCGTACATGAATGTTCTCCACCTACACACACCAACCCCCCATTATTCAAAACAACATTGAGGGAAGAAAACTGAAGTGACATCATCATGCATCATAGGACGGAAATTAATGTTTTTATTTGGTAGATAGAGAACCTGAAGTTCTAAGAACCTGCTGTCGTTCTCAAGCCCACAAAGCTTCAAAATTCTGTTGTAGCAATTTTGAGAACAGAGAGAAGTTCAAGGTCAAAACTGCCCATAGCAGGGGCTCTGGATCTTTGGCAGCCTCCCTTTTCAACAAGGTCTCAGATTCTAAAGAATTGGGGGGATTAAACTTTATACCTTATTTTTTTTTAAGTCAAGTGAAAATGTTTCCTTAATATAGTCGTAAAATTCTTAAATCTTACATAGTTTCTTTAGAAACAGATTCCCTTCCACTGTCTGGAGAGTTAGGAAAGCTGTTTGCATAACAAATAACAACCATCAAAAATTTTCATCAGAAGACAGGAGACTTTTCCTAGAAGTTCAAGAGGTCTATGACTTTTGAGGATGATTCACCTGTAATTTTGCTGAGAAAACGAATTAGCTCTTGCTCAAGAGGGTTCTGTAAAACAAGGCTTTTTCAAGGATCTTTGAAAAACGAAGAAAGTAGAGGGAAAAAAATGAAACCAGTATATGGAGTGGTGAGGACAGAAATTATGCTCCTTAATAAAAATATGGGGCTTCCCTGGGGGCGCAGTGGTTAAGAATCCGCTTGCCAATGCAGGGGACACGGGTTCAAGCCCTGGTCCGGAAAGATCCCACATGCTGCAGAGCATCTAAGCCCAAGAGCCACAACTACTGTGCCCACGTGCCGCATCTACTGAAGCCCGTGCGCTCTACATCCCGTGCTCCACAAGAGAAGCCACTGCAATAAGAAGCCTGCGCACTGCAACGAAGAGTAGCCCCCCCACTCGCTGCAACTAGAGAAAGCCTGCGCACAGCAACAAATACCCAACACAGCCAAAATAAATAAATAAATAAATTTATTTTATAAATAAATAAATAAAAATATGAAAGAGCAGTCTGTTCACTACAGCAAACAGAACTGTGTAGCCAAAACAGTTATATCTTGGAATAGGAGATAGCCAGTGCCTGAGAGAAAAAATAAGAGCATACAGAAACAAGTATTGTACTACTCTCGAACATTTTTTAGGCCACCTCTTAGATCCTAGTACAGTAGTCCCCCTTTATACATGGTTTTGCTTTCCATGATCTCAGTTACACTTGGTCAACTGTGGTCCAAAAATATTAAATGGAAATTTCCAGAAATAAAAAATGCATAAGTTTTAAATAGCAAGCCCCTGCAGAGTGGCATGAGGAAGGAACTCTTGTGTGGTCCCGCTCCCTGAAGCCAGGGATCTGAATCACTCAGTTATCAGATTGACTGTCACTATATCATAGTGCTTGTTGTGTTCAAGTAACCCTTGTTTTACTTAATAATGGTCCCAAAGTGAAAGAGTAGTGATGCTGGCAATTTGAATATGCCAAAGGGAAGCCATAAAGGGCTTGCTTTAAGTGAAGAGGTGAAAGTTCTCAACTTAAGGAAAGGAAAAAATTGTACTCTGTGGTTGCTAAGACCTACGTAAGAAAGAATCTTCTATCCATGAAATTATGAAGAAGGAAAAAGAAATTTGTGCTGTTGTTTTCCTGCCATACTTCAAACTGCAAAAGTTACAGCCACAGTGCAGGAGAAGTGGTTAGTGAAGGTGGAAAAGGCATTAAATTTGTACAATAATATATTTTGAAAGAGAAAGACCATATTCACAAAACTTTTTTACAGTATATTATTATAATTGTTCTATTCTATTATTAGTTATTGTTGTTACTCTCTTACTGTGCCTAATTTATAAGTTAAACTTTATCATAGGTATGTATGGGTGTATAGGAAAAAACGTAGTATATACAGGGTTCGGTACTATCTGTACTTTTAGGCACCCACTGGGGGCTTGGAATATATCCTCCACAGATAAGCTGGGACTACTGTATCTCAATATGGTAGCCCTAGAAGGAGCTTTAGAGACACTTCCATTCTGACAAACTTAAAAGGAAAAATTTGAGGCCACTTCTGAGGCACTCATCCACCACTTCTGGAGACACTCCTCAGGTACACTTCCCTTTGTGAAATCTGTCTTAACTCCCCAAGCAGAGAGAGGGGGCTCCTTTTCTAGGTTCACAGAGCCCTTATTCCTATTGCTACCATTCTGGCATGGGTTACAACCATATTATTACTTCTTTACATGTCCATGAGCACCAGTTGTTAAGAAGGTGTGAACTAGTACTTATGTCTATTTGTGTTAACATCCTCTGTGCTTGCATGAAAAGATGATAGTCACTAATTATTAGGGAAACACAAATCAAAACCACAATGAAATATCATCTCACGCCTGTTAGAACAGCTATTATCAAAAAGGCAAGAAACAACACGTGTTGGCAAAGATGTAAAGAAAAGGGAACCCTTGTACACTGCTGGTAGGAATGTAAACTGGTGCAGCCATTACAGAAAACAGTATGGAGGTTCCTCAAAAAATTAAAAATAGAATATGATCCAGTTATTTCACTTCTGGGTATTTATCCAAAGAAAAAAAAACACTAATTTGAAAAGATATATGCACCCCTACATTCAACAAAACATTATTTACAATAGCCAAGATATGGAAACAATGTAAGTACCCATTAATGGATGAATGGATAAGCAAGATGTGGTATATAAATACAATGGAAGGTTATTCAGCCATTAAAAAGAATGAAACTTGCCATTTGTGACAACATGGACGGACCTTGAGGGTATTATGTTAAGTGAAATAAGTCAAATGGAGAAAGACAAATACCATATGATTTCACTCATATATGAAATATAATAATAATAAACTAAATAAATGAACATATAGATACAGAGAACAGAGTAGTGGTTACCAGAGGGGAAGAGGGGGAAGGGTGAAATGGGTAAAGGAGGTCAACTGTAGGGTGACAGATGGAAACTAAACTTTTTGCGGTGAACATGATGTAACATACACAGAAGTCAAAAGATAATGTTTTACTCATGAAACTTATATAATGTTATAAACCAATGTTACCTTAATAAAAAAAATACTTTCGAAAAAGGATCCTCAGGACTTCCCTGGTGGCGCAGTGGTTAAGAATCTGCCTGCCAATGCAGGGAACACGGGTTCGATCCCTGGTCCTGGAAGATCCCACATACCTCAGAGAAACTAAGCCCATGCGCCACAACTACTGAGCCTGCGCTCTGGAGCCCGAGAGCCACAACTACTGAGCCCACGTGCCACAACTACTGAAGCCCGCGTGCCTAGAGCCCGTGCTCCAGAACAAGAGAAGCCACCGCAATGAGAAGCCTGAGCACCACAACGAAGAGTAGCCCCTGCTCACAGCAACTAGAGAAAGCCCTGGTGCAGCAACAAACACCCAACGCAGCAAAACATAAATTAATTAAATAAATATTTTTTTAAAAAAAAGCATCCTCTGTGCTTAGCAAAATTTGACTCAATAAATGGGTATTAACTAATTGATTGCTCAATTAAATGACAAATTATTGCATAAGGAAAATAAGGTCACACTCCTTAACTGGCTACCCAGATCACACAGCTACTTTGTATCAAATTACCTCTCCTCAAAGTCCAGCAAAGTGTTTTTATTATAACAAGAAAAATTCTATAATGAAGCTTGGAAAAACCTTAGGTCATCACCCAAATGTGTGCCAAAATTAGCTAGCTTCTTTTTTAATATTTAAACGCTAACACCATGCTAGAAGAGAATCTGAAGCTTCAGAGCAAATGCCAAAAACAATTTGGTTCAATTTTTCAACATAATTGTACCTCACTTTGTC
The DNA here is from genome assembly GCF_039906515.1 of Pseudorca crassidens. NCBI lineage: Eukaryota > Metazoa > Chordata > Mammalia > Artiodactyla > Delphinidae > Pseudorca > Pseudorca crassidens. The sequence continues at coordinate 123,564,076 of NC_090300.1, read as the reverse complement.
TGGTGATCTGGCGCTGTGCTGGGAATAAGGGCACCAAGACAGATGGCACAGATGCTGGCTCCCAAGGATGGTGATCTAGCAGGCCCTTCATGGAAATCACAGGGATTCCTTTAATTTTTTAAAATAAATACAATTGCTTCTGAGAAAAATATAATATATGTAGTTTTTTAAACAAATAAAAGGAAAAAGATGGAGTAAATAAGGAAAACGGCATCAACACTAAGCTCTGGTGAGCTCTGGGGCGGTGGGGGGAGCGGGCTGGGGTTCTGCTGCTCCCAGCCAGCCGGGCTATTCAGTGCTCCACTGGGGTGATGGGTTGGTGGTGTCCTTGACATTCTTTCTTAGACCACCATAGTCCATATACACTAAGGGCCATGCCAATGCTTCAGTGCTCTGTTCCAAGGGGGAAAAAGAGCCATACCATCACAACATGGAGAGTGAAAAGGGCCAGGAAAGTCAGCTCGAACACCAGCCTGATGTTCCACCATCTACACCTGCGTCATACAACTCCACCCCCCACCTCCCCCTCCCCTCCTCACTCAGTCTTTCCTTGGCACTTGCTTTCTCTTCCAGAAATGGCTGGAAGTCTCTGCATGGCCAAGGTTAAGACCAACTTCATGGACATGTGACCTGGGCACTCAGAAGGGTCCCACACTTGCTCTCTACTCTGCTGTTGCCATCTTGAAATTCTACATAATTTTTTATCAAAGGATCCCTCATTTTCATTTTGCACTGGATCCCACAAATTCCGTTCTTGTGCCCTCATTCTTTTGAAATCTAGGCATTAGGACGGTAACAGAGAAGAATAAACCTGACTCCCAATAGCCTAAAATATACCTGATAGCTCATTCTCAAGGCTCTGCCTCCCAGGCTTGACTTTTAAAGGTATAATAAAAAGTTGCAGAACAGAAAATAATTGCCTTGTTGGAGTTTTATAGGAACATTGTGACAAGACCTACTTGGACAGCTGCAAGAACAAAGGACTCTGGGACCAAGAAGTTTGCAACAACTAGCCACACCCCCTCCCCGTTTAGTATAAAAGAAACCTGAATTCTAACTCGGGTAAGATGGTGCTTTGGGACACTAGTGTGCCATCTTCTCTATCTGCTGGCTTTCTGAATAAAGTCTCTATTCCTTGCCCCAACACCTCGTCTCTCGATTTATTGGCCTGTCGTGCAGCGAACAGTACGAGCTTGGACTCCGTAACAGGACCACACAGGTTCCCTGTCAGCACAGCACATGACCCGTATGTGGTATATGGCATCCCAGGCCTTATCGCAACAGAGTATTGAAGTCTAAACAGTGCTTGACCTTCAAGTGCTACTGTCCTTTCTCTGGGAGTTGAGGAATACAGTACAAGGATTTACTGTATGGATTTACAGATTCCCTCACAGGCTCAAGGGAGCAATAATTTCAAAACAATGCCAGTTAGGAAGGTTGATCTTCTCATCAGTCACAGACCACTGACACACTGGCACAGTCCAAACTGTTTCTGGGTCTCTCAAACATCCCCCTGGGTAAAGAGATCAGGGCTAAGTGGACAAAAGTAACAGAGGCATAATTATGTTACTACACTGTTATTACACTCACACTATTACTATAGCTTATTACAATGGGTCTCGGAATCCAGTGCCTGAACCTGCGGCATCAGCATCCCCTGGGAATTTGTTAGAAATATACAGTCTTAGATCTACTGAATCAAATTCGGGGGAGGGGGACAGCAACTTGAGTTTAAGAAATCTATCTAGGTGATCCTCATGGCATTGAGAACCACTGGCTCATTAGAAATGGAAGAAACAATATTTTCTCATTGCAAATATACAGCATCAATTACTAAAAATATCCTCTACCATTCAACTTATAGGAGGAAAGTTACACTTTTTCATTCATTTATCTACTTCAATCATAATTGCTTTTATGCTTATGCTAAATACATTCGTGTGTGTGTGTGTGTGTGTGTGTGTGTGTGTGCGCGTAAGCCCCTCAGGTGAGCCAGGCACTGCATTGGATATAAGGATAATGGTTTGTGTCATAAAAGGGCTTATAATCCAATGCAGGTGAATATGAGAGGCAAATTCATAAATATGAATAGCTCTGTCCAGAACGCTGGATGAGAGATTCAAGAAAGTGCAGCATGTGTTTGACCAAGGCAAAAATCACATAGTTTGTTGGGGCAGCGTTAGGGAAAATTTACTGAATGCACAGTGCAGCCAGAATTTTGATGTGCAGTGAATGGGGAAGAGAACCTTCCTGGCACGCAAGAGCACAAAGACAAGAGATGGAGAAGAACAGTGTGTGTTTCCAGATGAGCATCTAATTCCATTTCATTAGAGTGTAGATTTTTGAAAAGGATTAATCTGAGAACAAAACAAAGAAAAACCAGAATACTAGTGTGGGAACAACTTTTGGAGGGAGGGCCCTGAGAGCGAGGCAGAGCTCTGTCTTCTGATGAGTGAGAAGGGTGTCCTGAGGCCTGTAATAGAGGCGAGTAGAACAAGTTTCTCAAGTCCCTTCTCTGTCTCAGCCAGAACTCCACCATGGGATGCCAGGCAAAGCACTTAAGCTCTCTGAAACACTGTTTTGACAAAGAGAAAAGCATACATGTCCTTCTATTTCACAGGTAAAATAAGATGAGCAGAAATGAGTTGAAGCCATTTGGAGACAGAGCTACGTTTCTGGACCCACCACTGGTGAGACTAGATATTTCTTCATGGCTCTTTCTTCAGTAGCCAATGCACAGGATGCTATTTGTAATTCGCCTTTTTATTCTTTCACATCAGAATCCTTCATGGGAAATGGGGACTTTTTTTCCAAGTCAAGAGTAATTCGTAGTTTGGAAAGTTGTCCTGGGCAAGGCTATTGTTAAGCTTCCACTTTTAGACACCAGGCTTCCAGCACATCCATCCCCACTCCCATCTCCTGCATGGTGCTACTCAGTAGCCATAGGCCTCTTTAAATCCAGGGTCAAGAGACATCTGTGACGACATGATGGGCTCTGAGGCGGGGGAGGATATCATTTGTTAACTACCTTTCTAGCTGTTTCTGCCTGTTTCATTACACTCACTCTTCCAGACTTTTCTAAGCCAAGGCAAAGAAATGTGGGCAAATAAATTACAAAAAGTCAATTAAAAAAAAAAAATATATATATGCATGGAAAAAAATTCTCTCTTTTGAATGTTAGTTCTTGTGGGCAAAGACCATCTATGGTTAATTCTGAATTGCACTCAAATGATATAAAGTCATTTGATACTCTGAGGGCCTCAGAAGCAATAACAAAATAGCCAGGGGAAGGTAAAGTAGTATTACTTCTATGAAAGGCATGTTGGCAATGCCCATCAAAACTTAAAGTGCATGTAGAATGTGAGCCAAAGTTATACTTCTATTACTTATCTTACAGATATACTCAAACAGGCAAACTGGCTCTGTACAAAGTCGTCCAATAAAATATTGTTTGTGTTAACATTTCTTTAAAAGGAATTAGAAAACCAAAATGACCATGAATAGGGAACTGGCTAAATAAAGTATAGCCATAGAATACTTGTCAACCAGAGCAAAGAATGGGGAAATGCTTTATGTACTGATAGGGAGAAAGTTCTAATATATAGTGGTTTTGATAAATGTGGTAGCACAGTGTGATAAGTATATTACCATAAAAAATTTTAGAAGAGTTTATATATATTTGTTTATACAAAAAATATGGGAACAAAAGAAATAACATTGGCAACTTATAAGGAAAGAAATTTGAGGACGTGAGATGAGAGAGACTTTTCATTGCATATCCTTTGGTTCCTTTGGATTTAGTTGTGTAGATGCATTACCAATTAAGAAAATAAGTGAAGAAAATAAGAATTCTAAACAGGTTTAAAAAATAGCTAAATTATTATTATTATTTTTTGCAGTACGTGGGCCTCTCACTGTTGTGGCCTCTCCCATTGCGGAGCACAGGCTCTAGACGAGCAGGCTCAGCGGCCATGGTTCATGGGCCCAGCCGCTCCGTGGCATGTGGGATCTCCCCAGACCGGGGCACGAACCCGTGTCCCCTGCATCGGCAAGTGGACTCTCAACCACTGTGCCACCAGGGAAACCCTAAAAAATAGCTAAATTATTAACCTGAAAAAAATTTCTAGTTTTTCTTAACATAATCATTCTAAAAGACTGTCAGCTTTGAAGCTCTTTTTTCTAGAAGCTCAATGAAACTTCTCCACTCTAAAAATAATATATATTTATTTACTTATTTATTTATTTATCTATCCTGCTAAGAAAAACAGGATGAACCAAATATCCTTCTTTGCCCTTACCTCAAAGAGACAAGGCCAAAGAGATGAGCCAGAGAGGAAAAAGTCACTGGGAGAGCAATCATGAAAAATATGTGAAAGTGTGAAAGGGGAAGCTACATTAGGCCAGGTATTTATTTCGATGTCCCTTGCTTCAGAGAAAGATGCCATTGGACTTAACAAATTATATGCCCGCAATAATGCAAGGTCCATAAAAATAAACCAGTTGCTCAATAAAAATTAACTAATCACTCACTCAACGAGCACACAAAATTTGGTAATGAAACCAGAGAAAGTCATTGCATGTGACCTCATAAAGAAATCACCATGCCAAGTAATGAATAACTGACCCAATAATAGCCTTGCAGTAGTCACTGTAAGTTCACAGTGCTGCTATTTATAATATCTTTAAACACAGGCAGAAGTCATAATCACAAAACATAACTGAATACAAGCAATTGTACAAGGGCCCAAAAAACAATGAAATCTAGATAGGTAGCCCTGCCACAGTCTGTTTAAGTTAAGGATGGATTTCAGATCATCTGAGGAAAGGAAGGACTGCATATTTTTCAAGCTGTCCTCCATAAATATCACTCTTCTCAGTGGGCTTTTGCATCATACTGAGTGGCTGTGAATTTAATGTTACACTTCCTGACAAGTGCCTGAGGACATTCTCAGGTGCTGCTTTAGGACAGAATAATGGCTTTTAATCATCAGCAAAGTTAGCACTGAATTAACAACTTTTAACATAAGCTGAAGAGTGTTTCCATCCCATGTGGAGGTAGAAGATCTAGCTACTTCTGCATAGAAGTGAGATGACAAAAGGGTCAAGATTTCCCTTAAGAACATTTTAGGCCCATTCCAACATAGGCATGAATGGAAGATTGATGCTTAAAACTTGACCAAAATTTAATTTTTTTTAGAGTATTTATTTATTTGTTTATTTTTTTAATTCTGGTGTGACTAAGGAATATATATATATTTTTAACATCTTTATTACAGTATAATTGCTTTACAATGGTGTGTCAGTTTCTGCTTTATAACAAAGTGAATCAGTTATACATATACATATATCCCCATATCTCTTCCCTCTTGCATCTCCCTCCCTCCCATCCTCCCTATCCCACCCCTCTAGGTGGTCACACAGCACCGAGCTGATCTCCCTGTGCTACGCGGCTGCTTCCCACTACCTATCTATTTTACGTCTGGTAGTGTATATATGTCCATGCCACTCTCTCACTTTGTCCCAGCTTACCTTATTCCCATCTTACTCCTAGGTCCCTAGGTTCTTCTGACCGTTTTCTTTCTTTTTTTTTTTTTTTAGATTCCACATATATGTGTTAGCATACAGTATTTGTTTTTCTCTTTCTGACTTACTTCATTCTGTATGACAGTCTCTAGGTCCATCCACCTCACTACAAAAACTCAGTTTCGTTCCTTTTTATGGCTGAGTAATATTCCATTGTATATATGTGCCACATCTTCTTTATCCATTCATCTGTTGATGGACACTTAGGTTGCTTCCATGTCCTGGCCAAAATTTAATTTTTTTTAAATAATTTTAAAAATATTAAAAACAAAAATGTCATGCATTTTTATTATCAATTATGCGAGGTTTTAAAACTGTTGCAAGACCATATAGTATATATTAGCTTTTATACTGCTAATGCACAACTAACAGCAAACTTGATTAGATTAACAGAAATCTGTCTTAATTGCACCTTTATATATCACACTAGAGAGACAAATGCCACAAGGTCAGCAGAAACATTGAGTTCTGAGCACTTGAATGGCAGGATAACTTTTTTGTGTTGTAATCCATCACATAAAGAATAACAAAAGGAGGAAATTCTGCAGTCTCACGTTACAAAAAAAAACGTACTGCTGTAAAATATTAAGAGGGAGTAAAGGATATCTGTAACACAAAGTAACAACTAGTATCAAACAGCAAACAAAACCTTTAAATAAAAATATCAAAATACACATAGCAACTGAGCACAAATACTGCATTAAATACAGTAAAGATTTAATAGGACTAGTTAATAAAAGACACAAATATAGGGGGAGCTAGGGCAACCAGTAAAGACAAAAGGCAAATCAGTAAAACACAAAAAGGATTATAACTTTTAAAAAGTTTCTGTAAAATCTGCAGTGTTAAAAGACAACAGGTGCCCATTTGTTGGCTGTTTTTCATTCGTAATGATGTCTACTTTGAAAAAATTATCATGAATTTAAAGAATTTCATGGAAGAACCAAGTTTTTCTATGATATTAAAATCTTTTAATGTACAGTGTTAGGTATTATATGAATGGAAAAACACCCCCCAAAAATCGTGCTCCAACTAGGGGAAAAACAATTGTTCTGATTTTTTTCCCCAAAATTTAATATTTTTGCCCGAAAAAGATAAAGACATGTATAATCAAAAGTTCATCTTAGTCATTTTTTAAAGCCAGAAATGCACTGAGAGAACATTTAAATTTCAGTAAATGGCTTCATGGTAAAAGACCAAAAATAAACAGGTTACAAAATGTATGTCTTGCTAACTAAGTCAGTTGACTTACATGCATGTAAGCAAAAAGCCAGTTGAATGTTAGAGGAGGCTTAAATAAGAAAGCTGATTTGGCTACATTTTATCTGAAGTTATTCTTTTTGGCAGTGTATCAGTTAGAATAAGTTTCAGCCTTGTTTAACAGAAAAACCAAAATAACAGTGGCTGAAGTAAGAGAATTCTTTGTATATAAAAGAAGTCTAAAGATAGGAAATTTGGGGCTGGTACAGTGGTTCAGTAGTCATCAGGGACCAAGGTTCCTCTGATCTTTTTCCTCAACCACCCTTAGCCATCCCAGGATGGTTTTCATTTGCAAGGTCACCTGCATGGTCCAAGATGGCAGCTGCAGCTTCTGCCAACATGCCCAAGTACAAAGAAGGAGGAAGAAAGATGGCACAACACCCAACTGAGTGTTGGGGAAATATAATTAAAAACAAAATCTTCTCCCAATCTAGAAATCCTCTCCACAAAAGTAGAGAACCGGTTTGCAGGGCAGAAGTTGAGACACAGATGTAGAGAACAGACGTATGGATGCCAAGGGGGGAAAACTGCGGTGGGTTGGGGATGGTGGTGTGCCGACTTGGGCGACTGGGATTGACATGTATACGCTGATGTGTATAAAATTGATGACTAATAAGAACCTGCAGTATAAAACAAACAAACAAAACAACTAATACTAAACTTTCTTTGGGTTATTTGTATGGAAATATGTTAATATAAATGTTTCAGACATTACATGAAATTTCTAAAAATTTTATATGTTCTGGTATAATGTTATAAGTCATAATTCTAGTTATTACTTTAAAATGTATATCTCAGAAATAACTAAATTTCCTTGTCAATTGCATTATTATGAACTCTCATCAAATCTTTAACCATGGTTTTTAAGTCTTTTGTCATTTACAGACAGTTCTGGGTGTACTCTGATGCTTTTGCAAAAATGTTCCTATAAAAGGTTTTCATCTTCAAGGAATTAATGGAAAAGACTCTGACAAGTACAGGTTTCTGATAACTGACTATACTGCTGAACTGAATGAATAAGCATTTTCAGAACTCTAATGGAAAACTGATGAAGTCATAAAAGTGCTAACAAAAGATCAAGATGAAAAAACAAAATTAATTACATGGGACTGAGTGAACTGATGAGGATGATTATAATTTTTGTGACTGTTTGAATAAAAAAAAAAAATCCCCACAAGGACTCAGAGGCAAAAAATATACAAATCAACTTTCACTGCAAAGAAAAGGAGCTGTTACAGTGGAGGATTACTGGACTGAATGTCAATATTACGACATAGTATGAGTGTGTTTCGTGTTTGGTAATTGCAATCGTTGCTTTTGCTGTGGTCATCCATTTACAATGCTTGGTGTCAGTCTATTTATCTCTTGTAAAAATAAAATACTGTGTGTGTGTGTGTGGGAAAAAAAAAAAGTCACCCAGAATTGGCCTAAAATAAATAAATAAAAATAAATAAATAAATATTTTGAAAAAGAATTTACCCTGACACAACCAGGAGGCATGAATTTGCACATATAATTCATCTTTTTCTATGAAACAAATTGTTATCTAATTTTTGGATTAAATTTTTTTTTTTTCGATACGCGGGCCTCTCACTGCTGTGGCCTCTCCCGCCGTGGAGCACAGGCTCCGGACGCGCAGGCCCAGCGCTCCGTGGCCCACGGGCCCAGCCGCTCCGCGGCATGTGGGATCCTCCCGGACCGGGGCACGAAGCCGTGTCCCCTGCATCGGCAGGCGGACTCTCAACCACTGCGCCACCAGGGAAGCCCTGGATAAAAGTTTTTGAACAAAGTTAACAACATCCTTACTTCATATTCAGTGGAGTACCATTATATAATAAAAAGATGACTAAAAAAAGAAAGCACTTTTTTATTCTTTTTTAAAAATATTTATTTGTTTATTTATTTATGGCTGCACCAGGTCTTAGTTGCGGCACGTGGGATCATTTTTTTTTTTTTTTAGTTGCGGCATGCAGACTTCTTAGTTGTGGCACGCATGCGGGATCTAGTACCCTGACCAGGGATCAAACCCGGGCGCCCTGCATTGGGAGCGTGCAATCTTACCCACTGGACCACCAGGGAAGTCCCAACAGTTCTATTCTTGAATAAACATTAAATAAGCATGTGATGCCATAAAAAAGAATGAAATAATGCCATTTGCAGCAACATGGATGGACTTAGAAATTATCATATTAAGTGAAGAAAGCCAGACAGAGAAAGGCAAATATCATATGATATCACTTATATGTGGAATTCTAAAAGAAAAAAAAAAAAAGGCACAATTAACTTATTTCCAAAACAGAAAGACACTCACAGACACAGAAAACAAATTTATGGTTACCAAAGGGGAAAGGGGAGTGTGAGGAGGGATAATTTAGGAGACTGGGATTAACATATACACACTACTATGTATAAAATAGATAACGAGCAAGGATCTACTGTACAGCACAGGGAACTATACTTGATACAATATAATAACCTATAAGGGAAATGAATTTGAAAAAGAATATATACATATATATGTATAACTGAATCTCTGTGCTGTACACCTGAAACTTACACGATATTGCAAATCAACTGTACTTCAATTTAAAAATTTAAAAAAAAAAAGTGATGCCCAACACAGGCAATCTGGTAAGAGACCATAAAATACAGAGAGAAATCCCACCTGTCACCCACATAGCCAATCAGATAGAACACATTACATACAGGTTCTCAAGTTTAACAATAACTAGTCCTTAGGTCAGAAGACTTGACAGCACCATTTTATTTCACATAGTTCATCCTACATTTACCTGGAGGTGCCCATCTGTTAGGTACTCGGCTTTATGTAAAGGAAAAACAAACTTCTCATATCTTTGTGTTAGAACGTAATTTTACAACTTGGAGCCAGGTCAACTTGAGTTAGGCTCCTACACTCCTGCTGAAACTTGGAGACAGGGCGCTATCTTCCTTGGATGTTTACATGGAAAAAAGATGGTTCCCTAGTTCTTGAGAAATGGATTCCTGGGTCGAAAAGCTGACAAAAGCCCTATCTAGTTCACAAAAGAATTTATATACACTTCAACGAGAAGAGAAGGTACTTCCAATCACAATTTGTAACGTAAATGCTCTAAGAAAAAAGAGGGAGAGGGAAATCTCTTCCCTAATTTTCAACAAGGAGAATTAAGTATCTTACTTTTAATTTGTATTTGTCCTTACATGTGTCAACAGCCTTTAATGGATGGTCCCATTTACAACAGCAACAAAAATTATAAAATACTTAGGAACTATCTTAACAAGAAATGAACAAAAACTAAAGATAGAAAATTTTAAGAAAAAATTTCGTGTCCTCTCTGAAGGACACAAAAGAAAACTTGATCAAAAGGAAGGGCATGCTTCTTTTTAGTCTGAGAAAAAACTTGACATCACATAAATGTCAATTACCCATGTGCTTTTTAATCCTTGTTATACAATAAATAATGACTTTTCAAAAAAAAACTAGACAAGATAACAATGTCATTCATTTTAAAAAATTAAATAGGCAAAAACGGCCAAGAAAACGGCCAAGTGAAGAGCAATACAGGAGGACTGATCATTGTTGAAATATATTACAAACCCTTAACAGTTACAGCAGTGTTGTCTGGCTCATGAATAAATAGACCAAGTTACAGAATAGAATGTCCAAAAATAGACCAAGATACATAAGAGGATTAAGGATGACAATTCCAACCAATAGGGAAAAGATAAGCAATTTAATTTATGCTGGTGGGACAACTGGGTAGCCAGCTCGGAAAAAAATCAAAATAGAACACAAATCTCACAATGTACACTAGAAGAAATTCTTAATCAAAAATTTTTATAAAAAGAAAGCCATAAATGTACTAGAAGAAAACAAGAAAAGATCTTTCTATGACTCCAACATCCAGAGTCTTAAAAGAAGACTAATAAATTCAATTACATAATCGACGCTTATGTGTGACAAAACAAAACAGAGAATCAAAACCAAAAAGCTTATAAGCAAAATCAAAAAACAATGACAAATTGGTAAAGATATTTGAAATTTATTGTAGACCAAGACCTAACATCCATAAAATATAAAATGTATTTCAACAGGTAAGAAAAATAAAAAACTATAAAAATGGATAAAGGATATGGATAGACAATTCACCAAAAAGAAAATATAAATGCATCTCAAATATCTGGAAAAGATGTGTAATCTCCCTTGTAACATAAGAAATACAGATCAGAACTACCTTTCATTTTTACTCATCAGATGAATAAAAAGCCAAAAGTTTGATAATATACTCTGTTGGTTAAACTGTGGAAAAATGGGCACTGTCATAAATCACTGATGGAGCTATAGCTTGTCACAACCCCTAATGGAATATAATTGGACAACATCTACAGGAATAACAAATTCATAACATATTCTTGGAATTAGCAATTCCATTTCTAACATTTTATTCTACAGAAATACTCATATATATGTAAAAGGGTATATATACACAGTTACTAACTGAAGCATTTTTTTGTAATAGCAAAATTTGGAAAAATCCAATAAAATATTATATAGCTACAAAAAGAATGAGGAAGTTATTTATGTACTGTTATATAATTATCTGCAAAATATATTAATATAAAAAAATACATAGAGGGCTTCCCTGGTGGCGCAGTGGTTGAGAGTCTGCCTATCAATGCAGGGGACACGGGTTCGTGCCCCGGTCCAGGAAGATCCCACATGCCACGGAGCGGCTAGGTCCGTAAGCCATGGTGGCCGAGCCTGCTCGTCTAGAGCCTGTGCTCCACAATGGGAGAGGTAACAACAGTGAGAGGCCCGCGTACCGCAAAAAAAAAAAAAAAAAAAGAAAAAAAAAATACATAGAACCATTTGTATAATATACTACCTGCCATTTATGTTAAAAGGTCAGAAAATAACATTTGTATTTATGTATTAATAAAACTAATTTCCATTTCTCTCCCTCTCCTTCTCCACCTCTTCGGATTCCTCCCCCTCCACCCACAAAAACATAATAAAAATTTCAGGATTAATTAAATAAATGTGGCTACCTTGCTGGAAAGAGGGTGCCAGCTGGGGCAAGTAAGGATGGGCGGAAAGGAGACTGCTCAGTGTAGTTTTTTTTTTTTTTTTTAACATCTTTATTGGAGTATAATTGCTTTACAATGGTGTGTTAGTCTCTGCTTTAAAACAAAATGAATCAGTTATACATAAACATATGTTCCCATATCTCCACCCTCTTGCGTCTCCCTCCCTCCCACCCTCCCTATCCCACCCATCCAGGTGGTCACAAAGCACAGAGCTGATCTCCCTGTGCTATGCGGCTGCTTCCCACTAGCTATCTATTTGGTAATGTATATATGTCCATGCCACTCTCTCGTTTTGTCAGAGCTTACCCTTCCCCCACCCCATATTCTCAAGTCCATTCTCTAGCAGGTCTGTGTCTTTTTTCCTGTTTTACCCCTAGGTTCTTCATGACTTTTTTTTTTCTTAAATTCCATATATATGTGTTAGCATACGGTATTTGTCTTTCTCTTTCTGACTTACTTCACTCTGTATGACAGACTCTAGGTCCATCCACCTCATTACAAATAGCTCAAATTCGTTTCTTTTTATGAGTAATAAATTCGTTTCTTTTTATGAGTAATATTCCATTGTAGGTATATGCCACATTTCTTTATCCATTCATCTGATGATGGAAACTTAGGTTGTTTCCATCTCTGGGCTATTGTAAATAGAGCTGCAATGAACATTTTGGTACATGACTCTTTTTGAATTATGGTTTTCTCAGGGTATATGCCCAGTAGTGGGATTGCTGGGTCATATGGTAGTTCTATTTGTAGTTTTTAAGGAACCACCATACTGTTCTCCATAGTGGCTGTACCAATTCACATTCCCACCAGCAGTGCAAGAGGGTTCCCTTTTCTCTACACCCTCTCCAGCATTTATTGTTTCTAGATTTTTTGATGATGGCCATTCTGACTGGTGTGAGATGATATCTCATTGTAGATTTGATTTGCATTTCTCTAATGATTAATGATGTCGAGCATTCTTTCATGTGTTTGTTGGCAGTCTGTATATCTTCTTTGGAGAAATGTCTATTTAGGTCTTCTGCCCATTTTGGATTGGGTTGTTTGTTTTTTTGTTATTGTTCTGCATGAGCTACTTATAAATTTTGTATATTAATCCTTTGTCAGTTGCTTCATTTGCAAATATTTTCTCCCATTCTGAGGGTTGTCTTTTGGTCTTCTTTATGGTTTCCTTTAAAGCTTTGAAGTGTCATTAGGTCCCATTTGTTTATTTTTGTTTTTATTTCCATTTCTCTAGGAGGTAGGTCAAAAAGGACCTTGCTGTGATTTATGTCATAGAGTGTTCTGCCTATGCTTTCCTCTATGAGTTTGATAGTTTCTGGCCTTACATTTAGGTCTTTAATCCATTTTGAGCCTATTTTTGTGTATGGTGTTAGGGAGTGATCTAATCTCATACCTTTATATGTACCTGTCCAGTTTCCCCAGCACCACTTATTGAAGAGGCTGTCCTTTCTCCACTGTACATTTCCTGCCTCCTTTATCAAAGATAAGGTGACCATATGTGTGTGGGTTTATCTCTGGGCTTTCTATCCTCTTCCATTGATCTATCTTTTTGGTTTTTTGCCAGTACCATACTGTCTTGAGTACTGTAGCTTTGTAGTATAGTCTGAAGTCAGGAAGCCTGATTCCTCCAGCTCCTTTTTTCGTTCTCAAGATTGCTTTGGCTATTCGAGGTCTTTTGTGTTTCCATACAAATTGTGAATTTTTTTTGTTCTAGTTCTGTGAAAAATGCCAGTGGTAGTTTGATAGGGATTGCACTGAATCTGTAGATTGCTTTGGGTAGTAGAGTCATTTTCACAATGTTGATTTTTCCAATCCAAGAGCATGGTATATCTCTCCATCTATTTGTATTATCTTTAATTTCTTTCATCAGTGTCTTATAATTTTCTGCATACAGGTCTTTTGTCTCCTTAGGTAGGTTTATTCCTAGATATTTTATTCTTTTTGTTGCAATGGTAAATGGGAGTGTTTTCTTGATTTCACTTTCAGATTTTTCATCATTAGTGTATAGGAATGCCAGAGATTTCTGCGCACTAATTTTGTATTTTGCTACTTTACCAAATTCATTGATTAGCTCTAGTAGTTTTCTGGTAGCATCTTTAGGATTCTCTATGTATAGTATCATGTCATCTGCAAACAGTGACAGCTTTACTTCTTCTTTTCCAATTTGGAGTCCTTTTATTTCCTTTTCTTCTCTGATTGCTCTGGCTAAAACTTCCAAAACTACGTTGAATAAGAGAGGTGAGAGTGGGCAACCTTGTCTTGTTCCTGATCTTAGTGGAAATACTTTCAGTTTTTCACCATTGAGGACCATGTTTGCTGTGGGTTTGTCATATATGGCCTTTATTTTGTTGAGGAAAGTTCCCTCTATGCCTACTTTCTGCAGTGTTTTTGTCATAAATCATTGTTGAATTTTGTCAAAAGCTTTCTCTGCATCTATTGAGATGTTCATATGGTTTTTCTCCTTCAGTTTGTTAATATGGTGTAATACGTTGATTGATTTGCATATATTGAAGAATCCTTGCATTCCTGGAATAAACCCCACTTGATCATGGTGTATGATCCTTTTAATGCGCTGTTGGATTCTGTTTGCTAGTAGTTTGTTGAGAATTTTTGCATCTATGTTCATCAGTGATATTGGCCTGTAGTTTTCTTTCTTTGTGACACCCTTGTCTGGTTTTGGTATCAAGGTGATGGTGGCCTCGTAGAATGAGTTTGGGAGTGTTCCTCCCTCTGCCATATTTTGGAAGAGTTTGAGAAGGATAGGTGTTAGCTCTTCTCTAAATGTTTGATAGAATTCGCCTGTGAAGTCATCTGGTCCTGGGCTTTTGTTTGTTGGAAGATTTTTAATCACAGTCTTAATTTCAGTGCTTGTGACTGGTCTGTTCATATTTTCTATTTCTTCCTGATTCAGTCTTGGCAGGTTGTTCATTTCTAAGAATTTGTCCATTTCTTCCAGGTTGTCCATTTTATTGGCATAGAGTTGCTTGTAGTAATCTCTCATGATCTTTTGTATTTCTGCAGTGTCAGTTGTTACTTCTCCTTTTTCATTTCTAATTCTATTGATTTGAGTCTTCTCCCTTTTTTTCTTGATGAGTCTGGCTAATGGTTTATCAATTTTGTTTATCTTCTCAAAGAACCAGCTTTTCGTTTTATTGATCTTTGCTATCGTTTCCTTCATTTCTTTTTCATTTATTTCTGATCTGGTTTTTATGATTTCTTTCCTTCTGCTAACTTTGGGGTTTTTTTGTTCTTCTTCCTCTAATTGCTTTAGGTGCAAGGTTAGGTTGTTTATTCGAGATGTTTCCTGTTTCTTAAGGTAGGATTGTATTGCTATAAACTTCCCTTTTACAACTGCTTTTGCTGCATACCATAGGTTTTGGGTTGTCGTGTCTCCATTGTCATTTGTTTCTAGGTACTTTTTGATTTCCTCTTTGATTTCTTCAGTGATCACTTCGTTATTAAGTAGTGTATTGTCTAGCCTCCATGTGTTTGTATTTTTTACAGATCTTTTCCTGTAATTGATATCTAGTCTCGTAGCATTTGTGGTCAGAAAAGATACTTGATACAATTTCAATTTTCTTAAATTTACCAAGGCTTGATTTGTGACCCAAGATATTATCTATCCTGGAGAATGTTCTATGCGCACTTGAGAAAAATATGTATTCTGTTGTTTTTGGATGGAATGTCCTATAAATATCAATTAAGTACATCTTGTTTAATGTATCATTTAAAGCTTGTGTTTCCTTATTTGTTTTCATTTTGGATGATCTGTCCTTTGGTGAACGTGGGGTGTTAAAGTCCCCTACTATGAATGTGTCTCGATTTCCCCTTTTATGGCTCTAAGTATTTGCCTTATGTATTCAGGTGCTCCTATGTTGGGTGCATAAATATTTACAATTGTTATATCTTCTTCTTGGATTGATCCCTTGATCATTATGTAGTGTCCTTCTTTGTCTCTTCTAATAGTCTTTATTTTAAAGTCTATTTTGTCTGATATGAGAATTTCTACTCCAGCTTTCTTTTGGTTTCCATTTGCATGGAATATCTTTTTCCATCCCCTTACTTTCAGTCTGTATGTGTCTCTAGGTCTGAAGTGGGTCTCTTGTAGATAGCAATTATATGGGTCTTGTTTTTGTATCCATTCAGCCAATCTGTGTCTTTTGGTGGGAGCATTTAGTCCATTTACATTTAAGGTAATTATCGATATGCATGTTCCTATTCCCATTTTCTTAATTGTTTTGGGCTTGTTATTGTAGGTCTTTTCCTTCTCTTGTGTTTCTTGCCTATAGAAGTTCCTTTAGCATTTGCTGTAAAGCTGGTTTGGTGGTGCTGAACTCTCTCAGCTTTTGCTTGTCTGTAAAGGTTTTAATTTCTCCATCAAATCTGAATGAGATCCTTGCTGGGTAGGGTAATCTTGGTTGCAGGTTTTTCTCCTTCATCACTTTAAATATGTCCTGCCACTCCCTTCTGGCTTGCAGAGTTTCTGCTGAAAGCTCAGCTGTTAACCTTATGTGGATTCCCTTGTGTGTTATTTGTTGTTTTTCCCTTGCTGCTTCTAATATGCTTTCTTTGTATTTAATTTTTGACAGTTTGATTAGTATGTGTCTTGGCGTATTTCTCCTTGGATTTACCCTATATGGGACTCTCTGTGCTTCCTGGACTTGATTAACTATTTCCTTTCCCATATTAGGGAAGTTTTCAACTTTAATCTCTTCAAATATTTTGTCCCTTTCTTTTTCTCTTCTTCTTCTGGAACCCCTGTAATTCAAATGTTGGTGTGTTTAATGTTGTCCCAGAGGTCTCTGAGACTGTCCTCAGTTCTTTTCATTCTTTTTTCTTTATTCTGCTCTGCAGTAGTTATTTCCACTATTTTATCTTCCAGGTCACTTATCCGTTCTTTTGCCTCAGTTATTCTGCTATTGATCCCATCTAGAGTATTTTTCATTTCATTTATTGTGTTGTTCATCGTTGCTTGTTTCATCTTTAGTTTTTCTATGTCCTTATTAAATGTTTCTTGCATTTTCTCTATTCTATTTTCAAGATTTTAGATCATCTTTACTATCATTATTCTGAATTCTTTTTCAGGTAGACTGCCTATTTCCTCTTCATTTGTTAGGTCTGGTGGGTTTTTATCTTGCTCCTTCATCTACTGTGTGTTTTTCTGTCTTCTCATTTTGCTTATCTTACTGTGTTTGGGGTCTTCTTTTTGCAGGTTCGTAGTTCCTATTGTTTTTGGTGTCTGTCCCCAGTGTCTATAGTTGGTTCAGTGGGTTGTGTAGACTTCCCTGTGGAGGGGACTAGTGCCTGTGTTCCAGCGGATGAGGCTGGATCTTGTCTTTCTGGTGGGCAGGTCCACGTCTGGTGGTGTGTTTTTGGGGTGTCTGTGAACTTAGTATGATTTTAGGCAGCCTCTCTGCTAAGGGGTGGGGTTGTGTTCCTGTCTTGCTAGTTGTTTGGCATAGGGTGTCCAGCACTGTAGCTTGCTGGTTGTTGAGTGAAGCTGGGTGCTGGTGTTGAGATGGAGCTCTCTGGCAGATTTTCGCCATTTGATATTATGTGGAGCTGGGAGGTCTCTGTGGACCAGTGTCCTGAAGTTGGCTCTCCTACCTCAGAGGCACAGCAGTGACTCCTGGCTGCAGCACCAACAGCCTTTCATCCACACGGCTCAGAATAAAAAGGAGAAAAAGAAGAAAGAAAGAAAGAAAGAAAAGAAAGAAAGAAAGAAAGAAAGAAAGAAAGAAAGAGAAGAAAGAAAGAAAGAAGGAAAGAAAGGAAGGAAGGAAGGAAGAAAGGAAGGAAGGATGGGAGGAAGGATGGGAGGAAGGAAGGAAGAAGGGAGGGAGGGAGGGAGGAAGGAAGGAAGGAGGGAAGGAAGGAAGGAGGGAAGGAAGGAAAGAAAGAAAGAAAGATAGAAGATAAAATAAACTAAAATAAAGTTATTAAAATAAAAGCTAAGTATTAAGAGAAAAAAAATTTTTAAAGAAAAAAATACAAAAAAAAAAAAAAAAAAAAAACTGATGGATAGACCCCTAGGACAAATGGTGGAAGCAAAGCTATACAGACAAAATCTCATACAGAAGCATACACATACACACTCACAAAAAGAGGAAAAGGGGAAAAAATCATAGATCTTGCTCTCGAAGTCCACCTCCTCAATTTGGGATGATTCATTGTCTATTCAGGTATTCCACAGATGCAGGTACATCAAGTTGATTGTGGAGCTTTAATCCGCTGCTTCTGAGGCTGCTGGGGGTTATTTCCCTTTCTCTTCTTTGTTCTCACAGGTCCTGGGGCTCAGCTTTGGATTTGGCCCCGCCTCTGCGTGTAGGTTGCTGGAGGGCGTCTGTTCTCAGCTCAGACACGATGGGGTTAAAGGAGCAGCTGCTTCGGGGACTCTGGCTCACTCAGGCCGGGGGGAGGGAGGGGTACGAAGTGCGGGGTGAGCCTGCGGCGGCAGAGGCCAGCAAGACGTTGCACCAGCCTGAGGCACGCCGTGCGTTCTCCCGGGGAAGTTGTCCCTGGATCCTGGGACGCTGGCAGTGGCGGGCTGCATAGGCTCCCCGGAAGGGGGGTATGGATAGTGACCTGTGTTCGCACACAGGCTTCTTGGTGGCGGCAGCAGCAGCCTTAGCGTCTCATGCCCGTCTCTGGGGTCTGTGCTTTTAGCCGCGACTCGCGCCCGTCTCTGGAGCTCCTTTAAGCAGCGCTCTTAATCCCCTCTCCTCGCACACCAGGAAACAAAGAGGTAAGAAAAAGTCTGGCTCTTCGGCAGGTCCAGACTTTTTCCTGGACTCCCTCCCGGCTAGCAGTGGCGCACTAGCCCCCTTCAGGCTGTGTTCACGCCGTCAACCCCAGTCCTCTCCCTGCGCTCCGACCGAAGCCCGAGCCTCCGCTCCCAGCGCCGCCCGCCCCGGCGGGTGAACAGACAAGCCTCTCGGGCTGGTGAGTGCCGGTCGGCACCGATCCTCTGTGCGGGAATCTCTCGGCTTTGCCCTCCGCACCCTGTGCTCTCCGCCGCAGCTCCAAAGCTTCCCCCCTCCGCCACCCGCAGTCTCCGCCCACGAAGGGGCTTCCTAGCGTGTGGAAACCTTTCCTCCTTCACAGCTCCCTCCCACTGGTGCAGGTCCCGTCCCTATCCTTTTGTCTCTGTTTATTTTTTTTCTTTTGCCCTACCCAAGTATGTGGGGAGTTTCTTGCCTCTTGGGAGGTCTGAGGTCTTCTGCCAGCGTTCAGTAGGTGTTCTGTAGGAGTTGTTCCACATGTAGATGTATTTCTGGTGTATCTGTGGGGAGGAAGGTGATCTCTGCGTCTTACTCTTCCGCCATCTTCCCCCGAGTCTATTTGCATCTGTCAGTGTCGATTTTTATAGGTATTCTTAACCAAGCAGATTCATTACTATTTTAAGTAACAATTAAAAACTTTAAAAACAGAATATATATTAAGCATATGCACATTAGACCATAATTAAGTCAGCTTTGAGTCAAAGCCAAAAAAAATCAATTAAAAATCATAAATGCCTATATTTTTCTAAAACATTTCTATACCTAATTATTTAAATAGCCAGTAGTAGAAGCCCTTAGGTCTAAATCCCTTTTACTGAATGCTTAGCTGGGAAGAGCTTAGACTTGCAGTGTATCAAGAAGGGCATGGTCTTATGATTTAGGCTATATTTCCATTTAGTTAACATATTTATAATTTAGTAAAAAGGCTGCCCTTGTACCAAATGTGATAAATTATTTCCTCAATTTAATCAGATGGACTCACATTGTTAGAACTGAGTTTTTGCTTTAATTTTTTTTTTAATTGTCCACTATTTGACCATTCTGTTTTACAGTCTTCCCAGGGTAACTCCTTTGAGATTTTAAATTATACGTAAAATAGGAAGGAGCATAAATGAGGCCCTGTTGGAAAGCAGCTCAGCATTTACAAAGTTCTGTTAGGAGAACCACTGACCGAAACCGCTCACCCTGGCCAGGCACCACAGTAACTATTTGCATGAGTTATTTTATGACAGGAGGTCCTGGTAAGGAGCACGGAGCTAACAAGCCACCACCAACCGGAAGAATTCGGGAAAGGTCAAAAGGAGAGAGAAGACACCAGTCCATATGTCCTGCCAACCTCTCAGAATCCTCCTGGCTGGAATCCATCTTGGCTGAGTGATGTTCACGCCACCAGGAAGGACCCTGAGTCAGAATGATTGGCCAGAGACAACCCGGAAACTAACCCCATCACCATAAAACCCGAGACTACGAGCCACATGGCAGAGCAGTTCTCCTGGGTTCCCTTACCCTCCTGCTCTCCGCCCGGGCACCCCTTCCCAATAAAGTCTCTTGCTTTGTCAGCACGTGTGACTCCTCGGGCAATTCATTTCCGAGTGTTAGACAAGAGCCCACTCTCGGGCCCTGGAAGGGGTCCCCCTTCCTGCAACAGGTCTGGCAATTGACCTAATTATTATATTTGCTATTAGAGAGCCTTCTAAGAACTGAGTTTCCACAGCCTCACTCACATAATTTATAATTCAGGTATATCACAGGTTACTGGATTACTAGGTCTGATCATCTCTTCCACGCAAATTGTTTTATACTCGAGTTTTTGTTTTTTAAGAAGTCGACGCAAAGCTTCATACCCAAAATGTGAATGCAGTCAGGACCCTGTGCAGGGAGAAAACAGGATGGTTGATGTGCTTTAAAAATAAATTAGAGAAAGTCACCCAGAAGCAAATCTTCTCTGTTTTAGGAAGCATTTGAGTAGTCTTCCTTAGTTAGTTAAATAACTTAAGGGGGAAATAGGCCCACATGGGGTGCGTAAAGGGCTCCGAAGGGTGAAAAAGCAGCTTTTGTTTTTCAAGCAAGGTTTTATTGTTCAAGGAAGCAGCAGGTAGGAAGCTGTCACTTGGAAGGAAATGAGTCTTTTTACATAAAGAATCCAGAACCTCTGGGAGGCAAGGTTTCAATGGTCCAACTCCGCTCCCAGAGCCTTGAAGTTAGGAAAACTCTGGGTCAACCAGGGTGGCCCTGGAGACAGTAACCTGGAGAGGAGGGTCGGTCTGACTGAGGACCTGGGGTTTGTGAAGGAAATGGACAGAGTTGTTGAGGGAGGGGTAAGCACTGGCTTGAGCACAGTGCAGCTGACGAATCTGGCCTCGACAGTCGTGTTTGGAAAACAGGTGAGTGAGCACCAAGAGAACTTGGTCAGCCAACCGTGTCATCAGTCTCTGATGGTGTTTGGAAAGTCTGGTGTTTGCAAATATGACCAACCTGGCTGGAGTCCTTAACGATTGAGTTCTTAAGAAGGAGGTTCTAGACCTCTTATTCATGGGCAAATGCGGGTGGCAGGGAAGGATCGGGAGTTTGGGATTAGCAGATGCAAACTATTATATATAGGATGGATAACAACGAGGACCTATTGTTTAGCACAGGGAACTATAATCAATATCCTGTGATAAACCATAATGGAAAAGGATATGAAAAAGAATACATAGATGTATAAATGAGTCACTTTGCTGTACAGCATAAATTAACACAACATTGTAAATCAACTATACTTCAATTAAAAAGAAAAAAAGGCAAAAGGATACCAGGGACATTGATTGAGCAAATAAGAGGATGCAGCAAATCTGCCCCTAGTTTTGAGGCAGCGACGCACATTTGAAAACATCCTATGTGAACTTATGAAACTTTGTTTTTTATATCAGGTCACTCACATTACTCACTCAGCTGACTGTGGTTCTTTGTTTCCCAGGTAGTGAGAAAGGTTCAAACTCAAATGCCTTCAGGAATAAAGCAGCTGAAACAATTGTCATATAACAAGGAATGCTTGTGACCACAGAAAACTAAAGGGTACATCTCTTACTCAGGGGAATCCAATTCAATGATATTTAAAAATCTGAGCTAAGACAAAGAAAAAAATATCATAAGCCTGTATGTCGTTGAAGTCATAACTTCAACTGTCACTTTGATACTCCACAACTTCAGTATAGCTAGAACCTGTTCTGATTTACTCCTATGTGTTTCTGCTCCCCCAGGGTCACTAAGGAAGACTTTTAAAGGCTCCTATAAAGAAAAGTCAACACCTTATCGGGCCACAACTCAGCTTCAAGCTCTAGGTCCTAAAGACCCAGAGATGACTAAGACAAGTCCTCGATGAGGTGCCAGATGCAGTTTGATACTGTCAGGACAATTTGCTGAGTTTCCTGTATCCTGTCCCCTCATTCATCAAGGATACTTCTCTGTAACATTGCTGGATAAACCCACTTTCACTTCCTTATGGGTTTTTGTGCAATATTTATGACTCATTTCTTTTATCACATTAGAAACCCGTTCATGCCTTTATCAGCTCGTGCCTACCCACATCTCACCCTCATTGTTCCTCCTTCCACTGCAGTCTCTGGATACGCACAAACCCTGGCTTACACCTCTGACTCTGCCTTCTGCACTATGTACCCAGCAGAGTTCCTGGCCCACCGTGTGATTTTTGTGTGCTTAATGATATCAACTGAGTTCTGTTGGCCTGGAATTCTGGTTGACACTCTTGATCTTTCTCTTTGTGAGTCTCTTGATATGGACATGAATCTTTGCACTTAAACACAAGGTTAAGAGACCTAGTTTCCTGGTCTCTGAACCTTGCCTTCTCTCTGGTTTGGTGTGACATTTTGACTTTGCTTTTCCTCTCTGTAAGCAGAGTGCCCTGTACCCTTCTCTCCCCCATGAACAGATGTTTCAACACTAAGATGCAATTTCTTTTCTGCACTCTCAGCTCCTCAAGCTTGTAGTTTCGCCTAGTTCTTTTCAGTTTGTCCCAACTTCTTGTTACTTATAATTCCCCTGATACTTTTGAAAATATCTTTCTGTAAAGCTCCTCTTAGAAAGGTGAGAAACTTAGAGTGTAAAAATGAATAGTAAAAGAGAAGGAACTCATGCACTAGAGACCCCATCTTTAGAGAAAACTTAATCCCCATCATCCATTAAAAATGGTAAAGCATTAATAGGAAGATTTTGGCTGCAGAATAAAAGTCCTTCCTATATCTACCTTATCTGCCCCATTCTGTTCCCCTATTTTTAGTCCTCAAATTATGTTTTTTTTTTCATCAAAGAAAATATCCATGTGACTATATGGGTATGCAACAGATCATTTTTGGCTACTTAATTCTTACCTAAGAAGTTGCTCTCTATTTCTCTAAAGATTTATTTCCTATACGATTTCCACTGTGAGTTTTTCATTTTAATTAGTGAAATCCATCCTCATTCTTGCAGCCATAGGACCTTTCTCACCACCTGTACATTCGGTTTAGCCAATACAAACACTTCTTTCCCTTCTCACTCATTTATTTCTCACTAAATTCTCAAAGGGCACAGTGTTTAAGCCTCACTAGACAACATTTCCTTTAGGAGTAACTTTTTAAAAACACAAATAGCCTAATAAAACACCATATATTTCTAAATCTGTTTTCTAAATATACATTAAATTTTAGGGGTGAAAAAGAAAAGTCAAACTCAAAATTATTTCCAGTCATTTTGATTTCACATATTTCACATACTTTTCCTTTGCTGAAATTCTAGAATTACAACACTTTGTAAATATGGGATGAAGGCCACTCTCAGAGGCCAGTCAACTGAGCCTTGTCATTCACTTTTGATTTGATGGCTATGCTATGCCTACAATAATAGTCCGATTGTTTCAAAAGTGAAACATTTGTTAAAATCACAATTCATTTTGTCACTAAGTGAATATGAATAGTATATGAATATGAATAGTGCTGGAAGCCCAGGCAATTCCAGTTTTTCCCAAATCATCATCCACCCCTACCCCAAGTTCCTTGTTTAACATACTTTCCACAACCATTATTACTTGATGATTTGGTTCCAAGGCTGAGGGGAAACTCTATTCACCCTTCATGGAGGAATGCTACCCTGTGAATTCCTAAGGGAAAACACATTGAGAGTTCCAGTTTGGACTGTACCAAGTACACCCACATTCCTAGAGCTATAAAATTCAACTCTGCTCTGACATGAAGAAGAAAGAAGTAACAAGATGGGTTAGTGCTGGCAGTGGGGCTAGGAAAGGGGAAGGTGGCAGGCATGTGGAGGACTGGGTATGAGTGACCACAAGACTTGGTCAGCCAGCTCAACAAAATAAGGAAGTTCCTGACGTCAGGGAGAGAAGGGAACTCCAAGCCAGCTACAAAACGGGAAGTGTACGTAAATGATGTTTATAGAACGCATGTTCATAAGCAAGAGAATGTACCTCTATTTGACCTTAAATACTTATTATGAAATATTTGGGGACTTTTCTAAGGAGAAAGCTGCAATTGTTTGCTATTGCTGGTAAATGTCTTATAGGCTGTGGCATTATGGGAATTTGCCTAGCTTTTTGTGGCTGCCACCCAAAACTGGTGACCACAAAGTCAAAGTTAAATATAAGCTAAAATTAAATTACTCCCCTTCTTTGTTTTTGTAGTTCTGCTGAATGAAGACATTTTAGCAGTGATTTCATATTCATTAGGAGGATGGAATGTCACAGCAAGTCAATCATAGTCATAATGAAAATGCCAAGACATTCTTGTATGTTTTTCCACAATCCACTATATTCAATTGGGATAAAGTACAGGATGTCTAGTGATATAATACTATAAATAGATGTAAATGCACTTTATCTCTCAATGTGAATAGATAGAGATGATAGAAATTTTTGAGTTGTGTTCAACAGCTTCCAAAGAACATCTAAATTTCTAGCTATAAAAGCAAATTTTTCAGGATTAAACTTCAAGCTCTTTTATATAACAAATCTGAAAACTATCCCCCTAGAAATAACCAAGGAAAAACACACAGTGTTTTCAGAGGGAAGAAAATCATTATCAACACTCACAAAAATGGAGGGTGAGTGAGTTTGTTAAGTGTGGACATGTTAGAAGCTTGAACAGAGGGGTATTTAGAACAGAAGAATAGATCAGTGAATTCTGAATCTTTTTGGAACTGCTACCTCCAATCCACAATTATACTTTTTGCTTCATGGTATAGTCCATCTTCTGGAAGCATGCAACCCTTCCCACAGTTGTTACAGTTCATTGTATTTGGTATCAGTTTAAGAACACGTGCAGGCATGAAACAAAACCAAGGTTGTTCTCAGCACAGCCCGTGATTTTCTGTGAGCAATCCCAGCACGATTAACTCTCTACATAAGAACCATAAAATATTCAACTACACCAACCAGTTCCTCCTACTGGGGGTGGGCTCTCATGATAGGAAAGGAGGAAGAGAAAATTAAATTCTGAGCACATTATCAAGGAGAAATGTTCCCATAGGTTGTAGTTATTTTAGAGCACCATGCAGAACACTTATCAGTAATATTTGCATAGTAAAAGAAAACGTTTGCAAAGAGACATCAGGCATTAGAATCTTCTACCACCTACTTGTCATATTTTTGCAAATCAGGTGAATCTTCTAGTCCTCTGTGATGTGGTCCATGAGGGGTTCTAAGATGTGTTACTTTGAAATAGTTAAGAAATTTATTCATTTACAAAATACAAATATATCCACAAACAATCACAAAAGAGGGTGGTTTATTAAATGGGAAGTTGAGGATTCCTTGGACACATAGTAGACACCCAACCTAAACTAATAGATGAGGAGGGTCAGGTAGACTTTCCTGGGAGTGAATGAGAGCATGGAATTTTAAAGGACGAGAAAGAAGGGATTTAGACCATTCTTTGAATGACGGCCTTGGGAAAAAAGGGCAAGAGCAGGGCATATTCAAGGTACTGAGAGAAATGGCTGCAGTGTCAGGGGTGGAGAGAGAGATGGACAAGGGGGGAAAGCAGGAGGAGAGATGGTGAATAAGAATAAGGTGGAGGGCTTCCCTGGTGGCGCAGTGGTTGGGAATCCACATGCCGATGCAGGGGACACGGGTTCGTGCCCCGGTCCGGGAAGATCCCACATGCTGCGGAGCGGCTGGGCCCGTGAGCCATGGCCACTGAGCCTGCGTGTCCGGAGCCTGTGCTCCGCAACGGGTGGAAATGCCAAAGATCTGGCTGGGGAAATAAGGGTAGACCAGATTTGGCAGGTTTAGATCTACTATCAGTTTTTTTTTTTTTTTTCAAGAATTTTGTTTTCCTCAGGGGGAAATAAATGAAGCCACTTAAAAACTTAAAGCTTCTGGAACTAATATAAAGAGAATTGTGGCTAAGAAATACCACTCCAGCTGCACTGGAGATTAAGCATTAGTCCAGGATAAAGGTGGTAGTGAGTGTCAGACTAGAAAAGTGGTAGTGCTGAACACAGATAATGGAGATAGAAACAACTGGATGGAATTGAGATGCATTTAAGAAGCAGACTCAGCAGAACATGGTGAGGACTGGGTTGTGAGGCTGAAGGAAGAGGCAATTAGGTGGGGATACAGGAGACAAGAAACGAGGATACAGGGAAATAGTGGTCAACGAGGAGATTAAAGGTCAGAGGGAAACCAGGTATAGAGCGAGAAAGGAGGGTGTTGGCAAAGATCATTTTTTAATACACCTAGTATCCACTGAGATGTTGCCTTCAAGAGCCCAGGCAAGATCTCCAGGGATGGACCTTAGAAGAAAGATAACAGCAGAGAGCTAGTCATTGGTTAGATTTGATCATTTTGCTGAAAGAGCTCTTAAAAGAATAGACCCTGGAATTTAATTAAAAAGTAGGCCCTTCTCAGTCACAGTTTTTTCTATCTGGATTTTTTTTTAAGTATAGGGGTGTGTGCGTGTGTGTGTATGTGTGTATGTGTGTGTGTGTGTGTGTGTGTGTTTATTCTGATGGGAATTTTGTATAATCAAGACTTTGTATAGCCAGAAAAGAAGTTATATTGCAAATATTTTTTTGTAATTTTAATGCCATTCAAGATGGATACGTTTACTTAAAATATTAAAGACAGTATTGCCTAGCAGGCACTTGCCTAGGACTTGCTCAACTTGAAAAGTAAATACGAAAAGAAATATGTAGGTTAATTCGTGTCCCAACCAGAATACTGTTTTCCCTTTTTTGTGTCTGAGGAAAGACTTTATCTTCTCTGTTCATTCAGACTTTTCCTCAAGATTCTAAATTCACCATCTTTTCTTTTTTCTTACCTATAACTGGCATTTGGCTGTGTAATATTCCTCTCTTCCTTTCTTCTTCCTGCCTTCCCTCACAATCTCTCTCACTCAGAAAAAAAAAAAAAAAGTCTTCTCAATGTGCTGAGGGGCGTCAATTGTGGCATGGAGCTGTCAATCAATGAACGTTTTTTCTAAAACAGACTATTTTCTATTCAACTAGGCTAGATGCTCACTCCACTGGACACTGGCCTGTCTGCTATCAAGTTCCAGATTTATATCCCAGTGCTTTTCAGATATCTTTCTAGGATGAATGGAATGGATCGTAAAAGGGCAACTTGAGCCCATTCAGAGGCACAAGGAGAGGGAAAGGAGGCTGAATACATTCTCACCATTCCCACAGGTACCCCCTCATAGAGCTAATGTACAAAATTCAATTCTCCCGCAGAAGCACGCTAACTAGAATAGCAGTTAGAGCTGATGAGGCAATCGAACTGAAAGAAGAGGGGTTATTCAGTCTCTCTCTTTCTCTCCCTTTTTGTTCTCATCTCTCTCTATCCTGCATTACCTTTTTCAATAAAAATAAAATCCCCCAAACCATCACCACAGTCTAATCATGAAAACAACATCAGAGAAACCCAAATAGAGAAATCTTCTACAAAATACGCAGCCAGTACTCTTCAAAACTGTCAAGGTCATGAAAAATAAGGAAAGACTGAGAAAATGCCCAGGCCATAGCGACCAGGAGATATGGCAATTAATAGAGCATTGTCTCCTGGATGGGATCCTGGAAGACAAAAAAGGATGTTAGTGAGAAAACTAATGAAATCCAAATAAAGTCTGGATTTATAGTAACGGATGAATACTGGTTTCACAGTTTTACCAGTGTGCCATGGGAATGGAGAATGCTAACATTAAGGCAAACTGGCTGAGGGTCTACAGGAATTCTGTGCTTACTTTGATAATTTTCTGTTAATCTAATTTTATTCCAAAGATAAAAAGTTTATTTAAAAAATAAAACCTTCGGGACTTCCCTGGTGGCTCAGTGGTTGAGAATCCGCCTGCCAATGCGGGGCACATGGGTTCGAGCCCTGATCCGGGAAGATCCCACATGCTGTGGAGCAACTAAGCCTGTGCGCCACAACTACTGAAGCCCGGGTGCCTAGAACCTGTGCTCCGCAACAAGAGAAGCCACCGCAATGAGAAGCCTGCGCACCGCAACGAAGAGTAGCCCCCACACGCAGCAACTAGAGAAAGCCCGCGCACAGCAACGAAGACCCAACACAGCCAAATAAATAAATTAAATTAAATTAAATTAAAAACTTCATCTCATCTTTTGCCCTCTTATAGCAGTAATACCCAAATATAAATAATATTTTCTATTGTACAGTGTGTTCACCTCTGTTCTACATTATCTAATTTAATACTCGGAGCAGCTCCACTTGTAGCCAGACTTGGTATTACGGTCCCCATTTTACACACAAGGAAACGGATGAAAGGTTTGAGAGGCGGGAATTTGCCCATCGTTCACTGTGTTGATTAGGGTACAGGCTAAGCTATTTTTACAAGAAGACCTCAAAAATACAGTGGCTCCAAGAAAACCCTTCTTAAAATGTGAGATATAACTAACATTTAACATTGTGTAAGTTTAAAGGTATACAACTTGTTGATTTGATACCGCTATATACGTATTGCAATATGATTACCACCATGGAGTTATCTAACACTTCTTTCTCCAAAAAAAACTCCATTTAATTATTTACTTATCTCTCATATCACAGTCTAGAGACAGTGTGAAATAGTTTGAGGACCCAGGCTCCTTCCATCATCTTCTTTGGGTTTTGCCTTTAGCAGGTGAACACAGGCTCACTAATGCCACATCTGTATTCCAACCCAGGAGAAAGAGGAAAAAAAGAGGGGGAACGCAGGTAACTCCTTCTTGTTGAACACATTATAAGGAACTACCCACATCATTTTTACTTGCAACTCATTGGCCGAAACTTATTCACACAGCTACACCTAACCTAAATGCGGTCATCTGGGAGGTAGTAACTGAGAGACTGGCCCTAGAAGGATGAAAAAGGGAGGGACAACTAACCAAATCTGCCACA
This sequence comes from Pseudorca crassidens, assembly GCF_039906515.1. Lineage (NCBI taxonomy): Eukaryota > Metazoa > Chordata > Mammalia > Artiodactyla > Delphinidae > Pseudorca > Pseudorca crassidens. Next base: position 123,534,976 of record NC_090300.1, on the reverse strand, counting down.
ATCACCAGCCTTCTTAGCAGTGGAAAGAAGCCTTTAACCTAGGTTTTCTGATCTTAAGTTTGCTATTCCTATTGCCTGCTGAATATACATTTGTACTCTCTATTCATCTCTATATAAAAGGACAACAAATAATGAACTCAGTTACTTTTTGGTTTTACTTTTTAATATCTTTTCTATAAATTTATTTATTTACAATTAATAAAATTATTGACTTATTAGTCATATCTTTCTGGGTCACATCCTTCTGATGTTCATGTATTTTTGTGACATCAATTTAAATGTGTTTATATTTTCTGAAATGTTTGTCCAGAGTAGTACTGTCTTCTACTTTTCCCTTAAAGCGAGAGAAAGACTGAATTACCAGACAGACAGCTGAAGAGAACTCAGCTGTTCTATGCTGTATGGCCCATTTTGTCAACTGCCCTGTGACCTTAGAAACCTATTTATCTGACCATTTATCTCCAGGATCAAATCCAGGAACCTAAAGATTATATGTAATTTAAAGACCCTCTGAGAAAAAGACACAATTACTAATTCAAAATTAAGTATGAAAAAGTACTCATTTATAATGAGAAATGAAAGCATAACAAAAAATTCTAAAAGCTCACAAATACCATAAATATCACAAAATCCTGAAAAATAAGATATTTTTATGCCGCCTCACATACTATAATTCTTTTCCCCTACAGTTTTGGCTGCATACTCTTTGATAATGTTTTCATATGATGACAATTTTGTAATATTTTTCTAAGGGGAACAAACATAAAATTTTCATCTAGCATGATTAATTGAATTTTGTTGTTCTGTCATTGATAGTTGAGAACCATTCAAAAAGGCAACTTCACACTCAGTTGTACTTGTTTATATTATTGCTATTGGTTTTGCCTTACAAACACAGCAATTATAATGAGTTATATTTTGTGGGATTCCCATCTAAAAGAAGAGGAAAAATGGTGTACATATGGTTATATGTGCTACATTATCAAGTATATTTCTGACAGAAGGGACTCTCTACTTTGACTAGGCTTCAGAAACAACTGAGTCCTCTCTGCTTACGGATTTTTGCATTTTTTGTTTTTTTTTGCAATGTTGTGTTTTACAATTTTTTCTTTCTTTTTTTTTTTTTTTGGCGGTATGCGGGCCTCTCACTGTTGTGGCCTCTCCCATTGCAGAGCACAGGCTCCGGACGCGCAGGCTCAGCGGCCATGGCTCACGGGCCCAGCCGCTCTGCGGCATGTGGGATCTTCCTGGACTGGGGCATGAACCCGTGTCCCCTGCATCGGCAGGCGAACTCTCAACCACTGCGCCACCAGGGAAGCCCGTGTTTTACAATTTTTAAGAGCAGTTTTAGGTTTACAACAAAATTGAGAGGAACGTACAGAGATTCCTGTATACTCCATGTCCCCCATTATTAATTATCACTCACCAGAATGCTATATTTTTACCAAGGGTGAACCTACATCAACACACCATAATCATCCAAAGGCCATAGTTTACCTTGGGTTCTCTCTGATTTTTGTACCCTCTGTGGCTTTGGACAAATATATAATGACATATATCCATCATTATAGTATCATCCAGAGTATTTTCACAGAGAATAAAAATTCTCTGTGTTCTTTGACTAATCACTTCTTCCATCCCCCCCTCCCCAACTCCTGGAAACAACTGATCTTTAAGCTGTCTCCATTTTTGCCTTTTCCAAAATATCATATAGTTGGAATCATACAGTATGCAGCCTTTTCAGATTGGTTTCTTTCACTTAGTAATATGCATTTAAGATTCCTCCATGTCTTTCCATGGTCTGCTTTACACATCAGATGACTGGAAACCTTTCTCCCAAACTAGTTTCTAACACCCTTCATTTCAAGCCTTCTTTCTTCTCTACTGTCCACTGGAGTTGGAGACTGAGTCGGGGGGAGAGGACCGCCATGTCTGGAAACCTACTCCTACCTCGGGACAGCTAGCAGTAACTTAATCATACATGGAAGTGACTTAGAACCTTCTAAATATACTCCACCACACCCCACCTAAGTGCATCCTCACTTCAACTTCCCTCAGCAAGTTGCCACAAATGCCCCAATGTCATCTAAGATGAGGTGAAGCAAGATGGAGGAGAAGTCCAGAGGAGTCAGAAAGGAAAGAGACAGCAGTAATCTGAAGATGATGGTTTCTCTTGTAAAGTTTACAGAAATGTGTGACGATGTAAGTAATCACATTGTTAGGGCCCCTCCCAGAGTCTTGGAAGGAGCCTGTGCTGGTGAAGTACCCTGAAGCTTAAGCTTTACAATAATCTGCCTCCTTTCTCTCACATGTAAAATAGGGATAATACTGGCCTAGCTTATTGAAGGGATTGAGTGGGGAAGATTCACATAAACACTTTGAAAATGAAAGTCTCCTGGGAGAGTAGGTGCATGTACACGTAACACAGGAAACATGTGGAGGATTTGCCCCCAACCTTATAATCTCAGTGAATGTAAAAATGAATCTCTTTCTGGTTTATTTCCAACAGTGCTTGCTTTCCTTTTATCCTCACTTTTACATATAATTCTGGTATCTCCTTCCCCCACCTGGCTTGTATTTTGTTCATTTTGCCATGTTTTATTTCCTGCGTTTTCTGCTCCTTTTTTTTAAAAAATCTCCCTCGAGCCCCTCCCCTCCCCCTCCACTCGCAACTCCTGTGTTTTATGTCCACTTATGTAGCCACAGAGCTGCTCCCTTAGCTTTTTCTAAGCTGCTTTCCATATCTCTAAAACCTATGGATGCGATGATAGCCATCAATCTAGGAGAGACAGGCAGCCACATGATGCCTGACTCTCCAGATGGAGTTTCCGGGTGACCCTGTCTGACCACCAGGCTCAACTTATGAAATACAAACTCTGATGAAATTCATGGCAGGAGAACTCCCTGCACGATGTGGGGCAACAGCATGATGGATAGACCGGTGATGATGGATAGCTCCTCTCTCACCCTTAGTCCATGAATTTTGGTTCAAGAGTTTCCTCCAGCAGGGACTGAATTGTCCCAGAGATAACAACACTCAACCAGGAGCTGGGCTCTGAGTTTATTGCTTGCTTAGGGATATCTACTACCCTCATTACTCAGGAAAGCAAATTATTACTAACGATGTAAGGTTTTAGTTCATTTCAGTGGTTTTTAAATTAAACAGCTTGGCAGGTGGATCAAGATGCCAAGTACTGTAAAAAAAAAAAAAAAAACTCTTCTAAAGTATGGACAAAGCATGGAATTAAAGTAGAAGGGAAGATTTATATATTGAAGCTTAATAATCCTCCTTGTCATCTGTTCGTTCTTTTTGGGAAATAACTATTACAGCCCACTATAATCTTAATCCTGCATAGCTGTTTATTTGTTTAAATACATGACCCTTTTTTAGTATTAGGAAATGAATCTGAAATCTGAATATGAAAAAAATTGGGTGACTTTCATATGCCTGCTAACACTGTCTCATTAATCCTCATGGCGCCTCTGAAAGATGTATGGAATGTATTTTTATCTCCATTTTACAGAATGTGAAACCAAGATATCCCAAAGCTCTTTAACATACTTAAGATCACACAGTGACTCAGTAACATAGTCAGAAATAAAGCCAGCTTTTCTAACAAGAAGGGCTCTGACAATTAATCAGAAACACAGCAAGTCTGCTCTTTGATGACTAGAAATTTCATCTGAAGCCAGATGATGATTTGAGCAGGAAAAAGTTGTCACAGCTGGTGATTATATTATATCTTTAGGAGTTTTCTGTCCAAAAACCTGTAACATAACATAACCTGTTTAGATTTGGTACATCACAGCGAAGATAATGACCCAAAAAAATTCTTATAAAGAATATCTTATTCTACCTCATTTATCTCATTTATAAAATTCAGAAGTCATTCCTATGGAAAGCAGTATCCATAGACCCCAGGGGAAAAAGAAGTTGCAATGCATATTTCAAGATCTGGTAAGAAGACAATCAAGCATCTGAGAAATTGGACTCAGTTACCTCCTAGGGCATCTGGTTCCTGGTCCTGGAAACAACACTGCAAAGTATAAATAATAATGGCCACTTCTGCATGGAATAGATGTGGCAAAAATCACCCTTTGTATCCCCAGTGTTTGGTTTAGCCCAATGAGCAGGTATTCAATGCATAATTATTGACTATGAAGGGGGAGGATATGTAAATAACCAATGATAATCAGATGGGCTGCTATCGCTCTGCTCAACATATTTCCACCTGCAGATGATATTAATGTGCCTGGAGTATTTCAGGTTCTTTCCACTACCTAACACATTTCCAACCAAGAGAGTTCTTCTATCTAACTTCAACAAAAAGAATTTCCCATCTCTATGAATACCAAGGTTTTACATTAGTAACTGCCATCACGTCACTTTAACTGAACAGATAACCACTAATTCAGTGGTTTCCCAACTGTTTGGAACATAATAATCACCTGGGGTGCGTGTTACACATAGATTCTCAGGCCTCCAGCAATTTTGATTCAGATGGGAGGGCAGAACTCAACATTTAAACAAGAACCCCAGGAGGTTTGATACAGGCATTCCAAGGCCACTCTTAGAGGAAAAAAAAAAAAAAAAAAACCTCTATATAATGGGCCTATTCCAGAGATAAAGAAATAGAGATTCAGAAAAGATTCTTGCCCAAGGCAATTCATTCCATCATTCAGTCATTTGACAGGTACTTACTGTGGGTATAGATGACCAGACACTATTGGTTTGTGCAAAACTGGAACCTGGTCTGGTCCACAATCAATTACTATTTCTAATCTGCCTGCAGCCAGATGTTATGCAAGTTCCAAACAGTACACGAGACTGGCTGGGGTGAACTCAGGAAAGGTTCATTGGAGCAGGCAGAATTTGGACCAAATTCCAGCCACTAACATGAAGAGAAGGAAACTGGGCCAGCAAAGATAGTGGCTTCATATATACAATGGAAGATTATTCAGCCATAAAAAGAAACGAAATTGAGTTATTTGTAGTGAGGTGGATGGACCTAGAGTCTGTCATACAGGGTGAAGTAAGTCAGAAAGAGAAAAACAAATACCGTTTGCTTACACATATACATGGAATCTTAAAAAAAAAAAAAATGCTTCTGATGAACCTAGGGGCAGGACAGGAATAAAGACGCAGATGTAGAGAATGGACTTGAGGACACAGGGAGGAGGAAGGGTAAGCTGCGATGAAGTGAGAGAGTGATAATGACATATATATACTACCAAATGTAAAATAGATAGCTAGTGGGAAGCTATCTATTTTAGTGGGAAGCAGCCGCCTAGCACAGGGAGATCAGCTCCGTGCTTTGTGACCACCTAGAGGGGTGGGATAGGGAGAGCGGGAGGGAGACTCAAGAGGCAGGAGATAGGGCTTCCCTGATGGTGCAGTGGTTGAGAGTCCGCCTGCCGATGCAGGGGACACGGGTTTGTGCCCCAGTCCGGGAAGATCCCACATGTCGCGGAGCAGCTAGGCCCGTGAGCCATGGCCGCTGAGCCTGCGCGTCTGGAGCCTGTGCTCCGCAATGGGAGAGGCCACAACAGTGAGAGGCCGGCGTACCGAAAAAAAAAAAAAAAGAGGGAGGAGATATGGGGATATATATGTTTAACTGCTTCACTTTGTTATAAAGCAGAAACTAACACACCATTGTAAAGCAATTATACTCCAATGAAGATGTTAAAAAAAAAAAGGAGAAGAGTAATCAGTGGTGGTTGAAATCAGAGTAATGTTTACTTTGAGCAGGATGTAGTGACTGGGAAGGGTCAAGAGGAGACTTCTGGGATTCTGAGAAAATTCTGTCTTCATCTGGGTGTTTGCCTTGTGAAAATTCATCAAACTGTACACTTAATGATTGTGTAGTTCTTCTGCATGTTCACAAATTATGAATTACTTTAAAACAAATTAAAATTATAAACTTAAAAAAAAAAAAGTGGCTTTTTTAGAACCTCAGGTTGCACTCAGAGGACCAGATAAGTGAGGCAGAGAAAGCACAAGGGTGATGTAACTCAGGAACCCCACTCAGCATATTTCAGGAGACCTCAAAGCCTTATCTCTAGTATCTCTTGGGTAGTTCTCACTGCTACACTCAAGTTTTTTGGGAACAGGAGAATCCCACCGGCCATGACCCAAGCCCTCCATACCCAAGTACGCTTGAGTCTCCAGTGTCAGCAGGCTTGTCCTAAGCACCTCTCTTCCCCCAGGCTTTCCAGCAGAAAGAACCTCTTCCTCAGAAACAATTTATTGATGCAGAAAGATAGGGCATACGATGGAAAGGGCTGCATGCAAAAATCAGACAAGAAGTATAAATATGACCTGGGGAAAGTCCTCAGGATGCAGGGGCCTCATGATGGAGAAGAGAAACACTAATCAAGATGCAGAAGCATGGAGTGATTTCTCAGGGCACTTTGGTTCTCAGCCTGGGTTGTGTATTAGAATCACCTATGGAGATTTTGAAAAACTATTGAAGCCTTGGCATCCCCATGACCAATGGAATCAGGAGTTCTAAGGTGGAGTCCAGACATCAGTACATTTTGAAAGCCACCAGGTGGTTCTAGTATGCACCCAAAAGGCTGTGAACCACTGATCTAATAAGGCAGAGCTTGAGGAAAACAAATGCAATATAAGTGTACTGGAGCCAATGAGTTGAGATTCAGATGGCTTTAAATAGAACGCTTTTGGGCTTCCCTGGTGGCGCAGTGGTTGAGAGTCCGCCTGCCGATGCAGGGGACACCGGTTCGTGCCCCGGTCCGGGAAGATCCCACATGCCGCAGAGCGGCTGGGCCCGTGAGCCATGGCCACTGAGCCTGCGCGTCCAGAGCCTGTGCTCCACGGCGGGAGAGGCCACAGCAGTGAAAGGCCCGCGTACCGCAAAAAAAAAAAAGAACGATTTCAACCTGGGACTAAGTGGTCAAGCAAGAAAGGCATAAGTGATCCAAAGAGCGTGGGTTAAATGTGTGAGGCAGCCAATCTGAGAGGGACACCTAGATCTTGCCTGAGGACCTTGTAGAGGACCTGAGTGGTAAGCTACATGTGCCAGCTTAGAGAAACTGAATTCATAAATAAATCAATAAATCTATTACTACCTCCACTTGTCAAATAAGGAAACTCAGTCATGCATATGTAAAATTGCCCAACGCTCTCAATACAGCAATTGCCCAAAAATAAATAAATGATTACCAAATCAAATTGATTTTGATACAGGCAATAGAATATATTTGGTTGAATTATAGGGCATTGACATTTGTATAGGTTATAAATAGTTGAATATTGGCAATTTCACATGGCTTATCCTAATATATTCCCATCCAATCTTGTCTCTAGGTTGTTTCTTATTCAATTGTTGCTGCTCACATATTTATAACAGAAAGTCTAACTGTATCTTGGCCTGAGAGTCCTCCAGAGCCTTCTTCTAAATACCAATTCTATCCTACCAGAATTGTCTATATTTACATGTCAACTTGTCTGTCTTTCTATTTGTCTCATATCAGCAATCGGTTCCACTTGATAAAGAGCATAAACCAAGAGAAGAAGAGTAAATAACTGACTCTCCCTGGCAACAAAATCAGACTAATAAACTTTTTATAGGGCTATCAACCTTAGCAGGAAAAACTGAGATTGACTAGGCAGCTTCCACCTTTCCGTGAGAACAAGGGCAAATCTTGCATCCAAGTAACAGAAATGAAGTCTGTGAACTTAATCTCTAATAAAATGTTTAATAAAATCAGAGAAGAAGAACACACTCTTATCCCCTTAGAATGTTCTGGGTATCAGAATATCCTAGAAGAAACTTTGCTGGCTCTAACATCAGTTCAGTAAATACGGCTATGCCAAGGAAAGTTTGGTTGTCATCCTAACTCTGTACTCCTCACAGGGTCCCATGTTTTATTCAGCCTCACCAGATTGCTTTGAGTAAGCTCCATGAGGTCAAGGCCACCTCTGTTTTATTCAGCTCTTGATCACCAGTGCCTGGGCCAGTACATGGCATGAGCTAAAGGTGGATACGTATTTTGGAAAGAATATGTTTATAAAAGCAGGAGTTGATGTAGTCACAATACAAACAATGGCTGGTTTTCTAATCCCAACTTGCTGGTAACTGGCTATGTGATATTGGACCAGTCATTTAAATTCTTTGGGCCTCCCTTTTCCTTGTGAGTAAAAGAGGGGATCGGGATGGCATCCCTCTTCACCTCTGTAATTCCAGAGCACAGAAGTAAGTGTGATGGGGCTAGTCTTGTGCACAGCACAGTTAACATTTCTTTCCGTCGTCTGTTCATCAGTCCTCTCTGTACTTACCCAAGAGCACAGCAGAAAAGGGCAGGGAGTACAAAATTATGACCCAAATTACAAAGAATTCTCAGGAGGCTTCTCAGGGTATCTGAGTTTGCCTGACCACAGGAGATTTTACAATAACAAGGCTCAGAGGGACAAAGCCTCAGCATGCAGAAGTTAGATTCTTTGTGCATTGTCTGATTCGATTTAGGAATAATTTCTCAATCATATTCCCTTCCATGAGGTCTACACTTTTGTTTCAGTTCAGCGAAGATTCTATTCCCTCTCTTTCTAAAAAGAATTGAAAAATTTCTGTGAAAAGCCAGCTCCTCCCCAGTGGAAGGAGACCAGCTAACAGCATCTTCTTAGCCAGGTCGGACTTTTAAAGCTCTCTGTCTTTGAGGAGAGACACATTCCCCAAGAGATAAATGGCACATGTCCTAGGGCTCCACTCTATTCTGAAGGAGGGAAGGTGACCCCAAAACCCACCACTTTTAACCCTCTATTTCCCAACCTCATCATAATCCTTTCTACAAGGTCATAAGTTGGATCAAAAGGACTATATACTCTAAAGGAAAGGGAAAAAGTGGAAGAAAACACAGATAAAAAGACCTGGCAGTCTACATATCTACTCATCTAATAGAAAAAAGTCCTTGAACTCCACATATATACATCCCTATACATGTCTAGGTAGATAACAGAAAGAGGTCTTAGACACTTAATTTCTTAATGAAGTTTGACCAACATCGTTAAATCGTTGATACTTTTTGGAACATTTAGTCGTTTATGAAGCAACTATGAGGAAAATATCACTGTCCTGATCAGAGACAGAGAATACCACATTCCTGACGATCCCATGGTTTACTGCTGTGTCCTAGAGCAATTCAAACCTTAGCAGCTCAAAGCAATGTTCATTTTATTATATCTTAAGATCTTGTGTATCACATCAGGAATTCAGGCTAGACTCAGATGGGTAATTTTTCTGCTGCCTGTGACATTGTCTGAGGTTGCCCAGGATGTTTGCCTGGTGGATGGGTTTGGTGGAGGGTCCAATGTGGTTTCATGCACATGTCTGACACCCAGGCAGTGATGACTGGGAGGCTGGGCTCAGCTGGGGCCACTGGCCAGAGTGCCTATGCTGAGTTCTCCAGCACAATGGTCTCAAGTAGCTGGACTCACATGGCTTAGTGTTCTTGGAGGAAGTTTTCTAAAAACCAGGAGATGGAACTTTTGCCAGTTTCTCAATGGCTGGGCTAGGCAACCAGTAAAATATCATTTCTGCCATTTTCTCCTAGTCAAAGCAATCACTGAGCCACACGTTTTCAAGGCAAAGGGATATAGACAACCACCCCCCCCCAAACCTCTTGAAAGGAAGAGAGTAAAAGAACTCAGTTTAATGTGCTGTAACTCACAAGGTCCCCCCAAGGTAACACTTCCTGGGGCACCCACATCTGGAATTGGGCAAGTCAGTATGGGCTGCTGGGACCTACTTATAAAAAAGCACAAGAGGTCTGCCAGAAAAAGAGCTGTGGGAAACACTGAAACCAATGCCAGGATGGAGGATGTGAAGACAAAGAGGCTGCAGTGTAATCAGTAATCACTGGTTCATGACACACATGCTGGAGACAGGAGCCCCTCTGAGGAGGGAGGACAAGCAGAGCTGAGCGTAGATGATTAAGACAGGTAACTGTGCTACTGTGAAGTGTCAATTATATTGTCCCTCTGATCCCGCTGGTGAGGAAACTGGGGTCATAATTCTTTTCAGGAAATGAGAGCTCTGAAAAATGGAAAGACTGTATAAAATAAGTTACAATCTTTAGAGGTTTTTTTTTTTTTTTTAATAATGAAAGCTTTCCTACTTGGGAAGAACTTTAGCATTCTCTAGGGAAACTTTAAAAACTTATGCACACTTTTTTCCCTTCTGCATGTAGTGGATGTGTGTGAGCCCCCCAAATTGCCCTTTAAGACAAGGTACTCATTCCCTATCCACTGGGAGTGTTGGCAGCTGAGCCAAAGTTCTCATCTGAGTTGCTTCCTAGGAATCATTCTGTTCTGAAAAGAGCCACCTTGTCCAATGGGAAGCCTCCTTCTAATTACTAACCCTTCTCATGGGATCAGCTGATGCCTTCTTGATGGCTACCTTACAGTTCAACCTTCCCTCTGTGCAATCTTACCTCCTCTTGTCCATAAGAGTTGAACTCAAGAACACTCCCAGTAAGTTTCTGCACACAAAGCTCCATCTCAGAGTTTGTTCCCTGGGAAACCCAACCATAAATGTATCAGTAATTGGGGTCCCATGATGAAAGGAATCTCTGTGTACTCTGGAAGCCCTGGGAGTGACCAGGTGAGATGGAACCAGCCACCCAGGGCACTTGCCAATTACACTGCCCCCCAACAGGAGAGCCTCAGAATGGCAACCACATAACCAAGGGAAAAGGCTCTGAATGTTTCCTGGGGGTGAACCTTGTTCTCTACTCCAGCGGTCCCCAAACTTTTTGGCACCAGGGACCAGTTTCATGGACGGCAATTTTTCCATGGTCCAGGGTGGTGGGGGGACAGGAGGAAGGTTTCGGAATGATTCAAGTGCATTACATTTGATGTGCACTTTACTTCTATTATTATTACATTGTAATATAAAATGAAATAATTATACAACTCACCATAATGCAGAATCAGTGGGAGCCCTTAGCTTGTTTTCACTTGCCACTCACTGACAGGGTTTTGATATGAGTCTGCAAGCAACTGATTTATTATGGACTCCGTGCAGTCAAACCTCTCTGCTAATGATAATCTGTATTTGCAGCCATTCCCCAGCGCTAGCATCACCGCCCCAGCTCCACCGCAGATCATCAGGCATTAGATTCTCATAAGGAGCGCATAACCCTCACGTGCGCAGTTCACAGTAGGGTTCGCGCGCCTATGAGAATCTAATGCCACTGCTGATCTGACAGGACGCGGAGCTCAGGTGGTAATGTGAAAGATGGGGAGCGGCTGTAAATACAGATGAACCTTTGCTCGCTTGCACGCCGCTCACCTCCTGCTGTGCAGCCCTGTTCCTAACAGGCCATGGACCAGTACTGGTCCATGGCCCAGGTGTTGCGGACCCCTGCTGTACTCCATTCAGCCACGTGCTGGCAAACTGGCTCTCTGGAGAAAAAAGAGCCCTAATTTATAGGCTTTGCAGATATCCATGTGTAAATTCTACCCTGGCTGATTTCAAGCTATGGACTTTTTAACAACTGGGCTCATTAAATTCCTAAATATTTCACAATCTCTTGGGGACCAGTAAGAGCCACCTCCAGTGCATCAATGCCTATGAGCAAACTGACCCGCTCAGACCTGCCTGGACCAGCCGTGGGCACCAAACTCACAGCAAATCCAGTACAGGCCTAGGCTTCTTGTGGCATGAGAATCAGAAAAAGATCATAGTGGTTAAGCAAAGCAGTCAAATACTCTCCGGGTGAATTTGAATGCAAAGTATATAGAGAATATGAGCAGTGGACACCAGGGAGTAAAAGCTAAGAAGGCAGATGCAGGGGTGCACAGGGACCAGGACGTGGTGGAAACTATGAGCAAGCAGTTGGTAGTGAGAGATAACCGAGTGAGGCCGAGAACAGAAACTGAAAGACACTCCAAGTGATGTAGAGACAGGAGGAGTAGCTGAGCGGTCTTAAAGGTGGGGCCATACGGCAGAGAGCGATCAACCTACACAGTGGACACGGTGCCTCCAGAGCTGCATTATACCCCAGACAGCAGTACAGAGCTCTGCTAAGTGGATTGCCTATCCAGCTGGGGAGGTCTCCATCTTCCTTATTTTCATATACATCCTTACAATCAGACCCTGTTATTTGAAGTAATCAGAGAAAATTGCTGCTGCTTACAAAGACACCAGTTTATTAACCCCAGGTCACCATCTGAGCTGAACAGCCACAAGGCAGAAACAAATTCAGAGTGTGTGCAAAGGTTTTTGACATCAGCAGAAACAACCCAAAATAAAGACAGCAGAATCCCTGTGACAATAAGGGAAAGACAAAGCCATTTTCTTCTGAGGGTCTAAATATCTATCAAACCAGCATGATTAAGTCACTCTTTTGCCTGTTAGTGAAGAGAAAGACTGCTAGGGACTTGAGAACCACTCCTTATTAATTCAACAAATATGTAATGAAGGTCTATTTTGAGAGCCCCACACTGAGTAGGACTCTGGGGATGCAATGGTAACAGACAGAAACAGACAGACTCTCCATTGTGGAGCCTGTAGTCTAGTGGAGGAGGTAAATATTTGATCAAAAGATGTCCATAGAAAACATAGAACCCAACCGTGCCACCTGCTAAGAAGCAGAGACACGGGTCCCATGAGACTTCACAGTGAGGTTGAGGTGATTTGACGCAGATGAGGAGATCAGAGAAGTCCCTAAAAAGTGATGGGTGAATTAAGATCTGAACAACGTGTTCAAGTGAAGAGAGGAGGAAAAAGTACATCAAACTTTAAAACTTCTGCACGGCAAAGGAAACAATCAACAGAGTAAAAAGGCAACCTACAGACGGGAGAAAATATTTGCAAACCATATATTTGACACTCAGAATATATAATAAAAACTCCTATAACTCAACAACAATAACAACAAAATAACCTGATTTTAAAAATGAGCAAAGAACTTCAATATATATTTCTCAAAGAAGATAAATTGCCAAAAAGCATATGAAACATCATTGATTATCATATAAATAATCATAGAAATGAAAACCACAATGAGCTATACTACCTCATACCTACCCACTATAGAAAAAAAAGAAAGAAAGAAAAGAACAAGTATTGGACAAGGATGTGGAGAAATTGGAACTTCTGTGCACTGTTTGTAGAAATGTAAAATGGTACAACTACTATGGAAAACAATATGGAGGTTCCTCAAAAAATTAAAAATAGAATTACCAAAGGATCCATCCATCCCACCTCTTGTTATATATCCAATAGGATCTCAAAGAGATATGTGCATACCCATGTTCATTGCAGCATTAAACACAATGGCCAAGAAGTGGAAGCAACCTAAATGTCCACCAACAAATGAATGGATAAAGAAAAAATATGTATATACACACACACACACATACAATGGCACATTAGTCTTAAAAAAGAAGGAAATCCTGTCATATACAACATGGATAAGCCCTGTCGACACTATGCTAAATGAAATAAGCTAGTCACAAAAAAAAGACAAAACTGCATGATTCCATTTATGTGAGGTACTTAATGTAGTCAAACTCGTAGAAACAGAAATAGAATGTGGTCACCAGGGGCTGGGGGAAGAGGGAAATGAATAGTTGTTGTTCAATGGGTAGAGTTTTAGCTTTGCAGGAAGAAATAGTTCTAGAGATCTGTTGTACAAAAATAAGCATATAGTTCGTACTATAGTACTGTACACTTAAAAATGCCTAAGATAGTAAATTTTACATTTTGTGCTCTTCACCACAATTTTTTTTAAAACAGGAAATAACCCAAGTGTCTATTCACAGATGAACGGATAAATTGTGATATATACATACAAGGGTTTCAGCCATAAAAAGGAATGGAGTAGAGGCTACAACCTGGATGAACCTTGAAAACACTATGCTAAGTGAAAGAAGCTGGATACAAAAAGTTACATGTTGCATGATTCTATTTATAGAAAATAGAAATACATGGAATAGGTTAATTCATAGAGACAGAAAGCAAATGAGTTGTTGCTAGGGGACAGGACAAAGTGAAGAATGGAGAATAACTGTTTAGTGGATACCAGGTTTTCTTTGCGGACGCTGAAAATATTTTAGAACTAGGTATAGCTGGTGGTTGAACAATACTGTGAATGTACTAAATGCCACTGAGGACTTCCCTGGTGGTCCAGTGGTTGAGACTCAGTGATTCCAATATAGGGGGCACGGGTTCGATCCCTGGTGGGGGAACTAAGATCCCACATGCCGTGTGGAGCAGCCAAGAAACAAATAAAAAGTCAAAATAAAAAAAAATAAATGCCACTGAATTACTCTCTTTAAAATAGTTTTATGTTATGTGAATTTCAGCTCAGTAAAAAATTAAAGCATTAAATATGATGTTTTAACATTAAATATATATACATTTAATATATTTTATATGTGTATATACGTGTGTGTGCATATATATATACATACATACACATACAGGATTCTTGGACTGACAGCCTCTTCCTATCTAACTAGATTAAATAAGACAACTAGGACCACCCACTATAAATCTCTCATTTTAAATCCCATCACCTTGCATGCAAACATGGACATCCACACTTTTACCTCATTTCATGCTAAGAGAATGAGGTGTCCTTCTCAGTTAAAGAAAACTCCTCCAAATCCCTCCATTCTTTCCTCCTAGCTCTCACTCTCCAACTTTTCCTTTTCTCTTATTCAATCCTTTCCTTTCTATTTTTTCTCCTCTTTAGCCTATAAATAAGGCCAAGTCTCTCCCACCCTAAAAAAAATACGTTATTAACCTTGTACTGCTCCCTATAATTTGCTTCTTTCCATTCTCTGCCAAGTTTCTCAAAGAGCAGTCAGCATTCACCTTCTGCTTCAGTTTGCCTCCCCAAGGTCAACAATGACTCCATACTGCCAAATCTAATGAATATTTAAGTCTTTACTGTAAAAACGAGTCCTTTGATTTCTTTCCATGTTTCCTTTGTTGATACTATCCCCATTTACTCCTTTTTTTTTTTTTTCTTTAAGTGAAAGCAGGTTTATTGAGAGAGATACACATTCCATAGACAGAGTGTGGGCCGCCTCAGAAGGCAAGAGAGGTGGCCTGATTGCATCTACTCTTAAAAAATTCTTGCTCCCAAGGACCCATTTCCAGCCCACTCATGCTGCACACTCTGTGTAATTTCAATCACTCCTGTGGTTTTGACAACCACCTATATATATGATCATGATGAGTTTCTAATCTACACCTCTGACTGAGACTTCTCCCAAAGATTCAGACACATATACCCGGTGTCTTACTGAACATTTCCACCTGGATGTCACCTCGAAACCTCAGACTCAGCATGTCTAAAAGAACACCTCAACTCTCACACAAAGCTTTTCTCCTTCCATAGTACCAATAACCACCCAATTAGCTAAGCCAAAAACCTGAGATTCACCTTTGAACCTTTAAAATTCCTCATTCTACTCTCTCCTATAACTTTATTTTAGAAATTACCCAGTTCTGCTAATTATACCTCATATGTGTCTCAGAATTGTAGATCAGATGACGAGATCATGTCACTCCCTACTTAAAATTCTCCAGTGGCTTTTCATTGCATTTGGCATAAAATGGACATTCTAAGGCCCCACATAATCTGCCCTCCCTCCCTCTCCCACATCTCCTGCAGCTTGGACCCTCTGCTACTGGCCTGTAGCCACATTGTGTCTCTTTGTGTTCTTCAAACACTAAAGTTCATTCATATCTGTAGGTTGTGTCGTTTGAGGTTTCCTCTTCCTGGAAATGTTTCCTGCCAGCTCTTTGCACGGCTTGCTCTTTCCTTTTATCTACTCAACACAAAATCCATCCCTGAGAGCCCTAATCCTACTCCACCACCCTCAACAAGAAGACCCTTGCAGACACATCATCACCTTTGTCTTCTTCATGGCACCCATCACTATCTGATTTGTTTATTTCCTTATTGTCTATTTCCTTTATTAGAATAGCACTTATCATTTTGGAAATATTGTGTTTGTTTAACTTGTTTTGGGCCCATCTTCCCTACTAAAATTTAAATTTTATGAGAGCTGAGATCTTGTAAATATCTTATATATCCAACTCCAGTCCCCCTTCTGGTAGCTCATGAATTCCTCTCTCACCCTCCTGGCTCAATACTGCTGATGTCCCAGCAAGTTTTATGCCTGGTCTTGGTTGAAATATGACAAAGAGAAAGAAAGACAAAAAACTCTCTCCATTCACCTTCTGAGAAAAGGCTGGAGCTCCTAGTTTTTGTATTTTGACCCTTCCAAGGGTAGCACCATGTTCACATAAAGGCTCCGTGATTCAACGTTTATTAGGCACCTTCTATGTGCCTTGTACTATATTAAGGGTTGTGTGGGTTACACTGGTGAATTCAGCCCTATGTCTCGCCTACAGGAGCTCGTACTTTTATCAGGGAAGACACACAAACAACTGTGCGTTAGGTTATCTGAGACAATTCTGATAGCTGGATCACGTGTCCTGGTTTGTGATTCAGAATATCTTGATCTTGTAACAACTCAACATGATAAATACTTATCAATGGTATGAACAAAGTTCTCTGGGAGCATACAAAAAGCAACTAATTCTGCTGGTAGAATCAGGGGAAACTTCACAACAGATCAGTTAGTCGAATCTTGATGTAACTATGGGATTAGTCGGATCTTGAGGTAACTATGGGATTTTTTCCAACTGGAGAAGATGGAGAACAGCATTCAAAGCAAACTGAAAAACATGAGCAAATGTACAGAAGTGAGTGGGACCAAGTACGAGGGAAGAGAGTGAGAGAAAAGGAAAAAACCCACTAAGGTGAATACTACAGAATGACAAGAGCTTGGTGGTTGAGAGCCTTGAATGTCGTGGTGAGGAATGTTAATTCCCCCCCTCCCAATTCACTGGTTCCCCACACCTGAGCTGCACTGGCTATAGAAGAATCACCTGGAGGGACTTCCCTGGTGGTCCAATGGTAAAGAATCTGCCTTGCAATGCAGGTGACAGGGGTTCGATCCCTGGTCAGGGAACTAAGATCCCACACGCCACGGGGCAGCCCGTGCATCACAACTACAGAGTCCACACACCCTGAAGCCTGCGTGCCACAACTTGAGAAGAGAAAAACCTGCACGCCACAACTAGAGAGAAGCCCGCGTACCACAACGAAGAGCCCACGCTGCAACGAAAGATCCCACATGCCGCAACTAAGACCTGACACAGACAAAAATAAATAGATAAATAGATAAATAAATCTTAAAAAAAAAAAAGAATTACCTGGAAAACTTGTTTAAAATATATATTCTTGGGAATCAGACCTGGATAATCTGATTTAGACAATTTGGAATGGATATCTGGACTGTTCCTGAGAAATTCAGTTGATGAGCTCAGATTGGGAACCATGACTTGGAGACTAGAGGAAGCCCTTCTTAGTCTTTCTCCACTGGCTGCTACCAAGATCTAAAACTGGTTTGTTCAGCCTGGGAGAGTTCCCTAACAGGACAGGAAGCAGATTGGTTATCCTATATCCATCGAGAGTGGACTCTGGGTCTAGTCCTGCTGTTCTATCCATCACCCCATGTGCTTGGGCACTCAATGTCCATTAGGCCCAGCTCCAGGGGCTTCTGTCTCAATGTCCTCATCAGAAATCCAGTTTTCCCCTAGGCTTGTGGCTTCTGGAAGAACCCCAAGTTACTTGGTTGGGGCCTGACAACCTGCCTAATATTAGCACTTCCTCCCCTGTAGGGCAGGATATTAGTGAAGGTCTTACTCCAAAGCAAAGAGAATCCCAGAGACACTTGTCATCACCAAACTCATCAGAAATGTGGCAAATAAAGGTTTCAGCAGGAGGATGACATAACTGGGTCTATATTTCAGGAAGATGGATTACAAAAAAATAGGGAGGAACATTTAGAAGACAGCAGTAGTAGTTCAAGGGGAGAGACGGTAAAGAACTGTGCAAGGAGTGGCTGAGAAAATAAAAAGAAGGGGACTGAGAACTTGGTCACAGATTAGAGGCAGAGAGAACAAGAGCAGAGATGATGCCAAGGTTTCTACTTTTATAAAGCCATGTTTTAGCTGCATTAGCAATTTGCTATGAACATCTCTCAGAATCTCAGGAGAAATAAACATTCCGAAAACAAAACGTGACTTTGGATTATTTTTACCAGAGAAATCCTCTCCTAGCCAAATACTAAAGCAATGCACATGTGTTCAAATTAGTCAGAAGTAAAATTGTTAAGTAAAGCTGAAATACTCATGTGAAAAAAAAGGAAACAGAAAGATGAGCAGCCTGCCACTTATTTTTTTTTTATTTTCAGATTAGCAATATTGAATGCAAAGAGCCTCCTCTCTAAAATAAACTATTAATGTTTTTTTATTTTTCTAAGATAACATCTCAAGGGATTACTTTGGGTCCAGAATAATAGCATTACTTTGGGTGGTCAAAAATGATTGCTTTGTACATTTCCAGGCACTTTTGATATTTGTGGTGGACAAAATTAGTTCCAGCCAGGAGGAAGGCTTGCGACACGCGGTAGTTTCAGTGTTTTATAAATGGGCTGTAATACACTGTGACATCATTTAATAATAGTGCTTCCCCATGCAATGAAAACTTTGAGTAAGATTAAAAAATAGGTAACAAGTGATTAAGAAGCAAATCGTTAATCCCTTAAGGGGATAACTTAATACTAGATTTGCTCTTGGGCCTTAGAGGTGTCATTCAATGATAGAGTTATTGTCCTAAAAATAACACTCTAATATTCAAATGCTGTCCAATTGCCATATCTTGATTCCTTGAAATATTATAGCTGCCTCCTTTACTCTGCTTGAAGTTGCTAAGTAGAACCAATAGTCAAATTTAGCAGTAAACCTGCTGATGTAGGATTCTTCATTCTTAATTTGGAGAGTGCCCAGCTCTAAATTAGAATACAACAAAACACTCAGGTTTTACCTGCAAAGAAACTTAACTCAAATGCTGAGTCCACAAATTCCCGAAATGCAGATTTGCCTTCTCAACTTGTCAGCCACAACTACTGGAGAAGCACCATGGACTTGCATGCTAAAGCAGCTCTTTCTTTAACCAGAATTTTACTTTTTCCTGGCTTTCTTCTTTCAACAAAATAACAGAACAATTGCCAAACTCCTCTTCTGTTCCACAAATACTTTCCTACCACGGAGGGAGCTTTAATAGCACACACCGTAGAAATTATTTTCCTCCTTGATGAGTTCATTTTGGCCTTATGTGCTCAGGAAGGAGGAACATGCCCTATTACCAGAGATCAGATGAATAATTGCTTATGAGTAAGAAGAACGCTCCTGGGCCTGAGGAAGGGAGTTGCCAGCTCCTTCCTCCGTATCACATCCCTTTACAAGTAACAGTTGGTAGGCTGCCCCGTGATTTTCCACACTCCAGATTTAGAGGGAGTGATGCTCTTCGTCATTAAGATAAACCACAGAAAAGAGGAAAAAAATAAAGGAGCAGCAGGTGTGGTCTAATTCACTGTGCCTGAACTTCTGACAAAGAAGAAAAACCCCCTACACTTACATGTAAGGACAAAGCTCTACCGCAGCAGGAATTTGGAATTGAAAGCCAAGTTACCAGGTAATGAGTTTGGAATTGTCTTAAGTCAAGTTGCAAAGAAAATCAGCACAGGCTAGGACTTGATGGGGTGTCTGAGGACTCGATGTCTCCCTTCTTAGGCTTCTCCAGAGCTGATGTTTAAGAGTAGAGATGGTGTGACCTGAAACCCAGAGTTCTCGGGAAATTCAAGATGGAAAGGTCCTGTGGAGCAAAACGAAACCTTTCGTATCTTCTTAAAAATGCTTTCACTTTCAGTAAACTTCTGTACAGTGGTGAGTGGAGCAAATACAGCTGTGTTGTCCCCATAAAGAATGGGGAGGGAGAATGTAGAAGAGGCAAAAACGTCTATACTCCAAGCCTGACAGAGCCACATCAGATTTTCAATCCTTCCAGTAGGGGCAAACGTTGGCTCCATGTTACGGGTATTGTTACTGAATCTTGGAAATGTTACATCGCTAGCTCAAGGTCAAATGACTAAAAAAAGGCAGGGCCAAGCGGGGCCAAACTCCATATCTGGGGTTTATCCTTTGTCCTACTGGTTCCCCAATGCCGGTCCCTGGCCTGATGGTAGCCTGGTTGCTCAGAAGACCCAGCTGGGCAGTGTTGTCAAAATGCCTGAATCACAGGCTCTAAAATATCTAATACAATAGGTCTGGAATGAGACCTGGGAAACTGTGTTTTTAATAAATTTCCTTGACATTCCTTTGCAACAAGACTTGGGAACCATTGCAGTATGTACTCTTCTAAGCATTTTTTCCAGCAGTTAACTAATTGATTTTGTGGAAATCTTAGCTCATCTCCTAAATCAGAGTATAATGCATCTGTCACTCATAGGCAATGTATCTGATGTTTCTATGAACCATGAAATACATTTTCAAAATATTTAGACTTCCAGTTCTCCTTTAGAAAATGTCCTTTAGGATGTGCTTCCTTACGTTCAGAAAATGAGGGCGCCTCCTTGGGACTAATGTATACAATTGTCTTGCTGCCAAACTCTGTAGTTTCCTGCAAGGTTCAAGATTTTCCTTACTTCTGGGTAGCTCAGCATGCCAGGGCTACGGGTGCTCAGGACAAACTCTCCACCTCTTAGATATTTTTGATTTACTGTACCTCCAGGGCTTTATTTGTTTTAGACATGGGCTATGCATCTATTCCAACCAATTTTCTAAAGTACACTTTTTCCTAAGACAGTTTTAATTTTGGCTTCCTGATAAGGACTCTGTTGAGCCTCTCTTGATACCTGGGGGGAAGCTTTTTATATCCTTACGCCTTCCAGCTGGAGGTTCTTTGTGTACCCCTAGGTCCAGGTCTCCAAAGCTTATTTCTCCTTCTCACTCACCCTCTTTTGTGAAGGAGTCCACAGCTGGACTAAGGCAGGGTGTAGCACACTGTGATCCAGGGACCAAATCTAGCCTGGCACCTGTTTTTGTAAATGACATTTTACTGGGCCACAACCAGGCCCATTCATCTGCTTGTCCATGGCTGCTTTCATGTTACAGTGGCGAAACTCAGTAGCCAGAAGTAGACAGAGACCGTACGGCCTGCAAAGCCAGAAGTATTTACTTTCTGGCCCTTTACAGAAAAAGTTTGCCGATCCCTGGACTAAAGGAACATTTCTAGTGTAAATATTTATAAATTTTCCTCCGATAGAGAAACACCACATATACTTCTAGGATCGCTCAAAAACACATACGCTGTGAGGATTTTGTCATTTGCCTATTTTTCTTTATTTTTAATCCTTAGGTTTAGGGATAATATACATATTCTTTTTTTTAATCTCATGTTCAGATTTCACTGGTTTATTAAAGAGGCAAAATTAGGGCCTAAAAATGATGAACAGTATCTTCAATAAAGCCATTTTTTAATACATGATGAATCACCTAGTTACATATGTAAGGGGAAGGGGTGTGGAAAAGATTATTTGAATCTCTGTTAATTTGTCATAATTCTCTCCACTTAACCTTTCCCCCATCTGCTAAATTGAACCCCAATTTCACCAATTTGTCATTTGTATTGCTGATAACAAAAGGAAACAGTATTATCTATTAATTTTCCCTAAACCATCTTGATAATTGGTGATAGATCAAAGTATGTATATAATAAAATATTAACCCAGTAAATTTTTAGAAAAAAAGTCTCATTTCTTTCTATGAAAATAAGGAATAACATGCCTTTAAAAACCTCATTACTCTTTTAAAATCCCACAAAAGTTACTAAAGAAAATCTTCCAGATTTGATATTTAATGATTGACAAAAAGCAACTGGCTTGTACCTGAAATCTGCACCTTGTCTTTAATTATGCTCACTTTGCCTGCCAAGTTACTGATATTTAAAAGTACCAGCACGCCCTCTTGTGGCACATTGCAGTGACTGTTCTTTTCTACTGCTAATTTAGAAGTTTGGTATAGACCCATTGAATTGTATGTAAATCGTTTTACAGGAGACCACTCTATCTTATATTTCATCTGTGATTGCTTCCTATAGGACAATAATCAATAATATATGCTGGGACTTGCAGAATGAACTTCTAAAATTACCCTTGACTGTAATGAAACATGATTATCACTGTTTGACACGCACCCTGAGTACCCAAGAACAGTAAATAATAAGTCCACCATCCATTTTCAGTCCATAGGACTACTTTGTAAGAGAAAAAACAAAGTCTAACATTATCATCTTCTTGCCTTTCAGACATTATGAAGACCCTCCACCTACTCTGCTTTCCAATTTCAGGATGTGAATATATACATAAGTGTATGTATTTTTATCAAAGGGCACAAAAAAATTCCCCTACATAGAACAAAAAGGTTTTATGCAAGTCAAATCTACATCCCAGTTTCTAGTTGCCTCCTTTCAAGCAGAGTTTTGTGTACCTGTTCTGGCCACTTGACTTTATGAATTCATTGGTTTAGGCTGTAGTGCAAGCCCATGGATTCCCCTAGATTATATTTTGGCACTTATGAGACCAACTACCCATAATATCTCCTCTGGACTGCTTGGGATTTTGTTTTGTTTTGTTTTGTTTTTCAGTATGCAAGTCCCATCACTTACTAGCTTAACTGGGATCCCTTGAGCAATTTACTTTAATGCTCCCAGCCTTAACTTCTCACCTGTAAAATGGAGAGATTAATAATGACACTTTCATATAGCTGTCGTGAAGATTAAATACAAGAATGAATGTTAAGGTGCCTAGCTCAGGCTGGGAACAGAAGAAGAGATTAATATGTGTTACAGTCAGTATTGCTATTAGGTTTCTAAACGTACCCTAACACTGTGATATTATTCCCCCCTCTCCTTTCCCCATTCCCACTTTTCTAGTGTATTTTTGGACTGTTTTATTAAATTTTTTGTTTGTTTATATTTGCTTTTGCTTCCTGTGCGGCAATGGAAAAACAGGCTTTAAAAATGTGGGTTCTTGTTTCTGAACCCTGAATTTCTATTGATTTCTTACTTCTCTAACACAGGAAAACTGTATTATAGGGCCAATACCTAGAAATGTAAATAGTGGAATATCTCTGCACTACACAGGTATGAATCCTTGGACACCCTTTTTATTGGAGAGCTGAAATAGACCTCCTGATAAGATGTTTAAAAAGCCTAAAGAGCAATGTGAGGAAGTACTCACTGTTTGTTTTTTCAGTGGTCAGACGATTCTTCTGCCATTTATCTGGAAATTTCTGATGCAGATAAAGCAACTCCCACCTCATGGATCTGTCCATTTTGGAAGAATAATAAACATTGACTATGGTACAACATCACTGGATGGAACAGATGCTCTAACTACTGAGGATATTTTTTTTGTCCATAGCTTCATCAAACATCAAAAGTGAATTTCGAGGTCAGCTCCAGCTGAAAAGTACTTATTTAAGAACCCCCATATTTGTTTCCCTAGCAATGCTCGGACATCATGTCAAGTTTCTTATACTCAAAAATAGGGCCTAAACAGGCATATTGATTCTTCTTATACGACTTATATTTGAAGGTGTTTCAACCTCTTTATTAGATGTAGCAAGAGTAAAATATGCGAGAGAGAGAGAGAGAGAGATGATTCCAAACAGATTACTACAGATAATAACTAATAAATAAATTTTTAACTATACCCACATTGGATTGTTGCCTGTTACTCAGGAATTAAATGTTGAGTTGCAAGGTATCATCACTATAGTAATTAGAAGTCACTGGAATGTTGAAAATGTGGGAAGGTGTTAAACTTAGATCAAAGTGAGTATATGTCACATTATCAATCCTATTCCTGCAGGAGCTAATTTTCTTCAACAGATCTTCCTTATACATCACATGAAAGGCTCTGTTCTCTCTTTTGTGCCAATTTTCAAAATCATTTAAATTAGCAAATTAATTTTTGGTCTTCAGAAATAATAGTTTTCATTTTTTTCAAACTGTAACTTAAAATAACCATGCCCCAATGCTATTTAGCTTTCACTGAATGATAAATAGTACAAATGTCTTGTGTTTTCTGGATACACAGTTTTAAGTAATCCTTTTTTTTAACCTCAGAAGCACCCCATCTGATCTGCCTTGTGACTGTTCTCTGCGAATCATTCAAAGCTGGCATGTTGTAGGATTTTAGTGCTTTTTGTGGCATTAACTTCCCTGTCCACAAACAAACTACCCAGATGAGATCAAACAGTTGATGGCATTTATATTTTCCTAGACATCAGAAAGAATTCAATCCCACAAAATTAAATGACTTAGGAGAAAAAAAGTGACCATGTGAGTGTTTCACATCAAAGACAGAAAAACTTTTCATCTCTGTTTAGTGTTCCAAACTCCAGGCAGTCTCTCTCTCTCTCTCTCTTTTTTTTTTTTTTTTTCCTTCACTTTTTCTCTATTCCCTTTCTCTCCGCCTCTGAATTATGATTAGGAAGCTGGAGGACAGATTTGACCTTCACTCGTGCTCATTTTTAGTAATACACAAAGTCTAACAGAGGACTGTTCTGCTTCTTCACAAATGATTGATTGTGCTTCTTTGGAATTCCTGACACAAATCTGTGGGGTGCTGGCCGTTGTCTCGCCAACAGGAAACCCCTGAAGGAGCACTGTGTTCCCAGTAGTGCAAAAGCATGTGTCGCTAGTTACCTGTCTTGCTTTGTCCACTGCCCATTGTTTTCTAAAAATAATGAATGTTCATGACCCAGCTTTTTACTACAACTTTCTGGAGTTGACCTTCCTTGGATTGTGTCTCTGGAAGAGCCAAGTGAAGGGCTGTATTTCGAAAGACTGTATTTTGCTTCCAACCAGAGCCCCTGATAGAGCAGCACCTCCCATAGGTCTAGACTGAGGAGAGGATGAGAGGTGCAGTGCTTCCAAGGTTCTACGTGACCAGCTGGATACAGTTCATAACAATCAAAATATACTCTCTCTCTTCTGCCCAAAAGCCTGAGGAGAATGAGGTACAGCTCATTATTAAAAAAAAAAAAAAAAAAATCCTACTAGTAACTGGTCCTGACACACAGAGAGTCCAGAGCATGTCCAGAGGTAAAATAATTATTATGCCTGACAGTCCTTACAAAGTCTGTCTTGAGTGGGAGACTGGGCATCCCTTTCCTCTGCAGCCTCTTTTCTCTCCCCATGTCCCCAACGATGCCTACCCCATCCTCGGGGTACTGGCTCCATCTGGGGAGTGTAGTAGGCAGTAGGATTCCTTGAGGTCATGATGACCAATTTTCCTAGACAACTCAACCTCTGCTGTATTTGCCTTCTCCCTCGTAAGAAGAGGCTTAGGCATTTCAACAACTTCTGATTAGAGCATGTAAAATAAAGATAAACCCTTTTCCTTATATGTTTAATGTGCTTAACATTTCTTTCACTTGAGTCTGTATTATAAAATCCCCTCCTCAGAAGTAAACAAGGAAGAAAAATTTTTAAACTACATATAGATAGACAGATAGATAGATAGATAGACAGATAGAGATATATCCACTCAAGAATTTCAAACATAAATTAGTGTCTTCTTTGAACCCAGAATTGTAGTAGGTCTTGGGTGTATAGAAACGAATAATTCATAGGCACAATTTCAGTGTCTGTGGATTCAGAAATTAGCTGGAGGTGGTGTGGGAGTTGTAAACAGACATATAAAAGGTTCATGGTAGTGCAGTCCTGTAAGAACTTACATCTTGATATGAACAAAGTTTTGGTTAGCTCTTAGTAATGTACCATTCCCTGGGAGAGACTGGGCCAGTGGGAGGCACGCACAAGAACAGAAGGGAAAGCATGTACCTTGACTAATGTTCCTAGACTTAGCTTCCCCAGGGCCATTTCCAAAGTGGACCTGTGCCATCTTATACAGTGGGTTCACATTCCACACCTGGTGTTTAACTACGATGAAATGGGCACAGCCACAGAATGACGAGAGTGGAGATGCCAGGAGGAAAAGGTGACATGGGTTGGAATAAACTTTTGGTGCTCACACCCCTGTAGGGTATATTAGTTTGCTAGGGCTGCTATAACAAAGTAGCACTGATAGGGACTTCCCTGGTGGTCCAGTGGGTAAGACTCCACACTCCCAATGCAGGGGGCCCGGGTTTAATCCCTGGTCAGGGAACTAGATCCCGCATGCCACAACTAAGAGTCCACATGCCGCAAATAAGATGTCCACATGCCACAACTAAGAAGTCCGCATGCCACAATGAATAGCCCTGTACCGTGACTAGGACACGATGCGGCCAAAATAAATAAATAAATAAATAAATAAATATATTTTTTAAAAAGTATCACTGACTGGATGGCTTAAGCAACAGGAATTTATTTCCTCACAGTTTTGGAGTCTAAGATCAAGGTGTTGGCAGAGTTGGTTTCTTCTAAAGGCCTCTTTCCTTGGCTTATATAGATGGTTGTCTTCCTCTGATATCTTTACGTGGTCTTCCTTCTGTGTGTGTGTCTGTGTCTTAACCTCCTCTTCCGATAAGGACATCAGTCATATTGGATTACAGTCCACCCATATGACCTCATTTTACCTTAATCCCCTCCTTAAGGGCCTTATCTCCAAATATAGTCATATTCTAAGGCACTGGGAGATTAGGACTTGACAAAGATTCTCTCCTTGACCAAACTTTGGTCAGGCTGGTTTTTTGTTTTCCCCTTATTTATTTATTTATTTTGATTTTTTAGTTTTTAAACAAAAATTTTCGATAAGGTAACCCAATAAGATATAGTCAGTTACAATATCATTCTCTAATCAAATAAAAAATTTTATATACTTTTATTATGCATGAGAGTATTTCTATAAATGACTGGTTTTATATTGTTTAATGACTAATTCTTAGGTATTAGCAGTTTTTTCCCCCAGTTTTATTGACACATAATTGACATGCAGTACTGTATAAGTCTGAGGTATAAGCATAATCATTTGACTTACACACATCAACAAACGATGACCACACTAAGTTTAGTGAACATCCATCATCTCATATAGATGCAAAATTAAAGAAATAGAAAAAAATTGTTTTCTTTGTGATGAGAACTCTCAGGATTTACTATCTTAACTTTCATATCTAATGTACGGCAGCGTTTGTTATACATACCATGTTGTACATTGATACATCCCTCGTACTTACTTGCTTATAACTGGAAGTCTGACCTTATGACTGCTTTTTCCAATTCCCCCCTCCCCACCCACCGACTTCGGTAACCACAAATCTGATCTCCTTTTCTATGAGTTTGCTTGTTTGATTGGTTGGTTGGTTTGAAGTACAATTGACCTACAGCACTATGTTAGTTCCTTATACACAACATAGTGATTTGATATTTCTGTACATATTAAAATGGTCACCATGATAAGTCTAGTTACCTTCTGTCATCATACAAAGATATTACGTAATTATTGACTATATTCCCCACACTGTACATTTCATACCTGTGACTCATTTATTTCATAACTGAAAGTTTGTACCTCTGAATTTCCCACACCTATTTCTCTCCTTTCCCTGCCCCCATCCCCTCTGGCAATCATCTGTTTATTCTCTACATCTATGACTCTGTTTCTGTCAGTTATATTTGTTCATTTGTTTTGCTTTTTAGATTCCACGTCCAAGTGAAATCATGCCATATTTATCTTTCTGTGTCTCAGTCCTTTTTTTACTCCTTTCTTCTTTTTTTTTTTTTGCTCTCTTCTCTTGTGATTCGATGATTATCTTTAGTGTTATGTTTGGATTTCTTTCTTTTTTGTGTGTATCCATTATAGATTTTTGGTTTGTGGTTACCATGAGGTTTATATATAACACTATTTACATATTACATGATTATTTTAAGTTACTGATCTCTTAAGTTCAAACACATTTTAAGAACCCTGCATTTTTACTCCCCAACTCTATGTTTACTGTTTTTGACATCATGTTTTGCATCTTTTTGTTTTGTGTATCCCTCAACTATTTATTGTGGATATTTTATTAGTATTGTCTTTTAACCTTCTACTAGTTTTATAAGTGTCTGACCTATTACTTTTACTGTGTATCTGCCTTTACCTATGAGATTTTTCCTTTTATAATTTTCAGATTTTTAGTTATGGCCTTTTCTTTTCCACTTAGAGAAGTCCCTTTAGGTTTCTTGTAAAGCTAGTTTGGTGGTGCTAAACTCCTAGCTTTTGCTTTTCTGTAAAACTTTTGATCTCTCCTTCAAATATGAATGATATCCTTGCTGGGTAGAATATTCTTGGTTGTAGGTATTCCTTTTCATCGCTTTAAATATATTTTGCCACTCCCTTCTCATTTAATTCTCTCTTTATCTTTATTTTTTTCATTTTAATTACAATGTGTCTTGGTGTGATCCTCTTTGGGTCGATCCTGTTTGGGACTCTCTGTTCTTCCTGGACCTGGATGTCTGTTTCCTTTTCCAAGTTAGGAAAGTTTTCAGCCTTTATGTCTTCAAATATGTTCTCTGCCCCTTTATCTCTCTTTTCTCCTTCTGGGACTCCTTTAATGTGAATGTTAATATGCTTCATGTGGTCCCAGAGGTCTCTTAAACTGTCCTCATTTCTTTTTATTCTCTTTTCTGCTCAGCTTCAGTGATTTCCACTACTCTGTCTTCCAGTGCACTGATCTGTTCTGTATCATTTAAATTACTATTGATTCCTTCTAGTATATTTTTTATTTCAGTTGTTGTATCCGTCAGCTCTGATTCTTCTTTACATCTTCTAACTCTCTGGTAAACTTCTCACTGTGTTCATCCATTCTTCTCCTGAGTTGACTGAGCATCTTTAGGATCATTACCTTGATCAGGTAGATTGCTTATCTCTACTTCATCTAGTTTCTCTGGGCTTTTATCTTGTTGTTTCATTTGCAACATATTCCTCTGTCTTCTCATTTTGTGCTAATTTGCCATTTCTATTTCTGTGTACTTAGTAGGTTGATTATGTTTCCTGATCCTGGAGAAGTAGCCTTATGTAGGAGATGTCCCATGCATCCCAGGAATGCAATCCCCTCTGGTCACCAGAGCTATATGCTCTAGGGGTGCCCTCTATGTGGGCTGCATGGGTCCTTCTATTGTGGTGAGCTGATTACTATGGGTGTGCTGTTAGGTGGGGCTGGACCCCAACCAGGTTGGTTGCCAGGTCCTACCTTGTGCGGAGCCTGTCGTTCTGTTGGTGGATGGGCCTTGGTCACAAGATGGCTAGCTGCAGAGCACGGGGCATTGGCGGTGGGGGGTGGGGGGTCCCAGTGCTAGTTCTGGTTCACTAGTGGGCAAAGGCAGGGCTTGGCATAGCTAGCTGCAGGGCTGGGAGTCCTGGAGCTGGTGTCAGCCTAATGGTGAGTAGTGCCAGATCCTGGGGCAGCTGGCTGAGGGACACAAGGTGTCCTGAAACTGATGTCAGCTTGCTGGTGGGTGGGGCTAGGGCCCAGGGGTAGGGTCCCAGGGCTGTTGCTCACCCCCTGGTGGATGAGGATGGGTCCTGGTATGTCTGGTGCACAGGGCCAGGTCTCACGGTGGCTAGGGCCTCAGGGATCCAAAGGCAGCCAGCCTGCTGGTGTGTGGGGCTGTGTCCCCAAGCCAGCTAGGTGCTTGACCTGTGGTGTCCCAAGACTGGTGCAAACTGGCTGGTGGGCAGGGCTGGGTCTTGGCACTAATAAGCTAGAGGGAGAATTCCAAAATGCTGTTTGCCAGCACCAGTGTCCTCGTGGTAGAACAAGCCCCCCAAATCCTGCTGCCAGCATCTATGTCCCCAGAGGGCGTCCAAATTGCCTCCCCCTCTTCTCCAGGAGGCTCTCCAAGATCAGAAAGTGAGTCTGACTCATGTTGCTTTCAGACTTCTGCTTCTACCCTGGCTCTTGGAGTATGTGAGATTTTGTCTGTGCCCTTTACGAGTGGAGTCTCTATTTTCCACAGCCCTGTGGATCTCCTGAAAGTAAGCCCCACTGGCCTTCAAAGCCAAATGTTCTGGGGGCTCATCTTCCCAGTGAAGGACCCCTGGACTGAGGACCCCGATGTGGGTCTCAGACCCCTTGCTCTTTGGGGAGAACCTCTGCAATTATAGTTATCCTCCTGCTAATAGGTCGCTCACCTGGGGGTGGGGGTCCTGGCTATACCACGCCTCTGCCCCTCCTCCCCATCTTGTTGTGGTTCCTTCTTTATATCTTTAATTGCAGATGATCTTTTCTGCTAGTCTTCAGGTCATTCTCATCAATAGTTGCTCTGTATATATCAATAGTTGTAATTTTGGAATGTCCATGGGAGGAGGTGAGCTCAGAGTCTTCCTACTCTGCCACCATGCCCACTCCCTGGTCAGTCTCTTCTGAGTCTGCTTTTTCACTAGGCCTGACCTTGGGCTTCTATGTCCTTCCTTGTAGAGTACAGTTCTAGCAAGAATCCTGCTACATCAGTTTAACTAGAATCCCCCATCCTCAACATCTGATCACCTGCAGTATCTGTTTGAGGTCTTCATCATCTACTTTCCAGGTGATAACTAATCACCCTGGCTTGCCTTCAGCAAGAATCCTGATAGGTCAGTTTAGAATCCTCCCTTAAGTATGATGTTTCCTCTTGATAAATTTCTACCCACTGATTCCCCACCCTGCGTCTTGACTACAAATTCCCATTTTTACTTACATTCGGAGTCAAGCCAAATCTCTCTCCCCTTACTACAAAACCCCATTGTAATGGTTCCTATACCTTTTGTGATAGTCCCCCTGAATAAAGTCGGGGGGAAGGGAGAGAGAGAGGAGATTCCTGGTTTTCTTAAAGCTCTGTAGGAGGGCATGGATTGGTTGGGGCAACCTAGGGCTCTGTACTGGGGAGTAAGGAGAGGAGAATGAAACAAAGTGGTTGTCATCCTGTAGGATGTGGAAAAATAAACCCAATGAAAAAACAAAATCAAGCAATGCTGTGACCTTTAACTATGTGTATCTCATGGCAATTGAAACTCCCACTACTATTCCATCACCAAAGAATCATTTTTATAATTATTACCAGGTATTAACTGCCTACTAGTTCAGTCCAGCAGAGACATTAAGGGCCTTAGAGTCAGACAACCTTGCATTTGAGTCCCAGCTGCACCAGGTACCATGTGACCTTGAACAATTCAACTTCTCTGTACCTCATTTTCTCATCTGAAAAATTTGACTGTGTCTTCCTCAGACGGCTCTAGTTAGGAATACATGAGATAGTAAAAATTATTATTATTTAGCATTAATATTGTCAGGGACTATATACACTAGATGTTTTACATATTTTATCTTTTTATTTTATTTTTTTCTTTTTGGGGGGGGACACAATTAAGTCCTTAAAAATACCCAAAATAATTAAAATCAGGGTCTCAAAGAGGCATTTGAACACTCATGTTCATAGCAGCATTATTCACAATAACCAAAAGGTGGAAGCAACCCAAATGTTCATCAGCAGATGAACAGATTAAACAAAATGGAGGATATACATACAATGGAATATTATTCAGACTTACAAAGGAAATAAACTCTATATATGCTACAACATGGATGAATGTTGGGGACATTATGCTAAGTGGATTAAAAATAGTCACAAAAAAGACAAATACTGTATGATTCTACCTACATGTCACCTATAAAATTCATAGAAACAGAAAGTACAAGTATGGTTGCCAGGGGCTAAGAGGAGATAGGAATGAGGAGTTAGTGTTTAATGGGTACAGAATTTCAGTTTTGCAAGATGAAATAGTTTTGGAGATTAGTTGCACAACAATGTGAATGTATTGAACACTACTGAACTGTATACCTAAAAATGGTTAAGATGATAAATATTATGTTATGTATATTTTACATAAATTTTAAATCAAAAAATTACATAGATGGAGTGGAACTCACCAGAAAAGATACCCCACATCCAAAGACAAAGGAGAAGCCACAATGAGATGGTAGGAGGGGCACAATCACAATAAAATCAAATCCAATAACTGCTGGGTGGGTGACTCACAAACTGGAGAACACTTACACCACAGAAGTCCACCCACTGGAGTGAAGGTTCTGAGCCCCACGTCAGGCTTCCCAACCTGAGGGTCCAGCAACAGGAGGAGGAATTCCTAGAGAATCAGAATTTGAAGGCTAGCAGGATTTGACTGCAGGACTTCGACAGGCCTCAGGGAAACAGAGACTCCACTCTTGGAGGGCACACACAAAGTAGTGTGCACTTTGGGACCCAGGGGAAGGAGCAGTGACCCCATAGGAGACCAAACCAGACATACCTGCTAGTGTTGGAGGGTCTCCTGCAGAGGCAGGGGATGGCTGTGTCTCACTGTGAGGACAAGGACATTGGCAGCAGAAGTTCTGGGAAGTACTCCTTGGCATGAGCCCTCCCAGAGACCACCATTAGCTCCACCAAAGTGCCCGGGTAGGCTTCAGTGTTAGGTTGACTGAGACCAAACAACCAACAGGGAGGGAACCCAGCCCCACCCATCAGCAGACAAGCAGATTAAAGTTTTACTGAGCTCTGCCCAAAAGAGCAACACCCAGCTCTACCCACCACCAGTCCCTCCCATCAGGAAACTTGCACAAGCCTCTTACAAAGCCTCATCCACCAGAGGGCAGACAGCAGAAGAAGAAGCAAGAAGACAGGAGGGCAGAAGCAAGAAGAACTACAATCCTGCAGCCTGTGGAACAAAAATCACATTTACAGAAAGATAGACAAGATGAAAAGGCAGAGGGCTATGTACCAGATGAAGGAACAAGATAAAACCCCAGAAAAACAACTAAATGAAGTGGAGATAGGCAACCTTCCAGAAAAAAAATTCAGAATAATGATAGTGAAGATGATCCAGGACCTCAGAAAAAGAATGGAGGCAAAGATCAAGAAGATGCAAGAAATGTTTAACAAACACCTAGAAGAATTAAAGAACAAACAAACAGAATGAACAATACAATAACTGAAATGAAAAATACACTCAAAGGGATCAATAGCAGAATAACTGAGGCAGAAGAACGGATAAGTGACCTGGAAGACAGAATGGTGGAATTCACTGCTGCAGAACAGAATAAAGAAAAAAGAATGAAAAGAAATGAAGACAGCCTAAGAGACCTTTGGAACTACATTAAACGCAGCAACATTCACATTATAGGGGTCCCAGAAGGAGAATAGAGAGAGAAAGGACCCAAGAAAATATTTGAAGAGATTATAGTCAAAAACTTCCCTAACATGGGAAAGGAAATAGCCACCCAAATCCAGGAAGTGCAGACAGACCCTACAGAATAAACCCAAGGAGAAATACACTGAGACACATAGTAATCAAATTGGCAAAAATTAAAGACAAAGAAAAATTATTGAAAGCAGCAAGGGAAAAATGACAAATAATATACAAGGGAACTCCCATAAGGTTAACAGCTGATTTCTCAGCAGAAACTCTACAAGCCAGAAGGGAGTGGCATGACATATTTAAAGTGATGAAAGGGAATAACCTACAAGCAATATTACTCTACCCAGCAAGGTTCTTATTCAGATTCAATGGAGAAATCAAAAGCTTTACAGACAAGCAAAAACAAAGAGAATTCAGCACCACAAAACCAGCTCTACAACAAATGCTAAAGGAACTTCTCTAAGTGGGAAACATAACAGAAGAAAAGAACCTACAAAAACAAACCCAAAACAATTAAGAAAATGGTCATAGGAACATACAAATTGATAATTACCTTGAACGTGAATGGATTAAATGTTCCAACCAAAAGACACAGGCTCGCTGAATGGATACAAAAACAAGACCCGTATATATGCTGTCTACAAGAGACCCACTTTAGACCTATGGACACATACAGACTGAAAGTGAGGGGATAGGAAAAGATATTCCATGCAAATGGAAATCAGAAGAAAGCTGGAGTAGCAATACTCGTATCAGATAAAATAGGCTTTAAAATAAAGAATGTTACAAGAGACAAGGAAGGACACTACATAATGTTCAAGGGATCAATCCAAGAAGAAGATATAACAATTATAAATATATATGCACCCAACATAGGAGCACCTCAATACATAAGGCCAATGCTAATAGCTATAAAAGAAGAAATTGACAGTAACACAATAATAGTGGGGGACTTTAACAAATCATTTACACCCATGGACAGATCATCCAAACAGAAAAGCAATAAGGAAACATATACTTTAAATGACACAATAGACCAGATAGATGTAATTGATATTTATAGGACATTCCATCCAAAAACAGCAGATTACACTTTCTTCTCAAGTGCGCACGGAACATTCTCCAGGATAGATCACATCTTGGGTCACAAATCAAGCCTCAGCAAATTTAAGGAAATTGAAATCATATCAAGCATCTTTTCTGAGCATAATGCTATGAGATTAGAAATCAATTACAGGGAAAAAAACGTAGAAAACACAAACACATGGAGGCTAAACAGCCTCCTAAATAACCATGAGATCACTGAAGAAATCAAAGAGGAAATCAAAAAATACAGAGAGACAAATGAAAATGAAAACATGATGATCCAAAACCTATGGGATGCAGGAAAAGCAGTTCTAAGAGGGAAGTTTATAGCAATACAAGCCTACCTCAAGAAACAAGAAAAATCTCAAATAATCTAAACTTACACCTAAGGGAACTAGAGAAAGAAGAATAAACAAAACTCAAAGTTAGCAGAAGGAAATAAATCATAAAGATCAGAGCATAAATAAATGAAATAGAAACAAAGAAAATAATAGCAAAGATCAATAAAACTAAAAGCTCGTTCTTCGAGAAGACAAACAAAATTGATAAACCATTAGCCAGACTCATCAAGAAAAAGAGGGAGAGGACGCAAATCAATAAAATTAGAAATGAAAAAGGAAAAGTTACAACAGACACCGCAGAAATACAAAGCATCCTAACAGACTACTACAAGCAACTCTATGCCAATAAAATGGACAACCTGGAAGAAATGGACAAATTCTTAGAAAGGTTAATCTTCCAAGACTGAACCAGGAAGAAATAGAAAATATGAACAGACAAATCACAAGTAATGAAATTGAAACTGTGATTAAAAATCTTCCAACAAACAAAAGTCTGGGACCAGATGGCTTCACAGGTGAATTCTATCAAACATTTAGAGAAGAGCTAACACACATCCTTCTCAAACTCTTCCCAAAAATTGCAGAGGAAGGAGCACTCCCAAACTCATTCTAGGAAGCAACCATCACCCTGATACCAAAACCAGAAAAGGATGTCACAAAGAAAGAAAACTACAGGCCAATATCACTGATGAACATAGATGCAAAAATCCTCAACAAAATACTAGCAAACAGAATCCACCACATATTAAAAGGATCATACACCATGGTCAAGTGGGATTTACCCCAGGGAGGCAAGAATTCTTCAATATACACAAATCAATCAATGTGATACACCATATTAACAAATTGAAGAATAAAAACCATATGATCATCTCAATAGATGCAGAAAAGGTTTTTGGCAAAATTCAACACCAATTTATGATAAAAACTCTCCAGAAAGTGGGCATAGAGGGAACCTACCTCATCATAATAAAGGCCATATACAACAAACTCACAGCAAACATCATTCTCAATGGTGAAAAACTGAAAGCATTTCCTCTAATATCAGGAACAAGAAAAAGATGTCCACTGTCACCACTATTATTCAACATAGTTTTGGAAGTCCTAGCCATGACAATCAGAGAAGAAAAGAAAGAAAAGTTATACAAATTGGAAAAGAAGAAGTAAAACTGTCACTGTTTGCAGATGACATAATACTATACATAGAGAATCCCAAAAATACCACCAGAAAACTACTAGAGCTAATCAATGAATTTGGTAAAATTGCAGGATACAAAATTAATGCACAGAAATCTCTTGCATTCCTATACACTAATGACGAAAAATGTGAAAGAGAAATTAAGGAAACACTCCCATTTACCATTGCAACAAAAAGAATAAAATACCTAGGAATATACCTACCTAGGGAGACAAAAGACCTGTATGCAGAAAACTATAAGACACTGATGAAAGAAATTAAAGATGATAGCAGCAGATGGAGAGATATACCATGTTCTTGGATTGGAAGAATGAATACTGTGAAAATGACTATACTACCCAAAGCAATCTACAGATTCAGTGCAATCCCTATCAAATTACCAATGGCTTTTTTTACGGGACTAGAACAAAAAATCTTAAAATTTGTATGGAGACACAAAGGACCCCAAATAGCCAAAGCAGTCTTGAGGGAAAAAAAAAGGAGTGGGAGGAATCAGACTCCCTGACTTCAGACTATACTACAAAGCTACAGTAATCAAGACAATATGGTACTGGCACAAAAACAGAAACATAGATCAATGGAACAAGATAGAAAGCCCAGAGATAAACCCACGCACCTATGGTCAACTAATCTATGACAAAGGAGGCAAGGATATACAATGGAAAAAGACAGTCTCTTCAAGTAGTGCTGGGAAAACTGGACAGCTACATGTAAAAGAATGAAATTAGAACACTCCCTAACACCACACACAAAAATAAACTCAAAATGGATTCGAGACCTAAATTTAAGACTGGACACTATAAAACTCTTAGAAGAAAACATAGGAAGAACACTCTTTGACATAAATCACAGCAAGATCTTTTTTGACCCACCTCCTAGAGTAATGGAAATAAAAACAAAAATAAACAAATGGGACCTAATGAAACTTAAAAGCTTTTGCACAGCAAAGGAAACTACAAACAAGACGAAAAGACAACCCTCAGAATGGGAGAAAATATTTGCAAACAAATCAACGGACAAAGGATTAATCTCCAAAATATATAAACAGCTCATGCAGCTCAATATTAAAAAAACAAACAACCCAATCCAAAAATGGGCAGAAGACCTAAATAGACATTTCTCCAAAGAAGACATACAGATGGCCAAGAAGCACATGAAAAGCTGCTCAACATCACTAATTATCAGAGAAATGCAAATCAAAACTACAATGAGGTATCACCTCACACCAGTTAGAATGGGCATCATCAGAAAATCTACAAACAACAAATGCTGGAGGGGGTGTGGAGAAAAGGGAACCCTCTCACACTGTAGGTGTGAATGTAAATTGATACAGCCACTATGGAGAACAGTATGGAGGTTCCTTAAAAAACTAAAAATAGAACTACCATATGACCCAGCAATCCCACTACTGGGCATATATCCTGAGAGAACCATAATTCAAAAAGACACGTGCACCCCCAATGTTCATTGCAGCACTATTTACAATAGCCAGGACATGGAAGCAACCTAAATGCCCATCGACAGATGAATGGATAAAGAAGATATGGTACAGATATACAATGGAATATTACTCAGCCATAAAAAGAAACGAAACTGGGTCATTTGTAGAGATGTAGATGAATCTAGAGACTGTCATACAGAGTGAAGTAAGTCAGAAAGAGAAAAACAAATATTGTACATTAACACATATATGTGGAACCTAGAAAAATGGTCCAGATGAACTGGTTTGCAGGGCAAAAATTGAGACACAGATGTAGCGAACAAACGTACAGACACCAAGGGGGGAAAATGGCAGGGGGGTGGTGGGTGGTGGTGTGATGAATTGGGAGAGTGGGATTGACATGTATACAGTGATGTGTGTAAAATGGATAACTGATAAGAACCTGCTGTATAAAACAATAAATAAAATAAAATTCAAAAACAATTACATAGATGTATACACATGTTGTACCATTGTTAATTTCTTTGTTTTGATAATGTACTGTATTTATTTAAGATGCAACCATTTACAGACACTGGGTGAAAGGTATAGGGGGACTTTTCTGTACTATCTTTGCAATTTCCTATGAATCTACAATTACTTCAAAGCAAACAGGTTTTAAAAATTATATTCTTGTATTAAAAAAAAATTAAGTTAGAGAATTCCCATTCA
The DNA here is from genome assembly GCF_039906515.1 of Pseudorca crassidens. Lineage (NCBI taxonomy): Eukaryota > Metazoa > Chordata > Mammalia > Artiodactyla > Delphinidae > Pseudorca > Pseudorca crassidens. Next base: position 123,497,084 of record NC_090300.1, on the reverse strand, counting down.
ATCTCTTGGACCAGGATAACAGAACTTCATGGATTACCCACATCATGCCCATGAGGGTAACTTTGATTGGAAAGAAGCTCACAAGCTTGGACCCAGCAGGACAAAGTAACCCATGTAATTGATACTGACCCAGTCCCTTGGACTCTTTAATCAATAGAAATTGACAAGAGGCCAGATGAGAATTTCAGGCAAAGCTTTATTGGAGCTCATGCTGCAGCATGAGGAAGAGAAAACAAGAGTAAGGTGCCCATGCTCACGCCTATTTTATCTATTTTTAATCTTCTACAAAAATCCTGTGACGTATATATCATCAGCCCCCTGTCTCCTAGTATCCCACCTACCCCTGCTATCGCTGAGGACAATTTACATGAGATTCATGAGAGCTTTACTCCCAAAACTGATGGAAAGGGTAGGTTCAAGATCACTTCTTTCCTCTCTTCTTTGGATGGTGCATTTATCCTGTGCATAACTGTTCTCCTGGGCAGTTCCTATGACAACCTCTCTCTGGGATATTTTTCTGCTCATCCATAGTACTCATGGCTCTTCTTGTTACCAAGAAAAAAAAGAAAAAAACATACCAAATAAAGCCTTACATAGAGGGTTTTGTTGATGGGAAATATTTGCTAATGGGGAATCTCAGAAAGGAGCTATGATATTACATCAACCAAGTCAGTAAATTGCTTTAAACTGTTTTCATTTAAATGTTATAAAGCCCCATATACACCCACTCTCTCCAGCACAATAATTGGTAACATGTGCAATGAGATGTCATAGTTACTAGTACAAGGCAAAGCAGAGGAACAGTTTAATTCTGATGGATCTTTTAAAAAATCTTTTTCTTGATGTTTCTTTCAGTTTTATTGTCTGTTGCAATTTGCTTTACAATACCACAGTGTGTAAACATTTGGAACTCTGTGTGCACAATTTAATCTACACCCTATGGATCAATGAGCATATGAAGTGGTCTAATATAATTAGCATCCTAAGAATTGGCCAGGTGGCACTCAAAAGTATTTTTGTCAAAATCAACACCAAAAGTTTTATTATTTAGTGTGTAAGAAGGAATTTCTAATTGGTGAAATTAGTGGAGTTTAAGTTATGCGATTGTTAGAAGTTGTGCATCTCCACCTTTGCAGGAACAAAGTATGAATACCTGTCTGGACCAGTAGTTCATAGCAGGGGGATAGTTGGTATGGCCCTGTGCCCCTCCCGTCAGTAGACGATCTTGTTATCTGATCTGACTAAAAGGCCTGACCCTCTCTCCATCAGAACACACCTGTCTTCATCTTGGAGAGAGCCTTTCATGAAGGTCCTGGTTAATGTGTCAGGGCCGAAACCGAAAATATTAGAAGTAAACAGAGACTGCATGATTGCTTTGTGCTTGCTTGCTACCCAATATTTGTTTACTTAAAATAATATGGTCTGAAATGTGCTTTTGCTACAACTGCCTGGTAGAAAGGTGGTAAGATGAAAATATAGAGCTGACACCCCCTCTAACTCCTGGAGAGTTCTTATGGAGTCTAAAATTACCTGACATTTGTGCAACAGTAAACTGGGTTAAGTTGGTTCAAATTCTCATACTCCATTCTTTAACTCATACCTCATAATAATCTGTATACCTGAATTTCCCCTGCCACACTGGCATTTGTTTTCATTGATGGGGTCATTGATCCTTATGCAAGTGCAGTTTACTGGTCAGAATATCATCTTCAGGCAATGTAGAAATGCTCTGGTTTCCATAACCACCATTTAGGTACTGAGTCATAAGTCCTCAGATTAATTCCCAGATGATTTTTTTTTCCCTTTTAAGAATATTTTAGAGTTTTTGTTCATAGCAAAATTTAATGGAACGTACTGAGATTTCCCATTACACTCTGTCCTCAATACAGACACAGTTTCCCCCACTATCAACATCTCCCACCACAGTGGTAGATTTGCTACAATTGGTGAGCCTACACTGACATATCATTATCATGCAAAGTCCATAGCTTGACACTAGGTTTTACTCTTGGTTCTGTACATTCTATGGGTTTTGACAAACATATAATGACATGTATTCACCATGATAGTATCAATACAGAATAGTTACAATGACCTAAAAGTCTTCTGTGTTCCACCTGTTCATGCTTCTCTCCCACCCCCAACCCCTGGCAACCACTGATCTTTTTATTGTCTCCATAGGTTTGTCTTTTTCAGAATATCACAGTATGAAATCACACAGTATGTGGCCTTCTTAGTTTGGCTTCTTTCACTTAGTAATATGCATTTACGTTTCCTCCATGTTTTTTCATGGCTTAATAGCTCATTTCATTTTAGTGCTGAATAATATTCCTTTGTCTGGATGTACCATAGTTTGTTTATCCATTCACCTACTAAAGGACATCTTGGTTGCTCCCACATTTTAGCAATTATAAATAAAGTTGCTATAAACATTTGTGTGCAGGTGTTTATGTGGACAAAAGTTTTCAACTCCTTTGGATAAATACTAAGAAGTATGATTGCTAGATCACATGCTAATGGAATGTTTAGTTTTATCTTATAAAACTAAATGAAATGTTTAGTTTTATCTTGATTGCCAACTGTCTTGCAACGTGGCTGTATCATTTTGCATTCCCACCAGTAATGAATGAGGGTTCCTGTTGCTCTACATCCCTGCCAGTGTTTGGTGTTGTCAGTGCTCTGGATTTTGGCCACTCCAATAACTGTGTGGTGAATACATGTCATTATTTGTTTGTTTTAATTTACATTTGTTTTAAATTACATTTTAATTTACATCATTGTTTTAATTTACATTTCCCTAATGACATGTAAAATAGAACATCTTTTCATATGTTTTATTTGCTATTTGTATATCTTCTTTGGTGAGGTATCTTTCGGGTCTTTTGCCAATTTTTAAATCAAGTTGTTAGTTTTCTTACTGTTGGTTTTTAAAAGTTCTTTGTGTATTTTGAATAATAGTCCTTTATTAGATGTGTCTTTTGCAAAGATTTTCTCCCAGTCTGTGTCTTGCCTTGTTATTCTTTGACCAGACTCATTTTTAATGTAGTGGAAACATACGTACTTGCTTGTTCACTGGACTTATTCATTTACTGCCCTTTCATTCCTTCAAGTATTTATTAAGTACCTGCTAAGTATGAGGCACTGTGCTAGGCATGCAGAAGACAGTGGTAACCAACATAGGCATAGGGTTGCATTTGCCGCTGAGCCATTAACAGCTCATATTTTAAATCCTTCAACCTGTATGCACACCTTTTGTGATTTATCCTCTGAAATGTTGTGGAGCCTTTCCAGAGACTACTCTGATTACTCTCCTTATCATGGCAGATAATCTCACCTAACTGGTCTCATTTTTCAATCAGGTTCTCCCCTTTCCAACTCCTCCTCTACATGGGTAATAATTATTTTCTAAAATTTAGATACAATAGGGTTATATTTCTGGTTAAAAAACATGTATGATCTACAGCTATAATGGCTATCAGTTTAACTCTACAACATTGGAGTGCAAGAAACATGCTTTCTCTTAACTTCTCTAAAATAGTTACATTATGCTGAGCCCTCTCCTACTCAGTCAGTGAGAAATTCAAATTCAGTCTTTTTATTGGGTTCCTTCCTTCCACCAAAGATCTTTTGAAACATACAGGGATCTCACACAGAATATTCAAGAATGAGCCCTCCGGTCTTAGATTATAATGCTCAACTCTGATCTTCATTCACCTTGACTGCATCCAGGTGATCTTATGAAAGCTGGTAATGCCAAGCTTAGGTCTTTAGAAATATTTGGTTTCTGCCCGGCAATTCAAAAGCCTCTGGGAGAAGGAAACATAAAAGTTAGGCACCTTCTTTGGTGGACGAAGGTAAAAATACACAAAACAAGGGAATTCCCCAGTGGTCCAGCGGTTAGGACTCTGCACCCCCAATGCAGGGGGCCTGGGGTTTGATACCTGGTCAGTGAACTAGATCCCGCATGCCGCAACTAAGAGCTGGCATGCCATAATTAAAAGATTCTGCATGCCACAACTAAAAAAAAAAAAAAAAAAAAAGACCCAGCACATCCAAATAAATAAACATTTTTTAAAAATAAACAAGAGAAACAAAAACACTAATTAATATTCAAATTATCATGCCTTGTGGGGAGAATCCAGACTCCTTACCATGGCTATAAGGTATATCTATACTTCCCAGTTTCACCTTTATCTCACAATGTGCTGGAGCCAGTTCACACCAGCTCATGAGAGCTGAGTGTTCGATTTTCAGGGATGTTGTGAGCCAGTTATTAAACATAGTTATTATTAAAAATTAAATGATATAAACTTATCTCCCTCCCACCCCCATCTCCCTAGAGAGCCCTCCTATCCCCATCTGAGATCCCAAATCAACTTGCAAGTACTTTTATTACAACAAATCTGACACTGTTCCTAACTGTCGTTTTCAGTAAAATATCCCCCAGACTATGAGCTTGTAAATAAGACATTTCAATCATATTTGTCTCCCTTTCTCCTAGCAGAGGGACTGGCACTAATAGTAGGAATTCAATAATTATTTGGTGAGTGAGTGAGGAAATAACTCTGGGAGGTTAAAACTTATTCCCTTCCCGATATCATGGAATCACTCCTCTACCCAGCAGCACTTGCAGTTTCCCAAATCAAGCTTTACATGCCTAGAAGCCTGACATGATTGGTCACCACCGTAAAAGCTTGGTTTCCCTCCTAAAGAGATGCAACTTTCACTCTCCAAGGCTTTTACTCTGGGGGAGGGTTAAAATGCAGATCAAATATAAGAAGTAAAGAAACAAAGCACCTTCAAAAACTCCCTGAAGTACAGAAAGCAAATCATAAGTCTCAACATCTTATCATAATGTCCTGAAATGGAAAAGTCCATGTGGCTGGTTGGTAAGCCAGTGCAGGGCTCTCTTCATCCCAACTGAGATTTTGGAGGCAGAGAATGGATATCGAGAAAACTGATGGCTGGTGTGCCTAGTATTTTTGGGCCAGTGGTGGATGGACAAAATGTCCAAGAGGGTTGCTCATTGCATAAATATACTTGGGGAACATCCTTTTGAAAAGAATGTCATGAACATTCTGGAAGGTTTACCTGTCAAATGTGTCAAAGACTGGAAAAAACTAAGGTTGAAAACCATTGCTTTTGATTTTAGACTGTGCAACCCCAAGTACAGAACTGCTTGACCTAATTTCTGATTCCACAAACAGCTTTGGGGAAATAGTCATTGCTTTGCCCTAGGCTTCCCAGAACAAGAACCAAATGTCCCCAAGGACACCAAATGACACCACCACCCCACCACCGAGCTGGTACTGGCAAAGAGGTAGGCTATTTGCAGAGAGCATGCCGCCTCTGCTGTGAGTGGGCAGTAAACTACCAGGGAGATGCGTGCTGCCTGCCTGGAGACAGGGTTGCTAGGTGCCTCTGAAGTAGTGAGACCAAGAGGTGTGCATTATTTCCCCCACACTTCTTATTTTACACAGTGACAGTTGTAGCCTGGAAACAACAGGAAAGAATAGTGTCTGTGATGTTAGAAATAATGGCCAGCCAAGTGCCCTATGGGGCAGAAGGAGCAGGGCTGAGGCTTTTATCAAGAGCAGGAGAAAAAAAGTAATGTGATTTGGTTTCACCATAATTGCTTAAGCAGCCTGGGTGAGAACTAATTATGAGTTCATCTGGCTCCAGAGAAACCCCACCTCTTCCCTTCTCCAGGATGGTACTAAAATATCAGCATTGCATCACCAGAAATCACTCCCATTGGTGGCCTTTCTTAAGGAGAGCAGCGTGCTCTGTTTCTCTGAAAGCCACTGGAATCTGAATAGACCCAGGAATTTATATCTTTCCAAGGCAAATAAAATATTCCTGGCACTTACTTGTCACTTGAAAGCTCATAGAGTGCTTGCCCATTATTATGTCATATAGGAAGTGTTGTTTTAAAAATGTGGGAGTGATGAAATGCAGAGAAGGAAATGAAGGGACAAGTAATAGGCCCTACATCACTACGATAGCCCTGGCACTATTAGACTCAGGGTAGGTCCTGGGTTTCAGAACCAGGATGTTCACTGATGATATTTTGATGCTCCGGGGTTCTCAAAGGGCTCCAAGGGCCCTAAAGAGACAAGGAGTTTTGCTCAGAAAGTTGGTCACCTAATTCTCAGAAGAGCAGAGCTAACATTGAAAGTCAACAAGATAGGACTTGAATTCATGGAGGTTAGTAGTTCAAATTACAAAACTAGATGCAAGCAAAGTAATACTGCTATAATGTGATTATTTGGAATCTATGGGAGCTCTGAGAAAGAGGCAAGTTGGTATACAGTAGTAGGAAGAACATGGGTTCAAATCCTGGCTTCAACCTGGGTTCAAACCCTAACTCTGATGCTTACTAGCTATACATGTTACTTACCTTTTCTGAGTGTCGGAGTCAACTGAGAAATGAGGTAAAATTATCAGTTCCTTTGCAGGATCTGTGTAAGGATGAGAAATAATATGTAACGTGCCTACACTGTACTTGGAACAGAGGATGTACAAGGTAACTGGCAGCACATGTCACAGTTCTGTCTCTCCTGCTGAGAAGGCCTAATCTGAGTGCTGCTACGTGTGTAGCACTGTGGAGGATACAAAGACACACCAGGAATGACTTTTGTCTTTTGAACCATCACAGGCTAGTTAGATGGGGAGGACAGTAGGGCCAGAAGGAGTGTAAGGGCTATCTTAGAAGCAGCAGTAAAACAACACTGTAGAATTAGACACTACAGATCTTCCTCAACTTATGATGGGGCTAAGTCCCAATAAACCCTTCATAAATTGAAAATATCATTAAGTCAAAAATTCATTTAATACACCTAAGCTACTGAACATCAGAGCTTAGCTTAGCCTAATTTACACGTCTTCAGAACACTTATATTAGCCAACAGTTGGGAAAAATCATCTAACACAAAACCTATTTTATAATGCAGTGTTGAGTATCTCATGTGATTTATTGAATACTGTACTGAAAGTAAAAAGCAGAATGGTTGTATGGTTCCTAAGTTGTTCTCTGTGTATCAGTTGTTTACCCTTGTGATCACGTGGCTGACTGGGAGCTGAGGCTCGCTGCAGCTGCCCAGCATCATGAGAGAGTATTGTGCTGCTTATTGCTAGCCCAGGAAAAGATCAGAATTCAAAATTTGAAGTGTAGTTTATACTGAACAAGTATAGCTTTCACACTACCTTAAAGTCAAAAAATCATAAGTTGAAATCATCCCAAGTTAGGGACTGTCTGCAAATGGTGTAGTGCAAATTCTTGCAAAGTAGGAAGTCAGGGAAAAGGAAGAACACCTCAGGTAGAACAATAACTTCAACCACCTGAACAGAAAAACAAACCCAAGTGGGCTTTGCCAACCACTAAGATTAACACAGAGGTGAAACTGTAGATTTAACAAAAACAGAAGAGTGATCCATTGAGAAGAGGCTCATTTTAGCGCTCAAGGACAGGCGAGGAAAAGCCAGCTGTGGCTGCTTATTCCCCAAGGTAGCATTCTTGAAGAGCATTGGAGCCCTTTGGAAGTCCTAAGCATGGACCTTGACTGAGTTCACCTGTGGTGGTTAGGAGACGAGAAACCACCTTTATTCTTCAAGAAAAGTCAGCTTATAGTTAGGAAATCAGGAGCAGAAATAAGTCATCTAACTCCATAAAAAGTCCAAACTGAAATACAGGTTTAAAATGTATTACTTTATAAAATTAAATGGCTTGTTTTACCCATGACTCTGCTGATCTCCCTTGTCATATATTTCTTTAAAGTGGATGTACGCCCAATTTCATAAACATAGATGGACAATGAACGGCACTTTATTTTCTGTAAGTCATAGTAGTTTGAATTGGCACCCCCAGGAAAAATCCAATCTTTATGATTGGTCACTCCCCTAGTGGGAGAAGAGGAGAGAAAACACAACAGCATTGATTACATGTTTAAGTTACACCCATGCTTAATACTGTGTATAGATTTCCCTAAATACAATATGAACTTAATATAAATGACATTTTCTCCAAAAATTATTCCACAGAAATAAAAGGAGTTGCCTTCTATTTCAGCCTATACAAAGTCTCTCCTGTTATGGGAAACCTATTCAATTATCCTGATGCAGTCTTAATAGTGGAAGTTTAAAATGCTCATTGAAGTCAGCTGATGGAGTTGGTTTTAAAAAAAAGGAGGCAAAAATTTACACACATTTGAAATCATTCCTTGAGGTAGGAATTCTAAATTATAACAGTTGGATGGCACTGTAAAAAATCATTTTAAAAAGATCAACTTAAAGACTAGTTTAGTGATTACACTGGAAAGATAATAAATATAGACCCATGGTATGAACTGAATGTGCCTCCCCCAAATTCATATGTTGAAATCCTAACCCCCAATGTGATGGTATGGGAGGAGGGGCCTTTGAGAAGCAGTTAAGTCATGAGGATGGAGCTCTCATAAATGGGATTAGTGTCCTCACCAAACACCAAATCTGCCAGCACTTTGATCTTGGACTTCCCCGCCTCCATAATTGTGAGAAATAAATGTTGGTGGTTTAAGCCACTCAGTCTATGGTATTTTTGTTATAGCAGCCTGAACAGACCAAGACAACCCATATATAAAATAAACCAACTGTGGAGTAAAGATGACTAACTGGACATATTCATTTGTTTTTTATAATTTTCTGAAACCCCATTAAAACATGGTAAAGAATTTTTTTTCCAGACATCAAATCACAAGGACAATGAATGAGGAAAAACATGACGACATCAAAATTTGAAAGTTAGAGGAGATCCCTGGTGGCCTCGTGGTTAGGATTCTGGGTTTTCACTGCCATGGCCCGGGTTCAATCCCTGGTTGGGGAACTGAGATCTCACAAGCCATGCGGCGCAGCCCAAAAAAACCAACCAAACAACAACAACAAAACAAACAAAAATTTGAAAGTTGGGAAGATTAATGAAAGGTAACTGATGTACCAGATCCAAGAGTACTGGTTCCCAAGATGATGGTATAAAAGCTGAGAAGCACTGATTACACGCAAGTCTTGGGAATTTGTGGCACTGGGCGGCTCTGGAAGTAGGGTTGAAGCTAGAGCAAAAGATAAGAAGCAGTTAGAGCCTCAACTCCCATATTTACCCCCCCAAAAAATCCCAGAAGTTTATTTTTTGGAAAAGCTAAAACAGAGGGCTCTAGGAGAGCTGAGGGACTGCAATACTAAACAGAAAATTTTAAATATGCAGAGACTTCCCTGGTTGTCCAGTAGTAAAGAATCTGCCTTCCAATGCAGGGGACGGGGATTCAATCCCTGGTAGGGGAACTAAGATCCCACATGCCACAGGGCAACTAAGCCCACGCACCACAACTGCTGAGCTCGTGCGCCTCAGCGAGAGAGCCTGTGTACCACAAACTACAGAGCCCACGCACTCTGGACCCCATGCACCACAACTATAGAGCCCATGTGTCCTGGAGCCTGTGTGCCATAACTAGAGAGAGAAAACCTGCATGCTGCAACAAAGAGCCCACACCACAATGAAAGATCCCTCATACCACAACTAAGACCTGACGCAGCCCCCAAAATTAATTAAATAAATAAATATTTTTTAAAAATATGTGAATGTTGGCATTTTGGAAACAAAAACTCATCCTTGCCCCTACTCCTCTTTCTTTACCTGGCTCTCAGAATGCTAGCAATCAGGTCTAAGCCTTCCAGAAAGGAGTTCAAAACTCTTTCTTTAATGAATCCAACCCAACTCACTAAAGAAAAAAGGGAAAGCCTAGACCTGCATTGTCCAATATAGTAGCCACTAGCCGCTTGTAGTGATTTACATTAAAACTTAGATTAATTAAATTAAAGCATCATTTCCTTAGTTGCACTAGCCACATTTCAAGTGATCAACAGACATGTATGGCTATTGCTTATGGTATTGTACAGTGCAGACAGACAACATGTGGAATAAAGACTGACTGAACATATTCATTTGGTTTTTATACTTTTCTGAAAACCCATTAAAGCATGGTAAAAAAAATTTTTTCAAGACATCAGATCACAAGGACAATGAATGAGGAAAAACATGACAGCATCAAAATTTGAAAGTTGGGGGAGCTCATTGCATAAAGTTATATTAGATAGCACTGGTCTACACAGATCTTTCGACAGCAGAGTCAACAGTCTCCACTCTCACACACTGTGTGCCACACTCTCAAATATATGCAAACATGAAGGATCACCAGATGTCTAAGACATCTTTTAACACAAAAAAAAGAGAACTGAGTTACAATTTAAGCAAACTGGAAGAACCATAGAACATACTCAGAGAAAAAGCATATTATCACTGATATCTTCGTGGAGGTAAGAAAAAATAGTTTCTCTGAAACAAGTGTAGCTTGTTGTAAAAAAAATAAAATCAATACATCAAAATATAAGATATTCGAAATTTTAAAAATACAATGACATAATTGAAAAACTTAATAAAAGTGTTAGAAGATAAAACTGGAAAAATTGCTCAGAAAGCAGAATGGAAAAGAGAGAAAATAATCAGAAAATTAGAGAACAAGTTCATAAGTTCAACTCCTTTTATTTAAAGGAGTTCCCAAGAAGCAGAACAGAGAAAATGAGGGGAGAACATTATCTAAGAAACATTTCAAGTGAATTTTCCAGAATGGAATGACCTAAGTACCCAGACTGAAAGAAAATCCAGAAAACCCAGGCAATGGCTGAAAATAAACCACACCAAAGTCACATCATCATGAAATCTTAAAACACTGGGACAGAGGCAAGCTTGGGCTGGAGGCAGGGGGATGGTCACTTAAAAATATTGAGACCCTGAATAGTTTCACATTTTTTCAACAGTACACTAGAAGTATAAGAGCAATGCCATAAAAAATTCTGAAGGAAAATATTTCTCAACATAGATGTCTGTATCCAGCCAACCTATCAATTAAGCATGAGGGAAGAATAAGGACATTTTCAAATATTCAGGGTATCAAAAATTTTACATCACCTGCACCCTCTCTCAGCCACTTAGAAGCTGTGCTTCACTAAAGTCAGTGAATAAACCAAAACAAAGAAAAGGAAGGAAGCCATAAGACCCTGGAGATGGACACCTTACAGGGGAGAGATATGGAGGGAATCGCAGAACCCTGGTTACAAACAATGCCACAATTACAGCTGTGTGAGGGCTCTAAGAACAGCCTTTCCAGATTAGGACAGGCTAGCCTGCTACAGGAAGGAGTGCTTCAGGGATATGCAATGTCAGAATACCTGAACACATCAACAGATTTAAGCGATTGGCAGAAAGTTTCAATTAAGAATGCATAGAAAACTTATTTTTTTAAGTTAAAGGACAATTTTTTAATCCAGAGAAAACACAGTTGTGAATGGGAAAAAATAATCATGCTAATAATCGTGGGAGAAATCATTGTATTCCATAAGGCATAGTTGTGAATAGCATTTACATCATCATAATAATGCAATAATTTTGCTCTGACTCAAATTAAGAAATAACTACACTAGACAGATGGGGAGCAAAAAAGAATGCATGTGTTGGGGTGGGGTGAAAGTATGAGGACTAAAGAAAAATTATCATCTTCCAAAATGGGATATGTTAATATTAATAGATAATGACTGAAAAAATCCAGAACGGAGAAATTAGCATAAAATTTAGGATAAAGATCATAAAGCTAAGGAAAAAACAAAGAGTTGAAAGTGGTTGCTTCTGGGTGTTGGGGATCAGGGAGGGTTGCTTCCCTGGTGGCACAGTGGTTGAGAATCTGCCTGCTAATGCAGGGGACACGGGTTTGAGCCCTGGTCTGGGAAGATCCCACACGCCGCGGAGCAACTAGGCCCATGAGCCACAACTACTGAGCCTGCGCATCTGGAGCCTGTGAGAGGCCCGTGCACCGCGATGAAGAGTGGCCTCCGCTTGCCGCAACTAGAGAAAGCCCTCGCACAGAAACGAAGACCCAACACAGCAAAAATAAATTAATTAATAAACTCCTACCCCTAACATCTTCTTAAAAAAAAAAAAGGATTACAGGCTGTACATAAAAAAAAAAAACTTGCTAAAGTGGCACGTTGATTATTTTGAATTAAAGTTGCTTGAGAAACAACTGGTGTAAAAATGACATAAAAAACCACTCTGACTCCCCTCTGACTGACCCACTGAAAGTGAGAAATAAATCTCCTATGTGAAGGTATCCTCCCTATACCAGTAGGATAGAAAGCATCTTTGTTGCCAGAGATAGGGAATTCAAGGCTAAGAAAGCTGTATAAGTAAACTCTGTAACTGTTTTATTAGTTTGCTACCCTAAGTACAAGCTGTTTTGTTTTGTTAAATCTTCACAATTGTTTCTTTGTCTAAAAATGATATATAAATAGTCTGCTTTGGTCACTTCAGGGCTCCTAGTTATATAAGACCTCTGTTCAAGCAAATTAAATTTTTTTCTCTTGTGTCCATTTAATTATTAGAGCAGCCAAAAGAACTCAGGAAGGGTAGGGGAAATTTTTCACCCTCCTCAACAGTTGGTGTAGTCAATAGGATACTGGCTGAACCCACTCCCCAACCCCCAGTCACGCACTCACTTTGAGCTACCGCAGCTGAGAGCTCCTTGAACCTCTGACAAAAGCTGGCAGAAGGTAAGAGTTCTTACCTCATCAGCTTCCTGGATCTCTGCCTGCAGAATGCAATGGAAGGGAAAGTGCTAAGAACTCTTCTTCTCTCTTTTAAAATTTAGATTAACAAGAGAAAATATTTGTGGAACTTGTTTCTTGGACACAGAAACTCTGGTAAATTTGGTAATGAGTACTGATCCTTTTCCTCCCAGAGATGATCACTATTTTCTTTGTGTTTGTCTTCTGTGTCATTTTTCATAAGGAGGAAAAACCATAGGACAGAATGCAAGAATACCCCCTATAAGGCTGCTGTTCCAGTCAGCTTCACAGACCCAAGTACACCACTCTCACCAGATGGAATTCTGTTTAGACAAACTTTCCTGTGAGTGCCCTATGTAGAAACCAGATGAGGTTTTTCCTTCCAGCTTGTTCTGTGTCCTGAGAGCTTGGCCTTTTGACCAATGAGGATATTCTCTTTGGTCTCTGCCATCCAGAGGGTGCACTTATTGGGGTGCACCTTGGTGACTAATTAAATAGACTAGGGTTCTAAGACACAAAGTCACAAACAGCACTCTCTTTGTCCAGTGATGCCAGTTCTCTGGGGAATTTGTCATAAGGGGCCTTGGATGTCTCAACCTTCATTGTTTGTTAGCGCTGAAAAAAATCCCATTCGAGTGTCACAGATTAGCAAGTTTGTAACTGGAGTTGTCTCATATTCTCAAGGGAGACCAGAGACACCATTTTCACTACACCATTCTTACCACCTGTATCCACAAAAGGCTTTCACTTTCTTCAACTAACTGAGAGTGAAATTTCTGGATCTTAGAAGGGCTGCATACTCTCTGTGAGAGGCCTCTTGCGTCTTTGGTTAAGCCAGAAAAGGCTTATTGGCTTGAAAGGAATTCTATGTGTGATCAAACTGTATAAGATTTAATAAATTTGTTATAAGGGTTTTAAAAGTAAGCTTTAATATCAATAGGGTACATATGGAAAACTGGAACTTAATTTTCTTTAATCTGCTAGAAGGACAAAGTTTGACTGGATTATTGGTCTGCTCCTGATAAGAGATTGATAAAGGTTTTCTTTACCTTTTAAAGTAATCTGCCTTAAAACAAAAACAAAAACAACAAACAAAATAAGGATTTTGTGTTTTATGCAAAATAATTTCCTGTGTTTGCTATCTTCATTAGTTCTTTGATTACTTAAGTAAACTGAGTCTTTTCAATATTAAAAAACATAAGGCTTTTTACAACTATTTAACTTTCTGTATTGGCCCATGAAGTCTTTGTCACTTTGGTTAAATGATAACTAAGTATTATTTCACAGTAACCTATGGGCCAATTTGACCAAGTGTTTTAAAACCTTCTGATATCTCTGACAAACTTCCCCAAATCAAATTCTAAATAAAGTCTTACTGACCTGGAAGTAACTTTGGGGTCTTCCAGAAGCCCCTGGAACACCTGAAAAGATTTGTTCTCTCTCCTTATAAAAGAGAGGTTAAACTAATTAGGTTCATTTGGTATGTTAAATTACATAGGAAGCATTGTCAAATAAGTGATGATAAACCTTCTTAGGTTACATTTTATATATATATATGTATGTACACACACATATATATATAATGAGTAAATGTTATTAATATAAATTTCTTTAAATTGTATGAAATTCCTAAAATTTGGATGTCCTGATATAATGTTATCAGTCATAATTCTAGTTATTATCTTCAGTGTTTTATTCACAGAAATAACCAAATTTCCTTGTCACTTGCACTGTAATGGACTCTCATCAAGACCTTTAACCATGGCTATTTTTAACTCTTTTATCATTTAGACAGTTATACTCATTTGCTTTTACAAAAGCTTCCTGAAAACATGTTTCATCTTCAGAGAAGTTCATGGAAGGGAATCCAAAAAGTACTCTAGAATATAATTTCTGAATATAACTTTCAAATCATACCACTGAACTGGCTAAAAATTTACAGAACGCTAGTGAAAAACAACAAATGGCTTGATAAAACTAACAAAAGATCAAGATGAACAAGAATTAATTACATGGGACTGAATGAACTGAGGAAGATGATTATAATGTTTTATGATATTTTTCACTTGAAACATTGCTAATTTTTTTTAAAAAAATGTTTTGTTTCTCCAGATTTAAGAAAAACTTCTCTTTTATTTGACTTAGAGCATTTTTGTTCTTGTCTTTTAACAGCTTAGAGCAATTTGGTAAATTATACCTTTGTAAGCAGAATAGAAACATTTATCTTTTTTCTCCCTGACTGATCTCTCCAGAACTCAAAAACTCATGATTATTCTTATTTTCATGGCAATACAGTTATCTCCACAAGTTCAATAAGAATCTGTTCTCTGGACTTCCCTGGTGACACAGTGGTTAAGAAACCTCCTACCAATGCAGGGGACACGGGTTCAATACCTGGTCCAGGAAGATGCCATATGCCACGGAGCAACTAAGCCTGTGCACCACAACTACTGAGCCTGCGCTCTAGAGCCCGCAGGTCACAACTACTGAGCCCACGTGCCCTAGAGCCTGTGCTCCTCAACTACAGAAGCCCACGCACGTAGAGCCAATGCTCCACAACAAGAGAAGCCACCTCAATGAGAAGCCCACGCACCGCAACGAAGAGTAGCCCCCACTTACTGCAACGAGAAGTCCTCATACAGCAACAAAGACCCAATGCAGCCAAAAATTTTTAAAATGTTTTTTAAAAAAGAGTCTGTTCTCCTTGTAACAGGACACAATTGGAAACATCGGTTGTATTGCCAAGGCTTTACCTGGAATTTCATATTTGAGAATATACATAGATTCAGATATGACCAGACAGCTTTGAGGAACTAAGATAGACTTTATGGAGCCAATATAGCCCCTTGGAAAATCAGCCTGGTACCTTGCTTATAGGGGTCCCAGAAACCTTACCAGGTGTGTAAGGAAGATCACTTCCTGGCAGGCCCAGGAGCCTCAGGATATTTGGGGAACCTCGAGAAGAGAGGGATTCAGCCACACCTATAGGTATTGCAGGTGATGTCTGATGGCAAATGTCTGGCTTGGCTTCTTAGCCTTGAGAGGCTATTAAAAGTTCAATCTGAAGATTCCTTATGAAAAGTTCCAGCAAAACAGATTTTTAAAATCCTATATAATAATCACTATTCTTGCTGAACCCATATAAATAACCAGGCCAAATTTATTAAATCTAGACTTATTTTGCAAACAAATTAGTCTTAAAGACTATCTTTGGTAAAAATGTAAGTGATTTTAAAGAGAAAAATTATGTTTCAGTAGAAGCTATAAAACACACTTGCAGATATCAGCTTCTAGTTTTATTCATTTTCTTCGAGATTTTGTTTTCTACCTATAAACTGGACGGAATCTTCAATTCTTCTGGTATCCTCCAATATTTGGCTACAACTCTTGAAATAGGTTTCCAATTTTTCCTCTCATCCTTTTGACTTGGAATCATTGCCTAAGAGTGCCCTTTTTCCTGAAGCCATGCAAACTGAAGCTGGATGACTTGATATAAACTTCAGATAAATCACCAAAATTGCTTATATTTATTTAAGCAATCTTCTTCATGCCTGTTGATGTGTAGGCTACTCAGAAAGTTTTCCTGAACACCCAGTAACATCATCAGAGACATTTCAAACTGCAGAAGATGCTTCAACCCTGACATTGAGAAATGATCTTGACTAGTTGCTCCCTGGGCTCAGAAACTGATTTATAGTTGACTCCAATCATTAACCTCTGTTTTTCTTTTATTTCCATAGATACACCTTTTATTAAATACCTGATTGCTTGTGCAATGTAGGCCTGACTTTGGGGGCCCAATTGCATCACCACCGCCTGAAATGAATTTAACTAAACTGACCTATTCTCAGGACTAAGAAACTGATTCAATGAAATAATAGAGCAATCTATCAACTCAGCTTTTAATATGTGAAATTTCCAGGGACGTTTCAGGGGAGGAAACTGTTGGGGCTCAGGGCAAGCCACCCCCAAATATGCCAAAGTGACATATCAATTATTTTGAATTAAAGTTACTTGAGAAACAGCTGATGAAAAAAATGATATAAAAAAAAAAAACTCTGACCCTCCTTTTTCCCCCTGAAAGTGGGAAATAAATCTCCCATGTGGGACTTCCCTGGTGGCACAGTGGTTAATAATCCTCCTGCCAATGCAGGGGACATGCGTTCGATCCCTGGTCCAGCAAGGTCCCACATGCCGTGGAGCAACTAAGTTCGTACGCCACAACTACTACGCCTAGAGCCTGTATTCTGCAACAAGCGAAGCCATCGCAATGAGAAGCCTGCATACTGCAACAAAGAGTAGCCCCGCTCGCCACAACTAGAGAAAGCCCTCCCGCAGCAACAAAGACCCAGCACAGCCATAAATAACTAAATAAACAAACAAACAAATAATTTTTAAAATCTCCCATGTAGAGGTATCTTCCATATACCAGGAGGATAGAAAGCATCCTTATCACCAGAGTTAGGGAATTCAAAACAAAGAAAGTTGTATAAACAAACTTTGTTACTTCTTCATTAGTTTGCTACCCAAGCACAAGACCATTTGTTTTGTTAAATCTTCACAAATAATTGTTTCCTCTGTGTAAAAATGATATATAAACAGCTTGCTTTTTTCGCTCTGGGGGTCTTATTTCTATGAAAGCTCCATACCTATGAATTATTTTTTTTTCTTCTGGTTAATCTGTCCTGTGTCAATTTAATTATTAAAGCAGCCAAAAGAATTCAAGGTTAGAAGGGAAAATTTCCTCCTCCCTGACATGGGAAAAAGAGAAATAGACGAGAGAGACTAAATGTTTTTTTTGCACTTTCCTGTTGGGTTATTTTATTTCCTAAAGTTTGCGCACCTATAACTTTGATTTTTTTTTTTTTTTTTTTTAATGAGGGGGGAAAGTTACAGGTGAAAAAAACCCATGCCTGCAGGCCAAATGTTGTATAAATGATTACTTGTGTCTCGGGGAAATCTTCTAATGACAGCATCATACACAAATTCCTTTCACCCCCAGTGTTGCTATCTCTTCTAAGCTTCCCACAGGTTTTCTGTTTTATGTCATGATGCCTGCCTCCAAATTCTTCAGTTTCCCTATGGCCCCTCCCATGTCTCACCTGCCTGTATTTCTTGCTTAGAGTTATGAATCTAGTACTTCTAAATAGTTCTATATGCTTATCTACATCTCTAATTATAACAAAGTTTTTGAGAACTGGAAGTATGTTTTGCACTTCTTTGAAAACCTAGCACCTGATTCCATTCTTGCAACAGTGTGGATACACATAAATATTTCCTAGTAATTATTTACTGAACATGTTATTATGTGATATAGTCACTTTATACATGTCATCTAATGCTAAAACAACTCTGCAAGGGGAGTTTAATAATGATCCTTTTAGGGGTCTTCCCTGGTGGCGCAGTGGTTGAGAGTCCGCCTGCCGATGCAGGGGACAGGGTTCGTGCCCCAGTCCGGGAAGATCCCACATGCCGCGGAGCGGATGGGCCCATGAGCCATGGCCGCTGAGCCTGCGCGTCTGGAGCCTGTGCTCCGCAACGGGAGAGGCCACAACAGTGAGAGGCCCGCGTACCGCAGAAAAAAAATAATAATAATAATTGTCCTTTTACAGATGAAGTGGGGAAAAGAGAAAGGGCAATAAATTTTCACCATAATTCTGAGTGTAAGAAATATCACATTTCTTCATTTTATTTAAATCAAATTGAGCTGCTTAAAGCAGCTATCAACTGGCAGGAAATTCTATTTCAGTCATTACTGGACTACCCTCCTCCACTCCCATTTCCAGGTGATACAAAGGTTGAGGACGGGACTGCCTTTTGCAATCTAAACTATTGAAAGGAAAGCTGTGGTCCCCTCTGATCCCCACTGTATGCTCATTGTCTAGGCCACATGGATAAGCTTGAACAAGAGTATCTGTCATCCCCATTCCTGAGACCATGACTCCTAGAGGCCTTCCTCCCTAGCATCCTGTAGGAGCCCCCTCACTGGGAGTTAACAAGCAGGACCTGGCTGGGCTACCTCCTTTGAAAACCACTCAAACCTCTTTCCTCCTGCTTGTCTCAAGAAATTGCTGCCAGAAGTCAGTTCTATCTCCACTCCCAGCAACCCCCCAAAGCCATTATCTTTCTTCTCTTCCACTCTGTGTGAGGGGGTATAATCCCCTCAATGAGTATAACTTTCCAAAACATGCCCCATCCCCCTAAAAAAAAAGAATGAAGCTAGCCTCTGGCAACATCTGGCTTTCCATTCAGCAACCCAAGGTCCCTGGGGCGAAGGAACACAATGGCTTGGCTACTTTCTTGGAATGGGAAGGGAAAAAAAATCCTTTAGCAGTGAAAACAAAGTGAATTTTTTTTTTTTTTTATTGTAGAGAAAAAAAATTCTGCCTCCAATATAAATACACATATACATATATAATATAAACATAGAGAAGTATTCATATAATTATAATATACACAGTTGAATGAATGCCTGTGTGAAAAGGTGATTTTCACTGTAAAAGCAGTAACTTTTATTACAATGACCTGTCTCATCCTCCAGTCTTCTACTATTGCCTTTGAACCACATTCCAAACCCAGGGAAAAAACATGTTTATAAAACTGCAGAGGTCAAGGCCAGTAATGGAAATTGATTTTACACGCTCAGTGGAGTGTTTTTAAACCCATGGAACAGTCTAAGGGAAAAGAAATCTATTTAATTACTCGACAGTCTTTTGTAGTCCATTAAAAAGGCTCCACAATTGTCCACCTCTCCTGAACCAACTTAACATAAATCCCTCCCATTTAAAAAGCGCTTAGAAATTGCACAGAATGTGACCTTCTGAAGAGATGAAAACTACAGAGGATGAACTCGAACTGAGAATAATGATTCCTACATGAAGACAAGCTGCTTCCTTTAAATGTTTTTAATGAGGCAGAAATTTTCACTTGAAGCTCCTGCCCAATACCTGAATAGCTTGTCCCTTTGAACTTGTATTTTTCTCCCTTCATTCTCTGTTTGATGAGATGATGGGGAAGTAATCAATAGGCTTTGCCTCAGGAGCAATTATGGTGCATTTTTGCCTTTATTCTTTTTTAATTTCAGTCTATCACGGTCCACAGTAAAAATCTTTTTCCCGCATTTCAAGGCAAATTCATGATAATTTGTAATATATTTTACTCTTATTAACAATTGACTGCTTTTAAAATTCTTACCAACTTTAGATAGAAAATAAAGAAAAATAAAACGACATGTAAATTAGATTTAAGGAGCTGTATATCTGAATAACTACTTGGTTATACAAGCAAGTGTGTTTTTCTTGATAGGTCAGTG
This sequence comes from Pseudorca crassidens, assembly GCF_039906515.1. Lineage (NCBI taxonomy): Eukaryota > Metazoa > Chordata > Mammalia > Artiodactyla > Delphinidae > Pseudorca > Pseudorca crassidens. The sequence continues at coordinate 123,477,127 of NC_090300.1, read as the reverse complement.
CTAAATGAGTTTCCTGGGACAACTGTCCTCCAGCTAGGGAAGTCAGATTGCAAGTCCTTCTAAAGATCAATATGTTCATTATATCATTAATTTAATTAATTCCACTTAATTAAAGTTCTTGAATAAGTATATAGTCAAGCACTATTGTCTGGAATTTTAGTAGTCTTTCTATAAAGCCATAATTAATTAATTATGCATTAACTATACAGTATCTATTCTAGGACACTAACTTGGAAACCATGATTAATCGTTTTGTACTACCACTACTGGTTTGAAACAAATTATATTTCAGATTGATTTATAGTTCCCTCTCCCCATACTAACAAGACTTCACTATATCATAACTGTTATTTCAAGGTAGGTACTCATCTAAAGCTACTCCTACCTTCTTGTCTTAATTTAATTTAATTTACCTTTCACCTGATTCCTTCCCTTGCAGCCCAATTCGGTGACGGTTGCTTCTTTCAATTGGTCCTAAACCTGCCAGAGAGTTGACATTTATCTTCTTCCACACTGTGGTTTCCAGGTCTTGTTTTTTAAACAAACTTCAATAATTTCTATTGCTCTTTTGAAATTCATGTTATTTGCTTCTATGAGACCCACCTCAGCCAATTATCCATGACCTTCCATAAGTTTTTTTTTAAGAATTTAATTTATTTTATTTTATTATTTATTTATTTTTGGCTGTGTTGGGTCTTCATTGCTATGCACGGGCTCTCTCTATAGTTGCGGTGAGCGGGGACTACTCTTTGTTGCGGTGCGCGGGCTTCTCCTGGTGGCTTCGCTTGTTGCAGAGCACAGGCTCCAGGTGCGTGGGCTTCAGTAGTTGTGGCTTGCGGGCTCTAGAGTGCAGGCTCAGTAGTTGTGGCTCACGGGCTTAGTTGCTCCACGGCATGTGAGATCTTCCTGGACCAGGGCTCAAACCCACGTCCTCTGCATTGGCAGGAGGATTTTTAACCACTGCGTCAACAGGGAAGTCCTTTCCATAAGGTTTTGAATTACTAGGCAAACTTTCTTCCCCATCTATGGTAGGCTAATAAATGGGAACACAAAATATATCTATGCACCCCTGGAACCTGTAAATGCTACCTTATTTGGAAAAGAATTTGATGTCATTAAATTAAGGATTTTGAGATAGGAGATTGTCTTAAATCATCTAGGTGAGTCCTAAGTGCTGTCACAGGTGTGTAACGGAGCAGGGCACTTTGGGGCCTTCCCAGGACAGACCCTCCCTCTATATCCTCTTCTTTAGCTTCTCTCTGAAGACCCAGGATAACAGTATCTGATGAACATTTCCTGAGTTATCTTACAGATGCTGAAAGCCCCACCAAATGGAAGACATTAACTACTTGATGATCATGAGCACATAGCCCCCAGGCCTACTGGAGCCTAAGGATTGATAATGCTAACCCCTGTGACATTGCCCTGTTACCTCACGATTAACCTATCAGAGAATTGTGCATAAGCTAATCACATACCCTGTAACTCCCCTCCCTCACCTGGCCTTAAAAGTGCCTTCCTGAAACTCATTGGGGAATTCTGGCTTTTTGAGCACTAGCTGTCCTGGACTCCTTGCTGGGTGCCCTGAAATAAATGTTGTAATTTCCTTCACCATAACCAGTGTCAGTAGATTGGCTTCACTGCTCATGGGTGAGCGGATCCAAGTTTGGTTTTGTCATAGGTGTCCTTACAAGAGAGAGGCGGAGGGAGATTTGACACACACACAAAGGAGAAGACAATGTGAAGACAGACAGAGGGATTTGAAGATGCTGACCTTAAAGATTGGAGTGATGCAGCCACAAGACAAGGAATGCCAGTAGTTATCAGAAGCTAGAAGAAAAGAGAAATCTATTCTCCCTTAGAACCTCTGGAGTGAGCATAGCCCTGCCTACACCTTGATTTCAACCTAGTGATACTGATTTTGAACTTGTGGCCTCCAGAACTGAGAAAGAATAAATTTCTGTTGTTTTAAGACATCAAGTGTGTGGTATTACAAAGCCATAGGAAACTAATATACTATCCAATTCTTTACCTTCATTCCCTAAGACTCAACCATCTATATAGTGCCAAGAAGTCATATAGAAAACCAGTAGAGAAGGACTAACAAAAGCCCATGAATACTCTCAAGAACAAGGGAGTAATATCAATATCTTTAAATATTACCAAAAGGTTGAGATAGAGATTTTAAAGTGCCTATTGGATTAGGCAATTACGAAGTCTTTAGTAACCATAAGAAGAATAGTTCAATATGGTAGTAGGGGTGTCAGTCCATATCCAGTATCCAGTAGATTGAGCAGTGAATTGGAAGTTAGAAAGACAAAATTAGTAAGACTAGACTCAGTTTTCAAAAATCACGTTTGTACACAACTGACGCTTTAGGCACAGAACCTAGGACCCACAAAATTGTTTTAATTTATTTTGGAATCTAATGAAAACATTAACTTTTAGGTCAAAGAAAGTGTTTTAATATATATTAATATGTTTATCTTTATATAAGTGCAATTGTAAAATATAAATGTAAAATCATTTTTTTATGGAGGAGGGGGGCCCATGAAGGCAAAAATGCATAGGGCTTATGAAAGTCATTATGTGGTCCTGCCTAGGAGGGGCAAATAATATAAGAAAAAAGGGTAATATTAAAGGCACCAACTAGGGACTTCCCTGGCAGTCCAGCGGTTAAGACTCCACACTTCCACTGCAGGGGGCACGGGTTTGATCCCTGGTCAGGGAACTAAGATCCCACATGCCGGCCATGCAGCATGACAAAAAACAATTTAAAAATTTTAAAAATAAAGGCGGCCACTAAAGAATGTTGCTCGCCACCCGGTTCTACAAGAATTAAGTCACTAGCCACTGCAGTTGCTGACCTTCAACACAACCTGAGAGGAATTCAGGACAGAGATCAGGAATGAGGCACTCTGTGCTCTGGGAACACTGACGGAACAGACTTTCTGCTAGTTAGATACTTTCAGGAGAAAATTTTATGAACCCCAATTTTTGCATCTTCCCATACTTAGAAAAGCACTAAAATCATTAACAGAGACAATCTGTTCCTCGTGACTAACAGTGACCTTCTGCCAAGATGTGTGTTTGATTGCACGTACTCGTTCTCCCAAATCACATATATGCTGACCTCCCCCCTTACCTCTTTGGAGAAGTTCTCCAGAGTTATCTGAGAAACCATCTTCTGGTATAGTCCTCAGTAAGTCCCCAAATAAAACTGAAACTCACAACTCTAACACTGCATTTTTAACATATATATATTAATTATTGAAGTATAGTTGATTTACATGTTGTCTTAGTTTCAGATGTACAGCACAGTGATTCAGATAGATATATATATTCTTTCTCAGATTCTTTTCTCTTATAGGATATTACAAAATATTGCATATGGTTCCCTATGTTATACAGTTACAAAATATTGCATATGGTTCCCTGTGTTATACAGTCGGTCCTTGTTGGTTATCTATTTTATATATAGTAGTATGTGTATGTTAATCCCAGCCTCCTAATTTATCCCTCCCGCCCCTTTCCCCTTTGGTAGCCATAAGTTTGTTTTCTATGTCTGTGGGTCTATTTATGTTTTGTAAATAAGTTCATTTGTATCTTTTTTTTTTAGATTCCAAATATAATTGTGCATTTTTATTTCAGTCAACAAATCAGAGATCTTAATGAAACTATTATGAATTTATAGTCAAATTAAGAGAGCAAAAGACCTAGAAGAATAAAAGATGATTGTGATGAGGGATGGAATGTAAGAGTTTTAAGTTTTCAGAAATGGAGAAGGGTCTTACAGATGATGAGAAGCTCTGGGATGTTGTGGTGAAAGGTGGAAGGGAGGCGGCTGTTGTAGTAAAGGAGATCGAGGACCATGATAGTAGGAGGTTGAGAAGGTCATTAATGCTGAAGTGATCCAGGATGGTGCAAAGGTTAGAAAGACTAGGATTACAGATGGACCAAAGATTTATGTAGAAAAATAAACACCAAAAAATTTGAAGTTCTATAAGAAACAAAGGAAATGTTTTCTCATTTGTTTACAAAATTCACATTACGAGGAATTTTGAGAAGCTCCTTAATAAAGTTTTATAATAATGAAATCTATTTTAAGTATTTCTTTTCTGCCAAAAAAATATGTGAACTTCTTTCTTTTTGTGTTTAATTGATGTAATGGACATATAACATTACATTAATTTCAGCTGTTCATCATAATGATTTGATGTTTGTATGTACTACTAAATGATCACCACAATAAGTCTAGTTAACGTCTGTCACTACACATAGTTACAAAAGTTTATTTCTTGTGATGAGAACTTTTAAGATCTATTCTCTTAGCAACTTTCAAATATGCAATACAGAATGATTAACTATAGTCATCATGCTGTACAGAAATTTTTTAAATTATCCCAAAACAGGGACTGTATAGGTACGATATAAAATATGCAATTGGAGAGATTAATAAACTAAACCCATGTGAATAAAATTGTTCTGCCTGACAAACACCAAAACCAAAATGGCAACTTAATAAACTAAAAAAATATATATTGCAACTCGTATTTCAGTAGAGGTCTATTTTCCTTATTATATAAAGATTGTGCAACAAAATAACAGGAAAACAGGTAAGGGTCTGTACCCAGTTACACCATGGTGCAGGGGTGGCGGTCCCCACACTACCAAACAATTCTCTGACACAAGTTGTGTGTTCTTCTACAGATTCAACTCAATTCTGACACTATCTACCTGGAGGTAGCATCAGATTCCACAGATTAAAGGTTCAGTGCCACAAGGATGCCCTCTACTTCAGATACCAATCATAAGTTCAAGTTATTACCTGTGCTACTGACCTACTGGCTATAAATTGGAGGTTCCCACAACTCTACCCTTAGGTTTGATTAATTTGCTAGAGGAGTTTACAGAACTCAGGAAACCTATTTGTTCACTAGATTACCAGTTTACTACAAAGTATATTAAAGGATACAATCAATAGCCAGGTGAAGAGATACATAGGGCAATGTCCTGAACAAAGAAGCTTCTATCTTCATGGAGTTTGGGGTCCAGCATGGTGGCACATGGAAGAGTTCTGTTTTACCAACCTGGAAGTTCTACAGACCCCCTCCTTTTGGAGTTTTATGGAGGCTGAATTACTTAGGCATGATTAAATCATTGATCTTTGATGATTAATCCAACCTCCACCCCACTCTTCTCTCTTCTCTGGAGGTCAGGGGATAGGACTGAAAGCCCTAACCCTCTAATCACATGGTTGATTCTCCTGGCAACCAGCTCCCATCCTTAGGTGTGGACTAAAAGTCATCTCATTAACAAAACAAAAGATACTTTTTAATCACTCTCATTACTTAGGAAGTTCCAAGAGTTTTAGCTCTGTGTGAAAAAACGGGACCGTTACAGATATATATATATATACATACACACATATGATATGTTTAATAAGATACATATATATCTTATAAATCACACTATCAAAATAGGCAAAGGAGATGGCCAACAATTCACAGAAAAGGAAATATGCTGTTAAACATTTAAAAAGTTGCTCATCCTCACTCAACATAGGAGAATCACAAACTAAAATTTCAATGAAATATTTTTCAATTATCAAATTGGCAAAGGTAAAAGAATGAATAAAATATGGTGTTGGCAAGGATAATGGGAAACAGACTCAAATATCACTGATGGGTATGTAAATCAGTACACAGCCTATGGAGAGCAATTTTGTTAATATCTACCACAACTTTTTCTTTTTTGGTAACAATGGAATATTTATGTGGGAATATCTTATTACACATGTAAATATATACACACAATTCCCTACCCCCACCCTGCACACACCTGCGTACACACACACACATTTTCCTGTCTAACATTTCTTTGGAAAGAGAAAGGACAGAGAGCTCTAGAAATTCTTGAATAGAAACCAGAACATTTTCTACCACAACTTTTAAAAAGCAAATAATTTTGACCCAGCAATCTCACTTCTAGGAACTGACACCACAAATAACTTGCAAATATAAAAGGTGACACAGGTAAAGTGCTATTTATAGCAGCCTCATTTGCAATGGTAGAAAGTTTTTTAAAGGAAAATTTGTATATACTGATAAAAAATTTTTTTTTAATCTTTTGTTAGTACCTATCAATAATTACTTTAAATGTCAGTGGACTAAATACCCTTATCAAAAGACATAGGGTGGTTGGTTTGATTAAAACAAACAAGCAAATGAACAAACAAACAAGACCCATCTATATGATGCTTACAAGAGACTCACTTTAGAACTAAAGACACACAGGGACTGAAAGTGAGGAGATGGAAGAAGATATCCCATACAAATGAAAATAGCAGGAAATTGAGGGTACCAATACTCATATCAGACAAAATAGACTTTAAAACAAAAGTCTATAACAAGAAAAAAGAAGGACATTATATACTGATAAAGGGATCAATACAAGAAGAGTATATTACTCTGGTTAACATTTACGCACCCAATACAGAAGCACCTAAATATATAAAGCAAATATTAACAGACGTAAAGGGAGAAATTGCCAAGAATACAATAATAGTAGGGAACTTTAACACCCCACTTACATCAATGGACAAAAAAAAAAAAATCAATGAGGCAACAGTGGCCTTAAAATATACAATACACCAGTTGAAATTAATAGATATCTATAGGACCTTCCATCCCAAAGCAGCATAGTAGACATTCTTTTCAAGTATAGATGGGACATTCTCCATTATAGATCATATGCTGGGCCACAAAACAAGTCTTAACAAATGTAGGAGGATAGATATTATATCCAGCATTTTTTCCAACCACCACAACAGTATGAAACTAGAAATCTCTTACAGGAAGAAAAATGGGAAAAGCACAAACACATGGAGATAAAACAATACACTACTAAAAAACCAATGGGTCAATGAAGAACTCAATCAGGAAATCAGAAAATACCTCAAAACAAATGAAAATGGAAACACAACTTTCCAAAATGTATGGGATGCAGTGAAAGTAGTTCTAAGAGGGAAGTTTATAGTGATACAGGCCTTTCTCAAGAAGCATGAAAAATCTCAAATAAACAAACTAACCTCCTATCTAAAGGAATTAGAAAAAGAAGGACAAATAAAGCCCAAAGAAGAAAGGAAATAATAAAGATCAGAGAGGAAATAAATAAAATAGAGACAAAAAATAGAAAAGATCAATGAAACCAGGAACTGGTTCTTTGAAAAGACAAACAAAATTGATAAACCATTAGCTATGCTCATCAAGAAAAGAGAGAGGACTTAAATAAATAAAATAAGAAAGGAAAGAGGAGAAACAACAACTGATACCACAGAGATAGAAAAAATCATAAGAGCATACTATGAACAGTTGTATGCCAACAAATTGAACAACCTAGAAGAAATGAACAAATTTCTAGAAACATACAACCTTCCAAGACTGAATCAGGGAGAAATTGATAATCTGAACAGACCAATCACTAGTAGTAAAATAATTTGCAATTTAAAAAAACTTCTAGAAAACACAAGTCCAGGACTAGGCAACTTCACAGGGGAATTCTACCAAACATATAAAGAAGAGCTAATAACTATCCTTCTCAAACTATTCCAGAAAATTGAAGAGATGGGAACACTCCCAAATCCATTGTACAAGGCCACCATTACCATGATACAAAAACCACTACCAAAAAAGAAAATTACAGGCCAATATCTTTGATAAATACAGATGCAAAAATCCTCAACAAAATATTAGCAAATCGGGGGCTTCCCTGGTGGCACAGTGGTTGAGAGTCCGCCTGCTGATGCAGAGGATACGGGTTCGTGCCCCGGTCTGGGAAGACCCCACGTGCCGTGGAGCTGCTAGGCCCGTGAGCCATGGCCGCTGGGCCTGCGCGTCCGGAGCCTGTGCTCCACGACGGGAGAGGCCGTGGCAGTGAGAGGCCCGCATACCGCAAAAAAAAAAAAAATTAGCAAATCGAATTCAACAATATATAAAAAGGATAATACACCATAATCGTGGGATTTATTCCAGGGATGCAAAGATAGTTCAATATCTGCAAATCAATCAACATGATACACCACATTAACAAAAGGAAGGATAAAAATTACATGATCATATCAATACACACAGAAAAAGCTTTTGACAAAATTCAACATCCATTCATGATAAAAACTCTTATCAAAGTTGGTTTAGAGGGAATATGTTTCAACATAATAAAGGCCACTTATGACAAACCCACAGCTAACATCATACTCAGTGATAAAAAGCTGAAAGTTTTTCCTCTAAAATCAGGATAAAGACAAGGATGCAGACTCTTGCCACTTCTATTTAATGTAGTATGGAAAGCCTAGCCACAGAAATCAGACAAGAAATAAATAAAAGGAATTCAAATTGGAAGGGAAGAAGTTGTCACTATTTGCAAATAACATATTATACATAGAAAACCTGAAGTTTCCAAAAAAGACTATTAGAACTAATAAATGAATTCAGCAAAGTTGCAGGATGTGAGGTTAATATACAGAAATCTGTTGCTTTTCTATACACTAACAGTGAACTATCACAAAGAGAAATTAAGGAAACAACCCCATTAACAATCACATCAAAAAGAATAAAATACCTAGGAATAAACTAAACCAATGAGTAAAAGACCTATACTCTGAAAAACTATAAAAGACTGATGAAGGAATTTGAAAATGATACAAAGAAATAGAAAGATATACTGTTTTTGTATCAGAATTAATATTGTTAAAATGTTCATACTACCCAAAGCAATCTACAGATTTAATGCACTTACTATCAAATGCCCATGACATTTTTCACATAACTAGAACAAATAATCCTAAAATTTATATAGAACCTAAAATTTATAAAGACCCAAAATTGCTGAAGCAATCTTGAGAAAAGAAAACAAAGCTGAAGGTATCACACTCCCTGACTTCAGACTATATACACAGCTACAGTAATCAAGACAGTATGGTACTGGCACAAAAACACACAGATTAATGGAACAGAATAAAGAACCCAGAAATAAACCCATGAACTTATGTTAATTAATCTATAACCAAGGAGGCAATAATATATAATGGAGAAAAGACAGTCTCTTCAATAAGTTGTGCTGGGAAAACTGGACACCTTCATGTAAAGGAATGAGATAAGAACATTTCCTCATACTATAAACAAACAAACAACTCAAAATGGATTAAAGACCTAAATGTAAGACCAGAAACCATAAAACCCCTAGAAGAGAACATAGGCAGAACATGATTTACATAAATTGTAGCAATTTATTTTTGATCTGTCTCCTAAAGGAAAAGAAATAAAAGCAAAAATAGACAAGTGGGACCTAATTAAACTTAAAAGCTTTTGCACAGCAAAGGAAACCATCAACAAAACAAAAAGACAACATACTGAATGGGAGAAAATCTTTGCAAATAAAATGACCAATAAGAAGTTAATATTCAAAAGATATTAACAGCTCATACAACTTAATGCCAAGAAAAAACAACAAAAAATTTAAAAATGGGTAGAAGATCTAAATAGATGTTTTTCCAAAGAAGATATACAGATGGCAAACAGGCACATGAAAAATGCTCAACATCGTTAATCATCAGAGAAATGCAGATCAAACCCACAATGAAATATCGCCTCACACCTATCAAAATGACTGTCATCAATGGCTGTGGCGAAAAGGGCACCCTCCTACACGGTTGGTGGGAATGTAAATTGGTACAACCATTACAGAGGACAGTGTGGAGGTTCCTTAAAAAACTAAAAACAGAACTACCATATGATCCAGCAGTCCCACTCTTGGGCATATATCTGGAGAAAAACATTGTTCGAAAGGATACATGTACCCCAATGTTCATTGCAGCACTGTTTACAATAGCCAAGACATGGAAGCAACCTAAATGTCCATCAATAGATGAATGGATAAAGAAGATGTGGTACATATTTACACTGGAATATTACTCAGCCATTAAAATGAATGAAATAATGCCATTTGCAGCAACATGGATGGACCTGGAGATTGTCATACTAAGTGAAGTAAGTCAGACAGAGAAAGACACATATCATATGATATCACTTATATGCGAAACCTAAAAAAAAAAAAAAATACAAATGAACTTACAAAACAGAAACAGACTCACAGACTTAGAGAAGGAACTTATGGTTGCCAGGGGGGAAGGGTGTGGGGGAGGGATAGATTGGGAGTTTGGGATTGACATGTACACACTGTTATATTTAAAATAAAATGCCTTTCCACAAATAACAAATGTTGGCTACGATGTGGATAAAAGGGAATCCTAGCACACTGTTAGTGGAAATGTAAATTGGTGCAACCAGAGTGGAAAACATTATGCAGGTTCTAAAAAACCCAAAAGAGAACTACCATATGATCCAGCCATTCCACTACTGTGTATATATCCAAAAAAATTAAAACACTAATTTGAAAATATACATGCACCCGCATCTTCACAGCAGCATTATTTACAACAGCCAAGATATGGAAGTAACATAAGTGTCCATCAACAGATGAATGGATAATGGATATATATATATAATGGAATATTACTCAGCCATAAAAGAGAATGAAATTCTGCCATTTGTAGGAATGTAGATGGACTTAGAAAGTATTATGCTTAATGAAATAAGTCAGACAGAAAAAAGACAAATAGTCTGTTATCATTTATATGTGGAATCTAAAAAATAAAACAAACAAATATATATAAGAAAACAGATTCACAGATATGGGGAACAAGTCAGAAGAGGGGCGAATAGGGGTATAAGATTAAGAGATTAAAAACTACTATGTGTAAAATAAATAAGCAACAAGGTATATTGTAAAGTACAGGAAAATATAGTCCTTATTTTATAATAACTTTAAATGGAGTATAATCTATAAAAATATTGAATCACTATGTTGTTCAACTGAAACTAATATTGTAAATCAACTATACTTCAATTAAAAATAAAAATAAAGGGACTTCCCTGGTAGCTCAGTGGTTAAGAATCCTCCTGCCAATGCAGGGGACATAGTTCGAGCCCTGGTCTGGGAAGATCCCACATGCTGCAGAACAACTAAGCCTATGCACCCCAACTACTGAAGCCTGCACACCTAGAGCCCGTGCTCTGCAACAAGAGAAGCCACCGCAATGAGAAGCCTGCAAACCACAAGGAAGAGTAGCCCCCGCTCACTGCAACTAGAAAAAGCCCGTGCACGGCAACAAAGACCCAACGCAGCTATAAATAAATAAATAAATAAATTTAAAATAAATAAATAAAAAATTTTAAATGAAAATAAAATAATCTGTTAAGCAAAAACATGAAAGGTTTTAGAACAGTGCATATAATATCGTACTATTTTCTATTTCTAAAAACAAATAATTTATATATAAATAGGCATGTATATTCATATATGTATAAATATGCATATATATGCATATGATTGTATTTTCATAAACTATTTCTGGAAGGATATCCAAAAATCGGTGATAATAGTTGCTTCTAGAGAGGGGTACTGGAATACTGAAAGACATGGGGAGAAGATAATTTTCATTTCACACTTTTTTATGAGTAACTACTTGTCAGAGTCCTCATTAATCATGGAAGTGACCCGATTACTTGAGGCAGGGGAGTAGGTATTAGAGTTGTGTATCACACAACTCAAAGACAGAGAGCTTTTTGGATATGATTGGAGAGTCAAGGTTTGAAAGTTACTATGAGGGTCTAAGTGAATATCATCTGCTGGTTCAGAGATACAAATGAAGAGAGAATGGCTAACATGTTTAAAGAAAGCTACCTGAGTAGTGATGATGTCAAGGAAAAGCCAAGTTTACATTAGGACAAGAACACAGTGAGTTCCGATAAGAGATTGAGGATTTTGTGGAGAATGGAATAATATTTCTAGAGAGCAATAGAAAGGGTTGTGAGAGAGGTCAGCACTGGGAAGCAATGAGAAGATGACTCAGAGGAAAAGAAGCACAGAGCGTGAAGAAGATAATAAGAAAGAAATGCCTGAGGAGCCTGCATTCTAGACCTGAGGGTAAGAGCCATGAGAGGCATGAAAGTAATTAACAGCTAACAAGGTTCTGTGGTTTCATCAGTATCAGTTTGGGCACAAGCCCCAAGTCACCCAATGGTGTTAGCTGGTGGCCTAGTCTGTAAGTGCTGAGATTGGCACTGGCTAGAACCCATGTGTTCTCAACTATTAGGCTATGGCATTTATTCAAAAGGCTCTTTGCACAGTGTCCCTAATAGAAATTCAATTAAAAATTATTTCTGAGACTTCCGGGAAGATGGCGGAAGAGGAAGACGCAGAGATCACCTTCCTCCCCACAGATACACCAGAAATACATCTACACGTGGAACAACTCCTACAGAGCACCTACTGAACACTGGCAGAAGACCTCAAACCTCCCAAAAGGCAAGAAACTCCCCCACATACCTGGGTAGGGCAAAAGAAAAAAAGAAAAAACAGAGACAAAAGAATAAGGACGGCACCTGCACCAGTGGGAGGGAGCTGTGAAGGAGGAAAAGTTTCCACACACTAGGAAGCCCCTTCGCGGGCGGAGACTGCAGGAGGCGGTGGGGGGAGTTTTGGTACCGCGGAGGAGTGCACAGCAACGGGTGCGGAGGGCAAAGCGAGGAGATTCCCGCACAGAGGATCGGTGCCAACCGGCACTCACCAGCCCGAGAGGCTTGCCTGCTCACCCGCTGGGGCGGGCGGGGCTGCGAGCTCAGGCTCGGGTTTCCGTTTCGGTCGGAGCACAGGGAGAGGACTGGGGTTGGCGGCTTGAACATAGCCTGAAGGGGTTAGTGCACCACGGCTAGCCGGGAGGGAGTCCGGGGAAAAGTCTGCACCTGCCGAAGAGGCAAGAGACTTTTTCTTCCCTCTTTGTTTCCTGGTGTGCGAAGAGAGGGGATCGCTGCTTAAAGGACCTCCAGAGACGGGCACGAGCCGCGGCTAAAAGTGCGGACCCCAGAGACAGACATGAGACGCTAAGGCCGCTGCTGCCGCCACCAAGAAGCCTGTGTGCGAACACAGGTCACTATCCACACCCCCCTTACGGGGAGCCTGTGCAGCCCGCCACTGCCAGGGTCCCGGGATCCAGGGACAACTCCCCCGGGAGAACGCACGGCGCGCCTCAGGCTGGCAACGTCTCGCCGGCCTCTGCTGCCACAGGCCCGCCCCGCACTCCGTGACCCTCCCTACCCACCCCCCACCCCCGGCCTGAGTGAGCCAGAGCCTCCGAATCAGCGGCTCCTTTAACCCCGTCCTGTCTGAGCAAAGAACAGACGCCCTCCGGTGACCTACACGCACAGGCGGGGCCAAATACAAAGCTGAGCCCCTGGGAGCTGTGAGAACAAAGAAGAGAAAGGGAAATCTCTCCCAGCAGCCTCAGAAGCAGTGGATTAAAGCTCCACAATCAACTTGATGTACCCTGCATCTGTGGAATACATGAATAGACAACGAATCATCCCAAATTAAGGAGCTGTGTGGATGAAAGGCTCTTGGTGCTGCAGCCAGGAGTTACTGCTGTGCCTCTGAGGTGGGAGAGCCAACTTCAGGACACTGGTCCACAAGAGGCCTCCCAGCTGCACATAATATCAAACGGCGAAAATCTCCCAGAGATCTCCATCTCAACGCCAGCACCCAGCTTCACTCAACGACCAGCAAGCTACAGTGCTGGACATCCCATGCCAAACAACTAGCAAGACAGGAACACAACCCCACCCATTAGCAGAGAGGCTGCCCAAAATCATAATAAGTCTACAGACACCCCAAAACACACCACCAGACGTGGACCTGCCCACCAGAAAGACAAGATCCAGCCTCATCCACCAGAACACAGACACTAGTACCCTCCACCAGGAAGCCTACACAACCCACTGAACCAACCTTAGCCACTGGGGAAAGACTCTAAAAACAACAGGAACTATGAACCTTCAGCCTGCAAAAAGGAGACCCCAAAAACAGTAAGATAAGCAAAATGAAAAGACAGAAAAACACACAGCAGATGAAGGAGCAAGATAAAAATCCACCAGACCTAACAAATGAAGAGGAAATAGGCAGTCTACCTGAAAAAGAATTCAGAATAATGATAGTAAAGATGATCCAAAATCTTGGAAATAGAATAGACAAAATGCAAGAAACAGTTAACAAGGACCTAGAAGAACCAAAGATGAAACAAACAATGATGAACAACACAATAAATGAAATGAAAAATACTCTAGATGGGATCAATAGCAGAATAACTGAGGCAGAAGAACGGATAAGAGACCTGGAAGATAAAATACTGGAAATAACTAATGCAGAGCAGAATAAAGAAAAAAGAATGAAAAGAACTGAGGACAGTCTCAGAGACCTCTGGGACAACATTAAACGCACCAACATTCGAATTATAGGGGTTCCAGAAGAAGAAGAGAAAAAGAAAGGGACTGAGAAAATATTTGAAGATATTATAGTTTAAAACTTCCCTAATATGAGAAAGGAAATAGTTAATCAAGTCCAGGAAGCACAGAGAGTCCCATACAGGATAAATCCAAGGAGAAATACGCCAAGACACATATTAGTCAAACTGTCAAAAATTAAATACAAAGAAAGCATATTAAAAGCAGCAAGGGAAAAATAACAAATAACACACAAGGGAATCCCCATAAGGTTAACAGCTGATCTTTCAGCAAAAACTCTGCAAGCCAGAAGGGAGTGGCAGGACATGTTGAAAGTGTTGAAGGAGAAAAACCTGCAACCAAGATTACTCTACCCAGCAAGAATCTCATTCAGATTTGACGGAGAAATTAAAACCTTTACAGACAAGCAAAAGCTGAGAGAGTTCAGCACCACCAAACCAGCTCTACAACAACTGCTATAGGAACTTCTCTAGGCAAGAAACACAAAAGAAGGAAAAGACCTACAATAACGAACCCAAAACAATTAAGAAAATGGGAATGGGAACATACATACCGATAATTACCTTAAATGTAAATGGACTAAATGCTCCCACCAAAAGACACAGATTGGCTGAATGGATACAAAAACAAGACGCATATATTTGCTGTCTACAAGAGACCCACTTCAGACCTAGAGACACATACAGACTGAAAGTAAGTGGATGGAAAAAGGTATTTCATGCAAATGGAAACCAAAAGAAAGCTGGAGTAGCAATTCTCATATCAGACAAAATAGACTTTAAAATAAAGACTATTAGAAGAGACAAAGAAGGACACTACATAATGATCAAGGGATCGATCCAAGAAGAAGATATAACAATTATAAATATTTATGCACCCAACATAGGAGCACCTCAATACATAAGGCAAATACTGAAAGCCATAAAAGGGGAAATCGACAGTAACACATTCATAATAGGGGACTTTAACACCCCACTTTCACCAATGGACAGATCATCCAAAATGAAAATAAATAAGGAAACACAAGCTTTAAATGATACATTAAACAAGATGGACTTAATTGATATTTATAGGACATTCCATCCAAAAACAACAGAATACACATTTTTCTCAAGTGCTCATGGAACATTCTCCAGGATAGATCATATCTTGGGTCACAAATCAAGCCTTGGTAAATTTAAGAAAATGGAAATTGTATCAAGTATCTTTTCCGACCACAACGCTATGAGACTAGATATCAATTACAGGAAAAGATCTGTAAAAAATACAAACACATGGAGGCTAAACAATTCACTACTTAATAACGAAGTGATCACTGAAGAAATCAAAGAGGAAATTACAAAATACCTAGAAACAAATGACAATGGGGACATGATGACTCAAAATCTATGGGATGCAGCAAAAGCAGTTCTAAGAGGGAAGTTTATAGCAATACAATCCTACCTTAAGAAACAGGAAACATCTCAAATAAACAACCTAACCTTGCACCTAAAGCAATTAGAGAAAGAAGAACAAAAAAACCCCAAAGTTAGCAGAAGGAAAGAAATCATAAAAATCAGATCAGAAATAAATGAAAAAGAAATGAAGGAAAGGATAGCAAAGATCAATAAAACTAAAAGCTGGTTCTTTGAAAGGATAAACAAAATTGATAAACCATTAGCCAGACTCATCAAGAAAAAAAGGGAGAAGACTGAAATCAATAGAATTAGAAATGAAAAAGGAGAAGTAACAACTGACACTGCAGAAATACAAAAGATCATGAGAGATTACTACAAGCGACTCTATGCCAATGAAATGGACAACCTGGAAGAAATGGACAAATTCTTAGAAAGGCACAAACTGCCAAGACTGAATCAGGAAGAAATAGAAAATATGAACAGACCAATCACAGGCACTGAAATTGAAACTGTGATTAAAAATCTTCCAACAAGCAAAAGCCCAGGACCAGATGGCTTCACAGGTGAATTCTATCAAACATTTAGAGAAGAGCTATGACCTATCCTTCTCAAACTCTTCCAAAATATAGCAGAGGGAGGAACACTCCCCAACTCATTCTGCGAGGCCACCATCACCCTGATACCAACACCAGATAAGGATGTCACAAAGAAAGAAAACTACAGGCCAATATCACTGATGAACATAGATGCAAAAATCCTCAACAAAATACTAGCAAACAGAATCCAACAGCGCATTAAAAGGATCACACACCATGATCAAGTGGGGTTTATTCCAGGAATGCAAGGATTCTTCAATATACGCAAATCAATCAACGTGATACACTATATTAACAAATTGAAGGGGAAAAACCATATGATCATCTCAATAGATGCAGAGAAAGCTTTTGACAAAATTCAACACCCATTTATGACAAAAAAAAAAAAAACCCTGCAGAAAGTAGGCATAGAGGGAACTTTCCTCAACATAATAAAGGCCATATATGACAAACCCACAGCCAACATCGTCCTCAATGGTGAAAAACTGAAAGCATTTCCACAAAGATCAGGAAGAAGACAAGGTTGCCCACTCTCACCACTCTTATTCAACATAGTTTTGGAAGTTTCAGCCACAGCAATCAGAGAAGAAAAGGAAATAAAAGGAATCCAAATAGGAAAAGAAGAAATAAAGCTGTCACTCTTTGCAGATGACATGATACTATACATAGAGAATCCTAAAGATGCTACCAGAAAACTACTAGAGCTAATCAATGAATTTGGTAAAGTAGCAGGATACAAAATTAATGCACAGAAATCTCTGGCATTCCTATACACTAAGGATGAAAAATCTGAAAGTGAAATCAAGAAAACACTCCCATTTACCATTGCAACAAAAAGAATAAAATATCTAGGAATAAACCTACCTAAACAGACAAAAGACCTGTATGCAGAAAATTATAAGACACTGATGAAAGAAATTAAAGATGATACAAATAGATGGAGAGATATACCATGTTCTTGGATTGGAAGAATCAACAT
This sequence comes from Pseudorca crassidens, assembly GCF_039906515.1. Classification (NCBI taxonomy): domain Eukaryota; kingdom Metazoa; phylum Chordata; class Mammalia; order Artiodactyla; family Delphinidae; genus Pseudorca; species Pseudorca crassidens. Next base: position 123,459,741 of record NC_090300.1, on the reverse strand, counting down.
TGTGAAAATGACTCTACTACCCAAAGCAATCTACAGATTCAATGCAATCCCTATCAAACTACCACTGGCATTTTTCACAGAACTAGAACAAAAAATTTCACAATTTGTATGGAAACACAAAAGACCCTGAATAGCCAAAGCAATCTTGAGAACGAAAAACGGAACTGGAGGAATCAGGCTTCCTGACTTCAGACTATACTACAAAGCTACAGTAATCAAGACAGTATGGTACTGGCACAAAAACAGAAATATAGATCAATGGAAGAGGATAGAAAGCCCAGAGATAAAGCCACACACATATGGTCACCTTATCTTTGATAAAGGAGGCAGGAATGTACAGTGGAGAAAGGATAGCCTCTTCAATAAGTGGTGCTGGGAAAACTGGACAGCTACATGTAAAAGTATGAGATTAGATCACTCCCTAACACCATACACAAAAATAAGCTCCAAATGGATTAAAGACCTAAATGTAAGGCCAAACTCTTAGAAGAAAACATAGGCAGGACACTCTATGACATAAATCACAGCAAGGTCCTTTTTGACCCACCTCCTAGAGAAATGGAAATAAATACAAAAATAAACAAATGGGACCTAATGATACTTCAAAGCTTTTGCGCAGCAAAGGAAACCATAAACAAGTCCAAAAGACAACCCTCAGAATGGGAGAAAAGATTTGCAAATGAAGCAACTGACAAAGGATTAATCTCTAAAATTTATAAGCAGCTCATGCAGCTTAATAACAAAAAAACAAACAACCCAATCCAAAAATGGGCAGAAGACCTAAATAGACATTTCTCCAAAGAAGATATACAGACTGCCAACAAACACATGAAAGAATGCTCAACATCACTAATCATTAGAGAAATGCAAATCAAAACTACAATGAGATATCATCTCACACCAGTCAGAATGGCCATCATCAAAAAATCTAGAAACAATAAATGCTGGAGAGGGTGTGGAGAAAAGGGAATGCTCTTACACTGTTGGTGGGAATGTAAATTGATACAGCCACTGTGGAGAACAGTATGGAGGTTCCTTATAAAACTACAAATGGAACTACCATATGACCCAGCAATCCCACTACTGGACATATACCCTGAGAAAACCATAATTCAAAAAGAGTCATGTACCAAAATGTTCATTGCAGCTCTATTTACAATAGCCCAGAGATGGAAACCACCTAAGTGTCCATCATCAGATGAATGGATAAAGAAGATGTGGCACATATATACAATGGAATATTACTCAGCCATAAAAAGAAACGAAATTGAGCTATTTGTAATGAGGTGGATAGACCTAGAGTCTGTCATACAGAGTGAAGTAAGTCAGAAAGAGAGAGACAAATACCGCATGCTAACACATATGTATGGAATTTAAGAAAAAAAAATGTCATGAAAAACCTAGGGGTGAAACAGGAATAAAGACACAGACTTACTAGAGAATGGACTTGAGGCTATGGGGAGGGGGAAGGGTAAACTGTGACAAAGCGAGAGAGAGGCATGGACATATATACACTACCAAACTTAAGGTAGATAGCTAGTGGGAAGCAGCCGCATAGCACAGGGAGATCAGCTTGGTGCTTTGTGACCGCCTGGAGGGGTGGGATAGGGAGGGTGGGAGGGAGGGAGACACAAGCGGGAAGAGATATGGGAACATATGTATATATATAACTGATTCATTTTGTTGTGAAGCTGAAACTAACATACCATTGTAAAGCAATTATACTCCAATAAAGATGTTAAAATGAAAAAAAAAATTATTTCTGTGTGGCCACAAAATTCAACCCTAAGTAGTGATGGCCACCCACATGGAGGGCCTTTCCCCCAACCTTATCATCCAACCCGAAATTTCACTTTCTGACCAATTTTTCCAATGTTCCCAATCACTCACTATAACTGAAATTATATGTGGAATTTAAGAAAGAAAACAAAACTCCTAGAAACAGAGGAGACTCGTGGTTGCCAGGGATGGGGGCTGTAGGGGCAAATGGGTGAAGCTGGTCAAAAAAGACAAACTTCCAATTATAAGACGAATACGTTCTGGGGATCTAATGCACAGCATGGTGACCATAGTTATCAATATACATTGGTAGATTCCTGAGGGTGGGAGCCGGGAGGGGGAATGGGGAGTCAGTGTTTAATGGGGACAGTTTCAGTTTAGAAAGGTGAAAAATTCGGGTGATGGATGATGATGAGAGTTGCACAAAAATGTGAATGTACTTAGTGCCACCGAACTGTACAGTTAAGTATGGTTAAAATAGTATGTTTTATGTGACTTTTACCACAATTAAAAAACTTAAAAAAAAAGAAGAAAATAGTGTATTGTATACATGAACGTTGCTAAGAGAACTTAAAATTTCTTACCATGTACAAAAAAAATAAAAATGTAGCAATGTGAGATGATAGATGTATTAACTAGTCTTATTAACAAACGTGGTAATCATTTCACAATATATACATATGTCACATCATCACTTTGTACACCTTAAACTTACACAATGTTACATGTCAATTATATTTTAATAAAGCTGGGAAAAAAAGCACCTGACATGCTTTTTAAAAAAACAAACAACAACAACAAAAACCAGGTATCTAGGTCACCCCTCCCAATCTGATTTAATTATTCTAAGATAGGGACCAAGAATAATATTTTTTTAAACTTCCCCAGGCAATTCTATGTATAGCCAAGGTTGAGAGCTAATTTACTTCAACACATTTGTTATAAAGATAAAGGAACTAAGGAAGATTATCCAAGGTCTACCATCTAGAAAGTGAAGCTAAAGTAGGAATCCAAGTCTCCTGCCTCTGAGTCTAGTACTCATTACCCGGCATCACGTTGCTTTGACCCATGATTCTGTCCTCTCTCTCAGCTTCACCTGGCTCTTTACCCAACCTTAAGGCAACAATTAAAAATACCAAAATGTGACCAGCATGTCCCTCACATGGACCCACATGTCCAGCTCCCAACCCCTGCGGAAGCCCAAGCTTCTATTTCTGTTCCATTGTGCACTGTTGCTGTGCATTGCTTGAGAAAGTTGCTGAATGGTGCCTGTTGGTCCACAACCTATTCACACTATCTAATCTCAGCATGTCCTCCTTCTGCTTGGCCATCCTTACTTCACTCTTTTTGTTCCTTTTCATGTCACCCAGAGAGGTTGCTCCAAACTCGCCTTAGCTCTGTAACCCCTAGGCCGATTAAACCATCTGAAATTAATGCCATCTATTTCCCTAGCCTCTCCTCTGCCTGAAATCACCTCTATATTTTCATCTATTCTTTTTTCATGTCTAACTTTTGCCTGTGATTAGATTTAACACCGCCCCCCCTTTTTTTTCTCTGATATATGTTTTCTCTGTCTCCCCCTCTTTCTCCAGTCAGGCATTTCTCCTCTACTGCCATTTCCCTCTCTGCCTACAAATTTAGGAGTTTTTCCCATCCTGAATGCAATGCTTCCCTTACAATTACAGCCCTATTAACTCACTAATCACCACCCACTTTTCTTTCTCTTTTTAATTTGTCTATTGCAAGGTTTACAATCACTGCCTCAGGGTTTCTACCTCATCCCTGTAATGTGACTTCCAACATCCATCTGCTGAAACCATGCTCTTATTTATATATACTGGATTACTTGTCAAAATTAAGCTTTATTCATTGTGCTTGCAGGAAGGAGCACTCTCCTTTCTTTCGCCTGTTTTTCATTACGTTGCAGCATTGCATTCTCAATTTTATTTCTGCCCCCCGCCTCTCTTTTCTGCCTCTGTCTCTTCTGGCTCTCAATTTTCTGATCATACCTCAGTACCTCAGACTGGGAATAGCAATACTGCTGTGTTATCTGGGAGTTTGTCAGGCATACAGGATCTCAGGGTCCCGCCTCAGACCTACTGAGTCAGTCTGTCTTTCAATAACATGCCCAGGTGATTCATATACATGGTAAAGCTTCAGAAGCGTTGCTCTAATTTTCTGCCCTTGGCCATTTTCTCTAACCTTTGTTCACTCTATTCTTGATCTGATCCCAAACTCCGAGTAACCATTCTAAACAAAAATTCCCAAATTTATTCCTCTGACCATGAGTTCCTTCCAACCTTTTTCAATAAGCTTTTGAACATCTGCTATGGGTTTTCAATGGACAATGTATCATGTTCAAAGGAAGTCTTGATCTCTTCTCTCTGTTCTTTCTTCCTTATAACAATTAATGAACACTTTCCCAGGCACCTGGGGTTATACTTTGTTGCTGTTGTTAACTTTGATTCCTTTTTCTCTGCAACTGACCTTCACACGATAGTCGTAATTTGTTCCATCCCTTAAAACGTCTTTTGCATTCTTATTACTTAAAAAACAGAGAATGATAAATAGATGATAATCACTTATGATGAGTTATGAGACAAGTATTCTTCTAGGAGCTTTACAAATGTAAACTCATTTAAACTTGCCCTTTTTGGACAATATTATCTAATTATCTTGCCCCCTTATAGACTCTGGTCACTTTTTACTTGGATCTCTGCTACTGCCCAACTGCTCTGGTCACCTGCTTACTTCTACACTCTCTTCAATCAAGGAACTTATGACGAAAATCCTAACTAACATTTCTGTATAGTATAAGGTTTACAGAGTAATTCCACAAGGATTATCTTATTTAACCCTCAGAAGAAAAACAAAACAAAAAAACCCAGAAAAACTATGAGCATGGTGTTATATCCATTTTATAAATAAGTAAAATGGGATTCTAAGTATTTATATGATTTGTTCAAAACCAACAGCTGACTTCTTATACTTATCCTGTGCAGCTGTCTCTTCCTAAAATACAGATACAGCCTCCTCTTAACAAAACAAAATGAAACAACGTTGATGTCTTCTAAGCCCCTACAGAATGATGCAACCCACCTTTCCAGTTTTAACTCCCCTACACCCTACTCTGCAATTACTCACTATTCCCAGAATGTTCCAGTGCTTTCCCAATTCTTCTCCTATTCACACTGTTCCCACCACCACCTGCAATGCCCTTTTCCCCAACACTCAAGGCCCTGCTCAAATGGCCTCACCACCAAGAAACCCCTACCCTATCACCAAAGGCAGGCCAAATTAATGCATGCTTTCTCTCTTTTACCAAATAATTTAGAGCACGGTGAATCAGAGCATTGCTTCTGGAGTCTGCCCCTGGGTGCTAGGCCTGGCTGTGTCATTTACCACCTATGGGCCTTGGGCTTCAGTTCCTATCAGTGAAGCGAGAACGATAATAGTACCCAGCTCATTAGGTTATGATGAAATACCAGGCACAGGACTAAACACAGATACACAGCAGTGACAAAACTGATAAGGTTTCTGCAGCTATGAAGCTTCACTCAGAGGGGGAAATAAAAATAAATGAGTAAAAATAAATGTGGATATATAAATGTCAACAGCAAAGCCCATTAACAATTCCCAGGAAATAAAGTTAGAATCTGGGTAATAAAATAAAGTCTAACCTTTTTCTTCCTTTGTGCTTAGTCTAGTCTCACTTGCTCATAGGGTGCCCGTGCAGAGGCCTCACACCCGGCCCTTCAGACCAGAGTTCCTGGTATGAAACGGCTGTGCCGACACCTCATCTTGGGACCGTGTGCAGAAGCTGCACACAACACGGTGACGCAAGACGGCGGCAGCGGGCGGTGTGCAGAGACGGCAGGCCTGGCGCTGCGATCTGGAGCCTGAGCCGCGCAGCCGCAGCGGCCCTGCGAGAACTCTACCTTCTTCCTCTCCCCAGTGAGGAGATCCTTATAAAGCAGCCCCGCCCACGGCCTGTTAGGTAGAGCATGTGCTCTAGAGCGGGAGCACACTTTCCATTCTCTGATCTGAGAATGCTTTCCTTTGCTTCTGAACTGAGCTCGGTCTAGTCTCATTCTATGGCTCGAACCCCCTGTCTTAGCTAATTACTATTTAACGTCTCAGCTGATTACTATTTAAAAGCCCTCTAAGAAGGTGGAAAATGAGCAGGGCTGATCCATTCAAAGTGCTGAAGGAAGAGTGCCCCAGGTGGAGCAAACAGTGCAAAGGACTAGAAGAATGAAAGAAATGGGATATTTGCAGAACTGCCATGTGCTGTAGCAGAAGCCTAGCAAGTGAAGGGGAGAAGAAACTGAGATGAAATTGGAGAGAGAAACCGGGTTCATGAACGACGGTAAAAAGATTTTATTACATTTGCGTTTTACTGGGAAGAATTGAAACATTTTAAGTGGAAAAACAACATTGTCCAAATTTTGTTTTTAAAAGAATGCTCTGGGGAAAAAAAGGAAGGAAAGAGAAAGGGAGGGAGGGAGGGAGAAAGGAAAAAAGAAAGAAAGAAAGAAAGGGAAAGAAAGAAAGAGAGAGGGAGGGAGGGAGGGAGGAAGGAAGGAAGAAAGGAAGAGAGAAAGAAAGAAAAGAAAAGAAAGAAAGAAAAATGGATGCTGATGTTCGTAGAAATGAAACAACCATGTTCACATATTAGCACGGGGCAGGTAAGCACTTAATGGAAAATTGTATCTTCCAAAGGTGCCAGCACCAATATAGCCCATCTCTCATGCTCTTCTTACAATGTGATGTTGGCACTCTGCTGTCAAGAGGTGGAGTCTAGGTCCCCTTCCTCTGATTGAGGTGGGCCTATGACTAGAGCAGTAGTGATACCATGTGACTGCCCAGGCTAAGGCATAAAAGACAGTAGAGCTTTGTCACTGAAACCCACCCACCATGGGGTGAGGAAGCCAAGCAGCTACATGGAAGAGCCACAGGAAGGTGTTAGAGCCACTGCCCAGTAGAGATACCAGGTAACAGCTGGAACCAACCTCTAGACCCTTGAGTAAGTGAGCCTTCAGGTGATTCTAGCCTTCAGCTTTGAGCCACTCTAAGTGATGCAGAGTAAAGCAGAGAGAACCTGTCCCTGCCAAACCCTACCAAAATGCAGACTTGTAAACAAATTAAATGTTGTCATTGTTTTAAGCCACTAGATTTGGGGGTGGTTGGTTGCACAGCATTCGAAAAATGAAGAAGTAAGTGTTAGTATTAATATCATGTCTGCTAATTGCCTATCCAATAGTATCTCTCCCCTTCCTTTTTAGAATCAGAGCCACAGTTTTCTTTGGAGCAGCAAAATAACCAGCCAGAAGAACTTATTTCCCTAGATAGCTTGCAGCTAAGGGTTGACATGTGATTCATTTCTAGCTAATGAAATGTAAGTGGACATTTATTGTTAGGGCTTCCAGAAAAGCTATTGTATTTCTGAAAAAAAAGGGACAGTCTCAGTTAACAGGTATCTTTTGCCTCCATGTTTCCCACCTTATTGCCCAGAACTTGAATACAAAACCTGGAACCATCTTGCAGTAGTAAAGGTCTAGCTTCATGGGCGTGCAACCCATGTAGTTGCACAGGGCCCTAAGTTGTAGTTTAATGTTCTTGAAATTCTTAATATTTGAACAAGCCCCCCCCCCCACCATTTTCATTTTGCACTGGGCCCCACAAGTTACATAGCCAGCACTGGTCTCGCACTAAGAGCTGGAAGTTAGAAGGAGCTAGTTCCCCTGAAGTCTTATTGGAATAGAAGAGCAGACTTCTGCCCTTGGTGCTTCTTGTTGACATGAAGGAAATAACCCACTTTCTTGCTTAAGTCACTCCAGCAGAGCTCAATGTTGCTGATACCCTCTTTAGCACTCACCCCTGCTATCTTAGATTAATATAACTGGGTATCAAAGTTTCCCTTGTTACACTATAGGAGTCTATCAATACGTAAGAGCCAAGGCATTTCTCACTGACCTGTGTGTTCTCTGTGGACTTTAGAACAGAACTTTCATTCAGGGGCATCTCCTAATTCTAGGCACCATGTTAAAGATAGGACTCTGCCGCAGACACATAAAAAGATTGTTCCATACAATGCATTAATTAAAATTATAAAGCTAACACACTTTAGGGGAGAGTCAATAAACGTTTGATAAATGTAACTGTGAACAATTACTAACTGTCACCTCAGGTTTGCCATCAGCCCAAGAATGACACCTTGGTATGTGGTTTTGTCGAACAGTTTTATTATACCTGTATAGCTTGATTAGGAAACCAGACCTATGCATGCTTATCTTTTTTCCAGGTTTCGGGACAGTACAGCTCTCCATATCCATGGGTTCTACATCCATGGATTCAACCAACCATGGATCAAAAATATTTGAAAAAAATTCCAGAAATTTCCAGAAAGCAAAGCTTAAATTTGCTGTGTGCCAGCAACCGTTTACACAGCATTTATATTGTATTAGGTATTATAAGTAATCTAGAGATGATTTAAAGAATAAGGAGAAAAAAAAGTATTATATGCAAATACTACACCATTTTAAATAAGGGACTTGAGCATCCGCAGATTTTGGTATTGGTCCTGGAACCAATCCCAAAAATGTGCTCTGCCCAGGAATTTTAGGGCACTGAAACTATTCTGTATAATACTATAATAATGGATACACTTGCCAAAAGCCATTGAATGTACACCACCACAAGTGAACCCTAATGTAAGCCATGAACTTTGGGTGATAATGTGTCACTGTAGGTTCATTGATTGTCACAGACATACCACTTTTGTGGGGGGATGTTGATACTGGGGGAGGCTGGGGAGAGCTGAGAGCATTCAGGGAATCTCTGTAGTTTCCACTCAATTTTGCTGTGAACTTAAAACTACTCTAAAAAATAGTGTTTAAAAAATAAAAAAAAGGGCTCCCCTGGTGGCGCAGTGGTTGAGAGTCTGCCTGCCGATGCAGGGGACATGGGTTCGTGCCCTGGTCCGGGAGGATCCCACATGCCGCGGAGCGGCTGGGCCCATGAGCCGTGGCCACTGAGCCTGCGCGTCCGGAGCCTGTGCTCCACAACGGGAGAGGCCACAACAGTGAGAGGCCCGCGTACCACATAAAAATAAATAAATAAATAAATAAAAATGAAAAAAAAATAAAGTGTATTAAAAAGAAACTATTCAAAAACATTTTTTATAAAAACAATTTTATACATTTTAATGTATCACCTTTACGTATATTTTACACAAATACTTCTTTCCTTTTGGGGTTTCTCCTGCTAGATTTGACTTGTGTTGTATTCTCTTATTTCTTGAACATGGGCAGATTACATATCATCTTGGCAGTGAGTTAACTGAGAGGCAGTCAGGCAGAGAACTTAATTGCTTGGCCTTTGAAGTCAGACAATCAGACAATTTGACCATATGAGTTTGGGTCTGTATGACACCTCTGAACCTCAGTCTCCTTATTTGGAGAACTGGAATAGTAACAGTCATTGTTATAGACTTGTTCTGAGGAGGAGTAAATGAGGAGATTTAAGGTACCTTGCACATATTGTGTGCTGAATAAACATTAGTACAGTGGACTGTTATTGATTCTGGCCATTCATAATCCATTCCCTCTAAGTTTGGTAACCACATCCCTATTTCCCTTCAGGGCAGTACCTCTGCCAATCTCAGACCACGTGGTTTTCTTGATGCTGGCCCCACCCCAACTCCAGCTGGTATGCTGGACACAAGCCAGAGCCAGTCAACTCATCACATTCCCCAGGCCAGGCCAATTCATTTAGGGATGGACAAGCAACCCAACTCAGGCTGAGAATATAGTAAGACTTTTGCTGAAACTTCTGGACAGCATCAGGTACTCTTTTCTTTTCTTTTTTTTTTAAAAGAAATTATTTATTTATTTATTTATTTTATTTTTGGTTGTGTTGGGTCTTTGTTGCTGTGCGGGCTTTCTCTAGTTGCGGTGAGCAGGGGCTACTCTTCATTGTGTGGTGTGCGGGCTTCTCACTGACGTGGCTTCTCTTGTTGCGGAGCATGGGCTCTAGGCACGTGGGCTTCAGTAGTTGTGGCTCTTAGGCTTAGTTGCTCCATGGCATGTGGGATCTTCCCGGACCAGGACTCGAACACGTGTCCCCTGCATTGGCAGGTGGATTCTTAACATCTGTGCCACCAGGGAAGTCCAGGCACTCTTTTCTAGTGGCCTTAAGGCTGAGAAAATGTAAGGTCTGGAGCTGCTGTAGCCCTTTTCTTTTTTTGGGGGGGAAGGAGGGGAACTGTAAACAAAAGAAATTTATTTCTTGAGAAGTCCAAGATCAATGCCAGTAGATCCAGTGTCTGGTGAGAGTCCACTTTCTGGTTTGCCAATGGTAATTTTCTTGCTGTGTCCTCACATGGTGGAGAGAGAGAGAAAGCAATCATCCTTCTCAAGTCTATTCTTATAAGGGCACTAATCTCATTCATGGGCCCTCCACCCTCATGACCTAATTACCTCCCGAAGGCCCCACCTCCAAATTCCATCACATTGGGGATTTAGGCTTCAACATCTGATTTGGGGAGGATGTAAACATTCAGTCCATAGCAAGGAATCAATGGTTTATGAGACATTTGATAAGATTAGTTCAGAGAACATCCTGGGGTACATTTTATTTCAAAGAAATTATTATCAAGTCCAGCCTTTGGAAGAAAGAGAGCATAAAGTAAATTGTGGAAACTAAAAATATCATTTATGTCTCTGATTTATTACCCTTATTTATGTCTCTGGTTCTAAAACCCTTATTCGTGCATATTTTACTAATTTGTTATAATTTCATTTAGGTTGAGAGTCATCACTCATTCTTTGAAAGAATTTAAGAAACAATAAGTAAGTTTAACTTAGTAATAAAATCTACCAGCTTTGTAATCAGCCTAGTTGGATTCCTGGTTATGCCATTTACTGTCTGTATTTGGGCAAGTTACTAAACATCTCTAAATCTTAGTTTCCTCATCTATAAAGTGGGGATAGTGCCTTTCTCTTCAGTAGTTGTGAAGATTAAAAGAAGTAATGTAAGTGTTGTAGCCCTTTTAACATCACAGGAAGAGAAGATGTCTAAGAACAGCGTCAGAGAGAAGAGCAGAGAGCCTGGGAGAGAGAAACTGGACCCTCATGGCATCACAAGTCCCTGCGCCTTTTAGTTATGTGATCAAATAACCTCCCTTTTTACTTCAGCCAACGTTGGTTGAGTTTTCTGTCCAAGGCAAGAAAAGAGTTGCAACTGATTCAGCTATTATTACCAATGAAAATGTTATTGAAAAGATGATGTACATCAAGGATGAAGAACGTAATTGAGATATAATATTTTAATTACTCAAAATTATACCAACCTGACAATTACTTTTGCAGTCTGCATATTACTTCAGAAAAACAGAAGGGAACTTTCTCAACCTGATAAGAGGCATATATGAAAATACTACAGCTAGTGTCATACAAATGGTGAAAGATTGAACACATCCCTCCTAAGATGGGGAACAAGGCAAAGATGTCCACTCTCATCATTTCCACTCAGTGTTGTACTGGAGGTTCTAACACTATAATAAGGTAAGAGAAGAAAATAAAAGCAAACAGATTGTAAAGGAAGAAACAAATCCCTATATATTCACAAACAACACGGTTATCTATGTACAAATCGTAAAGAATCTGCAAATAAGCTACTAGAACTAAAACTGAGTTTAGTAAGATGGCAAGTTTAAAGTCAATATAAAAAAATTATATTTCTATGCATTAGCAATAAACAGACACTGAAGTTAAAATTTACCATTTACAATGGCATCAAAAACATGAAATGCTTAAGAATAAATTTGACAAAAGCTGTGTGTGACTCAAACACTAAAAATTACAAACATTGCTAAGAAAAATTTTAAAAGACAAGTAAGTTGAGAGATAAAATGTGTTCATAGATTAGAAGACTCAGTATTATTAAGATGCTAATTCTCTCCAAAATCTGCAAATAGATTCAAGGCATCCTAGTCAAAATCCCAGGAGGCTACTTTGTAGAAGTGGCAAGTTGATTTTAAAATATATATGAAAATGTAAAAGGTTCAGAATAGCCAAAACAACTTGAGGAGAAAAGAACAAAGTTACAGGACATTTTGGGTTTTTAAAAGTATTTTTCTAGGAAGTCATTTCTAGGAGTATAATTATTGGATAAAAGGCTAGAAACATCTTTAAGAAAAACCAATCTTATTAAAGTAAATTTTGCAGATAAAAACTGTTTTAGATTTACAATATTTTAAAAGTAAATTAGTCGTTGTAACGAGCTTGAGAAATGCCTGAGAGACTCTATCCTTCAGACCAGGTGAGAAGGAAGAGGGAAGGAGTGAGAGTGTGGCAAGTGAAGTATATGATGGACAGGGAGAAAAATCTAAGTTACTAAGTAAGTTAATATAGTGGTAAATTTACTAATAAGTAAAAGAAACATACCCTATTACACAGAAGATATTTTACAAATATTTGATGCTTATTAATTATGCTTTAATTCAGCAAAAAGTAACAACATCAATTTTTAGAAGCTCCAGAGACTGCACTGAACTGGGAATCTGCCGATCTAAAACTTTAGTACTGGGCCTATCACTTATCAGCACTTGGGCAGATCACTTTACCTATCTGGGTCTGAGCCTTGATATTTTCAAAAGGAGCCTACTCCATTAAAAAAAATGAAATAATGCCATTTGTAGCAACATGGATGGGCCTGGAGATTATCATACTAAGTGAAGTAAATCAGAGAAAGAAGGATATCATACGATATTGCTTATATGCAGAATCTAAAAAAAAAAAAATGATGCAAACAAACTTATTTACAAAACAGACACAGACTCACAGACTTAAAAAACAAATTTATGGTTACCAGGGGGAAGAGTGGGGGGTGTGGGGGAGGGATAGACTGGGAGTTTGTGATTGACATGTACACACTGCTACATTTAAAATAGGCTTCCCCCAGAGACTTCCCTGGGGGCCCAGTGGTTAAGATTCTGTGCTCCCAATACAGGGGGTCCGGGTTTGATCCCTGGTCAGGGAACTAGATCCCGCATGACACAGCTTAGAGCCTGCATGCCACAACTAAAGATCCTGCATGCCGCAATGAAGATTCTGCGTGTCACAACTAAGACCCGGCACAGCCAAAAAATAAAATAATAAAATAAAATAGATAACCAACAAGGACCTACTGTGTAGCACAGGGAACTCTGCTCAATACTCTGTAATAACCTAAATGGGGAAAGAATTTGAAAAAGAATAGATACACGTATATGTATAACTGAATCACTTTGCTGTACACCTGAAACTAACACAACATTGTTAATCAACTGTACTCCAATATAAAATAATTTTTTTTAAAAAAAAGGAGGCTACTGAAGGAAAAAATTTCTAAGAGCTCTTTCCAGATCTATGCTAAAAATTCTATTTAGACTCTCTGTGTTTTTGAGATAATTTCCATTCATTTCTTCTCTGTAGACTCCAACTCCTTGTAATTTACTTTTTTTTTTTTTTTTTTTTTTTTTTTTTTTTTTTTGCGGTACGCGGGCCTGTCACTGTTGTGGCCTCTCCCGTTGCGGAGCACAGGCTCCTGATGCGCAGGCTCAGCGGCCATGGCTCACGGGCCCAGCTGCTCCGCGGCACGCGGGATCCTCCCGGACCGGGGCATGAACCCGCGCCCCCTGCATCGGCAGGCGGACCCCCAACCACTGCGCCACCAGTGAAGCCCTAATTTACATACTTTTATTGTAGAATATTACTCTGAGATTATTGTGGTTGTGTTCAAGGAATGAGAGGCTATGAAATGGTTTTCCCTTTCACCATCCAGGAAGAGTAAAGAAGGCATTTAGCATGTTTCCGTCGTTGATTATGGGTACTTCTATTTTTTCTTCTTTCTGCAGTCCTCCAATATGTAGTCTTTGACACATTACATGCCTGAAATAGCACCGTTATTTCTCTCTACTGATTTCTAGAGAAAGCTAGAGTATTGGAGGATACATGAGTAAACTAAAAAAGGTTCAAGATTCTAAATAAAAATAACTGCTTCAAGTTCACCAGCCGACCTTTCTCTAGCTACATCTGAAAAGCTCCCTCTGATATTTTTGTAAGTCTGATTCCTGACTTAACTGGAAGAGCTATTGCGCTTATCAGGCTCTTAATTCAAAAATATAGCTTATTTAGGCTATCTCTTTTTAGTGTATAAAGCTAGAATTTTAAAAAGATATGTAACATGAACAAAATTTTGCAAAGTCTTAAAGTACTTTTTCTTTTCACTGTGGTAGAATGAGGTACCCCTACCTTATTCTGCCCTAGGCAGGTCCCAGATGGCAGATCCTCCCATATAGAGCTCCACTATTAGGTAGAGTTTAGGAGAAATGAAATCTCTCCTCTGAAGATCATACTTCTGGGTTCATGACCTTTTGCAATTTTCCTTCCTCTTCTGTTCACTTTATTCCAGAACAAACCTTCGGTCCAAAAGACCTGCTAATCTTTACTAGTGCGTGTGAGGCTATTTTGAGATATTAGCTTCATATAATTAAAGAAAATTCCAGACGTGGTCTCATGGTACACAATTACCTTAGCACAGGTTTAAAGAATTAGACTTAAACCTTGGGACCATCTTAATCGTAGCTCTAGCCAGAATCTAAACCCCCTGCTTCAAACCCTTCATACCTACAGACACGGGCTTTGACCTAAGTCTCTTCCTTTTTTTATATAAATTTATTTATTTTATTTATTTAATTTTGGCTGCGTTGGATCTTTGTTGCTGTGCACGGGCTTTCTCTAGTTGTGGCGAGCGGGGTTTACTGTTTGTTGCGGTGTGCGGGCTTTTCATTGCGATGGCTTCTCTTGTTGCGGAGCACGGGCTCTAGGTGCTCGGGCTTCAGTAGTTGTGGCACGTGGTCTCAGTAGTTGTGGCTCGCGGGCTCTAGAGCACAGGATCAGTAGCTGTGGCGCATGGGCTTAGCTGCTTCGCGGCATGTAGGATCTTCCTGGACCAGGATTCGAACCTGTGTCCCTGTATTGTCAGGCTGACTCTTAACCACTGCGCCACCAGGGAAGCCCCTCTTCCTTTTAGTTTTAAGTAGAAGTAAAACCTCTGATGACCAACTGAATTACCAAGTTGGCTTGTGTCTCCTAAATATCGCCCTTTGGAAACCTTGACCGGTTTGTCCTAATCTCCTTTTAGCTGAGCCTCCACACCAATATGCAACTCTGTTATTCTGCTTGCTTTCCTTACCTGTTCTTTGTATAATTCTTCCCATCCTTGATCTTTCCTAAAGCTGTTAACTCAAAGTGTATTGTCTTAGATTTCCCTCTAAGCCCTTAAACTTTGTATGTCACAGACTTTTAAACTCAGGTCCCAATTTTGTTTATTTTTTTAAAAGATTTTTTTGATGTGGACCATTTTTAAAGTCTTTACTGAATTTGTTACAATATTGCCTCTGTTTTATGATTTGGTTTTTTGGCTGCGAGGCATGTGGGATCAGAGCTCCCCCGACCAGGGATGGAACCCGCACCACCCCACATTGGAAGGCAAAGTCTTAACCACTGGACTGGCAGGGAAGTCCCTCAGGACCCAGTTTTAACCTGCAGATTGTACAACCCTTCACTCTTGAAGAGATATGTGAATTTTGTCAACTTCAAATGGTCCACTCTGAATCTCTTACTATGTGGTACTAAAACTGGAAATACATAAGTTATTTATACCCAAATCCACAAATGTGTTTGCTACTTCCTGTTGAAAGTTTTCCAAATTCAGACTTTTTAGAATACTGTGAAATACACCTCATCTTCCCTTTATTGTCACCTCAATCAAGTGGTGTCTAGTTTACTGCACTTGGGGGTGTTAGGCAGCACAAACAAATGTCTTTAGCTTCACTCTGTCTTAGATGGTAGTAATATGGAGAAATGTATAAAATGACAATCTGTAAAGAAATGTATAAAATGAAAATGATATCAAGAGTGAATTTTTTTAAAAAACTAAAATCATTAATACTGTCACGTTGATCTCACCAGGTCTCTATGAAAATAGATATTTGATACATTTGAGGTGTTGCTGGAATCTACATTGATTACTGTACACTAGGTTTCTAAAGTAGTTGTGGCAGTGTTTTAGCCACAAAACTTATTTCATTAAAAATGAATACAAGTTGACATCTGTGAGCGCTATCTCACACTTGAGTAAAAATAAAGTCAGCTGCTGCCTGGCTGCAGCAGAACTTTTATTTGACACTTTCAAATACTTGGCTTAAAATGAAGTAGTGTGCTGGCCAACAAAAAGCAAAAGAGCGTGGAAAGCAGCGGGGTGATGAAATTGGCTAAGAGCAAGACATTTGCAGTCCAACTGTTTTATTTTATAGTCTAGGACTATAAAAGCAACAAACTGTAAAACTATACTAAACCATTTACCACTGAATTCTATAATACATGCTTCTACAGTGTGTCATAATCTATCCTTTTCCTAAGAAAAAAAAATTTGTCAGCTTTATATTTCAGTCAAAGAACCCACAATGCCAATTTAACAGTAATCTATTTAGTGGGCTTAATACATTTTTACTATTCAGATTTCCATCACCCTCTTAATACTGATCTTTCTACAATTATCTTAACATCTACACTTGATGTCTCCATTTTTTCAAATTTGATTCACTTTCTTTGGTAGGTGTAGGGGAGCTGGGGTGAGGCTTTATGTTTCTCTGCATCGTCTCTCTCTCTCACTTTCCATTTCTGCTTCCTTTGTCTTCTTGATCTATGCCATTTCACTTTCTACACAGGCATTCCCTTTTCCATAACCCACCACCCTCTTTTGGAAAGCATCTCTCCAATTCTTCTGCTCCCATAAGAAGCTGACTCAAAGCTGAGTGGGGAGCAGAATTTACTGATGGTACAGAGCAAAAGATAGAGGATTATACTGCAGAGCAATATGGAAAATAAATTATAAATAAATGTTAGAACAAACTCAGCATGTGGGATATTTTAAATGACAACCCAGTTTCTTCGATAAGACAATAGCATGAGAAACAAAGAAAAAGAGAAGGAAGAAGGTCTTCTCTAGATTAAAAAAACTCAAGAGTCAAATTATTCAAATGCAATGTTTGAGACAACCAAGGACATTTTAATATGAACTGGATATTTGACAGTATCAAAATGATATCCAAGAATTATTATTAATTTTGTTAGGTGTGAAAATCGCAGTTATTTTTAAAAGTTACTAAGTTTTATAAAAAAACATATTTTTAGAAATGCATCTTGAAGTATATGGAAGTGAAATGACAGCATTTCTGAGATTTGTTTTCAAATATTCAGCAAAGAGAGAAAACAGATTAAGTGAGCGTGGGGCAAACTTGATAACCGTCAAATCTTTATGGATATGGGGGCTTTGTTGTGCTATTCTCTTTTGTATGTGTTTAAATTTCATACAACTTTCTAATTTAAAAATAAAAAATAACATATTCCTGTTCTTAGAACTTCTCATTAATCCTGAATCTTAGAAATTTTCACTGGCGTTTCTTCTCCATTTAAGAACTAGCCCAACATATTTTTGGGTTGCCTTGATTTCTCCCTAGAATCTAGCTCTTAATCTCTTGCCTACATCCAAACCTCAAATGTACATTTATTTCCCACCCAGGGCAATGTGGAGTATCCTGGGTTAATATGGCTATACTCAGAGAACCTGATATCCATAAACAAAATTGTCCATCCAGGTGTTTTCCTATTTGTCCTGTAACATCATTGATTTCCCTTTTCTCTCTCTCATCATTCGCCCTTTAAAAATACTTTTAAAACACCTATATTGGAGCATTAAAATGATGTGTTATCATGCCGCGGAGCAGCTAGGCCCGTGAGCCATGGCCACTAAGCCTGTGCATCCAGCGCCTGTGCTCTGCAACGGGAGAGGCCACGACAGTGAGAGGCCCGCGTATTGCAAAAAAAAAAAAGATGTGTTATTATTTTACTTGTCTGTTTTCTCCCAGTAAAGTATAACCTCCTTGAAGACAGCTACCGTGGTGGTTAATTTTATGTGTCAACTTGACTGGGCCACCTGGTGACCAATTATTTGGTCAAACATTATTCTGAGTGTTTCTGTGTGGGTGTTTTTGAATGAGATTAACATTAAATCAGTAGACTGGGCAAAACAGATTGTCTTCCATGATGTGGGTGCGCTTCATTCAATCAGTTGAAGGCCAGAATAGAACAAAAATGCTGACCCTCCCTTAAGTCAGAGAGAATTCCTGCCTTCAAACTGGGACATCTGCTTTTTCCTGCCTCTAGACTCAAACTGGAACATTGGCTCTTACTGGGTCTCAAGCCTGCTAACCACTGGACTCGAAATACACTTGGGTCTCTAGCTTGCTGACTCACCCTGAAGATCTTGGGATTTCTCAGCCTCCGTGATCACATGAGCCAATTCCTTATAATAAATCTTTATGCACACACACACCCCCCCTATTGGTTCTGTTCCTCTGGAGGATTCTGACTAATATAGAGACCATATTTTATGTATTTCTAAAGAACCCAGAACTGGTACAGTGCCTAACAGAGAGATGTTTCTTTTAAAGGTTTGCTGAATGAATTGGTATTTCATTTTTTTTAAACTTCTTTTTTTTTTTTTTAATAGGAGATGGAGCAATCTGCTCTCTCTCTCTCTCTCTTTTTAAATTAGTTAGTTTATTTGTTTAATTTTGGCTGTGTTGGGTCTTCGTTGCTGCGTGTGGGCTTCCTCTAGTTGCAGCGAGCAGGGGCTACTCTTTGTTGCGGTGCGCGGGCTTCCCATCGCAGTGGCTTCTCTTGTTGCGGAGCACGGGCTGTAGGCGCACGGGCTTCAGTAGTTGTGGCTCGTGGGCTCTAGTGGCACACGGGCTTAGTTGCTCCACAGCATGTGGGATCTTCCCGGATCAGGGCTCGAACCCGTGTCCCCTGCATTGGCAGGAGGATTCTTAACCAATGCGCCACCAGGGAAGTCCCTGAACTGGTATTTTAATACAGTGTTTTTATTACCTCCTGAGTGTAAGACTTAGATTTGATTATTTATTTGTTTACTTATTTTTTAAAAAAGGAAAAGTTGGGCCCTACATTGGAATGAGAAAATGTGAATTCCTTGCTTTTTAAAAAATGCAACTAAAAAGTTAATCAACTAAAAAAAAGAAGGAAACTACTGAAGTAGACCAAAATTCAAACAGTTTCCATATTTCACTGATCCATTCTTTAAATTTTGTCACATCCATTTTTTATCAAACTGGGTCTGAATTTTCTCATCATGGACCATGAATCTGGCTCCTTCTCACGTGTCTCCCTGGCCTTTCATCCCTCTCATCTTTCTCAGTAGCAGTTTCCTAATAAACTGCTTTTATCTTATCCTAAGATTTTCAGCAGGTCTCCACTATCTACATCCTTTATTCTGGTATTCAAAGTTGCTCACAAACTGATTCCAACCTACCTTTTCAGGCTTGTCTGTCATTAAACTTTCAATCAAATCCTCTGCCCTTCCCCTTTGACACACTGAACTAAATTTACTCCAGTTCTTAGAATGCCTTCCCCCTTACTCTTATCCACTCCAAATTCTGGAATTAGAAAACTTTGGTTCTAGTCTTTTCCAATACCGCCATGTTGTGTGAAATGGGGCAATTGTCAAATAACTTCTCTGGAACTCAGTTTCCTTATCTGCATGAAAATGAGATAAGACAAGAGGATCCTTCGTTCTTTCACAATTAAAAAAAAAGTTACGGTTTCTTCACCTTTCAGGACAGCTGTGTCATTTTTTGAACACAGAACAAACAGTTCTTGAGTATCACTTATGAGCAATGAACGCCTGCTCCATGAAGCCAACCAGAACAGCCCTACCCCACCCCTAACAGCTTGACTTGCTGACTCCCATGTACTTACTGTCTATGTCATTCATTTGACATATATTATTTTTACACCGTATCTTAAATATAGTATTAGCTCCTTAATAGCAAGAACTTACACTTCTGCATATCCTTGACAGATTAAGTTCTCAAACTTTGAAGAGTATAACCTGAGAAACTTGTTAAAATGCTGATTCCCAAGCCTCCCATCCACCTCTTTCCAATTCTGATTCAGTAATTGATAATCTACATTGTAATAAACACCACCCCACCCCATCCAATGATTCTGATTCAGGTGGTCCAGGGAGCACACTTAGAAAACAACTCAAAGTTGTTTTCTGTTGTATATAGCACATCCTCTTGCTTGCACTTGGGCTCAAAAAATTTTTTTTTTGAAAGTCTTTTAATTCAGAAGGAGAGGTATACTTGCACTGACACAGATCTAAACTAGAAAATGGCTCAGGAGGAAGGGGAAATTCTAAAATTTTCTGCCCATGTTATCAATAATATTATCCAAGAGGAAAGAAAAGGAGAAAATGCATAGGAAACAAAAGAGACTGCACAAGGTGCTGCCTGATGGATCAGCTACAAATAAAAAAGACATCAGCTGAAACCCTCAACAATGGTGAAGGAAAGGCTGTCAGGATGAGCTGATACTTCTCAAGCAGCTGTTTAGCTAAGTCCAGAGAAAGAGTTCGGATCCCTGCTCAGCTGCAGATGGAGACAGACAGCAAAATCTTCAAAATTTCATTTTGTGTTCCTACTTTGCCCCAAGCAAACTTAAATAAGAAAAAACAAAACAAACCTCACAGAGGGGTGGGGTGGGATGGTGGGGGTTAAAGAAAAAGAAGGAATGGTAACTTTGAGGGGATTCATATCTCGGATCATAGAGTCACTTATAGATTGAGGGTGTATTGTCAATCATCTTTGAGGAAATATTTAAAATAAGAGAAGTCTAAAGAATTTGAAAATGAGATATATCCCAATTTTGAGAGAAGGAAGAAAGTGGGTTCTGAAAATTACAGACTTGAGCTCTTTCATGATTTTAAAACAGATTATTAAAAAGCTTGTCAGCTCTTAGCGATGGAAGAGATGAAAACTTTGAGGTAGTTTAGGTATGCCAAGGACATGAACGTCAAGCTCCTTGTTTTCTTTTATGATAGATGGGGAGATGCTATAGAAGTTACAACTAATGATTTCAGCAAGGCATTTGACAAACTAACGATATTCTTATGAATAAGATTTTTTTTTAAGTTCTTCTATTAGGTCAATTCAGAGTTAGTTGACTAATTTTTTTCAGACGTGATTAACGGAGTGAAGCCTCTGGGGCTTTCTTGGTGATTTTCATTAATTCAACAAATATTTATTGAACATTTCACCATGTGCCAGGAACTGCTGTTGGTAGTGGGAAGCCAATGGTGAATAAATCAAAGTCCCTCATCTCAAGGGACTTGGTAGAGGGAGACAGATAATAGACAAGTAAACGATTATATTCTGTGTCAGGTACTGGTGAGAAAAAGAAAAAAATAAAAAGGCTAAAGGGAAAAAAGAGTAAGGAGAGATTTCTTCTAAAGGCTGTTTAGAGAGGCTGATAGGATATGGTTATAACAGATCTTTAGTTCAGAGACCAGAACAGATGTAATGAGCTGTTCAGTTATCAGGGGAAGAATATTCCAGGTAGCAGGACAGCAAGTATATGAGCCCTGAGATGGAAGCATGCTTGGCCAAGAGGCCCTCTGATAGGTGGAATGACGGTCCCCCAAAGATGTCATGTGATTAATTCCCAGAACCTGTGAATCTGCTATATTATATTAAGGCAAAGGGACTTTGCAGATAGAATTAAAGTTCCAGACCTTAAAATAGATTATCCTGGATTATCCAGGTGGGTCCCATCTAATCACATGAGTCCTTAAGGCAGAGAACTTTCTCTGGCAGCAAGAGAGATTTGGCAGAAAAGGAAATCAGAGAAATTCCAAGTGTGAGAATAATGCCACACACTGTTGCTGGCTCTGAGATGTGCAGTCCCCTGAGCAAGGACCAGAGAGAGGCCTTAGCTGACAGCCAGAGAGGAAACAGGGACCTCAGTCCTATAAACATGAAGCATTAGGTTCTGCTAACAACCAGAAAAAACAGCTAAACCAAAGGAACTTCTGACCAGCAGAATTATGAAATAATAAATCTGTATTGCTTTAGCTGCTAAATTTGTGGCAATTTGTGGCCTTTTGTTATGGCAGCAATAGAATACTAATAGACCATGACAATGGATTGAAATGAGGGGGGAGTGTAATAGGAGATGAAAGGGTGGATTGGAAGAAGGTGAACAAGGGGGGGCAGCTCCTATGGGGTCTTGCAGACCATTGTAAGGCCTTTATCTTTTACTGTGGGTGAAATGGGGAGTCAGTGGGGGATTGGGGCAGGCAAAACATAATCAAACTTACGTTGTAAAAGGATCATTTTGAACTACCCTGTATAAGAATCCAGTTAGATGGATGTTGCAATAGTTCACACAACTGTATAAACTTGGGGAAATTGTAAGAGAGAGAGGATGTCAGGTTCTGGGTACATTAGGCTGAACTATATAAAACTGCCCTTTGAGTGGGTCAAAAAAGAGTAGAAAATCAAAGGATGAGTCAAGAGGATTTGCTCATAGATGGCCTATGGCATGCTTGGGAGAGAGGAGTCATTGTTGATCCCCAAACCATCTTGAGCCAAGGGTAGAAGAGTGGTACTGAGATAACAAACAATGCAGGAGGAGCAAGTCTAGAGGAAGATTGGGGACCAGGGGCAGAGAAGGGTTCATCTTGGGACTTATTATGTACGAAATGCCAATCAGAATCCAAGTGGAGATGTTCATTAAGCTGTTAGATACACAAGTCTAGAGTTCAGAGGATTGTCTGGAACTGGAACTATTAATTAGGGACTCTCACATCAACGGTGTTCAAAGCCTTAAGATGATGAGTTCAAATACCATGGAAAAGAGTGTAAAGAGAGAAGAATAGTACCTCCCGGCTTACCCCTTTCTGAAAATCTCTCCTAGATCGTATTTTTTTTCTCTGATTTGTAAACACAAATAAATGAACAATCCCACAAACCAAAATATTTTAAAAATATTTAGTTATGTATTTAATGAATTACCTGCCTTAAAAATAATAAAATTGGAGACTTCTCTGGTGGTGCAGTGGTTAAGGATCCACCTGACAATGCAGGGGACATAGCTAGCTTATTACTCTCACCAACTTTCCTTCTGGGAAAAAAAAAAATAAGTATTCGTGAGCACTTTAGGCTAGTATAAAAACATTAAAACACTTAAAAAAAACCCCAACTCTGTCATAAATCTTTCTCTCTGTATCATGACTCTTTCATTCTCTGTCTTATTCTTTCTCTCAGAGATAAAGTTTTTATTTATTTATGTATGTTATGTATGTTACATAAATATCTATCTATATGTATTACAAATATACATCTAAATATATATCTGTATATATACATATATGTCGTATATATATATATATATATGTAACATTTTGTATCACAAAGAGTTGATGAAATCTTCCTACAAGATAGAAAAATTCCTGACCTGCTGCAATTATCTAAAGTACCTAAAATACTCCTATAAACACAATTACAAAATATTTTCTCCAACTACATCACAAAATATTAATGTACTAACTTTAGTTCCATGTTTTGAGCCTCTCCTGGGCTGGGTGTGGGTTGGGAATATGCTCTTTATGGTAACATCTATTGGATCATCTGCTGACAAAGCAGATTTTTTAAAGCTTACCCATAATCGCCCTAATTAAGCCATCAAGTGTCAGGACTTGCTGTGTGAATTTGATTAACTCTAGCCATCTCTGTGGTGCAACTGATGTTGCCGCATCAAGGGACTGACTGCCTTGGGAGCAATTTCCTTATGCGTATGGCATCTCCCCCTCCACCTTCCTGTACTGAAAAAGTATTAAGGAAGGTTTGCAATGCTGCCCTCCAAGTCTGTGAAACTTCCTTTTAGCTGGGAGCCCAATCACATCCAAAACCTTTTTTATGCCTACATTACTATTGCCTTTATACCTTTCCGTGGCACTTAATTTATCAATATAGTACAACTTGTAATATGTAAGGTAGATTGTTCACGTCTCTAACTCCCACTAGATTGTGAGCAACTTATTTGTTCATCTTTTGATCCTCCCTAATGGACATACTGTCCCCAATACTCTAGCACAAATATTTAATATTAAGCAGAAGAAGCCACCTGAAGACCAACATCCAATCTTCCCTCCCCCACCCCATCCCCAACCATCCCCATCACCACACAACTGACTGAAAAGAGCAAAGAAAAATAAAAACAAAGGGAGTTGTTTTCTTATTGAAAGCATGCTTTACAGTGTTCACTAAGGGATCTTTTTAAACCTACTTATCACATGCCTTTGAGGAAATACTATTGAATGAAGGTCATTGTGATGGTTAATCTTATGTGTCAACTTGGTTAGACTATGGTGCCCAGTTGTTTGGTCAACCACTAGTCTAGATGATGCTGTGATTGGTATTTTGTAGACGTGATTAACATTTACAATCAATGAACTTTAAACGAGGAGATTACCCTCAATAATGTAGGTGGGCTTCAACAAGTTGAAGGCCTTCAGAGCAAAAAATGAGGTTTTCCACAGTGGAAGGAATACCATTCCTTCCTCAACACCTTAACATAAAAATCACCCCTATGGATTCTGGACTCAAGACTACAACTTTAACTCTTGTGTTTCCAGCCTGCCCCCTGCCCTACAAATTTCAGACTTGCCAGCTTCCACAATTGAATGAGCCAATACCTTAAAATAAATCTCTGTATCCATATATGTATCCAGAGAGCTCTAACACAGTTGTGTTTCTAAGCAGTTCTTTTACAATATTTCTGAATGTTTTGCTAAATGAATATATCTATATTCTTACTTTTGTTATACTGAATAAGGGTAGGAGTTTATATACTAATTAATGGAAGTCTGTTTCTCTGTTGGTATGAAGAACAAGAGAGTATTGTCAAAGGAACCCAACAACAATGGCACCTCTTCTGGCAAGCATGGAAATCTTACACCAGAGGTTTCCAGTACGAAGTTCTATTTGAGTCCAGAGTGTACAGCCTACCTAAGTACTATAACGTATACATTTGCCTAAGCTAGTTCATATGAATTGACAAATCCTAACCAATTTCCAATAAAGAAACTGAGAAGTTTAATGAAAACATTTTCTTCCAAAAAAGATGGGCTATAGTTGGGGGGGGGCAGGGAGGAGGGTTTTAAGAGTTAATGCAACTCAATATAAGAGGTTGGTTTGCCCAGTTTCCATTGCTTCATTCATCAGGAGAGTTTCTGCTGCGACTCTTGGAAGTCAGTTTTATTGCATGATGTAATGGAGAAAATAATGAAGATTACAAATTTTCTTTATGCTTATGTTTTTTTAAACCACTGCCAGTTTGTGGATATTGAAGAAGTCAAAGCAAAGAAAGTATTATAGATTTAGTTTGTTTTAATTTATCCAGGTGGTTAGGTCCTGGAAATTTTTGAAGAAATATATTGAAGTGTTTTTAGAATTAAAAAGTCTTAAATCCCACTTGGTAGACCTCCAAAGGCCCCCAAAGGCTGCACACTTTCCCCTGATGTTACATAACAGAACTCTCTCTGTCCACTATAAAAGTGGATGGTTTTGTATTCAGATTCAAACTTGACACATGTGGATTGAGAAGGTGTTGCCTGACACTGTTCTGTTTTCAATGCTGAACTTCTCTGAGCTCAAAAGGAATAACAGATTTGAAAGAGTTACACTCATTTAGTGAAAAAATAAGTCCTGATTTTGGAAGCTAGTCATAGATTTTGGTGATTGTTGAGTCGTGGTCTCTGTGACTTTGTGATACAACCACAGGATGTATGGGATTATAGAGGCCCTGCCCTATTTAGGTGGCTCATTTTCCAAAGAAACAGCCTGTGCTAAAAGCAAACTACATCTATTAACACACGATCTTAGTGAACATTTAGAGTTAACTGAGAAAAGAAAGAAACTGTCAAAGGAAAAATCCATATTAATGGGTAATTGTTTGTATCAGCTCTGCTCCCCTTTTCCAGCCTCCTAAAGAGGAGGGTCCTGACTTGAGACCAATTCTTTTGGGCTTGTGTGATTCTGAATTAGGAGGAAAGAGAGCTGGGGGGAAAGATCTAAAGCACGCAGCCAGGACTGGAGAAGAGTAGGGCGTTTTGAAAGACAGGCACACAAGCAGCTACCTTGTGTGAGAACAGTGGGTGAGAGAGAAAAGAGAAGTGTTTAAGATCCCTTGTTTGTTATTTACCTGCTTCGAAGTGCCTAGGCTATAAGAATTTTTTGTATTTTGAAATTAGGTTTCAGGTACTTGCCTGTGTGTTTTGAGTACAGTAGTGCTCTAAGTAAGACTGGGCCATGCGGGTCACAGATTTATAAACATCACACAAAATACTAATCTTGAGCTTTAGAAATTTCTGGACAAATTCTGAGTAGTGTTTGTCACTGCCTAGCTATTTTTGTTTTTTTGCGGTACACGGGCCTCTCACTGTTGGGGCCTCTCCCATTGCGGAGCACAGGCTCCGGACGCGCAGGCTCAGAGGCCATGGCTCACGGGCGCAGCCGCTCCGCGGCATGTGGGATCTTCCCGGACCGGGGCACGAACCCGCGTCCCCTGCATCGACAGGCGGACCCTCAACCACTGCGCCACCAGGGAAGCCCTGCCTAGCTATTTTATGAAATTGTAGAGAGAAAAGCCTTCATCAGTAAAATAACCTCAATCAGATTGTTATGAGATTAGAATGAAAACACCTTCATATCTCCTAGAATAGACTAGGGTGTGAATATAAGTATCCTCCTTAAATTGACCAGTGAGTAGCTCTGGGTAGAACAGTATACTTTTTTTTTTTTTAAATACAAATAAAGTTTATTGTACTGGTTTGGGAATTGCATATTTTTTACTGCTAAAAGCATTAACGTTTTGAATTGCAAATAGGCTATACTCACCATCAGTAACACAAATTTTAAATATTCATAGAACTGAGCTGAAAACATGCTGCCAGGCATAGCAGGCAGTGAAATATCTGGTCAACGTATAACTTGAACAATCATTTCTTGAGTAATTTACAATATGTTTTGGCTAGAAACAGTGAAAGCTGGCTCTCTTTTAATTAAAAAAAAGTAGAAATATCTTGTCTTTTTCTGGCCTGTTTAATGTATTAAAGTGCTTTCACAAAACTAATACCGTGGCGCCAGTTCAATACAAAAGGTTGGAAAGATGTTCCTCTTTTTTTTCATTAAGTTAACGTACCTTTTCCACATTTGTTCAAGATTAAGCTTTGTATCTGGAAGTCCTTGACTAGAAGTGGCTGGGAAATAGAAAGCTTGGACTCTGAAGGTTTCATTCAGCCAACATCCCTGCAGCCCCTCCTTTGTGCAAGACACTGTACTCAGTGCCAAGCTGGGACACAAGGGTCAACAGGAGGCAGTCCCTGCTCTGAGGGAGCCACCAGCCCGGCCAGGGAGGGGCCCAACTAGGACTTCGAAACAAACTGAAAGATCACAAGGCAGCTGCACAGCTGACGTGCCCGTAACTATCACAGCAAGGAAGAGCATCAGTCCACAAAGGCAAAGTCCGCCTTCCGTCTGATCTGTGTAGACCCCCACGCCCCCCAACCCGCCCCCGAAGCCCCAGGTCTAGAGAACTGGACCTCTACAGAGCAGGGTCTAGTATTCGCCCTCCCGGCCGGAGGGTGTCAGGGCGCAGGGCGACAAGAAGAAACGAGAGGGGGAAGCAGAGGCCTAGGCAGCAGAGGGGAAGTGGCCCACGCGACCCCCGAAGACGCTGCAGCAGGTAGGGCGGGCTGGCGAGGGTCCGCTCGGCTCTCAGCGCCGTTCCTTCCCGAGGAGGGAAGCCCGCGGTGCTGCGGCCCTCGCCGTCTGACCTGAAGCTCCGCTGGCGCGTCGCAAGACTGAAGGCGCTTCGAGGCTCGCACAGCGAGGCCGGAGCCTTGGGGGCGGGACGTCGACGAAGCCCTGCCTCTGGCTCCTCCCCCCCCAGGAGCGCGAGCCGGTCCCGCGCGGCGCCATCCCTTTCCCGGGTCATCGCCCCTCCCCTCTTCCGGGCCGCGAGCCCCCCGCGCGCCGCTTCAGAGCCGCGTTCGCTCGCTCGCTCGCTCGCTCGCGCGCGCCCACCAGCCCGCCCTCTCAGCGCGCGCTCGGCCGCCCGACGACGCGGGAGCCGCACGCGCCAGACTAGGCTCGCCGCGCTCACTGCCGCCGAGCGCCGGCCAGCTGAGGCGGCGCCCTCGGTTCCCGGCCAGGAGGGAATCTGTGGCCCCAGAGCGGAGGCGGCGGCGGTGAGGATACCGGGCCGGGAGGAGGCGGACATGGCGGGGCTGAGGGCTTCGGGAGGAGGGTGGTCCGGGCGCCTTTGCGGCCACGTCGAAGGCTCGCGGGCGGGCAGCGCGCGGGGGAACCAGGAGGAGTGCGGGGTCGAACCTGCTTGCATCGGCTCTGGCCCAGCGCGAAGGAAGGGCTGGGGACGGAGGGGGGCGGCCCGCGAGCGTTTCCGCGGGACCCTCAGCGGCATCGCGACGGAGGAGACGCCGCCTCGAGGCTCCTGCCACGTTTTCACCGCGCGTTACCTTCTGCTCGCGGTGGGCGACAGCCCTGCGCCTGCCCACGCCCCCTCCCCCTCCGCGTCTGTGGGTTTTCTGGAGCCGGGGATCCGGCTCGCTGTCTGGGTGGGCGGGGGGGAGTCGCGCCTGAGGGGAGCCCGGTCCTTGAACCCGGAGCTGCCGGAGGCTGGAGCCTTCCCGGGGGCTGCGGACCCTGCGAGGCTGTTCGCGGGAGGAAGGGAAGGGGGCTCGGGGCGCTGCGCCCTTAACTCAGGAAAACCCGCGATTGCAGAAGTTGGACGCGCGTGCAGGCCGTTCTTCCAAGAGTGGGTGGGGACGTTTGGTGCCTACTCACCCGGCGCTCTTCAAACCCAAGCGCGAGTGCCGAGCAGCAGGCTTGGAGGGCTTACAAAGCCCAACTCCCGGCCCCGTGGGAATCCTGTCGCTCGGGGTCCAGAGCCCGCTTTGTGTTCCCGCGGAGCCTGGTCGAGGGCTCGTCACCCCCCGCGGCCGGGACCTCCCCCCGCCACCCCCCCTTCCTCAACCTTGGGAACGTCTGTCGGGAGAAATACTTGTTTCTAGAAACGGCCGCGATGAAGCTCTTCGTTACAAGAGAGGGAAAAGTACAAAGTTATGAACTCCTGGAAGGCAGGACTGCGTTTTCCTTTGGGTTCTCTCCCCGCCGCCGTGAGCAGAGGACCCTGTGGAACAAAGTAGAACTTGAGGGGCAGCCGCCTCGGTGACTACGTCCGAGGATGACGTCACCGTGCGATGTTTAAAATGGGAGCTTTTCGCTCCGAGTGTGGGTGGAGGAATTGCGGCGACTTACTCGGGGCGCCTAAGGGCTTCTTGGCCCTGCTGGCTTCTGGTTTCTCTCTCCCTGACCTCATAATTCTCCCCTCTAGGGCTGCCCTTTTGGTACTCCTAGAATACTGACCGGTGGAGGTGGGTTAAATTCTCAGCTCTTCCAGGCATCATTCCCTCAAACTGAAAAAAAAAAAAAGTAATTCCATATGACTCATCTTGTGTTACAACCCAAAGCCACCACTAAGTGGTTCTTTTCCTTCCTTTCTTCCTTTTATTTTTTGATATGAAACAAAGAAGAAAAAATAAAAGGAAAACAAAACTCAGATATGTGGAACATAGTTGGCCAATTTAATGAATAAGGAGAATGAGCTAGTTAGGGATTGAGTACCTTTCTAGTTTTCTTTGGTGGGGTGGAGGCTAATGGAGTTCCATCAGCAAGTTTCATCCCAAACCATGTATTAAATTGCAGTGGGTTTTCTTTTCCATCATAAGGTGGTGGAGTATAAATATAGCTTTATAAGTGGAAATGGCTGACTTTTTTTCAGGAGGAGGCTGCACAGCAGTTGTGGAGGGCTGGGATTGTGTGCAGCTGGCCATAGAAGGTAGACTTGGCATTCTAGGGTTTCCAGGAGGAAGGTCTGGGTGTCTTCCCATCTAGCATCAGGGTGGCCATGGCTGCCAGCACACCTCTCAAATAACATATAGAATTTATTTCACACTGAGGTCCCTTGTTTGAATTTGCACAAGGAGGAAAGGAATCTTATGAAGATGGACTTTAAGAGCAACTTTGAGAAAAGAAAAAGGAAGCTAACAGAATCAGCTGTATTTTTTAAATGTGAAAGAACACAAACTATAGGCTGGGTTGGTCAGTTTTTGCACTAAACATAACAGGGGCTGTATGTCTTTAATAATTGGCTCTGAAAAGGTGATGTTGCTTAATAAACGCAGCATCTGAATAACTCCAAGTTACTTACAGCAGCCAAATGAATGAGCTCATCAAGCAAAGAAAGAATATACATCGAAACAATCCCAGTACAAGGTTTTTGCCTTTATGCATTAATCAGTGATAAATCAGATCTGTCATTTAAAAAGAGTCCTTCTTGAGGCAGTTCCAATATGCAGCTGAATCTCCGATTATTTCTTTTAGATTTTCTGTGAATGACCCTGAATTTCCACTCTCTTAAATATGTTTTGATAGAGTTGGGGTTTTTTGGTCATATTTTTTAGGTAAATATATCTCTGTTCTTGAAAGAGTGCTTACAGAAGCTCGATAATGGATTTTTTTTCTTTGTGTATAACAGCTTTATTGAAATATAATTCACATACTATACGATTCACACATTTAAAATGTACAGGTCTTCAGTTTTAGTACATTCACAGAGTTGTACAACCATCAGCACAGTCAATTTTAGGACATTTTCATCACCTCAAAAGGAAATCTTATACTCACTGACATCACTCCTTCCCCCCCATCCTCCTACCCCTAGGCCACTAATCTACCTTCTGTTTATATAGATTTGCTTATTCTGGACATTTCATATAATTGGTGTCATACAGTATTTGGTCTTTTGGCTTCTTTCCCTTCGCATAATGTATTCAAGTTTCATACATGTTGTAGCACATATCAGTATGTCATTTCTTTTTGTTGCTGAATAATATACCACACTTTATTTGTCCATTTATCAGTTGATCAACATTTAGTTTATTTCTACTTTTTAGTTATTATGAATAATGTTTCTGTGGACATTTGTGTACAAGTTTTTGTGTGAACATATGGTTTCATTTCTCTTGGGTATAGAGCTAGGAGTAGAATTGCTGGGTCATATGGTAGCTATATATATGACCTTTTTAGGAACTGCCAAAGTAGTGACTACAATACTGGATTTTAAAGTGGACTTTTTTATGTTTTAAAATACAAGTTATTTTATAGAACTTTAAACTTGAATTATTGTAGCTAAATATTGACACATTTAAGTAAAAACTATATAATGGTATCATTGTAATGCTTCTCTTTGAGTGATATCTCTGATTTTATTTTAGCTAACAGGAGCAATTTGGTGTGCTCTCTTTACTGAACTCCTTTACAAAGCTAGGTGATAAGACTCTTGAACAGTATTTTATAATAAGGTCTTTATGGCATAAATTAGTGACTGTTCCCTACTCCAGATATGAACCAGTGAAACAAGATAAAATTAGGAGGAGGAAGGGGTGCTGCTGTAAAGGAGGGATATTTTGCAGAGCTTTATCTTCAAGTTTTGATGTTTTGGTTTTTTGAGAAAAACTATTTTATCTTTGCAGGGAAAGATGAAGAACGAAATTGCTGCCGTAGTCTTCTTTTTCACAAGGCTAGTTCGAAAACATGATAAGTTGAAAAAAGAAGCAGTCGAGAGGTTTGCTGAGAAATTGACTCTAATACTTCAAGAAAAATATAAAAATCACTGGTATCCGGAAAAACCATCAAAAGGACAGGCCTACAGGTAAAGGAATAGCTTGGACAGTTAGATTGGACTAAATGAAGAGGCTGATCAGCTCCTCAAATGAGTGCCAGGCCAGAGGAATGATGGGTGTGTCCAGTCCATGCCTTTCACAGTTTATCTGCAAAATACCCAGCTCAGGAGTGTGTCAGTTTTATTTTTTCCTTATTCACTTTAAAATACAAGTATTCGTTGTTCGAGTCCCACTGCCTGGACTTGGGGGGCCAATAGTATAGGCTCATGGGAGTTAGTCTTGTGGTCATAGTGTGGTTCCTGAGTGTTTTTCTTTAAGTATCACAGGTAGTTGAGGGCTTTCCCAATTGTAGAGAACCCCTAAAACTATCACTTAAAAGGGGGCATGGTAAGGGTTGAGGGAAATGAGTTCCTTGTATTTAAAAGTAAATTACATGTTACGTGTTAGAAGTTTTTTGGCAAATTAGAACTAAGGTTATTAGACACCTAACATGTTCTTGACACAGGAATAATTTCATTTGTACTGTGCATAATTCGTTGTAGTAGAAGCCATTGTAACCATTTTATAGATGAAGGTAACTTACCTATGATTCACATCTGGTAAGTTTAGCTCTGGGATTTGAATTCAGGTCTCACTGACCCTAAATTCTTATGAGCTTTCTGTATACCACAGTCCTCCCATAGCCTTGTCTCTGAGAGTGAAGGCAATTCTCACTCCCAGCTATCTTTTGTACTGTGGTTTATAAGTTACATTTACAGTTTAAAGAAGAGCAGCCTCCTGTAAAACATGTCCTGGCATGCTCACTCTTTAGTATTTATGTGACTACTTGGGAACCTGAGTTGAGAATATTCTGCTAAACTCAGCTGTTCAAACCATGCCCCATTAGTGGATGTGACCAAAAAAATAAAAGTGGAACAGTTGTGACTATCATGAATACAGAAATTCTTTTATTTATGCATATTGCTGTCCCCAAAGATTCCTCCACAAATCAGCCCTTCACAGTAAAAAGAACTTCCTTTCAGTCGCTGAGCTCTTGAAAGTGTAAGACTGTTCACGGAGTGTGCAAGGGAGGTGAAAATATGATTTGTTTAGTTCTCATTTGCTAAAAGCCAGGTGAGCATATGATCTGTTGAAAAGAAAAGAATCAAAGTAATTGATATATTTTCCTCTTCATTTCTATCCAAAGAGGTTTCCTAGTATATTGGAAAATGTGGTGAGTGAAAGTAGAAATGTGGATGTTCTATATAAAGCACTCAAGTTACTGTTTTTTATCCTCTCACTTGATTCTCTTAATTTTTTTCTGCACATCTTCATTTCTGATAGAGTGAACAGCTTTTGTGAATTAGAGCTGTTCAAGCTTTTTACACTGATGTAACTGACATTGGACTAAGGCTTTTGGAAGTGCCAAGCCACCATACTATTACTGAAAAAGGAGACACTATCAAGTAAATGCTTAAAGGTCAGACTGTACAATTTTATTTCCATTAATTCTGAAAACTTGAGGAAAAAAGTTATCCACAGGATTAAATTGGCATATAATCAGAAGTATCATTATTGAGTCATTTTGAAGCCGTCTTTGAAGTAGAAAACTATTAGAGTTAATTGTGGGTCGTTTCTTTTATAAAAATGAATAGACTATAGGATTAACCAGAGTTAGTAGACTCTTCAATCCGTAAAGTTCTTTTTCTTCTAAAGTTTTTATAAATTAGTATGTTTCTCTGCAGGGAGGTATGTTTCTCTTATACAAATAAGAGCAATTTGGTAACATTATCAAGATCTATAAAAATATTCACAGTCTTTGAAAAGTGAATCTCCTAAAATCTATTCTAGAAGCATAATCAGAAATGCAGACAAATATGTATGAATATGGATATTTCTTACACTTTATAATTGCAAAAAAATTGGAAAGCGCTACACTGTCAACATTAAGTAAACAATGGACTATTTTTATGCAGCTTTTAAAATCTTGTTTTTGAAGAGTGGTTAATGGGTAAATCGTTGCAGTATCTAGACTGAAAAAAATAGCATAAAAATATGTAAGGTATGCAAATTTTGTTGAAGCGAGTCTCTATTTAAGCATCTATATTTACATATATTTTTTTAAGCTTAGAGCCTACATGTCCCTCATTGTAGATAAAAAAAACAAACACATACATCTAAGATCTACCTTACGCTTAATTGCTTTTGATCCTGGTGCACGTGGGACTTTTGAATCAACCTACACAACATTAGAATCTGTAACATAGGACCATCTTATAGAAAGGAATAAAGAGTATCTTACATGGCTTAAAATATTTTTTTTTACTCTGAATTTGCTAAATTGTTAACGGTGATGTTACGATAAGTACAGGCATAATAGGGTTGTCTAATAAAGTGAACTTTGGCATCTCGTCTGGATCTGAGCTCTGGATTCATTACTTTCTAGCTGTGTAATTTTGGGCAAGTTACTCAAACTCTCTCTGCCTCCTTTCTTTTTTACAGTGGAGAAAATAGTATCTAACTCACAGGATCATTGTGAAAATTTAAAAAGTTAACATAGGCATACCTTATTTTATTGTGCTTTGCTTTATTGCGCATCACAGACATTGCGTTTTTTATAAACTGAAGGTTTGTGCAGCTGCATTAAGCAAGGCTGTCAGTGCCAGTTTTCCAACAGCAGTTGCTCACTTTGTGTCTCTGTGTCACATTTTGGTAATTCTTACAGTATTTCAAACTTTTTCATTATTATATTTGTTTTGGTGATCTGTGATCAGTGATCTTTGGTGTTACTGTTACAAAGACTTGCTGAAGGCTCAGATGGTTACCATTTTTTAGCAATAAAGTAGTTTTTAATTAAGCTATGTACATTGTTTTTTAGACATAATGCTATTGCACACTTAATAGACTACAGTGTACTGTAATACAACTTTTATATATACTGGGAAACCAAAAATTTGTGTGACTAGCTCTATTGAGATACTCGCTTTATTGCTGTGGTCTGGAACCAAACCTGCAATGTCTGAGGTATGCCTGTACATGCAGAGCGTTCAGAAGACTCTCTATTGCATGGTAAACCTTCAAAAAGAGTTATTATTATTATTTAGAAATACATATTAGCTGTTACCTAATGAGAACTTTTTTCACTGTTTTAAATGAAAGTTGAAATTAACTAATAATTAAACTTTAAAAAAATTTAAATAGTATATTCTGTTGATGTTACAGTATTGTATTTAGTGATATAATCAGTATTTGTCAATTAACTTATATTTTCCATATTTTTGGGGTCTGAAGAAGTAAAATGACTTAATCTAAATTCACCCAATAATACTAGTACTCAGGACTCGTACTAAAACCTGGGTTCTCTTGATTGATTTCTTAGTTGTAGGCAGTAAATACTTTCATTGTAGCTAACGTTTCTCTATCTAAGCAGAATACTTACTTTAACAGGTATTTTTGCATTCATACTGAGAACCATCTTTGAGCATTCTGATAGGTAGCTGTGAATGGTATTTCTTAGGTTAGAAAAATTGGAACAGATGGGAATTCCCTGGCAGTCCAGTGGTTAGGACTCTGTGCTTTCACTGCTGTGGGCATGGGTTAGATTCCTGGTTGGGGAACTAAGATCCCTGCAAGCCATGTGGTACGACCAAAAAAAAAAAAAAGGAACAGTCTTTAGTGGTTTAGAATTTTTTTCTCTCTTTCAATAACTTAAAAAAAAAAAAAAGGAAAACTCGAGTAACAGAGGTTAAGTGAAATAAGCCAATAACACTTTTGGATTTTTTTTCTAATTAATTTATTTGGCTGCATCGGGTCTTAGTTGTGGCATGCAGGATCTTCATTGTGGCATGCAGGATCTTCTGTTGTGGTGCGCGGGCTTCTCTCTCATCACTGCTTGCGGGCTCCAGAGTGCACCGGCTCAGTAGTTGCGGTGTGAGGTCTTAGTTCCCTGACCAGGGACCAAACCCGCGTCCCCTGCATTGGAAGACGGATTCTAAACCACTGAACTGCCAGGGAAGTCCCTGGATTATATTTTAATCTTAAGTACATGGTATGAATGGTTCTGTGTCCTTGACTGATTCGGTATTTAGAGAACAATTATAGGTAAGGCATAGGATACCCTTCTTAAGCAAGGTAACAACAGATCAAAACTTGTCACAAGAATTTCCAAATATTATTTGAACCATTGGTCGAGGTCTTTTGTGAGTTGGAGATTTTGTTATATAGGAATTTGACCTATTAAAACTTTTACTTCAAAGCTCTAAGTAATTTCTTGCAACTTTCATACTCCTTGCTCATTTAATGTACGTGTGAGATTGAGTAGTTTCTGTGTGAAATGAAGTAGAGCCAGTTCTATTGATTCCCCTGTGCTCACACAGACTCTTCTTTCCACCAGGCTGGGTAGTCTTGATGCTGCTGCCTCTTTGCCTTTAGTTCAGATTTATTATCTATTTAGGATAGATATTCCTGGGTTCTTTGCCAGGGTTCACTTTATTTTTTTAAATTCATGTTGGCAAAAACTAATAGATATAACAAAGTTTCTGATTTACATTTATTTAAAGCTATTAACATTACTCCACTTTGTTGTAGATGCATTCGTGTCAATAAGTTTCAGAGAGTTGATCCTGATGTCCTGAAAGCCTGTGAGAACAGCTGCATTTTGTACAGTGACCTGGGCTTGCCAAAGGAACTCACTCTATGGGTGGACCCATGTGAGGTGTGCTGTCGGTGAGTTCTTGAGTTTGGCAGCTTAATTGATTACCATGCTGGAACTGATTTTATGAAATTCTCTCAGGTACTGCCTACACATGTATTTTTATAGCCAGGAGCTGGTTGTTTGGCTTTCTCAGCTGTGAATTTTGTAAACTATTCTTCTTGGAACTCAAAAACTGACAGAGCAGGGTTTTTTTTTTTTAGAGCTTTACCAAGAACGCTATTGTAGAATTTAGACACCTAGACTCCCTATAGGTCAATTATATCTCCTTTCATTGGTGGTGCCCTTGTCTTTCCCCTCTTCAAATTAGGAAAGATGCTAATCCCAAATAATACTGGATATTAACTTTTGGTTGATTTCTGTTTCTGTTTGTTTCTACTCTTGCCTCCCTCCCCCTTTTTGGTTTTTAAGTGGCTGAGTGATATTTTCATGGTTTTATTTTCATAATGGAAATTATTTCTCATCTCCTAATGAGCAGAATTGTAAAAGGTGAGTGTTAGGTATGAAATCTAATTGAACTTCATTCTAAAAATACTCATTGTGGGCTTCCCTGGTGGTGCAGTGGTTAAGAATCGGCCTGCCAAGGCAGGGGACACGGGTTTGAGCCCTGGTCCAGGAAGATTCCACACGCTGTGGAGCAACTAAGCCCATGCGCCACAACTACTGAGCCTGTGCTCTAGAGTCTGCGAGCCACAACTACTGAGCCCAAGTGCTGCAACTACTGAAGCCCACGTGCCTAGAGCCCGTGCTCTGCAACAAGAGAAGCCACTGCAATGAGAAGCCCGTGGACCGCAACGAAGAGTAGCCCCCGCTCCCTGCAACTACAGAAAGCCCGCGCGCAGCAACAAAGACACAACACAGCCATAGATAAATAGATAAATAAATAAATAAAATAAAAATACTCATTTTGGACCAGGCATTCTTAGTTGAAAGGTTTTTAAAAAATGAAAGTGACATTCTTCTTTCAGGTAGTTCAGAGTGTAATAAGGGAGAAGAAAGAATAAGCAGATTACAACAGAGTGTGATTTGTGCTATAATAGAATTATGTACAAAATGCAGTAGTTGGTGGCACAAAGGAGAAAGTCACTGCCTCAGGAAAGACTATAGTCAGCCCTTGGTATTGGTGAGGGATTAGTTCCAGAACATGCCCCCGCCCCGGCCACATGCACACACACACACAGAGGCAATATCCTCGGATGCTCAAGTCCCTTATATAAAATAGTGTAGTATTTGCATATAACCTATGCATAACCTCCCATATACTTTAAATCATCTCTAGATTTCTTATAGTACCTAATGCAATGTAAATGCTGTGTAAATAGTTGTAAGTACAATGTGAATGCTATGTAAATAGTTGCTTGAATTGAAAAAAAATCAAGTTTTGCTTTTAGGAACTTCTGGATTGTTTTTCCCCAAATGTTTTTGGTCTGTGGTTGGTTGAATGCATGGATGCAGAACCCATGGATAAGGAGGGCTGACTGTAGAGTAGGTGATACTTGAGCTGAGTGGGGAAGGATGAGTTGCAGTTGACTAGATGACAAGGTTGGAAGGACATTTCCAGGCAGGAGGAACAGGATAAATAGATGCATGGAACCCCTGTGAGTAATTTCCTACAGCTGTTCCTTTAGGGTTTTCTCTTTGGTTTAGAGGTACAGTTCACCCATTGATTATAGTAGAGGTGCTTTTTGATGCAACCCTAATATGTTCCAAAGGTGGTCATAGCCTTTGACCTGATCTCCAGCAGTGAAAGTGGTGGTGAAGACATGTTGGAAAAATACATGGTAATCCTGCAACAATTTTCTGGACCACCCTGGAGCTGCTTGATATAAGCTGGTGGCTTATATAAGCTTATTGCTTTGGGAAACCGGGTGTAGGTAGTAGATTCTCCAATACTTATTTCTCAGAAAAAGGAAGAGCAAGATACCTCAATTTTTGGTCTAAGAAGGTCAAACATTTTTAGAGTCTGGGACTAATTAAGCACTTACCGTAGGCCAGGATCAGACTTTGTTTTATAGACTTGGACCACTGAATGAATCCCTGCAGAAGACCTCAGTATACAAGAAATAGCTATCACAAAGTTACTATATTGAAATGTTTACTTTTTATGAGGCCCACACTTTGATCATGACTTACTCTTACTTAACACACAGTTCTTTTAAGTTAGTTGTGTAGTTTTTCAGCCCATAAAAAATTATGTGGCATTTGAAAGGGGATTGTTCCTAGTACAGTTGGCCTTCTGTATCTGAGGGTTCCACATCCATGAATTCAACCAACTTTAGTTCAAAAATATTTGAGGTGGGGGAAAAGAAGTTCCAAAAAGCAAAACTTGAATTTGCCATGCTATGCAACTATTTATATAACATTTACATTGTATTAGATATGATAAGTAATCTAGAGATGATTTAAAGTGTATGGGAGAGTGTGCATAGGTTGTATGCAAAGTACCATGCCATTTTATTTAAGGTACTTGGGCATCCACAGATTTTGGCATTGGATGGAGGCAGGGATGGTCCTGGAACCAATCCCCCAGGATACTGTTGTCATAAAGCTACAAAAAAAAGTAATAGTCTGACATAGAGGCAGGAACAAAAAAGCAAAAGAGTTGACCCAAATGTATTATCACAACATCAAATAATGAATACTTAATACAACGATCTTAAGTCATTAGGGAAAAGTTTCCATATCCAAGGATGTTTAAGAAGTTGGCTAATTATATAAACATTTTGGACATATTTATTTGAAATGCTTAAACTACATCTTGGCACCTGAAGATAAAAGCTTTAGTTACATGGACATTCTACTTAAGTGGATACTTCATTACTTGATGATGCCAGATAATAAAAAATTACTGTGCTTTAATCTTGTTAATATAAGAAAATCTTTGCATTCAGTAGCCTTCTAATTATTTTATATATGATCAGAATTTTGCCCCAAAGTGGCTATGATGTGAGGTTTTTCACAGTTAATAGAAATTATTGATATTTTCAGAATATGAGTGCTCATTCAGTAATGATAGAAATCCCAGAAAGAAAGACCTGTTAGTGATTGGGTAGAGGTGATTGCTATAAGTTAATAGAGGAGACTGAGATATTAGTGCTTTTGGACCAAAACTGGAACTATTCTGAAAATTAAAGCTGATATAGCAGTTATATAATTGAATAAATATCTGAGTCATTAAAAATAATAACTCATTGGTATACTAAAGACTAAGGTTATGAAAAAAATTGAAATGCACTCAAAGAGAACATTCTTCATAGTTATTCCATCAGGATAAATATTGGAAGAGTGCAACATGTTATATAGTTACAAATATTTCACTAAGTGAAATATTTTAGAAGATACTGAATAGACAACAGATCCTATAAGGAGAAGGCCTGCAAATAGCTGGCAGCTTTATTATCTACTCAATATTCTACACTTCTTTTTTTGTTTGTAATTTCTGTAATCCTTTCTTTTCCTGATAAAGAGCAATAGATACTATTGATTTGTTTCAAATTAACTCAGTAGACCTGAATGTTTTAGCAGTGTGTCATTGAAATTTGGAAAATTTAAAAGTTGTCCATTACGAATTCTGAGGAATTACCTGCACATTCTAATGTACAGTAATATAGTAAGTAGCTTCACTTACCCTGAAGAGAGCCCTCATACCAAAATACTACCACGGGAAAAATGCAGAACCTAACTGAGCTTGAGTGTCGAAGAAACCTGAGTTAATAAAGCTGATCCTTCAATCATTAGATGTCTGCCCTTGGATTAGGTTTCTGTTTCTACAGAGGCAGGGATTTTTCTCAAATTTCTTGCCTTTCTGTTTTGCTTGAATTTTGACTCCATTAATGGGCAATACTGAAGGTAGGCCTAAGCCCATTGTTAATACTGCTGGTATTAATATATGAATTAACTGATTTTATTGAAATTTGTTGCGTCTTTAAACCTGGAGAGGACCAAGGGGTAGATTTCCACTGCTACAACCCAAGGCTAAGTAGTCTTGAAATTATACTTCATGAATTCTGTGTTGTGAAGAACCCTTCCCACTGTTCAGGCATCTTCTAAGAAGAATCACCAGCTGAAGACTAACCACTAGCCAGCTATCTTCAGCTTCCTCATTCTGCAGATAGGAAACTAAGGCCAGGAGAGATTAAATAACTTGCTCCTGATAACAGAGCTAGTTAATGACAGAACAGAACCAGAAACATGTCTAGTGCTCTTTCCACCATCCTGCAGCAACTCCTTTTATGAGAGAGACTGAAAAAGAATAGAAAAGGAAATTATGTACCATATTTAGATTGCATTTATGGCCTCATCCAGCCTATGAGAACGGAAGATAGCACAGTTGAAAGAAACAGAACTCACCTGTGAGACTACTTGATTGCCATTTAAACTTTCAAAGGCTTTG
The DNA here is from genome assembly GCF_039906515.1 of Pseudorca crassidens. Classification (NCBI taxonomy): domain Eukaryota; kingdom Metazoa; phylum Chordata; class Mammalia; order Artiodactyla; family Delphinidae; genus Pseudorca; species Pseudorca crassidens. Next base: position 123,419,143 of record NC_090300.1, on the reverse strand, counting down.
TTGCAGTTAGGCCTTTTACTTAATTGTAGATATAATCCTGATTCAGAAATAATTTGAGATAAGAATTATCATGAATGAAATTAATTGACATCATAGTCAATTAACCCTATTTTCTGTTGATGTTTTTATATTTTTTAAGCTTAGAATCACTTTGTTTAATTACATGCTATGTAAGACTGCTTAACAATTCATTTCCTTTGTCCTAACTTCCTAGAAATTGTTTCATATTGTTTATGTTGTGCAATCTATTTGAATGGATTTGTGGGTTTCTCCTCTGTCCTCTCAATGAAAACTCCTAGTTTTACTGTGTGTTGTGCTATTTTCCCTCATTTCAGAATTTATTTTCCTTTTTTTCTAGTACCCAACAGCCGAAGTTACATGTTCTGACAATTATTTTTCTTAGATCAAAGCTTTAAAAATGTTTTGGAAGGATAAAAACATTTGCTTAATTTTAAAAAAATAAGATGAGGGGTAAGCATTTATCATAGGAATCTCTATGAAATCAGCAGAAAAATTCAAGCAAAATCCTTTTATTTTCCTCAACAGTAGTACTTCAACAGTTGCCTCAGTTCTCGTTTTTGTCAGTGTGGATATAGGAAATAGAGGCCTCTTTTTTATTTAATCATGGTAAAAGTAAATCCCATAGGAAATGTCTGGTTGATTTTTGACTTGAATTACTAGGATCTGTTATAAGGGTCAGTTAAAAATTTGTTAGAAAGTTCTGTATGGCCAGTTTCAGTGGTACGTACAAAAATGTAATCAAAACAATGAGTTTCTCTGATATCGTAGACAACTATTTTTGTCAGGAGGCAGTAGAAAAGAAAATTGGAAAAGAGAATGAGGTCACTTTTTATTTGTACTTTAATAGACCAGGAGTAGAAAATTGTGGCCTGCCTGTTGGCATGGAGCTGGGTTAGGATACTATAGATGTAGAATCAAGTTCTGGGAGGGTTCCTTCTTTGCCTGGAACTGATGGCATGTCCAGACCTGTTCAGTTGTTTTTGTGGACATTCCTTGCTTTGTTGATGTGACTTCAAGGTGTGTAAGTTTTTTGGTTTTTTTATTCTTAGGTATGGAGAGAAAAACAACGCATTCATTGTTGCCAGCTTTGAAAATGAGGATGAGAACAAGGATGAGATTTCCAAGAAAGTGACCAGGGCCCTTGATAAGGTTACCTCTGATTATCATTCAGGGTCCTCTTCTTCAGATGAAGAAACAAGTAAGGAAGTAGAAGTGAAACCCAATTCAGTGGCTGCGACCCCCAGCCCCGTGTACCAGGTAACTATGAAGTGGCTCCATATTGAAGGTCATGAGCAAGGCTTGCAAGGGCATTCTAGGTAGTCCTGCTTATGTTGCCCAAAGTTTCTGAGTTGAAATTCTGGATCACAGTTCTTGCCTTCCCACGCTAAGGGGAAGCTGCTACCTCTGAGATGAAATAGGCATCCTGAGTCATATTATCAAAGGTCTGCTTTACTAAATAAGTGGGATGAATACATTGTAAAAACAATAGAAAAAATAATGGTGATAAAACATTCCTGATGTTTTAAAAATCCTTATTGCATTCAAAAATAGCTACTCATTTTTTTGTAGCCTTTAACACTTCCAATTTGTACCTAACTTTCATGTTCTTTCCCTTTCTATGATTAAAGAGAAACCTCACTAAATTATTCTTTAATTTTTCACTCAAGCCAGAACAATATCTTTCTTTGCTTTAACATTTAAAGAGTCATATAGCTACTAATACTAAAATTTAAAGAAGTCCTTTGAGTTGAGCCTTATTCTGTACGTGTAGTTTTTCTAATTTTGAGTATATTTTTAAATATACCTATTTTTATTAATTTGGACTTAATTAGACATAATTAAACATACCAGGTTTCTGGTAGGGTTTGATTTGGGCTAAAATGAGAATTTAGACCTTAATGAGTAAGAAATCAGAGTATCATGAGTATGAGAAACTGAACCTTTAAATCCAGGATACATTTATATAATGAACATCCTTTCAGTATAACTTAATTTTTGAGTATTTATTTATTTATTTATTTATTTATTTATTTATTTACTTACTTACTTACTTACTTATTTAGCGGTACGCAGGCCTCTCACTGTTGTGGCCTCTCCCGTTGCGGAGCACAGGCTCCGGACACGCAGGCTCAGCAGCCATGGCTCACGGGCCCAGCCGCTCCGCGGCATGTGGGATCTTCCCGGACCAGGGCACAAACCCGCGTCCCCTGCATCAGCAGGCGGACTCTCAACCACTGCGCCACCAGGGAAGCCCTATTTTTTTTTAATTGTTGAATTACCCTTCTTAGGCTTGAGAGGAAGCTTAGTTCTGAAGATTGTCACATTCTTAGGGGTATATGTATATGTGTATATTATAACATATGCACCTGCTTTAAAAAAAAAATACAAACCAAAACAAAAAGTTGAAACAGTATGAAAAAGTATAGGGGCTTCCCTGGTAGTGCAGTGGTTAAGAATCCACCTGCCAATGCTGGGGACACTGGGTCGAGCCCTGGTCTGGGAAGATCCCACATGCCGCCGAGCAACTAAGCCCGTGTGCCACAACTACTGAGCCTGCACTTTAGAGCCCGCAAGCCACAACTACTGAGCCCACGTGCCACAACTACTGAAGCCTGCACACCTAGAGCCCGTGCTCCGCAACAAGAGAAGCCACTGCAATGACAATCCCGCGCACCACAATGAAGAGTAGCCCCCACTCACCGCAACTAGAGAAAGCCCACACACAGCAACAAAGACCCAACAGAGCCATAAATAAATAAATTTATTTAAAAAAAAAAGAGTATAATAGTGACACGTCCTCCTCTTCCCACAATGACCAGTCTTGTGCCCTTGCATGGAGGTTTTCATTACCAGTTATTTTTATATTCTTCCCAAGAGATTCCCTATATAGATAAGTAGACATAATATTTGTAATTCAGGGATCATTTTTAAGACCATGGCCATAAATATTTTGGACATTTTTTCCCTCTGTATGATGTATTATGTACTACAGATTACAGCTGTTAAATTGCCTGGAATTCATTCAGGTGTGTGCTAATTTTACCTCAAGAATTTTATTTGTTACACAGCAAAGCAAGAATGTAAATTCCAAATTGAAGTGATTGCTGCTAATTTTTTCAAGTAAATTGACCTTTAATTTTTAGATTTTCTTTTAAAATTAAATTGTATTTGTTTTCCCCTATGTTGAAAGACTATTAGGATAAAATTATAACAGAAAGGCATAGAAATTGAACTGTCCTTTATGTGCTTTTCTCCTTGACATTATATTCACTTACAAAACATTTCATGACTGAGAAGCATAGCTCTTAAAATCATTGTGTAGAAAGCTGGTGCAGATGGTCCACTTTAATCTTTTTTACCTATACATTTTTCCATCTTGAAGCTGGCATTACCAAGAGCCTTAAAAAAGAGGTTATCAAAGTATGGGCAAAGTAATTCTGAGCTTTGTTCTCTGAGGGGGGGGTCTGTGTTTTCTGAAAGGAACCTCCAGAGATAATTCTACTAATTAAGAATGAAAATTATGTTATTTCTCCCCAAATTGATTATAGTTTCAACTTGCTATCAATCAAAATCCCAAAAGGCTTTTTCTAGATAAAATTTAAAGAAAGGAGAATCAATTCAGAGATCTCACACTAATATTAAGTCATTATGTTTATCAAGATAGTGTGATAATGATTTAAAGATATATAAATGTATTATTGGAACAGATAGAGAGTCCAGAAGTAGACCCATGTATGTACAATTTCGTTTTTGTTTTTTTTAAATAAAAGTGCCAAAGCAATTCAGTAGGGTAAGTATACAAGAACTAGTGCTGGAACAATTGGATAATCTATATATTAAAAAAAAAAAAAAAGTGAACCTAACTGCTACCTGATACCATACATTAGAAAACTAATTTGAGGGACTTCCCTGATGGCACAGTGGTTAAGAATCCACCTGCCATTGCAGGGGACACGGGTTCGATCCCTGGTCTGGGAAGATCTCACGTGCCGCGGAGCCACTAAGTCCATGCGCCACAACTACTGAAGCCCTTGTGCCTAGAGCCCGAGCTCTGCAACAAGAGAACCCACCTCAATGAGAAGCCCGCACACTGCAACAAAGAGTAGCCCCTGCTCGCTGCAACTAGAGAAAGCCCACGCGCAGCAACAAAGACCCAGTACAGCCAAATAATAAATAAAAATAAATAAATAAATAAAAAGAAACCATTAAGAAAACGAATGGGCAGAAGCATAGACTGGGACAAAATATTCTTAATACATATATTTGTCAATGGACTTGTTTCCAGAATATACTTTAAAAATCACTCCTATAAATCAATAATAAAAGACATGATCCAATTAAAAACAGTGGGCAAAAGATGAGAATAAACACTGTACAAAAGAAGTTATATAAATGGCCAGTAAGCAAATGAAAAAGGTGCTCAACCTTATTTGTCATCAGGAAAATTCAAATTGAAACTGCAGTGAAACACTACTTCCAGAATGGCTAAAATTAAAACGTCTGACAATACCAAATGTTGGCAAGGATGTGAAGCAGCTGGATTCATAAACTGTTGATGGAAGTGTAAAATGGTATAACCACTTTGGAAAACTGGCATTTACAAAGTTAAATATGCATCTGCCCTATAACCCAACAGTTCCACTCCTAAGTATTTAACAAGAGAAATGAAAAAAACAAATATCTACAAAGCCTCATATTAGAATGTTTATAACAGCTTTTTTCATAATCATTTAATTAAAAAAAGGAAAACAACCTAAATACCCCATTAACAAGTGAATGGGAGGAAATTGTGTATTCATTCACACAGTAGGATAATAGCATTAAAACAGAAAGAACTAATAATAGACACAATACGGAAGGACCTAAAAAATATCTGATTGAGCAAAAGAATTTTGCCGGGGATTTCTTGGTGGTCCAGTGATTAGGACTCCCCTCTTTCACTGCGGAGGGCGTGGGTTTGATCCCTGATTGGGGAACTAAGATCCCACAAGCCAGGCGGTGTGGCCAAAAAAAAATTTTTGCCAGATACAAAAGAATACATGCCACATGATTCCATTTATATTAAGTTCACAAACAGGGAAAACTCAGTCTGGTGATAAAAATCAGAACAGTGGTTGTCTGTGGGATTGTGTCTTTCTGACAGTTTTAAAAGCTTATCAACACCCCAATGTACAAAGAAATGAAAACATTCCACTTTGCTACTGGTTTGTAGTATAGGTCAATTAGTTTGAACTCTAAATTCTTTATTTCCCCATTATTGTAGATAATCAAGAATTAACTGTGCTAAGGTTATTCACTGCTGCATTGTTTCGTTTGCTTTTGTGCATTGTTTTTTTGATATTAAAAGACTGAAAGCAGCCTAAATGTACTATCAACAAGACACCAGTTAATTTAGTTATGGCATAGTCATTGCATTACTGTCTAGCTGTAAAATGACAAAAAAAGTCATTATGTACTGAGATGAATGTCTCTGAGATGTATTTATCAAGTGCAAAAAGCAGTATACAGAATTTTGTGAGTTTCTATAAATGTATATATAGATGTATACCAAGTATATTCACAGAATATCTCTAAAGATGATCAAACAATTGATTAGTGTCAGCTGCCTCTGAGAGGGTAGCTGGTAATCACATAAAGAAGAGAGACTTTTTTCCACTGTAAACAATTTTGTACCTTTTGAATTTTCTATCATGAATGCAGTGCTGTTACACAGAATATAAATTTTTAAATGCCTATACTAGGAAGAGCAGATTAGAAATCAGAGAACTCTGAAACTCATAGTCACAGGGTGTGGCATTCTGAGCAGAGAGGTCTGAAACTGCTGATAACATTTTGAATGATGTGAACTTGATGTCCCACTTGACTTATGGGATGACCTAAGACTGTTTTCCAAAATGCTGAACTGGCTACATTAGAATCACCTGCAGGGTCATCAAAATACTTGGCCTTTCTTCCTAAAGTTTTGTTAATATTGTTCAGTAGACCAGGGCTGGGGCATGAACATTCTGTATTTAAAAGCTTCTTAGGTGACTCTTTAGCCAGCTGTGGAAACCAGTGGTCTAAAACATGATGTGTCCTTACAAGCTTCTATTCATTCCGTGTTTTTATCTTCTTTGGTTGAAATAGCCAGAAAATATCCGGTTGCTTTAGAGTGGTGTATTTGAGTTTATTCATTTACACTCATTTAGTGGAAAAACGCTGATTGATCACCTATTATATTTGAGGTTTTTAACATATTTAGACTTGATTGTAGGAATGTGCCTTAGACCTACTCTTAAGGTTGTGGGTGGGTGATTTTGTTTTTCTTTAATGAGTAATCTGGAAGGTCACCTAGTTTTTATATAACACATGATTAATTTTTTCTTTTTATTAACTTACTGTTTTCTCTTCTTTACAGATTTCAGAGGTGATATTCCCACCTCTTCCAATGTGGCACCCTTTACCCAGAAAAAAACCAGGAATGTACCGAGGGAATGGTCATCAAAGTCACTACCCTCCTCCTGTTCCATTTGGTTATCCAAATCAGGGAAGGAAGAATAAACCGTATCGCCCAATTCCAGTAACATGGGTACCTCCTCCTGGAATGCATTGTGACCGGAATCACTGGATTAATCCTCACATGTTAGCACCTCACTAGCTGCTTTGATTCTGTTGGTGTCATGTTGAGAGAAGGTAGAATAAGCCTGACTGCATATTAAAAGTTCATACTCAAAGTAGTAAAGTTAGATGGGCTAAACCATCAAACTTATTTTTATAGAGAAGTTATTGAGAATAATCTTTCTTAAAAAATATATATGCACTTTAGATATATTGATATAGTTTGAGAAACTTTATTAAAGTTAGTCAAGTGCCTGAGTTTTTAATATTGGACTTGAGTATTTATATATTGTGCATCAACTCTGTTGGATATGAGAACACTGTAGGAGTGGACGATCTGTTCTAGCACCTTTGAGCATTTACTTTATGGAGAGTATGTAAGTTATTTATACACAAGGAAATCTATTTTATGTCATTGTTTAGAAGAATTGCGTGAAATCATGTAGTTGCAAATAAAAAGTAGTTTGAGGCATGACAATGTGTGCTTCTGTTCTGTGCATAAAAAGGGAGAAAGGGCAAAGGGTATCTCACTTCCATATGTTTAATTAAATATTTAGCAAAGAATAAAACTAACAATTTTAACTTTTCTTTAAAAAATTGACTTTTTATTAGCCATACCTTTCCCAAAGGCTATAGTATCAAAAGATTCATATAAAACGTCTAAAGTTTGTTAGTAGTAGATAACTGAAAATATAAATATAATGAAACATCTTTCAACCATTAGAGTCACTATACGTAGGATTTTCCTAACCAAGAATTTGGCCTGTACAAATTTTGATATGACATCTGACTTATACGCCTAGTGCCATGGCATAAAGCAGAAATGTTCTTATAGCTACGCTAATCTCTGTGCCTTGTGCTTTTTTTCAACATGTTAAAGTCTTTATTAGAGGTCTAAAATAAAGCCAAATAGTACAGTACTTCAGATTCTTCAGTAGTCCATATTTATACCACTTGTAATGCCAGCAGTCTCATAAGTGTACTTGAACTACGAAAAGAGAAAAAAAGATATAAGAATTTAGGTTTTTTCCCGAAGGTAAATTTTTAAAAACTAAAAGATCATTATGTTTTCTCATTACCTACATCTTTAGATTTCTAGTCTTAACTTACTTGACTTACCAGAAAAATCACAACTTGCTAATAAATCATTGGATGTCCTTGGCTGTTCCAGATATTTCTGTTGTGTTTGCTGATAAATTCTGTTGATGTACAGACTACCAGAAAAGTGCACAAATCGTAAGGATACATAGCTCTCAAAGGTTTGAAGTATGTGGAATTCAAAATGTCTGCAACTTCAACAGAAAACTTACTTTTAAACTTTAGAGGCCTGTGGTTTTAATGTTACTGTACTCTTTGATAAACCATATGCAACTTTTAATATATTTCTAAACCATATCTACTTTTTTTTCCCTGAGATTTATAGTGAATGCTTATTCAAACTTGAGCATATTTTCCTAGGGGTAACTGGCATCACAAGGGAGATTAGTTTTATTTAAGTTGGAAAAAAAAAATTTGTTACTGTTCCCTTATAGATCCTAGAGTTTGGGTGATAATGGCAGATTCCTAGGCAATTGTAAAAGTGGCAAGTTTCAAGTATTTTTATCATGGAGTTAGCAGATAGCATTTGTTCTGTTAGTTTGCACATGTCATAGTTATAAGTCTGTTGGGAAAATCAGAAGCATAATAGCTATATTGCTGAGGGAAATATTTTCGGTAGTACCTAGCCAGCTACACCTTTCTTTCCACATCAGATTACTATAAAAATCTCCTAAATCTCTTATTCATTAGTGTTGACAACTAAATGGCAGAGTGTCTCAGGAAAAATGCTAATTTTGAAGTTGACTGCATATTAGATATGTTACCTGTAGAAGATTCTGCCCTTTATTGACTATCCACGTCACCTTGTTCCAAAATTTATTTAAAGCAAAAGAAAGCTCTCATCAATATAGCTTTTCCAATCCATTCCTAATGAAATAAAACCATCTTTCTTTCAGAAGCTACATCTTAAACTCAGTCTAGTAAGTATGCAGTTCAAAGTGTGTCAAACTTTTTAACTAGTAATTAGGACTCTAGGAGTTGTAACATCTCTAAGTCTGTCTCCCTCAGACTGCAGGACTGCTCTAATGAAGACAAAATGTTGCTGCATAATTTCAGCTTGACAGTGTTATGAGGCTGTTTGAAGAAGGAGTGGTTTGTGACTGAATGATAATTTGTTTTAATTCTCCATTTTATTTTATATTTGTAGCCATAGCTGCAAAGCTCTAAATTTAGAGGTTAAACTTGGACATGGAAATATCAAAAATAAGAGAAAAATATAAATTGGTAAGTTATATTACATCAATACCAAAGTGCTTATTTCTGGGTTTTCAGTGTAATATTTATCTCAGAGTATTTAACTTTCTGGTAAACTTCAATGACTTCAAACTAAGATGTTAAAGCATTTATATTGGCTTCTACTCAGCTACACTGTTAAAGTGATTTCTTATTTGGTGATTTGGAAGAGGAAAAAAACTTTAAATCACTTATGTGCATTTACCTTGCTAGAGTAACCATTCTATCCATTTTACAGATAATATTAAACAGTAAGTTTAAAAAATTTGTATTACTATATGCCAACAACTTATTTAATCCTAATAACTCCCTGAGGTGCGTACCATTATTATCCCAGGTAAGATAAGGGCTCTCAGAGAAGCTAAAAATGCTAAAGATCACAGAGAGCTAAGTAATGAAGCCCTGACTTAAATCCAAGCTGGACTTCGTAAAGTCTACCATATATAAAGTCTACCAACTAAAGTCTATAAAGTCTACCAACTCTTAAAACTTGAGGAAAGGTTCGGTATCAAGCCAAGATTTGGAAAAAAAGGAACAGATGCAAAAATTATATTGAGTGCGAATATGAGACATCAGAGTATCTTGATTAATAACTAATAAAGCCTTGACGAAGTTCCTTTTCACAAACTATTAAGATATTTTGAAAAGGGGCTGACTAATAACTTGACAGCCATTTTATTCGCTTGAACTCTAAATCAAATTGCAATATTTCTACAGCCCAACTGATTGAGGATTGAGATGACAAAGCAAACTACCAATGATTGGTCAAGGGAAAGAGAGTTAGTGGTGTTAGTATGGCCCAAGTTTATCACAGGACTTCTTTTTTTCTTAGTATCAAACATCTGTTGATTTGACGTGGTATATGATGTTCTCATGTATTCTCTGGAGTTTGTATCCCAGTTGTGAAGCAGTAACACTGTAAGGCTCTACGGGAAACACAATATCCCTGCATTAAAGATGGTAAAGGTTTAATGGCTAACTTCTATACATAATTTTAGTGTCATGACTGTTAAGTGAACTTCACTAGCAATTAAAGCAGGTTTATCTTGATAATCATAAGATTAAAAATGCCCAATGTTGGTGAGAGTGTGTGGGGAAGCAGTCACACATAGTGTTAGTACAGGCTTGAAAGAGTATAACCTTTTTGAAGGGCAGTTAAAAATGTAAATATGCATATCCTTTGACTAAGCAAATATACTTCTAGGAATGTATCTACAGAAATACTCGAAAACAAGGGGCTGTTACCTATGTAAAAGTGTTCATTTCAAAATGTTTGTAAACAGCAAAAATAAAAACCCAATAGATGAACAGTTAAATTTGAACATCTGTTACTGTGGAAAATACCATGTAGCCACACACACAAAAGTGCATCAATTTCTAATGACGTGGGATAAAATGTTGAAAGTTGGGAAAATACTCCAAGTGGGGAAAGAAATGTTACATCTAGGATAGCGCCAATATTGTCTGGAAAAATAAACATCAAATTGTTAAAAGTAGGGTTCTCAGAGGCGGGAGTGGGGGGCAGATACAGAGAACCTCCATTTTCCTACATTACACATTTCAGATATTTATACTATTATGACTTTGTAACTGGAGAAGTGAAAGGACAAATATTTCTTAAAGAGCACTCAATTTAAGACAAGTTCAGTGGATTTATTTTTAGCAAATACAAATACTATACATCACTGATAACCAAATTGCACATATGGACCATCTGGTACATTTCTGATTTTATTTGCTGATCATACAAATATTTCTAGAAGGAAATATTCCAAAATAAATGCTTGTAATAAACTGGTTGTATTACATACTTCTCCAATGTTCCCAATGATATATATTAATTTCATGAGAAAATTTTTAAATAGTACTTTGTGGGAGAAAAATCCCTGTTACTAAGCAAGGGTATTAAATACCTGGAAATAAACTTTAACAACAGAAAGAAGTGCATCCCACAGAGGAGAAAAATTTATAAGAATTTGCCTAAAGTCAAAAATAACTGACTAGAAGAATATGCCATATTTAAATGGATACAATGCTATAAAAAAAACTTTACTTTTCAAATTAATATGTAAAGCCAATATAAATCAATTAAAATCCCACTGAAATTTTAGTGGAACTTGAAAGCCTGATTTTAAGTTTACATAGAAGAATAATTCTCAATAACCAGGAATTTTTTTTTTAAAAAAAACAATGGACAGGGAGTGTTCTTCCTTTTAAGTAATTTATCAATATATACTCTAAAGTATTGGGTTGGCCAAAAGGTGCGTTCGCTTTTTTCCATAAGATGGCTCTAGTAGCACTTAGTTGTTTTTAATTTCATTCGAAACAATTTTGTTAGATTATATGTGACAGCTGTCATATCAGCATCCATTTAAAAAAAGACATCAAAATTGGTTAATTTTTGTGTAACCATTTTAATATTGAAGATGGAAGAAAAACAACATTTTCGGCCTATTATGCTTTATTATTTCAAGAAAGGTAAAAACACAACTGAAACGCAAAAGAAGATTTGTGCACCGTATGGAGGTGTTGTGACTGACTGAACCTGTCAAAAGTGGTTTGTGAAGTTTCGTGCTGGAGATTCCTCATTGGACAATGCTCCACAGTCAGGTTGACCAGTTGAAGTTGATAGCAATCGAGATATTAATTGAGAACAATAAACGTTATACGAGGCAGGAGATAGCCAACATACTCAAAATATCTAAATCAAGCGTTGAAAATCATTTGCACCAGCTTGGTTATGTCAATCACTTTGATGTTTGGGTTCCACATAAGTTAAATGAAAAAATCCTTCTTGACCATATGTCCGCATGCGATTCTCTAGTTAAATGTAATGAAAACGTCCGATTTTTAAAACAAACTATGACGAGTGATGGAAAGTGGATACTGTGCAATAAATGTGGAACAGAAGACATCATGGGGCAAGTGAAATGAACCACCACCAACCACACTAAAGGCTGGTCGGTCTTCATGCAAATAAGGTGATATTGTGTATATGGTAGGATTGGAAGGAAGTCCTCTATTACGAGCTCCTTTCGGAAAACCGAACAATTAACTCCAACAAGTACTGCTCCCAGTTACACCAACTGAAAGCGGCACTTGACGAAAAGCGTACAGAATTATTAGTCAACAGAAAACGCATAATCTTCCATCAGGATAACGCAAGACTGCATGTTTCTTTGATGACCAGGCAAAAACTGTTACAGCTTGGCTGGGAAGTTCTGATTCATCCACCGTATTCACCAGACACTGAACCTTCAGATTTCCATTTATTTAGGTCTTTACAAAATTCTCTTAATAGAAAAAAAATTTCAATTCCCTGGAAGAGTGTAAAAGGCACCTGGAACAGTTCTTTGCTCGAAAAGATAAAAAGTTTTGGGAAGATGGAATTATGCAGTCGCCTGAAAAATGGCAGAAGGTAGTGGAACAAAAGGGTGACTACGTTGTTCAATAAAGTTCTTAGTGAAAATGAAAAATGTGTCTTTTATTTTTACTTAAAAACGGAAGGCACTTTTTGGCCAACCCAATATAACATAGGAGTGAATATACCAATGAAACAATACAAGTGCAGAACCAGAAACATTTAGATACATAAGTTTACTGTATGGTGAATGTGGCTTTTCAAATTGAAAATAATTCACTAATAAAAAAATTAATTGTGAACTATATTTGGCTATGCAATTTTTATTTTTTTTATTTTTTATTTTTTCCTGCGGTACGCGGGCCTCTCACTGTTGTGGCCTCTCCCATTGTGGAGCACAGGCTCTGGACGTGCAGGCTCAGCAGCCATGGCTCACTGGCCCAGCCGCTCCGCGGCATGTGAGATCTTCCTGGACCAGGGCGTGAACCCACGTCCCCTGCATCAGCAGGTGGACTCTCAACCACTGCGCCACCAGGGAAGCCCTGGCTATGCCATTTTTAAAGTTAAATTCCTACTTCAAACCATAAAAATAAATTCCAGATAGATTAAAGACAAAATGTAAAATATGAAACTATAAAAGTACTGAGAGGAAATATGGAAGGAGATATTCATACTTTTAGCTTAGGAAAAATTTCCCCGTGAAGATAGAAAAATTGGCATTTTGGAATTGAAAAAAAATTTTAATTGCATATTAAAAAACATAAATACACTTAAAAAGACAACCTCTGGGACTTCCCTGGTGGCACAATGGTTAAGAATCCACCTGCCAATGCAGGGGACACGGGTTCGAGCCCGGGTCTGGGAAGATCACACATGCCGCAGAGCAACTAAGCCTGTGTACCACAACTACTGAGCCTGTGCTCTAGAGCCCGTGAGCCACAACTACTGAGCCTGTGTGCCGCAACTACTGAAGCCTGTGTACCTAGAGCCCATGCTCTGCAACGAGAAGCCACTGCAATGAGAAGCCTGTGTACCACAACGAAGAGTACGAAGAGTAGCCCCTGCTCACCGCAACTAGAGAAAGCCTGCACGCAGCAATGAAGACCCAACACAGCCATAAATAAATAAGTAAATTTAAATCTTCAGAAAAGTTAAAAAAGACAAACTCCAAAGAGGGAGAAATTTTCTACAGAATGTTTAAAAGAAAATGAATTAGTATTCTTAATATACAAAGAGCTTCTACATATAATTAAATTATTTAGCAGAGCCAAATATATATAAAGAAATACAAATGGCTAAAAAATTAAAAGAGGTGCTAATGGCACACTAATGACAAAGGAAGTATAAGTTGAAACCACGAAATACCATTTTTCACCTAACAAATTGATATTGAAAAGACAGTGGCTTGCATTCTTTGTGGAAGCCAATTTAACAATGTCAAAAAAATTTTTTTAATGTATGTATTCTCTTACCCAGTAATTCAAATGCTATATATATAGAAGATAGCCTATGGAAATACTTTCACAAATGTATAAAAATTAATGTACAATGGGGGCAGCCTTTTTTTTATATAATAAAAGATTATAATTCATTTATACTATGTAAGAGCATAAGCCCAATAAAAGAATGATCTGTATCTGTTGTGGAAAGATGTCCACCATATTGTGTGAGGGGTAAAAATGGTACAAAAAGTGAGGACAGTAATAGAACTTGATAGGTTTATCATGGAATGAAATAAGATGATTAATATAAAACACTCCAATACATGGCAAATATCAAATGCTCAATAAATTTTATTATGTTTACATAAGATGTATGAAGGATGAAAATAGGTACAAAAAGTGAGGGCAATAGAATCTAGGTAGGTTATCACAGGATAATGTTAACCATTAATAGTTCATATGCATACTTGTTTTTTTTTAACAGATTTTATTTATTTATTTATGTATGGCTGTGTTGGGTCTTTGTTGCTGTGTGCACGCGTGGGCTTTCTCTAGTTGCAGTGAGCGGGGTCTACTCTTCATTGAGGTGCATGGGCTTCTCATTGTGGTGGCTTCTTTTGTTGTGGAGCATGGGCTCTAGGTTCACGGTCTCCAGTAGTTGTGGCTCATGGGCTCTAGAGCGCAGGCTCAGTAGTCGTGGTACACGGGCTTAGTTGCTCCACGGCATGTGGGATCTTTCTGGACCAGGGCCTGAACCCGTGTCCCCTGCATTGGCAGGTGGATTCTTAACCACTGTGCCACCAGGGAAGCCCTGCATACATGTTTATAAAGCATTTCATCAAGCAAAATGAAATTCCATTTGACAGGTACTTAAGTGCTTTCCATTTGATGATAAACTTTTGTGTGTTCTCGTATTATCCTCACCTTACACACAAGGAAACTGAGTCTCAGAGTATTCAAGTTAAGTTGTCCCAGTGACCTAAACGAGCAGGGCTTCGAACCCAAGCAGTATGACTAAAGGACACATGCTTTTAAGAGCAAGATAGGGGGTTGGAAAGATACACTAAACTGTTTCTAATAGTTACCCTTAAACTGTTAATAATAGTGTGTAAGCAATATTTTTTAGAAAGCAATAGAATAGATATTTTGATATTATTCTCTTAGCTTAGACTGGATTTCAATGAAAAAGAATAAATCACTTTATAAAAATTATTGGCCACAAGAGGGCATCAGATGTTCTTTTTCCAACTTCCAAGCTAAAGGTTGTAAATAATCTCCCTTCTCCATGAAAAGTATTAGTGGTTATAGTTTAAATCACTGCTCTTCCTATGCATCTACATACAGAAATTGCCATTGCTAATGGAGAATGTTAATTAAGTATGCCATAGTTATTATATACAACTTTTATTTATTAGAATTATTTTTGTTAAAAAAAAATGTATAGTTCATTTGGGAGAATAAAATTACCTAAAAGCATGAAGAGATCATTAAAATTACCTATAATCCTTCCAGCAAAGAGAACCGTTAATATTTTAGTGGATGGGGGAATGTTTAAAAGAGGGAGCTTTTACTTTAGCTCCCTCTTTTTTAGACTCCTGTTTTGTTGCGTTATGAAATATAATCATTTTATGGTCTCACAATTTGGAAATGTGGAACATCTTATGCCATTGATTTTTTCCTAAAACATGATTTTTAATAGTTTCATAGTATTCATATATATTGCCTTAATTGATTTAACCAATCTTCATCATTAGCTATTAAGCTACCGATCTCTTTTGGAAATGTTTTTTCAGTCATATATCTAAATATATAACTCCTTTGTTGGGAGTGGGTTGAGGGTGGGGGGTATTCCTTTGAAGTCCAGAAATAAATGGGCCAATTGATTTTAGAACTGCCAATTTAATTTACATACAAAAAAATCTATAGAGGATAAATTTCTTAGAGTCAAATAAATAAGTAAAGCTGTGAAATTTCAACAGAAGAATAGATTGACTGTTTCACTAAATTCAACGGAAAAAACTTTGTATTTAAAATTTTTAGTTTTTATCTGAGTTAAAGTGAAATCTGACTATTTCATGTTTCCTAATATTGCCAATGTTAAAACAGACTCTATTTAAAATCTGATATTGATAGCTAATGAGATCCTTGAGTAAATAATTTTGAAAAGATCATTTGTGATGCTTGACAGTCACTGTAAAATCTGGAAAGGAATACACAAAAAGCTAAGATGCAAGATCTGATATAGGGATTTGGCATGCAGATTTACTGTAAAATCCCTCTCCCTAGCACAATTAGGAGTGCCAATCAAAAACGCTTAAGTGGGAAACCATTAAAAATGATACATCCCTTAAATATTTTAAATGTTTAAAATGTATCAATATACATTCAGGCACCAAATTTTTGATGTAGAGTTAAGAATTTTTCTTAGAATATGGATCTATTTCTAGGAGCTGTTTTCTCCATAACCTACATCCATAATATATTGATACTAATTTAAAGTTTGGTTTCTTTTGCAGTCAAGTGAAAGCAACATATTTTTGAAGCAATGTGCCAGCAGAATCATTCCCTCTGATTATCATGTCTTCACTATATCTAGTACAGTTGATATATACGATTTACTTTAATTATGTCATCAGCAATACAACAAGCATAAACAGGCTTGGTACCAAACAAAGCGGACTCTCGTCAATCATACAGCCCACTGGGGCCTCCATGGGTACTGTCAACAAGAGTCAGTGCGCCCTGCGTGGGGACCCCGTTTGGAGGGAGCAGAGGGTGTGCTTAGGCCAGTCTCCTCTCCTTTCATGGGCCTTCTCCTGGGCTGGTATTGCCGGGAAGGGGGATCAGAGGTGAGGGAGAGCCACACCTCCCACCTCCTCCCCGCTTCTTCTTTCCTTTCATATAGTTCTCTCAGGGCAGGACTGCCAAGGACTCAAGGTTCCTAGAGAAACACTAGACCAGGAATCAGGACACCTGGATTTCATTCCTAACTAACTACTGGCCTTGGGAAATCAAAACCTTTCTGAATCTTGATATTTTCATAAAATGATATTGAACTAGATAACATAGCCCATACATATTTGGGGGGTTTTGCTTGGTTTTTACCAAATTTGAACTGCTATGTAAATTTTCTTCACTTAACTATATTACAAATCTTTTGCCCATATTACAAAAACAAAAATGCTACAAAATTACACACACACAAAAATCAAACCTACATAAACATGTGTTTATAAAGTCCTGTTGGCTACTATACAGTGCATCTTTACCTTGCCCTGGACCTAAGATTGTATCTTTTAGTTGGCAAGGCAGAGATTACATTTCGTTTCATGTAATTATTTTACTTTGTGTTCTCTTGTTTTTGTGAACATATAAAATGTCTTCCCCTTGTCAGGAGATCAAAAGCCTGGTGGAGGCTGAACATTGGAGGATTGTGATTTTCCAAAAGGTTGCAAATCATTGGCACAGTAGTTCCTCCCTTATGCATGGTTTCACTTTCTACGGTTTCATTTATTTGCAGCCAACCAAGGTCCAAACAATTTTCCATTTAATATTATTGCTATGAATAAACAATTCATAAGTTTTAAACTGCACACTGTTCAGCGTGATGAAATATTGCACCATCCTGTCCCGTCCTGCCTGGGATGTGAAGCATCCTTTTGTCCAGTGTACCCAACCTGTTAAGTTACTTAGTGGCCCTCTCAGTCATCAGATGGACATTCGTGTCCAGGTAACCCTTATTTTACTTAATAACGGCCTTACAGTGCAAGCAGAGTGATGTTGGTAATCCTAGTATGCCCAAAAGAAGCTGTAAAGTGCTTCCTTTCAATGAAAAGGTGAGAGTTCTTTACTTAATAGGGAAAGAAAAAAAATGCCAAGGTTGCTAAGATCTACAGTAAGAATAAATCTTCTATCTGGGAAATTGTGAAGGAAAAAAATGTGTTGGTTTTGCTGTCACACTTCAAGTTGAAAAAGTTATAGCCACAGTGTGTGGTTAAGTACTTAGTTAAATGGAAAATGTATTAAGTTTGTACAATAAGATATTTTGAGAGAGACCACATTCACATAAATTTTATTATAGCATATTGTTATAATTGTTCTACTTTATTATTATTGTTATTAATCTCTTATTGTGCCTAATTTATAAATGAAACTTTATCATAGGTATGTATGTGTAGGAAAAACACAGTATACCTAGGGTTTGGTACAACCTGCAGATTCAGGCATCCACTGAGGGATCTTGGATTGTACCCCGCCAGGAACAAGGTGGGGAACTACTGTATCTTTGCTATCACACTGTCTCCTCTCAGAATTGCAAGGTCATTCTACTGTTCTCTAGAAATGTTCTCACTGTTGACAGTTCTGGGACTCCATGAGGAAAAATGTCCTACTTAGCAACATGAAAAGAGCACAGTGCCAGTAGCCAACATTCAAACTGGAACAGTGTGTGACAGGTCACCTAAACATGTGACCAACACATCTTCTTTTTCAAGTGCAAGATAACTCATTTTCTCCATTAATAGTTTGTGCTGATTCCATAAAACTGCTCTGGGCAAAAACTCCAGAAACTTGAAGAAAGAAACCAAGGGTAAATGATGAAGAAATACACCGTGATGGGAACACGTGTGGCAATGACTTGATACGAACATAGCCAGAACTGCTGCAATTATTATCATCAACAAAGTACACTGAGAATCTATTATATGTTGATTATTTAGATGTAAACATGTTCCACCTTTGAGAAGTCTGGCATCTGCTTAGGGAGAGGAGACAGATACATGAAGACAGGTGACCCTCAGCTTCCTCTGAGGTTACAATCTCAAGAAGGGAGAAGTTAGGAGAACATCTTAGAAAGGATTAGGATTACGTGGTCAGAAAAGGGTAAGCCCATAAACAGAGTCAAAGAAAAAGGATAACCTGGCAAAAGAAAAAAAAAAGGGGGGGGGGTGTATTTCATATCACAAAGGGCTAATTTTATTAACATTTAAGAGCTCCTCCAAATTAGCAGAATTGTAATATAAAGAAAAATGGGCAAAGCATATGAACATAGTTCTCAAAAACACAAATGGTTTTTAAACATAGGAAAAGATGCTCAACTGACCAAACAGAAATAGACTTTTAAACCATGACAAAGTTTTCTTCTCAGAGATCAGGAAAGATAAAAAAGTCAGATAAGAGTATTGGTGAGGATTTGGGTGGAGATAAGCACTCTTATCCACTACAAGCATAAGCTGCTACACTTATTAAGAAGATATTGTAATAATAGCTGTCAAAATACTCTTTACTCGGGCTTCCCTGGTGGCGCAGTGGTTGGGAGTCCGCCTGCCGATGCGGGGCACATGGATTCGTGCCCTGATCCGGGAGGAGCCCACGTGCCGCGGAGCGGCTGGGCCTGTGAGCCATGGCCGCTGAGCCTGCGTGTCTGGAGCCTGTGCTCCGCAACGGGAGAGGCCACAACACTGAGAGGACCGCGTACCGCAAAAAAAAAAAAAAAAAAAAAAAAAATACTCTTTACTCAGTACCTCCCCTTCTAGAAATTTAAGGATATGTTTGCACATATGAAAAATGATGTATATACAAATATACTACTTATAATTCATTATATCAAAAAGATGAGATCAACTTAAATGGTCAATTGGAGATTGGCTAAGTTACAGTGTAGCAAGTTGATGTATTATACAGTTTTGAAAACAAATAAGGTTGTTTTAGATAGGTAGATATATAAATGAGATAATACATATATACAGAATGATCTGAGGATTTGCTAAATTAAAAAAACAAGTGTGTATAAAACCTTATTTAAAAAAAAAAATATATATATATATACACGTATATATATGCAAGTGTAAGCACAGAGTCAGTGTTGTAATGGAGGGCTAGCCATGAAAGTCAAAAGCTAGGCTAGAGTTTAGACTTTTGAGTTAGAGGTCCAGGAAAGCTTTCAAGCAAGGGAGTGAACCTAAAGCTTTAAGAAAATTAACTTCGAATTGGAGAGTTTTAATCAACTCTTGTCTAGGAAAAAGATAACTGTAGAGAAATGGTCATCTACTTGCTTCTATTGTCAGGTAGGTCATTTCTTTCTAAAGTGGTCCATCACCTCTTCATGTCTTCCTGAGATTAGATGCTTCCAAGTCCTCTCCAAGCAGTAGTAAATGAATGGGAAATAATGTTTCTTTTTATAAAAGCAGCAGAACTGAAACGAATCATAAATTCATACAAGCACGCTTTCACTGAATACTTAATTTTAGTCAGCTACAGTACCAGATGCTAAACAGGCCAGGCATACAGTCATGATCCAAGCCTCATCTGCCCTCTCAGGACCATTCAGGGTTCCTTTTCTGTGTGTTAGCTTCTTCTCTCTCCCATGCTGCACCCGAAATTTCCTAGTTTCACCTCTTCCCTCAGTCCTCTTACTACCTAGCTACCTGCCCCCCATGTTCCTAGAGTATGACCTCACCCCTACTTCCTGGAGGAAAGTGAGATCATTTAATTATATCCCGTCCACACAACCACAAACCTATTAAATCTGCCCCCAACCTCACTGACTTTCCCCCTCAACCTCTGGGGAAGATGTTCTCCTTGCCCTCTTCAAGTTAATCCCGCCCACATTCCGTTTTGGCTCCTTCCTCTTTCCAGGCCCCTTCTCCACAGCCTCAAGTCTCTCCCATCCTCACAAACAAGCTAACCTTTGCCCTACTCTAGTTGCTGTTTCCTCTGGCTTCCTCCTTCCCTTCATGGCCAAGAATATTGAAAGAATAGTCTAGTATAGTTTTCAAATTGCGTCTTGTGAATCAGACGTCTCAAGAGCTGGTGGGAATCTTATGGGGAGACAAACAATAGCCATTTCATCTTTTATATAATTTGGACTCTGTAGGATTTAATCTCAGCGAGGCATGTTTTGCATACTATGTTTCTAGATCTTCCTTAGCTCTCATCCGCGCTTCAATCTATGGAACTAAGGACTGGCACAACTGTTCCACCAGAACTGGTCTGCATCATGAGTGACTTCATTCCGAGAATGGTTTCTTTCTGTCTTTTGTGACCCAGAGGGCTGACTCGGGTCCTCTTCTCATTCTAAACACTCTTTCCTGAGTGATCGCACTCTCTTTTGTAGATTTAACATATTAATTCACATGCCTTTGGCTTAAAAAGGCCAGAACTTCACTTTTTCTCTTTACCAGTCTCCTCAAATTGTAGTTTAGAGATCACTGCATCCACAAAAAGTAGCCTGTGAAATGTTGTGTATGTAAGAAACAACTTCATAGAGCTTTCACTTAAATCCCACAACTTAATCTGCCCTAACAACCCACTGCTTTAATACCTGTGCTCTGAAATACCTCAAAAGAATGGGAAAAAAACTCTAGGAAGCAATATTACCATGTAACAGAAAATTGGAAGCCTCTAGGTCCACAAATAAGAAAAAAATGAATTATGGAACATCAACTTAATAAAACATCTTGCAGCTATTAAAATGGATATATACAAATACTTCTAACAATTGCTAAGATACATATACAAGTATGATTCAACACCAAGTTGATAAAAGAAACTAACAGAGGACATTCACTTTAAAAATAATACGTATACTTAAATATACTAGAAGAGAAACAAAACAGAAAGGTTTTTGGTAGTGATGTCATTTGGGTGAAATATTTTACTTTCTTCATGCCAAGTACTAGATCACTACGACTCTATAAACCCCAAAGTTAGGGTAACCACAGATCTTACTGTCCAATCTGAGCCACTCTAGAGCCAAAGGTCTATTGCTGTTGTAATTACAGTGAGATAACAGGCATAAGACAGAACTGTCTTGGGAAAACTGGGATATAGTCCCCTAATCCTGTAAGATATGAGGCAAATATTGCTATTATAACACAATAACAATGATGATGATGACAGCAACCAGTGCTTACAGAGCACTGACATGTGCCAGCCTAAGTGCTTGACATGTTATTACTTTATCATTCCCAGAACCATTCCATGAGATAGATGCTATTATCCTCATTTTACTGTTATGGAGAAGGAGTATAGAGGTTAATATTTGAAACATTAAAAAAAAAACATTCATTTCACAAATATTATATAAACAATTTGAAATACAGAACTTTAAAAACTGTTTCCCTGGAAAAATAGTTTCATCTTTTCAGCAAGATTCTTCAGAAGACAATCCATAATCATTTCATCAACTATTTTTTCACTTGACAAGCAGATGTGAGGTTAATAGTGTATTATGGTCACTGCATATTTGAAATAACAATAGTATACTCCTGAGGGTAAGGATGGGGGAGACTGAGAACCATGAAATAACTATATTGGCATAGTTACTCAGGTGCTGCTATTTTTATTGTACCAACTAAGCAAAAAAACCTCTTTGGGAATGTATTCCATACTAACTTTCTCTATTTTATTTATTAGTCCTGCTTCACAGTTTCCAATCATCATTTCTGTTATGGATTGAATTGTGTGTACCCAAATTCCTATGCTGCAGTTCTAATCTCCAGTATCTGAGAACGTAACCTTATTTGGAAATAGGGTTGTTGAAGATACAATTAGTTAAAATGAGGTCATTAGGGTGGGTCCTCGTCCAATATGACTGGTGTCCTTATAAAAAGGGAAAATAGGACACAGAGATAGACACACAATGAGGGAAGGTGACATGAAGTGACACAGAGAGAAGACAGCCATCTACAAGCCAAGGAGAGAGAACTTCCCTCACAACGCTCAGAAGGAACCAACCCCCTCCACCAAAAAAACTACTAGAACTAATAAATAAATTCACTAAAGTTGCAGGATACAAGATTAATATCAGAAATCTGTTGTTTTTCTATACACTAACAATGAACTATCACAAAGAGAATTCAAGAAAACAATTCCATTTACAACTGCATCAAAAAGAATAAGATACCTGGAAATAAACTTAACCAAGGAGATGAAAGACCTATACTCTGAAAACTGTAAGACAATGATGAAGGAAATTGAAAATAATACAATTAAATGAAAAGAAATTCCATGTTCATGGATTGGAAAAATTAATATTGTTAAAATGTCCATACTACCCAAGGCAATCTACCAGTTCAGTGCAATACCTATCAAAATACCCATGATATTTTTTTACAGAACTAGAACAAATAATCTGAAAATTTATATGGAACCACAAAAGATCCCCAATAGCCAAAGCAAACTTGAGGGAAAGGAACAAAGCTGCAGGAATCATGTTCACTGATTTTAGACTATACTACAAAGCTACAGTAATCAAAACAGTATGGCACTGGCATAAAAACAGATACATAGATCAATGAACAGGATAGAAAGCCCAGAAATAAACATACACACCTATGGTCAATTACTCTGTGACAAAGGAGGCAAGAATACACAATGGAGAAAAGACAGTCTCTTCCAGAAGTGGTGCTGGGAAAACTGGACAGCTACATGTAAAAGAAGGAAACTAGAACATTTTCTCACACCATATACAAAAGTAAACTAAAAATGGATTAGAGACCTAAATATAAGACCAGAAACCATTAAATTCCTAAACATAGGCAGAACACTCTTTGACACAAATTGTAGCAGTATTTTGTTGGATCTATCACCTAAGGCAAAGGAAACAAAAATAAAAATAAACAAATGGGACCTAATTAAACTTAAAAGCTTTTGCACAGCAAAGAAAACCACTGACAAAACAAAAAGACATCCTACTAAATGGGAGAAACACTTGCAAACAGTAAGAAGAATAAGGAGTTAATATCCAAAATATATAAATAGTTCATACAACTCGATATCAAAAAGACAAACAATCTGATTAAAAAATAGGCAGAAAACCTGAATAGGCACTTTTCCAAAGACATACGAATGGCCAAAAGTGCGCATGAAAAAATGGTCATCACCAATCATCAGAAATGCAAATCACAACCAGAACATCTCTTCACACCTGTCAGAACGGCTATCATTGAAAAGTCTACAAATTAATGTTGGGCAGGATGTGGAGAAGAGGGAACCCTCTTGCACTGTTGGTGGGAGTGTAAATTGATGCAGCTACTATGGAGAACAGTATGGAGGCTCCTCAAAAAACTAAAAATAGAATTACCATATGATCCAGCAATTCCACTCCTGGGTATACAGCCAGAAAAAATGAAAACACTAATTTGAAAAGATAAATGTACCCCAATGTTCACAGTAGCACTATTACAATAGCCAAGAAATGGAAGCAACCCAAGTGCCCATCAACAGATGATTGGATTAAGATGTGATATACATACATACATATATATATATATATATATATATATATATATATATATATATATATATATATATAGCATCTATATAACACACACACACACACACACACATATATAATGGAATACTGCTCATCCATAAAAAAGAGTGAAATTCTGCCATTTGCAGCAAAGTGGATGGACCTAGAGAATATTATGCTTGGTGAGGTAAGTCAGAGGAAGACAAACACTGTATGATATCACTTATATGTGGAATCAAAAAATAATACAAATGAATGTATATGCAAAACAAAAACAGACTCACAAATATAGAAAGCAAACTTGTAGTTACCAGTGGAGAGAGGGACAACGGGAAGATAGGGGTATGGGATTGAGAGGTACCAACTACTATGTACAAAATAAGCTACGAGTATATATTGCACAGCACAGGGAAATATAGCCATTATTTTATAACAACTTTAAATGGAGTATAATCTATAAAAATATGAATCACTATGTTGTACACCTGAAACTAATATTGTAAATCAACTGACTACACTTCAATTAAAAAAAAAAAAAGGAACCAACCCTACCATCACCTTGATCTCAGACCTTCAGCCTCCAGAACTGTGAGACAGTAAATTTTTTTTTTTTTGCGGTATGCGGGCCTCTCACTGTTGTGGCCTCTCACTGTTGTGGCCTCTCCCGTTGCGGAGCACAGGCTCCAGACGTGCAGGCTCAGCGGCGATGGCTCACGGGCCCAGCCACTCCACAGCATGCGGCATCTTCCCGGACCGGGGTACGAACCCGTCTCCCCTGCATCGGCAGGTGGACTCTCAACCACTGAGCCACCAAAGAAGCCCTGAATTTGTTTTTTAAACCACCCAATTTGTGGTACTTTGTTATGGTAGCCCTAGCAAACTAATATAATTATACACAGAATTAATTATAAATGACTAGTCTCTTCAGGAGACTAATCATTTTAAAAGACTTGAAAACAACTGACATTACGTTATTTTTTAAAAATTAAAATCTTCCAAGATATGGTGTTTTATCTATCAAAGCAGGTCTCCCTAAAAATTCTGAAATATTACTATATACAAATTAGGCAATGATATCTAAGCATGTAAGTTTTTTGGCCTCACTAAAGGTGTACTCAAATATTTCTGAAAGTTTGTGAGGTCCAAGAAAAAACATTCTACCTACTAGTGACTTAGCATGGACACCAGTCGTCTACACAGGGTTTCCTAAACAATTCAGAGGTTCCCAAGTTTAGATGATTATTGAAATAACCTGGGAGAGAAACACTGATCTTACCCCAAACCTACTCAGAATCTCTGAGGAGGATTTTAGAAGCTTATTTCTCCAATGCTTCTCCACTTCTCTAGGTTTGCATAATAATTAGGTTTGTTTCTGTGTTGGGTCCTATTGAGTCAGGTCACCCAGTCTTTATTTGTGCAAGTTAACTTTTTAAGCCCTGTGCAGAATTTTCCCTTAACACCCATACACACTCACCCTTTTTCTCTTGATACTGCCTTCTTGGAAGAAAGCAGGCCCGCTGTCTTGCAGAACACATGACACACACTTGATAAATGCACACTTGCTCCTGATGCCCATAACGTCCCTTCTAAAAATTCATTCAGCATTTACTGAGCAATATGCAAGTCAGAGTTAGGAACTGGGGATAAAGGTGAATGAACCAGCTTCAAACTCATCAAGGAGGTCAATTAAGAATGTTAAACAATTAGAATGCAAAACGTTTTTGTGCCATAAAGACCCATACACTGTAGAGGGCCCAAATGCACCCCTAATTTAACTTGAGTGAGGGGCGGGGGTGAGAATAGGAAAAATGATTCCAAGGAGACAGAGTTTGGACTGACACCTGCAGGGCACTGGTCAGGTAAACAAGGATGGGTTCCTCTCTGGCTGAGGAAATTGCATGTTCACAAAGGTATGAGACCACAGCCCCTTAGCTATGGAGTATGGCTATCACAAAGGTGCACCTAGAGGTGTGTAAAAAATAAACCACAGGGCTTCCCTGGTGGCGCAGTGGTTGGGAGTCTGCCTGCCGATGCAGGGGACGTGGGTTCGCGCCCCGGTCCGGGAGGATCCCACATGCCGCGGAGAGGCTGGGCCCGTGAGCCATGGCCGCTGGGCCTGCGCGTCCGGAGCCTGTGCTCCACAACGGGAGAGGCCACAACAGTGAGAGGCCCGCGTACCGCAAAAAAATAAAATAAAATAAAAAAATAAACCACAGAGAAATAGAATGGTCATCAGAGACCTTCTGTGTCAGGTTAAGATGATCTGGTTTTTAATATGATCAGATTTACATTTTAAAACAACTAATCCACTGGGACTGTGGACAATGAATGACTTGGGGAAAGACAAGATCACGACTGCTTCTAGCACTTTGTTGAGGGCTGACATCAGGTTTTTCCCTCTGTAATTTCCTGTATCTCCTCCCACCTCTCTCATTCTCCATTAGAGTTAGAATTTCCTAGCTCAGCAGTGAAACGAGAAGCATACTGATCAAGCCCTTGATTAACTAGCCTGAAATTTATTTCTCAGTTCTTCATTAACTTCAGAAATTCTTTTTCTGCAGTTACCTTAGGACAATTTTTTCTCCTATAAACAGTTATAAAATTTAGAAACATCATTTAAGTAACAAAACAACAAATCCCATTTGATTTATACTGCAGAAGTATCAGCAAGAAATATTGAGCTGAATTCCTAGCACTGGCTTCCTGATCTTTTCAGCTGCCTTTACTGCATTTAGAAACTACATTTGTTTATGACATAGACTTAAAACCATTTTTTAATCAATATTTAACAACAGATTGTTTTATATTCAATTTTGACTCAATTTCAACAGTTTTGTCATTTGGTACTTAATTAACCAGAAATATGATCTGGCCTTTAGAACTTCATGATTAAAATATGATCTAAATTAAAGGCATTAAATTATACTTAGTAGTTTGTTAGCATATTTTATTGTAATCTTGATTCTTTGAAAATCTGTGTACCACTATCAGCATCCCAGCAAACAGGGACAAATGCAAAGAATTTTCATTATATCAATTCTATCTCTTTAAAATCCTCCAACATCCCCTGTGATGTAGGTATTTTTATCCCCATTTCAAGCACCAGGAAACCGAAGCTAAGTAAAGCATCTAGTAATAAGTGGTATTCAGATATGTCTGACTCCAAAGCCTATGCTCTTCTTTTAACCTCCGAGTAGAAAACTTCACATTAGTATAAACCACTGGTTCTCAACTAGGGGCAGTTTTGCCCCTCACCCCAGTGGCTATTTGGCAACACTGGAGACATTTTTGGTTGTCACATCTGGAGGAAGGAGGGCAAGAACTACTGGCACCTAGTAGGTAAAGGCCAGCGATGCTACTAAACATCCTGCAATGCACAGGATGTCTCCCACAACCAAGAATCATCCATCCCAAAATGTTAAAAGTGCCAAGGTTGAGAAACTGTAGTGTAAACAAAATATTTCTCAAAATACCTTCTTACAAAAGCACTGCTAACCCCATCCTGTTTTTTTTTCTGAAATCAACACTTAGAGTCAATGAAAATAGCTTTAAAGTATAACTAGATGTGTGTATTTAATACATATAAGTACGCACATTTTTAATTCATCTGAAAAACTCTTGAATTTACGCTGTAAATTGTGACACGATAACTTTGGAGGTTTCAACCCCAGATACATTATGTTATTTACTGTCATATAGATGCACAGGACTGGAGAAATTTCTATAAATATGTTTGATATGTTTTCATTGATGTCATTGTTCTGATCTTTACTTTGTTTAATAAAAGATGCAAAGGAGAGGGGAGAAGGAAACCCTGGCTCAGAAAAGCAGGGAGGAAGAGTATAATGAAGCTTATGAAGCCACACCATGAGGCAGAAAACTACTTTCTTGATTTTATTTTTTTTAAAGGTACACAAGGTCACAAAACCAGAGCAAGTTTTTGGCTTTTTTTAAAACCAAATTTTGTTCTTACAAATGTCAAAATCTGCACCATTGGATATTTAAGCCAGAAACTCGAAATACAAAAAATCATTTTTGAAACTGACACTATCAATTCTCTACTTGCATATATGAAGTGTCAAAATATTACTTCTCAGTAGTATAAGTGTATTTGTCACAGAAATCCACAGTTAGGGATGAAAATCAGTGAATTGTGGTTCTCTTAACACTTGTGTCATTAAGTTAGTAGAAAACAGAGTTCTTTGGAGCTTTTAGTGTTCAGTGCCAAAACCAAATCCAACCGATATTCACACCACACTCTGAAATTACAAAATAGGGTATTTTATAAAACTGGATTTTAATGAACAGTGAGAAGCCAGATGTAGCCAATATTCGCTGGTGTTACCATCCATAAGATAAACAGAACCACAATTCATCAGTTTATTTATTATCCTTTCCTGCTTCTATTAGGTAGAATTTGTGCTCAGTTATAGACCATTTTAGTGTCAAATGAGTAAAAAAAATCTAACTACAGAACACGTTGCCTGTATTGCAAGAATATCCAAAGGCATTTGAAATATGAAAACTTGCCCAGAACATTTATACTACTAAACACAGGAATATTATAAAGATATATATACATATATATAATATATAATGTCACAAGCCACTAAAAAGTTAAAAGTATGCCAACATTTTCTACAAACTACTCCTTACATGACACATCAAAGCAGTAACCACAAAAAAATAAGGACTTTTTCTGTTCACACTGGAATAAGGCATCTGAAAGCCCTAAATACTGTGGAGATGGAACAAGATTAGAAAAAAAAACTTTAAACGTTCATATAACTTCAGATTTACATGCTGCACGCACACAGAAAGACAGAGAATAGTTAAGAAGCCAAACATTACAGAATTTGACATCCAACTTCATGCAGTGAGTTCTTTTCATATTTAATCAAAATGTTTATTTGCCCCTTCACTTGCTCCAAATTTCCAGAACTCAATCCTAAAAATTATCTTTTCAATAAAAACCAGGTATTAATTCATACCAATAATCTAATTGTGTTTCTTGAATTAACCTCCCCCTAAGACACAGTCTGTGTTTCCATTGTAACAACTTCCCGGCAGATAGCCCAAATTTAAAAAAGTAATTTGGCCCGTTTATCAATAAGGTTTTTGTTTTTGGCCTTCTAACAGGGAAATATTAGTAAGGTTGCCATAAGAAAAAGAAACCTGTAATCTACATATGCAAAGCACAGAATTACGTCCTCTATGATATTTCTTTTGAAGTTATCCTGCATAACTCAGAAAGATGGTGTCAAGTCTCTTAGGTATAAAGTAGAATGGAAGAGTTTTGCTTTGAAGGTTCAGTGCCGTCCTTGACTGATGTTTGGCTACTAGTGGAAATGCTTGAATAATGATTTTTTGTTGACTTGCTTGATGATTACCAATAGTAATTCTAGAACAAATACTTGATCTCTAGTTCACCAGAAACTACCACTGAGAATTATTTAGGAAGTTATCAGTGCTATTTGACTTTTGGATTCACTGAAATTTACAATGAGTAGCTGGAGACATAAGCCTAAAACTGAGTTCTGTCCTCTAAACTCAACCACATCCAGTAGGTCTCTTCAGGTCACAACAGTAGTTTTTTTTCCAAGCTTGTTTCTCAGGCTGTAGCTGGTAATGACCCTGACCTGGAAGGAAGCATTTCTGGAAGAGATTCCAATTTACTTATAACCAAATCCTAGACTAACTATGAAGTCTAAGGAAAGGAAAGCCTTACATATGTCCACCTTTTGTAGTAATTTCTACTTAGATTGATAGCATAATTTTCATTATATGAAAACTGGGACTAGAAAGGACCAAAATTTTTATTAGTAATGTCTGTGCTCTGCTGTTTATTTTTATAATATCATAAATTTTATTCATATGAAACAGACCAGAGGCCTGGTATTCAAAAACAGTTATTATAAAATCAGAAACACAGTCAAAAGAGTGTAGGGGATGTTGAAATTTTAAAAACTTTATGAGTCACACAATCAGTTAACTTGCATCCAGAAAGATCAGAAAAGAGGCAAGACTGAAAGTATGAGGATAGAAAGGTATCACAGTGATGCATTTTTAGGAACAGTACCTTCACCTCTAAGCACCTTTCAGGCGATAGCTAGCTCATAGGCACCAGAAATTCATAATAAAAACTAAATTACCCAAAAGGCACAGATGAAAACGTTAACACAAGAGTAAAAGCAATATTATGTAATGTTAAAAACCTATTTTTAAAATGCTTCCAAATATGTAAAACTATACACGAATCCATTACACATTCAGCTTCAATTTACCATTAAAAAGTGTATACAATACTCTGCCTAAGAATAAATTCATGCCAACATTAATTTATAATGTAGCATTTACCACCACAGCACCCAAAGAGATGAAAAGAAACCAACTCCCTACTAAAATCTAGGGAAAAGGTATCAGAGCTAGTGAAATAAGTTACTGCAGACCGTATTACTATAAAGAAACTGCTGGCTCATTCTACTCAATCCACACTCCCTCACAATCTTAAGGAAAGTACAATAAATTCACTTTCATCTACTAAAACAGTACTTAACACATTTGGCAGGTAGGAGTATTCCTTTTATTCCTTTTCATTTCTCTCTTTTTTTTTTTCTTTTTTTTCTTTTTTTTTAAGATTAAGTCACTTCCACAAAACTAAGACAAACTTTTCAAAGCTCAGCTTGATTTTCTGCAACTACACAAGACATGCTGGCCATACAATAGCAACTGTACATCCTCCCAAGTCTGAAACAGAATTGATAGAAGACACTTACTAGTTTAAAGTGTATTCTAAGTCTATGAAGAAAGTATCCTCCAGGAACTGCATTCAAGAGGGTAATTTAAGATTACATTTCTAGAACATATAATGTACAACACCATCACAAAAACAAAACACTGAACCAGGAAAAAAAAATTAAAATTTAGAACCAATAATTACGGAATTACAATCTGTAACTGTCAAATAATAAATGAGTTATAATTTTTTCTTTTTAGAAAAATATCACCTAAAGTTGAGGACGAGCATTTACTTGGGAATTGCAAAATACTACACTTCCTTGATAGCAGGTCACTGTTCTGAAGACCACCACAGGTCTCAGGGCATTGGAACATTAATCAACAAAATTCATCCTCACAACTGCACCACTAGTGTCATCGCTATATGTAGCTGACAGCAAATTTTCTAAATGAATCAGATAAATGCTCCTTTATTTTAGCATACAAAAGAGCTTACTACATCCCTGCTGCCCACAGCAATCTAGCAATTAAATACTTAAGTCATTTCATATACAAGGTTTATGAATTACTCAGAACTAGTGACTTCTAGTAGTGTTTTCTAGTTATTAGAGACTCGTCAAACACATTTAGACTTTTCAAAGAAGCAAAAACAAAAACAAACATAAATCTACGTGAGTATTTTTGCCATGAATCTTTCTTTACCAATTTTGGCAGGGGGTGGGGGTCATAAATTAATTGAAAAAAGCAATATAAAAATAACAGAAATTATAAAGTACCACTTTCAGATGATTCAAGTATCAACTTGGTATGCATGTAAGTTCACCAATTTATTTCTTCACCTATGATTTCATATTCAAAGTGCCACAGCTGACTTAAGTATTGATAGTCAGAAACCTATAAAGTCAAGCTCTTAAAGGAAATATTATTTAGATGGTGAATTTGTCCTTAGAACTTTAATGCCTTTACTATTTCAATATAACCAAACAAAACTTTTTGAAGTATTATTCTTACAGTTTTTGGTTAACTTTATATATATATATATATATATGTTTTTTTGGAGGCTGGTAGCAAAAATTAAAACAGGTGTTCACATCTCAAGAGGAGAGCACAGATGAAGGGTACAGAGGCTCTATACTATGGACCCGTCCTTGCTCTGTGCTGGAATCATCACGGGCACCGCTCCCATCCTACTGAGATTAGGGGCAGCTACCTTAGCAGTTGGGAGCGTCGCACTCTGAGGATCGCGCTCGAAGTCTTCGCTTGGCACTTGGTTATACTGAGTCTTGGAATACCCTTCCATGTTGGAAGGGGACATGGATCCCAGGGATGAATGATTGCTGCCGAGGTAGCTTCTGGCAGTGGACGTACGGCTCTTTGGAGGAGGCACGTCTTCCCTAGAAATAAAGATCCCAATACACGTTCAAAGAACAAATTTCTAAAAACCTACAATATGTAAGCTATGAATCATGGGTAGGGAAGAGCCTCTATTTAAGCATTAAGTACATAAAATCGTGTGTGACACACAAAAAACAAGCACAATAAGGCATAATGTCATAACTGTGTATCTGTGCCAAATTTGTCATTTACAGTTTCTATCTTCACAGTGAAATGTGTTTTTTACAAAAATGTGCTATTCTATAATGCTGTCTTGCAAAGAACAAACTTCAAATATTTTCATGTTCTAGTATCACTGATCAAGATAACCTGGTTACAGTCATGTAACACTCTATAATCAATAAAGCCCTAACACCTGCAGATATTTCTACCAAAAAAAGAACAAGACAAAATATCCTTTTTATTATGAAAGTTACTCATCTAAGACTTTAGCTGAAAACTTAGCAGACTGAAGTTTGCAAAAACTGAGAATTAGGCATAAGAATTTTCACACTAAGCACTGACACAGAATATATATCTGAGTTACTTCTGTGCATTTAAAAAATAAAAGTGCCCAGACCCACCAAATGTCAATTTTCTGGGTGTTACTTTGGTCATATGTTATTTTTACAAGTTCTATAATCCAATGTGTACTTCTAGTTAAGATCTACTGGTTTAGAATATTTAAAAAATAAAAGAAAATCACATTACCCATAGTTCTATTAACTACCTATGTCACTTGATACAATCAGATCTTTAAAAAAAAAAAACCCAGGGCTTCCCTGGTGGCGCAGTGGTTGAGAGTCCGCCTGCCGATGCAGGGGACGCGGGTTCGTGCCCCGGTCCGGGAAGATCCCACATGCCGCGGAGCGGCTGGGCCCGTGAGCCATGGCCGCTGAGCCTGCGCGTCTGGAGCCTGTGCTCCGCAACGGGAGAGGCCGCAACGGTGAGAGGCCCGCGTACCACAAAGAAAAAAAAAAGAAAATGGAGATGTTAAGGTTTGATTTCTCTATACAGCTAATCTACAGAGCATGGGATTGTTATTTATTTATTTATTTTTTTGCAGTACGCGGGCCTCTCACCGTTGCGGCCTCTCCCGTTGCGGAGCACAGGCTCCAGACGCGCAGGCTCAGCGGCCATGGCTCACGGGCCCAGCCGCTCCGCGGCATGTGGGATCTTCCCGGACCGGGGCACGAACCCGCGTCCCCTGCATCGGCAGGCGGACTCTCAACCACTGCGCCACCAGGGAAGCCCAACAGCTCCATTTTTTGAAAACTTTATGCCTGTACTTTTTTTCCTTTCACATCTTTATTGGAGTATAATTGTTTTACAACGTTATGTTAGTTTCTGCTGTACAACAAAGGGAATCAGCTATATGTATACATATATCCCCATATCCTCTTCCTCTTGAGCCTCCCTCCCACTCTCCCTGTCCCACCCGTCTAGGTGGTCACAAAGCTTTCAGCTGATCTCCCTGTGCCATGCAGCTGTTTCCTACTAGCTATCTTGTATTTGGTAGTGTATATATGCCCATGCTACTCTCTCACTTCCTCTCAGCTTACCCTTCCCCCTCCGTGTCCTCAAGTCCATTCTCTACATCTGCGTCTTTATTCCTGTCCTGCCCCTAGGTTCATCAGAACCTTTTGTTGTTGTTGTTCCACATATATGTGTTAGCATACAGTATTTGTTTTTCTCTTTCTGACTTACTTCACTCTGTATGACAGACTCTAGGTCCATCCACCTCACTACAAATAACTCAATTTCGTTTCTTTTTATGGCTGAGTAATATTCCGTTGTATACATGTGCCACATCTTCTTTATCCATCCATCTGTTGATGGACACTTAGGTTGCTTCCATGTCCTGGCTATTGTAAAGAGAGCTGCAATTAATATTTTGGTACATGACTCCTTTTGAATTATGGTTTTCTCAGGGTATATCCCCAGTAGTGGGATTGCTGGGTCATATGGTAGTTCTATTTTTAGTTTTTTAAGGACCCTCCATACTGTTCTCCATAGTGGCTATATCAATTTACATTCCCACCAGCAGTGCAAGAGGGTTCCCTTTTCTCCACACCTTCTCCAGCATTTATTGTTTATAGGTTTTTTTTGATGATGGCCATTCTGACCAGTGTGAGGTGATACCTCATTGTGGTTTTGATTTGCATTTCTCTAATGATTTGTGATGTTGAGCATCTTTTCATGTGTTTCTTGGCCATCTGTATGTCTTTGGAGAAATGTCTATTTAGGTCTTCCGCCTATTTCTGGATTGGGCTGTTTGTTTTTTTGATATTGAGCTGCATGAGCTGTTTGTATATTTTGGAGATTAATCTTTTGTTAGTTCCTTCATTTGCAAATATTTTCTACCATACTGAGGGTTGTCTTTTCATCTTGTTTATGGTTTCCTTTGCTGTTTCATGCCTGTACTTTATTGGGAGAAGGTAGACAGTCTTGAGAAAAGCATTTTGCAATGGTTCTTAATGTAGAGCCCAAAACGGGGAGGAGGGCACAGTGTAGGTTGGTTGGCTCCACACACTTGAAATAAGTAAAAGCTTTCAAATATGTTGAGGGGAAGAGCTATAGCTTTCATCCAATTCTCATAGGGGCAAATGCTTCAGATGGTTAAGAGAATTAATGCTTTAGTGACATAATAGAGTATACATCAGTCAACTCCTGTGTCACTTAATTACCTGATATCATGATGAACTTCCTTTTCGTATTTTTCTTCTCTGCGCTTTTTATGACAGCAAAAGATGATAAGACCAATGAGGACTAGTGCAAGCAAAGTTCCTATAACAGCTCCTGCAATTGTCCCAGCTCTATTTGAAGCTAGAATAAAATGTTAATAAGAAAATAATTAATATTAAAAAAAGCAAAACAAACAAACAAAAAAACTTCCATCTAGTCATTTTGAAGGTAAGGATACACAATGACATTGATTTCATCGCATATACTAACGTTAAGAGACAAATTAGTTAGCTTTTTTTCTGGTCTAGGGGAAAATCCACTAAAAGAACTTTCTTCTGAACTGTGTAAGCTATTTCAAGGATAAAAGAATGAAACCACTCTAGAGGATTTTAATATTCACAGCTATCTTGGTTGGCATATAAGAATGTTCTAAAAAGCTTGTCGTCACTGACATTGGCTAAATATGGTACAAGAGTCAATTTGACAACTCTTGCCTCTTTAATGTCACTACAATAATAAAGAAGGTTTTATTAATAAAATGTAGTACTTTTTTTCTTTCCATGACTTAGAAAAGCTAGCAACCAAGCCACAGGGTGCTTTGCTCAAAGTTAGCATCCCCTTGCCCTTAATACCCACACTCACTGATGGAACCAAAGGAGGCTGTATAAAGATAACACTATCAGAGCAGAAAGAAGATAACTTACGAGGAACAACATCCAGGCGTAGCAGGCATTGATCAGAGCCCACTCTGTTTTTGACTGTACAACTGTATGTCCCAGAGTATTCGGTAGTGGCATTTTTTACAGATATAACAGGTGAAGTCATTTCTATGAGAAGAAAGGGGGTAAGGGAGCAAAACCCATTCTTATAGTAACATATTGCTGAGTTTTTAGTAAAAGCAAACTCTACTTGGTTGACAATCCAGGTAAAAGTGAGACAAACTGAAGCTACATACAGAACAAACTTGGCAAGACACGTGCATGTCTCCGGGATGCAAACGACTGTGCCTCTAGTTCATTTATGTCAAAGCCAAGGTAATCATGACCCCTTCAGCCAGGCACAGAGAGTCTCTGCTGAAGCAGAGCCACGTTGACTATAAAAAACATTCTGTGCCACAAAGGCTCTTAGGTGCAGCAGTAAGATTTACAAAATGTATGTCATCCCCCCAGACAGAAGAAACATGAAAGAAAGTGAGAGGGGGTCGTATTGTTCAGCCTCTTAGTTTGAAAAACAGAGGTGGAGAGAGATCCTGCTTAAAAGCGGGGTGGGGTGGGAGGGAGGAGGGTGGAGCATGGTAACCAGTTTGAATAACAGGTTAATTATAACATACAGATGAATAATCAGATTTAACCAATTTGAATCTTGTTGGTTAGTCACAGCTGTTGTTTTGTTGTTTTAACAGACATGATGGTTAAATAACCATATCTTCAACATGAACCCAGGCAAAACACTCAAGATCCAACTCTTGCTGTAACTTAACCACTAATTTATGATAATGAACAGTTTCCATCAATATTACCATCAATTAAAAAATATACAACAGGGGCTTCCCTGGTGGCGCAGTGGTTGAGAGTCCGCCTGCCGATGCAGGGGACACGGGTTCGTGCCCCGGTCCGGGAAGATCCCACATGCCGCGGAGCGGCTGGGCCCGTGAGCCATGGCCGCTGAGCCTGCGCGTCCGGAGCCTGTGCTCCGCAACGGGAGAGGCCACAACAGTGAGAGGCCCGCCTACCGCAAAACAAAAAAAAAATATATACAACAAAGAAACCAATTATAATATCCTAAATGGTGATCATTATAAAAATATCTCTTCACTTATACTACATGACACCAAGTTGTCATTATAAAACACTGACTAATTCCCACAGAATCCTGATTGCTCTGTCTAGAAAAGGGAAGGTATCTGGGGATTAAAAAATATACACTTACATGCACAAACCCTGCTAGACTTAAGTCTAAATCAATGGCACACGATTCAAAGTGCATAATCAGCAGTACCTGGTAACCATGAGGTTGGCAGTTTCTGTGAGTTGGACAATTTTTGCCATTCATATCGTAATGGGAGTGAACCTTCTTTCGGTTCACATTTTAGTTTAAAGTCACTTCCAATTTCTTCTGATCCATCAATGTAACATCTTGTACCTGAAGGCTTAACTGAGAAAAGAAAATAAGTTATAACTTTATACAAGAGAACGGAATGTGTGTTTCTAATGATTACTTAAACACACAGCATGTCACACAACCACTAACTCAATAGCAGGGGGTCCTGGGTTCAGAGTGGACAAGACTGAAAGACTACAATAGGTTGCCAACGCCAGTTTACTCAGCTTGATCCAGCACAAAACAGGCAAGAATGAGCTCAGGCAAGCAGCCACTGCACAAGGCCAGGCAGCATCTCAGGTGCGGCTCTGCGCCCCTCCATCCCATGGGGCACATGTGAAAAAAGCAAGGATGATGCGGGCTGGGCTACTTCAGACCCAAGGAAGCTTCTTCCCCCCACCCCCAATTCCCAACCTATTCTTCTACTTGGAGCGTGACGTGTAGCCCTCTGGGAGTATATGCATTGTCACAACCCTCTCTGTGTGCTGTTAACCCAACAATCAGGGGGTTGACGATAAATTATGCTGATAGGAGGGACAATTCACTTAGTACAGGAAGGACCAATTATTTTCCACATTTACAGCGATCCAAAACCACCCAGAGAGCAGTGTTATAAAAAGGCAGATCTGAGGTTATATTCCAGGTCTAACTCCATTATGTGAAACCCACCTGAACACTAGGTTATCACCCTGGCAGTTCAGACTCTCTTGCTGAACTGCATTAAGGCATAATACACATACAATAAAATGAACACATTTTAATCATGCGAGCTGATCACTTTCAACACTAAGCACCACTCCAATCCTCTCCCAAGCAATTTCCCTCAAGGTGACTGCAGTTGATCTCACTGCACAAACGGGTCCCAGACAGCCGCTGATCAGATTTCTATTGCTATAGATTAGTTCTGCTGCTTCGTGAGTCCTATAAATGGAAAAATACCGTATGCGCTTTTGCTTCTTTTATTCATCGTAAGGCTTTTTTATGACTGATCCAATTGATCTATGTTGTTGTGTGTATATATATATATATATATATCAGTGGTCTGTTCTTTCTTACTACCGAGTTGTATCCCATTGCTTGTTCATTCAGGTATTGATGCACACTGTTTCCTGTCTTGGGGCTACTGTTAAAGCCTAATTAGCTAAACTGGCCAGGAGCAGGTGTGAAGTCTGTGGAAATCAGACTGGCTGGCGAGGAGGTGCTATGAGGAGCTGGGACAAGGGAGAGAGGGATTCTGAAGGTTCTGAGAAGAGTCTTCTAGAGGCAGAGATCAGTTCTGAATCTGATGCCATTTCTGAGGTAGGATTAGGAGAAGCAGGGATTAAACTGGAGACGAGGGTCATTTAGCAACCTGAGTACCCCCAGTAAAGGATGAGTAGCGCAAAGTGGGTCTGGGGGCAGCAATGAGGAGACAGCAGTAGGCTATAGTTTCCCAGCATCCCACGACCTTGGAGAGCAACATTCCCCATAAACCCTGTACCTGGCTCTATTTGCATCTCTCTTCCCAACCTGATAAATGGCAGGACTGCTTTTCTTCTGTTTTTCTGATTTTCATTCTTTCAAGTCCTGAGTGGGCTTTTATTCTTTCACTACTAAGAATAAATGTGAATGGGTTTTACAGTTTGGCACTACGTGAACAGTTTGAACAACACTGCTTGTAAATAGTGGTATATGTTTTCCTTTTTCATACCAGGTAAGTAAATGTTTATCTCTATAAGAAAGTGTCAAACTGTTTTCCAAATCTGGCTGACACGGTCTGTCATACGCAGTGGGGCATCTTTACCTAAGGTTGTCAATCATGATCTCACTTCACACATTTCCTGGTAATTCTTAAATTTAATTGGATTTCTCCCCTTTGTTACTACTTATACTTTTTAGTAAGGATCAACAGATGCATTTAACTGCGTTGTTGACTTTCCTAAGCAAACCTCTTTCTTTTGCAGACTGATCAGTTGCCCTGGACATTACATCAACTGGACTTTTGAATCAGTTTTGCGCATTATCTCATCCTCTGAGTCTTCAACAAAATGAGCCTTGTTCTCCATTTCTTCAACCTACCAATAAATCCTTTATTACACAAACTAGCAGTAGGTGAGAAACTGAAGCAATGCTTTGGACATCAAACTTCTATTGGTAATACAGCGTTCTAACCCTAACCCTTCTTCTTTTCTACTGAAAAATGTCCCCTCCCCAGACATATCCAATAACAGGCAGTTGTTTAAAGTGGCTGCTCAGGAAATCACGTCCCACTGAGTTTGAGATTTCAACACACTCTATGCACAGCAGAACGAGATTTTTACCAGCACTGGTTCTGAGCGGTGCTTAGGACCGGCTGCCTGCTTTCCACTGGGTGGAGAAAGTGCAAGTCTTTTACATGCCAGCCCCAGCATTACAAAGCCAGGAAGACAAACTGCTAATCCACGGCACTTAGCTGAATTGAAAGAAAGATGAAACCACAAAAGGAACAAAAATAAAGTCTCACCCACTAAGGTTTCTTTGGTCTGGGGCTCCAGGATATCTAGCTATTGTCCTCAGAACATGTGCCACCATGATCATTAGCAGAGCTAATAAAAAGTCATTCTCAGTTAAGGGTACATGGCCGTCAACTCGTATTCGGTCAGTGTCCCACCGATTTAGCAATGCTGTGCTCCATCTATGTATTGTATCATCATCCCTCCATGCTAGTGGCTCACTGCCTCAGTCTATAGGAAACACTCTAAATCTCTATTTGGGACAGAATATGCTTTGATCATCATGTCATCCATATAGGAATATTTTTGCTTAGTTCAAAATACCTTGACTCCTGGCAAAATCCGTGCATAGATGGTAAAAATCAATGGTCAAAAGTTTGAGGAGAAACAAGATATTTGCATAGTCTCAAAGTGGTTCCCCCACTGGGATTTTTTTTTTTTAAAAAACATCTTTACTGGAGTATAATTGCTTTACAATGTTGTGTTAGTTTCTGTGGTAGAACAAAGTGAATCAGCTATATGTATACATATATCCCATATCTCTTCCCTCTTGCGTCTCCCTCCCACCCTCCCTATCTCACCGCTCTAGGTGGTCACAAAGCACCGAGCTGATCTCCCTGTGCTATGCAGCTGCATCCCACTAGCTATCTATTTTACATTCGGTAGTGTATATATGTCCATGTTACTCTCTCACTTCGTCCCAGCTCACCCTTCCCCCTCCCCGTGTCCTCAAGTCCATTCTCTATGCGTCTTTATTCCTGTCCTATCCCTAGGTTCATCAGAACCATTTCTCTTTTTTTTTAGATTCCATATATATGTGTTAGCATACGGTATGTTTTTCTCTTTCTGAGTTACTTCACTCTGTATGACAGTCCCTAGGTCCATCCACCTCATACAAATAACTCAATTTCGTTTCTTTTTATGGCCAAGTAATATTCCACTGTATATATGTGCCACATTTTCTTTATCCATTCATCTGTTGATGGACACTTAGGTTGCTT
The DNA here is from genome assembly GCF_039906515.1 of Pseudorca crassidens. NCBI lineage: Eukaryota > Metazoa > Chordata > Mammalia > Artiodactyla > Delphinidae > Pseudorca > Pseudorca crassidens. The sequence goes on along the minus strand of NC_090300.1, from coordinate 123,378,767 downwards.
CCATGTCCTGGCTATTGTAAATAGTGCTGCAATGAACCCTGTGGTACATGACTCTTTTTGAATTATGGTTTTCTCAGGGTATATATATGCCCAGTAGTGGGATTGCTGGGTCGTATGGTGGTTCTATTTTTAGTTTTCTAAGGAACCTCCATACTGTTCTCCATAGTGGTTGTATCAATTTACATTCCCACCAACATGCAATTATTTTTTAATCCCAGAGGGAAAAGTAGTAATTTTTTTTTAAAGTAGTAATTTTATAGCAGAGAAACCTATCAGATAAAACTGAAACCAAGTGATCATGGTTAACAATAGACAGGACATCATGTGCCCCCTGACATTAACTGGAGACTACAGATGTCAATGCAGCAGGGATCTTAGATTTGACCCCAGCACAAAAACGCATTAACAGGAAGCTGTGGAATTCAAATTAGGCCTGTAGTTTAGTTAATATTATTGTCCCAACATTAATCTCTTGCTTTTGGTAGTTGTACTATGCTTTTATAAAATGTTAACATTAGGAAAAATTAGGTTATGGGTATACTCTCAGGAACTTTCTGGTATTTTTGCAACTTTTCTATAAAACTAAAATTATTTCAGAATAAAAAGTTGAAAAAAAAATCCCAGTGTTGATTGAGTCCCCACACATGCTGTTGCCACGTGTTCTTGTGATGTGGGTGCAGTCTGAGCGCACCATATACACACAAGAAGGAAAGTTAACCTGTGCGTGCTCTCCTCTGCAAAACAACCCAGTCTATTTATACCGAAAGGTCTCAATAATAGGCTTTTTCAGAGTTCTCAGGGAAGGTGCTGGTAATGTGTGGTCACCATATTAACCCTCTGTCAATTCCCTTTGTTATCATCACCCCGTCCAGTTTCTTTCCTGAGTTGCATCCACATATACGTCTGGTGTATCTGAAAGAGCAGGGTGGGCCTCAGCAATGGAGCGAGGGATAGCAACATACCACCCCTCACACCGAGGCAGCTAACGGTCCACACAGCACCCACGGCTCACCGAACGAGCTTTCATTACTCCGTGAACACCATGGTGGCATCTTCAGGTTTCCCACAAACGAATCAAAGTATCAGGCAGAGCCTCTGATAGTGAACCAAGCAAGAGCTCCACTGGACTGCCATTCAGTCTGGTCCCTAGAGGGGACTTTATTTAATCTTTCCTCCAGATTGTCTAAGCAGAATTTTCAGAAAAAAGTGAGCAAATTAGGCTTCTGTCCAGCTCTCACTTTCAAGAGAAACTTCTAATGTTTTCTGTCACAGTGGTCATGACTCACCTGGAAACATGGAAGAGATAAAGAAATTCTCCTCTGGCTCTGAGACAGCCTCGCCAAGTCAGAGGATTAGTCATCCCCACTTCCCTTCAGCAACCACCGCCCCCATTCTCCCCTACCCCACATTTTAATCCCTCTCTCCCTCCCTGATTTGACTTCAGGGCTTGCTTGGCCACGGTGATGCCCCACGGAGCTAACAAAAGGAGTTACTGTCTCAATGCTTCCCACAGATCTAGGCAGAGGAATAAGATGTGAGGGGTGTGAGGTTTAATGTAAAAGGCCATCCCTCCTGCCCAACAGCCATGGCTGCTGCCTCAGTGTGCCCGGTCAGAGTCTGTTCCTAAGGGATCTCTCTCTTTCCCTCTCACACACACTCACACACACAGTGCCCGTCCACACCTCTTCCGGGAACATGTGCCAATCGCATTCCTCCCAGTGTGCCTGTCCCCCTCAGACAGGGATTTCACAATAAATAATTCTGATAAATATGTATAGTCTGCTTGGTACAGCATGAACTAGTTAAATTTTCATATATGTCGTAACTCAATGCTTCCTGGAGAGCAGTGCTTAAAGAAGATATACTCAGGGTTATAATTCCAGGTATGCCTGGGCTAAGAGTTCAGACAAATTATTAAACTTTACCTGCTTTCATATTTATAAAAAAGAAAGGCAACTCCATGTTCGCTGAATGTAGACACAAAAGGCTAGAATTTCCAATGTTACCATATTCCTTCTTCTGGTTCCTTGTTCAGGTTCACTTGCTTTCATATCACAGACATATTCTGAATGAGCTCCATTTAGCATGGAGTGCCCTTTACCAGGACCCCCTTGTGTGCCCCCTTCAGTGATGTCGCCAGAAGACTGCCTTACCAACCAAGACAACCCCTGGAGTTGCCATTGGGGTGCAAAGAAATCCGCATTCTTATTCCTAATCTCTACCTGCTCTGATATTCATTCTTTAGAAAAGTATGCTACTCAGGATGAGTCTGGAACCCAACAGACTTAAGCTCTCTGCTCAGTTTCTAAAACAAAAGGAACGAAAGGTAGAAGTTGAGGTGGGGGCGGGGGGCCGGCGGGGGAATTGTCCAGATTAGTTATTTCCAGGAGTATGGCAGGTGATTCCAGCAACCAGCATTTCCTACATAAAGTGGGTGCCCAAGTGTCCCCCAAACCTGGCACCTTAGGTCGCAGGGGAATTTACTGTCACTGAATAGTGATAGACAGTTGAGATTTTCTACATGGCAGCCATTGTACTTTTGGGTAAAGCCTACCACGATAAGATTTTAGAAGTATATTTATGAATGGTACCTTTCAGAGTTTCTCAGTTTGCAGCGGTAAAGAGTGCTTGTGCATGACCACAGAATCTAGAGGAGGATAACAAACTCTGTGGGCCTTGACTGTTTATAAAGCAGTTTATACATATCTCCTTCTAAACTATCCTGGAGAGCTGCATCTTAGTGGCCACCTGTCTAATCTCCTCACTTTAAGGATGAAAAACAGTGATGCTCATGGAGGTTAAAGGACTATCTAAGGTCTAAAGGCCTTACACCAATTCAATATTCCAGCTACCATGTTCCATCTCCTCTGTTCTAAATACTCCAATTATTCATCATAGAAACCTCATTTATTCTTTGGGAAATGCAGTTCGAAAAAGCTTAAGGCACACGTCACAATTGTGAGCTGAATAAGACTGCAAAGAGATTTAATGATAATTATTTTTATGTTTCGAAAATATAGGCTGAGGCCCAGGAAATGAAGAGGTTCTATTTAATTCTCAGGGCAAACCTGAGAACAATGGGAAAAGCCTGGATCCCCTAACTCCTGCTTTAGGGTTCTTCTCCCATATCACAGAACTCCTTCGTTTACTTTCAAATGCTTTCATGAACTTCACAAAGAAGTTGGTCGCTTATTTTTCCTACCCAAAGGAAAAACAAAAAGGTAGCTTTATGTTTTATGCTATTAGAGGACATTAGAATTATGTCAAGTATTTAAAATTATTACTCTAAAAACCTAAGCTTTGTCTCACATAAATGCTGCTACTATAGTACTGTGACCACTCACCCTGTTACTAAGTAACATTATTACAAATAACTTACCAAGAACTGTCAGCTGAATCTTCTTATTTCCAACACCGGGAGCTTTTTTCACTTTGCACTGGTATGTGCCAATATCTGACAACTGTAAATTTGTTACATTTATTGACGCATCACCAGATTTGAGATCAGTACTTGTAAAATGTACTCGTCCCTTGAGATCTTGATAGTAGTCGTCATAAATTTTGTCTCCAGAATATAAAATAATCTAAAAGAAAGCCAAGATAAGACAAGGACAAAACAAACAAGCAAGCAAACTCTCTGTCTCATTAAAGGAGCTCTGGATACACCATGGTACTGTAGGATCCAAAAAAAGAATAAGAACACGGTGTCATGAGGAATCTACAAGTATTCAAATCACAGGTTAAGAAAACAGAAAGAAACCACAATACGATCCCTAAGTATGGTCACACACTGTCATTGTAAATGGGGAAACCAAGCCCACCACATGATTAAGTAATGTAGCCCTCTATCAGAGCCATTCGGTGAGATTCCACGAGGGCATGGATTTGTGAATTCTGATACACTCTATTTTCAGCTGCCTCAGAGGATGCAGTATGCCAATCAACTGTATAAAATCAGGTACAAACCACCACTATTGCCCAAAAGGGGCTTATGATAATTTACCCGTGGAACTTAAAAACAAAAAAAGACATTTTTTGTCTTAATATACTAAGTTGGAGGCACTCGAAGGTTCCAGACTCTAATAGATAAAATAATAAAATAAACCTGTTAAGATGTGTGTGCCCAGCCAGGTTAACAGGACCTTCCAATTAATCTGTGACTAAGAGCAAAGACCTTTCCTAATTCCACTAAGTTTTCTGAACCACTGTTATAGGCTTTGATGGAAATAACTAAAGGCTAGATTTAGAGGGAAAATAAGTTCTGCTAAACTTGACTTGGAAGATAACTGATAATAGTCATCTCTAACTATCACTAAAATTAATGGAACACACTTTATAATTTTTCATTCGCTAATAAAATCCTTCATTCTGGCCATCTGAGACCCAAGAGCCAAAGAGCAGTGGTACCAAAGTCAAATAATAATCAGAAAAGACAACTACAGTCTACATCCTGCAAATAATTTTTTATCTGAGATGTTTATTATGAATGATAAGATCAGAATCAGTGCCATCTGTAGGAATTTCTCCAGGACACAGACTTGGGTTCTTCTATTATCACCTCCCCTACCATGATGACCCCACCCCCAATTCACTAAAGATCTTTTGCTTGTATAAAGTGTCTGCACTGCAGACACACTCAATACCAGTTTGCTAAGCAGTCTAAGGGTCCACAGCTGACTTACTCTGTAAAACAAGCCATCACTTTGTTTGTTCCATCTTCTCCCCACACCCAATTGAGAACAGCAACACTGAGAACTCCTCGAATGAGACAGTGTCTCTTCCTCTATATTAAACTGTGGACTCTCCTGAGCCACAAAGTTCAGTCCCTCATTTTGCTACACACACGCTTCAGTAGTCTTTCAAGGAGGGCCTGACAAATAAAATGTGTCTCCAACTGTCAGTCATTTTTGTAAACTAACTCAATGTTTTCCCATGAAAACAGTCTTATAAACAGTAGTTAAGAAACCGGGAAGTAACCTTTACCAGGCAATTTTGATTCCTCTTTACAACCCAGCAGCGATGGAGACACTATCCACATTTAACCTTTAACCTGAGGAAAGCAGGGGCAGTCACAGACCTTCTCTCCCAAAGTCACACAGCTGAGATGCAAACCAGATCCATTTGGCCTGCCACTGTATACTGACTGACTTTATAAACATTTCTTTATGACTTACAGGCTTACGAAATGCTAATGCATATTGTATTTCAGAGAATTCTTACCACAACCCCGAGGCAGGTGTACTTGGTCCTATTTTACACATGAGGAAACAGAGGAGGCAGTACACGTTAGTGCAGAGGATAATCAAATGCGGGCTGGGGGGTGGCGGGCAGGGCAGGGCAGGGTCAGAGAGACTGGGGTTCAGACCCCCAGCTGTGTCTGTTGCCAGCGCCGTGACCCTGGGCATGTTCCTTCAAATCCCTGGGCCTCACTTCCCTCCTCCTCACAGGAAATGATCCTCATTCCGGGATGCTGTTTTAAGGCTTAAAAATAAGTATATATAATTAAAGTATATAAAACGCTGCCCAGCACACAGTAAGTGCACAGTACATGGTAACTGTTTGCTGACTAAAGAGATCACACAGGGAATGATGGAAATTCCTCCAGCCCAGTCCCCCACCGCACTGCCTGCTAGCTTAAAAATATTAAAATAAGGATTTGGCGAGCATTATAACGTAGCTGAAATTCTATGTAAGCATCCTCTTCTGCATCAATCTCTCCCTAGGCCCTTCTTTCTTTTGGTCTTCCTTTACTGTGTTTTAGGTTAGAGGCTAGGCTTTGCCAAATTTGCCAGAATTGCCCAGAAATGGACACTTCAACCCAGTTCCTAGTTTCACACGTGTCTCACAAGTCCTGCAGGCAGCAAGGTTGGGCCTCCCACTCAGCACAGAAGTCCTTGTCTCCTTACATGAATAGAAATGCAAGGCTATAGGGCACGCTGGACTTCTTGGTCTCGAGACGTACCTGGTCACAGGGCTTCACCCGTGAGTCTTAAGCCAGAAGCATTTATGACCTGTGCTCTTCATTCATGCATCTTAACCACGGAACCAGAGTCCTGGACTCTAAAGGGGGATGGGCACTGCACTGGCGAGGGAGTCTGGGGTGTGTAGGACCTCAGGTAGAAGCTTGCACTCAGGGTGCTGGCACTGCCATGGAAAGCGGAGAGGGGATGGGGCTCCCCTGGTGGCGCAGTGGTTGAGAGTCTGCCTGCCAATGCAGGGGACACAGGTTTGTGCCCAGGTCCGGGAAGATCCCACATGCCGCGGAGCGGCTGGGCCCGTGAGCCACGGCCGCTGAGCCTGCGCATCCGGAGCCTGTGCTCCGCAATGGGAGAGGCCACAACAGTGAGAGGCCCGCATACCGCAAAAAAAAAAAAAAAAAAAAAATGAGAGAGAGGGGATGAAGAGCAAGATGAAAGGGGACAGGGTATCTGGGCTGAGTATACAGGATGAGTCAGGCTCAACTTATTTTGCTTAGGGGGAGAGAAGGAAATTCTAGTACCAGAATCAGGGCAGAGATATATCCTTGGAGGGGGTGGCCCTAGACATTTACAACTTGGGAAAGCACCTTAATTTTTTTCTTCACAAATACATCATGGACAGACTGCTTGTATTTGCCAAAAATAGTTAATTACCTAACTGCACTGATTCAGCCATTAAACGGCTGGATAACCCCTTCTTTAATATGGACCATAAGTAAAAATTTCCCTTCCAAATATATTATATATAATATTCCTCCAAATACTCGAACTTCTTTTTCTCTCCCTGGTTTAATATAATTTATTAACACTGATTTTTTTAAAATTAAACATATCAGGCAAAGCTAATATGAGGCACTCTAAATTAGTGGAATATTCTGGTACCATTAAAAGGCAAAGCGTGGGCTTCCCTGGTGGCGCAGTGGTTGAGAGTCCGCCTGCCAATGCAGGGGACACTGGTTCGTGCCCCGGTCCGGGAGGATCCCACATGCCATGGAGCGGCTGGGCCCGTGAGCCATGGCCGCTGAGCCTGCGCGTCCGGAGCCTGTGCTCTGCAATGGGAAAGGCCACAACAGTGAGAGGCCCACGTACCAAAAAAAAAAAAAAAAAAAAAAGGCAAAGCGTGATATGTGTATTTGGAGATGAGGTTGAAATCGTGCCCCAAAGGGTTAACAGAAACTGGTGACTAACAGGAATTCTTGAGCTTGTCTTAGAGAACAGCACATAAAAGCATGGCTTGTTCAAAACCCCTCCACTTGTACCCTACCTTCTCTGACCCAGCTCGCCTTAATTATTTTTTAACTCCTTAACCACCTTTATAGACAATGCTGATGTATGGGTCACACAGTGATGGGGGGGCTTAAGTTGTTTTCCAGGAACTGGGAGTTGGCTTCTGTCCAGTTCAAGCCGGCTAAGGTTGGTTGGGACCACCGACCCTAAAACTGAGTCTGGGCAGGTGTCCATTGAATGGCCTTTTGACGTCAGAGGGCTGAAAACTCCACCTTCAATCATGCTAAGTGTCCCCATTTCTGAACATGAATCTCAAGAAAAAGCATGTAACTAAGCTATATCTGCACAGAACACTGATGACCTCACCTTTTCCTAACTCCAAACACCTTTCCCCATGCCTAAGACCACCCTGCTTCTTTATCTCATAAATATGTCAAGCCCCTTGCCTTCAGGGAGGCAGATCTGAGATTTGTTCTGTCTCCTCACTTGGCTGCCTTGTGAGTAATTCTTTCTCAGCTGCAAACTTTGGCATCTCAGCTCTTGTCTTTCAGCATTTGTCTTGCTGCAAGTCAGGCAAAGGAACCTGGTTTAATAACAAGGTTATTGGGCAATTTTTCTCCTTTGTGCTACTTTTGGCTTTTCAAGTTTTCTACATTAGACTCTTATTAATTTGTAATTAGAAAAAATTCTATAATAATACAGTCATCCCGGGACTTCCCTGGTGGCACAGTGGTTAAGAATCCGCCTGCCAATGCAGGGGACACGGGTTCGAGCCCTGGTCCGGGAAGATCCCACATGCCGCGGAGCAACTAAGCCCACGCACCACAACTGCTAAGCCTGAGCTCTAGAGCCCGCGAACCACCACTACTGAAGCCCGCGTGCCTGGAGCCCGTGCTCCACAACAAGAGAAGCCACCGCAATAAGAAGCCCGCACGCCACAACGAAGAGTAGCCCCCGCTCGCTGCAACTAGAGAAAGCCCGCGTGCAGCAACAAAGACCCAATGCAGCCAAAAATAAATTAAAATGAATAAATTAAAAAAAAGAAACTAGATCTTAATTATAAAAAAATTTAAAATAAAAAAATAATAATACAGACATTCCTCTGTACCCCCGGTGGGGGTGGGGATGGGGGTGGTCCAGGACCTCCTTCCCCCTCCCCTCCTCACATGCCAAAATCCGCAGATGCTCAGGCCCCTCATACAAGATCGCGTACTTACGAGATGATTTAAAGTATATGCACCCTCCCATATACTTTAACTCATCTCTAGATTACCAACAATACCTAATACAATGTAAATGCTATGTAAATTGTTGCTGGCATGTGGGAAATTCAAGTTTTGCTTTCTGGAAGTTTCTGGATTTTTTTTTTCCCGAATATTTTCAATCCATGAATGGTTGAATCCACAGATGGGGAACCCACAGATATGAAGGGCCAACTGCGGTTTTGATTTTTAAGGAATTCAATGTATAGGATATTTAACTTGCAAAAATATGGAAAGCAGACTGTAATAATACGTACGTTCATTACACTGTTAGACTTGACCCTTACACTGGTAATGGAATCCTTCTGTGAAATGTAAAAATTCAATTCTACCTAACCTTTCACAAAGCCTAGTTTACCAGGCATCTCCTAACACGTTATGCACATTCCTGCTGCACTGTCATACCCGCTCCATATACGCCTCCCCTGCTCCCTGGCTCACATATACTTCCAAGTCCAGATTTTCAGGACGTTCCCAAGTTCCTCTCCTTCCTTGCAGCCTTCTCTAAGAAGTCTGGTGACCTTTTCTTCCTCTTGAAATTGGAGGTCACTTATTATCCACTTCACTCCATTACATAAGTGTCCTCAATTTCCACAGCATGTGCCTTCCTCACCTACACCATAAGCTATGACTTTCTTCATAGCTCCCCAGGTCCCCCCACACGTTATCAGCACAGTGACAGACACCGAAGACCAGTTCCCCGGCATCTGCCGAGTAAGCAACACATACCACTTGATCCACCTTCTGATTATCAGCTGGTGATAGCAGCCACTCGATGTCCAGAGGTCCCTGGTCTTCTGGACTGAGGGTAAATTTGCATGGCAAATAGGCAGTTTCCCCTTTGGCCTTTTCAATCATCTGTTCAGGAGTAGTGATACTCAAACTTCTGGCGAAATCTAGAATATGAAACATGTATATCGACTGAGCATCTGCTCTCAGGCTGGCAGCACACTCAGCACACCTCAGTTCTTCAGAGGGAGCACAGGATGTGGGAGAAACAGGATTTTATTTGGGACCACAGTAATGAAATTCCAACTCAGCGGTCCCCAGTTTTTAAGTCTGTGCTACTGTAGAAATAGAATGACAAATATTAATATCCATCTTATTCAATGCAATTTCCTTTCAGAACACTGGGAAGTTCCCAACATTACATGGAATACCAGCATTCTCATATGAATCATAAGAACCTAGTAAAGGATTTCTATTATCCAAGCAGATGTTTAAAACTGAACCTGGCTAGAGTCTCTGAAAGGGCAATTACGTCATACTAATTCAAGGCCATATTAATTCACGCTTCCACGGTGCCAGGGACACACTTGGAACTCCCATCACTGGGGCACATGCTGATGAATTTTGACACGTTTCCTGCCAAGGCTTCTGTAATTCCAAATTTTTATTAAATTTGATTCTGTAACTTTTATCGAATGCTTAAAAATATTTCTAAGTAATAAATTTTGATGACAATTCAAAAAGAGAAGAAAACTGTCAATTTATATACTTTTAAATGCACCAAATAATTGACCTCAATATTATCTTTAAGACATTTCTTACTGTTTGTCCCTTCTTATTTCCCTTCTGAAAAAGTCAGACATATTTATTATATCATTTTTTAAAAGACATCATAAAATTCCATAACCTATTCTCAAATTTGTATTCTATGAAACTTCCACTTAGATCACACTAATGCTGGATGGCAATATTTGAAAACTCTATAAAAGCAAAAATAGATGTCCTGAGCCCCAAACAAAAATTCCAACATAGTTTCTTCCAACTGAGTTTGTGAGAGATGGCTAAAACCCACTGTAACCCCGTAAGAATTGAAAAAAAAGTCTCCTCCTTGTGGCTAATGACTTACTGTAACAAAATCAGTATCTTTTACATGCAAAATAGATGGAAATTAACTACGAGCAAAATGATGCTATTTCTTACCAATAAGGGAAAAAATACCAGGTTTAATTCACACATAGATCTGTTCACTACTTATGTCTTGCAATAAAGATTACAGTTTGAGCAATCAACAACTTAATATAAAATGCAAATTTAGTCTGTAAATGAACTATCACACAAAACTTTTTTTTTTTTTTTTTTTTTTTTTTTTTACTATTTATACTATAAAAGTTTGAACCACACTAGTCTGTCACTGTATGTTTTTCTTGTGATAACCTAACATTTTCTTATAGGTAAAGTCAAATGTGTAACGTATGCAGATCTGAAGTTTCAAATGAATACACTGGTTTCCGTTCAGCAGCTCTACAACGTGGGCCTGACTTTCCGGGCTGGATGACGACCTGGAAGAGGCCCCAAGCACAAAGATTATGATACATGGGGCTTTCCTCTCTCCCCCACTTCCCATACCCCTGCTCACACCATAAAAATAAACACGAAGCAAAATTAAAAGTAAATCCAAGTCCTAATTCTCCATAATGATGATTTTGTTGCTGGTTTTCAAATGACGCATTCTAACAGAACAAACCAAAATGAAGAATTATATTATTATCCATCACATGAAGCTTTCCATTAGCTCGTAGAAGAGGCTTAATACACACGGACTATCAGTTGTAATGAAATGTTAGTAAGGTTGTAGCCAATAGATTGAGAAGGAAAGAAAAGTCAGGTTACATTCAAGACCATTTATATTCAGGCACCATCCTAGGCTTTTATCACATTTAAGTGCACTCATCAAACAGCAAATTAAATTTGGACACAGACTCTCTGCAGGCCCTCCCCTAAATCAGAGGTGGTCTTGTTTTGGCCAATAGAAAGTAGCCTGAGTACTGCTGAGCCAGTCCCAAGGCTAGGCTTCAAGAGGCGTTGCTGCTCCACATAGAGAGAACTGAGGTGTCAGACCAACAGCTGTAAGTACCCAACCTGCAGCCACCCTAAAACACCAGCCCAGTCCACACCAGCTGCCTGCAGCTCCAGGAGTGACCCTAGACAGGATCATGAACTAATACACGATTGTTCTTTTAAAGCCTCTAAAGTTTGGGTTGGTTTGTTAAACAGCAAAGATTGATATGCCATCCAAAACCACTGATTCAGCCCAAATGGACCACTTACCATCCCCCCAGAAGTCCATACTACTCCATTCTCCATTTCATGTGCACATTTCTATTTTAGATGGTATGATTTGCTAGGTATCTGTATAATCGCAACAATTTCTCCTGATTAATATTCAATCCTCTGAATAAATACTTTCTATCATTTCTAATAAACTCAATTCCATTCCCACCTCATTCACTCAGGCACTCCGCTACCTCTCCAGCCTACAATTACTTTTCCTCTGGCTTCCTAGTAATGCTCACAGTACTTTACTTTCTGCTCTCCATTATCACCCATTTGGCACTCAGCGAATACTATCTTCTTTCTTTTTTTTTTTCCTTTTATAAACTCAGGCTCCATGGTTTTTGTCCCATCTTCTAGATATCAATGAGCTTATCTTCCCGTACTACCTTGTAATTTTAAGTGAATTTTTTAAATGCATGCCCTGATTCACCATTAGCTCCATCAGGGTCAGCAGAAATTGTGGATACCTTTATCCTCTGTTGCATTCCTTGCACATTAGTAGAAAATAACTGGTGACTGGATAAGTTTGATGAGTTTTAGAAATGCTGAAAAATAGCATTAATCTGCCAGAAGGTCCTGCTACTTGAAGATCTCCTGTCTATAGCTCCTACAATTGTCTGCATTTGTCTGGGTATGAATACCATATGTATGATGTAAGATAGGAACGATCTAAGTACAGTCCAGGATGAGAATTCCATTTCAAACAAATCAAGACACAGCCCAAACATACGGAGGCAAAAATATATAAGTAAGAATGAAAATTTGCTATAAAAAAAACAATTAAAACTTCCTGGTTACTCTGTGCTTCTAGAGCTTTTATTTTATAAAACATCAAATGAAAAGTTTAGAGGCATCAATTAGATATCTAAATGAGTAAAAGTTTAAATTCTCCTAATTCATGCTCTCAGTACTTATACTACAGTCATTAGAATGAAATGTAACTTCGTTTTCATGATAGTATCATCCATTCTTTCTTCTTTGATACATAAAAATTACTTTTCTTTTAAAGAGTATCTTCGAAAACAGTTACATGTGTATAAGAATGATCTGGATAGATATCAAACTGTTAGTTGTTTTTCACAACTGAGATTTTAAGAAAGGTGAGCTTTATAATGAGATTTCCTTAATATGTATACTGCTAAAAGAAATTTTAAACAGACTCTTAAATGGCTTTCAGCATTTCTTTTTCCAAAAAAATGTTTAAAACATTCAACTGCTCTTCATTGTGTTGCACTAGAAATGAATTAAAATCTCAAGATGGTAGAAAACAGTTATTGGGTTTCCTAGCAACACTGAAGGGGCCTCTCTGCACGAGGGCATAGTTTTTCAAGCACTGACGTATGCATCAGTCACAAATTGTAGAAGACAAAAGGCAGACACTTGGTCTCAGGCAGTGTCTCTGGATATTCTTAACACCGCCCAATTCTATTTATGCAGCAAATTGAGTGATAATTTAACTTGCAAACTACTTGTAAGTTCAAACATGGTCTCAAAACTAAGTCAAATAACAAATCTTCTTATAATTTTATTCAAACATATTCAGAATGTGATGAAATACGCAGCACACGATCAACTAAAAGTACTTGGAGGGTCCTGTTAATAAGTGCTCAGCACTGGATTATGTAAATAAACAGACTGAATCATGTCCCTTTTTGGCAGTGACTGAAATAACATCTCCCAGTTTTCTGCTTGCTTTTTCTAATCTCCAAATTCCAAATCACTTGAGTCTGTGGAACCTCTCTTCTGCCCAGTCTGACTTCTATCTGAGCATCAAAATGACATGAATTCATCAGAGTATTTTTTATCTTTGATGTTGTCATCTTCTGCCAAGGCCTTCGATCTTGTTTCCACCATCAGAAAGGAGCAGAACTGGAGAGCATGGCAGGCAGTACTCCTCTAGAAGGCAGGCAACGTTTGCAACTGAAAACCTGCCTTATTTCTTTCATTTCTTTTCAAGTTTAAGGTACATGTTAACCTGGATGGTCTTCAGCTATCTTTTCCTTCTGTCAATCTTAAAATCATAGGAAGTTGGAACGTGCTCATGAAACTTTACAGTTGATTAAAAAAAAAATGAAGTAAATGTGTGAGAATTTTCGATAATGTTTTGACTGAGGAAAGTCTTAAAGAAAACTAGAGAACACAAAACAGAGAACACAAAAGCTATGAAGAAAAACACATAAATTTAACTATATTAAAAATCTTAGGTTAAAAAAAATCACCATTTAGCTTTCAACAAAACTTGCTGAACGAAGGAAGGTTTTCTGCTATTCTATCACTGAGGAAATGAGACAAAAGGAAGGATCTGAAACATGTTTTCCACATATTTATCTATACAAGCAAGACACTAAATGTGGAGTCTGACCAAAGATGGCATATGCACAGGAATCTTTCAAGCAGTGACGGGTGAGGTGTTTTCACCTGGGTGGAGACAGGGGCTCCTACATAAGCTGTCTAGAGATCTAAGCAATCAATGAAATGCTTCATTACAACAGAATCAAATGGCATTCAAGAAATTCTGGATGCCCAAGGTAAGCAGGTCACAATACACTGGGGACAGCACAGGAAAGCAAACTCACAGGCCCAAGTACCTTTGTATAAGACAGTGGAAACAGAAAGAGCCAAGCTAGGCAAAAGTGTTGGAAATATTGCAGCACCCATGGAGGGCGAGTCCAACTTACTGGACCAACACTACAGGAGGCCTGTGAAATACAAACGCGCAAACCCACTTTGAGGAATTGAGGCTGAACTCACAAGACCTAATACGTGCAAGCATGTATCTGAAAATAACCCCAATGTCCAACGAAAGGCAGCATCCGAAAACAACCTAGACGCCTAATAACAGGCTGCAAAATTAGGGTAAGAAATCCAAGCTCTCCTACCTGAGACAAAGAACTAGAGCAAACACACTAGGCCAGAACGAGCCCGCTCCAGCCAAAGGACCTGACTAAAATATGGCTTTCAGGTAGTAAAATCGAGTCCCACTTATATTAATGGAAGTTCGACTAAACACTGCCACCACCAGGTTTAATTCCATTTACCTGACAGCAAAGGTAGTTATCTAATCAAATTAGATCTTTCAAAAAGAATATAACCTTTAACATACACGTTTAATAATAAACATACAAGTATAATAATACTCTGGGGGGAGTGTGCTAGCGACTGAATCGTGTCCCGTCATAGTTCTTAGGGAAGCCTTAACGAATCCCCCATGTGACTGTGTTGGAGACAGGGCCTTTACGGAGGTGATTATGTTACATTCGGTCGAAGGGCAGAGCCCTAATTCGATAAGAACTGGTACCTCCTTAACGTAACTTTGATGCTCTGATTTGTAATACATATATATTTGGTCTGTGTCCCAGTGCCTGGCACAGAGCTCCTAGGCGCGATCAAGGTGTCTTTTGTTATGATAACGGGGCTTTTAGAGAATGCCTAAGGAACGTAAGGACGGGCTGGTTGCCAGGGGAGGTGAGCATGTGATGAGAGGATTAGAACTACCAGTCCCACCCCCAACCCTGGGAGGGGGAGGGGCTGGAGATTAAGTTCATTCACCAGAGCCAATGATTTGATCCATCATGCCTCTGTAATGAAGACTATAAAAACCCAAGAGGACAGTATTAGGATAAACTGGGTTGTTAAACACATGGAGGTGCTCAGAGAGCAGGGAAGCACCAAGCCTCTCCCCATACCCTGCCCTAGGCATCTTCCATTTGGCTGTATATCCTTTTTATAATAAACTGATGATCTAGTAAGTAAAAATTTCTCTGAGTTCTGTGAGCCGCTCTAGTAAACTGAGCTAAGGAGAGGGTGGTGGGAACCCCAGATCTATAGCGGGCTGGTCAGAAGCATAGCTGACAACCTGAACGCGCAACTGGCGTCTGAGGTGTGTGTGCGCATGAGGGGGGGTGGCAAGCTCGCAGGACCGAGCCCTTATGAACCTGTGGGTCTGACGCTACCTCCGCGTGGATGATGTCAGAACACCCAGCTGGTGTCAAAGTATTCCTTGGTGGATGTGGGGGGACCCCCCCCCACAGACAGCAGAATTGGTGTCAAATTAAAATATCCCAAATGCAACCATTTTTCTCTATGTCCAGGCCACTACCATCTCTCCCACAGGCGGGCCGCAGCACTGAGCACCCACACACTTTGTAACACTGCCTTCCTTGCTCCAGCCCACCTTTTGGACTCACTTCTATTACTTTGGTCTCGGCTCAGGCACTTCCCCAGAAAGCATTCTTTCTTTGTGCCCAAATATGGACTGAATCCAATGGACTCCTCAGCCAGCTGATAAGGCCTCCATCACAAGTACTTACCCTGTTTTACTGAGGTTGCTTCTTCACTGTGTGTCCTTCCTACCCTATACCCTCAGTGAATATTTCGCATTTGATTTAGAAGCCAAATCTTCTTGATTATCATTGATTGCCTAGCAAAATTTCTGGTGCTCAGCTTAAAAATAAAAAAAAAAAAAAAAGGAAAAGGAAAACTCACAGGCACAAGTAGTACCTTTGTGTAAGAGAAGGGAAACTGAGGGTCTACCAGAAATGAAAGATGTTTCATTTCAAAATAGTGGGGAAAAATTAACAAAATGTAATGTGGCTAAAAGTAGGTGAAAATATGTTAAGACTTTTCTCGATTAAAGATGGAACCACAACAATGAAAGTATCCTGGTCTGGAGCCAATCACAGAAGGAAAGCAAAGAAATCAGAGGAAGCACCAAGGGGAGAAAGATGAGTTAAGCGCACACTTGCGGAGCACCTGTGTTTGTGCACGTTTCCCTCGTCTGAAAGGCCCAGTTTCTCCCACTGAAAGCACCGGTAGCCATTCAAAGTACCTCTCACCTGTGACCTCCTCCGAAATTTTCCCAGATCCACACAGGCAGTGTTAATTGCTTCCTAATCTCAATTACACAACCCGCACCTCTACTGAAGGTAGTTGTTTACATGTCCCTACCCTTAAGCACATACTTTCACTTGCTTAACAGGGGGCCAGGGTTTCATCTCTGGAGGGCATGTTCCAAGCCTTAATTCAACAAGACCCCAGACCTGCCTTGGACGAAACTGCTCAGTTCCAGTGGAGGGCGGGAGCTCAGAGCAGAGGGAAGGTGAAGGAGCTATTTGAAAGAGGAGTGGTGATGGGAGAGAGGACCATGAAACCTTTCGGGGAAAAGTATGGGAAGGAGAGCCACGGGAAGACTGCGCATCCAGGGGAGTAAAGGAAAGGAACAGTGAAGTCACTGGAGATACACGGAGCTCAGAGGGAGCTGAACAAGCCTGGTCGTATGCTAACAGGAGCAAAGACAGTTGCTTATTACTTTAATATTCACATTACAAGAAATGTTAGCAAATGTGGTAAGAAATTAATGTGTATGCAACTTTATGTTTAGTTACATATATATATTTTAAAGCAGCCTACCTGATCAGTCACTCATTTTTTAAAATATTTACCTATTTATTTATCTATTTATTTATTTATTTGGCTGCACCAGGTCTTAGTTGCAGCATGCAAACTCTTAGTTGCAGCACATGGGATCTAGTTCCCTGACCATGGATCCGAACCCAGGTCCCACGCATTGGGAGCGTGGAGTCTTAGCCACTGGACCACCAGGGAAGTCCCTAAGTATAGTTATATTAACATGAAAGAAATATGACATTAAGAAAAACTTTTATTCATGAATATTCTAAAATCACAACTAGGAATGAAGAAAAGTTGCTTGTCTATCTATCTCTAGAACAGCATGAAGCAAAATGAGAAAAATGTTACACAACAATGTGTGGTTTCTCATAATATGTGGAGTTGGACTTCCCTGGTGGCGCAGTGGTTAAGAATCTGCCTGCCAATTCAGGGGACATGCGTTCGAACCCTGATCCGGGAAGATTCCACACGCCGCAGAGCAGCTAAGCCTGTGCACCACATCTACTGAGCCCACACACCGCAGCTACTGAAGCCCGCGTGTCTAGAGCCCGTGCTCCGCAACAAAGAAGCCACCGCATTGAGAAGCTCATGAACCGCAATGAAGAGTAACCCCAACACAGCCAAAAATTAAAAAAAAAAAAAAAAGAAAGAAAGAAAATCTGGAGTCATTCCAAAGATATTAACAAAAAAGAAAAACTAGGAATAAGAATAATTTAACTTCACATTCCAGAAGTCTTGCATATTTCTTTGGTTTCTTGAAAAGGGGTATGTTATGATGACCTTCATGTCAATTGTTACAAAGAACGTATTTGATATTGCCTTTTGTGAGAAATGTCAAAGTATGTCATAGAGGTTACTATTTTAAATAGAGAAGATGTTCAATTGTGCTGCTTAATTCAGAATACAGAATTCAGGAAACTTACATAAAAATACAGTAACATTCAGGGCTTCCCTGGTGGCGCAGTGGTTGAGGGTCCGCCTGCCAATGCTGGGAACACGGGTTCGTGCCCCGGTCTGGGGGGATCCCGCATGCCGCGGAGCGGCTGCGCCCGTGAGCCACGGCCGCTGAGCCTGCGTGTTCGGAGCCTGTGCTCCGCAGTGGGAGAGGCCGCAACAGTGAGAGGCCCGCGTACCGCAAAAAAAAAAAAAAAAAATACAGTAACATTCAATAATAATTCATGAGAACAATGTTAAAAAATAAACTGGGAAAATCAGGAAGTGGTATGTTTAAGGGATTGATCATGACAAGTATAATTTTGTTGTGTGTTTGATAACAAATACTACACATCAGATGTCTGGGTTAGCAAGTAAGTCACTGGGATACTTTAAACCCTGTTTTAAATGTTGCAAAAATGCAACTGCCAAGCTATTTAGGCCATTTCCTTGACCCTAAGGCCAATGTGCCAATTTCCTTCTCACCAGGGAGTTGTTTTGGGATTAGCAATGTTTAAAATTCACCTAAATAGGGCTTCCCTGGTGGCGCGGTGGTTGAGAGTCCGCCTGCCTATTCAGGGGACACGGGTTCGTGCCCCGGTCCGGGAAGATCCCACATGCCGCGGAGCGGCTGGGCCCGTGAGCCATGGCCGCTGAGCCTGCGCGTCCGGAGCCTGTGCTCCGCAGCGGGAGAGGCCACAACAGTGAGAGGCCTGCGTACCGCAAAAAAAAAAAAAAAAAAAAAAAAAATTCACCTAAATAGTGTTTCTTTCTAGAAAAGAAAAAGAAAAACACTTTAAGTATGTTAACACTAGTTAACTACCCCAACTGGCCTTTAAATATTGCTGGGGAAGAGAAGAAAACACCACAAGGTAGATAGAAATTACACTCTTTGCTGTCTAGGAGTTTTTGTTTAATTCCCATGTGTTACTCAATACAGGATGTTAATATGTACTTAGAGCTAAGAAAATAATACTTACAGTCAGATAATAACAATGAGAAATGACATTAATGAGAAATGACAATGAGTATGACATTAAGTATACTTACTTAATGCTGTTTTTTTCTATGCTGTTTTTTAAAATTCTCAGGTCCCCACCCGCAATGAGAAATCAAAAAGCAAGTGCCCAGGAAATAAACTGAGATGGAAATGAGGAAACCATCATCTTAACCATAAATAGTAACTAACAGTGACTGAGTACCTATTATGTGCCAGGCACGTTTCAAAATATTTTACACATATTAACTCTTTCAAGCCTCGTAACGACTGAGAGAGGTACTAATATCATCCCGATTTTACAATGAAGAAACAGAGACAGTGAGAGGTATCTAAGCTACTATGGGAGCAAGATACAAATCTAGGCAGATTGGCTCCCAAGCCACACTCGTCCTGCAAGAAGTCCACCAGTCAACAACCCCAGACATAAGACATTTCCTTTTAAAAGTCACTACAAAGTAATACAGTGAGTAAGTTATTAGACCCCATTGCAATCACCTTGGTGGAAGGAGGGTTCAGGATTTACACTATTCCTCTCCTATACTAGATTTCCAAGAAGACAGCATTTTAGATAGCACAGGGTTCAGGAGTTTGGGTGGACCCTTTTTTTAAACAGAGAAATAAATACCAGACCAGGATCTGTTGTCAAGTTTGTCACAAAAAAGCTCTATCACTTTGGACATGTTGTTTCTCTAGGGCTCAAACATAAATAAACGGTGTTAGTAAATTATCTGTTTCAGATCTAAATATGTCCTACATATGACCATCAATCAAGCAACCAACAAGAAGCCTTCCCTCAACATCCATCCCCTCCCCTCCTTGCACAACTCAAAGGCAGTAGCAACAGTTCTCTGAGTTCACCTCACAGCAAGTGCAGACATTTCTGACATATGAGCAGACTGACTTATGCAAGCAGTTCTGCCCACAAATAGCATCGGCTCTGAAGTCGGATCTGCATTCAAATTCAAACTGAGCTTACCAAATGCTTAGCCAGGGCAAGTTTCTAGCCTTTTAAAGTATTAACGTTGGGGCTTCCCTGGTGACTCAGTGGCTGAGAATCCGCCTGCCAATGCGGGAGACACGGGTTTGAGCCCTGGTCTGGGAAGATCCCACATGCCACGGAGCAACTAAGCCCGTGTGCCACAACTACTGAGCCTGCGCTCTTAGAGCCTGCGACCCCCATGCTCCACAATGAGAAGCCACGGCAATGAGAAGCCCGCGCACTGCAAAGAAGAGTAGCCACTGCTCACCACAACTAGAGAAAGCCCACATGAAGCAACGAAGAGCCAATGCCGCCAAAAATAAATAATTAATTTTAAAAATAAATAAAGTCTTAACTTTTTTTCTGTAAAATGGGAATTAGTAGTAACAATGCTTACTTCTTTATAGGGATTAAATAAAACAATGCATGTAAAGCTCTTAGAACAGTTCCAGCACAACTTGGTATCATCCTTTCAATAAGCAGTATCCAGGACCCTCTGGCCTTCTGAGATGGCCCACACTCTGTCTGTAGAGTGTGCTTCTCTCTAAATAAATCCACTTCTTACCTGTCACTTTGTCTCTCACTGAATTCTTTCTGCGATGAGACATCAAGAACCTGAGGTTCATTAAGTCCTGAGACCAGATACTGAAACCCCTACCAGGTAGAAGTTGTTAACTGTGTGCTGCATACAAGCAGACCAGTTGGAACCCGGTCGATGATGCTGACTCCCAATTACCTCACTACCAACCAATCAGAAGAATGTCCATGAGCTGACCATGCCCTCCTCTTTGAACCGTTACTATAAAGCTCCTCATTACCTCCTCCAGGTGGGGATACATAGTTTTGAGGGCATTAGTCCGCTGTGGTCCCCTTTGCCTGGCAAAGCAATAAAGCTATTCTTTTCTACTTCACCCCAAAATAAATAAATAAAATACAGTATCCAGTATGAAAACTGACTGTCATCTTCCAAGCCTGTCATTCCTACTAGGAAATAAATTCGTGTAGCATTGGGAAGGTGTCGTTTAATCTTTTATCCCTCACACTAAGCAGAGCCTTTCATATAGGAAGAACTCAAAATCTGTTATATAAATAAAGGACACTGACATGTATCTACTAGGTTTGGCAATCAGAACCTCATTGGTGACCTAGGCCAAATCTGATTTATTGAAGGCTCGGGGTCAGGGGAGGGTGCAATGGGATATTTCTAACTACAGAGGTGGAAATATGTGAGCAGAGACAGGAAATGACTGCTCTTTTGAGGAACACGGCTCCCAAGAGTAGGAGATAGAAGTGTGCCGTGTGGTCAAGGAAAGGCTGTTTCGAAATGAGAAATGTAGAGCATGTTTATAACTCAAGAGGAAAGAGCAAATAGAATGGGAGGTTAAAATACATAGAACAGAACACTCAGAGAGTGAAAGGTCAAGATCCCAGGAGACAACAAGACCTAGAAAACAGGGGATAAGACAACTTTAAATAAGATTCGAGGGAAGGACATTTCCTCTGTAACAAAGGAGGCACAGAGTATTTACTAAGAATAAAAGAGGCAGAAAAAAATGTGGGTAGGGGGTTTTTGGAGACTGGTTCAAGTCTGAACGATGTGAAGAGGAAGGGGAGAAGAATCGAAGGACCACGAGTGGCACGACGAGTCCAACAGAGATGAGCTGATAGCTGATGAAGCTGAGCAAAGATATATGGTTTATCATCCCTTTTTTTTCTAGTTTTATATTTATTCGAAATTTTCCATAATAAAAATGTTTGAAAAAGAAAACTACAATGATGTGGCACTACACACCCACCAGAGCAGACAAAATGAGAAAAGGCTATGTTGAGCATGTGCAGCAACTCTCATCTCTATTGATGGGAGTGTCAACTGGTACAATTAACTCTCTCTCTCTCTCTCTGTGTGTGTGTGTGTTTATTTCCTTTTTGTTTGTTTTGGTTTTTTTTGTTTTGTTTTTTTTGTTTGTTTATTTTCTTTATTTTTTTGGCTGCGTTGGGTCGTCATTGCTGTGTCCAGGCTTTCTCTAGTTGTGGCAAGTGGGGGCTACTCTTCGTTGCGGCGTGCGGGCTTCTCGTTGCGGCGGCTTCTCTTATTGCAGAGGACGCACTCTAGGCGCGTGGGCGCAGTAGTCGCGGCGCACAGGCTTAGTTGCTCCGTGGCATGTGGGATCTTCCCAGACCAGGGCTCGAACCCGTGTCCCCTGCACTGGCAAGCATATTCTTAACCACTGCGCCACCAGGGAAGTCCTACAATTAACTTTTGAAAATGTTTGGCAGCATCAACTAAAACTACACAGATGTATAATCTATAAGACCCCAGAAAGCCAGTCATAGTTAGAGAACTGTATGTACGTGTGCACTAAAACAAATGTCTGAGGATGTCACAGCCACATTTTTCACAACAGCAGAAAACTGGAGGGAAAAAATGTCATTCAACAGTAGAATGGGTAAATCAACTGTGGTACAGTCACACAATGCAATAACATATAGCAAAGCAAATGAATAAACTAGAGCTACACAATGGGAATAATTATACAAGCATGATAGGAAGCTTAGGGAGAAAAACTTATACTGTATAACATTTATATAAAGTGCCAACAATAATCCATGCTGTGAGAAATCAGAAGACAGTGAAGGAAGTGACTGCAGGGGGCATGAGGGGACTTCTGAGTTGCAGGTTATGTAATATACCTTGATCTGAGTGATAACTGTATAGATGGGTCTGCTTTGTAATAATGTTCTAACCTGTGAACTGGTAAATAATGTTTTAAACTGAATGCTATTCTATGTATGAATGTCATACTTCAAATAGAAGGTCTATTTTATTTTATTATTTTTTTCTTCTGGCAGTACGCGGGCCTCTCACTGTTGTGGCCTCTCTCGCTGCGGAGCACAGGCTCCGGACGCGCAGGCTCAGCGGCCAAGGCTCACGGGCCCAGCTGCTCCGCGGCACGAGGGATCCTCCCGGACCAGGGCACGAACCCGCGTCCCCTGCATCGGCAGGTGGACTCTCAACCACTGCGCCACCAGGGAAGCCCAGAAGATCTATTTTAAAATGAATTTAAAAAGAACTGAAGGAGTTAAAGGCAGAAAAGTTATTTTTTTTGTTAAAAATATGATGTTCTGGGAATTCCCTGGTGGTCTAGTGGTTAGGACTCGGCACTCCCACTCCGGGATCTGGGTTCAATCCTTGGTCAGGGAACTAAGACCCTGGAAGCTGCGCTGTGCATCCATAAAGTAAATAAATAAATATATGTGTGTGTGTGTGTGTGTGTGTGTGTGTGTGTAATATATATATAACGTTCTGATGTTTTATAAATGTAATTGAAAAAAAAAGTCTAGCCAAATGGCTAGCCAAAAAGTCTAGCCAACAGTCTCCCTAATGTATGCAGCTATGCATGTGCACTTTTTCTCCAGATGTGCACCCCAGTACATGAGCAGAAGCAAAGAAACTGGCCTGTAGCATTGATCCACACCAGGAATGCGAGCTGAAATCTGACTATGGGATGCAGGATTAGTGAAGAAATTCTGGTTTTAAAGTAACTGGAAGACTAGAAGCAGGGTGGAAGTGGGTAAGGGCCTGGAGATCTCAATGACAGCAAGGTGTGAGGATAATTTGACAAAGCTGGGAAATAGTGACAATAGAGTTTAAGATTTCAAAGGAAGAACTAAGTGTAAGGAGAGGACTGACTGCCTAAGTGAAATGCACAGAAAATCACTGTGTTTGAGGGATCAAGGAACTGTGGTGTAGAGATGTTTGAAAAGCAAACCGTAGGACGAAAATCCTAAAATACCAAGATAATGCTATGATGGGGGTGGGGGGGGGGTGAGTATGAGGCAGGGCATTTCATGGTCAGTGTGAGGAAGCAACCAGAAGTTTGGCATAAACAGTGGGCTGAAGGGTTGGTACACAAGGTGAAGGGGGGAAATGATCTGCAGAAGCCAGTGGGTCCCCAAGAGAATAATGAGAAAAACATATGGTTTTACATCACATAACACATCTGCTCAAATCAGTACCCTGCTCTGCCTTATTTATTTACTTATTTATTTGTTTCATTTTACTCGAGAATAAGTGTCAGTCTCCCTCCTCCAGATTGAAGTGTGTCAATAGTACTGGAATGGCATCTTCCTCATACCTCCTGAAGCACCTATTACAATGTCTCACCCACTTGTACGGATTATATATTTACCCCCCAAACTTCTTCCACAGGGATTGAGATTTTGTACGAGAAATTTAACATATAACTTAATCAGGACCAGGGAAAGTGTAAATTATAATGTAAAACCAAACGGGGGAGTTAAGAATGTGAGCGTACAGATAGATTTTCTGTAAGTATCTGTTGAATTGGATTGTGACCCACCCATTCCCCCCTGCCCCTCACAAACACACAGAAATACTCGGCGCAGGAAAGCATTCAGATTTCATTTCTGATTAAAATTAAGTCTCAACCACAGGGCAGACAGCAGAAGCAAAAAGAACTACAATCCTGCAGGCTGTGGAACGAAATCACAATCACAGAAAGATAGACAAGATGAAAAGGCAGAGGGCTATGTACCAAATGAAGGAACAAGATAAAACCCCAGAAAAACAACTAAAGGAAATGGAGATAGGCAACCTTCCAGAAAAAGACTTCAGAATAATGATAGTGAAGATGATCCAGGACCTCGGAAAAAGAATGGAGGCAAAGATCGAGAAGATGCAAGAAATGATTAACAAAGACCTAGAAGAATTAAAGAACAAACAAACAGAGATGAACAATACAATAACTGAAATGAAAAATACACTAGAAGGAATCAATAGCAGAATAACTGAGACAGAACAACGGATAAGAGACTTGGAAGACAGAACAGTGGAAATCACTGCCGTGGAACAGAATAAAGAAAAAAAGAATGAAATGAAGACAGCATAAGAGACCTCTGGGACAAAATTAAACGCAACAACATTTGCATTATAGGGGTCCCAGAAGGAGAAGAGAGAGAGAAAGGACCCGAGAAAATAGTTGAAGAGATTATAGTGGAAAACTTCCCTAACATGTGAAAGGAAATAGCCACCAAAGTCCAGGAAGCGCAGAGTCCCAGGCAGCATAAACACAAGGAGAAACACGCCAGGACACACAGTAATCAAACTGACAAAAATTATTGACAAAGAAAAATTATTAAAAGCAACAAGGGAAAAATGACAAATAACATAAAAGGGGACTCCCATAAGGTTAACAGCTGATTTCTCAGAAGAAACTCTACAGCAGAAGGGAGTGGCATGATATATTTAAAGTGATGAAAGGGAAGAACGTACAATCAAGGCTACTCTCCCGGGCAAGGATCTCATTCAGATTCAAGGAGAAAATCAAAAGCTTTACAGACAAGCAAAAACGAGAATTGAGGACCACAAAACCAGCTCTACAACAAATGCTAAAGGAATTTTTATAGGCGGGAAACACAAGAAGGAAAAGACCTACAATAACAAACCCAAAACAATTAAGAAAATGGTAATAGGAACATACATATCGATAATTACCTTAAATGTGAATAGATTAAATGCCCCAACCAAAAGACACAGGCTCGCTGAATGGATACAAAAACAAGACCCATATATATGCTGTCTACAAGAGACCCACTTCAGACCTAGGGACACATACAGACTGAAAGTGAGGGGATGGAAAAAGATATTCCATGCAAATGGAAACCAAAAGAAAGCTGGAGTAGAAATTCTCATATCAGACAATACAGACTTTAAAATAAAGACTATTACAAGAGACAAAGAAGGACACTAAATAATGATCAAGGGATCAATCCAAGAAGATATAACAATTATACATACATATGCACCCAGCATAGGAGGACCTCAATACATAAGGCAACTGCTAACAGCTATAAAAGAGGAAATTGACAGTAACACAGTAACAGTGGGGGACTTTAACACCTCACTTACACCAATGGACAGATCATCGACAGAAAATTAATAAGGAAACACATGCTTTAAATGACACAATAGACCAGCTAGATTTAATTGACATTTATAGGACATTCCATCCGAAAAGAGCAGACTACACTTTCTTCTGAAGTGCACACAGAACATTCTCGAGGATAGATCACATCTTGGGTCACAAATCAAGCCTTGGTAAATTTAAGAAAACAAATATCAAGCATCTTTTCCGACTACCACACTATGAGATTAAAAATCATTTACAGGGGGCTTCCCTGGTGGTGAAGTGGTTGGGAGTCCGCCTGCCAATGCAGGGGACACGGGTTCGTGCCCCGGTCCGGGAGGGTCGCATGCTGCAGAGCGGCTGGTCCCGTGAGCCATGGCCGCTGAGCCTGCACGTCCGGGGCCTGTGCTCCGCGACGGCAGAGGCCACGGCAGTGAGAGGCCCACGTTCCTCAAAAAAAAAAAAAAAAAAAAAAAGGGGGCTTCCCTGGTGGCGCAGTTGTTGAGAGTCCGCCTGCCGATGCATGGGACACGGGTTCCTGCCCGGGTCCGGGAAGATCCCACATGCTGTGGAGCAGCTGGGCCCGTAAGCCATGGCCGCTGAGCCTGCACTTCTGGAGCCTGTGCTCCGCAACGGGAGAGGTCACAACAGTGAGAGGTCCGCGTACCGCAAAAAAAAAAAAAAAAAATCATTTACCAGGAAAGAACTGTAAAAACCACAAACACATGAAGGCTAAACAATACATTACTAAATAACCAAGAGATCACTGAAGAAATCAAAGAGGAAATCAAAAAATACCTAGAAACAAATGACAATGAAAACAAGACGATCCAAAACCTACGGGATGCAGCAAAAGCAGTTCCAAGACGGAAGTTTATAGCAATACAATCCTACCTCCAGAAACAAGAAAACTCTCAAATAAATAATCTAACCTTACACCTAAAGCAGCTAGAGAAAGAACAAACAAAACCCAAAGTTAGTAGAAGGAAAGAAATCATAATGATCAGAGCAGAAATAAATCAAAGAGAAACAAAGAAAACAATAGCAAAGATCAATAAAACTAAAAGCTGGTTCTTTAATAATATAAACAAAATTGATAAACCTTTAGCCAGACTGATCAAGAAAAAGAGGGAAAGGACTCAAATCAATAAAATTAGAAATGAAAAAGGAGAAGTTACAATGGGCACTACAGAAATACAAAGCATCTTACTACTACAAGCATCTTACTACTACTACAAGCAACTCTATGCCAATAAAATGGACACCTGGAAGAAACAGACAGATTCTTAGAAAGGTATAACCTTCCAAGACTGAACCTGGAAGAAATAGAAAATATGAACAGACCAATCACAAGTAATGAAATTGAAACTGTGATTTAAAATCTTCCAACAAACAAAAGTCCAGGACCACATGGCTTCACAGGCAAATTCTAGCAAACATTTAGAGAGGAGCTAACACCCATCCTTCTCAAACTCTTCCAAAAACTGCAGAGGAAGGAACACTCCCGAACTCATTCTATGAGGCCACCATCACCCTGATACCAAAACCAGACAGAGATGCTACAAAAAAAGACACTTACAGACCAATATCACTGATAAATATAGATGGAAAAATCCTCAACAAAATACTAGCAAACAGAATCCAACAGCACATTAAAAGGTTCATACACCATGATCAAGTGGGATTTATCCCAGGGATGCAAGGACTCTTCAAAATACACAAATCAATGTGATACACCATATTAACAAATTGAAGAAGAAAAACTATATGATATCTCAATAGATGCAGAAAAAGCTTCTGACAAAATTCAACACCCATTTATGATAAAAACTCTCCAGAAAGTGGGCATAGAAGGAACCTAATAAAGGCCATATATATGACAAACCCACAGCAAACATCATTCTCAATGGTGAAAAACTGAAAGCATTTCCTCTAACATTAGGAACAAGACAAGGATGTCCACTCTCACCACTATTAGTCAACATAGTTTTGGAAGTCCTAGCCATGGCAATCAGAGAAGAAAAAGAAATAAAAGGAATACAAATTGGAAAAGAAGAATTAAAACTGTCACTGTTTGCAGATGACATGATACTATATGTAGAGAATCCTAAAGATGCCACCAGAAAACTACTAGAGCTAATCAATGCATTTCATAAAGTTTCAGGATACAAAATTAATGCACAAAAATCTCTTGCATTCCTATACACTAACAATGAAAGATCAGAAAGAGAAATTAAGGAAACAATCCCATTCACCACTGCAACAAAAAGAATAAAATACCTAGGAATAGGGGCTTCCCTGGTGGCGCAGCAGTTGAGAGCCCGCCTGCCAATGCAGGGGACACGGGTTCGTGCCCCGGTCCGGGAAGATCCCACATGCCGCGGAGCGGCTGGGCCCGTGAGCCATGGCCGCTGAGCCTGCCCGTCCGGAGCCTGTGCTCCGCAACGAGAGAGGCCACAGCAGTGAGAGGCCCACGTACCACAAAAAAAAAAATACCTAGGAATAAACCTACCTAAGGAGGTAAAAGACCTGGACTCAGAAAACTATAAGACACTGGTGAAAGAAATCAAAGATGACAGAAACAGATGGAGATATACCATGTTCTTGGATTGGAAGATGACTATACTACCCAAAGCAATCAACAGATTCAATGCAATCCCTATCAAATTTCCAATGGCAGTTTTTTACAGAACTAGAACAAAAAAAAATCTTAAAATTTATATGGAGACACAAAAGACCCCAAATAGCCTAAGCAGTCTTGAGGGAAAAAAACGGAGCTGGAGGAATCAGACTCCCTGACTTCAGACTATACTACAAAGCTACAGTAATCGACAATATGGTACTGGCACATAAACAGAAACATAGATCAATGGAACAAGATAGAAAGCCCAGAGATAAACCCACGCACCTATGGTAAAGTAATCTATGACAAAGGAGGCAAGGATATACAATGGAGTAAAGACAGTCTGTTCAAAAAGTGGTGCTGGGAAAACTGGACAGCTACATGTAAAAGAATGAAATTAGAACACTCCCCTAACACCACACACAAAAATAAACTCAAAATGGATTAAAGACCTAAATGTAAGGCCAGACACTATAAAACTCTTATAGGAAAACATAGGAAGAACACTCTTTGACATAAATCACAGCAAGATCTTTTTTGACTCACCTCCTAGAGTAATGGAAATAAAAACAAACAAATTGGACCTTTGCACAGGGCTTCCCTGATGGTGCAGTGGTTAAGAATCCGCCTGCGAATGCAGGGGGCATGGGTTCGAGCCCTGGTCCGGGAAGATCCCACATGCCACAGAGCAACTAAGCCCGTGTGCCACAACTATTGAGCCTGTGCTCCTAGAGACCATGAGCCCCATCTACTGAGCCCGTGTGCCACAACTACTGAAGCCCATGCACTTAGAGCCCGTGCTCTGCAATGAGAAGCCACCACAATGAGAAGCCCACGCACCACAACGAAGAGTAGCCCCCACTCACCGCAACTAGAGAAAGCCTGCATGCAGAATGAAGACCCACCACAGCCAAAAATAAATAAATAAATTTATTTTTTAAAAAATATTAAAAAACAAACAACCCAGTCAAAAAATGGGCCAAAGAATACATACAGATGGCCAAGGGGCACATGAAAAGCTGTTCAACATCACTCATTATTAGAGAAATGCAAATCAAAACTACAATGAGGTAGCACCTCACACTGGTTAGAACGGCCACCATCAAAAAAATCTACAAACAACAAATGCTGGAGAGGGTGTGGCGAAAAGGGAACCCTCTCACACTGTAGGTGTGAATGTAAATTGATACAGCCACTATGGAGAAAGTATGGAGGTGCTTTAAAAAACTAAAAATAGAATTACCATATGATCCAGCAATCCCACTACTGGGCATATACCCAGAGAAAACCATAATTCAAAAAGACACATGCACCCCAACGTTCATTGCAGCACTATTTACAATAGCCAGGTCATGGAAGCAACCTAAATGCCCATCGACAGATGGAATGGGTAAAGATGTGGTAAATATATACAATGGAATATTACTCAGCCATAAAAAGGAACGAAACTGGGTCATCTGTAGAGATGTGGATGGTCCTAGAGTCCGTCATACAGAGTGAAGTAAGTCAGAATGGAATTTCTATATTCCATTAACGTGGAATCTAGAAAAATGGTACAGATGAACCAATTTGCAAGGCAGAAATAGAGACATAGATGTAGAGAACACACGTATGGACACCAAGGGGGGAAAGCGGGGTGGGGGGTTGGGGGGGAATGAATTGGGAGGTAGGGATTGACATACATACACTAATATGTATAAAACAGATAACTAATTTAAAAAAATGAAAACCCTTCCATAAATAAATAAATAAAATTAATTCTCAGTGAATTGAGGGGAAAGGAGTAAGCCACATTTCTGTTCAACTCCAGTCTGAAGTTAAGAGGTCTAAAGAAAGAGCAAAGCACACATAATGGAATCCAACTCTTCGCGGGTATCAAAAATGGAATTTTCTTATACAACCTATCTGTTCAAATTAGCATGCAATCATTTCAGCCCTTCTAAATAAAAGTTTTTTTTAAACCTTAAAAAAAAAATTAAGTCTCAGCCTGTTTTCAATCTATGTAGTGTATTATTTTCCCCATGTTCTCTAATACAGAGATGCTAATTTCAGAAGTCTCTGGCAAAACAAATGCAAATAGGGTATTTTGCATTATGGGTAAAGCAGATCCGTTGCCATAGTGAATATTTTCATCACCTTCGTAAAATAACATGTATTGCTTCATTTTAAGAAATCTGCCTTTGCCTCCTTGTTCAAAAACGACCTCAGGCTCTCTTTTCTTCCTTTAATTAACATGAAACAGGAAAAGTGAGTACCTGGCCAAAAAAACAACAACAAAAAAAGCAAAGAAACTGAGGTGAAGTGTCTTATAAAGATGAGATCACAGGAAAAAAAAAGCAAAGAGACATAACAGCAAAACAAGCAAATGTTACCTACTTACGGAAAATACTGAAGTTAATAAGGAAAAGGTTAGTTACAATTTTAAAAAAAACCCTGTTGTAAGCATGTCTAACTGTTGTAAGACTGCCTCAATCTTGGCATGACTTCCTTTCTAATATCCCAAAATAAATTCAAATTTCCTAGCAACCATCACCAGGGACCACTCTATACTTTCAATCTCTCCATAAATGAATTTATTCCCCCCATAGGCAAGCTAAAAATATTATTTTGTCCATATATTTGTTTTTTCTACCTTATACCTAAAATATAGATGCATATAACTACCAAAAAAGGACAGCTGATATAATTTTGTGTGCAACAAATGCTCTGATGTTTACAAGAAACTAAATAACAAGAGACATTATTTAACTTGCTGTCAACGGGAATACTGTGATACAAATAATTATTTTAGATAAAATCTCATGAGAGCAGTTCCAAAGACACTTTCCATTTGACAAAGCTGTTGTGATGGCACACCACACCCATGCTATTTTAGTTAGTGGAATGTTCTGAAACTAAATGTGGTGGAAGGTGACTGGGAACTAAAGCTCCAAGTTCTAGACCTGTGCTGACCAAAAGGGTAT
This sequence comes from Pseudorca crassidens, assembly GCF_039906515.1. Classification (NCBI taxonomy): domain Eukaryota; kingdom Metazoa; phylum Chordata; class Mammalia; order Artiodactyla; family Delphinidae; genus Pseudorca; species Pseudorca crassidens. Next base: position 123,347,403 of record NC_090300.1, on the reverse strand, counting down.
CTGCTAGCCACACACAGCTACTGAGCACGTGAAATGTGGCCAGTGCAAACTGAGATGTGCTGTAGGTAAAATACCAGATTTTGAAGGCTTAGTATAAAAAAAAAATCTTACTGATGTTCAACTTGACTACATATGGAATTAATATTTTGTATATATTGGGTTAAACAAAATATATACAAATTGATTTCACCTTTTCCTTTTCACTTTTAAATGTGACTACCAGAACATTTTAAATGACATATGTTTCTACTAGGACAGCATTGTCTTGGACCAATGCCATAATTTATTGAACTTAAGGCCTTGGCTTTACAACTTGATTCCTTATTTAAAAAAAAAAAAAATGTGTCCTTCCTACCCATAGGCTGTCAGGAGAGTGGATTCAAATGAGATGCATGTGAAACTGTCTTTAAAAACACAGTAAGATCACTTTTCTAGCCCAGAGTTACCAGCTCATTCTAAAAGTATCAGATTTCACAGTCTACAACCAAGTAGGTTAAAGAGTCTTCTCAATTCTTACTGTAGAACTATCCAGGGCACAAAACACTTGAAGTTTCTGTCTGGTCCATTAAAGAAAACCCCCATGGGAATAGTCTGGTATTCAAGAGTTCAAAGCACTCTTCACTGGGGAATCTGAGAGACTGAGGAGGGTCAACTAGAGTCACTCTAACAATTCAACAAAGATGTGGCTCAACACGTTTGATTTCACCGTATCTGCATATTCCTTGAGATTCCTTGAGAGCGTTTTTATCTGTGCAGCCAAACCATACTTCCTTTGGAGAAACCTGTAAAACTCACACAGGGACTCCCCTGGTGGCGCAGTGGTTAAGAATCCACCTGCGAATGCAGGGGACATGGGTTCGAGCCCTGGTCTGGGAAGATCCCACATGCCTCGGAGCAACTAAGCCCGTGTGCCACAACTACTGAAGCCCGCGTGCCTAGAGCCCGTGCTCCGCAACAAGAGAAGCCACCGCAATGAGAAGCCTGCGCACCGCAACAAAGAGTAGCCCTGGTGGCGCAGTGCTTGAGAGTCCGCCTGCCGATGCAGGGGACACGGGTTCGTGCCCCGGTCCGGGAAGATCCCACATGCTGCGGAGCGGCTGCACCCGTGAGCCATGACCGCTGAGCCTGCGCGTCCGGAGCCTGTGCTCCGCAACGGGAGAGGCCACAACAGTGAGAGGCCCACGTACCGCAAAAAAAAAAGAGTAACCCCGGCTCGCAGCAACTAGAGAAAGCCCGCGTGCAGCAACAAAGACCCAAGGCAGCCATAAATAAATAAATAAATAAATACTCACACAGAACACACAGTTACACGATAGGGAAGTGAAAAAGTAATCATGATTAGTTATGTTGCTTCTTCCAGAAATCTGAAGTTTCATTTCTTAGAAGTAAATGAAACAGCATTCCCATTCCAACCTGTAAAGTATCTTTGAAAGAATGAAAGTGATTTAATAGTCTGTAAAGAAATTTGCATTGTCTCAGTATGTACAGACATTGGTTAATGTGACGATTAATCCTTTTCTCACCAACTATCAAAGGACAAACTGAACCCTGCCATTGATCTCACACCTACCCTAAAAATAGACTGTTACTATCTCCTTCCCTTATCCTACCTTCCCTTTGTCAACAGAGCAGGCAATAACCTTTTCTTCTACCAGCACCCTGCCAATTAAAATAAACCGTAAATACTGCTGAGTCAAGCTAAGGCCTTTAAGGCTTAAACTTTAATTGGCTAGCTCATTATTAGAAACCAGAAAGGGTGAGTCAATGAGGGGAGGGAAAGCCTACAGAAAAGACCAGTGGGAAAGCACAAAAGAGGTAAATGTTCCTTTAAGTCACCATTTTGCCACTGAATACAGAAACATTTTCAACTTCCTTCCCATTTTCTTTTACCTGGAGACAGTAATGGATTCAACAAAGTGAACAAATTACAAAGAATATCAATAAATGAGCCCCAAGAGATCACCAAACCATAAACTACCAGCTTCCTGTACAGACCACTTCACTGTGCCAAGGTGAAGTTCTCCCATCCCCCTCACACTCCACCATTTGTAATTTCAGCCCCACTGAAGAAATTAAGTAGAAAATAAAGGAGCCAGGGCCATAAAAGTTTACTGCTCTTTACTTCCACTTAGCATCATATTCTTAATAGAAACCAACCTAATTCCAAAACCAATCTAACAATTATTCTAGAACATTAGGTTTGTTTTCTTTAAAAAATGCAAGGAAGGCACGTCCTTGATGATCCAGTGGCTAAGGCTCTGAGCTCCCAATGCAGCGGGCCTGGGTTCCATCCCTGGCCGGGGAACTAGATCCCGCATGTGCGCCGCAACTAAAGATCCCACGTGCCACAACTTAGACTGGCGCAGCTGAAATACATACATAAATAAAAATAAAAATGCTACGTAGATGACAGTAAGATAAAGCCATAAGCTCATTTCAGTTAGATAATTTTTAATTATTTTCCAGGTTACCTTAATAATTAATTGAATAATTTTAAAATTATTTTAACGTTCACATCCATTACTTGCTGCCCACCAAATGAAGCAAATCAAAAGCTCCCAGTCTCAATTCTTGCCTTTACTTAGTTACACCTGATAATGATTTGAGTACGATAGAGGAAAGGCAGAAACGAAGGGAGAGGGGAGAACAGGCTGCAAGCAGGGGATTAAAATGAGACTGGAGTGGTAACATAAATTCACTCCAATACTGAATGCATGGCAGGGCTGACACACACAGAGCTGGCCTGTGCAGGACACCGAGCCCAGCCCTGCTCACCTCTTCAATGATATACCTATTCTTAATCTTCAAATACTCTTTCCCTTCCAGGTCTTTTCTCAAGCCAACAAACAGAAATTCCTGCCTAGTACATCTTTCCCCATTTATTTCCTCACTCAATGAAAAACCAATTATGAAGCTACTTCAACCATCTTAAGAGAATGGTGGTATACACTGCGGTACGCTGTATCCCTCCAGGAGTGGCTGGAGGGATACAAGTGACTTAGAAACTGGGTGTAAGCTGGGGAGAGAATACAAAAAGTCAAGTAAGGTATGCAGATTTTTGCCTGGGCATTTTGGTGGCTGAAAATGCCATTTAATGCGAGAGAGAACAGTGGTTTGGAGACAGGTTCAACTGGTGGTACCTGTGGGAAGTCTAAGCAGAGCTGTCAAGTGAGTGGTTTGACATTATGGGCAAAGCTTTGGGAGAGTGAGACAGGAAACAGACTGGAGGCTGTAAGGACATAAATGGTAACTGAAGCCAGAAACTGACATTTAAGTAGAGGGAGGAAAGTGGGCCCACAAAGGAGAATGAGGAACAGCTCAAGGAGGAAAGAGATTAGTCAATAGAGCCATTCTCGCTAAGAGGTTTAAGAGGTTGAAGGTGTGACATGTCCACTGGATGCAGCCACAGCGGCCACTGCAGTTTCACAGGAGTAGAGTGGGGTGAAAATCAGATTGCAAAGGGTGGAAGAATTGATGGATATGAAGGAAAATAATGGAGTCAACAAATCCACTCCTTCAAGAAATCCGGTGGAGAAAAGGAGAGACAGGCAGTGCTGAAAGAGGGATATAAGGGTTGAAGCCATGTCCGGAGGGATATTTAAGTTTTTTTAAAGTTGATGGGATCCCTACATAAGAGATGGGATGAGACAGTGACATCCCCTGGGAAGCCAAAGGGTTCAGAGTCCCGGAATGAGTGTAAAGAGGAATACACTGTTTTAAAGAAGAATGATCATGTGAGCAAGGTTCTATGTCTGGGAGGTTGGGAAGTGAAGAGTTCTAGATAAACAATGAAGACCTACTGTATAGCACGGGGAACTGTATTCGGTACCTTGTAATAACCTATAATGTAAAAGAATCTGAGAAAGTGTGTGTGTGCGTATATATACACACACACACACTGAATCACTTTGCTGTACACCTGAAACATTGTTAATCAACTAAACTTCAATAAACACACACACACACACACAGAAGTTAGAGTTCTTATCTTCTGGCTTCTACCTTCTCCCATGGAGTCTGCTCCTGTCCCCTGGAATGAAGGCCATACGTGCAACATGCACTAAACCAGCTGCAAGTGCAAAGCAATCTCTTATTCTCTACTTACCTGATGCCCTCTCCTCAATCTCTTAAAATCTAGCTTTACTCTCAGTACAGGTATTGTCCTCCCTCTGGATTCGATCACTTCCAAAATGTTCTCAATAATCTCCTAATGTAAGACCCACTGGCCTCATTTCTTCGTCAGTTTCTGGGACACCCTCATCCTCTAGTTCCCCTGCACTCTCCATCACTCCTTACTGTCCCCGGTTCCTCACCTCCTGATTACTTATTAGATGTTGATGTTCCCCAGTATCACATTTCACCTTCTTTTCTAGTCCTACCTGCTTTTCCTGGTTAACCAGACACAGATGCCACCTATCAGCAGTGATGCTCAATTCTGTATCACCCATCTTTGCCTCTCTCCTGAGATCCAGTCCTTTGCTTAAGTCTTCCTACTGGGTATTTTTCACTTCCATTCCCCTCAAGCACCACAAATACAACTTGTCCAAAGCTCACTGTCATCTCCCTAAAACTTGCTTCTCCTTTCTTTACTCCCTATAGATTAGCGACATGATCATTCACTCAAGCCAGAAATCTTACTGGCTCCCTCCAACTTTTTCTTGCCACTCATTCAATCAACCAGATACCAGGTTCCTCTGCATCTCCCTCAGAACAATTTTCAGATGAAACAGGAAGCCCAGCACCACTCTGCTGTATTTCAACAGGGACTGCTTGTGTCCAGGTCATCCCAGATGGATTAATGCGTTAGATCTATTGGTCCTACCTGCCTCCAGAACTGCTGCAGAGTTCTACACAATTCAAGAGAATAAATCTCAGTGTATAACCTCACTTCTTTAACACCTCCACAAGCTTCTCAGTGCCAGTCTTGGGGGATCGTCTCCTAAGCTCTCGGCACACTCTCTGGGTCTCTGTCCACTCAAAGTGTACTCAGCAGTGACATCATGTGGAACCTGTTAAAATGTAAACTCTCAAGCTCCACCCCACATGCCCTCATAATGACTCAGGTGCACATCAAAAAGAGAAGTGTTAGTTAGATGCCTTATACGCACTGAACCCAAGGCACATTATACCCTTTCAGATCTCCATCTGCTGGGAACGTTCCACCAAACCTTTTGCACCTTGCAAACGCCTGCACTATTGTAGGGGCATCTAGCACAGCCATAGTATACAGTAGGCCATAGATATTTGAACGACTGGATCGTTTAATCAGTTAATTAATGGTAAGTTCAGTTGAGGACCTACAGAGTCTGAGGTACTCAAGTGCATTCAGATGGGATGCTGAATGTTAGGCAGCTGGAAATAGTGGCCCAGAATTCAAAGGAGAGGTGAGTTAGCAACATTTTTGTCACTAGCAACAATTCTGAGTGTACAGTGATGGACAGATGAAGTCACCCAGGTTCAAGATGGAGACTGAGAAGAGGGCTATGGGTTAAATCATGGGGGAGGCTGGCATTTAAGGGACCTATTGAAGAAGGTAGTGAAGGGCAGGTTAATAGGTGTCAAGGAGCTCTAAAGAAATAAATGGATTTGGCACGTGGTTATTGATACCTTTGGCAACTGAAGCAGGTGAGTGAGACAGAATAATGAGGTCAGAGATAAAGCAGAGGCTTAACTTCTAACAATGGAATGAAGTAAGGCTAGTGGAATGATCACTAGTGGAGGACCATCTTTATTGGATGAGAAGGGAAAGAGATATAACTGATGAGAGCCATATCATATACATAGGCCTATTGGCAAAGAGGCTGAAAACGTTCAGCCGTGCAACATTTGCTGAACACTTGCTGTCTGCCAGGTGCCACAAGCTAACACCGGGACTGTAACAATGAACAGCAGCACAGGTAATGCCCCTGCCCTCTGACCTAGTGCAATGAGATATATTGGGTAATTTTATGGAAACCCCCACAACAGATAGGGTAATGAGCCAATGTTGGGTGGGTTGCCTTGGAGAAGGGCAACTTTTGCCCTGGTGGTGGTATAATGACAGGAATGTATTAAGAGAGAGGCATATGGAGGGGATAAAGTTCACATCTAATAATCTTCATTTTTTCAAGTAAAGGAAAAAACACCAGGTAAAGCAAAACAATAAACATTTCCCACTATATCAGCTGATATAGTGGGATTCCCGTTCTTGACACAAGCAGCAACTGAAGCACAGAGAACAGGGTCCTGCTGCCACTGCATGGCTAACAAGTGGTTTGGAGACCAGAATCACTGGCCAGTACTTTGCTTTCACTCATATTGACACTGTGAAAAGCAGAGCAGCACCCCAAACTTTAACACTGTCATCCCTAGGTGACAATGATGCTGCTGGGTCATGGGCCATTTAAGCTTACAACACCAGTCTAAGCCCTGGATCCTCGTGCTTGCAGAGAGACTGAAAATATTCAACTAAGATCAAGAAATTAAAAGGCTAATAATAAAAGCCTTCAGTACTTGGCACAGGGTCAAACCAACAGCAGGTTCTTAATAAATGACAGTAACCAGTGATACAAATTTAAGATGTCGATTAGAGGTAATCAAAGAGGAAAGTGGCAGCATAGTGATAAGAGCAGGGATTCAGGAGGAAATTTGTGACCTTGGCGAGTAAAGTTATACAACCACTTCATGCCTCAGTTTCTCCACTTGTACAGTAGGGATCATTATAATACATATATATCCTCTAGGGCTGCAAGGTACATTAAATGAGTGTATGTAAAGCCCTTAGAACAGTGCCTGGCATTTAATAACTGAGTAATCAGGGACATCCCTGTTGGCGCAGTGGTTAAGAATCCGCCTGCCAATGCAGGGGACACAGGTTCGAGCCTTGGTCCAGGAAGATCCCATATGCCGTAGAGCAACTAAGCCCGTGCGCCACAACTACTGAGCCTGCACTCTAGGGCCCGTGTGCCACAACAACTGAGCCCACGTGCCTAGAGCCCATGCCCCGCAACAAGAGAAGCCACCGCAACGAAGAGTAGCCCCTGCTCGCCACAACTAGAGAAAGCCCGCGCGCAGCAACGAGGACCCAACGCAGCCAAAAATAAATATATTTTTTAAAAAATAACTGCATAATCAAGGCTTTATTTTTACTTCTGCTACTGCTCTACCACTACTGACACTACTATTACTAGCGGTACGACTTGCTACTAGGTAGGCAATAAAAACGCATCAAAAAATGTTCCATCATCAACCAGAGTACAACACAAAACTCTACAACCCACATAGAGACAGCTCTAGAGGAAGATCTACTAATAGCACTGCAATTTCTTCCTCTAGAGACAGCTCTAGAGGAAGATCTACTAATAGCACTGCAATTTCTTCCTCTAGAGACAGCTCTAGAGGAAGATCTACTAATAGCACTGCAATTTCTTCCTCTAGAGACAGTTCTAGAGGAAGATCTACTAATAGCACTGCAATTTTTAATATGTAAGCCTCCACCTTGTTTTGCCAATTGTAGAATCCAATAATGTTACCACCCAAACTGAGTTCATGGCAATAAATTTCTAAGATGTCAAGAAGTATCTGAAGAAATACCCAAAGCCATACATCAATTACAGTTTTTGAGTTGTTTCCTAAGCTGGAAAATTGAAGTAAAATAGTTTAGTTGAAGCCAACAGTCCTTTAAAGAGATGTTCACTGTACCATAGTGTACAGTTTATGAGCAGAATGACTCTATATGTATCAAAATATCCTAGGATGAGATTGTGCCTACCAAAGTGAGGCATCCAGAAAAAAATGAAATCCAGACAATTATCCTGATATCCCTGGGGGTGGGGAGGAATCCTCTATATGGTTTATGTTCTTCCACTTCTCTGCTCTAGATATAGGCTAAAACATTTTTTTCCACAGAGATCACAATGTTCTCAACTTCTACTTCAATTTAGTCCTTGACCAAAACAAGGTGTAACGTTATCATGTAAAATGGTTACTGACTCTTAGCTTTTCTGGAAGCTTTACTTTGGAAATTTCAGCCATGTCTAAATGATATGTATTAAAAAGGTGGAGGTAATGCTATAGACTCATATCGAAGATTAGATTTGTTAACAGAATGTTGATCCCATGAGTAATGCTCACAGCTGGGGCATCCAACAATGGAATTAACATTTCAACAGGAAGCAGAGAGCCATCCCAACAGAAAGGGCCACTCGATCCAGCTCTAGAGCGCTTAAAAAAATTATCCTTCCGGAGGCTACACAAAGTGTGCCTCCTAGGGTCCCACCGATGGATTTTTTTGTTGTGGTGGTTGGTTTAATGAATCCTTTGGTTCTAAAATGCTTACTTTGACAAGACAATATCAGTTGGTTAAAGCACGGACATGGCAACAAATCAGTTTTTTAAAGATATCAAACGATTATGCCTTTTATCCACGCAGTTTTAAATGCCCTTTTACCCCTCCCGAGAAAGGCGCAGTCGAACATGTATTACTTGGCGAATCCTTTCGAAATTCCCTGTACAAGTCATCATCAAAATGAATCAAAACATTATAAACTCAAAACCAAGGTTACTAATTTCTCCTTTGCACTTTGCCCCGCGACTGCAGAAATCAATACTGCACTTTTGCAGGAATCTACTTCTGATTTTCCACGGTCCACTTCGTCGAGTTACCGTCTAGTTAACAGCTCGTGCCTGGGCTCGCCTCTTCCATGAGACCAAGAATGCCCAGCCTACAGTTCGTTCAGCGCCTCTTTCCTAGAGGTAGGTTGGACGATCTGAGGCACTGAAAAGCTCAGTGTCCATTTAATCATGGCGTTTGTAATTCGGTCTCCTGGCTTGGACTGCTCGACACCTGAAAACTCGCCGCCCAAGGCTTTTGAAACCGGGTAACCCCGATGGAAACGACACCGCGGCTAACAAGGGAAAGGGCAAGAGCAAATAAAGCAAAGCCCGCACCCGCGGCAAAGAATAGTCTGGGAGAGACGCCAGGCGCAGCCGGCACGCCGCGCCCACCCACCCGCGCCCGGGGAGCCCTCTCCACCGCCGCCCCACATCCCGGGGCTCGGTCCCCCACTCCAACGCACCCCCGGTACCCCACGGCCCCGCAGGGCTCCCCTCCCAGCGGCCCCACCCACCTTCGGGGCTCGCGCGCCCGGTCCGGCGAAATCACCCCGGTGCAATTCCGCGCGCACCTCCACCACTGCCGCAGCGCCCCCAAATCGCGCCCGCCCCCTCCCCCAAGCCTCATTGTTCCCGGGTGGCCGCAGGCAGCGAGCGCCCCAGGGTTGGCCAGGCAATAAAGACCCGAGGGACCGATCTGTCCCCCACTCACCCGCGACTCCGCACAGGAGCACGAAGCGCAGCAGAAGCGCCATGGTGGCGGCCCAGTTGTGGGCGACGACTGCAGGTAGGCGGCTCTTACCCGGGGTCTCCACCCGGCTCCCCGCGCGTTCCCGACCCGCTGGCTGCGGCGGCACCTCGCAGCCCGGTCCCACCCCGCCCTCGCTCGGCAGGTGAAACACGTCACTTCCGGTAGTAGCGAAGCCCCGCGGCGCGCGCCGTCCCTGCCAGGCGCGTGGGGTTGCTATGGCAACCGGGAGCCCCCGGCGGGCTGCCCTGGGACCCACGCGAGTAAGGAACTCCTGCCAGCGGAGCTCGGGAGTTGACGTGCGCCGGCAGCCACTCGCCCCAAGCTTGAACTCGGATCTCCCCCCTCAATGCCTTCAGTTAAACTGGGTTTGTGCACGTGGGTCGGGCCAGCCCCTCTCCCCAGACGACTGAAACGGCTATCGCACCCTGGCTTAAAGGCAAGGCACGGGACAAATCTCGCCCACCTGCGCCCGGACCCTGAAACGCAACTAAAGCAGTCAGCCCCTCCTGCACTTACCCCACCCTCCCCTCAGGGTAGTAGGGGGTGGGAGCCTCCAGCCACGCCTCCTATCTCTGGATGTTTGCTGCTGCGGCGGGCTCTTCCACCTAAGGCCCTAGAGGAAGACAAGTGGGCAGCCCTGGCATTTGCTCCCCTCTCGTAGAGTCCTTTCAGGCTGATGTAGAAGAAGGCTAGAGAAGGCTTTTCCCCATCTCCAGTAGTGACTAAGCTAATTTGGGAAATACCCGGATTGGGCTTCCTCCCTTGTGTTTAAACGTTATTCCAGCTCTGAAATTGGCCAACAAGGACTAGTGAGGTTGAAAAGCGGGTCTCAGTAGGGACGGTTAAAGGCTTGGGGCGGGGGGCGGGCGCGGGCAGTAGCTGGGAGACCAGGGGATTAGAGATCTTGAATCTCGCAGGATCTCCCGGTCAGCCCTGCAATGTCGCTTCTGCCTCCTGGTGCCCTCCATTACTTGTTCTTCGTTGGTCTTTCCAGATAACGTTTATTTATATCTGCTGAGAGACTTTGGTGTCTTAGTGAGGAGAGAAGCAGTATTGTGCAGTGGGTAAATTCTTGAGCTCTGAAATGGGGTAGTAACTGGGCAAGTAACTTAGAAACAGCACCTACTCCAAGGGTAGCTATGAAAATTAGAGACAATGCACAAAAGTATGCTTGGCACCGTGCCTGGCACATAGTAAGTGGTCAGTAAAGTGGAAGCTAATAAAAAATAATATTGGAAAATTCTTGTTATTTATTGAACTAGCAAAGAAAGTAAACCAGTTATCGGGAAGACCAAAATTGCCCAACTGCAATTTAGGCAGGTGATTTGCAACCCGGGTTGCACATTAAAATTATCTGGACAACTTTTGTAAAATACAAATACCTGAACCCCTACTCCGGCGATCCTGATTTAACTTGTCTCCAGCGGGATCCTGGCTGATCTAAGGAGAGTCCAGAGTAACTGTTAGGGACTTCCTATTAGTTGAGGAAACAGGAATTCTACTGGATATAATTGAAGGTATAAAATATTTGGAACTTGAGATTTTACATACCACATTATATTTTATGAGATTAGAAGAGATTTAGTATTAAAGTTCATATCTATTTCAGACTGTTTATGAGGACTCTTCTAGTATTAATCACTTCCAAGCAGCACACATTTTGTTATCAGGTTGCTACCTTGAGTGTCTCCTTCAGTAGAAGGCCACCACCCTCAGGGGTCATCTCAGGGGTCATCTAGAGGAAATCTTTAGCAATTACCCAAAAGGATTTTCATCTTAATCCTTTTCCTTTTGGTACTTTGTTTTACACTCCTTACATTTTGCCTCCTTCTGTGGTAGGCATTTTCATACCTATCAATCACTTCTCTTACCCTGAATATTCCTAGAAGGCCAAAAGGCACATTATTCATCTTTTTTACTCTTGGGAGCACAGCCCATAGTAGGTTCTCTAGCATTTTTTGTTGAACTGAATATATTTAATTCATATATTAATAAAGTGTATGTAAATATCTGTGTAATAACTCACAAATCATTACATCTTAATATAGCTTTTTAGCAAGTAAAGGTAAATTTCACAAAATTAATGTTTTCTACTTCTTTAGATTACTGAACACAGGTTTTTCAAATGTTATCATCTCTAAGATTTACGTAACTTTGAAAGGAGCAGTTTATCTTATTTAGTGAACTATTTTTCTTTTACAAATTACATTAAAACTGGGGAAAAAAGTTATTTGAATTGAAGTCATCTTTAGACTTTGGCTTATGAGTACCTTATTTCATATAAACAGTAGCTGAAATTATGCAGTAGTCTGAAACTTCTTAATGACACCTTAAATAGTCTTTGTTGTTGTTGTCAGCTTGGAAATTATGTCTCCTGGAATCTGTAATGAGATAATCTCATTAATTCTGGAATGTACAAATTATGGATTGTTTAGTATCCTCAAACCAAAGTAACAAATAGCACGCAACCATTAAATAAATTGCCCTTTCTTAGGGACCAAGCACTCCAAGACAAGTGTTGGTTGGAAAGGAAAGGCTGCTTTATTCAGGAGGCTAGCAACCTGGGGAGAAGGTGGACCCCCAGGTGGAGTTATTCAAGAACCAACTCCAAAGACTCTGCTCGACCATGAAAGTTTTAAAGGGAAAAAGGGGGAGTTAATTGCAGTTAATCATTTGGGGAAGGTGTCAGAGTCTTTGTTATCTTCCACTGTGTGCAGATTTTCTTCTGATTGGTTAGTGATGAGGTGACAGTTTGGTACTCCAGGACTCTTGTGCTCAGCCTGGAGTTACCTTCCTCCGCCTGGGTGGGGGGGGCCTTAGTTCCTGCAGAAGAACTCAAAGATATTGTTATGTATATTCCTTGAGGAGGAACCAGGATCCTGCTTTATTGCTGTGCTGTTGTTACTTGATTGCTCTTCCTTTGTTTCTGCATTCCCTCACTTTTCTGATTAGCAACTGTTTGAACCTGCCCTTTGGACTTCAGGGAAGGTCAAAGAGGCTGATTGAAACCTATTTACTACAAACAAGAAATGGGTGACACAGAAAGGATTTGTACCCTGGAGGGCCCCATGGGGTCCTGCTCGGTTTTGAAACTATTTGAAGCTTCATTTGGACCATTGCTGGCCTAGAATTCAACTTTCTTGAGTGCATTCAGTCAGTAAACTTTCATCCATCTGCTTTTTAGTTTCCAAACATTTGGTACTTCATCTTCTGTCTTCTTTGTCCTTATATCTGGAGGCCTTTTAAAGTCTATTTACTGTGATTTTAGTGAGGTTTTCTTTGGGAGAGTAGAGGCAGATGCATGTGTTTAATTCTCCATCTTTACTCAAAAATCTGCCCTCAGTTGGGGTGAAATGTTCCCATGAATATTGAAATTTTTAAAGTCTGAAGAGAATTGATAACTTTACTCTTCCCCTGAATAATACAAGGATCTTAGACTGGTTTAACCCCTATCAAATCCCTCTCCTAATTTATTGTAATCCGTTGTTTTTGTTCTGTCGACCTTATAATTATACATTGTCTTTTTTTAAAAAAAATATAGCCAGTGTCTAATTAGATTTGTCTTGTGGAAAGGGAATGTTTCCCGCCACTCCAATAAACAAAGAATGTTGCCTGCCATTCCAGTTCTACAAGGATCAAGCCATCAACCAATGCAACTGCCCTCCCCCACCCAATAGTGCACCCTGAGGAGAATTCAGGATGGAGAAAAACAGGAAGCATTCTGTACTTTGGATACCAGCCCTAGATAGTTAAGATGCATGCCTAAGGAATGATTTCAGTGAGCCCAGACTCTTGCATCTTCCCACATAGAGAAAAGCACTAAAATCACTGACGAGATATCTGGTTTTTTGTGATTAGCAGTAATACTTTGATGTTTGATGACATGTGTGTGTGTTTGTTTGTTTGTTTTTTAGCAAAAAACTCCTATGTATATCCTGGCTCCTCCCTTACCTCTTTAAAGCAGTTCCCCGTAACTATCTGAGAGACTGCTCCCCAGGCTATATCCTCATAAGATCCACAAATAAAACTTCATTCACAACTTTTAGATTGTGTGGGGTTTTTTATTTATTTATTTATTTATTTTTGCTGTGTTGGGTCTTCGTTTCTGTGCGAGGGCTTTCTCTAGTTGCGTCAAGAGGGGGCCACTCTTCATCGCAGTGCGCGGGCCTCTCACTATCGCGGCCTCTCTTGTTGCGGAGCATAGGCTCCCGACGCGCAGGCTCAGTAGTTGTGGCTCACGGGCCTAGTTGTGGCTCCGCGGCATGTGGGATCTTCCCAGACCAGGGCTCGAACCCGTGTCCCCTGCATTGGCAGGCAGATTCTCAACCACTGCGCCACCAGGGAAGCCCTGTGTGTTTTTCTTTCGTCAACAGTCTACACATTCCTCACCATTTCTTCTTGTATCTCAAAACACTTCTTTTCCTTCCTCCAGAAGTATGTCCTTTACAAATTCCTTTACTGAGGGTCTCTTTAAGGTAAACTTTGTTTCTGTTTGTCTAAAAACATCTGTCTTTACTTTGCCTTCATTCTTAAAAGGTAGAGTTCTTGATATAGAATTTGGGGCTTACTGGTCTGTTCTGTCAATGTCTGTTCTTTCAAAATACTATTCCACTGTATTGTCTTCCTTTGCTGCTCTAATGAAGTCAATCTAACGATCCTTGTAGTTAATCTGGCTGTTTTTAAGAGCTCTTTGATTTGTTATTCAATTTCATTACAATTGTGTCTAGTTTGGAGTTGCTGTTTATTTATCCAGCCAACGATTTCCTGCACCTGAGAGAATTACTGCCATCCCCCAATTCTGGAAAAATCTCAGTATTCAAAATCTTGCTGAATATTGCTTTTCCCACTTTCTTTTATCATACTCTGAGATACTCATTAGATGTATTTTACACCTCTTCATTCTAACCTTCATATCTCATTCTCATATTTTTCATATGTTTGATATTCTGAACTGAATCCCAGGTGATTTTTTCAGTTTTATCTTCAAGTTAATAACTCTGCTCTTCAGTTGTGTTGAATCTTCTGTTCAGTTCTCCGAATGGATTTTAATTTCAGCTACATTTTTCATTTATAGATATCTAATCTTTTTCATATTTGTTCCCTACTCATACTTCCAAATATCTCTTATATTTCTTTAAGCATATTAAACACATTTAATATAGATTAGGTGCACAATAATTACATTATTTGAAGTCTGTGTGTCCCATTTTATTTCTTTGTTGTTTATGCAGATTCTCGCTCATGTTAGGCTTCTTTTTTCATGTTTTATGATGATTTTTTATCATAGGCTTGTTATTTGTGGAACTTCATCTGTGTGAATCATTTGAGAGATTTAAGTGCTTTCCTTGAGAGAGGATTTGTATTAGCTTCTTCCAGGATCTTAGGTGCACTACCAATCCAGGGAAACTTAAAAAATGATTTTGGGCATTACGTTTATCAGATAACACAGTTAATATAAGTTTGGATCAGAAACTAGCATGAGGAAGGGCTTGTAGTTATAAATTCTCAATGAGGCTCATCACTCTGATCACTTCAATAACCCTTTTAGAAAAAGTAACAATCCTGGGCTTCCCTGGTGGCGCAGTGGTTGAGAATCCACCTGCCGATGCAGGGGACACGGGTTCGTGCCCCCGTCTGGGAAAATCCCTATATGCCGCGGAGCGGCTGGGCCCGTGAGCCATGGCCGCTGAGCCTGCGCGTCCGGAGCCTGTGTGTCTGGAGCCTGTGCTCCACAACGGGAAAGGCCGCAACGGTGAGAGGCCCATGTACCGCAAAACAAATAATAATAACAATTCCATCCTTTGTAGATTAGCTATATAGAGAAATCAAACCACATCTTCCTTTGTTGATCGCCCTCCTGATTTTTTCACTTAGCTGGCTCCATTCAGTTTGTTGAATCATTTGAAAAACATTATACTTAGTGCCTTTGGTGAGATGCTCTGGTGTCTGGGTAGAAAAGTAAATCCTTGTTAAGGATTTCTTCAGCAACTTTTCTTCAAAATATCTAAGTTAGGGCATTTCTAAGGCCACGTTCTAACTTTCACAGGCCCTGGGTATTTTTGCTTTTGTGAACCTCTTCTACCAATAAAAAAAATATTTAAAATTGTCTTTTATGGCTGTGTTGATATAAAGACAAATTTAATTCAGGCTAGATCATATCATTATTTATTCTAATTTAGAAAAGATAAAGGAGGACTTCCCTGGTGGTGCAGTGCTTAAGAATCCACCTGCCAATGAAGGGCACACGGGTTTGATCCCTGGTCTGGGAAGATCCCACATGCCGCGGAGCAACTAAGCCTCTGTGCCACAAATACTGAGCCCGTATGCTACAACTACTGAAGTCCACATACCTAGGACCCGTGCTCTGCAACAACAGAAGCCACTGCAATAAGAAGCACGCACACCACAATGAAGAGTAGCCCCTGCTCGCCACAACTAGAGAGAGCTCGTGCACAGCAACGAAGACCCAACACAGCCAAAAATAAATCAGTAAAATAAATAAATTTAAAATAAATAAATAAAAGAACTAAAAACATTTTCACAGGCCCTGGATAAGTTGGCACTGGGCATTGCTTCTCTCTCCCTGCCTCTCTCCACCTCTAATATAAGTTGTTATGAAGATACCAATAATATTAAAGGTTTTCTTTGAAAGGAAATAAAAGGAGTCAGCTTACAAACTTCCTTCTCATCTCTGTCTCTATTTCACTTCTTTTGCCAAAAGTCCCTAACCTTATGGTTTCTTCATCTGCAGATCCTTTTCTCTACTTTTCCTCTTAGGCCAAAACAATACATAAAGTATTAAATTGCCCTATACTAAAGATAAGAAAGAGAAAAGATATTTACCTAGGGGAGAAAGTTCATTGTTCGTTTGGTTTTTTTTTAAAGCTCTTCCTTCATCTCCATGTTCTATAGTTTATATTTTGGCTTTGAGGTGTTTTTGTTTGCTTGTTTGAGTGAAACCCAAGCAAACAAACAATCAACAGGACTGGCAGAATAAACCAGGAGCTTATTCCTCTTTGGAAAATTTTACCCTAACTTAGGTGGTGACCTTTAGAAAGGAATGTAAACTTTGTGAACTCTATCATAACTCTCAGGAAGAAAGAATTATAGTGGCTGGTGTTCTGAGAATAGATGACTTCATATTTGCAGAGTGCTCTGGGAATTTTAGATCAAAGATGCTGAGACTACCCAGCATTAAGCCCATTTAATGTATACCTAGATTATAAATTTAAGTATTACAGAAGTAGATGGCGCCTCATATACTTTATATTTTGCTGGTTTCTTTTTGGCTGGAGACAGCTTTCTGTCTGATAGGTAATAAGAATGCTTTATATTAATAAGCTGTGTAACATCTTTCATCCAAGGAGTTCAAAGAACTCAGCAGTTATGACTCATTGTTCCTTAAAATATCTCTACAACACTTGAGACAACACACACTGAAGTAAACTGGTTATAGGCAAAGAAACTTGAGTCACGGAGCCATTAAAGTAGTAACAAGGCGTTCCAGGAGTCAGAGATGGAATTCAGAATAAGTTCCCCTCTCTTTGATTAGACCATAATGGCACAGAGTAGCACACATTCCCTCCCAACAAAGTTAGCTCTTCAAGGGCTTCCACTGTGTTTATGACAGAGATGATACATCTTAACTATGAATGGGATTAGCTCTTACCTACATTTCCAAGCTCATCTCATACTCCCTATCTCCCTGTGGCTACAGCCACTTTGCAGAAACTGTTCTCTCTGCCTGGAATACTTGACCTTCTCAGGCGGGAGAAGTCACCCTTCCTGTTTCAGATCAAGTGTCCCTCCCTAGGAGACCTCTGGATTAAATCAAATTTCAGCTTTATAGTTTCTCAAAGTATCAGGCACCTTCCCTTCAGAGCACTTGCAGTTTTATACTTGAATATGTTATGTGATTGTTTGGTCAGTGCCTATCCCACTCTCCCTTCTGTAGGCTCCAGGAGGGCAGGGAGCATACCTGGTTTTCCTTATTTTTGTTGCCCCAGCATCAAGTTTAGTGCTTGGTGCTAAATATGGGCTCAAAACATACTTGTCGACTGAACTAATTGAGATTTTAGGGAAAGTGTTCTCTCAGAGTTTGAACAGGAAGAAAATGGTTGGCATTCTAAGTCGTTATTCTAACATATCCGAATAGGAAAATATATAGACTGTTATAACAACTTAATTCATACTAAAACCATTAAAATTCCAGTAAGATGACAAGAGACAAATCAGGAAAATGGTGAAAGGGGGAGAACACATAAAAACTGTGATTAAGAGGAGCTACCACAACTTAACCCAAAATTTATCTCTGGTCTTTGGAAATCTGAGATTAGACAAGAAAGTTAGGAGGTTATTTCTGTAGCTGGAGTCCCCACTTGAACCCAAGAAGAGGACTTCCCTCTGTATTTCCCTTTGTCTCTGTGGCCTCCAGTCATCACCTCACATTTATTTGATCGGTCAGGAGGGGCTCACGATAGAGCAAGCCTGAGAGACTAGATGCATTTGAGCTGTCTGTTCCCCGGCCTTACTGAAGGGCTCACATCTGAGCGTGCAGAGTTGCTGCCAGCAAAAGCCGTAGATGTACTGACCACTTGAGTGTAACACAGAGTGGGCAATAATCTCTCTTCGTGGTGATCATTTTGTAATGTATGGAAATACCAAATCACTTCACTGTGCGCCTGGAACTAACATAGTGTTGTAGGTCAATTATACTTCAATTTAAAAAATTATATACCTAAAAAAAAAAAAAAGAATCTTGTGAAGTCAGTGTGTGTGTGTGTGTATGTGTTGTTATTGTTGTTGCTTTTGTTCTTGTTATCGCTTTTTGTTTTAAACAGGGCTTGTCATAATCCTGTGTTTTGGGAAGAGGCAGTACCAAGGATGGATCTGAAGAGAGTAGAAAGAAACAAAGGAAGGAGATCATTGAAACTATTGTCGTCGTCACAGTAAAAGCTGGTGGGGTCTGAGCTCAGGTTGTGGTGGTGAGCGAGGTTTGGGAGACATTTCAGAGAAAGGACTAGCAGGATGTGAGGCTGTGAGGAACAGGAAACAAGCACAGCCATCTCAGGTTTCCAGGTCTGAGCAATCAGTGGGTAAGGTGCTATTAACTAAACAGGGAATAGAGGACAAGCAGGTTCAGTGGAGTGTAAATGTTAGGTTTTTGGCGCCTGGGAGACATCCAAGTAGAGGTGCCAGAAAGAAAGACGACCTGGCTGGTAATCCAGATTTTGAAACCTAGATTACACTCCTTTGAGGAATTAGTTTTTTTTTTATAGTGGTTGTAAACCTCATAGCAGCCATGCTAATTTCTGAAAGCCCGCAAACATCCATTTAGACTATTATGTTCCTGATAGAGCAGATGAAATGTCATTCATAAGAATGTTTCTATGGGGACTTGCATTTACAAGGCCCACGCAGGACCCCAGTAAAGCAACTTCTCTCACTCAGACATAGAACTGGGAGTGAGACTTCTTTGCCAAAACTTATTCTGTTCGCCAGGAACAATGGAGCATAAAATGTTTAAGGGCAAATCACGTATATTACGGTGCGGAACCAGTATTGTTTGTAGTTTTAGGGAGAAGGGACTATATTTGCATTTAAAGAAGTGAGAGGGAGAATTGGCAGATCATTCAGGTAGGAATAAGTGATCTAGCATGGATAGATGCCTGTACGGATGCTGTGGAAGTTGGAGTGAAAGACCCTGGTTAAAGTTGGAGGACTAGCAGGAGTGGTGGATTAGCAAGAATAGAAAGCCTAGGGACTTTCCTGGTGGTGCAGTGGCTAAGACTCTACACTCCCAAAGCAGGGGGCCCGGCTTCGATCCCTGCTCAGGGAACTAGACCCCATATGCATGATGCAACTAAGAGTTCGCATGCCACAACTAAGGAGCTCGTGTCCCACAACAGAGCCCACCTGCTGCAACTAAGACCCTGTGCAACCAAATAAATAAATAAATATATATATATTTTTAATCTTAAAAAAAAAAAAAGAATAGAAGGCCTGGGACCACAGATCCCAGGCAGCTTTGGTGACCTTGTTGATGAGTTTGGGAAGATAATAGCTGTGATATTGTGATATATATTTGGTCATTCGGATGACCAAAATATATTTCTCATATATATTTGGTCTTCGTCCACAGTACCTGGCTCACAGCTCCCAAAACTCTTGGAATTTTTCTAAGCAATAAGAGCAATGGGAGCATCTGCTTCATAGTCAGTTGGTCAGAAGTACAGGTAACAACGTGGATTTATGACTGGCAACTGAAGTCTGCTCTAGGAAATTAATTTGAACCCATGGTGGAGGTGGTTGGAACCTCCAATCTATAACCAGTTCGTCAGAAGCACAGGTGATAATAAGAGCTTCCAACTGGCCTCTGAAGGTATGTGTGTGTTTTTTTTGGGGGGGGGGGGGTGCAGTCCTTGAAGGACTAAGCTCTCAACCTGTATAATCTGATGCACTATCCAGGTAGACAGTGTCAGAATTGAGTTGAATTGTAGGACACCCAAATGGTATCAGAGAATTTCTTGGTAGCATACACACTCATTGGAGTTGGGGAACAGAACTTTTAACAGCCAGGGATTCTGCTAATCAATAGTGAAGAAGAGAAGAGAGGTGATGTGGAAGGGGCCCAGGGGCAGTGAGAATGGGCAGGGAAAGGCTGTTCTTTGGACAACCCGGTGACGACTCCCTGGCTAAGACAGCCATTCATAGGTATATTGGTTATTTCTAATTTCGGATTTCTAGTAGTGAGAACAAATTATCCCAATTTACAACTCAGGCTCTAAAGGACTAGGAAACTTGTCCTGGGAGGAACTTTACTATTGTGAAGATGGGCACGCTGTCAAGGTGATCTCACCTGTCCCTACTTTTATAGGTTTAAAAGTAAGTTAAGGGCTTCCTTGGTGGCGCAGTGGTTGGGAGTCCGCCTGCCGATGCAGGGGACACGGGTTCGTGCCCCGGTCCGGGAAGATCCCACATGCCGCAGAGCGGCTGGGCCCGTGAGCCATGGCCGCTAAGCCTGCGCGTCCGGAGCCTGTGCTCCGCAACGGGAGAGGTCACAGCAGTGAGAGGCCCGCGTACCGCAAAAAGAAAAAAAAAAAAAAGTAAGCTAAGTATCCTTGATTCAAAAGCACTTGAAAGATTTAAGAAGTCCCTCTTATCATTAAAGAAAGCTTTCTTGTCAGTGCTGAGCATTGTGATTTCACTTTTATGTAAACCACTTTTATGTAAAACTTTTATGTAAAAATAAACTGGCTGACTTTAGTTTTCTGTTTGTTTATTTGTTTTCTATTTCCCTCGTGCTGCTGTTACTAAGCAAGGAAGGAATATAGGGAGAATCAGTGAAAGAAGATTAATTTTTCTTGTGTCAGAGGGTCAGACAAACTTCCGATTTGGCAGGAGATGCTGGGTAGGGATGGGGGTGGAAGTTGACCCTTTGTAGAAATTTAAAACTGAGGAAAGGACATTTAAACATATTTAATATGTACTTATTTAAAGAGTATTTAGGGAGCTCCAATTTATAGCCTTTGTTTTTGTGCTATTTTGATAGAGATTAAGTACACTCTGCTTGACCAAGTAGAAATGCATTCGGTGCATATTTTGGACTCTGTTAACATGAGAGGAATTTTCCAAACTGTCCTGTAGATGTGCTAGGTAATATCTTTTTTGAATTCTTTTCTCCATTATTATATGTTTCTTACTTGCTTGATTAAGAAAATAAATGGACTTCTGGTGAATGTCCCAGCATATCCCATATGGCTCTCAACAAATGGCTGTTGGTTTCCTGACATTCTTTTTCTGCAGATGCTCTTTCATGCACTAAAATTGCTTAATGGACAGGAGAAGAATCAAATGGACAAACACTGGCAACTCAAATAGAAACTCGGATGACAACTCAAAGTGGATAATTAGGTTTGGTCTGCAGAACTGCAAAAAACCATCTGCCAGAAGACATGCCTGTGGATTCCAGGGGCCGACTTCTTAGAATGCTACTAAGACTCCAATTAATTTGTTAAGAAGCATGAGAGCCAAGTAATGGCAGCAAGAAGGAAGAGTCTAAATTCAAGTCAAAAAACAAATAAACCAAAGTAGGTTGTAATCTTCAAGAGAATGAGAAAATAAACACTTAGCGTCCTGATATCCTAGGTCAGCTCCCTTTTCACTCCTTGTATTTTTTTCCTCAGGCCCCAAAGGGCTGCTGAGAAATTTTAAGTAGTGGTGCAGGGCATAGGAGCCTAAAATTTTAGGAAGAGTAATGCATTTTCCCATACATTACCTTGTGTGGTATGGAGTGTGGTGAGGTTGAATACAAAGTAGGGTCTAATGTAACCACTACAGGAGGGATTAGCAAAACGCAGGTAGGTTTCCAAAGATGGATATAGAACTAGGCCCATTCACAGGCATTCTGATTTTAGTATTGGTTGGTTGGACTACAGATGACCCAAATGACAGCCAGAATGGATTATGTATATGGGAACCGAAAGGGTAGTGGTTTGACTTGGGATGACCCTGAAGTACAGATTTGAGTGCAGGTTTTTATTTAGAAGGTGATCCCAGGACACACAAGTAGGGAAATGGGGAAGTGAGACAACCATGGAAGAAAGCCAGTAGAAGGTATGTTGATGAGCAGATTGGCTCCATGATTAATGGGTTAATCCCAATGGGAGATCCTGGAAAATTATGTAGAGTAGGTCTTTCTTGGCATTGTTCCCTATGATGGATGAAGAGATGGGGTGTTTATTTACCAGCTCGCATCTGTCAATGGCTCAAGGCTATTCCTGGAGACATTAACTCCTCAGCATTTCCCATCTGTCCTTTCAGGACCCAGCACCCTCCATAACTGGAGAAGCTCTTAGGCAGTCAGTCATTCGTTCTTTTGTTTTTTAATATTCTTTTTTTAAAATTTTTATTTATTGTATTTTTGGCTGTGTTGGGTGTTCGTTGCTGCGCAGGCTTTCGCTAGTGGTGGGGAGGGGGGCTACTCTTTGTTGTGGTGCGCAGGCTTCTCACTGCGGTGGCTTCTCTTGTTGCGGAGCACCAGCTCTAGGCACGCCGGCTTCAGTGGTTGTGGTGCATGGGCTTAGTTGCTCCGTGGCATGTGGGATCTTCCCGGACCAGGGCTCCAACCTGTGTCCCCTGCACTAGAAGGCAGATTCTTAACCACCGCACCACCAGGGAAGCCCTAGTCATTGGTTATTACCCATAGGAAATATGGGAACAGTAAATGTAGGATGGGTATAGGCCAGGCACCTACAGCATGTGTTACATGGCTCTTAAGTTGTTTTGGTGGTTATCAATCACTTGGAGAATTTGATTAGAAGTCATAGATACTTTCACTAGAAAAAAGAAGTGCATATATATACATGCTTTTGCGTTCAATTTATTGGAATTGTAAAGTTCCACTTGAAATGCCAAAGAATCTCGGTCATTGGGGATCTATGCTGACCTATAGAAAATTTTTACCTTGTCTCAGCTTTCTGAAAGGTGAAGACAGAGTGGCTGAGGCCAGCTAGGGAATTATCTATCTTGGAAAGCCTTGTGGGAGAAAGCATTGTGAGATCTGAATAATAGACTCCATAGTCATATTGAAACACCATGTTCTAGATGGAGGAATGGAGGGCATTATTAAGGGGATTCAGAGACATGAAGGGGGGAGGCCCAGGTGTTCCTGTAACAGGGGGCATAACTAAGGTGTTGTAAAAGTGTTGTGTCAGAGAGATACCTAGTGATTGAAGAGTAGTATTGCTATAGACTGGATGTTTGTGTTGCCTCCAAAATCATTTGTCTGTTTGTTTTCCTTTGGCTGTGCTGTGCGGCATGCAGGATCTTAGTTCCCAAACAGGGACTGAACCCTTGCCCCTGCAGTGGAAGCACACAGTCTTAACCACTGGACCACCAGGGAAGTCCCTCAAAGTCATCTGTTGAAACCCCTACCCCTAATGTGATGGTATTCAAAGGGGGAGCCTTTGGGAGATGATTGGGTCATGAGGGTTAAGCCCTCATGAATGGAATTAGTGCCCTCATAAAAGAGGCCACAGAGATCTACTTCACCCCGTCCACTATGTGAGGACACAGTGGGAGGAAGGTCGTCATTCAACTAGGAAATTGGTCCTTGCCAGACACTGAATTTGCTGGCACCTTAATCTTGGACTTCTCAGTCTCCAGAACTGTGAGATAAATATTTGTTGTTTAAGCCACTCAGTCTGTGAGTGCAGACCAAACAGACTAGGACGAGTATCTTCCACAGTGGGTGAATTTTGAGTCTTGGTTTGATTTTAGTAAGACCACCTAAAATTCCTATAAGAACAGCACAATAAGCTATTTTATTTTACAGTTTGTTGAGTGGATAATGCAATAATATAGCGCCAACTTCAGTAACTATAAAAGGATATAAAAACAAAAAACATGACTTATGCCCTGACTGCCAGTCATCTCTAATTTTTCCAGAAACAGTAACTGTTATCAGTTTCAAACATGGTAGTGTTAATAGTGCTGAGAGCCATAAGAGGGAGATTCCCAATTCCTAGGAAAATGAACCATTATTGAAACAGTGTCCACTGTTGCCATGATGTCATCATGACTTTGGAACAAAGGCAACATCACAAAACCATCACTAAATATAGCCCTCTCTGCTGGCTCCAGGTTAAGAAGATGGCTTTCAGGTTTACTGGTAAGATTTTTTTTTTCTTTTAATTTTTTTTTAACATCTTTATTGGAGTATAATTGCTCTACAATGGTGTGTTAGTTTCTGCTGTATAACAAAGTGAATCAACTATACTAATACATACATCCCCATATCCCCTCCCTCTCACCCTCCCTATCCCACCCCTCTAGGTGGTCACAAAGCACCGAGCTTATCTCCCCGTGCTATGTGGCTGCTTCCCACTAGGTATCTATTTTACATTTGGTAATGTATATAGGTCAATGCCACTCTCTCACTTTGTCCCAACTTACCCTTCTCCCTCCCTGTGTCCTCAAGTCCATTCTCTACGTCTGTGTCTTTATTCCTGCCCTGCCCCTAGCTTCATCAGAACCATTTTTTTTTTTTTTTTTTTTTTAGATTCCATATATATGTGTTAGCATACGGTATTTGTTTTTCTCTGTCTGACTTACTTCACTCTGTATGACAGACTCTAGGTCCATCCACACTGGTGAGATTTTGGACATGGCATAGATCTGGCATGTTGTGATGTGCATACTTTCTCTCATAGTGGTGGATCAGGGGTCACTGAATATAGCTTGTCATTGGCTTATGTCTTAAGGATTGCCTGGTCACCCATTGGTGGAGACATAGCACGTAGTTCCTGGGTTCTGATACACTTTGGGGGGGCTAGACTGGCAGCAGTCTTGTTCATTGCTGAGACAGAGACTTTCTCTTAAGTAGAAGCTGGTCAGTGTAGACATCGTAAAACAACTCTTGAAGGCATAAGAATTCTGTGTTTTTGTTTTCCAAAAGGATCTGCTGATCCAAAGGAGAGTAAATGGTGGCAACGTGTTTGAACTACATGATTTCCATGTGGTGCCTTAGTAAGTGGGAATGAGTGGTGCGGAATGGGAACTCTGGTTTATGGGCCAGGAGCTCCACTTTTGGGCTGCCAGGAATATAGGTGTTTAAGAAAATTAAGCTAGAATACACTGCAATTATTTCTATTTCTTAACTAATTTAAGTAAATGAATTATGGCCAAAAGAAGAAGGAGGTGGAGGAACAATTGCCCATGATTCAGCTTCTTGATAATCTGCCAGTGCTTGTGGTTCCTGAGAGTCTGTTTTAATCAGAGTCTGACTTCCTCTCAGTAACACCACCAAGTTCTCTAAGGCTGACCTGATGGCCAAGGAGTTTCGGCCTTTGATTCTGAGTGTGTGTATACGTGTGTGTGTGTGTTTAACAAGTCTGATAATTTTGTTTTGCCTGAGTCATTTAGGAAGAAATGCACACACAGGAATGAAAAGACAGATTATGGGGAATTCCCTGGCAGTCCAGTGGTTAGGACTCTGTGCTCTCACTGCCAAGGGCCTGGGTTCAATTCCTGGTCAGGTTACTAAGATCCTGCAAGCCGAGGGGCACAGGAAAGGAAGGAAGGAAGGAAGGAAGAAAGGAAGGAAGGAAGGAAGGATGGAAGAAAGAAAGAAAGAAAGAAAGAAAGAAAGAAAGAAAGAAAGAAAGAAAGAAAGAAAGAAAGAAAGAAAGAAAAGAAAAGAAAAGAAAAGAAAAGAAGGAAAGAAAAGACAGATTATGAGATTATGACCTGTGTTAGTTTGGGTCCTCCAAGAAGCAGATGTCAAGACAGGGTTAGAAGCTCACTGAATTTCTTGGGGAAAATACCTGTGAGGGAAAATGGAGAGAAATGGAATAGAGGAGGCTGAGAGAGGCCTCAGACCACTACACTGCCCTGACCCTGGTGAAGGAGAGAGGGAAGGAAGGGTGGGTAGGAAGAGTCTTGGACTGCAGTTCAAAAAGTTTTGGCAAAGTCAGTGGAGAGTCCTCAAGCCAAAGTCACCAGGTGAGGAATGAGCCTACCTTTATTTCCCTACCACACGGGGCCACTGGCTGGGAGCAGCTCATGGGCAGCTTGACTTTGGAACCCACACTGTGGTGGATTCAAAGCACAGCACCTGGGAGTGTCCCCCAGGTCCTGTGTAGTCAGGGCTGATTCTACAATTTTAAAAATATCTGTAGTAAATTTGTGTAGGAGTATTTCAGGATGGTGGGGGAGGAGAGGTGACACTTCAGGGAATAACAACAACCCTAACAACTGACATTTACATATATATGTGCACCAAATATTTGCTAAGCTCTACATGTGCATCAAATCATGTGATGCGTGCAATAACATCGTGAAGTGCTGTATTAGACAGGATTCTTGCAGTTGGAAATGACAAAACTAAAATTAACTTGGGTGAAAAAAAAGAACTTATAGAAATTTACCTGCTCACATAACCAGGTTGTCTCAGATCTGGGATTAGAGGGAGGAAGTGAGGTAGGTGATGCGAGTGCAGAGTAGGATCCTGTTTTTTATTGAAAAAGTCAATATTTTTTTCCATCATGGATTTTTTATATTAATTTTGATTTTTAAATTTGATTTTTAAAAATATTATTTTAAATACTGGTTTTTTTGATTACTGAGTTTTGTTTGCATCCTCTCAGGTTTTGCTCCTGAGATGAGTGCCTCACTTGCCTTACCCTAGTCCTGACCTGCTTCAGGCATGGCTGAATCCAGAAGTTCAAATGAACACATCATGACTTAGCTAGTTCTTTTGGCTCTGTTTTTTCTCAGTTTGGCTTTATTTTAGGTGGGCCCTTTCTACATGTGGCTTTTAACACTCATAAATCTAGAGGAAGAGAGACCTCTCCCTACATACTCCTGGATCTTTGAAAAGACTCTGCTTGAATCCATCTGAAAACTAACGCATTCTGGAAGAATTTTGGTATAAGGTATACTCCAATCCAGGAAGACATTTAATGTCTGGATTCTTACTGTCTTCTTCTTGGAAATGCAATCCTTTTTTAATCATATTTTTAGTTTACAAAATTTTTTCTCACTGGGATGCAAAACCAGTTTTAACTAACTTCGCATATTGACTAGATGAGAAAACCGAAATATCTTTCATTGAGGCAGTTTTTTATGAAATAATATATCTCTCTTTGTGCAATAATAACATATAAAGAATATTTTGTTAATTGAAGAAAGCAAGATACAAAACTGTGTCTATCATGTACCACTACTTGTGTGAATGTATGTATGCATATGATTATTATTTCTGGAAAGATATAGAAAAACACTGATGATAGTTATTGCTTCTGAGGAGGGTAGTTGGCTGTCTGGGAGACCATGGGAGAAAAACTTTTCACTGTATATCATATAGTATCTTTTGAATTTCAAACTATGTGCATACATTACGTATTCAAAAAATAAATAAATCACTTTAAAATACTCTTTTTTTTTCCTCAATAAATATGTGATGAATACTATTATATACATTAGGGATAAATTAGGGAGCAGGACAGACAAGTTTTCTGTGCTCCTGGAGTAGATTACCAGGCCTTGATTTGGTAGAAAATGCAATTCATTATAAGATCCCTTGAGTGTAATATGGTCAAAATGGTGTGATTATGTCTGAATGTTCAGTATTGATGTGGAAGGCATTTTTCATTTTTTCACTCTTGACTTCTTTTATTCAAAATGAGACCTGGGCAGAGGTGCAGACCCAGGGATGCTAGAGTTTTGACAAAGGATGTCTGAGATTAAAGGAACTAACAGAAAACCAGTGTTAGTTTATAACGGCAGTCTGTCCTGAGTAGTAAATGCAAACTGGAATTCATTACTGACCCGTACCCCTAGCAATAAATATGGGTTGTTTTGTCAGTAATATTAAGGGCTGCATGAGCCTTTATTTACCTTTTAAATTATTTTTATTTATTTTGGCTGCACCAGGTCTTAGTTGCGGCACGCAGGATCTTTGTTGCGGCATGTGGACTTCTTAGTTGTGGCATGCGTGCAGAATCTAGTTCCCCGACCAGGGATCAAACCCAGGCCCCCTGCATTGGGAGCTCAGTCTTACCCACTGGGCCACCAGGGAAGTCCCACATGAGCCTTTAATAAACATTGGTATCTAGAATTCCTGGAGCACCTGGGTATTGGGTCAAAGAGGAAGTATACTGATTTCATGAAGCTCCATGTTCTAGGGGCCAAAGAGTTAAGAGTACTTCAGGTTATCATGGTGGGAAATGATTCTCTAGCTATATCAGAGCATAGGTGTCTTCATGAATTTGTAGGGTCACTCCTTACTACTCTAGGAGGCAGTAGGTGGTCATGACAGTGATAGCAGAAGCTAGGCTAGGTGATGGCAATGTATGCTCCCTCAACTAGCAGACCTTGAGAAGCATTGGAAAAAACTGATTTAGTGATAATGAGTAGAATTACCTCCCGTTTACTTCTATGCTAAATCCCATTAGGTCCAGTTTCTGGGATTTATAACTTCGACTCCAGAATTTATTCAATGAATGCATCAATTTCTGGAGGAGCTCAAGGGCAAATGATAATTGACTTCTATGAACATAGTAATGGTAATACAGTTTCCAGAGTCTATACCTAACTAGGTCAGAATCTGCAGTGCTTTCAAAATCAACGTCAGGAGCTGATGGAGGGATATATAGATGTGCAGGAACCACAGTACTGAATGAAAATCCCATTACCAAAGGTAGGAGAAGGTGCTGTCATGCTGCCAACTCATCCACCAAATAAAGAACTGCTCACCTGCTGTGTGGCTAGATTGGCTTCTGGTAATTTCTTCCCTGGACCACTTCCCGTGCAAGTCTGGAAAAATCCGTTTTTCTACCTTCATCTTCATCTTTTTTTAATATCATGAACTTTGCTAATACAAACACAATTGTTGTTAGGTTGATTGTTCAAGTCTGTTTGAACTTTTTAGATGAAGTATATTTAGTTTCAGTGTTTCCTCCACTTATGGTTTTAAATCACCATAGGTTATTCTCTAACATCTATGTTACTACATCAGAAAACTTTAGACACAGAGAAAAGCCAAGAGATCAATCCATCTTGCTCATTTTGCAAATGTGGATGCTGAGGTTCAGGGGAAAAAGAGGTATTAATTTATTCCTATTCAAAGAAGAATTATTTTGCTAAAATTAGTTGACAATTTGGAAAAATACTTTTTTTTTGATTTTTTTTTGCGGTACACGGGCCTCTCACTGTTGTGGCCTCTCCCGTTGCGGAGCACAGGCTCCGGACGCTCAGGCTCAGCGGCCATGGCTCACGGGCCCAGCCGCTCTGCGCATGTGGGATCTTCCCAGACCGGGGCATGAACCCGCATCCCCTGCATCGGCAGGCGGACTCTCAACCACTGCGCCACCAGGGAAGCCCAAAAAATATATTTAGTTAGTTCACTTTACAGCAATATACCCAAATGGATTAAAGAATTAAAAAAATAAACTAATAAAATAACCAGAAGAATATATATATCTGTGTGTGTGTGTATATACACATACATGTATAGGCTAGAAAAGATCTTTACTAGTTTTGGTAAGTTTTATTGAAATATAACATAAATATGGAAAAGTGCACAAATCGTAAGTGTGCTGGATAAATTTTCACGGAGTGAAAACTTCTGTGTAATTACATAAAACCAAAGGAGGAAAACATAAGGGAAATGAATGATAAAGTTGACAACACAAATCATTTAAGACATCTGTATGTCAAAAAAAATGTCAGACAAAATTACAGGTGAAAATGACAAACTGGGAAAATGCTTGCAAATATATGACAAGGATAATTACTTTAATATTTATTTTTTCAAAGTAAAAAAAAAAATTATTAAGAAATGTGAATACCCCAGATAAAAGTGGTAAAGTATACACAAGAAGCAATTAAATATATGAAAAAAAAAAAGAATCCTCTTTAGTAACTAAAGAAATTGGCAATACTGGAAAACATATAACACCCCACGATGGAAGGTGCTGGGAACAGGATTTTGTATGCATTTCTCATAAGGGCATAAATGGGCTTTCCTGTAAATGTGAGGTGTAAGGTGAGGATGATGGCTGGGCGCAATTTGCAGTAGGTATTTTGAACCAGAACGTGTATAGATACTTCTACTCAAGAATTCTACTTCTAGAATTGAAGTTGAATTATTAACTTCTACTATTCTACTACTTCTACTATAATACTACTTCCACTATTAACTGTTTGGAGTTAATAATAGTAAAACACAAGAAACAATTTTAAATGTCTAAAAATAGGAGTTGGTTAAATAGTAGAGCTATATGATATGATCTTCAGCCATTAAAAAATCACAAAGGGCTTCCCTGGTGGCTCAGTGGTTAAGAATCCGCCTGCCAATGCAGGGGACATGGGTTCGAGCCCTGGTCCGGGAAGATCTCACATGCCGCAGAGCAACTAAGCCCGTGAGCCACAACTACTGAGTCTGCGCTCTAGAGCCTGCAAGCCGCAACTACTGAGCCCATGTGCCACAACTACTGAAGCCTGCGCACCTAGAGCCGGTGCTCTGCAACAAGAGAAGCCACCGCAATGAGAAGCCTCCGCACCGCAACAAACAGTAGCCCCCGCTCACCTCAATTAGAGAAAGCCCACACGCAGCAATGAAGACCCAACACAGCCAAAAAATAAATAAATAAAATAAATATTTAAAAAATCACAAAGGAATATTGAATAGCATGAAAAAAAATTTGCAATATGTTACGTGAAGACATCAAACTGTAAAACCGAATGTATGCTCAGAGCCCAGTTTTTAAAATAAATGATATATATATGTGCTGAAAAAAATACTGGTAGATCTTACATCAAAATGTGAAGAGGTTTAAATCTGAATTTAGAAATGTGGATGACTTTTATTTTTTTCTTTGTGCTTTTCTATATCCTCCATGTTTTCAGTAGAGAGCATTAATTAATTTTGTAATCAGAAAAAATATTATAGGTAATAAAAATAATTTTAAAGTGCTCTGTAGTTAAAGTCCACATCCTAGGCAGTAAACATTTCCTTTTATGTGCTAGTTGCACGTAAAAAAAATTAAAAAACTGATTCATTTTATCTTTGTCTAAAAGTGTTAAGAAATTTCATACTCATCTTTAAAGACTAACATGTTGTGACTGCCTCTCTGTGGTGAAATCCAGGATCTTGACAAGCATTCATACAACATCAGGATGAATCAACAATAACCACTAATAAACAGCCAAGGTACTAGTCTCGACAAACAATAGAGGTATATATTCTCCTAGAACACTAACTAGATAAAATATATCGAATCACCAAATGTATCAAATTACTATGATAATATCCCAGCATTATCTGAAGGGTTTCACCAAATTAACAAGCATATAAATATTAAACTTTTATTGACTTGCCAAATGGAATTATCTGTCAAATTTATGCCCTAGAAGGGATTATATAAATATTTTCTCTCTTTTCTTACACAAAAATGTTACCACTCCCTCCTTGTACCAGTAGAGATGGAAGATCACCTCTGAGTAGATCATTATGCCTTTTGTATACTAGGAGGACATGGGTGATGCCCAGAAGAAAGGTAAAAGAAGGACTTAGTTTATTTTTTTGTGTTACTTATTTTTTTTTGCGGTACACGGGCCTCTCACTGTTGTGGCCTCTCCTGTTGTGGAGCACAGGCTACGAACTCGCAGGCCCAGCGGCCATAGCTCACGGGCCCAGCTACTCCCCGGCATGTGGGATCCTCCCGGACCGGGGCATGAACCCGCGTCCCTCGCATCGGCAGGCGGACTCTCAACCACTGCGCCACCAGGGAAGCCCAAGAAGGACTTAATTTAAAGCCAGCTGCTGAGCTGAGAAGTTGAGGGAAACCATTGGCATCAGGAGCCCAGGGGTCTTCTGGGAAGGGAGAGATAAATACTTCAATCCTTGCTCCCCAAGTTTTCTACCTGAGGCTTGATTTCAGGTAGATTCATGGCTTTGGACTAGGTTGGTCCCGACCAAGGCCCAGGTGCAAGTAATGCAGCAGGGCCTCAGATAAGAAGTGGAAACAAGGAGCTGGCTCTGACCCTAAACTAAAAAGAGAAGTAGGGCCTTGGAAGAGCTAGCCCTGCCATCTGTCCTGAGCCAGCTCTTCTGCTCCTTGAGTTGCTCTTCTTGTGAAATGAAGAACTGAAAGCTTTGAACTCTCACTTGGGATTCTGGCCTTTGAAGGAATGCCTGCCCTCGAGGACCTACTGAGAATTTTAAAGGGCTCTGTTCCAGCAGCTCTAACTGTAGGAACCTCAACTTGGGTGTTCTGGACAGAAACTCTGAAGATGGAAGCAATAATCACTCCCTTGCGGTAGTTAGGCTTTTAGAACCGGGCAAGAGATACTGATGCCCTGGGTCCCACACTGTAGAGGGCCACACATGTCACAAAAACATCCACCAAAAAAATGTTTAAAGAACACGTGGGTATCTGCTGTAGACTGAACATCTGTGTCCCTCCCAAATTCATATGCTCAAACCCTAACCCCTAATGTGATGGTATTTGGCATCAGGTCTTTGGGAGGTCCTCCTGAGGGTTCTGCCCTTATGATGGTGTTACTGAACTGGGTTCATTTTTGACGTGCAGCAAGCCAAAACAGCGGGATGCCACGGTTTGCAGCCAAGAGAGGATTTATTCTCAAGGTAGCCAAGTGAGGATACAGGAGAACAAGTCTCAGATCCACCTCTCCCAAGGCAGGGTGCTCGGGGTATTTATGGGGTAAAGAGTAATGAAGCAGGGCTGTCTGAGGTGTGGGGAGCACGGGGGGCATGGGGAAAGGTGATTGGAAAAGGTGATTGGAATAATCATTATTTTGCGCAGGTGTACTAAGCTACAGGCCTCTGCACATTGTGAAATGGAGGCGCTTAGCACCATCTGAGGGTGGAGTTCTGGTCCTCTGACGTCAAAAGGTCACCGAACAGACACTCGCGCTTGCCCAGTTGGAAGGTCGGCGGTCCTATCCAGTCTTAACCAGCTCAGTTCTATGTAGACACAGCTGACTTAAAGTTCCTGGAGAATAACTCCGGCTAGCATTGTATTGTTCAGGCTCTCTGCCTCTTGGAGAACGTGCAAGTCTCAAACGGACCTTGATTAGTGAAGACAGGTGAAATGGCAAGGGGATTAATGCCCTTATAAAAAGAAGAGGCGAGGGCTTCCCTGGTGGTGCAGTGGTTAAGAATCCGCCTGCCAATACAGGGGACATGGGTTTGAGCCCTGGTCTAGGAAGATCCCACATGCCGCGGAGCAACTGAGCCTGTGTGCCGCAGCTACTGAGCTTGCGCTCTAGAGCCCATGAGCCACGGCTACTGAGCCCGTGTGCCACAGCTACTGAAGGCCGCACACGTAGAGCCCGTGCTCCAACAGCAAGAGAAACCACCACAATGAGAGGCCCGCGCACCACGGCGACGAGTAGCCCCCACTCGCCGCAACCCGCGCGCAGCAAGGAAGACCCAATGCAGCCAAAACCAAAATAAATAAAAAGAAGAGGAGAAAGGGGAGTTCTATCTGTGCATGCACCAAGGAAGACATGGTGAGAATGTAACGAGGAGGCCCCTCACTGAGAAGCTGACTGTGCTGACACCCTTAGCTTGGATTTGTAGCCTCTAGAACTGGGAGAAATAAATGTTTGTTGTTTAAATCGCACAGTGTAAGTTATGCTGTTGTAGCAGCCTGAACTGCCTGAGACAGCACCTTTATCCTGGGCACGTGGGTCCAAGAGGCCTGTGACCCTCAGATTCACTCTGGTGGCTATCATTCAGGCCCCAGGGAAATGCTTCTCCTGCTCCTTTCCTTGAAACTAAAGACTACCCGTGACCAAATGTGAAGGCTTGGGGTCTGCTGCTGCCGGTGTCAGAAAAACACACTGCCTTACAGTGCAAGGAGGATTAGCAGAGCAGGAATGCCAGGTAAGAGAAAGGACAAATTGTCAAGTTCTTCCTTTCAGATAGCACAAATGCAGTAGATCCTTGCTTAATGGATGTGTTTTTTTCCAGTTAGTGGGGAGCTTCCAGTTTCTTGCTTCTGTTCATGTTCCCAGCTGTGAGTACCTCTCAATTTGGTGCTCACGTGGTATTTGGAATGGTGGCAAATGAGGTTGAAGAGTTCATGTTACTCTTACATGTACATATTGACGTGGGATAACGATTCTTTATGTTGGCAACTCAATGGACAGTGAAAGCTAGAATTATGCTTAGTTTAAAAAATTAATACAATGCAATTAAATTTCCAAAAGGTAAATAAAAATTCAGCACTTAAAAATCATTTTGATTTAAAATCGTGATATTGTTAAATTCTAATTTGTGTTAGAATTGTAGTTTCATTTCAATACATCTTTGAATATTTTTGAAAAATATAGAAATTTTTATTATTTGAATTTTTACCTTTAATTTCCATATTTTGATGAAAGTACTTATCCAATTTCTACACTTTGTACTTTCATCATCAAATTTTGAATACTTTGAATATAATTACATTTTTTAAATTCTTGAGATCATAATTGTCTACAAATTATGAGAGTATGTTGAGTATAATATCAAACTGCTTCATTTGGCTGCAATAAGGATGAAAAAATTGGATGAAATAAGTAGTAATGTATAAATTAAATATGTCTCTATCTGGTTCAAACATTAAGCAAAGTCTTAGGAGTACCATTATTTCTCCTTCTCTTCCCCTATCTTCTTGTATGCATAGGAAAAAAAAAAAAAAACATAGGATAATGATGAAATTATCAGTAATTCCAAACAAGTTTTGCCCTCATTAACCAGAGGTTTCATATCAAATTAATTTTAAGAGTTTGATTTACCAAAATTACTCTGCCAATTCTCCACTTATTTACATTCCTCTTTCCAAAATGAATATTATGGCAAAGAACAGAAAGGAAACTTAGTGTTGGAAATTCAAATAACAACTTTAGGATGCATATATGATGTGCAAGCAAAAGGAAGTAAGTTCTGTTATGCATAGGTCATCTCTTTGGTGTATTATTTTTCTTGGCACTCTTGGAACCCAGTATAATCTGCAGCAACATAAATCTGTCGACAACATTCCTGGTGGGAATGTAATGTGTGAGGCTTTGATAGAAAATGTGCAGGGTATATTCAGAACTTTATAAATAACAAGATAACAATTGGGTAGCTAACATGTTGAGTTCTTCTTATGTATCAGCACTAGTGAGAGTTTAACGTACATTTTCTCATTTAATTCTCACAATGGAAGGTACTATTATGAACTCCATTTTATAGAAAACCAAAGCCAAAGAGATTAAGTAACTTGCATAGATCCCACAGCTAGTAAATGGGTGCTCGTGAGATACAAACCCAAGCAAACTTTCACTTTTGAGGATGGAGTTAGGTCCTGGGGTTGTCTTGCTTTGTTTCCAATCCTGCCTCCACCACTTACTAATTGTGTGACTTCAGGAAAGTTATTCTCTCAGCCTAGGTTTTCTTATCTGCAAAATGAGAATAGCAACAGTATTAACATTGTAGCATCACTGTAATAGCTCAAAGAGACAATATGACTCAAGTTCTTGGTAAAATGTCTTATACAGAGTAAGCTCTCAAATGTTAGTAACTATGTCATAAATTACTAAATCATGGTACCTAAAAAATATTTATGCTCATTGATCTAGTAATTCTACATTTTAGACTCTGTTCTTTTTTTCTTAAATTTACTTATGTTATTTTATTTATTTTTGGCTGAGTTGGGTCTTCGTTGCTACGCGTGGGCTTTCTCAAGTTGCCGCAAGGTGGGGCTGCACTTCGTTGTGGTGTGCGGGCTTCTCATTGCTGTGGCTTCTTTTGTTGCAGAGCATGGGGCGCTAGGCAGGTGAGCTTCAGTAGCTGTGGCACATGGGCTCAGTAGTTGTGGCTTGCGGGCTCTAGAGCGCAGGCTCAGTAGTTGTGGCACATGGGCTTTGTTGTTCCGCGGCATGTGGGGTCTTCCCGGACCAGGGCTTGAACCTGTGTCCCCTGCATTGGCAGGCAGATTCTTAACCACTGCGCCACCAGGGAAGCCCCCTAGACTCTGTTCTGAGGGATAATCCTCAATAGATATGCAGACAAATTTATGTACAAGGCTATTTCTTGAACTTCTATAAAAATGAGATTTTAGGAAAAATTTAACTGTGTAACAAGAGGGAAATAGTGAAATAAATGAACTCCATGTAATTGACGATGAGCAGACATAAAATGTTTTAATAAAATGTTTAGTCACATGGGGAATAGTTTATTACATATATGAAATAAATGGATAAAGAGAAATGCAAACCCATAAATATTACATTATCTCAATTTAAAACCATTTGTTAATTAAAGTAGGAAGTACTTTATTTTTTTAATTGAAGTACAGTTCATTTGTGTTGTACAATGTTGTGTTTCTGGTATACAGCAAATTGATTCATTTATACATATATATTCTTTTTCATATTCTTTTTCTTTATAGCTTATTGAATATAGTTCCCTGTGCTATACAGTAGGACCTTGTTGGTTATCTATTTTATATATACTAGTTTGCATCAGCTAATCCCAAACTCCTAATTTATCTCCCCCCCTTTGGTAACTATAAATTTGTTTTCTATGTCTGTGAGTCTATTTCTTTTTAAAAATTAATTAATTAATTAATTTTTGGCTGCGTTGGGTCTTCGTTGCTGCATGCAGGCTTCCTCTAGTTGTGGCGAGCGGGGCCTACTCTTCTTTACGGTGCGTGGGCTTCTCATTGTGGTGGCTTCTCTTGTTGCGGAGCATGGGCTCTAGGCGCTCAGGCTTCAGTAGTTGTGGCATGTGGCCTCAGTAGTTGTGGCTCGTGGGCTCTAGAGCACGGGCTCAGTAGTTGTGGCGCACAGTCTTAGTTGCTCCGCAGCATGTGAGATCTTCCCGGACCAGGGCTCGAACCCGTGTCCACTGCATTGGCAGGCAGATTCTTAACCACTGCGCCACCAGGGAAGTCCCTGTGAGTCTATCTCTGTTTTCTAAATAAGTTCGTTTGTATCATATTTTAGGTTCCACATAAAAGTGATATCATATCATATTTGTCTTTCCCTGACTTACTTCACTTACTGTGATAATCTCTAGGTCTATCCATGTTGCTGCAAATGGCATTGTTTCATTATTTTTTATGGCTGAGTAGCATTCCATTGTGTATATATACCACATCTTTTTATTTTTTAACATCTTTATTGGAGTATAATTGCTTTACAATGGTGTGTTACTTTCTGCTTTATAACAAAGTGAATCAGCCATACATATACATATATCCCCATATCTCCTCCCTCTTGGGTCTCCCTCCCACCCTCCCTATCCCACCCCTCTAGGTGGTCACAAAGCACCGAGCTGATCTCCCTGTGCTATGTGGCTGCTTCCCACGAGCTATCTATTTTACATTTGGTAGTATATATAAGTCCATGCCACTCTCTCACTTCATCCCAGCTTACCCTTCCCACTCCCCATGTCCTCAAGTCCATTCTCTACGTCTGCATCTTTTTTGTTTGTTTGTTTGTTTTTTGCCATACGTGGGCTCTCACTGCTGTGGCCTCTCCCGTTGTGGAGCACAGGCTCTGGACGCGCAGGCTCAGCGGCCATGGCTCACGGGCCCAGCCGCTCCTCAGCATGTGGGATCTTCCCGGACCAGGGCACGAACCCGTGTCCTCTGCATCGGCAGGCGGACTCTCAACGCCACCAGGGAAGCCACCCATTCATCTTTTGATGGACATTTAGGTTGCTTCCATGTCTTGGCTATTGTAAATAGTGCTGCTATGAACATTGGAGTGCATGTATCTTTTTGAATTAGAGTTTTCTCTGGATATATGCCCAGGAATGGGATTGCTGGATTATATGGTAACTTGAAGTAGGAAGTATTAATTGAGTGCCACATATGTGCAGGCAGTGTTCTGGGCACAGGAGATATAGCAGTGAACAGATTGTCACTATCCTTCTCCAGGAGGACATTCCTCCCAGTGGATTATATACACAATAAGAAACCAGAAGAAAATGCTTATTTATAGAGCCTACCACTGTGTAATGGAATATAGACTGCCATGATTGTTTACATATTTTCTTTACATTTTAAAATATATTTTATATGTTGACATTTTACACTGTTCACATTTTTTAAAGAATAACCAGGTCTTCCCTGGTGGCACAGTGGTTGAGAATCTGCCTGCCAATGCGGGGGACACAGGTTCGAGCCTTAGTCCGGGGGGATTCCCACATGCCGTGGAGCAGCTGGGCCCGTGTGCCACAACTACTGAACCCTGTGCACCTGGGGCCCGCGCTCTGCAGCAGGAGAAGCCACCGCAATGAGAAGCCCCCGCACTGCAACGGGGAGGGCCCCCGCTCGCGGCAAATAGAGAGAGCCCATGCGTAGCAGTGAGGACCCAATGCAGCCAAAAAAAAAAAAGAATAACCATGTGTTACTTTTATAGTCAATAAAGCAGTAAAATGTATGTAACAGAAAATATTTCAATAATTACATGCATACTATGAAAAACCTTTTGGTTACTTGTTGCTTTTTAAAAAATCATTTTTTATTCATTCACATTTTGAAATATAGAAAAGTACAAAGAAGAAAATCACAACCATAAATGTTCCCATGATCTAGAATAAATCACGAAACACATTGTATGTGCTTCTAGTACTTTATCTTATTGTTAAAAATTACTCAGTTATTATTATAAAATCAACATATACATGTTACCAAGATTTTATGTAATGCAGAAAAGTACAAAAATGAAAGTGAAAAAAAATCATCAAATTCTGTCATTAAGAAATAACGCAGTAGTAAACCTTACTTAAAACATTTTTCAGTTAAAATAAGGAGGAAGAGTGAAAGATGAACTTCTCTACAAGTGAGGTAATATAACCCTATTTCTAAATATAATTTAATTCAAATATATAACATAAGAAAAGTAAAACTAAAGGAATTTTTGAAATTCAAAATCAGGACATTGTTGACAAATTGAAATTATAATTCAGTAATCACAGTTCAGGCATACAAAAATGGACTTGGGCAGCCATTGAGGATCTGTTCTAGGTCACATCTCTGCACCACTGAAAACTTGAACTTTCTTTGAACTGTACCAGACCTAAGGACGCTGCCAGGCGTATTCAGAACACCTGCCAGCTGCAACCTTATAGTTTCAAGGTCTCCCCTCCTAACTATGCAACCATTCCAGACCCCAACCAACCCTTATTTAACAAGCATCCTTACTCCTTGCCAGCTTCCATTATAATTCTTGATAAACAACTCATGTAACTAACTATAACCTTGGGGCTTTTGTCTGTATAAGTCTCCTCCATTTTGTAGTCAGGCCGAAAACAATTCAAGTGCTTCTTGAATTTGTTTCTCCTGGGCTGCAGTCCTAAAAAACCCCAAATAAATACCTTTTTCCTTCAATGGGGTCTCTTTCTAAGACGTTGGTTAAAAACATAGTTCTTCACTACAAGAGAGAATATTTTCTAAAAAGTTCATCTTAGCAGGGAATCTATGAAAAATACAAAGAGATTGGAGTCCTGTTTATTTCTTAATAAAATCTTTACATCTTAGCTGATAGTAATCAATATCCTGCTATTGACCTTAAAAAAAAAAAGAGCCAGAAAAATGAATTTATTCAGGAAGAGCAGAGGAATTTCATGTCAGGACAAGCAAACTGTGGCAAATCATAGGCAAGTCTGGAGAACAGAAAAGTGGGACCTGCTTTTAGAGAGGAAAGGAAGAAATTGGGGAGGGCTGTGGCGGTTCTTCATTGGCTGCAGGTGGGGGGCAGCTTGCTGTTGCTGGGGTCTGCAAGCTGGGGTGAGTCATATGCATGAGAGCTCCTCCTTCAGGGCTTCCCAACTTTGTTGTAAATGAGCTTTCCTTTATTTTCATACTGCTAAGAAAGATCAAGGACCTTACCGCTCCTGCAATTCCTCCCAATGTTTTTGTTATCTACACTATTATTATTGTTGCTGTTATTATTATAGTTTATACATTGTATGATTTCTAACATTTATTTTCCAGTCTGTAGCAAGATTTCCATAGTAAGTGTCATTCCTCCATTTTCACAGAGTTAATATTCACTGTCAGTTTTTTCACCACGAGTTCTGTTTCTGAATTCTTTGCTTTAATCTCTTAACTGGCTGATTTTTTCTTAACAAGTAGTTCTTTTAATGGATCTTGCATTGCCTCTTGTTTTTCTTCTATGAATATCTACTGGTTACTTTTATTCTTGAATAACATCTTGTCAGAATAGATTGTTCTTAAGTTATCCTGTATATTATCCTTGGGTCATATTCTATTTCCCTTTTTGAGGATTGTTTTAATTATCTACTGCTGTGCAACAAATTACGTGAAATTTTAGCCATTTACAACAAGCATTTGTTTTTTTTGGGTTTTTTTTGCGGTACGCGGGCCTCTCACTGCTGTGGCCTCTCCCGCCGCTGAGCACAGGCTCCGGAGGCACAGGCCCAGCGGCCATGGCTCACGGACCCAGCCGCCCCGCGGCATGTGGGATCTTCCCGGACCGGGGCATGAACCCATGTCCCCTGCATTGGCAGGCGGACTCCCAACCACTGCGCCACCAGGGAAGCCCTAAGCCTTTGTTATCATACGCAATTTCTGAGGATCAGGAACCTGGGGGAGGCTTAGCTGTGTGGTTCGGGTTTAGGATTCATTCTGAGGATTCATTCAAGCTGTGGGCTATGGATTCATTCCATGGGGAATGGAATGAATTCATTCAAGGAGGATTCATTCATTCAAGCTGTGGGCTATGGCTGCGGGCATCTCAAGGGTTAGCGGGGCCTAGATCTGCTTCCAAGATGGCTCTCAGGTGGTTGTTGTCCGGAGACTCTTCCTTTCTAGATGGTTCTTCATCGCCGTGGCCTTTGCATAGCAGCTGGCTTACCCCAGAATGAGTCATCCAAGAGAGAGTGAGAGTGCCACCAGGGCAGAAGCCGAAGCGCCTTTTATAACCTAACCTTGGAAGTGACATGTCACCACATCTGCAGGGTTCTGTTGGGCACACTGACCAACCCTATTAAAACAAAGCAGTGGACTACATAAAGGTGTGACTACCAGGAGGCAGGGATCATCGAAGGTCTTCTTGGAGGCTCGTTAGTACTGCTGTTTTCCTTCTGGCCTTGAGTATTATCGTGGAGAAGTCAGAAGGCAACCTAAATTCTCTCCCTGCCTAGTCGTTTACCTATAAAACCTAGATGCCTGAAAAAAAATTGTTTTTGAAGCCCATCAGTTTGTCTATGAGTTGAATGTTGTATATCAAATTTTCTTTGGAGGTGATATTTTGTTCCGCATATTCAGTCTTTGGCCATTTCAGGGACATTTCTTGAATTATATCCTTGGATAAAATTTTTCTTGCAAGAGGGAGTTCCCTGGTCGCCTAATGGTTAGGATTCCGGGCTTTCACTGCCGTGGTCTGGGTTCAGTCCCTGGTTGGGGAACTGAGATCCTGCAAGCCACGCGGTATGGCCAAAAGCAACAACAACAACAACAACAACAGCAACAAAAGAGAGAGAGAGACTTGAACAGAGATCTTAAAAAAAAAAAGTTAAAAAAATTTTTTTCTTACATTTTTAAGTTCTCTTCTTCAAGAACATCAATTATACTTAGATTACCTTTATCTTCCATATCTATTAGCCCCTCTTTAATTGCTTCTATCCTTGGCTTTTTCATTCTGCTTTCACTGTGATGATCTCTTTTAGTAAGGTAGTTTTTAGTTGTGGTTATCTCACCCCTTGCCATTTATTATCAATTCATTAGTTGTATCTTAATATTGTTTTGGTTCTCATTTTCTTTTTTTCCTTTAGGACTGCAATATTTCTTTCTTTTCAAAATATCATTGTTATTTGACCATTTTACCTTGAGGGTTCTTGATTTATGCATTTTATGTTTTCATTAAGCTGTTTTGTAGTTTAATTGTAAGACATTTTCTTCTTTATAATATGTGGCCCTAACAAAAGTGAGAGAATACAGAAATAATATTAAATAACTCATTGCAACATTCAGTTCTCTCAGGTCACTACAAACAAGTGATTTTTTTTCTCAGGTCTTGTGAACATGAAGAAGGAATGGATAATACTTAAATAACTATATGGCCCTACCAGTTCTGGGATGTCAGTAAGAATCTGGAGAAGACAACCTAAGGGAAGGTTTAGTAAAAGGAAATTACCATAATGTAGAGCACTTTTTCTCCCTAACAAACTCCTAGAGATTATCCAAATTCTTTCATTGGAATTTTGACATGTTAAATATTGTTTAAAATAAGCAAACCATCAGGAGGAAGTAGTATGGGATAT
The DNA here is from genome assembly GCF_039906515.1 of Pseudorca crassidens. Lineage (NCBI taxonomy): Eukaryota > Metazoa > Chordata > Mammalia > Artiodactyla > Delphinidae > Pseudorca > Pseudorca crassidens. Next base: position 123,305,266 of record NC_090300.1, on the reverse strand, counting down.
CATTTTGATTCCTAAATCTTACAGATGTAATTGATTTGTCCCTTGTCTATTTTATGTCCATTCACAATTTTATGGAAATCAAAGTTGGCAAGGTATTCAATCAGAACATCTGAAACAGCTATTGCCACTGACGCCCCCATCAGTAATTTCTAAAATGTATTTCCAGAATTGTTTTATGTACATAAACCCAAACATGTATATGTCTGTTAAAATGCTCGCACATATACGTAAATGGGGACATACTAGAGACATTTTTTTGTACCTACTTTTTAAACTTATTTATATTGGAAATCTTTCCATATCAGAACATAGAGATTTAATTCAATTAAAAAAAAACCCCATGATTTAGTTAGCTTGTTCTCTGCAGGTAAATATTTATTTCCTTTCATGCATATATAAACACTGCTGCAATTAGCATCTTTTTTCATATACCTATTATACATATGAAAGTATGTCTATAGGACAAATTCCCAGGAGGAATTCATAAAATTCCTCATGTAGGATAAATATGACCCACCAGGTACCTTTCTGTAAGAAATATTTCACTTTACCTGTGTTTTTTGAGCCTGGGCAACTCAAATTTTAGAGGAGTTTATCATATTTGGGGTCTTCCTTAAGAATGCCTGAAAGCCGCTGAAAATTGTGTTTTTTTTCCTTTTTATATGATAATTTTTAATTGGTACTTTAAAAAGAAACACATTATTATTGTACTGGAATTATGTAATGAATGAACTAGGTACAGTTTATTAAGTCTCCTGGATACTTGGTTCACCCCAGGAGTGAGTCATATCCAGGTCTGCGCAAACAGCTGTTTCTGAGTATAGCGGTGTCTGCCATTCATGTTGTTCTAGGCCAGTCTAGGTCCTAAAGTGAGGGGCTGTATATAAAGACTTAGTTAAACACGGGCAGAGCTATTTATTGCATGGAATATGCAATATGCCACGAGAGTGGCATATTCCCCTTCTTACCAATAATGACAAATATCAGTACATTGCTTAGCTCATGCTACAGACTGAATGCTTGTGTCTTCTCAATATTCCTGTGTTGAAATCCTAACCGTCAATATGATGGTAAGGTGATGCTCTTATAAAAGGGACCTCAGGGAGTTCCCTGTACCTTCCACCATGTAAGGACACAATGAGAAGCTGTTTCTCCAGAATGCAGGAAGCAGGCTCTCCACAGATACCAAATCTGTGAGCATTTTGATTTTGGACTTCCTGGCCTCAAAAACTGTGAGAAATAAATTTGTGTTGTTTATAAGCCACCCGGTCTATGGTATCCTGTTATAGCAGCCCAAACAGATTAAGACAGTTAAAATAAGCACTCAATCACATCATGCCCATTTGTTCCCTTACTGGTGATCTCATCTTGATCATTTGGGTTTAGATTCCAAGGCTTCTTTTCTTTCAACTGCACTATGCTACCCACAACCTGATTTCTGTATACTGTACTCAAACTGTCAGAATTGATACTGTCATTAAAGCAGTTGAAAATAGTATTAAATGATATTGCAATTCAAAAAAAGAGAAAAGCACTCAATAAATGTTAACGAAATGTTTTACATGCATTATGTTATCATTACCACAACTCTATCAGGTAAAGGCTGTATTTAAATAAATTTATATTATCAAATATAAATTCAAATTTATATTTGATAAACATACAAATGTTTGTCAGTATTTTTTCCTAATATTTATTTATTTGTTTGTTTGTTTATTTATTTATTTTTGGCTGCGTTGGATCTTCGCTGTTGCACAGGGGCTTTCTCTAGTTGTGGCGAGCGGGGTCTACTCTTCGTTGCCGTGCGTGGGTTTCTCATTGCAGTGGCTTCTCTTTGTTGTGGAGCACAGGCTCTAGACATGCAGGCTTCAGTAGTTGTAGCATGTGGGCTCAGTAGTTGTGGCTCGCGGGCTCTAGAGCGCAGGCTCAGTAGTTGTGACGCACAGGCATAGTTGCTCCGCAGCATGTGGGATCTTCCCGGACCAGGGCTCGAACCCGTGTCCCCTGCTTTGGCAGACGTATTCTCAACCACTGCACCACCAGGGAAGTCCTGTCAGTATTAATATATCTAGTAAATGACAAAGTTGGAATATGAACTTAGGCCATCTGACTTCATAGATTAAAGAAAGGAGATGTTGCCTTCTCCAGCAGACACTGGCACCAGAACAGCATACCTCTGAAAGTTCAACAGCAGTGGCAGCAACTTCAGCAAACATTGGCATCACAGTCGCTACTCAGCAGATTGGAAGTGACCAGATTCATATCTAGTAACTACAGTGAGTTGAAGTCAGAGAGGGAAAAAACCTGGTTCTAAGAACTAGACCAAGTTGATCATGAAAATAGTCTTTAGTGCCCCCTAGAACAATTCTGGAGGAATAGGAGAAAACTGGAGTTCTCAAATGATACATAAAGAGTAGATATGGGGAAATGCAAATTTGTGGCTGCCTTTGCCCATAGTTTGTCCCTAGGCCTGGCTTACCTAAATGTAAATACAGGTACAAATATATTGTTCCTGATACATGTGTGAACCAAGATATCTAGACCATATATGACCCCAAAGGTGTTGACTGTCAACACCTTCTCAGTAGGGTGTTGGAAAAACCTGTAACTGAAAGTAAGATAAACATCTCTGTACTTGTTCTCTTGATTGTCCTGGCTCTGATTCACCTGCTAATTCTTTCGAAACTCTCCTAGGCTGTACCATACAGATTCATGCTGGGCTGAGAACTTCCCACTATGGGGCTAAATACAGAAACTGTATAGAATTCTCAGTCTATAACCATTCAAAATTCAGTTGGAAACACTCAGACTTTTCATCCACATCATGCTAGTTGTTCCAGATATTCCTGCTTGCTACAGTCAGCTCTGTGTACGTGGTATATGACCCTCCTTCTTCCCTCTGCAAAATGGCTTTCTTTTTGCTTCCACTGCTATTTTTTATTGATGGCCTGCTTTTGGAGGGAAACTCCAGGTGGAGTGCCTTATGAGAACTCCCATTACTTAGAAGGAATTTATTTTGGTTATTTGGGGCATTATTCAATGCCATTGCCTTACTCTCATCCCTACCCCATTATTTACAATGATTACATAACCTGAAGCAAGAAATACATTTGCATATGAAGAACAAATTAACAACGAGGGTTTGGAGTCTGCTTTAGATTCCAGGGTAGACCTTGTTCTTCCAGACTATATAACTATGGGCAAGATACTTACCCTCTCTAATCCTCAGTTTTCTTGACTGTAAAATGGCAATTCCAAAAGGCTCGGCTTCCTATTTCTTTTGCATGTTTTAAATGCTTACAAAGAGACAGTTCTATATGTTATTACTTTGAAAGATCTTTTTTATTTGGGGAAAGTAGTATTGGGAACTAACATTTTTACTTGTGGTTGTGAGAAAACTTTAGTTTCTCTAAAATTTACAGTTCTTTGTTTACCAATTGCTTCTGACAAAATTAAAAAAAAAAAATTTGCTCAGAGATTTGACTATCTATCAAGTGATGTTCAGTCTGGTAATGATTTTCTCAAGCAGAATTCTTGAATTTTTTGGAGTTTTTAAAAAAAGTGAGAATGGGAAATTTATTAAAAAGGCAGAAGATGTTGGCGAATTAAGAACTAATGGCGAAAGACACAGACCTACTGGAGAATGGACTTGAGGATATGGGGAGGGGGAAGGGTGAGCTGTGACAAAGCGAGAGAGAGGCATGGACATATATACACTAACAAACGTAAGGTAGATAGCTAGTGGGAAGCAGCCACATAGCACAGGGATATCAGCTCGGTGCTTTGTGACCGCCTGGAGGGGTGGGATAGGGAGGGTGGGAGGGAGGGAGACGCAGAGGGAAGAGATATGGGAACATATGTATATGTATAACTGATTCACTTTGTTATAAAGCAGAAACTAACACACCATTGTAAAGCAATTATACCCCAATAAAGATGTTTAAAAAAAAAAAAGAACTAATGGCAGATTTTTTGTGTGGTAAAATATATGTAACATAAAATTTGGTATTTTAACCGTATTTAAGTGTACAGTTCAGTGGCAGTAAGTACATTTACATTGTCAGGCAACCATCACCACCATCCATTTCTAGAACTTTTTCATCTTTCCTGTCGGCTGAAAAAAAACACACAACTTAAAAGTCGAGAGTTAGGGACTTCCCTGGTGGTTCAGTTGTTAGGATTCCATGCTCCCAGTGCAGGGGACTCAGGCTTGATCCCTGGTCGGGGTAAGGTCCTGCATGCCGCGCAGCATGGCCAAAAAAAAAAAAAAGTGGAGAGTTATGTTTTATTAGGGAATCTTACTGAGGACTATAGCCCAGGGAATAGCCTCTCAGATAGCTCTGAGGAACTGTTCCAAAGAGGTAAGGGAGGAGCCAGAATACTTAGGAGTTTTTACTAAAAACAAACAAGCAAAACATGTATTTGAACATCAAAAGACTACTGCTAATCACAAAAAACAGACCTCTCAAGTTAATAATTTTAGTGCTTTTCTATGTATTGGGAGATGCAAGAGCCTGGACTCATTGAAATTATTTCTTTGCCATGCATCTTAACTATCTAGGGCCAGTATCCTATTTTTCTCCATCCTGAATTCCCCTGAGGGAGCACAGTCGGGACAGCAACACTTGTTGTACTGGAATGACAGGCAACATTCTTTTGTGCACATCCCCAAATGAAACTCCGTAGCCATTAAATATTATAAGAACTCCCCATTCTCCCTTCCCTCCAGCCCTTGGCAACCACCAGGCAGATATCTGTAAGAGGAGATATTTTAAGAAGGAAAACAGATGGTGCTTCTATAGCTTGTGGCAGGCATAGCACTCTTGCCCCAGGTCTGTGGCATTTCTCAACTATCCCACTGGGTAATCTGGCTTCTCCACATCGACCTCACAGAGGAATGCCTAGTTTGACCAGAGTTCGGTGGCTCTAGGGGCAGCCCCATTCCCTCCTGCTGCTTTTGAGAAATCAGTCCTAGTCTTGATATCCTGTTTTTAAGTTTTGCTCAGCCTCTGTATCTTCCTTTCAAACCTTGAATTTCGGGCTAGGGAGTTCAGCTGGTTTGACACCCGCCTGCCAATGTCAGCTCAGTTTCTACCCCAACAGGAATTTACCATTCAGCAACCAACCCTGTTTCCTAATACTGACCTAGTAAAGGCCCTCTAGACCTCAGTGCTTATCTGTAAACTGAAGAGGGTGAATTAGGTAATCTTGAAGATATTTTGCAGTGCTAAAGTTGTTACTCTCTGGGAGTTCTCTGGTGGTCTAGTGGTTAGGATTCAGGGAACTGAAATCCCTCAAGCCGTGCTGCAGGGCAAAAAAAAGAAGTTATTACTCTCTAGTTAAGACAAATCCTAATGTCCTAAAGTAATAGGCTAGATGAGATTCTCCTATAGAAATTCCCTCTCATACAGGTATTAGTCATACTTTGATGTAAACAAAATGCTGAAAGCATTGATTGCTTTGAAAGTTCAGCTACTGGTCAGCAAAGGTTCACTGACTTTAGGAGAAAAGATAATCTGTTAGTTCAAAGAATTTCATATCCTGAATATAATCCTGAAAAAATTGGTCATCTCCTAGGGGCCTTTGGAAGGACTTTGTATGTTGTCTTTGCATAAAATCGTTTTGACTTTCACTCGAATACAGCCTTAGCCCAGGTGACTGCAAGTAGCTTGCTATTTGATATGGCAATTTGCGCTTCAAAGCTAATCAGTATTAAATAATGGCTGGTAAAAGAAGAGTAAGAGGGTCATTGTGTGTGTTTTATTATTGTGTAAACTCAGGAAAACAAGCTGAGAGGCTGAGAGAGCTCACTCAAATTCTAGCAGATAAGAAAGTGGTTTACGTAAAAGGTCTCTTAATGGGTGAGTTACTCATTTCTTTCTGGAGGGGGGCCATGTGACTGCTAGGCTTTACAAGGAAGTAAAAACAAAATGTAGAGAGAATAACCATATTTATTTCCAACACAGACCCTATACTTAAGGTAAAAGCACTTCTTAAATATTTAGGTTTCTATTCCTCTGTAACAAGATGGCTACTTTTCAGGATCTTTAATAGTTCAAATTAATTCATTCAAATCAAGCTTGATTGTAACTCTAATTCAGTGGTTCTTTAACCCCAGCACATTAGAAACATCAAAGTAAAAGAAAAATATTGATGTGGTTTTCCCACCCCAGAGAGTTAATAGAATTGGTTTGGGGTGTGTCGTGGTCCGAACGCGGGTTGGAAAGGAATTTCCAGACACAAGGCAGAATGTAAAGAAGATAGAATTTATTAGAGGGAAGCGTCACTGACAGAACAGGGGGCCAACTTCCTAGTAGTCTGGGAGAGTCGGGCCTGAACATGTGCTATTGATCAGTTTTTATAGCCAGAAAACAAAGGAATGGTCCGAGGTGAAAATTTCATTTACTGATTGGTCGAGGCACATATACCTTCCTTCCATAGGGTGGGAGTTGGGCAGGGCATATGCCTTTCCTTATTTGGGACAGGTCCCGTTGCCCAGGTGGGCGTCACTCAGGTGGGCTCAGGAATTTCGTAACCATAGCAACATGGTGGGGAGGGAGATTAAGAGTCTGGTAGGGGGTGTAATGCTGAAACTTTTTCAGGCAGGGTCATCCTTTCTCCTTGAAGCATCATTGTCCTTGGAGCACCACAGGGTGGGGCCTGGTCATTAATATTTTTTTGATAGTTCCCAGTTGATTCTCCTAGGTTGAACGTTGAGACCCACTATTCTAATTTATGTCCCGAGCATACCTTTCTTCTAAAAAATAAATAAATAAATAAAAAAGACCTAATTGACTTTCCCAATGTGGTCTCAATTTTTGATTGCACACATCTATTAGTCAAAAAGAAGAAAAATTAGAGCACATAAAAGTACCTGTGTGTGTGTGTATGTACTACGTGACTAATATATGCTCTGTATTACAAAACAGAAAAGTAGACATTTATGAAAGTATGGAAACCATTGTTCCACAGGATAAAGTCTGAATTCCTTAGCATGGAATTCAAGGTTTTCTCCAAACAGAATTTTTCTCTCTCTTTTATCATTGTTGTATGCCATCCTGTCGATTGATTGATTGATTGATATATTTCCAACTGTCTTAGGTCCACTTCCCTGGGAAATAGACTCTGAGATGGAGATGTGCATGAAGAAAGTTATTGGGAAGTGAAGGAAGTAAGATTAGGCAGAAGATGGAGGAGATGCTGTCACAACAAAGTTCTGGAGCTGGGGTGACCCTTCAGAATGGCCCCATCTTGAGGCAAGGGGGTTAGGCTTCATATTCCCACCCTCCATCCAACACTGAGTAGTTATGTGTGTGGGTTGCCCATGGAAAAGTGGTTCTTTTTGAGAGCAAATCCTAGAGAGCCGTCACCCACCCACCTGCCAGCTGCTGAGGGAATGAATGCCTCAATCCTAGAGGGGATCTGGGATGCTCACCATAGCATTCACTTCATTCCCTGCATTCATGCCTTAATACACTTTGTTCCTTACCCTGGAATATTTTACCCTCAATCTCTGCACACAGAAACCTATCATTTCCTGGAGGCCAAACTCAAAATGCCACCACCTCCTTGAAGTTTCTCTATACTTCCCTGCTAAGAGTAGTACCAGGAAACACAGTAGAGAGAGCGAGGACCTTGGTGTCACAGACACCTGGGTTTGAATACTGGGTTTTAGGGACCTAACTTGGGTAAATTACTTAACTTCTTTGAGTCCAACTGTAGCTATTGAGACCTCTCTGCAGGTTGCTTGTAAGAATTAACTGAAAAACTCACTCAACCAACAATACTATGACATTGTCTTTCTAACTTTTACTTTCTCACCTCCAGATTTCTGTAGCTTGCTTAAATGATTTAAGTGACAAAATAATTAGGATGCTGTAATGATTTTTCACATTAGTTTATTCAGTTTAAAATCCTATTCTTTATTCTAAGGTAATGTTTCTACTTTTATGAAAAATTGATTTTTTTCAGCTTTATAAAAATCTGATAACAAATTAACAGATTTTTTGCACAGCAACTTCATGGTGGTATAATTTATGTGACAATGGATTTTTGAAGAAATCTTAATTAGGAAAATAAACTTTCATCATATATATACACACATGCACATATATGCATTACTTTTTTTAAGAAGGTATTGGTTCATGAAATTTAAAAATGTGCAGATACGTGCAGCGCATCGTAACAGTGGTCCGTTATGCTAATGTATGTATTAGATACATATATATTAACATGTAATATAAATATACTAATATTATAATGTTCATTAACTTCTTTTGTAAACATCAATTATTTGTTGAGCACCGATAGCAACTATAATACAGAAAACTTTTAAATTTGTGCTATTAGAGAAGCAAAGATAGATGAAATGGGATCCCTACTGTGAAGGAGCTTAACGTTATTTAACTGATGAAAAAATAAACAATAATAAATATTTCAAACAACATTTTTTTTAAAGGGACATCTGCAGGAAATAGTTTAGATCATTTATGTGATGGATACTGACATTGCTGAACATACCATAGAATTTCACAGACCAGGCTGGTCTGGAGACGTTCTCTCAAAGGATGGATAGGATTTAGATAGACCGTAAACTCCCTGATTAGTACTGACCTGATCTGGTATAACTTGTAGCTCACACACTGCTTAATATATACTTAGGCCCTCAGTGAAAAAAAAAAGGAACAGACACATGTAATTTAAATAAATGCTGAGTGTATAAATTGGATAGTTGGAGAGGAATGCGGAAGGAAGGGTTCCAGACCCATGGTAGAGTTTGAGGGAAACCACAGAGGTGACAGAGTTCAAGTCACACAGGGAGGTAAGAGTGAAAATATTTGGTGGAAGTGGAGCGCTCTTACAGGAGCAGAAAGGTCAAGGGGATCAGCAGTAGAGGGAGGGTCGGGGAGAGTTTGGTAGACCTTAAATAATACATTCTCCCATGTGAAACAGGAGAATGCATACGGTGGTGCTAAGGAAACACAGATCTGAGCAAGTTGGCTTTCAAGACCCCAGATTTATACGGGTTAAGTCTGAATTCCTCAACCAGACTTCCATTCTTAAATTTCTCAAGTCTCTCTTCACTCCTTAATCTCGTTTTCCTGTTCCTCTGACATTCCCACGTGGTCACTATACACACTTGCAAATCCCCCAGTTAGAATTAATCTTCCCATATTCTCAAAGCTCTATGTTTAATCCATGGTTATAGCCCTTGTGAGTTTGCCTTTTGAGGAAACGAGTGACTCAGGCACCAGATTGCATGCGTATAGAGAGCACAGATCACATGTGGTTCACCTTTGTACTCACCTCCTTCCAGCACTCAGTACAGGTGAGTATTGAGTGAAGGTTATTTGAAAGAGAGATTTCTTACTAGAAGCTAGTGAAAATGCTGAACGCCATTTCCTCTTATCAGCTGACATAATACACATTACATAATGTGTAACACATATGTAATACATTGTGTATTACATTACATTATGTAATGTAATACATTACATATGTGCATTACATAATACACAATACACTTGCAATACACATTACAAGTAGGCCCAACATAAAAAGGTGCTTAATGAATGGTAAAAGGCAGCATCATATAAATTCCTCCGTTTAAAGAATTATTTCTACACGAATCACAAGATGTTTTTGATCCAACTAACATAAGCAGTTATGTCAAGTCTTAGAAATGTTTGACAGGGGTGAAAAGGAATTATGACAAAGGTCAGTTACACTAGGAAAAAAAACTTCTCTGACTGAAACAACACTTTTGCAAATGGTAATAAACCTCTTGCTACTAGATTTTATGAACTTTCTGCATTGGTTGTATTAAAGAGAAGCAATATTGTAAATCAACTGTACTTTAATAAAAAAAAGGAAAGTAATTTTTTTATAGCTTGATTAAAAAAAATAGAAGGAATGGTCATGAAAATCATACTTGGCTTTCTGTTGTTTATGAAGGTCATGTTGTCAGCTGTTTGGGAAGAAGGGCTGGACTTTATTTCACTGGTTAATAAATGTTATCAACATTTTACAAGACAGAAACTTTTTTTTTTTTAAATTTATTTATGTTTGGCTGCATTGGGTCTTTTTTGCTGGCGTCGGCTTTCTCTAGTTATGGCGAGCGGGGGCTACTCTTTGCTGTGGTGTGTGGGCTTCTCATTGCGGTGGCGTCTCTTGTTGTGGAGCACAGGCTCTAGCGTGCGGGCTTCAGTAGTTGTGGCACGCGGGCTCAGTAGTTGTGGCTTGCGGGCTCTAGAGAGCAGGCTCAGTAGTTGTGGCGCATGGGCCTGGTTGTTCCGTGGCATGTGGGATCTTCCTGGACTGGGGCTCGAACCCATGTCCCCTGCTTTGGCAGGCGGATTCTTAACTGCGCCACCAGGGAAGTCCAAGACAGAAACTTTTAATGAAACTAGTATTTTTATTGCCTAGTTCACAGTTGGTCTCGAATGTCTGTCTGTTTTGTGCTTCCATTGATTACTAAGTGTACTTTCATGTCAGGGATAGAGAGGGAGCCACCAGATGGAGGCCAAGAAAAACATAAGCCTGGGCTGTTCATTAATGAATAACCAGCAGGAATGAATGAATAACACAATGCACAATAATCTACTTATGTTGAAAAATGTTTATTGATCATTCCCAGAGGGCCCAGGCTATGTGACTGTGTCATTCATACTTTTTAAATTCTCTTTGGTAAATATGCAACTGCAAGGAATGCCCTATAGAGCTCAACTCCAGGGAATATAATGAAAATAGTGCTTTTTGGAGTTGGGGAACATGGCAGCCCTGCCCATCATAGAAAGTGTTCAGTAGTGATTCCTGAATGAAGGAATGACTGAATTCAATGTTAGTCTAAACATTGTGACCCATAAATAAACATGGCAGTGTCAAATTAGCCATCCCAGACACTTAAGAAAATGTGCCTCCTCAGGAAAGTGAGTTAAAAAAATTTTTTTCACATAAAATCACTTGCAAATATGTTTCCTGATGGAAATACCAGGGACAAGTTCAACATCAATATGAAAGTTTAGAATATTATTTCTGAATATTGGTGTTCCCCTTCTTCACACACTGCCCTCTTCCACTCTGCCATTCCTGGGGTCTGGAGCTGCACTTTCGTGTGAGTAAGAAGCATTAGTGGGTCATGAGAGCTATTTTTAATACACAGACATGTGAGAGAGATGTTTGGTAGAGGATTTGCTTGCCAGCAATTGGATTCGTGAAAGTCCAGGCTTCGAGCCAGATTCTGGGGTGAAGTAGAAATGAGGACCCGACAGAAGAGCTGGTAGACTTTTCAGACTAGAAAAGAGAGACTGCAGATGTAAAATTAGGGTTTAATTTGAGTAGTAATTTAGAGTAGGTGCTGATTTAGGAAGATCTAAAAGATATAGAATTCATGGAAAGGTTAATGATGGGCCTTTTGAAGTAAAAGAATGACGACATTGGGCTTCCCTGGTGGCACAGTGGTTGAGAGTCCGCCTGCCGATGCAGGGGACGCGGGTTCATGCCCCGGTCCGGGAAGATCCCACATGCCGTGGAGCGGCTGGGCCCGTGAGCCATGGCCGCTGAGCCTGCGCTCCGCAACGGGAGAGGCCACAACAGTGAGAGGCCCGCGTACCGCAAAAAAAAAAAAAAAGAATGATGACATTATGGAATACCTTAACTCCTAATCATTATATATTTTAATATCTAGGTGCTAAAAAGTGTTAGCTAAACATAAACAGTGGTACATTTTTAAATAGTAGATTTCTTCCCTTCTCTGAATTTCTAACCTTATTTCATGAACATGAACCTAATTTTAACGTAAAGGAACTTCATACTAAGCAGCGAAGCAGAGACTGTTAATTTTTCAATTTATGAGTTGAGAAGTACTTATTGAGACTGGAGAATTATTATTTGTGTGCTTATTTAGCGTATTTATCTGTATAGTTGTTGCCTTGTTCCACAGACAATTTAGGCAGAAATGATGGGTAATTTAGGACAACATGGCATCGATGTAAAACTACCTCACCCACTCATCTCACATATCTAGAACCCAGATGGGAAACTAGGATAATCCCCCAAGTCTCACTGCATATAAATAGATGTTACAAGGTTCATGCATTAAGTCAGTCAGTACTTTTCAGCCATAAAAAAACACTTAGGCCCTCACTCATTGTTTATTTACTTAAATTTTAGACATAATTATACAATAAGTGTGGTTATCAGGGTTTATGTAGCCCATAGGAGACTCCAGCGGTGCATTGCTGCACATTTCCTTGGCATTAACAATTATACAAAGGGCTTTCACATCCATTATTAGCTGCTTGAGGCAGATACAGCAGTAACATCAAGAAGTGACAGTTGACTGCCTGACAGCCCCAAGAAGACAGAAGAATTCTAAGCAGTTGGCACATAAACCACAAGAATACACTCGTCTACTGCCATGATGGGGGGGGAAGGCAGGCATCACTCTCCCCGGGGGCATCATCACTACAGTCCAGAGTCAGAACCCCAAAGAGCACAGGGTTCATCCAGGCCAGCCTCCCAGTCATCACATGGTTCATCTTTACAGTTTTCCTCTCAGATGGTTAGACAGCCTCTGTTAATGTGTCACTACTGATGAGATTCTCTATAGTTGACCAGGGATATGGTAATGATTAATTTTATGTGTCAGCCTGGCTGGGCTGTGGTGCCCAGATATGTCATCAAACATCATTCTGGATGTCTCTGTTGGATGAATTAACATTTAAATTGGTGGACTTTGAGTGAAGCATATTGCCTTCCATATTTTGGGTGTGGGCCTCATCTAATCAGTTGAAGGCCTGATTAGAAGAAAAGACTGAGCTCCCTTGAGACAGAGGGAGTTCCACAGGAGATGGCTTTTAAACCATTTTTTTTTTCTTTTGGCCACACTGCATTTCATGTGGGATCTTAGTTCCCCAACTATGGATCGGACCCATGCCCCCTGCAGTGGAAGGGCAGAGTCCTAACCACTGGACTGCCAAGGAATTCCCATCCATAGGAGGTGGCTTTTAGAAGTGAACTACAACATTGGCTCCTCTCTGAGTCTCTAGTCTGCTGGCCCACCCTGCAGACTTTGGACTTGCCTGTCTCCATAATCATGTGAGGCAATTGTTAAAATAAATCGTTTTATGCCTATCTGTCTATCATCTATCTATCTATCTATCTATCTATCTATCTATCTATCTATCTATCTATCTATCTATCTCCTATTGGTTCTGTTTCTTTGGAGACCCCTAAATACAGAATCTTTGAAATTAGAATGTAATACATTGTGTAGCTCTGATTGTCATTACTTTGTTAAAAATTCTTGATGGAAAATGTTCTTTGCAGCATTGTTTATAATAGCAATAATTAACCTAAATATCCATCAATAGTGAATTGGATAAATGAATCGATATGATAGGACATATTCCACACAGCAGAATACTATGATTCCATAGAAAATGATTGAGATAGAGCTACATCTATGTGTAATGACATAAAAAGATGTCTAAGATATATAGTTAGTGAAAAATTGTAAGTTACAGTGAAGTACATATGATTCCATTTATGTGGAAATAGTTTTATATGGTATAGTCCTATAGGAAACTAGTATAATTAAAAAAGTTAACACTAACACTGAGGGTTTCCTATGTGCGTGCTTCCTATGTTCAAGGAGGTTTACGTGTATTAATCTTTTCATTCAATTCAACAAATATTTATTACATGCTGTGCTAAATGATAGGCATTCAACAGTAAATGAGATCAGTGATTCTCAACCTGGGGTTATTTTGCCCCCCAGGAGACACTTAGCCATGTCTGGAAACATTTTTTGTTATCACAAGAGTTTGCGTATATGGGAGTTGCTACCAGCATCTAGTGAATAGAAGCCAAGGGATGCTGTTACATATCCTACAATGCACAAGACAGCTCCCCAGAGCAAAGAATTATGCAACCTAAAATGTCAACGGTGCAGAGGTTTAGAAGCCTTGAACAAGACAAAATCCCTGCTTTCGTGGATTTAGCAATTATTATTTAATTCTCATAACACCTCTGTTAGGTAAGCACTAATATTATCTGTTATTATAGATGAGGAACCTGAGCCACAAAAAGGTTAAGTAAAGATACAAGCTAAATTGTTCATGAATATGTCTGGTAATTGGGTTTGGGGGTGACCTTTCACCTTGTACGTAATATATTTTGATATCTCTGTTTTTTTAACAATAAACTTGATTTACTTTTAAAAAATATTTTTCTAATTAAAATTTGAGTTGAAAAGAATTTAAAAATGCTTTATCACTCCCAATTGCCTGTTTAAAACAATGTAATATCCTCAACTTAGATTTCCAGGCCCACCATGGTCTGGTTCCATCTACTTTTCCAACTCTCTTGCTTTCTGCCCCACACACGCCACATTCCAGCTGCAGTAGGTTAATATCTCTTTTTGGGAGGCCTGTACTCTGGTTTGCTCATCTTTCTATTACCTGTGAAGCTAAATCAGATCTTGCATATAACTTGTGAACCAAAGTGAATTGCAAAGATGGGTTCCTCTTATATTGAGTCAAAATCCACTTCCCCCCAAAAATTTTTACCTGTTGGTCCTGGTTCTCTGCTTTTGGTATTTACGATTTATATCTAAGGCATTTTCACAAGACAACACTACCGACATTTCAATATTTATCTTCTCTAAGTTTTCTCTTTGTAAGTGAAGCCTCTCTAATTCTTTCAGTCATTTCCCTGACTGGACCTTATTTCAAGACCATTTACCATCCTAACTGCTCTAGAATGCTCTACTTTGCCGATATCCTGCCTAAAGTCAGAGTTCAGGGGTGAAATGAGTAGTTAGAAAGCAAACAATCTCTTATTGCTTATTTTTTCTGAAATTTGCAAAGGTAAGTAGACTTTCATTACTCTCAGTTACTTGGTGGTTATGTCACACATCACTGAGTCACAGCTCACCGTGATAATAAGAGATGTTTATCATGGGGCTGAGTCATCAATAAAACATTAAATCATATTCAGCATACTCTGCTTAAGAAGGCAGGGAAATGTTTAATGCAATTTATATTTTTATATACAACAGATACAAATTCTTTTCAAAATTGATGTTTGGGATTAACATATACATATTACTATATATGAAATAGATAACCAAAAAGGACCTACTGTTTGGCACAGGGAACTATACTCAGTGTTTTGTAATAACCTATAAGGGAAAAGAATCTGAAAAAAAAAAAATATATATATATATATATACACACACACACACATATAAAACAGAGTCATTTTGCTGTACACCTGAAACTAACACAACGTTGTAAGTCAGCTATACTTCAATAAAAAAAGAACAAAATACAATTATATACAGATTTAAAAAAAAGATGCTCATGCAACTATATAAAGCACTAAATTCTACAACTCCCCACCCCAACTCCTCCAAAGATCTGAGACAACATTTAATTGTGCCATGAATCAGAATGAATCAAGGAAAACCTTTCTAGAGCACAGCAAGAATCCTAAAGATTAAAGATAGACTGTGTACGCCAGTGATTTCAAAGCTTGTTTTGAAATACCCCCCGAAGATTTAGAATAAAAAAAAGTTGCATCGTTTGCCAAAGGTCACTCAAGAAATCAATGACACAGTCCTAAACCCCAGGTCAGGGTTTGAAATGCTCAAAATAAAATGGTCTTTAAATAGTTTACCTCTAAGAAATTGAGCATTTAGGAGATTATGTGTTTGTGTGGACAAATAATTGGCATGCACTCAGCTGGGTGTTATGTCTCCACAAACCCTTTATTTCTTTAGTTGACTTATCTATGAAATGCTTGGTTTTTCATCTCCTATTAGAAGCTATTCTTTCTACAACAATTTGAAATATATAATAGCTAACAGTGAATACCTTTAGCAGTAGTTCAAGTGACCAAAATTTTATCATTTACCTTCCTTTTTTTTTCTTGTTTTTGGCCGTGGTGCAGCTTGTGGGATCTTTGTTCCCCAACCAGGGGTTGAACCTGGGCCCTTGTCAGTGAAAGTGCTGAGTCCTAACCACTGGACCACCAGGGAATTCCCTCATTTACCTTCTTCATCTGTTCTCTTCTAAGCAACAAGGCTCATCTTCTAGCAGTAGTCTGATCATGTTACTGCCCTTCTCAAAAGCCTTCAGGGGCTCCCAAATGTTTTTGAAATTAAATGAAGATTTGGAGTAATGGACTTCAAGACCCTCTTAGGAGTTGACCTTCCTTTATTGTGAAATTACAAAGCTGTAATTTTCCTTGCGTGTGGTGTTTCCACCCAGGCAGGAGAGATTGACTACTTTCCCCCAAACAAGACTCACCACCTCTGAAATTTGAGGATGTGCTTGCTATGTTAGTTCATGCTTTGCAAGAGCTCTCTCTAGAGTTATGAATTTTCTCAAATGGCATTAAGTTTAATAGTTCAAATGGATTCATTTAAGCTACCTCTTCACAAACTAAAAATGCAGTGGAATCAAGGTTCAGAGAAGGTGGCTGAGGACCCTGCTTTACTACGAAGCAAGTTCTGGAATGAACACCTATTTTTCTGACTACTCTTATCAACCCTCTAGTATTAATTTTTCATTATGTCCTCACTCTGAACCTCTTCCTGCAAGAGACTGAATACAGAGAACATAGTAAAAATAATAGTTAATGCTTGATGAGTGCTTCAGATATATCGGGACTCTTTATCCCTAATCTTCACAGTAATTATACAAGGCAGAGACAGATCCACTTTTTATTTTATTTTATTTATTTTTAAAAATTTATTTATTTATTTATTTTTGGCTGTGTTGAGTCTTCGCTGCTCTGTGCAGGCTTTCTCTAGTTGCGGCGAGCAGGGGCTACTCTTCGTTGTGGTGTGGAGGCTTCCCATTGCCGTGGCTTCTCTAGTTGCAGAGCATGGGCTCTAGATGCACAGGCTGCAGTAGTTGTGGTGCACGGTCTCAGTAGTTGGGGCTCGCAGGCTCTAGAGTGCAGGCTCAGTAGTTGTGTTGTGGCGCACGGGCTTAGCACATGGGATCTTCCCGGACCAGGGCTTGAACCCGTGTCCCCTGCATTGGCAGGAGGATTCTTAACCACTGCACCACCAGGTAAGTCCCTGATCCACTTACTTTAAAGCTGTAAAATTGGCTGAGAGAAGTTTAGTAATTGCTCAGGGTCCCACAAGTACCAAGTGCCTAGGAGGGGAAACGAAAGAAAAATGGCAACTTGTTAGATACCACTACACCTTTTGGGGAGGGTAGAAGAGGGAGATTTGTGGGAGGATGTGTGGTAAAATATCCAAGAATCATACATGGATTCTGTTAGGAAAAAATGTAAGAATTTTGGATTAAGAGGAAAATGTGAAGGAATGGGTTTTGGGGGTGAGTTTTCCTGACTAAACCTGAGTCAGATTTATTTTAAAATTAGAACCATTTGAATTTTTTTAAAAAAACAAACTGATAGAAAAGAGACTGGATGGTGGATAGGAACTTTTACCATGTATCCTTAGGCACAAAATTCAACTTGAAATGAAAAACAGAAATTTATGTGTATGTGTGTGTATAAAAACAGGAAGCTAAGAAAAATATTCTGAAAGATGTCACAAAATTATGTTACTTGTTATATGATGAGGATCATAAAGTGAGGTAGGAGGACTATGTATTGAAGGGTTAATCTATATGTTAAACGTTGAGAAGTAGTATAAAATGATTGCTATGTGAAAATAGAAGTCAAATAATAAGGCAAGCAGTTTTTGTTTGTTTTATTTTTTTTTTTTAAGGCAAGGAGTTTTTATCCTGGATAAGACTATATTTGTCTAAGTCTTGGAACCTAAAGGCCATCTGAAAATAGAGTTGGAGGGGGGCGGTGAAGAGATTAGACCTGTTGCTAGGAAAACAAGGCAGCAACAAAATTTCCTTTGTCTCTTGCTCCTCTGCCAATAAATATTCATTGACCTTTCTCATTGTCATCCCCAATTTAATTTTTGAAATATTCTAAATATGCAAGATAAATCTGAGAAAAATTTGGCCTCTTGCTCCAGTGTAATTTCCATTCTCAGTTCCTGTGAACCAGGGAGTTCTCTTTTCTCTTTTCTTTCTCAGGGATAAGGCTTGAAGAGTGCCTTCAATACATGCTCATGACCAGTATAAGATGTATACAGGGAAGAAATTACAAGTAAATAAAGTTGCTAAATAGTCCAGCTTTGATTTAGAAACAAACCTCAAATTTTAATCTCTTCATTCAGCCAAGTTGCTTCCTGCACAGGTTCCTCCTTTACCTGGCAATAGAAATCTTTTTTATTTCTTCTTCCCATTACTTCTCATTATGCCTATTTTGAGGTGCCACCATACACAGCTTGTGGTTGCTTTACTTTCCGGCCAGCTGATCTTACCCAGAGTGGTCATCTTAAGTAAGCAGTTTCTTCTAACTCTGTTGACTTCCTCATCATTCCTTCTATAATGAATCACACCGTTTCATTAAACTTTACGGGATTTATCTCCTCATCTTTACAGAAATAATTTGTTCTTTTTTTTTTTAAATAATTTGTTTGTAATTGAGTATGATGTAACAAAAAGAGAACTACATGGTATGTTGAGAAACCTTGGTTATTCTCAGTGTGTCCCCTGCCCACCCACCCAAGTGACTTCACATCCCATGTTTGCATCATCAGCAGAATGAAGAAATAGGATTATACCAGTTGTTCTCAACGCTGGGGGCATATTAGAAGCATCTAGGGAACTTTAAAAAAATACTGCTACTTAGGACTTCCCTGGTGGCGCAGTGGTTAAGAATCCACCTGCCAATGCAGGGGACACGGGTTCAGGCCCCGGTCCGGGAAAATCGCACATGCCACGGAGCAACTAAGCCTGTGCGCCACAACTACTGAAGGCCACGTGCCTAGAGCCCATGCTCCGCAACAAGAGAAGCCACCGCAATGAGAAGCCTGCGCACCACGACGAAGAGTAGCCCCCGCTCTCTGCAACTAGAGAAAAGCCAGTGCTCAGCAATGAAGACCCAACACAGCTGAAAATAAATAAATAAATTTATTAAAAAAATATATATATACTGCTACTTGGCTTCACCAGATAAGTTAATCAGATTACCCTTGAGGTAAGACCTGGGCCATTGGTATTATAGTAAATGGTCAACCAGCATAAGAAGCCACTGGATGACTGATTTTGTGGGCCTTTCCAACTTTATGCTCCCCTTATTCTTATGCTTACTGACTTGGACTCCTTCTCTTACCTAATCTTTATAGATGGTAAAGGAGGAGGGCTTTCTTTATTTGATTAATTAATAGTTACAGATGTGAGCGATGCAGTCATCATGTGACATGTTAACCATACTGAGTTGAGAAAAATAAGTACAGTAGAGAGAGGAGTTTGTGTCCCAAATTTCTTAAGGTGTTCTTGAAAAGGTTAATTTCTGGGAATTCCCTGGTGGTCCAGTGGTTTAGGACTCCTCACTTTCATTGCTGAGGGCCCAGGTTTGATCCCTGGTCTTGGGGAATTAAGATCTCACAAGCCCCATGGCGTGGCCAAAAAAAAGTTAATTTCCATTTCCATAATTTTTTTTAATGTCCCCTATACGCTAAATGTACAATTAAGATGCCTTCCATGGTGTCTTTACTGAGAGCAATAGTCAAGAAAACCAGGGATTCACAAAGGTATGCATGAGCTGCAGTGGAACTGAGAGAAAGGGCACCTGTCCCACACTAGGGCACAGGGGAGACTTCCCTACAATTCTGTGCCTGAAACTGTGACTATAGGTATCTAGAGGAAAAGGAGGTGGACACTGGAGGGTGGGGTAACAGGGAAGATGTGATGTCCTCTGAGAAGTGCAAGGAGTTCAGTGTAGTGCCGGCAGTTTGGCATGATAAGGATAGAGAGCTTATTGGGGAGCATACTGTGAAGACCGTATTTGAACTTTATCCCTGTAATTATCTCTCCTCATTTTCCTAGAGCTTAATGCAATCACTTAACCTCTCCCCACCACTACAGCATTAATGAGATGTTTTCAGAAATGTACATTATTCTATTTAAATAAACTGAATAATAAACTCTATAAGAAAATAATTCAAAACATGCTTATAGCAAATTCCCGGTTTGGTTAAACTTGTATCCACTTTGTTCGACTTTTAAAATTTTCATTCATTCCTCTTTGACCTAATATCATTATTGCACCAGAGGTTATTTCCTTAGCTTAAATTATAATTCCTTACTTCCTGTTCTAGTAACTATTTGGCTAAATAATAAATTGTTTTTCTTCACCGAAATTATTCTTGTAAGTAGAATCAGAGTGCTTTCCTACACATACATATTTCAGCCTAAACTAAATAACCCTTAAGTAGGTACACCTGAAATTAACACAATATTGTAAATCAACTATACTCCAATTAAAAAAAAAAACAATTCCTTAATCAGAATGCCTTCGCCATCATTTTGTAATTTATCTCCCCTGTCTCCCAGCTTCTTATTTACTTGGAAAAAGTAAATCTTCTATGAAACTTTCCATCATAACTCATTAAGCTCATATTGATTTCTGCCTCCCCTAGATTTGTGCTACTTGATTTATTTTTAATTTTTAAATCAAAATACCCCAAATTATTTCGTATTATTTCTATTTTAATAATTTCAACTACTTAAGTGATAGTAATATAAATAACAATTAGGATATTGACCCATATTAGCCAAGAAAATCTTAAGATTTGGAGAAATAGAAGTATCACTAGCTGTTATAATGTGTCAAAATGCTCTATAAATAAACTTGTATTAATATTAGAAATGACTTATAGATCAGTGCAATAGAATTAACAGTCCATAAACATATCTAACCATAATTAAGTGTTTAAAAAAGATGATATTTCAAATTTAGTTGGATCAAGGACTGGTATCTAAAAGGCCTTTGACAGATCCTGGACTGGTATCTAAAACATCTTGACAAATCCAATATTCTTTCCTAATTAAAAAAAAAAAAAGCAAAAGAAAAGAAAAATCCCAATAAGAAACCCAAACCATCAGTGTAATAGGAAAAGATGTAAATTTCTTTGACATTAAAATTTTATTTGTGTGTGTATACACAATATACCAAATCCAGCATCATTTTAATGAAAGATTTAGGAGTTTTTGTAATGAAAGACAAAGAACCCCATCATCATTACCAGTTCTCCTAGTTGAGAAGTACTGACCAATGTAATTAGACATGAGAAATTAAGAAGAGGCGTGAATATTTGAAAGAAGGAGAGAGAATTATCATCATTGGCAGATGATAATATATTAAGAACAGAAAAGTAAAAATTATTATTAGAAACAATGAGGTAAATCAGCAAGGTGGTTGATTTCATATACACACAAAAATATCCAAATCAATAGTTTTTCTATATATAAAAAAGATTGGTTAGATAATATAGTGGAACAAAGTTACCAATTGCTGTAGCAACCAAAGAAGAAAAGATACCTAGAAAAAAAATTGACAAGAAATGAGCAGAAACTAGGTAAGAAAAGTTAACACTTGAGAGACAACAGAAAAAGATCAGAAGAAATACTCTGATTAATTGCTGGAGTTGGGCATATCAAGGGCATGTTCAAAACTGGTTAAGATGATTGTTTAACTGTTTTCTAAGGAGGGCAAGTTTTGGTAACTGGAGGGCCTTTTGTTTGGCTGAACAAGACATGTTTGAGGAATCAAGTGGAGGAGAAAAACTGGATTGTTTGTAAGCCACTCCCTATTTCAGCGCCACATCAAGGCTAATAATAACAGACTTGTCTACTAAGAATTTTTCTGTAGGGTGTGTTTTGCAAAACCTGTTCTCCACCTTTCTTATAGAAACTCCAGTTAAGTTTTCCTGTTCACTAAGGATTTTGCATGAGAAGAGTTTTTAAGAGCATCAGAGACATGCTGAATTCATGTATCCTGGTAGTCAGAGGAATGGGACAAACATAAAGGCAGCTATGTGGATACTGTACTATCCCCCTGGTCCCCCGCCAACTTCTAAAATTAGGGGACAGCGACTTCCCTGGTGATGCAGTGGTTAAGAATCTGCCTGCCAATGCAGGGGGCAAGGGTCCAAGCCCTGGTCCAGGAAGATCCCACATGCCGTGGAGCAACTAAGCCCGTGCACCACAACTATTGAGCCTGCTTTCTAGATCCCACGAGCCACAACTAGTGGCCCCCTGCATGCCACAACTACTGAAGCCCACGTGCCTAGAGCTTGTGCTCTGCAACAAGAGAAGTCACGGCGATGAGAAGCCGGCGCACTGCAACTAAGAGTAGTCCCCACTCACCGCAACTAGAGAAAGCCCTCACACAGCAACGAAGACCCAAGGCAGCCAAAAGTAAATACATTTATAAACAAAATATAAAATAAATAAATAAAATAAAATTAGGGGACATCTGAAATCTAGGTTATCTTGGAAAAATGTTTGCAATGTTTTTGACAAATTCTAACAACCTATGTAATAAGAATTTAGTTAGGAAGAAACAAATCAAAAAATAAAAAGGCAAAGACAATTCAAAAAATACAAGAATCAGATGGTCAATAAGTGTAAGAATTTATACAACTTTACTAATAACCAAAGTAAAGTACATCCAGAATAACACAAATATAAATGATCACCTATCAGATTGAAAACACCTATTTCTCATCTATATGAAAATGATCTTCCAATGATAAAAATTGTGAGAAAAAGAGATTATATATTGATGTTAGGATATGAATTGGCACTATTCTTCTATAGGGTAATTTATAATTTTATTTGAAAATCAAATAAATAAAGCATTATCTTTGACCCATCAATTACAATTCTGAGAATTTACACTAAATTAGATACCTGCACAAAAAAGTATGCAAAAGAATATTCATTGTAGAATTGTTTATAATTATAAAAGTTCCAAAGAATTCAAACAATTAAACATAGGGTATTTGTTAAATGACTTACGGAGCAAGCGCAGAAAAGAATACTATGCACCCATCAACAATGGTGTAGTAAATATTTATTTACTGACATGGTGAGATTTTCTATGATCTATTGCTAGGTGAAAAAGACAATTTATACAACAAAATATAATTTATGATATCATTTGGCTAAGAAAGATTTCTCTATGTGTCTGTAACAAAATCGATCTCTCTATATGTGTCTACAAACACACACACATAGTCTACATGTTTAGATGTTTAGGAGGTAGAATTGTTAATCTACCTTAGTGATTTAATGATTTCTATGCTTCTCTATGTTTTCTCTCTTTTAGTGAAATAAACATGATTAACTTCTATGATGATAATGATAAAGAAAGACTTATGCCCCCATCAGATCTTTTCTGTTTTCCTATTCCCTGAACAATATTGATTTGATATTCTTCCTTCACTCTAGTGTGTAACTTTAAACCCTATTCATTTAAATTGAAGCAACAGTTTCTCTCCCTCTCTGTCAGGGAACTACATCTTTCCTTGTATTCTTTTGGCATGAAAGAGCTGGAAGGAGGGTGTGTTAGTGTCTTCTCACCAGCCCCAATGGTGTTTACAGGTAAGAACATTACTATTTTGGCATCTGTTGCAACAGAGTCACCCTAGGTGATTCTCCTGAACTAAAAACTTTGTGTGCAGGGGCAGGGGCGGGGTGGGCTGTTAGAAGAGCCAGTAGAGCAGATAAAGAAGCACTGGATGAGAGCTCCTGGGAATGTACATCTATACACTTCTAGACAGAAGACCTGAAACCAAGCCAGTACACAGACTACGTGGACAATCAGACCATTTCTCTTGCAACTTTTCTATGTATTTTACAAACCAAACCAGTATTTGCAGATACACTTGAGTTTAAACCCAAGTGAGATACTATTTAAGATACCATTCAATGTACCTACTGAAAAGACTGAATAAATGCTGTTGGGAACATGGGAATTCAGAAAGGCAAGGCACTTGGGTCAGCTAAGCCAGTTTTCCAGCCATGTAATTTGATGTTTTAAATGTTAACACATCTTTTCACCAACAAGAAAATTATAGGGTAGCCTAGACACAGAGAAGTCACTCAAATCTTAAATGTAGGTTACAGAGAGAGGACAGAATCTTAGCAGAGAAATATTTTAGCAGCATCTGGGTCCTTTGAAGTACTTTTAGTGTATGTGCAGTAGAATTTACACTATAAGAGAAAGTAACTTGCCATAAGTGTTTGTTTTTATGTGTGTGCAAACTTGTGCAGATGATGATGAAATAAAGGTGTGTTTGCTCCAATCTGTGTTCCTTTGAGTCAGACTGTTTTTAGCGACATTAACCCTGAATTGCTAATGATTCTCACATACTTTCCTGATTTGTTAGTAAATGATTGGGCTAAAAATTTATTTTAAAAAAGCCGACAGAAAGGTAGCTAATAAAGTACTTGAGTTGGCCCAGCAGATCATGAAATTTGCCATATTGACTGGTTACTAGGTTCAGAGTAGGTTTTCTAGAGACTTATTGGGGAGGCAGGAATGGAGCATGAGACATACCTTTATTTATGCCTTTTATGTCACTAAGAAAATTGCTGGTTACTACAAAAGTGTCTGGATATTTTCATGTTTTTCTGCAAGTTTTATATTATACTTTCTCTACTCCCCATTTCCTAGAGAGGAAGGAAAGGATAGAACTGAGTGATAAGCTAGACAATGGGAGTGGTTTAGTGGACCATAGTGTCTTTGTTTTGTGTTTCCAGCATTTGCCTAACCCTAAGGAAATCACGGTATGTGGCATATAAGCAAGGCAAAGGATTCACTACTTAGCACTTAAATCAGCAAGTCACCTTAATTGGCATCCCTGTGGTAGCTGTAAGGAAACTCCAGAAGATTTTCTGTGAATGAGATGAGCTGGACACATTAGCTTGCTTCCAACTGAGAGACATTTTGTCTACTTTCTGAGGGCTATCCAGATGACTTTTAAGATGCTCCCAGGCCATCCCAGTTTCCATAATGTTGCTTGCTGTCTACAACTAGCTAAGCTTATTTCATTATGATTTGTCAAAAGTTAACTGCGAGAAGGAGTTGCCAAGAACTAAGAAAATAGGCATAAAATGAAAGAGGAAGAAAAAATTTGAATGGGTACAATTGGTGGCCTAACCAGGAATGAAAATGGGCTCCGGAGTGAAATGAAAGGAATAAAAATGGGAACACAATTGGGTAAACAGATCAAGGCAAATATGACTCTTGAGCTCATTATGTTTTTAAAATTGAGAGTGATAAACATATTGGATGTCCTTTATTCTAAGGACGTTTTCCCAAAGGACAGAATTCGGGTTCTCAAGGAGTGAGCTCTCTGTTTTTAAAGTCTGTCCCAGTCTTTTTCACAGTGTCAGAAGAAGGGTGCATCAAAAGTTGATAGTACTCTAATTCCCTACATGGCACTAGTAAATCTAGATCCTGCTGACTAGAGCAGTTCACTCCCAGAGGACTGTGATCTTCTCATAAAACAACGGGCATTGCCTGAAAGGGAGGTATTGTTGGTAGGTAAGCCAGCGTCCTAGGGGCTGGGACTTGGCCAGCATCTCATATAACAAACATGCTGCTGATCCACTTCTGTTTGTTTTCCCAGACAGAAAAGATTACAACACATTTTAGGGCCAATGCAAAAACTTTGCCTTTCTGCGTTGTATGTATTGTAATGTATTAGCTTGCTCTCAATGGTGAGATATTTTAAATTGCTAAACAAGACAACAATATCCAACTTAAAAAACAAACCCAAAAACAAAACCCAGTTAAAAGCTCAACTGGCCAAGAGGTTATTTAATTATTACTTTTGTAAAGTGATCATCAGTGTTGGTTTTTTGTTTTGTTTTGTTTTTGCAGGGGAAGAGGGGAGACTTGGGGTGTTGCCAAAGGAGAAAACATTCTATACTTCAGTAGATATTTTCTTCACTTCCTTTCACCAGGCAGTTCTGATGTAGTGGGACACATACTAGATTAAACTTCAAGACACTTGGATAGTAACTGTGCTACTTTGGGCAAATCATTTAATCTTCCTGAGCTCCAGTTCATTCATTTATAAAATGATGATAACAATACTTCCACTTAGGGCTTCCCTGGTAGCGCAGTGGTTGAGAGTCTGCCTGCCGATGCAGGGGACGCGGGTTCGTGCCCCGGTCCGGGAAGATCCCACATGCCGCAGAGCAGCTGGGCCCGTGAGCCATGGCTGCTGAGCCTGTGTGTCCGGAGCCTGTGCTCCGCAACGGGAGAGGCCATGACGGTGAGAGGCCCGCGTACCACAAAAAAAAAAAAAAAAAAAACTTCCACTGACTCCTGCACAGTGTGGTTAAAATGATTAAATGAGATATTATATGAAAGCATTTATCAGCTGCAAGGCGTGACACTGAAGTCTGGAGGGGTCATCTTTGTTTTCCTTGGAGCAGATGTTTGTCCTGGGGCACTGGGGAAGTAGGAGAGACCCCACACCAGTTCTGTCTCATCACCCCAGGTCTGAAAGGCTGGAAGGAGAATCAAGGGTGGATCTTTAGTTGACAACTCCCGTTTCTCCATTAATAGGCACAGAGAAATAATTTTCAGCCTTCTCCCTTCCATGAAGTAAGAGTCCTTTCCTCTAAATGTTAGAGAAGCTCATTAACTCCCTGGGCTTTTCTCCAATTCTGCTACTTGATCTAGACCCGTGTTCTCCCAGTACAGCAGCCACTAGTGACTTGAGGTTACTGAACTCTAGAGATCTGGCTGCTAAAAACTGTGTGGAGACGATAGTCCAAAAAAATGTAAAATACCTTAATATTTTTAACATTGATTACATGTTATAATGTTAATCTAGATATTTTGGGTTAAATAAAATATATTAAAATAAATTTTACTGTTTCTTTTGACTTTTTAAAATGTGGATACTATAAAATTTATAATGCCATATATGGGTCACTTTGTATTTCTATTGGCTAACACTGCTCCAGTCAGAGGGGAAGGAAAGACATGAGTCCTGATGGCCTTATTTACATGGCTCTTGTGTTTCTCAGTCTCTATCTGCCCTAGTGCGGGACTCTCTTTCCTTATGAGTCCAGTTCTTGGGCAGCCAGTTCATTCGAGAAGAACATGAAGAAATCAGAGGTCAATAGGAAGTCCATTCCATCACCCTGACAGCACATTGCACAAAGTAGGCACCTAGTATTCATTCATTCATTCATTCAATTTTGCATTAACTAAAAATAGACAAATTTGGTAAGCTCATATCTTTTTTTTTTTTTTTTTTGGCCAAGCCACTCGGCTTACAGGATTTCAGTTCCCTGACCAGGGACTGAACACAGGCCCACGGCAGTGAAAGTGTCAAATCCTAACCATTAGACCACCAGCGAACTCCCTGTAAGCTCATATCTTGAAAATTCACTCTTATGAATTCTGTAAAGGGAGCAATACTATAATTGGGTTTTGTACTGTCCTGTGTCCAAGTCACTTATTAAAATCTTATTTTATAGAAGGGTATTTACCTGCATTTCTTATCTCCCTTCTGAAGGTCTAGATGCCTTGAAGTCACGGAATGTGTTTTACATACCTTACTTGGTACCTAACAGGTGCAACAGCTGGTGTTGTTGAATATTATGGGTAAAATAAATAATATAATCAGTCAATTTATCTTTCTGACCAAAATGAAAATTTGAACCTAAAATGCTGTGTAATTAATTTGATGTTGATGATATATGCATTTTTAAAAATGTGGCTTAAGATACATTGAATTATCTTTTATCTGTCAGAAAAAAAATCTTATTTTTAAATCGCCTCTTGCGAGTGCATAAATTCTTCCCAGATTGAATCCTGGCAGATTAAGAAACACTTATTCCTAAAATACAATCTCCACTGACTTTTGTCATCTCAGCAACCAGTTAAAAATGGTCCCAGGAGTAAACTGACAAACCGTGTACGAAATAGGAAAACAATAAAAGAAGAACAGCCATCCCATTAACCTGGCAGATCGGGAATGAAAGCTCAGCAGGGGAATGGCACAGGTTGGGGGTATAGGGAACAGCTAAACAACACAGTGAACACGCAGCAGGCTCCTGGCCCAGCAAACCCCCAGAGTCTGAACAGCCTCCACCAGCATAGAGGGGAGGCTTGGGGGAAGGGCTGCGATCAAAGAGAAGCAGGGGAAACAGCCAGAGCAGTGTCTGCTCTTTGAGCAAAGATAATGGAATCCTCTCTGGGGTGAAGAGAATGAACACACAGAGAGATTTAAAAATACAACAAACCCGGAGCTGATCAGACTCCTTTATTCCATGCCTCAAACTCGTCAGGATTGTCCTCAATTCAAAATCTCTCTATATTGAATTACAGGGTTAGAAAAAAATAAAAGGGCGTCCTGTTGAGTGTTTTGCAAACTGTGGGTTGCACCTCCTTAGTGTGGGAAATCAACTCAGTGGGTGGAGATTTGCGTTTCAAAAATGAAATAAAATGGAATGGAAAGTAGAAGGACTTGTGAGTACTAGGGATAAATACTGCTTTATGAAATTTTTGTCGTGTGTGTTCACGTGTATTCATGTACCTGTGTATGTGTTTGGTATCAGTAAAATGTATTTCTTATTGTGGGTATCAAACTGCAAAACTCAGTGAAAACTGATCTAGTCTATCCCTCTGCCTTGTTGTTGAGGAATACTAAAATCAATTCTAGAAAACGAAGCCTTCAGGAATAGAGATTTCATAAATCTCCACGACTAATCCTCAGTTGAGGTATTCTTCTTGCATTCCACAAAGGTAGAAAATGTCAGACTCCATGCAGCCCCTCAACAAAAGCAGTCAAGTCTTTACGAAAGAGCTCCAGGATCAGGCATTTCATTCTGATGAGGTTAATGCTGTTTGTCAGAAACTGTGGGCAGCCTCCCTTTTAAGCCCCCAATTAAGGAGAAGCAATGAAAAAAAAAAAATGGTAATAGCATGCCTCAAACGTGAGGCTTCCTCTTGGCCACTACTCATTAGAGAGCCCACAAACCATGGATTCTATTTAGGGGAAGTCTGGGATGGTTTGGGGGAAGAATGAAACATTCCCCTTTCTCCTTACTCCCAACTTCGCCCTCAGCTTACTTATCTACCTTGATTTATTTCTTGAAATTTTAGTCAAATTTAGCCTGCAATTTGCTTTTTAAAAATTTTTATTTATTTTTTATCATTTACTTTTATTTATTTATGGCTGTGTTGGGTCCTTGTTGCTGCACACGGGCTTTTCTCTGGTTGCGGTGAGTGGTGGCTTCTCTTGTTGCGGAGCACGGGCTCTAGGCGCGCGGGCTTCAGTAGTTGTGGCTCGTGGGCTCTAGAGCGCAGGCTCAGTAGTTGTAGTGTGTGCTTAGTTGCTCCACGGCACGTGGGATCTTCCCAGACCAGGGCTCGAACCTGTGTCCCCTGCATTGGCAGGCGGATTCTTAACTACTGTGCCACCACGGAAGCCCCTGCAATTTGCTTTACGATTTAAAAGCTGACAAGAATGAATAGAGAAAAACCAGACAGAGAAGAGCAGAAACCGTCTAAAAGATTCTGGCAAAATGTGACGACATTCCCGGATTCACTCTAGAAAATCACCAGTGACAGAGTGACCTGATTGATTTCCATTTCTAAGTCTCAAGGAATTAAAAATAAAACCCAGCATCGACTGATGAAGCAAGGGCCAAGAACAACAGACTTCGTTATTTCCACAAAGCATCAAAGAATATGAAAGGGGAGAGAATTGTGAGGAAAACAATTCACTGAAAGAAGTCCTGAGTAAAGTTGTGTAACAATAAAAAGGCAAAAAAAAAAAAAAAAAAAAAGGCAGATCTCTTCCCACTCATACACAAAAGAACGTACTAAAGGTTTTACAATGCTGTGGCCACTAAACACATCCTTTAAAGATGAGCAAACTTCTTTATCGCCCCAAGAAATCAAAGTAAACCATCTGAAACCCAAGCTGTAGGAAATCCTGCCGCTCAGATGAAGTATCCGCTGTGACGCTGAAATAGTGCTATCACTTTCAGAAAGCAGGAGGCTGCCTGGCTTAACCTTCCTTGATTCAGTTCAGTGAAACAGACATTCCCTCAGCTGTATCAGAGACATGGATTGTAGCTGTAATTATGGTCTGCTAATCTGGTGTAGCCTTAGTCAAACGAACAGAATCAGCACATTATCATTAGGGTGGCAACACAGTCTCTCTCCCTTGCTTGGAGGGAATTGGTCTGGGAGAGAGAAGGCTATTGAAAAGTCGGCCAGGTCTTGCGAGCTTTGCCTCTATCTAATCTTTGAGGAGCTCAGTTTCTCCAGATGAAGAAATGTGTGCCTCCCTCTCATCTCACAGAGTTGCTGGAAAAAACCACAAAAACGGCAGTGTTTAAACATGTCATAACCGGGCACTGAATTGCCATGCATGAATTTGTAACCTTTCCATCCCCTCCCTCCCACCCATCCTGGGAAACTGGCGCGGAATGGGGCTCATTCTCTGTTTTTCTGTGCTTTGTTTCCCAGGCCTTCTCTCCTCTCAGTTAAGCAAGTCTGAAGCCTTGGGAACATGCTGTCATATTTTAGCTGCAGAGGAGTATTTAAGGTTAAGTTGTTGGTTACTTTCAGAGTCCCTAATTCTTAACCTGCAAAAATGAATCTCTAATAGTGGGAATTTCCAGTTAGCTGAAAGCCAGATATTGGAGAAAATTTTAAGGAAAGAGCTTGCCAATATTGCTTCAAATCATACCATGGCAGCAACACTTACCTCATTTATGAGCCTCTTACTGTGCACTTGTCTTCTTCCTTCTTCCCTCCCTACCATCACCCTTCCTCCCTCCCTCCCGCCATCCCTCCCTTCTTTCCTCCTTTCCTCCCTTCTTCCCTTCCTCCCTTTCTTCCTTCCTTTTTTTAAAAATAAATTTATTTATTTTATTTTATTATTTATTTTTGGTCACATTTGGTCTTCTTTGCTGTGCGTGGGCTTTCTCTGGTTCTGGCGAGCGGGGGCTACTCTTCATTGCAGTACGCAGGCTTCTCTCTCATTGTGGTGGCTTCTCTTGTAGCACAGGCTCTAGGCGCCTGGGCTTCAGTAGTTGTGGCACACAGGCTTGGTAGTTGTGGCTCACAGGCTCTAGAGCACAGGCTCAGTAGTTGTGGCACACGGACTTAGTTGCTCCGCGGCATGTGGGATCTTCCTGGACCAGGGCTCGAACCCGTGTCCCCTGCATTGGCAGGCGGATTCTTAACCACTGTGCCACCAGGGAAGCCCCCTTCCTTCCTTTTTTAAAAGACAATATTTTTTCAAGCAGTTTTAGGTTTAAAACAAAATCTAGTGGAAGGTACAGAGATTTCCCGTGTACTCTCTGCCCCCACACATGCATAGCCTCTCCTGTTATCAACATTAGTCAATAGAATGGTACTTTTTTTTTTTTTTAAACCAAGGATGCTCCTGTATTGACATAGCATGATCACCCAAAGTCCACAGTTTACCCTAGGATTCCCTCTTGGTATTGTATATCTATAGGTTTGGACAAATGTTTGATGACATAGTCATCATTATAATATCATACAGAGTATTTTCACTGCCTAAAAATCCTCTGTGCTCTGCCTATTCATCTTTCTCCTGTCCCTTCCTCTGGCAACTACCATTTTTGCTTTTTGAAGAACGTCGTATAGTTGGAATCATACAGGATGTAGCCTTTTTTTTTTTTTTTTTTTTTTTGCGGTACGCGGGCCTCTTACTCTTGTGGCCTCTCCCGTTGCGGAGCACAGGCTCCGGACGCACAGGCTCAGCGGCCATGGCTCACGGGCCCAGCCTCTCTGCGGCATGTGGGATCTTCCCGGACCGGAGCACGAACCCGTGTCCCCTCCATCGGCAGGCGGACTCTCAACCACTGCGCCACCAGGGAAGCCCAGGATGTAGCCTTTTGATTGACTGCTTTCACTTAGTAACATATATTAAAGTTTCCTCCATGTCTTTTCATGACTTGATAGCTCATTTCTTCTTTCTTTCTTTTTAAACTCTGAATAATATGACATTGCCCGGATGTACCACAGTTTATTTATTCATTCACCTACTGAAGGACGTCTTGGTTGATTCTAAGTTTTGGCAATTATGCCTAAAGCTGATATAAACATTTGTGTGCAGGTTTTTGCATGGATATGTTTCCAGCTTTTTTGGATAGATACCAAAGAGTGTGTTTGCAGGATCATATGATAAGAGTATGTTTAGGTTTATGAGAGACGGCCAAACTGTCCTCCCAAAGTGGCTGTACCGTTTTGCATTCCCACCAGCAGTGAATGAGAGTTCCTGTTGCTCCACATCCTTGCCAGCATTTGGTGTTGTTAGTGCTCTGGGTCTGGGCCATTGTAATAGGTGTGTGGTGCTATCTCATTTTTGTTTTAATTTGCATTTTCGTGAAGACATGATGTGGAGCAACTTTTCACATGCTTATTTGCCATCTATATATTTTCTTTGGTGAAGTATTTGTTAAGGTCTTTGATCTGTTTTTGAATTGGGTTGTTGTTTTCTTATTGTTGAATTTCAAGAATTCTTTGTATATTTTGGATAACAGTCATTTATCAAATACGTCTGTTGCAAATGTTTTCTCCCAGTCTGTGATTTGTCTTCTAATTCTTTTGATACTGTTTTCTTGCTGAACAGCAGAAGTTTTTAATTTTAATGCAGTTAATAATAATCAATTATTTATTTCATGGATTGTGTCTTTGGTGTTATATCTAAAAAATCATTATCCTACTCAAGGTCATTTAGGTTTTCTCCTATGTTATAGTCCAGGAGTTTTATAGTTTCATGTTTTAAATTTAGGTCTGTTATCCATTTTGTGTTAATTTTTGTAAAGAGTGTAATGTCTGTGTCTAGATTCAGTTTTTCATATGCTGATGTCCAGTTGTTCTAGCACCATTTGTTTTTCTTTTTTTCCAAAATTTAAAGTTTTTATAATTTTAACGATACCAAAATAAACATTAACATGTGGATAACTAGGAGAAATGTTTGGAAAAGCTATAACATAGTATTAGAATGCAGAATACATAAGGTCAAAAATAAATCAATAATAAAGGTAACAAACAATCATGTTGGATAATGAGAAAAAGTTTAAAGTTGGTCATTCAAAGAAGAGAACAATAGGGACTTCCTGGTGGTGCAGTGGTTAAGAATCTACCTGTTAATGCAGGGGACATGGGTTCGAACCCTGGTCTGGGAAGATCCCACATGCCGTGGAGCAACTAAGCCCATGCGCCACAGCTACTGAGCCTCTGCTCTAGAGCCCGTGAGCCACAACTACTGAGCCCGTGTGTCACAACTACTGAAGCCCATGTGCCGAGAGCCTGTGTTCCACAACAAGAGAAGCCACTGCAATGAGAAACCAGCACACTGCATTGAAGAGTAGCCCCCGCTTGCCTTAACTAGAGAAAGCCCTCCTAACAAAGATCCAATGCAACCAAAAATAAATAAATAAAATCAATAAATTTATTTTTAAAAAACCCACAAAAAACAAAGAAGAGAACAATAGATATCTATTAAATGCAAATATTATTGGTCTATTGAGGGAATAAACATTTAAATCATACCATGAGTTGAAATATCTACACAGATACTCTTCTGGACCCAGAATGTTCCTACTCTTCTCAGTGTGCTCCAGCTACCTGGTCTAGCAACATTTGTTGAAGAGACTATTTTTGCTTCATTGTATTTCCTTTGCTCATTTGTCAAAAATCAGTTGGCTATATTTACGGGGGTCTATTTCTTGGCTCTCTATTCTGTTCCACTGATTTATTTGGGTATCCTTTCGCCAATACACACTATTTGTTTACTGTAGCATTATAGTAAGTCTGAAGTTGAGTAGTGTCAGTCCCCCAACTCTGTTCTCCTTCAATATTGTGTTGCATATTCTGGGTCTTTTGTCTCTCTATGTAAACTTTAGATTCAGTTTGTTGATATCCATGAAATAATTTGCTGGGATTTTGATTGGAATTGCATTGAATCCATAGATCAAGTTAGGAAGAACTGACATCTTAATGATATTGTATCTTCCTATTCATGAACATAGAATATCTCTTCATTTATTTAGTTCTTTGATTTTGTTTATCAGAGTTTTGTAGTTTTCCTCAAATAGTCTTGTACATATTTTGTTAGATTTGTGCTTAAGTATTTCATTTTGGGGGTGCTAATTTAAATGATACTATGTTTTTAATTTCAACTTCCACTTGTTCATTCTTGGTTTGTAGGAAATTGATTGATTTTTGTATGTTAACCTTGTATCCCACACCTTCCTTCATTTTCTATCAAATATTTATGAATGTCTACCATGTGCTAATCCCTCTAGCACAGTCCCTCCTCCTGAAGCTCAGAGTTTAGTGAGCAAGGTAGAAAAATAAATATAAAAATTAAAAACATATGTTATTAGTCTAGTATCATTTAAGGGGTTTTACAATTAGCTACTCACTTTTGGTCTTCTGGGAAGGAGACTCAACAGAAGATGAAATATGTGTTTCTTGTGTTGTATCTTCCTGTATGTGCTCTTCAAGGATTGTTGATCTTCCCACACCTTCGAAATATTCTGTGTATATAAGTTTTTGAAATTACATACTTGAATTCATTTATTTTATTTTTTATTATTATTTTAAATAATCTTTTTTCTCACCCTGAAGGTCTTTTTCAAAAATAATTAATTATATTTTATTTTTGGCTGCTTTGGGTCTTTGTTGCTGTGCATGGGCTTTCTCTAGTTGTGGCGAGTGGGGGCTACTCTTCGTTGTGGTGCATGGGCTATAGGCATGCGGGCTTCAGTAGTTGTAGCACGCAGACTCAGTAGTTGTGGCTCGCGGCTTCTAGAGCGCAGGCTCAGTAGTTGTGGCCCACGGGCTTAGTTGCTCCACGGCATGTGGGTTCTTCCCGGACCAGGGCTTGAACCTGTGTCCCCTGCATTGACAGGTGGATTCTCAACCATTGCGCCACCAGGGAAGCCCTATCCTAAGTTTTTAAAAGAACTTTCAAAACCAAACAAACTGAAAGAACTTCATGATGAGCTATTAATTTAAAGCTTTTTAATTAAAATAGAAAAGATATTTTAGAAGAGACTCATGAACACTTTTTCTGAAAACTAAACTTTTGTCACATTCTTTCCTTAAAAATAAATTTACCTGTTGAAGATAAACAAAAAACAACCCCCCCACCCCCCCAAAAACATATGTTTTTATAAGGGACATATGAAAGAGGTCCTTTTAACTGGGCCTTGGTGGTCCAGGGTAGACTTTTTAGAGAGGTATGAAGTGAGTCTTAAGGGATGAACCTTACATGAAGTGAAAAAGCAAGAATATTGTAGATGAAGATGACAGAAGGGAGATAGATGAGAAGCAGGATGGGTTTTCAGGGATCTACATGTGACTGAGTAGCAACAGATAGGGCTGAAGAGATTAAGTGGGGTCATGCTACTGTGTCTCTTGTCAAGGACCTTGCTTTTTATTCTACAGAGATAATTTGTTTCAAGTAATTTTAGCAGCAGAAATTTTTTCCAAATGAAATCTGTGTGGCATGCCAATATAAAATTAGATTAAAAGGAAATTTAATTAGTATGCATTATTTTATAAATTAAAACAATGAAAATACTGACATTTGTTTGAATAAGAATTTGATATAGAGATTATGGATGACAGTTATGTCTTATGTTAGCCTCGGCATTGCAATTCTTTTATGTCTGAGTTTTGTTTGTTGTACAGTGGCAAGATAATTTTGATTCACAGAGATTAGTAGTTGCAAATTGTGACAGTTTAAAAATGTTATCTCAGAATCTCAGGATACTATTTTATAAAAACGATGGAAGAGAAGGTTTTGTTCTTAGATCTACGCAAAAATGAAATTTGTGTTCGAGTGACTATGAGGATGATGGCACCAACACCCAAAACTGAATATATACCACAGGGTAATTTCCAGGAAAAATTCAGTTTTTGACATTTTGTGTTTAAGCTATGTTATTTCAGAAGATAGGAAGCTTCTAATAACCATGGACATAACTGGTTCCTTAGAAATCAAACACGAAATATATGCGTTTTAAAGTTGTGAAAACTCATTTTCCTCTGACATCTTGCAGCCTGCTTTTGATAAAATTTTAATGGTTCATTTAAGAAACTCTTCACTTCTGGAAATTCAGGCAGCTGCTCAGCCGGTGGTTCAGAATTCTGCTGCTTCATCATTTCAGATTTCTTGACTTGCCTACAGATGCATCTAGACCAATGTCATTTTATATTTAGTGAAGTTAGAATAGTTCACAGAGACTCTTGTGTCCTTTCTGAATGCTGCAAATATCTAAGCTGGGTCATGCCACTACTCTTCTCCCTCAGTCAAGTCAATTAAAATGTATGTATTTAATGAATGGCTTGTTACAGAGAAAAATGTCTTGATGTTTCTTGGCAGTATGGCAACATCACCATTCACTTATTAATTTACTTAGTTTAATCCAATAGAAATAGATGCTAGGTTCTTCCTTGATTTGGAAGGTAAGTGATTGTATTAATTTACTATGACTGCCATAACAAAGTACCACAGACTAAGTGGCTTAAATAGCAGACATTTATTTCTCATAGTTCTGGAGGTTGGAAGTCCAAGATCAAGGTGTCTTGGATCAAGGTGACTGTTTGCTTTCCTCTCAGGCCTCTCCTTGGCTTGCAGATGGCTGCCCTTTTGCTGCCTCTAATTATGGTCTTATTTCTGTGTGAACCTCTTTGGTGTCTGTGTGTGTCCAAATTTCCTCTTCTCATAAAGACATTAGTCAGATTGGATTAGGGCCCTCCTTAATGCCCTCATTTTAACTTAATCATTCCTTTAAATACCGTATTTCCAAATATAGTCACATTCTGAGACACTGGGGGTTAGGACTTCAATATACAAATTTTGGGGGGCACAGTTCAGCCCATGTTATGATTAAATATTTTTCCTTGGGTATTATAAAAAAGACAATAGATTTAAGTTTTCTCCATAGCTTCACAGCTTCTTCATTTGTGTTTGTATTTTTTTTTTCATTTAAGATAGGAAATACTTTATTCAAACCCATCAGAGAAATGGATAGCTTGAGTCTGTAACAAAGTGTCCAT
Source organism: Pseudorca crassidens (assembly GCF_039906515.1). Classification (NCBI taxonomy): domain Eukaryota; kingdom Metazoa; phylum Chordata; class Mammalia; order Artiodactyla; family Delphinidae; genus Pseudorca; species Pseudorca crassidens. The sequence continues at coordinate 123,268,276 of NC_090300.1, read as the reverse complement.
TTTTAAAGCATTGGTCAGTAATTGTATATGACTACATACACATTAATTGATCAGACCACAACTTTTCAATGATTAAAACAGAATAAACTTCCCTGTAAAAGCAGTGCCTTTGTGACATTTTCACTTTAGTATTTTTCTCCTTCTTCTTCTCCCTCTCCTTCAACAGAATCCACATCAACCTCCACATAATCCTTCTCAAGGGCAGCCATGTCCTCACAGGCCTCAGAAAACTTTCCTTCCTCTATGCCCTCATCCATATACCAGGGAAAGGCACACTTGGTATACGTCAGGTCAAACTTGTGGTCCAGGTGAGCCCAGGCCTCAACGATGGCTGTGGTGTTGCTCAGCATGCACACAGCCCACTGTACTTTGGCCAGGTCTCCACCAGGTATCACAGTAGGAGGCTGGTAATTAATGTCAACTTTGAAGCCAGTGGGGTACCAGTCCACAAACTGGATGGCGCGCTTGGTCTTGATGGTGGCAGTGGTAGCACTGACATCTTTGGGAACCATGTTGCCATGGTACAACAGGCAGCAAGCCATGTATTTACCATGGTGAAGGTTGCATTTCACAGCCTGGTTGGCTGGCTCAAAGCAAGCGTTAGAGATCTCTGCTACCAGCAGAGGTGATAGGGGCATATGTAGCCAGAGGGAAGTGGATGTGGGGGTAGGGCACCAGATTGGTCTGAAATTCTGTCAGATCAACATTCAGGGCTCCATCAAACCTCAGGGAAGCAGTGATGGAAGACACAACTTGATCTATCAACCTATTCAGGTTAGTATGTTGGGTGCTCAATATCAAGGTTTCTAAGACAGATGTCATAGATGTCCTCATTGTCTACCATGAAGGCACAATTAGAGTACGCCAGGGAGGTGTGGGCAGTGAGGTTGGAGTTGTAGGGCTGAAGTACAGCTATGGAAACCTGGGGGGCTGGGTAAATGAAAAACTCCAGCTTGGACTTCTTGCCATAATCAACAGAGGGACCTTCCATCAGCAGGGAGGTGAACCTAGAACCAGTTCCCCCACCAAAGCTGTGGAAAACCAAGAAGCCCTGAAGACCTGTGCATTGGTCATCCAGTTTCCAAATTCGGTCCAAGTCGAGGTCAGTGACCTCCTTGCCAATGGTGTAGTGATGTCGGGCATAGTAATTGGCAGCATCTTTCTTGTCTCTGATGAGCTGCTCAGGGTGGAGGAGCTGGGGGTAGGTGCCAGTGAGAACTTCATCAATGGCTGTGGGTTCCAGGTCTACAAACATGGCCCTGAGCACATGCTTGCCAGCAGTTTTCTCACTGAAGAAGGTGTTGAAGGAGTCATCTCCTCCCCCAATGGTCTTGTCACTTGGCATCAGGCCATTGGGCTGGATGCCATGTTCCAGGCAGTAGAGCTCCCAGCCGGCATTGCCGATCTGGACACCACCCTGGCCAGCATCAATGGAAATGCACTGGCATATAGTTGCTGTTTTGTGGCTGCTGAGCGGATGGCAGAGAGGAGGAGGCAAGGTTGTCGCTTCTTCCAGAGCAACTCTTAGGTGGTCGTTGTAAGAGAACCTGCCTTATTTGTATTCTTGATGGGACTCAGAACCACTCCTCCCCTTTTGCATGGGAAAAAGGGAGGTAAATCTTCTCTTCTGGAAAGTGTCATAGGTAATGCAATATTTCTCAGTCTTTTTACTGTCCCATCACATAGACACATAGGAGGGATGTCACATAGCCACAACAAATGAGTGGCTTACTAAGAGCTTGAGTTGTAGAATCCCTATTTAAAAGCTGTGTGACTTTGTCCAAAGTCTTAAACTTCATAAGGATACTGTCTAAGCTACTTTAACAGAGATCTCTATAATACCTGACTTAAGAAGAGAGAAGTTTATTTTTCTCTCCTGTATCAGATCACAGTGAAGTATCACAGAGTGGGATGGGCAGATCAGTCTATCCTTAAAAGACAGCTTCTATCTCTGGGTCCATAATGGCTGTTCTACCTCTTGCCATCGTATCTGCATCTCAGCCATCAGAAACAGGGAAAGGAGAAAGAAAAACACATCTGTATTTCTTTTAGTGTCAAGGCTTGGCATATAAGTTCTCTTATAGCCCATTGCCAACAAGTCATATAGACGTATTTAGTTGCAAAGATGGTGGAGAAACGTAACCTATAACTAAGTGGCCATGGGTGCAGCTAGAACATGGGGTTTTATTAATAAAGGAATAGAAGAATAATGAATATTGTTTTGTGTCTTGGGTTCCTGCAAAAGCAGAGCCTAAGCAAGGACTTGGATGTAGCTAGTTCAAGTGCATTTATCTAAGACGATGATATTGATCCCAGGAAACAGAGTGAGGGAGTGGGCAGAGTAGGACAAGGAAAAAAGCCAATAAAGGGTATGCTACCCAGATGGAAATCACTGTGGGAAACTGAGGCCCATTTACTCTGGGGATCATCTGTAGAACCACACAGAATGTGCCTCAGAATTGTTTCAGTGAAGGTTGAGGAGGCTGGGGCATTTATCCACTGACTTCCAACCCTCATCATTTATTAACTCCCCTGCACTTCAGTCTATAGCCCTGCTCAGACTGTGTAAGTTTCCATGGTGTTGAAGGATACACCAAAGAACTCCACAGCACCCACTGGAGCTGGAGCATTGCAATATTCATGCAGCTGTTCACACTACTGGCACTAATGTCAAATGGGCCAAAGCAATTTGGCCCAGGGCGTCTTAGGTGTCTGCTCCTGGGTAGAACTAAACCTCTTGGCCTTTGTCCTAAATATGTCAGTGACAGGTGGCTGTAAAAGGGGAGAGAAACAAGGCTCTCTCAGGTTACTCAACGAGGAAAAAACCTGGTTTGGTCTCTTAGAGGTAAGGAAATGACAGCAAAAAGACCTAGATGGCTGGGGAGGAGATTTTGTGCTGGGAAATTGTGGGAGCTAAGGTGCTGGTATGAGTCATTTGGTGCCAGTCCTGGAGGACCTTGAGTACCATTCTGGGAAGTTTAAACTAGATATAGTAAAGAAGTGTATAGTTCTGGATTTCTAAAAATAAATACTTCTGTACGTATAGGGTGGTTGGGAGAGCCTAGAGGTAGAAGACCAGTTTTGAGATGATTATAGTGATCTAAGCATGAGATGATGAAAGCTGAGACTAAGGTGAGGCTAGTATGGAGAACCAGGAAGAAAGGTGTCAAAAAGGTAGAGAAGGATATGAAGGGAAAGGAAAGCAGGGGTCAAAGAAGGTAAAAGTAAGAAAGTGGAATGACAAAGGAGAAAAAAGGAATGGAGATGTGTGAGGGACAGTGACTACATTGTTTCCATGAAGCTTGCTTTAAAATGTGAAGAATTAAAATGTAAAAAATTCAAGTAATATGAAATTTTCTAACAGAAAATATCCCTGGATAATCATAGGAAAAAGGAAGAGTATGGTAGCAATCGAGATCATCATGAAGTTGATGACAGATGTCAGGAAGGTACCAAAGTCAAATTTTGACATTTTGTACCAGATAGGCTTTAGAGTTGGGTATTAACCCTTCAATTTGTTCTCAAGTCTCCTTACTTGGTCCAAATCATTCTAGTTCAGAATAAGTATAGGACTTAAATATGGAAGATTATAAGTTAGCATTTTGATCTAAATTATCCAAATCTAATTCCTTCCTGAAAATACACTCTACACAATATATTTATGCTAGTATTTGGTTTTAAAAGCACCCAAAGGGGGAAAGGTTATCATTATTAAATGACAAAAAACCTCTTGTTTCTTACTAAGGAAAATAAAAGTCATTACATTTTGAAATACTGAAACAACACATTTTAGGCTAAACTACATATGACCAATTGCTCCTTTTAACCATTTTAAGAAAAAACCTTTAAAAAAATACTTTCAAAGTTACAGATGACTTGCAAGAAAATTACAAAAAATTCTTAAATATCTTTTATCCAGATTCACAGATTAGCTGTTTGCCACATTTACTTATCACTGCCTCTATTTATAATATATATTATTATTAATTTTCCCCTGAACCATGTAAGAGTTAGTTACAGATATCATGTCCTTTTATTTCTAAATACTTCAGTGTGTATTTCTTAATAAGGACATTCCTTCACGTAACCACAGTCCAACAATCATATTCAGGAAGTTTAGTGCTATGACTTAATATACTTTCAATATTCAGATTCTGCCAGTTGTTCAATAATGTTCTTTAGAGCATCCTCCCTTGCCTCCAATATCCAATTTAGGGTCACCCATTGCATTTAGTTGTCATATTTCTTTTAGTCTCTGTGTTACTTATCTATTGCTGCATAAGAATTCCTCCAAAATTTAAGCTAAAAATAATAAATATTAATTGTATATTAATCTTATATCCTGCAACTTTACTGAATTCACTTACTCTAATAGTTTTTTGGTGGAGAGTTTAGGATTTTCTATATATAGTATCATGTCATCTGCAAATAGGGACAGTTTTACTTCTTCCCTTCCTATTTGGATGCTTTTATTTCTTTTTCTTGTCTGATTGCTGTGGCTAGGACTTTCAATACTATGTTAAATGGAAGTGTCAAGTGTGGGTATCCTTGTCTTGCTCTTGGTTTTAGAGGAAAAGCTTTCAGCTTTTCACCATTGAGTATGATGTTAGCTGTAGGTTTGTCATATATGACCTTTATTATGTTGAGGTACGTTCCCTCTATACCAACTCTGATGAGAGTTTATGTCATAAATGGATGTTGAATTTTGTCAAATGCCTTTTCTGCATCTAATGAGATGATCATGTGATTTTTATCTATCCTTTTGTTAATATGGTGTATCCCATTGATTGATTTGCAGATATTGCATCCCTAGAATAAATCCCACTTGATCAAGGAGTATGATTCTTTTTATATATTGTTGAATTCAGTCTGCTAATATTTTGTTGATTATTTTTGCATCTATATTCATCAGAGATATTGGCCTGTGATTTTCTTTTTAATAGTGGCTTTGTATGGTTTTTGTATCAGGGTAATATGACCTCGAAGAATGAATTTGGGAGTGTTACCTCCTCTTCAATTTTTGGAATAGTTTGAGAAGGATAGGCATTAGCTCTTCTTTATATGTTTGGTAGAATGCCCCTGTGGAACTGTCCAGTCCTGGACTTTGGTTTGCTGGGATTTTTTTGATTACTAATTCAGTTTTATTTTTGGCCATGCTTCACGGCATGTGGGATCTTAGTTCCCTAACCAGAGATCGAACGCACGTCCCCTGCATTGGAAATGTGGAGTCTTAACCATTGGACTGCCAGGGAAGCCCCTACTAATTCAGTTTTATTACTTGGAATCAGTCTGTTCAGATTATCTATTTCTTCATGATTCAGTCTTGAAAGATTGTGTGTTTCTAGAAATGTATCCATTTCTTCTAGGTTGTCCTATTTGTTGGCATATAACTATTCATTGTATTCTCTTATGATTTTTTTTATAGCTCTGTAATATCAGATGTAATTTCTCCTCTTTCATTACTTATTTTGTTTATTTGGGTCTTCACCATTTGTCTTTTGGTGAGCCTGGCTAAAGACTTATCAATTTTGTTTATCTGTTCAAAAAAACCCAGATCTTGGTTTCATTGATCTTTTCTATTATTATTTTTTGGTCATTATTTTATTTCCTCTCTGATCTTTATTATTTTTCCTTCCCTCTGCTGACTTTGGGAGTTGTTAGTTCTTCTTTTCTAATTCCTTTAGATGGTAGGTTAGGTTGTTTATTTGAGACTTTTTTTTTATTTCTTGTTGTGGGCCTGTATCCATATCAGCTTCTCTCTTAGAACTGCTTTGGCTGAATCCCATAGATTTTTTTTTAAAGATTTTTTTTTTTTTTTGATGTGAACCATTTTTTTTTTTTTAAGTCTTCATTGAATTTGTTACAATATTGCTTCTGTTTTATGTTTTGGTTTTTTTGGCTGCAAGACATGTGGGATCTTAGCTCCCCAGCCAGGCATCAAACCCACACCCCCTGCATTGGAAGGCGAAGTCTTAACCACTGGACCACCAGGGAAGTCCCAAGAATCCCGTAGATTTTAGACAGTTGTGTTTTTATTTTCATTTGCCTTGAGGTATTTTCTGATTTCCTCTTTGATTTCTTCATTAACACATTGGTCTTTAAGTAGCATGTTGTTTAGTCTCCATGTCTCCCCATTTTTCATCCTATAATTGATTTTTTTTTATTTTTTAATTTTTATTTATTTATTTATTTTTTTCCATATCTCTTCCCGCTTGCGTCTCCCTCCCTCCCACCCTCCCTATCCCACCCCTCCAGGTGGTCACAAAGCACCGAGCTGATCTCCCTGTGCTATGTGGCTGCTTCCCACTAGCTATCTGCCTTACGTTTGGTAGTGTATATATGTCCATGCCTCTCTCTCGCTTTGTCACCGTTTACCCTTCCCCCTCCCCATAGCCTCAAGTCCATTCTCTAGTAAGTCTGTGTCTTTATTCCTGTTTCACCCCTAGGTTTTTCATGACATTTTTTTTTCTTAAATTCCATATATATGTGTTAGCATACGGTATTTGTCTCTCTCTTTCTGACTTACTTCACTCTGTATGACAGACTCTAGGTCTATCCACCTCATTACAAATAGCTCAATTTCGTTTCTTTTTATGGCTGAGTAATATTCCATTGTATATATGTGCCACATCTTTTTTATCCATTCATCCGATGATGGACACTTAGGTTGTTTCCATCTCTGGGCTATTGTAAACAGAGCTGCAATGAACGTTTTGGTACATGACTCTTTTTCAATTATGGTTTTCTCAGGGTATATGCCCAGTAGTGGGATTGCTGGGTCATATGGTAGTTCTATTTGTAGTTTTTTAAGGAACCTCCATACTGTTGTCCACAGTGGCTGTATCAATTTACATTCCCACCAACAGTGTAAGAGGGTTCCCTTTTCTCCACACCCTCTCCAGCATTTATTGTTTCTAGATTTTTTGATGATGGCCATTCTGACTGGTGTGAGATGATATCTCATTGTAGTTTTGCTTTGCATTTCTCTAATGATTAGTGATGTTGAGCATTCTTTCATGTGTTTGTTGGCACTCTGTATATCTTCTTTGGAGAAATGTCTATTTAGGTCTTCTGCCCATTTTTGGATTGGGTTGTTTGTTTTTTTGTTATTAAGCTGCATGAGCTGCTTATAAATTTTGGAGATTAATCCTTTGTCAGTTGCTTCATTTGCAAATATTTTCTCCCATTCTGAGGGTTGTCTTTTGGTCTTCTTTATGGTTTCCTTTGCTGCGCAAAAGCTTTTAAGTTTCATTAGGTCCCATTTGTTTACTTTTGTTTTTATTTCCATTTCTCTAGGAGGTGGGTCAAAAAGGACCTTGCTGTGATTTATGTCATAGAGTGTCCTGCCTATGTTTTCCTCTAAGAGTTTGATAGTTTCTGGCCTTACATTTAGGTCTTTAATCCATTTGGAGCTTATTTTTGTGTATGGTGTTAGGGAGTGATCTAATCTCATACTTTTACATGTAGCTGTCCAGTTTTCCCAGCACCACTTATGGAATAGGCTGTCCTTTCTCCACTGTACATTCCTGCCTCCTTTGTCAAAGATAAGGTGACCATATGTGCGTGGGTTTATCTCTGGGCTTTCTATCCTGTTCCATTGATCTATCTTTCTGTTTTTGTGCCAGTACCATACTGTCTTGATTACTGTAGCTTTGTAGTATAGTCTGAAGTCAGGAAGCCTGATTCCTCCAGCTCCGTTTTTCATCCTCAAGATTACTTTGGCTATTCGGGGTCTTTTGTGTTTCCGTACAAATTGTGAAATTTTTTGTTCTAGTTCTGTGAAAAATGCCAGTGGTAGTTTGATAGGGATTGCATTGAATCTGTAGATTGCTTTGGGTAGTAGAGTCATTTTCACAATGTTGATTCTTCCAATCCAAGAACATGGTATATCTCTCCAACTATTTGTATCATCTTTAATTTCTTTCATCAGTGTCTTATAATTTTCTGCATACAGGTCTTTTGTCTCTTTAGGTAGGTTTATTCCTAGATATTTTATTCTTTTTGTTGCAATGGTAAATGGGAGTGTTTTCTTGATTTCACTTTCAGATTTTTCATCCTTAGTGTATAGGGATGCCAGAGATTTCTGTGCATTAATTTTGTATCCTGTTACTTTACCAAATTCATTGATTAGTTCTAGTAGTTTTCTGGTAGCATCTTTAGGATTCTCTATGTATAGTATCATGTCATCTGCAAACAATGACAGCTTTACTTCTTCTTTTCCGATTTGAATTCCTTTTATTTCCTTTTCTTCTCTGATTGCTGTGGCTAAAACTTCCAAAACTATGTTGAATAAGAGTGGTGAGAGTGGGCAACCTTGTCTTCTTCCTGATCTTAGTGGAAATGCTTTCAGTTTTTCACCATTGAGGATGATGTTGGCTGTGGGTTTGTCATATATGGCCTTTATTATGTTGAGGAAAGTTCCCTCTATGCCTACTTTCTGCAGTGTTTTTTTTTATCATAAATGGGTGTTGAATTTTGTCAAAAGCTTTCTTTGAATTTATTGAGATGATCATATGGTTTTTCTCCTTCAATTTGTTAATATGGTGTATCACGTTGATTGATTTGCGTATATTGAAGAACCCAGCATTCCTGGAATAAAACCCACTTGATCATGGTGTATGATCCGTTTAATGTGCTGTTGGATTCTGTTTGCTAGTATTTTGTTGAGGATTTTTGCATCTATGTTCATCAGTGATATTGGCCTGTAGTTTTCTTTCTTTGTGACATCCTTGTCTGGTTTGGGTATCAGGGTGATGGTGGCCTCATAGAATGAGTTGGGGAGTGTTCCTCCCTGTGCTATATTTTGGAAGAGTTTGAGAAGGATAGGTGATAGCTCTTCTCTAAATGTTTGATAGAATTCGCCTGTGAAGCCATCTGGTCCTGGGCTTTTGCTTGTTGGAAGATTTTTAATCACAGTTTCAATTTCAGTGCTTGTGATTGGTCTGTTCATATTTTCTATTTCTTCCTGATTCAGTCTTGGCAGGTTGTGCCTTTCTAAGAATTTGTCCATTTCTTCCAGGTTGTCCATTTTATTAGCATAGAGTTGCTTGTAGTAATCTCTCATGATCTTTTGTATTTCTGCAGTGTCAGTTGTTACTTCTCCTTTTTCATTTCTAATTCTATTGATTTGAGTCTTCTCCCTTTTTTTCTTGATGAGTCTGGCTAGTGGTTTATCAATTTTGTTTATTCTTTCAAAGAATCAGCTTTTAGTTTTATTGATCTTTGCTATCGTTTCCTTCATTTCCTTTTCAATTATTTCTGATCTGATTTTTATGATTTCTTTCCTTCTGCTAACTTTGGGGTTTTTTTGTTCTTCTTTCTCTAATTGCTTTAGGTGCAAGGTTAGGTTGTTTATTCGAGATGTTTCCTGTTTCTTAAGGTAAGATTGTATTGCTATAAACTTCCCCCTTAGAACTGCTTTTGCTGCATCCCATAGGTTTTGGGTCGTTGTGTCTCCATTGTCATTTGTTTCTAGGTATTTTTTGATTTCCTCTTTGATTTCTTCAGTGATCACTTCGTTATTAAGTAGTGTATTGTTTAGCCTCCATGTGTTTGTATTTTTTACAGATCTTTTCCTGTAATTGATATCTAGTCTCATAGCGTTGTGGTCGGAAAAGATACTTGATACAATTTCAATTTTCTTAAATTTACCAAGGCTTGATTTGTGACCCAAGATATGATCTATCCTGGAGAATGTTCCATGAGCACTTGAGAAAAATGTGTATTCTGTTGTTTTTGGATGGAATGTCCTATAAATATCAATGAAGTCCATCTTGTTTAATGTATCATTTAAAGCTTGTGTTTCCTTATTTATTTTCATTTTGGATGATTTGTCCATTGGTGAAAGTGGGGTGTTAAAGTCCCCTACTATGAATGTGTTACTGTCGATTTCCCCTTTTATGGCTGTCAGTATTTACCTTATGTATTGAGGTGCTCCTATGTTGGGTGCATAAATATTTACAATTGTTAAATCTTCTTCTTGGATTGATCCCTTGATCATTATGTAGTGTCCTTCTTTGTCTCTTCTAATAGTCTTTGTTTTAAAGTCTATTTTGTCTGATATGAGAATTGCTACTCCAGCTTTCTTTTGGTTTCCATTTGCATGAAATATCTTTTTCCATCCCCTTACTTTCAGTCTGTATGTGTCTCTAGCTCTGAAGTGGGTCTCTTGTAGATAGCAATTATATGCGTCTTGTTTTTGTATCCATTCAGCCAATCTGTGTCTTTTGGTGGGAGCATTTAGTCCATTTACATTTAAGGTAATTATCGATATGTGTGTTCCCATTCCCATTTTCTTAATTGTTTTGGGTTCGTTATTGTAGGTCTTTTCCTTCTCTTGTGTTTCTTGCCTAGAGAAGTTACTTTAGCAGTTGTAGAGCTGGTTTGGTGGTGCTGAACTCTCTCAGCTTTTGCTTGTCTGTAAAGGTTTTAATTTCTCCATCAAATCTGAATGAGATCCTTGCTGGGTAGAGTAATCTTGGTTGCAGGTTTTTCTCCTTCAACACTTTCAATATGTCCTGCCACTCCCTTCTGGCTTGCAGAGTTTCTGCTGAAAGATCAGCTGTTAACCTTATGGGGATTCCCTTGTGTGTTATTTGTTGTTTTTCCCTTGCTGCTTTTAATATGTTTTCTTTGTATTTAATTTTTGACAGTTTGCTTAATATGTGTCTTGGCGTATTTCTCCTTGGATTTATCCTGTATGGGACTCTCTGTGCTTCCTGGACTTGATTAACTATTTCCTTTCCCATATTAGGGAAGTTTTCAACTATAATCTCTTCAAATATTTTCTCAGTCCCTTTCTTTTTCTCTTCTTCTTCTGGAACCCCTATAATTCGAATGTTGGTGCGTTTAATGTTGTCCTAGAGGTCTCTGAGACTGTCCTCAGTTCTTTTCATTCTTTTTTCTTTATTCTGCTCTGCAGTAGTTATTTCCACTATTTTATCTTCCAGGTCACTTATCCGTTCTTCTGCCTCAGTTATTCTGCTATTGATCCCATCTAGAGTATTTTTCATTTCATTTATTGTGTTGTTCATCATTGTTTGTTTCATCTTTAGTTCTTCTAGATCCTTGTTAACTGATTCTTGCATTTTGTCTATTCTATTTCCAAGATTTTGGATCATCTTTACTATCATTATTCTGAATTCTTTTTCAGGTAGACTGCGTATTTCCTCTTCATTTGTTAGGTCTGGTGGGTTTTTATCTTGCTCCTTCATCTGCTGTGTGTTTTTCTGTCTTTTCATTTTGCTTATCTTACTGTGTTTGGGGTCTCCTTTTTGCAGGCTGAAGGTTCGTAGCTCCTGTTGTTTTTTGTGTCTGTCCCCAGTGGCTAAGGTTGGTTCAGTGGGTTGTGTAGGCTTCCTGGTGGAGGGTACTAGTGCCTGTGTTCTGGTGGATGAGGCTGGATCTTGTCTTTCTGGTGGGCAGGTCCACATCTGGTGGTGTGTTTTGGGGTGTCTGTAGACTTATTATGCTTTTGGGCAGCCTCTCTGCTAATGGGTGGGGTTGTGTTCCTGTCTTGCTAGTTGTTTGGCATAGGATGTCCAGCACTGTAGCTTGCTGGTCGTTGAGTGAAGCTGGGTGCTGGCGTTGAGATGGAGATCTCTGGGAGATTTTTGCCGTTTGATATTATGTGCTGCTGGGAGGCCTCTTGTGGACCAGTGTCCTGAAGTTGGCTCTCCCACCTCAGAGGCACAGCACTAACTCCTGGCTGCAGCACCAAGAGCCTTTCATCCACAGGGCTCCTTAATTTGGGATGATTCATTGTCTATTCATGTGTTCCACAGATGCAGGGTACATCAAGTTGATTGTGGAGCTTTAATCCGCTGCTTCTGAGGCTGCTGGGAGAGATTTCCCTTTCTCTTTGTTCTCACAGCTCCCAGGGGCTCAACTTTGGATTTGGCCCAGCCTGTGCGTGTAGGTCACCGGAGGGCGTCTGTTCTTTGCTCAGACAGGACGGGGTTAAAGGAGCCGCTGATTCGGAGGCTCTGGCTCACTCAGGCCGGGGGGGTAGGGAGGGTCATGGAGTGTGGGGTGGGCCTGCGGCGGCAGAGGCTGGCGTGACGTTGCTAGCTTGAGGCGCGCCGTGCGTTCTCCCGGGGGAGTTGTCCCTGGATCCCGGGACCCTGGTAGTGGCGGGCTGCACAGGCTCCCCGGAAGGGGGTGTGGATAGTGACCTGTGTTCGCACACAGGCTTCTTGGTCGTGGCAGCAGCGGCCTTAGCGTCTCATGTCTGTCTCTGGGCTCTGCACTTTTAGCCACGGCTCGCGCCCGTCTCTGGAGCTCTCGTAAGCAGCGTTCTTAATCCCCTCTCCTCGTGCACCAGGAAACAAAGAGGGAAGAAAAAGTCTCTTGCCTCTTCGGCAGGTCCAGACTTTTGCCCGGACTCCCTCTCGACTAGCCGTGGTGCACTAACGCCCTGCAGGCTGTGTTCACGGCGCCAACCTCAGTCCTCTCCCGGCACTCCGACAGAAGCCGGAGCCTCAGCTCCCAGCCCCGTCCACCCCGGCGGGCGAGCAGACAAGCCTCTCGGCTGGTGAGTGCCGGTCGGCCCTGATCCTCTGCACTGGAATCTCTCCGCTTTGCCCTCTGCATCCCTGTTGCTGTGCTCTCCTCCGCGGCTCCCAAGCTCTCCCACTCCGCCACCCGAAGTCTCCGCCTGCGAAGGGGCTTCCTAGTGTGTGGACACTTTTCCTCCTTCACAGCTCTCTCCCGCTGGTGCAGGACCCGTCCCTATCCTTTTGTCTCTGTTTATTTTTTTCTTTTGCCCTAACCTGGTACGTGGGGGGGTTCCTTGCCTTTTGGGAGGTCTGAGGTCTTCTGCCAGCGTTCAGTAGGTGCTCTGTAGGAGTTGTTCCACGTGTAGATGTATTTCTGGTGTATCTGTGGGGAGGAAGGTGATCTCCGCGTCTTACTCTTCCACCATCTTCCCGGAAGTCCCCCTATAATTGATTTTTAGATTCATACCTTGTGGTTGGAAAAATTGCTTGATATAATTTCTAAACTCTTAAGTTTGTTGACCTGTTTTGTGGCCTAGAATGTGATCTATCCTGGAGAACATTCCATGTGCACTTAAAAAGGATGTGTATTCTGCTGATTTGGATGGAATGTCATGTAGATATTCATTAAGTCCAACTGGTCTATTATGTCTTTAAGACCATTATTGCCTTATTGATTTTCTGTCTGGATGACCTGTCCATTGATGTAAGTGGGGTGTTAAAGCCCCCTACTAATATTGTGTTATTGTCCATTTCTCCCTCCATGTCTGTTAGTATTTGCTTTATATAATTAAGTGCTCCTGTTAGGGTGCATATATATTAGTGAGTGTAATATTCTCTTCTTGTATTAATCTCTTTATCATTCTCTAATGCCCTTCTTTATCTTTTGTGGTAGACTTTGTTTTAAAGTCTATTTTTTCTAATATGAGTATTGCTACATCAGTTTTCTCAATGTTTCCATTTGCATGAAATTTCTTTTTCTATCTCCTTCATTCTGTGTGTATCTTTAGTTCTGAAGTGAATCCTTTGTAAACATGATATCAATGGGTCTTGTTTTTTATCCAATCAGCTACCCTATATCTTTTGATTGGAGCATTTCATTCATTGACATTTAGAGTGATTATTGATAGGTATGTACTTCTTGCCATTTTGTTACTTGTTTTCTGGTTGTTTTTGTAGTTCTTCTCTGTTCTTTTCGTCTTCTTTTAGTTTCTTCCCTTGTGGTTTGATTATTTTCTTTAGTGACATGCTTGTGTTCCTTTCTCTTTAGTTTTTGTGTGTCTGTTGTGGGTTTTTGATTTGCGGTTACAATGGGGTTCATATATGTTGACCTATAACTATATCTACTTGTTTTAAACTGGTAGTCATTTAAGTTCAATCACATTCTAAAAGATCTACATTTTTTCTCCCCTCTCTCACATTTTGTGTTTTTGATCTTATGTTTTACATCTTCATGTCTATCCCTTAACTGTTTATTATTGTTATAGTTGATTTTACCATTTTTGTCTTTTAATCTTTGTAGTAGATTATTTAAATGGTTGATCCACAGTCTTTACTATATATTTGCCTTTACAAGTGGGATTTTTCCTTTCCTATAAATTCTTCTTGTTGTGGCCTTTTCTTTTCCACTTAGAAAAGACCCTTTAACATTTATTTTTAGGTTTGGCTTAGTATTGATGAACTCTTTCAATTTCTGCTTGTCTGAGAAGTGCTTTAACTCTCTTTCAATTCTAAATGATAATCTTATTGAGTAAATTATTCCAGGTTGTAGGTTTTTCCCTTCTAGCACTTTAAATATATCATGACAGTCTCTCCTTGCTTGTGAATTTTCTGCAGAAAAATCAACTGTTAGCCTTATGGGGGTTCCCTTGTATATGACTTTTTGTTTTTTCCTTGCTGCCTTTAGAATTCTCTCTTTAACTTTTGCCATTTTAATTATGATATGTCTTGTGTAGGTCTCTTTGGGTTAATCTTGTTGGGACTTTCTATGCTTTCTGTACCTGGATATCTATTTCCCTTTTGGGGGAAGTTTTCAGCCATAATTTTATTGAATATATTTTGATTGTTTTCTCTCTCTCTTCTCATTCTGGGACCCCTATAATGTGAACTTTAGTATACTTGATATTGTCCTAGAGGTTCCTTAAACTTTTCTCATATTTTAAAAAACTTTTCTCATTTTTATTTTTATTTATTTATTTATTTATTTTGTGTGGTATGCGGGCCTCTCACTGTTGTGGCCTCTTCTGTTGTGGAGCACAGGCTCCGGACGTGCAGGCTCAGCGGCCATGGCTCACGGGCCCAGCCGCTCCACGGCATGTGGGATCTTCCCGGACTGGGGCACGAACCCGTGTCCCTTGCATCGGCAGGTGGACTCTCAGCCACTGCACCACCAGGGAAGCCCTCATTTTTAAAATTTGTTTTTCTTTTTGCTGTTCTGATTGGATGATTTTCATTATTCTATCTTCCAGAGTGCTTATGTGTTCTTCTGTATCACCTAGTCTGGTGTTAATTCCTTCTATTGTGTAATTCATTTCAGTTATTGTATTCTTCAGTTCTAACTGGTTCTTTTTTATATTTTCTAGTTCCTTGTTAAAATTCTCACTGTGTTCATCTATTCTTTTCTCAAGTTCAGTTTGCTGTCTTATTACTAATGCTTTGGACTTTTTATCTGGTAAATTATCTCTGTCTCATTAGTTGCTTTTTAAGGTTTTTGTTGTTGTTGTCCTTTCATTTGAAACAAATTCCTCTGTTTTCTCATTTTGCTTAACTTTCTCTGTCTCAAGGAAATTAGGCAAAACAGTTACCTATCCCAGTGTTGAAGGGGTATCCTTGCGTGGGAGCATCTCTATACAGTCTATGTGTGCTCAGTGGCTTTGGTAGGAGAGCTAGATCTGAAATGAGCATGCCATATCTTCCCCAAGAGTGTGCTAGTAGCTAGCACCTTGATGGGAAGTGGGACTGGAGATGGAGGGACTAGGGTCAGAACCAGGTGTGAGCCGGGGCTTCTCCTGTGCTCAGTGGCTGACACCATCATATCAGAGTTGGGCTCAGGTCCCAAGGTGCTGAGGCAGAAGCCCTGAAGGTCAAGTTTGAGCTAGTCCCATTCCCTCTAAGTGTGAGCTCTCCCTCCTGTAAGCATCGGTACATTTGCCTCAGAGGGGAGCAGCACTAGAGCAACAGGGGCCAGAGTGGGCATTCAGCATGGGCCAGGGTGCATGCTGGGGTGGTCCTGGCACACGAGTCAGAGCTCCCCGCTGCTCCTGATCTGCTGCTTCTGCAAACAACAGCAATGGCCATCCCTCCCTTGTTCAGATGCCATGCTGGGTCTGAGCAGGTTCTGCTCCCATCAACTACACACTCTCCTTGGCAATGGCAGCCTTCAGTCTACTGGGGAGCTGTGCCAGAGTAAGAGGGCCTGGGAGTGGGTGCTTGGCATGTGCTGGGGCATGTGCTGGAGTGGGAAAATGGCCAGAGTCCTGGGAAGTTTCAATCTGCTTCCTCTACTTTGCTTCCGGTGGGTAAGCAAGTGTGTGTGCACTCTTCATGAGTGGAGTCTAGGTTTCTTACAGCCCTCCTGTTATTACCACTGGTTTTCAAACCAGCCAAGAGAACTTGTCTTCCTGGTGGGGTGCCCAATATGTGGTTTGAACTGCTCACTCCCCAGGGAAGGTCTTTAAACCCATGTAATCCCCTTCCTCATCTGTGTCTTCTCCTAAGGGTGCAGTTCCCAACCTGATCTCTTTTCTTCCTTCCTACCTGACTCCGTGTGGATCTTTCTTTACAGCCTTGGTTGTACAGGAGTCTTTCTGTCAGTCTCCAGTTTGGTTTCAGTGAGAATTACTCCACATGTAGATATATTTTTGATGTGTTCATGGGGGGATATGAGCTCCATGTCCTCCTGCTCTGCCATCTTGATCTCCTCCAATAACCAACAAACATTTATTGTCTCACAGTTTTTGTTGGACAGGAATCCAGGTGCAGATTACCTTGTATCTCTGCCTTATGATCCTTCATAAGGCTGCAGTCAAGATGTCTGGTAGGACTGTAGTCTTATCTGAAGGTTTGACTGGGGAAGGATCCACTCCCAATGTCACTCATGTGATTTTTGGCAATGTTTAGTTGCTCATGGGTTGTTGAACTGAGGTCCTCCATTTTTCACTGGCTGTTGGCTGGAGGTCTCTCTGTTCCTTGCCACATGGACCTTCCATAGAGTAGCTCATATTATGAGTGATTGGTTCATGGCAGCTGGCTTCCATCAGAGCAACTGAGAGAATAAGAGACTGAGCAAGACAGAAGTAGTCTTTTTGTAAGCTAATATTAGAAGTTGCATCCACTGCTGTATTCTATTCATTAGAATGAGTCAGTAGGTCCAGCCCACACTACAGGGGAGGGGACTACAAGAGAGTATAAATATCAAGAGGCAGGGATCATTTGGGGGTCATTTTAGAAGCTAATATTATTTTATTTTATTTATTTATTTTTTTATTGAAGTATATTTGACTTACAATGTTGTGCCAATCTCTGTTGTACAGCAAAGTGAGTCAGTTATACACATATAGACATTCTTTTTTTAATATTCTTTTCCATTATGGTTTATCACAGGATATTGAATATAGTTCCCTGTGCTAGGGAACTAGGACCTTGTTGCTTATCCATCTTATATAGAATAGTTTACATCTGCTAATCCCAAACTCCCAGTCCTTCCCTCTCCCACTCCCCTCCCCCTTGGCCACCACAAGTCTGTTCTCTAGGTCTGTGAGTCTGTTCTGTTTTGTAGATAGGTTCATTTGTGCTGTTTTAGAGTCACACATAAGTGATATCATATTGTATTTGCCTTTCTCTTTCTGACTTACCTCACTTAGTATGATAATCTCTAGTTGCATCCATGTTGCTGCAAATGGCATTACTTTATTCTTTTTTATGGCTGAGTAGTATTCCATTGTATATATGTACCACATCTTCTTTATCCGTTCATCTGTTGATGGACATTTAGGTTGTTTCCATGTTTTGGCTATTGTGAATAGTGCTGCTGTGAACATAGGGGTACATGTATCTTTTTTAATTATAGTTTTGTCCAGGTATATGCCCAGGAGTGGGGTGGTGGGTCACATGGTAGTTCTATTTTTAGTTTTCTGAGGAACCCCCTCACTGTTCTCCATAGTGGCTGTACCATTCCTACCAGCAGTGTAGGAGGGTTCCCTTTTCTCCACACCATCTCCAGCATTTGTTATTTGTAGAGTTTTTAATGATGGCCATTCTGACTGGTGTGAGGTGGTACCTCATTGTAGATTTGATTTGCATTTACAGGCTAATATTCTTTTTTAAATTAAATTAAATTTATTTTTATATTTGGCTGCTTTGGGTCTTAGTTGTGGCACTTGGGATCTTCGTTTAGGCATGTGGAATCTTTCATTGAGGCACATGGGCTTCTCTCTAGTTGTGGCACACGGCTCCAGAGAATGTGGGTTCTGCAGTTTGCGGCACATGGGCTGTCTAGTTGAGGTGCACAAGCTCAGTAGTTGTGGCGTGTGGACCTAGTGGCCCCATGGCATGTGGGATCCCAGTTTCCTGACCAGGGATTGAACCCGTGTCCCCTGCGTTGTAAGGTGGATTCTTTACCACTGGACCACCAGGGAAGTCCCAAGAGGCTAATATTCTTGATAGCTGTTTCTTCTCTCCAAACTTGGAAGTTTTCTCCATCATGCTCATATTTTCTCCACCTGTCAGAGTAATTTTTCAAGCTCTCTCTACCATATATACATGACAGTACTGATACTGTACAATCCTGTCAGGTAGTGGGCACATGAATCCCTTTTCTAGAAGACTGGGATGTTTTCTGAATCTGTCCATGTCTTGGGGGTTTTCAGCATCTGCTGGTGTACTCCTCTGTGCCTTCATCTCCTCGGTCTCTCCCAGCTGTGTTTGCTTATGGAAATCATTCAGTTGACACCTATCATATGAGTGAGAGGCTATGGTCTTTCTATTAATCCTCGACTTTACTCTTGTTATTCTTCTTGGAAGAGGACAGTCCTGGCTTTTCGTGAACAGTTGTGAGGTTGTGAAGAATAAAGCAATTATTTTTTTAACCAGTAGACATTGCACTAGTTCAGAGTTTCCTAAACTGTTTTAGTTCACAGTACCATTAGTGTCTCAATAATTTTTTCCCACAACACCCCTTGGCCAAAAGAAATACCTAACAGTTCCATTTATTAAGTTATTAGGTTTAAACACCTTAATAAGTATTTATGTTTTAACCAAGCAGCCATTTATAAAGCAAATATATATACATAAAGAAAAAGTAATGTTAAGTTTCATTCTTGAATAGACACAATTACTAACAGGATGTTTGTACCTCTTGGGTACAGTCCAAATTCACTAACCTTGGAATGTCTGGACACTGCCACTCTCATTTCCTGTTACCCACTGATTTTCAAGTGGTACTTGCTTTTTATTGCAGCAACCATGGAAAGCCCAGCTTTGCAAAGAAAAAAATGTCTTTGAAAGGAATGTAGCATGATCTAATGAAAATGTGAATCACCTCGAGGTAGTAGTAGTGTCTGACAGGTGCTACTGTGTTGTCCTTGAAAATTTAAAATACCCTGTTAGCCACACCTGCCTCTGTCTATGGCCATACTAACCTGGATGAGCGCAATCTCATCTAAAATACCTGGTTGGGTCTCCTGAGTTGGGTCTCCTGGGTTACCTCAAGGCATAGTTTGGGAACTGCAGTGCTAGTGAAGGAAGATAAAAAAGACATAGTCCATGTAAGGAGCCCAATTATAGTACTGCATATAGACATGTGGTCAACTAGGTATTCTATAAGGCAGAGGACCACAATCAAGATGTAGTGGACATTTTTCTTTTATCTGTTTGGTATCTGAATCCCTGATATGTGGCCATGTTTTTGCTGAACTTGTTCTGTGATACAATTTTGGCTGTGGTTTTGGTGGTGTAGCCTAGTTTTTGTTTGCCCATTCTGAACATAGTTCTCTAGTCTTCCTGAGGATGTGGAAAACTTGATATCCTTCCAATAAATTTCTTTCTCTGTTTAAGACAGCCCAACTACTCTTAAAGATGGGACAATAAAAAGGAACAAGACCAAAGATTTCTAGTAGTAGAAGAGAGGCAAGATTATAGAGAGCATTTTGCACTGATGTCACCAGACAGAACAAGGAGAGGAATTACTGAGATGTGCCTTCTGGGGGGTCTGGATGGTAAATAATAACGAGCCCTAAAAGGTGGAAAAAGCTATCTATGAGGATGGCTTAGGTAATGTGGACAGATTTGAGAGAGGGGAAGACTTGGAAATGTGCACAGAATGCATCAGACCCTATTAGGTGAGTTTCAAAATGACACATTTATGGTGAGTAAGAAAGTTTGTAAAGTTCATGGCATTAGAGAGTATGCTCAGAAAATCTTCAGACTCCCAGGAAAGGTGAGATGATGCACACTGAAGGGGAGCTAGCCAGGGCAACAGTAAATAGAAATCAGGTCTGTGATAAATGTTAGGCAGATGAGAGGATGAATTTTAGGTGTAATTATCCAAATAAAGGAAATAATGATGGACATGATTTGCTTAGATGATGAATGCTTTTGGTAAATCCAGAAGTCATTAAATTTATATTTCTCACTAGCAGACACTCCATAAGGCCAAATCTAGAGGAGTGTATTAGGAAACGAAATATATGGCTCAGAAAGCAAAGGGAAAGGAAAGCAGAGTCTACCTGAATCAACTTATGAAGCAAGTGAAATGAGTGAAACTCAGAAGGGCCTGCCTGAGAGAGGAAGTGAACAACATCAGGAAATGGAATCCTAGAATCATAGCCATGACTCAAGAAGAAGTTGTAGCAGAAAGAATCGTTCTGCTGTTTTGAAGTAACACAAGTTCCTCAAGATGAAAAAGCAGGTTTGGAGGTACACTGAGCAGAAGACATTAGTCTTTCCTTGCTTCAATAAAATAGAATAGAAGACGCATTTTTAGCCTATGAACCCTCAGTGAAATAAACTGAATCTATAATTTTGAAATTGACAGGTTGTTTGGCTTCCATGAGATGAAGCAGATTCTGATGTGGCTCATTTTGTCCCTTGGTAAGTGAAATCATGATGTCATGTACACATGCCATTGTTAGGTACACACAGGCTTGTGGGATTTCCATGCTCGTAGGAAAGCTATGTGGTGGGAGTATTTGGCACAAGAGCCTCTCAAATATTAGGCAACACTATAATTTATATTACTTATTCAAAAATAATTACTGATTAGAGCAATGCTCTTAAAGGCACATGAACATCGTTAATGTGAAATCTCATATGATTTCTCAAAACTCCGTTTAAAAACAATTGCCTAAGCTGTTTTAATTATGCTTTAGTGTTCTAACCTATCCACCCATCTTGTTGACCCATATGCTTTATGTAAACTGTTCCATCTGTGTTCTTTTAAATCAAGTTCTTTTATACCAAGTCTTTCTCTCTACCATGGAAAGAAGGTAGTTTCATTCAGAAGAGGAAACTCTTACCTTGTTGCAATACTAGGGGAATATAGTGCTTTTATACTACTGAAATTGCGAGTTATGAGATAATCAGTTGTGAATTTGGATCAAGATTCAATTACTGGACTATTTTTTCTTCCAGAATGATCAAAGACAGGGAGGGAAACCAGGAGGTTGAAAAAGAGCCCAGGTAATTTAGTTATCTGGTAAGAGATAAATACTGATGCCATGAGTCAACCAACACACAGGAATGAGTCTTCCTCTGGGTACTTGGCGTAAAACATTTCAGAGAATCATCCTTATCCCTTGAGCAAATGGACGTGTGCAGAACTCTTCACATATGATAGCAACCTGCATTCCCAATATTATATCCTACCATTTCCTCCGACATAGTCTAAGCAGTCACCCTATGGAGTTCCTCATGATTTTCTTTCCATGCCAGATCTTTTGTGACTGTTCTTTGCTCCTTCAATATTTCTTTAACAATATCCTTAGTCTTTTTCCTCTTTAGTGTGGAGTTATTTGTTCTGTCCTTGGTGTCCCCGCAATGCCTGTCTCATAACTCTGTAAAAGCATAGGGTCTGTTTTATTATACTATTTCTGTTTCTGTTGTACCTTCATGGGCAGAGTCTATTGCTTAGTCATTTTTGTTCTGGCCACATTGCAGGAATACTCAGATTGTCAAATTGCATCCTATAAATTAGAATATGAATGGGCAAACTCATTGTTTAGAATATTTTAAGCTTAAGTTCATGTGTTTGTCTTGATTTTCATGTTTATAGTGATGTGTCATTTGGTTTAATTTAAGTGGTCTGTGGAGACAGTCACTTAAATTCACTGAATATTTTGTTTCATCTATTAAAAGTTGCATTTTTCTACATGACTTTCTAATCTTACATTCTTGGTTTGTAATCAGGCCTTTCAGTGTGACCTTGGACCAATTACTTAATCTCTTTATTAAATGAAGAGAATACTTCCAAATTCAGAGGGTGGTTTTGAGGATTAAATAGGACAACATCTAGAATGGATTTAGATTGTTTCAGTAAATAAATGTTTATTGAGCAACTGCATAGGTGCCAGGAGCTGTGCTAGGTATTAGCACAATAGAGATGACTAAGATACAATCTCAACTCTGGGGAAGTTACAATCTAGAAGCCTTGCTTGGTACGTAATATGGACTCACTAACTGTTTGTTCTTCCTTTTTCTCTCTGGCCTATCAGTTATTTAATGCTGGGATTTATTGTTGTTGTTTTCATTATTTATTTATTATTATTTGGTTGTGCTGGGTCTTAGTTGCGGCAGGTGGGCTCCTTAGTTGTGGCATGCCAACTCTTAGTTGTGGCACGCATGTGGGATCTAGTTCCCTGACCAGGGATCAAATCCGGGCCCCCTGCATTGCGAGCATGGAGTCTCAACCACTGGACCTTGAGGGAAGTCCCTGAAGCTGGGATTTGGAACGGAATAGGGAGACAGCTTTACATTTTGCATTTATTTGTCACATGATCTTTAAATATAGCAGTGAACCTTACTTCAAGAGGTAAAGCTAAAGTACATGTCATTTCTTTTTTTTTTTTTAACATCTTTATTGGAGTATAATTGCTTTACAATGGTGTGTTAGTTTCTGCTTTATAACAAAGTGGATCAGCTATACATATACATATATCCCCATATCTCCTCCCTCTTGCGTCTCCCTCCCACCCTCCCTATCCCACCCCTCTAGGTGGTCACAAAGCACCGAGCTTATCTCCCTGTGCTATGTGGCTGCTTCCCACTAGCTATTTTACATTTAGTAGTATATATAAGTCCATGCCACTCTCTCACTTCGTCCCAGCTTACCCTTCCCCTTCCCCGTGTCCTCAATTCCATTCTCTATGTCTGCGTCTTTATTCCTGTCCTGCCCCTAGGTTCTTCAGAAACAGTTTTTCTTTTAGATTATACATATATGTGTTAGCATACGGTATTTATTTTTCTCTTCTGACTTCATTCTGTATGACAGTCTCTAGGTCCATCCACCTCACTACAAATAACTCAACTTAGTTTCTTTTTATGGCTGAGTAATATTCCATTGTATATATGTGACACATCTTCTTTATCCATTCATCTGTTGATGGACACTTAGTTTGCTTCCATGTCCTGGCTATTGTAAATAGAGCTGCAATGAACATTGTGGTACATGACTCTTTTTGAATTATGGTTTTCTCAGGGTATATGCCCAGTAGTGGGATTACTGGGTTGTATGGTAGTTCTATTTTTAGTTTATTTATTTATTTATTTATTTATTTATTTATGTATGTATGTATGTATGTGGGCCTCTCACTGTTGTGGCCTCTCCCGTTGCGGAGCACAGGCTCCGGACACGCAGGCCCAGCGGCCATGGCTCACGGGCCTAGCTGCTCCATGGCATGTGGGATCTTCCTGGACCGGGGCACGAACCCGTGTCCCCTGCATCGGCAGGCGGACTCTCAACCACTGCGCCACCAGGGAAGCCCTATTTTTAGTTTTTTAAGGAACCTCCATACTGTTCTACATACTGGCTGTATCAATTTACATTCCCACCAGCAGCGCAAGAGGGTTCCCTTCTCTCCACACCCTCTCCAGCATTTATTGTTTGTAGATTTTTTGATGGTGGCCATTCTGACCAGTGTGAGGTGATACCTCATTGTAGTTTTGATTTGCATTTCTCTAATGATTAGTGATGTTGAGCATCCTTTTGTTTGTTTGTTGGCAATCTGTATATCTTCTTTGCAGAAATGTCTGTTTAGGTCTTCTGCCCATTTTTGTATTGGGTTTTTGGTTTTTTTTGATATTGAGCTGCATGAGCTGCTTGTATATTTTGGAGATTAATCCTTTGTCAGTTGCTTCATTTGCAAATACTTTCTCCCATTCTGAGGGTTGTATTTTCATCTTGTTTATGGTTTCCTTTGCTGTGCAAAAGCTTGTAAGTTTCATTAGGTCCCATTTGTTTATTTTTGTTTTTATTTCCATTACTCTAGGAGGTGGGTCAAAAAGGACCTTGCTGTGATTTATGTCATAGAGTGTTCTGCCTGTGTTTTCCTCTAAGAGTTTGATAGTGTCTGGCCTTACATTTAGGTCTCTAATCCATTTTGAGTTTATTTTTGTGTATGGTGTTAGGGAGTGTTCTAATTTCATTCTTTTATGTGTAGCTGTCCAGTTTTACCAGCACCACTTATTGAAGAGGCTGTCTTTTCTCCATTGTATATCCTTGTTTCTTTTGTCATAGATTAGTTGACCACAGGTGCTTGGGTTTATCTCTGAGCTTTCTATCCTGTTCTATTGATCTATATTTCTGTTTTTGTGCCATTACTATACTGTCTTGATTACTGTAGCTTTGTATACACGTCATTTCTTTTTTTTTTTTTTTTTTTTTTTTTTTTGCTGTACGCGGGCCTCTCACAGTTGTGGCCTCTCCCGTTGCGGAGCACAGGCTCCGGATGTGCAGGCTCAGCGGCCATGGCTCACGGGCCCAGCCGCTCCGCGGCATGTGGGATCTTCCCGGACCGGGGCACGAACCTGTGTCCCCTGCATCGGCAGGCGGACTCTCAACCACTGCGCCACCAGGGAAGCCCTACACGTCATTTCTTAATAGCGAAAGGGATGATGTCATTTGGAAAGAACAAGGCCAGATAAGAACAGCTGTCAGTCAGATGGGAGTTGTGTGCTCTCAGAAGAAGAATGTTGTGGGCATGACTGACTCAGTGCTCTCTCAGCCTGGGAACAGCATTTAAGATTTCCTCATCTTATAAAGAAAAAAATCATTTATGTTTCATTAGCAAAGTAAACACAGTGACTAGTTGTCCTAATGCAGCAGTTTTATACTTGTGTTACACACCATAAAACAATTGCTTAAGAGGTTTATGCTGTTGTTTTCAAAACAAACCATCCAGTGGGTTTGCCTCCAGGAAAACTGTCCACACATTTTAAATATGTACACTGGCCAATGAGTTTTGACACTTCCACCCTGCCCTACTGTTTTGCCTCGCTTCACTTCCTTTAGCATCTTGTCTCTGTGTCAATCATTTCCATCTATCTAAAGTCATGGCTCCATGACATGAGTTTCCTTACTGAAAATGAGCAATTCAGCGATTTATTCATAAAGATGTACTAAACTACTTACAATTTTTTAAATACTGAGATAAGAAAATCAGAAAATGTTGAACTTTTAAAACATCAACTGTTTGGCCATTGTTGTGGAGTTTGGCTAAGTGTGTTAACATAGTGAGTTGTACCAATAACATATGATGGACAATTAACTCTCAAAGGAGGGGAAGGAATTCTTAGTAGAAGAATCTTCAAAAACATAGAGATAACAAAGAGTGTTCAAGGATGTCAAGAATGTAGTTGGAATGTAAATTGGGCAATGAAGCTGGTACCATTGGTTGTGCCTGCATGTAAATAGTCCTTTATGTAGTTCTAAGGAGTTGGGACATTGTTTTGTGTGTGGAAGCCATTGAATGTTTTTAAATAGGATAGTGTTAAGTCTTGAATTTCTATTGATTGGCATTGGTCAGCCTGCCCACCTGTCTGTATGCCTGCATTGCCTCTGTGCTGCTATAGTAGTCCGTCAGTACTTCCAGACTTACCAGCCCAAGTACGATTCATGGTCTCCAGCTTCAGCAGGTAGGACTTAGAGCCCTAACTCTGGAGCAATATGACCTTTAGGATGTGTAGCTGGAGGAGAATCTCTATGGTCTTAGCGGAAGGAGCATGAAGACTTGTCCTGGAGCCTCAGCAAGAGACCACAGGGTTGCTGCAATTTTATAAGACAGAAAAAAATGTGCTTGCAGCACTTACCTTCATTTGCAATTGTGAGGATTCTGGTACCATGTGAACATTATGCCATTCCTTTTTTTTTTTTGGCTGTGCCACATGGCATGCCCGACCAGGGTTCGACTCTGAGCCCCTTGCAGTGGAAGTGTGGAGTCCTAACCACTGGACTGCCAGGGAAGTCCCCCTTGTGAATATTATGAATTGAATAGCGTGTCAAGTGGCACCAATGCAAACCTGATTCTTTAATAGCAAGCCAAAACTTATTCAGAAAATTGAAGTCATTGTTTGCTACCCATTCTGGACCTACTAATTTAAGGGAAGATGCTGAGGAAATGTCACAGATGCATGTGAGTAAGGGAGGTCATGGTAAACTCCCCAACAGCTGCTCCTATTTAATTAATTAATTAATTTTTTAAAAAATCAGTCATTTAATTAATTAATTATTTTTAAAATTTTTGGCTGCTTTGAGTCTTCATTGCTTCATGTGGGCTTTCTCTAGTTGCGGCGAGCGGGGGCTACTCTTCGTTGCGGTGCGTGGGCTTCTCATTGCAGTGGCTTCTCTTGTGGAGCACAGGCTGTAGGTGCGCAGGCTTCAGTAGTTGTGGCGCATGGGCTCAGTAGTTGTGGCTCGCGGGCTCTAGAGTGCAGGCTCGGTAATTGTGGCTCACGGGCTTAGTTGCTTGGCAGCATGTGGGGTCTTCCTGGACCAGGGATCAAACCTGTGTCCCCTGCATTGGCAGGCAGATTCTCAACCACTGTGCCACCAGGGAAGTCCCTTCTATTCTACTGAGAAACAAAAATGCCATAAGGAGAGTTGACCTCAGCCGAAGAATTGGGCATGTCTTGTCTGAAAGAAGTGCTGTTTTCTTGCTAGTGACTGGTTTACAAGTGGTATGTGACCCCATTCTAGTCAATGAGATGCAAGAAGATGTTTCCAGGAGGTGTTTCGGAAGGTTCTCTCTTCCTTTTGAAAGTGTTGGATGAGAAATCAGTCTCTTTATCTCTGGCTGATTGTGAGCAGGGAACACATAGCTAGGAATGTACTGGAAGTCATCTTAAGTCTTCAAAGCTAAGTCAGGTTAAAGCTCTGGGCTGAGAATAAAGACAGAAAGAACCAAAGTCTTGATGTCATGGCTGAGCCTTGGAAACAACCACCCCTGAAGCCCATCTCACCTCTGGCCTTCCAGTTATGATAATTAAAACATTTCTTTAAACCAAAATGTTTAAAATTTTTTTTTTGCATTCCTTTTCTACTTTATTGTGCTATGTCATTCCTCCTCTTAGAACCATGCATCTCAGCTCTGCTGCTTTCTTCCCCACTCATCCCCTGACTCTTAGGTCATTGTTCTATACTTACTTAGGAAATTGACACCTGATCGATGTGTCTTCTTTACTGAAATCCTGCCATCGTCCTGGGTAACTTTAAATTAATCCTCCTGTGAAGCATCCAGCATCCTTACATCACGGATCGTGGATCCCTACTCTGATGACCTTTACCTCCATTCTTCCCCAGCACTCATTTCTGAAGTTACATTATCTTATTTGCTATTCAGTTTTTTGACCCATGAAGTTCTACCCCTGTAACTTCTCCCACCTGTCCCACTTCCTTCCTTTCAACTAATCCTGTTTTCCACCTCATCATACCCTTTCAGCTCTGGCTTCTTTCCTGATTTCCCATTTGTTCAGTTCCTTCTCAGTTTCACTTTCCTTCATGAACTGGCCCAGAACCTATGTTTCCACGTCCCTATTTATTACCCTCTTATCAGCACCCTACTTCTCTCCTTCTCTCTCCCCTTTGGCCTTCTACTAATTTTTAATAGTTCTTAGCTTTTGAGTGAACTGATCGTTATTTTTACAGCCAGTACTTCTGGGCAAGGCATTGCTGGAGAAAAAGTACTTAGACTGAATCCATTTAAGTTTGTTATTTTCAATTCATCCGGACCTAAGTACCATTTAATGTTTTTTTTTTTTTTTCCCCATACTTTTCCCTGATGTTGACCATTCAAAATATTTACCTACTCTTTAAACCTCTGTCCATTTTCTCACTCCCTCATTCTTAACATGTCCTGGCTGCCTGCTTCACATAGAAAATAGAAGCCACCAATATAATTTATCTCACATAGTCCTATCTCCAACTTTACAGCCTCTTTCTCCATCTTTCCAAGTTCTGCTTGTTTCAAAGGAAGAGGTGCTGCCCCCCTCCCCTGCCCCCAGCACTTAGTGGAGAAAGACTCTTCCATGGATATTCTTGACCTTACCAAGTTGTGCCAGCTCTGGAGTTTTAACCAATGATTAGATCCACGTGCATCTCCTGTGTTCCCATCCCCTCAGTGCCTGCTTTCTCTGGTCTGTTCTCATGGGGACTGGCACATGCTGGCTTGGTCCTGGCAGATTGCAAAGTAGCCATTTTCTGAGATGCACTTTACCAGAGCAGGGGTTCCACAGGGGCCCCCATCCTCACCAGCTGATGGCAAGGGGATTAGCTGTTGAAGCGTTCATAATCAGCTGCCCCAGGAAAGCCCCAAGCAACGTGTCTGCTCACTGTTTTCCTTTAACTCTCTGTGACTAAATTCTTACCTCATGTTCCTGCTTAGCTCCCTGATCGCCACTGAGATTAGAATCTCTGGCTGATGTCATTGGTTTGGTTGCCTTTTATTGCAAAACGGCTATTGTAGTCATCATAAGCAAAAAGAAATCTTGTTAGAAGTATGTTGAAAGTTCCAAGAATCATTGAGAGGGAGAAACATTTGACAAAAAGCCAGGAAGCAGGGCAACTTTAGAGAGTCAGAAAGGAAGGCAGCACAGCAGACGTCTGGCTAAGAAACTGTGGCTTTGCTACAGAAACTGTCACTATTTCTGTAACTGTGAGTGGAGTCTAACTGTCCTGTTTTCTTTGTGATACTTATTCAAAATTCAGAATCTTGCACAAAAGCTGTAGATAGCCTGAACCTGACTGAGTCACTCGTGCCGTGGCTGCTAGGGCAGACATGAAGATGATGGGAGGGAGGGAAGGACCAGTTTCCTTCATGCTCCACAGTGCGGGGTGAGGCGCTTCACCCAATCCACAGCTGCCCTTTTGGATTTCCAACATCTGTGCACACCCTTCTTCCCATACTCACAGTTATGAAAGAGATGTTCCCGCGTAATAAAATACCTGCAAATGAACTCATTCTCTCCCTAATGGGACAAGAATCCTGATTTGTTTCACTTGGTTACAAATTCAGTGGTTCAGTGTTTCACTTCATTTACTTGAAAAGGGGAATACTGCCATTTTATTGATAGCACATGTAACTACATTTAAAAATGATGGCATCTCCATTGTCTCTGAAAACAACCTTAAGAAATTTGGACCGGTCACAGTAAGTAAGCAGCAGCATATCTATGTAGAAATATGATAAAGTACCTCCAAACTGATTTCCAACTAATTTTCTTCTTTTTATTTCATCAGACCTTGGGGGAGTTCAATGTCAAAGAACATTTTCTCCATTAAACCATGGGTTAATCCAAGGATTAGTGAGTTTCTGTGAATATAAATTGTCAGGTACCAGGCCACCAACAAACACACACCCAGTTTTCTCAATTTCCTCCATTATTGATTTCCTTTATGTGTTGACAGTTCCTAATCTACTCTTAAATGTGAATTCCAAATAGCAGAATCATGGTATGAAAAACACAAGGAGAGGATATAATATTTCAGAGAAACTGTTTAAATGGGAAACATGAGTGCCTGCCCTTTTCCTCCTCTGCTCCTAGCAAAGGGGCTGGGGACCCCTGGAAGCATTTGTAGAACTGGTATTTTCTTCACACTCTATTATCAACATTAAATCACATGGGATTGGCTTGATAGCTTGTTTACTTTCTGTTACAGTCTGGCAAATTCAAGTGAAATGCATTTAATTAAAAGTCACATTTCTCTAGACTGTTCAGACGCTAGGCCAGGACACCTATAAAAAATTACACATTCCTGCTTGCTAGAATTTTCTCTATCACCTTGGTTACGAGTGTTGACAGACAAAGCCAAATGCTTTTTTTTTTTTTTAATTATCCCATTGCTTCTTTTTATTTATTTATTTGTGGCTGCATTGGGTCTTTGTTGCTGCACGTGGGCTTTCTCTAGTTGTGGAGAGTGGGGCTACTCTTTATTGCGGTATGCGGGCTTCTCACTGCGGTGGCTTCTCTTGTTGCGGAGCACGGGCTTTAGGCATGCGGGCTTCAGTAGTTGTGGCACATGGGCTCAGTAGTTGTGGCTTGTGGGCTGTAGAGTACAGGCTCAGTAGCTGTGGCGCATGGGCTTGGTTGCTCCATGGCACGTGGGATCTTCCTGGACCAGGGCTCAAACCCGTGTCCCCTGCATTGGCAGGCAGATTCTTAGACACTGTGCCACCACGGAAGTCCCCCAAATGCTTTTAATAGAAGTGCTCAACAGGCTTCTTGGGGCTTTAAGAATTGAAATCGCCTTGTTTATTAGTTTTTACTCTCAGGTAGATTTGAGTGGGTCTGAAGTCTTGTTTCCCTAGTCTTCAAAGTAGAAAAATAGTGTTCCATACCATTTCATAAATACTCAAGGATTTCCTGAGTAGAATGATCATAAAAATTTATTAATATAACATTTATTATTATAACATTAAGTTAGTAATTTTGCAATTCAAATTGTTTTGTGTCATTTATTTGCATTGCTATGTTGGAGTTTTCACAATTTACATCGCTTTAGTAGATGCAACAGCCTTGGAAATGTGCTTCTCAGATCTCCTGCTGTGGAGTATGTAATTTGTGGATAGCCCCAGCTACTGGCCTCTGAATCCATCGTTGCATTTCTCCAAAGGCCACACTTTCCACAAGCTGCTCTCTGCCCATGACAGCATGCCAGTGACACTAAGGCAGGTCAATTCCTGCAAGAAGCAGGATTCCTCTATAGGGTGACTTTGGCTTGAGGACTCCCTGTTGGCCTGGCCAAAGCTTCTTAGAATGATCCTGTGGTCTGAATTTCTACTTATCCTCCTCTTCTTCATTTCCTCTCTCCTTCACACACACTTGCCATAGGTAAGTGGTAAACTACTTACCTATGGCCTTCATGTCATAGGAGTTAATGAAATCCCTTTGTTATTTTTTCTTTAAATGTCTTTATTGTGAATTATAACATGCATTTAGGGATGTGCAGAAAATAAAACTGTACAGTGTAATGGATTATCGTTTAGTGAATGCTCATGAAACCACCAGCAAGGCTATGAAATAAGACATTTCTGGAACCTAGAAGGTCCCCGAATGCTTCCTCTTAATTATTACTTCTTCTCTCCCATATGAAGGAAACTACTCTACTAATTATTATGGTAACATCCTCCTTATGTTTTTTTTGTTTTTTTGTTTTTAATTTACTTTTAGTTGCATTGGATCTTTGTTGCTTTAATGCTGTGGACATTCTTGGATCTGTTTCTTGGTGTATATGGCATAAATTCATTTGGTACATCCTAGTATTTGAATTTCTAGTCATAGGGCTCGTGTACCTTCACCTTAGAATTGTGAACTGTCTTCCAAAGTGGTTGTACAGGTTTACAGCTCCACCAGCAGTGCCTGAGTATTGCCATCACTCTACATCTTCACCAATACTTGCTACTGTCAATATGCTTTAAAGATAAATACAAAGCCAAAACTGAGAGAAATCACACCTGTTTAGGGTCACTAAGAAATAATACTTTAGAGAGAAGTTAATGCTAAGATTAAGAGCATTAATTTTGAGTCAGAGAGACCTGGGTTTTCCTCTTTAATGGTATTTGGGGGGATGTAGGAATAAGAGGGATACTTAGAACAGTGGCTGGCATATGCTAAGGAATCATAAATATTATTACCAGTATTAAATATTATTACCATTGTTATTACTTTTCATGGAAGAAGAGATATTTGGAATAAATAGAAATTTGAAAGGAAATATTGATCAGTTTGGTAGAAAGGGTGGGAAATAAATTCTAGACAAAAGAAATCTCAGAAGCAAAAGTATCCATGGGAGATGTAGTGCTTTGGCTGAAATTGGAGGATAATCCTGAAAATAGAGTCTGTGAATTTAGGGAAGAACCTAATGATGAATGAGGTATTTGGATCCCTTGTCTTCTACTCTGACACTTGAGGAAGATTCTGTTTTTCAAATTTGCCAGTTGTTTCTGCATACTGAACTCTTTTAGTTTCTATTTCTTCTTTTATTAATTTTTTTTTATCATATGGCACATTGCAAAAACAATCACAGATTCTTCCCCTTCCATCAAGACATGGAGCTCGTATCTCCAACCATTGAATCTGGACCGACCTTGTGACTTGCTTTGGACAGTAGACTGTGGCAGAAGGCGAAAGAGGTTTTCCACAATTCTGCTTACCTTCTTGGAACCCTTAAATTATCATGGGAACAAACTCTCACTAGCATGCTGTAGATGGGAGACCATATGGAAAGGGGAGACAGGAATCCCATCTATCTTAGACAACACCACCACAAAGCAGCCAGACCCAACCAATTCATAAGATGATTATGGACACATGAAGGAGCCCACCTGAGATCAGCCCAGCCTAGAAGAACCACTCTAACTGTTGACCACAAAATTGAGGCTGTGGCATTGGAGAAATGATACTTGGCAGACTACTACCCCCAGGGCACTGCACAGACAATGGACTGAGGCACATAGTCTTTCTGCAAAGCAGGTGTTTTTTCTTGTCCTGGAGTTTAAGCCTAGGGGGCAGCCTTCAGGTTTGGCACACACTAATGGCCTATGAAACTGCTCTCAAGGAATGTAGACTGTGGATGCCATCTTGGCACTGTCCTCTGCCTTCCTCCAGTTCGCTAGTATCATCCAGAAGAGAGCTTATACACTCATCTGGAGCCCTGATTTTTGCAACTGCTATACCTCCAGGGGACACCTCCAGGTTTCCTGGCTCTGGTGGCTAGTGGGGCTTATGCCTGCGGTCCCACAGGACCGTGTATGTTTGCATACTTTTTTTTTTAAAGATTTATTTATTTACTTAATTTTATTTTTGGCTGCATTGGGTCTTAGTTGCAGCATGCAGGATCTTCATTGAGGCATGTGGGATCTTTCATTGCAGTGCGCAGGTGCTTCATTGTGGTGCACGGGCTTCTCTGTAGTTGTGGCATGTGGGTTTTCTCTTCTCTAGTTGTGGCACACAGTCTCTAGGGTGCATGGGCTCTCTAGTTGTGGCGTGCAGGTTCCAGAGCACACGGGCTCTGTAGTTTGTGGCATGTAGGGTCTAGATGACGCATGTGAGCTCAGCAGTTGTGGCGCGTGGGCTTAGTTGCCCTGTGGCATGTGGGATCTTAGTTTCCTGACCAGGGATCAAACCTGTGTCCCTTGCATTGTAAAGCAGGTTCTTTACCACTGGACCACCAGGGAAGTCCCTGTTTGCATACTTTTAAAAGCCGATGCCTGAGGGTCTGGATTTCAGTCAGCCTGAATCTAGGTCTGAGTTTCTCGCCTTTGGCACACTGACAGGTCTTGGCACAACATCAGCGATTGGGAGCTGTCAAAATATAATAAAAATAGGTTTGAGAGACAACCAAGAGTGAGGCAGGTTTGAATGACAAGGTTCATCTCCTACACAAGGCCACTCCTTCAAGACTGGAAGAAGTGTTTTTTTTATCTACTGATTAGAAACCAATACAGAAAGTCAATACAATGAAGAAATGGGAATACGTTCCAAACAAAAGAACAAGATAAATCCTTAGGAGAAACTCTTAATGAAATGTGGATAAGTAACTTACCTGATAAAATGTTCTCAGTGATGATCATAAAGATGCTCACCGAGCTGGGGAGAAGAACAAATGAACATAGTGAGAACTTCAACGAAGAGATGGAAAATGTAAGAAAGTACCAAATAAAAGTCACAGAGCTGAAGAATACAATAACTAAACTGAAAAACACACCAGAGGGGTTCAACAACATGCTACATTAACCAGAAGGAAGCCTCATTCAACTCAAAGAAAAGTCAGTGGAACTCATCAATCAGAGCAGAAAAAAAGAAAAAAGAATGAAAAAAATGAAGATAGCTTAAGAGACTTATAGGACAACATCAAATGGACTAACATTTGCACTGTAGGGCTCCAAGGAGATGAGAGAAAGAAAGAGGCAGGAATCTTATTTGAAAAGATAATGTCTGAAAACTTCCCTAACCTGGGGAAAGAAACAGACATCCAGATCCACGAAGTTTAGAGAGTTCCAAATAAAAGGAACTCAAAGAGACCCACACTAAGATACATTATAATTAAAATGTTGAAAGTTAAAGACAAGGAGAGAATCTCAAAAACAACAAGAGAAAAGACAAATAGTTACATACAAAGGAACTCTCAGAAGGCTATGAGCAGATTTTTCAGCAGAAACTTTGCAGACCTGACGGAAGTGGTGCCATGTATTCAAAGTGCTGAAAGAAAAAAACTTCCAACCAAGAATACTCTATCCAGAAAAGTTATTCAGAAATGAAGGAGAGAGAGTCTTCCAGATAAGCAAAAGCTAAAGGAGTTCATCACCACTAAATTGGCCTTACAAGAAATGTTAAAGGGACTTCTTTAAGCTGAAAAGAAAAGGCAATAATTAGTAACAAGAACATGTATGAAAGAATTAATCTCACTGGAAAAGTAAATATATACTAAAGGTAGTGGATTAAT
The DNA here is from genome assembly GCF_039906515.1 of Pseudorca crassidens. Classification (NCBI taxonomy): domain Eukaryota; kingdom Metazoa; phylum Chordata; class Mammalia; order Artiodactyla; family Delphinidae; genus Pseudorca; species Pseudorca crassidens. Next base: position 123,233,854 of record NC_090300.1, on the reverse strand, counting down.
CACTTATAAAGCTAGTATGAAGGTTAAAAGATAGAAGTAGAAAAAATAACTATGATGACAATAATTAGTTAAGGGATACATAAGATAAAAGATGTAAAACGTGACATCAAAAACATAAAACATGGGGGGGGGCGGTAATGACATTGAGCTTTACAATGGGATCATACTTGCTGTCAACGTAAAATAGGCTGTTATAGATATAAGTTGTTATACGTAAGTCTCATGGTAACCACAAAGCAAAAACCGAGCACAGACCTAGAGGGAGAAATAGAAAGCAATACAATAATAGTAGGGGAATTTAATACCTCACTTACATTGATAGATAAATCATCCAGTCAGAAAATCAATAAGGAAACATTGCCATTAAACAGCACATTAGATCAGATGGACTTAACAGATATTTATAGAACATCAAAAGCAACACAGTACACATTATTCTCAAGTGCACATGGAACATTTTCCCAGCTCATATGTTGGGTCACAAAACAAGTCTAATAAGTTTAAGAGAAGTGAAATCATATCAAGTATGTTTTCCAACCACAATTGTATGAAATTAGAAATTAATTACACAAAGAAAACTCACAAATACGTGAAGATTAAACAACATGTTACTGAACAACCAATGGGTCAAGGAAATAAAAAGAGAAGTAAAAAAAATACCTTGAAACAAATGAAAATAGAAATGTAACACCAAAATTAATGGGACACAGCAAAAGCATTTCTAAGAGGGAAGTTCATAAATGCCTGCATCAAGAAACAAGCCAAGTCTTGGGACTTCTGTGGTGGTCCAGTGGTAAAGAATCCCTCTTCCAGTGCAGGGGATGTGGGTTCAATCCCTGGTCAGGGAACTAAGATCCCACATGCCACGGGACAACTAAGCCTGAGCACCTCAACTAGAGTGGCTGTGTGCTGCAAACTGCAGAGCCCATGCACCCTGGAACCTGTGTGCCTCAACTAGAGAAGAGAAATCCTGCACACCACAACTAGAGAGAAGCCTGTGTGCTGCAACGAAAGATCCTGCATACCTCAGTGAAGATCCTGCTTGCCACACTGAGACCCATTGCAGCCAAAATCAAATAAATAAGTATATAAATAAAATAAATATTAAAAAAAGAAACAAGTCTCAAATAAACAACCTAGCTTTATACCTCAAGAAACTAGAAAAAGAGGAACAAATGATGTTCCAGGCTAGTAGAAGGAAGAAAATAAAAAGGTTAGAGAAGCAATAAATGATATAGAGACTAAAAAGACAATAGAAAAGAGAAATGAAACTAAGAGCTAGTTCTTTGAAAAGATAAACAAAATTGACAAACCTTTAGCTAGACTCACCAAGAAAAAGAGAGGATGCAAATAAAATCAGAAATGAAAGAGTTGTTACAGCTCATACCACAGAAATACACAGGATCATAAGAGACTGCTATGAACAATTACATACCAAAAAAATTGGACAACCTAGAAGAAATGGATAAATTCTTAGAAACATACAACCTGTTAAAACTGAATCATGATGAAACAGAAAATCTGAACATACTGATTACTATTAAGGAGATTAAATCAGTAATCAAAAACCTTTCAACAAATGAAAGTCCAGGAACAGATGACTTTGCTGGTGAATTCTACCAAACATTCAAAGAAGAATTAATACAAATCCTTTTCAAACTTTTCCAAAAAATAGAAGAGGGGGAACTCTTACAAACTCATTTTATGAGCCAGCATTACACTGATACTAAAACCAAACAAGAATGCCACAAGAAAAGAAAATTATAGGCCAATATCCTTGAGGAACATTGATGCAAAAATCCTCCACAAAATGTTAACAAACAGAATTCAACAATATACTAAAAAGATCATACATCATGATCAAGTGGGATTTATCCCAGGAATACAACATTCACAAATGATTCAACATTCATAAATCATTCAATGTGATAGACCACATGGATAAAATGAAGGATAAAAAGCACATAATCATCTCAGTACATGCGGAAGAAAACATTTAACAAAATTTAATATACATTTATATAAAAAATACTCTCAACAGAGCTTGTATAGAAGGAAGGTAACTTAACATGATAAAGGCCATGTATGACAAACCCATAGCTAACATCATCCTCAATGGTGAAACAATGAAAGCTTTTCCTCTAACTTTAGGAACAAGACAAGTTTACCCACTCTCACCACTTTTATTCAACACTGTATTGGAAGTCCTACCAAAGCAATTAGGCAAGAAAAGGAAATAAAAGCCATCTAAATTGAAAAAGAAGAAGTAAAACTGTAACTATTTGCAGATGACATGGTATTACATTTAGAAAACCCTAAAGATTCCACCAAAAAAACCTATTAGAACTAATAAATGAATTCAGTCAAAGGGCAGGATACAAAATCAATATACAGAAATCTGTTGCATTTCTATACATTCATGATGAACTATCAGAAATAAAGAACGCAATAACATTTACAATTGTATCAAAAAGAATATAATAACTAGGAATAAATTTAACCAAGGAGGTGAAAGGCCACTGTATATTGAAAACTACAAGATGTTAATGAAAGGAATTGAAGAAGACACAAATAGATGGAAAGCTATTCTGTGCTCATGGACTGGAAGAATTAATATTGTTAATATGTCCATACTAGGGACTTCCCTGGTGGTCCAGTGGTTAAGATTCCACGCTCCCAGTGCAGGGGGCTCAGGTTTGATCCCTGGTCAGGGAACTAGATCCCACATGCTACAACTAAAAGATCCTGCCTGCCACAGTGAAGACCCAGCACAGCCAAGTAAATAAATATTAAAAAAAAATGTCCATACTACCCAAAGCAATCTACAGATTCAATGTAATCCCTATCAAAATTCCAATGGCACAGGGAATTCCCTAGAAGTCCACTGGTTGGGACTCAGTGCTTCCACTGCAGGGGGCCTGAGTTCGATCTCTGGTCAGAGAACTAAGATCCCACAAGCTGCACGGTGCAGCCAAAAAAAAAAAAAATCCAATGGCATTTTCACCAGAAATAGAAACAAACAATCCTGAAATTTGTATGCAACCATAGAAGACCCTGAATAGCCAAATAGCCAAAACAATCTTGAGAAAGAAGAACAAAACCCAGGGCATCATGCTCCCTGATTTCAAACTATATTACAAAGTTATATTACTATATTACAACAGTATGGTATTGGCATAAAAACAAACACATAGATCAATGGAACAGAATAGAGAGCCCAGAAATAAACCCACACGTATATGGTCAATTAGTACGACAAAGGAGCCAAGAATACACATTGGGGAAAAGACAGTCTCCTCAATAAATGGTGTTGGGAAAATTGGGCAGCCACATGCAAAAGAATAAAACTGGATCACTATCTTACAGCGTACACCAAAATTAACCCAAAATAAATTTAAGACTTGAATGTAAGACCTGGAACCATAAAAGTCCTAGAAAAAAACATAGGTGGTAAGCTCCTTGACATAGGTCTTGGCGATAATTTTTTGGAACCTGACATCATAAGTAAAAGCAACAAAAACAAGCAAACAAACAAAAACAAAAAACCAAGTGGGACTACCTCAAACTAAAAAGCTCTGCACAGCAAAAGAGACCATCAACAAATCCTACTGAATAGGAGAAGATATTTGCAAATCATTTTTTCTGATAAGGGGCTAATATATAAAATACATAAAGAATGCATACAATTCAATAGTGAAAATAAACAAACAAACAATCTGATTAATAAATGGGCAGAAGATCTGAATAGACATTTTTCCAAAGAAGATGTACAGATGGCCAACAGGTACATGAGAAGATGCTGTACATCATTAATTATCAGAGAAATGCGAATCAGAATTACAATGAAATATGACCTCACACCTGTTAGAATGGCTATTGTCAGAAAGACTAGAAAAAACAAGTGTTGGCAAGGGTGTGGAGAGAAGGGGACCCTCGTGCACTGTTGGTAGGAATGTAATTTGGTGCAACTACTATGGAAAACAGTATGGAGATTCCTCAAAAATTAAAAAATAGGACTACCATATAATCCAGCAGTTCCACTTTTGGGTAATTATCTGAAAAAATAAAAACACTAATTCAGAAAGATATATGCACTGTCATGTTTATTACAAAATTATTTATAATAGCCAAGATATGTAAATAACCTAAGTGTCCATTAATGGATGAATGGATAAGTAAAATGTAATATATATATTTACACAACAATGGAATATTATTCAGCTATAAAAAAAAATACAATCTTGCCATTTGTGACAACAGGAATGAACCTCGAGGGTATTATGTTAAGTGAAATAAGTCAGACCGAGAAAGTCAAATACCGTATGATCTCTCTTATATGTGGAATCAAATCAATACATACATACATACATAAACTAAGCTCATAAATACAGAGAACAGATTGGTGGTTGCCGGAGATGGAGGGTGGGAAAAATGGTGAACTGTTTTGTTGTTTTTTACATTAAATAGATTGAATAATAAAGGTCATATCTCTCAAAAAAATTGAAGTGGTTGTTGCTTTAAGCCATTAAATTTTGGGGAGCTCTGTCATGTAGCAAAAGTTGAGTGATACAAACATACTTTAGAGTCTCTTTCAAATTGCTTTACCACTTATGGTTTTCAAAGCGACCAATTTTTCTGCTTGCGGCATTTGCTAATTCTCATGATGTTGGTTCATTTCTTCATGCATATTATAATTTTTTACAGTGACATGTTTGCAGTGAAGAATTTTGCTGAGGACCTCTGTGATTCCTAGGTTATGAATGTAAAAGATCAGTTTTGGGGCTTCCCTGGTGGCACAGTGGTTGAGAATCTGCCTGCCAATGCAGGGGACATGGGTTTGAGCCCTGGTCTGGGAAGATCCCACATGCCGCGGAGCAACTAGGCCCGTGAGCCACAACTACTGAGCCTGCGCGTCTCGAGCTTGTGCTCTGCAACAAGAGAGGCTGCGACAGTGAGAGACCCGCGCACTGCGATGAAGAGTGGCCCCCGCTCACCGCAACTAGAGGAAGCCCTCGCACAGAAACGAAGACCCAACACAGCCATAAATAAATAAATAAAATAAAAATTAAAAAAAAAAAAAGATCAGTTCTGATCTGATAGGGCTCTTCTGAATGAGTGCTAGCTATTTCAATGCTCTGGACAAGTTATAATATTAATTTCTTGTCTGTAAATTTTGCACTATACAGGTGGTTTAAATTTGTATTTAGATGGCAAGATTTTTCCTGTTGCTTCAATTAGTTGGATAATTTTTCTAGATCCACTTTTCATAGGCTAAGAAGCTCTTTATCATTCTGACTATTATTTGGGGGCTCAGCTCCAGCTCCTCTAACCCCCCTGAAACCACAACCTCTATTATCTCATGGGTATTAAAATCTTAGCCCTAGATTCCAGGGGAAGTTTTTATTTTTGGCCTCTGGAGTTAGCTCTTTTTTTCTTTGGAGCAGAGATAAATTAAAGACAAATTAATTTTATTTTGTCCTTCATTTCTGTGTGTTTGTATCCATGTTTATTTCCTTCCTCGTCAGATCGGTCTAACATGTTTCTGTAAGTCTGGGTAGGATTCTGTAGCCCTGATTACTATCTGCTGATTATTTGCCACAAATTCAGCATGTGTTCAATATTGCTCCTTCCCCCTCTATTAACTTCATTCAACCTTTTTTCTTTTATTTGAATTTTATTTTATTTGTTTTTTCTTATACAGCAGTTTCTTATTAGTTATCATTCAACCTTTTAAATTATCTGTCTTATCCTGTCTCACCTGAGTAATTTACAAACTCCTTAGGGGAAGATACCATGTTTTGTTCTTTTTGTATTGTGCCTGCCTTTGAAAGATCTAGTATAGCCGTTCAATGAATGTTTTTAAAAATTCACTTTTAAATTATATAATTCAAAATCAGTTTGTGAGATGACTCCATGGGAAGCTTTAGGAATATACATTAACTGTTGAAAGAACTATGCGTCCCACCAAAACAGGATTCAGGCTTTGGAATGGAAGTAATGAGGTTTTGTTTAGTTTGTGAGATAAAATACTCTTCAATAAAATATTGAGGAGTATTATTAATTTGAATCATGCCACTGCTGTCACAAGAGCAACAAGGTCACCTCTGTTCCCTGTTTTACATTATCTTAGAGTAAATCTTTTTACTCCAGCCATTGCTATGGCTACCAACAGAGACAGGTGAAACCGGATTGCACTTTGTCTTAGCTGCGCCCTGTGAAACTGTTACTTTCTGTCTGGCTTCCCTGCCACAGCCCTGGGGAGATGCCTGTAGGAAGCTGTCCAGCCATTCTGCTGCGTGGGCAAACCCAAAGGGGAGGCAGTGCTAATATCCCAACCTTGGGGCTTCCCTGGTGGCGCAGTGGTTAAGAATCTGCCTGCCAATGCAGGGGACAACGGGTTCAAGCCCTGGTCCAGGAAGATCCCACATGCTGCCGAGCAACTAAGCCCGTGCGCCACAACTGCTGAGCCTGTGCTCTGGAGCCTGTATGCCACAACTACCGAAGCCTGCTTGCCTAGAGCCCGTGCTCCACAACAAAAGAAGCCACTGCAATGAGAAGCCTGCGCACGGCAGCAAAGAGTGGCCCCCGCTCGCTGCAACTAGAGGGAGCCTGTGCGCAGCAACAAAGACCCAGTGCAGCCAAAATTAATAAATTAAATTAATTAATTAAACAAAACAAAACAAACATCTCAACCTTTGACCAGTGGGAGATGGGAGACAGGACAGTCATCTGCTCTTTTGTCCCTCAGGTGAACAACTCTGACTCACGTTCCACATGGCTTCTCAGTAGGAGCAAGGTCCACTTGCCCATGGTGACAACCCGTTGATAATACACTGTGGTTTATCTTTCTCTTGCCAGTTGCGCTCTGCTAAGTCCTTACTCTTGTGTCTTAGGATTATTGCCTGCAAATTACTTTCACTATCACACAGGCTCTACGTTTTTGGGGGAAAACCCAGGCTGAGACAACTAACCTGACATATGGAACAGTTAAGTCTCTTGGTGAAGAGACCTAACTTCCCCAAGGGGGAGGTTCAACTTTATCAACTAATTGACAAATCTTATTTAGAAACATACGGTTGGTTGAGAAAAAATTGGCCAAGTTCAAAATTGGCTTTTGGGATCCCAGAGAATTGGAGAGATCTCCAGAAGTGCAACTTCAGCTCTGGTGGAGGGATCCTTAAGCCACAGATGTCAAGGGGAGTTGAATTGGTAGGGTGAAAGGGGGGTGGGGTGGGGGACAGGCCCTGCAGAGCCAAAAAAAAGCAGAACTTAGAACTTCAAAACAACCTGATGTGTTGTTCTTCCATATTTTGAGCTCTGTATTCTCAACTATCCTCTTCTTTTTTTTCCCCTCAACTAAAAATAATGCATTTTAGCATGATTTAAAAGATTCATTGCAACTGTGTGGATCCAACTGACCACTGAATCAAGATTCTGGTGTCCAGGAGTGTGAGGCTAGATGGCTAGCACATCCTGCAGAATGCTACTTCAATATAGCTGATTCTTCTTTGACCGATAAACCAGTATTTGACAATAAGACCCTCTGGAGGTCAAGGCCAAAGACCATAAAATGTTCCCTGGGCATTTAATCCTGGTTGTGTTTCCTGCCTTGACCAAATTGCTGATGGTGCATGTCTCCATAAGCTGGGGAAGTTTTCGTGTGTCCCTTTCACAGTGGCTCTGATAAGTCCAACTCACAGTAAAGGACAGTGATTTGATTGTCAACCACAGCTTTTTGGTGGTTATGCCTAAGGGAGCTTGCACAGGGACTTAGGAAACAGAGAAATTTTGGGGGCTTCCCTGGTGGCGCAGTGGTTAAGAATCCGCCTGCCAATGCAGGAGACATGGGTTTGAGCCCTGGTCCGGGAAGATCCCACACGCTGTGGAGCAACTAAGCCCGTGTACCACAACTACTGAGCCTACGCTCTAGAGCCTGTGAGCCACAACTACTGAGCCCGTGTGCCACAACTACTGAAGCCCGCACGCCTAGAGCCCGTGCTCCCAACAAGAGAAGCCACTGCAATGAGAAACCTGCACACTACAACAAAGAGTAGCCCCTGTTCGCCGTAACCAGAGAAAAGCCTGCATGCAGCAACAAAGACCCAATGCAGCCAAAAATAAAATAAATTTATATAAAAAAAAAAAGGAAACAGAAATTTTGTCTGTCTCTTAAGTAAATATTTATCAGAGGAACTGGTGTATGAATTTATGATATCAAGAAAAGTTAACTTTATATGAAACATGACTTCTTTCATGTTTAAACAGCTTACACATATTGCTATATAAATAATAGGTGGTAGTGAAAACAATGAGAACGACAAATTATCAAGAATCTACCTGTGCTAGGCTACATACTGTGGCTGGATATTTTCCACACACCATTTCTGGTCCTCAGAATAATTCTGCAAAGTAAATATTATTCTCCTTATTTTCCAATGGAGGAAAATGAAACTGAGAATTCCTCACCCAAGGGCGTACAGCTGGCAAAGGGCAGTGCTTGGATTAGCATAACCGTCAGCGTCATAATCCTTAAATTGCTGGCATTTGTTGTGTACACACTGATGGTCACATCAGGGACGAGCATAATATGTATATATATGTTTTTTATTTAGTTCCTGTAGTAACTCCTTGAGTTACTCATATTATGTCCATTCTATATATAAATTAAGTGAATTCTGAAGGTTAAGTGACGTCATCAAGGTCATGCAATGGATATTTAGCAGCTTTGGAATTTTAATTGGGACTTACAGGGCTCTAACTCCTCCACCCATTCCACTAAGCCTCTAAAAACAGACTTTTTTTTTTTTTTTTTTTTTTGCGGTACGCGGGCCTCTCACTGTTGTGGTCTCTCTCGTTGCGGAGCACAGGCCCCGGACGCGCAGGCTCAGTGGCCATGGCTCACGGGCCCAGCTGCTCCGCGCATGTGGGATCTTCCCGGACCCGGGCACGAACCCGTGTTCCCTGCATCGGCAGGCGGACTCTCAACCACTGTGCCACCAGGGAAGCCCTAAAAACAGACTTCTTACGTCCTGCCCTATGCTTGCCACAACTACGTTCCACTTCCCACTATTTCCCCCAAGGGTCTGACTAAACCTGCTCTCTTCAAGGAACTGCTCACATCTCTAGCTTAAGCACTGTGCAAAATCACTGATGTGAATCTTCCTCCAAGGCCTCTCTTATGCACGGTTCATTTTCTCAAATAACAAGACCAAGAGGTGGCCCTGCAGGGTCAACAGATGAAACATTGGTAACTTCAGTGCTACAGTGAAGCGACTGGCAAGATTTAATGGAAAATAGGCACATTTTATGGTAAATCAGTTCCATTTCTGAGGTTTCCTCACACAGTATTATTCAAGGAGACATGACAAGCTGGAAAACTAGATTGACGATGGATTCGGGTGTCTGCTGTTCTATTTTCCTTCCTCTGGGCACAGCATGTTTGTTTCTTAAATAGCCGGATTATAGATCCTCAGGATTCCAGGTATGGAGAAAGAATTTCACATGTAGGTCGCATAGCAGCTTTCTGGGTTTCAGCAAAGCCTCTCTGACACTTCTGCATTCAGAGAAGAACCTAAGAACAGTACAAAGCGGGGAAGCGGCAGTCTCATTTTTTGTTTCTAGAGTTAACAACGAGGTGTCAGACAATTTTCTTACTTTCTATTTGGATTCTCAAAGCACCCAGCCTCTCCTATTACACGCACCCCTTAAACTGTCTCACCTAAATAGAAAGCATGACTTTTGTGAGAGTTCCTTAAAATAATTGTAAAGCATGTTAGCTAGTTCCTAAATAGCAGAACAATGCAGTGACATAAATTTACAGCACACAGAAATGCAGTGTTTGATATACATTTGCTTACACAAACGAGAGAGGAAAGTGCATGGATAGAAATGGAATCCCTTTAAAAAAAACTGTCCTATGTTGAACAAGGCTCTTGACTTCTGTGAACAGTTTCCATGGCTGTAAGTTGGGGTTATATCTTCTAAGGAGCTCTAACGTTTTTCCAGGTCCTAAGATTTTCTGTATTCTGTTCGACACAAGTGCAAGATCACACTATAGCTAATACCCAAGGAGAAAAGATGAGGAATTCCTGATTATAATCTTCTGCTACTTTATAAGAAAAATTTTATTCTCCCCATTCTGTGTCTCTTATATGGTTTTTCTTCACTGCCTTTTCTGCCAGCTTTCCTGAAAAGGGACACCAATGAGTTATCATTATCATGCAGTCTCCGTTAAGAGACCCTTCCCCAGGAAAGCAATCCAGTTGCCCCTAGCTAGCCTTTGATTTGACAATGCCACTAATGTCACTAGAAAAAATTCTCCGCCAATGATTAACAAAGTCCAGACTCAAAAGTGAAAGAGCAGAACCCAGGGGTTGATCTGATTTTTCAAATCAAATGTGAATTGAAAAGTGGTCTTTCATAGACTAATTTCTTCACTTTCTTCTTGTATCGCAAATAAGGGGAGGGAGTGTGCAACCTGATCATGTAAAAGGAAAAGGAGGCAGGACGCAGCACACTCTTTCCCGTGCCCCAAGAAATTAGAGGAAAGGGAGCTCTAGAATATGTTGAGTGTCCTCCTTAAGTGAGGTGCGTCACTGCAGTAGGGCATATGTAAAGGAGGCCTTACCTTCTTTATTTTACAGATAAAGACACTGACATTCAGAGTGGTTGAATATCTCAGAAATTACATAGCTAGGTACTCATGGAGTAAGAATTCAGTCCAGGATGTGTCTTCTTTTCCTGTCCTACCGTGCTAGTTCCACTGTGTTAGCAGGAACAGGGGCTGGCTCTCTGAGCAGCCCACTGTCTGCAGTAATTGTTGACATTAAGTTAGGTTGTTTTTCTATTTTTGAGTTCAAGTATTTGAGTTGCATTAGTAAATGTTTTATAATGTAGTCCTATAAAAAATAGTGCTATGGACATCCTTATTAGGAATTGGTGCTAACCGAGGTTCTTTGTACCTATCAATTTTGGCTTTATAAGTAAATGCGCTCCTAGAAGGTGAGAAAATGTGGACCTGTAACAGAGGGTTTGGGGACCCCAAGGATGTACATCTACCAGGAAGCAGCCTCTGATAATAACCTTCATACAGGGCTTTGCACAAAATATATCATTGGTGGAAATTAAAAAACAGTCTTCTCCCAAACTCTTGAAAAGGGTGAGTCAGTGATGAGAAGGCATCATCTACACCACATTTTCTTTAGTGCTAATCAGAACATGTTGGTTAAAATTTCTGAAAAGCAAATTGCAATCAAGCAGTGGGTGTCTTCGTAAAAGGCAATATCTGTTAGGCTGAAGTACTAGCAACCGCAAGAACATAGCAAAGAAAGACAAGGTGTGGGTAGATGGATTTTTTTTTCCTTTATTTTCACAATTTCCTTTTCCAGATTGCTCAGTAATGTCTACTGGTAGCTGAAAACTCAGCTAAGAACATTAAAACAAAACAAAACAAAACAAACCCCCCAAAACCCCACTGTTCGTGGCTTTGAAAACAAATGCTGCTGAATAACTCATTTCTGAATATATGTTTCCAAGGCATGCTGCAGCACCATCTCAGTTTGCCCTAATTTTTTTTTTTTTTTTTGCGGTACGTGGGCCTTTCGCTGCTGTGGCCTCTCCCGCTGCGGAGCACAGGCTCCAGACGCGCAGGCTCAGCGGCCATGGCTCACGGGCCCAGCCGCTCTACGGCATGTGGGATCTTCCCGGACCAGGGCACGAACCCGTGTCCCCTGCATCAGCAGGCGGACTCCCAACCACTGCGCCACCAGGGAAGCCCTGCCCTAATTTTTTTATGCCTGTGAATATTGAGTATCATTGCTTGTATAGCATTTACCCACCCCTTTGCCTGCAACCCACCAAAACAAAATAAATATACCTTGGAAAATCCAGTTGAATGTAGTTTGGACTTGACGTTTCTATTAATATTTTTAGTCCTACCAGGTGAAAAGTAGATATGTTACTCTCTCCCTCTTTCCCTTCGTTCTTCTCTTCCATCTTTTCTTGTTCTCTCTCTCTTCTTTTAACTTTTAATTTATATCAAAGATATAAATGTATAAAGTGTAAAGAGTGAAATAATTTTGAAAAGCAGAAATCCTCTATTTCTTCCTTGCCCATCTTTTTCTCCCAAGAGGAACCTATATTCACTCATTTTAACTTCTGAATTTTGTATTTACCTTTTTGTCTCTAAATAACATGCTTATTTGGAGAAACCTCTTGATTTTTCAGCTTTTATGTGTTATCTATCCATTTCTCACTGTTTGGGATAAGGATTTAGTTCTTTTTCTTCTCCCAGTTCCCACCACACCTGTGTACCTTTTCCATGAACTCATCTTTCCACACAACTATATTGCCATTTTGTTTGGGTTAGTATTCAGTGTTCACATTACTATAAGGAATATTCACAGGTTTGCCATGTAGTAGATCATAATTAACCTTTTTTTCCTTGAGTATTCTTTTGTTCGTACCACTGTGACCATCATCCCAGTGTAATAAATGATGTTTACTCTCACCGTCCACATGCCCCAGTTTGGAAACCACTCAACACGTCTTTGCTAATTATCTGAGGTATTCCAGACATTACATTGTACCTGAAGAAATTGCTTGTAGGGGCTTTTGACCAACTGGAGTTAGAACTGGTTGTCCTCTGTGCCAGGGCACAGCTGTCATTCTGGGATCTCTATTTATATCATCTGGTGGAATCCTGTCAGCCCTGCATTCTCTGTCTTCCTCTTTCTTGATTCCTTCCTTCCTATTCATGGGCCTGGGAACTTCCACTTTCTGCTTTATACACTTCTGTAATTTTAGATTTTTTTCTTTTTTTTCAGTACAATGACCTATAGGTTGAAGAAAAAATTAAGTGAGATAGCATAACACTTGACTCTTTATAAAATTCCAACATCTTAGCTTCCTTCTTTATTCTCTTTCACCCCTGCCCTCATCCACATGGCTGAGCACAGATGAATGGGCTCCTGAGAATTGACAGCCTGAAGGGCTGCAGAAGTCAAGTTTCCTTTGTTGTGAATACAACCCAGAGCAGCTGGTAGAGATGATTACAGACACCATACCAGCAATGAGGTCATTGTCTCTCTCCCTGTGTCCTTTGAAGAGGGCACAGAATCACTGAGCCCGAAGAGTGCTAGAGTGGAAATCCAGTCATCCCTACCAGGCCTGTGGGGTTGTCCTATAGACCTTCAGTGAATATCTGGTGAGGATAAGGAGGCCAACTTCATGACCTATTACGTCCTTAGAGATATTTAAGGCAGATTAAATTTCCTCAAGCCATAATCTAATAGTTATAATAAAACTCTTGTGCCCCAGAATCTCTCTCTTTCTTTTTAAATTATATTTTAATTTTTATGAAAATAATCATGTACATAGTTTAAAATGTCAATTAGCTTATTATGATGAAAAAAAAAAACCAGTTACTTGCTCCAACTTTCCCATCCCATGAAGACTATACCTGGGAGGCAATATCATATTCCACATTTTGGTTATTTCTCCTTTATAAAAAAAATAACACACTTTTACTTCTCTTTCTTGATTTTCCATTTTAGATGTCATCTAATTATTTCCACTACAGAATATTAGGATTTACTATATTTTATGTCATTCTACCTTCCTCAACACACAGTTCCGTTCCTCCCCATTCCCGATATATTTAAGTCACGATTTTGGATTGAGTCAATACCCAACGTTCCCTTCATTATGACTGTGTCGCTGTTTCGAGGACTGAGTCACATAGCAGGTGGCTCTGGATTTTTCTCCATGGGTCTTTTGCATTTCTGCACATCTTATGAACAGAGGCACTGGCAGCTAGTGTTTTGAGATGATCATTTCATTTCAAGGATGTACGTGTAGTGAACAGCCTTGGAAGATGGCACTAGTGTTTCCCTCCAGGGTGGAGGACAGGTTTGTTTACTGTTCAGTATGATAATGTCTTTCTCTGGGGCAAAGGTCATGTATGTTTGCTTTCAGTCTATTATAAAAGACTGGGGTTCCCCAAACTCAGAGTTTCTCAGCTGTGATTGAAACACACTGCATGTGCAGCCTCCACCTAGGCCACTCTTTGTCACCCCCATGAGACTTGAAGGGCAAGGCGGCCACAGTGACCATGAAACTCGTGCTGCTTGCTGTTATGTGAGTAATAAAATCCTTTGCCTCTGACAAAGGAATCTCGTGTCTTTTGCTGGTGTCCATGAAACTGGCAGGCTCATTTGTTGGTTGCAAGTAGGGTAAAGTCACTGACTCTTCCCAGTTTTTTTTTTTTTTTTTTTTTTTGCGGTACATGGGCCTCTCACTGTTGCGGCCTCTCCCATTGCGGAGCACAGGCACCGGACGCACAGGCTCAGCAGCCATGGGTCATGGGCCCAGCCGCTCTGCGGCATGTGGGATCCTCCTGGACCGGAGCACGAACACGCGTCCCCTGCATGGGCAGGTGGACTCTCAACCACTGCGCCACCAGGGAAGCCCCCCAGTTCTTTACAATAGTAAACTCTGGCTTGTCTTTCTTGTACTGTTTAGAAATTTCTCAGACTTAGTACTTGCTTTTGTTTGTTTTTTCTTTACTAAGTTTGAAAACCCTGATGAGATTCACTGGGAATAGCACACCATGGTTTCCATGGTATTCCTGTCAAAGATATATGACCTGGTCCTGAGACACACATCCTATAGAATGTGATGCCCGTACTCTTTAAAAACTGGTAAGCATAGCAAAGACTGAGAAATAACGTTTTAGGTTGAAAGGATCTGAAGAGACATAAGAGCTAAATCCAATACATATTCCTTGGGACACCCCGGGTGAGAAAGGGAAAAGAAGCAGTTTTAGGCAGTTGGCAAAATTTGAGTGTGTGAGTGTCCTTGTTTTGGGGAAATATACACTAGATTATTTAAGGGTGATGGGACATCACGTGTGAAGCTTCCTTTTAAAATTTCAGAATATGACTAACGATAATGGGTATGTTACGCTCCCCTACACACACATAGACACACACACAGACAGACACACACAAAGACATACACACACACAGACACACAGACATACACATATACACAATCACATACACACAGACACACACACAAACACACAGACACACAAACATACACACAGACACGCACACGCCTACATGGACACACACATATACACACAGACACAAACACACACAGACACATACACACACACACAAACACATGTGACAGGGTGGGGGGGTGTGTGAAGAGAGAAAGAGAGTTGATAATCATGAATATTCAGTAAAATGTTAATGTCTGGGAAATCTGCATTAAAAAATGCAGGAGGTCTTTGATCAAATTTGGAAATATTAATATAAGTTATTTCAAAATAAATTAAGGAGTGGGGACACTAAAATGTTGGTTGGAAGCTCTATGTTCATGCAAAGCTCATCAAGTGTCAGGTTTCATCGTGGAGCCATAAGGCGGGAGCTGGTTGTCTGGTCTGGGGACTCCTGGCTGTCCCTACTTATAGGGCCAGACGGTTTCCCCAGAGGACTTCTCCACTCTCTTGCATGACGTAGTGTAAGTCAGCTTTCTCAGGGCCCAGTGTGAGAAGAGGACTAGAGATCTCACTTGAGAAAGTAGACACATTGAACATCTCTGTTATCAATAGGGAACCTACTGTCTTCTGTGATATGTAGTCACGTGCCTGCCTGGACAGAGGGAGGGAACTAAAATGGCTGTTAGTTTTTTATTCAGACTTTTAACAAATTCTCCTGTATTCAGCCCTACTTGCAGACCCAACACCTTCAGAAACCCCTGATTTCTCTATTGTGGGAAGTGTTCTGGGTTTCCGTGGCATGATTCATCTTCTTCTAGTTGGCTTTTTTGTTCTTCAGGTACTTAGCAGAGCAGACAAAGCTGAAACTTAAGTCATTTACCACTAAGTTATTAGCTTTCCGTTTTCTGGTATCTTGTGGACAAGAATCATCTGCTATCATTACCTCCCCTGCTCCCTCTGTTTTTGTGGGATTCTGCCCTTAAAAAAGTAATTTTTGTTAGTTTAGAGGGGTTTCAGGAAGAAGCAAAAATAAATTTTTATTTGGTTTTGTTTTTCTATCTGCTGCAATTCACAGGAAGACCTTTTATTACTTGAGCATTTTTTTTTTTTTTTTTTTAAATTGAAGACTAACTTCCTATGAGTGAGGGAATGGATGTACTGTGTCATCTTTTGGCATAGATGTCAGGTCAATACTGAAATGCCATTATATAGTAGGAAAGGAGAATAAAAAGGTTTTTCTTTTTTTTAAAATAAAACTGAAGGAATTATTTCTTACTGATTTTTTTTTCAAACTGAAATTTTTTTAAGTTTGTCTTTTCATTCTTGGATTTCTTTTTCTTCATATGCAACTGATGTTTGGCTAAAATGGACAGAGAAGAAATATTCTGTCCTTAGAATATTTTTACATTCCACGAGGCATTTACAATAAGATTATATTTCAATACCCTGAATGGAAATAGCCTCCTTATTTTTCTTTCATAATTTCTCTGGAGTACGAATAATAGAGAAACTGTTGACATATCTAGAAAGCTTTTTCAAACATATGTTTAACCTTAATTTTCATCTCTGAGAAAAAGGTCATTAAGTCTGTGGTTCCCAAATGGTGCACCAAGGCTGTCCAGGGGGCTGCCCTGAACTCATAGGTGAGATATTTTAAAAGTCTGATGGAAACACAGCAACATCTGTTGGCCACCATGTGACTTACTAGCTCAAGGTAGCTTACTTTCAGCTTTAGATTATGCTACAATGCTTTTATAGAAGACGTATCTTTATGAGGTTGAGTGTTCAGTAGTTGCTGTGGTAAAAAGAAGATAGCACATGATAACCGAGTGGAACTGTATATGTCTATGATATACAGAAATAGGTTTATTGTGAGGGGTTGACTCACGTGACTATGAAGGCTGAGAAGTCCCATGGTTTGCCTGTCTTTAAGAGGGAGGCCCAGGAAAGCCAGTGGTGTAGTTCTAGTTCAGCCCTGAAGGCCTGGGAAGCAGGGAGTCAATGGTGTAAGTTTCAGTTTGAGTCCGAAGGTCCAAGAACTGGGAGCCCTGATGTTGGAGGGCAGGAGAAGATAGATGTTCTAGCCTAGGCAGAGGGCAAAATTTGCCCTTCTTCCACCTTTTTGTTTTTTGTTTTTTTTTGCGGTATGCGGGCCTCTCACTGTTGTGGCCTCTCCCGTGCGGGGCACAGGGCTCCGGACGCGCAGGCTCAGAGGCCATGGCTCACGGGCCCAGCCGCTCCGTGGCATGTGGGAGCTTCCCGGACCGGGGCACGAACCCGTGTCCCCTGCATTGGCAGGCGGACTCTCAACCATTGCGCCACCAGGGAAGCCCTACCCTTTTGTTTTATTCAGTCTCTCAACGGATTGGATGATACCCAAATTGAAGAAGGTAACTTCTTTACTCAGTCTACTGATTCAAATGCTTATCTCTTCCTGACACACCCAGAAATAATATTGTACCAACTCTCTGGGCATCTCTTAGCCCAGTTGACACATAAAGTTAACCATTACAGTGCCTAACAGATGCATGTACCTCACTGGTAAATGTAGTGGTTTAAAAATGTGTCCAAAATTATTTGATAACCTTTCTTTTAAGAGATGGAGACTAATTCCTCTCCTCTTGAGTATGGGCTGAACTTAGTAACTAGCTTCTAAAATATAGAATATGGCAGAAGTGATGGTAAGTGATTTCCAAGTCCCTGTCATAAAAGGCATTGCACCCTCCTCCTTGCTTGTTCTCTCAGGTCACTCACTTTTGGGGATGTTAGCTGCCGTGTTGTGAAGACACTCTAGCAGCTCTCTTAGGTGCCCACGTGGTGAGGCACTGAGCCTGTTTTCCAGCAGCCAACAGGGAACTCAGGCCTCCTGCCAATCGCCATGTGAGTGAGCCATCTTGGAAGTGGATCCTCCAGCCCCTGTCAAGCCTCCAGGTGGCTGCAGCCCCAGCTGACATCCTGACAGTACCCTCAGGAGGGGTTCTGAACCACAGTCACCTGGCTAAGCCCCTCCAGGATTCCTGGCCCACAGAAATGATAAGACAATAAATAAGTGCTGTTTAAGCCACTAAATCTTGAGGGTAATTTGTTAGGCAGCAATAGATGACTAGTAGAATAATTGTGAAATCATGAAATAAAATATTATTTTTTTCTTTCTGTTTATATGTATATTTTTTTCAAACAGCTAATAAGTTGTTGGAACCTAAATAATTCTTAAGTTGTTAAACTTAACTACTTAGTAAACTGACTTTGGGCTTTTTGTTTTGTCTGGGACACGATGAGGAAGTTACTGCAACGCTGAGTGTGCTGTGTACACTGTCAAAGTTTGGAAAGCTGATCGTTAAGTTAAAGACAGTTTATAACATTTGTTTCCTTTAATTTATTTAGGCAGATACATAATTTTTATCTGTTTTTGGAATGGAAAAGTTTATTACCTTTGGTTATGAACATACTTTTTTCTTTTTATGTCAGTGGAGCCATGAAAATGGAAAAATAATTACATGTCGAATTAACTTCCGTCTAGGAAAGTGATCATTTGAGAGTAAATTGGATCGTCTTCAATCAACATAAATGAAATTGTTGGCTTATAGATATCAGATATATAGGGCCTAATACAAAATTTGAGAATAAATTATACATAAAATGAAAAGTGGATATTGCCTTATGTGCCTTCCATGCAGCAGCCTGTTCACTGGAAATAAGAAGAGATGAAGCTCCCCCTAGTGGTAGTTGTTGATATAGTTTAGTGGCAGAAAAGAATTGTTAACACAAGTCCTTCCTATACCTTGGGACAGTGTTTAAAAGATACGCAACCTGTTTTTTAACGTCATTGATACTGTTAAATCCTTGGTTATGACTTTGGATTTGAAGTTTTTGGAATGCAAGCACAACACTCATGAATTTTTTTAGCCAAATTCAGCAGCACTGGGTAGCTTTATTTTATATAGGAAAAACAAAATCTATTCATGTTTTTACATTAAAAAAAAGAATAAACTCAATGAAGGATAAAATTTTCGCAAGGCAGACTGCATGATTACTATTAGCAACCTACAAGCGTAAGGTGCTTCTCACATTAAATGAATTAAATTGGTTGTAATGTAGCAACTTCCAACTTTCTTGTCTGTGTAGTAAGCAAATATTTAAAACATTAACTTTGTGCTAAACATTTAACTGTGTAGAGGGGTTTGGGAAGAGGCAGGGAGAGATTCAGAAAAGTGAACAAGTATTGGGCGGTTCTGTGGATGATGGGGTAAGTGGGTGCTTTGAGAGTCCACGTAAAAAACCTCACCTCGGTCCAAGGGAACAGGCAAGGTCTCCAGGACGAAGAAGCATATACAGACTGTGAGTTAGAGAGGACCCGCTAAAGCTGTTTTGCTGAATTGATTTATCCTGGCGTCTCACAAAATGTAGATTTTAATAAACTGTTGCTTGAACTAAGAATACGTTGCTCTAATAAAAGGATAACAGCCATGCTTTGTGAATTTGCTAATTACTCTACTGTTTGTATTTATAATAGGAAAATCTATTTTGTCTCTGAGAACTGTGACATTATCACCTCTCAGAACAATGAGTCATTTTTCACTGGGAAGACGTCTCCAAGTATTTATTTAATCTTATTTTCAGAATTGCCACCCATCTATTCTTCAAGGGTGATTAATAATTCATGCCATGTAAACAGAGGAAGACTGATTTAACCCACAATGCAGTTAACAAAAAAACTAATTTTAAAAATGCAAAATGATCTCAATTGATCTTTAACGTGAATTAAAAACAATTAGTTTACACTTTTGTGAATAGGTGTAGGTGATAGACATACATGAGCTTGGTGGAATTGTAGGACCCAACAGCATGTCATTTACTAGTTTAGCTCTGCAAATGACTGTGCCCCACAACAGACTGGACCTGTATTGCACCCCTTTTCCTGCTTCCAGAGGTATATTCATCTCTAGAAAATCAGTGGAGAAACACTTACAGAAAGCTGGTAAAGTGGGAATAAACATCTCTGAAGAATACAATTTTTTTACTTAATTGATTAAAGAAAAGCCTTAAAAGATTTTTTATTGCCTTTACTTAGATAATGACTACTCTAATAGAAAACTAAGTGAATTTTAAACATGCAACAACTAGTTTGGCAAGTATCTATTTGTTCCTACTTATTTCTTATAATCTTGAGTCAGAATTCAAAATTTAAAGTAAGTAGGTTCCAAATGCAGCAAATGAGGAATAGCTTTGTACAGGGCAACTTGGACACTGTTAGATTATATCTAAGGAAAGTTTATTTTCTATGTATACGTTTTTAAAAAATAAATTTATTTATTTATTTTTGGCTGCGTTGGGTCTTTGTTGCTGCAGGCAGGCTTTCTCTAGTTGCAGCGAGCGGGGGCTACTCTTGGTTGTAGTGCACGGGCTTCTTATTGCGGTGGCTTCTCCTGTTGCGGAGCACGGGCTCTAGGCATGCGGGCTTCAGTAGTCGTGGCACGCGGGCTCAGTAGCTGTGGCTCACGGGCTCTAGAGCACAGGCTCAGTAGTTGTGGTGCATGGCCTTAGTTGCTCCGCAGCATGTAGGATCTTCCCATACCAGGGACCGAACCCGTGTCCCCTGCATTGGCAGGCGGATTCTTAACCACTGCTCCACCAGGGAAGCCCCTCTATGTATACTTTTTTTTTTTTTCTTTTTTGCGGTACGCGGGCCACTCACTGTTGTGGCCTCTCCCATTGCAGAGCACAGGCTCCGGACGCGCAGGTCCAGCGGCCATGGCTCATGGGCCCAGCCACTCCGCGGCATGTGGGATCTTCCCGGACCAGGGCATGAACCCGTGTCCCCTGCATCGGCAGGCGGACTCTCAACCACTGCGCCACCAGGGAAGCCCTCTATGTATACTTTTGATTGCAAGTGAAGAAATCCAACTCAGCCTTATGTAAACAGGAAGTCAATTTATTGACCTGTGTGACTGTTGTGAGGAGGAACTGGCACCAGGTACAAGTAGGTCAAAGTGGAGACAAAGTGATCATTCCCTTTCTTCCCATCTCTGCTCAGTCATGCCTTGGCTTTCTCTGTGTTGACAAACTGGCCTGGTTTGATTAGAGTGCATAACCCTAGACCCCCAGGAGAGAGTAAGGTCCTAGCTTGTGTTTTTGCCCATAGGTCAGTAGCAGAGGACCGTCTGAGAACTTGTTAGAAATGCAAACTCTCAGGTGATCCCACATCTACTGAATCAGAATCTTCATATTAAAGAGATCCCTAGTTGTTGGTGTGCACATTAAAGTATTGGGCCACTGTGGCTAGGAAAAGGAGTTTTTATAATTGGCTTGGCCTGGGTCTCATTGGCATTAAAATGAATATAGGGGTATGGGAGAGTGATGGGCAGCTCCACCAGAATCAAGTGATTGCGGTGAAAGATCCTAACCCTGAAGCGTATGAAAGGGCAGCAAAAAAAAGTGCATTATCGCTGCAACTCATGAATGATCATTTTGGTCAGAAGAAGGGACTGGCTTAAGATCAATCTTCTTCTTATTATTTTTTTAAGATCAATCTTATTTTTGAGAAAATATTGAGAACAAACTGGGGACTTCTAAGGTCATTTCTAATGGAAAGAAGCTGTAAAGAAGAGAGCATCTATGTATATATTTTATATATTATACACATCTGGTATATCAGGGCCTCCGTTACAAGATAAACTTGTGAGTTTCAGTGTGAAATAAACCAGTGCACCAAACTTCATAACTTTATCTGCTGGAGGAAATTAGTTTATTTCTCTAATAGACTTTTGTCATCTTTATTGGCTGCCTAGTACATATCCCCTCTATCTCATGTTTGGGGAGTTCCCTACTTTATGTGGCCTGCAGGGAGGCATAGCCCACCTGCTGCTATCTGAGGAAAATGCCAGTTACATGCTTTCCCGTATTCCCTGCAGCTAGAAGAACAGGCACGTGGCTTAGGCTCTGTCAATCGGATGTTACCACCCCAGACACTGAATCAGGAGCTACTGACCCATAGAAACCCAGGGACTATGGAGAATTTCCTCTTAGCCTCGATAGTGGTTGCAATAGAATTAAATTCCCTAGGCTACGGTGGCAGCAACACAAAGTAGTCAAGGCAGCGGCTGAGATAGCTTTAATACATAAATACAGGGCTGTAGTTTCTCATGATGGTTCTTTCTGTGCAGCTCTGAGCCTTGTATGCAGCCTTTTTGGAAATTCAATGGTTGTGCTGAAATTAGCCAGAATCAGCATCTTGCTTGTACCCAGGCTTGGCTCTGTGGGCTTGTGATTCGAGTTATTGCACAGGGCTTTGCCCTTAGAACTGCCTCTGCCTTTGGTTTAATGCTCAGCTTTTAAACTGAGCATTTGGAATTCCTAATAATTTTAACACGGAGACCTGCATTTTATTTTGTCCTGGGCCCCTCAAATTGTGTAGGTGGTCCTGCTGTACCTAACAATGCTGATTGCTAATATTTCTTTTTCAAAAACACAAGTTAGTGAGGCCAGGATGCCTGAACTGGCTGAGAATAAATCAGGAACAAAGAGAGATGCTCCCATATACTACTTTTTTGGCAGTTGTAGTCTTCCCATGTGCTACAGTTATTTGTGAATCCATATTGTTTCTGCTCTTACAATGGTAATCTCTGAGAGTACAAACTGTGTTCTGCAGCATCTTATTCCTCTCTATCTCCTAGATATCTATCTATCTACTTACAGTTGAGCAACGTGTTTTAAATTATAAACTCATTTGATCCTCATCTAAGCCCTTTGTGTGTTGTTGTTGTTATTATTGTATACTTACTTTTTTTTTTTTTTTTTTTTGCGGTACGCGGGCCTCTCACTGTTGTGGCCTCTCCCGTTGCGGAGCACAGGCTCCGGACGTGCAGGCTCAGCGGCCATGGCTCACGGGCCCAGCCGCTCCGCGGCATGTGGGATCTTCCCGGACCGGGGCACGAACCCGCGTCCCCTGCATCGGCAGGCGTACTCTCAACCACTGCGCCACCAGGGAAGCCCCTATACTTACTATTGCTGAAGGACTGTGGCTCTGGGAGGTCATGTGTCCAAGTTCACTCCCTCTGTTATAATGAAGTTAAGGTTAAAACACAGGGTGATGTGCATAACTCCTCTTTCCATATGCTTTGCACTTTCTAAGCATGCTCTGTAATCATTTCGGAAATGGGAACTTCCATTGCACAGATGAAGATGTTTCAGAGATTTTGACAGACTGCTCAAGGTGGAGACATAATAATTATCAGACTCGAAGTTTGCCTTAAGCTTAACTCCATGGAATTTTCTATAGTGGTAGGAAAAAAAAAAAAAGAGAATTGAGGTACATGTACAACCAAACGGTTGCAGTTTACATTCCTAAAGATTTTTGAAAATGGTATATTTATACTAGCAAATTTTCTTAAGACAGGAGGGAGGTCTGGAAGATACCAGCTGCTTCTTTTTATCTCTGCAATTTTATTTGTCTTGAAAAAGGTTTCTTCATGTGCATTCTGGTTGCCACAACATCTCTACAAACATAGTTAAAATAGTTTCAGCTCGTCTGATAATACAGATGTTTCTGAAAACCTAGCCAGCAGGTATGCTCAGTATTTTGAGAGTTCACGGCAACAAAAAATAATGAAGAGTTATATACACAGTCAGGTTGCTCAAGTATTTAAACAAGTATTTGATTATCTCATTAGCTCTAACATAAATATTTCCAGCTAATGACTGAGAAAAATTTCTATATGTAAAAACACTAATTTTTTTTTTTTTTTGGTAAGCAAGTGAGATTTATGTGGGAAGGAAATACACTGATAAAGTGTCAATTTTCTGAAATTAAATATAATTTGGAACCTGCTATGTAATGTTTATACGACATGACTCAGAGCTCATTTAACCTCTATATGGATATAGGAAATTGAATCGTTCCAAAGTTCCTTCACAGAAACATATTTGTTTTCTTCCTGTTGCCCTGTGATGACATTCTCTAATCTCTTGAAATGAAATAGTTTCATATGGTTAAAAAATGTGGTCTCTACAGGAATAAAGACACAGACCTACTAGAGAATGGACTTGAGGACACGGGGAGGGGGAAGGGTAAGCTGTGACAAAGTGAGAGAGTGGCATGGACATATATACACTACCAAACGTAAAATAGATAGCTAGTGGGAAGTAGCCACATAGCACAGGGAGATCAGCTCGGTGCTTTGTGACCACCTAGAGGGGTGGGATAGGGAGGGTGGGAGGGAGGGAGATGCAAGAGGGAAGAGATATGGGGACATATGTATAACTGATTCACTTTGTTATAAAGCAGAAACTAACACACCATTGTAAAGCAATTATACTCCAATAAAGATGTTAAAAAGAAATGTGGTCTCTGTTTTAAGAAATACTGTCACTTTTTAAGCTGATAATTTATCTGATGTTATTACTAAGGAGCAATATAAAAAGGACTCTGGGATAATAAGCAAAACTTGCTCATAAATAAAAATCAACACCCTCCATCACAAAAGGAGGGGAGTAATTGTTTCACTCAGCTACAAAATCAGAAGGTTGGAAAACTGCCCGCGATCAGAGGGAATTTACTCATCCCTGGTCTCTCTTCTTCCCCATGGAAAGAGATTTTGGTTGGATGTAGTGGAGTGAATCAGAAATCTGGGCTGTGTAGATTCAGGTGGAGGCCAGCATAGAATTGTAGACTCATCCCTCCTGTGATTTGATTAGGGTATATGACCTCTGCAGTCTCACAGGGCCCCATACTCAGAAGGGTCTTGTGCTTGTTTCAATGCTGTACTTTTGTTATCTGGAAATTCTTAACCTTCTTTGGACAAGGAACCCTTCTTTTCGTTTTGCACTGGGCCCTCACCTCTGTAGCCACAAGCTATGGCCAGTCCTGCCTCTGAAGCTGCTAAACCTGTTTTTTTTTTTTTTTGGTACGCAGGCCTCTCACTGTTGTGGCCTCTACCGTTGCGGAGCACAGGCTCCGGACGCGCAGGCTCAGCGGCCATGTCTCACGGGCCCAGCCGCTCCACGGCATGTGGGATCTTCCCGGACCAGGGCACGAACCTGCATCCCCTGCATCGGCAGGCGGACTTTCAACCACGGCGCCACCAGGGAAGCCCTGCTAAACCTGTTTTAACTTCCTCTAAGTGGCAACTCCAGATTGTCAACACTCCAGGCCACTCCCCACTTTTCACCTCTCAGCACAGGTTTTGCTTCCTGCTTCATTAGGTGTGAACCCCTTCAGTTTCCAACGTGTGTCCAAAAAGCTACTTGCATCCTTACCTCTTGTTCTTTTTCCTGGTAAAAGGCAATCCTTTCATCTGGGCTATGGAAGCCTCACCTCTAGACCCTGCTCTATCAATTATTGTCCCCTCTAGTTCTTCAACCTTTCTCTCTTCATTGGTTTCTTCTCCTAAACGCATGAACATATGCTTTACAGGCAGCCTGCTTGCTGAGCACTGGTGAAGTGGTTTAATCCCAGGCCACTTCCACAGTGTCCGCCTACCTGGTGGAAACAAATCCTTGTTGGGCCACAAGATGTGGATGAGGCCACCCCTCGGCGCTGGTTTGGAGTGTCCACTCTGTGGACCTAGTGTATTTACTAGCCTCGTGGTCTTGAGAAAGTTACTTCACCTTTCTGTGCCTCTATTTTCTTATGAAAAATGAGGCTAAAAATAGCATCTACCTCAAAGTGTTGTTAGGAAAGTAAAGTGAAGTGTTTTTACAACAGTGCACATAGTCGGCACTGTTTCCAATTATTCCACCCTCTTCCTTCAGCTCCATTATCTCTCTCCTGCCCCTTTCTTCACATCAGAGAATAGTGTGTAGGGGAAAATAGAATACTGTTCTGCTTATCAGAGCAATCATTAGACATTTGGAAATAAGCGGAAAAGACAGGCATTGTGTTCTTTCAATATCAGACTTGTCAAGCTCATAGGAACAGAAAAGAGAATGATGGTTGCCAGGGGCTGGCAGAAGGGGAAAATGAGGAGATGTTGTTTGATGGGTACAGTTTCAGTTTTGCAAGATGAAAAGTTATGAGTTCTTATTAATCCCTAAATTACTTAGCATGTAATAGATTTTAAAGCAAAGTATGTTGAATAATAAATGTGCTTGAAATTATGCCAGAAACAGAGGATGAAAGAAGATAATCATGGGGATGGGGTGAATGCTGATGAGTATCTAAATGCTTCTGGCTCCTTCTTCTTCTGGTTCCTGTTCTAAGATAGTCTGAAACCCAGAGAGCCAACCAACCCTTTAAAGGACAGTCCCAGTTTACATATATTTCCTGATATAATTACTAAAAGTGCCCCCTTTTACTCTCAGAAATGTCCTCATTTGGTTGACGAAGTATATATACACTAATTCAAATTTAGTTCCTTGAAAAAATACATTTCCTATGTTGATAAACTCATGTGATGTGAACGAGTACAAATATAAATATTGTGAATACACACACATTAACCTTCCACCTAAAACAGAAAAGGAATGACAATTCCCTGGTGGTCCAGTGGTTAGGACTCAGCACTTTCACTGCTGAGGGCGTGGATTCAATCCTTGGTCAGGGAACTAAGATCTGCAAGCTGCATGGAGTGGCCAAAACAATAAAATAGAAAGTGAATTGTTTCCACGTAAGTGGAATGTTCTTTTCCTTTTTCTTATTTTTCATGGTAACAATGATGGTGATGAACATATTATCAGAAAAAGACTTCATGAAAATAAGTAATTCCCTTTATTTTTTTCAATTTCTCATTTTAAAACTAGTGTTTTAAAAGTAGTAATAAGTCATGGCTATTCATGTTGAACATTTTGATTTATATTTTTTATTATATTTTATCTTTAGTTTATAACTATAATTTATAACTACTATGAGTATAACAGGGGTATTGAAACAGGGGCTTTTAAAGGCACTTTTCATGATCTTTCAAACTGAGAGCAATAGAATATATATTTTAAATTATATAAAGGCCAGGCAGAAATGCTTGTATTGATATATAAAGATCAGCTGAGAATAAGCTGGTAAAGACATGCTTAGGACAAGAGAGAAAAATGTAATTGTATCTTAAGGGTTTGGTTTACTAAAGCTAAAAGCATTATTGGTTTTAGTATTTGTTAATGTTCACTGAAGCCTGGTTTGGTTATTTTAATAAAGAGATCTTTTTTTCTTCTTGGAATGAAATGGGAGGAATTAATGATTAAGGTTAAATCTAGGTGAGCTCAGGATGGAGCTACCATTTGAGCCCCAGGCCAACTTTGGTCTTTGAAGTTCAGAGTGAGTGACTATGGCAAGATATAGTTGTATGGTAGCAGGAAATTACAGGACATCTTTTTAAATTACAGAGACGGTTTTGGGTGTGTCTGTAGTGAAATTGTGAAAACAAACAGTAGTAGTAGTAGAAGCACTAGTAATTGTAGCCATCATTTATGATGGGCTAACCTTGTGTCAAGCATGGGGCTCAGTATTTCATATGACATGTTTTAATTAATCCTCACAACAGTGTTATGGTATGAGCCTACCCTTAACTTTGTTTTACAAGTGAGGAAACCTAGAATCGATCAGTGGTGGAGCCTGGAAAGGAGCACCTGTCCGTCTGACTCCTGAGCCCAGGCTTTTAATCAACGCTAAGCCGCACCTCTGACAATACAGTGAGTGTCATAACAGCTGCCACTTATTGAGTGCATACTATGTGCCCAGTGCTTTAAAATTACGTTTAATCCTCCCAGTATAGATGTCTTTCGGTTTTCCCCAGAAGGAAACTAAGGCTCAGAGTGCCTGAATTCGTTTCCATTTGTGCTAATTACCATAATTTTAATGGTTGAAAACAACACAAATGTATTCTTTTACAGTTCTGGGGGTCAGAAATCCTACAATCAAGGTTTCAGCAGGGCCACATTCCTCAAATGTCTGCTTCTATCATTACAGCTCTGTGCTTGACTCTGACCTTTCTGCCTTCCTCTTATTAGGACCTTGTAATTACAATGGGCCCACCTGGATAACCCAAGATAATCTCTTCATCTCAAGATCCTTTATATAATCACATCTACAGAAGTCCCTTTTATTATATAAAGTGACATATTTCCAGGTCCCAGCAACAAGAAGGTGGACATCTTTGGAGGGGCTTTTTATCCTAACTTCCCCCAAGTCTCAGAGCTAATAAGTATTAGAAATGAGATTTGGATCTAGATGTTTTTAGGCTCCAATGTTCACACGATTTCTGCTCTACCACATTAATGAGGATCCCATCAGTCATTCAAAGAAACATTTACTGAGATTATAAAAAGAGCCAGACACTGTGGTAGGTACTGGAAAAATATGAAATGCTTTATGAGTTTGAGTCATCTTCATGTAGGTGCCTTACTAATCTCTGTATTTTTCTTTTAAAAAATTAAAAAAAAATATTTATCTCAATATATCTAAAATATTATTTCAACATGTAATTGATTAAAAATATTTTACATTTTTATACTGTCTTTAAAATCTAGTGTTTTATACTTAGAACCCACCCATTTGGACACCAAATTTTCATTGCAAATATTTGATCTGTATTTAGATACAAAATTTGCAGTCAAAGAAATAGATTCACATATCTAGTTGCTCTAAATACACTTAAAACAAATGTTCCAAACACATTTATGATTTTTAGTAACTGGATCGATGTATTTTTAAGTTAAAACTGAAATGAAAAAAATTAAAACTTTTAATCTCTATTTTTCAATAGTCCATGAGATTAAAGATTAATAAACTTAGATAATAAGATAAAATAACTCCTGAATAAGTGTTACTAAGCTCTACTTTATTGCATTAAAATATTTTTTTACTTTTTTCTCCCTTCCAGAGATTGACACTAGATCAAAGTTTTAGATACTGTACTTTAAAAAATTTAATTTTTTTCTTCAGATTTGTGAAATGGAAATCTTTGCTGGACAGAGCATAGATATGAGCAAAACATCTGGTTCTGTTTGTTTTTCAATATTTGTGAGATTTGCTTCCCTTACTGCTAAAAAACCAGCACAATGCTTGGTGGTCTTCTCTAGATTTTAGAAGGGACGTATATACCTACCCCAAACCTTTAACCAAGTAGCCTGAAAGGCTGCCTGACAGCTTGGAATGGGCTCCAGAGCAAGAGAGGGCTCTTTACCTGGGTCAGCAGATCTGCTGTGTCTTTTAAGACCCAGGGGATCCAAATATCCACGGTAGATCTGTATGAATGAAGTCTATGGTTGGCACTTCTAGGGGAATTGTAATGCTCTCTTTGACAGATAACTGTTTTTTTGAGAAGAAGCTCTTGGTTTTCTCCTTGCTCCTAATAGAGATTAAATTCCTGGCCATGGCACCCTAGGTATTCCTAGGACCTGCATTGGCCAACAAGGACTGGGTGATATCTGAGCCTAAGCCATACGCTTGGGTGGTTCAGCAGCCCTTTAACATCAAGTTGAAAGGGTGTATTTCAGTTCCAAAAGACCAAATTAAATCGAATAAACAGGTGGTTTGTGCTTCCAATATACTGCATAGTCACATTCCCCCTCAACTCTGATCACAGAGGAACTTTCTTTAGATGAGTTGATAAGGAAGAAAAAGAATGAGCCTGTTTACTGATGGCTATGCACCAGCCAGAACTGGATTTTGGCCCAGTTACAGACTTCGAGGTAACCCTAAGGAGAGTGGGGAAGAGAAATCCTCCCAGTGTACAACACTTGGACAAGGACATTTCCTTGCCCAATTTGCTAGGAGCAGAGATAGCTTGACAAAATGACTCTACATCCAGAATATTTTCAGAGAATTATATGGAATAACACTAGAGGATTGGTGACTAGGACACTTAAGGAACTGGTAGGTAGATCCATCTTTTGGATTATGGGAAGATTTATGCCCCATGTGTATGTTTATGAGAGGTGTCCCACTGCAGAAGATGAACTCAGTGATTGAGTAGACAAGAGGAATTGTTATTCTATTTTTTTCTAGTTACCCCAGTACTTGCTTAATGGGTTCATATACAAGGTAGATTGTCATAGATAGGGTCATAGATTATGCATGGCTACAATGAAATAGACTTTCTCATACCATAGCTGACATGGCGGCTGTCATGGTTGGGTGTCCAATTTGCTACCCGCATCAACCAATTCTGAACTGCTGTATGTTATCATACGCCTAGGACACCAGCCAGCCACTTAGCTGATTACATTGGACACAGAGAGTCATAGAGGAGAAGTAATTTATTCTTGGTAGACTAGATGATTTATTCTGTATTTCCACTTGCCTTCTCTGATGACGCTGTCTCTGTGCCAATACTCTGGAGACTTACCAAATGCCTTATTGTGTTAGCTTTCCGTTGCTGCCGTAACAAATTACCGTAAATCTAGTGGCTTATAACAACACCTGCTTGTTACCTCAGGGTTTCTTTGGGTCAAAAGTCCAGGAACAGCATGGCTTAGCTTGTGCTCTGTTAGAGTCTTCCAAGGCTAAAATCAAAATGTTGGCAGGATTGACATGTACACACTACTATATTTAAAATAGATAACCAACAAGGACCTACTGTATAGCGCAGGGAACTTGGCTCAATATTCTGTAATAACCTAAATGGAAAAAGAATTTGAAAAAGAATGGATACTTGTATGGGTATAACTGAATCACTTTGCTGTACACCTGAAACAATGCATCATTTTTAAACAACTATACTCCAATAGAAAAAAAAAAAATGACCACTGAGGGTGAGGGTGGATGTTGGCAGAGACACGTTCCTTTCTGGAGGCTTTAGGAGAGAATCCATTTCCAGGCCTGTTCAGGTTGTTGGCAGAATTTAGTTCCATCCTGCTGTAGGATTGAGGTCCCCATTTCCTTGCTGATTGTCAGCTGGGATCATGCAAAAGGCTGCCCACATTCCCTGGGTTATGGCCTCCTTCGAAGTCAACAGTGGCCCTTCGAGTCCTTCTCATGCTTCAGATCTCTCTGTGCATGTCTCTGTCACATCTCTTCTTTTGACTCCTCTGTCTTCCTCTTCTGTTGTAAGGGCTCATGTAATTACATTGGGCCTGAATAATCCAGGAAAATCTCCATATTTTAAGGTCAGCTAGCTGATTAATAACCTTAATTACATCTCTGTCTCTTTCTTTCTCTGTCTCTCTGTCCCTGTTTCTCTCTCTCTCTCTCTCTCTCTCTCTCTCTCTCTATATATATATATATATATATATATATGTATTTGTCCTAAAGTCAGAATACATGGATCTGAGAATGAAGAGTGCAAATAAGATGGGTATCTCGTACGCTTACATCAATTTTTTGGTAACAATAGTTTGCTGCCATTCCCACAATAATTCTGGCTTAATTTGTCTGAAAGTTTAAGTAACCAAAATAAGAGAGACTTCCTAGAGACACCTAGAGAGCCTAATATGTTTCTACGGATTTAAATTGAGGTTTTCCCACCAAATAAGAATATTTCACCAGAGGGCGCATAACAATAGTATCATTGAATTGAAAGTTGAGAGCAACACCTGCCCATTTTGGCTGCTCATGCCACTGAATAAATAGGCAAATATACAGGGTTGCAGTGTTGTCTGAGAGTGAAAAATTAGTTATTAAAGGGGACCAGGGGGGAGACCTTCAAGATGATGGAAGAGTAAGACGTGGAGATCACCTTCCTCCCCATAAACACATCAGAAATACATCTACATGTGGAACAGCTCCTACAGAACACCTACTGAACGCTGGCAGAAGACCTCAGACCTTCCAAGAGGCAAGAATCAAAATCCCACGTACCTGGGAAGGGCAAAAGAAAAAAGAGTAAACAGAGACAAAAGGATAGGGACGGGACCTGCACCAGTGGGAGGGAGCTATGAAGGAGGAAAGGTTTTCACACACTAGGAAGGCCCTTCGCGGGCACAGACTGCGGGTGGCAGAGGGAGAAAGCTTCAGAGCCGCGGAGGAGAGGGCGGAGGGCAAAGCAGAGAGATTCCCGCACAGAGGATCTGTGCGGAACGGCACTCACCAGTCCGAGAGGCTTGTCTGCTCACCCGCCGGGGCGGGCGGGGCTGGGAGCTGAGGCTCGGGCTTCGGTCGGATTGCAGGGAGAGGACAGGGGTTGGCTGCGTGAACACAGCCTGAAGGGGGCTAGTGCACCACAGCTAGCCGGGAGGGAGTCCAGGAGAAAGTCTGGAGCTGCCGAAGAGGCAAGAGACCATTGTTTCGGGGTGTAAGAGGAGAGGGGATTCAGAGCACCGCCTAAACGAGCTCCGGAGATGGGCGCGAGCCGCGGCTGTCAGCACGGACACCAGAGATGGGCATGAGACGCTAAGAATGCTGCTTCAGCCACCAAGAAGCCTGTGTGCAAGCACAGGTCACTATCCACACCTCCCCTCCCGGGAGCCGGTGCAGCCCGACACTGCCAGGGTCCCGGGATCCAGGGACAACTTGCCGGGGAGAACGCATGGCGCGCCTCAGGCTGGAACAACATCATGCTGGCCTCTGCCACCGCAGGCTTGGCCCGCATCCGTACGCCTCCCTCCCCCCGGCCTGAGTGAGCCAGAGCCCCCGAAACAGTGGCTTCTTTAACCCCGTCCTCTCTGAGCGAAGAACAGATGCCCTCAGGCAACCTACACGCAGAGGCGGGGCCAAATCCAAAGCTGAACCCTGGGAGCTGTTCGAACAAAGAAGAGAAAGAGAAATCTCTTCCAGCAGCCTCAGGAGCAGCGGATTAAATCTCCACAATCAACTTGATGTACCCTGCATCTCTGGAATACCTGAATAGACAACGAATCATCCCAAAATTGAGACGCTGGACTTTGGGAGTGACGATATACATATATTTTTTTCTTTTTCTCTTTTTGTGAGTGTGTATGAGTATGCTTCTGAGTGTGATTTTGTCTGTATAGATTTGCTTTTACCATTTATCCTAGGGTTCTGTCTGTCCGTTTCTTAAAAAATATAGTTTCTAGTGCTTGTTATCATTGGTGGTTCTGTTTATTGGTTTTGTTGCTCTCTTCTTTCTTTCTTTTTTTATTACATTTTATTTTTTTAACAATTATTTTTTATTTTAATAACCTTTCATTTTTCTTTCTCTTCCTTCCTTCCTTCCTTTCCTTCTTTCTCTTCCTTCCTTCCTTCCTTCCGTTCTTTCTTTCTTTCTTTCTCCCTTTTCTTCTGAGCTGTGTGGCTGAGAAGGTCTTGGGGCTCTGGCCAGGTGTCAGGCCTGAGCCTCTGACGTGGGAGGGCCGAGTTCAGGACATTGGTATACCAGAGACCTCCCGGCTCCATGTAATATCAAACAGCGAAAGGTCTCTCAGACATCTCCACATCAATGCTAAGACCTAGCTCCACTCAACGACCAGCAACCTACAGTGCTAGACACCCTATGCCAAAAAACTAGCAAGACAGAACACCACGCATTAGCACAGAGGGTACCTAAGATAATAATAAGGTCACAGAAGCACCAAAACACACCACCAGACATGGACCTGCCCACCAGAAAGATAAGATCCAGCCTCATCCACCAGAACCCAGGCACTAGTCCCCTCCACCAGGAAGCCTACACAACCCACTGAAGGAACCTTAGCTACTGGGGGCAAACACTAAAAGCAACAGGAACTACGAACCTGCAGCCTGTGAAAAGGAGACCCCAAACACAGTAAGTTAAGCAAAATGAGAAGACAGAGAAGCACACAGCAGATGAAGGAGCAAGGTAAAAACCCACCAGACCAAACAAATGAAGAAGAAATAGGAAGTTTACCTGAAAAAGAATTCAGAGTAATGATAGTGAAAATGATCCAAGATCTTGGAAATAGAATGGAGAATATACAAGAAATGTTTAACAAGGACCTAGAAGAAGTAAAGAGTAAACAAACAATGATGAACAATACAATAATTGAAATTAAAAATTCTCTAGAAGGAATCAATAGCAGAATAACTGAGGCAGAAGAATGGGTAAGTGACCTAGAAGATAAATAGTGGAAATAACTACTGCAGAGCAGAATAAAGAAGAATGAAAAGAATTGAGGACAGTCTCAGAGACCTCTGGGACAACATTAAATGCACCAACATTCGAATTATAGGGGTCCCAGAATAAGAAGAGAAAAAGAAAGGGACTGAGAAAATATTTGAAGAGATTATACTTGAAAACTGCTCTAATATGGGAAAGGAAATAGTTAATCAATTCCAGGAAGCACAGAGTCACATACAGGATAAATCCAAGGAGAAACACACAAAGACACATATTAATCAAACTATCAAAACTTAAATACAAAGAAAAAATATTAAAAGCAGCAAGGTAAAAACAACATATAACATATAAGGGAATGCCCATAAGGTTAACAGCTGATCTTTCAGCAGAAACTCTGCAAGCCAGAAGGGAGAGGCAGGACATACTTAAAGTGATGAAAGGGAAAACCTACAACCAAGATTACTCTACCCAGTAAGGATCTCATTCAGATTTGATGGAGAAATTAAAAACTTTACAGACAAGCAAAAGCTAAGAGAATTCAGCAGAACCAAACCAGCTTTACAACAAATGCTAAAGGAACTTCTCTAGGCAGGAAACACAAGAGAAGGAAAAGACCTACAATAACAAACCCAAAACAATTAAGAAAATGGTAATAGGAGCATACATATCAATAATTACCTTAAATGTACATGGATTAAATGCTCCAACCAAAAGACACAGACTGGATGAATGGATACAAAACCAAGACCCATATATATGCTGTCTACAAGAGACACACTTCAGACCTAGGGACAAATACAGACTTAAAGTGAGGGGATGGAAAAAGATATTCCATACAAATGGAAATCAAGAGAGCTGGAGTAGAAATTCTCATATCAGACAAAATAGACTTTAAAATAAAGACTATTACAAGAGACAAAGAAGGATACTAAATAATGATCAAGGGATCAATCCAAGAAGAAGATTTAACAATTGTAAATATTTATGCACCCAACATAGGAGCACCTCAATACATAAGGTAAATGCGAACTGCCATAAAAAGGGAAATCGACAGTAACACAATGATATTTGGGGACTTTAACACCCCACTTTCACCAATGGACAGATCATCCAAAATGAAAATAAATAAGGAAACACAAGCTTTAAATGATAAATTAAACAAATGGAATTAATTGATATTTATAGGACATTTCTTCCAAAAACAATGGAATACACTCTCCTCTCAAGTGCTCATGGAACATTCTCCAAGATAGATCATATCTTGGGTCACATATCAAGTCTAGATAAAATTAAGAAAATTGAAATCATATCAAGTATCTGTTCCAACCACAGTGCTATGAGACTAGATATCAATTAAAGGAAAAAATCTGTAAAAAATACAAACATATGGAGGCTAAACAATACACTACTTAATAAGCAAGAGATCACTGAAGAAACCAACGAGGATATCAAAACATACCTAGAAACAAATGACAATGAAAACACAATGACCCAAAACCTATGGGATGCAGCAAAAGCAGTTCTAAGAGGGAAGTTTATAGCAATACAATCCTACCTTAAGAAACAAGAATCATCTCAAATAAACAACCTAAACTTACAGTGAAAACAATTAGAGAAATAAGAATAAAATAAGCCCAAAGTTAGCAGAAGGAAAGAAATCATAAAGACGAGATCAGGAATAAATGGAAAAGAAATGAAGGAAACAATAGCAAAGATCAATAAAATTCAAAACTGGTTCTTTGACAAGAGAGACAAAATTGATAAACCATTAGCCAGACTCATCAAGAAAATAGGGAGAAGATTCAAAGCAATAGAATTAGAAATGGAAAAGGAGAAGTAACAACTGACACTGCAGAAATACAAAGGATCATGAGAGATTACTGCAAGCAACTTTATGCCAATAAAATGGACAACCTGGAAGAAATGGACAAATTCTTAGAAAAGCACAACCTTCTGAGACTGAACCAGGAAGAAATAGAAAATATAAACACACCAATCACAAGCACAGAAATTGAAACTGTGATTAAAAATCTTCCAACAAACAAAAGCCCAGGACCAGATAGCTTCACAGGTGAATTCTATCAAACAATTAGAGCAGAGCTAACATCTATCCTTCTGAAACTCTTCCACAATATAGCAGAGGGAGGAACACTCCCAAACTCATTCTATGAGGCCACCATCACCCTGATACCAAAACCAGATAAAGATGTCACAAAGAAAGAAAACTACAGGCCAATATCACTGATGAACATGGATGCAAAAATCCTCAACAAAATATTAGCAAACAGAATCCAACAGCACATTAAAAGGATCATACACCACGATCAAGTGGGGTTTGTCCCAGAAATGCAAGGATTCTTTAATATGTGCAAATCAATCAATGTGATATGCCATATTAACAAACTGAAGAATAAAAACCATATGATCATCTCAACAGATGCAGAAAAAGCTTTTGACAAATTTCAACACCCATTTGTGATAAAAACCCTCCAGAAAGTAGGCATGGAGGGAACTTATCTCAACATAATAAAGGCCATATATGACAAACCCAGAGCAAACATCATTCTCAATGGGGAAAAACTGAAACCATTTCCACTAAGATCAGGAACAAGACAAGACTTTCCACTCTCACCACTATTATTCAATATAGTTTTGCAAGTTTTAGCCACAGCAATCAGAGAAGAAAAAGAAATGAACCCAAATCAGAAAAGAAGAAGTAAAGCTGTCACTGTTTGCAGATGACATGATGCTATACATAGAGAATCCTGAAGATGCTACTAGAAAACTACGAGAGCTAATCAATGAATTTGGTGAAGTAGCAGGATACAAAATTAATACACATAAATCTCTTGCATTCCTATACACTAATGATGAAAAATCTGAAAGAGTAATTTAGGAAACACTCCCATTTACCATTGCAACAAAAAGCATAAAATACCTAGGAATAAACCTACCTAAGGAGACAAAAGACCTGTATGCAGAACACTATAAGACACTGATGAAAGAAATTAAAGATGACAGAAACAGATGGAGAGATATACCATGTTTTTGGATTGGAAGAATCAACATTGTGAAAATGACTATACTACCCAAAGCAATCTATAGAGTAAATGCAAGCCCTATGAAACTACCAATGGCATTTTTCACACAACTGGAACAAAAATTCCATGATTTGTATGGAAACAGATAAGACCTCGAATAGCCAAAGCAATCTTGAGAAAGAAAAATGGAGCTGTAGGAATCAGGCTTCCTGACTTCAGACTATACTACAAAGCTACAGTAATCAAGAGAGTATGGTACTGACACAAAAACAGAAATGTAGATCAATGCAACAGGAAAGAAAGCCCAGATATAAACCCACACACATATGCTCACCTTATTTTTGATAAAGGCGGGAAGAATATACAATGGAGAAAAGACAGCCTCTTCACTAAGTGGTGCTAGTAAAGCTGGACAGCTACATGTAAAAGAATGAAATTAGAACACTCCCTAACAGCATACACAAAAGTAAACTCAGAATGGATTAAAGACCTAAATGTAAGGCCAGACACTATCAAACTCTTAGAGGAAAACATAGGCAGAACACTCTGTGTCATAAATCACAACAATATCCTTTTGGACCCACCTCCTAGAGAAATGGAAATAAAAACAAAAACAAATGGAACCTAATGAAACTTAAAATCTTTTGCACAGCAAAGGAAACCATAAACAAGACGAAAAGACAACCCTCAGAATGGGAGAAAATATTTGCAAATGAAGCAACTGACAAAGGATTATCCTCCAAAATTTACAATCAGCTCATGCAACTCAATATCAAATAAACAAACAACCCAGTCCAAAAATGGGCAGAAGACCTAAATAGACATTTCTGCAAAGAAGATATACAGATTGCCAAAAAACACGTGAAGAATGCTCAACATCACTAATCATTAGAGAAATGCAAATCAAAAGTACAATGAAGTATCACCTCACACCTGTCAGAATGGCCATGATCAAAAAATCTGCAAATAATAAATGCTGGAGAGCGTGTGGAGAAAAGGGAACCCTCTTGCACTGTTAGTGGGAATGTAAATTGATACAGCCAGTATGGAGAACAGTATGGAGCTTCCTTAAAAAACTAAAAATAGAACTACCATATGACCCAGCAATCTCACTACTGGGCATATACCCTGAGAAAACCATAATTCAAAAAGAGTCATGTACCACAATATTTATTCCAGCTCTATTTACAATAGCCAGGATATGGAAGCAACCTAAGTGTCCATTGACAGACGAATGGATAGAGAAGATGTGGCACATAGATACAGTGGAATATTACTCAGCCATAAAAAAGAAATGAAATTGAGTTATTTGTAGTGAGATGGATAGACCTAGAATCTGTCATACAGAGTGAAGTAAGTCAGAAAGAGAAAAAGAAATACGGTATGCTAACACATATATATGGAATCTAAAAAAAAAAAAAAAGAAAAAGAAGGTTCTGAAGAACCTAGCAGCAGGACAGGAATAAAGTCGCAGACCTAGAGAATGGACTTGAGGACACGGGGAGGGGGAAGTGTAGGGTGGGACGAAGTGAGAGACAGTCATGGACATATATACACTACCAAATGTAAAATAGATAGCTAGTGGGAAGCAGCTGCATAGCACAGGGAAATCAGGTCGGTGCGTTGTGACCACCTGGAGTGGTGGGATAGGGAGGGCTGGAGCGAGACGCAAGAGGGAAGAGATATGGGGATATATGTATATGTATAGCTGATTCACTTTGTTATAAAGCAGAACGTAACACACCATTGTAAAGCAATTATATTCCAAGAAAGATGTTAAAAAAAGAAAAGTACCAGGGCTGCTGCTATATTGGGAGTGGGTGAGACAAATGTCTTGAGCCCAGGAGGTCACTTTGCTCCCTATCACGTCAAGTGGTAAAGATGCATGTTAGATGGCAGTAATCCCATATGCTCTGGCACCAAGGACTGCAACCCAGTAGGAATAAAGTTTGGGTTATTTCCCCAGATGCTGGCTTAGAACAAAGGAGCATGGAAGATGCTGTGGAGGAAGTAAGCCTTACCTTGTCAACCATAGCTTTATGACCAGTTGTAGAACTGTGTTATCTATTTCTGTTTCTATCCTTGTTCTCTTAGTTATTTTATTATTCCAACAAATATTCTACTATTTTATATAGGCTGCTCTGGTAGTGTGTAACTTTACAAATTACTCCACTGATTATAGCATGTCATGATGGGGACATTATCATGATATAGATCTAAAGATAATATCCATAGACCACAGATATTTTATATATATATATATACACACACACACACATATAAATATATACATATGGTATATATTTATATGGTGAAATTATAAAATTGATTCCTTGTTAAGGAGATACCTTCATTTTCAATTATAGGAAAGATAGTGGTATTATGTTAAGAATTATCGGGCTTCCCTGGTGGCGCAGTGGTTGAGAGTCCGCTTGCCGATGCAGGGGACACGGGTTCGTGCCCCGCTCTGGGAAGATCCCACATGCCTGGAGCGGCTAGGCCCGTGAGCCATGGTCGCTGAGCCTGCGCGTCCGGAGCCTGTGCTCCGCAACGGGAGAGGCCACAACAGTGAGAGGCCCGAGTACCGCAAAAAAAAAAAAAAAGAAAAAAAAGAATTATGTTTGTTGTTGTTTGCAAGATTAAGTATAGAAGAGGGTATTTGTTGATTTTGGGAAACTAAGTGGAGTACACCCTTTTAGGTTTTGTTTTTGTCAGCATCATTAGAGTACCCTATTTTAGTTTGGGAAATTTTCCATATTATATTGGGGGGTAATATTCCCCCAGATAGGAATCAGAAATGAATTTTCCCAGTTTCCTTTTGCACTTGGGGCATAGGCACTGGCTTCACCAATGAGGTGCTTCACATTCTGACATGGAAGAATTGACCTTGAGGATTGTGTGCCATACAGAATCCACTCTTTCCTTTTAAGGGAAATGGTGGCATGTGGCTTTTAGGGAAATCTGTGGTGGAGACTCTGGTTTTTAGTGTTTGGTATCAGTGGCTTGAACTGCAGTATCTGTATCCAGTAATGCCATCTGAGAGATCACCAGTGGGGCAGTCCTACTGGTTTGGGTGCTGTTTTTGCCTGTGGAATTCCTAAGATTGATGCTTTGGCCTTCCCAGAGGTTGTGAGAGTCACAAAATATATTTTACTTTTTTTTTTGTGGTTGCTCTTTCTCTCAGCTCACTTACTCTATGCTCTGTGGAAAGTATCATATGACAAAGAATTGAAGCTTCTGGCCAATAGCTGTATGAGTGATGAGTGAGCTTGGAAGTGAACCAGCTCCAGTCAAGCCTTCAGACCACTGTAGTTCTGGCTGACATCTTGATTGCAACCTCATGAGAGACCCTGTGCCAGAATCACATAACTAAGTTCTGACCCACAGAAACTGGGATAATAAATGCTTGTTGTTTTAAGCCATTAAATTTGGGGATCATTTACTAGATAGCAATAGGTAAATACAAACAGATAGAGTGGAATGAGAAATTCCAGGATGATTAAGGAGGCGTTGTGCAATGCATTGCTAGAATAGTTGATTCCCTAGGTTCTCTGAACTTTAAGAACTTTGCATGTGGTGGCTAACTTACTACTTATCCGTATCTCCTTTCCCCTGCCTGGATCTGATGCCAGCACCAGGGGGAGTAGAAGCCATGAAGCTGGCTGTGTGTGTCTTCCTCCCTAGAGAGCTCACAGGCAGACCAGCTCTGCGTGCTGCACTCTAGTGCGGCAGTCTCCATGCCATTGGCTAATGCCTGGACTCTCTGGCACTGTCTCCACTGCTGCAGGCCTAAAGAGCTTGCTGGTGTACAAGGAACTCATCAAACATTATCAAGAACAAAGGTGTTGTTCCATGTTTCTATAAGACGTGGAAGACTCCAAGGGCAGTAGCCTGCATGGTGAACTAGCCCTGTCTCAAGAGATGGAAGGTGGAGACGTGATCAGATTTATATCTTGAGGACATCAATCCATCACTCTGGCTGCATTCCCTGTTTTTCACCGCATTCTTTCCATCTTTCCCCAAATAGTCCTCATATATTATTCCAGGAGGATGAGTTGTCGCTACCTTTAGAAGAGCCATTTGCTAATTTACCAGTGACCTCATTTCAGTTCTCTTTCTCCTTGAGTTGTGTGTAGAAGTCAGCACTGCTGTAGGGAACTGGTTCACTTTCTGATACTATGTGAGCAAATTCCTCATCTCTGTGAATTTCTCAGACATTCTACCAAAGAGTTCTTGTCCAGCCTTCTTTGTTCTCTCCCTCTTCAACTCTCTAAGTACAGTAATTATAATGAAAGTAAAATCGATGACTAACATTTCTGATGTTTTGAGTTTGAGTTAATAAGTGTTCAAATACAGCTTTTAGGAAGGGGAGAATGGGCCATTCGACTGCCTGGCAGTACAAATTTTAGAGTCACCTGCATCGACATGATATTTGAAGCTATTTGTGCATAAGATTGTGGGGAAGATAGTTGAAGACAAAGCAAGAAAAGAAAAAGATGTTTCATTTAACCCACATATTAGAATTGCAACATAATATCCATCCTTTACCAGAGCTACTAAAGAATTACAATAATACCAACTGATTTTCAATTGTACCTTTAGTTTCTTCCCACCTTTCTACTATAGGAGCTAAGTTGCTAAGTATTGACAAAGAAAAGAAGTAGAGAGTTATATAATGCATTTTCTGGGTAACTGATTAATGGAAAAATCAATTATTGTTAGTTAAGCAGTATTTTATATGTTTTATTAAGGTTGAGTAGGAGTGAGGTAACATTACTGAAAGCTAACTAGTCATTGTTCAAAGATGGAATAATCTCTGGTATTGTAAAATTTACAGTTTTAATTTCCTCATATAGAGAAGAGCACAAGTGATTCTTATTCCTCAGGAAGTCTACTGCTGTGACAGCATAATTTCAACATTCAAGAAGAGAGAAAGCAGCCCTGAATCCCTCTGAAATCAAATTAAGTCAGTGGAGGGTTGTATGAAGAAATGAAAAGAAGGCAAACAGAACTTATCAAATGTGTTGTTCATGAAAATGTTTTAGAAAATTTAATATGAATGAAATTCTTGTATAAATTCACTTCTTAAATTTTATGTACACAGCATACATTTTTTTGGGGGGAATTAAGAAACACTTCAGAATGAAGAAAAAAGTTTAAAACTTTTTGTTTATTTTAATACAGCAAATAAATGTGAGGAGTTTAAAAGTCTATGTGGTTGAAAGTTACAGTGATAGTACAGCTGTGGTAGGCAGAGTAATGGCCCCCAAACAGGCTCATGCCTTAATGCCTGGAACCTGTGAATATGTTACCTTACATGGCCAAAGAATCTTTGCTGATGCGATGAAAGGAATAGGCTTTGAAATGAGGAGATTGTCCTGGATCACCTGTGGAGACTCAGTCTAATCTAATGAGTATATAAAAGTGGAGAACATTTCCAGGCTGGGTCGGAGAGACAAGACAGAAGGAGGAGAGATTTGAAGACTGGGAAGGACTCCACCCACCACTGGTGGTTTTGAAGATGGAGGAAGGGGGCTGAGAGCAAAGGAATGCAGGAAAGGGCTCTCAGCAGACAGCTAGAAAGGACATGAGGATGTCAGTCCTACAACTACAGAGAGCTGAATTCTGCTAAAAACCTGAATTACCTTGGAAATGGATCCTTTCCTAGAGACTCCAGAAAGGAACACAGCATCTGATTTTAGGTTGTTGAGACCCAGGTCAGATTCCTGATCTCCAGAACTGTAAGATAATACATTTGTATGGTTTTAAACCACTGAAATTGTTGGAACAGCAATGGAACTCTAATTCAGCAACTTTATTTGAAATATGCATAACTATTAAATAAATGGCCTTTAGTAAATCTCCCAGTCCAGACAAGTTTGTACTAAAGCCCTTAATATAACTTTTAGATGGAGCTGGCTTTTAACTTCCAGTTAAAAACAAAATCCAATCCAACTCCTAAAATACCTAACAGTGTTTTGAATTATAGTTTATCTAAAGAAGATAAAGTTGGAATCATGTTTTCAGTTGTTATTACTTTATTAAAAATAATAAGCCAGATTGCTCCTTTAACTTTCTCATACCTACTACAAAATATTTGTGAAAGGAAGAATTTGCTCTCAACATTTCTGTAAAATGATGATCTAGATGGATGCTGTGTTGGTAATACCTGCAGATCTGATGGTTTTCTTGGCTATGCTAAGAAGGCTATCATATAAGGTCACTATATCTTCCCTTCAACCAAAGTATAAGATTTCAGTTTAACACAGTAACATGTTAATGCATGCAGTGTGGTATTGTGGAATGAGCACTATTCTTGGAATCCAAAGACCTTGGTTGAATGCCAGCTTCACTATATATTGTGTCAGACAAGTCAACAAATCTCTCTGAATGACCGTTTCCTAGTTTGTGAGATAGGAATAATATCTACCTTAAAAGTTTGTTAAAATAGAATGAAATTTCTTTTCAAATCTTATCCTGTCATCATAATATAGAGTATAATATGCGAACACTCAGGACCAATGTGATATTTTGGGACTTTCCACTAAGGATTGAAGAAAATGGGACCAAATATATTACAGAAAAGAAGAAGTTGGATTGAGTGGGAGGAGATAAAGTGGAGGTAGTAGGAATATTACCAGTAAAACTGACCAGAGCAGCAGAAGAGGTGTTGGCAGACCAGGAGATGGAGACCTAAGTGGAGATGCAGTCTCGGATTACATCAGACCAATTCCATCAGCATCAGTTTTCCTGAGATGTCCAGGAGAGAGAGACCCATGCTATGAGTCCTTTGATCAGTGCTGGTTTTCCATGTTAGCTTGGAAGCTTCTGGCAAGGGCTTATTTAGACTCCAGGGGCTCTAAATCCAATTTAGAAGCAAAGGACTCCTGATGTACCACCTGGTCTGGACCTTATTGATTCCAAGGGTGGGCAGAGCTAAGCGTGTTTGTAGCAGTCATCATCATCAGAGGCCTCCAGGACAGACTGTGGATGGCAGAATAGGATAGGAACTGAGGGAAGTGCAACTGAACTCTGGGTCTTTAGTTATCAAAGGGATCACATTAATACCTATTTCTCAAAATTTC
Organism: Pseudorca crassidens; assembly: GCF_039906515.1. NCBI lineage: Eukaryota > Metazoa > Chordata > Mammalia > Artiodactyla > Delphinidae > Pseudorca > Pseudorca crassidens. The sequence continues at coordinate 123,189,819 of NC_090300.1, read as the reverse complement.
ATCACCTGTGCCCTCAACTGAATAATGCAGTACCTTCCTGCAGTTGTTTTAACTCTTCAAAGAAATAGATCAAATTAAAAAAAAAAAAAAAGATGATTTTATTTGCGGAAACTGGAGGCACACAAAATCTCAGGCTGGGAAACCAGGATCTCAGGATGTAGGTCTAACAAAAGAAGTGAGGGCAAAAAGCTATATGCTTTGAGCTCTTTTTTGGCTTTTTAAGCTACATTTGCTTAATTCTTTCCTTTCTCTTTGCATACTTGATTTCATCACTTTTGTAATCTGACAGAAAAAGTTTGGCTTCCAACAACTTTAAGTTTTACATAAAATATGCTCAGCCAGCCAGAAAGTCTCTTATAATCAGGTCAAAAATCCCTGGGCCAAGAGCTGCCAATGGCCAAAACTAGAAAAATTCGAGCAACCAAAAAAGTGGTATTGAATTAAAACTCAACATGTAAAATAAATATCTATGAACTCATGCTAATATAGTGATTAAATAAATAAATAAGGAAAAAAGACAAATCTCCCGTGCAGAAAAATTCCAAATAATTGATGTAGATACTGTGTCCTTAAGTAGATGGAAAATAACCTTCTACTTCTTAAGTATGGGTTTCACATAGTGACTTCCAAATACTACAATATGAAAAGGGAGAAAAAGAGTAACTTTACAGTGGGGAAAACAGACAAATACTACCTCAACCAGGTGATTAAGATTAACAACAGTGAGACTTCCCTGGTGGTGCAGTGGTTAAGAATCTGCCTGCCAATGCTGGGGACATGGGTTCAATCCCCGGTCCAGGACGATCCCACACGCTGGGAGCAACTAAGCCTGTGTGCCACAACTACTGAGCCTGCACTGTAGAGCCTGCGAGCCACAACTACTGAGTCCCCATGCCACGACTACCAAAGCCTGCGTGCCTAGACCCTGTGCTCCGCAACAAGAGAAGCCACCACAATGAGAAGCCCGTGCACCGCAACAAAGAGTAGCCCCCGCTTGCTGCAACTAGAGAAAAGCCCGGTGGAGCAACGAAGACCCAAAGCAACCAACAATAAATAAATAAATAAATAATTAAAAAAAAGATTAACAACAGTGGTAAGTCATGTTGATAGTAAGAACTCTTGATATTTTGTAATGAGAATGACAGTTTACCTCTGTAGTCTTTCTCCTCAAAACCAGCAACTCCAGTCTAATCATTAGAAAAATATCATAAATTTCAACTGAGGGACATTTTACATAATATCTGATTTTAAAACTGTCAGGGTGCCCACGGAGCTGCAGCTGACCTACGAGTCTTCCTTACCAACATTATGCTCCAGCTTCTGCTTGGATTTACTCTTGGCAATGTGGTGGGAATGTATCTGGCTCAGAACTATGACATACCAAACCTGGCTAAAAAACTTGAAGAAATTAAAAAGGACGTGGATGCCAAGAAGAAACCCCCTAGTTCATGAGGCCGACTCCAGCACTGCCTCCTGGATAAACTGATTCTACTGTTCTTGAGGGCCTCCTTTACCATCTGAACCAAAAGCTTTTGTTTTCATCTCCAGCCTCAGCAATTTTCTTCTTTGCTAGACCCTGCATTGCCTTACAGCACAAATGGGGCCACAAGTTAAGAATAGCCCTTACTTTTCCAACATCCTCACTTCTTCCCTTCCTCCTTCCAGCCACTTGGGAGGTCCTGAGAATGGAATTATGGTGCTAGATTAGTAAACATGACCTTTAATTAGTAGTCTCTCCCTTATTCTTTGGGATTTCTACTACCGTTTTCAAAAGAAAAATTGATGAGTTTTGTATAGCTGATGAGATATAAATAATGCTGATTTCACAGTCTAGAAATTATATTGGGTGTTTAAACCTTTGGTAATAAATTATGTTGTTTCAAAGTAGTAATTAAAATGAAAATCTAGAAGCCAGTTTCTGGTGAGTTATCCACTAATTTTATGTTGTTGTCAGGAAGCTCCATAGTTGCTAATTTAACCAATAAATCAATTTGCTATTCATTAACCAAGAAACTCTGTTCTGAGAACCCCATCAGGAACTGGGGAATTGAAAAGTATTTAAAGTAATGGCCTTTGTCCTCAGTAGAATTCATAGTCTAGTATGCATGTTTTTTTCTAATGATGCATTTGATCTGGCTCTGTTCTTTCATAAGAATCATACTTATTTTATGGGATTACAGGCACATTTGACATTACATGGTAGATAAATGAGAAGTTGTCTATAAAGGAAATTTTATGCCTTTTTACATTAAAAAATGTATTTAAATTATAAAAAAAAACCCCAAAAAACCTGTCAGGGTCATAAAATATAAGGAAAATATTAATATAATGTACCATAAGGGTTCATTAATTGCAAAAAATGTACCATACTAATGTAGGATGTTAAAATAGGGGAAAGAGGGTATAGGGATATACTATCTTCATAACTTTTCTGTAAATCTACAACTAGTCTAAAATAAAAAGTTTGCTAAAAAAAAGTCCTTGAAGAAGGGATTGATGAACTAATTTTGGCTCAGATATCCACCTTGAACCAATGAGGTGAGGACAACAGTGATGAAGCCAAGCTCCAGGACATGGCAGCTTACTGTAGCCATAGTCATGTTGGGGTGTGTGTGTGTGTGTATGTGTCTGTGTGTGTATGTGTGTGTGTGTGTGTGTGTGTGTGTGTGTGTGTGTAGGGGGGCAGGAATGTTAATGAAGAAATCCAGGATAACAGTGCTGGGCAAATAATTTAATAAATGCCCATTAAATTTGGTTTCCTTCCTTATTCACATACTTTACATGGTTACTTCAGAGGTCTGTGGGATTCGTTCATTTTTTCCACTCCCGTTCCCTCTTCTCTCTCACACTAGGTTAGTGTCTGTTGCCCTCACCATGCCAATGTCCTTGGTATCCTCTGTGATATTGCTTCCAAGGGAATTGTCCAAGGCACTGACCCTGAGGGTACCAAAATACTGCTAGAAAGAATTTAATAGAAACTCTGGGAGATAAAGGTAAGAAATTAAACAGAAAGTAGAACAAGCTAAAAAAGATGCATAATTTAAGAGACAGAAAAAAATCCGAGACCTGGAATTCCAGAAAAAAGGACAAAGAGAATGGAATGGAGAACATTGTCAAATAAAAAATACAAGATAGTTTCTTAGTGCTAGAAATAGTTAAAGACAGCACTGAGTTCTCAGTACAATGAATGAAAACACATCCCCAGACACATCACTGTGAAAATTCAAATTACAAAGGGTAAAGAGAAGACTCTCAAATTTTTCTTGAGAAAAAAAATGTGACCTACAGAAACATGACAAGTCTGGGATCATATTTTCCATCAACAATGTTGAATGTTGGAAGACAGTGAAGAAAGAGCTTTAAACTTCTAATGAATAATGTCTTAAGAGTCATAGAAAATTTCCTGCACCCTTGAAAGGGAGGTTATTTGAGGTTGGATTATATCCAAAAGGGGAAGAAAATTAAGACATAAAAAATCTTGGCATCCTTGAAATAGTGGAACCAACTTGTCTCTAGAAGAACAGTGAAGGGAAACCGCTGAACTACAGTTATGCAGCAGGCCTGGAGTTCAGCCAGTTTACACTGAGGCAGCAGGAGAAAGGGGGATTCAATAGAACACCTATTATTTTATATCAACTGGTGCTGGCATAAAGGCAAAGAAAAATCACTACAATTAGAAAACTGTGAAAAATATATCACAATAATCAATCTACGCTGCTTGGATCAGCAGAGAAGTACATTTACGTTCTTAATACTCTTATTGATTTTCATCCTTTACACCAACTTACAGATAAAGCATCGAAGAATTAATCATATGTATCTACTATTGAGCTTGACATTGCAAAAGTTATTACACAGATGATAGAAATTGCAGGAGAAAAGAACAGAGTGATGCTGAGATGAAAACTATGGTCATTAATATCTTCTTAAAAAGTGGGAAGAAAAATTATGGATATGACACATTTGGGTTTGCATTGGTATTTGGCCAAAGTATGCATTTGGTTTACTGCTATACAATATACTGTCCACAGCTGTAGAAATAAAGAATAGAGATGTTAGTATTTTACTAAGTATACAAAGTAACTATATGAGGAACTCAAAATAGAAATATAACAACTGGTTGGCAGGGGGTTGGTGGTGAGCCAGCTCATTCCCCACTTATAATAAATTAGGTTATATGTAAAATTTATAAATGAGGAAATAGAATGAGAAGCATATTATTACAAGATATGGAAGAAAAAATCAAGCAAAAATGATATAGGGGTAGAATAGCTGCTTCTTGGAAATGGGCTTGTGGATGGAAGAAGATGGAATAATGCATGTATTAATTTAATGAAGTGGGAAAAATCTTTAAAAGAGATATGAACTAGCAAAAATATGTTTTGTGGAGGTGACAGAATTATATTAATAGATCTTACTATAATTTGTCTCAGAGAGGAAATTGTGTTTGTTTAGAAATCTCTTGATTAATTGCTTCTAGCTGAAGTTCCTTTTGGCTTCTTCTGGTGATTGTGCATACTATTTACATTCATCTAGTACTTCACTTTGTTTATATTAATTTAAAAAATATTATACAAATAAGATGTGACTCTTGTTAGTCTGGATCTTAATATGAACAGAACGTTAAAAACAATTTTATTTTATTATTTTTGGCTGTGTTGGGTCTTCACTGCTGCGCGCAGGCTTTCTCTAGTTGCAACGAACAGGGGCTACTTTTTGTCGCGGTGTGTGGGCTTCTCATTGCAGTGGCTTCTCGTTGCCAAGCACGGGCTCTAGGCGCATGGGCTTCAGTAGTGGTGGCACGTGGGCTCAGTAGTTGTGGCATGAGTTGTAGCTCAGGCTTAGTTGCTCTGTGGCATGTGGGATCTTCCCAGACCAGGGCTTGAACCCGTGTCCCCTGTGTTGGCAGGCAGATTCCTAACCACTGCACCACCGGGAAGCCCTAACAGCACATTTAGAATAGGAAATTCAAGGAGAGTTTGTTTACAAAGTGACTATTTACAAAGCTGCAGGAAGGGGGAACTAGAGTAATGGTGCATTGACCTAGAGCTCAGTAGCAACCAAGATGTCATCAGCCCCCAGGTCTAAAGAAACAAGGAGAGGGAATGGTTTCTTTAGTTCAGAAGGAATAAGTTGTGTAGGGTGTCACCACGAATGGGGTATTGACCTCTGGACTGAGGATACAGCCAGCTTAAGGTGACCTTGTAAGGAGAGATTTAGAGGAATAAATACACTAGTTTCATTCTTCTGCCTCTTTACCTCTGCTGCACAGCTTTCTATTGGTAGGAGCCAACTAGCAGACAGAAGTCATGGAATCTTGATATAGGTCAGCTTCCTGGGGCAGAGAGAGAGAGCGGAGATAAGATCTACAGGTGAAAGTCGAGGATTTTTGATGTAGCTCAACGCAAGGGCCCTCAGCATTCACTTTTTCTTTCCTTCATGTTTTCTTTTTTTGGTCTTGGGGTAAACTTGTGTTTTCAACAGAAGGGGACAAATAGATACACATTTCACGTTATAAAAACATAGCCATTATTTGAAATGGTTCAAGATACAGAAGAAAAAGTGCATTCATCTGACCATTAATGTTTTCTTTTTTGATGTTAACTTTGTTAGATTAAAAAAAATTCTAAATAAAAGTTGTCACTTACAGAACAAAAAACATAACTAAAGCCTGTAAGAAACTGTTGGACTATATTTAGATATTCAGAACTAATTTGTTGATCATTTATTGTTTACTTTTATTTATTTATTTTGGCTGTGTTGGGTCTTTGTCACGGCGTGCGGGCTTTCTCTAGTTGCAGCGAGCGGGGACTACTCTTTGTTTTAGTGTGTGGGCTTTTCATCGCGGTGGCTACTCTTGTTATGGAGCATGGGTTCTAGGTGCGCGGGCTTCAGTAGTTGCAGCACACAGACTCAGTAGTTGCAGTGAGTGGGCCCTAGGCATGTGGGCTTCAGTAGTTGTGGCTCACGGGCTCTAGAGAGCAGGCTCAGTAGTTGTGGCGCATGCGCTTAGTTGCTCCAAGGCATGTAGGCTCTTCCAGGACCAGGGCTCGAACCCATGCCCCCTGCATTGGCAGGCGGATTCTTAACCACTGCACCACCAGGGAAGTCCCCTCATTTGTTGTTTAAACTGAAGCTGTGTTAACAATAGAGATAACAACATATTAAAAAACTTAAAAAAATTAATACTGTAGTGAACGCACAAAGTTCCTCAAACTGTATCCCCTAGAACGCTGTAGCATTTCATGAAGAGTAAGTTCTAGGAACCACAAGAAACTCGTGTAGACACAAGATTTGACATCAGGTACCTTTGTCACTTTTTGTCTATCCACTCTTAAAGGAGTCATTTCAGCATTCTTAATCTCATATTTTCTAATTTCTAAAATGGCACAGGTCAACATTTCAAATTTTTACGAAGTCCAGGCAGGATACTTAGATGAATAAAGCATGGTTTGTTAAGGACTGTGGTGAACTGGCGAACACATGTCCTGTTCACAGACCTCGGTGGCTTCCAGGCTCCAGGCCATCATTACCACATGGGGACACCAGCCTAGTGTAGCCAGATCTTTAAGTACTGATGGGCAATCTCCACATTTTAAAATGGGGCAAATAATTCTAAAGGTTTAAAAAGATGGTGTGTGCTAAACTGCACATCTCTGCAAGCCAGATTTCTTCTATGGCTGAGCAATTTGTAACCACTGGATTAACTAATTTTTAACTAATCTTCAAATACCATTATTACTGATGTTTTGTGATTCTATAGGACTAGATAAGAACTAAGAATAAGTCAGGGCCACCTATTAATAACTTTGATATCGATACATTGTTTCTGCCTGAATAACATTGTGGAATTTTAGTGCAGAATAGAAGTTAGTTATCTTCTGTTTTTGAATTATTATTAAGGTCTAACAACTATTTTCAGTTATCAAGAAAGAAGAGATCTTTGAAGACTCTAGTCTATAAATGAGAAAGCTTTTAAGAGACCTGTAAGTGGCATTTTTATGAAATGTTAATGCACACGTGTGGTGGATGGTTGAGGACCAACAGGATAAACCCCGGTGGGGTTGTAACTCTGGACTAGATTTATGGGACTCAACTCAATCACCAAGTGTATTACTAAAAGGATGGTAAAAGCCTGTGTAAGGATCCAGCTGTCTGTCACGTGACCTGATCTAGGGAAGAGATAAAAGCTTATATGGATCTTGTGGAAGCCTGCCAATACTTGTCTCCATAATACATGATAAAACTCTGACAGTAAACTACTCCTGGGGGGTTGGTATTAAATTAGAGAGGCGGCAGCTCTCCTTTCTGCTGTTTACAGATATCCAGGCATGGCTTTCTAATACGTTGCTAATTTAGAATCCAGAAGATGGAAGTTCTGTTTTAATATCTTCCAACACCTCATCTTTTCTATCTCTGCTGTTACATACTTCGGAAGTATGGAACTATTAAAGTGTGATATGATCCATTCGCTATGCTACAGCTTTCTTGGGATCATATCACACAGGTATAGATTAAAGATTGTCTTAAGAAAGATATCCCACTCTTTCTAGAAAATACGTAAATAAGTACTCGTGCTTTAGTCAGAGATAATTTTCGTCCTGAAAAATCAGAAATTCAGTCAGTCTAACTTAATGTTTAATAAGACGGAGACTTTTATTTTTCTAGTAGCAATCACCAGAATTGTTTTTACACAGAAGTGTCTTTATTTAGAAAAACAATGAGCTTTCTAATAGAGGAGGTGAATCTTGGTGTGCCCAGGGCAAAGGGAAGAGAAGGTGAGAGGGACACATCTAGGAAGAGGAAGAGAGAAGAAAGTAGAAGACTGCATTAGCATAATGTGAATCCTCCTCGAAAACTCCCAGAACCTTCAGCAAAGTCCCCTAAACTCACAAAATTAAAAAAATTCAGTTTAAAAAATTATGGTAAAATCTACATAACACAAAATATATCATTTTAACCATTGTAAAGTGTACAATGACATAAAGTGCATTCACAGTGTTGTGCAACCATTGTCATGATTCATCTCCAGAATTTATTCATCATCCCAAACTGAAAGTCTGTACTCATTTAACACTAAATTCTTATTCCCTACTCCCCCTGCTCCTGGCAACCATCATTCTCCTTTCTGTCTGTATGATTTTGATTACCTAGTACCTCATTTAAGCGGGGTCATACAATATTTGTTCTTTAGTGAGACATTATTATTTTTTTAAACATCTTTATTGGAGTATAATTGCTTTACAATGGTGTGTTAGTTTCTTCTTTATAACAAAGTGAATCAGTTATACATATACATATGTTCCCATATCTCCTCCCTCTTGCGTCTCCCTCCCACCCACCCTCCCTATCCCACCCCTCTAGGTGGTCACAAAGCACCGAGCTGATCTCCCTGTGCTATGCGGCTGCTTCCCACTAGCTATCTGTTTTACATTTGGTAGTGTATATATGTCCATGCCACTCTCTCGCTTTGTCCCAGCTTACCCTTCCCCCTCCCCATATCCTCAAGTCCATTCTCTAGTAGGTCTGTGTCTTTATTCCCATCTTACCCTTAGGTTCTTCATGACCTTTTTTTTTTTTTTTCCTTAGATTCCATATATATGTGTTAGCATACGGTATTTGTTTTTCTCTTTCTGACTTACTTCACTCTGTATGACAGACTCTAGGTCCATCCATCTCACTACAAATAACTCAATTTCGTTTCTTTTAATGGCTGAGTAATATTCCATTGTATATATGTGACACATCTTCTTTATCCATTCATCTGTTGATGGACACTTAGGTTGCTTCCATATCCTGGCTATTGTAAATAGAGCTGCAATGAACATTGTGGTACATGACTCTTTTTGAATTATGGTTTTCACAGGGTATATGCCCAGTAGTGGGATTGCTGGGTCATATGGTAGTTCTACTTTTAGTTTTTTAAGGAACCTCCATACTGTTCTCAATAGTGGCTGTATCAATTTACATTCCCACCAACAGTGCAAGAGTGTTCCCTTTTCTCCACACCCTCTCCAGCATTTATTTTTTCTAGATTTTTTGATGATGGCCATTCTGACCGGTGTGAGATGATTCTCATTGTAGTTTTGATTTACATTTCTCTAATGATTAATGATGTTGAGCATTCTTTCATGTGTTTGTTGGCAATCTGTATATCTTCTTTGGAGAAGTGTCTATTTAGGGCTTCTGCCCATTTTTGGATTGGGTTGTTCGTTTTTTTGTTATTGAGCTGCTTGTAAATCTTGGAGATTAATCCTTTGTCAGTTGCTTCATTTGCAAATATTTTCTCCCATTCTGAGGGTTGTCTTTTTGTCGTTTTTATGGTTTCCTTTGCTGTGCAAAAGCTTTTAAGTTTCATTAGGTCCCATTTGTTTATTTTTATTTTTACTTCCATTACCCTAGGAGGTGGGTCAAAAAGGATCTTGCTGTGATTTATGTCATAGAGTGTTCTGCCTATGTTTTCCTCTAAGAGTTTGATAGTTTCTGGCCTTACATTTAGGTCTTTAATCCATTTTGAGCTTGTTTTTGTGTATGGTGTTAGGGAGTGTTCTAATCTCATACTTTTACATGTACCTGTCCAGTTTTCCCAGCACCACTTATTGAAGAGGCTGTCTTTTCTCCACTGTATATTCTGTTTTTTTTTTTTTTTTTTGCTGTACATGGGCATCTCACTGTTGTGGCCTCTCCCGTTGTGGAGCACAGGCTCCGGACGCACAGGCTCAGCGGCCATGGCTCACGGGCCTAGCCACTCCGCGGCATGTGGGATCTTCCCAGACCGGGGCACAAACCCATGTCCCCTGCATCAGCAGGCAGACTCTCAACCACTGCACCACCAAGGAAGCCCCTCTCCACTGTATATTCTTGCCTCCTTTATCAAAGATAAGGTGACCATATGTGCATGGGTTTATCTCTGGGCTTTCTATCCTGTTCCCTTGATCTATATTTCTGTTTTTGTGCCAGTACCATACTGTCTTGATTACTGTAGCTTTGTAGTATAGTCTGAAGTCAGGGAACCTGATTCCTCCAGCTCCATTTTTCGTTCTCAAGATTGCTTTGGCTATTCGGAGTATTTTGTGTTTCCATACAAATTGTGAAATTTTTTGTTCTAGTTCTGTGAAAAATGCCATGGGTAGTTTGATAGGGATTGCACTGAATCTGTAGAGTGCTTTGGGTAGTCTAGTCATTTTCACAATGTTGATTCTTCCAATCCAAGAACATGGTATATCTCTCCATCTATTTGTATCATCTTTAATTTCTTTCATCAGTGTCTAGTGAGAAATTCTTATTGAGCTTATTTTGTGTTGGGGAAATCAATGAAAGGGGCATATTTCACATGAGGGACAACGTGGTCGGGTCAGAGGATTCTGAAGAAATCGCAAGAGCCTGGAGGAAGAGGAGGTGGCTCCAGGAATATGACAGATGTTGAAACTAGACCCACAAAGCCAGCTCTGGTACACAAACGTGATTAGTTTATAGAATGCCTTAAAACATTTAAATTATATGACATCATTCAAAATTGGGAAGATTTTAATAGAGATCCAGATATCTTGCCCATCTTGTAAAATCTGGCAGTAATGGGCATACATTTCCCCAGCTACAATCAGATGGGCAGCAGATGCACACTCCAGCTCTTTCCTTATAATTCATAGTGCTTTATTTATTCATTTGTAATTTATTCAAAGGATGAATAACATTCATAGTAATCTGAATAGTAATTTTGAAATAGGTGTTTAGATCTCCACATATATAGAGATGCATCCAAGTTTATCCAGATCTTGAGTGGCAGGGAGGCTTCATATGACATCTGGGCTACAAACCGAAAAAAGGCATTTATTGGGAGGATAGAGAGTTGTCCCGCAGACACCAGTAGAGGCAGATCAGTGGGTTTTGTGGAAACCCTGGAGAGCAGTCAGGCAGCCAAGCAGACCCCTTGTCTAGCTGTCATTCATCAGGGAAAGCATGCTCTCTGTTTTTTGCATCTTCTAGGTGTCCACTTTATTCATATTCATATTGCTGTGTGTCTGCATTGCTTCTTCAGGCCAAAATTGTTTTTCTAACATGGCTCTTGTAGGAGCTTACAGTTCCTGCTTGTTCAAGTGCCACCAATCAACTGATTATAGATTCTGAATCCCAATTCCATTTCCCTAAAGAGAGAAGTTAGTGGCTTGGTTTATGTCCACTCAGTCACAACTCTGATTTAGCTGTGGCTGGAGTGGGACATTCTGGGCAGGTTTTCACTGACTTCAGGTTGACAGTCGTGCATCTTTGCTTTCTGCCCTGTAAAGATCCTTGGATGCTAGTTATGCCGCTGGGAGTGAGCTCACTTTGTCCATGTACATTGGCGTGTAAGGACGTGGAAGTCAACATCCCTGTGAATTCATACTCCCTCAAAGAGTAAGGAGTGAGGGTGGCTGCATAAGTGCATCTGCTTTCCCTCCTTCTAGCATGTAATTCTACGAGGTGTTCTGAGACTTTTCTGGAAGAGAAAGCAGAATTGAGCCCCTTGTGTCCTCAGCATCAGTCTCAATAACATGTCCTGCTATTGGCTCTTCCTCCTTCCATCTCACTCTTCTCATCCCCTCACTCCTACTCACTGGAATCACTTCTCCCCAATGCTAGCTCCCTTCTGATATCTAAGTCAACCTACTCACAAGTCCTATCACAGACTCTGCTTTTCGGGAAAGCTGTGCTGAGACAGTCTGGTTTGTCAGGTGTTTACCCATTTGTTCTGTGGTGACTTATGTCCTCCAAAAGGATAAGTTGAAGTCCTAACTACTAGTACCTCAGAAGGTGACCTTATTTGGAAATAGGGCTGTTGCAGATGTGATTAGTTAAAGTGAGTGCACACTGTGGTACGTTGGGTCCTTAATCCAGTATGATTCTGGTCCTTACAAGAAGAAAAAAGACACAGATACATGAGGGGAGAACACCATGTGATGACGGAGCAGAGATGGAAGTGATTTAGTTGTAAGACAAGGAACATCAAGAATTGTCAGCAACCACCAGAAGCTAGGAATAGGCAAGGGAGAATCCTCCCTTGATTTCAGACTTCAAGCCTCTAGAATTATGAGATAATAAATTTCTATAATTTTAAGCCTCCTGGTTTGTAGTTCTTTGTTACAGAATCCTAGGAAACTGATACCCCGTTGTTGTAACTTCTGTTGCCAGATACTGAGCACATGTATGTAGCCTACTGACCACTTATCAAGGACCAGACTGGTAATGAAGTGGCTTTGATTAGGCTCCTTAAAAGGGGGATATGGCTGCAGTGAAAACCATGGGCATCTACAACATAAGTGGAAATGTTTGTTAAAAGGTAAAATGATGATAACTGAAAAAATAAAATGAGAATTGATTTAAAGTCTATCAGAAAAACAGTAGAACAAAATTCTGTTAAGACTGTACTAGTGAGAATGCTATGTTTTCCCCATTTCTTTTATTTTCTTCTGGACACACAATTAGACTATGTTTCCTGGGCTCATCTCTGGTTAGACAAGGTTATATGACAAAATTTTGGCCAGAAACTGATTTAACTCAATAAGTTGATAAGCATATTTCAGATGCCAGGAACATAGAACAATATTGATTAATAAGAAGAAATATGATAAAAATAGCAATAAAATATCTGTAAGTTAATAATAGAGATTTCTTAATCAGTATAATACCTCAGATCTCCTCAGGCATTTAACTCTCTTTTGATATCTAAACCAACTCATCCTTTTTAAACTCTAGGATCAGATAAGGGCTCACAGACAAAGGCATGTTTGTGGAGCTCACTGATATTATGAGGGGTGTAGATGAAGGGTTTTTGCAAGAAGAAGCTTAAAGTGGATGTTGTATCTTTTGGAATCAAACTATTGGTTTTTATTTCTTCAAGATTCTTTGGATAAGGTATTGTTGTGTCCATTTAAAATTTCTTCACCATAAAAATCATTAGCTGTAGACATAGCAGCAGAAGCAGTAAATACCTGCTTAATAATTGGGTAAGATACTGTGCTGGGTACATGAATTATATGGAAACACATTGACCTTGAGGAGTTTATAATCTCATAAACTCTGACTGCAGTGTGGAGAAAAATGAGACAAAACCAACAATGGATGGGAGGAGAACAAATAGGAATTTATTGCAATAGTAGAGAGTTTGACTAGACTAGCGGTGGTAGAAATGGAGAGAATTAGTGGGTTTGAGAAATACTTGGGAGATAAAATCCATGAGAATCAGTGATGGATTGAGTGAGGTGTGGGTAGGTGTTGGAGATGGCTCTTAGGACTGGGATTCTCTCAGATGGAGAGACGGTGGTGTCTTTGGCTATAATGTGGAGCACTGGAATGGAGATGCATTTGGAGTCAAACTTATTGAATCTGAGGCATATTTTTGGTAGGTGCTTATATAGGCAGCTGAAGCTCAGAGGAGTGGTCTGAATTGTAGATAGAAATGTAGAGCATTTGATTATGAGCAGTAATTGAAGCCACAGTGTAGATGAATTTTATTATGGTGAGAGGGCAGAGTGAGCAGACAAGGCACCCTAGGGATAATATTGGGGAGTCTACAGAGCTTAGTAATTGAGAAGAGAAGAATAATCCTGCAAGCAATTGCCAGACTTACACAGGTTCATAGACCCAGGGTCCCTTGCATGAATGGGGGGACGCTGGGCCTCATTGAGAAAGGACCTTGCTACACAGCAAAAAATATATAATATAAATATTCCTCCTAAACGTCAAGAGAGAGGCCCGTGGCCTCCTCCCAGGATGCTTGTGCACTGGGGAAGAGTAAATAATCAGATTTTTAGGGATTTCTGGACACTGACTTTAAACTGATATGAATTCATAGAGATCCTAAATGCTGTCAGAGTTCACCTATCAGAGTTGGGGCTTAATAAGATCAGGTGATCAGTGGAGTTTTGACTTGTATCAACTGAACACTAGGCCTTGTGGGTCTCTAAATGCACCTTGTGGTTATTTCTCAGTTCCAGAATGTGTGACTGGCATGGACATACTCAGAAACTGGCAGAGTTCCCATATTGGTTCCCTAATCTGTGGTAGGAAATCCCAATTTAGGTCACCTGAGTTGTTTCCACCTATCAAAATAGTAAACCAAAAAGTAATACCATATTCCTAGAAAAACTGCAAAGATTAATACCCTCATCAAAGACTTGAAAGATGCAGGGGTGGTGGTTTCTACCGTATCCTCATTCAACTTACCTGTTTGGCCTGTGCAGAAGACAGATGGATCTTGGAGAATGATAGTGATTATTGCAAATGTAATCTGGTGGTGATTTCAATTGCAGCTGCTGTTCCAGATATGCTTTATTGTTTAAACAAATCATCCCATATCCTGGAACCTGGTATGTAGCTATTAAACATGGCAAATGATTGTTTCTTTATACCTGTTATTAAAGACCATAAGACAGAATGTACTTTCAGCTGACAGGGTAGCACTACAACTTCACTGTTTTTTCAGGGCTATTTCAGCTCTCCTGGCTTACATCATATTCTAGTCTGCAGGGACCTTGATCACCTCTCCATTCCATAGGGCATCACACTGAATCATTTCATTGATGAGAGCATGCTGATTGGACTAGGTGATAAGGAGTAGTAATGATTCTAGACACCTTGTTAAGGTACAAACATGCCTGAGGGTGGGAGATAAATACCACAAAATTCAGTGATCTGCCAGCACTGTGAAATTTCTTAGGGGTCCAGTGTCTGGGATACTTCCAGATATCTTTTCCAGGCTTAAGGATAAGTTTCTGCATTTTGCCTCTTCTACCGTGAAGAAAGAGGTATGATGCCTAGTAAGCCTCTTTGGCCTTTAGAGGTAACATGCTCTTCATTCAGCTATGCTATTCTGACCCACTTACCAGGTGACTTGAAAAGCTTTCAGTATTGAAAGTGTTAGAGAAGGCCCTATAATAAATTCAGACTTCTCTGCAAGTTGTTCTCCCACTTGGGCAAATATAGGATATGTGATTGTGCTTGAAGTTTGAGTGGTGGATAGGGTTGCTCTGTGGGGCCTTTGGCAGGATCCTATAGGTAAATCATAGCACATTGACCTTTAGGATTTTGTTTTTGTTTTTTTGCGGTATGCGGGCCTCTCACTGTCGTGGACTCTCCTGTTGCGGAGCACAGGCTCCAGACGTGCAGGCTCAGCGGCCATGGCTCACGGGCCAAGCCACTCCACGTCACGTGGGATCTTCCCGGACTGGGGCACGAACCTGTGTCCCCCTGCATCAGCAGGCGGACTCTCAACCACTGCACCACCAGGGAAGCCCTCTTTTTTTTTTTTTTTTAACATCTTTATTGGAGTATAATTTTTTTTAACATCTTTATTGGAGTATAATTTCTTTACAATATTCTGTTAGTCTCTGCTTTATAATAAAGTGAATCAGCTATATGTATACATATATCCCCATATCCCCTTACTCTTGCATCTCCCTCCCACCCTCCCTAGACCACCCCTCTAGGTGGTCAAAAAGCACGGAGCTGATCTCCCTGTGCTATGCAGCTGCTTCCCGCTAGCTATCTATTTTACATCTGGTAGTGTATATATGTCCATGCTACTCTCTCACTTCGTCCCAGCTTACCCTTCCCCCTCCCTGTGTCCTCAAGTGCATTCTCTACGTCTGCATCTTTATTCTCTACGTCTGCGTCTTTATTCCTGTCCTGCCCCTAGGTTCTTCGGATGTTTTTTTTTTAGATTTCATATCTGTGTGTTAGCATACGGCATTTGTTTTTCTTTTCCTGACTTACTTCACTCTGTATGAAGACTCTGTATGAGAGACTCTAGGTCCATCCACCTCACTACAAATAACTCAATTTCATTTCTTTTTATGGCTGAGTAATATTCCATTGTATATATGTGCCACATCTTCTTTATCCATTCATTTGTCTTCTTTGGAGAATGTCTATTTAGGTCTTCTGCCTATTTTTGGATTGGGTTGTTTGTTTTTTTAATATTGAGCTGCATGAGCTGTTTATATATTTTGGAGATTAATCCTTTGTCCGTTGATTCGTTTGCAAATATTTTCTCCCATTCTGAGGGTTGTCTTTCCGTCTTGTTTCCTTTGATGTGCAAAAACTTTTAAGTTTCATTAGGTCCCATTTGTTTATTTTTGTTTTTATTTCCATTACTCTAGGAGGTGGATCAAAAAAGATCTTGCTGTGATTTATGTCAAAGAGTGTTCTTCCTATGTTTTCCTCTAAGAGTTTTATAGGGTCCTGGTCTTACATTTAGGTCTCTAATCCATTTTGAGTTTATTTTTGTGTATGGTGTTAGGGAGTGTTCTAATTTCATTCTTTTACATGTAGCTGTCCAGTTTTCCCAGCACCACTTATTGAAGAGACTGTCTTTTCTCCATTGTATATTCTTGCCTCCTTTGTCATAGATTAGTTGACCATAGGTGCGTGGCTTTATCTGTGGGCTTTCTATCCTGTTCCGTCGACCTATTTTTCTGTTTTTGTGGCAGTACCATACTGTCTTGATTATTGTAGCTTTGTAGTATAGTCAGAAGTCCAGGAGCCTGATTCCTCCAGCTCTGTTATTTTCCCCTCAGGACTGCTTTGGTTATTCAGGGTCTTTCGTGTCTCCATACAAATTTTAAGATTTTTTGTTCTAGTTCTGTAAAAAATGCCATTGGTAATTTGATAGGGATTGCATTGAATCTTTAGATAGCTTTGGGTAGTATAGTCATTTTCACAATGTTGATTCTTCCAATCCAAGAACATGGTATATCTCTCCATATGTTGCTATCATCTTTAATTTCTTTCATCAGTGTCTTATAGTTTTCTGCATACAGGTCTTTTGTCTCCCTAGGTAGGTTTATTCCTAGATACTTTATTCTTTTTGTTGCAGTGGTAAATGTGAATGTTTCCTTAATTTCTCTTTCAGATTTTTCATCATTAGTGTATAGGAATGCAAGAGATTTCTGTGCATTAATTTTGTATCATGCAACTTTACCAGATTCATTGATTAGCTCTAGTAGTTTTCTGGTGGCATTTTTACGAGTCTCTATGTATAGTATCATGTCATCTGCAAACAGTGACAGTTTTACTTCTTTTTTCCAATTTGTTTTCCTTTTCTTTCTTTTTCTTCTCTGATTGCTGTGGCTAGGACTTCCAAAACTATGTTGAATAATAGTGGTGAGAGTTGACATCCTTGTCTTGTTCCTGATCTTAGAGGAAATGCTTTCAGTTTTTCACCATTGAGGATGATGTTTGCTGTGGGTTTGTCATATATGGCCTTTATTATGTTGAGGTAGCTTCTCTCTATGCCCACTTTCTGGGAGTTTTTATCACAGATGGGTGTTGAATTTTGTCAAAAGCTTTTCCTGCATCTATTGAGATGATCATATGGTTTTTATTCTTCAATTTGTTAATATGGTGTGTCAAATTGATTGATTTGCATATATTGTAGAATCCTTGCATCTCTGGGATAAATCCCACTTGATCATGGTGTATGATCCTTTTAATGTGTTGTTGGAATCTGTTTGCTAGTAGTTTCTTGAGGATTTTTGCATCTATATTCATCAGTGATATTGGTCTGTAATTTTCTTTTCTTTTCTTTTCTTTTTTTGTGGCACGCAGGCCTCTCACTGTTATGGCCTCTCCTGTTGTGGAGCACAGGCTCCGGATGTGCAGGCTCAGCGGCCATGGCTCACGGGCCCAGCTGCTCCGTGGCATGTGGGACCTGCCCAGACCGGGACACGAACCCATGTCCCTTGCATTGGCTGGCGGACTCTCAACCACTGCTCCACCAGGGAAGCCCTGTAATTTTCTTGTTTTGTAATGTCTTTGTCTGGTTTAGGTATCAGGGTTATGGTGGCCTCATGGTTTGGGAGTTTTCCTTCCTCTGCAATATTTTGGAAGAGTTTGAGAAGGATGGGTGTTAGCTCTTCTCTAAATGTTTGATAGAATTCACCTGTGAAGTGATCTGCTTCTGGACTTTTGTTTGTTGGAAGATTTTTAATCACACTTTCAACTTCATTACTTGTGATTGGTCTGTTCATATTTTCTATTTCTTCCTGGTTCAGTCTTGGAAGGTTATACCATTCTAAGAATTTGTCCATTTCTTCCAGGTTGTACATTTTATTGGTATAGAGTTGCTTGTCATAGTCTCTTAGGATGCTTTGTATTTCTGCAGTGTCTGTTGTAAATTCTCCTTTTTTATTTCTAATTTTATTGATTTGAGTCCTCTCCCTCTTTTTCTTGATGAGTCTGGCTAATGGTTTATCAATTTTGTTTATCTTCTCAAAAACCAGCTTTTAATTTTATTGATCTTTGTTATTGTTTTGTTTCTATTTCATTTATTTCTGCTCTGATATTTATGATTTATTTCCTTCTACTAAGTTTGGTTTTTGTTTGTTCTTCTTTCTATAGTTCTTTTAGTTTTAAAGTTAAATTGTTTATTTGAGATGTTTGTTGTTTCTTGAGGTAAGATTGTATTGCTATAAACTTCCCTCTTAGAACTGCTTTTGCTGCATCCCATATGTTTTGGATCATCGTGTTTTCATCGTCATTTGTCTCTAGGTTTTTTTTTTATTTCCTTTTTGATTTCTTCAGTGATCTCTTGGTTATTAAATAACATATTGTTTAGCCTCCATGTGTTTGTGTTTTTTACATTTTCTCCATGTTATTGATTTCTAATCTCATAGTGTTGTGGTCAGAAAAGATGCTTGATATGATTTCAGTTTTCTTAAATTTACTGAGACTTGATTTGTGACCCAAAATGTGATCAATCCTGGAGAATGTTCCATGTGCACTTGAGAAGAAAGTGTAATCTGCTGTTTTTGGATGGAATGTCCTATAAATATCAATTAAATCTATCTGGTCTATTGTGTCATTTGAAGCTTGTGTTCCCTTTTTAATTTTCAGTTTGGATTATCTGTCCATTGGTGTAAGTGAGGTGTCAAAGTCCCCCACTATTATTGTGTTACTGTCAATTTCCTCTCTTTTAGCTGTTAGCACTTGCCTTATGTATTGGGGTGCTCCTATGTTGGGTGCATATATATTTATAATTGTTATATCTTCTTCTTGGTTTGATCCCTTGATCATTATGTAGTGTCCTTCTTTGTCTCTTGTAACAATGTTTGTTTTAAAGTCTATTTTATCTGAGTATTGCTACTCCAGCTTTCTTTTGATTTCCATTTGCATGGAATGTCTTTTTCCATCCCCTTATTTTCAGTCTGTATGTGTCCCTAGGTTTGAAGTGGGTCTCTTGTAGACAGCATGTATATGGGTCTTGTTTCTGTACCCATTCAGCGAGCCTGTTTCTTTTGGTTGGAGCATTTAATCCATTCATGTTTAAGGTAAGTATCGATATGTATGTTCCTATTACCATTTTCTTAATTGTTCTGCGTTTGTTTTTGTAGGTCCTTTTCTTCTCTTGTGTTTCCCACTTAGAGAAGTTCCTTTAGCATGTGTTGTAGAGCTGGTTTTGTGGTGCTGAATTCTCTTAGCTTTTGCTTTCTGTAAAGCTTTTGAATTCTCCATCGAATCTGAATGAGATCCTTGCCGGGTAGAGTAATCTTGGTTATAGGTTCTTCCCTTTCATCACTTTAAGTATATCATGCCACTCCCTTCTGGCTTGTAGAGTTTCTGCTGAGAAATTAGCTGTTAAACTTATGGGAGTTCCCTTTTATGTTATTTGTCATATTTTCCTGCTGCTTTCAATAATTTTTCTTTGTCTTTAATTTTTGCCAATTTGATTACTATGTGTCTCGGTGTGTTTCTCCTTGGGTTTATCCTGTGTGGGACTCTCTGTGCTTCCTGGACTTGGGTGGCTATTTCCTTTCCTATGTTAGGGCAGTTTTCGACTATAATCTCTTCAAATATTTTCTCGGGTCCTTTCTCTCTCTCTTCTCCTTCTGGAACCCCATAATGCAAATGTTGTTGCATTTAATGTTTTCCCAGAGTTCTCTTAGGCTGTCTTCATTTCTTTTCATTCTTTTTTCTTTAATCTGTTCCACAGCAGTGAATTCCCCCATTTTGTCTTCCAGGTCGCTTATCCGTTCTTCTGCCTCAGTTATTCTGCTATTGATTCCTTGTAGTGTAGTTTTCATTTCAGTTATTGTATTGTTCATCTCTGTTTGTTTGTTCTTTAATTCTTCTAGGTCTTTGTTAAACATTTCTTGCATCTTCTCGATCTTTGCCTCCATTCTTTTTCAACGTCCTGGATCATCTTCATTATCATTATTCTGAATTCTTTTTCTGGAAGTTTGCATATCTCCACTTCATTTAGTTATTTTTCTGGGGTTTTATCTTGTTCCTTCATCCGGTACATAGCCCTCTGCCTTGTCATCTTGTCTATCTTTCTGTGAATGTGGTTTTTGTTCCACAGGCTGCAAGATTGTAGTTCTTCTTGCTTCTGCTTTCTGCCCTGTGGACAACTGTGGACTCTTCAGCCAGTAAATCAATAAGCAAGGAAAGGTTTAACTCAACTGGCTGAGGCGATTGATCCTGACTATAAGAGGAAATTAGATTGCTTCAATCTAATGGGGGTAAGGAGGACTATTTCTGGAATGCAGGACATCCCTTGAGGTGCTACTTACTACCCTTATATCCTCTGAATGAAGTCACTGGGAAACTACAACCCAAAACAGACAGAATACCAATGATCCAGATCCCTTAAGGTTGAAGGGTTGAGTCACTCTTCCCAGGCAAGGAACCATGACCAACTGAGGAGCTTGCTGAAGGCAAAGGGACATGAAGTGGATAGTAGAAGAAGGCAGTTGTAACTACTAACTTTGACCACATGAACACCTTTAGATATAAGGATGATAATAAAGATAATTTTTTCTCAATTTTGATATTGATATGTCATGTATATATAATAAGCCTCTTTTCTTCCCTTCTACCATTTCCCTGCCATCAACATAAGCTGTTTTAATATCATTTAACTTGATATCTTAGTTTTTAAGTTACAGACTATCAAAAAGGAATTAATCTCAGAAAGAAGGGGAAGGAACACCACTTAAAGCTGCATGAAAACTTTGTATTCTCTTTTACGGAGAATAATAATGTATTTTGGTTGTATGAGGGATAGTTGAGGTGGAAGCATAATTTTGGAAGTTTGGCATTGTTAAAAGAGGTGTATACTGATGCCAGGTTGGCAAAGAATAAAGTGTGGTGAATTTGCATGGCATTAGCTAAGCTGGACCTATATTTTCTTCCCTGCATAGGTCTGGGTTAACATGGGCCACAAGAGACATTTTATGGTAGATTTGGAAGGTCAAAGGGAAGCAGGAGTTATATTCTTTTTATGCCTAGATGGTCAGTGTGGTGGCTCCAGGAGCTGCTCCAACTCACATACATGGTAGTTGATTGACTGATTTTGTTGGCATGGCCAGCAGTCAGGCACACAGGTTCTGGAGCTCCTGCTGGATCTCCAACTTCAACTTCTTCTGTTTCTAGACTAGGCTCAGGAGCAGAAACAGAAGCAACAGTCATGTGAACTATTAAAACAACTCCCACAGTCACATAAAGTCAATTGCCTATAATTCAGCCCAGATTCTATACTTTTCCTAGTGGTTCTGTTTGTCTGGTGGAACCCTGACTGCCATAGTATATCATAAGAAGTCAGTAAAGCAGAGGAATTTTGAGTATTAGCCAAAGATTTGGTGGAAAAAAGACATAGAATACCAGGTAGATAAGGAAGGAAGTGAAGACAGAGAAGATATGATGGATTGAAGAAGGTGGACTTTGAAATAAACTAGAGGTCACAAGGAAGAGAGCCATCGTGGGAGCAGTCAGCATGCAAGTTGGTATCAGAATGGTTAGGGATAAGAATGCTTCCAGACTCATGGATTTAGTAGCATGAAGAGTCCAAAATAGCTCAGTAAAGTATGAAAAAAGGTATTTGGAGAAGAGTTATAGATAGCTTGTGGCTTGTGGATGATGTTGTATTATCTTTTGTTGACAACAGAATAAAATACCAATGGTCAAATTCAAACCAGTGCTTGGCACATAGTTGGCTTTCACTAAGTTATTTGTTCAGTGAATGGATGGACCCATATCTATTTGACTTTGAAAGAATCGACTGTGATCCAATTTACCTTGATATATAAGTTTAGGCCAAAAATACCACGATCATCATCAATATTTCTGGCTCTCACCTCTTTTCTATCTAGCAGGTGTGATGTAGTAATGTATATTGGCTGTAGAAAATTAGATTTGTCATTGAGTGTATGGGACCAAAGTCTTGAAAATCAAAAAAATATTGATGCTCAAAAAATGATATGCAAATAGGATAAGCTGTAGATTAAAAAAGTGTAGCTATTTGAAATGTTTTTCATTATATAGGTGGACAGTTTGGGGTATCTTCTTTTTACAGTTGGAAGCTGATTAACTTAATGAGGAGGATGTAAATATCAATACACCTGTATTAATTGTATGACCTATGAGAACGGAGTTTGATGGAGCAGAATAGTACTTCTTTCAACAAATTGCAGGTGTTGAGGACTTTGCTGCTTTTCCTGTCTCCAGCGATAAAAAGTTTACTTTTTCTATTGGAAGAAAAAGAGGACAAAAGGGCAAATGTGTCTATCATTCAGTGAAAGGAACAAATAAAATATTATGCTACATAGAGCTGCTATAACTGATTGTAGTAACAAATTTTTAAAAAGTTATAAACTCAGAATAATTTTCTTTCTCCTCCTAGTTAGAGCTTACTGTGAAACATTGTTCCAAGCAAATAAGACAGTTTTGATCTAAAGATCTACTTGCTATTTTCTTTTAATTTTTTTTTTTTTTTTGGCCATGTCTTTGCTTGCAGAATCTCAGTTCCCTGACCAGGGATTGAACCTGGACCACAGCAGTGAAAGGGCCGAGTCCTAACCACTAAACCACCAGGGAACTCCCTGTTTTCTTTTAATTTGAAGAAGGCAGTTATACAATAGGCAACCCATCAGGAATAATTAGACTGTACAGTGATATCCATAATAAACAATATAGCCTTTAAAAAGAATCTCTACAAACAGTCTTAGAAATTATGTCTATCATGGATATCTTTTACAATTTTAAAGACTTGGAGAATTAGTTAAAGATGCTCCCTATTTTTTTTTTTTTTTTTTTTTTTTTACTTCTTAGTAATTAACCTCAAATGAAATAGACAAGTAGTTGTTAGGAAGACTCACAATGAGTTACAGACAGTGATACATCTAATTTAATTTTAAGAATTGAGGACAAGGGAAAAACTCCACCATGTTTTAGGTCACACAAGAGTATATCTAAAAATATTTCGGCCTGGAATACCTGAGACCAGGTACTCAGTTATCAAAAATCAAGTCCAAAGGTATCAGATTCTGTCCTTTTCTTCCCCATGGCAGATTTTGAAGTTTTGATTAGACAACATTTTCCCCAAGTTGGCTTTGACTCCATGATAAAATGTGTTGGTAGCTAAGTGAATGTAAGATTGTTTCTTTGTATGTCTACTATGCTGTAATAATCAGAAACTCCAGGATGAAAAGGATAGAAATGGCCCAGAGAGTTTTCACAAATATAAAGTGCTGTCAGAATTTTCCATAGTAAGAAGGGAATGAAAGAATAGATAGAATAGATAGGGAAAGAAATATATAATATTTAGCCAGATGGCTTCCAAATTAATCTAAATGAAGTATGAGCTTGCCATAAGTTATTCAGATGATAAATAGTACAGTAATATCCTTTCATTCATTCAACAAATGCATGCAATATATTCTCTATAAGCCCTGGGAATTTAGTGGTAAACAGAGTCCCACCTTTCTTAGAGTTTACCTTTTAATGGTGGTAAAGAGAAGTAAATAAGTCCTTACTTGTTTGTGAATAAATATTAGAGGATATGGAAATCCTTATGAGGGACACATGATTTGGGTTGGTGGGATGGCTGGGGGCAACTAGGAAAGTGAGTTCAAAGGATGAATAGGGATAGCTAGATGATGAAGAGGGAGGAAGAAGTATTCATCTGAGAGGAACATTGCAGGTAATAGTCTAGACGCAAGAAAGAACACAGTATGTTTAGGGAACTGAAAGAACTTCAGCATGCCTGGAGCTGAGCAACGTGTGGGGTGTGTGTGTGTGTGTGTGTGTGTGTGTGTGTGTGTGTGTGTGTGTGATAATAGTATCCAGGCTGAAGACATAAGAGTGGGCCAGACTATGAAGGGATATTTACACCACATGAAGGGATTTGGATATTATCTTTTTTTTTTTTTTTTTTTTGCGGTATGCGGGCCTCTCACTGTTGTGGCCTCTCCCGTTGCGGAGCATAGGCTCCGGACGCGCAGGCTCGACGGCCATGGCTCATGGGACCAGCCGCTCCGCGGCATGTGGGATCTTCCCGGACCGGGGCACGAACCCGCGTCCCCTGAATAGGCAGGTGTATTCTCAACCACTGTGCCACCAGGGAAGGCCTGGATATTATCTTAAGGTCATTGAAGTGTTGTTGATGCATTTAAGGCAGAAGACTGGAGAGACCTACATTTTTACATGAATTATTTTGGCTTTATTGGGAAAGATAGATTGGATGGATGATACAACTCAGCCTCGAAAGAGAGCCTGGGATTCATGTGTTGTAAGGTAAGAAAACATGAGGTCATAGATGACAATAAAGGGGATGGGGAATTGGTGGCATAGACAAATGGCAGGCTGTAACCAACGTGATGGCCAAATGGCATGAACCACAAGGCAGTAGTGTTTTTGTTTTATTATAAACAAAAGAGGTAGAGAAAGAATGGTGCGAAAACAGGAGGAAAAAGTGAAGAGCTTGCTTGTCCCATCTCCTAATACTGAATAAGCAAGCTCAGTTTAAGAGGCTTGTAGAAGTATGGTCTTAGGGGAGTTGGGACTTTCGTTCAAATTGCAGAAATAAAGAGAACTTTCACTATGGAAATACAGAATATTCAAGTTATTACAGAGGTTCCAGAGAAGATAGGGTTAAACATTTAGAAGTAAAAAAGAGACAAAATTAGATTATAATAAACAAAAACAAAAAAAACAACTTTCCGTGTGCTCCCAGAAAGGACTATGCAAGGTAATCTAGTTGAGTAGGTCTCATCTGGAGGTGGTTTTGCCTGTC
The DNA here is from genome assembly GCF_039906515.1 of Pseudorca crassidens. NCBI lineage: Eukaryota > Metazoa > Chordata > Mammalia > Artiodactyla > Delphinidae > Pseudorca > Pseudorca crassidens. Next base: position 123,164,774 of record NC_090300.1, on the reverse strand, counting down.
AGGGGCATTTGGCAATGTCTGGGAATATTTTGGTTGTCAAATCTGGGCAGGGCAAGGTGGGGTAGAATGCAAGTAGGTTGCTAGTGGCATCTAGTGGGTAGAGATCAGGGATGCTACTGCACCTTCTACAATGCACAAGCCAGTGCCTCACAACAAAGACTTTTCTGGCTAAAATTTCCGTAGTGCCAAGGCTGAGAAATTCTCATAGATATAAACAAAATTGGGTAGTTACTATTATTATAACGTATTACACAGCAGTTCTCAAGTAATCCTTTTTGTAACAGTTATACATTTTAAAATATGAATTTAATATTTGCTACCATTTAGCTCATCATCTCTAGGGTGAGAATGGAAAAAAAATCTCAATTTGAACTAAATATATATTCAGTAAAATGACACCAGTCTTCATATCTAGAGTCTTCAAATACAGTAATCTTTAAGCTGAAGTATGCATATTCCTGGAGTCCGAGAAGGTTTTCTAGAGGATATGTCACCATGGATCATTATAAGGAAATTAATTATTGTATCTACAACTTCCATAAGCTTTCTTCTGAAATTAATCTGCCTGAGCATCTCTCTCTCTGATTTACCAGGTCTCTTTCCTAACTTTCCTTTAACATTCTTCTTTCTTTCATCTTATAAAAGAATGACATATCTCTGACCCTTTGAAAATTGCACATTATAGTTGTAAAAGCCTCTGGATACCATTACTGGGATTGTTTGAGAATGTATCCCTCCTGAAGGAGAGAAAATCAGAAAGTTTCAGTGTGAAATATTGAAAGCAGTGGTGGTAACATACTTAATTTTGGATCCAAACCCAAGACAAGACTCCTCGCCTCTGCCTGTTTATCCTCCTGTCTGTCTACTTTAAAAAATAATTTAAAAGTGAGAAGGTTGTCACATACATGTATATTAATTAATTGCAGTATTAAGTTAGATATTTTTATACATTACAAAATCATCCATAATAAGTCTAGTTACCATCTGTCACCATACAAAGATATTATATTACTATTCACTGTATTTCCCATACTGTGTATTTCATACCTGTGATCATTTTATAATGTAGAGAAATATCAAATCACTATGTTGTGCGCCAGGAACTAACATAGTGCTATAGGTCAATTATACTTCAAAACTAACCAACCAAACAAACAAACTCATAGAAAAAGAGATCAGATTTGTGGTTACCAGAGGTGGGGGCAGGGGGTAGGGTAATTGGATGGAAGTGATCAAAAGATACAAACTGGGCTTCCCTGGTGGCGAAGTGGTTGAGAGTCCGCCTGCCGATGCAGGGGATGCGAGTTCGTGCCCCAGTCCGGGAAGATCCTACATGCCGCGGAGCAGCTGGGCCCGTGAGCCATGGCTGTTGAGTCCGCGCGTCCGGAGCCTGTGCTCCGCACCCGGAGAGGCCACAACAGTGAGAGGCCCGCGTACCGCAAAAAAAAAAAAAAAAAAAAAAAAAAAAAAAAAAAAAAAAGAAATGGTTGGGTTGAAGATTTCTTAGAACTCTGGGTTAAAAGGTCAAAGTCATTTTTTATATAAGGTTGCTCTCCTTTGAGTAAAATTTATGATATTTAGCATATGAATTTTCAGTGTTTAATTTTTATTGACTTTAAGTTTAATTTGAAGTAAAATCCACTCATCATTAAGTGTAAATATTAATAGTCTTTAGTAAATTTATAGATTCCTCACAATTGTTACAATCCAGGTTTATGACATTTCCGTGGCCTCAAAGAGTACTTGTGCTCTTTTGGAGACAAGCTCCAGTCTCATTCCCAACCCCAGGTAACCACTGCCCTATAGGTTTGCCTTTTCTGAGCAATTTAAATAAATGGGATCATACAGTATCTTCTAGTCTTTTGTCTCTGGCTTCTTTCACTTAGCATAATGCTTTTGAGGTTTATTCTTGTTATAGCATATAACAATAGTTTGTTCCTTTTATTGCTGAATAGTATTCCATTTTGTGTATACATTTACCAGTTAATGGACATTTAGATTTTTTCTAGTTCGGGGCTACTATGAATAATGGTTCTATGAACATTCACATATAAGTCTTCGAATGGACACATTTCCTTTTTCTTGGGTGATTTCCTAGAAGTGAAATTGCTGGGTTGTATGTTAAGTTTATATTTAACTTTTTAAAGAAGGATTGTTTTTCTGGATACGGAATCCATGTTTGTTAGTTTTTTTCTTTCAGTACTTTAAATACGGTATCCCACTGACTTTTGGCTTTTTCTGTTTCTTAGGAGAAGTCAGCTGTAAATTTTGTTTTTCCTTTGTATGTGATTAGTTAAATTTCTCATGCTGATTTCAAAATTTCCTCTTTGGCATTCAACAGTTTGACTGTAATGTGTCTAAGTGTGGATCAATCTGTATTTATCCTACTTGATCACCTTTATTCATCTTCTTTATTTTTTTCCCACCAGTTCTTCACATTAGATAATTTCTGTTGATCTGTTTTCAAGTCTACTGGATTATTTTTGCTGCCATCTCAAATCTACTGTCAAATCACTTTGGTGAAATACTCATTTCAGTCATTGTACTTTTCAACTTTACAATTTCTATTTGGTTATTTTTTATAATTTCAGTTTTTAGAGAGACTAAAATTTCAATTTTTATGAGACTCTGATAATTCATTGTCACATGATTAATTCTTTAAACATGATTTTCTTTTGTAATTCTTTAATTCTTTAAACATGATTTTCTTTAAACATGATTTTCTTTTGTTCTTTAAACCAATTTATAATGACTGCTTAGGATTCTTTGTTAAGTCGGACTAACATCTCAGCACCCTCAGAGACGTTTTCTGCTGAATGCCATGGGCCACCTTTTCCTGTTTCTTTACCTGTCTTGATTTTTTTTTTTGATAACTAGACATATTTAATAGTATATGGTAGCAAATCTGGATTCTCATTTCTCATCCCTGCCCCCCGCCCCTCCCCCCACCACATAGATTGTTGTTGCTGCTGCTGTGTGCACATGTGTATGTGTGTGTGTTGTTCAGTAACTTGCCTGGACAAAATATGTGGAGTCTGTTCTCTTTCCCAATATGTGTCCTCTGATATTTATGCTCAGTTTTTTTTTTTTAACATCTTTATTGGAGTATAATTGCTTTACAATGGTGTGTTAGTTTCTGCTGTATAATAAAGTGAATCACCTATACATATACATATATCCCCATATCTCCTCCCTCTTGCGTCTCCCTCCCGCCCTCCCTATCCCAGCCCTCCAGGTGGACACAAAGCACCGATATGCTCAGTTTTTAAAACATTCTTGCTTCAATATTTAATTGGCCTCCTAGGGATCACTCCTGTAACAGTATAGCCTAGTGGTCAGCCAATGATTGTTCAGAAATTGTTCTCAAACACCTTGACCCAGTAAGACTCTTCCTCTCTTCCTACTGATCTGACTGTGTGTTTGGGAGCATACTGAAAATTCAGACACTTTATGTCTGTCCCAGCTTTTGTTTTCTACCAGGCCCCCTAACATCTCTCCTGTGCAAGCACAGGCCTCATGTTCAGCCAGGGATGAGTGGATAGGTAGGGCCCTTTCTGGTCTCTCTTTCCCATGTGCAGCCTGTGCAGCCTTCCAAATTTCCAGAGACTTGTGAGAACTTATCGAGTCCCACTTGAATGAGACTACAACACCAAGCTTTTCTCATTCCTCAATCTTAGTGTTAAGTTTTTTGCCAGTCTGCCATTTTATTGCTTGCTTTGACCAGGGCTATACCCTCAGGCTAGCTTTGTCATTGACCTTCTGTTTGTTTGCAACAGAGATTGCTACTATTTTGGACAATGCCCACAGGCATGGAGTTCAGTGGTCTACTCCAAACCAAGTGAGCACTCCCCAAGAGCAAAGTTGCTGTTTTTCAGTTTGCCTGCTCTCTACCGTGCCAACAAAGCTGGAGGACAAAGGGAAAGGGAATAGCTCCAGACCAAAATGACAGACACCTACTGTTCTTTCTGGAAGCTTTTTTTGAATAATTGCATCTCAATTTGTTTTATGCCTTTGGTAATTCTAGAGTCTTGAAATAGTTGTTTTTTGACCGTATTTTAGCTTTATTGTTGCTTTTGGGGAGAAGATTTGCTGAGCTTCTAATTCTGCCATTTTGGAAGTCCTCTTCTCTGAAATACTTAATTATTGATAAACATTGTTTGCCTCCTTCTTAGTTTTCAGTCATGTGGTTGAGATGCCTAGATAATACACAAGTGTGTTTTACTTAGGGCTCTATAAGTATTATATTCTAATTTCTATAAATATATGTATACATGGAAGTGTACATGACCAGGGCTAATTTTTTCATGTTTTGAAATTAATGTTTTATACTTATTTTTGAATGTTTTACCTATCTCAGCTCTAAAGCTCTTGAAATTGTCTAGATAGTAGAATGGATATTTATGATGTCTTCTCTTTTTTCTTGATGACATTTTAGTAGTATGAAGTAAAGGGAGTCAGACTTTAACAGTAGAAACTGTTCAACTTATTTGAAATCAAGTCTTTGAAGTAACCCAAGAGCTGACCTGACAAGCTTTTGCAGATCAAATGCACAGCAATCATTTAACAAGAAAAATCTGACACTTTTCACTTGATCACAATGGTAAAGAAAATGGCATTGCCCCTAATTTGATAGCTTTATGGAAGTTGTCCAGATATTTATGGATATTCTGAAAAGAAATCTTGATGTCTACTTTTAGAAATTCATGATCAAATTTATCTTTTTATCCGTGGGGAGTTTGGGAAAGAAACACATCAACTTAAGGAAAAAAAAAAAAACCTGAACAAGGTTCGTCTATTTAGATAAAATGGAATTTCACTAAAACAATGGAATTTAAAATTTAAATGTCTTCAAAGCAGTTGTAGTTATAACTGTTTCCACTATGGTGTGCTAGATCCCCAAATATTATTCATGCTCTCCTTGTGTTACCAAAGGCACTGCACTGAATTCAACAATGTTCACTGCCTTTCTCTGGGCTGCCAAGCCCTCTGCCACACAGGAGGTTTTTGAGCTGAAACAACAATGTACTGCACACAAATTCAGCTAAAACACAAAAGAGGACAAGAGACCATTTAAAAGAGAGGGACAAATAACATTTTGAATGGGTGATTTTTATAAACCAACTTGGATATTGGCTGTGGTTCTGTAGAATAATTTGGTTTGTCTGAGAAATTCTAGAAGGTTAATTTCAGTTTTCAGGCAATTTTTCTTCTAATAAAATTCCTTAATGTCCTATTATTTATAACTGGTGTTACAAATGTAAGTTATCTTTGCTTTAATTGCACATCAATCTGACTCTATCATTATTCATGATGATTTAAATCCCTATTGGTTTTTGAGATCATCTAGCGAAATTTGAAAAACAGTTAACACAAAAGAGCAGTTCTGAATAAAGTATTTCAGGCAGGAAATGGCACAGATTCAGAAGCATAATGAAAATTTTTTTGTGGGTAGGAAGAAAAATTAATTCTTTTTATTTGCAGTACTGAATTTAATTTTTTACAAGTCTTAAAGTTACCAACTGAAAATTTAGTTATTTTGTTAAAGTCTTTTAAATAGTTGATAGTTTAATGGTAGACTCTGAAATGTTTGTCAGGAGAATATGCCAACTTCTCCCATAAGCCAAATATAAGTTCTACGGGTAACAATTCTACATATACACCTTAGTTTGGAAGCACTTTTATATATGCAAAGAACTTCTTTTGGTCATATAATTTCTATTTGGAATATGCTTTGGAGCTTTTTTCTTTTCTTTATATTACGGTGATTTCAATTAAAAAGATAATTTGCACTTGCCTCCAATGTTATTGTCAGCTTCTGCAGCTTGTCTACTTATGTCGTTTGGTTTCATAATTTTGAATATTGGCTGATCATTGTGATCAATGACTATTTTAATAATAATTTAAAATGTCAGCTCTAAACTTAAATTAGTCTTAAAGGGAATCTCAAATACTATAGCAATTAATCTTAAATTATTGGCATGGTTTATTTGTGTGGGCAAAAATTACTTCATATTCCGTTAAACAACTGGGAATCAATTGATAAGTAACTGCTTAGTTATAGGTTGCTCTAAAAATAACATTTTTTGGTGGACCGAACTGCAAGCTTTCCACCAAAATAAAATTTCTTCATAGATAGAAACTATGATTATAGTTCCATAGTTTATATCATCATATAACATTGTCTTCTATACCCAGACCAAATTTCACAATATTTAAAAAATATTTTTGCTGTGATAAGACTCCTATTGTTTTGGTGAATTTTCAAAATAATGGTAGAGTGCATAATCAAGTAAGTGCATTTTCATGTGTACAAATGAGTTTCTGAAAGATTTCATTTCAGTGTTGAGGAAAATGACATGTTTTGTCATTCTACTGCCTTCTTATCTGGTTATTAAGTTAATGACTTGGACAAATGTAAAACGTCATCTGTACTTTTGCTGAGATTTGTTGTTTAAATAATTAATAGTAGAACAATCAGGAAGCAGTTCAGGACTGTAAAGTTTTTATAGTGTTAACCCAGAAAACCCTTTCATTTGTGAGATCCTTTGAGTTGATTTGTTGAAACAATTGTCTCCATAATTATTGCTTGCTAAATAATGGTGATTAATTACTATTTCCTAAAACTTTAAATAAGGAAATAAGATTCATTAAACCCGTTTTGAATATAGCTAGAGGTAGAAAGGAGTAGTATGTTTCCCTACATAGAACTTTAGAGAAATTATTCTTCAACGTAAAACAAATATAAAACAAGTAGAACCGTTTATGTCTGATATTAACTTCAAGTCGTTTAAAAATATTTTCTAAAAACAAAGAGGAATGAATTTTGAATACCACAGAGCTAAAAGCTAATGAGAGAAAATTAGGATCATGCAGAAAGGTGTCTAAGCATACTACTTACTTGTTAAAATGATACAAAGGGCTAAATGAAAAATTTCAATATTTAGAACGCCAGCAACTTCCGCAGAATGGAAACCACTGTTACCTGAAGGTGGACTGACTTGAAATTTAGGAAGCCTTGTCAATAATGTTTGACTTTCATTAAGATGCAGCATTTCATCTGTTTTAGTTTAGATTTAGGGCATTAATATGTGTGTTTTCTAAGAAGTTGGGCCTGTTTGAAATTTAATTAGAAATGTGGAAACTCCGCAAGGGATATTTAGACCAATTAATGCTCTTATTTAGTATGAAAAAAAGTTACAGAAAACCCACCCCATTCCTATTTAATAAGAAGAGAGACTAGAGTGTTCCTTTGGAATACTTTCCTAGAAATATTTAAAATAAATACAACTACTGTGAATTCTATACAAAATGTTTTTTGAGAAACTTGTGTATGTCTTACAGTAAATTTTATTATCATTATTATTTTTCCTTGAGTAAATGGGATAAGGTGCAAGCCCTGTGTAGATTAGAAAACACTACCCATTTGCATTTGAAGAGAAGTTTGGCTTGGTTCAGTATCAAGTTCACACTAAGAAAACAAACTAGGTAAAGTCACTTCAAGCTTTGCTACAAAGCTATTTTATTATCGAAAGGAGCAATCTAAACAAATTTTGGGGCAGGAATGCAGAAGTTTGTTGAATGGAGGCAGTGGAGCTAAGGGGAAGCTGGGGCTGAGGCCCCTATAAGGGGGTCCTAGAAGCCTGACACCAGGAATCTAGGGAGGACAGAGGGAAAGACCACAGATTGATCTTATTTCACAATTTTATAAGAGTCACTCTGAGTTAATTTTTCTTCACGTAGAAGGAGAACCTATGTTTTACATAGGGCAGCTTAAGCACGGAAAGAGGAAAGCTGAAAAGAGAAAACTGCCAGACTGTGGGCTGGTGAGATTGGGTGGTGGTGATGGTAGGGACCAAATCTTGGAAGAGACAAGTGATGCTGGTATTATGCACGCAGCTTTAATCCTCAGGGAGTGGGGCAACTTATAAACATTCAGGACCAGAGAAAATACAAATTACAACAGGAGGTCAGGAATGGGAAAAATATAGGATAGGACCTGAAAAAAATTGATAAAGGTGGTCTGCACCTTTACCTTTATATAGCTGTTCTTTCTTGATACTCAAAGCAAATTATTATTATTATTAAAATTTTTTTTTATTGAAGTGCAGTTGATTTACAATGTTGTGTTAATCACTGCTATACAGCAAAGTGATTCAGTTATACATATATACATTCCCTTTTTAAAAAAATATTCTTTTCCATTATGGTTTGTCATAGGATATTGAATATAGTTCTCTGGGCTATACAATAGGACCTTGTTGTTTATCCATTCTATATATAAAAGCTTACAGCAAAGCAAATTATTTTTTATCATCCATAAAGAGAAATTATACAAGTTGTTTAGTTTCTTAGGAGAAACAATTTCCCTTCACTGTGTTCTAAAATAATTTTATTAACAGTTTATTACTCTGCATTAAGCTTTTTGTCTTTAACTTTTCTTTTAAAATGTAGACACCCAAGGAGAATATGTGCTATATTAAGTCACTAATACCTACAAATTATAAATAATTTTTTTGTGACCTATGGTGGGAGGATGGGCTTAATTTTGCCAAGGGTAAGTCACAGAATCAGTAAAAGAATGGTTTATAATTTAGATTTCCCTTCCGCAGATTTTTTTTTTTTTTTAAAGTTAGGTTGTTTATTTGAGATTTTTCTTGTTTCTTTTTTTTTTAAAAAAATATTTATTTATTTATTTATTTATTTATGGCTGTGTTGGGTCTTCGTTTCTGTGTGAGGGCTTTCTCTAGTTTTGGCAAGCAGGGGCCACTCTTCATTGCGGTGCGCGGGCCTCTCACTATCATGGTCTCTCTTGTTGCGGAGCACAGGCTCCAGACGTACAGGCTCAGGTAATTGTGGCTCACGGGCCCAGTTGCTCCGCGGCGTGTGGGATCTTCCCAGACCAGGGCTCGAACCCGTGTTCCCTGCATTGGCAGGCATATTCTCAACCACTGCGCCACCAGGGAAGCCCCCTTCCCCAGATTTTATTAGTTCCAATTCTGTGAGTTCAAGGTTACCACACTGGGAAAGAAAAATAATACATGATTACCTGTATAGAAAATTATTTAATGAAGCTACTAAATGATACCTAAATTACAGTTTTAGACATTAGGCACACTGGAACATATTCATGGTTGCTGGCTTAATCTATATCATCCATGTTGTCAATAGACCCTCACATTTTATCAAGCAAAGACTGTGGATATTTTTTGAGAACATACTTTCTAAATAGACCATATTCAATATTAGCTGATTTTTTAAGAGAATAGGTATACACAGAGTTGCTTCCAGTTTGTCCTGTGGCTGATTCAGGAGTAATGTGTTTATTTAAGGTGTGGGCTATAATACACTTGCAGTGAATAATCTTTAGTAGTGGTAATGAGAATTCAGTATGTGACATTGACAGCTCACAGCACTCTTTTTTTTTTTTTTTTTTTTTTTAACTTCTTTCCTTCATGTTTATTGCCTCATATTCTTGAAATTGATGCTTGTCCACTTTCTTAACATTTTAATCATTGGAGCCAGAGAAAGCATTCTATCTCAGAGTATCTCTCTTTATGTTTTGGTAGTCTTTAATATTCTTTTTGTTTTTAATAATGTGCAAATAAAGAAAAAATAAATTGCATTTAAAAAGCCAAACTGCACAACTCAATAGCAAGTTAAAGGGTGAGACTGAGAGAGAAGGAGCTCTGACAACATCAGAACCATGAGTCAAAATATAATCAATATTCCTTTTTAGCTGTAAATAATACTTCTATAATTAATTTTTAACAGTGGGGTCATGTGAGATATATAAAAGAAAGGAAATGACAGCTTTAATGAGGTATGAATTTTGTATACTTTTTTTTTTCTTTCCTGAAGTGGGTTTGACATGGTTGGATATATGGTTTTTTACTGTGGTCTCAAAGGACAAAATTGCTAGTTCCTCCCTAAGATATCTACATAGTCCCAAAACCATGAAGCATATCCCTGTGTTTCTTCTGTTTGGTCTTTGTTAGGGGTCGTTTAATGTCCCTGAGAAGACTTGAAGATGCTCATCAGTTTGCTTCTATTTTATCTCCTGCTCAAAAATCCTTTGTTGTGACTATCCTCCAGTTAAAGAAGGGAAGATGGGGTTTCTCATTTTAATTGGTCAATGGGGAAATACCTGCCGTGTGAAAAATCTTTTCTCTTTCAGTATTGAACACAGTATTTTGCTTTCTTGTGTTTCCTGTCCTCACTGTCTGGAAATGAGATGTTTTATCTAGGACACAGCAGTAAGAAGGAGTTTCCTAGCATTAATTTGTTAACACATTACTTTGTATTAATTTTTCTAGCTATCTTATTGGGAACTGGAAAACCATAGATTCAGTCTCTCAAACATGGATCGGAAATATTTCAGGTACACGAAATATTTCTTCCTCTCAAAATCTTTATCCAAAATAACTGCAAAAATAAGAAAAAAGGAGAGATAGTACTGAGTATGTAGAATGTGAAAGATCTAGAAGCCTGCTGTGTGAGGAGCAATGATATCATGAAATGCAGATGTGATAATTCACTTCATCTAATAAAGAAGAAACTAACATTTCATGTTACATACAACAGAGGGGCTGGTCTTTCTTAGATGAGTGTATTCCAGTATGTTACTCAGTTAAAGGAGCTACTGCCTGTATATACTCAGAATAGATAACAGTTATAATATTAGCTATCTGTTCCCCCCATCTTTTTTTAGACAGAAAATTTTCCACTGATATTTTTTTGTCAGTTATGTAATATATGACAACCACAGGGTTTTCCTCTTCTTAAAAAGTTCCAAGGATGAATATTTACTGTTTCTAATACTTTAATATGAAGTTATATGCAATATTTTTGTAGCTAATTTAAATGAATTCTTACATTTTTATAGCAGCTGCTAATTTTGGTAATCGAAAAACTTATATTCTAATATAAAGCATGTTGAGCTTTGGCCTTCTAGGTTTAATAAACAAATTCTCATTTATGACTATAATAATCAACATTAATTTAAAGTAGATATTATTTTTTATTCATTATTGTTATTTCTTTTTTTATAGATTAGGCTCCAGTATATTTTTGATAACTACATGTACATTAAAAAAATAATCTTCATTTGTTTATTTTCTTCCTGAATGGTAAAATTCTCTTTTAGGTTTTCTCAGTATTATATATGAAGAAAACATACTCTTCAAACTTTTCCTATGCAGATATGAATTATAATGTTTATCCTCAATGCATTCTCAACTGAAAAAGAGAAAGTCACACAGACAAATGTATAAGAAACAAAAGGCTACTTTTTTTCCCTCAAGACTGTAAAGGATTTCTGTCAGATAGTAGAAACCTAAAGTTTGAATTTATTGGCCAGGCGATGGAGGGCAATCTGTGGTTATGTTGGGATTTTCACAATTTTTCTATTTAAAAATTTACCACAGACTTGATGTGGCATTTATAAAGGAAAATATCATCCTCACTGTATGAAGTCATGAATACTATTTTAAAGAGTGTTTTATTCATGGCTTGAATTTTGAATTAATGCAGAAAAGTAAGGAAACCAACATAAAACAGTCTTATGTTTATGCAGACTTATTTAGTCAAAATACGGCATTTATCTGAGGTAATGTTTACACAGCACAAGCAGTCAGAAGCAAACTTCTTTTCCGTAGGATCTTCATAAAATAGTGTCCTAGGAGACAATTACGTATAAGTGCTGTTTACTTTCAACTCTCTTCCTTATTAACCAACCCCTCAACATTGCTTACCACTTCAGAGAAGGTCAGAAAATATTTTGCTCTCATTTTCATTTAGATTATTATAAACAACATATTCATAGAAGCAAGTAATATATTCTTTAACACTTTTTAGTATGTAATTCTGGACATAACTTTCTTTTAGGAATTTAGAAACATGATGTTACATAACACCACTAAATGAATGATACTATATACTCTATTAGCTATGTCACAGACAGAAGAAAATGGTCAGCAGATGTTTGTTGTTAATGAGCTTAGGATTCTCTATTTAGTGAAAGATTTTTAAACACATGAAAGAAGTATAAAAGTTTAGACTTAAATGCAATAAGAGCATGTGCTGTATGTACCACTAAGTTGTATGTCATACTGTTTGAAAAGCTTAAAGTTCAGAGACAGCCTAAAGAGTCAGGAAAAATTATATTTGCTAGGGTATACATGCATTTTCTAAATTAATGTTTTTTTAAAAGGAGTGTAGTAAAAATAAATAGCTGTGGAAGTTTCAGGCATGTAATACAACCCTTTTGTTTTTACGCTCAAAAAAGATCTGCATCTTACTATTACAACTAGTTTTTATTTTAAGTGCAACTTCTTTATTTCATGCAAAGTTCTCAAAATAGTCACCAAAGCAGACAGCAAACAGCTGCTAAAAATGGGATCATTGTTGAAAGGCACTTATAAGACAACATGTACCTAAAAGTAATAAAATCGTATGTTTAAACCTATAAAGATTTTTGCTTTACAAAACAAAATGTTGAACCTATAGGTTAAGACATTGGTCTTATTTACATGCAGGAGATTGATTAGTTTTGATAGATATGTCATACTATCTATTTAGTTTAGATATTTAGAAGTTCATAAAATAGAAAAGATAACATTGTCCTTAAGCAGTGTCAGAGGATCTTAGGGGAAGAAAAGATTCAGATATTAAGAGGGAAATTGATTAAAATTTAGTAACGGAGACTAATTTGGATTTGTCTAAATTCATAAATAGTCTACGGTCTTTAAAAACATTTTTTTTTTTATTTTTATGTGCGCAGGCAGGCAAACCAAGTAAACCAAATTTTGCCTTTTTAAAGTTACTTTAATTACCAGCTAAGAATCATTTGCAATTAGTCTAGTGTACAAACATAACCATATATGCCCTTGCTTATATAGCAATTACTTGCATGAAAATAGAGACTTGTAAATTTTTAAAGTAATGTTTTTCTTTAGGAAGAAAAAATTTTTTTCTTTGGAATTAACTTAGCTTCTTGTCTGTTAAGTAGTGAAAAAGTAAGTTCATCCAACTTCTGATTGAATTAAAATAAATTCTATATAAATCAACTTTGAACTAATGAACTGTAGAACCACTGCATTTCAAATAAGAGCAACTTATGTGTTGCTTGTCTGATATTTTCTTTTGAGAACATTTTATTTCTTCATACTTCTACTTCTGTGAATCTTAGACTGACTTCATCTTATGCAGTATGAAGTCCATATACAAAAATTTCCTATTGATACCTAAGATAAATTGGAGATATTTTGTGTTAGAAGGGAGTCTTCACTTTATGAAAATATTCACACCAGAATTACTGTGAATAAGAAGATACTCTTGATATCATTTAAACACACACATTTTAACTCATACATTTTTAAGACTAGAAGTCATTTCCAAGATTATTTAAAATGGTGCTTTTCAAAGTTTAATGCGTATACTCATCACCTGGGGATATTGTTAAAATGCATAAATACTATGGGATGGGGCCTCAGATCCTGCATTTCTAACATGCCCCCAGGTGCTGCTGATCTAAGGGCCCTACTTTTAATTACAGGGATCTAAAACATCTGTCTAAGTGCAGTTATTCTTGGGGTGATCTTTTTAAAAGCTCTTTTTTTTTTTTTTGCATCAAGATACACACTGCCTGACTGTAATAGAATTTTTTTTCTACATTAATATTTCCTGAAAGGCTCAGAAGGAAACCAACTATATTAACAACTGGATTTAAACTGAATTAGTTTTTATAGACTCATCCTACTTCTGTCTTTTAAACAAATTTGTTCCGATTGCTGAACTTGGTTAAGACATTTTAAATCTCTGGGTTTTAATTTTCTCATCTGTGAAATGAAAGTGTGGAATAAAAAGCTGAGCCTGCAAACATACTTGTATGAATAAAAGACTTACTTCCAGCCTTATATTTTGTGATTTTATAAATCAAGGGGTGGGTGCTTTCCTTGAAAAAAAAATAAAATGTAAGTCTAAATATTATTAATAAAAAGCAACAAATTATATTTGGGTTTAAAAAACACTAAGTCGAGCTTGCAGACGGCAAGTGAAAAGAAGCAATTTAGGTGGGAATGTATTAAAATTTTGTATTTTCAAGTGACGACAACTTCTCAGCAACTCTGTACCCAACTGAGGAGTGGTCACACATATATTGACTTTGTCTGAACTGACTTATCTCCGGAAAAATATATGTTCTCTTGCATGGTCTACTTGAAGGACTGGTTGTGTAAAGCTAAAAGGTGGTCTCCAAGCCCTTTATTTCAATTAATCTTTCCTGATTAACTTACAAAGGAAGTATCTTAACCCATTTGATACCACACCTCTCTACCCTTCACCATATATTTATTCTTATATTTGATTTTCTTATTTTCTCAGAGCACGAGTATTGTAATGCTTTACATAAGATTTGTTATATGCACTATATTATGGACTATAGTGACTAAATGAAACAGTGGTGAACGTGGTTAAAAAAATGACACACTATTTGAAATTATAGTATCTAGAATGTATGTTTGTGCATAATTAAAAATAAACTGTTCTTCCTTTCCATACCAACTCTGTACCTCTGTACCTTCAACTTATGTTCACAAGAAATTTCTGAGTTATTTAACTCAAGAGTTTCTGAGGACAAATTTTTTGGCTGACTTTTTTTGAGTGGGTACATTTTCAAGGTGAACAGTGAGGGAGGGAAAAGTTTTAGGGATGACAAAGTAATCAGTAATGGAAAGTTACACTACATGCTTGCTTCAGTCTTCTTTTTCTAACAGGCCAGAGCTGAGTCATGGATTATGGACACGTCACCGTTAGTAGGTTTAACCTGGCAAGTAGAGAAGAGCATATGGAAAGCTTCCCTTATGTTTTAACAGATAAGAATTGGGATATAAGAGAAATCATTTTTTAAAAAATTATTTAATTTCTTTATTTTTAAATTTATTTTTGGCTGTGTTGGGTCTTCGTTGCTGCACGCGGGCTTTCTCTAGTTGTGGCCAGCAGGGGCTACTCTTCATTGAGGTGCGTGGCCTTCTCGTTGCGGTGGCTTCTTGTTGCGGAGCACGAGCTCTAGGGCAAGCAGGCTTCAGTAGTTGTGGCTCGCGGGCTCTAGAGCACAGGCTCAGTAGTTGTGGTTCATGGGCTTAGTTGCTCCGCGGCACGTGGGATCTTCCCGGACCAGGGCTCAAAACCGTGTCCCCTGCGTTGGCAGGCGGATTCTTAACCACTGCGACACCAGGGAAGTCCCCAAGAAATAATTTTTTTTTTTTTTTTTTGCGGTACGCGGGCGTCTCACTGTTGTGGCCTCTCCCATTGCGGAGCACAGGCTCCGGACGTGCAGGCTCAGCGGCCATGGCTCACGGGCCCAGCAGCTCCGCGGCATGTGGTATCTTCCCGGACTGGGGCATGAACCTGTGTCCCCTGCATCGGCAGGCGGACTCTCAACCACTGTGCCACCAGGTAAGCCCTCCAAGAAATAATTTTTAAAGGAAAAATTTTCTCTGGGTGGAAATTCAGCTAGTAGGAACTCATATGACCATACCAGTTGTTTAAAAAATACTGATATACCTGTCTTTTCTCTATTATTAAATGGCCATCTTTTGAGGCCTCCTCCAACCACTCCCCACCTCCCCCAAGAGCCTTCTCATATCTCTGGCTGACTTGGCTTCTCTTCCAGGCCCTAGTTATTTAACTAGTATTTTAACATATTATGTTTGAAAAGCTCAATTTAAATAACATCTATCTTCATATTCTAGAAAAAAGAAAACAGCATTTGAGAAGGGAAAAGATGGTCAAGCACTTCCAAAGAAGAAAATATAATGCATATATAAAGGCAAATAAGTCAGCCAGCTGTGTCCATGGTAGTAAGATTTCTCTTTGACTGCTACGATCAGTGAAAGTGGATACTAGAAAAAACTGGCAACAGAAATTTCCTTGCCAATCTCAAATGAAAAGCATTTTCAAATGCAAAAGGACAAGACCAGGAGAGGCTACTCCTTTACTTTGCAAATCTTTGATGCCCTCTTAGGAAAGGTGATTCTGGGACTGAAATAACAGCATCATCGTATGGCTTTAAAAAATTCACAGAATAATCTTAATCAAACTTGTTCACTTACAATGCCAGTTTTAGGATAAGTTTAGAGGTTGCCTACATGAGGTTATTTTAAAGGGTGCTTCTCCCTAAATATCTCCTCAACCAAATGCTGTGATCTTTAGAAACTCATTCCTATGAATTTTAATTTTCTTTTCTGGTGATCTGAATGTTCAGTGCAAATGCTCCTCAGAACATTAGCACTGGCCCGCAACTCTTTCTCCAGCTGTTATGGGGCATTTAGTGACTGAAGATGAAGAACAGAGCAGAGTTCTAGTGGACACTGAACTGAGAGAAGGAGCCTTCCTGCTCCGAGACCAGTGATATCTATTTGGGAACAATGGTTACAAAAGCCTGTGTAATTCCCATGGCAAAAGGAGGCATCACTTCTGGGGATGTCTGCAAATGCTTGCTTAGTAAAGGAGAGACTCAACGCAGACAAGGTCAGGTACATCATTCTTATGGGTATGTTCCTGTCTCAAACTAGAAAAGACAATTACAATACAATTATTAGTTTGAAAGTTAATTAATGCTGGTAGCTCTTATTAGGAGTAACATGCTCTGTATTCCCAAGATGAACAATACTGAGTGATTTTGGAAATGATTTATTTCCAAAATCTCTGTGGCATTTGACAGGATTGATCACATTATATTCATAACGAGAATTTTTTCTCTTCTGATTTCTTTGATGTTATCTTGGCTCTTTGGCTATCTCTGAATACTAATTTTATGTTTTCCCCTTTGCTGTCTCCTCTTGCTGTGTCTTTTTATTCTTCCCACAATGCTACAAATTTCTTTCTTTTCCCCCCACCACCCTACCAACAGACACAGTTTGTTTTTATCTAATTCTTACCATCCTAGATTGTAACAGCTTTTTATTGCTTCTTGAAAATGACTCCCAGTTTGACAGCTCTTCTCCCTGACTTTGCTACAAAGCTCTAGCTACACATTTCCAACTGTCTGCTAGACATCATTATTTGCATGTTCTGTGGTTTCCTTACGCTAAAAATTTCTCATACCAGATTTATCACTTTCCTCCACAAAACAACTCATTATTCCTAAATTTCCAAGCTCTGCCAAATATAATACTTTTCTCTCTGACTCAGCCTGAAAAATGTGGAGTCCTTCATCTCTGCTTAATCAGTTATCTCCTTCTTCCTTACCATTTAAAATTCTGCCTATCACTGCTTTAGTTCACAGCTTAATACTGCTTCCCCTTCTTAGTTCAAGTGCTACTGTAAGATCTACTTGTGCACTTGATTTTCCTGCATCAGGGGATTTAGAACCTTATAGCAAAAATTGTTACTTCCTACTTTTTAAGCCTGGGGCACGAAGCGTAGTGTCTTAAGCATAGCAGATACTCAATAGATATTTGTTTAACTAATTGTTTTATTATTATGAACTCCATATTATAGGAACAATAAAAATACTGACATAAAAATGCTCAAAATTGGTCATTTAAACAAAGCATGAAAACATAACAAGTATTATTTTACTGGCTTGATTTGGGAAGGAGCCTTGGCTAGCCAATGTAAGTTCAAATTTACATTGGAATTTCTTTAAATTACTTGCCCTCAGTGTGACAAATCCTGTCTCACAAGATTGACTTCAATAATTTAAATGTTTCTGTGGATTTTAGACTTGAAAGCTAAGTGTATGTGGGTGGAAAAGGATGATTCTGACTTGAATTGATAGGATTAAGAAACAACTCAGCTGAGTAAGCTCTTGTGGCTACGATTCACTTAAAATGCAAAGGGTAGACAGTTGTATAACTAATGCTAGGGACAGAGACTCATTTTAAGCATAGGAGAGGGATTTAGATTACTAAATAGCACCTTGCTTATGAAGTCGGAAGTAATTTCACTTTATTTCAAAACAAGAATTGAAAATGACATTAGCTTTAAAGCAGCCAACAAAGCTAGTACAACAATCAAGTATCTTTATCCTCGATCTAAATACAAATCATATGACAAAACTGGGATGAAATAAAAATGGATGGGAAAGCCCTTGAGTATTACAGTTGCCAAGACATGAGCTTCTTAATATTCTGGTCAGCTTTTGCAGCTGCAGTAACTTACTCTCAGACCCTACTTTCCCCAGTATTGATCATGTGGAATAAAAGAGTTCCAAACCTTCAGGTCTAGCATGATCCAGTTTTGGAGCCAATTCTAATCATACATAGATGGGAATTACTTAAGCCCAGTCTGTCTTGTGTCATCTTCCTAATCATTACCCCTCTCCAGTCTCTACTTTTCTTCCCATCCAGCTTAGATTCTATGTATTAATAATTTTTCAAAATAATTTTTTCTGCTTCTGGGTTAAATGGAGATCTAGAGTGAAATCAAGTTCAGTTAGAGAAAAATAGAATGTTATATTATTTTTCACAAATAACATATATACGAAAATCTTAATACCTCTCTAAAAACTGCAAAATTTCCTTGCTCTTGTCTGTTACCACACCCTTCTGGCAAAACACCAACCCTGAACCAACCCAAATATTTGCTTTCTCTAATCATGTGCATGAGCAAATGACCACTATGAGAGAAAATCATTGGCCCAGCAGATTGCTTCTAACACAAATTCAAAGTCCTTTGAACACAAAGTCCTTACTTGAACTCTAAACACTGCTCAGCAAGCCTGCTACACTTTACTGCTACACTTTACTGGCCAACTCTCTCCCACTCGGTGCAGAAACAATTTCAAAAATTTTCTACTCTCCTAAAACTTCTGGATGCAGGTTTTTTACATTTCTTGACATAGTATATAGAAATCACTAGATGAATTTTCTCAGCTTTTCAGCACCAAATCTATGCATTTACCCATACATGGATACATTGACATTCATCCTCTCTTCAGTCCTCCTCTACAAAGGATGGACTGTCCTTCTTTCTAGCTAAGGTCCAGTTCTTTATCTCTTGGTTTCTAATCATATTCTTTCTAGTTTTTTGTATTGGTCAGGGTTCAGAGAAACAGAATATATGTAGAAATAAAAAAAGGAGATTTATTATGAGGAATTGGATCATGTGATTATGGAGGCAAAGAAGTCCTATGATCTGCCATCTTCAAGCTGGAGATCCAGGAAAGCTGCTGGTGGTGTAATTTAGAGTCTGAAAGCCTGAGACCCAGGGTAGCTGATGTTACAAATCCCAGTTCAAGGCAGGAGAAGACCAATATGCCAGCTCAAGTAGGAAGGCATGAAAGGAACAAGTCCTTCTTTTCCTTGCTTTTTTTCTATTCAGGCCCTCAATGGATTGGGTGATGTCCACCCATATTAGGGAGGGCAATCTACTTACTGAGTTCACCGATTCAAATGCTAATCTCACCCAGAAACACCCTCACAGAGTGGATCTTCAAGCAGTTTTCAGAAGTGTGGAAGAAGTTAGGTTTGGGATCTTCTATTTATGCTTGGTATTCTGAATCTTAATGAAGATATGTAGTATAAGGGCTTTTTGTCTGTTTGTTTGCTTTTCTTTAATTCTGCCCACTTAGCATGTAGTAGGCCCCTTTTAGTCTGGAGACTCTTGTCTTTCTTCAGCGTTGAGAATTGCTTTTCTGTGTTTCTTTGACGTTTTTCTTCCATTTTTGTCTTCTCTGTTTTCTGTCATCCTATTAGGTGGATGTTAGACGTCCATGATTGATCCTATGTAACATTTATATTTTCTTTTTTATTAAATGTCTTTTCCTTACCTTTTTACCTTTTATGTTCTGGGATGTGAACTCAAATTTTCTTCTAGATTATCTGATATTCATCTCACTCACATTTTATTCTCCATTCCTTAACTAGCAGATAGTAGAAACTTAAGGAATGAGTAAGGCAAATGGCAAATTTACTCTGTGTGTGTACTTGGAACCATAGTATTAATACATGCAAAATGCTCATTGGTTATACTACTTGAATTAAATATTCATTGGTTAAATGCCCATTATGTGCTAGCCGTTGTTATTGGAGCTGGAGATACACTGATGAGCAGAACAAGCAAGGTCCCTATTCTTAGAAACTTAAATTGTGTGCAGTGGGTAGAGGGAGGGAAAAAATAAATAAATACTAAATGTGTACCAACGTGCATATATACATTCAAAAATATGTGCATGCAAAAAAGATTGAATAAGTAAGCGAGAAGGCACCATGTCATGATAGTGCTGTACAGAGAATTAAAATAGCAGTAATGTACTGGAGATTGGTTAGGAAGTCACTTTCAATTGGGTTGTCAGGTCCAGTCTATTTGAATAGGTGACATTTAAGTTGAAATCTGAATGGGCGAACAGAGAAAGAGTATTTGAGGCAGATGGAAGAGTGTATGCAAAGCCCTAAGACAGGAACAGAAGGAAGGCCACAAGGGTCAAAGTCTGGTGTGTGAGAAAGTGGTATGATTGAGATCAGAAACCTAGGCAAATCCCTAGGGCTTTATAAGCCATGGAAGGAATTTGGATTTCCTTCCAAGGGTGGTGAGCAGCCATTGGGGAATTTTAAGGAGCATAGAGGGGCAAGTTGCTTTGCATTTTAGGATGAATTCTCCAGTCGCTGTATGAAGCAAGGATTGTATTGGAGCTGGAATGGAAGCAGTGGGATCAGCAAGAAGGCCATTGTGGAAGTCCAGACAAGATATGATGGTGGCTTCGATCAGTGCTAGTAGTAATGAAAACAAGTGGATCCAGTGAAATTACTGAGTCAATGTGATAGTGGTTTTTCAATTGTTGCAAGTTGTTCCCAAAAAAGATTTTACTAATTTGTACTCCTCTATTGGTTTATGAGAGTATATAATAATAATGTAAAGTGGAAATTGTCTGCACTTCAGTTTTACATAAGATGAAAATATGATCTTACATATATTAATTCAAGCTAAGTTCCTTTTTTAAGAATGAGCCCCAGGTGTCTCAAGTCCTGGCAATTTATTGTACACCACAATGTCGCAGCATTTTTCTCTATGCTCTTTTGTTTGACATGGCTCTGCAGCAACTCTCCATGTTATATATGCATGTGTATATATTCTCTTTCTTCTTTAAACTACCTATTTATCTATCTATCTAGCTATTTATCTAGCTATCTATTATTTATTTTCTTATTGAAATATAATTGATGTACAGTATTATGTTAGTTTTAGGTTTACTACATAGTGATTTGACATTGCATACATTATGAAATGATGACACTATATGTCTAGTAACCATCTGTCCTCCTACAAAATTATTACAATATTAGGAACCATATTCCTTATGCTGTATATTATATCTCCACAGCTTATTTATTTTATAACTAGAGGTTTGTACCTCTCAATCCCCTTCACCTATTTTGCCCCCTGGTGCCACTTCCCTCCCTTATGGCAAATACTTGTTTGATCTCTGTATCTATGAGTCTGTTTTCATTCTGTTTTGTTTTTTAGATTCCACATATAAGTGAGATCATATGGTATTTGTCTTTCTCTGTCTGACTTATTTCATGTAGCATAATACCCTCTAGGTCTATCCATGCGGTTGCAAATGGCAAGATTTCATTTTTTATGGCTGAGTAATATTCCATTGTGCATTTCTTTTTTATCCATTCATCCATTGATGAACACTTAGGTTGCTTCTGTATCTTGGCTATTGTAAATAGCGCTGCAATGAACATAGGGGTGCATATATAATTTTGAATTAGTGGGTTTTTTTCTTAGAAAAATGCCCAGAAGTGGAATTGCTGGATTGTATGGTAGTTCTTTTTAAAATTTTTTGAGGAATATCCATACAGTTTTCCATAGTGGCTATACCAACTTGCATTCCCACTAATAGTGCATGAGGGTTCCCTTTTCTCAATGTCCTCACCAACACTTGTTATTTCTTGTTTTATTTGATGGCAGTCAATCTGACAGGTGTAAGCTGATGTCGCATTGTAGTTTTGATTTGCATTTCCCTGATGATTAATGACGAACATCTTTTCATGTGTCTGTTGGCCATCTGTATGTCTTCTTTGGAAAAATGTCTATTTAGATCCTCTGTTTTTCTTTTCTTTTTAACATCTTTATTGGAATATAAACTGCTTTATAATGTTGTGTTAGTTTCTGCTGTATGAGAAAGTGAATCATCTATATGCATATGTATATTCCCATATCCCCTCCCTCTTGTGTCTCCCTCCTACCCTCCTTATCCCACCTCTCTAGGTGGTCGCAAAGCACCGAGCTGATCTCCCTGTGCTATGTGGCTGCTTCCCACTGGCTATCTATTTTACATTTGGTAGTGTATATATGTCAATGTTACTCTCTCACTTTGTCCCAGCTTACACTTCTCCCTCCCTGTATCCTCAAGTCCATTCTCTACATCTGTGTCTTTACTCCTGTCCTGCCCCTGGGTTCATGAGAACCATTTTTTTTTTTTTTTTAGATTCCATATATATGTATTAGCATATGGTATTTGTTTTTCTCTTTCTGACTCACCTCACTCTGTATGACAGATTCTAGGTCCATCCACCTCACTACGAATAACAGTTTTGTTTCTTTTATGGCTGAGTAATATTCCATGGTATATATGTGCCACATCTTCTTTATCCATTCATCTGTTGATGGACACTTAGGTTGCTTCATGTCCTGGCTATTGTAAATAGAGCGGCAGTGAACATTTTGGTACATGACTCTTTTTGAATTATGGTTTTCTCAGGGTATATGCCCAGTAGTGGGATTGCTGGGTCATATGGTAGTTCTATTTTTAGTTTTTTAAGGAACCTCCATACTGTTCTCCATACTGGCTGTATCAATTTACATTCCCACCAACAGTGTAAGAGCGTTCCCTTTTCTCCACACCCTCTCCAGCATTTATTGTTTCTAGATTTTTTGATGATGACCATTCTGACCAGTGTGAATCCTCTGTTTTTCAATCGGGTTGTTTGTTTGATGTTGAGTTGTATGAGTTCTTTGTATATTTTGGAAATTTACCCCTTGTCAGATATATTGCTTGCCAATATCTTCTCCCATTCAGTAGGCTGCCTTTTCATTTTGTTGATATTTTCCTTTGCTGTGCAACAGTTTTTTTAGTGTGATGTAGTCCTGTTTGTTTATTGTTGCTTTTGTTTCCCTTTCCTGAGGAGACAGATCCAAAAAATTATTGCTAAGACTGATGTCAGAGAGTGTACTGCCTATGTTCTCTTCTAGGTATTTTATGGTTTCAGGTATTATATTTAGGTCTTTAATCCACTTTGTCTCTATTTTTGTACATGATATGAGAAAGTAGCCCAGTCTGAGTTTTTTTTTGCGCATAGCTGTCTAGTTTTTTCCATACCATTTATTGAAAAGGTGGCTTTTCTGCCAGTTTTTATTATTGCCTCTTTTGTTGAAGATTAATTGACCATTTAAGTGTGGGTTTATTTCTGGGCTCTCTATTCTATTCCATTGATCAATGTGTCTATCCTTATGTCAGTACCATACTGTTTTGATTACTGTAACTTTGCAGTATCATTTGAAATCAGGGAACTTGATGCCTCCAGTTTTGTTCTTCTTTCTCAAGATTGCTTTGGCTATTTGGGATCTTTAGTGTTTCCCTACAAATTTTAGAATTACTTGTTCTAGTTTTATGAAAAATACCTTTGGCATTTTGATAGGGATTGCATTGAATCTGTAGATTATCTTGGGTAGCATGGTCATTTTAACAATTTTAATTCTTTCAATTTATGAGCATGGTGCATCTTTCCATTTGTTTGTGTCACCTTCAATTTCTTTAATCAATGTCCTGTAGTTTTCTGAGTACAAGTCTTTTACCTCTTTGGTTAGATTTGTTTCTAGATATTTTATCCTTTTGGATGTAATTGTAAAAGGGATTATTTTCTTAATTTCTCTTTCTGATAGTTCTTAGTGTATAGAAATGAAGCAGATTTCTATATATTAATCTTGTATCCTGCAACTTCACTGAATTCATTTATTAGTTCTAATAGTTTTTTAGTAGTGTCTTTAGGATTTTCTACATATGGTATCATGTCACTTGCAAACAGTGACAATTTTACTTCTTCCTCTCCAATTTGGTTTTTTTTTTTTTTTTTTTCCCTGATTTCTGTGTCTAGGACTTCCAGTATCATGTTGAATAAAAGTGGAGAGAGTAGGCATCCTTATCTTGTTTCTCAGAGGAAATGCTTTCAGCTTTTCACTGTTGAGTATGATGTTGGCTATGGGTTTGCCATATATGACCTTTATTATGTTGAGGTATATTCCCTCTATATGCACTATGTTGAGAGTTTTTATCATAAATGTATGTTAAATTTTGTCAAAAAACCTATTCTGCATCTGTTGAGATGATCATATGATTTTTATTCTTCAATTTGTTAATGTAGTATATCACATTGATTGTTTTGTGGATATTAAATCATCTGTGCATTACTGGGATAAATCCCACTTGATCATGGGGTATGATTCTTTTAATGTAGTGTTGAATTCAGTTTGCTAATATTTCGTTGAGGATTCTTGCATCGATGTTTACCAGTGATATCAGCTTGTAATTTTGTGTGTGTGTGTGTGTGTGTTATATCTTTGTCTGGTTTTGGTATCAGGGTGATGTCTTTGAGGAGAATGAGTTTAGAAGTGTTCCTTCAATCTTGTGGAATAGTTTGAGAATAATAGATGTTAATTCTTCTTTAAACATTTTGTAGAATTCACCTGTGAAGACATCTGGTCCTGGGCTTTTGTTTGTTGGGAGATTTTTGATTACTGATTCAATTTTATTACTGGTAATCAGTCTGTTCATATTTTCTGTTTCTTCCTGATTCAGTCTTGAGAGATTGTACATTTCTAGGAATTTATCCATTTCTTCTAGGTTGCTCATTTTATTGGCGTATAATTGTTCACAGTACTCTCTTATGATTGTTTGTATTTTCATGGTGTTGATTGTAACTTCTTTTTCATTTCTAATTTTATTGATCTGGGCCCTTTCTTTTCTTTTCTTTAATGAGCCTGGCTAAAGATCTGTCAATTTTGTTTATCTTTTCAGAGAACAACCTCTTAGCTTTATTGATCTATTCTATTGTCTTTTTAGTATTTATTTCATTTAGTTCCACTCTGATCCATATTATTTTTTCCTTCTACTAACTTTTTTTTTTCTTTTCGTTCTTTTTCTAGTTCCTCTAGGCTTAAGGTCAAATTAGTGGAGATTTTTTGTTTGCTTGCTTCTTGAGGTAGGTTTATATCACGCTAAACTTCCCTCTTGGAACTGCTTTTGCTGCCTCCCATAGATTTTGGATTGTTGTGTTTCCATTTTTGTCTCCAGGTATTTTTTTGATTTCCTCTTTGGTTTCTTCAGTGACCTGTGGGTTTTTTAGTAGTATGTTGTTTAGATTCAATGTGCTTGTGTTTTTGCAGTTTTTTTCTTGTAGTTGATTTCTAGTCTCATGTCATTGCAGTTGAAAAGTTGCTTGATATGATTTCAGTCTTCTTAAATGTATTGAGACTTGTTTTGTGGTCCAGCCTGTGATCTATTCTGTAGAATGTTCCATGTACATTTGAAAAGAATGTGTATTCTGCTAGTTTTGGATGATATGTTCTTTATGTATCTATTAACTCTACTGATCCAGTGTGTCATTTAAGGTCAATGTTTGCTTACTGATTTTCTTTCTGCAAGATCTGTCCATTGATGTAAAGTGGGTGTTAAACTTCTCTATTATTATTGTATTACTGTCAATCTCTTCCTTTATGTTTGTCAATATTTGCTTTATGTATTTAGGTGCTCCTATGTTGGGTACATATGTATTTATAATTACTATATCTTCTTGTTGATCTATCATTATGTAATATCCTTCTTTAGCTCTTGTTACATTATTTGTTTTAAAGTCTATTTTGTTTGATAAAAGTATGCTACCTCAGCTTTCTTTACATTTCCATTTGCATGGAAAACGTTTTTCCTTTTCTAACTTTCTGTATGTGTGTGTCTTGGTTGGCTGTGAGGCCGTGCCTTGTGTGGTGACTGTGGTCCTCTAGAGGGTGGGGTGGGCATCCTGTGTGGTTGGCTGTATGGCCCAGGGGGCTCAGGGCTGGTGCTGGCACACTGGTGGGTGGGGCTGTGTCCATGTGTGGCTTTCTTTGTAGCTGGGGGTACTTGTGGCAGGGTCCCTGCATGGATGTCTGCTTGGCCTTGGTGGGCTCAGGGTTGGTGCTGGCCTAATGGTGGGCAGGCTGTGTCCCCAGCACTAATATGCTAGAGGGAGGATTCCCAAAAGGCCCTTGCCAGTGTGGTATTATTGTGGTAAAAATAAAAGCTTTCAAAAATATCTGCTGCCAGCATCTTCATCCTCAGGGGAAGTCCCAGTGATTTCCTGCATCTCCTGGAGGCTTTCAAAGATCAGCAAGTGGGTCTGACCCAGGCTTCATTCAAACTACTTCCTCTGTGCTGGGACTTGGAGGATGTGAGATTTTGTGCATGTCCTGCAAGAGGGAAGTCAGTTTCTTATAGTCCTCTGGCCCTCCTGAACATAAGCCCTGCTGGTTTTCAAAGCCAGATGTTCTGGGAGTTCATCTTCCCAGTTTAGGACCCTTGGGCTGCAGAGCCTGATGTGGGGCTTGGACCCCTCACTCTTTGGGTAGCACCTCTACACTTGAGATAGTCTTCCCGTTTGTGGGTCACCAACCCAGGTGGTGGATCCAGACTATATTGAGTCTTTGCCTTTCCTACCTGTCTTGTGGTGGCTCCTCCTTCATGTGTTGTGGAAAAAATTTTCTGCTCATCTTCAGGTTGTTCTCATAGATAGTTGCTCTGTAAGTAGTTACAATTTGGGTGTGTCAGTGGGAGGAGGTGAGTTCAGGGTCTTCCTACTCTGCCATTTGGCCACCTCTCCTCTATCGCTTCTTTTAGATTTTGAACTTTGAGGGCAGGCAGAACCTGTCAACCTATGTTATAGTGCTCAGTAAGGCTGGTGCTTAAGAATTACCCATGACAGGAATAAAGACACAGATGTAGAGAATGGACTTGAGGACACGGGGAGGGGGAAGGGTAAGCTGGGATGAAGTGACAGAGTAGTATTGACATATATACACTACCAAATGTAAAATAGTTTGCTAGTGGGAAGCAGCTGCATCGCATGGGGAGATCAGCTCAGTTCTTTGTGACCACCTAGGGGGTGGGACAGGGAGGGTGGGAGGGAGACACAAGAGGGAGGAGATATGGGGATATATGTATACATATAGCTGATTCACTTTGTTATATAGCAGAAACTAACACAACATTGTACAGCAACTATACTCCAATAAAGATGTTAAAAAAAAAAAACACATCACCCATGATCACAAGAGCAAATCACTGAAAAAAGAAACTAATCTTGGACTTCACTGGTGGCACAGTGGTTAAGAATCCACTTATCAATGCAGGGGACATGGGTTTGAGCCCTGGTCCAGGAAGATACCACATGCCGTGGAGCAACTAAGCCCATGCACCACAACTACTGAGCCTGCACTCTAGAACCTATGCTCTGCAAGAAGAGAAGCCACCACAATGAGAAGTCCGAGCACCACAGCAAAGAGTAGCCCCTGCTCGCTGCAAGTAGAGAAAAACCCCGTGCGCAGCAACAAAGACCCAATGCAGCCAATAAATAAATTTATTTATTTATTTAAAAAAAACTGATCTTTCATTATGTTAATTCTTCTACTATAACTTGGTTACTGAGAGTAATGAATCTCAACAGTTTTACCAAGATTATTTAACATCTATACTCATATTTCAGACATTATCAGGGAAAAAAATCCAAAGAATCCCTTTTAGCTGTGTATAATGGAAAAGATTTAGAATTCATATTCAGAGAATTTGGATTCAAGTTTTGGCTTTGCTCCTTGCTGATAGTGTGACCTTGGGCCTTCACTTCAACTGTAAACCAGGCTAATAATAGGGAGTCTTATGTAGGTCACAAGAGTTTGTAAGATTTTGAAAGTTATATGTAAAAAGAACTTGTACATTCTAAAGTGCAAAGAAGTGCTCTATTTAATAAAATATATAGTTGATTGTGCTCTTAACTATGCTGCATATACTGTTCTAAAAGTTTCACATATACTAACTCATTATTCCTCATGACTTTCTTATGAGGCCAAGGCTATTACTATACCCGTTTTACAGATGAGCAGATAGAAGAGAGATAAAACAACTTGTCAAAAGTCACACTCTCAGTAAAGGACAGGACTTGAACCCAGGTAATTCGACAGTATAGTCCCTGCCCTTAATGACTATGAGCTGTTAGTAGTCTTTAAAGTTGACACTACTAAATTATTCAGAGCACATGTATTAATACAAAATACATGCCAGGCACTGTGCTAAATACCGAGGGTACAATAAAGAAAAGGCAGGGTTATTCACAGCCTTTTAAACATCTGTGCAGGTGAAGAATTTTTTTTCTTTTATCAAATTAAAAACCTCATGCTGAACAACTGCAATGACCTTCATTTAATTAGCATGTGCAAATTCACAGATAATGAGTCAATATCATAATATAGACTAGCATACATTTTATAACATATCATCTTATCAGTAAATATTCTTAAATGAGCCATATTTTTTCCAGAAAAATAACTTTCTGTTTTAACATTCCAAAGATGTTAATTTTCTTTCAAATAAAGTTAGTTTAATTTTCCTTCTTAGTGTTTGTAGGTTTTCAAACATATTCAAGACTTCAATCATGTTTGAAGACCTCAGCTAATGGGATACCACTTTCAACTTCAATTTAGTGGTCAGAGTGAATTTTACTTAAAGAATTCTAAAGTAAACATGTGCAGGTGGGTTTACTAAGTATATATTTTTATAATTATAGTACTATGGAAACTAGATGTCTACAACTTGATAGAACATTTCATCTTAACTGCCTAATGGCGGTATAGTATTTAGAGTATTTAAAAGAATTTTCTTCCATTCCAAATCATAAAAATTCATTGTTGGTTTTTTGCATGAATTTTTCTGTGACACAACAGATGATTATGCAAGGCCATTTATGTAAGTGAATTGCTCAGTGATATTATCAGCCAAAATTGTAGGTTGAGGTCAAGTATGTCAAGTTATTATTTAAAGAAACAAAGACAAATGGAAAAGACAAATTGTAGAGGAGAAATTTAATATATTTTGGCAACATAAGTAGGAAGGTCAGTAAAGGATATGAAGCTAGAGTGATGTCACTATAACTGGCTTCATTTCAGAAGTGGCAGGGTGGTAGTTAGCCAAAAAAGGTACTTTGCTATTGATTGTTTATATATTGCTATTTAGCTATTCATGTCTGGAAGTAGAGATTACAACAGAAAATTTTATGATGGATGACTGAGTATTACAGTTACCGCTTATTTAAAACTTTGTTTCTAAAATGCAATGACTATATTTATTTATTTATATTTATTTTGAACTTTCATTTTTAAGATGCATTTTTTCCATATATGCGGATCTGTAGGACCTTCTACAATCTAGACAGGTCAAACTGCTGCAGAGGTATTTGTTTGATGCAATGATATGGATACAGATTTTGAGTTCAGACAAAACATTTAGGGAAGATTCCAGTGATGTTTTAAATTATGAAATATTCTGATCTCTGCAGCATCCTATCTTGCTTCTTCGGTGGTGTTTATGTTATACCTATAGAGAGGGAGAAGGGAGTCAGCTGGAAGGAAGTTTGCCTTTTATTTTTTAACATCTATATTGGAGTATAATTGCTTTATAATGGTGTGTTAGTTTCTGCTTTCTAACAGAGTGAATCAGCTATACATATAAATATATCCCCATATCCCCTCTCTCTTGCATCTCACTCCCACACTCCCTATCCCACCCTTCTAGGTGGACACAAAGCACAGAGCTGATCTCTCTGTGCTATGTGGTTGCTTCCCACTATCTATCTATTTTACATTTGGTAGTGTATATATGTCCAGACAACTCTCTCACTTCATCCCAGCTTACCCTTCCCCCTCCCCGTGTCCTCAAGTCCATTCTTTACATCTGCATCTTTATTCCTGTTTTGCCCCTAGGTTCTTCAGAAACATTATTTTATTTTTAGATTCCATTTATATGTGTTAGCATACAGTATTTTTTCTCTCTTTCTGACTTACCTCACTCTGTATGACAGACTCTAGGTTCATCCACCTCACTACAAATAACTCAATTTCATTTCTTTTTATGGCTGAGTAATATTCCATTGTATATATGTGCAACATCTTCTTTATCCATTGATCTGTCGATGGACACTTAGGTTGCTTCCATGTCCTGGCTATTGTAAATAGAGCTTCAATGAATATTGTGGTACATGACTTTTTTGAATTATGGTTTTCTCAGGCTATATGCCCAGTACTGGGGTTGCTGGGCCATAAGGTAGTTCTATTTTTAGTTTTTTAAGGAACCTCCATACTGTTCTCCATAGTGGCTGTATCACTTTGCATTCCCACCAGCAGTGCAAGAGTGTTCCCTTTTCTCCACACCCTCTCCAGCATTTATTGTTTGTAGGTTTTTGATGATGGCCATTCTGACTGATGTGAGGTGATACCTCATTGCAGTTTTGATTTGCATTTCTCCAATGATTAGTGATGTTGAGCATTCTTTCATGTGTTTGTTGGCAATCTGTATATCTTTTTTGGAGAAATGTCTATTTAGGTCTTCTGCCCATTTTTGGATTGGGTTTTTGTTTTTTTGATACTGAGTTGCATGAGCTGCTTATAAATTTTGAAGATTAATCCTTTGTCAGTTGCTTCATTTGCAAATATTTTCTCCCATTCTGAGGGTTGTCTTTTCATCCTATTTATGGTTTCCTTGGCTGTACAAAAGCTTTTAAGTTTTATTAGGTCCCATGTTTATTTTTGTTTTTATTTCCATTTCTCTAGGAGGTGGGTACAAAAGGATCTTGCTGTGATTTACAGTGTTCTGCCTATGTTTTCCTCTAAGAGTTTTCCTCTAAGAGTTTTACAGTGTCTGGCCTTTTACAGTGTTCTGCCTATGTTTTCCTCTAAGAGTTTTCCTCTAAGAGTTTTACAGTGTCTGGCCTTACATTTAGGTCTTTAATCCATTTTGAGTTTATTTTTGTGTATGGTGTTAGGGAGTGTTCTAATTTCATTCTTTTACATGTAACTGTCCAGTTTTCCTAGCAACACTTTTTGAAGAGGCTGTCTTTTCTCCATTGTATATTCTTGCCTCCTTTATCAAAGATAAGGTGACCATACGTGCGTGGGTTTATCTTTGGGCTTTCTATCTTGTTCCGTTGATCTATATTTCTGTTTTTGTGCCAGTACCATATTGTCTTGATTACTGTAGCTTTGTAGTATAGTCTGAAGTCAGGGAGCCTGATTCTTTCTGCTCCGTTTTTCTTTCTCAAGATTGCTTTGGCTATTTGGGGTCTTTTGTGTTTCCATACAAATTGTGAAATTTTTGTTCTAGTTCTGTGAAAAATGTCATTGGTAGTTTGATAGGGATTGCACTGACTCTGTAGATTGCTTTGGGTAGTATAGTCATTTTCACAATGTTGATTCTTCCTATCCAAGAACATGGTATATCTCTCCATCTGTTTGTATCATCTTTAATTTCTTTCATCATTGTCTTATAGTGTTCTGCATACAGGTCTTTTGTCTCCTTAGGGAGGTTTATTTCTAGGTATTTTATTGTTTTTGTTGCAATGGTAAATGGAAGTGTTTCCTTAATTTCTCTTTCAGATTTTTCATCATTGGTGTAAAGGAATGCAAGAGATTTCTGTGCATTAATTTTGTATCCTGCAACTTTACCAAGTTCATTGATTAGCTGTAGTAGTTTTCTGGTAGCATCTTTAGGATTCTCTATGTATAGCATCATATCATCTGCTAACAGTGACAGCTTTACTTCTTCTTTTCTGATTTGGATTCCTTTCATTTCTTTTCCTTCTCTGATTGCTGTGGCTAAAACTTGCAAAACTATGTTGAATAATAATGGTGAGAGTGGACAGTCTTGTCTTTTTCCTTATCCTAGTGGAAATGGTTTCAGTTTTTCATCATCGAGACCGATATTGGCTGTGGGTTATTCATATATGGCCTTTATTATGTTGAGATAAGTTCCCTCTGCCTACTTTCTGGAAGGTTTTTACCACAAATGAGTGTTGAATTTTGTCGAAAGCTTTTTCTGCATCTATTGAGATGATCATATGGTTTTTCTCCTTTAGCTTATTAATATGGTTTATGACATTGATTGATTTGAGTATATTGAAGAATCCTTGCATCTGAGATAAACCTCAGTTGATCATGGTGTATGATCCTTTTAATGTACTGTTGGATGCTGTTTGCTAGCATTTTGTTGAGGACTTTGGGGTTTTTTGTTCTTCTTTCTCTAATTGCTTTTGGTGTAAGTTTAGGTTGTTTATTTGAGATGTTTTTTGAGGTAGGATTGTATTGCCATAAACTTCCCTCAGAACTGCTTTTGCTGCATCCCATAGGTTTTGGGTCATCATGTTTTCATTGTCATTTGTTTGTAGGCTTTTTTTTGATTTCCTCTTTTATTTCTTCAGTGATCTCTTGGTTATTAAGTAGAGTATTGTTTAGCCTCTACGTGTTTGTATTTTTTACAGATTTTTTCCTGTAAATGATATCTAGTCTCATAGCTTTGTGGTTGGAAACAATACTTGATACTATTTCAATTTTCCTAAATTTAGCAAGGCTTGATTTGTGACCCAAGATATGATCTATCTGAAGAATGTTCCATGAACACTTGAGAAGAAAGTGTATCCTGTTGTTTTTGGATGGAATGTCCTACAAATATCAATGAAGTCCATCTTGTTTAATGTATCATTTAAAGCTTGTGTTTCCTTATTTATTTTCATTTTGGATGATCTGTCTATTGGTGAAAATGAGGAACTAAAGTCCCCTACTCTGATTTTGTTACTTTTGATTTCCCCTTTTATGGCTGTTAGCATTTGCCTTATGTATTAAGCTGTTCCTGTGTTGTGTGCATAAGTATTTACAGTTGTTATATCTTCTTCTTGGATTGATCTCTTGATTGTTATGTAGTGTCCTTCTTTGTCTCCTGTAATAGTCTTTACTTTAGAGTCTATTTTGTCTGATATTAAAATTGCTACTCCAGCTTTCTTTTGATATCCTTTTGGATGGAATATCTTTTTCCATCCCCTCATTTTCAATCTGTATGTGTCCCTAGGTCTGGAATGGGACCCTTGTAGACAGCATATATATGGGTCTTGTTTTTGTATCCATTCACCCAGTCTATGTCTTTTGGTGGAGGATTTAATCTATTTACATGTATGCTTATTATCGATATGTATGTTCCAATTACCAATTTCTTAATTGTTTTGGGTTTGTTATTCTAGGTCTTTTCCTTTTCTTGTGTTTCTTGCCTAGAGAAGGTCCTTTAGCATTTGTTGTAAAGCTGCTTTGGTGGTGCTGAGTTCTCTTAGCTTTTCTTGTCTGTAAACATTTTAATTTCTCTGTCAAATCTGAATGAGATCCTTGCTGGTTAGAGTAATCTTGGTTGTAGTTTTTCCCTTTCATCAGTTTACATATGTCCTGCCACTCCCTTCTGGTTTGCAGAGTTTCTGCTGAAAGATCAGCTGTTAACTTATGGGGATTCCCTTGTATGTTATTTGTTGTTTTTCCCTTGCTGCTTTTAATATTTTTTTCTTTGTGTTTAATTTGTGATGGTTTGATTAATATGTGTCTTGACGTGTTTCTCCTTGGATTTATCCTGTATGGTACTCTCTGTGCTTACTGGACTTGATTGACTATTTCCTTTCCCATATTAGGGAAGTTTTCAACCATAATCTCTTCAAATGTTTTCTCAGTCCATTTATTTTTCTCTTCTTCCTCTGGGACCCCTATAATTCGAATGTTGGTGCATTTAATATTGTCACAGAGGTCTCTGAGACTGTCCTCAATTCTTTTCATTCTTTTTTTCTTTATTCTGCTCTGCAGTAGTTACTTCCACTATTCTATCTTCCAGGTCACTTATCCTATCTTCTGCCTCAGTTATTCTGCTATTGATTCCTTCTAGAGAATTTTTAATTTCATTTATTGTGTTGTTCATCATTGTTTCTTTGCTCTTTAGCTCTTCTAAGTCCTTGTTAAACGTTTCTTTTGTTTTCTCCGTTGTATTTCCAAGATTTTGGATCATCTTTACTATCACTACTATGAATTCTTTTGCAGGTAGACTGCATATTTCCTCTTCATTTGTCTGGTTTGGTCAGTTTTTACCTTGATCCTTCATCTGCTGTGTGTTTCTCTGTCTTCTCATTTAGCATAACTTACTATGTTTGGGTTCTCCTTTTCACAGGCTGCACATTCATAGTTCTGTTGTTTTTGGTGTCTGCCCCCAGTGGCTAAGATTGCTTCAATGGGTTTTGTAGGCTTCCTGGTGGAGGGGACTAATGCCTGTGTTCTGGTGGATGAGGCTGGATCTTGTCTTTCTGGTGGGCAGGACCATGTCTGGTGGTGTGTTTTGGTGTGTCTGCGACCTTATTATTATTTTAGGCACCCTCTCTGCTAATGGGTGGGGTTGTGTTCCTGTGTTGCTTGTTGTTTGGCATGGGGTGTCCAGCACTGTAGCTTGCTGGTCATTGAGTTGGGCTGGGTCTTAACATTGAGATGGAGATCTCTGGGAGAGCTTTCGCTGCTTGATATTATGTGGAGCCGGGAGGTCTCTGGTGGACTGAAGTCCTGAACTCGGCCCTCCCACCTCAGAGGCACAGGCCTGACACCCGGCTGGAGCACCAAGACCCTGTCAGTCACATGGCTTTTGGGAAGTCTGAGTTCTTCTGTCAGCATTCAGTAGGTGTTCTGTAGGAGTTATTCCACATGTAGTTGTATTTCTGATGTATTTGTGGGGAGGAAGGTGATGTCCACATCTTACTCCTCTGCCATCTTGAAGGTCTCTCCTGTTTGCCCTTTACAGTTTCTCATTAGACTGTATTATGAACTTCCCCCACTGCAGACCATAGTCACCCAAATGGCTCTTACTCAACTGGCCAAATCACATGCATTTAGCTACTGATAGCTTCCTATTGGTTAGAGGTTTTAGGTGAAATTTTTGTTGCACGCAGATATTATAAAGCAAACCTGTCCAATAGAAATATACTGCAAGCCACAAATATAAGCCACAAACATTATTTTCAATTTTCAAGTGGCTACATTTTAAAAAAACTTAATTTAATGATATATTTTCTTTAATGCAGTACTTCCAAAGTATTATCATTTAAATATGTAATGAAAAACAACCCCAGTGTGGCAGCTGGTCTTGAGGGTACAACTGATACTTATTGCCCTATTCCTCTTCTACTCATCCTAGATTCTCTTCACCCTGGGTTAACACTTTTGCTAGTCTAAGTAGCTTATCTAGTGGGTGATCCTGACCAAGTTCTTCTCAGGCCATGCAGCAGCCTAACTACTTAATGTCAAATCTGAACAGAGGCATCTAATTGGTCTTTCCCACTGATGGCACTTGTCTCCAAAGGCCAAGCCAGCAACCTGGGGGTAGGGGATGGAGTCTGTTAACTATCAAGTATGTTTATTCCAATAAAACAGAAGGATAGAGGACAGGATTACTGGGTTGTTCCATGTCCCATGCTTGCTTTGTAAACTGCACCTAGTGAAACTATTTATTACCATGTGTTCCCACTTTGACGTGGCTAACTGGATAACTTTGAGTTCTTGAATAATAAATGTGACCTTGAAATTTCTGGGTATTTTCCTTCTTTAGTGTATGATTACCTGAGTGAATGGTCATAGGTTTCTGTGAAGGACTGGTTGAAACATTACTGTAAAATATTGTGTTCGTAGTGCATGGTGATTCCTCATGGATTCTTGACCTTTTCTTTAGTTATTGGAGGCCCGTACAAGAGACTGGGGTAGATCTTGAGAGGAACATATGTTGTATTGAAAGGCAGGAGTTTCTGCATTGTCTTCAATAAGGGGCTGTTTTTTTACAAAGAGGAATAGACCGCTTCTGATGGGCCCAGAAAGGCCAAGAGGATATGGATACTTGAGATTTTTGTGCATAAAGACCTAGACATTCCCTTTTCAGGTTTAGTAATCCAGGTGCTGGTCTTGACACTGCAGAATTGCCTGTTTTAGAATTTAACCTTCTCTGGAAGGTTAACTTTATAATTCAGTTCTGGAAATGAACCTCAGTTTTCTTTGCCTTTTAGTTACAGTAGGGCAGAGATTCTTTATGTTCTGCCAAGGAATCCCTCTGGCTTTCACAATTTATCTTAAATTGGTGATTAATTACCTCCAGCTTTTCATTGTTTTTCTCCAATGAATTGATAGCCCTCAGCAACAGCCATTCCTTCCATAGTCCCTATAATTACTGCTTCCCCCAGATCCCTCAGATGCTTGAGATGTTGCCTGCAGCCAGTGCTTTCCCTACCTATCCGGTTCACTCCAGGTGAAAGTGTTAAAAATTGCATTGCTATAGTATGCCAGGGGCTATTAGCACTCCACCCATCATCGGTGATGCGGGTCTTCACTGCTAGCCTTCAGTAGATGATTCAGCTCCAAAATTCCACTTTAGATCACTCCTGACTTCTACTGCTTTAGGTGAGTGTTCCTGGAAATGGGCTTTGAGATGGAGATTTGCATGTGCAAATTTTATTAGTGAATGCTCTCAGGAATTGTATTTTATGGCATTGAAAGAAGTAGGATTAAGCAGAGGGAGAGATTGAAACTGTCTCACAGTTGCAATAAAGAGGCTCTGGAGTATATACGGCTCTTTAGAATTGTCCTTAATCAAGGCATGGGGACTGTCCTTCCGCCATCAGGTAACCGGTCGTTGAATGTGGACTGCCCTTAGGGGAGGGGCATAACCTAGGGTTAGGTGGCTCTCAGATTCCAGGAGGGAAACACAGGCCTGAGCTATCAGCAGCCTCTATTCCCAGAAGCTGGGGTGTGAGTGCCTTGGTTCAGAAGGGTGCGTGTGGGTGGCATGCCCCTGGTTCACACCATTAGATCCCAGGCATAGAATGATCAGCTTCTATGTAAAACATTTATATGTAAGACATTACAGTG
Source organism: Pseudorca crassidens (assembly GCF_039906515.1). Taxonomy (NCBI): domain Eukaryota; kingdom Metazoa; phylum Chordata; class Mammalia; order Artiodactyla; family Delphinidae; genus Pseudorca; species Pseudorca crassidens. The sequence goes on along the minus strand of NC_090300.1, from coordinate 123,127,775 downwards.
CACAGAACAACACTTTCAGCCCTTGTTCTCAAGGTAAGGGGAAGAAACTCCTGGAAGCAACATCTGGAAATTTAAGTCCCAGACTTTTTGTCTTCACCCCCTTCCCCAATCTGGATGTTAAGGGTGAAATTCCCTAACAATTAATAGTATTCTCTTCAAATCACAGGACAAGTTATATTTCTGCAAATTCACACTTTCATTACCTGAAGGCCTTCTCACTCACAACGTTTGAAGGCTGGCATAGTTCTTGCTGAGCAGGTGGGCAATCATAGATATATTTCTGTCAGTAACTGATGAAAATATCTCAGTGGAGACTAAATATTCAACATATGTACAAAATTTATGGTGGGAGCATCACCCAGAAAAGAGAAGTCTTCCACACCCGGCACCCCACTCAGTATAATAATTGTACATAATATAGTGTATTTACAGAGACAGATACATTGCATCCCCATTAGACTATCCCTGCAAACATAATATCTCTCTGGACAAATACTTTTGACTCTTTAAGTTCAAAGAAAAATTAGATCATGAACCAGTGTGTCAAATATGAAACCAAATATTTCCATTTATTGTGTGATTAATATTGCTAACTCATTTTGTGGTATATTTAGGTGCAACCTTCTGTCACAGACTTTAGTCATTTATATTACTTAATCACAATTTCTTTTGGTCACTGAGCCACATCAGCCATCAAATTCTGAAATTTCTGATGAAGATTTGCTGACTGAGAAATTTCAATGTTGCAAACAAGTAATTATTTGATATAAAAATCTTGGTACCAAAGTATTCAATTTTTTTCTCATAAGTTTCTTCTGTCTTTTATTCCTGCCTCATTTATTGAGTGCAAATAGCTTGTAGAAAGCCTGGACAAGTGTACAATTAACTGTAACACAAATGGGAATTGTCCTATTTGTAACTTTCTGATTAGAGTGAAGAAATGAACACCAAAGAGTCATGTATTTAAAACCAGGTAGAGAGATTTCTGTTTATAAAATGCTAATGTTAATTTACTATATAGCTGTCCCATACTTTTTAATAGCTCACGAATATATTTGATGTTATTTAAATATGCATAACATAGAAGAAATAATCTCTATTTTAAGTTCCTATGGTGTGTCAACAGAAATAATCAATAAACAATCTATAATAGGAATAGAAAAGAGTTTTATTTGAGCCAAACTGAGGACAGATTCAAGAGGCACATGAATTGTGTTCTGTTGGACTACAAAATGGCTTATAAAGGCAAATACCACAAAATTACATAAGTTGTTTGTCAAAAATTAGATTGGCTCTTTTAAGAGGGCTACTTGTTAAGCAAGGATTGGTGGGGTCCAAAATGGTTGCATTAGTTAAAAGGGGAGACCTTGAGACCGTAAGGTTGCAGCTGCTAGCAGATATTGTTTTGATAATGGCTGCTGGTGTCCTTGAGTCTGATACAGTTAGAAAATCTAAGTTCTCAGTAATGCAGTAATGTGTCTGAAACCACATTCACAATGGCCACTCTCCTTCTTTTTGAATACCTGAACCACAGTTACTCCATTTTGATTTTTTAAATGAGTTTTTAAAATATGGTTAAAGTGGGTGTACAATGCATATTTGATAGGCCACAAAACAGGCTGTTCTAGTTAGCATGAAATTCAAGCCAAATTATGTGTAAGCCAGAATGACATTCCCATACCTCAGTATGTGAAAATTTCTTCCATCAGAAGCTTAGACACAACTTCATTAGCTAGTATTAGGCAAGGTCTCTAATCATTGACAGCACAACAGACTTGCAGACTTAGGATTTTTCTTTTTTTTTCTTTTCTTTCCTCTCCTCCCTCCCTCCTCTTCTTTCTTTCCTTCCTTCTTTCCTTCCTTCCTTCCTTCCTTCCTTCCTTCCTTCCTTCCTTCCTTCCTTCCTTTCTTTCTTTCTTTCTTTCTTTCTTTCTTTCTTTCTTTCTTTCTTTCTTTCTTTCTTTCTTTCTTTCTTTCTTTCTTTCTTTCTTTCTCCCTTTCTTCTGCCTTTAGGGAGCACACCTTAGCACCCTCTTTTCTGCCCTTATTCTGTCTTTCTTACCTCTGAAGAATTTGGCAGTGTTGATTGTTTTTCTCTTTAGAATTATTTCCTCTTCTCCTAGTTTTTCTGCAACCCTGGTCTCTGGATTACTTTCCAATCTCTCCATTTATTCTTTCTTTATTTCTTCAAGTAATTTCTCCCTCTCTATTTTTAAAATATTGGTGTTACCTATGGTTCTGCCTTCTTTTATGTAACTGTTCACTTTCTGCTTTTGCTCCTTAATCCACTTTCATAACTTTGACATGATCTCTACACCAATGACTTTCAAATCTGTCTTTAGACATAGTAAGCCATCTTCACAAGGATGTCCCACAGGCTTCTCACATTCTACCCCAGATTGAATTACTATGTACATAGTGAAGTTCAATTTGAATAGCCGCAAACTGGGAAGCAGAAATATAAGTTTGTGGTCTGTGAGATCTCATATTTTTCCCCAAAAGACAGAACATTTGTTTAGAAATGTTTGTTTAGAAAACAGTAATTTCTTTCTTTCTGTTTTTTTTTTTTTGGCCACACCACACAGCCTGTGAGATCCTAGTTCCCTGACCAAGGATTGAATCCAGGCCCAGGGCATTGAAAGTGCTGAGTCCTCTAACCACTGGACCACCAGTTTTTCATAGGAAACAATAATTTCAAAATTATCTTTCAAACCCAGAATCTATGGGCCAGGGTACATACCCTAAGTAAATGACTGGAGGTATTCATTAACTGTTTACTTATTAAATAAAATTTTTAATTAACTGATTATGTGGAGTAACATTTTCCCAAAATTCCATGATAAGAATCACTGGGAGTCTGGAGATTAGTTAATTCTGCTAATTTACAGAGTGGGCCTGTTATGGGCCAGTAATTCGGAAATTTTTATTTTTACAAATACCTACAGATGATTATCCTGATCAAGGAAATTTGAAACATGATTTTTAGCTTCATTTGCATATACTCAGTCTTAAATTACTGATCCCAGAATGACCCACTGAGAAGTCTTATACAGTCCAGTTTTAGGAAAGGAAAGTAAGTTTTCTGAACATTTGGTTTGAAAAATAAATACTTTATTCTGGTTGTTTCCTAGAAGACACTGTTTTTTTTTTTCCATTTCTGGCCCAGCTCTTCTAGATCACACTTTCCTTGAAGGGTCCATCTTCCTTAAGTTGAGGCATAGCAAGCCAATCAAATCATTAAAAAAAATTTGTTCCGTATTAAAGGACTGTTATATTAGATAACCTTTGCTTGCTCTCTCTTGCTCCTTTCTCTCCAGAAACTTGTTAGGAAGTTAGGGTGCTTTGTGTAGACTCGATATTCTGACGTTTCTACATTAAATCTCATACTGATGACCCCATATATGCCAACTTGTATCTCATAGTTTTCTTTAATGTGTCCTATTCTCTTTGGCATCCTGGTTAAGGTAATATCTCCTTCTACTAGGAGAAGGATAATATCTTCTTCATTTTTAGAAACGGAATTGATGATGTAGGGGATAGAAAAGAATCATGGACAATGTCTCACCCTCCAACCTGAGTCTCACCCTCACCATTGACCTTGAGCCTAACCTTCAGGCTGTGAGGACTAGGGATTTTCTCTTTGGACGTGAACATGCTGACAGGACAGGCAGCCATGAAGCTCTTAGCCAGAATCCAGGGCAGCCTCTTCTTGCCTTTGTACTGCATGTCTCTGGCAGTCATGTTCAGGCATAGGGTAGAGCTGGCATAGGGTAGAGCTGGCCACATTGGCTGAGTCCGTATGTTGATTCTGTCACCTTTTTAAAATTACAGTTTGGGCTTAAGCAAAATCCTCCTAATGGATGTACATATTTCTTCTTTTCTGTCCCTAATCCATATTCCTTATTGCTATTTGAGTTACATTTCAAAAAGAGCAAGCAAAAGACTAATCATGTTACTCTTTGCTTAAATCCTCTTGTTAGGTACCATTTAATAATACGATAAAGGCCATATGCCTTTCCAAGGCATATGGAACTTACCATAATCTTATTGGTTCTACTGGTACTTTTTTTGTTTTTATTTTTCCTTTGGCCAAAAGTTCTCTCTTAATATGCTCACCAATGTCTTTTTCTTCAATGATTTGGACTTTTCATAATTTCTTGAACATATTAGATTCCTTTGTCTTTTTTATTCATTTATATTTTTACCAGAATGCTCAATCTACCACCACCATCTTTCATTGTTAGTTTCCCATACATTCTTCAAGACTCCAGATATTATCTCTTTGGTGATGCTTTTCCCAATGTTTCCTCTAAGAGAGTTAGTGGCTTTTTCCTCAGTGCATCTGTAGCATCATATTCTACATACCTTTGCTGTAGACACCATTAATTCGTCTTATAACAATAGTGGAATCACATCAGATGGACATTTAACTTATACAAATTCAATCACATCTACAGTATTTGCCAATGAGAGGAATACATTAAAATGTGGGGCAAAAGTGTACACCTCAGGCTGTGGATGTCCTCAAATCTCAAACAGGCTGTATATACCTAAAGAAAGAGAGCTGTGAATTATATTGAGGATTTTCTCTCTTCCATCTTTGGCAAAGAAGAGAAATGTAGTTTATGCTGTTGAGCAGGTGGATGAGGATGGCTTCCTAAGAGTGGCGTAGGAATATTGTACCAAGAACAATTCAGAAACATTGATTAGAAGAGTTATAGAAAGAGATAAAAATTGTCTCCATAAGATGAAAATGATTATAAGAAACAGGAAGAGCTAACAAGTTGATATTATAACTTTGCTAAAGCTTTTCAAGTTGTAAGATGTGCTATAATGTCTGAATATGATCTTTCTAAGGAAATAGATGTTTTACATTATTGAATATATAGCACATTTATATACACATTACATAGTAAAGTTGTATATATAAAACTATGTACAGTTGACCCTTGAACAACACAGATTTGGACTGCGCACATCCACTTATATGTGGATTTTTCCAGTAGTAAATACTACAGTACTATACGATCCGTGGTTGGTTGAATCTGTGGAAGTGGGACTATGGATATAGAGGAACCACGAGGATGGAGGTTGGGCTCTAAGTTATATGTGGATTTTTGACCTGTGGAGGTTTGGCACCCCTAACCCCTGTGGTGTTCAAGGGTCAACTGTACACTGTATTTTACAGCAAATTTAAGGATTTTTTTTTTTTTTTTTGCGATACGTGGGCCTCTCACTGTTGTGGCCTCTCCCGTTGCGGAGCACAGGCTCCGGACGCACAGGCTCAGCGGCCATGGCTCATGGGCCCAGCCGCTGCGCGGCATGTGGGATCTTCCCGTACCGGGGCACGAACCCGTGTCCCTTGCATCGGCAAGCGGACTCTCAACCACTGCGCCACCAGGAAGCCCCAAATTTAGGGATTTTTATAGGTGACTTTGCAGGACACAATTTTGAATTATGCTATGACTTTAGAATGAATAAATGTAGCCTAAAGTTGATATGTTACTCTCCACTACTTTCTCTATTTTCCAGTTCACAAGCCCCACTAACCCTACTATCTTCAACTGAGGAATAGCATGTTGTTGGTTGGGGGCATGTGTCAAGACCTCAAAGTGGAGGCTTTTCAAAATACGTCAAACACTATGATTTCTCAAGGATTCTGATATGTACCCTTGAAGAGTAGAGGAACGCTCACAGAAGTCATTGAGTGTAGAGACATGTTGCTGATGGAACAGTTGTTGTACATGTATGTTTTAAGAAAGAAAAGGCTGAAAGATGAAAGAAAACAAGGAACTATGGCTTGCCTTTGTCATTCTTTTTTTCTCAACACCAATAGTGGAACCTAGCACCGAGGAAATATTCAATAAGTACTTATTTATTAATGTTATTTGGATCTATTTTGGTACTAGGGAAACAAACCTGAAGTCAGAATGTGTTTACACAGTGTGATGGTTAATTTTGTGTCAACTTGACTGGCTAAGGAATGCCCAAATAACTAGTAAATATTATTTCTGAGTGTGTGTGAGTGTGTTTCTGGAAGAAATTAGCATCTGAATCAGCAGACTGAGTAAAGATCTGCCCTCACCAACGTGAGGGCGCAATCAGCTGAGGGTAGAAAGGTGGAAGAAGGGTGAATTCTCTTTCTTTCTCTTCTTAAGCTGGGACGCCCACCTTCTTCTGCCCTCCGGCACTGGAGCTTTTGGTTCTCAGGCCTTCTGACTCTGGGACTCACACCAGCATCCCCACCCCCTACCCTCTTCCAAGGCTTTTGGCCTTGGACTGAATTTTACCACTGACGTTCTTGTTTTTCCAGCTTGCAGATGGCAGATCGTAGGACTTCTAGGCTTCCATAACCATGTGAGTCAGTTCCTACAGTGTCTCCTCTTATGTGCATCTCTCTACATCCTCTAGGTACTGTTTCCCTGGAGAATTCTAATGCGCACACCTTAGTTGAACATGTTCTCTAAATTGGGCTGATGACTATTGGAACTGCTCTCTTGGCAGTAGTTATTCTTGCTCAAAGAACCTGATTGCTTATTTAATCAGAGAAGACACATATTCTCAGAATGTCTGAAACTTCCCTTTTCTTTGCTCTTACTTTAGTGGAATTTGTCTATTTATAACTCTTTAAAAAAAAACACACAAAATTTGTTTTCCTTTTAAAGTTTTCCCTCCTCTCCTGTTTCCAGAGCTCTGGCCAGCTGACTGAAATGAATGGTAACACTGCTTCTTCTCAACCTAGTCCACCTTTAGAAACAGCCAGGTGATGTGATTCTCTACCCTTCCCTGGGGATAAGCTCCACCTTCAGGCTTTCTCCTCTAACTGTCATCATCCTGGCGGCCATCCTGGGAACCCTCTCCAAATTTTCAATGTCAGCCTCTGATTTTGGTCTAGATGGATATTAAGGATGTGGGGCTGATTATACACTCTAATGGCTACTATGTAGCTATCATATTATAGAACTTCCTTAAAAAACTATCATGTTATATTCTTTCTAATCTATTTTTCTCATTTCTTTACCCACCTAAGTGTACAAATCTTATTTTATTTCTATTAAAAGACATCTTGTTTCAATCTGTACGTACAACTTATTTTACACCTGTAAACATGACTATCATTTCTCATGTAACATGTAGTCCAGGAGCAGCAAACTCAATTACTCTGAGGGTCAGTCAGGGAACAGTCGTGTGTGAAGCTGCCAGATATGAGAAAACAGTGATGTTGGTACTTGGAAAAAGGAGTGCATGCTCTGCCTAAAGGTATTAAAATTTAACTTAAAGATGTTGCTCTGGCAAAAATCAATTTAAAAATTGGTACAGGCCTGATTTAGTCCCTGTTTCAAATCATTGACAAAACATTAATAACATGGAGGCTCTATTGATGCTTTTGCTCATTTACTCATTTAACAAACATTTATTGAATGCTGGAGAGTTCCAGGTGCCTATTTAGAATGCTGTGCCTCTAAATACTAATACTTACACTAACACTGGTACTGAGAATTTATCACTGACTCTCAGGTTCTTTGGATCCAGTAAAACAAGCAGAAAAATAAATGCCTAATTATGGGAACATGTGATTAATGCATTAAAGTGGTGGGTTTCCAGAGTGCTTGGGAACTTAGACGAGGGGGTGGGTGACAGTTGAGGAGTCAATGCTTAACAGGAGAGCTAATCTCTTGCTCAAATCTCAAAAAATAAATGTATGGACTTGAGAATGTGAGAAGGAGTAGTTTGGTAGGCAGGAAACAGATTTTGAAAATCAGCAGGTCAAATAGTGATTTTTTAAAAAAGAGATTTATATGTTTAGAAACATTTGTTACATCCATTAAGGTAGGTGAAAATTAAAAAAAAATTTTTTATTGGAGTACAGTTGGTTTACAGTGTCATGTTAGTTTCTGCGGTACAACAAAGTGAACCAGTTATACATATACACATATCCACTCTTTTTAGATTCTTTTCCCATACAGGCCATGAGAGTATTGAGTAGAGTTCCCTGTGCTGTACAGTAGGTCCTTATTAGTTATCTATTTTATATATAGTAGTGTGTATTTGTCAATCAAGGTTGGTAAAATTATTAGAAAAGTATTTCTCATAATGCTGGGGATAGTTCATTCTAGGTTATGTTATTCCAAATAATTTTTTTTTAAAGAATTTTTGTTCCATAGGTATTCATAATTATGCTTAAATACTGTTTTTTTCCTGGAATACCAGGAAATGCTAACTAGTGGGCTAAGAGGAAAAAAATGAAGAGATGCATCCTGTGTACCTTTTTGGAGTTTCAAAATGCACATTTACAGAGTAAATGCCCCTTTCCCCCCTCTTATTATTTTTTTTTTTTTTTTTTTTTTTTTTTTGCGTTATGTGGGCCTCTCACTGTCGTGGCCTCTCTCGTTGCGGAGCACAGGCTCCGGACGTGCTGGCCCAGCGGCCATGGCTCACGGGCCCAGCCGCTCCGCGGCATGTGGGATCCTCCCGGACCAGGGCACGAACCCGTGTCCCCTGCATCAGCAGGTGGACTCCCAACCACTGCGCCACCAGGGAAGCCCCCCCCCCCTCTTATTTTTGTTGTTATAACTATTAACATTCTATGAACAGTGTTCTGTGGAACAGTGATTTATGAGGTGCTGATCTGCCCTATAACAGTGCAGTTGTTGAAAATTATGGTCATCCAGGGATACTTGGGCAATCCTGGCCCAAACCATAGTCCACTTTAATTCTTTCTTCTTGTTCTGCTGTTAGCAAACACTTATTGAGCACTTTACCAGTTCATTCTACCACTTACGTACCTTTTTATTGAAGAAGTTTAATTGAATCATTACTTTTGAAATGACTTGGCCCCCATCTGTTATAAGTAAAGCCTCATGAAAGGTAGTTGCAAAGATTACACAATAGTGTTACAAATAATGATAAATTGTGCCCCGGTGTTACTAGAAGACAAATTCAGGTGGTATCCTATTAGATAATTAGTGTTCCAAAAAACAAATAAAAAAGAGATATTGTTGAGTATTGTTGAATATCCATTCCATAAAATGAAATTAGGTTTCTGCCTGATAACTGAGAAAGTGCGTAAGGGTTAGGAAATCCCTAAGAAAATAATGTATGAATCTTAAGGCTGGTAGGGGCTTCCAAATGGAGCTAAATGAAATTTTAAGAAGTCTAATGAAAGGTGATTGTTTTCTTTTAACTTTGGTAAGCACTTCTCATCTCTTTTCCATGCTGTTTGTTACAACACTGTATAGCTGTCGGGGTTGGAAGTTAATGTGTAAAGAGTCTGTTTTCAATAAGAGAAACATCTAAACCACAAGACACTTGCTTACTCACGTTGTTCTTAAAGCTCTGTTGAGAAGAGCAAGCAAGACTTTCCCCAGAGACTTTTTCCTATGTGAAGAGGTGGCTGATCTGTGTAGGAGTGGTAGACAGCAAACACCATGGTCTGTGTACCACCCATGTGTGAGTAGCCAGGCTGGAGAAGAATTATAGCAAAAGAAACCAAAACTCACATGTGTGGAAAAGGTGCAGCCAGTTTTGTTTAAATATTAAAAAGTGAAAAAACCTAAAAGCCAATTGATAGAGAACTGGTTAAATGTATTGATGCACAGGCATGAAATAAACTAAGTGAAACTACTCATTAAAATGAATGAGTAGATCTTTATGTACTGAGGAAAAATATTCTGTTTTTTAGGAAAGAAAGAGAGAGGAAAAGAAAAAAAAGAAAACAGTGTACAGAACAAAGTGTCAAATATGGTTCTTATTTTTGTCTTTAAAAAGTTGTAGAAGAATTTATGGGCCTTGGGAATTTCTGAAAAGATACCTAGGAAATGTTGGCGATAGTTATCCATGGGGAGTGAAACATATGTCTAGGTTGGGAATAAAGCTCACCTTTTAGTGTATAAAGCCTTTCTTATGATGTGGTGGTGGTGTGTGTGTGTGTACTTTCTATGAAGTTATTTAGTTATTTTTTAAAAAGCCAACTAGATCATGATAAAGTCAATTTGGTGGTGTGTTCAGCTGAGCATCAGGAAGAGGTTTCTTTCTGTGTACACTTGATATCCATTCCCATAAACATTGTGAGCATTCCTAGGAGAGGCTGTTGGGAGCAGTACAGAATGAATGGACTGTGAAATCAAGCAGATTCCAAGTAGAACATATTTGAATCTTGACTTTTATAAGCAGCAATTAACTTAACATAGCTGAGCCTTGAGTTTCCTCATAGGTAGAATGAAACAACAACTCTTGCTTTCTGGATTATTATGAAGCAAGTGTCTAGCACAATGCCTATTGCTATGGTTTCACCTTTTTAGCAGAAGCTAGGCATAGAGATGGGGTTATCCAGGAAGGTTATGCTGAAAACCCTCTTGTCTAATTGTGTGGATCCCTATGAGTTACACAGGAGACTGGCAAGGTTTTTAGAATTTTATACCAGCTGAGATGCTACTAGCTTGGACTGAGATTGGACAAAGTGAAAGAATGTTGTATTCCCAGAATTCTACAATCAGGGAACAGGCTGACAGAGCTAGTTGACTGCTCTGAAGGGAAGGATGACTCCAAGGGCAGTGCTGCAAATGCAGAGACAGGGACTGACAGAACCTCTATAGACCCAGATGCAGGGGCCAGTGGAGCATCTGTGGGTCCAGAGGGCAGAGTTTTGAGCTACAGAGGATTTTCTTAGGCCTTGAAACCTGATGACATTTTCCCTGTTTGGTTTCAAACTAGCTTGTGAACCAATTATCCCTTTATATTTTTCACTTTCTCCCTTTTGGCATGAGAATATCTATCTTATGTATGCCCCTCTATTGTATTTTGGAAGCAGATATATTGTCTTCTAGTCTTACAGATCCACGGATGGAGAGGAATTTTGTTGTAGGATGGATCATATAGAGAGTCTCACCTATACCTAATTTAGATGATCTAGAAGATGAGACTTGGGACTTTTTTGAGCTGGTGATATTTAGATGAGATTTTAGATTTAGAGTTGATGCTGTAGTGGGTGAGAATCGGGGGCATGCTGGGATGGGGTTAATGTATTTTGCATATGGGACTGACATGAATTTGGGGGGACCATAGGACAGACTGTAGTGGTTGAACTGTGTCCTTCGAAAAGATATGTCCAAGATATGTCCTTGGTATATCTGAGTATGACCTTATTTAGAAATAGGGTCTTCTGTATTTAGAGTGAGCCCTGAATCGAATGACAAGTGCCCTAATAAGAGAAAGGAGAGGAAAATTTGAGACACATGGAGACACAGACGAGAACACACAGAGGGGAAGGTCATGTGAAGATGGAGCAAAGATTGGAGTAATGTATCTACAAGCCAAGGAACGGCGAGGACTCCCACAGCCACCAGAAGCTGGGTGAGGGGCATGAAACACATTCTCCCTCAGAGCCTGCAGAAGGAATCAACCAGCTGACCCCTCGATTTCTGACTTCTGGCTTCCAAAATTGCGAGAGAATACATTTCTGTTGTTTGAAGCCAGGTAATGATATTTGTTATACAACCCTAGGGAACTAATACAATGTATATCCCAAAAAATAAAATACTTACATTTTGCTCCCAAGGTATATACTATTATATTTTTGAGTTGACATTTCAAATAGGTTGAACATGGAAGTAAAATATTGCCTTATTTTACCAGGAGTACTATACTTTCCATATTAGAAGAAGTATAAGATATTAAAGGGTTGTGATTGGGTAGCTAATCAGAGGTACTGCAAAACTAAGTCATGCCTTGGTGATCCTTTCCTTTGTTTATGAACCACCAATTGTGCCTCAGACATGTTTTAGACATGTCCTTTTCTAAAGTGGGTTTTGTCATTTGAATTGAAAAATAATTTCATTGTGTTTAATCTCTCCTATAATACACTGAGATTACCTAGTACTTTGTAATGTTTACTATTACAAGTTTTCCCAAGAGTTTCTGAAAGTGTTTCTTTGTCAATGGGTGTTTACTTGCAAAAATGCTTGGGACAATATACAATCACAGAGGTTTGAGGCTGAAGAGATTTTCACAGACGATGTAATCCCATGATTCCCAACATTTTCTCCACTGGAACAAATATCAAAGATGACCATGTTTGCACTACAGAACACTCTGGTATACTCTAATTTGAGAAATACCATTGTTTTGCAGGGAAGTAAAGCATATAGAAATACAGACTTGTTTTTCTTACCCCAACTAGCTTTATCTTTTTCCTTTTAAAAGCGTATGCACAGATGAAAATCACTAAGAAAATTTCAGTTAAAAATAGTATAATTTATGATGGTAATAACTCATAATCACCGAAGTATTAAGGGTACATAAAGGCTTTATCGGAGATAAAGTAGCCTGTGCATTGTGAGCAATTCCATCTTTGTTCTTTGAAACTCCACTTTATTTACTCCACCTTAAAAGCAAGTGGAAATGCCAGTGACTGATTTTGATGTTATAATGCGATAACCTTGGAACAGCTGTACATTTTTAGAAGAAAATTATCTGCAAATCTTGATAATTTAACTACTGATAGGTTGAACTACTCGTGACGCATTGCCCAGCTCTCATGACACAACATTGTGTCATGACGCTGGAGTTGTACATTGTTGCACAGGTTCAGCTCTGTATTTTTTTTTTTTTTTTCGGTATGAGGGCCTCTCACTGCTGTGGCCTCTCCCGTTGCGGAGCACAGGCTCCGGACGCGCAGGCTCAGCAGCCATGGCTCACGGGCCCAGCCGCTTCGCGGCACGTGGGATCTTCCCGGACTGGGGCACGAACCTGTGTCCCCTGCATCGGCAGGCGGACTCTCAACCACTGCGCCACCAGGGAAGCCCAGCTCTGTATTTTTATAGAGAGTAAAACAGACCTAAAGAGGGACTTACTTAAAGCCTCCTAGTACACTAGTACCAGGACTGGGGCCATGGGAGGGGAGGAAGTCAATGTGGAGAGCACATCCTGTGCACCTGTATCATCCTAGTCCTTTTCTATATATTCTCCCACATTTTCACAACTCTTCAAGGTTGTTAATTTTTCCGTTGTACAGAGGATATAATAGATTTTCCAACAGTTTAACAGCTTGTTTAGTAACATATAGCAAATAAGTCACCCAGCAGGGATTTTACATGAGCCTAAACCTTATTACTCTGTTGTGCTTAAAAATAGAACCATGCCTCTTAACTTCAATTGTGTGCTATAAACCACATTAAATTTTCTTTCTAATAAAAGAAGTTTTAAAAAAGCAAATATGTGCACTATTTTGGTATATTTAGGATGCATTCTTGCACACATAGACTTGCATTTGTCTCCATAATTGGTTAGATATTTTGCTGATTATCTTCAGAGCAAAGTAGTACTTCTACCACGTGTTTGGGTCAACTATTGATAACTCGACAAAAAATACTTGGACTGATCAAAAAGGGTCAGAAATGTTAGCAAAAGCAATGAAAATGATTGATCATATCTCCAAATACACTTAGCTGACAACTTTTCTTTTTACTACTAATTGAAGAAAATTGTTATTTTGGTACTATGTTGAATTGGCATAGTTTAATCATTGAAAAATTGATTATTGAGATAATTCAGGTAAAACTGTCTTTACTGAGTGGCATGTGGCTTATGTGAAATCTGAAGAACCTAATACCTTGACCTACATTAATGTAGCGTATCAGGCAGTTATTCAACCCTACACATTATTTTGTCTGTACAGTCTTTTTATTTTTTGTTTTTTTTAAGTAACTCAGTTGCTATTTTATTTTAAGGAATTCTTTTATAAAGTGAATAGCTTTAGGAATACAAGGAACATTTTTTCTTTTTTTTTTAAACACACTGTATTTTATTTTTACAAGAGATAAATAAATTGACACCAAGCATTGTAAATGGATGACCACAACAAAAGCAACAATGATTGCAATTACCAAACACGAAACACACTCATACTATGTCATAATATTGACATTCAGTCCAGTAATCCTCCACTGTAACAGCTCCTTTACTTTGCAGTGAAAATTGATTTGTATATTTTTTGCCTCTGAGTCCTTGTGGGATTTTTTTTATTATTATTCAAATAGAGAGTCACAAAAATTATAATCATCCTCATCAGTTCACTCAGTCCCATGTAATTAATTTTTTTTATCTGGATATTTTGTTAGCACTTTTATGAATTCATCAGTTTTCCATTAGAGTTCTGAAAATGCTTATTCATTCAGTTCAGCAGTATAGTCAGTTACCAGAAACCTGTACTTGTCAGAGTCTTTTCCATGAATTCCTTGAAGATGAAACCCTTTTATAGGAACATTTTTGCAAAAGCATCAGAGTACACCCAGAATAGTCTGTAGATGACAAAAGATTTAAAAATGACCACGGTTAAAGATTTGATGAAAGTTCATAATAATGCAATTGGCAAGGAAATTTAGTTATTTCTGAGATATACATTTTAAAGTAATAACTAGAATTATGACTTATAATATTATACCAGAACATATAAGATTTTTAAGAAATTTCATGTAATGTCTGAAACATTTATATTAACATATTTCCATACAAATAACCCAAAGAAAGTTTAGCATTACTCGTTTTTTTTTGTTGTTGTTGTTTGTTTCTTTATACTGCAGGTTCTTATTAGTCATCAATTTTATACACATCAGTGTATACATGTCAATCCCAATTGCCCAGTTCAGCACACCACTATCCCTACCTCACCGCAGTTCTCCCCCTTTGGTGTCCATACCTTTGTTCTCCCCCTTTGGTGTCCATACCTTTGTTGTCCATACCTTTGTTGTCCCCCTTTGGTGTCCATACCTTTGTTGTCTCAGCTTCTGCCCTGCAAACTGGTTCGTCTGTACCATTTTCCTAGGTTCCACATACATGCGTTAATATACGATATTTGTTTTTCTCTTTCTGACTTACTTCACTCTGTATGACAGTCTCTAGATCCATCCACATCTCAACAAATGACTCAATTTCGTTCCTTTTTATGGCTGAGTAATATTCCATTGTATATATGTACCACAGCTTCTTTATTCATTCATCTGTCGATGGGCATTTAGGTTGCTTCCATGACCTGGTTATTGTAAGTAGTGCTGCAATGAACGTTGGGGTGTATGTGTCTTTTTGAATTATGGTTTTCTCAGGGTATATGCCCAGTAGTAGGATTGCTGGATCATGTGGTAATTCTATTTTTAGTTTTTTAAGGAACCTCCATACTGTTCTCCATAGTGACTGTATCAATTTACATTCCCACCAACAGGGCAAGAGAGTCCCCTTTTCTCCACACCCTCTCCAGCATTTGTTGTTTGTAGATTTTCTGATGATGCCCATTCTAACTGGTGTGAGGTGATACCTCATTGTAGTTTTGATTTGCATTTCTCTAATAATTAGTGATGTTGAGCAGTTTTTCTTGTGCTTCTTGGCCATCTCTATGTCTTCTTTGGAGAAATGTCTACTTAGGTCTTCTGCCCATTTTTGGATTGTGTTGTTTGTTTCTTTAATATTGAGCTGCATGAGCTGTTTATATAGTTTGGAGATTAATCCTTTGTCCATTGATTCATTTGCAAATATTTTCTCCCATTCTAAGGGTTCTCTTTTCTTCTTGTTTATGGTTTCCTCTGCTGTGCAAAAGCTTTGAAGTTTCATTAGGTCCCATTTGTTTATTTTTATTTCCATTACTCTAGGAGGAGGATCAAAAAAGATCTTGCTGTGATTTATGTCAAAGAGTGTTCTTTCTGTGTTTTCCTCACAGATTTCTATAGTGTCTGGTCTTACATCTAGGTCTCGAATCCATTTTGAGTTTATTTTTTAGGGAGTGTTCTAATTTCATTCTTTTACATGTAGCTGTCCAGTTTTCCCAGCACCACTTATTGAAGAGACTGTCTATTCTCCATTGTATATCCTTGCCTCCTTTGTCATAGATTAGTTGACAATAGGTGCATGGGTTTATCTCTGGGCTTTCTACCTTGTTCCATTGATCTATATTTCTGTTTTTGTGCCGGTACCATATTGTCTTGATTACTGTAGCTTTGTAGTATAGTTGAAAGTCAGGGGTCTGATTCCTCTTGCTCTGTGTTTTTCCCTCAAGACGGCTTTGACTATTCGGGGTCCTTTGTGTCTCCATACAAATTTTAAGATGATTTGTTTCAGTTCCGTAAAAAATGCCATTGGTAATTTGATAGGGAATGCATTGAATCTGTAGATTGCTTTGGGTAGTATAGTCATTTTCACAATATTGATTCTTCCAATCCAAGAACATGGTATATCTCACCATCTGTTGGTATCATCTTTAATTTCTTTCATGAGTGTCTTATAGTTTTCTGCATACAGGTCTTTTGTCTCCCTAGGTAGGTTTATTCCTAGGTATTTTATTCTTTTTGTTGCAATGGTAAATGGGAGTGTTTCCTTAATTTCTCTTTCAGATTTTTTATCATTACTGTATAGGAATGCAAGAGATTTCTGTGCATTAATTTTGTATCCTGAAACTTTACCAAATTCATTGATTAGCTCTAGTAGTTTTCTGGTGGCATTTTTACGAGTCTCTATGTATAGTATCATGTCATCTGCAAACAGTGACAGTTTTACTTATTCTTTTCCAAATTGTATTCCTTTTCTTTATTTTTCTTCTCTGATTGCTGTGGCTAGGACTTCCAAAACTATGTTGAATAATAGTGGTGACAGTGGACATCCTTTTCTTGTTCCTAATGTTAGAGGAAATTCTTTCAGTGTTTCACCATTGAGAATGATGTTTGCTGTGAGTTTGTCATATATGGCCTTTATTATGTTGAGGTAGGTTCCCTCTATGCCTACTTTCTGGAGAGTTTTTATCTTAAATAGGTGTTGAATTTTGTCAAAAGTTTTTTCTGCATCTATTGAGATGATCACATGGTTTTTATTCTTCAGTTTGTTAATATGGTGTTTCACATTGATTGATTTGCATATATTGAAGAATCCTTGCATCCCTGGGATAAATCCCACTTGATCATGGTGTATGATCCTTTTAATGTTTTGCTGGATTCTGTTTGCTAGTGTTTTGTTGAGGATTTTTTATCTATGTTCATCAGTGATATTGGTCTGTAATTTTGTTTTTTTGTAGTATCTTTGTGTGGTTTTGGTATCAGGGTGATGGTGGCCACATAGAATGAGTTTGGGGGTGTTCCTTCCTCTGCATTTTTTTGGAAGAGTTTGAGAAGGATCGGTGTTAGCTCTTCTCTAAATGTTTGATAGAATTCACCTGTGAAGCCATCTGGTCCTGGACTTTTGTTTGTTGGGAGATTTTTAATCACAGTTTCAATTTCATTACTTGTGATTGGTCAGTTCATATTTTCTATTTCTACCTGGTTCAGTCGTGGAAGGTTATGCCTTTCTAAGAATATGTCCATTTCTTCCAGGTTGTCCATTTTATTGGCATAGAGTTGCTTGTAGTAGTCTCTTAGGATGTGTTGTATTTCTGCGGTGTCTGTTGTAACTTCTACTTTTTCATTTCTAAATTTATTGATTTGAGTCCTCTCCCCCTTTTCCTTGATGAGTCTGGCTAATGGTTTATCAATTTTGTTTATCTTCGCCAAGAACCAGCTTTTAGTTTTATTGATCTTTGCTATTGTTTTCTTTGTTTCTATTTCACTTATTTCTGCTGTGATCTTTATGATTTCTTCCCTTCTTCTAACTTTGGGTTTTGTTTGTTCTTCTTTCTCTAGTTCCTTTAGGTGTAAGGTTCCATTGTCTACTTGAGATTTTTGTTGTTTCTTGAGATGGGCTTGTATAGCTATAAACTTCCCTCTTAGAACTGCTTTTGCTGCAACCCATAGGTTTTGGATCATTGTGTTTTCATTGTCATTTGTCTCTAGGTATCTTTTGATTTCCTCTTTGGTTTCTTCAGTGATCTCTTGGTTATTTAGTAACATATTGTTTAACCTCCATATGATTGTGTTTTTTACGTTTTTTTCCCTATAATTCATTTCTAATCTCATAGCATTGTGGTCAGAAAAGATACTTGATATAATTTCAATTTTCTTAAATTTACTGTGGCTTGATTTGTGACCCAAGATGTGATATATCCTGGAGAATGTTCCATGCACACTTGAGAAGAAAGTGTAATCTGCTGTTTTCGGATGGAATGTCCTATAAAGATCAATTAAATCTATCTGGTCTATTATATCATTTAAAGTTTCTGTGTCCTTCTTTATTTTCATTTTGGATGATCCGTTCTAACTGTTCCACTATTATTGTGTTACTGTCGAATTCCTCTTTTATAGCTGTTAGCAGTTGCCTTGTATATTGAAGTGCCCTATGTTGAGTGCATGTATATTTATAATTGTTATATCTTCTTGGATTGATCCCTTGATCATTATGTAGTGTCCTTCCTTGTCTCTTGTAACATTCTTTATTTTAAAGTCTATTTTATGTGATATGAGTATAGCTACTCCAGCTTTCTTTTGATTTCCATTTGCATGGAATATTTTTTTCCATCCCCTCACCTTCAGTCTGTATGTGTCCTTAAGTCTGAAGTGGGTTCTTGTAGACAGCATATATATGGGTCTTGTTTTTGTCTCCATTCAGCAAGCCTCTGTCTTTTGGTTGGAGCATTTAATCCATTCATGTTTTAAGGTAATTATCGTTATGTTTGTTCTTATCACCATTTTCTTATTTGTTTTTGGTTTGTTTCTGTAGGTCCTTTTCTTCTCTTGTGTTTCCCAGTTAGAGAAGTTCCTTTAGCATTTGTTGTAGAGCTGGTTTGGTGGTGCTGAATTCCCTTAGCTTTTGCTTCCCTGTAAAGCTTTTGATTTCTCCTTAGAATCTGAATGAGATCCTTGCTGGGTAGAGTAATCTTGGTTGTAGGTTCTTCCCTTTCATCACTTTAAGTATATCATGCCACTCCCTTCTGGCTTGTAGAGTTTCTGCTGAGAAATCAGCTGTTAAACTTATGGGAGTTCCCTTGTATGTTATTTTTCATTTTTCCCTTGCTGCTTTCAGTAATTTTTCTTTGTCTTTAGTTTTTACTAATTTGATTACTACCTCGGTGTGTTTCTCCTTGGGTTTGTCCTGTATGGGACTCGCTGCGCTTCCTGATCTTGGGTGGCTATTTCCTTTCCCATGTTAGGGAAATTTTCAACTATAGTCTCTTCAAATATTTTCTCTGGTCCTTTCTCTCTCTCTTCTCCTTCTGGGACCCCTATAATGCAAATGTTGTTGGGTTTAAAGTTGTCTCAGAGGTCTCTTATGTTGTCTTCATTTCTTTTCATTCTTTTTTCTTTAATCTATTCTGCCACAGTGAATTCCATCATTCTGTTTTCCAGGTCACTTATCTGTTCTTCTGCTATTGATTCCTTCTAGTGTAGTTTTCATTTCAGTTATTGTATTGTTCATCTCTGTTTGTTTGTTCTTTAATTCTTCTAGGTCTTCATTAAACATTTCTGGCATCTTCTCGATCTTTGCCTCCATTCTTTTTCCAAGCTCCTGAATCATCTTCACAATATCGTTATTCTGAATTCTTTTTTCTGGAAGGTTGTCTGTCTCCACTTCATTTAGTTGTTTTCCTGGGGTTTTATCTTGTTCCTTCATCTGGTGCATAGCCTTCTGCCTATTTATCTTATCTACTTTCTGTGAATGTGTTTTTTTTCCATACCCTGCAGGATGGTAGTTCTGCTTGCTTCATCTGTCTCCCCTCTGGTGGATGATGCTATCTCTGGGGCTTGATGGGAGGGACTAGCGGTGGGTAGAGCTGACTGTTTCTCTGGTGGGAAGAGCTCAGTAAAACTTTAATCTGCTTGACTGTTGATGGGTGGTGCTTGGTTCCCTCTCTGTTGGTTGTTTGGCCTGAGGCAAGCCAACACTGGAGCCTACCTGGGTTCTTTGGTGGGGCTAATGACAGACTCTGGGAGGGCTCACACCAAGGAGTACTTCCCAGAACTTCTGCTGCCATTGTCCTTGTCCCCTTGGTGAGCCACAGCCCCCCTCCCCCACCTCCTCAGGAGACCCTCCAATACCAGCACGTAGGTCTGGTTCAGTCTCCCCTGGGGTCACTGCTCCTTCCCTTGGGTCCCAACGCACACACTACTTTGTGTGTGCCCTCCAAGAGTAGAGTCTCTGTTTCCCCCAGTCCTGTCGAAGTCCTGCAATCAATTCCCACTAGGCTTCAAAGTCTGATTCTCTAGGAATTCCTCCTCCTGTTGCCAGACCCCCAGGTTGGGAAGCCTGATGTGGGGCTCAGAACCTTCACTCCAGTGATGGACTTCTGTGGTATAAGTGTTCTCCATTCTGTGAGTCACCCACCCACCAGTTATGGGATTTGATTTTACTGTGATTGCACAACTCCTACCATCTCATTGTTGCTTCTCCTTTGTCTTTGGCTGTGGGATGTCTTTTATGGTGAGTTCCACTGTCTTCCTGTTGATGATTGCCCAGCAGCTAGTTGTGATTCTGGTGTTCTCGCAAGAGGGAGTGAGAGCACCTCCTTCTAGTCTGCCATCTTAGTTCCTCCTCCTTCTGTACAGTCTTTTTAATAAACATGAATTATAACTGTATTGATAATAGATTTCTTTCTTCTGTCATATCCCCATATAAACAGCCGTTAACTAATTTATTTTGGAAGATAAATGGCAAGATTTGGAATTTCTAGTTCAAAGTTGTGTTCAATTACATTTTTTTTTTACAGTAAAAAGAGTTATGGTCAAAGGTGCCAGAATAATTTTAACCGTGCTTGGTTCATTCATAAACCTTCCTTTACACTACTAGCATCTATTTTTTTTTTAAACCACAAGTGACTATATCATATTATTTTTATGAAGAATTCATCTTTCATCTGGAAGTATGAATTTGCTTAGCTGCTTTTATAATCTTAACCATTTTTCCCTCATGAATATATATATATATATATCATCTACGCATCCATCTCTTCTATAAATATAAATTTGTAAATAATAATATATATATAATATATATATATAAATATATAAATTTGTAAATAATAATTGATTTGTTGAAATGATTCAGTTTTTCTTCTTTACAATCCACTTTAGAAAGTTTTCTGAATTTGAAATCTTAACAGGCTTCAGTTTATCTCAATATAAAATGGAGGAGAAGTTACATTCTAATAGAAAATTCAAATTTTCCTTAGAAATTAGGCTGACAGTATTGAGCTAACAGAAACTTTTTAAGCTAAAATTCTGAGTCCAACTGCCATAGAGCATATCAATTACAAATAAAATATTTTTGAATGGTCAAAGCTAAATAGAATTTATATTCTTTTTTTTTGCTTCAGAATAAAACTATAGCTAATTAAAGTGAACACTGTAAGGAAGGAAGAAAGATAAGGCTAACTACTGATATTTTCCTATATGACAAATTGCAGCTGCCTCAAATCCTTGTGGATTTGTCAAATTAGAAGCAAGAAAGGAAGGTAGGAGGGAAGCTAGGAAGGAAGGGAAAAATACATGAATATGCTATAGTAAACCTCCTCAAAGTGTGACTTGATAGCTCACAGAAGTGCTTTCAAAAACACTGTGGAAGTGGGAGAGAAGCAGCATTAGGAGGAGAAGTTGAACTGGGGTGCAGTTTCAAAGGGATCTCATCTCTCCTATGCGGAGACCTAGAACTGTCATCCTTCAGAGAATTGCTAATTGAGTCAAAGGGACTGGGTCTTTATATCACTGCATCACTCATTGGTTGCAGTCTACCCCTGAGGTGGCGAGCATGATATAGTGCTAGTGGCTTTCTTTGGCCAAGGGCAATTCCTGGAGAGGGACTCATCTGCAAGCCCTCGGCAATCAACACTCCCAGGAGCTGGCGGATGAGAGGGTGCTGAGTCAGATCTGGGCAGCACACAACCTTATCTGTGAGAATGGAAGACTCTCTTGACATAAGTGAGCCTTGGCCTTTTAAAAGAATCTCTAATATAAACATACCATTGTAGACAATTCAGTAACGACCCTGCCTCCTCTGCAGGGAGGGCCCTATGTAAATCGCTGTTGGATCTATTGGGTGGGAACTTGTTTAGATCTTTTGGGTCTCTGTCCCAGGCCAGTCCTTCCCACCTTTCCTTATAGGATGCTGGCTGGTCCTGCTTAACATGGAATAATACCCGGCAATGACCGCAGCTCATCTGATTTCTAATCGTTGTCAATGTCTGTCTCCGTGTACTCCTGGATTCCCTGCTTCTGGGTCCCGTACATGTGAATGGATGCGTTAATAGTGTATGAAAGGGAAAAGGAGTGTGATACTCTCATGCCTTCAATACCCTGATGGGCTTCTGAATGTTTGCTTTACTGTCAGCTGGTCATCTACCAGCTCTGGCCCTGCTGCAATGAGCTTGTTTCTTTGGGGCCTTATCTTACACCTCCTCCCCCCTCCCACCCCAGTCTGAAGCAGTATTCAGACTCATTCTGACTTAGCCCCAGACTTCCTCTGCAACATTAAAACAGTGAGCATATCCTATACCCTGATCATGCTATTCATCTGTAGTTTCAAGTTGCAAGAATTTTGTGAGGCAAATTTCAAGCAATCGAAAATTTGTGCATCATATATAAAACTAGGTGAAGTTTTGTGAGGTTTTTAACAGTTAAAATCTAGTACAACCTTAGCCAAGCTGAACTTTGTAGAGGTTGGGGCCTTTGTTTCCAAATCTCTTCCTGTATACAGTTAATTTTGCACACATTGAGAATTTATAGCTGTATTGAAAATGAATGGTTTGTTGGATTCTGAACAAAACAAGAGAATTACTTTGATCCATTAAATCACTCTGCTTGTTCTGTCTTGATTTCTGCTCAGTTACATCATTCACAGAAAAAGGGAAGGAGATGTGTTAGTTTGTAGATTCTCTTTTCTACTTATTCCCAGATAGATTGTGTGTTTTATTTTTTTATTCTAGGTTTAGGCTTAATCTATCACTTCAAGACAAAAGATAATGGCCATATTTCCCAATCAGATAACCAATAAAGGAAAAAAAGTATCCCTATAGTGATAAAGATACACTTCAGAGGAACAAAACTATATTCTATACGTAAAAATAATTTGGTTAAATGAAAAAGCTGAGATTCCACCGGGAAGCGTTTCCTTTAAGTTATAGATGGTAAGACTTTAAGCACTTGAAGTATATAAAAAATTCAATCAAACCAGGTTAAGGGCAAAAAGAAAGCCATTTTATTGAATCCTTGAATTCTGACATCTTCAAAATATGAAGTATAATTTACCAGAATTATACCTTAAATTTATTAACTCGACAAACACTTAACAGGGAATTCCCTGGCAGTCCAGTGGTTAGGACTCAGCACTTTCACTGCCATGGCTTGTGTTCAGTCCTTAGTCAGGGAACTAAGATCCTGCAAACCACACAACATGGCCAAAAAACAAAGAAAAAAACAAACAACAACAACAAAAAACTGAACAAATATCCAATATAGATATACCATCACATTAGAAATGATGTGTTCTCTGTTGGTGGGAATGTAAATTAGTGCAGCCACTATGGAAAACAGTATGGAGTTTCCTTAAAAAGCTAAAAATAGAACTACCATATGATCTAGCATTCCCACTCCTGGGTATATACCCAGAAAAGATGAAATCTAATTGAAAAAGATACATGCACCCCAATGTGCATAGCAGTGCTATTTACAATAGCTAAGACTTGGAAGCAACCCAAGTTCCCACTGGCTTAAGACGATGTGGTATATATGAATATATATACAATGAAATGTTACTCAGCCATAAAAAAAGAATGAAATTCTGCCATTTGCAGCAACACAAATGGACCTAGAGAATATTATACTTAGTGAAGCCAGACAGAGAAAGACAAATATTATGATATCACTTATAGGTAGAATCTAAATAGTAATACCGATGAATCTATTTACAAAACAGAAACAGACTCACAGACATAGAAAACAAACTTATGGTTACCAAAGCGGGAAGGAGAGGGAGAGATAAATTAGGAGTTTGGGATTAATAGACACAAACTACTGTACATAAGATAGATAAGCAACAAGGATTTACTGTATAGTATAGGGAACTATATTCAATATCTTGTAATAATCTGAAACAAACAACTAAATCACTAAAAAAAGCAAACTAAAAGAAAACAACTAAATCACTTTGCTGTACACCTGAAACACAATATTATAAATCAACTATATTTCAATAAAAATAAAATAAATAAAGAGTGTTCTCGAGGGTGACAACTCCAGTACAGCTGCTGAATATGTTCTTTGTCACGTTCCTCCCACTCCCCCAACAAAAACAATGTATCCATGTAGAAAAGTGCCTTTGTGGGAGCTGTAAGATCAGAATCACATGCCAAAGGACTTGGGAGGAGTCTCGCTCACCCGTGTATTGGGTATGAGGCACATAGATCTTGTCTCAGCTATGGACCCTGCAGTGACCTGTGAATTGGCTCCAGCACCTCTTGGCTATGGTTCAGGAGCCCACAGAAAACAGTGCCTTAGGCAGTCATCCTCAGATGAGAAAAATGAAAGAATGCTACTTTATGCCCTTTGTGTGACTTGATTCACTTTATTAACTTTTTAAACAGAAGTTCTGTAATCCCTATAGCTTCTGCCCAAACTTGACTAAGTCTTGAGAACTCCTTGCCATGTTACTGTTGTATGATTCAAAAAGAATTCTTTTATTTTGTCTTTCTTCTCCTTCATGACCTTTACCTTGTTTACATTTTTTTTCTCTTTCACCTCCTCTTCTTTCTTCTCTCATTTATTCATAAGCTTACTTTTATTTTTATGCTTCTCCATTTTTCACCATCTCGCCTTTAGTTTCTCATGTTTTGTTTTCTTTTTCTCCCATCCTTTTTTCTTTATTGAAAATGTATTACATTCAGGACACTGTTGTATATTGTAAGGTACACAAATATGATAAGAAGGGTTATTGTCCTCAACCAACTCATATTCTTGAATGGTAAAATTTCTTACCTGTACCTTTCCTAAGAATTAAAATAATTAAGTCAAAAGAAAACTTCTGGCATTTCTACCTAGACAATAAATAAACAATATTATTTTCATTGGGGTTGATATTTTCTAGAAAAACAATCATTTGTGTTCATTTTTGTATTATATCTCCACTTGCAAATGGTTTAAATTCATTTAAAACGTCTGATTTATGTCACCAACTCTTTCTTTGACATTCTGTGGACTGCTTAAAATCAAATATCCAACTTCACCAGAAGGAAGCTTAATGGATTTTTGTCAATTTCATTTTCCATTTTGTTCTTTCATATAAAAGAGCCACCTAAGAGTATTATCATTTACATGTTATTATCTAGAAATCCTTTATTTCCATTTTCTAATATAACAGGTTGTCAAGAAACGTGAAGATTCTATGATTTTACCCTGCTTGCAAGTTGTTAGCTTGCCACAGTTTTGTGGATGCTGTCAGAAGATGCAAGACTCCTGGGTCAGAGTCAAAGTTTATTACTCCCAGGAATAGCAGTAGCCAGATGATCATCACCATCCCATATCAGAATCATTTCTGTGAGACTAGGTCAAACTGGTTAAATGGAGGGCTACCCTTATATGAATCTTAAAAAGTTTCAGTGGCTACTATTGGTGGCCAACTTCCTAAAAGGACCACTGAAATAATACGTTGATTAAATAAAATCAAGTTTATTATTCTCCAGTAAGGGAAACCACCTTCTTGACAGAATTTTAGTATCTTAGAAAAGGAGAGATCAAGGGTGGATATTTATAAGAATTTAGGGTCTGGTTTTAGGGAGTCTTTCAATAACAGGGAGCTAATTGGGATTGAAGGATCCTCTAGTAGTTTAGAATTAGTGATCACAGAAAGGTGAGGATGTTGAATTAAGTTTTGATAATTAAACAGTTATTTGATAAGCAAGTAATTTGCCCTTTTGCATTATGTATTGTCCACAGGAAGAGCTATTTACTCTGATGAGCAATCTATTGTTTTGAAAGGGGGCTTGTTGAAGAGTTGATTATTTGGATAAATGGATTTTTAGTATTTCTGTAACTTTGTCTTATTGGGCAAACATTTCCTGCAATAGTAGTCATGTTCATATAGACAGTCTTAGTTCTTTTTTAAAAATTTATATTATTGAAGTACAGTTGATTTACAGTGATGTGTTAGTTTCTGTGTATGGCAAAGAGATTCAGTTAAAAATGTATGTAATAGTTTGCATCTGCTAATCCCAAACCCCCAGTCCCTCCTTCCCCCCATGCCCTTCACCCTTGGCAACCACAAGTCTGTCCTCTTTGTCTGTAAAGTCTTAGTTCCACTAAGGTGTTTACTTGTAGGCAGTTTGTTCTCTCAAGGCATTAATATGTTAATCCAAGGACATTATTTAATTGGTTAAATGGAAGAAAATTTGTGGATAGGAGAGATGAGGTGTAATCTGGTAGAATCAAAGATATGGGCCAAGGGTGGAGAGGTGGAGGTTAGGGCATGATGACGGAATATTCAGCCTATTTAGTGAATAACAGGAAGGAGTTGAGTAAATGCAGTGAGCATCAAACCCAGAATAGGTGGGATAACCCAGAATAGGTGGGATATAGTAGAGTTCCCAGTATTGAACCCTAGACAACAGGCAATGTGGAAGTAGCTTGTGTGGCTGCTCAATGGCACCAGGATCAGCTAGGCATACGTGGCATAATAAATAATTTGCCTGTTTTATGTCCTGTGTTCCTGGCATGGAGCTCCTAAACCCATTGGAATCTCCTGAGCAACAGGAATATTTATTATGCTTACTAGGTGATTGATTCACCGTAGGCCCCTAAATAGCTTTCAAAAAGGGGCTGGTCACTGGAAAGACCAACCATATGATTAGAAGGTTGTGACTTTGGGCCAGCCTGTCTTCAGGGGGAGGAGAGAAGGGCTGGAGATTGGGTTCAATCATGTGGTCAATATTTAATCAATCATACCTATGTAAAGAAACCCAATAAAAACTCTAGACACTGAGCCCTGTGGAGTTTTCTTGTTGGTGAACACATAAATAGACCAGGAGGTACCTTTGTAATAAAACTATATTCCTAAGTATAGCAGTTTTCAGAGTTCTGTGAGTTGTTCTAGTGAATTATTGAACCTAAAGTGGGTCATGGGACCTCCTGGATTGGTAGCCAGTTGGTCAGAAGTACAGGTGGCCTGGGAGACCCTCTGAGACTTGCAATTGGCCTCTAAAGTGAGAGCAGTCTTTTGGAAGACTGAGCTCTTAAATGTGGAGTCTGATGCTAACTTCCTGTCAAAATTGGATTGCAGTGCACCCAATTGTTGTTAGGCCATTTGGGGTGGAAATGGAGCAGTACACCACTGAATAAATCAACATTTCCCTAGATTTAATTGGGAAGAAATTTTCAGCTGCCTTAGGTAGACATAGGAAGCAGGAACTGAGAAATATATTCCTAGTGAAACTAAAAAAAATAAAGGAAACAGAAATATAAATATTTTTTTGTTTTCATAGTTTTCTTTAAAAAATCATTCAAGTCTACCTTATTTCCTTAAGAATTATCATCACACCACTTTCAGATTCAGAAATATTTAATATGATCTTTGTTTTTTTGGTTTTGCTTCTCAGATAGTTTCAGCCTTTTCATAAGAACAAGTACAGCTTTCTAGTAGTGTAAATCTTAAATTTTTTTTAAACAAAGGCAATATTCTAAGTACAACAGAACACTTCATAATTGACTTAATTTCCCCTGGTGTTTTGATGCTTTAAAGGAAGACAGAAGACAGGAGAAGCAAAAGATGTACATTCAAAATTCCTACTAGAATACTTGCAGCAGCTTTAATCACTGGAGGGATTTTACTCCTTTTTACACCTGCAGCTATATAAAGCAGTCGTTCCCTAGCTAATTGAAATAAAATAATACTGAAATTGCTAGAGGTGAAATGTTCAACTTGCGTACTTTACTGCTGAAAACATGTCAGTAACGTTTGAGATTTTTTTCTATTTTATTTTTGCTTCTTTAGAAAAGAGAAACGAGCTGTCACAAATTACAAGGAGAAAGGAAAATAAATATAACCAACTCTCTTTGCTTCAAATCATCTCACAAAATGTATAGAAATTGAAGTAGATTTTATATTTATCCTTGTCATTACCACAAAATGCTTAGAAAACCTAGTAAAAAAGCATCTTTTTTAAAACTGAGTCATGATTATGCATCTCTATTGTTTGTGAGAATGACTTGAAATAGAGATCTAGGTTATTTTACAGACTAGAGGAGGACTTGTAAATAACCTGTGTACTATTACTAGGATTATTCATTGGTATTAAAGAAAGTATTCCCTGAAGAATGCTGCCATGACATTATAGTTCACCATACCTTTATCAGAACTGCTGCTCATTACAAGAGAAGCTCACCAGGTTGAGTTTATGCAAAGGAAATGGTGATAAATATCATCAAACATAAAATTAATAGATGAAGAAGGTTAGTAGCTTTAATAAAGTGTGACATATATGAAATGTATTGATACATAAGACTGTAAACCATGTTTTAGCATCAATTGCTGATCCTCACCTGATTAAATGATTATATTGGGGTTGCAAAATAATTTTTCTGATTATCACATTCATTGTATATTTATTATCTTGCATTCTTCTCCAAAGGAGAAGATTTTTTGTTGATAGTCTTTAGAAATACAATTGGCATTTTATATTAAGCTCGTATCCTAATAATTTTCTAAATTCACTTATTTGTTCTAGAAGTTTTCATGTATGTATTCCAAAGGATTTTCTAAACAGATGACCACATTGTCTATGATTAAAGATAGTTTTTCTTCCTCCTTTCCAATCTGGAAGGGGTTTGTTTCTTTTTCTTGCCTAATTGTCATGGATAGAAGCCCTAGTACAATATTGAGTAGGTGAGAGTGGACATCCTTGTCTTGTTTCTAGTTTTAGAGGGATAGCATTCAGTTTGCCACCATTAAGTATGATGTTAGTTGTGGATTTTTCATAGATACTCCCTATTGAGTTGAGAAAGTTACTTTCTATTATTTGTTTTCTGCAAGTTTTTATTAGGAATAGAAGTTGGATTGATTCAAATGTTCTTTTTTCCATGTATTGAAATGAACATACGCTTTGTCTTTCTTAGTTTGTTAATATGGTGAATTACATTGATTGATTGATTTTCAAATGTTAAACTAACCTTGAATTTCTTGGATGAACCCTACTTGATCACAGTGTATTATACTCTGTATATACTGACATTTTTTTTTCTAAAAATTGATTAGGAATTTAAAAAAATCTAGGTTAATGAGTGATACTGGTTAGTTTTATTTTCTTATAATGTCTTTGGCTTTGATGTCAGAGTAATTCTGGTATTATATAATTATTGGGGGATTATTCATTTCTTTTTAATATTTTAGGAGCATATGTATAGAATTAATTGTTTTCCTTAAATGTCTGGAAGAAATGATCTGTAAAACTATTTGTGCCTGGAATTTTTTTTATGGGAAAGTTAACTACAATTAAACATTTTAGTAGATAATATTTCTGTTTCTTCTTGAGTGGGTGTTCATAACTGTATCTTTCAAGGAATTTTTCCATTTCATATAAATCTCTGAATTTATTGACACAAATATGTTTCACAGTGTTATCTTATCATCTTTTAGATATTCATAGAATCTACAGTGATGTTACCTCTCTCATTCCTAATATTGGCAACTGCCATCTTTTCTTTTATCTTTTTTCATCAGTCTGGTGAGAAGTATGTCAATTTTATTGATATTCTCAAAGAACCAGTTTTTGGTTTCATTGATTTTAAAAATTTTCTGATTTCTAGATAATTGATTTCTGCTGTGATATTTGTTTTATTTCTTTCTGCTTTTTCCTTTGGAAGTTGGTGTCATCAAATTTAGATTATTCTTATTTTCATCAAATTGAGATTATTCTTATTTTCCAGTATAAGTATTAAGTGCTTTAAATTTCTTCCTAAGTACTATTTTCATGGCATCCCACACATTTTGATATGTTGTATTAATTTCCTGGGGCTGCCATAAAAAAGCACCATAACGTGGGTAGCTTTAAGCAACAGAAATTTATTCTCTCATAGTTCTGGAGGCTAGAAGTTTCAAATCTATGTGTCAGCAGGGCCATGCTTCCTCTGAGACTCTGGGTAGAATCCTTCCTTGCCCCTTCCTAGCCTCTGATAGTGGCTGTAATCCTTACTATACCTTCGCTTACAGGTGCATCACTCCAATCTCTGCCTCTGTCATCATGTGATGTTCTTCCTGTGTGTCTCTTCTCTTCTTGTAAGGATACCAGTCATATTGGATTAAGGGTCCACCTTATCCAGTATTACCTCATCTTAACTAATTATACCTGTAATGACCCTATTTTCAAATAAGTTCACATTCTGAGGTTTAGAACTTGAACATAAATTTTTTTGAGGGGGGGAGCAATTTAACCAATTAACAATTGTGTTTTTATTTTCATTCTGTTCAAAAAAAATTCTAATTTGTCTTCTTTTTTTAGACCCATGGATTATTTAAAAGCATGTTTTTTAGTTTTCAAATATTGGAGAAATTTTCAATTTAATTTTTTGTGACTGAATTCTTATGGCCTTTGTATGCTGAAAAAAAAATCTCTATTTTGACTTTATTTTCCAAAGACTTTTCCTATGGGTACAGTGTTCTAGGTAGATGGTTTTATTTCTCCCTTAGTAGTTTGGGCATATTGCTCCAGTGTCTTCCCTCTTGCATTGTTTCCAACAGGAAATCTACTGTCATTTTTATGTTTTTTAAATCTGTATATTGCATGTCTTTTTTTCTTTGGCTGCTTTTAAGACTTTCTCTTTATCACTGGTTTTGAGTAATTTTATTATGATGTGCCCTGGTGTAGTGTTTTTCATGTTTCCTGTGCTAGGGTTTATTGAACTTTTTGGACTGGAGGTTTATAGTTTTCATCAAATTTAGAAAGTTTTGGAGGTTTCTCTTTCTCCTCTCCATGGGAAACTGTAAGTACACATATCTTGGGTTGCCTGAAGTCTCACAGCTCACTGATGCTACGTTCATGATTTGGGAGGGTTTCATTTCCTTTTTCTCTCCCTGTTTCATTTTGATGGTTTCTATTGTGATATCTTTAAGTTCACTTTTTTTTCTTCTTCAATTTCTAATCACCATTAATCTCATTCAGAGAATTTTCACCTTGAACAATGTATTTTTTTAAGCTCTAGAAGTTTGATTTGGGTCGGATTCATTATATTGAACGATCTATTGTCTCATTGAATCATATTTTCCTGCTTTTTGCATGTCTGGTAATTTTTCAACTTTACTGAGGTATTATTGACCCATACAAATTGTATATATATATTTAAGGTGTACACTGTGATGTTTTTGATATACAAATACACTGTGAAATGATTACCATAATCAAGGAAATTAATTAATCCATCACCTTGTATAGTAATCCTAAAAATTTTTTTTGGTGTGAACTCTCAGCAAATTTTAAATTACCATTACTAACTATAGTCTCCATGCTATACACTAGGTCTCCAGAAATTATTCATCTTATAACTGAAAGTTTGTACCCTTGACCAACATCTCCCCAGTTCCCTCCAACCCCAGTCCCTCGTAACCACATTCTACTCTCTGCTTATATCAGTTTGACTATTTTAGATTCTACATATAGGTGAGATCATGCAGTATTTGTCGTCTTCTGTCTGGCTTATTTCACTTAACATAATGTCCTCAAGGTTCATCCATATTATCACAAATTGCAGGATTTCCTTCTGCTTTAATGCAGAATTATACTCCATTGTATAAATATATCACATTTTCTTTATCCATTCATATATTAATGGATACCTGGGTTGCTTCCATATCTTGGCTACTGTGAATAATGCTGCAATGAACATGGGAGTGCAGATAGCTCTTGGAGATAGTGCTTATGTTTCCATTGGACATATACACAGAAGTGAAATTGATGGATCATATAGTAGTCCTATTTTTAATTTTTCAGAAGAAATTCAGTGTTGGTTTCCATAGAGGCTGTACCAATTTACAGTCCCATCAACAGTGTACAAATGTTCCCTTTTCTTCACAACCTCACCAATACTTGTTATCTTTTATTTTGATAATAGCCAATCTAATGAGTGTAAGGTGATAACTCATTCTGGTTTTGATTTGCATTTCTCTGATATTAAGTCATCTTATCACACACACATACACACACAAACACAAATAAATAAATAAATAAATAATGAATAAATAAATAGGGTGGGAGGAAACTTTCGGAGGTAATCGGTATGTTTATGAGATTGATTATGGTGATGATTTCATGGGTGTATGCTCATCTTCAAACTCATGAAATTATATACATTAAATATGTGCAGCTTTTTGTATGTCAATCATACCTCAATTAAGTGCTTTTAAAAAATACTTTATTGTATTTTTAGTAGGCTTTCAGAAAATATTGCAGTTAGATGCATGTGCTCAATCTGCCATCTTAGGACAGAGTCAATGTTAGTAAATATTAACTATTAGCACTATACTAAATATTCTCAGGATAAAAAGATATTCTCAAAAAATAGACTTGTAAAACTTTAAATAAAAGGTTAGTTCTTTGCCCCTTTCTCAATTGAAAGTAAGGAAAAGTCATCATCATTGAAATTAGGTTTCTCACTTTCTGGAGAAACCTAATTCTCACATTCTTCTGAAATGGAAGCACATTTAAAGATTGATTATTTGGGGCTTTCCTGTGCATTATCACTTTGAAGATGGTTGGGCTCAATGGAGTTGTTCTATTCAAGAACTAAATGAATATAAGGACAATGTTGAAAATAAATAGCTTATAGTTCTTTAAACATTAATCTGTAATACCTGGATTTATTCTTTGTAAGCTTAAAACCCTGCTCAATCAATTTAGCCCGATTTTGTTCCAGGACAGATACACTAAATACTATGTAGGTGGTTTCTGCCAATGACCTTTCTAGTGTGAGCTTGAAATGCTCCCTTCTCTGTGCATCAGTTTCCATGGAATTTTTCATTCAAAAACAAAGCTTATCCATTTGTGCTAACCTGGATAAAATGTTCCCTTCATTATTTTGCAGTGTTGTTTACATTTTCCAGTTCCAGTCCAATCAAGTTTACAAAGTTTTGGCAGTCTTTGTAGGGAAAGCCGCTTAAGAAAGGAAACCAGTAATGTGTTACAAATTCTCCATTTAAAATATTCCTTTTCTTGTTTCTGACTCAACTGCAATCAAACAAAATAAGATTGCTTCTAAGAGATAGAGAGATTAGAATAGTGGAAATTTGTAACTCCTAAAACCTGTATCAACTGTAGTTTAGTTTTGATTGATCTTATAGGAAAGTGCTCAAACTTTCCTTTGATGTAAAGTTTCATTTGGAAAGTCCAGACATGCATCAATGAGCCTAGATGAATTTGCTATTTTGTCATCTGGCAGCAGTTTGGCTATTTTCGTTGAAATGATGTTGGCATTTTTTCCTTTGTGGATATTTTTACTATGTGTTGCCAAGTACCAAAAAGATAGGTCCTTCCAAATTCCACAATTCTGTATGTTTACTGCGCAAATGATTTTTTCCCCCTAATCTTCACCCTAATTCAGGGAACTTAAATCTCATTTGTTAAGTCATTACTGGGAGAAATAACTTCTTCATTCTTTGTGAGTCTGATTTAGGAAAAAGGACATTTTATGTCTCCCTTTAATTAAAAAAGTAAAACTGGCCCTTCAAAACAAATCTGAATATAATATAATTTTATAATAGAAAGGAGAAGCTGCAAGGGAGATTTTATGTATGGTTTCTAAAACTATACTTAGTTACAGAGAGCAAATACTTTTTTTTGAGCACTTATCCCACTTTGTGAGTGTAAGAGAGTAAAGAATCAGAACAAATTGAAAAATAAATGTGGGGATGGATTTATTTTTTTTTTAAGCCACTGCCATGAGTTTCCTGGCTCAACTAGTGGGAGATGTCAAGCAATAAACTGAAATAAATGAACACTGAAACCAAATAAGAACCATAACTTACGAAAGGATATGTTTTAGTTTGGGAGAAATGTTGCTTTGGCTGATGAGACCCTGTTGTTCAGTTTTTGCGTTATAATCAGAGCAAATATATTGACATGCAACCTGACATGCATGTACAGCTTTTCAAAGTGACTCTCACTAATATTGGAAATTCTTGATTGCTTACCAATCTAAGGAGAGGTTAGCCAAAGACTCAAGCTTTGCTAAGACCACCTGAAATATCAGACCCCACCTTTTCTCTGAGTTTGTGCTGCTATGATACAAATGCAGGAACTTCAAGGGATTGTGTGGAGTGGAGGGCAGATAGGAGAGAGGAAGGGAAAAGGAGACAAAAGAAAATGCAGGTCTTCATCACATGAAATTAAATTTTCCTTTCTTTCTGTGTTCTGAATGGATGAAAAAATACAAAGCAATCACATCCATCACCTCCTAGCACAGATATTTTGCTTTTGCTGCTTTTAGCTAGAACACATTGTGATTTTCTGTAATAGTCACATGTTGCCAACTGCAATGGGTGTTTTGGGTCTTTCTCAGATTTTAGTTTAAAGCATATACAATATTTTGAGAATGCCTGTCCTAGAAGATTAGCCTAGTTCCAATATTAGCTCCAAATTTATACTATAATATTTTGCATGGCAGGCAACTATAAAAATTCATTCCATGACATCTTAAAGCTTTATGGAAAATTCTCACTGATTTTAATGAATCTTTTTGTTTGGAGATTTTGGGGTCAAGATGATGGGTCCTGCTGAGATCTAGCTGAACTAACATGCTTTGAATGACTCCCACAAATGTTTATTAGAATCAGCTAAGTGATTATATGCTTATCAGCAAAACATTCTTAACTGTCCTCCTGAAAGTTGTGTCAATTCCTTTCCTGCGAGTCACTCAAACTCTTTTTTTTAAAAGTTAAATGTGAGCATACTGAACAGAGATAGTAAGGAGTCTCATGTGCTATGTAGAAACTCACAGTTATTATTTTTAAAAATATATTTATTTTATTTTAGCTGCATTGGGTCTTTGTTGCTGCACGCAGGCTTTTTCTAGTTGTGGCGAGCGGGGGCTACTCTTCATTGTGGTGCGTGGGCTTCTTATTGCGGTGGCTTCACTTGTTGCAGAGTACGGGATGTAAGCGTACAGGCTTCAGTAGTTGCGGCATGCAGGCTCAGTAGTTGTGGTGCACGGGCTTAGTTGTACTGCGGCATGTGGGATCTTCCCGGACCAGGGCTTGAACCCATGTCCCCTGC
The DNA here is from genome assembly GCF_039906515.1 of Pseudorca crassidens. Taxonomy (NCBI): domain Eukaryota; kingdom Metazoa; phylum Chordata; class Mammalia; order Artiodactyla; family Delphinidae; genus Pseudorca; species Pseudorca crassidens. Next base: position 123,092,638 of record NC_090300.1, on the reverse strand, counting down.
ATTGGCAGGTGGATTCTTAACCACTGCACCACCAGGGAAGCCCTTACAGTTATTTTTCACAAGCCATGAAATGGACATGAATTGGAAAAATGCATAGTTTCACTTCAGAGCATCAAAGAATATTCCAGAAGATCAAGGCAGATCAAATTTAAGAGAAAGAGATCAAAAGAAGCAATTAAATAAGAGACAATGTGAAGAAAGTATGATGAGACATCAAAAAGAAAAGACTGGTGAGAGGAGGACAGGCATGATATGTGAAGATTTGAACAAGATTGCTGGATGACTATTTGCTCTGGAAGATGTGTGAGATCCACTGCTAGGCTAAGAGAGGTGGGTAGAAGTTTCAACACTCATGACAAGAAGAAAGATTGAACGTAATGATTGTGTCCTGCACATGGCTTCCTTATAAATCTCCATGTGTGTGCTCCAGACTTTTACACTGCAATGTGCATAGAATTGGTTTATTCACTCCTTTCCACTATTGCTCACTTCATATAAACATTCCCTTAGTGGTTTAAACATTTCTGGAAGCAATTATGTTTCTTAGAAGTAATTCTCTGCTTTCCAATTAAGATGCTATGAAAAATGTTGCCAGTCTTAAAAGTCAGACATTTTCTATTCCCGCGAAGGATCTTTAAACTTCCTATGAAGAAATCATTGTCAATGACCTAGGATCTTAGAAACTTCTACATGTATACATCTAAATATCTATCTGCTTATCTACCTAATTATACACATACATTTCTTTTTAGATGCTCACATTCAGTTATAAATATATGCATACTCACAAAAGCCGACCTCCAAGACTGTTCATAAATTCATGTTTCAATATCCTGAACTTGGGAAAAATTAAGAAAAGTTTTATTCTTTTCAAGATAAACAGGTTTGAATTAGAATATTTACGAACAACAAATGTTTCAAGTCTCCACTTCTCAAAATTACAAGAAAAATCCACTACTTTATATCATTTTAAATTGTGCATCCTACAACTAAGCAGTTAAATTCAAAATTTTAATCCTCAATTCATTGACAATGCAAATTATTTGTCAGCATTTGGGAGTCAAACAGGGTGAGAGGGGAGAGACTTTACATATTCCAGGTTTAATATCTAAGCACCAGATGGAAACAATTCTACAATGAAAGAAAGAAATCTGTTAGGATATTTTGGAGATCTGTTCAGTTCAGCAGCACGTCACTGGTTATGGAGGCCAATTTCTCAGAGGACTTATTTGAATTGCAGATACTGAAGTAGTGCACTAATTTAACCCAGAAAATGCTGAATTTTGGAGTTATTTAAAATTTAATAGTTCTTAGGTTTAAAAAAGTACCCATTTTCTTTCACTAATGACCTTTATATACCTGAAGCAAAGAATTTTGAAGCAAAATGTGAAGGGAAGGAGTTTTCTTTAATATAAAATTGAAATGACAATAAAAAATTTCACTGTTAATATCTACAACTATGGCCATTTTAAGGGAACTGTAGAATTGTCTACATTTATTTTTGCTATGAAAATCTTTTATCCAGGACAGTTTATGGCATTTAATATTAAAAGGGTCAAAACAATTAACAACAATTAAAATAAATTAACTTATGCACCTTTCAGAAGGTGATTTTTAAGTGAATCCGTGCATAAACAAAGGGCAGCAAAATCTGCTTGGTAAATAATGGACGGTTGAGCTTTGACAATGAAAGACTGGGGAACTAGTGGGGTACTAAGCAATAAATCTCAGAGGGGGCCTCTTTCATATTCATACCTATGTTTTTTTGGCAAAATAAGTGTTAAAATTTGAAGCCATATGACAGCAAAATTATGCATTACATGGCGAGTTATAGATTTTGGATGAAATCCAACTCAAATACGTTCATAAGAACTTGACATGATAAACAAAATACATTGCTTTTCCAAACTGCAGTTTGTTTAAAATAAAAAAAAAACAAAAAACAAAATACTACTGTTAGATGATCAGAACGTCAATCCTTCCCACCACCATTACCAGATTTTTATTTCATGAAAAATTGTGAGAGGACTGTATCTCTCTACAATGTACTGAGAGCCTAAAATAAATGAGGATGGAACTAATAGAGCAGGCAGTGAGGGAAGCTTGTTTATATATTTTGGGTGCTGAGAATAGGGAGATTCTTTGTGGTGAGCAAAGGGAACAAAATATCAGTCTCCAACCCTCTGTCTTGGTCCTACCCTTTCTGCTATATATTTGGATGTTTGAGCAGAGATGGAAATAAGGCAAGAGGGAAATTTAAAGGCATTTAAAACATCAAAGAGGAGCAGAAGATGGAAATAAGGCAAGAGGGAAATTTAAAGGCATTTAAAACATCAAAGAGGTGCAGAAGAAAAAAGTAGGATGGAATAGTGGTGAGGAAACTATTCTCTTGAGTCATCTATATGGTTGAATTCTTGGTTTCTAGGTCAAGGACATTACTAAGTGACACTTACTGTCTTCTAATAAGTGAAGTCTTTGAGACAGTTAACCTACCTGCATAGTATTAAACCAAAGGAATAATCTGAGACTAAATAGAAAATAGATTTCATGGTGCTGGGGTTGTCTTTGAGAAACTTAGGGGAGTAATTTAAACATCCTTATATGGACTTTACCTATAGGTTGCACACTTTGTCTTGTTAAAAAAGATGGGACAACTTTTCCAAACAATTTGCAGTTGTTTTGAAGAGGTGAACTTAAATCTGCCAAGGGACGACTCGTCCATGAATCAAGAAATCTGCCTTCAAGTTCCATATCTGCAGCTCACTGTGTGAAGTAATCATATCTGTTTTCTTCTTACTCTGCAGTATTCTACCCCATAAAATAAGGAGGTTGATTTAAATGATTTCTAAGATCTCTTCAAGCTCTGAAAATTAATGTTTCTAGGTTTGCTTTATTCTAAGAACTGAAACACCTGTGATTCCTCAGTATACTGAGTGTAATAAATATGTAATAAATATCTGGCAAAGGCCTGTGAATATTTGAATGTCCTCCCCTATTCATCACTATTTTTCCTACCTGTGTTTTCTGTTCTGTAGAAATCTGTGCCTTACAAATTTAACATCTGGGAAACACTGATTAGATAACTCAGTTTCTACTTCTTGACCTATTGATTGACTTGATTATGGAATACGATCAGTCCTTTTGGATTCTTGGAGATACCTTTATGAGGCAGAATGTAGAAGTGTTTGATGATGGGGATTTTGTTTGCTAAGGCTGGTAACATGCAGAGTATTGAAAAGTGGGGTTCGGGTAATAAAGGCACTGACAGAGAAACCGGGTCAATAGTGGACAATCTTACATACTGAAGGGAATATCTATATATATATTTAAGCTGAGAACTACTTGTTTATGCACACTGGAGTCATGATCCTCATGCTGAGTGTTTGGAGAATTAGCTCTTTTTTTCTGATTTCACATTAAAGTCACTGGGGTCTGTTATTCGTCATATGAAATTGTTCTATAATAATAAGGTATAAACTTACAAAATCTCCCTGCACTAAATTATCAAATAGAGGAATTTGAGGGATGGAGTACAGCTTTTTGGTGATCTTTTCCAATTTCCTATTTAGAAATGGCTATGCCACGGGAGCAGAAGAGGGGTGGGATGAACTGGGAGATTAGAATTGACATATATACACTAACATGTGTAAAATAGATAGCTAGTGGGAACCTGTTGTACAGCACACAGAGCTCAGCTTGGTGCTCTGTGGTAACCTAGAGGGGTGGGATGGGGGATTGGGATGGAGATCCATGAGGGAGGGGATATATGTATACATATAGCTGATTCGCTTCGTTGTACAGCAGAAACTGACACAGCATTGTAAAGCAACTCTACCCCAATTAAAAAAAAAGAAATGGCTATGCATAATAAAATGGTTATTAATGTGGGCTTAGAATAAGAATAGTGTATTTCCCAGCTTCTTTGCCTCTTAGCTGATAACTTAGGGCATTTATTTTGGGGGAACTCAGCTGTCACTTATTTATTTATTAAAATATTTTTATAATATATTTTTTCCCCAAGTCTAACATATACACAAGCTGAAGCCTGTCCTATTTTTAAGACACACTTTAGTCTCCTAGGTGGTAGAGCATTATCCAAATGAATAGGAGAGAAGTCAAACTGCTTTATTACAGAATCCAGAATTACAGGGCCATATGTCATCACAAAAATCTGAAACTATTTTCTTTTATTTAAATTTTATTTTATTAATTTTTTTACACAGCAGTTTCTTATTAGTCATCCATTTTATACACATCAGTGTATGCATGTCAATCCCAATCTTCCAATTCATCACACCATCCCCCCACCCCCTGCTGCTTCCCCCCCTTGGTGTCCATACGTTTGTTCTCTACATCTGTGTCTCAATTTCTGCCCTGAAAACTGGTTCATCTGTACCATTTTCTAGGTTCCACACACATGTGTTAATATACAATATTTAGTTTTCTCTTTCTGACTTACTTCACTCTGTATGACAGTCTCTAGATGCATCCACGTCTCTACAGATGACCTAACTTCGTCCCTTTATATGGCTGAGTAATATTCCATTGTATATATGTACCACAACTTCTTTATCCATTCATCTGTTGATGGGCATTTAGGTTGCTTTCATGACCTGGATACTTTAAGTAGTGCTGAAATGAACATTGGGGTGCATGTGTCTTTTTGAATTATGGTTTTCTCTGGGTATCTGCCCAGTAGTAGGATTGCTGGATCATATGGTAATTCTATTTTTCACTTTTTAAGGAACCTCCATACTGTACTCCATAGTGGCTGTATCAATTTACATTCCCACCAACAGTGCAAGAGGGTTCCCTTTTCTCCACACCCTCTCCAGCATTTGTTGTTTGTAGATTTTCTGCTGATCCCCATTCTAACTGGTGTGAGGTGATACCTCATTGTAGTTTTGATTTGCATTTCTCTAATAATTGCTGATGTTGAGCAGGTTTTCATGTGCTTCTTGGCCATCTGTATGTCTTCTTTAGAGAAATGTCTACTTACGTCTTCTGCCCATTTTTGGATTGGGTTCTTTGTTTCTTTAATGTTGAGCTGCATGAGCTGTTTTTATATTTTGGAGATTAATCCTTTGTCCGTTGACTCATTTGCAAATATTTTCTCCCATTCTGAGGGTTCTCTTTTCGTCTTGTTTATGGTATCCTTTGCTGTGCAAAAGCTTTGAAGTTTCATTAGGTCCCATTTGTTTAGTTTTGTTTTTATTTCCATTACTCTAGGAGGTGGATCAAAAAATATCTTGGTGTGCTTTATGTCAAAGGTCAAAAAGTGTTCTTCCTATGTTTTGCTCTAAGAGTTTTATAGTGTCCAGTCTTAAATTTAGGTCTAAAATCCATTTTGAGTTAATTTTTGTGTATGGTGTTAGAGAGTGTTCTAATTTCATTCTTTTACATGTAGCTGTCCAGTTTTCCCAGCACCACTTATTGAAGAGATGGTCTATTCTCCATTGTATATCCTTGCCTCCTTTGTCATAGATTAGTTGGCCATATGTGCATGGGTTTATCTCTGGGCTCTCTGTCTTGTTCCATTGATCTATATTTCTGTTTTTGTGCCAGTCCCATATTGCCTTGATTACTGTAGCTTTGTAGTATAGTCTGAAGTCAGGGAGTCTGATTCCTCCAGCTCAGTTATTTTCCCCTCAAGACTGTTTTGGCTATTCGGGGTCTTTTGTGTCTCCATACAAATTTTAAGATTTTTAATTCTAGTTCTGTAAAAATTGCCCTTGCTAATTTGATAGGAACTGCATTGAATCTGTAGATTGCTTTGGGTCGTATAGTCATTTTCACAATATTGATTCCTCCAATCCAAGAACATGGTATATCTCTCTATCTGTTGGTATCATCTTTAAGTTCTTCATCAGTGTCTTATAATTTTCTGCATCCAGGTCTTTTGTCTCCCTAGGTAGGTTTATTCCTAGGTATTTTATTCTTTTTGTTGCAAAGGTAAATGTGAGTGTTTCCTTAACTTCTCTTTCAGATTTTTCATCATTAGTGTATAGGAATGCAAGAGATTTCTGTGCATTAATTTTGTATCCTGCAACTTTACCAAATTCATTGATTAGCTCTAGTAGATTTCTGGTGGCACCTTTAGGATTGTCTATATATAGTATCATGTCATCTGCAAGCAGTGACAGTTTTACTTATTGTTTTCCAATTTGTATTCCTTTATTCCTTTTTCTTCTCTGATTGCCGTGGCTAGGACTTCCAATATTATGTTGAATAAGAGTGGTGAGAGTGGACATCCTTGGCTTGTTCCTGATCTTAGAGGAAATGCTTTCAGTTTTTCACCATTGAGGATGATGTTTGCTGTGGGTTTGTTGTATATGGCCATTATTATGTTGAAGTAGCTTCCCTCTATGCCCACTTTCTGGAGAGTTTTTATCATAAATGGGTGTTGCATTTTTTTTTTTTTGTGGTATGTGAGCCTCTCACTGTTGTGGCCTCTCCCGTTGTGGCGCACAGGCTCCGGACACGCAGGCTCAGCAGCCATGGCTCATGGGCCTAGCCACTCCGCGGCATGTGGGATCTTCCCAGACCGGGGCACGAACCCGTGTCCCCTGCATTGGCAGGTGGACTCTTAACCACTGCACCACCAGGGAAGCCCATGGGTGTTGAATTTTGTCAAAAACTTCTCTGCATCTATTGAGATGATCATATGGTTTTTATTCTTCAATTTGTTAATATGGTGTATTACAATGATTGATTTTCATATAATGAAGAATCCTTGCATCCCTGGGACAAATCCCACTTGATCATGGTGTATGATCCTTTTAGTATGTTGTTGGATTCTTTTTGCTAGTATTTTGTTGAGGAGTTTTACATCTGTATTCATCAGTGATACTGGTGTGTAATTTTCTTTTTTTGTAGTATCTTTGTCTGGTTTTGGTATCAGGGTGATGGTGGCCTCATAGATTGAGTTTGGGAGTGTTCCTTCCTCTGCAATTTTTTGGAAGAATTTGAGAAAGATAGGTGTTAACTCTTCTCTAAATGTTTGATAGAATTCACCTGTGAAGTGATCTGCTTCTGGACTTTTGTTTGTTGGAAGATTTTTAATCACAGTTTCAATTTCATTACTTGTGATCGGTCTGTTCATATTTTCTATTTCTTCCTGGTTCAGTCTTGGAAGGTTATACCTTTCTAAGAATTTGTCCATTTCTTCCAGGTTGTCCATTTTATTGGCATAGAGTTGCTTGTAGTGGTCTCTTAGGATGCTTAGTATTTCTGTGGTGTGTGTGGTAACTTCTCCTTTTTTATTTCTAATATTATTAAGTTGAGTCCTCTCCCTCTTTTTCTTGATGAGTCTGGCGACTGGGTTATCTATTTTATTTATATTTTCAAAAACGAGCCTTTAGTTTTATTGTTCTTTGGTATTGTTTTCTTTGTTTCTATTTCATTTATTTCTGCTCTGATCTTTATGATTTCTTTCCTTCTGCTAACTTTGGGTTTTGTTTGTTCTTCTTTCTCTAGTTCCTTTAGATGTAACGTCAGATTATTCATTTGAGATTTTTCTTCGTATAGGTATAAACTTCCCTCTTAGAACTGCTTTTGCTGCATCCCATAGGTTTTGGATTGTCGTGTTTTCATTGTCATTTGTCTCTAGGTATTTTTTGATTTTTTTTTTTTTTTGGTGGTACACGGGCCTCTCACGGGCCTCTCACTGTTGTGGCCTCTCCTGTTGTGGAGCACAGGCTCCGGACGCGTAGGCTCAGCGGCCATGGCTCACGGGCCCAGCCGCTCCGCAGCATGTGTGATCTTCCCGGACCAGGGCATGAGCCCGTGTCCTCTGCATTGGCAGGTGGACTGTCAACCACTGTACCACCAGGGAAGCCCTCTCTAGGTATTTTTTGATTTCCTCTTTGATTTCTTCAGTGATCTCTTGGTTATTTAGTAATGTACTCTTTAGCCTCCATGTGTTTTTGTTTTTTATGTTTTTTTCCATGTAATTGATTTCTAATCTCATACTGTTGTGGTCAGAAAAGATGCTTGATATGATTTCAATTTTCTTAAATTTACTGAGGCTTGATCTGTGGCCCAAGATGAGATGTATCCTGGAGAATGTTCCGTGTGCGCTTGAGAAGAAAGTGTAATCTGATCTTTTCAGATGGAATGTCCTATAAATATCAATTAAATCTCTCTGCTCTATTGTGTCATTTAAAGCTTGTGTTTCCTTATTAATTTTCTGTTTGGATGGTCTGTCCATTGGTGTAACTGAGGTGTTAAAATTCCCCACTATTATTGTGTCACTGTCAGTTTCCTCTTTTATAGCTGTTAGCAGTTGCCTTTTATATTGAGGTTCTCCAATGTTGGGTACATATACATTTATAATTGTTATATCTTCTTCTTGGATGATCCCTTGATCAGTACGTAGTGTCCTTCCAGGTCTTTTTTTTTTTTTTTTTTTTTTTTGCATTACGCGGGCCTCTCACTGTTGTGGCCTCTCCCGTTGCGGAGCACAGGCTCCGGACGCGCAGGCTCAGGGGCCATGGCTCACGGGCCCAGCCGCTCTATGGCATGTGGGATCCTCCCAAACCGGGGCACGAACCCGTGTCCCCTGCATCGGCAGGCGGACTCTCAACCATTGCGCCACCAGGGAAGCCCCTTCCAGGTCTTTTGTAACATTCTTTATTTTAAAGTCTATTTTATGTGATATGAGTATAGCTACTCCAGCTTTCTTTTGATTTCCATTTGCATGTAATATCTTTTTCCATCCCCTCACTTTCAGTCTGTATGTGTCCCTAGGTCTGAAGTGGGTTCTTGTAGACAGCATATAGATGGGTCTTGTTTTTGCATCCATTCAGTGAGCCTGTGTCTTCTGGTTGGAGCATTTAATCCATTCATGTTTAAGGTAATTATTGACATGTATGTTCCTATTACCATTTTCTTAATTGTTTTGGGTTTGTTTTTGTAGGTCCTTTTCTTCTCTTGTGTTTCCCACTTTGAGAAGTTCCTTTAGCATTTGTTGTAGAGCTGGTTTGGTGGTGCTGAATTCTCTTAGCTTTTGCTTCTCTGTAAAGCTTTTGATTTCTCCTTAGAATCTGAATGAGATCCTTGCTGGGTAGAGTAATCTTGGTTGTAGGTTCTTCCTTTTCATCATTTTAAGTATATCATGCCACTCCCTTCTGGCTTGTAGAGTTTCTGCTGAGAAATCAGCTGTTAACCTTATGGGAGTTTCCTTGTATGTTACTCGTGGTTTTTTCCTTGCTGCTTTCAATAATTTTTCTTTGTCTTTAATTTTTGCCAATTTGATTACTATGTGTCTCGACATGTTTCTCCTTGGGTTTATCCTGTATGGTACTCACTGCGCTTCCTGGACTTGGGTGGCTATTTTCTTTCCCATGTTATGGAAGTTTTTGACTATAATCTCTTCATATATTTTTTCGGGTCCTTTCTCTCTCTCCCTCTTCTTCTGGGACCCCTATAATGTGAATCTTGTTACATTTAATGTTGTCTCAGAGGTCTCTTAGGCTGTCTTTATTTCTTTTCATTCTTTTTTCTTTATTCTGTTCTACAGCAATGAATTCCACCTTTCTGTCTTCCAGGTCACCTACTCGTTCTTCTCCCTCAATTATTCTGCTATTGATTCCTTCTAGGGTATTTTTCATTTCAGTTATTGTATTGTTCATCTGTGTTTGTTCTTTAATTCTTCTAGATCTTTTTTAAACATTTCTTGCATCTTCTCAATCTTTGCCTCCATTCTTTTTCTGAGGTCCTGGATCATCTTCAGTATCCTTATTTTGAATTCTTTTTCTGGAAGGTTTCCTATCTCCCCTTCATTTAGTTGTTTTTCTGGGTTTTATCTTGTTACTTCATCTGGTACATAGCCCTCTGCCTTTTCATCTTATCAGTCTTTCTGTGAATGTGGTTTTTGTTCTATAATACTTTGTTGAGATATAATTCACATATAAAATTCTTTTAAATTTATATTTTATTATAAATTTATAAATTATATAATTATAAATTATAATTATAAAATTATAAATTATAAAATTCTTTTATTATAAAATTATAAAAATTATAAAATTCTTTTAAAGTTATATATATATTCACAGAGTTGTGCAACCATCATCACTAACTTTAGAATATTTTTATCACCCAAAAGAGAAAGCCCATATCCATTCTTTCTATTCTTTCCAACCTCCATCCTCTGGCAACCACCAGTATGCTTTCTATCTGTATGGATTTACCTGCTCTGTGTATTGCATGTAAATGGAATCATACAAAACACGGCTTTTTGTGTCTGACTTCTTTCATTTAGCATAAAGTTTTCAAAGTCATCCATGTTGTAGCATGTGTCAATATTTCCTTCCTTTTTTTGCTGAATGGTATTCTACTGTGTGGATATGACACATTTTTATTTATCCATTTATCAATTGATGGACATTTAGATTTTTTGCACATTCTGGCTATTATGAATAATGCTTCTATGACAGTCCTGTGCATGTTTTTGTGTAGACATATGTTTTCAAGTCTCTTAGTTATATACTTAGGATTAGAATTGCTGGGTCAAATGGTAACTTTATGTTTAGCTTTTCTAAGGAGTTGCTTAACTGTTTTCCAAAGTGGCTGCATAAGTTAAAATTTCTACCAGCATTTTACAAAGGTTCTAATTATTCCACATCCTCACTAACAGTTGTTATTGTCCTTTCTTTTTTATTATAACTATCCTAGTGTATATGAATTGATATCTCATTGTGGTTTTGATGTGCATTTCTCTAATGACTAATGATGTTGAATATCTTTTCATTAGCTTATTGGTCATTTGTATATTGAGAAATATCTTTTGAAATTCTTCATCTGTTTTTAAATTGTGTTGGTTTTTTGCTGTTGAGTTGTAAGAATTCTTAAAGTATTCTGAATACAAATCCCTTAGGAGGTAACTGATTTTCAAATATTACTCTCATTCTGTGGGTTTTTATACTTTTTTAGTGGTGACCTTTGTAGCACAAAAATTTTAATGAAGTGTAATTTATCTGTCTTTTTCTTGCTGGTTCTTTTGGTGTTTTATGTAGGAAATCTTTGCCTAATACAAGGTCACAGATTTAAACCTATGTTTACTTACAAGAGTTTTCTAGCTTTAGTTCTTAATACATTTAATTCTATGACCTATTTTGTGTTAATGTCTGTAAATAGTATGAGGTTGGGGTCCAACTTAATTCTTGTGCATGTAGATACTCAATTAGACCAGCAATGTTTTTAAAAAAGACTATTTTTTTGCATCGACTTACTTTGGGACCCTTATAAAAATTAATTGGCCATAAATGGAAAGGTGTATTTCTGGATTCACAATTTTATTCCATTGATCTATATGTCTGTCTTTATACCAGTACCACACTCTACTGATTCCTGCAACTTTGTAGTAAAGTGAAATTGTAATTGTGAGTCCTCCAACGTTCCTACCTTTTAGAGATTGCTTTGGCTAGTCTGGGTCCCTTGCACCCATGGCAAATTGAAGATCATCTTCCAAGTTTTTCAAAGAGGGCAGTTCACATTTTGAGAAGAATTGCATTGATCCATTTTTTTTTATTCAAACAGAAAGTCAGGAGAATTATAATGATCCTCATCAGTTCACTCAGTCCCATGTAATTAATTTTTTTATCTTGATTTTTTGTTAGCACTTTTATGAATTCATCAGTTTTCTATTAGAGTTCGGAAAATGCTTATTCATTCAGTTCAGCAGTATAGTCAGTTACCAGAAACCTGTACTTGTCAGAGTCTTTTCCATGAATTACATGAAGATGAAACCCTTTTATAGGAACATTTTGCAAAAGCATCAGAGTACACCCAGAACTGTCTGTAAATGACAAAGGACTTAAAAATGACCATGGTTAAAGATTTGATGAAAGCTCATAATACTGCAATTGACAAGGAAATTTAGTTATTTCTGAGATATACATTTTAAAATAATAACTAGAATTATGACATAACATTACCAAAATATAAAAGATTTTTAGGAATTTCATGCAATGTCTGAAAAATTTACATTAACATATTTCCATACAAATAACCCAAAGAAAGTTTAGTATTAGTTTTTTAAATTTAATTTATTTTTTATACAACAGGTTCTTATTAGTCATCAATTTTATACACATCAGTGTATACATGTCAATCCCAATCGCCCAATTCATCACACCACCATCCCCACCCCCCCACGGATTTCCCCTCTGGTGTCCATATGTTTGTTCTCTACATCTGTGTCTCAACTTTTGCCCTGCAAACTGGTTCATCTGTACGATTTTTCTATGTTCCACTTACATGTGTTCATATACGATATTTGTTTACCTCTTTCTGACTTACTTCACTCTGTATGACAGTCTCTAGATCCATCCACCTCTCAACAAATGACCCAATTTCGTTCCTTTTTGTGGCTGAGTAATATTCCATTATATATATATATATATATATATATATATATATGCCACATATCCTTTATCCATTCATCTATTGATGGGCATTTAGGTTGCTTCCATGACCTGGCTATTGTAAATAGTGCTGCAATGAACATTGGGGTGCATGTGTCTTTTTGAATTATGGTTTTCTCTGGGTATCTGCCCAGTAGTGGGATTGCTGGATCATATGGTAATTCTATTTTTCGTTTTTTAAGGAACCTCCATACTGTTCTCCATAGTGACTGTATCAATTTACATTCCCACCAACAGGGCAAGAGGATTCCCTTTTCTCCACACCCTCTCCAGCATTTGTTGTTTGTAGATTTTCTGCTGATCCCCATTCTAAATGGTGTGAGGTGATACCTCATTGTAGTTTTGATTTGCATTTCTCTAATAATTACTGATGTTGAGCAGGTTTTCATGTGCTTCTTGGCCATCTGTATGTCTTCTTTAGAGAAATGTCTACTTACGTCTTCTGCCCATTTTTGGATTGGGTTCTTTGTTTCTTTAATGTTGAGCTGAATGAGCTGTTTATATATTTTGGAGATTAATCCTTTGTCCTTTGACTCATTTGCAAATATTTTCTCCCATTCTGAGGGTTCTCTTTTCGTCTTGTTTATGGTATCCTTTGCTGTGCAAAAGCTTTGAAGTTTCATTAGGTCCCATTTGTTTAGTTTTGTTTTTATTTCCATTACTCTAGGAGGTGGATCAAAAAATATCTTGGTGTGATTTATGTCAAAGGTCAAAGAGTGTTCTTCCTATGTTTTGCTCTAAGAGTTTTATAGTGTCCAGTTTTATATTTAGGTCTCGAATCCATTTTGAGTTAATTTTTGTGTATGGTGTTAGGGAGTGTTCTAATTTCATTCTTTTACATGTAGCTGTCCAGTTTTCCCAGCACCACTTATTGAAGAGACGGTCTATTCTCCATTGTATATCCTTGCCTCCTTTGTCATAGATTAGTTGACCATAGGTGCATGGGTTTATCTCTGGGTTTTCCATCTTGTTCCATTGATCTATATTTCTGTTTTTGTGCCAGTCCCATATTGCCTTGATTACTGTAGCTTTGTAGTATAGTCTGAAGTCAGGGAGTCTGATTCCTCCCACTCCTTTTTTTTCCCTCAAGACTGATTTGGCTATTCGGGGTCTTTGTGTCTCCATACAAATTTTAAGACGTTTTGTTCTAGTTCTGTAAAATATGCCCTTGGTAATTTGATAGGGATTGCATTGAATTTGTAGATTGCTTTGGGTAGTAAAGTCATTTTCACAATATTGATTCTTCCAATCCAAGAACAAAGTATATCTCTCTATCTGTTGGTATCATATTTGATTTCTTTCACCAGTATCTTATAATTTTCTGCATCCAGGTCTTTTGTCTCCCTAGGTAGGTTTATTCCTAGGTATTTTATTCTTTTTGTTGCAAAGGTAAATGTGAGTGTTTGCTTAATTTCTCTTTCAGATATTTCATTATTAGTGTATAGGAATGCAAGAGATTTCTGTGCATTAATTTTGTATCCTGCAACTTTACCAAATTCATTGATTAGCTCTAGTAGTTTTCTGGTGGCATTTTAAGGATTGTCTATGTATAGTATCATGTCATCTGCAAACAGTGACAGTTTTACTTCTTCTTTTCAAATTTGTATTCCTTTATTTCTTTTTCTTCTCTGCTTGCTCTGGCTAGGACTTCCAAAACCATGTGGAATAATAGTGTTGAGAGTGGACATCCTTTTCTTGTTCCTGATGTTAGAGGAAATGCTTTCAGTTTTTCACCATTGAGAATGATGTTTGCTGTGGGTTTGTCATATATGGCCTTTATTATGTTGAAGTAGTTTCCCTCTTGCCCACTTTCTGGAGAGTTTTTATCATAAATGGGTGTTGAATTTTGTCCAAAGCTTTTTCTGCATTTGTTGAGATGATCATATGGTTTTTATTCTTCAATTTCTAATATGGTGTATCACACTGATTGATTTGTGTATATTGTAGAATCTTTGCATCCCTGGAAAATCCCACTTTTTCATGGTATATGATCTTTTTAATGTGTTGTTGGACTCTGGTTGCTAGTATTTTGTTGAGGATTTTTGCATCTATATTCATCAGTGATATTGGTCTATAATTTTCTTTTTTTGTAGTATCTTTCTCTGGTTTCGGTATCAGGCTGATGGTGGCCTCATAGAATGAGATGGGAGTGTTCCTTCCTCTGCAGTATTTTGGAAGAGTTTGAGAAGGATGGGTGTTAGCTCTTGTCTAAATATTTGAAAGAATTCACCTGTAAAGCCATCCGGTCCTGGGTTTTGTGTTTTGGAAGGTTTTTATTCACAGTTTCAATTTCATTACTTGTGATTTGTCTGTTCATATTTTCTATTTCTTCCTGGTTCAGTCATGGAAGGTTATACCTTTCAAAGAATTTGTCCATTTCTTCCAGGTTGTTCATTTTATTGGCATAGAGTTGCTTGTAGTAGTCTCTTAGGATTCTTTGTATTTCTGGGGTGTCTGTTTTAACTTCTCCTTTTTCATTTCTAATTTCATTGATTTGAGTCCTCTCCCTCTGTTTCTTGATGAGTGGCAAATGGTTTATCAATTTTGTTTATCTTGTCAAAGAACCACCTTTTAGTTTTATTAATATTTGCTATTGTTTCCTTTGTTTCTATTTCATTTATTTCTGCTCTGATCTTTATGATTTCTTTCCTTCTGCTAACTTTGGGTTTTGTTTGTTCTTCTTTCTCTAGTTCCTTTAGGTGTAATGTTAGATTGTTCATTCGAGATTTTTCTTCTTTATTGAGGTAGGCTTGTAGAGCTATAAACTTCTCTCTTAGAACTGCTTTTGCTGCATCCCATAAGTTTTGGATTGTTGTGTTTTCATTGTCATTTGTCTGTAGGTATTTTTTGATTTCCTCTTGATTTCTTCAGAGATCTCTTTGTTATTTAGTAGTGTATTGTTTAGCCTCCATGTGTTTGTGTTTTTTCCTTTTTTTTCTCTGTAATTCATTTCTAATCTCATAGTGTTGTGGTCAGAAGAGATGCTTGATATGAGTTCAGTTTTCTTAAATTTACTGTGGCTTGATTTGTGACCCAAGATGTGATGTATCCTGGGGAATGTTCTGTGCGCACTTGAGAAGAAAGTGTAATGTGCTGTTTTTGGATGGAATGTCCTATAAATATCAATTAAATCTATCTGGTCTATTGAGTCATTTAAAGCTTCTGTTTCCTTATTTATTTTCATTCTGGATGATGTATCCATTGGTGTAAGTGAGGTGCTAAATTCTCCCAATATTATTGTGCTACTGTCAATTTCCTCTTTATAGCTGTTAGCAGTTCCCTTATGTATTGAGGTGCTCCTATGTTGGGTGCATATATATTTATAATTGTTATATCTCCTTCTTGAATTTATCCCTTGATCATTACGTAGTGTCCTTCCTTGTGTCTTGTAACATTCTTTATTTTAAAATCTATTTTATGTTATATGAGTATTGCTACTCCAGCTTTCTTTTGCTTTCCTTTTGCATGGGATATCTTTCCCATCCCCTAAATTTCAGTTTTATGTGTCCCTAGGTCTGAAGTGGGTCTCTTGTAGACAGCATATATATGGGTCTTGTTTTTGTATCCATTCAGCAAGACTGTGTCTTCTGGTTGGAGAATTTAATCCATTCACGATTAAGGTAATTATCGATATGCATGTTCCTATGACCATTTTCTTAATTGTTTTGAGTTTGTTTTTGTAGGTCCTTTTCTTCTCTTGTGTTTCCCAGTTAGAGAAATTCCTTTAGCATTTGTTGTAGAGCTGGTTTGGTGGTGCTGAATTCTCTTAGCTTTTGCTTCTCTGTAAAGCTTTTGATTTCTCCTTAGAATCTGAATGAGATCCTTGCTGGGTAGAGTAATCTTGGTTGTAGGTTCTTCCCTTTCATCATTTTAAGTATATCATGCCACTCCCTTCTGGCTTGTAGAGTTTCTGCTGAGAAATCAGCTGTTAACCTTATGGGAGTTTCCTTGTATGTTACTCGTGGTTTTTTCCTTGCTGCTTTCAATAATTTTTCTTTGTCTTTAATTTTTGCCAATTTGATTACTATGTGTATCGACATGTTTCTCCTTGGGTTTATCCTGTATGGTACTCACTGCGCTTCCTGGACTTGGGTGGCTATTTTCTTTCCCATGTTATGGAAGTTTTTGACTATAATCTCTTCAAATATTTTCTCTGGACCTTTCTCTCTCTGTGTTCTCCTTCTGGGACCCCTATAATGCGAATGTTGTTGCATTTAATGTTGTCTCAGAGGTCTCTTAGGCTATCTTTATTTGTTTTCATTCTTTTTTCTTTATTCTGTTCCGCAGCAGTGAATTCCACCATTCTGTCTTCCAGGTCACTTATCCGTTCTTCTGCCTCAGTTATTCTGCTATTGATTCCTTCTCTTGTAGTTTTCATTTCTGTTATTGTATTGTTCATCTCTGTTTGTTTGTTCTTTAATTCTTCTAGGTCTTTATTAAACATTTCTTGCATCTTCTCTATCTTTGCCTCCATTCTTTTTCTAAGGTCCTGGATCATCTTCACTATCATTATTCTGAATTCTTTTTCTGTAAGCTTGCCTATCTGCGCTTCTTTTAGTTTTTTCTCTGGGGTTTTATCTTGTTTCTTAATTGGTAAATAGCCATCTGTCTTTTCATGTTGTCTATATTTCTGTGAAGGTGGTTTTTGTTCCACAGGCTGCAGGATTGTAGTTCTTCTTGCTTCTGCTGTCTGCCCTCTGGTGGATGAAGCTATCCAAGAGGCTTGTGTAAGTTTCCTGTTGGGAGGGATTTGTGGTGGGTAGAGCTGACTGTTGCTTTGGTGGGCAGAGCTTAGTAAAACTTTAATGCACTTGACTGCTGATGGGTGGGGCTGGGTTCCCTCTCTGTTGTTTGTTTGGCCTGAGGCAACCCAACACTGGAGCCTACCTGGGCTCTTTGGTGGGGCTAATGACAGACTCTGGGAGGGCTCACACCAAGGAGTACTTCCCAGAACTTTGGCTGCTAGTGTCCTTGTCCCCATGGTGAGCCACAGCCACCCCCCGCCTCTGCAGGAGATTCTCCAACACTGGCAGGTAGGTCTGGTTCAGTCTCCCCTGGCTCCTTCCCCTGGGTCCTGACACACACACTACTTTACGTGTGCCCTTCTAGAGTGGAGTCTCTGTTTCCACCAGTCCTGTAAAAGTCCTGCAATCAAATCCCACTAGCTTTTAATGTCTGATTCTCTAGGAATTCCTCCTCTAGTTGCTGGACCCAGAGGTTGGGAAGCCTGACGTGAGGCTCAGTACCTTTACTCCATTGTGTGGACTTCTGTGGTATAAATGTTCTCCAGTCTGTGAGTCGGCCACCCAGCAGTTATGGGATTTGATTTTACTGTGATTGCGCCCCTCCTACCATCTCACTGTGGCTTCTCCTTTGGCTTTGGATGTGGGGTATCTCTTTTTGTGAGTTCCACTGTCTTCCTGTCGATGATTGCCCAGCAGCTTGGTGTGATTCTGGTGTTCTCACAAGAGGGAGTGAGAGCATGTCCTTCTACTCTGCCATCTTGTTTCCTAGTCTGCATTGATCCATTTTGAGTTTATTTTTGTATATGGTGTTAGAGAATGTTCTAGTTTCATTCTTTTACATGTAGTTGTCCAATTTTCCCAGAACCACGTGTTGAAGAGACTGCCTTTTCTCCATTGTATATTCTTATTTCTTTTGTCATAGATTAATTGACCATAAGTGCTTGAGTTTACTTCTGGGCTCTCCTCTTCCATTGATCTGTGTGTCTCTTTTTGAGCCAATACCATACTGTTTTTATTACTGTAGCTTTGTAGTATAGTCTGAAGTCAGGGAACATGATTCCTCCAGTTCTGTACTTTCTCAAGATTGTTTTGCTCTTTGGGGCCTTTTCTGTTTCCATGCATATTTAAAAATCATTTCTTCTAGTTCTGTGGAAGATGCCACTGGTAATTTGATAGTGATTGCATTGAATCTGTAGATTGCCTTGGTTAGTATGGTCATTTTAACACTATTAATTCCTCCAATACAAGAACACTGTGTATCTTTCCATCTGTTTGTGTCATCTTTAATTTCTTTCAACAGTGTCTTAACAGTTTTCAGAGTAGAGATATTTGGCCTCCTTAGATAGGTTTATTCCTAGATATTTTAATTCTTTTTGCTGTGATGGTTAATGGGATTATTTCCTTAGTTTCTCTTTCTGATAGTTGCTTGTTAGTATACAGAAATGCAACAGATTTCTGTACAGATATAATAACAGTTTTGATGTCAAAGTGTCAATTAGTACCAAATGACACAATCCATGTAATGCTAGCATAACATAGTCCCTTGTCTGGATGTAACAAAAATGTTTTATAAAATGAGTGAGGTATGCACCACTTTTTAAGATACCCTAAGTGAAAGGCCACTTAGTTGGCCACTTTATAAAATACACTAAGTGAGGGGAAATTCATTGCCTAATAGGGAGTTTTTCTCATTGTTAAACAGCTTTGTTTTCACATTCTTATTTAGATCCTTGTCTCCTTGTATCTTCTACATGTTGAATACAGACTCCTGGAAAAAACAGATGAAGTTTTCCTGCCCCTTCTACCTGGCAAGACTTCATTTGGTTTATCTAAATACGAATGATATTCACTTCATCAGCTCTTCCACAATGGACAGAGTCCTTGGACTTCTCCCCTTCCTGATTGTTTTCTTCTATACTGATCACAATTTTCAATGTCTCCTATAAACATGAAGCTTAAAACTTGTCCTATTATAAATATAGTTTAAACAGGGACAATCAAAGGTGCTTATGAGATTTCATTGCCATCCAGTCCCATTTATCACTATATAGACACTTGAAAGAGCATGCTTCATTCTATAACCTTTGAACTCCATGTGCTTATTTTCTCTGTCTCCACTTTATTCCATCAGCTTAAAAGAACCTCCCAAGACCTCAGAGAATATTGAAAATGTGTTCTGAGGACCCTGAAAGTCGTATACTAGATGCCCATATAAAAATGAGAGATTACATGTTTCACTGAGGTGTAAAATTTATTAGTCACTACCTTCACAGGCATAACTCATATTAATCCTGTTTGAAAGTTATTACTTTTCTCTTGCATGAGTTTTTTAAGACAATTTTCTTTTTAGCCATGGAAAGCCACATTTGAAAACTCCCAGTGTGCTCCACTTAGAAATAGAAACTGTGTTTATATTCAGTTCTGTATTAGGAGTCAAAATGCATAGAATTTCACCTATAAGTGGAACTTCACATCCTACCCTCTATTTATACTCTCTCTACCATAACTTCTTCATGGATTATGAGATTCCTAGAATCCTGGAAATTCAACCAATATTGGTGAATTTCCCCACCTGGTCCCCCAACTTTCGGAGACTCCACTGGTCTCATGTTTGTTTGTTTGTTTGTTTGTTTTGCCTTACACGGGCCTCTCACTGTTGTGGCCTCTCCCGCTGCGGAGCACAGACTCCGGACGTGCAGGCTCAGTGGCCATGGCTCACGGGCCCAGCCGCTCCACAGCATGTGGGATCTTCCCGGACCGGGGCACAAACCCGTGTCCCCTGCATTGGCAGGTGGACTCTCAACCACTGCGCCACCAGGGAAGCCCCTGGTCTCATGGTTTTTTGAAAACAAAAGTAGATGTCTCTAACAATCATACACACTCAGAAAACAGTGAAGGAAGCCTGTACTTTTTCTTCACTAGATAGTGTTTTTATTTATTTTTTCACCAGATTCTAAAATCATTGAGACCAGTAACCACCTTTGAGTCTCTCGAGGTTAGATAAGTGTCTGGCCTAAAAGGATGTTTAAAAAATTATTGTTGACTAAACCAAGAATGAAAGGTTATGAGTAAAAAAGCATAAAACCAAGGAGAGAAAAACTCAATCTACTTGCAACAGTTAGAATTGTCTAAGCATAAGGGAAGGAATATGAGAAATAATCTTTTATAATATTCCAAGACAATCTTTTAATTACCTGAGCTTAATTAAATAGAGAGTGTGGTATAAAGAATATAGTTTTTTTGTTCAAAAGTCTTTAAATTTCAGTCTTGTTTTCTAGCCATTTGAACACGGACATAGTAACACACTCAGTAAGGGATAGCAATTATTATGAATAAAAAGGAATAGTGACCATCTTCTAGACAAGTACTGGTAGTCCTTGATTTTAAAAATCCCACATAACAGAATTCCAAATTTATTTCTCAAGTGGAGTTGACTGAAAGCATTTTGTCTCATAATATACCACTGCTATTTAAAATTACAAGACTAGCATTTCAAGTGAGTGTATCCTTTGAGGCTAGCAGACAGAACATAGTAACCAATAGGTATTAGACAATAGACTAAACTAAAACAATCATAAACAAATAAATAAATATATTTAGCTTCAGGAATAGTTGATTAGCGAGATGTAGATTTCATTCTACTTTAAATTTGATAGGTGCTTTAGAGACTGTCTACTTTGTGAAATACATAGTCATCCCTTGGTGCTCTCTAAGGATTGCTTGTAGGACCCCTGTGGATACCAAAATCCATGGATGCTTAAGTGTAGTATTTTTTTTTTCTTTCTTTTTTTTTTTTTTTTCTTTTTGCGGTACGCGGGCCTCTCACTGCTGTGGCCTCTCCCGTCGCGGAGCACAGGCTCCGGACGCGCAGGCTCAGCTGCCATGGCTCACGGGCCCAGCCGCTCCGCGGCATGTGGGATCCTCCCGGACCAGGGCACGAACCCGCGTCCCCTGCATCGGCAGGCGGACTCCCAACCACTGCGCCACCAGGGAAGCCCAAGTGTAGTATTTTTATATAACCTACGCACATCCTCCTGTATACTTTAAATCACATCTAGGTTACATATAGTACCTAATACAATGTAAAAGTTATGTAAATAGTTGCCTTTGTGTGGCAAATGCAAATTTTGCTTTTCAGAACTTTCTGGAAATTTATTTTTTGAATAGTTTTGGTCCACAGTTTGTTGAATTCGAGGATGTGGAACCCATGGATACCATACAGACAGAAACAGGTTGAATGTACTACACAGCTTAAAATAGGTAGAGCAGTTCAGTGTACCTGATGCTGCTTTTCGATTTGTTTACTCTGGGCACCATAACCTTGATTTAACCATTGGAAAGTATATATATATATATATATATATATATATATCCCATTCAAAGTAGGTATCTGATAACATTTATAGTAACTACAGTGTTTCTTTAATTGGTGATTGTTTAACGATGGTAAAAGAGATCCTACATTATGTGATAGAATGAAGTCTGATTGTAAACAACAACTACAATTAATGTATCGTAGGGTTCTCAGAAAATTTCTAATTTATTTTATTAAGGAATGTGAAAATCATTTTCTAAAATTTGATGTTGATCTTGTTTGAAAACCTGTTCTTTTTATTCTCTTGATTCACTTCTGCCTTCCAAAGCAGTCTTGTGCTACAACCATCTATATTGTGATATCACATTTGGATACCTGGGCTCCAATTCTCAGCCTATACTAATGGACTTACTCAGATTACAGCCTTTATCAATTTTGTGAATTGTTAGAGATGATTGCTTTCTCCTCTAAGGTTGCTAGAATTCTTGCTATTTTACATTGATCAGAGTGAACTTTTTTTTCTAATTTTTAACATCTGTATTGGAGGATAATTACTTTACAATGGTGTGTTAGCTTCTGCTTTATAACAAAGTGAATCAGTTATACATACACATGTGTACCCATATCTCTTCCCTCTTGCATCTCCCTCCCTCCCACCCTCCCAATCCCACCCCTCCAGGTGGTCACAAAGCACCTAGCTGATCTCCCTGTGCTATGTGGCTGCTTCCCAATAGCTGTCTATCTTACATTTGGTAGTGTATATATGTCCATGCCACTCTCTCACTTTGTCACAGCTTACCCTTCCCACTCCCGTATCCTCAAGTCCATTCTCTAGTAGGTCTGCATCTTTATTCCTGTCTTGCCCACTAGTTTCTTCATGACCATTTTTTTTCTTTTTTCTTTTTTTAGATTCCATATATATGTGTCAGCATACGGTATTTGTTTTTCTCTTTCTGACTTACTTCACTCTGTATGACAGACTCTAGGTCCATCCACCTCACTACAAATAACTCAATTTCGTTTCTTTTTATGGCTGAGTAGTATTCTATGGTATATATGTGCCACATATTCTTTATCGATTCATTTGTTGATGGACACTTTGGTTGCTTCCATGTCCTGGCTGTTGTAAATAGAGCTGCAATGAACATTTTGGTACATGACTCTTTTTGAATTATGGTTTTCTCAGGGTATATGCCCAATAGTGGGATTGCTGGGTCGTATGGTAGTTCTATTTTTAGTTTTTTAAGGAACCTCCATACTGTTCTCCATAGTGGCTGTATGAATTTACATTCCCACCAACAGTGCAAGAGGGTTCCCTTTTCTCCACACCGTCTCCAGAATTTATTGTTTGTAGATTTTTTAATGATGGCCATTCTGACCGGTGTGGGATGATATCTCGTTGTAATTTTGATTTGCATTTCTTTAATGATTAATGATGTTGAGTATTCCTTCATGTGTTTGTTGGCAATCTGTAAATCTTCTTTGGAGAAATGTCTATTTAGGTCTTCTGCCCATTTTTGTATTGGGTTGTTTGCTTTTTTGATATTGAGCAACATGAGCTGCTTGTAAATTTTGGAGTTTAATCCTTTGTCAGTTGCTTCATTTGCAAATATTTTCTCCCATTCTGAGGGTTGTCTTTTCATCTTGTTTATCGTTTCCTTTGCTGTGCAAAAGCTTTTAAGTTTCATTAGGTCCCATTTGTTTACTTTTGTTTTTATTTCCATTTCTCTACGAGGTGAGTCATAAAGGATCTTGCTGTGATTTATGTCATAGTGTTCTGCCTATCTTTTCCTCTAAGAGCGTGATACTGTCTGGCCTTACATTTACATCTTTAATCCATTTTGAGTTGATTTTTGTGTGTGGTGTTAGGGACTGTTCTAATTTCATTATTTTACATGTAGCTGTCCAGTTTTCCCAGCACCACTTATTGAAGAGGCTGTCCTTTCTCCACTGTATATTCTTGCCTCCTTTATCAAAGATAAGGTGGCCATATGTGCGTGGGTTATCTCTGGGATTTGTATCCTGTTCCAATGATGTATATTTCTGTTTTTTATGCCAGTACCATACTGTCTTGATTACTGTAGCTTTGTAGTATAGTCTGAAGTCAAGGAGTCTGATCCTCCCAGCTCAGTTTTTCTTTCTCAAGATTGCTTTAGCTATTAGGGGTCTTTTGTGTTTCCATACAAATTGTGAAATTTTTTGTTCTAGCTCTATGAAAAATGCCAGTGGTAGTTTGATAGGGATTGCATTGAATCTGTAGATTGCTTTGGGTAGTAGAGTCATTTTCACAATATTGATTCTTCCAATCCAAAAACATGGTATATATCTCCATCTATTTGTATCATCTTTAATTTCTTTCATCAGTGTCTTATAATTTTCTGCATACAGGTCTTTTGTCTCCTTATGTAGGTTTATTCCTAGATATTTTATTCTTTTTGTTCAGTGGTAAATGGGAGTCTTTTCTTAATTCCACTTTCAGATTTTTCATAATTAGTATATATGAATGCAAGAGATTTCTGTGCATTAATTTTGTATCCTGCTACTTTACCAAATTCATTGATTAGCTCTAGTAGCTTTCGGGTAGCATCTTTAGGATTCTCTATGTATAGTATCATGTCATCTGCAAACAGTGACAGCTTTACTTCTTCTTTTCCGATTTGGAGTCCTTTTATTTCCTTCTCTTCTCTGATTGCTGTGGCTAAAACTTCCAAAACTATGTTGAATAAGAGTGGTGAGAGTGGGCAACCTTGTCTTGTTCCTGATCTTAGTGGAAATGGTTTCAGTTTTTCACCATTGAGGATGATGTTGGTTGTGGGTTTGTCATATATGGCCTTTATTATGTTCAGGAAAGTTCCCTCTATGCCTACATTCTGGAGGGCTTTTATCATAAATGGGTGTTGAAAGCTTTTTCTGCATCTATTGAGATGATCATATGGTTTTTCTCCTTCAGTTTTTTAATATGGTGTATCACATTTATTGATTTGCGTATATTGAAGAATCCTTGCATTCCTGGGGTAAACCCCGCTTGATCATGGTGTATGATCTCTTTAATGTTTTGTTGGATTCTCTTTGCTAGTATTTTGTTGAGGATTTTTATATCTGTGTTCATCAGTGATATTGGCCTGTAGTTTTCTTTCTTTGTGACATCTTTGTCTGGTTTTGGTATCAGGGTAATCGTGGCCTTGTAAAATGAGTTTAGGAGTGTTCCTCCCTCTGCTATATTTTGGAAGAGTTTGAGAAGGATAGGTGTTAGCTCTTCTCTAAATGTTTGATAGAATTCGCCTGTGAAGCCATCTGGTGCTGGGCTTTTGTTTGTTGGAAGACTTTTTTTTTTTTCTAACATCTTTATTGGGGTATAATTACTTTACAATGGTGTGTTCGTTTCTGCTTTTTAACAAAGTGAATCAGTTATACATATACATATGTTCCCATATCTCTTCCCTCTTGCATCTCCCTCCCTCCCACCTTCCCTATCCCACCGCTCCAGGCGGTCACAAAGCACCGAGCTGATCTCCCTGTGCTATGCGGCTGCTTCCCACTAGCTATCTACCTTACGTTTGGTAGTGTATATATGTCCATGACTCTCTCTTGCTTTGTCACAGCTCACCCTTCTCCCTCCCCATATCCTCAAGTCCGTTCTCCAGTAGGTCTGTGTCTTTATTCCTGTCTTACTTCTAGGTTCTTCATGACATTTTTTCCCCTCAAATTCCATATATATGTGTTAGCATACAGTATTTGTCTTTCTCTTTCTGACTTACTTCACTCTGTATGACAGACTCCAGGTCTATCCACCTCATTACAAATAGCTCAATTTCGTTTCTTTTTATGGCTGAGTAATATTCCATTTTATATATGTGCCACATCTTCTTTATTCATTCATCTGATGATGGGCACTTAGGTTGTTTCCATCTCTTGGGTATTGTAAATAGAGCTGCAATGAATATTTTGGTATATGACTCTTTTTGAATTATGGTTTTCTCAGGGTATATGCCCAGTAGTGGGATTGCTGGGTCATATGGTAGTTCTATTTGTAGTTTTTTAAGGAACCTCCATACTGTTCTCCATAGTGGCTGTAACAATTCACATTCCCACAAGCAGTGCAGGAGTGTTCCCTTTTCTCCACACCCTCTCCAGCATTTATTGTTTCTAGATTTTTTGATGATGGCCATTCTGACTGGTGTGAGATGATATCTCATTGTAGTTTTGATTTGCACTTCCCTAATGATTAATGATGTTGAGCATTCTTTCATGTGTTTGTTGGCAGTCTGTATATCTTCTTTGGAGAAATGTCTATTTAGGTCTTCTGCCCATTTTTGGATTGGGTTGTTTGTTTTGTTGTTATTGAGCTGCATGAGCTGCTTATAAATTTTGGAAATTAAACCTTTGTCAGTTGCTTCATTTGCAAATATTTTCTCCCATTCTGAGGGTTGTCTTTTGGTCTTGTTTATGGTTTCCTTTGCTGTGCAAAAGCTTTGAAGTTTCATGAGGTCCCATTTGTTTGTTTTTATTTCCATTACTCTAAGAGGTGGGTCAGAAAGGATCTTGCTGTGATTTATGTCATACAGTATTCTGCCTATGTTTTCCTCTAAGAGTTTGATAGTTTCTGGCCTTACATTTAGGTCTTTAATCCATTTTGAGCTTACTTTTGTGTATGGTGTTAGAGAGTGATCTAATCTCATACTTTTACATGTACCTGTCCAGTTTTCCCAGCACCACTTATTGAAGAGGCTGTCCTTTCTCCACTGTACATTCCTGCCACCTTTATCAAAGATAAGGTGTCCGTATGTGCGTGGGTTTACCTCTGGGCTTTCTATCCGGTTCCATTGATCTATCTTTCTGTTTTTGTGCCAGTACCATACTGTCTTGATTACTGTAGCTTTGTAGTATAGTCTGAAGTCAGGGAGCCTGATTCCACCAGCTCCTTTTTTCGTTCTCAAGATTGCTTTGGCTATTCGGGGTCTTTTGTGTTTCCATACAAATTGTGAAATTTTTTGTTCTAGTTCTGTGAAAAATGCCAGTGGTAGTTCGATAGGGATTGCATTGAATCTATAGATTGCTTTGGGTAGTAGAGTCATTTTCACAATGTTGATTCTTCCAATCCAAGAACATTGTATATCTCTCCATCTATTTGTTTCATCTTTAATTTCTTTCATCAGTGTCTTATAATTTTCTGCATACAGGTCTTTTGTCTCCTTAGGTAGGTTTATTCCTAGATATTTTATTCTTTTTGTTGCAATGGTAAATGGGAGTGTTTTCTTGATTTCACTTTCAGATTTTTCATCATTAGTATATAGGAATGCAAGAGATTTCTGTGCATTAATTTTGTATCCTGCCACTTTACCAAATTCATTGATTAGCTCTAGTAGTTTTCTGGTAGCATCTTTAGGATTCTCTATGTATAGGATCATGTCATCTGCAAACAGTGACAGCTTTACTTCTTCTTTTCCAATTTGGAGTCCTTTTATTTCCTTTTCTTCTCTGATTGCTGTGGCTAAAACTTCCAAAACTATGTTGAATAAGAGTGGTGAGAGTGGGCAACCTTGTCTTGTTCCTGATCTTAGTGGAAATGGTTTCAGTTTTTCACCATTGAGGATGATGTTGGCTTTGGGTTTGTCATATATGGCCTTTATTATGTTGAGGAAAGTTCCCTCTATGCCTACTTTCTGCAGGGTTTTTATCATAAATGGGTGTTGAATTTTGTCAAAAGCTTTTTCTGCATCTATTGAGATGATCATATGGTTTTTCTCCTTCAATTTGTTAATATGGTTTATCCCAATGATTGATTTGCATATATTGAAGAATCCTTGCATTCCTGGAATAAACCCCACTTGATCATGGTGTATGATACTTTTAATGTGCTGTTGGATTCTGTTGGCTAGTATTTTGTTGAGGATTTTTGCATCTATGTTCATCAGTGATATTGGCCTGTAGTTTTCTTTCTTTGTGACATCCTTGTCTGGTTTTGGTATCAAGGTGATGGTGGCCTCGTAGAATGAATTTGGGAGTGTTCCTCCCTCTGCTATATTTTGGAAGAGTTTGAGAAGGATAGGTGTTAGCTCTTCTATAAATGTTTGATAGAATTTGCCTGTGGAGCTATCTGGTCTTGGGCTTTTGTTTTGTTGGAAGATTTTTAATCACAGTTTCAATTTCAGTGCTTGTGATTGGTCTGTTCATATTTTCTATTTCTTCCTGATTCAGTCTTGGCAGGTTGTGCATTTCTGATAATTTGTCAATTTCTTCCAGGTTGTCCATTTTATTGGCATAGAGTTGCTTGTAGTAATCTCTCATGATCCTTTGTATTTCTGCAGTGTTAGTTGTTACTTCTTCTTTTTCATTTCCAGTTCTATTGGTTTGAGTCTTCTCCCTATTTTTCTGAAAAAATCTGGCTAATGTTTTATCAATTTTGTTTATCTTCTCAAAGAACAAGCTCTTAGTTTTATTGATCTTTGCTATCATGTTCTTCATTTCTTTTTCATTTATTTCTGATATGATCTTTATGGTTTCTTCTGCTAACTTTGGGTTTTTTTTTTTTTTTGTTCTTCTTTCTCTAATTGCCTTAGGTGTAAGGTTAGGTTGTTTATTTGAGATGTTTCTTGTTTCTTAAGGTAGGATTGTAGTGCTATAAACTTGCCTCTTAAAACTGCTTTTGCTGCATCCCATAGGTTTTGGGTTGTTGTGTTTTCATTGTCATTTGTTTCTAATTGTTTTTTGACTTCGTCTTTGATTTATTCAGTGATCTCTTGGTTATTAAGTAGTGTGTTTTTTAGCCTCCATGTGTTTGTATTTTTTACAGATTTTTTCCTGTAATTGATATCTAGTCTCATAGTGTTGTGGTCAGAAAAGGTACTTGATATGATTTCAATATTCTTAAATTTACCAAGGCTTGATTTGTGACTCAAGATATGGTATATCCTGGAGAATGATCCATGAGCACTTGAGAGGAATGTGTATTCTGTTGTTTTTGGATGGAAGGTCCTATAAATATCAATGAAGTCCATCTTAATATATCATTTAAAGCTTGTGTTTCCGTATTTATTTTCACTTTGGATGATCTGTCCATTGGTGAAAGTGAGGTGTAAAGTCCCTTACTATGATTGTGTTACTGTCAATTTCCCCTTTTTTGGCTGTTAGTATTTGCCTTTTGTATTGAGGTGCTCCTATGTTGGGTGCATAAATATTTACAATTGTTATACCTTCTTCTTGGATTGGTCCCTTGATCATTATGTAGTGTGCTTCTTTGTCTCTTGTAGTAGTGTTTGTTTTAAAGTCTATTTTGTCAGATATGAGAATTTCTACTCCAGGTTTGTTTTGATTTCCATTTGTGTGGATTATCTTTCTCCATCCCCTCACGTTCAGTCTCTGTGTGTCCCTAGGTCTGAAATGCATCTCTTGTAGACAGCATATATACGGGTCTTGTTTTTGTATCCATTCAGCCAATCTATGTCTTTTGGTTGGAGCATTTATTCCATTTACATTTAAGGTAATTATCGGTATGTATGTTCCTATTACCATTTTGTTAATTGTTTTGGGTTTGTTATTGTAGGTCTTTTCCTTCTCTTGTGTTTCCTGCCTAGAGAAGTTCCTTTAGCATTTGTTGTAAAGCTGGGTAGGTGGTGCTGAATTGTCTTAGCTTTTGGCTGTGTGTAAAGTTTGTAATATTTTTTCTTTGTATTTAATTTCTGATAGTTTGTTTAATATGTGTCTTGGAATGTTTCTCCTTGGATTTATCCTTTATGGGACTCTCTGTTCTTCCTGGCATTGATTAATTATTTCCTTTCCCATATTAGGGAAGTTTTCAACTATAATCTCTTCAAATATTTTTTCAGTCCCTTTCTTTTTCTCTTCTTCTTCTGGAATCCCTATAATTCGAATGTTGGTGCATTTAATGGTGTCCCAGAGGTCTCTGAGACTGTCCTCACTTCTTTTCATTTTTTTTTTTCTTTATTCTACTCTGCTGTAGTTATTTCCACTACTTTATCTTCCAGGTCACTTCTCCATTCTTCTGCCTCAGTTATTCTGCTATTGATCCCTT
This sequence comes from Pseudorca crassidens, assembly GCF_039906515.1. Lineage (NCBI taxonomy): Eukaryota > Metazoa > Chordata > Mammalia > Artiodactyla > Delphinidae > Pseudorca > Pseudorca crassidens. The sequence continues at coordinate 123,063,118 of NC_090300.1, read as the reverse complement.
TGAGAGAATTTTCAATTTCATTTATTGCGTAGTTCATCAGTGTTTGTTTGCTCTTTAGTTCTTCTAGGTCTTTGTTAAGCATTTCTTGTATTTTCTCCATTGTTTTTCCAAGATTTTGGATCATTTTTACTACCATTATTCTGAATTCTTTTTCATGTAGACTGCCTCTTTCCTCTTCATTTGTTAGGTCTGGTGGGTTTTTCCCTTGCTCCTTCATCTGCTGTGTGTTTCTCTGTCTTCTCATTTTGCTTAACTTACTGTGTTTGGGGTCTCTTTTTTGCAGACTGCAGGTTTTTAATTCCCGTTGTTTTTGGTGTCTGTTCCCAGTGACTCAGCTTGGTTCAGTGGGTTGTGTAGGCTTCCTGGCTGAGGGGACTAGTGCCTGTGTTCTGGTGGATGAGGCTGGATCTTGAATTTCTGGTGGGCAGGTCATGTCTGGTGGTGTGTTTTGGGGCGTCTGTGGCCTTTTTATGATTTTAGGCAGCCTCTCTCCTAATGGGTGGGGTTGTGTTCCTGTCTTGCTAGTTGTTTGGCATATGGTGTCCCACACTGTAGCTTGCTGGTTGTTGAGTGGAACTGGGTCTTGGCGTTGAGCTGGAGATCTCTGGGAGATTTTTGTTATTTGATATTACATGGACCTGGGAGGTCTCTTGTGGACCAGTGTCCTGAACTTGGCTCTCCCACCTCAGAGGCACAGCCCTGGCACCTGGTTGGAGCACCAAGAGCCTGTCATCCCCACAGCTCAGAATAAAAGGGAGAAAAAGAAAGAAAGAGAAAGATAGAATAAAATAAAATAAAAGTTATTAAAATAAAAAATAATTATATTACAAAAAAATTTTTTTAGAAAAAAATTTTTTAAAGTAAAACAACAAAAAAACGGACAGACAGAACCCTAGGACAAACATAAAAGCAAAGCTATACAGACAAAATCACACAGAGAAGCATACACATGCACAATCACAAAAAGAGAAAAAGGGGGAAAAAACATATATCATTGCTCCCAAAGTCCACCTCCTCAATTTGGGATAATTCGTTGTTTATTCAGGTATTCCACAGTTGCAGGGTACATCAAGGTGATTGTGGAGATTTAATCCGCTGCTCCTGAGGCTGCTGGGAGAGATTTCCTTTCTCTTCTTTGTTCGCCCAGATCCTGGGGTTCAGCTTTGGATTTGGCCCCGTCTCTGCATGTAGGTCGCCTGAGGGCGTCTGTTCTTCGCTCAGACACGACGGGGTTAAAGGAGCCACTGATTCGGGGGCTCTGGCTCACTCAGGCCCGGGGGAGGGAGGGGTACAGATGCAGGGTGAGCCTGTGGCAGCAGAGGCTGGCGTGAGGTTGCACCAGCCTGAGGCGCACCATGCGTTCTCCTGGGGAAGTTGTCCCTGGATCACGGGACCCTGGCAGTGATGGGCTGCACAGGCTCCCATGAGGGGAGGTGTGGATAGTGACCTGTGCTCGCACACAGGCTTCTTGGTGGCTGCAGCAGCAGCCTTAGCGTCTCATGCCCGTCTCTGGAGTCTGCGCTGATAGCTGCGGCTCGCACCCCTCTCTGGAGCTCCTCTAAGCGGCGCTCTTAATCCCCTCTCCTTGCGCACCACGAAACAAAGAGGCAAGAAAAAGTCTCTTGTCTCTTTGGAGCTCCAGACTTTTCCCAGACTCCCTCCCGGCTAGCCATGGTGCACTAGCCCCTGCAGGCTGTGTTCATGCCGCCAACCCCAGTCCTCTCCCTGCCCTCTGACTGAAGCCGGAGCCTCAGCTCCCAGCCCGCCTGCCCCGGCGCGTGAGCAGACAATCCTCTCAGGCTGGTGAGTGCCATTCGGCACCGATCCTCTGTGTGGGAATCTCTCCGCTTTACCCTCTGCACCCCTGTTGCTGCGTTTTCCTCCGTGGCTCCGAAGCTTTCCCCCTCTGCCCCCAGCAGTCTCCGCCCGTGAAGGGGCTTCTAGTGTGTGGAAACCTTTCCTCCTTCCCGGCTCCCTCCCACTGGTGTAGGTCCCGTCCCTATTCTTTTGTCTCTGTTTATTCTTTTTTCTTTTACCCTACCCAAGTACGTGGGGGGTTTCTTGCCTTTTGGGAGGTCTGAGGTCTTCTGCCACAGTTCAGTAGGTGTTCTGTAGGAGTTGTTCCACATGTATATGTATTTCTGTTGTATTTGTGTGTGGGGGGAGGTGATCTTTGCGTCTCACTCTTCCGCCATCTTGAAGCTCCTCCCAAAGTGAATTTCTTCTCCTTGCTCACAAGACACCCTCTTTCTCTCTGCTCTGATGAGTGTGGTCTTTTTATGTTCTGCCTTCTTTGCTGCACTGTACTTGGGAGAGGTGTGTTGAACATTTGAGACATCGTCTCTCATAAATACAGCAGATGCTTTTATGAAAATGTTTCCTAATAAATATTGTGAAAGCTGTACTCAGATTGAGCAAGATGCCACAGACTAGATTATGCTGCACGGCAAACAACCTTCAAATCTCAGTGGCTTAAAATAATAGATGGTGCATGTCTATCCTTGTTGACGGGAGCTGTGCTCATTCTAATTACTTAGAGATACAGGCAGATAGAGGCTTCATTTCAACATATGCTTTCATAATTGCCAAGTTAGAAAGGAAACATGGCACCTTGCACACTGACACTTAAAATTTCTGCCCCAAAGTAGAGTATGCCACTTCTACTTACATTTCATTGGCCAAAACCAGTCACCTGGCCACACCCAATATAAAAGGGGAAGGAAGCAGGATCCACCATGTGTCCAGAAGTGGGGAGAAACAGATACAGCAAAAATTATAACCTTCATAGATGATAAGAGACATAAGGCTTAGTGAGGTTAAGCAACATATTCAAGCTCATCCAGTCTTATTAATTAGCTCAGCAACAGGACAGTGTCTTGAATGGAAGCTCATCATGGCAAAACTCATGTCATTCTTGACTGAAATGGACCTGATAAAGGATCAGGCACAAATAGCCATAAACTTCTCGTAAGCTGAAGGAGAGCAATGGTGACCTGAAACAATGGTTTAAGGATGCAGTGATGCACCATTCAAATAACATGCTGTAACTGTGGTTGATGGGAAATAAGTAGCAGATAGGGTAGCTTATGAATAATATCCAAAGATGAGTGGATCTTTCTGAGCAAAACTTTGAACTGTCTATAGTGCTCAAAGGGAAAAGCTAAGATACAACATGCACTGCAAAAAGCAGATGGAGGGGACTGTCATAGGATCATTCTTATAAGAGTACTGAACATGGAATGACTCTTGGTTATGCCTCTTCCCTCCATGCCCCCACCAGTCCTTCCATAGTCATCATGAACAGTGTCATTTTTCCTCAGAAAGAAGGATCACAATTGAGAGAGATTCTCTTTAACAGGTTGCCAGGAGCTAATAATAATAAAGTATTAGGAAATATAATGCAAAACCAGTGTAACCTTAACTAACATGATCTGTTTCTAATTCTATAGTCAAAATGCAAAATTAATAGCATTTTTTGTCACTTTTAATGATCTTTGGAATCTTTCCAAACTATTTTTTTTTTTGGTACTTACTGATGATGATAAATCAGATTAGACTTGCTAAAGTAGAAATGTTTACACTTCCTAAGAAGCCTCATGTTTTCCTCAATATTGGATGTGACATACTTGGCCTGTAATATATTCAGTTAGAATTGAATTCAAACTTGAAATGTGTTTACTTTTACATTCATTACACAAGCTTTAAAGAAGTTTGGCACCCACAAGAGTGCATTTTCATCTCACTCAGATGGAAAAAAGTATTCCTAAAAAATGTTACCTCTTCTTGATTTGAATCACACCTTTCAGAAAATCAGTTTATTTTAAGTTTATATTATCAGTGGACCTTTTCCAAAAGTAGCCCGTTGAATTTTTGCTAGGAATTGAGTCTTTCTAATTTCTTACTTATGGATTACTATTTTTACATGAGGTTAAGTGTTTAATTTTTAAGTTTATAGAAACTGGAGATTTTTTAATGGTACAAAGATTATTTAGATAAAAGCAGAAACATTTAAAATTGTAATATACTCAAGTATATCATTTGTATCACATTTTTAATGTTTAAAATGCTCTGACAACTTGCTGATTTTTCTAACTAAGTTAAACTGAATAATATTTATGTCCATACATTCAAGTTTAGACAAGAAATAGTGGGAGGTCTGCTTTCTTTCTGTCTGAACATTTCTGTGCTTATTTTCTTTATATGTTAATAAAAAATGTACTTTTCTTCAGATGAAGCAATTTTGTAACAGTTATTTGTAAAATGATTCCAGTTGGTTTATTTCAGACTTTGCAGCATCAATTTTCTCTTCTTTCAAGATGATCTTAAAAACTCTTAGATATCTATTGCTGTGCTACAAACCTAAAAACTTGGTAACTTAAAACAATAACTATTTTATTACTCATGGTTCTGTGGATCAGAAATTCAGGCAGAGCTCACTGGGGATGGCTTGTCTCTGTCTCATCTGGTCTTGGCTTGGGTGGTTCACCTGGGGCTGAAGGATTGAAGATGGCCTTACTCACATTTCTGGGACCTCGGTGCTAAATGTCAGCAGGGCTTCTCCACCAAGTATCTTGCCTCTCTTCCCATAGTCTTGCATTTTTAGTTGCCTTGCCTGAGTTTCTTTACATGAAAAGAGAATTCTGAAGGAACGAAAGCAGAAGTTCCAAGACTTTGAAGACATAGGCTCATAACTGCACAGGGTCACTTCCACCATATTCTATTGGTCAAACAAGTCATGCATTCAAGGGGAATAGAAATAGACTCCATTCCTTGATGGGAGGAGTGGCATAGTCGCATTGCAAAGAGGCACATGAGAAAGGAGGGGTTGTTGTTGCCATTTGGGGAACAATACACCACAAACACAAAAGAATGAGTTACATTTCTTTTTTTTTACATCTTTATTGGAGTATAATTGCTTTACAATTGTGTGTTAGTTTCTGCTTTATAACAAAGTGAATCAGTTATTCATATACATATGTTCCCATATCTCTTCCCTCTTGCATCTCCCTCCCTCCCACTCTCCCTATCCCACCCCTCCAGGCGGTCACAAAGCACCGAGCTGATCTCCCTGTGCTATGCGGCTGCTTCCCACTAGCTATCTACCTTACGTTTGGTAGTGTATATATGTCCATGCCTCTCTCTCTCTTTGTCACAGCTTACCCTTCCCCCTCCCCATATCCTCAAGTTCATTCTCTAGTAGGTCTGTATCTTTATTCCTGTCTTACCCCTAGGTTCTTCATGACATTATTTTTTCTTAAATTCCATATATATGTGTTAGCATACGGTATTTGTCTTTTTCTTTCTGACTTACTTCACTCTGTATGACAGACTCCAGGTCTATCCACCTCATTACAAATAGCTCAATTTCGTTTCTTTTTATGGCTGAGTAATATTCCATTGTATATATGTGCCACATCTTCTTTATCATTCATCCGATGATGGGCACTTAGGTTGTTTCCATCTCCAGGCTATTGTAAATAGAGCTGCAATGAACATTTTGGTACATGACTCTTTTTGAATTATGGTTTTCTCAGGGTATATGCCTAGCAGTGGGATTACTGGGTCATATGGTAGTTCTATTTTTAGTTTTTTAAGGAACCTCCATACTCTTCTCCATAGTGGATGTATGAATTCACATTCCCACCAGCAGAGCAAGAGTGTTCCCTTTTCTCCACACCCTGTCCAGCATTTATTGTTTCTAGATTTTTTGATGATGGCCATTCTGACTGGTGTGAGATGATATCTGAATGAGTTACATTTCTAAGTCTACTGCTGTCTGCTCCTTTGTCAAAATTATAACCTAGCAGTTTACTGTAGGAAAGCCTTTGTGTTTCTGTTTGGGAGCTACTGAAAGTCTCATGTCTCAGTAAATTAAAGTGAACAGATCATCATCTTCTGTTTCAATTCTTTGGCAGTTTTATGTGATTTGGAGTATGCTTCATAAAATGGATGAGTGTGGGGACTGCTGTGTCAGAGACATTTCTTCTTCAAACATGTCTTCTGTACTCTCTATGGTTAAGTACAATTCCAGGCATTGGATATACAAATAAAGATGAATTAGAGAGGGTGTTTATTACGTGGTATTTTACTTATTGGATACAAATTTTCACTCCATTGAATTGATTCTGTGCATTCATAGCCTTGTCTTGGGGTCATAGGGGTAGAGTATCTTTCTCTGCCCCTCTGAGTTTGGGTTTGCCCATGTGACTTACTTTTGCTAAAAGGATGTTAGCTGGTGTGATGAAAGCAGTAACATAAAATGTGCTTGTGCAGTGGGGCTTGATTTATTTTTTTCTCCAACACCACAAGTAGAAACTGGGCCTCAGGAGTAGTATACATACAGACCTGAGTAAGAAGCCAAGCCCAGCTGGACCCATGCTTGAAGCACAACTGGCTAGTTGAGCCAGTTTAGATCAACCAACTACCAGGTGACTCACAGATCTGTGAGAAACATAATTATTATTGTATGCCTTTGAGAATTTATGGTTCCTTTTCTACATACAAAGTCTGCTTAAAACAAGTAATACACTATCTTGTAGGGAAGAAATATACATAAACAGACAATTGTACTGTAATGCAGTACATACAGCAATAGAGAGCTCCATAAAAGAGCACCATTTTTTCTGGGTATGTGTCAATTTTAGTAGGGCATGAAGAAGATGTTTTAGAAAAAGTTGAAACAAAGCCGAGTCTTAAAGAATAAAAGAAGGAGATGTAAGAGTTTACCAAGGAGAAGAAAATATTACAAGTCAAAATTTAGCATGAGCAAAGGCATGGGGGTAAGCTTCAACATGGTGTGAAAAAAACTATCAATATAAAAACATTCCATTATTCCTGGAAGTTTAGTGAGACAGTCCTGATTTACCAAGAGACTCAAACCCTTGAATTGACTTTCAGTGAAGTCTAATTTTAAGAGATTTCTAGGCTGACAATAACTAGAATTGATGTGATTTTTGTTACTCTGACTAAACATTTTAGAGTATATGCCCTACTAAATGTAATATGAACACAGTTTCATTGTTTCTGCCTTTGCGAATAATGAAAGTACCTTTCAAAGATTCCAATTGCACAGCCAGAAGTGGCACAGATGGTAATAGTAGACATGACTTAAGAGAGCAAAATGGTCAATTGAAAATTAACAAGAAGTAATATTACAATGCCTTGTACTTTATATAAAAATTACGGGTCATCCTCCTTTCAAATAGTAACTTAAAAAAAAAGGTTTATAAATAAACTATATTAACTATCATTATAAAGTTATTACGGTAAGGATACTTTTTAGAACTATGGGTAATGTGTTTGTTCCATAAGTATAATTTTCATACGATTTTTTTTTTAAATCCAGTCTTACCTTTATGCAGAGCTATAATTCATCAGGTGATCCCTATTTTAATCTGAATTTTAGAACTGAAGGGGCCTTTCAATATCTTTTATTACTATTTAGACCTTAGTTAATTTTCTGGTCCTGCCCTCTACTAGCTATGAGAACTTGAGCAAGTTTCTAATCCTCTCTGTACCTCAGGGTCCTCATCAGTAAAATGGGAAAATGACTCTTACTGTACATGGAGTCCTTGTGGTGATTAACTGAAGTCTTACAGAGTGTTATGTGACATATGGCAATTACCAAATAAATGTTAGCCACTGTTATTTTAATAACAGTAGTAACATAATTAATAATTACCATTTGTTAATGTTATGATCGAAGAAACAAGAGGCTTGGAGAGTTAAAGCACTTGGGCAAAATTGTGTGCTTTTGGCAGCTTCAAAACCTGCAAGAGATTTTGGTCACTGAGTCCTACGCTGCTGCTTTTGCTGGAATAAGGCTACCTCTTACACAGAGTTTTCAAGAAGTTCAAGATGAAAGTGAAGAGTAATTCTGGAAGCCACTGCCCTGGTTAAACTGCCTTACACAGTGAAGAACGTGAATTACTAAATGTAAATATCAAAAGGGTGGGTAATTACCCATATATGTAATATATATCATCAAACACAAACGTTAACTCAAATAGTTGCATTACGATTAAACTTTTCTTTCTGAGAATTATACATTTATGATAAGCAGTTTCACTTGCAGTTTCAAGACTTTTGGTCAAATTCCAACAAAAGAGGTAGAAAATTTTCACATAAAGCTATCAGACCACTTACTAAAGTTAACCAAAAAGGACTGCTCTTTAATTGAAAGAATATAGCTGTTGGCACTGTAGTTCTATCCAAACGACTGCACACAACCTACTTCAATTTCATTATAAAAGTAAAATTAGAAAAGCTAAACATTATATCTTATAAAGAAATAGAATCTGTTTTAATGTCAGTAGAAGACAGCACAAAATAGAGATTATGGAGCTGGTGTAACTGGTTCTGTGCTGAATAAAACATCAGCCCTTCAACCACTCACCTACATGCTCCCAGCTGTACCTGCTAAAGCTCACTTTCACTCATCAGCTGTCATTTCATGGGATGCCAGTTTAAGGACACATATGTTTTCTATTAGCAATAATGAATTAATGAGAGATATGTAGTAATATGATAGCAAAATTCAGTAAAAATTCTATTTGAACTTAATTCTGTGGGATATGAACATAACCCACAAAGGAGTACTCTGATCTACAGTGAAGAATAATTTGCCTACCGCTCTGGTTCGCAATTAATGAAAAGTCCTCAGGAAATCCCAATTTCTGATTAAAGAGAGTTGATTATGATTAATGTATCCAAATTAACTGCCAAAAAGGAAGCCACCTCATAATTATCTACATTGTTCCACCAATTCTAAATTCCTAAGGCTACTCATATCTGTGCCCTTTTCTCTAATCCTTAAAGATATATATTTGGCTTTTAGCTTTTGACTATCAAGACAACAATTGTCCTTTGTTTCTGCATGTAGAAAATATTCAAGGTATTATGAATTTTCTTTTCTCCCCTCTTTATCCTTCTGTTAAAATTGTATTTCCAGCAAGTTGCCATAAACCCAGGATGTCAACTTCGAATGCACTTGGTCTAACCTTGCAAGCACTGCCTCACTCCAAAGTCCTTACTCTTAGCCGTTTCACTGTGCTGCCTTCCCTGGCACTTGGCTGACCTTTAGGGGAACAAAATACATATTTTCAGGCAGATGGAGGGCTACTAATTTCATCCTTCAATCTAGTTCCCTAAGTAAGTACCTTCTTGCAGACCAAATATTTGTAGCATTATATATTCTTGCATTTTTCAGGGTATTTGCAAATATTTTTATGGGAAATATAGAAATGTTGCATCAAGGTCTGTTAACTGCATGCTGTTTTAAACTGGAAGTCTTCCAAGTACAGTATTTATGTTAGAAAGTATCTACCTCCATTGAAATCACATACATATTTTAAAAGCATCAAGAGGTTGTTATTTGTAAGCTGTAGTAGAGTAGGAGTTATTCAAAAGAATTAATATTTACCTCTCCGAATAATTCGATTGGCATACAAAAAGTTTTTCTCCTACAGGAATTTCTTTCAATACTTCAGTTATATTTCTATATTAATATATTTCACAAGTTATCCACTATTACTATAGAAAATTTGAAAAAAGAGATAAAAAATTTCAACCAAAATCTCGTTATCTAGGCACAAGCCCCGATAACATTTTGGTATTTTGTTACATAAACGTTTTTCCCTTGAAGTATAATTGATTACAATGTTCTGTTAGTTTCAGGTGTACAGCAAAGTGATTCCGTTTATACACACACACACACACACACACACACACACATATTCTTTTTCAGATTCACATATACTTCTGTATTTTTTAAAAAATATATGCATATATCTTTCATTCTAAGATAAGATTATAACATTGCTTGTAGACTACATTTAAAAGTTTACAGTTTATATTGATTTTTTCATAGCACTATATCTATATATTTATTTTAGTGGCTATACAATATTTTGTTGCATAAAGTACCATTATTTAGGTTGATTCTGTTGTTTTTGCAACTATAAGTAGAATTGTAAAGGATATCAACATGGCTACACCTTTATGTAATTAAGTAATTATTTCCTTAGGAAATGTTTAACAAATTGAATTTCTAAGTCGCAAGGTGTGCTTTTGAAATATTTGTAATGCAAAAATGCTCCTGAAAAAGGATGTTCCAATGTATACTGCCAACAGTAGTATATGAGAGTCTCTATTTCTTAATAGCCTCACAAATGATGGAGATTATTTCAAACATTGGACAATTTTATAGGCTTGGCATCTCTTTTTTTTGTGTGTGTGGTACGCGGGCCTCTCACTGTTGTGGCCTCTCCCGTTGCGGAGCACAGGCTCCTGACGCGCAGGCTCAGCGGCCATGGCTCACGGGCCCAGCCGCTCCGCGGCATGTGGGATCTTCCCGGACCGGGGCACAAACCCGCGTCCCCTGCATCAGCAGGCAGACTCTCAACCACTGTGCCACCAGGGAAGCCCGGAACCTCATTTTTAAAAATTAGTATTCTTTTTTAAATTTTTGGCTGCCTTGGGTCTTCTTTGCTGTGTGCGGGCTTTCTCTAGTTGTGGTAAGCGGGGGCTACTCTTCATTGTGGTGCACGGGCTTCTTATTGCAGTGGCTTCTCTTGTTGCAGAGCTCTAGGCATGTGGGCTCAGTAGTTGTGGCACACAGGCTCAGTAGTTGTGGCTAGCGGGCTCTAGAGCGCAGGATTAGTAGTTGTGGCGCACGGGCTTATTTGCTCCCTGGCATGTGGGATCTTCCTGGACCAGGGACAAAGCCATGTCCCCTGCATTGGCAGATGGGTTCCTAACCACTGCGCCACCAGGGAAGTCCCCCAAATTAGTATTTTTTATTATTATTATTATAATCCTTAATAAGGTGTATTGATCATTTATATTTCTTCTGTAAATTTCCTTTTAATGTGCTTTAACTTTTTCTACTGTAGTTTTCATCATTCTCTTATTATTTTGCAAGAGCTCTTTACTTTCTATTTGTCTTTTATAAATATTGTAAATATTGATGTTTATTTTTAAACTTTGTTTCTATTGTTTGTGTCATCAGTATTTAAAAACACTCACATACTCAAGTCTACCAACTATTCCCAGTTATCTTCAAATTCCATTATTCACAACTGTACTTCCAAACTCAGTTCTGTCTACCTCATTCCAAAACTCTGTCTGAAGCATGGTGCAGAGTATGCAACTTGCAAATTAAGTGGTCAGAAAGATGCTGGCTTCCAGAGGCTCAAAGAAGTGGCACAAATGAGAACGTGTGCAGGGGAAATGTGTCCTTTCTTTGTAGTGGTGTGACATTTTACAACACTTTTCAAGGATAAGAAATCTTAAAAGTTTAGCATCAGTCATTTGATGAACTTAAATGTAAACTCTAAGCATTCATAACTAGAGAAACTCGAAATGTTATGGCACTTGAATGAGAAGCTGTGATACCAGAAAGTGATCACTGCAATGGAGATCACAGAGCATGCAGGAGGTGTGGCACACCAAGGAGGAGTATTAGATGAAGAAAGCAGATCTGAACAGGAGCCGGATAGCAGCATCATACTTGACTATTCTTGGTCAGTATTTCACACATTCCTTGAAGTGAGCCTGAGTAAAAAATAAACAACTTACAGAATATGCTACATCCACTGTGCTTATAATAATGTTTATACTTACTAGTTCATAAACTATACCATTTTTATTCCAGAACAAATATCCAGTGATTCTTAACAAATTATTTTATCTTGATTAATCTTGATTTAAAGAATACCTCTGAGTATTGTTACATTATAAATATCTAGGAGGCCCCTACTTGTTATTAGAACCTGGATTTTGGTGCCCAGAATTTGCTAAATCAGTAGGAAGCACCAATTATGGAAAGGGTTTCTTTTTTTGTTTGTTTGTTTTTTGTTTTTGGCCATGCCATGCGGCTTGCAAGATCTTAGTTCCCCGACCAGGAACTGAACCCGGCCACAGCAGTGAAAGCTCTGAGTCCTAACCACTGGACCACCAGGGAATTCCCCAGAAAGGGGATTTTTTTTTTTTTTTTTTTTTAAATAAAGATTATGGCACAAGTCTGGGTGTGCTGTTTGTGGCACAAGCACAAAATTAAGTACCTCGGGGAGAAATGTAAACAATGTTTCATGCATATATATTTACTTCATTTTTCATAATATAATTTGGAGATTCATCATTAAGATATCCCTAAAATACTGAAGACTGCCAGAAACAGCTAACGTATACCTGAAAGATGTGACTTTGTTACTCAACAAGGTGTTTGCTATTTTGTCCCCAGAACTGTCATGATTTCTAAAATTTTAGAAAACAATCTTATATTGATGATACCTTCTCAAAAGAAGGATAGTCATAAATAAATTATTTCACCACTAGAATTATGAGATGATAATGAATAATAGGTAATTTCAAAGTCTACTTTGTAATGTATTCAGGAATCAGTGTTACTTCTGTTACCAAAACAAACTAGAAATATCCATTTAATGTAGCCATCTATTTTCCCCCTTTTTTTCTCTTGTTTTGTTTGGAGAGGGAAAAAGAATACGTATCTGTAGGCTCATCAACAAGTCACTGTCAAATAACTTATCAAAGAAGAAAAGCAGGAACCTCTCTTAGCCTTAGTTTCTTCATCTGTAAAATCGGGAATAATAATACCAACCATATAGGATTGTAACAAGGGTGAAAGTGCTTGTAATAGTGACTGACACTTAGCAATATCAACAATATTAGTTATTACTGCCATCATCATCATATCATCATCATCACCATTGCGTTTACCTGGGTTCTTCATAAAGCAGACCTGAAACAAGAGTTAAAGGCAAGTGCTTAATTGGAATGTGTGACCACAGAGATCCAGGTGAGAGTGACAGGTGGAAGGAAGCAAAAGGAAGCAAAAGGCAATGTAAGGATGCCTCATTAAGTTGGCCACTTAATAGGTGCAGGTGATTGGTTTCTTGATCTAATAGGACCACCTGGGAAGCAGTAGAAACTCTGCTCTGGGATCCCCTGTAGACGGGGGAGGGGATAGAGAGTATATATCTACTGGCTTCCATCCTTGATTGGTTAATATGTGCCCCCATGGAGTACTAACTCCCATGTACTTTCAGATTGTACAAATATGGGCATCAAGTAGATTACTATGGGATTCCACTCAGCAAAGCCCTGGGTAAGGAGGGAGGAGACATACAGTACAGACCTGGGACAAGGCACTGTCAGGAGGCACCTACAGGAAGCTGGAGAGAGTTTATGCAGGACTGGCACTGCCCAGGGACTGGAATAAGAGCCAGGTGAGGCCAAGAGAATTCTCTGCGGTGCCTAAGAGATAGGTAATATAATTACTGTCTTTGTTGTTGTTGTCATCATCATCATCATCATTGTATAAAGCACCATTACTTATAATTACCAGAATCTACCATTATTTGCAAAAAGAATCACAGTGGATGAAAGATCAGATTGGCTTAGGTCAAATTTTCTTTATTTTCTTTCTTTTTTTTTTTAATTTTATTTATTTATTTATTTATTTATTTTTGGCTGTGTTGGCTCTTCGTTTCTGTGCGAGGGCTTTCTCTAGTTGCGGCAAGTGGGGGACACTCCTTATCGTGGTGCGCGGACCTCTCACTATCGCGGCCTCTCTTGTTGCGGAGCACAGGCTCCAGACGCGCAGGCTCAGTAGTTGCGGCTCACGGGACTAGTTGCTCCACGGCATGTGGGATCTTCCCCGACCAGGGCTCGAACCCGTGTCCCCTGCATTGGCAGGCAGATTCTCAACCACAGCGCCACCAGGGAAGCCCAGCTTAGGTCAATTTTTAATAATCTTTTAAATAAAACAAATTGCTTTCATTGATGTACTCTTCTTTGCCCTTATAAGTTCTGAATAGTCCTGTCCATTCCTCACTCCTCAAGTTGCCTTTCTTATCCCTCCTTTCTTCTTTCTCAGAGCCACCATTTTGGTGCTAGAATCTATTGTCATACCACGAACACTGTATCCATCTTGAGTTCTCTCTTTGCTCACAGTGCTTCCGATAGTCAATTCTACTCACTGTCACATAATTCTGTTTCCTAAAATACAGATTTCATTTCTTTAGTCTACTGCTCCAAACTCCACCTCTAGTTAAACAAAATAGGACTCTCTACAATCTGGCCTTAAACTATTTACCAGCCTAATTGGCTCTATGGTTAAGCAAAGAAGTATATCCTTCATTCTCTGGACAACTTTTGAACTTTCCCCAAATCAGGCTCAGGTGTGTGCTGTTGCATCTGTCACATGACCTCTTGTTCTTTGAGGAGCTAAAGCTTAACTTATCTCTTCTCAGGATCCCTCAGGTTTTGCCTTGTTCACAAGATAACTGTAGTCTTTTCTAGGCTGATTTTTGCTCTCCAATCTAGAAAAATCTACCAACTGCCCAGAGCACTTATCATTGGTACCATTTATTCAGCAATCATAGACATAGTGATTTATGGCATACTTACTGTTATTATCTGAACTATTAATACCTGCTTTTATATTGAAAATTAATGAATTTAAATATTCTCTTCTTCATGGCAGGGCCTGTGACTTACTTTTCCTAGTGACTTCCACAACATAACAAGTGCCTATATGTTGGATTTCATATTTCTGATGTCAGTGGGTTCCAGGGTTTTTCAACCTTGACACTATTGATATTTTGTGCTGGATAATTCTTTGTTGTAGAGGGATGTCCTGTGCATTATAGGATGTTTGGCAAATCCCTGGCCACTGTGTAGTACCCTCCAGTACAGCCCAAAATATTTCCAGACAGTGCCAAATGCCCTTAGGTGGATTCATCCCTCACTGAGAACCAGTGAGTTACATGAAAAATCAGTGAAATCCAGCATTTTATGAGGGTTTGGTCCAAGAGAAGCTGTATTTATTCCAGTTAGATATGAGTTGACTGTACTTCTCTTGGTCAGACTTTATCTGATTACAAATGCCTTTTCTGTCTTTAATCCTCTACACAGATTGAATGATTGTCATTTCTGTGCTTTTCCCAGGTCCTTCTCTCTTGATCACCCAAGTTTTTTTTCACCCTAATTAAGACGCCTTGTCATCTACACAAAGCAGTTCACTAGCAGCTATTCTTAGAAATGGATTGGAAGGGAATATAAAACTAATGTCTTATAATATGTGCTAGATTATATGTCATCCCTCACATCTAATCAATCACCAAGTTCCTTAAATATCTTTCACATCTTTAGCTTTAACGCCATTCTTATTGAATTGCTTTGTTTCACTCCACCATCATGTCTCATTGAGGTTGCTGCTCTACTTGTTGATCCTGGTACTTCTCTACGGGAGCAAAAATCAGATATGACCTGTCAGGAAAGAAGAGATACCTGGAGGACTTGTCTTAGAGCTGTATTTGCTTAAATTTTTATTTATATTTTAGGTTAGAGATAAAAAAATAGAAATGTTTTCCAAAAAGGTTTTTATTAAAAATTTACTAATAAAATATCAATTGTCCATATAAAAGATTATTATTAGTAGTAGTAGTAGAATATGAATAATAACACAGATAACAGTAGTAGTAGCTTTATTTGAGGAGAATAGTGGGAGTGAGGGGTTGATGGAAATCAGCTACTCCTCGGTGTCACCATGGCTGCCCAGCCTTCCAGCTGTCATTTGAGTGGCCACATTCACCCTCATCATAGTCTCCATTCCTCCATTCCGGGCTTGTAGGTGGTTTAGGGTAGATTGGAGTAAGAAGGCTCTTTTGCCTGGGACACATACACATACACACACACACACACACACACACACACACACACACACACACGTGAAGGTGGATCTTCATTACACATTACAAAACATTTGTGTCTTATCAGATATAACAACCTGTGGTGCTCTGTGAATTTTTTGAGTTCTACAATATTTTTTTTTTTACAATATTTTTGAATAGCACTATTTTATGCAGTTGATCATTTTGTATGTGTGTTAAAGTGTTAACATTTAAGATAGAAATATTTCAAAGTATGTCCCAACTTTCCTAAAAACATTTGGCATTTTTAAATTTTAAAACTATTCATTCAGATACTGTCAGCATGGGATGTGTCACTGTAGGAAATGAATGCACTAAATAGGTTGTTAGAGATATTTTCTGTAACGATATGTTGTTGCCTGACACAGTGGTGATGGTTTTAGTCTTTTCACATCTCTGAAATCATGAACTGCCTCCATCTCTATTTTCTTCCATCTATAATTGTTGGTCAACCCTCCCAGGCTGTTTTAACATTGATGCCCCCAAAGGCAGAGCTTCATATGAGAGCTTACATACAGGCAGTTTATTCTGAGAAGTGATCCCAAGAAAGAGTCCTAGGGCCCCGGGAAGAGTGACACAGGGCAAGAGAGAAAGCCCATCCAAGGGTATTTCATTGAGCTAATCACCTCTGTGGATGACAGGAGCGCAATCCTCCTAGAGACCCTTGAGGAGCTGTGCTTCAGACATGGTCAGCAAGACATGACAGAAGGGAGTGTTTATCCACTGCTTCCCTTCATTCCTAGTTGGTCAAGGATTGCCCTGTGGTGTTAGCTTCCCCACACCTCAGCTTTGTGCATGAGTCAGAGTGTCTCTGCCAGTTCTTTTTTTTTTTCTTTCTTTTTTAACATCTTTATTGGGGTATAATTGCTTTACAATGGTGTGTTAATTTCTGCTTTATAGCAAAGTGAATCAGTTATACATATTTCCCCATATCTCTACCCTCTTGAGTCTCTCTCCCTCCCACACTCCCTATCCCACCCCTCTAGGTGGTCACAAAGCACTGAGCTGATCTCCCTGTGCTATGCAGCTGCTTCCCACTAGCTATCTATTTTATGTTTGGTAGTGTATATATGTCCATGCCACTCTCTCACTTCGTCCCAGCTTACCTTTCCCCTTCCCCATATCCTCAAGTCCATTCTCTAGTAGGTCTGTGTCTTTATTCCCGTCTTGCCCCTAGGTTCTTCATGACCTTTTTTTTTTTTTTTTAGATTCCATATGTATGTGTCAGCATACGGTATTTCTTTTTCTCTTTCTGACTTACTTCACTCTGTATGGTAGACTCTAGGTCCATCCATCTCACTACAAATAACTCAATTTTGTTTCTTTTTATGGCTGAGTAATATTCCATTGTATATATGTGCCACATCTTCTTTATCCATTCATCTGTTGATGGACACTTAGGTTGCTTCCATGTCCTGGCTATTGCAAATAGAGCTGCAATGAATATTTTTGTACATGACTCTTTTTGAATTATGGTTTTCTCAGGGTATATGCCCAGTAGTGGGATTGCTGGGTCGTATGGTAGTTCTATTTTGAGCTTTTTAAGGAACCTCCATACTACCCAAAGCAATCTACAGATTCACTGCAATCCCTATCAAACTACCACTGGTATTTTTCACAGAACTAGAACAAAAATTTTCACAATTTGTATGGAAGCACAAAAGATCCCGAATAGCCAAAGCAATCTTGAGAAAGAAAAATGGAGCTGGAGGAATTGGGCTTCCTGACTTCAGACTATACTACAAAGCTACAGTAATCAAGACAGTATGGTACTGGCACAAAAACAGCAATATAGATCAATGGAACAGGATAGAAAGCCCAGAGATAAACCCACGCACATATGGTCACCTTATCTTTGATAAAGGAGACAAGAATATACAGTGGAGAAAAGACATTCTCTTCAATAAGTGGTGCTGGGAAAACTGGACAGCTACATCTAAAAGAATGAAATTAGAACACTCCCTAACACCATACACAAAAATAAACTCAAAATGGATTAAAGGCCTAAATGGAAAGCCAGACACTATCAAACTCTTAGAGGAAAACATAGGCAGAATGCTCTATTACATAAATCACAGCAAGATCCTTTTTGACCCACCTCCTAGAAAAATGGAAATGAAAATAAAAATAAACAAATGAGACCTAATGAAACTTAAAAGCTTTTGCACAGCAAAGGAAACCATAAACAAGATGAAAAGAGAACCCTCAGAATGGGAGAAAATATTTGCAAATGAAGCAACTGACAAAGGATTAATCTCCAAAATTTACAAGCAGCTCATGCTGCTCAATATCAAAAAAACAAACAACCCAATACAAAAATGTGCAGAAGACCTAAATAGACATTTCTGCAAAGAAGATATACAGGTTGCCAACAAACACATGAAAGAATGCTCAACATCATTAATCATTAGAGAAATGCAAATCAAAACTACAAAAAGATATCATCTCACACCGGTCACAATGGCCATCATCAAAAAATGTACAAACAATAAATGCTGGAGAGGGTGTGGAGAAGAGAGAACCCTCTTGCACTGTTGGTTGGAACGTAAACTGATACAGCCACTATGGAGAACAGTATGGATGTTCCTTAAAAAATCTCTGCCAGTCCTTAAAGGAGTCCGATGAGGTGGTGACAGAGAAGCCCCAGGGATGCAGATGAGAACTATAGAAGAAGCCGAAGCATCAGCTGTCAGGTTACAAATGCTTGCAGCTGATTGTGTGCCTAAGTAAAAGGATGGGTTATGAGAATGTGTGCCCATCGGGTATCCATTACACAGGCTTTAGCCATTATCATGATCTTCATAATGTCAAAGGAGTAAACAGATTGACCATTGTCATTCACACTTGGAAAGCACTTACTTTACTGTAACTTGTTGATGATCCCTAAAGGGAAAAATGTCGACTACACTATTTGCCCACATAATGGATTTATAAATGTATGTAAATGTGTAATATAAGATGGCATGTTTGTTAGATAATCAGGGCTGTAATAATCTGGCATTGTTTGGAGCTTTCCTAAGTGAAGAATGCCGTATAGGGAACCTCTCCAAACAGAAAAAAATAGAAGTAGTGAGTTCTACCCTCAGTTAGTTTGTAGTACCTCAGAATATATCGGGAAAGAGCATTACTCTTGCTGTAACAATGAAACAACATTGTCTAAACTAAAGAGTCAATTTTTTCCTTAAAAGTATCAAAGAGCTGTGGAAGTAAAAATGTCAAAATGCGATAAAGTACAGAAAGGCTGATCCTAGCAGATAATGAAGCTACTTTCACCCCTCAGCATATTTACTGCATGTGGGTACCCAGGCAGTCACAGGAACATGCTTGACATAGGCAGAGAAACTTTGTTGGGGAAAGGCAAACCCAGCCAGGCTTTTATTAGGTGCACATGGGCTGGCATGGTAGCTTGGAATCTGGAAGAGCCTCAGACACAAGATACAGGGAGAGTCACTGCAAATTGGTGATATGATTATGTTTCCTTTCTCTGCTTAAAATACTTCGACCCAAACTCCAACACTTTGATTATATTGTCCTTTTATATTTGACCTTTTTTACCTCTCAATGTCCACATTCACACTTCTCACCCAACCATAATGAACTAAGTCTGGAAGAGGTGTGTCTTACACCGCGTATACTGTAGACTGCACAGCTCAAGGGATGCCAAGCGGGCTATGACTTCAGAGGTTCTCCCCAGAGATGCAAACATGGCAGCCCTGACTTTTGATTTCTAAATGTGTCTCTTCTTGCTCTGTATGGCGCCAATGATTTCTTTTTATCTTGTGCTGCTCATCATACTTCTTGGGCCAATTCTTATTCATATTTCAGGGTGATTTATTAGTTGATTCTTCCAGGAATTTTTAACTGTTTAAATCAAGATTAAATATTCTGCTGTGTGGCTCTACACACCCTGAATCCACATCATAGTCCTTAGCATATTACTTGTATAATTGCTTCCCAGCAGCCCCTAAGCTCTGTGAGTACAGGAAAAATATATTTCTAATCACTGTTGTAGGTGAAGAATTTAGCACAGTACCTGACAAATCTTAGGGGATCAATAAATACTTTCTAAATGAATGTATGAATGAATTTCTTGTTCACATTTGGTACATATGGCAGTTCATAGAGGAAATAATATAATAAATCACAGAGACTTACATGCTGTACAAGTTTTCCCCAACAGTCACATTTCAAATTAATGCCATGAAATAATATAGGATCAATTAGAGCTATGAACTTAGAAATTAGTGACAACATTAGGGTTCTACAGAAGGGACACAACCCCACCTTTTCAAATTAATGCATTGTTAAGGTTATACTCTGACAGAAATAGTTCTAGAGTCCAAGTTCTCTGGTTCTTGGTTTAATGGTCTTGAACTATGATTTGTATCCAGTTGTACAACTCATAGTTTCCAGGAAGAAGTAAGACTCACAGTGGCTTGTTGCCTCCTTCTTCAGACCAGAGACTGTACAGAACTAGAGGCAGAACAACATGGCAGAAAATATGTGAATAGCAGCTCTATTCACTTCATTTTCACACTAGAGAAAACTTGCTTTCACACCAGTTTGCACCTGAATTTTCTGGACTGTTTCTAGTTGAGGAAACCATAGAAGATGGTTTTCTGAAGTCAGGGAAGTTTCAAAACAGTATATCAGCTGCTAAAATGTTTTCTTTTTTTGTCATTGTTTAATAGTAAATCACTAGCCTTTACTCCTACACTATTTCCGCTTCCTCTTCCAGAAAATTTTCATCCTTTTCCCCTTCCTCTTCTCTCCTTCCCCCAATCCTCTCTATCTCCCCTCCCTCCCTCCCTTCCTCTCTACCTCCCTCCCCCTTCCTTCCTTCCTTCCTTCCTTCCTTCCTTCCTCTTTCTCTCATTCTTCTGTTTTCTTTCTTATTTTCCTCATAGTTACCTTTACCCATTTTAAGTAATGCTGAATTAGACCCATGGGTCATTTTCTACTCTTAAAATTGTTATTTAATATGATTTTTTCTTTGTAGACTACTGTTGTCCTAAGAAGTTGCTAGAGTAACTTCTAGAGAGAATGTAACCTAATGTAAAATTTTCCTTATTGTCTAAATCTGTTCTTCTCCAAAATTTTTGATTTGCGACTCTATCAATAAGAACTATTTGAACAAACTTGCACCCAGCAACATAAATACAGGTATATTTATTTATGTTAGTAAAATATAATTTGTAAGTTTAAATATAAAATATTAATAGAGCTTGATCACTGACTTTTGAATAAATATTGGAAGTTCTAGTATGTTCTCCAATACCTCTATAGCTTCTCTTGTATATCTTCTGGTGTATGTGTACCCCACTTTGGAGCCCACTGGCAAAAAATATCTCTGATTTATTTATAAGCTGGTGTAGTTTCACTACTGACAGTTTAGTTGTTAAACAGTTTTCTCCCAAAATACTGTGTCCAGAATGATAAGGAGAATTCCCATGTAATGTCCTGTTTTAATTTCTTTATTGCCTATTGAAATAATTGACATAACTTATCAGATGACTCTAGAATTGAGTTGAAATTACATAGGGGCTTTGAGTAAAGTCTCATTTTGTCATTCTGAGTTGCTTCAAACTAAACTCACTATTTTTCTTAAACATCCATGAACCAATTAGAAATAATGGAACCTTTAAAAAGTTCATAACAATATTTTAGAACCTCTGCTTCTATTAATACCATTAGGGAGTTGCAGCAATACACAGACACATTTTTGTGGCTGGGAGGGCTGGAAATATTCCAGCATAATGATTTTCAGATCTGTATCATCCATCACTCAAGAATTCTTAAAAAGAGAGAGAGAGAGCGATACACAAAAGGATAATTCCTACAACATGTGTTTCAGATTTTAAAGACAATTAGCTGGAGACCTCAAACTTTCCTTTCTCATTCTGCTCACACGATAAAAATAATGATTTATGTTGGGTAAGCATTTTATGCTTTATGAAGAACATGAATATTCATTGTTTTATTTGATGTTTACACCAACTCTGTGAGGTAGCTAGGAATTATTATCTCACTTTTTCACTTGAAAGAATTGATAAAGAGGAGATAAATGGCTTAAAGGTCATTCAGCAAATTTGGGTAGAACATACTAAGTTTAAGTCTCCAGGGCTCTGAGTTTGCCTTTTTTAAGCAAGTTTTTGTTTGGTAGACCTTTGATGACTATGTAAATTATTTGCCAATTTATGTAAATGAGTTTTTCATAATGTTAATTATAATCATGAAAAAATTCTTAACATACACACTACTCTTCGTAACACAAGTGGGTTAAATTGAGGATCAAGGAGTGGGAAGGAAACTCATACTCCGGCTCCTTTGAATTCTCTTAGACTCTGGTTATACCTATTTGCTTATCTAGTTCTTAAAACGCTCTTGGGATGAAAATCTCATGCAGTTCTGCTCAATAATCTTTTTGCATTTTATAACATTAGGATGTAAATTCATTTTTATTTTTCCCCTGTATTTTATTTTATTTTTTATTTTTTTAAACATCTTTATTGGAGTATAATTGCTTTACAATGGTATGTTAGTTTCTGCTGTATAACAAAGTGAATCAGCTGTACATAAACATATATCACCATATCTCCTCCATCTTGCGTCTCTCTCCCACCCTCCCTATCCCACCCCTCTAGGTAGTCACAAAGCACCGAGCTGATCTCCCTGTGATATGTGGCTGCTTCCCACTAGCTATCTGTTTTACATTTGGTAGTGTATATATGTACATGCCACTCTCTCACTTCATCCCAGCTTACCCTTCTCCCTCCCAGTGTCCTTAAGTCCATTCTCTAGTAGATCTGAGTCTTTATTCCTGTCCTGCCCCTAGGTTCTTCAGAACTTTCTTTTTTTTTTTTTAGATTCCATATTTATGTCTTAGCATATGGTATTTGTTTTTCTCTTTCTGACTTACTTCACTCTGTATGACAGACTCTAGGTCCATCCACCTCACTAAAAATAACTCAGTTTCATTCCTTTTTATGGCTGAGTAATATTCCATTGTATATATGTGCCACATCTTCTTTATCCATTCATTTGTTGATGAACACTTAGATTGCTTCCATGTCCTGGCTATTGTAAATAGAACTTCAATGAACATTGTGGTACATGACTTTTTTTGAATTATCGTTTTCTCAGGTTATATGCCCAGTAGTGGGATTGCTGGGTCATATGGTAGTTCTATTTTTAGATTTTTAAGGAACCTCTGTACTGTTCTCCATAGTGGCTGTATCAATTTACCTACCTGTCAACAGTGCAAGAGGGTTCCCTTTTCTCCACACCTTCTCCAGAATTTATTGTTTGCAGATTTTTTTTGATGGCCATTCTGACTGGTGTGAGATGATACCTCATTGTAGTTTTGATTTGCATTTCTCTAATGATTAGTGATGTTGAGCATCCTTTCATGTGTTTGTTGGCAATCTGTTTATCTACTATGGAGAAATGTCTATTTAGGTCTTCTGCCCATTTTTGAGTTGGGTTGTTTGATTTTTTGATATTGAGCTGCATGGGCTGCCTGTATATTTTGGAAATTAATCCTTTGTCCGGTGCTGCATTTGCAAATATTTTCTCCCATTCTGAGTGTTGTCTTTTCGTCTTGTTTATGCTTTCTTTTGCTGTGCAAAAGCTTTTATATTTAATTAGGTCCCATTTGTTTTTCATTGTTTTTATTTTCATTACTCTAGGAGGTGGGTCAAAAAAAGACCTTGCTGTGATTTATGTCAAAGAGAGTTCTGCCTATATTTTCCTCTAAGAGTTTTACAGTATCTGGCCTTCCATTTAGGTCTTTAATCCATTTTGGATTTATTTTTGTGTATGGTGTTAGAGAGTGTTCTAATTTCATTCTTTTACATGTACCTGTCCAGTTTTCCCAGCACCACTTATTGAAGAAACTGTGCTTTCTCCATTGTATATTCCTGACCTCCTTTATCAAAGATAAGCTGGCCGTATGTGTGTGGGTTTATCTGAGCTTTCTATCCTGTTCCATTGATCTATATTTTGGTTTTTGTGCCAGTACCATACTGTCTTGATTATTGTAGCTTTGTAGTATAATCTGAAGTCCGGGAGCCTGATTCCTCCAGCTCTGTTTTTCTTTCTCAAGATTGCTTTGGCTATTCGGGGTCTTTATGTTTCCATACAGATTGTGAAATTTTTTGTTGTAGTTTTGTGCAAAATGCCATCGGTAGCTTGATAGGGATTGCATTGAATCTGTAGATTGCTTTGGGTAGTATAGTCATTTTCACAATGTTGAATCTTCCAATCCAAGAACATGGTATATCTCTCCATCTGTTTGTATCATCTTTAGTTTCTTTCATTAGTGTCTTATAATTTTCTGCATACAGGTCTTTTGTCTCCTTAGGTAGGTTTATTCCTAGGTATTTTATTGTTTTTTGTTGCAATGGTAAATGTGAGTGTTTCCTTAATTTCTCTTTCAGATTTTTCATTGTTAATGTATAGGAATGCAAGAGATTTCTGTGCATTAATTTTGTATCCAGCTACTTTACCTAATTCTTTGATTAGCTAGTAGTTTTCTGCTGGCATCTTTAGGATTCTCTATGTATAGTATCATGTCATCTGCGAACAGTGACAGTTTTACTTCTTCTTTTCTGACTTGGATTACTTTTATTTCTTTTTCTTCTCTGATTGCTGTGGCTAAAACTTCCAAGACTATGTTGAAGAATAGTGGTGAGAGTGGTCAATCTTGTCTTGTTCCTGATCTTAGTGGAAATGCTTTCAGTTTTTCACCATTGAGAATGATGTTGGCTGTGCATTTGTCATATATGACCTCTATTATGTTGAGGTAAGTTCTCTCTATGCCTACTTTCTGGAAGGTTTTTATCATAAATGCGCATTGAATTTTGTCAAAAGCTTTTTCTGCAGCTATTGAGAAGATCATATGTTTTTTTTCTCTTTCTATTTGTTAATATGGTTTATCACATTGAGTAATTTGCATATATTGAAGAATCCTTGCATTCCTGGGGTAAACCCCAATTGATCATGGTGTGTGATCCTTTTAATGTGCTGTTGGATTCTCTTTGCTAGTATTTTGTTGAGGATTTTTACCTCTGTGTTCATCAGTGATATTGGCCTGTAGTTTTCTTTCTTTGTGACATCTTTGTCCGGTTTTAGTATCAGGGTGATGGTGGCCTCATAGAATGAGTTTGGGAGTGTTCGTCCCTCTGCTATAGTTTGGAAGAGTTTGAGAAGGAATGGTGTTAGCTCTTCTCTAAATGTTTGATAGAATTCACCTGTGAGAATGTAAATATAAATGTACCAATTTGGCAAAATTTCTTCAGTGGAATGATGACAGTATACTATATAACAAATGTTATAGTGTGAAACTGAATAGGAGAATCTTAGTTTACTAAAAACTCAAGGTCGCCAGAATAAAATTCGTAACTCGCAGTCTACCTCAATCACAGTATCAAGTGCATTTGATAACTAGAAAAAATAATTACTAGTATGCATTTAGAACTGCTTTAATCCTCAAGAGTGTTCTAATCTTTCTTAATAATCTTTATTATTTTCTATATAATCACCCAGAATATTTATTTACCTTATATGTGTTTTCCTTTATAAGGTAGATCAAATAATTTAGATTATTTCTTCATTACTTATTATAGGAATGGCAATAACATTGATTTTTTTTAGGATGCATAAAATATGTCTGTCATCTCTTTCAATAAACTTTATTTATTATCCAGTGATGATTAGAATATACAGTAAGTGCTGGTTCAGTTCATAGGTATGAGAACTTTGTTAAAGGGAGAGTGTTTTGATAGAATGATCTGGGAAGGAGCTGAAGTTCAGCAGAATCTTGAAAGGTTCTCATTGTTTCCTTAAGTCCAAATTTGATGAGTACCATCCTCAAGTGAAAGCATGAATATGAGAAAGAGCAGGTGAATCGGGGATAACAAGTAGCCTCTTCCTCTTTCTCTCTTCTAAATAAAATTTAAACTTCTTAAAGTAAGCCTAACTATCCAATCTAATATTCTAACCACACTTTCACGATGTTCCTTTGTGTTATCTTTACAAACTATTCATTATGTAAGTTATTTAAACGATTACTCTTAACACTTGAGGGAAGAAAATTTGAATGTTCCCTATTTTTAGGGACAGTTATGGGCCTCCTACAAAGTCCCACAAGGCTGTGTTCCTATGCAAACCTGGGAACTACTTTCATTGACAGAAAATGTGCATCTTTCCTTGATCTCCTTTTAGCAGTACTGGTGTCCATGACTTTTTGAACTGCCTAGTCATCTGGTTATAAATACCGGCTTACATGTCTTCAGATATCATCCTTATAAGCTAAAACCCATGTTATATTTTATGGACTTTCTGGCATCTAGATAGTGCCAAATTATTATGTTAAAGTTATGCAATTTTTTTTGACAAGGGATCCTGAAACTGTTGAATCCTATGTATATTCTATTTCCTTCTGACAGACATTATTTTGTTTTAATCACAAACATATTTGCAGTATTAAAAATATAAAAGGAACCAAATTTATTGTCTGGATTTTATTGGAAAAATGTAAACATTTTTCCAATAGTTTTCCGGTGTGCTGGTTCATGGGGTAGGTAGTACATTCCTACCCCATACAGAGTTCTTGCCATCCAGCCACAAGAGTGAACCTCAGGATGCCCCGAATCACTGCATGGTCCTGGGCTGCCCTTGAAAGGTGGAGGCTTCTCCACTGAGGCTTCAACCAGGGTAGTTAGAGAATAGTTTGAAGTTCTACACTTTTGGGGCTTAGGTAGCATTAGGGGAGAGGAGGGTGAGAAAACTGCAATAAGGCAGATGGATTGGTCCTCACCACATTGAACAGCTGCCATAAGAGTGCATGGCATAAGGACTGAAGGAGTCAAGCCTGAGAAAGCATGTTCCTCTTTATTTAATGTGCGGTCTACTCACGGGCAGGTCCCTGAGATGGCACGTCTCATCTTGTCACCCACGAAATGTGGTTCGTTAGTCATAGCTAATTTATATGATTGTGATGTGGATTAAGCAGAAAGAATATCTGCAATCTTTGGTAAAGTGTATACAGCGCTGGTCTTCCATGACTGCAAAGCATCCTTATTTAAGTTCATCAGTGTTACTATATTTTACTATTGCCTTCTGACTACACTGCAAACCAATGCTTGGGTAAGGAGGATGGTGAGGAGAAAATGAGGAGGACCTTTGATTCCATTTTCCAGGCTCTAACCTGAAGGTTGAGAAAAGTTTTGGTAATTGTGGCCCACTTTCCTTTCGGTTTGAAGTCCACATCTGAAGAACAGTGTCCCTGGGTTTTTTGTGGTCTTCACTGAGGGTCAGGGTGACCTTGTTCTCACAGGCTTCAGACATATTCCATTTGACACTGCTGTCTCCATTCAGCAATCTTTCACCTGCCAAGCAAGCTCTGCCTCCACACCAAAGCAGGACCTTGAGTTTCAAACTGAGGGGATGACAATCGGCAGCTGCTATCGAGACAAGCCAATTGTCTGCTTTGCAGAAGCTTTTCAAGAGCCCTGATGATGGAGGACTGTTTTGGTAATAACTGGCATTGAGTATGGGCTGATTATAGGAGCTGCATCTTTGGAGGACTTCAATGACTGAAATTCCCCACAAGCATGGTTTTTCCTTCATCAGGGCAAAGTAAGTCAAAAGATATGAACAATTGCACATGTGATTAAGACTCAGAAAGCAAAACAGGTTAATGTGTATAACACTCCTGGAAAAAAAAAAAAAAGCTCTTTATCTTTTACAGCACATCAAAACATTTTCCACTTGGCAAATTGTGTATCTTTAAAAATAGCATGAAATCATGTGGTATGAAGTGAGAAAAGAGAGAGGAAAGTACTCTAGCCTGCTTTCAGAAAGTTATGAATTGAATTTTACCTGTATGCTGAATCTGAAAATAGTTTGTTTTTTTTTTTACTAATGAAAAGTCATTATAGTTGTTTGTCCTAACAATTTTTTTTTAAAATAAAAAGCTATCCCTAAAAGAAATTCAAATAAAGTTTTGGCAAGAGTACTTTATTATTCTATTTCTCAGAATGTATTGTTTTTCTATTAGTGTTATGTCAATAAAAATACTATTAGTTCTTTAAGTCAGTCCTTTGCTGCCATCTCTATAATAATGTTTTCACTGCTTTTTTTAGTTATCATAATAGTAAATTTTAATAGAGTTAAAAATATTTTTATTATTGAAAAATTTAAACCTAAACAAAAGTAGAGAGAAGTAGAATAATCCTCATTACCCACCTTCAGAGTTCTTCACTCATGGTCAATCTGTTTTCATCTGTGGTCATCCCTTCCACCTCTCTCTATTGATTACTTTGAAACAATCACCAGGTATAATATTTTTTACTTTATATTTATTTCAGTATATATCTATAAAAGATAAAGACTATTTAAAAGTGCAACTGAAATATAATTATCATGCCTAAAATACTAATTATATACTGGATATCAAATATCTATTCAATGTGTAAATTTACCCAATTGTCTTGTAATTTTTGAATTTTTGTGTTTGAATCAGTATTCAGACAAGATCCGCATGTTGTATTTGTGGAGGTGTATTGCTGTGTACCTTAAATCTTTTAATCTTTAGGTTTGATTTTTCTCTCTCATCTCTTTCTTTTCCTCTTAGAGTTTATGTTTAGAAGACATTGGATCCCTTTGTCTTTTTGTGTTTGCCACATTCTAGATCATGTTAATAGTACCCTTATTGGTTAATTTATTGGTAATAAGTTCTTCTATCTCTTATAAATTCTTTAAAATTTGTGGTTATGTCTAGAGACTTGATTCAATTCAGAGTTGGTTTTCTGGCAAGGAAGCTTCAGAGATGGTATTGTGTACTTACATCACACTTAGGAGGCATATAATTCTGATGGTTTTTCTTTGGGTTATTAGTTGCTGTTGATAATCATTTCTTAGACTCATTATACATGGGTAATCTTCTAAGTTTATCAATTCTTCTTCATTTCTGCATATGTATTAAAAAGGTAGACACAATAACATTTCCAATCATTTGGATGTGTGAAGTCTGAGAAAAAATAGGAATCAAAGATGACTTTAAGAATTGCAACATTATTGTAATATTATTGGCTTTATTATATGTGCTGTACATTACATCCTGTAACATTTATTTTATGACAGGAAGTTTGTACCTCTTAATCTCCCTCACCTATTTCATTCATCCTCCCACCCACCTCTTCTCTGGCAACCACCAGTTTGTTCTCTGTATCTATGAGTCTGTTTCTGTTTTGTTATGTTTGTTAATTTGTTTTGTTTTTTAGATTTCATGTATAAGTGAAATCATATGGTATTTGTCTTTCTCTGCCTGATATATTTCACTTAGCATAATACCCTCTAGTTTCATCCATGTTGTTGCAAATGGCAAGATTTCATTCTTTTTTGTGACTGAATAATATTCCTGTGTGTGTGTGTGTGTGTGTGTGTGTGTGTGTGTGTTCTTTATCCATTCATCTATCAATGGACACTTACGTTGTTTCTGTATCTTGGCTATTGTAAATAACACTACAATGAACATAGGGATGCATATGTCTTTTTGAGTTAGTGGGTTTTTTTCTTAGAAAAAAATACTTTGAGTTGAATTTCTGGATTGTATGGTAGCTCTTTTTAAAATTTTTTGAGGAACATCCATACTGTTCTACATAGTGGTTGTACCAATTTGCATTCCCACCAACAGTGCACAGGGGTTCCCGTTACACCATATCCTCACCAACAATTGTTATTTGTTGTTTTTTTGATAATAGCCATTCTTGACAGGTGTGAGGTGGTATCTTACTGTGGTTTTGATTTGTGTTTCCCTGATGATTAGTGACATTGAGCATCTCATATGTCTATTAGCCATCTGTATGTCCTCTTTGGAAAAATGTCTATTCAGGCCCTCTGCCCATTTTTAATCGAGTTGTTGTTGTTGTTGGTTGTTTGATGTTGAGTTGTATGAATTCTCTATATATTTTGGATATTAACCCTTCTTAATGTATATCATTTGCAAATATCTTCTCCAATTCAGTATGTGGCCCTTCTGTTTTGTTGTTTCTTTTGCTGTGCAAAAGCTTTTTAGTCTGAGGTGGTCCCATTTGTTTATTTTTGCTTTTGTTGCTCTAGCCTGAGGAAACATATCCAAAAATATATTGCTAAGACCAATGTCAAAAAACATATTGCCTGTTTATTCTTTTAGGAGTTTTATGGTTTCAGGTCTTACATTTAAGTCTTTAATTGATTTTGAGTTTATTTTTGTATATGGTGAGAGAAAGTAGTCCAGTTTGATTCTTTTGCATGTAGCTGTCCAGTTTTCCCAACACTATTTATTGAAGAGCTCCTTTTTTCCCCCACTGCATATTATTGCCTCTTTTGTCTTAGATTAGCTGACCACATAAGCCTGGGTTTATTTCTGGGCTCTGTCTTCTGTTGCATTGATCTGTGCGTCTGTTTTTTGTTTTGTTTTTTTTTTTCTTTGCAGTACACGGGCCTCTCACTGTTGTGGCCTCTCCCATTGTGGAGCACAGGCTCCAGATGCACAGGCTCAGCGGCCATGGCTCATGGGCACAGCTGCTCCATGGCATGTGGGATCTTCCCGGACTGGGGCATGAACCCGTGTCCCCTGCATCGGCAGGTGGACTCTCAACCACTGCACCACCAGGGAAGCCCTGTGTGTCTGTTTTTTGCCAGTACCATACTGTTTTGATTACAGGAGCTTTGTAGTATAGTTTGAAATCAGGGAGCCTCCTGCTTTGTTCTTCTTTCTCAATATTGTTTTGGCTATTTGGGATCTTTTGTGTTTCCATAGAAATTTTAGAATTACTTGTTCTACTTCTGTGAAAAATGCCATTGCTATTTTGATAAGAATTGTATTGAATCTGTAGATTGCCTTGAAGGGTATGGTCATTTTAACAATATTTATTTTTCCAATCCATGAATACAGTGTATCTTTCCATTTAGTTGTGTCATCTTCAATTTTTTTCATCAATGTCTTGTAGTTTTCTGAGTGCAGGTCTTTTACCTCCTTGGTTAGATTTATTTCTAGGTATTTTATTTTATTTTTTGATGCAATGGTAAATGGGATTATTTTCTTAGTTTCTCTTTCTGATAGTTCATTGTTATTGAGTAAAAGCACAACAAATTTCTATATATTAGTTTTTTGGTTTTTTTTTTTTTTTTTTTTGGTACATGGGCCTGTCACTGCTGTGGCTCTCCCATTGCGGGGCACAGGCTCCAGACATGCAGGCTCAGCAGCCATGGCTCACGGGCCCAGCTGCTCTGCGGCATGTGGGACCCTCCCAGGCCAGGGCACGAACCCATGTCCCCTGCATCGGCAGGTGGACTCCCAACCACTATGCCACCAGGGAAGCCCTATATATTATTTTTTTATCCTGCAACTTTACTGAATTAATTGATGAGTTCTAATAGTTTTTTTGGTGGCATCTTTAGGATTTTCCAAATATAGTATCTTGTCATTTGCAAACAATGACTGTTTACTTATTCCCAATTTTGATTCCTTTTTTTTATTTTTCTTTTCTGATTGCTGTGGCTAGGACTTCCAATACTATATTGAATAAAAGTGGTGAGAATGGGCATCCTTGTCTTATTCCTGATCTTAGAGGAAATGCTTTCAGGTTTTTACTATTGAATATGATGTTGGCTATAGGTTTGCCATATATGTGTGTTCCCTGTATACACACTCTGTGGAGAGTTTTTATTGTAAATGGATGTTGAATTTGTCAAACGCTTATTCTGCATATATTGAATGATCAGATGATTTTCATTTTTTGGTTTGTTAATGTGTGTATCATATTGATTGATTTGTAGATATTGAACCATCCTTGCATCCCTGGGATAAATCCTATTTGATCATAGTGTCTGATCCTTTTAATGTTTTGCTGAATTAGGTTTGCTTATATTTTGTTGATGATTTTTGCATCTATGATTATCAGCAATATTAGCCTGAAATTTTATTTTTTTGTGGTCTCTTTTTCTGGTTTTGTTATCAGGGTGATGCTGGCCTTGTAGAATGAGTTTGGAAGTATACCTTAAGCATACCTTCTTCTTTAATTTTTAGGAATTGTTTGAGGATAGGTGTTAACTTTTCTTTAAAAGTTTGGTAGTTAAATTTCCTCATTTTGTAAGAACACCAGTCTTACTGGATTAGAGCCTATCCTAATGACCTCATTTTAGCTTAATTACCTCTCTAAAGGCCCTATTTCCAAATACAGTCACATTCTGCAATACTGGAAGTTAGGACTTCAACATATGAATTTCTGAGCAGATGGAATATAGCCCATAACTGGTGATGTTAACCTTTTCATCCTTCTTGGATATCTTACGCTAGGGCACAGCAAATTTCCATGTATCAGTGAAAGACCTCTTGAAGAATATCTGAGTGACTCAGTAGGGGCCTGAGGTGGAAATCTGTGAGGATGTGTGTTAATTATTTACCACAACTGCAGCTGAATTAGAAGCAGGCCAAGGGGATATGATGCAAGGTACCTAGAACTTCTACAAGATGTACTGGTATCACTTTAAGTCATGATTACTCCTGCAGTGGACTCTTACTACCTGGCCAAATTGGCTAGTAATTGTATATTTTCTCATCAAGTCACTTTCCACATCTGCTGAGTATCTGTTTTATATCTTCTCTTCTCTCCTTTAACCTCCAACACTTTTTTTCTCCAGCTTTGATCCCAGTTGATTAACTTGATACCAATTTTACTGAAAAAAATAAAGCAATCTAAAGAGGACTTACACAAGTCCATCCACTTCCTATCACGATGCCCACATACTCTATCATCTCTCCTGTTAAATGCATGTCTGTGCTGCTTGCTAAGCCCAGCCCATCCACTCTCTACCAGCTCCTTTTCCTCAGTCAAAGGTATTTCTTTAGTCCCTCATACTCTCACCCTTACTTCTTTGACAGCAGTTTCTCCCTGACTATTTAATCTATCCCATCAGCATAAAACAAGCTATTATTTCTCTTGAATTCCACTTCCCCATCCTAGTACTATCCCATTTTTCTCTCTTTTTACAGGAAAACTGCTTGAAATATTTGTTTGCACTTTCCGTGTCCAATTTCTACCTAATAGTCTCCTTTGACTTCTTGCCAGTTAGGCTTTCACAAGTCTCCAGTCTACCAGTTCATGTTGTTGAACTCATGTTCAGTGCTCACTCATTTGTCTTGACGTACCTGTAGCATCTGATGTGCTGATGAATGTTTCCCACTGAAACACTTTCCTCACTTTGATTTCAGGTGACCACACCCACCTGTTCACCTCCCACCTTGGTGGTTTTTGAGTCTCCATTGCTCATTCCTCTATATCTTCCCAAACTTGTATTCAGCCCAAATCTCCTTCCCAAACTCCAGACTCATATCTATATTTCCACTTGGATAATTAACAGGTATCTTAAACTTAACTGTCCAAAATGGAGATCCAGATAATTCCCCATCAAACCTTCTGTTTTGCATTTCTTTTCACTTTAGTAAATCATCTTTGTCTCCCATGTCAGTAATCTTGGGAGTCATCTTTAATTCTCACTTTCTCTCATTCCCCACAATCCAATCCTTTGGTAAATTCTGTCTGTTCTACCTCTAAAAGTGTAGCTGGACTCCAACTGCTTCTTCCTACTTCCACACTACCGTGCTTCCATGCCAGCATCATTTCTTTCCTAGGGTATTATACTAGTAGCCTCATGGTCTCGTTGCTCTTGTATTCACCCTTTTATAACTTATTCACAACAAAGCAGCTGGAATCATTCTGTTAAATACAGATCAGATCCAGTCTCTCCACTGCTTAAAGTCTTCCAGTAGCTTCTCATCTCACTTAGAATAAAAAGCAACAAGTACTTACTGTGGTCTGGCCATCAGTTTCCTTACTGACCTCATCTCTTACATCCTCTATCCATCTTGCTCCACCATTTTATTTTTATTTTTTTTTTAGCACTCAGTATTCGATTTATTTGCAAGATGTCACACAGGTAGCATTCTCCCCTGTTTTTCTCTGATCTGATTCAGAACGTCATTAGTATCTCTGATCAAGGTCTCAAAGGTCCCATCAGCTAACTGCATCTTCACACACAATTCATCCTCATCATAGTTCAACCACTTGCCTCCTCCTCAGCTCCACCATTTTTGTAATGGCATTCTTGCTTTTGTTTAAACATACCAGTCACATTTATACTTCAGAGCCTTTACACTTGCCTTAAAATTTTTTTCCCTCTGCCTTCAACTATCTTTCCCTACATAAGACAAATTCTTCCTTCAGGCCTTGCTTTAATGTCACCTTTCAGAGAGACCTCTTCTGATCTTCTTATCTAAAATTTGAAGCCCCCTTCCAATACTCCTTATTTCTCTCTTTTTCTAGTTTATATTTCTTCTTAACTCTCATCACTATCTAGTTTAGCACATATTTTACTTATTTTTATATTGCTTATTTTTGGTTTCCTATTAGAGTGCAAACTCCATAACGGCAGGAGTATTTGTCTATTTTTTTTTTTTTTACTTCTGCATCCCCAGCATTTAGATCAATATATATTTGTTAAAAGTGAGTAGAGATGAGTGATCACTCATGTCACATATTGTTGAAAGGTAGTGGTTTAGATTTTGTAAGATGGTGGTCATAGGTGACTTTGGCAAGATCAACTAAAATGGTGGGGAAAATTCCAACTAGAATGGTTTGAGAAAATAGAGATCATGAGTTACCAACTCTTATATGTGAAGAGAAGAGAGAAATGGTGCTGTAGCTGAAGGAGTC
Source organism: Pseudorca crassidens (assembly GCF_039906515.1). Taxonomy (NCBI): domain Eukaryota; kingdom Metazoa; phylum Chordata; class Mammalia; order Artiodactyla; family Delphinidae; genus Pseudorca; species Pseudorca crassidens. The sequence goes on along the minus strand of NC_090300.1, from coordinate 123,028,623 downwards.
ATGGGTCAAGAAAGATGGACTGTAGTAAGGCATATTGAAATGCCACTGGGAATGTTCTCAGAGACAGGGAGAAGTTGATCATGTGGGTGAAGAAGGCTGAAGTCTGTGTAGGTAGGAGCAAGCACAAGTGTTGAGGATACATTTTGATACAAAACGGAGACCTCATCAGGTGCTATGAGAGAGCAAGATATTTAGTATATATGGCAGGAAATGTGATGGATTTTTGTGGTGGCAAAATAAATTTGTTCTCATTTAATTCTCTATTTTTCTCAATTTTGATGAAAATTCATCAGAGCTGAGAGTTCTGTCCTGGGTATTTAAACTACACTTGTGAGAGGAGCTGGATTATGGAGAAAAAGAAAAAATCCATGAAAAACAGGCTGACCTAATGATTTTGGGACTGTCCCTTTTAACCAGTTCACACGTGTTTGTTGAGTGCCTATTATTTTCAAGTCATCTCACTGAAGGGTAGAGTAATTGGAGGGTATGGGCAAAGTAGTCAACATCAAAATGTTATTTGAACTTACCTTCTGTTTTCTCCAAATTTCAGTTAATCCAGTTTTAGGCAGCTACAATTATTTGAGGTTCTAAGATCCTATTTTATTTTTAATTTAATTTAATTTAAATTTTATTTTATTTTCAATATAATCAAAAGAAAAGTAGGTTAAGTTGGCCAAACATTTCTGCCAGTATCTACTGTCTGTCCTCCAATCCCTAAAGACCAAGATAAATTCTAGTCTTTCAAGGTGCTTTCATGTGTACAGTCCTGACATTGTACTAAGCCTCAGAATCTTGGAGGAAATGACAGGTAAATACAGAACAAAGAACATCTTATCATCATGTTTTTTCAACATTTGCTCTAATTATTTCATTTACTTTCTCTTATTTTTTTCTGGAAAATAAATAGAAAAGAGCAATTTCAAATCTAGGCTTCCCAAGTAACAGGGCATAATATGCATATATAAATGATGCCATTTTTGTGTAATTTTCTATCCTTTCATGGATTTTAACCTGTGGTCATTTCAAATAACTTGTAGATTTGACCCATAACTAGACATTGGGAACCAGCTTAATAAAGTAAATTCTAATAATCAAAATAATAATATTTTATATTTTAAAATATAGAAAAAAAGAAATTCATATGATTTTAGCCAAAAGGTCTCTTGTTCTGAGTGTCATACTTTTCCTGATCCAGTAACTCACAAGTCAAGTTAATATGCTCATTTTTATTATTTTTACTATGACATGAAAAAAAAAAAAACCCAAATGGGAAGGAATGCCCTTAAGAACTTAACTAATACAGTTTCAGGGGCTTGGGAAACCAGATAAACAAATAAAGGCATTGGCTTTGAACCATGCCAGCTGAGCATTTTCTGGGTCTCTTAATATTAATTAGCAACATTATGGTCAAATAATGTCTTTGGGAGTTAAAATTTATGGAATTTTAGCTTGCTGCCTGAACTTGGCTTTTTGCTTTTTGTGTGTGTGTGTGTGAAAAATGTGAAAATCCACAAATTAAAGAATAAGTAGGAGATACCCTCTTCCAAATGGTGAAAGAAAATGCTAGAGAGATTAAATTTTATAGAAAGGAAAATGAGAGTTAAAAAGTAGAAAGTAAACAGGAAAAGAATTGCAGTACATGTGGAAGAACTATCACAACAATTAAGAAAGAGGTATGCTAATAAAAAACAGGCAATGAATAAGGATAAACAATAAAGCTGAATTATCAATGGCGAATTCTGAAAACATGATCATAATCTCTAATCTAACTGTTATGAACTGATTTTCCATTTTAAAGTACCTACCATTAATAAAAAACCTATCCTTACACCAAAAGCAACTAGAGAAAGAAGAACAAACAAAACTCAAAGTTAGTAGAAGGAAAGAAATCATAAAGATCAGAGCAGAAATAAAAGAATTACAGATGAAGAAAACAACAGCAAAGATCAATGAAATGAAAAGCTGGTTCTTTGACAAGATAAACAAAATTGATAAACCTTTAGTCAGACTCATCAAGAAAAAAAGAGAGAGGATTCAAATCAATAAAATTAGAAATGAAAAAGGAGAAGTTACAACAGACACCACAGGAATACAAAGGATCATAAAAGATTACTATAAGCAAATATATGCCAATAAAATGGACAACCTAGAAGAAATGGACAAATTCTTAGAAAGACACAACCCTCCAAGACTGAACCAGGAAGAAGTAAAAAAATATGAACAGACCAATCACAAGCACTGAAATTGAAAATGTGATTAAAAATCTTCCAACAAACAAAAGTCCAGGGCCAGATGGCTTCACAGGTGAATTCTATCAAACATTTAGAGAAGAGTTAACACCTACCCTTCTGAAACTCTTCCAAAAAATTGCAGAAGAAGAAATACTCCTAAGCTCATTCTGTGAGACCACCATCACCCTGATACCAAAACCAGACCAAGACATCACACACAAAAAAAATTACAGGCCAATGTCACCAATGAATATAGATGCAAAACTCCTCAACAAAATACTAGCAAACCAAATTCAACAACATATTAAAAGGATCATACACACTGATCCAGTGGAATTTATACCAGGGATGCAAGGATTGTTCAATATATGCAAATCAATCAATGTGATACACCATATTAACAAATTGAAGAATAAAAATCATATGATCATCTCAATAGATACATATAAAGTTTTGACAAAGTTCAACACCCATTTATATAAGAACTCTCCAGAAAGTGGGCTAGAGGGGACCTACTTCAACATAATAAAAGCCATATATGGCAAACCTACAGCTAACATCATACACAATGATGAAAAGCTGAAAGCATTCCCTCTAAGATCAGCAACAAGACAAGGATGTCCACTCTTGCCACTTTTATTCAACATAGTTTTAGAAGTCCTAGCCACGGCAATCAGAGAAGAAAAATAAATAAAAGGATTCCAATTCAGGAAAGAAGAAGGAAAACTGTCACTGTTTGTAGATGACATGGTACTATACATAGAAAATCCTAAAGATGCTACCAGAAAACTACTAGAGCTCATCAATGAATCTGGTAAAATTGTAAGATACAAAATTATTTCACAGAAATCCCTTGCATTCCTATACACTAACAACAAAATATCAGAAAGAGAGATTAAGGAAACAATCCCACTTAATATCACATCAAAAAGAATAAAACACCTAGGAATAAACCTGAGCAAAAGACCTGTACTCAGAAAGTTGTAAGATACTGATGAAAGAAATCAAAGATGACACAAACAGATGGAGAGATATACCATGTTCTTGAATTGGAAGAATCAATGTTGTGAAAATGACTATACTACCGAAAGCAATCTACAGATTCAATGAAATCCCTATCAAATTACCAAGGGCATTTTTCACAGAAATAGAACAGAAAATTTTACATTTTTTTATGGAAACACAAAAGACCCCAAATGGTGAAAGCAATCTTGAGAAAGAAGAATGGAGCTGGAGGAAGTAGGCTCCTTGACGTCAGACTATACTACAAAGCTACAGTAATCAAAACAGTATGGTACTGGCACAAAAACAGAAATATAGATCAGTAGAACAAGATAGAAAGCCTAGACATAAACCCATGGACCTATGGACACCTAATCTATGACAAAGGAGGCAAGAATATACAATAGAGAAAAGACAGTCTCTTCAATAAGTGGTGCTGGGAAAACTGGATGGCTACATGTAAAAGAATGAAATAAGAACACTCCCTAACACCATACACAAAAATAAACTCAAAATGTATAAAGACCTAAATGGAAGACCAGATACTGTAAAACTCTTAGAGGAAAATATAGGCAGATCTCTCTTTGACACAAATTGCAGCAAGATCTTTTTTGACCCACCTCCTAGAGTAATGAAAATAAAAACAATGAAAAACAAATGGGACCTAATTAAATATAAAAGCTTTTGCACAGCAAAGGAAACCATAAAGGGAATGAAAAGACAACCCTCAGAATGGGAAAAAGATATTTGAAAATGAAGCAACTGACAACGAATTAATCTCCAAAATATACAAAGAGCTCATGCAGCTCAATATCAAAAAAACAAGTAACCCAATCAAAAAATGGGTGGTAGACCTAAGTAGACATTTCACCAAAGAAGACATACAGATGGCCAACAAACGCATAAAAAGATGCCCAACATCACTAATTATTAGAGAAATGCAAATCAAAACTACAATGAGGGCTTCCCTGGTGGCGCAGTGGTTGAGAGTCCACCTGCCGATGCAGGAGACATGGGTTCATGCCCCAGTCCAGGAAGATCCCACATGCTGTGGAGCAGCTGGGCCCATGAGCCATGGCCACTGAGCCTGCGCGTCCGGAGCCTGTGCTCCGCAACGGGAGAGGCCACAACAGTGAGAGGCCCGCGTACTGCAAAAAAATAAAATGAAATAAAATAAAATAAAATAAAGGATCTACCATTCCTTTCTTTCTTTCTAGTTAACGACATGGGACCCCCAACCTGTCCTTATTGGTGTCAATTATTTTTTTCTTGAGGCTTCTTCACCCCAGCTCTTCTAAGAACTGTGGGTGTTTAATTGATCCCAAAGGCATAAATCCTGCTTTTAAGGTCTAGGTGGGGAGGAATTGGTAATCTGCCCTGCCCACTGACACAGTTCCTTCTTAGGCTGCCATTTGAAGCTGCTGTTGAAGACTGATTCTGCTCATTGTGATGGATACAGCTAAGTTCATTGCTAAGTTCATCATTCTAAGTTTATCATGCCCTTCACTTGGGCTGCTTAGGAATATGTATTTCTGTTCTCATTCAGAGTTTCAGCTTCTGATCTTGAATAAGATATCCTGCTTGGGTACCTGGACTTGGAGACCTCCATTACAAGTTAGACCAGACCAGCTCCTTTCCTATTATAATCAACTTGTAGTGCCTTGCATTGAGCCTGGATTCCTAGCCGAAACTCCCTTTCCCCTTTCTTAAATTCTGATGTGGGATTTTCCTCTTCCATTTCCTTTCTCAGTACTGATGTTGGATAGAGCAATTCTTGTCCACTTTAACAGCTTTTCCTTATTTTGAATCTTGGAAAGCCAAGTTTTTGTTCTCAATACCTTTCCTCCTCTATGTCTCTCTGCTCCTATGGAAATTGCCCCATAACTCCTGTTGGGATATGTGTGTGTGGGGGATTGGGGTGGTGGTATGAGCCCAAACTTTGTATTAAAGCCTAAAGCAGACTTAAAAAATCAAATAAAATTTATATCTCTTTGTCTTAACCTTGCCTAACTAAGGTCACTCAGGTGATAATATCTCTGTACAAAGAAAATCTATTCCAGTATTCTGTACCTGCCTTATCAGAGATCACTTTACGTTAGTAATAAAAGAGAAACACTAAAAATGACAAATAGCCTAGAAAGTGATATTACCCAGAATTGGCAAGGATATAGAACTATAAATATCCCACTGTACTACTGGTGTGAGTGCAAATTCATAAAACATTTGTGTAGCTATTTATATTAAACGGTATATCATATATCATTATTCTTCACAAGTCTACAAGTCAGCGGGAAAGTTCTGCTAGTTTGGGTTAGTCTTAGTTATTTATCCGTGGTAAGCTCTAGTTAGGTAGGTAGCTTTGTTCATCTTGGCTGGGCTCTCTCACGGGTCTGAGATCAGCTAGCTACAGGCTTTTCTAGGATGGCTTTGCCTGGGATAAATGGGATCCTGTTTGTACTCAGCTGGATGGAACAGGCTTGTTCACATGCAGTATCAGGATTCTAAGAGACTGAGAAGAAGCATACAAGGCCTCTTGAGACCTAGGCTTGGAATTTACGGTCCCTTCTACCAAACTGTATTGGCCAAACAAGTCACAAGCTCAACTCTATGTTCTCCATAGTGACTGTACTATTTTACATTCCCACAACAGTGATTCTACCAAACAGAAATAAACTTACAGGTGTAGAAAACAAACTTATGGTTTCCAGGGGGTAAGGGGGGGAGGGGTAAATTGGGAGATTGGGATTGACATATACACACTACCATATATAAAATAGATAACTAATAAGGACCTACTGTATAGCACAGGGAACTATACTCAATAATCTGTAATGGCCTATATGGGAAAGAATCTAAAAAAGAGTGGATACATGGATATGTATAACTGATTCACTTTGCTGTACACCTGAAACTAACAAAACATTGTAAATCAACTATACTCCAATAAATTCTTTTTAAAAAGTCACAAGCTCAAGTCAGATTCAAGGGGTGAAAAAAAGATTTCAATTTTTAATGAGAGGAGCTCATTTATGTGTGTCATAAAAGTGACTCATTTTTTGATGTTAGACTGCTGGCAGCTTTTCATCTTTTCTCCTCCCTCTTCCCCTTCTGCCCCATATCTGGTCAAGCTGATAAGAAAGCCTGGGTGCACCCTCCTTTGGAGCCACTGGGGAGTTCAAACCGCTAAGCTCCTGCCCATGCAGGAACCTTGACCTGAGCACCACCTCTTCACCATCATAAAACTCCAAGCAGCCAGGTCCTCTTCCTGCTCTCTCAAGCCATACTTGAGTCAGAGTTGGAGAGGTGCTATGCTTTCCCCTAAAAGTCTCATTATTTAAGTGATACACCTTTTCATACCCTCTTGGTGTATGTGTATGGCATCATTAACCTTGATACCAAAATCAAATTTTGGGGTTGATCCTGAGTGGCACAACAGTGTGGATACTTGGTAAATGTGAAGAAATGCAGCCATTTGTGTAATTTATTACAATCAGCATTTGCTACAGTATATTAGTCACAAGCAATGCCCCAATCTCCGTAGCTTATCAAGACCAAGGCATATTTTTTGCTGATGTTACATCTTTGTGTGTGTGTGTGTGTGTGTGTGTGTGTGTGTGTGGCAGGCTTTGTTCTATTCTTGTTGTCTATAGCTATAGCTATGGCTACTGATGTCACCACAGGAGGCTGGTAGCTGCTATCTACTTGGTACTGTTGCATGGATCATTTTATTCCAAGCTGATGGGACAAGCCCTCATCTGGAACATACAGTTCTAATGTCAGAGAAAGAGGAGTAAAAGAGCTGCAGCAAAAACGCAATGTCTTTTGAAGTTTCTACTGTGATGTGGTATAGGTCACACCTTCCTATATGCGCTTGGCCAAAGCAAGGCATTTATCCATGCTCAGTGGCAATGGGACATGAATAAATACTCCTTCCACAGAAGGCATTATAAATCACATGGCAATGGATGAATAATCCTCTTAGTGGAAGGGAGGAAATTAATTGGGAAAAATAATATAATCTACCCAGGAGCTTTTGCAAAAGTGTTAAAGTTTTATATTTTTTCTTAGTTTTTGATCTACTAATTTTCTATCTAGGAATTTAATCTAAGCAACAGGATGTTTGAAAATATGGAGCTATGAGGGGGATCATCACAACCTTATGCAAGAGAAACTCCCATCAATAAGGTATTTGCTAATATATTATAATACGTTATTATGATACAATGTATTTATCCATTAAAAGTATATTATGGAAGAACACAACAATATCAAAAATGTTCAAAATATTGTGATAAAAGTTTATATAGAGAGTATATACCAAAGGGCTTATTCATTTTTAGAAAGTTTTAACTGTAGTAAAAAACACATAAGATAAATTTTACCATTTTATGGTTATGAAGAACCAAGGGGCAAGACAGGAATAAAGACTCAGATGTAGAGAATGGACTTGAGGACACAGGGAGGGGGAAGGGTAAACTGGGATGAAGTGAGAGAGTAGCATTGATGTATATACACTACCAAATGTAAAATAGATAGCTAGTAGGAAGCAGCCACATAGCACAGGGAGATCAGCTCGGTGCTTTGTGACCACCTAGAGGGGTGGGATAGTGAGGGTGGGAGGGAGACACAGGAGGGAGGGGATATGGGGATGTATGTATAAGTATAGCTGATTCACTTTGTTCTACAGCAGAAACTAACACACCATTGTAAAGCAATTATATTCCAGTAAAGATGTCAAAAAAATTTACCATTTTAACCATTTTTAAGTGTTTTAGATTATTTATTTTTAAGAAAAAATTATTTATATAACTATGTATTGGGAAAACACCAGTAAGAAACCCACGCTGAACATTTATAGAGATAAGATATCTCTGTGTGTTAGGTAAACTTTATTTTCTACTTTTCACTTACTGTTATTTGCTGAAATCTTAAAAGAACATGTTGCTTTTGCAATATAAAAGAGTATAAAATGTGAGAAGTGGTGAGAACTTGGAGATCTTTGATGTAAAAAAATATGGAAATGCAAATTTTTATTTATGACCACAAAGGTATGATAAATAATACTATGTGAAGCATCCAATGTTTGCACAGCTTAAATTTGACACCAAGTTCATGATATTTTAAAAATGTTGTTAATGGATCGGTGATTTTTTTTTTCTCAGTTGGCACTGATTTGGATAACACTAATCAAAATGTCTCAAAGCATGCTATTGGAATACCTCCACATCAGAGTTTAGACTGTCAGCACCCTTTGATATGGGAAGGAATGTTAGGCCATTCTGGGTCCTAGATTTTCACAATCTAGACTATTTTTCCAAAAGAGTAGAAGAAAAAGGTAATGTAAAAATAGTTTTGCTTTGTTGGCATTCAGTTGGATTATAATACCTAGCTGATGAGAAAGCCTCTCTTTGGTGTATCAGCAGTTGGAAAGCAGGAGCTTTATCTTGCATATACTGTGTCAGAAGCCCTAAGTGGATCTATGTCCTTGAAGACAAATGTCTGTGACTGATGGCTGACAGCTCTGCAAGGCTGTAGAAAAAGAAACCATCACCTACCTTAAAAATGGTGTGTGTTAAAAGGAACAATTACTTTCAATTTCAACCGCTTTGTCAATAGTTAGGGACTTCTAAAAGTTAATTTACATATTCATTCCATATAATGAATGACTACATCTAATACCTGGCACACAGAGTAATTAAATGGAATGTTTGAATTGGAATTGCAGAGACTTTGCAAATTATTTCTTGCTCTTAAATGCCAAATCAATCTAATGTAGTTTTAACTTAGTAAACTTAATATGTAGTAAATTTACAGTAAGTCAAATGTAAGTATGATGTTATTCTACTAAACTGACAGGAAAAAGGCAAAATATAGACCCTAACTCAATATTACAGATTATGCTTTTGTGGGTCCCTTTAGTGTAAGGGACAGATGGCCTGTAATGTACAATGTTTCCTGGAACATCAATATGTTATACTTCATTCCAATGACTCTAGTTTTTAAGATAAATTAAGAGTCTCCATTTAAGAAGAAAGGAGTATAAAATGCATAATTTCAATTAATCTCTCAGTAGTGACCTTATAAAAAATAGTTGCTAAAAGAAGAAACTTGTTTTATTTAGAAAATTCTTCATGTTCACTTTATCTTTGATTATTTTGCCTTATAAAGATCAGGTCATTCTGTGAAGTAATGGGCAGAGTTTTGTTATTTGATGTGTTTTCCTTTAAGTTGCAGAATAGTTTCTTCAAACAAAAGTTTATATGGGAGTCTAGTTTATCACAAGGAGCTGCTATGCCTGCGGGAAAGGTGGTGTAGGACAGGGTTTGGAGTTCTGTTCACCTGGCATCCTTGATCCAGTTCTCTTTGTTGGCCCCTGATGCAACTCCAGAGATCTGGGCTCCAGGAGAAGCCAGTTTTAACCATGAATTTGAAGCATAAAGCAACACAGCATTGCTCTCAGTAGTAAATCCATATATTGTCCCTCCCACCATTAACACTTGTAAAAACAACTCCACTAAAACGCTGCAAGCTTGTAAATTGTGGTCAGTTTTCAGGAGTTTACAATTTCTACCATGGAAATGTTTGAATTTCAACATTTCCATTAAAATGATGGAGGTATCACATTTTCATAGAGAACATCTGTTGAAGTTAAGTTTAACATGGTCTTACCTGTAATTAAGGCCACAACAGATTTATTCAGACACTTGCACACAGGGTTCAGCATGCCACACATGCCAGCCTCTTACTTTAATAGAGGAGAGGGTAATCTGTGGCTTAGTGACGTGGAACCAAAGGTTACAGAGTCAAGGTAACATAGGAAGAGAGAACATAACTTTTTATGTATGGAAGAGACAGATTACCTAGAGTTTTAAGGCAGAACAAAGAAAGATTTGAGACTTGTGTGATGCAGGAAGCAGTGAAGGTTTAGAGCTAAGCTATGTTTAGGAGAGGACAGCAAAAATGTGATTGAATTCCTTCAAGGATTTGATCTTCATGCAGGCCAATCCTAAATCAATTATCTTATGCTCAAACCAATCAGCTACCAGGTGTGAAGGACCATACACAATTTGTGGGGTCCAGTGCAAAATGAAAATGAGATACCCCTTGTTCAAAAAGCAGGAAAAAATCTTGCTAAAGGTACTAATGTATAAAGTTTTTTTCCTTCCATTCATGGTTTGTCTCTGACTTATCATGATGAATTTTATTTGCTATTTAATGCCATTATAAGTCAAGAAAAATAAAAAATTTAAATCATTAGCATGAATTTTACTGTTTGTCTTTACCTTGTGCAATACCAGTTTTAATGCAAATTTTAGGGCATTTAATTCTTACACAGAACCACCAAAATCACACAGTTCATATTTTGTAGCTCATATATGTATATTTATTTTATTCCTACCAGAACAGTGGAAATGCTACTGAAAACTGGTTCACCTCTTTCTATATCACTTTTTGATATGCACACATTCTACTAATATCCTCTACCCTCAGCTTACTGATAAATAAGAAAGGATTGAAAGGAAAAGGTACTACGGATTGTCCTATCTTTCTCTTTCCTTCTATGTGATCATTTTCAGCATAAGTGGTCAGTTAACACAGGGAAGTAACATGAGTCAGAAGAGATATGATGGCGTTCCTTTGCCATTTCTGTTTCTGAAAGGCAATTCTATTGTCTTCTTTCTGCATTTCAACAAGTGCTGGTTTGAATGGGTAGCATGACCTCTCAAGGCTGTTGACATTCCCACTTAGTTATAAAGGTAACCTGTTTATCTTGGACTCTGAGTCTTGTTGAACTCCCACACATCTTGGCTCCACCAGAATCCTCTGCTCAGCGGCATCTTGAATGTTAGTCGCAAATGGCCAAGGGACCTAAGTAATAATAATTAACTACCTAAGGTAGTTATTATTACTATCACCATTATTGTTATTGCTTGGTGATTGTTTTAGCCTATTTGGGCTGGTATAACAAAATACCATAGACTGGGTGGCTTATAAACAGCAAACATCTATTTGTCACAGTTCTGAATGTTAGGAGTTCAAGATCATAGTGCTAGCAGATTCGGTGTCTGGTGAGAGCTTGCTTCCTTGTTCATAAATGGCCACTTTTCACTATTTCCTTTCTTGGTGAAAGAGGCAAGAGATCTTTCTCTGATTTCTTTTATAAAGGCACTAATCCTATGCTTGTGGCTCTGCCATTGTAGCCTAATCACCCCCCAAAGACCCCACTTCCTAATACCATCAATATGGGGGTTAGGATTTCAACTTTCAAGGTGAATTTTGGGGGTCACAAACATTCAGGCCATATCAGTGGTAGAATTTCCCCACCTTGGGTTGCCCATGTCATGTCCTCAAACACTTTACATGATGTCCATGTGTTCTGTTTTTTTTTCTCTGCTTAGCACTATCCATTTTGTTGACCATGTCCAGTGCTTCTCGTCCTGGCTTACTTATTGGTCAAAGTAGAGAACAGAATCAGTGGGAGGTGGTAGATGTAACTTGCATAGAAATACCACTCCCATTCCCTACCCCCCATTTTTTTTTTCTTTTTGTGACTCTTGCCACTGAGTCATATTTAGGTTTTCCCATCCTGTTTAGAGTTCTTCTATCACCTAGGGAACATGATGCTCTAGAAAGGTGGTTCTAATACTTATGATTAGACGTTTTGTTTTCTTAAGACTTTAGATTTTAATATTCTTTGCATTAACTTCTTACAGTAGGCTGAATAATTGTCCCCCCAAAGATGTCCATGCCCTAATCCCTGGTACCTGTAAATATGTTACTTTACATGGTAAAAGGGTCCTCATAAATGTGCTCAAGGTAAGAATCTTGACATTGGGAAATTATCCTGGATTATCTGGGTGGGCCCAGTGTCATCAGAAAGGTTCTTTGAAGAGGGAGGCAGCAGTATCAGAGTGAGAGAAAGAGAGAAGAAGAGGTTGCAAGCAGAGGTTGGAGAAGAGGGAAAACACTACACTGCTGATTTTGAAAATGAAGGAAGGCACTATGGGCCAAAGAATGTAGGTTGCCTCTAGAAGCTGGAGAGGACAAGGAAGCAGATTTTCCTCTAGAGCCTCCAGAGGGAAACAGTCTTGCTGATACCTTGATTTTAACCAGTGAAACTGATATTGGATTTTTGACTTTTAGAAGTATGATAATAAATTTGTGTTGTTTTAAGCCAGTAAGTTTGTGGTGTGATGTTGCAACAGCAATAGAAAGTGGATATACCTCTCTTCTTAATAGTTTTGTTAATTAAAATATTTCCCCTCAGTGGATGGATTATGCTACTTAATAAGTCCTAGTGTTATGATATTAACAGAAGAATTTTGGTCTTGGTACAGGTCGAGTATCTCTAGAAGTGTCTGAAGATTCTCCTTTTATTAACCTAATGAAATTACATGAAATAAGATCAACTTCATGAAATAAAATCTTATTACATAAAATAAGATCAACTAAATCCTTTTAAAAACTGCAGAACACAGTTGATGCTGAAAGTAAGGAATTCATTTTAGTCTGTTAACATATTTGATTGCAAACTATGACCAAGAGCATATGTATGATACAAAGAGGAATATTTGACCTCATGGAGTTTATGATCTACTAATGAAATAAAACAATACACAAATAACTGCAATACTGGTCAAAATATGGGTACCATGAGAGAGATATCATGTGATATTGGAGCTTAATGTAGGAAAATAATATATTCTGGATGACAGATTGGGAAGGTCATCAGACTGGACCCATAATATAGTTGTTACTTGTGTTGAACTTTGGATAATGGGTAGGGATTTATTAGGTGAAGATGAAAGAAGTAGTGAGAGAAAAGGATGTTTCAGGTGAGAGAAATAATGTGAACTAAATGATAGGAGTCAAATAAAACAGGTCTTAATTTAGGAACAGATTAAGAAAATATATTCCAGATTAGGAATAGATGGGATTGTTTGGAACATAGTATATATAAAAGGGCTTAACAAGAGGAGATAGCATGGAAAGGCAGAGAGTAGTGTGTTCAGAGGACATTAAATGTTGTGTTTAGAAGTTTTGGACTTGGGTCTACAGGCAAAGGAGTTTGATGCATTTGCAGAGCCAGGCTAACCTTGTACAAATAATAAGGTCCAAACTTTGCCTTATACTTCATACCAAAAAATTGCAAATGACTCTGAGACTTAAGTGTAAAAGCAAAATTATGAAAGTGAAGGAAATAAAAATGGTGGATATTTTGATATCTCAAGGTAGGTGATTCTTTATAAGCATGAAAACAAATTCAAAACTTAAAGGAAGAACTGAAGTGAGTAAAGTCCTGGTGTCAGGTGTGGGAAGGAAAGAATGTCTATTTCACTTGTACAAGGGTTAGACACAGCAGAGATTTGACTGTCCATTCTTGAAGAACCACACCACTGGGGAGACCTTCAAGATGGTGTAGGAGTATGACGTGGAGATCACCTTCCTCCCCATAAATACATCAGAAATACATCTACATGTGGAACAACTCCTACAGAACACCTACTGAACACTGGCAGAAGACCTCAGACTTCCCAAAAGGCAAGAAACTCCTCACGTACCTGGGTAGGTCAAGAAAAAAGGAAAAACAGTGACAAAAGAATAGGGATGGGACCTGCATCAGTGGGAGGGAGTTGTGGAGGAGGAAAAGTTTCCAAACACTAGGAAGCCCCTTCACTGGCAGAGATGGGGGTGGCGGGAGTGAGGGGGAGCTTCGGAGCCATGGAGGAGAGCGCAGCAACAGGTGCAGAGGGCAAAGTGGAGAAATTCCTGCACAGAGGATCAGTGCTGACCAGCACTCACCAGCCCGAGAGGCTTGTCTGCTCACCCGTGGTGGTGGGTGGTAGCTGGGATCTGAGGCTCTAGCTTCGAAGGTCAGATCCCAGGGAGAGGACTGGGGTTGGCCGTGTGAATACACTCTGAAGGGGGGCTAGTGCACAACAACTAGCTGGGAGGGAGTCCGGGAAAAAGTCTGGAACTGCCTAAGAGGCAAGAGACCATTGTTTCGGGGTGCATGAGGAGAGGAGATTCAGAGCACCACCTAAACGAGCTCCAGAGATGGGCATCAGCCACGGCTATCAGCGCAGACACCAGAGATGGGCATGAAATACTAAGGCTGCTGCTGCAGACACAAAGAAGCCTGTGCGCAAGCACAACTCACTATCCACACCTCCCCTTCCAGGAGCCTGTGCAGTGCACCACTACCAGGGTCCTGTGATCCAGGGACAAATTCCCTGGGAGAACACACTGTGTGCCTCAGGCTGTTACAACATCATGATGGCCTCTGCCGCCACTGGCTCACCCCAGTGAGCCATGGTACACATTCTGTACCATGCCACTCCATCCCCTCAGCCTGAGTGAGCCAGAGCTCCCTAATTAGCTGCTACTTTAACCCTGTCGTGTGTGGGCGGGAACAGATGCCCTCAGGCGACCTACACACAGAGACGGGGCCAAATCCAAAGCTGAACCCCAGGAGCTGTGCAAACAAAGAAGAGAAAGGGAAATCTCTCCCATCAGCCTCAGAAACAGTGGATTAAATCTCCACAATAAATTTGATATACCCTGCATCTGTGGAATACCTGAATAGACAGCGAATCATCCCAAAACTGAGGCCGTGGACTTTGGGAGGGACTGTAGACTTGGGGTTTGCTGCATGCAACTGACTGGTTTCTGGTTTTATGTTTATCTTAGTTTAGTATTTGGAGTTTGTTATAATTGGTAGTTTTGTTTATTCATTAGGTTGCTCTCTTCCTTTGTCATTTAAAATATATATATATATATATATATATATATATATATATAATTCCTTTTTTTCCGTTTGTGAGTGTGTATGTTTCTTTGTGTGATTTTGTCTGTATAGCTTTGCTTTACCATTTGTCCTAAGCTTCTGTCTGTCTGTTTTATTTATTTATTTTAATACTTTTAATATAGTTTTTAGCACTTGTTAACATTGGTGGATTTGTTTTTTTGGTTTGGTAGCTCTCTTCTTTCTTTTTTCTTTTTTTTTTTGAATACTATTAAATTATTTATTTTTAATAAATTTTTCTATTTTTTATTTTAAAAACTTTATTTCTTTTTAATTTCTTTCTTTTTTCTCCCTTTTCTTCTGAGCTGTGTTACTGACAGGGTCTTATGGCTCTGGTGGGGTGTCAAGTCTGTGCCTCTGAGGTGGGAGAGCTGAGTTCAGGACATTAGTCCGCCAGAGACCTCCCAGCTCCACGTAATATCAAACAGCAAAAGCTCTCCCAGAGATCATCTCAATTCTACCGCTCAGCTCCACTCAATGACCAGCAAGCAACAGTGCTGGACACCCTATGCCAAACAATTAGCAAGACAGGAACAGAACCCCAGCCATTAGCAGAGAGGCTGACTAAATCACAATAAGGTCTCAACAACCCAAAACACACTACCAGATTCAGTCCTGCCCACCAGAAAGATAAGATGCAGCCTCATCCACCAGAACACAGACATGACTCCCCTCCATCAGGGAGCCTACACAACCCACTGAATCAACCTTACCCACTGGGGGAAGACACCAAAAACAACGGGAACTAGGAATCTGGAGCCTGTGAAAAGGAGACGCCAAACACAGTAAGTTAAGCTAAATGAGAAGACAGAGAAACACACAGCAGATGAAGGAGCCAGGTAAAAACCCACCAGACCAAACAAATGAAGAGGAAATAGGCAGTCTACCTGCAAAAGAATTCATAGTCATGATAGTAAAGATGATCCAAAATCTTGGAAATGGAATGGAGAAAATACAAGAAACAATTAATAAGGACCTAGAGGAACTAAAGAGCAAACAAACAATGATGAACAACACAATAAATGAAATTAAAAATTCTCTAGAAGGGATCAATAGCAGAATAACTGAGGCAGAAGAACGGATAAGTGACCTGGATGATAAAATAATGGAAATAACTACTGCAGAGCAGAATAAAGAAAAAAGAATGAAAAGAATGGAGGACAGTGTTAGAGACTTCTAGGACAACATTAAACACATCAACATTCGAATTATAGGGGTCCCAGAGGAAGAAGAGAAAAAGAAAGGGATTGAGAAAATATTTGAAGAGATTATAGTTGAAAATGTCCCTAATATGAGAAAGGAAATAGTTAATCAAGTCCAGGAAGCACATAGAGTCCCGGATAGGATATATCCAAGGAGAAACACACAAAGACACATACTAATCAAACTATCAAAAATTAAATACAAAGAAAAATATATTAAACACAGAAAGGGAAAAGCAACAAGTAACGTACAAGGGAATCCCCATAAGGTTAACAGCTGATCTTTCAGCAGAAACTCTGAAAGCTAGAAGGGTGCGGCAGGATATATTTAAAGTGATGAAAGGGAAAAAACAACAACCAGGATTACTCTACCCAGAAAGGATCTCATTCAGATTCAACCGAGAAATTAAAAACCTTACAGACAAGCAAAAGCTAAGAGAATTCAGCACCACGAAACCAGCTCTACAACAAATGCTAAAGGAACTTCTATAGGCAGGAAACACAAGAGAAGGAAAAGACCTACAATAACAAACCCAAAACAATTAAGAAAATGGTAAGAGGAACATACATATTGATAATTACCTTAAATGTAAATGGATTATATGCACCACCAAAAGACGTAGACTGGCTGAATGGATACAAAAACAAGACCCGTATATATGCTGTCTAAAAGAGACACACTTCAGATCTAGTGACAAATACAGACTTAAAGTGAGGGGATGGAAAAAGATATTCCATACAAATGGATATCAAAAGAGAGCTGGAGTAGAAATTCTCATGTCAGACAAAATAGACTTTAAAATAAAGACTATTACAAGAGACAAAGAAGGGCACTAAATAATGATTAAGGGATCAATCCAAGAAGAAGATTTAACAATTGTAAATATTTATGAACCCAACATAGGAGCACTTCAATACAGAAGGCAAATGTGAACAGCCATAAAAAGGGAAATCAACAGTAACACAATGATAGTTGGGGACTTTAACACCCCACTTTCACCAATGGACAGATCATCCAAAATGAAAATAAATAAGGAAACACAAGCTTTAAATGATACATTACACAAAATGGAATTAATTGATATTTATAGAACATTCCTTCAAAAATCAATGGAATACACCCTCCTCTCAAGTGCTCATGGAACATTCTCCAAGATAAATCATATCTTGGGTCACATATCAAGTCTAGCTAAAATTAAGAAAACTGAAATCATATCAAGTATCTTTTCTGACAACAAGGCTATGAGACTAGATATCAATTAAAGGAAAAAATCTGCAAAAAATGCAAACATATAGTGGCTAAACAGTACAGTACTTAATAACCAAGAGATCACTGAAGAAACCAAAGAGGATATCAAAATATACCTAAAAACAAATGACAATGAAAAACCGACGACCCAAAACCTATGGGATGCAGCAAAAGCAGTTCTAAGAGGGAAGTTTATAGCAATAAAATCCTACCTCAAGAAACAAGAAACATTTCAAACCACCTAAACTTACACCTAAAGCAATTAGAGAAAGAAGAACCAAATAACCCCAAAGTTAGCAGAAGTAAAGAAATCATAAAGATCAGATCAGAAATAAGTGAAAAAGAAATGAAGGAAATGATAGCAAAAATCAATAAAACTAAAAGCTGGTTTTGAGAGAAGATAAACAAAATTGATAAACCATTAGCCAGACTCATCAAGAAAAAAAGGGAGAAGACTCAAATCAGTAGTATTAGAAATGAAAAAGTAGAGGTAACAAGTGACCCAGCAGAAATACAAAGGATCGTGAGAAATTACTACAAGCAACTATATGCCAATAAAATGGACAACCTGGAAGAAATGGACAAATCTTAGAAAAGCACAACCTTTCAAGAGTGAACTCGGAAGAAATAGAAAATATAAACAGACCAATCACAAGCACTGAAATTGAAACTGTGATTAAAAATCTTCCAACAAACAGAAGCCCAGGACCAGATGGCTTCACAGGAGAGTCCTATCAAACATTTAGAGAAGAGCTAACACCTACCCTTCTCAAACTCTTCCAAAATATATCAGAGGGGGGAACACTCCCAAACTCATTCTACGAGACCGCAATCAGCCTGATACCAAAACCAGCAAAGATGTCACAAAGAAAGAAATCTACAGGCCAATATCGCTGATCAACATAGATGCAAAAATCCTCAACAAAATATTAGCAAACAGAATCCAACAGCACATTAAAAGGATCATACACCACGATCAACTGGGGTTTATCCCAGGAATGCAAGGATTCTTCAATATATGCAAATCAATCAATGTGATAAACCATTTTAACAAACTGAAGGAGAAAAACCATATGATCATCTCAATAGATGCTGAAAAAGCTTTCGACAAAATTCAACACCCATTTATGATAAAAAGCCTCCTGAAAGTAGGCAGAGAGGGAACTTACCTCAAGATAATAGAGGCCATATATGACAAACCTACAGCCAACATCATTGTCAATGGTGAAAAACTGAAACCATTTACTCTAAGATCAGGAAAAAGACAAGGTTGTCCACTCTCAGCACTATTATTCAACATCGTTTTGGAAGTTATAGCCACAGCAATCAGAGAACAAAACAAATAAATAAATAAAAGAATCCATTTTGGAAAAGAAGAAGTAAAGCTATCACTATTTGCAGATGACATGATACTCTTCATAGAGAATCCTAAAGATGCTACCAGAAAACTACTAGAGGTAATCAATGAATTTGGTAAAGTAGCAGGATACAAAATTAATGCACAGAAATCTCTTGCATTTCTATAAAAATCTGAAAGAGAAATTAAGGAAACATTTCCATGTACCATAGCAATTAAAAAAGAATAAAATACCTAGAGATAATGTACCTAAGGAGACAAAAGTCCTGTATGCAGAACATATAAGACACTGATGAAAAAAATTAAAGACGATAGAAACAGATGGAGATATATACCATGTTCTTGGATAGGAAGAATCAACATTGTGAAAATGACTATACTACCCAAAGCAGTCTACATATTCAGTGCAATCCCTATGAAACTACCAATGGCATTTTTCATAGAACTAGAACAAAAAATTTCACAATGTGTATGGAAACACAGAAGACCCTGAATAGCCAAACCAATCTTGAGAAAGAAAAATGGACCTGGAGGAATCACACTCCTGGACTTCAGACTATACTACGAAGCTACAGTAATCAAGACAGTATAGTAGTGGCACAAAATCAGAAATATAGATCAATGGAACAGGATAGAAAGCCCAGATATAAACCCATGCACATATAGTCACCTTATTTTTGGTAAAGGAGGGAAGAATATACAACGGAGAAAAGAGAGCCTCTTCAGTAAGTGGTGCTGGGAAAACTGGACAGCTCTATGTAAAATAATGAAATTAGAACACTCCCTAACACCATACACAAAAGTAAACTCAAAATGGATTAGAGACCTAAATGTAAGGCCAGACACTATAAACTTTTAGAGGAAAACATAGGCAGAACATTCTATGACATAAATCACAGCAAGATCCTTTTTGACCCACCTCCTAGAGAAATGGAAATAAAAACAAAATTAAACAAATGGGACCTAAAGAAACTTAAAAGCTTTTGCACAGTAAAGTTAAACGTAAATAAGAGGAAAAGGCAACGCTCAGAATAGGAGAAAATATTTGCACATGAAGCCAATTACAAAGGGTTAATCTCCAAAATTTACAAGCAGATCATGCAGCTCAATATCAAAAAAACAAAAAGACCCAATCCAAAAATGGGCAGAAGATCTAAATAGACATTTCTCCAAAGAAGATATACAGATTGCCAACGAACACATGATAGCATGTACAACATCACTAATCATAAGAGAAATGCAAATCAAAACTGCAACAAGATTTCACCTTAATCCGGTCAGAATGGCCATCATCAAAAAATCTACAAGCAATAAATGATGGAGAGGGTGTGGAGGAAAGGGAACCCTCTTGCACTGTTGGTGGGAATGTAAATTGATACAGTCACTATGGAGAACAGTCTGGGTTTCCTTTAAAAACTAAATGTAGAACCCAGCAATCCCACTACTGGGCATATACCCTGATAAAACCATAATTCAGAAAGAGTCATGTACCACAATGTTCATTACAGCTCTATTTGCAATATCCAGGACATGTAATCAACTGAAGTGTACATCGACAGATGAATGGATAAAGAAGATGCACCACATAGATACAATGGAATATTTCTCAGCCATAGAAAGAAACAAAATTGAGTTAATTGTAGTGAGTTGCATGGACATAGAGTCTGTCATACAGAGTGAAATGAATCAGAAGGAGAAAAAGAAATACTGTATGCTAACACATATATATGGAACCAAAAAAAAAAAAGGTTCTGAATAACCTAGAGCCAGGACAGGAATAAAGAAGCAGACGTAGAGAATGGACTTGAGGACATGGGGAGGGGGAAGGGTAAGCTGGGATGACGTGAGAGTGTTGCATGGACTTATATATACTACCAAATGTAAGATAGATAGCTAGTGGGAAGCAGCCGCATAATACAGAGAGATCAGCTCGGTGCTTTGTGACCACCTAGAAGGGTGGGATAGGAAGAGTGGCAGGGAGACTCAAGAGGGAGGAGATATGGGGATATATGTATATGTATGGCTGTTTCACTTTGTTATAAAGCAGAAACTACCACACCATTGTAAAGTTGTTAAAACAAAAAGAAAAAAGAAAAAAAACAAACCCACACCATTTACATTTTCACATGCCTATAGAATAAGGGAGAAATAAATGTCACAGCCTCTCCCCCCAAAAAATACTTAAAGGAAAACATTTGTCAATTTGATTGGCTCTAATTTATTTTTTTTTTAAGTTGGAGAGTGAGAGAGATAAGAAATGTGTTTATTAAAATGTTGATTATACTTTTCTTTGGATTGTCAGATTTTACTCATTTTTGTTCTCATTTGTATCCTTTTCGTATTTTTCTCAAGAAAAGGAATTCTTATGAATAAGCTAATTTTTATTTTGATAAAGATAAATGACAAGTTTTAAATTATTTGGAGGTGTTTTGAGTGCAAGAATTTGAGTGGAATGAGTCATTTTTTGGCACTGTTTGGCATCCTGTAAGTCAAGGTGGGAAAATAAGTTGTGAAATATACTGAATATTAGGGACTGAATCAAGTGGGTAGGTGCTGTGTGGGCTTTTAAGATGCTGGTGGGAAAATGGTTAAAGGGACAAACTGTGGGCTTCAGGGCTGGCTAGTAGACAAAACAGTGCAGAAAGACAAATTGACCAGGAGCATCCAGGGAGTGGAGGAAATGGAGCCTGTGAGGACAAATGACAATAGGTTCATTAGGATGAACCTGATGGCAGGATAAGAGAAATTCTGAGTTCTGGACTTCAGGAATTAAAAAATCCAGAATGATATTCAGCTACAAAGAATAAATGTTTCTTGTAGAGAGTAGAAGTAGGTTGGAAATGAATGTCATTCGAGTTGTGCAAGGTAAGCAATTGTCACCCAGTATTTTCATATAGAGAAAAGATTCTTAGAAGAAAAAACAAAGAATGCTCTTAAAAGTGTAAAGAATTGGAACACTATGGGATTTTTTTATCATTTTAATTTAGAAAAATTATTTATTTTTAACATCTTTATTGGAGTATTATTGCTTTACAATGGTGTGTTAGATTCATAACAAAGTGAATCAACTATACATATATCCCCATATCTCCTCCCTCTTGCGTTTCCCTCCCACCCTCCCTATCCCACCCCTTTAGGTGGACACAAAGCACCAAGCTGACCTCTCTGTGCTATGCGGCTACCAAATGGAATACTATGTTTTATATATTATTTGTTAATATCAATGATGTAATCATTTTAATAGGTAATGATGTTAATAACATTTAAATCATTGCACAAGCCCTGTATTTGCACAACTTGTAAACAACTTGCACAACTTGTCCTTTAGCCTTGCATTGTACTATGCTACCTCTCCCCACCCCCCATTTCCTAGTTCTTCAATATCATTTAACATTACTTCTGGACTGCTATTGGCAATATTGCTTTCTTTGCCAAAACATCTGTGCAGTTTTTTTAAAAAATAAAATAATACAGTTTTGACACACATACTGTGTATTTTAAATTGATTAATTTTAAAGTGATCAGCACTACCCCTTGTATTAGGTGACCTCTATGATTTATATTAGTTGAAATATAGTTCTATGACTTAATAAAGGATCCACCAAAAGAAGTCTGAATTAAATTATTGAATTTGTTTATACATCTACAGTAGGGAAGAGTATAAACGAATCTTACAAAAATTAACAACCTTTTTTTGTTGATGGTTCACCATCCCTGACAATTCCTCGTAAAACTCAATTTTTATATCTTAGGGATCTTTGTCTTCTGAAGTTGGCTTTCATTACATTTTATATGATTGCCTATTTACAACCCACTTTCAAATATTATACTCTGTTAAAGGCGAAAAGTCAGTCTTCTTTTATGCATGTAGTGAAATAGAAACTCAGCGAGGTTAACTGAATAGAACAAGGATACACAAAAATTATAAATAGTTATGTGCTCAGAATGAAAAGTGGAACATAGGTTCAGTCCACAGAACCACATTTTGAAAATACTTTTCACATTAATGTAAAAATGGCTTTTTAAAATTCTGCTGAATCATAATGCTTAATGAAAAGTTAGATAAAGAATAAGCCACAAACCTCTAAAGGCAAATAATTTTATTGATATAATTCCTTCAGTTTGATGAGTAGTAAATTCTAATTTTTAGTATCAGATAGTTTTTACTCGGAATTTTCCTCTCCTTTATTTTTCGTAATGCATATTACTTAAAAAAATGTTTATTTATTTATTTACTGTTTCTTATTAGTCACCCATTTTATACACAATAGTGTATACCTGTCAATCCCAATCTTCCAATTCATCCCACCACAACCGCACCCCCTGCCAATTTCCCACCTTGGTGACCATACGTATGTTGTCTACATCTGTGTTTCAATTTCTGCTCTGCAAACCGGTTTATCTGTACCATTTTCTAGGTTGCACATATACGATAATGCATTAATATATGATATTTGTTTTTCTCTTTCTGACTTACTTCACTCTGTATGATAGTCTCTAGATGCATCCACATCTCTAAAACTGACCCAATTTCGTTCCTTTATATGGCTGAGTAATATTCCACTAAATATATGTACCACTTCTTCTTTATCCATTCATCTGTCAGTGGGCACTTAGGTTGCTTCCATGACCTGGCTTTTGTAAATAGTGCTGCAATGAACATTGGAGTCCATGTGTCTTTTTGAATTATGGTTTTCTCTGGGTATATGACCAGTAGTGGGATTGCAGTGTCATATGGTAATTCTATTTTTAGTTCTATAAGGAACCTCCATACTCTTGCCCATAGTGGCTGTATCAATTTACATTCCCACCAACAGTGCAGGAGGGTTCCGTTTTCTCCACACTCTCTCCAGCATTTGTTTGTAGATTTTCTGATGATGCCCATTCTAACTTGTGTGAGGTGATACCTCATTGTAGTTTTGATTTGCATTTCTCTAATCATTAGTGATGTTGAGTAGTTTTTTATGTGCTTCTTGACCATCTGTATGTCTTCTTTGGAGAAATGTCTGTTTAGGTCTTCTGCCCATTTTTGGATTGGGTTGTTTGTTTTTTTAATATTGAGCTTCATGAGCTCTTTATATAATTTGGAGATTGATCCTTTGTCCGATGATTCATTTGCAAATATTTTCTCCCATTCTGAGGGTTGTCTTTTCGTCTTGATTATTGTTTCCTTTGCTGCGCAAAAGCTTCTAAGTTTCATTAGGTCTCATTTGTTTATTTTTGTTCTTATTTCCATTACTCTAGGAGGTGGATCAAAAAATATATTGCTGTGATTTATGTCAAAGAATGTTCTTCCTATGTTTTCCTCTAAGTGTCTTATAATGCCCAGTCTTACATTTAGTTCTCTAATCCATTTTCAGTTTATTTTTGTGTATGGTGTTAGGGAGTGTTTTAATTTCATTCTTTCACATGTAGCTGTCCAGTTTTCCCAGCACCACTTATTGAAGAGATTGTATTTTTTTCATTGTATATCCCTGCCTCCTTTGTCATAGATTAGGTGACCATAGGTGCGTGGGTTTATCTCTGGGCTTTCTATCCTATTCCATTGATCTATATTTCTGTTTTGGTGCCAGTACCATACTGTCTTGATTACTGTAGCTTTGTAGTATAGTCTGAAGTCAGGGAGTCTGATTCTTCCAGCTACATTTTCTTTCCCTCAAGACTGTATTGGTTATTCAGGGTCTATTATGTCTCCAAACAAATTTTAAGATTGTTTTGTTCTAGTTCTATAAAAATTGCCCTTGGTAATTTGATAGGGATTGCATTGAATCTGTGGATTGCTTTGGGTAGTATAGTCATTTTCACAATATTGATTCTTCCAATCCAAGAACATGGCATTTCTCACCATCAGTTGGTACCATCTTTAATTTATGTCATCAGTGTCTTATAATTTTCTGCATACAGGTCTTTTGTCTCCCTAGGTAGGTTTATTTCTAAGTATTTCATTCTTTTTGTTGCAGTGGTAAATGGGAGTGTTTCCTTAATTTCTCTTTTAGATTTTCATCATTAGTGTATAGGAATGCAGGAGATTTCTGTGCATTAATTTTGTATCCTGCAACTTTACAAAATTCATTGATTAGCTTAGTAGTTTTCTGGTGGCATCCTTAGGATTCACTATGTATAGTTTCATGTCATCTGCCAAAAGTGACAGTTTTACTTCTTCTTTTCCAAATTGTATTCCTTTTATTTCTTTTTCTTCTCTGTTTGCCATGGCTAGGACTTCCAAAACTATGTTGAATAATAGTGGTGAGAGTGCACATCCTTGTCTTGTTCCTGATCTTAGAGGAAATGCTTTCAGTTTTTCACCTTTGAGAATGATGTTTGCTGTGTGTTTGTCTTATATGACCTTTATTATGTTGAAGTCGGTTCCCTCTATGCCCAGTTTCTGGAGAGTTTTTATCATAAGTGGGTGTTGAACTTTGTCAAAAGCTTTTTCTGCATCTATTGAGATGATCATATGGGTTTTCTACTTCAATTTGTTAATATAGTGTATCACATTGATTGATTTGCATATATTGAAGAATCCTTGCATCCCTGGGATAAATCCCACTTGATCATGGTGTATGATCCTTTTAATGTGTTGTTGGATTCTGTTTGCTAGTATTTTGTTGAGGATTTTTGCATCTATATTCATCAGTGATATTTGTCTGTAATTTTCTTTTTTGTAGTATCTTTGTCTGATTTTGGTATCAAGGCGATAGTGGCCTCATGAAATGAGTTTGGGAGTTTTCCTTCCTCTGCAATTTTTTGGAAGAGTTTGAGAAGGGTGGATATTAGCTCTTCTCTAAATGTTTCATCAAATTCACCTGTGAAGCCATCTGGTCCTGGACTGTTGTTTGTTGGAAATTTTTTTTTTTAAACATCTTTATTGGAGTATAATTGCTTTACAATGGTGTGTCAGTTTCTGCTTTATAGCAAAGTGAATCAGTTATACATATACATATGTTCCCATATCTCTTCCCTCTTGCATCTTCCTCCCTCCCACACTCCCTATCCCACCCCTCTAGGTGGACACAAAGCACCAAGCTGATCTCCCTGTGCTATGTGGCTGCTTCCCACTAGCTATCTATTTTACATTTGGTAGTGTATATATGTCCATGCCACTCTCTTACTTTGTCACAACTTACCCTTCCCCCTCCCTGTATCCTCGAGTCCATTCTCTAGTAGGTCTGCATCATTATTCCCATCTTACCCCTAGGTTTTTCATGACCTTTTTTTTTTCTTAGTTTCCATATATATGTGTTAGCTTATGGTATTTGTTTTTGTCTTTATGACTTACTTCACTCTGTATGACAGACTCTAGGTCCATCTACCTCACTACAAATAACTCAACTTTGTTTCTTTTATGGCTGAGTAATATTCCATTCTATATATGTGCCACATCTTCTTTATCCATTCATCTGGTGATGGACACTTAGGTTCCTTCCGTGTCCTGGCTATTGTAAATAGAGCTGCAGTGAAGATTTTTGTACATGACTCTTTTTGAATTATGGTTTTCTCAGGGTATATGCCCAGTAGTGGGATTGCTGGGTCATATGGTAGTTCTATTTGTAGTTTTTTAAGGAACCTCCATCCTGTTCTCCATAGTGGCTGTATCAATTTACATTCCCACCAAACGTGCAAGAGGGTTCCCTTTTCTTCACAATCTCAAAGCATTTATTGTTTCTAGATTTTTTGATGTTGGCCATTCTGACCAGTGTGAGATGATATCTCATTGTAGTTGTGATTTGCATTTCTCTAATGATTAATGATGTTGAGCATTATTTCATGTGTTTGTTGGCAATCTGTATATATTCTTTGGAGAAATGTCTATTTAAGTCTTCTGCCCATTTTTGGATTGGGTTGTTTTTTTTTTTTTTTGTTATTGAGCTGCTTGTAAATCTTGGAGTTTAGTTGTTTGTCAGTTGCTTCATTTGCAAATATTTTCTCCCATTCTAAGGGTTGTCTTTTGGTCTTGTTTATGGTTTCCTTTACTGTGCAAAAGCTTTGAAGTTTCATTAGGTCCCACTGGTTTATTTTTGTTTTTATTTACATTTCTCTAGGAGATGGGTCAAAAAGAATTTTGCTGTGATTTATGTCATAGAGTGTTCTGCCTATATTTTCCTCTAAGAGTTTGGTAGTGTCTGGCCTTACAGTTAGGTCTTTAATCCATTTTGAGTTTATTTTTGTGTATGGTGTTAGAGAGTGTGCTAATTTCATACTTTTACCTGTACCTGTCCAGTTTTCCCAGCACCACTTATTGAAGAGGCTGTCTTTTCTCCATTGTATATTCTTCCCTTCTTTATGGAAGATAAGGTGACCATATGTGCGTGGGTTTATCTCTGGGCTTTCTATCCTGTTGTATTGATCTATCTTTCTGTTTTTGTGCCAGTACCATACTGTCTTGATTACTGTAGCTTTGTAGTACAGTCTGAAGTCAGGGAGCCTGATTCCTCCAGGTCCATTTTTTGTTCTCAAGATTGCTTTGGCTATTCGGGGTCCTTTGTGTTTCCATACAAATTGTGAAAATTTTTGTTCCAGTTCTGTGAAAAATGACATTTGTAGTTTGATTGGGATTGCATTGAATCTGTAGATTGCTTTGGGTAGTAACGTCATTTTCACAATATTGATTCTTCCTATCCAAGAACATGGTATATCTCTCCATCTATTTGTATCCTCTTTAATTTCTTTCATCGGTGTCTCATAGTTTTCTGCATACAGGTCTTTTGTCTCCTTATGTAGGTTTATTCCTAGATATATCTTTTTTCTTTTTGTTGCAATGGTAAATGGGAGTGTTTTCTTATTTCACTTTAAGATTTTTCATCATTAGTGTTTAGGAATGCAAGCGATTTCTGTGCCTTAATTTTATATCCTGCTACTTTACAAAATTCATTGATTAGCTCTAGTAATTTTCTTGTAGCATCTTTAGGATTCTCTATGAAGAGTATTGTGTCATCTGCAAACAGTGACAGCTTTACTTCTTCTTTTCCGATTTGGAGTCCTTTTATTTCTTTTTCTTCTGTGATTACTGTGGCCAAAACTTCCAGAAATATGTTAAATAATAGTGGTGAGAGTGGGCAATCCTGTCTTGTTCCTGGTCTTAGTGGAGATGCTTTCAGTTTTACACCATTGAGGACGATGTTGGCTGTGGGTTTGTCATATATGGCCTTTATTATGTTGAGGAAAGTTCCCTCTATCCCTACTTTCTGCATGGTTTTTATCATAAATGGGTATTGAATTTTGTTGAAAGCTTTCTCTGCATCTATTGAGATGATCATATGGTTTTTCTCCTTCAATTTGTTAATATGGTGTATCATGTTGATTGATTTGTGTATATTGAAGAATCCTTGCATTCCTGGGATAAACCCCACTTGATCATGGTGTATGATCCTTTTAATGTGCTGTTGGATTCTGTTTGGTAGTATTTTGTTGAGGATTTTTGCATCTATATTCATCAGTGATATTGGCCTGTAGTTTTCTTTCTTTGTGACATCTTTGTCTGGTTTTGGTGTCAGGGTGATGGTGGGCTCGTAGAATGAGTTTGAGCATTTTCCTCCCTCTGCTATAGTTTGGAAGAGTTTGGGAAGGATAGGTGTTAGCTCTTCTCTAAAGTTTGATAGAATTCGCCTGTGAAGCCATCTGGTCCTGGGCTTTTGTTTGTTGGAAGATTTTTAATCACAGTTTCAATTTCAGTGCTTGTGATTGGTCTGTTCATATTTTTTATTTCTTCCTGGTTCAATCTCAGCACATTGTGCATTTCTAAGAATTTGTCCATTTCTTCCAGGTTGTCAATTTTATTGGTATAGATTTGCTTGTAGTCTCTTAGGATGCTTTGTATTTCTGTGGTGTCTGTTGCAACTTCTCCATTTTCATTTCTAATTTTATTGGTTTGAGTCTTCTCCCTCTTTTTCTTGATGAGTCTGGCAAATGGTTTATCCATTTTCTTTATCTTCTCAAAGAACCAGCTTTTAGTTTTATTGATCTTTGCTATTGTTTTCTTTGTTTCTATTTCATTTGTTTCTGCTCTGATCTTTATGATTTCTTTCCTTCTGCTCACTTTGGGTTTTGTTTGTTCCTCTTTCTCTAGTTGCTTTCAGTGTAAGGTTAGATTGTTTATTTGAGATTTTTCTTGTTTCTTGAAGTAGGCTTGTATAGCTATAAACTTCCCTCTTACAACTGCTTTTGCTGCATCCCATAGGTTTTGGGTCATCATGTTTTCATTGTCAGTTGTCTCTATGTTTTGTTGATTTCCTCTTTGATTTCTTCAGTGTTCTCTTTGTTATTTAGTAATGTATTTTTTAGCCTCCATGTGTTTGTGTTTTTTACATTTTTTTCCCTGTAATTCATTTGTAATCTCATAGCATTGTGGTCAGAAAAGAAGCTTGATATGATTTCAATTTTCTTAAATGTACTGAGGCTTGATTTGTGATCAAGATGTGCACTTGAGAAGAAAGTGCACTTGAGAAGAAAGTGTAATCTGCTCTTTTTGGATGGAATGTCCTATAAATATCAATTAAATCTATCTTGTCTATTGTGTCATTTAAAGCTTGTGTTTCCTTAGTAATTTTCTGTTTGGAAGATCTGTCCAGTGGTATAATTGAGGTGTTAAAGTCCCCCACTATCATTGTGTTACTGTCCATTTCCTCTTTTAAACTGATAACAGTTGCCTTATGTATTGAGGTGCTCCTATGTTCGGTGCATATAAATTTAAAATTGTTATATTTTCTTCTTGGATGATCCCTTAATCATTATGTTGTGTCCTTCCTTGTCTGTTGAAAGATTCTTTATTTTAAAGTCTATTTAATCTGATATGAGTATTTCTACTCTGGCTTTCTTTTGATTTCCTTTTGCGTGGATTATCTTTTTCCATCCCCTTACTTTCAGTCTGTATGTGTCCCTAGGTCTAAAGTGGGTCTCTTGCAGACAGCATATATATGGGTCTTGTTTTTGTATCCATTCAGTAAGTTGTGTCTGTTTTCAATTTAATGATAATTAAGACTTAGCATATTCTTCAAAACTTGAAACAGCTACTCGGAACAATATAGGCAATGTTCTAAATTCCCTATTCAATGATTTCTTTAAAATTCCAAAATTAAATTGAATCAAAAAAATTTGTATGTATTCAGAAAATTTTCTCATAGTTGAGACTTTTTTTTAGATTTCTTTTTTTCAGTTAGTAAACCTTACTTTATTATTAAGCGATAGATTGGGAGTTTGGAAGTGAGACTTTAAATGCCACAAGTAGGCTTTACAACATGGATCCATCTTACTTTCACTTGCATATAATTTTCATTTTGTGATCTGAATTGCTAAGACCTACTGACAGGACTGTGATGCTCACCATTATGGACTGAATTATGTCTCACCCTCCCCCCAAAATTGATATGTTGAAGTCCCAACCCCCAGTATCTCCAAATGTAACTGCATTTGGAGATGAAAACTTTAAAGAGGTAATTAAAGTTAAATGAGGTCAGATTGGTGAACCCTAATCTGTGTGACTGTATTTGGAGACTGGGCCTTTGAAAAGGTGAATAAGTTAAAATGAGGTCAATTGTGTGGAGCCCTAACCCAATGTGACATGTGTCCTTTTAAGAAGAGAAGAAGAGACTAAGGATGCATGTGCACAGAGAAAAGACCTTGTGGGGACAATAAGAAGGCAGCCACTTACAAGCCAAGGAGAGAGGCTTCAGGAGAAAGTTACCTTGATACTGGACTCCCAGCCTTCAAAACTGTGAGAAATAAATTTCTGTTGTTTAAGTCACCCAGTCTGTGGAATTTTGTTATGGCAGTCCTAGCTAATACATTCACTAACAGATGACTTTTTTCCAAAACATTCTGTGAGATTGAAACTTCGGGTTCTGTAAATGAATCAGTGCTTTACTATGTCACTGCTCTAAGTCAAATGGGAGATTGAATTTCCTGGACCCCTTGTGGATGCAGGGCCTGTGTTACTAGTTCTAGAGCATTTAACTGCTGGTGCGAGAATCTCCAGAATTCCCTCTGCCCAGGTGATTGTGAAAACGTGAGGTAGGATTTCTCCCTGACTGACTATGCATCTTATATATAAACTTTTATTCTGTGAAGCCACTGAGGTTGGGAAGGGCGGGGGGAGTCACTGTTTGTTACCAAAAATTTATCCTTTCTGATACAACTGTGTATTACATTCATTAAAAATGAATGACAACTAATATTTTCCTGCAATTAAAGAAGACATACAAAAAAATCAGGTGTCAGCCTATGGATCTATGACCAGCAAAAAACATCCCATTACCTTGTTTATGCAAAATTGTTGAATCCACAGATAATTTGATCATTCCTATTCATCTCCATGGAACAAGGTTAAAAATATTTTATCCATATCAGGGGAAGAATATTCGGGTGATTAAAGGCCTAGAGCTGGCAAATGTGACTCTTCACTGTTTATAGAACAGCATTGGCAAGATTCCTAAACATCACCATTTATAAAACCATAAAAACCCTCTATTCAACATGAAACAAAGCCAAAGTTCATTTGCACAGTTTTGCTGCTGTAATTGAAACCACTTAGGGCTGTTTATTGTTCTAAGACCAGAAACAATAAAGATAGCATAAACAAGAAAGTGACCCAGTGTGATGCTATCGGATGAATCAAAGAAAAACAACTAAGTTTTTGCATACACAGTTGAGCTCATGCTCTTTCTGACTGTGGAACATGCCAGCATGAAGCTTTGTGTTATCTTTTTTTGAAATTGGGGATGAGGGAAAGGGCAAGTCTGTAGTGGTTATAGAGATAGCTCTGTCTCAGTATGTTTCTCTTCTCTTCTTTTTAATTTATACATAAATCTGACTAGGGAGAAAGTAAAGCTGATTTTAATGCAACCATTCATTCTGTACTTCATGAAGAAAAGATAAAATGTTGTTCTCTTTATTAAGTTTGGTTAAGGACTTGAATGGGCCTTACATAAAGATAATAAATATTAAGCAAACATAACAAAGACCAAAAGTAAAGTGAACTGATTCCGAAATGTTCAAATTATTAGCAGACACTAGGAAACTGGAACAGGGAATCATAAACTGGGAAGGTACCAGGGGCAACTGAGTGGTTTTTAGTCTTTTAAAGATGACATTGGGCCATTCCGTCTGCTTTGTTTTCAGTGTTTGTGTTGGTAGATTTTCAGATTCAATTCTGTTGATATGTGTGAATGGGACTCAGGTAAGAGAAACAGGATGGCAGAAGGAGAGAGTGGTTTTAGAGTCACCTTCTCTAAGAGGTTACACAGTGTACCCAGCTAGACACCCAGATGCCACTGCATGTGCTGCTTAGATAGAGCCGTCAGCTGAATTCATCAAGGCCCGACATTAGACATTAGGTATGAGGTCACCTGCAGTTAGATTTAGGTGATAGGAGACCAGGGGTTCCACCAGCTACAACTACAGATAGGGAGGGTCAGCTCTCCAGGGCCCTGAAGAACAGCTACTCAGTGTCAGACAACAGTAAAAGTTCAGGGAACAGTGAATGTCAAGGGGGTCCTCCTCTATCTGGATACACTATTTGTTTTGTTTTTATTTGGTGTTTGTAGAGTAAGGCTGGAGAAATTCCTGAAAGCCTAGAATTTAGAGACTGGGTTTATCTGAAAGAGAATGTTTTATAATGGAAGGGAGTAAGATAATAATTTACATTATTAATTATTACTATTATTATTATGAGGATGATGATGTAATTTTCCCCTGATACCCAGTGGAAGGTGGGCTCATGGATGATAGGGTCAGATCCATTATACAATTAAAAGAAGCAACAAAATTTTGCACAAGAGGAGTTGTATTATGTACATTGTTTCTCCTTCTACAAATATTTATTGATACTAGCTATAAATAAGGGACTGGCTAGTCATTTTATTCATTAGTCATGTTACCTAAGACATTTTCATGGTTAACTTTTTCAGTACACACTTTATTATGGCTGTAGGTTGCTCTTTTCACTGCTCTAATTATTGTAAATACGTATGTTTGCTCAGGTTTAAAGATGAAAAGCATAATTTACCATCTCTATTTGGGAAAATGTTCTATCTATAGTGGTTTTATTGCTGGCATATGTTTTCAATTCTTGTTTCATCTCCATTTCCATGCTCCAGGGTGGAATGCTCAAATAAATATTTGACACCTCTCTGTCTCCTAAATATGTCACATCTCTTTCAATGCCTACAATAGCGTAAGTACCCCATAGAGATTTGGTGAATGAATGAGTGAATATATTATATATACACATATGTATATATATAATTTAATATACAGATACTGTATAACCCAGAACATACTCTACAATTCAGAGTAATCTGTTTAAAAAATAAATATCTTTTTTTTTTTTGGTGAAATAAGCAAGAAAAATATTTTATTTTACTTTGATGTTCAATTGGACTTTTTTTTTTCTTTTCTTTTTTTTTTTGTGATACGCGGGCCTCTCACTGCTGTGGCCTCTCCCGTTGTGGAGCACAGGCTCCGGACACCCAGGCTCAGCGGCCATGGCTCACGGGCCCAGCTGCTCTGCAGCATGTGGGATCCTCCCAGACCAGGGCACGAACTCGTGTCCCCTGCATCGGCAGGCAGACTCCCAACCACTGTGCCACTAGGGAAGCCCTCAACTGGACTTTTGAATACAAGTTGGGTTAACCACTAGAAGGTATAAGATCAGTAACTAGTCAAGGAGTCCATAACTTTACATAGTGAGCAGTGAAATGGTCATAAATAAATCAGACTCTGCGAAGGTCCCGGTGAAGGAGATGCCTGTTGTCTAAATCTAGCTGTGATCTGTGATGTATTTTGGCTCCCTCACCTTAGGAAGAAATCAGGAAATGAAAAGGCAAGTGACACTGGATAGAAAAAAGAAAAATAAACAGAACCTATACTTAAAGGTTTGGTCTTGGTCTGAGTGCCATGAAACAGTAATTCCATTAAAAAAAAAAAAAAGTCAACCAGACAAAAACCCACCCTGAGTAACTGAAATCCTGTAACTACATGGAAACTCAGTGTGGAAGCTACTAAGGCATTTATGAAAATATCCTGGAACAGTCTTTAGCATGCTTGCCATCAGATCTCCATGTCTCCTATGTTTTAGACAGTTCCTTTTAATGGACCATTATTTTAATCTTCAGAAAGTTTTTTAGATTGAATATAGCCTGAGCATCTACTTATGAGGGGCTGTGAGTTCCACAAGCAGTGCCATCCCTTATGGTACCCATTGAGTGATGCTAGAAGGTCCAGGAAGCTCTCTTATAGGCCTGAAACTGCCAGTCACTGACTGGCAACAATGCCAGACAACAATGGAGGAAAAGCAGGCTCGACATCATTCACACGTCTTCCATCAGCGTGGATGATAGGTTCAAATGTCAGCTAATCTAGTCAATGTTTCTCTAGACTTTCAGATTTACTCGTAACTTTTTTTTTTTTTTACATCTTTATTGGAGTATAATTGCTTTACAATGGTGTGTTAGTTTCTGCTTTATAACAAAGTGAATCAGTTATACATATACAAATGTTCCCATGTCTCTTCCCTCTTGCATCTCCCTCCCTCCCACCCTCCCTATCCCACCCCTCTAGGTGGTCACAAAGCACGGAGCTGATCTCCCTGTGCTATGCAGCTGCTTCCAAAAAATAAATATCTTTTGATGACATACTGATAAATGTTAATCATAGAAAATCAGAAAGAAGTGTCCCCTTTCAGAAAAGCAACATATATGTAAATGTTCAGTTTGTGTTGTCACTGAACTTTCCCTTATTATTTTTTTTAATTTATTTATTTAATTTATTTATTTTTGGCTGCGTTGGGTCTTTGTTGCTGTGCACGGGCTTTCTCTAGTTGTGGCGAGCAGGGGCTACTCTTCATTGTGGTGCATGGGCTTCTTATTGCAGCAGCTTCTCTTGTTGTGGAGCACGGGCTCTAGGCACGCGGGCTTCAGTAGCTGTGGCATGCGGGCTCAGTAGTTGTGGCACGTGGGCTCAGCAGTTGTGGCTCACGGGCTTAGCTGCTCCGTGGCATGTGGGATCTTCCCAGACCAGGGGTCGAACCCGTATCTCCTACATTGGCAGGCAGATTCTTAACCACTGCACCACCAGGGAAGCCCCCCTTATTCTTTTTATGGTAATAAAAAGTATATATTACCATGGGAAGAATATATATATAATGTTTTATGTTTGTGTATATACACATACACAAACACACATATATTATTAGCTAATAATGACTAAGACATAATGCTCCCTGGGAATATTTGTATTGTAAAAGGCAGTTTTTGGAGTCAAAATATCTCAAAGAGCCCATAAAATGACAATGGGAAAATGGCAGGCTGTTTCCTTCATTTTGAGTTGGGATTAAATAGTACGAGAAGATAGAATGTATACCGAGTTGTGTTATTACAGCATAAGAAAATGTCATTTAAATACACTCTCTTCCAACTCTGATTTAACTTGATTTTCCATAAATATGTTCATATTGTGAATAAAGGAAATAATAGTTTAAATTTAATGTAAAAGGCCAGATATTACTGAGACACGGTATGGTATAGTGGTTAAGACAAAGGCTCTAGAACCAGAAGACCTAAACTACAATCCTAGTTCTGTTACCATTAGGTGAATAAATTTGTTAAGTGATAAAAAATTACTTAACCTTTCCGAGCCCATCAGTCGAATTGCTAAAATACCAGGCTTGACCTCATAGAGCCCTTGTGAGGATTCAATGGGTTAAGAAATGTTAAGAGTTCAGAATAATGACGATACAGGTTTAACTAATATTCGGACATCTAATCACTTCAGATTTGGAAACACTCTTGGAGAACAAGGAATCAGAGAAGAGCAATTGAAATACTTAAAAAATAGAATTCCTCTTATGAGGGAAAATAAAGGGTATAAAATATACATTGCCTGGCCAAAGGACAAGGAGAGAAACATAATAACCACCTACTCATTTTTAAAAGATTCAAGTGGTAAAGAGAATTATTTAACATGGTACAAAGGAATAAAACTATAATTAACAAGACTAAGTCTAGAAAGAAAAACATTTTGACTCAACATCAGGAAAGTGAAACTGAGATACTTTAAAATTGAGAATGATGCAATTGTGGGAAGCTTCCCAAGAAAGGTGAGTGAAGCCTTGCTCGTGAAAGCATTTTTAACACTCCCGTGTGTAAGAGACTGTAAAAGGTCATTGTCCTGTTCAGCTCGGAAGGCAAACTAGAACAGCTTTCCCTGTGCTAAACATAAACCCAGTTTTCTTTCTTTCTCCTACGTCATGGAGAAAAGAGTTCATCAGTAGGAGCTTCAGACTTCTGTGATATTTACTGTATCTGCAGGACCTAACTATTCATTTTATGGCAGGAATAGACATGCTTGAATAAAGTGAAAGATGAAAATATAAATGCATTTTCCTCCTAGACAAATATTGTAGTAACTCCAATTTCATAGACCACAAGAAAGCCGGATCATCATCCTCTGTTCCTGAGTGTCTCATCTCTCTGAGTCTGCTGGCATCCTGACCTGCCTTTATACAGATAGAATATATGTTGGCCTGCCTTCACCTGGCCTGGCCTGTTCAAGTTTATGTTGAACCTGTATAATGGGAGAGACCAAGCTTTCTTCTTGGATACTTGCTGTTCTTTTATATTGTTAGAAAAGGGGAAGCTAAATTTCCATGCCACGTGAGAAAATTCAATAAGCAAAACCAGAGACCCAAGTCAGTATACATGGTTTCTAGAAAATAAGAACAATGGGAAACATATTTCCAATATACATTGTATAAGGTGAAAAAGTGAAAAAAAAAAAAAAAGAGTATTCCAGGACCAAAAAAGAAATGGAGCACACATTACTTGCTATAATAATGTTTTTTTAAGGTGACTTGAGTACCTCTTTGGAAGTATCCATAAGGATTTGCCTCTAATACTCAGAGAAAAAAATATTTTAGATTTGTTTTCTTTTCTTCCTAGAGTTGACTATGTAGAGATTCTAACATAGGCAATGTAAGCCAGTGGTCTTCTTGGAACTATGAAAAGAATAAGCTGGATGGCAGATTGTTAATCTCCAGATGGTTTAATTTAGTGTGGTTGAATAATAATAATATCTTACATACTTACAGCACTTTTTAATTTTCAAGTGATTTCATATGTATTTTCTCATTTGATCAGTTTTGATTTATTATTTAAAGAAATCAGTCAGGGAGGGAGGTCCAGCCCATGGCTAAGAAATAATAGACTGTTTTGTTTCACATGAATTTAATATACAGAGATTTCTGTGTTCAGAAAATTAGAAAAATGTCCAGAGAAGAGGACTATTAGCAATTTCATTTCTTTTAATGCTTGTATTCCCAAAGCTAATTCAGTAAGTGTTTTCACCATTTGAAGTTGGAGGCCAAGAGATACTATTCTATATTTATAAACCTTGACTTCACACTATTAGTTAGAGTCCTTGAATATTTATAGGTGCTAAAATCTGATCAGAACCAAAGCCTTAATTATACATTATGATTAATAAAAATAGTCCAATGTCTTCATAGAATAAAATTGCTTTTTTTGGAAATTGATTTTAGTTATACCATGGCTTTATTCATGAAAACAAAACGAAAAACTTAATCCAAAATGATTGAATCTAGTCCAGGTGGAATTGTTCTTGGTAAATAAAAATAAACTATTACTTTTAATAATATTGATAATATTGATGATAAGACATTAGTTGACCCAAATAATTGTTTGAAGATTATAATGTGCATTTTATATAGAATTTGAAGCAATACATTTGCTAATCAGTCTTCCCCGCCACAGTTATTCCATATTTGGCTTATGGTTACATTATGTATGGAAATTACAAGGTACTAAAAAATGGTTCTATAGCATTGGAACATTCTTCTCACCTTCCATGCTAGATTTAACCCCTTAATTTTACCTCTTAAACAAAGGAATCCCTGGGCACAAAAAATTACTGATTGAACACAGGGTAATGATGCTTCACTGAAGTAGCTTATTCAAGTAATATCAAACCAGAGTAGATTTGTTCTTTTTTCTCAAGCACTTTTAGTGTTATAATCACTCCTAAGACCAGCCACTTACATCACAGATCTTGTCTCACTCTGCAATAATTGAGGGCAGTGAAAGGTGTGATGGTGGTTCAAAGCAGGATTTATTCCTGTGAACTGGCCTGTCATGGAGTCGGAGAAGCTTTAAAGAAAAGTGACATTTGGTCTGTGTCTTGAAGGCAGAGGAGAGGAGAACTTAGTTCTGCAGGAGGGCAAAGGGGGAAGGAATACTAGCATCAAGGTACAAAGATGGGGATGTGGGAAAAAAGCAGAGTGTTTGGGGTCCTGCATCACCAAATAAGAAATTTCATGAGCTCTAGGCACAAGTGGTGGGTCCATATGGTGTGTAGATTTGGGCAGGTTTGTAGGGTCAATGTCATAGCAGAGGAGCAGTCCACTGGAATTCAGAATTTAATTTAAATAAGTGTGTGGAAATCTGTATGGAAACACAGAAGACCCTGAAAAGCCAAAGCAATCTTGAGAAAGAAAAACGGAGCTGGAGGAATCAGGCTCCCTGACTTCAGACTATACTACAAAGCTACAGTAATCAAGACAGTAAGGTACTGGCACAAATACAGAAATATAGATCAATGGAACAGGATAGAAAGCCCAGAGATAAACCCACGCACCTATGGTCACCATATTTTTTTCTTTTTTGAATTTAACTTTATTTATTTTCTTATACAGCAGGTTCTTATTAGTCATCCATTTAATACACATCAGTGTATACATGTCAAACCCAATCTCCCAATACATCATACCACAACTGTCACCCCTTGCTACTTTCTCCCCTTGGTGTCCATATGTTTGTTCTCTACATATGTGTCTCAATTTTTGCCCTGCAAACCAGTTCATCTATACCATTTTTCTAAGTTCCACATATATGCATTAATGTACGATATTTGTTTTTCTCTTTCTGACTTACTGCACTCAGTATGACAGTCTCTAGATCCATCAGCATCTCTACAAATGACCCAATTTTGTTCCTTTTTATGGCTGAGTAATATTCCATTGTGTATATGTACCATATCTTCTTTATCCATTCATCTGTCGATGGGCATTTAGGTTGCTTCCATGACCTGGCTATTGTAAATAGTGCTGCAATGAACATTGGGGAGCATGTGTATTTTAAAATTATGGTCTTCTCTGGATATATGCCCAGTAGTGGGATTGCTGCATCATATGGTAGTTCTATTTTTAGTTTTTTAAGGAATCTCCATACTGTTCTCCATAGTGGCTGTATCAATTTACATTGCCACCAACAGTGCAAGAGGGTTCCCTTTTCTCCACACCCTCTCCAGCATTTGTTGTTTGTAGACTTTCTGATGATGCCCACTCTAACTGGTGTGAGATGATACCTCACTGTAGTTTTGATTTGCATTTCTCTAATCATTAGTGAGGTTGAGCAGCTTTTTATGTGCTTCTTGGCCATCTGTATGTCTTCTTTGAGAAATGTCTATTTAGGTCTTCTGCCTATTTTTGGATTGGGTTGTTTGTTTTTTAATATTGAGCTACATGAGTTGTTTATATATTTTGGCTGTCAGTGCTTTGTCCGATGATTCATTTGCAAATATTTTCTCCCATTCTGAGGGTTGTCTTTTTGTTTTGTTTATGGTTTCCTTTCCTGTGCAGAAGACTTTAAGTTTCATTAGGTCCCATTTGTTTATTTTTGTTTTTATTTCCATTACTCTAGGAGGTGGATCAAAAAAGATCTTGCTGTGATTTATGTCAAAGAGTGTTCTTCCTAGGTTTTCCTCTGAGAGTTTTATAGTGTCCAGTCTTACATTTAGGTCTCTAATCAATTTTGAGTTTATTTTTGTGTATGGTGTTAGAGAGTGTTCTAATTTCATTCTTTTACATGTAGCTGTCCAGTTTTCCCAGCACCACTTATTGAAGAGACTGTCTTTTCTCCATTGAATATCCTTGTATCCTTTGTCATATACTAGTTGACCATAGGTGCGTGGGTTTATCTCTGGGTTTTCTATCTTGTTCCATTGATCTATATGTCTGTTTTTGTGCCAGTACCATATTGTCTTGATAACTGTAGCTTTGTAGTATAGTTTGAAGTCAGGGAGTCTGATTCCTCCAGCACCGCTTTTATCCCTCAAAACTGCTTTGGATATTCTGGGTCTTTTGTGTCTCCATACAAATTTTAAGAATTTTTGTTCTAGTTCTGTAAAAAGTGCCATTGGTAATTTGATAGGAATTGCATTGAATCTGCAAATTGCTTTGTGTAGTATAGTCATTTTCACAATATTGATTCTTCCAATCCAAGAACATGGTATAACTCTCCATCTTGGTATCATCTTTAATTTCTTTCATCAGTGTCTTATAGTTTTCTGCATACAGGTCTTTTGTCTCCCTAGGTAGGTTTATTCCTAGGTATTTTATTATTTTTGTTGCAATGGTAGATGGGAGTGCTTGCTTAATTTCTCTTTCAGATTTTTCATCATTAGTATATAGGAATGCAAGAGATTTCTGTGCATTAATTTTGTATCCTGCAACTTCACCAAATTCATTGATTAGCTCTAGTAATTCTCTATGTATAGTATCATGTCATCTGCTAACAGTGACAGTTTTACTTCTTTTCCAAATTGTATTCCTTTTATTTCTTTTTCTTCTCTGATTTCCATGGCTAGGACTTCCAAAACTATGTTGAATAATAGTGCTGAGAGTGAACATCCTTGTCTTTTTCCTGATCTTAGAGGAAATGCTTTCAAGTTTTAACCATTGAGAATGATGTTTGCTGGGGGTTTGTCATATATAGCCTTTATTATGTTGAGGTAGGTTCCCTTTATGACCACTTTCTGGAGAGTTTTTATCATAAATGATTGTGGAATTTTGTCCAAAGCTTTTTCTGCATCTATTGAGTTGATCATATGGTTTGTCATCTTCAATTTGTTAATATGGTATATATATCACATTGATTGATTTGCATATATTGAAGAATCCTTGCAACCCTGGCATAAATCCCACTTGATCATGGTGTATGATCCTTTTAATGTGTCGTTGGATCCTGTTTGCTACTATTTTGTTGAGGATATTTGCATCTATATTCATCAGTGACATTGGTCTGTAATTTTCTTTTTTTGTAGTATCTTTGTCTGCTTTTGGTATCAGGGTGATGGTGGCCTCATAGAATGAGTTTGGGAGTGTTCGTTACTCAGCATTTTTTGTAAGTTTTTGAGAAGGATGGGTGTGAGCTCATCTCTAAATGTTTGATACAATTCACCTATGAAGCCATCTGTTCCTGGAATTTTGTTTGTTGGAAGATTTTTAATCACAGTTTCAATTTCATTACTTGTGATTGGTCTGTTCATGTTTTCTATTTCTTCCTGGTCTAGTCTTGGAAGGTTATATCTCTCTAAGAATTTGTCCATTTCTTCCCGGTTGTCCATTTTATTGGCATAGCGTTGCTTGTAGTAGTCTCTTAGAATGCTTTGTATTTCTGCAGTGTCTGTTGTAACTTCTGCTTTTCAATTTCTAATTTTATTGATTTGAGTCCTCTCCCTCTTTTTCTTGATGTGTCTGGCTAATGGTTTATCAATTTTGTTTATCCTCTCAAAGAACTAGCTTTCAGTTTTATTGATCTTTGTTATTGTTTTCTTTGTTTCTGTTTCATTTATTTCTGCTCTAATCTTTATGATTTCTTTCCTTCTGCTAATTTTGGGTTTTGCTTGTTCCTCGTTCTTCTTTCTCTAGTTCCTTTAGGTGTAAGGTTAGACTGTTTATTTGAGATTTTTTTTGTTTCTTGAGGTAGGCTTGTACAGCTATAAATTTCCCCCTTAGAACTGCTTTTGCTGCATCCTATAGGCTTTGGATCATCGTGTTTTTGTTGTCATTTGTCTCTAGGTATTTTTTTTTAAAAATACTTATCCTTACTATGTGTACCTATATGGTGTTTTACATTTTATCTATTTCATTTTTTAATTTATTATTTATTTTTGTGGTACATGGGCCTCTCACTGTTGTGGCCTTTCCCACTGTGGAGCACAGTCTCTGGACACGCAGGCTCAGCGGCCATGGCTCATGGGCCCAGCCACTCCGCAGCATGTGGGATCCTCCTAGACCGGGGGCACAAACCCATGTTCCCTGCATTGGCAGGTGGACTCCCAACCACTGCGCCACCAGGGAAGCTCTGTCTCTAGGTATTTTTTGATTTCGTCTCTGATTTCCTCAGTGATCTCTTGGTTATTTAGTAAACGTATTGTTTAGCCTCCATGTGTTTGTGTTTCTTAAGTTTTTTTTTTCCCTGTAATTCATTTCTAATCTCATAGCATTTGATCAGAAAAGACGCTTTATATGCTTTCAATTTTCTTAAATTTACTGAGGCTTGATTTGTGACCCAAGATGTGATCTATCCTGGAGAATGTTCTGTGCACACTTGAGAAGAAAGTGTAATCTGCTGTTTTTGGATGG
This sequence comes from Pseudorca crassidens, assembly GCF_039906515.1. NCBI lineage: Eukaryota > Metazoa > Chordata > Mammalia > Artiodactyla > Delphinidae > Pseudorca > Pseudorca crassidens. Next base: position 122,986,345 of record NC_090300.1, on the reverse strand, counting down.
AATGTCCTATAAATATCAATTAAATCTATCTGGTCTATTGTGTCATTTAAAGCTTGTGTTTCCTTATGAATTTTCTTTTTGTAAGATCTGTCCATTGGTGTAAGTGAGGTGTTAAAGTCCCCCACTATTATTGTGTTACTGTCCATTTACTCTTTTATAGCTGTTAGCAGTTGCCTTATGTATTGAGGTGCTCCTGTGTTGGGTGCATATATATTTATAATTGTTATATCTTCTTCTTGGATTGATCCCTTGATCATCATGTAGTGTCCATCCTTGTCTCTTGTAACATTCTTTATTTTAAAGTCTATTTTATCTGATATGAGTATTGCTACTCCAGCTTTCTTTTGGTTTCCATTTGCGTAGAATATCTTTTCTATCCCCTCCCTTTCAGTCTGTTTGTGTCCCTAGGTATGAAGTGGGTCTCTGGTAGACAGCATATATATATAGGTCTTGTTTTTGTATCCATTCAGCAAGCCTGTGTCTTTTGGTTGGAGCATTTAATACATTCACGTTTAAGGTAATTACTGATATGTATATTCCTATGCCCATTTTCTTAATTGTTTTGGGTTTGTTTTTGTAGGTCCTTTTCTTCCCTTGTGTTTCCCACTTAGAGAAGTTCCTTTAGCATTTGTTGTAGAGCTGGTTTGGTGGTGCTGAATTCTCTTAGCTTTTGCTTGTCTGTAAAGCTTTTGATTTCTCCATTGAATCTGAATAACGTCCTTGCCGGGTAGAATAATATTGGTTGTAGGTTCTTCCCTTTCACCACTTTAAGTATATCATACTACTCCCTTCTGGCCAGTAGAGTTTCTGCTGAGAAATCAGCTGTTAACCTTATGGGAGTTCCCTTTTATATTATTTGTTGTCTTTCCCTTGCTGCTTTCAATAATTTTTCTCTGTCTTTAATTTTTGCCAATTTGATTACTATGTGTCTTGGCATGTTTCTCCTTGGGTTTATCCTGTATGGGACTCTCTGCACTTCCTGTACTTGGGTGGCTATCTCCTTTCCCATGTTACAGAAGTTTTCGAGTATAATCTCTTCAAATATTTTCTTGGGTCCTTTCTCTCTCTTGTCTCCTTCTGGGACCGCTATTATGTGAATGTTGTTGCGTTTAGTGTTATCCCAGAGGTCTCTTAGTCTGTCTTCTTTTCTTTTCATTCTTTTTTCTTTATTCTGTTCCACAGCAGTGAATTCCACCGTTCTGTCTTCCAGGTCACTTATCCATTCTTCTTCCTCAGTTATTCTGCTATTGATTCCTTCTAGTGTAATATTCATTTCAGTTATTATATTATTCATCTCTGTTTGTTTGTTCTTTAATTCTTCTAGGTGTTTCTTAAACATTTCTTACATCTTCTCCATCTTTGTCTCCATTCTTTTTCTAACATCCTGGATCATCTTCACTATCATTATTTTGAATTGTTTTTTGGGAGGTTTCATATCTCCACTTCATTTAGCTGTTTTTCTGGCATTTTATCTTGTTCCTTCATCTGGTAAATAGCCCTCTGCTTTTCATCTTGTCTATCTTTCTGTGAATGTGGTTTTTATTCCACAGCTTGCAGAATTGTATTTCTTCTTGCTCTTGCTGTCCGCCCTTTGGTGGATGAGGCTATCTAAGAGGCTTGAGCGAGTTTCCTGATGGGAGGGAGTGGTGGTGGGTACAGCTGGTTGTTGCTCTGGTGGGCAGAGCTCAGGAAAACTTTAATCTGCTTGTCTGCTGATGGGTGGGGCTGGGTTCCCTCCCTGTTGGTTGTTTGGCCTGAGGCTACCCAGCACTGGAGCCTACCTTGGCTCTTTGGTGGGGCTAATGGCTGACTCTGGGAAGGCTCATGCCAAGGAGTACTTCCAAGAACTTCTGCTGCCAGTGTCCTTGTCCTCACTGTGAGGCAGAGCCATCCCCTGCCTCTGCAGCAGACCCATCACCACTAGCAGGTAGGTCTGGTTCAGTTTTCTATAGGGTCACTGCTCCTTCCCCTTAGTCCCAATGCACACACTACTTTGTGTGTGCCCTCCAAGGGTAGAGTCTCTGTTTCCCCCAGTTCTGTTAAAGTCCTGCAATCAAATCCTGCTAGCCATCAAAGTCTGATTTGCTAGGAATTCCTCCTCCTGTTGCCGGACCCACAGGTTGGGAAGCCTGATGTGGGGCTCAGAACCTTCACTCCAGTGGGTGTACTTCTGTGGTATAAGTGTTCTCCAGTGTGTAAGTCACCCACCCAGCCATTATGGGATTTGATTTTATTGTGATTGCGCCCCTCCTACCATCTCACTGTGGCTTCTCATATGTCTTTGGATGTGGGGTATATTTTCTGGTGAGTTCCAGTGTCTTCCTGTCGATGATTGTTCAGCAGTTATTTGTGATTCCAGTGTTCTCACAGGAGTGAGTGAGAGCATGTCCTTCTACTCCGCCATATTGAACCAATCTCCTGGTCACCTTATTTTTGATAAAGGAGGCAAGAATATACAATGGAGAAAAGACAGCCTCTTCAATAAGTGGTGCTGGAAAAACTGGACAGCTACATGGAAAAGAATGAAATTAGAACACTCCCTAACACCATACACAAAAATAAACTCAAAATGGATTAAAGACCTAAATATAAGGCCAGACACTATAAAACTCTTAGAGGAAAACAGGCAGAACACTCTATGACATAAATCACTGCCAGATCCTTTTGACCCACCTCCTGGAGAAATGGAAAAAAAAAATAAAAATAAACAAATGGGACCTAATGAAACTTAAAAGGTTTTTCACATCAAAGGAAAACATTAAAAAGATGAAAAGACACTCCTCAGAATGGGAGAAAATATTTGCCAATGAAGCAACTGACAAAGGATTAATCTCCAAAATTTTCAAGCAGCTCATGGAGCTCAATATCAAAAAAACAAACCACCCAATCCAAAAATGGGCAGAAGACCTAAATAGACATTTCTCCAAAGAAGATATACAGATTGCCAACAAACACAGGATAGGATGCTCAACATCACTAATCATTAGAGAAATGCAAGTCAAAACTACAGTGAGGTATCACCTCACACCTGTCAGAATGGCCATCATCAAAATATCTACAAGCAATAAATGCTGGCGAGGCTGTGGAGAAGAAGGAACCCCCTTGCACTGTTAGTGGGAGTGTAAAGTGATACAGCCACTGTGGAGGTTCCTTAAAAAATGAAAAATAGAACTACCATACAACCCAGCAATCCCACTACTGGACATATACCCTGAGAAAACCATAATTCAAAAAGTGTCATGTACCACAATATTCATTGCAGCTCTATTTACAATAGCCAGGACATGGAAGCAACCTAAGTGTCCATTGACAGATGAATGGATAAAGAAGATGTTGCACATATATACAATGGAATATTACTCAGCTGTAAAAAGAAACGAAATTGAGTTATTTGTAGTGAGGTGGATGGACCTAGAGTCTGTCATACAGAGTGAAGTAAGTCAGAAAGAGAAAAACAAATACCGTATGCTAACACATATATATGGAATCTAAAGAAAAAAAAAGTTCTGATGAACCTAGGGGCAGGGCAGGAATAAAGATGCAGACGTAGAGAATGGACTTGAGAACAGGGGGAGAGGGAAGGGTAAGCTGGGACAAAGTGTGGCATGGCCATATATACACTACCAAATGTAAAATAGATAGCTAGTGGGAAGCAGCTGCATAGCACAGTGAGATCAGCAAGGTGCTTTGTGTCCACCTAGAGGGGTGGGATAGCGAGAGTGGGAGGGAGGAGATATGGGGATATATGTATATGTATAGCTGACTCACTTTGTTATTAAGCAGAAACTAACACACCATTTTAAGTAATTATACTTCAATAAAGATATTAAAAAGTATATATATATAAATAAGTAAATGTGTGGGTCTGTATGTAGGGGGGTGTGTGTGTGTGTATGTATACATATATTTCTGTATGTAGTAGGCATTATACTGGGCACTTGGGACACAGAGAAGAATAAGATAGCATTACACTCAAGAATCCTGCAGGCTGCTAGCCAGCAAGTGCCTCCTGCCCACATCGAGCTCCTCAGTGTGTCCTGACAGATTGGACAGAGCCTTCAGATAAGAAGAGCAATGGGAGTTGGTACCAAACCCCTCCAGTTTTGGAGAAAACAAATAGTAAGCATCTTATTTTAATGGCTGACAAGCAGCATCAACTTTTCATATGAAGAACAGCTCATTAGCACTGAGTAAGTACTTTATTAAATGACTATAAAGAAAGTCCTTTAAGAGGACTTTAAGGGGATGAGAGTCCTTTGTTTTTAACTTAAAGAATCTTTTTTATTATTTTTAAAAAATTTTATTGGAGTGTAGTTGATTTACTATGTTGTGTTAGTTTCCGGTGTAAGGGCCCAGGTCCTGATTCCAATTTTGTTCCTTTCTAGATGTCTGCACATAAGGTTACTGAGTTCCATTTCCCATTGATAACAGCAACATCCCTATTCTCTCCTTCTTCACTGTATTGTGAGGATAAAATAAGATGGTTGATGTAAAGGATTATGTAAATTAAAAAAAAAGCTATATAAATGCAGTGAATTAGGGCATAGCTCAAAGTTAGGGCATTTGCTGCAAAAGATGGCACTTAATCATAGTTATTGCCTTCATTTTGGTGGATAGACATTTAAAAGCTGAGCCTAACAGTGACTTCTGTAGCTCTGTTGGGTCACTGAGAAAACAGATTACATTATCCTTATACAAAAGTATCCAGATTATGAAGAAATACTATGTTTTAATAAGTTATCTCTCTTTGAGTATTTAGATAACATTTTGAGTGCCTTCTATTTTATTAACCTCCTCAGTGGATAAAGAATTGAGAATTACATTCCTGTATTGTATGAGGAATTTCACTTTATCAGCATCTGACATGACTTCAGAAAATGCTGATGCGTCTGAATCAGTTTGCTGCTCTGTACATCTCCCATCACTGAAAGCATTAGATACCCTTATCAAATAAGAATTGATTCAACTTACAGCTTCCCAGAAAGGCTATTAATGCAGATTAATGAGTTTCTGAGAGGTCAGAGTTAGGGAGTTTTGATATAAAACATGTACAAAATTAGTAGAATGCCATGTTAGGGAAGAACAGAGGAAAAACGACATTCAAAATTTTCTGATTATTTAGTCTTTATTTAGTATGCAGCTATAGATATGCATACTTTAAAGAATGATGTTAAAATATCATTAATGTTTTAAAAACTGATTTTCTAGTAAATGTAGACATATAATTTTATCCTTCAAGATAAAAAACTTTGTTTATCTTCAAAGAGGTTGAACTTGATATATTGAAGATGGCTACAGTTTTCATTGGACTAAAAACTAATGCCCCTAAATGCCAAACTTCAGTGTGTTTTTCCATCTGCTTTTTAACTGCATTTTTTTGCAAGAATTTACCAACTACTCAAAAAGGGTAGGGTTTCTCAACAGCCTTACTAGTGACATTAGGGGCTGCATGGGAGGATGTCCTGTGCATCATAGGCTGTTTAGCATCATCTCTGGCCTCTACTCACTAGATCGCTAGCATCTTCTTCTCAACAAAATGTACCCATACATTGGTAAACGTCTGCTGGTAGGCAAGATCACCCCCTTTTGAGAACCGCTGCTGTTGATGAATTTTTTTTATATTAAACTTATATTTAACAAACTTGATGAATACTCTTAATAGTTCTAATGGTTTGAGGATTCTCTTGGTTGTTTCATGTAAGAATTATTTACCAACTACATCTAAAAATATTTTTTACCTTTTCCTTTCCAATCCTTAAAATCTTTTTTCTTACATTATTGCCCTAACAAAATTTTTTCTTAGAGTATTGCCTTAACTAGTTAGTACTGAACATCCTTATCTAATTGCAGACTGTAAAGGGAATTGCCTGAAATTTCTCCATTTAGTATAAAATTTACTGTAGTTTAGAAAATCTTTATCAAAGCAGGGTTGTTGTCTGGTTTCTGTTTTCTAAAAGTTTTTCTCTTTTTCTCATGATCATAAATAGGCATTGAATGTTATTTAATTTTTTTTTTTGCATTTATTCAGAAGATTGTGCATTTTTCTCCTTTACTTTTTTCTTGTGTCAAATTACATTACATATATGGGATCAAATCATCCTTGCATTATTGGAAAAATTCCTTCATGAGTGTCATTATAGCTCTTTGCATATATCAATATCTCTGTATATAAAATTTTGTGGATTTGGATTAAACTTTGTATTATGTCCTATTCTGTATTTAGTTGAAGTATCAGGATTATACTGATGAGTCGACAAATTAATTTTATTTTCTTGAAAAAAGTTTATTATCTTTTATCTGTCTTATCGATTTATTTTGCTTCTAATGCTTCATTGTCTTTCTTGCTTTGTACTCGTACTCTGCAAATATATTTTATCACACTTTCCTCCATGTTTTCTTTGAACCATCCACCACATTCACTAGAAAAATATATATGGTTGTTGGGGAGCAAGAGGGGTTGGGGGTGATAGCTGGGCCATAGTTTGTTCTCTTCCAGATAATTTTAGGGTGTTTGGGGAGTTTAAGGCAAAGAGCCCCTGGTATAGCCAGCTGGGCTCAACTGGTCCTCATTTGCCCATCCAAGCACCTTTAGTGTTGAAGGCTAGTGGGATTAACAGCGGAGCGTACCACGTCAGATCTACTGACTTTTCCTTTGGTGACCTCTATTTGAGGTTCAGTATAAATAGTATAAATTTTACTACATTTTACTATTTTTTATTTCCTCAAGTGACAGGTAGGAAGATTCTGGAATTCTGATTCATTTCATAATTTGCTCAAAAGACTTGTTTATTTGTATTATTGTGGGGAAGGTCAGTTATGGGACACATTCTCTTAATCCCTATAGGTCCAAGGTGGTTTTTCCTGCCATGGGGCTAGATCAGGGGCACGTCCAGACCTAGCTTCTGAGTATTCTTTAATTTCTTAAAGTGATAAACAAGAAAGTATACAACATTAGATAGGTCCAAGTAACAATAAAAAATTTTAAATAGAAATTAATGTTTTTATTAAATGTGGCATACAATCCCATTAGTATGATATATATTTATAATATGCATGATTATTGTGCACATAGGAATTAACAAAGATGGTAAGACAACAATCATTAATAGGTGTTGTTAATTTAATTTTTATATAGCCAAACTAGATTTTGAGTATCTTTATTTCGTTATTGATCATAGCACTTAAAGAGATAATTATCTCTGCTAAAGAAGAAAGTCCAAGTCAAACTCTTCTATAGCCATGGTTCCCTGTTCTCCTGCCATATAATGCCCAGCAGCCCCTCCCTATCACTTCTGCCTGATATAGGGTTAATTAGAATCCTTCATTGATTTTCTAAGGAGACTTTCATTCTGCTTTCTGTACCATCTCTCTTCGAAGGTCCTTCAGTTAGAATATCTAAGTGTCTCCCTACCACAGGACCAGGCACTGCGTTGTAGCCACTTTTGGTGGTATGAGCTAACAGAAACTTCAGCCCTAGGTTCATGTTTTCTGCCAAACATTCAAAAGCTCATTTGGATTCAAGTGAAGATTTTGCCTAAATAAGTACAAAGTCCTGGGCATCGAGAGTTCCATGGCAAGATGCCCTTGCCTGGGGAAAATACCTGACTTCCCAGTTTCCTCTAGGTTTAGGGGTGGTGCTGAGTATGGACCATAAATAATAATAATAATAATAATAATAATAATAATAATAATAATAATTAATGCACTGATTTTTGGGCATATGTTCTTACTTTCTATTGACATGAATACTCTCCAAGATTACTTTGGCACCAAAATAACAGCTAAAGAAGAAGGAAAAACATTTGGTTCTGGTGGAAATCTGAAATTTTATGTTTGCTTATTGTCCTCATCACACTACCTTCATCTTGCCTCTAAGTCCTTGCTCATGTTTCTTTCTTTTCTAATGCGTGTTTGGAAGATATTTTTCTTTCTACCTACTATGGTTCTACCCTGTTTCTAAACTTCTTTTCTTAATTCATTAAAATTTCCCTGGTTACTCCTGGCTAAATTAGTCTCTCTCTTCTCTAACTTTCTTAAAAGAGTTTGAGTCCCTACTCTAAATTTTAGACTTAATGTTATCTCCTTATACTTAGATAATTTTTAAGATTTTTATTATTCTCACCTCCTCAAACAAAATCTTGGTTCCTAGACTAATGGTTTCCAGAGGTAGGGGGTAATGGGTGAGTGAAATGGGTGAAGGGGGTCAAAAGGTACAAATTTCTAGTTATAAAATAAACAAGTCATAAGGATGTAATGTACAAATGGTGACTATAGTTAGCAATACTGTATTGCATATTTGAAAGTTGCTAAGAGAGTAGATCTTAAAAGTTCTTACCATAAGAAAAACTTTTTTTGTAACTGTGGTGATGGATATTAACTAGACTTATTGTGGTGATCATTTCACAACATATACAAATATCAAATCATTGTGCTGTACATCTGAAATTAATATAATGTTATATGTCAATTATACCTCAATAAAAAAATTAAAGGATAAAAAACATGTTGGTTTCTGAATACAGGCTTTGCCTAAACTTTTTTATAGCTCCCACAACACTTAGTAGAAATAAATACATGGCACATGCTAAATAAACACTTGGTGACAGACATTACTAATAAATTGATGCTTAGTTAAAAGATGACACTAATTTTCTTTACATTTTCCAAAGCAAACAAATCTTGGGGGAAAGCCTCTTGTTTTGATCAGTTTTCAATTCAAGGACATCTAAAACAAAGATATGTTTGTTGCTTTTGTTTGTTTTGTTTCTGCTTCTCAATTTTATTTATTTATTTATTTATTTTAGCATTTTATTTTATTTTTAATTTTATTTTTCTAACTTTTTTATTGGAGTATAATTGTTTTACAATGGTGTGTTAGTTTCTGCTTTATAACAAAGTGAATCAGTTATACATATACATATATCCCATATCTCTTCCCTCTTGCAACTCCCTCCCTCCCACCCTCCCTATCCCACCCTTCTAGCTGGTCACAAAGCACCCAGCTGATCTCCCTGTGCTATGCAACTGCTTCCCACTAGCTATCTATTTTACATTTGATAGTGTACATATGTCCATATACACACTACCACTCTCACCTTAATCGAGATATAATTGACACATAGCAGTTAGTTGTTTTTTGAAGAGAAATTTTTTCCCTAGTTATTAATTTTTTTCCTGTGCTGTTAATAACAGGGATTTTTACACCTTCCTATGTACTAATATATTATCTCAATATTCAGTGAACATCTTTCAATCTTTGACTTTCCTGCACGTTAACACAAGTGATTTGACTAAAATTCAGAGGAAGCGGAGGGATTATTCTTTTTCTTTGTTCTATAGATAAGTCCTTTGGCAAACTTGGATTCATTCAGGAGAATAAATTACTTATGTAATGAGTCTACTTTAAAATAGACCTATGGAAGATGTCAATTCAACTCTTTCATCATAGGGGGGTAAGAACTGAGTCCTAGAGAGGTTGTTATGTATCTAAAATCATCAAATTTGTTAGTGGCAGATTTAGGATTGGAGCCCAGATGTCCATAGATTACATTTGAAATAGTAGGCATTACATTTATGTGCTTCAATGTTTCATTTAACGGTTGTATACATTGGGTGAAAATCTTCATATTGTAATACAGAGAGAATATCACTCAATGCAAAAATACCTTAAACTGATTCATGCTCATAACCTTTCCTCGTACTGAAAAATTTCTATTTGATGCCTTTAACCTTGACTTTCTTTCTCTTCTGTGCATTATCTTCTGTAAGGGAAAAATAAGTAAATGAAACAGCAGTACTTTTTTAAAAAAATTATTTTTTATTTTTTTAATATATATTTTTTCCAGCTTTATTGAGATATAATTGACATACAGCACTGCATACGTTTAAGGTGTATAGCATAATAATTTGACTTACATGCATTGTGAAATGACTACCATAATAAGTTTAGTGAACATCCATCATCTCATATAGATACATATTTAAAGGAATAGAAAAAAATGTTTTTCCTTGTGAGAACCCTTAGGGTTTCCTCTCTTAACAACTTTTATATGTAACATTCAGCAGTGTTCATTTATTTATCATGTTGTACATGACATCCCTAGTACATATTTATCTTATAACTGGAAATTTGTACCTTTTAACTGTCTTCATCCAATTTCCCCTCCTCCACCCACACCTCTGGTAACCACAAATGTGATCTCTTTTTCTATGAGCTTGTTTGTTTGCTTGTTCCTAGTATACAACATAGTGATTAAAATATTTAGCAGTACATTTTTTCTTTCCTTTTTTTTACAATTTTTAAGCCAAGGATACTAGTATTTAAATATGTTTGGGGAGACCTTCAAGATGGCGGAGGAATAAGACGTGGAGATCACGTTCCTCCCCACAAACACATCAGAAATACATCTACATGTGGAACAACTCCTACAGAACACTTACTGAACACTGGCAGAAGACCTCAGACTTCCCAAAAGGCAAGAAACTCCCCACGTGCCTGGGTAGGGCAATAGAAAAAAGAATAAACAGAGACAAAAGAGCAGGTACGGGACCTGCACCAGTGGGAGGGAGCCGTGAAGGAGGAAAGGTTTCCACACATTAGGAAGCCCCTTCACTGACACAGACGGGCATGGCGGGGGGGAAACTTTGGAGCCACGGAGGAGAGCGCAGCAACAAGTGTGCAGAGGGCAAAGTGGAGAGAATCCCGCACAGAGGATTGGTGCTGACCAGCACTCACCAGTCCGAGAGGCTTGTCTGCTCACCCGCCGGGGCAGGTGGGGGCTGGGAGATGGGGCTCGGGCTTCGGAGGTCAGATTCCAGGGAGAGGACTGGAGGTGGCTGCGTGAACACAGCCTGAAGGGGGCTAGTGAGCCACAGCTAGCAAGGAGGGAGTCCGGGAAAAAGTTTGGAACTGCCTAAGAGGCAAGAGACCATTGTTTTGGGGTGCGTGAGGGGAGGGGATTCAGAGCGCCGCCTAAACGAATTCCAGAGATGGGTGTCAGCCACGGCTATCAGCACAGACACCAGAGATGGGCATGAAATGCTAAGGCTGATGCTGCAGCCACAAAGAAGCCTATGTGCAAGCACAAGTCACAATCCACACCCCCCCTTCCAGGAGCCTCTGCACCGTACCACGAACAGGGTCCTGTGATCCAGGGACAACTTCCCTGGGGAGAACACATGGTATGCCTCAGGCTGTTGCAATGTCATGATGAGCTCTGCCACTGCTGGCTCACCCCACATTGCGTACCCCTCCCTCCCCCCAGCATGAATGAGCCAGAGCCCCCTAATCTCAGCAATTCCACTCTTTGGCATATACCCTGAAAAAAGCATAATTCAAAAAGTGTCATGTACCACAATGTTCATTGCAGCTCTATTTACAGTAGCCAGGACGTGGAGGTAACCTAAGTGTCCATCAACAGATGAATGGATAAAGAAGATGGGGCACATATATACAATGGAATATTACTCAGCCATAAAAAGAAATGAAATTGAGTTATTTGTAGTGAGGTGCATGGACCTAGAGTCTGTCATACAGAGTGAAGTAAGTCAGAAAGAAAAAAACAAATACCGTATGCTAACACATATATATGGAATCTAAAAAAAAAAAGGTTCTGATGAAGCTAGGTACAGGACAGGAATAAAGATGCAGATGTAGAGAATGGACTTGAGGACAGAGGGAGGGGGAAGGGTAAGCTGGGATGAAGTGAGAGAGTGGCATAGGTATACATATATATACACTACCAAATGTAAAATAGATAGTTCGTGAGAAGCAGCCACATAGCACAGGGAGTTCAGCTCGGTACTTTGTGACCACCTAGAGGAGTTGGTTAGGAAGGGTGGGAGGGAGACACCAGAGGGAGGAGATAAGGCGATATATGTATGTGTATAGCTGATTTACTTTGTTATAAAGTGGAAACTCACACACCATTGTAAAACAATTATACTCAAAGATGTTAAAAAAATTGATAAATAATAACGTAAAATATTTACTACATGTTGAAATTCTATTTTGGATATATTGCATTAAGTGAAAATATGCTATAAAATTAATTTCACCTGTTCCTCTTTACTTTTAAATGGCTGCTAGAAAAATTTTAAATTACATATATGGCTCACATTATATTTCTATTGTATGTTGCTGTTCTAGAAGCATCAAGAGAAAGAGAGAGAGAGGGAGGTGTTACTAATAAAAGAATAAGAATATTACAGGCATAAGACTTCTTATCAAAGCACTGGAGGACAGAAATAATGGTCTTTAAATTTCTGAAGTGTAAAAAAAATCTTAAATCTAGAATTTAATATCCTGCCAAAGTTATCAATTAAATATGAAGGGAAAGGGACTTCCCTTGTGGTTCAGTGGTTAAGACTCTGCTCTCCCAACGCAGGGAGCCCAGGTTTGATCCATGGTCAGGGAACTAGATCGCGCATGCTCCAACTAAGAGCCTGTATGCCGCAACTAAGACCCGGGGCAGACAAATAAATAAATATTAAAAATAATAAATATGAATGTAAAATAAACAATTTTCCATCCATGTTGATTCAGAATGATTTCAGAATCCTTATCTACCAAACAACCTTTCTTTTAAAAAATTTTACAATATTTGACGATGTACTCTACCTACAGGTAGAGTACAGGAGAGGGAGAAGCAGCTCATGGTCCAGGAAACAGTGGTGGAATTCTAGGTGTGAAACAGAAAGGATAACACCTCTGCAGCAGCCCAAAAAAACACAGCTCAATTTAAAACACCATATCAAAAGATCCTAAAAGGTATTCCTCCAAGAATAGAAAGAGGAAGATTTAACAGGCAAGACAATTAAGAAGCTGGGAGTTCTTAGCTCAGTGGGGAAGAAGACTTAGGTTTTCTTCCTCTCAACAAGAAAAAAGAATCCCAAGAAATTAGAAATGCTGAGAAAATAATTGAAAAATTAGAGAAGAAAGTTTTGATTCAAATACAAGATCAGCAAAACTGTGGCCTGATCACTTGAGGAATATGAGAAGTCATTTGACTTTAACACTTGGGACTTTCTCCTTCGAGAGAATCAGTGACAAATCATTATATTTCATTTTCAGTGGACCTAATCACACTATTTCTGCAGTGACAAATAGTTGAATGACCACATTTACATAATTATAATTAGATGTTTACTAGTTTCAATTTTTATAATCCAAACATAAAACCTAATTTTAGTTATAGAATAGAATGTTCATGTCATAAAAGACATTGTAAAGGTAATGCTCCAGATGGCAGAAGTCAAGTTGAGAGCAGGAGGAGGGAAGGGTGAGTGTAGGGGTGCTACTTTCCTCCTTTTACTTTGGGATGATACAAGAGATACTATGTAAAGAAGACGGAACAAAAATACAGGATTATGTATACATTACTTAAAAGTATAAAGGAAACTAATAGAAAAACCACACATACTAATATAAGTATCAAAACTCAGGGGAGAGAGAGAGACAAGTGGAGATGTGAGTTGAATTCCTTGTCTATCAAAGAGGATGGAAATGACTTGATTTCTACTGCTGGTAAATTAAGAAACTGAGATCTAAGCATATCGTTTAGAGTTATGGTGGTAACTTATCAGAAGAATTAAAAACAAAATGTTTAAAGGGATTTCCAATGACGTGTGGGAATTGGGTAGGGGAGGTGAAATGGAGTTATTTAATAACAGTACAGTACATGCTGTTTGAATTTTGAAACTGTGCGCATGTTCTAAAATGTTTTTGAAAATACATTTATAAATAATTGGTGTCAATAAGTATAAAGAAAGCCCTAATTAAAGAGTAGTTCTTCCCTGAAAAAATAGTTTGTTCTTTTAACATTGCTATTTTTATAACAATAATTTTGATATAATAGAATATTTTAAGACAATTCTACACTTAGAACTTAAATTTCTCTACATGTTTTAATTTGGTTTCTAGATTGTTTCTTTTTATTTAATTTTTATTTATTTTTGGCTGCATTGGGTCTTTGCTGCTGTGTGTGGGCTTTCTCTAGTTGCCACGATTGGGGACTACTCTTCCTTGTGGTGCACGGGATTCTCATTGCAGTGGCTTCTCTTATTGTGGAGCATGAGCTCTAAGCTCATGGGCTTCAGTAGTTGCAGCAGGCAGACTCAGTAGTTGCAGCATGTGGGCTCTAGGGCATTCAGGCTTCAGTAATTGTGGTGCACAGGCTCAGTAGCTGTGGCTCACAGGCTCTAGAGCGCAGGCTCAGTAGTCGTGGTGCACAGGCTTAGTTACTCCGTGGCATGTGGGATCTTCCCAGGACTAGGGATTGAACCTGTGTCCCCAGTATTGCCAGGTGGATTCTTAACCACTGTGCCACCAGGGAAGTCCTTAGATTGTTTCTTTTATTCTCTTCAGTTCTCTGGTAATAGGCCATGTGATCAAGCTGCATCTTAGAATAAGTGGTACCGTAGCCCTGAAAGGATAATGTCCTGAGCATCTTTTGAAAGACACTATATGTTAAGCATTTTTAACCATATATACATGCAAAGAGATAGTTATTATTTTAGTAGGGCAAAATATTCTGTAGAATGTAAGCACAAGAATACTTGTAAATGTTCTGATACCTACAAATTCAGTGAATTAGCACAACTTTCCCCCAAATCTTTGATCCTTATTACTTTATTTGTTCTCTTCTCTTAGTAGTTTAATCCTTTACTAAGTACTGATTATTTTTTCTCAGCAGTCTCTACCATGTACTGTAAATTAATATTGTCATATAGAAACTGATCTCCTCCCAGTCTTGAAGTCATATTTCTTTCTCAAGGTTTTGCCTTGTTGATTTATTCTACATTTATCTACTAAAAAATTCTGCCTAGTATATTATTTCAATCATGTCACATACCTGATAAATAATCTGTAGTAACTTTAATTTGACAATCAGTTCAACATCTTCAGTCTGGCTTTCAGGACCCTTAAAAAATTCTCTTTGGGGCTTCCCTGGTGGCGCAGTGGTTGAGAGTCCGCCTGCCGATGCAGGGGACGCGGGTTCGTGCCCCGGTCCGGGAAGATCCCACATGCGGGGGAGCGGCTGGGCCCATGAGCCATGGTCGCTGAGCCTGTGCGTCTGGAGCCTGTGCTCCGCAACGGGAGAGGCCACAACAGTGAGAGGCCTGTGTACCGCAAAAAAAAAAAAATTCTCTTTGATTTTTGGTTGATGTTTGCCAATTTCAGTTTTCTGTTTCACCCATGATCTCATAAACAGGTTCCTTTTCCCTTTCTTTATGCCTTGTGCATGCTATTTATCCTCAGAAAGCTCATAATAAACCCCTAACACATTGGACTTTTTTTTTTTACTTTTGTAGTTAAAAAATGTTTCCAGGCGAATGAGCTCTGCAGATTGCTCTTTACCTCTAGAAGTATTTTTTTTTTTTGGTGTGGCTTTAACATATGGTTTATTTATAAGAAAATTATAGAATATATTAACACAGCTGTTCTGTATTTAAATCCAATGAGAGTGTGAATGTGTACATGCTGTTTGCTCTACCAGGCCCTGTACCCCTCTCTCCTTGGTCATGTCTACTTGTCAAATTTAATAAATTTTATTTATGATTATTTTTGAGTCTTTATCACCTATTATTTATATGTTCGTCATTCATTCTATGCTTTCTAATTCCATCATTTTCTCATTTATATTTTCATCTCTTTGTTTTATATTTTCATATTTTGTATTTCACAGAATAAAATTTGTATTCACCGGAATAAAAATTCACAGATTTTTATTGTCTGCAGCATCAGCTATGCTCTTACAGTTTCCAGTGAGAGAAGATAATTTTTTTGGAGCTTTTTCAGAAAATCTTT
The DNA here is from genome assembly GCF_039906515.1 of Pseudorca crassidens. Taxonomy (NCBI): domain Eukaryota; kingdom Metazoa; phylum Chordata; class Mammalia; order Artiodactyla; family Delphinidae; genus Pseudorca; species Pseudorca crassidens. The sequence goes on along the minus strand of NC_090300.1, from coordinate 122,970,537 downwards.
GGCATATTGCATACATCATCTATTTTGATTTTACCTCATCTATTTCATCTCCATCTTTCCTAGTTCCTTCCTCTTGACTTTGGGTATGTGATTCTCAGGCAACATGTTTACTTTTCCTCTTTTCAGAATGACTGTTTTCTGAAACTTTCTAGCTCCTTAATTTCATTTTCAGAAAATATACTTTGCTATAAATATTCTGAGTGTGGCTTCCTTTCTTTTATTCTAAAGTACCTCATTTATTCAGCAGTTCAGCTGCAGCCTCAGATATTCAGCAGAATGAAGGTGGAAATACAACATGCTCAGTACAATTTCTGATTTCTATTTAGCTTTAACCAAACACAGTTATATTGCTTTGCTCTTGTCATAGTAAGACAACAACAACAACAACAACAACAAAACAAAAACAGAACACCCCACAAAAGCATAATGGCAAACAGCAATAAGCATTTCTTTCTCCTGTGGGTTGTCTGGGCTGTACTGCTGATGTCTTTTGGGTTTGTTCACACATCCATATTTTGACTTAGAGTGTGCTCTGCTCACATGTCTCTCCTCCACTTGGACCAGTGGGATAACCAGGGGTTTTCTTCTCATGGCAATGACAGAAGCCAGAGAGAATAAGTAGAAAAGAGATATCCTGACACAATCACCTCATTCAATTGGCTAAAGCAAGCCACATGTTGAAACCCAAAGTTACGAGTCAGTAAAATATGCCCCCTCCTTTAGCAAGAGAAATTAAAAAGCCACATGACAAAGGGCAAATATAAAGGGAGGGATAGAGAACTAAGACTAATTCAATTTACCATAGTTGTCTTTCTATTACTGACAATAACGAGACCTGCCTGGCAGAACTAATATAGTAAAAGAGTAAATACAGCTACCACAGTGGATTCTACCAGGAGTACTATTGTCTCTGCTAACACACACAGTGCTTAACCTAAACCAGTCATTTAAAATATTCTCTTGCATTATTTCATTTAATATTTATAGGAATTCTAAGATGTAGGTATTATTACCCTTGGCAATTTTACAGATATTCCACTCAATTTATCCAATAGTTAAGAAGTACCTACTCTTCAGAGGCACTGTTTTGGGCATGAGTATTATAGCAGTGAACAAATAGACAAGGTCCCTGTTCACACCTTGAGGCTATAATGGCAAGACAGACAAGGAAATTAAGATAATTTCAGGAAGGGATATGTTCTTAAACAATAAACTATCTTGACTCTGTTGGTCAAAGAAATCCTTTTGAGAAGTGTTTTATTTAAGACTTGAATGATTCAAAAGAAGTAAGTAGGCAGAATTTTAAAGGCAGGTATTTTCAAGGAGAGATACTGTCTAGTGCAAGGTCCTAAGGCAGTGTGAAGCTTAGCAGAAACAGAGGTGACAAGGGTGGCTAGGTCACAGAAAGTAAGCCAAAGATTTATACTAGATAAAGCTAAAAAGCCAAGCATTATCCAGTATACTTTGTATTTGAAATTCATGAATTTTTGTGGTGGTGGAGGACACAATTTATTCCATAACATACTCCCAAGTACAACGTAGTAAGAAAATATAAATAAAAAATCTTAAAGCAGTTAAGGAAAAGAAAACAGATATCCCTTCAAAGAGCAATAGTTAATTTGGTAACAGACTCCTTAACAGGTAACAACAGAAGTCAGAAGCCAGTGGATAATATTAAGTTGAACCACATGATATTGCTATTTTTGTACACTGAAAATTGTCGAACATCATCAGTGGTGTATGGTTTAACCAAATATCTTTAAAATGAAGAAAAGAAATAACCACCAAGATAGAATTCTATAACCAGTAAACATGTCCTTCAAGAATTATGGAAAAATAAAGACATTTCAAAACACCAGTAAAATGTCTCAAGTTGAAGGCAAGTGGTTCCAGATGAAACGTATAATATGCAAAAAAGAATGAAGAACAAAGAAAGTATTAATATGTGAGTAAATGTAAATAAACATTAACTATATAAAACAGTAGTAATATCAAGCTGAGATTTAAAAAACAGATAGAATTAAAATATTAGGTACAAATAATTCATTTAGATTTTATAATGGAGTCAATAGAATTAAGATTTGTAAGGCCTTTGTATTATTTAGGAAGAGAATAATGGTTTCAATTAAATTTAGACTTTGACAAAGTGTATGATCTCCATGTTTATCAATGAGGTTTAACACCTTCTGTATGTCTTTGGCAGTTTGTATTTTCTCTTTGACAATGTGCTGATTAAAATCTCTTGCTCATTTTTATGTTGGGAACTCTGCCAGTTTCTTTTCAATTTGTTAACAGTCTTTATGTTTTATGCAATTTCTTTATATATGTTATATTTCAAAAAATGTAATGCAAAAATGTAGGGAGGCAGGAACTAATGTTAATTGAGGATCTATTAACTTATCTCTTTACTATTTCATGAAACCTGGCAAAATAGCTATCATTATGCCTGTTATAAAGAGTGCAATTGAGCCTCAGTGAGTTTAATTCAATACCCAAGTTTATGCAATTTATGAAGGCCAGTCGGTGACTTCCAGGTCTGTCTGATTCCCAGTGTGTTTGTCCATTAGTCCAAACCAAAGAAGTAAAATCTCCTCATATGATTAATATACATCTGGAATATTATGTATAATTCCAAGTGTTGCACATTAAAAAACATTTGAGGATTTGGCATAATTTGTAAATTGGTAGCTAATATATTAATGTTGAGGCCTTTAAACTAAATCTTATAAGTTCTAAGGCTGCTTTCCATAAAAGACAAAGTAGAAGAATATGGGGACAGGGAGAGAGAGAAGAGTGTTATTCTTCATGACGTATCATCAAAAATCTGGAGCACTATGGTATGATATGAAAGAAATGATGTGTACTAAATTAGCAAGATCAAGTCACTCTGTTTAATAGGCAATGTAAGTACAGTGCCTAGTCTAGAACCATGTGCTTTAACAGTCTATGACCATGTTTGGGTTTAGGAAAAATTATTAGCCCCAAAATATGAAAAAATAATTGAAAAATCCAGGTTAAGGAATGTCAGTTAAGTAGAGATCCACAAAATCCAACGTCATCAAGGTCAAAGATTGACAAAATTTTATTAACATTAAAATTTTATTTGTAAAAGTGTGGTTTAAATCAGGGAAGATCTAGGTTTATTTCATGTATGAACATGTATACTCACTAAGTACCACAGATTTGCGTCCTAAAACACAGAGATTCTGATAAATTTTATTTTGTATGATTTTCATTAAAAATATGTAATTGGTGGATTTATGATTTTATATACTGCCTTATCAAATATGTTTCCAGTAGAAGGGAATTTCCATTTGACCAGGTATTGAAATAAAAATTAAAGTCCTTAAAAACATTTTACATGTCTGATAATTGGAAGAATTTCCCATACAATGGATTCTGGCTCCATAATTCCAAGACTCATTTATCCTCCTCTACCACATACTTACAGGGCTGATGCTCATGTCACATTCATTATTATTCTAGAGCCTCTGACCCTGATCATTCATATAACAATGCTAGATAAGTTTGCTTGTGAGATACATGAGTTCTCCCAGAAGCTATCTGTGGAGTAAGGTTAACTCAGTAGGTTTATGGTGTTCAAACCCTCCACATGCCAGAGAAAGGCCTGGTTCCCAATTAGATTCTGTGAAATAACCTCTAAGCCCTTGGAATATACGGTCTGAGAAGAGTGTCTTTGTATGCCTCGGGCTTTGGGCCACACCAATTTGTTCTTGCTAATGCTGATTTATGGTGGATGTTTGCTTTTGTTTGCCTTGGGCCCTGAGCCAGGATGTATCCGTTTCAACTCTGGAGGGGTTGGAGACCGAATAGCTAAAGTCAGTCATGTGGAGACTCCATGCATATGTGACTATCCCCTGGTAAATTACCCTGGTGAGTTTCACAGGTTGGTAATATTTTGTCGGGATGGTAAACATCTTGAGACTGGGAATAGCAATTTTATCTAGCTTCTGGGTAGTTATAATGATTAAATGAGATAGTATGTGTGATATGCTTAGAATAGTGGCTGACACTGTTCTAATAATAAAACCTGTATAACGGCTTGTTAAATAAAACCATTTGGTGCTTACAGGAAAGCCAGAATTTGGAAACTGCAAACATATATCAAGCGTCATAGTTGGGGTGATGAGGTTAAAGCAAACAACAAGAGTCAAGAGGCAAACAAATCTGGAGTGAATAAATAAAAGAAGTATACACACATGCATACACCTACACAAAGTATGAAGTAGATGGAAGGAAATTGGTTTGGTTTAAGATATAAACCCTAGTCTAAGCAAATGTTTTAGAAATTCACCTTGTTGGGTTCTGACCTAGAGAAAAGTAGTTAGAGCCTGGCAAATAAATTCCTCCTGCCCCTTCCTTATATTTCATTTTGCAGAAAGTTTTTTTTTTTTTTTGAAATTTGGAATTCTATTTTATTTTTTATACAGCAAGTTCTTATTAGTCATCAATTTATACACAGCAGTGTACACATGTCAATCCCAATTGCCCAATTCATCAAACCACCACCTCCAACCCCCTGCCAATTTCCCCCCTTGGTGTCCATAGGTTTGTTCTCTACATCTGTGTCTTAATTTCTGCCCTGCAAACCGGGTCATCTGTACCATTTTTCTAGTTTCCACATATATGCGTTAATATACGATATTTGTTTTTCTCTTTCTGACTTACTTCACTCTGTATGACAGGCTTTGATCCATCAATGTCTCAACAAATGACTCAATTTTGTTCCTTTTTATGGCTGAGTAATACTCCATTGTATATATGTACCACATCTTCTTTATCCATTCATCTGTCGATGGGCATTTAGGTTGCTTCCTTGACCTGGCTATTGTAAATAGTGCTGCAATGAACGTTGGGGTGCATGTGTCTTTTTGAATTATGGTTTTCTCTGGGTATATGCCCAGTAGTGGGAATGCTGGATCATATGGTAATTTTATTTTTATTTTTTTAAGGAACCTCCATACTGTTCTCCATAGTGGCTGTATTAATTTACATTGCCACCAACAGTGCAAGAGGGTTCCCTTTTCTCCACACCCTCTCCAGAATTTGTTGTTTGTAGATTTTTGGATGACGCCCATTCTAACTTGTGTGAGGAGGTACCTCATTGTAGTTTTGATTTGCATTTCTCTAATAATTAGTGATGCTGAGGAGCTTTTCATGTGCTTCTTGGCCATCTGTATGTCTTCTTTGAGAAATGTCTATTTAGGTCTTCTGCCCATTTTTGGATTGGGTTGTTTGTTTTTTTAATATTGAGCTGCATGAGCTGTTTATATATTTTGGAGTTTAATCCTTTGTCCGTTGATTCGTTTGCAAATATCTTCTCCCATTCTGAGGGTTGTGTTTTCATCTTGTTTATGGTTTCCTTTGTTGTGCAAAAGCTTTGAAGTTTCATTAGGTCACCTTTGTTTATTTTTGTTTTTACTTCCATTACTCTAGGAGGTGGATCAAAAAAGATCTTGCTGTGATTTATGTCAAAAAGTGTTTGTCCTATGTTTTCCTCTGAGAGTTTTATAGTGTCTGGTCTTACATTTAGGGCTCTAATCCATTTTGAGTTTATTTTTGTGTATGGTGTTAGGGAGTGTTCTAATTTCATTCTTTTACATGTAGCTGTCCAGTTTTCCCAAAACCACTTATTGAAGAGACTGTCTTTTCTCCATTGTATATCCTTGCCTCCTTTGTCATAGATTAGTTGACCATAGGTGCGTGGGTTTATCTCTGAGCTTTCTATCTTGTTCCATTGATCTATGTTTCTGTTTTTGTGCCAGTACCATATTGTCTTGATTACTGTAGCTTTGAAGTCAGGGAGTCTGATTCCTCCAGCTCCGTTTTTTTTCCCCTCAAGACTGCTTTGGCTATTCAGGGCCTTTTTTGTCTCCATACAAATTTTAAGATTTTTTTGTTCTAGTTCTGTAAAGAATGCCATTGGTAATTTGATAGGGATTACACTGAATCTGTAGATTGCTTTGGGTAGTATAATCATTTTCACAATATTGATTCTTCCAATCCAAGAACAATGGTATATCTCTCCACCTGTTTGTATCGTCTTTAATTTCTTTCATCAGTGTCTTATAGTTTTCTGCATACAGGTCTTTTGTCTCCCTAGGTAGGTTTATTCCTAGGTGTTTTATTATTTTTGTTTCAATGGTAAATGGGAGTGTTTCCTTAATTTCTCTTTCAGCTTTTTCATCATTAGTGTTTAGGAATGCAAGAGATTTCTGTTCATTAATTTTGTATCCTGCTACTTTACCAAATTCATTGATTAGCTCTAGTAATTTTCTGGTAGCATCTTTAGGATTCTCTATGTATAATATTATCATGTCATCTGCAAACAGTGACAGTTTTACTTCTTTTCCAATTTGTATTCCTTTTCTTTCTTTTTCTTCTCTGATTGCTGTGGCTAGGAATTCCAAAACTATGTTGAATAACAGTGGTGAGAGTGGACATCCTTGTCTCTTTCCTGATCTTAGAGGAAATCCTTTCAGTTTTTCACCATTGAGAATGATGTTTGCTGTGGGTTTGTCATATACTGCCTTTATTATGTTGAGGTAGGTTCCCTCAATGCCCACTTTCTGGAGAGTTTTTTACCATCAATAGGTGTTGAAATTTGTCAGAAGCTTTTTCTGCAATTATTGAGATGATCTTATGGTTTTTCTTCTTCAATTTTTTAATATGGTGTATCACATTGATTAATTTGAGTATATTGAAGAATCCTTGCATCCCTGGGAAAAATCCCACTTGATCATGGTTTATGATCCTTTTAATGTTTTGTTGGATTCTGTTTGCTAGTATTTTGTTGAGGAGTTTTTTCATCTATATTCATCAGTGATATTGATCTGTATATATATATATATTTTGTAGTATCTTTGTCTGGTTTTGGTTTCAGGGTGATGGTGGCCTCATAGAATGAGTTTGGGAGTTGTCCTTCCTCTGCAGTTTTTTGGAAGAGTTTGAGAAGGATGGTTGTTAGCTCTTCTCTAAATGTTTTATAGATTTCACCTGTGAAGGCATCTGGTCCTGGACTTCTGTTTGTTGGAAGATTTTTAATCACCGTTTCAATTTCATTACTTGTGATCGGTCTGTTCATATTTTCTATTTCTTCCTGGTTCAGTCTTGGAAGGCTATATCTTTCTAAGAATTTGTCCATTTCTTCCTGTTGTCTATTTTATTGGCATAGAGTTTCTTGTAGTAGTCTCTTAGGGTGCTTTGTATTTCTGCAGTGTCTGTTGTAACTTCTCCTTTTTCATTTCTTTTTTTTTTTTTTTTCCTGCGGTACACAGACCCCTCACCGCTGTGGCCCCTCCCACTGCGGAGCAACAGGCTCCGGAAGCGCAGGCCCAGCGGCCATGGCTCACGGGCGGAGCCACTCCACGGCATGCGGTATCCTCCCTGACCAGGGCACGAACCCGCATCCCCCACATCGGCAGGTGGACACCCAACCACTGCGCCACCATGGAAGCCCTTCATTTCTAATTTTATTGATGTGAGTCCTCTCCCTCTTTTTCTTGATGAGTCTGGCTAATAGTTTATCAATTTTGTTTATCTTCTCAAAGAACCAGCTTTTAGTTTTATTGATCTTTGCTATCATTTTCTTTGTTCCTATTTCATTTATTTCTGCCCTGATCTTTATGATTTCTTTCCTTCTGCTAACTTTGGGTTTTGTTTGTTCTTCTTTCTCTAGTTCCTTTAGCTGTAAGGTTAGATTGTTTATTTGAGATATTTCTTATTTCTTGAGGTAAGCCTGTATAGCTATAAATCTCCTCTTAGAACTGCATTTGCTGCATCCCATAGGTTTTGTGTCATCGTGATTTCATTGTCATTTGTCTCTAGGTATTTTTTTATTTCCTCTTTGATTTCTTCAGTGATCTCTTGGTTATTTAGTAACGTATTGTTTAGCCTCCACGTGTTTGTGTTTATTTTTTTTCACTGTAATTCGTTTCTTATCTCATAGTGTTATGGTCAGAAATGATTGATATGATTTCAATTTTCTTAAATTAACTGAGGCCTGATTTGTGACCCAAGAAGTGATCTATCCTGGAGAATGTTCCGTTCACACTTGAGAAGAAAGTGTTATCTTCTCTTTTCAGATGGAATGTCCTATAAATATCATTTAAATCTACCCGGCATATTGTGTCCTTTAAAGCTTGTTTCCTTATTTATTTTCATTTTGGATGATCTGTCCATTGGTGTAAGTGAGGTGTTAAAGTCCCCCACTATTATTGTGTTACTGTCAATTTTCTCTTTTATAGATGTTAGCAATTGCCTTATGTATTGAGGTGCTCCAATGTTGAGTGTATATATATTTCTAATTGTTATATCTTCTTCTTGGATTGATACCTTGATCATTATGTAGTGTCCTTCCATGTCTCTTGTAACATTCTTTATTTTAAAGTCTATTTTATGTGATATGAGTATAGCTACTCCAGCTTTCTTTTGATTTCCATTAGCATGGAATATCTCTTTCCATCCACTCACGTTCAGGCTGTATGTGTTCCTAGGTCGGAAGTGGGTCTGTTGTAGACATATATATGGGTCTTGTTTTTGAATCCATTCAGCAAGCCTATGTCTTTTGGTTGGAGCATTTAATCCATTCACGTTTAAGGTAATTATCGATATGTATGTTCCTATTACCGTTTTCTTAATTGTTTGGGGTTTGTTTTTGTAGGTCCTCTTCTTCCCTTGTGTTTCCCACTTAAATAAGTTCGTTTAACATTTGTTTGTAGAGCTGGTTTGGTGGTGCTGAATTCTCTTAGCTTTTGCTTGTCTGTAAAGCTTTTGATTTCTCCATTGAATCTGAATGAGATCCTTGCTGGCTAGAGTAATCTTGGTTGTAGGTTCTTCCCTTTCATCACTTTAAGTATATCATGCCACTCCCTTCTGGCTTGTAGAGTTTCTGCTGAGAAATCAGCTGTTAACCTTATGGGAGTTCCCTTGTATGTTATTTTTTGTTTTTCCCTTGCTGCTTTCAATAATTTTTCTTTGTCTTTAATTTTTGCCAATTTGATTACTATGTGTCTCAGCGTTTTTCTCCTTGGGTTTATCCTGTGTGAGACTTTCAGCACTTCCTGTACTTGGGTGGCTATTTTCTTTCCCATGTTAGGGAAGTTTTCGACTATAATCTCTTCAACTATTTTCTCAGGTCCTTTCTCTCTGTCTTCTCATTCTGGGACCCCTATAATGCAAATGTTGTTGCATTTAATATTTTCCCAGAAGTCTCTTAGGCTGTCTTCCTTTCTTTTCATTCTTTTTTCTTTATTCTGTTCTGCAGCAGTGACTTCCACCATTCTGTCTTCCATGTCACTTATCCATTCTTTTGCCTCAGTTATTCTGCTATTGATTCCTTCTGGTGTAGTTTTCATTTCTGTTATTGTATTGTTCATCTCTGTTTGTTTGTTCTTTAATTCTTCTTGGTCTTTGTTAAACATTTCTTGCATCTTCTCCATCTTTGCATCCACTCTTTTTCCGAGGTCCTGGATCATCTTCACTATCATTATTCTGAATTTTTTTTGGTTGGTTGCCTGTCTGCACTTCATTTAGTTGTTTTTCTGGGAGTTTATCTTGTATCTTCATGTGGTACATAGCCCTCTGCCTTTTCATCTTGTCTATCTTTCTGTGAAGGTGGTTTTTGTTCCACAGGCTGCAGGATTGTAGTTCCTCTTGCCTCTGCTGTCTGCCCTCTGGTTGATGCAGCTATCTAAGAGGCTTGTTGCAAAGTTTTTATAAATCTGTGGCATCACCAGTGGTGGCTTTGGTGAAGGGAGTGTTGTCTTTCTCCCCAAAGCTATGTTAAATGCCTATGAAATTTATGTAAATACAATTATCTAGTTATATATAGGCAGATTCAAAAGAAGCTCCCAAATTTTCTACCTTACAATCATCTTTTCCACCCCAATCCCTCCTATGTATAAGTTCTGGAGCTGCTGTATAAGTTTTAAAACGTAGTATAATAAGACACGATTGTCCCTTAATTTGTTGTGGAGTTTATCATTATGTATTAATAATGCCAAAGAAGGAACAGTCTGAGAATTTAAGGAAAGCATGGGTTTTTTGGTAGGACAATTGAGAAAGACAACTCTACAAATCTAATGTCATTCAAAGTGTCTAAGAAATTGCTAGACATTAAATATTTCCTCTGCTCCATGGGTATCATTATCTTATTCAGTAGCAACTATGAATTTTGCAGGATAAACCTTCTATATAGCTGATCATTGCCTCCTTTCCTATCTTATTGGGTACATGTTCACCCTTTTTACTTGCTAAATATTTATTATAATATATGCATATTAGCTCCTGATTCCTTCAGTGTGAATCTTCTGGGATCTCATTTCTTCCAGGTGGTAAAATCATTCTTCTTCCTTAATTCCTGGGGCTTTCCTGTGAGTAGGAGAAGAGAAAAAGGAGTAAGTTCAAAGTAAACCTGACATTACCTCTATTCATCCACCAAAAGTTAGGAAAAGAGAGAGGAGAATATTTGAACACTTCATCTCATAGTAAGAGGGAGAACAGAGACTGCGTCTTTTGGGTGTTCTATTCACAACCATCAAGTGCTCTGAAACTGTTTCTGTATGGAAAGTAGTCACTCTCTCAAAACCAAGAAAGGGACACAAAGGCACACAGTCTAGTAAAGTACAGGAACTGAACAGATGGAAATTTCTTTCACTTAATTGGGTTCAGAGGCTCTGAGGAAATGCAGAAAAAGTAATTTGAAGGAGGTCAGCCTGGGAGGAAATCAGTTTCATGGTTAAAGGGAATGAATTTACCATGTAGGAAACATCATAAATATAAGAACTATACCCTAAGAAATACTATCTAGTGTCAACAGCATCAGTTATGTCTCCTAACATTCAAGAGGAACAAAAAATCCCCTGAATTTAGGAAGTCTTCCTTATTTCAGATTTTATTCTTTAAATCTGTGAAGTTATGGTTCAGATGGGATTTTGGGTGGCCATAAAGTGTTTCCACATAAGGAGGCGTCTACTTAGGGTGACAGATTATGATGTTGAACTTAAAGAGCATGGATTCTGCAATTCTGTAACCACTCTCTCTCATAGATCTGTTTATGGAAATCAGATTATAGAAAAAAATAAAACCATATGTCTTGGAATGGCAAATGCAGAGATTGTGAGTTAGAGTCCCATTCTTTGCAAATAAACTTCTCTGTGCATTTAGACAGGCTGCCTAATTGTTTAATGCCTTCCAATTTCTCACCTATAAAATCTAAGATACAAATTTATCCTATATAAATCTCAGAAATCTAATGATGAAATGGTCCTTGCATTGCCATTGAGGTTTAGAAAGGGAATCACTCACTCACTATCATGGACATCACAAAAAATTATAAAGGAGGGTAAATAATTGAATTCCATTGTCTACCTGTATTAGCACCTAATACAGGGTGGGTCATTTTTAGGACCTCCCTTGAGAACAATTTTGATTCTAGTTGGTAATGAAACATATTTCTCCAATTCATTCCTTTGATATTTTAATTTTAAGGTTAGATTTTTCTAGTGAAAGTACTTTTCATAAAGTTTAAAAATGGTTTTCTAAAGAATGCTTGAAATAACATATATCTCACAAAAGGAAATGGAATAAATGTTTTTAATGCCAATTTAAGAGAAGGTTAAAAGCACAGTAACAATTCTTGATCCATCATTAGTTAAAAATGAATTGTAGCTAGTTTGTAAGATAATTGAAACTATCTTTAAGTTTTTAAGTGAATCTCATTTTAATCATTTTATTTTTTAAATTTATTTTTATTTATTTACCTAATTTTTACTTTTGGCTGCATTGCATCTTTGGTGCTGCACATGGCTTTCTCTAGTTGCAGCAAGTGGGGGCTACTTTTCACTGTGATGAGTGGGCTTCTCATTGTGGCAGCTTCTCTTATTGTGGAGCATGGGCTCTAGGCACATGGGCTTCAGAGTTGTGGCACGTGGGCTCAGTAGTTGTGGCTTGTGGGCTCTACAGCACAGGCTCAGTAGTTGTGGCACATGGGCTTAGTTACTCCATGGCATGTGGGATCTTCCCAGACCAGGGATCAAACCCATGTCCCCTGTATTGGCAGGCAGATTCTTAACCACTGTGCCACCAGGGAAGTCCTCATTTTAATCATTTTAAAACAAAATATTTTTGAAATGAATAACACTCCCTACATTTTATGTTGAAGTACATTGGGCATTATTTAATTTGTTCTTGATAACTGATAACTTATAGTTATTGATATGATCCTATTATTTTTATGCTCTAATTCAGAAATTCTCTTCTGGCAGGTTTCTTGATCTTATTTAAATGGCCAGGCTCCTAAGCTTAGTGCCTTAAATGGGCTCCTTGTCATTTTTTATTTCTCCCCTTGTTACAGGTCATCATTATTAGATGTTACTTCTTACTGCTATAGTGTACCTTCTGGTACTCTCCATTTCTTTTTAATTTGTTGTGTCTAAACTTCTGTAGACCAGGAATCTCAAAGTTAATGAAACTAGTCGAATAAAATCAACTTTTACAAAAATTTTAGACTTGAAATTCAAGATGAGTAAGATGAGTGTTAAGGAATGTACCATGAGGAAATGGATTCTGACACATAGAAATAAAGAATAGCATGCTGCACAGAAGCGGTGATGGCATAAATCAGGAGGTAAGGAATATTTCACAAATAACATGCTAATTTACCTGCTTCAGGGGCAGCTTGCAAATAATGGAAATGCAAAACAGTTTGTGTTTGAGGAACACAGCAGTTGCACTCAAGTTGCAGAAACTTAAATATAGTTTTGTATTTATAACTTTTGAAAATTTAAAGGATAAATCCTCCTCTCCTTTGTAAGTAGCCCAGGGTCATTTTCAAATATAAAAAAATACAGAAGAAGTAATGAGGAGGAGCTGGGGTAAAGTCACCATACATTCATCAAAAACTATTTGATGGGCTTCCCTGGTGGCACAGTGGTTGGGAGTCCACCTGCCGATGCAGGGGACACGGGTTCATGCCCCGGTCCGGGAGGATCCCACGTGCCGTGGAGCGGCTAGGCCCGTGAGCCATGGCTGCTGAGCCTGCGCGTCCGGAGCCTGTGCTCCGCAACGGGAGAGGCCAAAACAGTGAGAGGCCAGCGTACCGCAAAAAAAAAAAAAAAAAAAAAAAAAAATTGATGAGCATCTGCTGTGGGTGAGGCACTTTGCTAGGCATTAGTGATACAGCAGTGAATGAGGCAGACAGGCTCTCCTAAAAATGATTGCCCTTCTTGGAACTTTAAAGAATGTTTAAAAATGTTAACATTAGGGGAACTAAGTGAGGAATATATGGAAACTGTGAACTATTTTTGAAACTTCTACAGAAGGCTATAATTTGTTCAAAAGAAAAAGAAGTATAATGACATTTATGACATGACAAGTTCAGGATGTATTAGGACTATTTGATGAATCAAGAAGACATGGTGGTCCAGGAGAAAAAGAGGTCAATTACATCCAGGCAGAGGAATTAGTATATAGAATGGATCTGTTGTGGAAGACAGCACTGGTATATGAGTGAAAATGAATGACATTTATGGTGACTGGAGCATGGAGAGTGAGAGGTAAAGTGTTGCCTGCTCAGTTGGCCATTCCACCATGGATCAGTGCTCTAATTAGAGGATGCTGATGACAAGGATGCTGATGACAATGTTTTTGGAAAACCAGAGCTGCTGATTTTTAACATGTAATCTTGGTCTGATCCTTTCTCCTAAGTTACTGATGTAAAGCTGCTGCTCAGCCAATCTTTACATTATACTTTACCCACTTCCCTTCACCCATAGCCAAGCAACTAGATTTTGCCAAGAGAATGTGAGCCTATAGGAAATTGTCGCTTATCGTATGGAAGATACTCTCTTATTATTAAACCCCTAGTGTGTTAACTCACTAACATTTTGCTTTTGTTTATTCCAGTAGCTAGGGTTGCCTTAACCAACAGAGATATTAAAACTTTTTTTAGGGTTTGGTGTTTCGAATCCTGAAGTTTCTAGACCATGAAACAACCCTGGTATGTGGATCTTTGTTCTTACTCCTTCAGGCATGCTTATCTTTTGCTTTAATTTAACAATTATTTGTTGAGTATCAACTGTAAGCAAGAAAGACAACATAGTAAAGTAGAAAGAGCCCTGAATTTGGGATGGGATGAGCAGCATTCAGACTCTTTCACTTATTGCTAGCTGAACAATATTACATAGCATACTTATCCTGAACCCCAGTTTTGCTTGATGCATGTGAATAGTAAGTAGACTCAGTACAGTTCTTTAGCTTTTTCAAATATTTCTGTTTACATTATTTAATTTATTTCTTCAAAGAACTCTTTATTTGACATAAGTATTATCACACTGCACTCTCCTTTTACTGACACCAGCATTTTATAATAAGAAATCTCAAATTGGTGATGTTAAACAATTTTACCAAAGTCATAGGGCTGATAAATATCATAGCCAGGATCTTCATATAGGTTTTCTGACTCAAAATCACATGCCTATTCCTCTTCCCAGTAGCATCTCATCACTTACAGAACATGAGAATAACATCAGGAAAAATGTAAAAGAATTACATGAAAATTGACCTGATATTCATGATCTATTTTCCTTTCTGAGTTTTTAGCCTCAATTTTTATTGGCCTTCACTTCATATGATTATGCTCAAAACTCTATATGAGAAAAGCACATGTGTTCTCAAGTCTCTTGATGTGCCTACAGTTTATAGGAAATGCAGTTACAAAAGAGACAAGAAATTAGATGATGGGTATGTGAAGTTCATTATACTAGTCTCTACTTATTGCATGATTGAAAACTTTGTAATCAAAAGTTAAGAAGAAAACAAACATGAAGGGCAACAAAACTTTTGTACATAGATCCATCTCTCTCCTTTGCTTCTCAGCTAAACTTCTTGCAAGAACAACAGTATCACTTCCTCATTCTCCATTCACTGCGCACATATCTGCAGCCTGTCTCCAATCTCCTCCAGAGCTTTGAAACTGAAAAATGGTCACTAATAAACTCTGTATTTTTTCAATTGAAATATAGTTGATTTATGTTTCAGGTGTAGAGCAAAGTGATTCAATTATATATATATATATATATATATATATATATATATATATATATATATATATATATATATATGTTCTTTTGCATCCTTTCAGATTCTTTTCCATTGTAGATTATTACAAGATATTGAATATAGTTCCCTGTGTTATACAGTAGGTCCTTGTTGTATATCTGTTTTATATATAGTAGCATGTATCTGTTAATCCAAAATTCCCAATTTATCCCTACCCCCCACCATAAACTCTGTATTGACAGTTATACAAGGTAAGTTTCAGAGATCTGCTCTACAACATAATGCCTACAATTAGCAATAAGATAATTATGCACTTAAAAATTTGCTAAGAGGGTAGGTCTCATGTTAAGTGTTCTTACCACAATACAAACAAACAAGGAGACACAAGAAAGATATCGGAGGTGATAGATGTTTATTATCTTGATTATAGTGATGGTAACAGGAGTGTGTGTGTGTGTGTGTGTGTGTATATATATATATATATATATATATATATATATATATATATACTCACCAAATTGTGTAGATTAATTATGTACAGTTTTTTATAGAAATTATACCACAATAAAACTGAAAGAAAGAAGAAAATGCATGGAGATCCAGTAAGAATAAAATATTTTAGAAGAAGAAAAGTTTGAAGGAGGTTTTCATTTTTAATTTTGTGAGAAGGAGAGAAAGAAAAGAAGAGATGTAAGCATGAGATGTAGGACTTTAGGGAGAGAAGTGAATGAGGAGGAATTTTAGAAAGTTTTTATGTGTGTTGGAAAATGTAATTTCTACTTTGCTGCCTCCTTATGAGACATTCTGTAGAGTTTATCTTACTTGAAGAAAAAATTCAGGGATAACCTTAAATCCTTATTTCACTTCATATTTCTTTAACATTTACTATTGTTGCCCAATGTTGAGGCACACAATATTTTCTGAATATATATTTTTTTCTCTTGGATTTTATGATAGGAAATGAAAAATATTCTCTTTATTTTTTCTTCTCAGCTCTACTGGCTGGCTCTTTCCCTGCTTTTGCCATTAATGTAGATCTTCCCCATATGTCCACCTTTGGCCATCTTCTCTTTCAGCCTTCACACAGAATAATATCAATCTTGTCCGCTGTTTTCCCTATCCACAGCTCCTAGTTCCACAGAGAGCTGACGATCCCCAAATGTGTCTTCTCACTCTAGATCTTGATTCTGCATTGTATACTAGCTATTGGATCACTCCATTGGTGTATGCCTCAGGAAACTCAAACTCAACATGTTTGTGATAGTTTTAAATCATGTTCACACATTTTTTGATGTTCCTCCCTTCAAGAGTTGAGGCTTGATTACCCACACTTGGAATATGGGCTGGACTTAGTAACTCACTTCCAATGAACAGAACATGGTGGGAAGATTAGCGTGTGATTTCTGAGACTAGGCCATACAGACATAGCCACTTCCTCCTTGTTCTCTCTCTTGTATCACTAGCTTTGGGGCAAGCTAGCTGTTCTATTGTTAGGACACTCAATCACGGATGGAGGGGCCAGGAGGTGAGGAACTGGAACCTCCTACCACTCACCTCCATGGGTGAGTTTGGAAGGAGATTTTCAGTTCCAGACTATCCTTCAGATGCCTGTAGCTCTGGTCAACATCTTGATTGCAACCTAACAAGAGACTCTGACCCAGCATCACCTTGGGAAGAACTGATGAGTTCCTGACCCACAGACACCATGAGATAATAAATGTTATTGTTTTAAGTCACTATGTTTTGAAGTAGTTTGTTATGAAACAATAGATAACCAGAAGGTGTCTGAAACCAAGCTCATTATTGTTTTCACATTACACATCTGTCTCTTTTCCTTCATTTTTTACATGCTAAAGCCAGGAACATCTATTGTCCTCACTTTCCATGGACAGCCAGTAGGTCTGGCCATTTTAACATCCATAGTTTGGATGCCTCTGTAAGGTTGTTACTGCTCAGCACCACATTATACGCCCTCTTCATCTGTCACTTGTCATTAAGACCTTTTCAACATGCGTTGTCTTACTCCTTACCAAAATATTCTCCATATCTCCATATTGGTCTCTGAGGATTCTTGTCTAAATGTAATAAAGATTTATTTCTCTGGTTAAAAATTTTAAATATCTACTCCATTTTTTATCACTTAAAATAATGGTTTCCAAATATTGTGGACAAATTGCATGAGGAAATGTGGGATATTAGGGTGAGCGCTATTCTGAAAACTAAATTCAGCATAAAGGACAATCTTTTAAAATGATATAATCCCAGAATGTAATTTTAGTATTCTAAGAAATAGAAGAGTAGTTGCTTATTGTTTTTATTGTTGTTGTTTTCAGTGTCCTTATGTGGCAAAATAAAGGATGACTCCAATTTAAGAAAACAGTTTTTTGGTTCATGAAATCCAATAAAATTAAATTGTGTATCTGATCTTTCACCACTCCCATGAATGATCATTATATAGTAGAGTCTCTAAGCGTATGGAGCTATTCCATGCCTCTATGTCTTTGAATGGTTTAGTTATTCTACTTGGAATGGTTTTCCCCTGGACTACTTAGAAAACTTCTGCTTATTCCTCAAAACCTGCCTCATTAACCTCTCCTCTGAGAAATTCTTTCTGTTCTATTCAAGTGGAATTGATTACTCTTTGTGTAGTTGTACCTAGTATATTTATATTACTAAAATTAACTTGTTATTTTGATATTTGTTTACATGCCCACCTCTCACCCTAGACTGGTAGCTCTTTAATTGGCAGAATCATGTTCATGTGCAGTATTAAAACATTACGGGGAAGATAAGGTTGAATAAGGCATGTCACTTTATTCAAGGAACTAGAACCTCTTAAGGAAAATAAAATATGTATTTAAATAGCTATAACACAAATGAATATCATGATGGTGAAACAAACTGCTAATATAATAAAGAGAAAGAGAATTTCCAACTAGGATGATTGGGAAAGGCTTCAAATAGGAGCTAGTTTATGAACTGGATGTGGAAGGATATTTGGGATTTTTGAGATCAGGGAAGATATTCCACGTGGGAGGAAAGACCAAATGTATCTTGGAGTTTGAAAGAATGTTGAGTCTTCCATTTTGATTGATGTATAATGTTGATGTCATAGAACAATGAGAAATAACAGTTTAGAAATATAAATGGGGCTAAGTGTAGAAAACTTTTAATGCTAGGCTGAGAAATTCAGGTGAAAATGGGGAGCTATAGAAACCTGTGTGCAGGAGGAAATGAGTTAAGAAGACTAATTTGGAGGCAACAGCAGGATTGTGAAGAGTAAACCTGGGTGTGATGAGACTATGAGGGGACATAGTACAGTAGTCTAAGCAAGAAACAAGTAGGGTCTGCAATACAGTGGAAACAGTGGGAATAGAAATGGGGTGAGGATGCTGGAGACAAATAATTACATAGGGAAAATGGAGAAGAAAAAAAAGAGGGAAACCATATTTGGATGTTTTGAAACTGTGCTATTTGAAGAAATAGAAATTATTATGTGTTGAAAGGGTAAAGGGTTCTATTAATCTGAACTTATACATCTTGCATAATTCCTCCCCTTCTCCCCCCACCCCGCCCAGACACACAAAAAAACTGTTTGAGGCAACAGTGAGATGACCAAGATGGGATAAAATGTGCTGAAATATCTCATTTAAAAATGAATTTAACAGTAGTTGATAATAGTGTAAAGTTTAAATCCAAAAGACATATTCTTTTTATTTTTAAAGTGTCTATCACATCCTCCCCACTTTCTCCTCAACCACCCTAGTTTTGGTAAGAATTACTATTTTTTTTTGCCAAATGGCAAAACATGTGGATGAGGCCATCTGGGAATAGGCAGTCCTAGATGAACTTGCAAATGCCACAGATATATGGTCAAGCTCAGGCCAGATTAGCCAAACCGGGCCCAGACCAGCAACTGTCTATCAGAATTGTGAGCTAATCAACTGGTTGTTGTTTAAACTACTAAGTGTTGGAATAGATAACTAATACAGTCATCTTATTCCTTTTTTTTTTTAACATCTTTATTAAAGTATAATTGCTTTACAATGGTGTGTCAGTTTCTGCTTTATAACAAAGTGAGTCAGTTATACATATACATGTGTCCCCATATCTCTTCCCTCTTGCATCTTCCTCCCTCCCACCCTCCCTATCCCACCCCTCTACGTGGTCACAAAGCACGGAGCTGATCTCCCTGTGCTATGCGGCTGTTTCCCACTAGCTATCTATTTTACATTTGGTAGTGTATATATGTCCATGACACTCTCTCACTTTGTCCCAGGTTACCTTTCCCCCTCCCCGTATATCCTCAAGTCCATTCTCTAGTAGGTCTGCATCTTTATTCCTGTCTTGCCCCTAGGTTCTTCTGACCATTTTCTTTTTTTTTGATTCCATATATATGTGTTAGCATACAGTATTTGTTTTTCTCTTTCTGACTTCACTCTGTATGACAGTCTCTAGGTCCATCCCCCTCACTACAAATAACTCAGTTTCGTTCCTTTTCATTGCTGTTTGTTTTTTTTGATATTGAGCTGCATGAGTTGCTTGTATGTTTGGAGATTAATCCTTTGTCAGTTGTTTCATTTGCAAATATTTTCTCCCATTCTGAGGGTTCGCTTTTCGTCTTGTTTATGGTTTCCTTTGCTGTGCAAAAGCTTTGAAGTTTCATTAGGTCCCATTTGTTTATTTTTGTTTTATTTCCATTTCTTTAGGAGGAGGGTCAAAAAGGATCTTGCTGTGATTTATATCATAGAGTGTTCTGCCTATGTTTTCATCTAAGAGTTTGATGGTGTCTGGCCTTACATTTAGGTCTTTAATCCATTTTGATTTTATTTTTGTGTATGGTGTTAGAGAGTGTTCTAATTTCATTCTTTTACATGTAGCTGTCCAGTTTTCGCAGCACCACTTATTGAAGAGGCTGTCTTTCCTCCACTGTATATTCTTGCTTCCTTTATCAAATATAAGGTGACCATATGTGCGTGGGTTTATCTCTGGGATTTCTATCCTGTTCCATTGATCTATATTTCTGTTTTTGTTCCAGTACCATACTGTCTTGATTACTGTAGGTTTGTAGTATAGTCTGAAGTCAGGGAGATTGATTCCTCCAGCTCCGTTTTTCTTTCTCAAGATTACTTGTGCTATTCGGGGTCTTTTGTGTCTCCAAACAAATTGTGAAATTTTTTGTTCTAGTTCTGTGAAAAATGCTGGTGGTAGTTTGATAGGGATTGCATTGAATCTGTAGATTGCTTTGGGTAGTAGAGTCATTTTCGCAATGTTGATTCTTCCATTCCAAGAACATGGTATATCTCTCCATCTATTTGTATCATCTTTAATTTCTTTCATCAGTGTCTTATAATTTTCTGCATACAGGTCGTTTGTCTCCTTAGGTAGGTTTATTCCTAGATGTTTTATTCTTTTTGTTGCAATGGTAAATGGGAGTGTTTTCTTAATTTCACTTTCAGATTTTTCATTATTAGTGTATAGGAATGGCAGATATTTCTGGGCATTAATTTTGTATCCTGCTACTTTACCAAATTCATTGATTAACTCTAGCTGTTTTCTGGTAGCATCTTTAGGATTCTCTATGTATAGTATCATGTCATCTGCAAACAGTGACAGCTTTACTTCTTTACCAATTTGGATTCCTTTTATTTCTTTTTCTTCGCTGATTGCTGTAGCTAAAACTTCCAAAACTATGTTGAATAATAGTGGTGACAGTAGGCAACCTTGTCTTGTTCCTGATCTTAGTGGAAATGGTTTCAGTTTTTCACCATTGCAGATGATGTTGGCGTGGGTTTGTCATATATGGCCTTTAATATGTTGAGGAAAGTTCCCTCTATGCCTACTTTCTGCAGGGTTTTTATCATAAATGGGTGTTGAATTTTGTCAAAAGCTTTCTCTGCATCTATTGAGACGGTCATGTGCTTTTTCTCCTTCAATTTGTTAGTATGGTGTATCACGTTGATTGATTTGTGTATATTGAAGAATCCTTGAATTCCTGGGATAAACCCCAGTTGATCATGGTGTATGATCCTTTTAATGTGATGTTGGATTCTGTTTGCTAGTGTTTTGTTGAGGATTTTTGCATCTATGTTCATCAGTGATATTGGCCTGTACTTTCTTTCTTTGTGACATCTTTGTCTGGTTTTGGTATCAGAGTGATGGTGGCCTCGTAGAATGAGTTTGGGAGTGTTCCTCCCTCTGCTATATTTGGCAAGAGTTTGAGAAGGATAGGTGTTAGCTCTTCTCTAAATGTTTGATAGAATTCGCCTGTGAAGTCATCTGGTCCTGGGTTTTTGTTTGTTGGAAGATGTTTAATCACAGTTTCAATTTCAGTGCTTGTGATCGGTCTGTTCGTATTTTCTATTTCTTCCGGGTTCTGTCTCGGAAGTTTGTGCATTTCTACGAACTTGTCCATTTCTTCCAGGTTGTCCATTTTATTGGCATATAGTTGCTTGTAGTAATCTCTTATGATCCTTTGTATTTCTGCATTGTCAGTTGCTACTTCTCCTTTTTCATTTCTAATTCTATTGATTTGAGTCTTCTCCCTTTTTTTCTTGACAAATCTGGTTAATGTTTTATCAATTTTGTTAATCTTCTCAAGGAACCAGCTTTTAGTTTTATTGACCTTTGTTATTTCCTTCATTTCTTTTTCATTTATTTCGGATCTGATCTCTATGATTTCTCTCCTTTTACTAAATTTGGGGTTTTGTTGCCTTCTTTCTCTAATTGCTTTAGGTGTAAAGTTTGTTTTTTTGAGATGTTTCTTGTTTCTTAAGGTAGGCTTGTATAGCTATAATATTCCTTCTTAGAACTACTTTTGCTGCATCCCATAGGTTTTGGGTCGTTGTGTTTTCATTGTCATTTTTTTCTAGGTATTTTTTGATTTCCTCTTTGATTTCTTCAGTGATCTCTTGTTTATTAAGTAGTGTTTTGTTTAGCTTCCATGTGTTTGTATTTCCTACAGGTTTTTTCCTTTATTGATATCTAGTCTCATAGCACTGTGGTCTGAAGAGATACTTGATACGATTTCATTTTTTAAAAATTTACCAGGGCTTGATTTGTGACCCAAGATATGATCTAGCCTGAAGAATGTTCCATGAGAACTTGAGAAGAATGTGTATTCTGTTGTTTTTGGATGGAATGACCTTTAAATATCAAGTAAGTTGATCTTGTTTAATGTATCATTTAAAGCTTATGCTTCCTTTTTTATTTTCACTTTGGATGATCTGTCCATTGGTGAAAGTGGAGTGTTAAAGTCCCTTACTATGATTCTGTTACTGTTGATTTCCCCTTTTATGGCTGTTAGTATTTGCCTTATGTATTGAGGTGCTCCTATGTTGGGTGCATAAATATTTACAATTGTTATAGCTTCTTCTCGGATTGCCCCCTTGATCATTATGTAGTGTCCTCCTTTGTCTCCTTTAGAGTCTATTTTGTCTGATATGAGAACTGCTGCCCCAGCTTTCTTTTGATTTCCATTTGCATGGAATATCTTTTTCCATCCACTCACTTTCAGTCTGTATGTGTCCCTGGTCTGAAGTGGGTCTGTTGTAGACAGCCTATATATGTGTCTTGTATTTTTATCCATTCAGCCAGTTTATGCCTTTTGGTGGGAGCATTTACTCCATTTACATTTAAGGTAATTATCAATATGTATGTTCCTATTACCATTTTCTTAATTGTTTTGGGTTTATTATTGTAGGTCTTTTCCTCCTCTGTGTTTCCTGCCTAGAGAAGTCCCTTTAGCATTTGTTGTACAGTTCGTTTGGTGGTGCTGATTTCGCTTAGCTTTTGCTTCTCTGTAAAGTTTTTAATTTCTCTGTCAAATCTGAATGAGATCCTTGCTGGGTAAAGTAGTTGTGGCTGTAGGTTTTTCTCTTTCATCACTTTAGATATGTCCTGCCACTGTCTTCTGGCTTGCAGAATTTCTGCTGAAAGCTCAGCCATTAACCTTATGGGGATTCCCTGTGTGTTACTTGTTGTTTTTCCCTTGATGCTTTTAATATTTTTTCTTTGTATTTAATTTTTGATAGTTTGATTAATATGTGTCTTGGTGTGTTTCTCATTGGATTTATCCTGTATGGGACTCTCTGTGCTTCCTGGATTTGATGAACTATTTCCTTTCCCATATTAGGGAAGTTTTCGACTATAATCTCTTCAAATATTTTCTCAGTCCCTTTCTTTTTCTCTTCTTCCTCTGGGACCCCTATAATTCGAATGTTGGTGTGTTTAATATTGTCCCAGAGGTCTCTGAGATTGTCCTCAGTTCTTTTCAATCTTTTTTCTTTATTCTGATCTGTAGTAGTTATTTCCACTATTTTATCTTCCATGTCACTTATCCGTTCTTCTGCCTCAGTTATTCTGCTATTGATCCCTTCTAGAGAATTTTTAATTTCCTTTATTGTGTTGTTCATCATTGTTTGTTTGCTCTTTAGTTCTTCTAGGTCCTTGATAAACATTTCTTTTATTTTCTGTATTCTATTTCCAAGATTTTGGATCATCTTTACTATCATTACTCTGAATTCTTTTTCAGGTAGACTGCCTATTTCCTCTTCATTTGTTAGGTCTGGTGGGTTTTTGCCTTGCTCCTTCATCTGCTGTGTGTTTTTCTGTCTTCTCATTTTGCTTAACTTACCGTGTTTGGGGTCTGCTTTTCGCAGGCTGCAAGTTCATAGTTCCTCTTGTTTTTGGTGTCTGTCCCCAGTGGCTAAGGTTGGTTCAGTGGGTTGTGCAGGCTTCCTGGTGGAGGGGACTAATGCCTGTGTTCTGGTGGATGAGGCTGGATCTTGTCTTTCTGTTGGGCAGGTCTACGTCTGGTGGTATGTTTTGGGGTGTCTGTGGCCTTATTATGATTTTAGGCAGCCTCTCTTCTAATGGATGGAGTTGTGTTCCTGTCTTGCTAGTTGTTTGGCATAGGTTGTCCTGCATTGTAGCTTGCTGGTCATTGAGTGAAGCTGGGTCATGACGTTGAGATGGAGATCTCTGGGAGACTTTGCCGTTTGATATTATCTGGAGCTGGGAGGTCTCTTGTGGACCAGTGTCCTGAACTTGGCTCTCCCACCTCAGAGGCACAGCCCTGATGCCTGGCTGGAGCATCAAGAGCCTTTCATCCACATCGCTCAGAATAAAAGGGACAAAAAATAGAAAGAAAGAAGGAAAGAAGATAAAATAAAATAGAATAAAATAAAGTTATTAAAATAAAAAATAATTAAGAAAAAAATTAAAAAAAAACAAAAAATATCCGGACAGACAGAACCCTAGGCCAAATGGTAAAAGCAAAGCTATACAGACAAAATCACACATAGAAGCATAGACATACACACTTCCAAAAAGAGAAAAATGGGGGGAAAAAATATATATATATCATTGTTCCCAAAGTCCACCTCCTCAATTTGGGATGATTCATTGTCTATTCTGGTATTCCACAGATGCAGGGTACATCAAGTTGATTGTGGAGATTTAATCCACTGCTCCTGAGGCTACTGGGAGAGATTTCCCTTTCACTTCTTTGTTGGCACAGCTCCCGGGGTTCAACTTTGGATTTGGCCCCGCCTCTGCGTGTAGGTCACCTGAGGGCATCTGTTCTTCGCTCAGACAGGACGGGGTTAAATGAGCAGCTGATTCAGGGGCTCTGACTCACTCAGGCCGGGGGAGGGAGGGGTATGGATGTGGGGCGATCCTGTGGCGGCAGAGGCCAGCGGTATGTTGCACCAGCCTTAGACATGCCATGTGTTCTCCCAGGGAAGTTGTCCCTGGATCACGGGACCCTGGCATTGGCGGGCTGCACAGGATTCTGGGAGGGGAGGTGTGGAGAGTGACCCGTGCTTGCTCACAGGCTTCCTGGTGGAGGCAGCAGCAGCCTTAGCATCTCATGCCCGTCTCTGGGGTCTACGCTGATAGCTGCGGCTTGTGTCCTTCTCTGGAGCTCGTTCAGGCAGTGCTCTTAATCGCCTCTCCTCATGCACCAGGAAACAAAGAAGCAAGAAAATGTCTCTTGCCTCTTTGACAGCTCCAGACTTTTTCCCGGACTCCCTCCCAGCTAGCCGTGGCACACTAACCCCTTCAGGCTGTGTTCACGCAGCCAACCCCAGTCCTCTCCCTGCATCCAACCGAAGGGCGAGCCTCAGCTCCCAGCCCTGCCTGCCCCAGCGGGTGAGCAGACAAGCCTCTTGGGCTGGTGAGTGCTGGTCAGCGCCGATCTTCTGTGCAGGAATCTCTCTGCTTTGCCCTCCGCACCCCTGTTGCTACGCTCTCCTCTGTGGCTCCGAAGCTTCCTCCCTCCGCCACCCGCAGTCTCCACCCGCAAAGGGTGGAGTGTGGAAACCTTTCCTCCTTCACAGCTCCCTCCCACTGGTGCAGGTCCCGTCCCCATTCTTTTGTCTCTGTTTTTTCTTTTGCCCTACCCAGGTACGTGGGGAGTTTCTTGCCTTTTGGTAGGTCTGAGGTCTTCTGCCTGCATTCAGTAGGTGTTCTGTAGGCGTGGTTCCACTTGTAGATGTATTTCTGATGTGGTTTTGGGGAGGAAGTTGATCTCTGCATCTTACTCTTCCACCATCTTGAAGCTCCTCTCTTATTCCTTCTTGTATTAAAAAACTTGCCTAATTTTATCCACTAGATTGCCCCAGGGCAGGGACTGTCTCTTCTTAGCCGTCTTTATACAGTGACTATTCCAGGACTTTCCAATAAATATTTGTTGAATTTAATCCTATCCTAATGTTATTAGAAAATTTTGGCATTTCCCCCAAAGCTTGATTTAAATCAAGGAAAAACATTTGAAAACCTCTGGGTAATTGTGAGCTTTGCCCAGTCTTTGTCTAAATGGGATTGATGGTTGATAGACACTGACTAGCACTTTCTGTTACTTAATTTTTTCAAAAAGATTTTCATTTGTCAGAATTTGAGCTAATATGTTTTTCCATTTCAAAATCATATTTTAACTCCTAGTTCAATTTTGTACAGATTTACCTTTTGGCTCTCATGTAAAGTAAAAGTTTTCTATAAGGCACAGCACTATATTTAATAGCTAGTGCTAGGCAGAGGCAACAAGAGCATTACTGAAATCAAATAATTGGCCAGAAGGGACTGAGCCTGGATGCATTTTGGATTAAAACTGTTCTCTTCACTGCTGTCTGGGACAGTATATTTCAAATAAAACTGCCTTACATAAAAGTACTGTTACAATTCTATCCTATAGAGATTTTTCTCTTCTCACAAAACATCTAGAGTGTTTTTCCAAAAAAAACAGAGTTAGCATTGCTTGATATTCTTTCACATTAACTACACATATTTCCCATGATAAAATTAAAAGTAGCTCACCTGTTTTATGCATTGTGTTGGAGTGCCTTTATATAAATACATTAGGAGGGTTTATAGTTATATATATATACATGTGTATATTTAATATATGAGTCTATAGCTAGTAGGGCATTTGTGGGATGGGAGAGGCCCTTAAATAGCAAAGAAAAAAACGTCTTAGAGGAATACATACTTGTTAAAATTTACTTGAGTTCTGCTGAAGTGTTATTATTTCAGAAAATGGACTAGTGAAGGAAAATATTCACTTCTGAAATATCTGAAACCCTGAAATTAAAAGAGAATGTTTCAAAGACCATATACATATCTAGACAGTTTAAACTTTATGAATATGTGTATATAATTGTTTTTTCCTTTTTATTTATTATTATTATTATTTTTTACATCTTTATTGGAGTATAATTGCTTTACAATGTTGTGTTAGTTTCTGCTTTATAACAAAGTGAATCAGTTATACATATACATATGTTCCCATAACTCTTCCCTCTTGCATCTCCCTCCCTCCCACCCTCCCTATCCCACCTCTCTAGGTGGTCACAAAGCACCGAGCTGATCTCCCTGTGCTATGCGGCTGCTTCCCACTAGCTATCTGTTTTACATTTGGTAGTGTATATATGTCCATGCCACTCTCTCGCTTTGTCACAGCTTACCCTTCCCCCTCCCCATATCCTCAAGTCCGTTCTCCAGTAGGTCTGTGTCTTTATTCCTGTCTTACCCCTAGGTTCTTCATGACATTTTTTTTCTTCATTTCCATATATATGTGTTAGCATACGGTATTTGTCTTTCTTTTTCTGACTTACTTCACTCTGTATGACAGACTCTAGGTCCCTCTACCTCATTACAAATAGCTCAATTTCGTTTCTTTTTTATGGCTGAGTAATATTCCATTGTATATATGTGCCACATCTTCTTTATAAATTCATCCGATGATGGACACTTAGGTGGTTTCCATCTCTGGGCTACTGTAAATAGAGCTGCAATGAACATTTTGGTACATGACTCTTTTTGAATTATGATTTTCTCAGGGTATATGCCCAGTAGTGGGATTGCTGGGTCATATGGTAGTTCTATTTGTAGCTTTTTAAGGAACCTCCATACTGTTCTCCAGAGTGGCTGTAACAATTCACATTCCCACCAGCAGTGCAAGAGTGTTCCCTTTTCCTCCACACCCTCTCTAGCATTTATTGTTTCTAGATATTTTGATGATGGTCATTCTGACTGGTGTGAGATGACATCTCATTGTAGTTTTGATTTGCATTTCTCTAATGATTAATGATGTTGAGCATTCTTTCATGTGTTTGTTGGCAATCTGTATATCTTCTTTGGAGAAATGTCTATTTAGGTCTTCTGCCCATTTTTGGATTGGGTTGTTTGTTTTTTTGTTATTGAGCTGCATGAGCTGCTTATAAATTTTGGAGAGTAATCCTTTGTCAGTTGCTTCATTTACAAATATTTTCTCCCATTCTGTGGGTTGTCTTTTGGTCTTGTTTATGGTTTCCTTTACTGTGCAAAAGCTTTGAAGTTTCATTAGGTCCCATTTGTTTATTTTTGTTTTTATTTCCATTTCTCTAGGTGGTGGGTCAAAAAGGAACTTGCTGTGATTTATGTCATAGAGTGTTCTGCCTATGTTTTCCTCTAAGAGTTTGATAGTTTCTGGCCTTTCATTTAGGTCTTTAATCCATTTTGAGCCTATTTTTGTGAATGGTGTTAGGGAATGTTCTAATCTCATACTTTTACATGTACCTGTCCAGTTTTTCCATCACCACTTATTGAAGAGGCTGTCCTTTCTCCACTGCCTCCTTTATCAAAGATAAGGTGACCATATGTGTGTGGGTTTATCTCTGGGCTTTGTATCCTATTGTATTGATCTATCTTTCTGTTTTTGTGCCAGTACCATACTGTCTTGATTACTGTAGCTTTGTAGTATAGTTTGAAGTCACGGATCCTGCTTCCTACAGCTCCTTTTTTCGTTCCCAAGATTGCTTTGGCTATTTGGGGTCTTTTGTGTTTCCATACAAATTGTGAAATTTTTTGTTCTAGTTCTCTGAAAAATGCCAGTGGTAATTTGATAGGGATTGCATTGAATCTGTATATTGCTTTGGGTAGTTGAGTCATTTTCACAATGTTGATTCTTCCAATCCAAGAACATGGTATATCTCTCCATCTATTTGTATCATCTTTAATTTCTTTCATCAGTGTCTTATAATTTTCTGCATACAGGTCTTTTGTCTTCTTAGGTGCGTTTATTCCTAGACATTTTATTCTTTTTGTTGCAATGGTAAATGGGAATGTTTTCTTGATTTCACTTTCAGAGCTTTCATCATTAGTGTATAGGAATGGCAGATATTTCTGTGCATCAATTTTGTATCCTGCTACTTTACCAAATTCATTGATTAGCTCTAGTAGTTTTCTGGTAGCATCTTTAGGATTCTCTATGTATAGTATCATGCCATCTGCAAACAGTGACAGCTTTATTCTTCTTTTCTGATTTGAAGTCCTTTTATTTCTTTTTATTCTGATTACTCTGGCTAAAACTTCTAAAACTATGTTGAATAATAGTGGTGAGAGTGGGCAACCTTGTCTTGTTCCTGATCTTAGTGGAAATGGTTTCAGTGTTTCACCATTGAGGACGATGTTGGCTGTGGGTTTGTCATATATGGCCTTTATTATGTTGAGGAAAGTTTCCTCTATGCCTAATTTCTGCAGGGTTTTTTATCATAAATGGGTGTTGAATTTTGTCAAAAGCTTTCTCTGCATCTATTGAGATGATCATATGCTTTTTCTCCTTCAATTTGTTAATATGGTGTATCATGTTGATTGATTTGCATATATTGAAGAATCCTTGCATTCCTGGAATAAACCCCAGTTGATCATGGTGTATGATCCTTTTAATGTGATATTGGATTCTGTTTGCTAGTATTTTGTTGAGGATTTTTGCATCTATGTTCATCGGTGATATTGGCCTGTAGTTTTCTTTCTTTGTGACACCCTTGTCTGGTTTTGGTACCAAGGTGATGGTGGCCTCGTAGAATGAGTTTGGGAGTGTTCCTCCCTCTGCTATACTTTGGAAGAGTTTGAGAAGGATAGGTGTTAGCTCTCTCTAAAAGTTTGATAGAATTCGCCTGTGAAGCCATCTGGTCCTGGGCTTTTGTTTGTTGGAAGATTTTAAATCACAGTTTCAATTTCAGTGCTTGTGATTGGTCTGTTTATATATTCTATTTCTTCGTGATTCAGTCTTGGCAGGTTATGCATTTCTAAGAATTTGTCCATTTCTTCCAGGTTATCCATTTTATTGGCATACAGTTGCTTGTAGTAATGTCTCATGATCTTTTGTATTTCTGCAATCAGTTGTTACTTCTCCTTCTTCATTTCTAAATCTATTGATTAGAGTCTTCTTCCTTTTTTTCTTGATGAGTCTGGCTAATGGTTTATCAATTTTGTTAATCTTCTCAAAGAACCAAGTTTTAGTTTTATTGGTCTTTGCTATAGTTTCCTTCATTTCTTTTTCATTTATTTCTGATCTGTTTTTTATGATTTCTTTCCTTATGCTAACTTTGGGGGTTTTTTGTTCTTCTTTCTCATATAGCTTTAGGTGCAAGGTTAGGTTGTTTATTCGAGATGTATCCTGTTTCTTAAGTTAGGATTGTATTACTATAAAATTCCCTCTTAGAACTGCTTTTGCTGCATCCCATAGGTTTTGGGTCGTCGTGTCTCCATTGTCATTTGTTTCTAGGTATTTTTTAATTTCCTGTTTGATTTCTTCAGTGGTCACTTAGCAATTAAATAGTGTATTGTTTAGCCTCCATGTGTTTGGATTTTTTACATATCTTTTCCTATAATTGATATCTAATCTCATAGCGTTGTGGTCAGAAAAGATACTTGATACAATTTCAATTTTCTTAAGTTTACCAGGGCTTGATCTGTGACCCAAGATATGATCTATCCTGGAGAATGTTCCATGAGCACTTGAGAAAAATGTGTATTCTGTTGTTTTTGGATGGAATGTCCTGTAAATATAAATGAAGTCCATCTTGTTTAATGTATCATTTAAAGCTTGTGTTTCCTTATTTATTTTCATTTTGGATGATCTGTCCATTGGTGAATGTGGGGTGTTAAAGTCCCCTACTATGAATGTGTTACTGTCAATATCCCCTTTTATTGCTGTTAGTATTTGCCTTATGTATTGAGGTGCTCCTATGTTGGGTGTATAAATATTTACAATTGTTATATCTTCTTCTTGGATTGATCCTTTGATCATTATGTAGTGTCCTTCTTTGTCTCTTCTAATAGTCTTTATTTTAAAGTCTATTTTGTCTGATATGAGAGTTTCTACTCCAGCTTTCTTTTGGTGTCCATTTGCATGGAATATCTTTTTCTATCCCCTCACTTTCAGTCTGTATGTGTCTCTAGGTCTGAAGTGGGTCTCTTGTAGGCAGCCTATATATGTGTCTTGTTTTTGTATCCATTCAGCCAATCTGTGTCTTTTGGTGAGAGCATTTAATTCATTTACATTTAAGGTAATTATCGATATGTACGTTCCTATTCCCATTTTCTTAATTATTTTGTGTTCGTTATTGTAGGTCTTTTCCTTCTCTTGTGTTTCTTGCCTAGAGAAGGTCTTTAACATTTGTTGTAAAGGTGGTTTGGTGGTCCTGAACCCTCTCAGCTTTTGCTTGTCTGTAAAGGTTTTAATTTCTCCATCAAATCGGAATGAGATCCTTGCTGGGTAGAGTAATCTTGGTTGCAGGTTTTTCTCCTTCATCACTTTAAATATGTCCTGCCAGTCCCTTCTGGCCTGCAGAGTTTCTGCTGAAAGATCAGCTGTTAACCTTATGGAGATTCCCTTGTGTGTTATTTGTTGTTTTTCCCATGCTGCTTTTAATATGTTTTCTTTGTATTTAATTTTTGACAGTTTGATTAATATGTGTCTTGGCGTATATCTCCTTGGATTTATCATGTATGGGACTCTCTGCACTTCCTAGACTTGATTAACTATTTCCTTTCCCATATTAGGGAAGTTTTCAACTATAATCTCTTCAAATATTTTCTCAGTCCCTTTCTTTTTCTCTTTTTCTTCTGGAACCCCTATAATTCGAATGTTGGTGCATTTAATGTTGTCCCAGAGGTCTCTGAGACTGTCCTCAGTTCTTTTCATTCTTTTTTCTTTATTCTGCTCTGTAGTAGTTATTTCCACTATTTTATCTTCCATGTCACTTATCCGTTCTTCTGACTCAGTTTGTTCCCATCTAGAGTATTTTTGATTTCATTTATTATGTTGTTCATTGTTGCTTGTTTCATCTTTAGTTCTTCTAGGTCCTTGTTAAATGTTTCTTGCATTTTGTCTATTCTATTTCCAAGATTTTGGATCATCTTTACTATCATAATTCTGAATTCTTTATCAGGTAGAGTGCCTATTTCCTCTTCATTTGTTAGGTCTGGTGGGTTTTTATCTTGCTCCTTTATCTGCTGTGTGTTTTTCTGTCTTCTAATTTTGCTTATCTTACTGTGTTTGGGGTCTCCTTTTTGCAGGTTCGTAGTTCCCATTGTGTATGCTTCCTGGTGGAGGTGACTAGTGCCTGTATTCTGGTGGATGAGGCTGGATCTTGTCTTTCTGATGGGCAGGTCCACATCTAGTTCTGTGTTTTGGGGGTGTCTGTGGCCTTATTATGATTTTAGGCAGCCTCTCTGATAATGGGTGGGGTTGTGTTCCTGTCTTGCTAGTTGTTTGGCATAGGGTGTCCAGCACTGTAGCTTGCTGGTCGTTGAGTGAAGCTGGGTGCTGGTGTTGAGATGGAGATCTATGGGAGATTTTTGCAGTTTGATGTTATGTGGAGCTGGGAGGTCTCTTGTGGACCAGTGTCCTGAAGTTGGCTCTCCCACCTCAGAGGCACAGCACTGACTCCTGGCTGCAGCACCAAGAGCCTTTCATCCACACAGCTCAGAATAGAAGGGAGAAAAACTAGAAAGAAAGAAACAAAGAAAAATAAAAGGAAAGAAGGAAAGAAATAAAGAAAGAAAGAAAGGAGGGAGGGAGGGAGGGAGGAAGGAAGGAGGGAAGGAAGGAAAGAAAGAAAGAAGGAAAAGATAAAATAAAATAAGACAAAATAAAATAAAGTTATTAAAATAAAAAATAATTATTAAGAAAAAAGTGTTTTTTTTGTTTTTTTTTTTTTTAAAAAGAAAAAAACCAAAGAACCAAATACAAACGAATAGAACCCTAGGACAAATGGTGGAAGCAAAGCTATACAGACAAAATCTCACACAGAAGCATACACATACACACTCACAAAAAGAGGAAAGGGGAAAAAAAATCATAAATCTTGCTCTCAAAGTCCACCTCCTCAATTTGGGATGACTCGTTGTCTATTCATGTATTCCCAGATGCAGCGTACATCAAGTTGATTCTGGAGCTTTAATCCGCTGCTTCTGAGGCTGCTGGGAGAGATTTCCCTTTCTCTTCTTTGTTCTCACAGCTCCCGGGGCTCAGCTTTGTATTTGGCCCTGCCTCTGCATGTAGGTCGCTGGAGGGCATCTGTTTTTCCGCTCAGACAGGACGGGGTTAAAGGATCAGCTGCTTCGGGGACTTTGGCTCACCCAGGCTGGGGGGAGGGAGGGGCACGGAGCGCGGGGCGGGCCTGCAGTGGCAGAGGCCAGCGTGACGTTGCACCAGCCTGAGGCCCGCCGTGCGTTCTCCCACGGAAGTTACCCCTGGATCCCGGGACCCTGGCAGTGGCGGGCTGCACTGGCTCCCCGGAAGGGGGGTGTGGATAGTGACCTGTGCTCCCACACAGGCTTCTTGGTGGCGGCAGCAGCAGCCTTAGCGTCTCATGCCTGTCTCTGGGGTCCGCGCTTTTAGCCGCGGCTTGCGCCCGTCTCTGGAGCTCCTTTAAGCAGCGCTTTTAATCTCCTCTCCTCGCACACCAGGAAACAAAGAGGCAAGAAAAAGTCTCTTGCCTCTTCAGCAAGTCCAGACTTTTCCCCGACTCCCTCCCGGCTAGCCGTGCTGCATAACCCCCTACAGGCTGTGTTCACGCCGCCAGCCCCAGTCCTCTTCCTGGGATCCGACCGAAGCCTGAGCCTCAGCTCCCAGCCCCGCCCGCCCCGGCGGGCGAGCAGACAAGCCTCTCGGCTGGTGAGTGCTGATCGGCCCCAATCCTCTGCGCTGGAATCTCTCCGCTTTGCCCTCCGCACCCCTGTTGCTGTGCTCTCCTCCGCGGCTCTGAAGCTTCCGCCTCTGCCACCTGCAGTCTCTGCCCGTGAAGGGGCTTCCTAGTGTGTGGAAACCTATCCTCCTTCACAGCTCCCTCCCACTGGTGCAGGTCCCGTCCCTATCTTTTGTCTCTGTTTATTCTTTTTTCTTTTGCCCTACCCAGGTACGTGGGGAGTTTCTCGCCTTTTGGGAGGTCTGAGGTCTTCTGCCTGCTTTCAGTAGGTGTTCTGTAGGAGTTGTTCCACGTGTAGATGTATTTCTGGTGTATCTGCGGGGAGGAAGGTGATCTCCGTGTCTTACTCTTCCGCCATCTTCCCCGATCTCCCCTGGAGGATTTCCTGTGTATATAATTTTGACATATTTTACCAGTAAGAATTGCATTGAAACCTGTAATTGTAGAAAATGAGAGCCATGTTCCTTAAATTGCTGCAACATAGCTCTTTAAAAAGTGATAGCACAGAGGGTCACTGCTATTTAAAAAAAATGAGGAATTAAAGAGTTTCTTTAGGTCCTAATAGATATACTTGGAGACATGTCTGTATTCTCAACTTCTATTTTCCCCTAGTTCTTTTGGAACATGGTTAATGTAGAACTTTCCTTTTACTTTCTTTCTCTTTAAAACCAGGTTTGATATGTGATCCTGATGGAATGAGATAATGAGAAAGGAGAAAATATGGGTCAGAAAGGAGAAGTTGAAACAAAGCTTTTAAAAAAGTAAGTTATTTATTTTTTATTAACTTACTGCCAAAGTAGTTAGAGGCTCCTGTTTTACCTCAGTCAACAGAAGTAGTCTCTTGAAACCTAAAAAGATGTCAAAAGGAAACTAGGGTTGGGGAAAATTACTAGGGTTGAGATTACATTTTGGCAGTTGTAGGAATTTATCAGGGTAAAATGACTTGGATAGGAATCATGGAAATGTAGGTAAAATAAGTGTGGTTATTGTATGTTATTTTCTCTTAAAAATCACTTCATTTTTAATGCTAGAAAGAAAAGATTGGTATGAAGAGGTTGTAATCAGAATTCAAAGCAATTAAATTTCAGGGACCTTATTAATAAGGGATTTTGTGAAAATTGGATCAAGACTTGGCTTAAATTTTAGAATTTTCTCCTATATTATTTTGAAAAAAAATTGAAACAAAAATTGACAGTATAATATTACACATATAATCTTTACCTTGATTCACCAACTATTAATATTTTGCCATATCTCTCTCTCCACGTCCTTTTAAAAAAATAACTTTCAAAACTGCAATGGTGATATCAAGACACTTGACCCTTAAGTATTTTAGCAGGTAACTCTGACATAATCACACTCAAGAAATTTAATATTAATATAGCAGTAGCTAATACACAATCCATACTCATATTTACCCCATTGAGCCCCAAATGTTCTTTTTTAATTTTCAACTCAGTATCTGATTAATGTTCTTATAGTATATTTGTTTGTCATAGTTCTTTAAATTCCTTTAGTTTAAGACAGTCACCTTACGCTTTTTGTTTTTCATGATTATATTTTTGAAGAACCCAGGTTAGTGGGCTTGTAAACTCTCTCACAATCTGGGTTTGCCTAATTGCTTCTTTATGATTAGATTCAAGTTGAACATTTTGTCAAGAATAATAATACCTAGGTAATATGCTAATTAGCTTGATTGTGGTGATCATTTCACATTGTATACAAAAATCATACATCAAGTTGTATATCTTAGATATATACAACTTTCATTTGTCAATTACACCTCAATAAAGCTAAAAAAATTAAAAAAAAAGAATAATACCTAAATAATGTTTTGTACTTCCCACTGCATCAAATCAAAAGGTTAATGATATCTGGTTTTTTTTCCCTCTTATTGGTGATACTAGAGTTGATCACTTGCTTAAGATGGTTATCTACAAGATCTTGCTATTGTAAAGGTGCTTTTCCTACTTGATAATTAATGTACATACTATATGCTTATACTTTGAAATTATATGAGTAGCCTGATCTTCAATAATTTATCAGCCAATAGTTTTAGTGCCTATTGATAACTAAACCATTACTTTGATATTTGAAAATGATCTAATTCTTTTAATTCTGTCATTCTATGTTAATTAACTGGCATTATTCTACAAAGAAGAACTTCTACTTACTCACCCTTTTACTATAGTTATGGACTCCTGGATTCTTTTTTAATGAAGACCTTAAAACCTATTATCATTTATTTTGATATTTACATTAGTCTAAAATTATCCAGTGAGATATCTTTCAACTGGGTCCGTGCCCTATTGATATGTCCCTAATTAATACTTAATTCTTCAGTAAACATGCTAGTTTGCATCATCCAGATCCCTACTTTACGGATAAAGGATTTATTACCAATTGTTCCAAAGATTGACATCTGACACCCTCAGCTGTCTGCCCTCTTTGGGAATTGTCCTTAGCTGAAGATAGCTGCCTTTTTCAAGATTATATTCCTTTTCTGGTGTGAGGGTGTGTGTGTGTGTTGTGGAGGGGAGGGGTGGTGGGGAGAGAGAGCTAGGAACCTGAATGTGATAACTGGTCAATGAAGGCATAGAAAAGCCTTGCTTCTTCTTTTCAGTTTGGTACAACTTGGAAGAGTCATGCCAGCTTCAGAGCTCCATGTGAATTTGGCTAAGGGCTTGTTGTGACTACATCACAGACCAAATTTTTCCTCCTCGCAAATTTGGTTTTGTTCCCTTCTCCCACTATTACTCATCCCAAGAGCATTCCTTAATGAACCTCCAATTTGTTAATTTTCATCTGAGTATACTTCATGTAGATCCAAACTTGTGACAGTTTGACAATAGTCTGAAAAAACAGATGCTAAAATGGGATTTTGGAGCTGGATCACCCACTGCTTAGTGAGTAATGAGGTGGAATACGAACAGCTCCAGGCATCAGGTAGCAATGATAAAGCTTTTACCATGGGCAAAATGGGAGGTTATTTTGAAGGAAAATGGGAGGCTAGGTGAAGGAAAATGCAGTGGTGGGTGCAATGTATTAAGCATTTGAGATACATGTGGGAAATAGTGATTATAAGAGCAATGGTTTTGAATAATGCTTCCTGGGGGCAATTGATGCTTTTGGAAAGAGAAAATGAAAGACTGAAGAAGGTTAACCATCAATAAAAGGCTAAACGTGCAAAACAAAGGGCTGACTTGGAAACACACAAAGAGATTCTTATTGCCAGCAGCTTAAGGCAGAAAAGGCTGGAGAACTAGGCTCAGGATTTAAGGCAAGCAAAGCTCTAGAGAAACTTAAGTACCTTGACTAGTTAGATTTGCCATGACAAGACTAAGGCCCTGATTGGCAAAGAATGGGACACAAATGAGGACAAGTGTTTGATGCACTTGGAAATCTTGAATCCTCAGATTCCCCAGGACCCACTGAGTCTGCAGATATAACCCACCACTCTTAGAGAAAAAGGTATTTCCTCTAAAAATAGGGTGTGGCTTATCAAGATTACATTAAAAGCTAACTTTAAAACGTAAAATTTGGCTTTGATATAAATGTACTAAATATGAAGGAAAGTAGGCTTTGATGAGAGGGGACAATTAACATATTATTGATTCAAACATTTAGAGCAATGTAAAACAAAGTTTAAGTAGAACTTCCATAATTCTACTGAGATAATAACTTGCTTGGTAAGAAAGTGAAGACGTTGCAAAGCATAAACTAATGTATGAGTATTGGGTATTTCAAAGTGTTTGTGGTGAAGGCTTGCTTTGACAATTAAGTTCAGACAAACACCTCCTATTTATTATGAAAGCAGACAAGCACTCCAGCCTTTAGCAAAATCGTAAAGAAAGGTGAAACTATTTTTCTTGAAGGAAAGATGCACATGATGCTTACAAGTACATTTTTTGGATATAATATATATTGATCATTTTGTAATGCTCAGTTTTCACTGGAAGGCACTTAAGCTTCACAGAAAAATAAGAGAAAAATCAAGTGAGAGGTTGTATGTCTGTCTCATTGCTTGTCTAGATTAAACCAGGCACAATACTATAAGGCTGTTGGCTCCAAATCAGAATTTTTCAAGATTAAGGTTGACGGCTGTTTTATATCCAGCCAAAATTTATTATCTCTAGAAACAATATGTATGTCTTCTTTAATTATGGAAATTCAATATGATTCTGAATACGATACTTCATAGAAAGAACTAAATTTATTTGTTAATCATTACCCAGATGTGGCAAACTGATTAAGAAGAAAAGAGCTTCTCTATTGACTGAAAACGTGCAACATATAGGGGGCTGACACCCTGTGCCAAAGTACAGAAATTTAAAAAGCAAATATTTTGAGTTATGGGCAAGATTCAATCTAAGTGAGAGCCTCACAGTTAGAGTTTCCACTCAATAGCAGCCCATGTAGATACAGGACACTCTGTCAACACACATACATAAGCCCATGCACACCACCCGTCCTTGCCTCCAAGCCAGTGCAGATGGGATCTGAAATAGACACGTGACTCTAACCTGGCCATCATCCTCTCCCACGGGTGTATACACAATGAGCTGGGGTGATCATTTTTTTTTTCTCAGGAATATGAATCAAGAAGCAGAGAGAAAATTTGACTGTTATTTTCCATATTTCTTTGAAATTAGAGCAAGATTTCCATTTGTGGAAAACAGAAATCAAAGGTGTAGAGCATGGAATGAGTACAAAAATCCAGGGCAAAGGGAAACAGGGAAAAAAAGGAGAGATACAAAAAGGCTGCCTTGACAAGCAGAGAATTTTATATTACGCTGACTAAAAAATTAAGGGCTTGTAGAGTATATGGGATCATGTGATTGCCAGATGAGGAGTGTGAATTCTGCCCAGTGATCAATAATGCAAGAGCTCTCTAAACCATAAAGCAGGAGAGGAGCATCATCAGAGCAGGAGGCATGAAATCTAATGCAGCAGCAACGTGCAAGGGAGCTGGTGGCAGAGGTTCCTGCAGGGAGACCATCCTGGGGGGTGATGAGCATCTGGCTGGGAAAACCACTCTCCAAAAGAACCTTAATCTGACACTCATTGTTGCTGTCTCATTATTTCACTTCTTCACTCATTCTTCTTAACTTTCTTCCATTCTTCCATGTTCCCTTTCTGTCTCCTTTCCTACTGGACTTCTTGCTACCGTTACTCTGTGGTCATGTTGTTTTTTTTTTGTTTGTTTGTTTTTTTGCGGTACGCGGGCCTCTCACTGTTGTGGCCTCTCCCGTTGCGGAGCACAGGCTCCGGACG
This sequence comes from Pseudorca crassidens, assembly GCF_039906515.1. Taxonomy (NCBI): domain Eukaryota; kingdom Metazoa; phylum Chordata; class Mammalia; order Artiodactyla; family Delphinidae; genus Pseudorca; species Pseudorca crassidens. The sequence continues at coordinate 122,931,706 of NC_090300.1, read as the reverse complement.
CGCAGGCTCAGTGGCCATGGCTCACGGGCCCAGCCACTCCGCGACATGTGGAATCCTCCAGGACCGGGGCACGAACCCGTGTCCCCTGCATCGGCAGGCGGACTCTCAACCACTGCGCCACCAGGGAAGCCCTGTGGTCATGTTTTAAGCAGTATCCACTGTTGCAAAATTTCTTGAATAATGACTCCCCCCCATCCCCCCCACTGCTGTCTTTCTAACCTCACTATTTGGATTTCCTGAAGCAATTGTCTGGAAATCCTTTTTGCATATGAATATATATTACTCTAAAATGTTGGAAGTTGGTGCTTTTTTCCAATGATTGATAGAATTTTCAAAAGTCATGAGGCTGTAAAAAAGTCAATTCAGTTTTCCAAGATTGTTTTGGCTCTGCTAGTATTTTCTTATCCAAAAACATGCTTATCAACTTTCTGCTTCATGTGTTGTTTGACTGTGGAATGTTGAAGAATATAAGCATCTGCTTTTTTTTTTTTTTTTTTTGCATTACGCGGGCCTCTCACTGTTGTGGCCTCTCCCATTGCGGAGCACAGGCTCCGGACGCGCAGGCTCAGCGGCCATGGCTCACGGGCCCAGCCGCTCCGCGGCATGTGGGATCCTCCCCGGCCGGGGCACGAACCCGCGTCCCCTGCATCGGCAGGCGGACTCTCAACCACTGCGCCACCAGGGAAGCCCTAAGCATCTGCTTTTAATAAATATAAACTAATGCTAATATTAGAGAAGCCCAACCATGAAGAAGATAAAATTACTAATTTTTTAAAAAAAAAGAAAGAAAAGAAAGATATGTCTTACTTTTAGAAAACTCATGCTTTGATGCATATATAAGTGAGTCAGCATTATGGAGGGATTCTTTTAGTGATTTCTCTCCAGGTTCAAAAAAAATCAAATGATTTTTTTTCTGACTATGTGGCTAAGAGGCAAAGACCAAAATGCTGGAGGCCAATTGAAAAATAAAAAGATATAAAAACAAAATCAGATATTTTAATGAAAATAAAACTGGAAATACGGAAACGATTTACCAAAATTCTATCTATTCACAGGTTTTTAGCACGTCTTCTGAATGAGCTCAGGAACAAGCTTTACACTCATTTCATTTGTCTACTCTAGACCCGCTTCACTTTCTTGGTTACCATGCATGTGGCTGAGGCTGATTTTCATGGTGAGGACCTGAGAGGAGGGATTTTTAGGGGGGATTAAGGGAAAGTGATTTAGCATTTTCAGTTCATCCATATCCTAGTCAGTAGATACGAGCTTGCCTTTCTCAAGGATCTCACTGGTGAACTATAATTAAGGAACAGGAGTGTTGTTAAATTAGTGTCTCAATAGTCTGAGAGCTCCAGCTACTTCATTTTGACACCCACCACGTCCCACTTCTGCCATATAATCTGGAGATCTTCAATTCTGTTCCCAGTCAGTTGTACATGTGAAACTGTGCATGGGTCTTAGATTCCAGGAGTGGTGGTGTAGAGACGACATTTGGCAGAGATAATACCATATTTGTACCCACAATGGCCACTACAAAGACTTGAAATTATATCAACAAATTGTGAGGTGGCACAGGTTGACTTTATGTCCTTTATGCTTTTTCTTCCTCTGTGCCCTATAATTTTGTCTAATCACTTTTAGACATGCAGTTAATACTGAATATGCTTTTCTTATCTGTGCATTTTCCCGTTTTGCACACCAATCTTTATGGTTAACCTCTGTCAAAACTCATCTCAAAATTAATTTCTTTCAAGGAGTTATTCATGGTTAGCCTGGCTTGATATTCTTGATAACTTTATTACTGTAGGATTCAGAAATGAATTTTGAGCTGTATTAAGCTGTATTAAATTCACTTACATGTTATCGCCCCACGTGTACTTCAGTTATTGTTTTAGTGAAGGTTCCTGTGTGTATAGTTTCATCAAGTGTCCCTGAAGTCAAGGACTGTGCCATAGATTTATTATATCTTCCTGTGTCTCTGTAATGTCCTTTCCTCTATAAAGAAACATTGCTGGCTGACAGCCCAGGACCAGAACACAGCAGCCTCTTCGTAGAAATGTTTTTTTAATAGGATAAATGTATAAATGTGCTTTAGAGAGCCCAGGAACTTACTGGGGATTCCCCTAGATGTCTCCTTCAGTCCTGCTCTTTTTCCTCCTGAATCCACACTGGATGCTCACCTACTGCATCAGCTGCCAGCCATCGAAGACACCCTGGAAATTCCAAGCTCTGGTTGTTTGGCTTTTCCTTCCTTTGTTTCAGAGCTTACACACTGCTAAAAATTTCCACAATATGACAGTTTGTGAGTATTAATATTACTCAAATTAAAATACCTGTCTCTTTTCTTGTGCTGAATCCTTATTGATTCCCTGCAGAGTCCAATAACTGGGCTGTGAAAAGTCCCCCAAATTGTGCAGTTGTTTAATGGCTCTCACTTATTCACTGCAGCACTCGTAAATGACAGATCACAGCACACCAAGTGCTCAAATATCAAAACAGACATTGAAAATTCCATGAAAATCCAAAAGGGTAAAACCTTCTTGACTTTTGTTCTCTTAACTGCATCACTGAAGAGACAGCATGATTAACCTGGGCCACCACTAAAATGCCAATGAGCATGAACTTGAAAATACTCAGGTGAGCTTTTCTGAAACTGGCTAAAGGGAATGCTAGGAATACCTGTGAACATGAATCAAATACTTCTTTGTCATCTATTACTGTGCACCAGGCATTGTCCGGTGCACTTCAAGAGAACTGTCTAATTTTCTTAAATCAAATCTCCCTGTGTCTGAAACTTGTTTTTTCTTTTTAACATCTTTATTGGGGTCTAATTGCTTTACAATGTTGTGTTAGTTTCTGCTTTATAACAAAGTGAATCAGCCATACATATACATATATCCCCATATCTCCTCCCTCTTGCGTCTCCCTCCCACCTTCCCTATCCCACCCCTCTAGGTGGTCACAAAGAACCTAGCTGATCTCCCTGTGCTACGTGGTTGCTTCCCACTAGCTATCTATTTTACATTTGGTAATGTATATATATCCATGCCACTCTCTCACTTCGTCCCAACTTACCCTTCCTCCTTCCCGTGTCCTCAAGTCCATTCTCTACATTTGTGTCTTTATTCCTGTCCTGTACCTAGGTTCTTCAGAACCAATTTGTTTTCATCTTTTTTAGATTCCATATACATGTGTTAGCATACGGTATTTGTTTTTCTCTTTCTGACTTACTTCACTCTGTATGACAGTCTCTAGGTCCATCCACCTCACTACAAATAACTCACTTTCATTCCTTTTTATGGCTAATATTCCATGGTATATATGTGCCACATATTCTTTATCCATTCATCTGTCGATGGACACTTAGGTTTCCTCCATGTCCTGGCTATTTTAAATAGAGCTGCAATGAACATTGTGGTACATGACTCTTTTTGAATTATGGTTTTCTCAGGGTATATGCCCAGTAGTGGGATTGCTGGGTCATATGGTAGTTCTATTTTAGTTTTTTAAGGAACCTTTATACTGTTTTCCATAGTGACTGTATCACTTTACATTCCCACCAACAGTGCAAGAGGGTTCCCTTTTCTCCACACCCTCTCCAGCATTTGTTGTTCGTAGATTTTTTGATGATGGCCATTCTGACCGGTGTGAGGTGATACCTCATGTAGTTTTTTTTTTTTTTTTTTAACATCTTTATTGGAGTATAATTGCTTTACAGTGGTGTGTTAGTTTCTGCTTTATAACAAAGTGAATCAGTTATACATATGCATATGTTCCCATATTTCTTCCCTCTTGCATCTCCCTCCCTCCCACCCTCCCTATCCCATCCCTCCAGGCGGTCACAAAGCACCGAGCCGATATCCCTGTGCCATGCGGCTGCTTCCCACTAGCTATCTACCTTACGTTTTTTAGTGTATATATGTCCATGACTCTCTCTCACCCTGTCACAGCTCACCCTTCCCCCTCCCCATATCCTCAAGTCCGTTCTCCAGTAGGTTTGTGTCTTTATTCCTGTCTTACCCCTAGGTTCTTCATGACATTTTTTTCCCTTAAATTCCATATATATGTGTTAGCATACGGTATTTGTCTTTTTCTTTCTGACTTACTTCACTGTGTATGACAGACTCTAGGTCTATCCACCTCATTACAAATAGCTCAATTTCGTTTCTTTTTATGGCTGAGTAATATTCCATTGTATATATGTGCCACATCTTCTTTATCCATTCATCCGATGATGGGCACTTAGGTTGTTTCCATCTCTGGGCTATTGTAAATAGAGCTGCAATGAACATTTTGGTACATGACTCTTTTTGAATTTTGGTTTTCTCAGGGTATATGCCCAGTAGTGGAATTGCTGGGTCATATGGTAGTTCTATTTTTAGTTTTTTAAGGAACCTCAGTAGTGTTCTCCGTAGTGGCTGTATCAATTTACATTCCTACCAACAGTGCAAGAGTGTTCCCTTTTCTCCACACCCTCTCTAGCATTTATTGTTTCTAGATTTTTTGATGATGGCCATTCTGACTGGTGTGAGATGATACCTCATGTAGTTTTGATTTGCTTTTCTCTGATTAGTGATGTTGAGCATCCTTTCATGTGTTTGTTGATGATCTGTACATCTTCTTTGGAGAAATGTCTATTTAGGTGTTCTGCCCAGTTTTGGCTTGGATTGTTTGTTTTTTGATATTGAACTGCATGAGCTGCTTATAAATTTTGGAGATTAATCCTTTGTCAGTTGCTTCATTTGCAAATATTATCTCCTATTCTGAGGGTTGTCTTTTCCTCTTGTTTATGGTTTACTTTGCTGTGCAAAAGCTTTTAAGTTTCATTAGGTCCCATTATTTTATTTTTGTTTTTATTTCCATTGCCTTAGGAGGTGGGTCAAAAAGGATCTGACAGTGATTTATGTCATAGCGTGTTCTGCTTATGTTTTCCTCTAAGAGTTTTATAGTGTCTGGCCTTATATTTAGGTCTTTAATCCATTTTGAGTTTACTTTTGTGTATGGTGTTAGGAAGTGTTCTAATTTCATTCTTTTACATGTAGGTGTCCAGTTTTCCCAGCACCACTTATTGAAGAGGCTGTCTTTTTCCATTGTATATTCTTCCCTCCTTTATCAAAAGATAAGGTGACCATATGTGCGTGGGTTTAACTCTGAGGTTTCTATCCTGTTCCATTGATCTATATTTCTCTTTCTGTACCAGAACCATACAGTCTTAATTACTGTAGCTTTGTAGGATTTTCTGAAGTCAGGGAGCCTGATTTCTCCAGCTCCGTTTTTCTTCTTCAAGATTGCTTTGGCTATTCAGGGTCTTTTGTGTTTCCATACAAATTGTGAAATTTTTAATTCCAGTTTTGTGAAAGATGCCATTGGTATTTGATAGGGTTTGCATTGAATCTGTAGATTGCTTTGAGTTGTAGAGTCATTTTCACAATGTTGATTCTTCCATTCCAAGAACATGGTATATCTCTCCATCTGTTTGTATCATCTTTAATTTCTTTCATCAGTGTCTTATAGTTTTCTACATACAGGTCTTTTGTCTTCTTAGTAGGTTTATTCCTAGGTATTTTACTGTTTTTGTTGCAATGGTAAATGGGAGTATCTCCTTAATATCTCTTTCAGATTTTTCATCATTTGTGTATAGGAATGCAAGCATATTCTGTGCATTAATTTGTATCCTGCTACTTTACCAAATTCATTGATTAGCTCTAGTAATTTTCTGGTAACATCTTTAGGATTCTCTATGTATAGTATCATGTTATCTGAAGTGACAGCTTTACTTCTTATTTTCAGATTTGAATTCCTTTTATTTCTTTTTCTTCTCTGATTGCTGTGGCTAAAACTTCCAAAACTATGTTGAATAATAGTGGTGAGAGTGGACAACCTTGTCTTGTCCTAATCTTACTGGAAATGGTTTCAGTTTTTCACCATTGAGAACGATGTTGCCATGGGTTTGTCATATATGGCCTTTATTATGTTGAGGAAAGTTCCCTCTATGCCTACTTTCTGGAGGGTTTTTACTATAAATGGGTGTTGAATTTTGTCAAAAACTTTTTTTGCCTGTATTGAGATGATCATAAGTTTTTTCTCCTTCAATTTGTTAATATGTTTTATCACATTGATTGATTTGCATATATTGAGGAATCCTTGCATTTCTGTGATAAAGCCCACTTGATCATGGTGTATGATCCTTTTGATGTGCTAAAGGATTGTGTTTGCTAGTATTTTGTTGAGGATTTTTCCGTCTATGTTCATCAGTGATATTGGCCTGTAGTGTTCTTTCTTTGTTACATCTTTGGTTTTGGTATCAGGGTGATGGTGGCCTCATAGACTGAGTTTTGGAGTGTTCCTCTCTGTGCTATATTTTGGAAGAGTTTGAGAAGGATGGTTGTTAGCTCTTCTCTAAATGTTTGATAGAATTTGCCTGTGAAGCCATCTGGTCCTGGGCTTTTGTTTGTTGGAAGATTTTATTCACAGTTTCAATTTCAATGCTTGTCATTGGTCTGTTTATATTTTCTATTTCTTCCTGGTTCAGTCCTGGAAGGTTGTGCTTTTCTACGAATTTGTCCATTTCTTCCAGGTTGTCCATTTTATGGCATATAGTTGCTTGTAGTGATCTCTCATGATCCTTTGTATTTCTTCAGGGTTCATTTTTACTTCTCCCTTTTCATTTCTAATTCTATTGATTTGAGTCTTCTGTCTTTTTTTCTTGATGAGTCTGGCTAATGTTTTATCAATTTTGTTTATCTTCTCACAGAACCAGCTTTTAGTTTTATTGATCTTGCTATTGTTTCCTTCATTTCTTTTTCATTTATTTCTGAGTTGATCTTTATGATTTCTTTCCTTCTGCTAACTTTGGGTTTTTTTTTTTGCTCTTCTTTCTCTAATTGCTTTAGGTGTAAGATTAGGTTGTTTATTTGAGATGTTTCTTGTTTCTTGAGGTAGGATTGTATTGCTATATACTTCCCTCTTAGAACTGCTTTTGCTGCATCCCATAGGTTTTGGGTCATCATGTTTTCATCGCCATTTGTTTCTAGGTACTTTTTGATTTCCCCTTTGATTTCTTCAGTTATCTCTTGGTTACATAGAAGTGTATTGTGTAGTCTCCATGTGTTTGTATTTTTTACACGTTTTTTTCCGCATAATTGATATCTAGTCTCATAGCATTGTGGTCTGAAAAGTTACTTGATACGATTTCAATTTTGTTAAATTTACCAAGGCTTGATTTGTGATCCAAGATATGCTCTATACTGGAGAATGTTCCATGTGCACTTGAGAAGAAAGTGTTTTCTGTTGTTTTCCGATGGAATGTCCTATAAATTTCAATGAAGTCCATCTTGTTTAATGTATCATTTAAAGCTTGTGTTTCCTTATTTATTTTCATTTTGGATGATCTGACCATTGGTGAAAGTGGGGTGTTAAATTCCCCAACTATGATTGTGTTACTGTTGATTTACCCTTTTATGGTTGTTAACATTTGCCTTATATATTGAGGTGATCCTATATTGGGTGCATAAATACTTACAATTGTTATATCTTCTTAGATTGCTCCCTTGATCAGTATGTAGTGTCCTTCTTTGTCTCTCATAATAATGTTTATTTTAAAGTCTATTTTGTCTCATATGAGAATTGCTACTCCAGCTTTCTTTTGATTTCCATTTGCATGGAATATCTTTTTCCATCCCCTCACTTTCAGTCTGTATGTGTCCCTAGGTCTGAAGTGGGTCTGTTGTAGACAGCATATATACAAGTCTTGTTTGTGTATCCATTCAGCCAGTCTATGTCTTTTGGTTGGAGCATTTATTCCATTTACATTTAAAGTAGTTATTGATATGTATGTTCCTATTACCATATTCTGAATTGTTTTGGTTTTGTTATTGTAGGTCTTTTCCTTGTCTTGTGTTTCCTGCCTAGAGAAGTTCCTTTAGCATTTGTTGTAAAGCTGGTTTGGTGGTGCTGAATTCTCTTAGCTTTTTCTTGTCTGTAAAGCTTTTAATTTCTCCATCAAATCTGAATGAGATCCTTGCTGGGTAGAGCAATCTTGGTTGTAGGTTTTTCCCTTTTATCACTTTAAGTATGTCCTGCCACTGTCTTCTGGCTTGCAGAGTTTCTGCTGAAAGATCAGCTGTTAACCTGGTGGGGATTCCCTTTTATGTTATTTGTTTTTTTTTTTTCCCTTGCTACTTTTAGTATTTTTTCTTTGTATTTAATTTTTGATAGTTTGATCAATATGTGTCTTGGCACATTTCTCCTTGTATTTATCCTGTATGGGAGTCTCTGCACTTCCTGGACTTGATTGACTATTTCCTTTCCCATATTAGAGAAGAGAAACTTGTTTTTTTCTATTTCCTATCTGGACTGTGTCTTTTCCTGAGGGAGTAACCAGAGCAGTTCTTCAGAAGAAATGTATTAGGATACTGAAAGAATTTTACTTTACTACATGTGGGCCCTCAAATACAATTGAGAATGACAGTACTGCAACCTAACACAGTCTGCAAGATTAAGTTAATCACTGACAATTGTTTAACCAGAAAGAAAGCAGACATTATAACTCACTTCATAATGATATATCTTTGAGAGAGTCTCACATCATAAATGATATATTTTTCATATATGATTTACTTTTTAAAATCATCTTCATTAAAAAATAAACATCTAATTTTTAAAGAATGTGAAGCAAAAATAAGAAATTAAAAAGCATTTCAACACAGACACAGCCATGTTTAACAATGCATAGGCAGCTCTTGCTACAAAACATTCACTCTAACCTTGGGAAATTTAAAACAAGAATCATTTGAATTCACTCATATGCCTACCAGCCAGCTTGGGATGAAATGATCTAGGCTGGACCAGGCTGGTCTTGATTCCAAACTCAAGACAGTGTGTTGGATGGATGGCGCTCCTTCACATGTCTCCCATTCTCCTTGGATCAGTGGGAAAGTTAGGGCACAATCTTCTCACTGCAAGGGCATCTGTGCAAGAGAGCACGTAGCTATCAGACAAGCACATTTCAAATCCTTGCTTGCATCATTTCTTCTAACATCCCATAGGTCAAAGTTAATTGTATGGCTAATTCTAAAATCAATGGGACAGTGAGATAAATATATTAAGTCCATAGAGGGAAGGGGTGGGGATGCAAAGATTTCCTGAACAGTAATCCGAGGTATTTCTTCTTATATTTGCTTCACAATTTTACAGATAATACAAATATTCTAGTGCAAACTATTGTTTTCTTCAATTTGGTAATTTAACTAAATGCTCTTTCTAGGCTTCAGACCTTTCTATGCAGTTCCCTCTGCCTGAAATGTCCTTTTAGCTTTCTGACTAAATTCTACTTACATTTCCAAATTTCCTCAGTATCATCTCCTTTAGGAAGATAGGGCTAAGTGCCTCTCTCCACTTTTAATGTAGCTGTTAGTATATTATTTTCAAATTTCTAATTACATATTTTTCTCCCATAATTGACAGAAAGCTTCTTCACGGCGAGTTTCAGGTCTAATTCTAGATAATTAGTTTTTGGTGAATTGAAATGAAAGCACATGTCTTGTGTATGTTTTTCCTTGTCTTGTTGTTATCAATGATCATTTTCCAAGAGGTTTAAGGGAACATATATACAGTATTTCAGTTAATAATAAAAACAATACCTCCAACCTGCATAAGGCTTTAGAGTTTATAAGCTGCATGTATAGTCACCTAATTTGAGAAAAGAAACTGCTCTCTGTCCTCAGTTCCCGTATTTTTACTCATTTCTATCATTATCCTTTATTAAATCTGTCCTTTGACTTCATTGTACCTATCTCTTGTCATAGTCTTTGATTCTATTATTGACAAGTAGTGCTGGAAAAAATCACAAAACTGTAAGCCCTCTTTAGATTTTCGATCTCAGTAGGGTTCTGAAAGAAAGTCCTTTGGCCATCTTTCATCTTGTCAACAATCTCTTCCAGTTTTTTCAGCTGCTACTATAATTCTTCATAGCAATTTAGTCCTCTAATTCATATCCTAACCCATCATATTTTTTCTAAATTATTAATAATTGCTTGGAGAAAAATATTGTAGGAATTACCTATGTGGTCCTTATCAGAAGAATGCATGCAGCTGCCCAGACACACCAATTTTCTTCTTCTCCCTGGTGCTTTGACACTTTATCTTCCTTGTCCTTGTATCCCAAAGCCTATCCTCCTTCTCAGATGCTCTTCATCTATAATTAGTTTATTCTCTTTTCTCCCTAAGTACATACTTTTAAAACAATCATGTCAATAAATTATGATCACTTCCTCATAAGTTACCCATTAGAAAATGAGCACCTGGGCATGATCATTTTAGGACCTGCAATACCAGGTACACAATCATGTTATGTTCCCACAGCAGCACAGTCCCTGTTTTACCCAACTAGGATGTAGTCTAGAGTAATATGCAATGATAATCCCTTCCTTGGTGTTGGGTGCTTGGCCAGAGGATGAGATGGACAGCAAGGGCAGAAATGGTGAAATACGTCTATTTGGTCTTTGAAGGCAGAGATACCGCTGACAAAGTTCGGATCAAGGGATTGATACTTACAAAAGACAGTACAAAGCATGATAGGGTAGGGTGCACTGGATTATCAGGCTAGTTGTTGGTGAATATTTGAGGGCTATTGCCACTTGTGGGGTACTAGGCATTTCTTTTATCAGACTGTACACGCAACACACTTATCCATTAGAAAACAAGGCTCAGTTAGCACGTGCATTGAGTTGTGCATAATAAATACTTTGACTGATGGACCACCCCAAGTGAGTTGGGCATGACAGGTATAATTATTTCCTTTTTTAAAAAATTGATTTTTTGAAGTATAGTTGATTTTACAATGTTATGTTAATTTCTGCTGTACAGCAAAGTGATTCAGTTATATATACATATATATATATTCTTTTTCATATTCTTTTCCATTATGGTTTATCACAGGATATTGAGTATATTTCCCTGTGCTATATAGTAGGACTTTGTTGTTTATCCATTCCTTTTTTTAAAATGAATATAATTAGTACTTTGTTCAAGGACTTGAAACAAGAATGTGGAAAGGCCCACACTTAAACCGAAGTCTTTATTCAAGAACTATCTTTCCCATTATCATTTGGAACTGAGTTTTGAATTTATTCCAGAGAAAACTCTGTCAGTTAGATATAACTCGTTATCATCCTTCCTTCCCACTTTATATGCTTTCCCCAAATATCTTATGGTCTTAAATATACATGGCAGGCACATCTCAAGAAGGGTGAGATCTATTTATGAAAAATCCCAAAGTTACAAAAATTTCACAATAGACAGAGAAATATATAGCCACACACTCTGAGCTGGATTCAACTCTTCCTTAAGAATGAATTTGAGAAGCTACTCTCACTGGCAGATAGAGGCATACAATTTCAAAGCCAAAGTGCTTTTTTTAATCTTGATTTGCTTTAGGAAGAACATTTTTTTTCTATCTACTCTATCTCCCTTTTATTTTCCTGACTTTCATTCTTTGTTAATTCTAAGTATCTCATCTATGAGCGACTTTTTAAAGATAAATTTATTTATTTTATTTGTTTATTTTTGGCTGCATTGGGTTTTTGTTGCTGTGGGCGGGCTTTCTCTAGTTGCGGCGAGTGGGGGCTACTCTTTGCTGCAGTGTGCGGGCTTCTCATTGCGGCGGCTTCTCTTGTTGCGGAGCACGGGCTCTAGGTACGTGGGCTTCAGTAGTTGTGGCTCATGGGCTCTAGAGCGCAGTTTCAGTAGTTGTGGTGCACGCACTTAGTTGCTCCGCGGCATGTGGGATCTTCCCGGACCAGGGCTTGAACCTGTGTACCCTGTGTTGGTAGGCAGGTTCTTAACCACTGCACCACCAGGGAAGCCCTATGAGTGATTTTTTAATTAGCACTTCTCAATGTCAGAAAAGACATAGTGATAAAATAATTTGACTTACATTAAATTTTAAGAAAGGTGAATGAAAATCCATGTTATTTGCTGAAACTTTTCCTTTTGCCTGAAATGCTGTGTCAATCTGAGAAATCTGACAAAATTTTGTTCAATTTTTTAAACAAATTCAAATGACTTCTCTTTCCCACTCAAGTAATCTCTACTCCTTTTGTTCAAACCACCAATTCAATACGCTTTACATTTCATCCAACTAAATCATATGTTTATCCGCTTCCCATGTGAACCATCTTTCCTCTAAAACATCATGTCCTGGTTTTGTGTAGCCAGCACTTATTACAATTTTGCTGAATAAATGGATGAGGGCTGAAGCCTCAAGGGGATTATTAAGAAAAGAGGTACAAGAGGGAGGAGCACTGATGAAATCCAACTAACATCCATAGTGAATTTGTGGGCCACATATGATCCCAGCCATCATTGTTAGGAGCCTGGAAAAATAAAAAGAACTGGAATGAAAATATTGGTTTTCCTCCTGAAGTGATCACCTGCTGACTGCAGCATTCTAGAAAAATGGTAAAAAAAAAAAAAAAAATCAATTTTGAGTTAATGTGTTGAGGGTAGGAGTAGAGAACAATGCTCATTTCAGTCACTAAAGCTGATTGAGAGTGTGATCAGTGCTCAGGAAGAAAATCACTCCAAATTACCTGAAAACATATTATTATCCAAGCCCCAAATAAGGTCGAGTTTAATGCAATAGGAAGTACATTTCATATAGACTCATTTATCTATCCATCTGCCTCAATCTAATTTACAATTATAAGCATTTCATTAATCACTTAAAAAGGCATATTTATAAGGCACATTATCATATGTTACAATGGTAAACTGCCTTATCTTAAAGCCAACCTTGGTATTTGAGCAAGGAAAAGCTAATGCTGTTTATTCCAGTGCTCAGTTTTATATTAAAGTGTTGGATTGGGAATTAGGTTTAAGATGTAAGTCAACATTATGTTAAGAAATGCTTTAGATTATTATTAATCGTTTAAAGAGGTGAATTATTGATGAGTCTGGCTGATATATGATAGATGCAACATGAATATCAACATTTTTATTTTATTGATTTAATTTTTTAACCTCTTTATTGGAGTATAATTGCTTTACAATGGTGTGTTAGTTTCTGCTGTATAACAAAGTGAATCAGCTATACATATATCCCCATATCTCTTCTCTCTTGCCTCTCCCTCCCGCCTACCAACCCTATCCCACCCCTCTAGGTTGTCACAAAGCACTAAGCTGATCTCCTTGTGCTATGTGGCTGCTTCCCACTAGCTATCTATTTTACATTTGGTAGTGTATATATGTCCATGCCACTCTCTCACTTTGTCACAGCTTACCCTTCCCCCTCCCTGTATCCTCAAGTCCATACTGTAATAGTTCTGCATCTTTATTCCTGTCTTGCCTTTAGGTTCTTCATGACCAATTTTTTTTTTTTTTTTAGATTCCATATATATGTGTCAGTATACGGTATTTGTTTTTCTTTTTTCTGACTTACTTCACTCTGTATGACAGTCTCTAGGTCCATCCACCTCACTACAAATAACTCACTTTCATTCCTTTTTATGGCTGAGTAATATTCCATTGTATATATGTGCCACATCTTCTTTATCCATTCATCTGTTGATGGACACTTAGGTTGCTTCCATGTCCTGGCTATTGTAAATAGAGCTGCAATGAACATTTTGGTACATGACTCTTTTTGAATTATGGTTTTCTCAGGGTATATGCCCAGTAGTGGGATTGCTGGGTCATATTGTAGTTCTATGTTTAGTTTTTTAAGGAACCTCAGTAGTGTTCTCCGTAGTGGCTATATCAATTTACATTCCTACCAACAGTGCAAGAGAGTTCCCTTTTCTCCATACCCTCTCCAGCATTTATTGTTTCTAGATTTTTTTATGATGGCCATTCTGGCTGGTGTGAGATGATATCTCATTGTAGTTTTGATTTGCATTTCTCTAATGATTAATGATGTTGAGCATTCTTTCATGTGTACAGGCAATAGAAGACATGATTAAAGAATTAATCTTTCATGCTAGCATGTTGGCTTCCTGTCTTTGTCATCTCTGTGAAATGTGATCATAGTTTCTTGCTATTTGTAAGAGTCAAATTTTAAAACACATAATCAGGGAAATGATCCAATTTTTAAGTTCTTACAAGCATTTACAGTCAACTCTTCTATATAAGTTACTGAGCAAGCATTTTGGAAAACATAAAATGTAATCCTAGTTTCCTGCACCTGTGAATTTCAGGTCCAAAGAGTATAAATGAAGGTGAATAACTATCTCAAAGCAAATGCATACTCTTTCAAAGTAATTACATATAAACTTTCTTTTCTTGGTCTGAAAGTCTGCTAATACCAGGATAATTTTGAATCTTTTTGTTAGTATATGAGTTTCCTCTTCAAGTTCTCGTTCATTAAATTGAGCCAAAAGCCAGATCTTAGTCTCTTGAATGGTTTCTATTGTTACATTTTTCACCTTTTTCTGCCTTTCTGAACCAAAATAGAGTTCTCAGGCACTCTTTTACCTAACCTGACATTGACCATCTCATTAAATGTGGAAAATATTATCAGAAGCATAATCAATGTTTGCTGAAACTCCCATGTCCTAACAGCTAATCCAAAACCTCATGATTCAATAGCAAAACTTACCTGATAATTATAACCCAACTACCATTTTAAAGGGAGCCAGAAACATGTAAATGTGATTTTATGCTTTCTATCCAGCAGTGTTGCAAATGATTAGCTTCTAGTGCCTGGAACTTTAGCAAAAATATTGATTAACTTTCAAATAATGCTACGGGTAGTAAAATGTTGAATTTTGCTGCAGGTAAAATGTGTCCTGTCAAATAATAATCAACAGCCAATTCTCCTGAGTATTTGAGGAAAGAATTCACATTTGGCAGGTAATAAACCAACATAGACATTAATATTAATTTGAGTATTCTTACTTGTTTCGAACACTTATTACACACATTTTCAGAAACATCTTGGCATTGAATATTTATTCACATTAATATTACTATTCCTTCACTTAAAAGCTACCCTAAGACAATTTTCATGTTCCCGCTGTTCACTTTCCCACCTATGACACAAAAGGGCCAAGTTTTAAAACCATATTGAATGTATCATCAAGTCCAAGTAGTATCTACTGAAGAATGTTCAGACATTATCTCAGGCCACACCTTCAGGGGGAGGTCACAGGGGGAAAACGAACCTTGCTGGAGTCTGGATTCAGGCAATGAACTGGCTTGGGATCGCAGTGGACTCGTTTTGCCCTCTGGATTTCAGTCAGTACAAAGTGAAGGCACTCCACTAGATTATCTCCAAGGTCATTTACAGTTCCAGGCGGAAAAATTCAAAACACATGAATTCTAATTTTCAAGACATTCGACGCTGCCTTACTTTTTCCTGTTAATTATTTGGTATGTTTTAGGAATTGCCATTTACTTAGTGATTACTGTTCTTCAGCCCAGGCTGACTTGGTTATGACAACCTACTTCTTTGTGACCTTTTCTTCCTAACTTAAGCAAAACAAGCGTATTCCATGTGTTACATATGGGAATAAATATGGGAATAAACTAAATCCCAAATATGCAGTACTCATAATTAAGACTCCTCTCAGAAAGACAAAGCTGTGCTTTGAGGCTCTGTTTTGATAATCCAGCAATGTGGAGAGTGATGTGTAGCAGCAAAGTATCCAGATGGCTACACAACTAATTCACATACCAAAACCAAGTTGAAACCCTTATTTTTCAAAAGCTTTTGCGTAAAGTTCTGAATTGCTACCATTTTGCCTCTAGAGAACAGAACACTTTCTTAATATTATAAGCTATTTCATTAAATAGCACTTAATACCTGCAATAAACTATATCACAAATGGCTAAGCAAAGAATATAGATTTAGGGCAGATTATGACCTTGTCATTATCAGGTACAAAGGAAGAAAGCAATTTCTTTGTGTATAATTGCATTTAAATTTTATGCCATAGCAGTTGAAATGAGAATTGTTAGTTATTTAAAGAGGCACTTTAAAGATTAATTTAATAACACATACTTGGACTAAATAAGGAGGCCTAAAAAATAATAAAAGGTAGTTTTATTTGGAAAAATCCCTCACTTCTTTGTAGTCCATATCAGAATCTATTATTGCAGCTTTGTGCTGGATGAATACGTTTGTGTGGTGGCAGGGAGGACAGAAGGGGCTGGCATTTACCCAGAGGGCTTTCCAATTTCTAAAATTGAAAATCTTCTGTCACCATAAATTAAGTTTAATTTAAACCATTTGATATCAAATATCTATAAACAATAACTAAATTGAAAAGGGAAAAAAAAGACAAAACGAGAGTAAGAAAAAGTGTCAAAGAGCTGAAAATCTCTTCTAAAACGAACTAAACTGAAATCATAAAGCTCGTAAGATAGTGTGTCAGGTTGTCACTCACACACCAGCCCAGCTCCAAATTATAATGTACACTCAGACAGCACCCACCCTCAGGGTTACGGAACCAGATATTTTCCCCTCAATTCTGATCTGACTTTCTGAAAGATCTGAAGCAAACCTCAGGAAATTTCAAAGGAACGCAGCTGGAGGGGTTGATAAGATGAGGAGAAAAAAGGAAGGATGGGAGGTGGTGGTGGTTGTGGGTGAAGGAAATCTGAAGAAGGTAGAGAAAACCTGAAAGGAGAAAGAGAACAACAGAGAAGCATGGCATAATTGGAAAAAAGAAAAAGTGATTCAGATGCTTTTGGGTTCTTGACATCTGTACATTCCAGAAGATTTAGAAAAGAAAACAACAGTGGGAGCCTATAAGTTATGCAGTTTCTTCCTAGACTGTATTTACCATCTTGGAGATTAGGAAATTTGGCTTAGTTGAAGTCACCATTATTATTTTTCTGGAAATGTGAGACTCTACTATAGCTTGTTTATGGCCTATAAATACTATTTTCAACATCACAGGTTTTGATTACTTCCATTTAGTCAAAATTATGTTGTTAGGACCTGTAAAACACAGACACGGTATCTTGTGGGTTTGGTTCCAGATCATTGCAATAAAGTGAATATCACAATAAAGCAAGTCACATAAATTGTTAGGTTTCTTAGTGCATGTAAAAGTTATGTTTACACTCTCCTGTAGTCAATTAAGCTTGCAGTAGCATTATGTCTAAAAACACAATGTACGTACCTTAAATAAAAATATTATATTGCTGGGAATTCCCTGGTCATCCGGTGGTTAGGACTCCACACTTCCACTGCAGGGGGCATGAGTTCAATCACTGATCTGGGAACTAGGATCCCCCAAGCTGCGTGGCGTGGCCAAAAAAAAAAAAAAGCATATTCCTGAGCCCTCAGTGATTTCCACTGAGTCCAAATAGGGTCTCAGGAATCAGAAAAAGAAAAAAAAAACTATATCGCTAAAAAATGCTAACAATGATCTGAGCCTTTGGTGAGTTGCCATCTTTTTGCTGGTGGAGAGTCTTGCCTCGATGTTGAGGGCTGCTGACTGATCAGGGTGGTGTTTGCTGAAAGTTGGGGTGGCTGTGGCGATTTCTTAAAGTAAGACAACAGTGAAATTTGCCACGTTGATCCCTTCAAGAAAAATTTCTCTATAGCACGCAATGCTGTTTGATAGCATTTTACCCACAGTAGGACTTCTTTCAAAATTAGAGTCATCCTCTCAAACCCTGTTTCTGCTTTATCAACTAAGTTTATGTCATCTAAATCTTTTGTTGTCATTTCAACAATCTTCACACAATCTTCATCAGGAGTAGGTTCCACCTCAAGAAACTACTTTCTCTGCTCATCTATAAAAATCAACTCCTTATCCACTGAAATTTAATCATGAGATTGTAACAATTCAGTTACATCTTCAGGCTTCACTTCTCATTCTAGTTCTCTTGCTATTTCCACCACATCTTCAGTTACTTCCTCCACTGAAGTCTTGAACCCCTCTAAAGTCATCCATGAGAGTTGGAATCAATTTCTTCCAAACACCTGTAGATGTTGATATTTTGACCTCTTCCCATGAATCACAAATACACTTAATGACATCCAGAACGATGAATCCTTGTCAGAAGGTTTTCAGTTTACTTTGCTTAGACCCATTGTGGAATCACTATCACTATAGGCAGCTATAGCCTTACAAAATGCATTTCTTAAACAATAAGAAATGAAAGTCAAAATGACTCTTTGATGTATGGCTGCAGAATGGATGTTGTGTTAGCAGGCAGGAAAACAACATTAATCTCACTGTAAATCTCCATCAGAGCTCTTGAGTGACCAGGTGTGTTGTCAATGAGCAGTCATATTTGAAAGGAATCTTTGTCTGAGCAGTAGGTCTTAATAGTCAGCTTAAAATATTCAGTAAACCATGTTGTAAACAGATGTGCTGCCATCCAGGCTTTGTTGTTCCATTAATAGAGAGAAGCAGAGTAGATTTGGCATAATTCATAACAGCCTTGGGATTGTCAGAATAGCAAATGAGCATTGGCTTCAACTTAAAGTCACCAGCTGGGCTTCCCTGGTGGCGCAGTGGTTGAGAGTCCACCTGCCGATGCAGGGGACACAGGTTCGTGCCCCAGTCCGGGAAGATCTCACATGCCGTGGAGTGGCTAGGCCTGTGAGCCATGGCCGCTGAGCCTGCGCGTCCGGAACCTGTGCTCTGCAACGGGAGAGGCCACAACAGTGAGAGGCCTGTGTACCGCACAAAAAAAAAAAAAAAAAAATAATAATAATAAAGTCACCAGCTGCATTAGCCGCTAACAAGAGAGTCAGCCTCTCTTTCGAAGATTGAAACCAGACATTGACTTTTCCTCTCTAGCTATGAAAGTTCTAGATGGCATCTTCTTCCAATATAAGGCTGTTTCATCTACATTGAAAATGTGTTGTTTAGTGTAGTGACCTTCATTAATTATCTGAGCTAGATCTTCTGAATAACTTCTACAGCTTCTACATCAGCACTTGCGGCTTCACCTTGCATTTTTTATGTTATAAAGATGGCTTCTTTCCTTAAACCACATGAACCAAAGTCTGCTAGCTTCAAACTTTTCTTCTGTGGCTTCCTCTCCTCTTCAGCCTTCAAAGAATCAAAGAGAGTTAGTTAGGGCCTTTCTCTGGATTAGGCTTTGGCTGAAGGGAATATTGTGGCTGGTTTTATGGTCTATCCAAACCACTAAATCTTTCTCCATATCAGCAATAAGGTTATTTCTCTTTCTTATCATCCATGTGTTCACTGGAGTAGCACTGTTAATTTCCTTTAAGGGCTTTTTCTTTGCGTTCACAACTTGGCTAACTGTTTGGCACAAGAGGCATCGCTTTCAGCCCATGTTGGTTTTGGACATGCCTTTCTCACTAAGCTTAATCAGTTCCAGCTTTTGATTGAAAGTGAGAGATGTGTGACTTTTCCTTTCACTTGAACACTTAGAGGCCACTGTAGGGTTATTAATTGCCCTAATTGTAATATTGTCATGTCTCAGGGAATAGGGAGGCCTGAGGAGAGGGAGAGAAATGGGGGAATGGCCAATGAGAACACAAACAACATTTATTGATTAAGTACACTCTCATATGGGCGAGGTTTGGGGTGCATCAAAACAACTACAATAGTAACATAAAGGATCACTGGTCACAGATCACCATAACAAATATAACAATAATGAAAAATTGTGAAATATTGTGAGAATTGTTAAAATGTGACAGAGACATGAAGAGAACAAATAGGTTGGAACAATGGTCCGATAGGCTTGTTTGATAGAGGGTTACCACAAACCTTCAATTTGTAAAAAATGCAACATCTGTGAAGCACAATAAAGTGAAGCAAAATAAGGTATACCTGTATAAAGGATTTGAAATAAAATTATTTGTCATTTCAATGGTCTTTTTAGTACTGTTTGTGTATTATTAAAAATTCTACTTCAGTCTCTGAATTTAACACTCTAAATTTAATTAGTTAATTAATTGATTTTTGGCTGCGTTGGGTCTCTGTTGTTGCGCACAGGCTTTCTCTATTTGCAGCAAGTGGGGGCTACTCTGTTGCGGTATGCAGGCTTCTCATTGCGGTGGCTTCTCTTGTTGCGGAGCACAGGCTCTAGGTGCATGGGCTTCAGTAGTTGTGGCACGTGGGCTCAGTAGTTGTGGCTCGCCAGCTCTAGAGATCAGGCTCAGTAGTTATGGCACACGGGCTTAGTTGCTCCGCGGCATGTGGGATCTTCCTGGACCAGAGCTCAAACATTTGCAGGCAGATTCTTAATCACTGCGCCACCAGGGAAGTCCCTGAATTTAGCACTCTAAATTATCATGCTTTGTTTTAAAGCAGTGTAGTAATAAAAGAACATTCACATTCTAATGGCTTTTAACTGGTAAAATATGAGTAGCCAGGGCTCAAGTTTACCTTTGCAAAGCAAATCCTGTTTCAATGGCACAAAAATTTTGGAAAGAAAAAATTTTACATACGAAGAGAATTTTCTTCAAAAGCACCAAAGCAATTCAAAAGTACCACTTCACTAAGCACAACCATTATGCTAATTGGAGATTATTTAAATTTATTCTTCAAATAGGTTTCTAAGGGTCATACTGGGTCCTCTGTTAGCCTAGTTGAGTTAATGTATATGACATCAGGGAATGCTTTTGCTACGCTTTAAATAAGTCACTGTGGCAAAAACTATTATTTGCTTATTTGATATCTATCATCTTCTTCTTCTTGTTGTTAACAAAACATGAATTTTGTGTGATTCAGCAGTATCTCTAGGTATATATTCCCTTTCCTAACTTTCTTTGCAACTAGGTTTGGCCATGTGACACAGTTCTAATAGTTTGAAAGGTTATAATCTAACCAATGATATTGAAGCGAATGTCTGCAAGAATTTCTGGAAAAAATTATCTTTCTTTCTTTATTATTTAATTTTTTTTTTTAAATTGGAGTATAGTTGATTTACAATGTTGTGTTAGTTTCAGGTGTACAGCAAAGTGAGCCAGTTATACATATACATGTATCCACTCTTTTTTATATTCTTTTCCCATATAGGTCATTACAGGGTATTGAGTAGAGCTCCCTGTGTATCTTTCTTGATGAAAGGGTACCTTCCAAAGGTACCCAGCTACCTTTGGAAGCTTTCAGGGAGAAAAATGGAGAAAGAAAAGGAAAAGGAGAAAGAGAAAAGATAGACGAGAATAGGTTATGGGAAAGTAAGATAGAAGGGGTTATCTTGAAAGAAAAGGAAGCCATAAACAAGATGAAAAGACAACTCTCAGAACAGGAGAAAATATTTGCAATTGAAGCAATGGGCAAAGTATTAATTTCCAAAATATACAGACAGCTCGTGCCACTCAATATCAAAAAAACAAACAACCCAATCAAAAAATGGGTGGTAGACCTAAATAGACATTTCACCAAAGAAGACATACAGATGGCCAAGAGGAACATGAAAAGATGCTCAACATCACTAATTATTAGAGAAATGCAAATCAAAACTACAATGAGGTATCACCTCACACTGGTCAGAATGGCCGTCATTGAAAAATCTACAAAAAGCAAATGCTGGAGAGGGTGTGGAGAAAAGGGAACCCTCTTGCACTGTTGGTGGGAGTGTAAATTGATACAACCACTATGGAGAATAGCATGAAGGTTCCTTAAAAAACTAAAAATAGAACTACCATGTGACCCCGGAATCCCACTACTGGGCATATACCCTGAGAAAACCTAATTCAAAAAGACACATGTACCCCAACGTTCATTGCTGCACTATTTACAATAGCCAAGACATGGAAGCAACCTAAGTGTCCATAGACAGATGAATGGATAAAGAAGATGTGGTACATATATGCAATGGAATTTTACTTAGTCATAAGAAGGAATGAAACTGGGTCATTTGTAGAGACGTGGATGGACCTAGAGTCTGTCATACAGAGTGAAGTAAGCCAGAAACAGAAAAACAAATATCGTATATTAACACATGTATGTGGAATCTAGAAAAATGGTACAGATGAACCTAGTTCCAGGAATAGAGACATAGACGTAGAGAACGGATATGTGGACACAGAGGGGGAAGGGGAGGGTGGGATGAATTAGGAGATTAGGTTTGACATAAATACACTACCATGTAGTAAAATAGATAGCTAGTGGGAACCTGCAGTGTAGCACAGGGAGCTCAGCTTGGTGCTCTGTGATGACCTAGATGGGTGGCATGTGGGGAGGGAGGGAGGTCAAGAGGGAGGGGATATATGTGTGTATGTATATATATATATATATATATATATATATATATATATATATATATATATATATATATATATCTGATTCACTTCGTTGTAAAGCAGAAACTAACACAACATTGTAAAGCAGTTTCACTCCAATAAAAAGGTTAAATTTTAATAAGAAACAAATTTACAATACAACAGTAAACTTGAAAATGCAATGTAATTTATGTGCCTAATTATCTGCATAAGTCTCTGTGTGCCTTAATTTATTTAAAAAATATTTTCAGGGGCTTCCCTGGTGGCGCAGTGGTTGACAGTCCGCCTGCCGATGCAGGGGACACGGGTTCGTGCCCCGGTCCGGGAGGATCCCACATGCCGCGGAGCGGCTGGGCCCGTGAGCCATGGCCGCTGAGCCTGCGCGTCCGGAGCCTGTGCTCCGCAACGGGAGAGGCCAGAACAGTGAGAGGCCCACGTACCGCAAAAAAAAAAAAAAAAAAAAAAAAAAAAATTTTCAAATGCCTATGATAACATTCTTTTAAAAAAAATTTATTTTTAATTGAAGTGTAGTTGATTTACAGTGCTGTGTTAGTTTCAGGTGTACAGCAGTGATTCAGTTATACATACATATATACCTATGTATATATTAAATATATACCAATATCTATCTATCTATATATATATATACTTTTAAAAATTCTTTTCTATTATGGGTTATTACAAGATATTGAATATAGTTCCCTTTGCTATAGAGTAGGCCCTTACTGTTTATTTTATATATAGTAGTGTGTATATGTTAATACCAAACTCCTAATTTATCCCTCCCCTCCCCTACTCCTTTGGTAATGATGTTTGTTTTTTATGTCTGTGAGTCTATTTCTGTTTTGTAAATAAGTTCATTTATATCACTTTTTCAGATTCCACATATAAGTGATGTCATATATTTGTCTTTCTCTGTCTGACTTACTTCACTTAGTATGATAATCTCTATGTCCATCTATGTTGCTGCAAATGGCGTTATTTCATTCTTGTTTATGGCTGAGTAATATTCCATTGTGTATGTATGTATATATATATATATACATATATATATGGCACATCTTCTTTATTGATGGATATTTAGGTTGTTTCCATGTCTTGGCTATTGTAAATGGTGCTGCTATGAATATTGGGGTGCATGATGTATCTTTTCTGTATATAGGTGCAGGAGTGGAATTTCTGGATCATATGTAGCTCTATTTTTAGTTTTTTAAGGAACCTCCATTCTGTCTTCCATAGTGGCTGTACCAAGTTACATTCTCACTAACAGCGTAGGAGGGTTCCCTTTTTTCACACCCTTTCCAGAATTTATTAGTTGCAGTCTTTTTGATGATAGCCATTCTGACAGGTGTGAGATGGTATCTCATTGAAGTTTTGATTTGCATTTCTCTAATATTGTAATTAGCGATGTTGAGCATCTTTTCTTGCGCCTCTTGGCCATCTGTATGTCTCCTTTGGAGAAATGTTTATTTAGGTCTTCTGCCCACTTTTTGATTGGGTTGTTTATTTTTTTGATATGGAACTGTATGAGCTGTTTGTATATTTTGGAAATTAATCCCTTGTCGGCCACACTATGATAACATTCTTTTGCAAAAATGCAGGCATTTGACTTTAGCAAGAATGTGATGAAGCTTAAAGGAATGAAGGCACTCTGATGACCAATGCAGGCATTTTCCACAAGATAGATCTGCCCACTCTGTGGATGTTCTCTTTTGAAAATTCTCAGACAAATCATATTTTTCTCCACTTGCAAAGTGAACTGTGCATATAAAAGTAAAGCGGGTCCTTGAGGTAAGCATGGCAATATGTGGGGCCTCAAAAATTCAGATGGTACATGCATGAAAGATAGATCCGTGCAGGATGTGCTGTGCAGACTCTAAGAGCAATTTCTTCCTTTTATGGTACCTGAATGGGACAGGTTAGGTGGCCAAGGTGGGTTGACCTCTTTTAAAAAAACTGAACTGGACATCTATTTGTTGGTAAATATTAGTTTTTTTTCTTACAACATTTATAACTCTAAAAAATGAGTGAGATAAATTGTATTTGAAAAGGCATGACCACAGTCAATCTTTTTTGGAAAAAATATGATTTCCCCTAATTTCCTTCTTCCCATACATCCCCACTCCTTAACTTCTAGGAGAAGTATACTCTGAAAACTCTTTCAATAGTTACATACATAATATACATTTATTGTCCAAAACACAGAAATTCATTTAACAAAATATACCCATCCTCTCACTACCCAGAGGTATACACTGGAGACATTTTAGTATGTTTTCTTTCAATCACTTGTCTATTTATGTTTTCTCATCATCACAAAGTTGTATCCTTCTGTATAAGTGGATTTATATCAGGGCTTATTTCTTGTCTTTTCATCATGATCATGAGCTTGGATAAGTGCATTTCCATAGGTTCGGAGGCATCTTCTGGGAATCAAAATGATGAAGAGCCCATCACATACAGTAATTAAATGGAAGAGGGAGGCAGACAGATAGAGGGATGAATGTTAAATGCAGAAACCACAAATAATTGAGTGATGCTGGTAATAAGCAAGGTTAAAATCACTTAATTAGACTAGGGCTTGTAGACTGATGGCTTGCCAGCCACATCTGGCCTGCACATGCTTGTGGTTTAGTTCATAGAATGTTTTCTTTTTTTAGTTGAGTTACTGGCCAACATTTCTAAATTGATAGATTTCACATATGAAATCTGATGTTACATTTTGGAAAACCCAGAAGAATTGGCAAGTCAAGGGCCACATTGCTACATGACAAATATTGGCTGGAGTCAATAGTGGATACTCAGTGGGATGGAGAACATGCTCTCTAGTCTCCTGGTCAACTTGGCTTCTACAGACCTTTGAATGTGCAAAACTACGGACCAGTCTAGTTACAATTTTAAAAATAATAATTTATTATTATTATTATTATTTTGTGAGAGCATAACATCTCATAGAGTTCTACTAGACAGGACAGAGCAGGGATCATAGTTTTCTTCTATGTGGCCATCACATCTTGCTGACTTACATTATTCTCAGTACATATTTGAAAACTGGCCATACTCTCTGATGGACAGGAAATTTTCGTCTAAAATATTTTACCATAGGGTATGATAAATTTAAAATATATTTGACAATACCGTATTTCCAGATGAGCAACATAATAGCAGTAACAAGGAATAGCTTCCATCAAGTTTCCATATTTATTAATTGAACTGAGAGGCCCCGTTGAAAATGATTTTCATTTAAACAAAAACTCTAGTGTTTTATATTCAACCTGTCAGAAGAACAGATCTTTTCATGCTAGGCATATATGAGTGGTGGGGGTAAAGAGTAAAGCAGAAAGGCTATTAAAAATCATAATTTGTAAGCAGTATAGCAGTGGTGACCTTTGTATCAAATGTTACATCTAGTCCTTCTGAGATGAAGATCATATTCCCAAGTAAATAAAGGTATTCATCAGAATGAACTATGGAGTTTCTGTACTGCTTTATAACATCCAGACAAAGGAGGAATACAGGATATAAGACCAAAGAATGCCCCATGGAGCCTTATAAATGAAAAGCAATCTCATAGGAGTAATGGTTTTTAAAATCCACATATGGATAATGATTTGGAATAGCTGAAAATTTTCTTATGTCTTATAGCCCTCTTGACTCCTTCTAAAGTTTCATGCCTTCATGGTGGAGAAAGAGTGAACTGAGAGAGAAAGGGATTTTCTTTATATTCAAATCATTCATTTTAAATACATGCAATATGTTTTCCATTTCCCATTTTGTAAAATCTACTTTTTTTTGTTTTCAGCAGCCTTATTCTTCTAAGGAGAAACATAAAGTGGCTTTCTTTGGGACCACTGACCTTGACTTATTGGTTATCTAGGTCTCTGCTGAGCACCCTTTGTTTTTACTCTTACCAGAGGCAGGTATTAGAATTTAGTGGGAGCAGAAAGGTAAGGATTGCGAAGACAGGAGATGTGAGAGGATGCCAGAGCAAAATTTAGGTGGTGGAATTAGGCTGGGCTTATGTCTGAGAAAGCATGGGACTCAGAAGGGAGCTTTTTATTTATTTATAGGTTGATAAGAACAGTTTGGATCTAAAGATCAGACCTTCACTAATTGATTTCTCGAAAGCACTTTGCCAAATTAATGGCTTTCACTAAATCAATAACCTTAGCAGTTCTTTATTCCTCAAGTACAGGATATTGTGATGAAGTAAAAAAAACTATCCAGCCTAACAGGTATTTTTGACAAAAATGCATAGAAATATTTATTAAAACTATAATAGAGTACTTATTAACCTCAAATTATTTATCTATCTATTTATCTATCTTAGAAGAAAATACCATCGTAAGCGAGATTTCAAGAAATACACTCTAGGGCATGAATTGATGATGTCTTTCTCTATGCTATCTCAGTGTTAATTATGATTAATTTCCTTTCCACAAAGTTTATTTCCAAAGCTAAATTATGATGGCTTAAAATCCCCCTCAACTTTCAATATTTAGAAGCCTTTAGCATCTTACAATCAGAAGTCATCACCAGCATATATGCAATTCCAAGCAACCTCAATACTTTTCCAATGAAAGAATAACTTGAAATAATGTCAAAATAGTCTCTCAGCCCATTCTATTCCAATCACCTGGTTACAACTTTTGAATATCCAGGCAGCAAACTTATTAATTAATTAGCTTTATCAGAAAGAGAAGACTAACTTCATCAGGAAGATATGTATATCCTGCTGCCTTATGATAAGTTTCCAAACTTCAACAATGGTTATTTTTTTAAAAAAAATCAGGACATGATTTCTTGAGTTCCACGTATTGTGCTCCACAAATACATATCAAGGTTTGGTAAAGTCACTAGATAAGACCATAGATGGAGTCCTCCACTCCAGCCTCAGTGCTGGTTACAAGATGTAACTCAGAGTAGAGTGGAGAGACAGGTAGCAGAAGGCAGAGAGAAAGACAGAGACAGAGGGACAGACATGTACTTGGAAAGAATTGGGAACCAAGGTCACCACTAGGGCTTGGGGTCCCTCAGGTAAATATTTTTATAGGCACATGTCTATATAATCAATTTGATTACAAATATGTTACAAAATTCATGGTCCTATATGAAGAATAGCAATTATCAATGATGACTTGAAATAATAGGGTTAGGAAGAGGTACTTACTTATTTGTTTATTGTACATGTACATGTGAAGATTTGTTATAGGGTCCAAGCAGCACCTCTTTATGTTCTGGTCTAGGAACCATTTCTTTATTTTTTTTTTTATTGTCAGTACATCACTCTTGTCTAAGTTTATTTCTCCCACCATGAGAAAAGGTCAGCAATGTTGTTATTACTCACAGTGTCATGGCTCTTTGGAACCTGTTTGTATTGAAGCAATAACCTCACAGCACTTATTTTACTGTGGAGCACGTCATCACTTATGGGTGGGGCCATACCATCCAATGCTGCCCATAAATATCAGCCTTCATTGCCTCTCTCAAAAATTGTACTGTGCTTTATTAAGTCCTTTAGATTCTGCTTAAGATTATTTTTTTGCTTAAATTCATGACAATCATGGTATATATTCAAGGTCAGGTGAATCAAATCTTTCAAGTTCTACAGGACAGACTTGTCTCTGTCCTTTCTAAATCATCCCAAATGACCACAGCTATAGCGCAGATTTTATTACCAGTGTTGACGTATGATGGGAGGCAAAAGTTCTCCCAGAAACTGATACCTTCCTTCACCTCAAGAAAGCAGGACTAAAATCCCAGTTGGGTGTGATAGTAAAGCTGTGAAATTAGGAGACTATTTCTGCAAGTAATCTCCTCACATTTAGGCTTGTCTTTCAGAATCTCCCTTAGATTTAACTTGTTTTCCCTCACTCCCCCATTCCCTTTCATTCCACTTCCCATTTTCTTAATGCTATGTATTAGCTCCAAAGTTGTAGAAAGAATAGCTCAATAGAAATTGCAATTTATTTATCTTCTGAATCTTCCATAGAGAGTGATTGGTAGTGGTGCACAAGAAAGTCTAGGGGTTTGTTAAACATTCCTAAGTAAATATATTTAAGTCATGACCAGGAGTTTGTGATTGAGTAGGTCTTAATAGGTACCAAAAACCTTCAGTTTTAACAATTCTCTCTGGTGATTCTGATGCAAATAGTTTGAAGAGTTACTAATGATACAGTAAGGAATCACTCTCGCATAACTATTAGAAGACAGCTCCAAATTGATACAGGCAGATAAATTGTGACCTTCTGAAGATATCCAATATTTTGGCATAGCCCTTTAATAATTCTTACTAGGGAATAACCAGACTAAATAATAAGAGAATTGACTGGCTAGGGAGAGAATTATTCTTAGCCATAGTGGAAATTTTGGTGCCTTTTAGGTCACACACTTTAGGTAGCAGATATTCTTCCTGGTCAGGGTGAAGTATACCCATGTCTGGTAAATATCTTAAGTTGGTTGTATAGCTAAGAAAGGTACATAAGGGATGGAATTACGCAGCATCTACTGTGATATTTCTAAAAATATGGTCTGTATACCATCTTTGATATAAAATTCTTTGTTGGTGAAAGGAACATCCATGTAGGGCAAGGGAACAGGTTTAAAAAAGTAGATTCCAGGGTCCCATCCTAGACCTTTTTTTCAGAATTTTCTTGAGTATGGCCTTGAAGCATGCATTTTTGTCAAGCTCTCTAGGTGATTCTTATGCATTTGAGAACCACTGATCCAAAGTAGAAATTGAAAGCAAGATCTTAGAGACATGTTTAAAATAGAGAAAAATAATAAATGTCTGAGCATGAGTCTTTTGATTATGTTGACAATAATGAACACAATATAATACATATATATTTTTTCTGTAATGTCTTTCCAGCACAAATCTTGCCTGGCTAACCCTTTCAATTCCACCAAAGTCCAAATGACAATTTGTGTGTGACTTGAACTAGATTTAATTCCTCATCCAATGTTTCTATATATTTTTTATAAATTTATTTATTTATTTTTGGCTGTGTTGGGTCTTCGTTTCTGTGCGAGGGCTTTCTCCAGTTGCGGCGAGCGGGGGCCACTCTTCATCGTGGTGCGTGGACCTCACACTGTCACCGCCTCTTCCATTGCAGAGCACAGGCTCCAGACGTGCAGGCTCAGTAGTTGTGGCTCACGGGCTTAGTTGCTCCGCGGCATGTGGGATCTTCCCAGACCAGGGCTCGAACCCGTGTCCCCTGCATTGGCAGGCACATTCCCAACCACTGCGCCACGAGGGAAGCCCTCTATATATTTTTAAAAAGAAAAAAACTAGTCTTTGAACATATGCCCATGTTTTGATTTGTGTGAGACAAACTTCTCTCTGCCTTGCTAATCTCTTTAGTGTCACTCAAAAGGAGATATGGGGATATATGTATATGTATAGCTGATTCACTTTGTTATAAAGCAGAAACTAACACACCATTGTAAAGCAATTATATTCCAATAAAGATGTGTATATATATATATATATATATATATATGTCTCTCTCTATATATATGTCTATATATATAGACAGAACAAGGACTGCCAGGGGAGAGATGACTCAGCTCCATCTACTTTATTTCTGGAACAATCACAGGCTAGTTTGCAACATCACTGGATAGATACAATCATTTAAAATTAGTTTTAATTATACGGCATTGCTTTAATTTTCTTTCCTTTCAAAAATAAAACATCCCAGAAATAACTTCCTGTTCTCCATGACTCTCCTTTCTCTGGACCTGAGATTTTGTTATGTTCTTACCTTATTCCGCTAAAGAAGGGCCTCCCATCCCACTATTTGCTGTAACACTCAGACTTCACTTCTGTTCCTAGTATTCAGAGAGGCTTTCATTCCTAGGCCTTCATTTTGTCCTTGGTTTGTAGCACTTTGGCTCTGTTGATGATTAACCAACACAAATCTCTTTAAGTACCTGCAGTAACACTTGTACATGACTAATATCTCAGGTTCATTCAGTGTTAAAAATTGCCCAGTGATGGGTGCTTAAGAGGTTTTGAAATCTAATAATGCTGAGAAATATGGTGTTCTTAACGCTTTCACTGCTGTCATGCTGCTGTGCACAGTTGTCATGTGGCACACTTGTAGGTTCTGAACCCACCTTCCAGTCAGTAGTCAGAGGAAAGATTTCAGAAAGCAGGTACTTGTGTGCATGAAAAACAATTACTGCTTGGGAGATCAGTGTAATTTATATTAATATGTTGTACAATCTAATTACCTATGAAGTAATAGTATCTTCTTGAAAATATTCAAAGAAAGGCATAAAATAAAAAGCTCAGGAAAGTCTCAAAGAATAGCTTGATGGGAAAGAAAAATAAGTCTGAACTAAAACTTTATAACATGTATGAATGTTTAGATATTCTTTTTAGTATTATTCTGGTCTATTCCATTCCATTTCATTCCATTTCATTTCATTCTATTCTTTGGTTTCTCAAATGCTGGTTGAAATTAGTTTTATGACTTACCAATAGTTTTTTAACCCACAATATAAAATATACTGTTTTAAAGACTAAAGATTCTGCAGAGAGTCAAGGGACATAATACTGGAGACTTCTTTGGAAAGAGATCAGGAAAGGCCTTAAAAGGCAATCTAAGGTCATCTTTAAAAAGCAGTCTAAGTTATTATTAGGCAATAATTTAGGTGTCACCATAGGATGTTGAGTTGATGTAGCATTATTACTGCTAAGTTTTAGAAAGACAGATCTAGCAGTAAATGTGTAAGAGAGTATTGGAGAGTTTGTTAGCATCCTATAGTACTAGTCTAGATAAGAAATTTCCAACAGAGTGGATATGGAGAGTAGGGAAAAATGTTACAGGAGGATTTATACAAAACCTATTTGAATGGAAAGAGGAAGAGAGAGAGGAGTCAGAAAGAATTTGAGTTTTGGATGATTAGCATTTTGGGGTAGTTATGGGCTCAATTTTGTTCTTCTAAAATTCATATGTCAAGGTCCTAGTCCCCAGTATCTCAGAATGTGACTGTATTTGGAGATAGGACCTTTATAAAGGTAATTAAGTTAAACTGAGGCCATTAGGGTGGACCCTAATTCAATCCAATTGGTGTCAGATAAGAAGAAGAAATTAGGACATAGAGAGAGAGAGACCAGGGGTGCATGAGCACAGAGAGACAACCACATGAAAAGGCAGCAGGAGGGTGGCCGTCTGCAAGCCAAGGAGAAAGGCCTCATAGGGAAGCAACACTGCCAGCACTTTGATCCTAGTTGTCCAGCTTCCAGAACTGTGAGAAAATGAATTTCTATTGTGTAAGTCATCCAGTTTGTGATATTTTGTTATGGCAGCCCTAGTAAACTAAGACTGATGTATTAACAGAAATAGAGACATCAGAAAAAGAGATAAACTTGGGACCTGGGGCAGGGTAGAAAAGGGAAATATTTTTCTGACTTTGTATATATTGAGCCTGAAATATTGATGAGACAGGCAAAAAGACAATAAGAGATAAACAAAGAAACATGATTTGTTGTTACCAAAAATACATACATATATAACACATACTTTCATACATAAATAGAACAAAAGTAAACTTAGTCTTATTTAGAGAGAGATTGTAGAAAATTCCTCATATATTTTGGAGGTGTCAAAAAATGCCACTTGCTGGAATTTGAATTTATCTTTTTGCATTTGAGGCTTAAAACTATAATTCAACTTTATAATATACTTACCTCAAAAATATTGATTTGATCCAAAGAATAACATGATAATCTAATTTAAAATAATATTCTGCAGTTTTCTTAGTTATTACCACATCCTTAGACAGCAGCAAACCACTCATGTATAGCATGCATGAGGAACTGAAAGAGAAAGTGATATACTTGTTTAGAACCTGCAAAAGATATACCGCTCTCTTTGTAGGCAATTTCATGTCTAACTTTAATTTTAGCCGTTTTCCTCTCTTGCTTAAGCCCTTTAACTATGAAAAAAAAAAAAAAAGATTCATACTGATTTGTTTAACCATCTTTTCAAAATTTTGCTGAAGTTAAATTGTAGTCTATGAAAGTTACAAACCCTTTATATATTTTTAATTTCACTTGAAATACCTTTTTTAAAAACAAAACTATGATCTTTATTTCCTTTGTTTTCTTTCATAGAAAAAAAATCCCATAACATAATATATAATATTACACTTCTGCTCCTTTTTTTTCACTTAATAATAACAAACAAGTAAGTATAACAAAAAAGGAGACTCACGATATAGAGAACAAACTAGCGGTTACCAGTGGGGAGAGGGAATAGGGAGGAGCAAAATAGGGATAGACATAGGGGACTAAGGGTACAAACTATTATGCATAAAATAAGCTACAAAGAAGGATATATTGTACAACACAGGGAATATAGCTATTATTTTATAATAACTATAAATGGAGTATAACCTTTAAAAACTGAATCACTTTATTGTACACTTGTAACATATACTATTGTACATCAACTATAATTCAACAACAACAAAAGTCTTGGAGAACATTCCATATGGTAAAATAAAGCTCTTCCTCACTTTTTATTTACAACTGAACAATATTCCATTGTATGAGTTTCCATAAATTTAATCAGTTCCCTTTGGTATGCATTTTGGTTGTTTTCATTAATTTTTCACTATTGCACACAATGCTTCTGTAAGTGGTTTTGAATGTATGTCATTGAGAGAGGCAAAGTTTTAACTCTCATGATCTTTGCCCTCTAGTCTTATGCTTGTATATGTTGTAATACACAGCAAAGGGACTTGGCAGATGAAATTATGGCTATGGAACTTAAAATACAGAGATTATCCCAGATTATCTGTGTGAGCCAAATATAGTCATATAGGTCCTGAAAGTCAGAAAAGTGAGGCAGAAGAGTCAATTAGAGTGATGTAATGGTGGAAGAAGAGGTAGCAGAGACTTGAGGTATGAGGACTCACTGCTGTGGCTTTTAAAGTTAGAGGAAGGGGACCAAAACCCAGGGAATGCAGGCAGCCTCTAAAAGCTGATAACAGTCCTCAGAGGGTAAGCATAACGGATTCACTTTGTTATAAAGCAGAAACTAGCACACCATTGTAAAGCAATTATACTCCAATAAAGATGTAAAAAAAAACCCAGAGATCTTATATCCACACTGCAAGGGAATTGAATTCTGCCAGCCACTTAACCCCTTGAGTGAATAGGAAACAGATTCTTCCCTGGAGGCTCCAGAACAGAGCACAGCCCTGCCAGCATTTGATTTTAGTCTTGTGAGACTGACTTCAGGCCTTAGCTGAAGCTCACGTAAAACATGAAATAAAACGTGTTAAAAATAAATGTTATGAATCAGTAGTAAAGTTTACCCAAGGCATTCATTTTTATAAGTTGTTGAGAAAATACAACCTTTAAAATAATGGTTTTAAAATTTTTGATCAAGTTTGCCATAAGGAAAAGTTACAGTTTTGAACATTCACATCTAAATGAGGAGCAGCAGCCACCGCCATGTGAAACCTTAAGGAAAACTAGTGTAGGACTCAAGGGTTTTTGTATGGGCTGTAGCAATATCATAAAAACTTGTCACAGTACCCAGATTTGAATAAATGTACCTAATGTGGGACCTCTTATGTGCTGAAATTTAAAAAATTATGTTATGAAGTGACAGTGAATGTCACAACTGATATAAACAGAGCATAATTAACTAGATAAATCTATTTTAGAAAATTGGGTAGTATATCCATAAACCAAGAATAAGTAGCTTCAAAAACTTGTCTACAAATTTTTAAAAAGATGTAATATTTCATAAAAACCAAGGGAAGTTTCTCGCCAAAATCTTATGTATTCCCACAATGAACTCCATTCAACTTTATACACATGCTTTAAGTTATTTTTACAAAACAAATGGAAATATGGAGAGGAAGTTAGATGAAGTGTATCTGGATTGAGTAAAAACAAAATCAAAGAAGCACACACACACACACACACACACACACACACACACACGCACACACACAATCTACCCTCAGAGAATATTCAGTTAAACAAATAGTAGAAAAATGCCCAAGACTCAAATTCAAAGAATGAGATCTGATGGAATTTAAGAGTTAAAGGAGCAAACTTAAACACTAAAGGAAATTCTCATTTTTTATAAATTTAAATGAACAAGTAGTCCTGTTTTCTAAAATTAGTCTTTGGTGGACATAAACCTAATTATAGATTTTGTTTCATTATACTTAATTGTCTTTATTTAGGAGAAACCAGCTGAGAAGTTAGATGTTTCCACCTATGGCTACCTAATATAATTTTTCCCATAAATTTTTGCATCTGGTTGTTTAGTTCACTGAGCACCCTAAGTGAGGGAACAAGTTACTACAGACTTCTGTGAAATAACTATTTCCATAAATGTTGGAGTCCAACTTACCTAGTGAATGGGCCTTTAGATTTTAAAGATGTCTAGATTGTTTTAATGTAATTGGCACTTGACTCTGCATGGAAATTCAAATAAATATTCAGCACTGGGAGAAGAGCTCAACTCTAGTTCCTGAGGCACAAATGAGTTTGCTCTGATTCCTTCATATGTATTAACAACCTGTACAGAGTCGAGGACTAAAAATAAACAAATGAACTGCATTTCTTATAATTTATTTAAAGATAAGGTATTATTAAGTAAGTTAATATCATTAATCTGTTGAGTACAGCCTTCTTCATCAAAGAGAACTCTAAACCATAAAGTTTGTAACAACTTTATGCTTTAAAAGCAAGTATATGCACAAATGGCTGAAGGAAAAGAGAGATAATGAGAAAATGTCGAACTCCTAGAAGTAAATCAAGAAAAGAATTAAAAAAAAAAAAGATGTACCAGGTTATCTCACACCTTTCAGAAATTAGCAGTTCAGTATCTTGTTATTATAGGTAAAGATAGGTGGTCAAGTATGTTCTAATCCATTCTTTTTATCTAGGCATAATACCTGGCACAAGGTGAGACAAGGATTACGGGACTTATTTCTCTTCCTTCTGGTTCACTCATTTACCAAACAAATACTTTTTGGGCACTTATTATGAGAATTTCCTTTGCTTATTACTATGCCACACACGGGAGATAAAAAAGAAAAGCGGTGTCATACTCCTGGACTCAAGAGGTTTTCAATGATATTGAACATGTGGTAGGTCAGATCTATACAGAAAAGATCAAGTGGAGGATTTGCAACAACTTGGTGATTTGGATCTTTAGACCTAGAGTGTCTAAAACATTTGGGATAAACATAAAATATAGTTGTTTCCTAACCCAACTATTTTGTGAATAATCTAAGTGGAAATAACATCAGTGAAGGAAAATGTTAGTGGTAGAATTTCAAAACTGATAAAATATCAACAACCATTCCCTCTTTGATAGTCTTCATTTACAAAAAGCCCAATAATGAGTAATATAATAGGCTTTAGAGTAGAAGTCAAAAGAAACTCTATTACTTTTAATTGTGTTAACATTGACTTTATCATTAATGTCATTTTGTCTTTGTAACATAAGACAGTATGATTATACATTTTAAAAGTAAAATAGTAGTAGTTTTTACGTAGGATTTTTATTTACTTTTAAGTGTAACCAAAAGAAAAAAGTAAAAATAAAGCATTTTGAAATGATTTAGCTATTGTTGCTTTTGAATGAAAAAAGCTGATTTGGAGAAGATACCTTATGGATCTTTGACTCCCCAATTTTTTCACCCCATATTTTGTTTCTCAATCCTCTCCTGTGCATAAGCATGATAGAACATCTTTGATCTTTCCCCTATTATTCTATATATATTTGCTGTTACTAATACTCAAACTTTCCTAATCTACTCTAGGTCTATTCCTTGAAGCTTTGAAGTCTTCCTGGACTGTCCAGTTGTCAAGTCTAAAGTCTAAAGGGGAAAGAAAGTGAGCCAGGGGTTCATTCTGGCTTCTATAGCTATTTATACAGCCCATATTGAATTTGCAGTCATAGCCCCATGATATGTACTGGTTAATTCCCACTGTTATCCTTCAGTTGCTGACAGTTCTTTCCTTCACCATTCTCTGATTGCTTCCAAGCTGTTATTACCAAACTTGAGTCCTTTGATGTCTTGGAATTTTGGTCTTGTCCATTCATGTGTAGTTCAAACATGGTATTATGTAATTAATGTGACTATTGCAACCTAAAGCAATAATAGGAAAATCCTCACTTTAAATCCTCACTTTAAACCTGGGATACAGTGGGTATTCTTTGTGAATTTTTCATACACACAGAAACGAAGGCTATTTCTGAGAAAATGTATTAGAATCAAAAGCACTAGGCAAGCCGTAACCCAGTCCAGAGAGGTTTTTTTTTTATATATATATAAAAGTTTAAATAGATTTTCCACATTTCAAGTTGTTTCTGAGTTATTTCAACCATCCATCCATAAATCTATCCGTCAAACATTTTCTCAGTGTCAGCCATTGTCCTAGATATTCTTGGGGAGAGAGTAATCAATAATATAGACATTCTCATTACCTTCCTAGAGCTTGGAGTTTAATTAGCAGTAGAGATAAGTTATCAGGAAATTTGAAATAGTGTGTGTGTGTGTGTGTGTGTGTGTGTGTCTCAAGGGTTTTGAGAGCAAAAGTAAAAGGCTCTGTATCAATATATAGGAGAGGCTACTATCAGGGATTTGAGTATTCAGAGAAGGATTCTTGAAAGAAGAACTATTTAGGCCTAAGACTAAAGTTAAGGTTAGTGAAAATGAGAGTTAGGTAGAGTAATAATGAAGGCAGAGTGAGCAGCATAGGTGTTTGAGGAACTGGAGGCAATTGACATAGGTGTGTG
Organism: Pseudorca crassidens; assembly: GCF_039906515.1. Taxonomy (NCBI): domain Eukaryota; kingdom Metazoa; phylum Chordata; class Mammalia; order Artiodactyla; family Delphinidae; genus Pseudorca; species Pseudorca crassidens. The sequence continues at coordinate 122,894,752 of NC_090300.1, read as the reverse complement.
GTAGAAGTAGGGGAGTAGGGAAAGAAGTAGAAAAGGAGATGCGCCTTAAGCAGGGTCCTGATTATGAAGGACCCTTTAGCAAAATTTAATCATTTGGGCCTCAAACCAACAGCAAAAGACAATCATTAAAATGTCTTGAAGTAGGGAATGATGAGATAGAGTGGGGAATGGATTGGAGGGAAAAAGCCTGGAGATATGGAGACTGGTGTGAGCCTATTGTAGGAACTGAGGTAAATGATGAAGGCTTGAACTAGGACGGTGGTTCTCAGGATGGATAGATGTTGATGAATTTGAGAAATTTTTAGGAGGTATGTTGAGAAAAATTGAAGAATGATTTAATATTGGAAGTGAGGATAAAGTTGATTATAATGACTACAATATTGTCTTGAGTAGATAACAGTGATACTGTATACTGAGTTAGAGACTATAAGGAGGATAAAGAGTTTGGGGGAAAAGGAGATGATAGATTAGTCTAGAACTTCTTAACTTTGATACGTGAGTGGAACTTCAAAGTGGAGATACCAGTGTAAGTAGGATAATGTTTTCCCCAACTCAGGAGAGCCCTGGACAGGAAATTGATATTTGGTATATATCAACCTATAGTAGTTACTAAAACCTTCAAAGTAAAGGTAACCACACAAAGAAAGTAATTGTAGAGTGAAAAGAATTAGCTTAACTGAACTTAAAGGACAATAACATTTAAGGACAGAATAGGAATGAAACACAGACACACAGAGACACAGACACAGACACACAAAGACACACACAGACACACACACACATACACACCCCCCCCCCCCAAGAAAATCCAAGAGAGGTAGGAAGAAAACCAGGAAGGGAAAATGTGATGAACACAAAGGAAGAAAGTATTTTAAAAGGAAAGAAATGGATAATGTGTCAGTTACTTCCAAAACATAAAATGAAATAATGGGTGGATGCCTACTAGTTTAGATAAACCATTATTGACCTTGGGAGAGCAATTGGGGCAGAAGACAGATGACTGTGGATTAAAGAATGAATGGAAAATAAGGAGATAGAGACAGTGAATACAGAGAAATCTTCCAAGATTAGCTGTGAATGGGAAGGAAGGGCTAGGGTAGTGCTGGTTGCAAGACTATGGAGGAGACTATATTCTGATTAGAATTGGTTTCAGAGAGAATTGTAGTATTGTAGTTTTCATAATAAATTAGTAAAGATGCCAAATTCCTTCAGAATGGATCTTCTTGGCACTGCATTTTAGTGGGCCTCACTAAGGTCCATGGTCCGGTTAGTAGCTATGTTGGTTCCAAAAATAGATCTTACTTATATTAAAGTTTGCATCAATGGGTTAGTCAGAATATTAGCATCTTAATTAATAGACTATTTTTTGAAAAATGTTAGGTTTACAGAAAGATTGAGCAGATAGTACAGGCAGTTCCCGTAACCCTCCTCCCACCCCCCAACCCCATACACGGTTTCCCCTATTGTTAATATCTTATATTAGCATCATCTATTTGTTACAATTAATGGACAAACACTGATATATTATTATTAACTGAAGTCCATGATTTATTCAGATTTCCTTAGCTTTTACTTATTATCCCTTTTCTGTTCTAGGGTCATGTCTCCTTAGTCTCCTCTTGGCTTTGGTAATTTCTCAGACTCTCCTTGTTTTTGATGACCTTGACAGTTTTGGGGAGTACTCATTAGATATATTGTAGGATGACCCTCTATTGGAATTGGATGTTTTTCTCATGATTACACTGGGGTTATGGGTTTTGGGGAGGAAGTTCACAAAGGTAAAGCATGTCATTTTTATTACATCATATCAAGGGCACATAAAATCTACATGATTTATGACCATTGATATTGACCTGGGTCACCAGGCAGAAGTAATGTTTGTCAGGTTTCTCTACTCTTTCCCCCTTATTTCCATACTGTACTCCTTGGAAGAAAATCACTATATGCAGCCCATACTTAAGGATGGGGAGTTAAGTTCCCCTCCATTAGGGTGGAGTATCTACATAATTTATGTGGAATTCTTCTGCATGGGAACTTGTTTATTTATTTATTCATTTATTTATATCAGATGGACTCATGGATATTTATTTTATCCTTTGAGTTATAATCCAATACTAATTTATTTATTTTATTGCCTCAATTTTTCCAGCTCTGGCCTTTGGGAGCTCTTTTGGTTGGCTCCTGTGTCATTTTGAGCCCCATAAGAGTGGGATTTTATTAATTTAAAAAATGTTTTAATTTGAATGCTGTACTTCACCTATTTGTTTCTCCCACCATCACCCTGAGCCCTGGCAACTAAGGATCTTTTATGTCACTCTAGTTTTGTCATTTCCAGAATGTGATATAATTGGAATCATATACTCTATAGCATTTTCCAGTCTATCTTCTTTCACTTGCAGTATGCATTTCAAGTTCCTCTATGTCTTTTTGTAGCATGGTAGATCATTTCTTTTTATCCTTAAGTGGTATTCCATTGCTTGGATGTACTACAGTTTACCTACTCATTTATTGAAGAACATCTTGGTTGCTTTCAGTTTGGGGTAATTATAAATAAAATAGTTATAAACATTTAAGGGAAGATATTTTATGTACATAAGTTTTCTAGTCAATTGGCTAAACACTTAGAAGCATGATGGCTGAATGATATGGTAACGCTATGTTTAGCTTTGTGAGAAGGTACTAAAGTGTCTTGCGGAATGGCTGTACCATCTTGCATTCCTACCAGCAATAAACAAGAGTTCTTGTTGCTGTATTTCATTGTCAGCATTTGTTGTCAACCTTTAAAAATTTTCAGTCATTCTAATAGGTACCTCGTTGCTTTAACTTACAACTCCCTAGTGAAAAATAAGGACCTCTCATATGCTTATTTGCCATCTGTATATCTTCTTTGATGAAGTATATATTCAGATTCTTTTACCATTTTTTATTGGGTTGTTTGTTTTTTATTGTTGAGTTTTAAGACCTCTCTGAATATTTTAGATACAAGTCCTTTTTCAGATATGTGTTTTGCAAGTATTTTCTCACTGCATGAAGCTGATTTTTAAATTTTCTTAACAATGTCTTTTGCAGAGCAAAAGTTTTCAACTTTAATAAGGCCAACTTATTAATTTTTTTCTATAATAATCTTGCTTTTAATGTTGTATCTAAAAACTCATCATCAAACCAAGGTCACTTAGATTTTTCCTGTTATCTTCTAGAAATTTTATAGTTTTTCATTTTACATTTAGTTCAAGATCTACTTGTAGTGAATTTTTGTGAAAGGTGTAAGTTCTATATCTATATTCATTATTTTGCATATGAATGTCCAATTAGTCCAGTACCAATTGTTCAAAAGACTATCTTTTTTTTCCATTTATGTTTCATTTATCTAAGTATCTATTCTTTTGCCAAATCTATGCTGTCTTGGTAACTTTAAGTCTTGAAGTCAGGCAGTGTCAGTCCTCTAACTTGTTCTTCATCTTTAAATAGCACTGGCAATTTTGGGTCTTTTATCTCCCCATATAAATTTTGGAATGAATTTATTGATATCCACAGAATAACTTTCAGGGATTTTGATCTGGATTGCCTTGAAACTATAGATCAAGTTGGGAAGAATTAATGTCTTAACAATATTGAGTCTTCCTATCCATGAACATGAAATATCTATTTAGTTAGATATTCCTTAATTTCTTTGATCAGAGTTTTACAGTTTTCCTCATATAGATCCTTTACATATTTTGTAAGATATATATCTGAGTATTTTATTATTTTTGGTGCTAATGTAAATGGTATTGTGTTTTAAATTTCAAATTTCAAGTTTTCATTGTTGGTATATAGAAAAGCAATCGACTTTTGTATATTAACCTTCTACCCTGGGTTTTTGCTATAATCACTTGTTTATTGCAGGAGATTTCTGTTGATTCTTTGGGATTTTCCACATAGACAATCATGTCATCTCTAAAAAAGATAATTTTTATTTCTTACTTCAGTGACTGTATACATTTTAGTTCCATTTTTGTCTTATTATGTTTGCTAGAACTTTTAGTACAATGTTGAATAAGAGTTATGAGAGAGGATATCCTTGCCTTGTTTCCAGTCTTAGTGAGAAAGCATCTAGTTTCTCACCATTGAGTATGATGTTAACTGTAGGTTTTTTTAAATAGATGCTACTTACCAAGCTGAGGATTTTCCTTCCCTTTCATCCCCAGTTTTGCTGAAAGTGGTTTTTTTTTTTTTTTTATCGTAGATGGACGTTAGGGTGTGTCAAATACTTTTTTTTTTATAAGTTTTCTTCTTTAGCCTCTTTATATGATTGATTGCATTAATTGAATATCACTTGTTGATATACCAGTTATATAACTGGAATAAATCCCGTTTAATCATGATATGTAATTCTCTTTATATTGCTGAATTTGGTTTGCTAATATTGTATTGAGGGTTTTTGCATCTCTGTTCATGAGAGATATTTGTCTACAGTTTTCCTTTCTTGTAATGTCTTTATCTGGTTTTGGTATTAATTTTTTTTTTTTTACATCTTTATTGGAGTTTAATTGCTTTACAATGGTGTGTTAGTTTCTGCTTTATAACAAAGTGAATCAGTTATACATATACATATGTCCCCATATCTCTTCCCTCTTGAGTCTCCCTCCCTCCCACCATCCCTATCCCACCCCTCTAGGTGGTCACAAAACACCGAGCTGATCTCCCTGTGCTATCCGGCTGCTTCCCACTAGCTATCTATTTTACGTTTGGTAGTGTATGTATGTTCATGCCACTCTCTCACTTTGTCCCAGCTTACCGTTCCCCCTCCCTGTATCCTCAAGTCCATTCTCTAGTAGGTCTGCGTCTTTATTCCCATCTTGAACCTAGGTTCTACATGGCCATAATTTTTTTTTTTTGATTCCATATATATGTGTTAGCATACAGTATTTGTTTTTCTCTTTCTGACTTACTTCACTCTGTATGACAGACTCTAGGTCCATCCACCTCACTACAAATAACTCAGTTTCGTTTCTTTTTATGGCTGAGTAATATTCCATGGTACATATGCGCCACATCTTCTTTATCCATTCATCTGTTGATGGACACTTAGGTTGCTCCCATGTCCTGGCTATTGTAAATAGAGCTGCAATGAACATTTTGGTACATGACTCTTTTTGAATTATGGTTTTCTCAGGGTATATGCCCAGTAGTGGGATTGCTGGGTCATATGGTAGTTCTATTTTTAGTTTTTTAAGGAACCTCCATGGTGGCTGTATCAATTTACATTCCCACCAACAGTGCAAGAGGGTTCCCTTTTCTCCACACCCTCTCCAGCATTTACTGTTTGTAGATTTTTTGATGACGGCCATCCTGACCAGTGTGAGATGATATCTCATTGTAGATTTTTTTTTTTTTTTTGCTGTATGCAGGCCTCTCACTGTTGTGGCCTCTCCTGCTGCGGAGCACAGGCTCCAGACATGCAGGCTCAGCGGCCATGGCTCATGGGCCTAGCTGCTCTGCAGTATGTGGGATCTTCCCAGACTCGGACACGAACCCGTGTCCCCTGCATTGGCAGGTGGACTCTTAACCACTACACCACCAGGGAAGCCCAGATATCTCATTGTAGCTTTGATTTGCATTTCTCTAATGATTAATAATGTTGAGCATCCTTTCATGTGTTTGTTGGCAATCTGTATATCTTCTTTGGAGAAATGTCTGTTTAGGTCTTCTGCTCATTTTTGGATTTCACAATTTGTATGGAAACACAAAAGACCCTGAATAGCCAAAGCAATCTTGAGAAAGAGAAACGGAGCTGGAGGAATCAGGCTCCCTGACTTCAGACTATACTACAAAGCTACAGTAATCAAGACAGTATTCATTCATTCTTGGAATGAAAACAGGAATATAGATCAATGGAACAGGATAGAAAGCCCAGAGATAAACCCACACACATATGGTCACCTTATCTTTGGTAAAGGAGGCAAGAATATACAGTGGAGAAAAGGCAGCCTCTTCAATAAGTGGTGCTGGGAAAACTGGACAGCTACATGTAAAAGTATGAAATTAGAACACTCCCTAACACCATACGCAAAAATAAACTCAAAATGGATTAAAGACCTAAATGTAAGCCAGGCACTATCAAACTCTTAGAGGAAAACATAGGCAGAACACTCTATGACATAAATCACAGCAAGATCCTTTTTGACCCACCTCCTAGAGAAATGGAAATAAAAACAAAAATAAACAAATGAGACCTAATGAAACTTGAAAGCTTTTGCACAACAAAGGAAACCATAAACAAGACGAAAAGACAACCCTCAGAACGGGAGAAAATATTTGCAAATGAAGAAACTGACAAAGGATTAATCTCCAAAATTTACAAGCAGCTCATACAGCTCAATATCAAAAACAAACAACCCAATCCAAAAATGATATTAATTTTTAATGGAGATATTCCTGGTTTTTGAGTTAGGATTTTTAACGATGCAATAACATCTATTTTATTACATCCAATTAAATTTGATTTATTTAAATTTTATTTGTTTTATTTAAATTTTATTTATTTCAGCTTGATTCAATTTAATTCAATTTAATACCATCATTAAATAATAATAAGGCACTCTGGCATGTACATGATAGATAAAACAGTTTCCATACTTCTTGAGTCTGACAATCAGATTGAGTATGTTCCCTTAAGGTAGCAAACTATAGGTCATATTAGTTTGTGATGGAGAAAGGAAGTTCTTTAAAAACAGTTTAACAAAGCTTTGGTAGGCAAATGAATTTATGTATCTACTCCAGAATATCTGCTCCTAACAAGCATAGGTATTACCTATTTTTGTTTCTGCTGCATCCCCAGGGCCTAGGAAAGTTTCTAGTATAGAGTAAATGCTAAAAGAATTTTTATTGAATAAAAAAATAAATTGTGTGTATATTTCTGTATGAACACCTGCAACTGGTATTCTGAATTTACAGCTTTAACTGTCCTAGAAATGTTGTGGGGTTTTTTTATTTTTATTTTTTGCGGACGCGGGCCTCTCACTGCTGTGGCCTCTCCCGTTGCAGAGCACAGGCTCTGGACGCGCAGGCTCAGCAGCCATGGCTCACGGGCGCAGCCGCTCCGCGGCATGTGGGATTTTCCCAGACCGGGGCACGAACCCGTGTCCCCTGCATTGGCAGGCGAACTGTCAACTACTGCGCCACCAGGGAAGCTCGTATTGGTATATTTTAAATTGATCACTTAGAGGGAATATAAAGAAAGTCATTTTATTCTAAAATTAACCTATCTCAAAATCACATAAGGAGGTTCATTTTTATTTTGGTGATATTCTCACTCTACCCCACACATATTGTGCCTGTGATCCTCCTTCCCCTTCTCAGTGAAGTTTCCTGTAGAGTGCTCAATACAATCATTATGTTCATTACCTTGAGTCAAAATGAATGTTCCTTCATTGACCCACACACAAATTTTTCTTTTTTGCATTATTTCTCTACTTTTCCTCTGGCTCCTCAGCTGTACAATATGGTATTCTGGCTACATGTGCTTACTGAGCATTGAAATGTGGCTAGTGTCACAAGATAAAATTGTAATTTTTTGGATACATTGGGTTAAGTAAAATGGATTTTACCTATTTCTTTTAACTTTTTTTTTTTAATGTAGCTACTTGGAAATTTTAAATTACTACATGTATTGCTCACATTATATTTCTACCTGACAGCATTGAAGACTGTTACGGATATGTGAGATTGTTAATTTGTTTGTCATTAGAAATAAGTTAATTATGATCTTTAATTTTTGTCATGCATCTACTGATTTTTTAGATGCCCAGAGGAAAGCACAAGCAGCTTGCCACCAAACATTAATGTTTTCAACAGCCTTTTCCAATGGTGGGAAAAGTTGGTAACAAATTGGTTGAGTCCAGTATCTACGAAAGAATATGACCTCAATGAGTCAAATGATATGTCTAGAAAATGCAGAGGAACAGTTACTGGTTTCCTAGTTAGGTGGTTTTATCTCCTTTTAACATGAGTATTACATACTGTTGGAGTCTATTCCTAAGTCTTTACCAGGTTTAGATTTCTAAACCACATTCAGATCTGCTACTTTTTCAATAGGGGAGGCAGTTTCTGCTTTACTCTGTGGACATTCTATTATGGGTACTGCTAAGCCTTGAATCATACTAAGTTATTTCTCTTGCTTTGAGGTCTGTGCCTTTCACATTCTATAGACCATCACACAATTTTCCCAAATTATTATTATTTTTTCCTCAGCAAATTTCTCTTGGGTAATTTATGCTTCATTTATATTTCCACATGAATAAAACAATCTAACTCACTCATCATTTTGATTGCTGTCCTCTCTGGAACATTTCCTATATTTAAACTATTCTGGATTAGAGAAACCTCAGTACTTTTCTTTCCTGAAAATAAATGCAATCTCTATTTCATGAACAGGTTGTGTTCCAAAAGGGTGGGAATCATATTACAGCTGGCGTTACAGTCCCAAGGCCAGCTCACCTATCACACTGTATATCAAAAGTAGAATACTATCTCAACAATGCTATGAAACTTAACACCACATACTGAAATGTTTCTCTGAAAAACCACATATTTTCAGGTTGGGTTGGCAGCAATACAATGCAATAACAGAAGTCTCCCCAACACTCCTACCTCTTAACAAGAGGATGGGGACAGCTTACCAAACTAATGGTGGTGGGTACCACCAGGGCTAGTTTAGGGATTTAAACAGCTGAAGTGTTGGGGATAAAACTCACTTTTTGTTACTGGATCCTGTCCTTACATTCTGCTCCCCCTCTCCCCCATCTTTGGTTTGCCTACTTCACAGCACTGTCTATGGCTTACAAGTAAAGTTTTTTGTTCAACATGGTTCAATATTAAAAGAAATAGTGTTAGTTTTTTCTTTATTGTCCATTTCTAAAAGTAGCAAAACCTCTCCCTCTCATTGTTTAATTGCCATTGTAGAAATGAGGCAATAACAGTTTTTCCTATGTCACCTTTCACCTTTCACTTAGTGATTTTAAAGGTGCATATGGTTAGTGGAAGATAATCTCTGTACAGAAAGGGCTTAAAGAATATCAATCCACATATCAGTGGAAAACCATACTTGGGTCACACTGGAGATTCACCAAAGGCACTAGCTTTGGAGTGAAGAGAAGCTCTTGTTATGGAAGCTGGGATAAGAGCTGATGCTCAAGAGCAGAGTATCCTAGATGGGTATGGCCAGGTCTAGGAGAGGAGCAGGATAGAGGTGAGGGGCAGATACTGAGATTCTAGCATTTCCTCTTTCTTCAGATTTTCCCCTGACTTTGGCTAAGGGAAATGATGAGAAATGGAGAGAAGTGGAATCAATAGGACAAAGTCTTAGCTTGAAGCCAAGGAGAAAATGAGAGATAGAGGTATTTTCAAGGTATTTTCCCCATTTTAGATATTTATCTACATTATCTCAGATCTAGTTTCCATGATGAGCTTTGACTTTCCTTTGTATTCCCTTTTAAAATATACTTTAAATATGGTCTGTGCCCAGTTAACTCTGTGCTTATGGAATTCAGCTTTGAATTCATGGAAATAATATCCATTGACTTGCTATTATACAGTAGGTGCCATTTCAGAATCTGTAAGTAGGTCAAGATGTTTAAACTAAGGTTCTTGGTATTCATGAGCTTGTAATTGATATTAAAAAGCATGGTTTTTGGGACATTCACTTCAGGTGAAGAAAAAAAAGTGACTTGAGGTCACTTGTGTTACAGGTGAATAAAGAAATTTAAGCAAGTTTGTTTCCTGCAGAATTTCACTGGTTTCTTCACATGATATAGATATTGTAACTCTCCAAAAGGGAGACAAAGTGTTCATCATTCAACAATATTATTAGCCAGAGAATTCTTTTAAAAATACTGCTTCCAAGAACTAGGACTTTTGGAATACAATATGTGAAATGCTGTGATATATTTCATTTTAGTATCATTTTTCCACATGTTAAGGCTTAGCCTCCTCTAAAACATAAATCTAGGAGCTCAAGGAAAGAAAAAAAAATAAAACCTTTGTTTTCTGGTATTTGTCAAGCTGCAGTTTCATCAGCATTACTTATCTGAAATTAACTGAAGAACCTATTTGGAAAAAGGAGTTCTATAATAAAACAAAATATGATAACCACTAGTCTAGGCCAAGTGCCTCATTGTTGTAAGTTAGAGAACTTAGGTCCAGACATTCCTTGCAGTGATTTATTATAGATCTTATAAAAGCTAAGGATCAGAACCCTAGTTCATTGTACTTTTGTATTCCCCAAACTACAGTGAATATGTCCCGTAGGGCTCAAATACAATAAAAAAAAGGGGTATAACACAGATCCCACTAAGTGACAATAAAATGTAGTTCTTCTCAACTTGTTACTCAAAAGAATTTCTAATTTATTTTATGCTTATCATTCTTTCTCATGTTAAATTAAGATGTTTCACTTAAAAAAAACTTTTGTTCTTATACAAATTGTACTTCATTAGACTGATAAATATTTATGCTGTAATATTTCATTAAATTCTGTAATACTTTTCTTTTTCAATTACAGCGATTGTATTAATATATGTTAAGTAACTTTTTGCTATATATTCCTATTGTTCTTTATTTTTTATGGCTCCATTTCCTTATTATTGGCTTAAAATTTTCATCTGCCAGTCATTGTGATGGAGCATAATTAGAGCCTCCATCACAGCTGGGCTTAAATTCCAGCTCCAGCATTTGCTAGACGTGTGAGCTTGGGCAGATCACAAAATTTCTGTGATCCTAAATTTCCTCAGAAGATACGTGATGTGATGTTCATGGGTTATCAAGTTCAGGGACTGTTCTGTTCAGGCCTTGGGCAAAGTCTTAAACCCCAGGTCCATTCTTTTTGGTTCTGGTCCTAGGCCCTATTTTTCTCCCCTCCCTCCCTCCCTCCCTCCTTCCCTTCTTTCCTTCCTTCCTTCCTTCCTTCCTTCCTTCCTTCCTTCTTTCCTCTGCCTCTCTTTCCCTCTCTCCCTCTCCCTCCCTCCCTCCTTCCTTCCCTTTCTTTCTCATTGTAGCAAACAAAACCTAAAGTTTCGATTGGTGGTATTGTTGCGTTGCTTTTGGGAATGTCTTTACTCAACCAACATTGAATCAGACACGGGTTCTCCAACTAATAATCTATTTTATTGCTGAAAGGATAAGGACTTTTTTGCTTTAAAGCCAATAATTTTATAAAAGTAGATGAAAAATCACAAATCAAACAGGCCATGGGAACATTAGAAAGATTAAGGGATGTTACTTTTTAATAGCTTTTGTGCCTCTTCTAGAAATCCCAACTTATTTTCTTTTCTGCCATCTTGAAGTCTGTATTAGACTTCTGTTCTCAGCTTTTATTTCTAAAGGTAGGGTTTATCAGATGGTACCCCTCCTCTCCCTAATTCTACTCCAGGAATGAAGTGGACATTCTGACCCATCATATTAGAAGCATCCAGGTCACTTCTTGTTTCTAATGGGGAATTGACATTCTTATGAATCTGGGTACAGTGTATCTCCCACCTCACCAGACCTTCCAAAGCATCCTCACCCTTCATGACCATGAGGATTGGACAAGACTGCATGTTGTCCATATGGCACTTTGTCAGGCTCATAATATGCCATCAGGAAATGTTAGTTTTCCCTTTCTCTTTTCTCCTTCAAAGAGTTATTCCATGGAATGTAGAGCAGAAGATGTCACCAATTACATGTAATGAAAATTATTAGTGACTAATTCCTGAATTAATTTATATTATAATTTAATTCAGCTTTCTCACATTTTTCTAGTGTACTTCTGACTGCTCTGACTTAGGTTTTGGCTACCTCTACTCTTGGGATGCTCAGTGCCAGCACCTTTCTCTTATTTACATTTTTTTGTTCATTTTTTTCTTCTTAATCTTTTTTTCTGCTTGAGCTTGTCATTTGACTACATCTTTTACTCTCTTGTCTATACATTCTTCCAAGATATCACTTTGCCTAAAATACCAATTTTATGGTCTGCCAATTCACTATCCTTGTATATGTATGAGTTCTCCATGATTTTCTACCCTCATTACAATCTCTCTTGAGTTTTATAAGCCAGAAACAATTGAATCACATCAACCCACGTGAACATCAGGGGTTGCTTTATAAATGTTCCATCATAGATTCTCCAAATATTGGAGGATTGGCCCAGGATGCTATATGCCAAGCAAGTAGAGTGATAGAGCCCTAACTAGAATAATTATACCCACATCTTTTATCAAGAAAAACCTAAATAAGTTTGTTATATTCAAACTCTGCTACATATAGATGAGGAAGGTGCATTTGCTTCCAGGAAGTGTCCAGATACCTGACTTTTTGAACATTTATGAAGACATTCTCAATTTTAAGATTTTTAGATAGGAAAATTTTGCCATAGCTATTACAAAAGTTAAAATTGAAGCCAAAATACTCAAGCCAATATTCATGCAAGTATATCATTTACTGTACAGTTAGATTTCAGAATAATTGCATCACTCATGAAAGATAGTTTAGTATGTCCCAAATGGCACTGTTAAATTTCCATTTGTTATTGTGTTAAATTCCATTTGTTATTGTGTTAAATCACGTAAGTGATACAGTTAAAATTGAGCGAGTAAGTGAAATTAAGAATAGGGTGACTATAATACTATTAAAGAATTTTGGTATTTTAATTCCTAAATTTGTAGACTCATCTAGCAGCAGAGGTCACTGGCATTATAAATTCTCTTTTGTACCCTTTGAGTTGTTGCTTCTGTCAAAATTACATCATTTTTATGAGTCACATGTAGCTAAGAAAACCACCAAATAACCTGCAACTTCTTTCACAGTTATGACAATACATGTTGAAGTTTTTTTTTTTTCTTGACCCCAAAAATCAGGGTTCTTTTGTGTCAAAATTTCTAGTAGTGTGAGAGGAAAAAAAAATCTATTTCTTGGTCAAAATAACTAAGAATATCACCAAGGATCCTCTGTAAATTTAGTCTTACTAGAAATTCATTTTGTCATATACAGTGAGATTCAGAGAGAAAATAACAGAAAATATTAAGAACAAATTTATATAGACTCTGGTCCCTCAGAGGGAGGTTGGCACTTTATATTAGGAACAGAAGTCTGACTATCATTTTATGTATTCTTAGAAACTTAAAAATGTAGGGGGCTACTGAGAGAGTTTTGACATTTTATAATTTGATTAGTAGCTAAGATTATAAAAGAAAGTATATCTGTGAAGTATATGGGATTCTTCCAAGTTCAAAAAGTGCCCTAAGGACTAGTGGTAAAAGAGAGTAATAAAAAATTCAGTGGAGTCTATATAGCATTCTGGAATTTCTGTTTTTCAGTATCTTCAATTTCTTTATATTCCAACACCTATGGTTCTTCAGCTCTTCCATTATCATCAGAACTTTGTCCCATAGAAAAAGGCACTAGAATCCTCAAAAAAAAAAAAAAAAACACAAAAAACAAGCAAAAAACCTATCCTAGGTTAAACCTTATTATTATTTTTTTTGACATCTTTATTGGAGTATAATTGCTTTACAATGTTGTGTTAGTTTCTGCTGTATGACAAAGTGAATCAGCTATATGTATACATATATCCCCATATCTCCTCCCTCTTGCGTCTCCCTCCCACCCTCCCTATCTCACCGCTCTAGGTGATCACAAAGCACTGAGCTGATCTCCCTGTGCTATGCGGCTGCTTCCCACGAGCTATCTATTTTACATTTGGTAGTGTATATATGGCCATGCCACTCTCTCACTTTGTCCCAGCTTCCCCCTCCCTGTATCCTCAAGTCCATTCTCTACATCTACATCTTTATTCCTGTCCTGCCCCTAGGTCTTTCAGAAACATTTTTTTTTTTTTAGATTCCATGTATATGTGTTACCATATGGTATTTGTTTTACTCTTTCTGACTTCACTCTGTATGACAGACTCTAGGTCCATCCACCTCACTACAAATAACTCAACTTCGTTTCTTTTTATGGCTGAGTAATATTCCATTGTATATATGTGCCATATCTTCTTTATCCATTCATCTGTCAATGGACACTTAGGTTGCTTCCATGTCCTGGCTATTATAAATAAAGCTGCAATGAACATTGTGGTACTTGACTCTTTCTGAATTATGGTTTTCTCAGGGTATATGCCCAGTAGTGGGATTGCTGGGTTGTATGGTAGTGCTATTTTTAGTTTTTTAAGGAACCTCCATAGTGTTCTCCATAGTAGCTGTATCACTTTACATTCCCACCAACAGTGCAAGAGGGTTCCTTTTCTCCACACCCTCTCTAGCATTTATTGGTTGTAGATTTTTTGATGATGTCCATTCTGACTGGTGTGAGGTGACACCTCATTGTAGTTTTGTAAATCTTATTTTTTAAAATAATTTTTTCTTTGAGAATAAAACTAAGGTATTTTAGCTGAGCATGGTAACTGATCTTTATAATACAGATATAAAAGGCTTAGGACTACAACTGAATTTCACAAACATATTTTACTAAACTCTATTGCTTGCATTGTATATTTAATGTAATAATTCATACCCACCCAGAGCATAGAATATTTTCTATTTCTTGGAGTCAGGAATATCACAAATTTACTACATACTTAGAAAAATGTTTCTTCCTTTTATTAATTCTCCTTCTTTTATTAACTCTACTTCCTTCAAATATCAGAGTGACATCTAAGTTCAATATTTTAAGACTTGGCTTTTACTCTGTCCATATTCTTTAAATATTTTTAAAAAATTAGTGTATTTTTCAAAGGTACTCACATTTTCCAATAAAGGTATCTAAAATTTTCATCCTTAAATAGAAATAAGCTCATCATTTATTCATTGTGAATTCCTTTCTATGAACACAGCTAACTTAGTTCATTTTTTTTCCTGAGGCATAGATTCTAGAACTGCTGAAGTCAAGGAGTTAATATTGGTACAGAAGCAAAACAACTTAAGAAACAAAAAACAAACAAAACCCTGTTCTTTAGCTGCCAACTTCTAGGAGCAGTTTATATGATTCACATATAATTAGTAATTTTTTTTCATAAATTGATCATCTTTAACTCTTCATCTACTGCTTTTATGCCCTCTCATTGAGCTTAAGATTTTTTTTTGTAACTTGTCTTTTTTTTTTCTTTTTTTTGTATAAGAAAATTTAATGTTAACTGAAAACTGAAAGGTTTCCCAGTGTCTCCCCTCTTCCTCCTCACCTAAAACTATATCCCCTAAGACCTTATCATCACTGATATCTGGGGAAAAAACACCTACTATTATGGTTCATCTCTTTCTCTTAAAGCTATTTATGAGACAGATATAAGTGCAATTTTACATCTATACAAAACTTGTATTAGAACATATAAAAGTGTGACAGCAACCACAAACCTCCCATGAACCTATTTTTAGCCTATGAATTTTTTTTTAATTGTATTTATTTTTGGCTGTGTTGGGTCTTTGTTGTGGTGCGTGGGCTTCTCATTGCAGTGGCTTCTCTTGTTGCAGAGCACAGGCTCTAGGTACGTGGGTTTCAGTAGTTGTGGCTCACGGGCTCTAGAGCACAGGCTCAGTAGTTGTGGTGCACTGGCTTAGTCACTCCACGGCATGTGGGGTCTTCCTGGACAAGGGATCAAACCTGTGTCCTCTGCACTGGCAGGCAGATTCTTATTTATTTGTTTGTTTGTTTATTTATTTATTTATTTATTTTGTGGTACGCAGGCCTCTCACTGCTGTGGCCTCTCCCGCTGCGGAGCACAGGTTCTGGACGCGCAGGCTGAGCGGCCATGGCTCACGGGCCCAGCCGCTCCGCGGCATGTGGGATCTTCCTGGACTGGGGCACGAACCTGTGTCCCCTGCATCTGCAGGCAGACTCTCAACCACTGCGCCACCAGGGAAGCCCTGGCAGGCAGATTCTTATCGACTGTGCCACCAGGGAAGTCCTTAGCCTATGACTTTTAAAGTTAAGCTGTACCCTTTAAAAATCCTTAATCATGGGAACTGTCTTGTCACAAAGACTGGCAAAATGAATTTTTTCACAGATTCCTTCCTGCTGGTGCTATCCAAGCTAAACCTGTAAGCCTTTTGAAATTTACTTTTTTTTTTTTATTTTTAAGTAGTTGGTTTGGAGTTTTGATAGTTGGTGTGAAAATTTTCTATCTACATGTGAATACTTGATAGATAATAACTATATATACTACAAGAGCAGACAAAGTATGATTCCATCTAAATCTGTCAACTTACACCATAATTAGTATAATTCTATATTGTTTTAGTTACATTACGTCATTTGGTTTTAAAGCAAACAAATATTTCATTAGAAGAAAAATGTGTAAATGTTGAGTCAGCAGAGCCTAAAGCACTTTCCTGTGCCTTGACATCAAGGAAATCTTGCAGAGACAAATGTTTTAGAAACTTCTGAAATAAAGCTAAAATAACAAGGGCAAATGTCACATTGTTTCATTCAATTGAAATAAAAGTTAAGAGCCCTTGTTATAAACATTGTTGCAAAAAAGAAACATCATGATATGAGGCATATATTTCAATGAGTATCTTAAGTATGCTAGACACATTTGGAGCTCGCCACATACAGTACATCAAACAAGAGGTTAGAAACCACAGGACGTAGACTATTTGGATTACTTTGCAATGCTTTTCATTTTCAAAAAAGAAACAGACATTCTTTTACCAGAGAATTCCTGCTTCTCTTGGATGGTATTTAGTGTGGATCCTCAAGTATGACATCACTACCCATTGGTAAAGAAGTGTGCCTTTTAAAGCGAAGTGCCAACTTCTGTAGCCAGATAATCATGTATTTTTCTTTGTATACTGATTTTGGGGTGGCTACAAAGATGGCCACTTTATCCTCTGGGAATGGCTGTCTTCTTTGGGATTCTCCCACACTCTAGGCATTTGTACTTGGGCAACTTCAGATGGATCCATGCTGGGCTTTTGAGGGGTGAGCTTTAGCTCAGAAGAGAAGGTTGAAAAACAATGTTTTTCATCTCCAAATGCGAAGAGGTTTTTTCTTTTCTTTTCTCTTCTTTTTTTGGGAACAGAATATAATTAGCTAAAGTGGAATTGGGCCAACTAAGAAGAATTAACAGGCTAAATGTGCCCTTAATTTTTGGAGCATTCCAAAGATGGGCTCATTCTTGACTCTCATGAAGAAAGGTGAAGCATCTATGAAAGTCAAAAATGGTGACTGGGAGACATGAAAAGAAAGAAACAGTTCAATTTTCTCACAAATTAAAGACGATATCTGAAGCTAGCCACCCCCTCTCCAATCTAAAATCCATGTGACTAATTTTTCTAAGCAGGCACTGAAATGTTCCTGCTGGGAACGGGACCGATAATATATGTAGCTGGCACTCTCACCCGAGGGGAACTATTGTTCTGTTTGGGGAATGGAGGCCAACTCCCTGCAACTTAAAGAAGAGCTAATTTAGGACACATCTAAAAGCAAGTGAAATGAGAAAGGGGAAAAAAAAAACTCAACTTACTGTGCAGTGTGCCAGCTGACCAAATGTAAAACAAAACAGAACAAAACAAGATAATCTCCTCCCCACCAACTAAACAAGAAGGAGGAGGAGGGGGACATTTCTCTTTGTGCTTGATCTGTACTTGTTTGGGCTTTTTTCAGATACTTCCCCAAGTTTAAATTTGAAATTCGATGACTCCCAGGAGTAGAAATGTTCTTTTCCAGGTGTTGTCTTTATCTATTTCTGTCAAGCCCTTTAATAAGATAGAGAACCATCATTTAAGAAAAAAAAAAAAGATACAAAAGATGGTTGACTCCAAGACAAAAGGTAGTAGAAATACAATAAATTTGCCTAAAGAGGGGAGATTTCTTTAGTTAGTAGAAATAAGTCTGAGAACAGTGCCTGTTAAAAGACGACATCTGGAACTCACTAGAATTAACTACTTAATGGAAAAAATCTCTCCAGATTAAAAAAGAAATCTTCCTACCCAGAAGTTATATTTTTTTAACGAAATGAAATTTATCTTGTTTGCTGTTTCATTTTAGGTAAAAAGACAATACATGTTTTTGAGATATAGATGCGTTTATATGCTTCTGTAACTTAAAGGCAATTTTGATTTTAACATCAAACTCTTTCAGGTTTCAGCTCATCATGCTAGCAAATGCCTCGGGACATTTGTTTTAGTCTTTAATTGAACTGCTTGTATGTGAAGCTTGCAAGAGATCATGCAAGAACATTTCATATGTGCGATGTGGGATGGTAGAGGGAGCACCAGGCTTGAAGTTGAAACAACTGGATTTGAATCCCCAGCTGAGTGAGGCTGGACAAATGACATAACTATTTGAAAAATGGAGATGATAACATTTGACTTCTTATCCATACATTTTTAGAAAAGATTAAATGAAATAATGAGTGTGAAAGAACAGTAAAATTTATAAAAAGTTGTATAAAGTAAGGTATTATTTTCCCTGGTGTGTGGTCTTTTCTTAATGCACTTGCTTTCTATTATGAGTTTCTTTTCAAATCTTTATTTCTATCTCATTTCTTGGAGTTTTACTCATTTTACTAAAAGTTTTTTTAAAAAAAGAATTAAGTGGATATTTGTTTACAGGGTTGAGTTTTTTCTCTTCATTTATTTCTGTCAATAATTTCTGGAGTGAATTTTAGAGATTTTGACTCAGATGCTAACCCTCTGAAACCACCCTTTGTCCCATTTTACCACAATACACAGAAATCCTGGATAAGAATGGAGGCAAGAGATCCCAATATGATTTTAAAGCAATTAAAAATACTTAGTGCTCCCTATGAGAATATGAGCATTTATGCTTAAGTATGGAAAGATTACAATAAGAGGGGAGTATTACAGGAAAATACATTTGTGAAAAGTGGTGGCAGTCCCGGTAAAAAAAAATATGCAATGACATGGGACTGTGGAATCAGACTCAAAGAGTACTTTAGAATTATCTAGTAATCCAGGGCATGGTAAATGAACCTTTTAAATGACATCTCTAATGAGAGGTATTTGTACTGATTTTTACTTTTCATTTGAGCCAAAGCTGTTGTCTCTTGAACAGTGTTTCTCAGACTTTAATGTGCATGTAAGTCACCTGGAAACCCTTCCAAAATTTATATTTTGATCAAAATCTCTGGGGCGGTGGCTGAGCTAGTGAAAGGATTCAGTGTTTCCGACAACCTGTTAGTCAAGGCCAAGGCTGCTGCTTCTCAGACAATATTGTAGCAGTAGCTAGACAGAATGTCACTAGAATTATTTTTCGCTTACAAATAACACTCCTGGAATGATATCTATGTTGGAGAAATTGTGGCTATGGAAATATTATTCAAGTAAAGTTTCCCTTTTTGTATAGCTTTGAGATGAAATTGATATCAACAAAGTATCATTTTAAAGTATAAAATTTGATGAGTTTTGACATATGTATACAACCATGGAACCATTACAACAGTCAAGATAACAAACATTTTCATTAAAAAAAAACTCATGAAGCTAATATCAAAAAAACAAACAACCCAATCAAAAAATGGGCAGAAGATCTAAATAGACATTTCTCCAACGAAGACATACAGATAGCTAAAAAGCACTTGAAAAATGCTCAACATCACTAATTACTAGAGAAATGCAAATCAGAACTACAGTGAAGTATCACCTCACACAGGTCAGCATGGCCATCAAAAAAAAATCTACAAACAATACATGCTGGAGAGGGTGTGGAGAAAAGGGAACCCTCCTACACTGTTGGTGGGAATGTAAACTGATACAGCCACTATGGTGAACATAATGGAGGTTCCTTAAAAAAATAAAAATAGAGCTACCATATGATCCTGCAATCCCACTCCTGGGCATATATCTGGAGAAAACCATATTTCAAAAAATACATGCACCCCGATGTTCATTGCAGCACTATTTACAATAGCCAGGACATGGAAACAACCTAAATGTCTATCAACAGAGGAATGGATAAAGAACATGTGGTATATATATACAATGGAATATTACTCAGCCATAAAAAAGAACTAATTAATGTCATTTGCAGCAACATGGATGGACCTACAGATTGTCATACTGAGTGAAGTAAGTCAGACAGAGAAAGACAAATATCATATGGTATCACTTATATGTGGGATCTAAAAAAAAGCATACAAATGAATTTATGTACAAAACAGAAATAGAGTTACAGATGTAGAAAACAAACTTATGGTTACCAGTGGGTAACGGTGGGGGAGATAAATTGGGATTGACATATACACACTACTATGTATAAAACAGATAACTAATAAGGGCCTACTGTATAGCACAGGGAACTCTACTCAGTATTTTGTAATGGCCTACTTGGGAAAAGAATCTAAAAAAGAGTGGATATATGTATATGTATAACTGATTCACTTTGCTGTACACCTGAAACTAACACAAAATTGTAAATCAGCTATACCCCAATAAAAATTAAAAAAAAAAATAGCCCAAAAGTTCTTTATCCTGCTTTGTAATCTTCCCCTTATTCATCCTCCCCCTCCCATGTATCCACTAATCCACTTTCTGTCTTTTTATATTATTTTCCATTTTCTAGAATTTTATATAAAATATCATACAATATGATACATACTTTTTTTTATCATCCAACTTCTTTCACTCAGCATAAATATTATGAGACTTATCCATTTGCTCATTTTTGAAAATTGTTTTTTTGTTTCATAATTGAGTTGCATATACTCTTTTTATTACTGACTAATATTCCATTCAGTGTATGTATCACGATGTGTCTATCCATTCAGCTGCTGATAGATAATTGTATCACTTTCAGTTTGGGGATCTAACATAGAACACTGTTATGAGCATGCAGGAAGATTTCTTTGTATAGACCTATTATTTCATTCCCAAGAGGAGAATGACTGAGTTGTATAGCAGGTGCATGTTTACCTATTTAAGAAATTATCAAATTATCAAAAGTGATGACACCATCTTCCATTCCTACCAGCAATGCTTGAGGATTCCATTTGCTCCCTCCCCACTTGCTTGGCTGGTATGAACAGTCTTTAATTTTAGCTGTTCTCATGGTCATATAGTGAGTGGTATCTCGCTGTGGTTTTAATCTGCATTTCTCTAGTAACTAACGATGTTGAGCAGCTTTTCATGTTTATTGGCCATCTATACATCTGCATTCATGAAATGTCTGTTCAAATCATTTGCTCATTTTTGAAAATTAGATTCTTTGTCTTATTATTATGACACACAAGTTCTTTATGTATTTGAGATCAGGGATTGGCAAACTTTTTTTTAAAGGGCCGGAGAGTGACTATTTTAGGCATTTTGGGCTATATTATTTTTGTTGCAACTATTAAACCTGGCCTTGTATCATGAAAACAGCCACATATAAGACACAAATGGATAAGCATGACCATGTATCAATAAAATTTTATTTACAAAAACAGATGGCAGGTCAAACTTACCCCTTGGGCCTCGTTTCGATAATTCCTGTTCTAGATGGAAGTTCTTTGTCAGATATATGTTTTGCAAGTATATTTTTCTTGTTAGTGGCTTGTCGTTCCATTTTCTTCATAGTGTCTTAACAAAGAACAAATGTTTTATGTTTTGATGAAATCTAATGTTTTATTGATTTTTTTATTGTTCATGACTTTTGTGCTCTATTTAGGAATCTTTGCCTAGCCCAAGATTTACTCCTAATTTTTTTTTCCTGAGATAAGAACTGATGTTTTTTTCTTTTTTATCCCAAAAGAATAATCCAAATTGTTCAGCACTATTTGTAGAAAGATGATCAATTCTCTGTGGAATTGCTTTGGCATCCTTATCCAAATCAGTTGACCGTTTATACATAAATCTTTTCTGAGGACTTCCTTTACAGTTCCAATGATCTGTATATCTAGTTTTATACAACTAACCACAATACTACTATCACACTAACTTGATTATTGGAGATTGAAAATAAGTGTCCAAATCAGGTAGTATAAGTTTTTCAACCTTGTTCTTCTTTTTCAAACTTTAGCTATATTAGGACTCTTGTATTTTCATATAAATTCCCATTTGACAGCCTGTTGGGATTTTCATTAGGGTTCATTGCAAGAGTTTGCCAACTATAGCCCATGTATCAAATCCAGTTTATAGTCTGTTTTTCTATTGCCCTCAAGCTAAGAATTTTTTTTCACATTTTTAAAGGGTTGTAACAAACAAAGCAAAACAAAAACAAACCAAATAATATGCAACAGACATCATTATTTGGCCTGCAAAGCCTTAAGTATTTTCTATTTGGCTCTTTACAGAAAAAGTTTGCAAAATTCTGATCAATAGATCAATCTCGGAAGACTTTGTATTTTAACAATATTGGATCTTCTGATTTTTGAGCATGCTATATCTCTCCATTTATTTGTTTTAATTCCGTAAACAATATTCTGTAGAATTTAGCATACAAATAGTCTACATTTGTCAAATTTATTCCAGAGAATTTAATATTTTTGTTCCTCTTGTAAATGGTATTTTTTTTCCATTTTATTTTCTGGGTTTTTCTTTGCTATATAGTTAAAACTTTTAATATTGAGATTGAGTCATGTGATTTTTACAAACATTACACATTAGTTATAATAGCTTTTTTTAGATTCTTTAGGGTTTTCTACTTAAACCCACCTGTTTCTGTAAATAGTGTCACTTCTTTTTCTATCACTATACTTTTTACTTCTTTTTCCTTTCCTTATTTAACTGACTATAATAAAATGTTGCATAGAAGTGGTAAGAGTAGGCATTCTTGCCTTGTTTGCAATCTTAAGGGAAAAGGATTCAGCCTTTCATCATTAAATATGTTAGTTGTTGATTTTTCTTAGATGTTTTTTTTTATCAAGTGTAAGAAGTTCCTTTCTCTATTAGTTTCTTTGGCTGCTGTAACAAATTGTCACAAACATGGTGGCTTACATAACGCAAATTTATTCTCTTGTAGTTATGGAGGTCAGAAGTTTGAAATCAGTTACACTGGGCCAAAACCAGAGTATGTGTCATCAGTGTCCTGAGGCTCTAGGGGAGAATCCATGATCTTGTGTTTTCCAGCTTCTGTAGCTACAATCCTTGCATTCTTTGGCTCACAGCTGTTTCCTCCATTTCCAAAGCCTGTCATATAACATCTTCAGATCTCCGAGGTCATCACAAAACTTTCTCTCTTCTGTAGCCAAATCTTCACACTGCTTTACTCTTACATTGACATTTGTGATTGCATTTATGACCCACCAGATAATCCAAGATAATCTCATTTAAACATCATATCTGCAAAGTCCTCATCACATAAGATAATATTCACACATTCCAGTGATAAGAAGACAATTATTCAATTTACTGAAAATTCTATTCCTGGTTTACTGAGTTTTAAAATTATAAATGGATATTGAATTTTGTCATTTTTCTGCATTTACTGAGAAACATATGATGTTTCTATTCAGTCTTGAGTATTATGATGAATTGTTTGACTTTCAAAATCTAAATAAAACTTTCATTTCTTAGATAAACCCCACTTAGCCATGATGTATAGTCCTTTTTATATACAGTTGAAGTCCATTTTCTAAAATTAGGTTTTAAGAATTTTTCATCTATGTTCATGAGGGTCATTGGTATGTAGTTTCTTTCCTTCCTCCCTTCCTTCCTCCCCCCCTTCCTTCCTCCCTCCCCCCCTTCCTTCCTTCCTTCCTCCCTTCCTTCCTTCCTCCTTTCCTTCCTTCCTTTCTTTCTTCCTTTCTTCCTTCCTTCCTTCTTTCTTTCTTTCTTTCTTTCTTTCTTTCTTTCTTTCTTTCTAATTTCTTTCTTTCTTTCTTACTTTCTTTCTTTCTTCCTTTCTTCCTTCCTTCCTTCCTCTTTCTTTCTTTCTTTCTTTCTTTCTTTCTTTCTTTCTTTCTTTCTTTCTTTCTTTCTTTCTTTCTTTCTTTCTTTCTTTCTTTCTTTCTTTCGTTCTTTCTCTCTTTGGTTTTAGTATCAGAGTTACACTGGTCTCAGAATGAGCAGAAATATTAATTGGTGTTGATTTTCTTAAATATTTAGTAGAATTCACCAGTGAAGTCTTATATATGCCTAGAATTTAATTTTTGGGAAAGTTGTTAAGTACAAATTCAATTTAAAAAATAGATATAGGGCTATTCAGTTTGTCTGTTTCTTCTTGAATGAACTTTAGTAGTTTTATTGTTTTAAGAAGTTTGTTCATTTCATCTAAGTTGTTGAAACAATTGCAATGCAATTTTTCATAATATTCTTTTAATGTCTGTAGCATCTGTAGTGAGTTTCCTTCTTTCATTTATATTGGCAATAGGTATCTTCTTTCCTTTTTTTTGACTAGAAGTTTATCAGTTTTATTGACCTTCTCAAATAACCTGCTTTTGTTTTTATTGATTTTCTCTCTGTGTTTCTCTCTGTGTTTCTCTCCCTGTCTTTCTTTCTCTGTCTGTATACTGTATCTCTCTGTCTCTATCTCTGTCTCTCTCAGCCTTTCTCTCTCTCTCTGTATATATATAGTTATATATACTTTATTTGTTTATTGATTTATGCTCTTTTTAAAATTTTGCTTACTTTGAATATTATTCACTCTTCTTTTTCTAATGTCTTATTGTGAAAGTTTAGTATGTTGATTTCAGCCTTTTCTGTTTTTTTTCTTATATAAGCATTTAAAGCTATAATTATGCCTCTATGAACTGCCTCCCACAAATTTTGATATAATGTGTTTTCATTTTTATTTCATATATTTTCTAATATCCTTTGTGATTTCTTCTTTGACCCATCAATTATTTACAAGCATGTTGTTTTGTTTAAAAATATTTATGGACTTTCCATATACTTTATGTTATTGATTTCTAGTTTAATTTAACTGTGGTCAGACAACATACTTCTAATATTTTGAAAATTTTATATTCATCGAGACTTGTTTTATGGCCCCAAATATTTTCTATTTTGGTAAATATTCCAAAAGAATGTGTATTTTGCTGTTTTATTAATCTCTAGAAATTTGACTTTGATTTTTAAAATTAAAAAAAATTTCCATGTCTCTCCTTATCATGTCCACTTTCATCCACTTTCCTAGACATGCAAAGCATATTTGTAGTGACTATTTTAACATTCTTGTCTACTAATTCTTTCATGTGTGTTATTTCTGCATCTGTTTGTACTGAGAGATTCTTCTTTTGCTTCTTCGCACTCCTGGTATTTTCCTGACTTGATGTCACATTGTGAATTTTATATGTGGTGTGCTACAGTATTTGCATTTCTTTTAATATTTTTTGGACTTTATTCAGGGAAGCAGTAAGTTACTTGGAAACAAGTTGATCTTCTCTAGGTGTGGCTTAAAACAATACCTTTCTAAGGACTCTACCCAGTGCCCCATGATGTAGGAAGCTCTCCACTCTGAATGTATGAATTAGGCTCATGCTCATAACCGAAGCTCAAGGGGAACTCTCTGTAGACTTCTGAGGTTTGCTCTTGTGTAGCTGTCTCTCCGCCCTACAAATCTGTGGCATCTTGACCTTTCTGGACTCTGAACTTTTCTTTCAACTCAGGAATACCTGCAGATTCTCTTTCAGTTCCCTTTCCCTGTACTGTATTGTGGAAACTTCCTTAGACAGCAGGGTGGGGCAATCATAGATCTTACCTTGTTTTGTTTCCGTTCCCTCCAAGGATCATTGTTCTGTACTGCCTATTGTCCAATATCTGAAAACCACTGGTTTTTAAAAAAAATATTTTGCTGGGCTTTTTTAGTTGCTTAAGGCAGTATGGTAAATCTTAGACCTGTTACTTCCTTATTCCTGGAGGCAGAAGTAAAAACAGATCACTTTTTAAATGCTATTCTTACCCTAGACATAATGAGAAGTCTGCTTCAAGTAGTTCAAATTTAGAAAGCATCAAGTGACCAATTATTTTTAATGCTGTTGTATATACCTTCAATACGTTTAAAGTCTTTTTTTCTATTCTACCCATTGTAGAAGACAACCTAGGTTAAATCCAACTTGCGACATACTTGGTGTCTACACCTGTGCAGTTGAACATCACAGGAGAAACACACACAGGTAGGAGAACTGTCCCCCCTTAAAATCCATATCATTAACATATATCTATTAAGGTAGAAGACTAATACCAAGGTTATTAAAGAAAATAAAACAGTTAACAGAACAAACTGAAGAATCTTACAGAATCTTTATCTTCATAACTGGACACAGTAAACTTTGCAGAAGTGAATTTAATACACACAGTTCCTTTCAAACCTATGTGTTTGCAAAAAGGCTTAGTGCAGAAACTATTTCTGGAAACTGATTCAGACACATGGGGTGGTGAAACAAGCTCATTTTGGCACATGGGATCCTGAGGACATCAGAGCAATTAGAAGTGGAGGTTAGGGCTGAACCGAACTGGTGGGTAACATTAGATCTATTGCCTCCACTTGCAGATATTTGTTAGACATGTGAGATCAGAGCCTAGCTACTGGCCCAGGGCAGAGTCCCACAGAACTGTTAAATTAATGGGGAAAAAAAATGGACTATGTTAAAAAAAAAAAAAAAGCTTTTAATAGAAAATAGACTATGTTTTTTTTTTAAGTACAGCTACAAATTTTATGAAACGTTAATTAAAACATGATTGATATTTAGACCAACAAAATCTTTAAATAAAAATATTTGAATAATTATGCTTCCCTTGAATGTAGTCTCTGCTTCTTATCCATAGTAATTTATTTGTTCCCTTTAAAGTACATTTATTTTATTTTTATTTATTTTATTTTTTAACATCTTTATTGGAGTATAATTGCTTTCCAATGGTGTGTTAGTTTCTGCTGTATAACAAAGTGAATCAGCTATGCATATACGTATATCCCCATATCTCCTCCCTCTTGCATCTCCCTCCCACCTTCCCTATCCCACCCCTCTATCTGGACACAAAGCATTGAGCTGATCTCCCTGGGTTATGGGGCTGCTTCCCACTAGCTATCTATTTTACATTTGGTAGTTTATATATGTCTGTGACACTCTTTCACTTCATCCCAGCTTACCCTTGCCCCTCCCTGTGTCTACAAGTCCATTCTCTATGTCTGCGTCTTTATTCCTCTCTTGCCCCCAGGTTCTTCAGAACCATTTCTTTTTTTTAGATTCCATATATATGTGTTAGCATATGGTATTTGTTTTTCTCTTTCTGACTTACTTCACTCTGTATGACAGACTCTAGGTCCATCTACCTCACTACAAATAACTCAATTTTGTTCCTTTTTATGGCTGAGTAATATTACATTGTATATATGTGCCACATCTCCTTTATCCATTCTTCTGTCGATGGATACTTAGGTTGCTTCCATGTCCTGGCTATTGTAAATAGAGCTGTAATGAACACTATGATACGTGATTCATTTTGGATTATGGTTTTCTCAGGGTATATGCTCAGTGGTGGGATTGCTGGGTCATATGGTAATTCTAGTTTTAGTTTTATAAGGAACCTCCATACTGTTCTCCATAGTGGCTGTACAAGTTTACATTCCCACCAACAGTGCAAGAGGGTTCCCTTTTCTCTACACCTCTCCAGCATTTATTGTTTGTAGATTTTTTGATGATGGCTATTATGATTGGTGTGAGGTGATACCTCATTGTAGTTTTGATTTGCATTTCTCTAATGATTAGTGATGTTGAGCATCCTTTCATATGTGTGCTGGCAATCTGTATATCTTCTTTGGAGAAATGTCTATTTAGGTGTTCTGCCAAATTTTGGATTTGTTTGTTTGTTTTGTTGATATTGAGCTACTTATAAACTTTGGAGATTAATCCTTTGCCAGTTGCTTCATTTGCAAATATTTTCTCCCATTCTGAGGGTTGTCTTTTCATCTTGTTTATGGTTTCCTTTGCTGTGCAAAAGCTTTTAAGTTTCATTAGGTCCCATTTGTTTATTTTTGTTTTTATTTCCATTACTCTAGGAGGTGGGTCAAAAAAGATCTTGCTGTTGTTTATGTCAAAGAGTGTTTTTCCTATGTTTTCCTCTAAGAGTTTTAAAGTGTTTTGTTTTACATTTAGGTCTTTAATCCATTTTGATTTTATTTTTGTGTATGGTCTTAGGGAGTGTTCTAATTTTATTCTTTTACATGTAGCTGTCCAGTTTTCACAGCACCACTTATTGATGAGGCTGTCTTTCCTCCATTGTATGTTCTTACCTAATTTGGTAAATTAGGTGACCATATGTGCATGGGTTTTTCTCTGGGCTTTCTATCTTGTACCATTGATCTATATTTTTGTTTCTGTGCAAGTACCATACTGTCTTGATTAGTGTAGCTTTGTAGTATAGTTCGAAGTCAGGGAGCCTGATTCTTCCAGCTCCGTTTTTCTTTCTCAAGATTGATTTGGCTATTCGGGGTCTTTTGTGTTTCCATACAAATTGTAAAATTTTTTGTTCTAAATCTGTGAAGAATGACATTGGTAGTTTGATAGGGTTTGCATTGACTCTGTAGATTGCTTTGGGTAGTATAATCATTTTCACAATATTGATTCTTCTAATCCAAGAACATGGTATATTTCTGCATCTGTTTATGTCATCTTTGATTTCTTTCATCAGTGTTTTATAGTTTTCTGAGTACAAGTCTTTCACCTCCTTAGGTAGTTTTATTCCTAGGTATTTTATACTTTTTTTTGCAGTGATAAATGGCAGTGTGTCCTTAATTTGTCTTTCAGAATTTTCATCATTAGTATATAGGAATGCAAGAGATTTCTGTGCATTAATTTTGTATCCTGCTACTTTCCCAAATTCATTGATTAGCTCTAGTAGTTTTCTGGTAGCGTCTTCAGGATTCTCTATGTATAGTATCATGTCTACTGCAAACATTGACAGTTTCACTTCTTTTCCAATTTGGATTCCTTTTCTTTCTTTTTCTTCTCTGATTGCTGTGGCTAAAACTTCCAAAACTATGTTGAATAATAGTGGTGAGAGTGGGCAACCTTGTCTTGTTCCTGATCTTAGTGGAAATAGTTTCAATTTTTCACCATTGAGAACAATGTTGGCTGTGGGTTTGTCATATATGGCTTTTATTATGTTGAGGTAAGTTCTCTTTATGCCTACTTTCTGGAGGGTTTTTATCATAAATTGGTGTTGAATTTTGTCAAAATCTTTTTCTGCATCTATTGAGATGATCATATGGTTTTTCTTCTTCAATTTTTTAATATGGTGTATCACATTGATTAATTTGCATATATTGAAGAATCCTTGCATCCCTGGGATAACTCCCACTTGATCATGGTTTATGATCCTTTTAATGTTTTGTTGGATCCTGTTTGCTAGTATTTTGTTGAGGATTTTTTCATGTATATTCATCAGTGATATTCGTCTGTAATTTTCTTTTTTTGTAGTATCTTTGTCTGGCTTTGGTATCAGGGTGATGGTGGCCTCATAGAATGAGTTTTGGAGTGTTCTTCTCTCTGTTTTATTTTGGATGAGTTTGAGAAGGATAGCTGTTGGCTCTTCTCTAAATGTTTGATAGAATTCGCCTGTGAAGCCATCTGGTCCTGGGCTTTTGTTTGTTGGAAGATTTTTAATAACAGTTTCGATACAGTGCTTGTGATTGGTCTGTTTATTATTTCTATTTCTTCCTGGTTCAGTCTCGTATGGTTGTGCTTTTCTAAGAATGTGCCCATTTCTTCCATGTTGTTCATTTTATTGGCACATAGTTGCTTGTAGTAATCTCTCATGATCCTTTGTATTTCTGCAGGGTCAGTTGTTACTTCTCCTTTTTCATTTCTAATTCTATTGATTTGAATTTTTTTTTTTTCTTGATGAGTCTGGTTAATGGTTTATCAATTTTGTTATCTTCTCTAAGAAGCAGCTTTTAGTTTTATTGATCTTTGCTATTATTTCCTTCATTTCTTTTTCATTTAGTTCTCATCTGATCTTTATGATTTCTTTCCTTCTGCTAACTTTGGGGTTTTTTTTTTCTTCTTTCTCTAAATGCTTTAGGTGTAAGGCTACGTTGTTTATTTGAGATATTTCCTGTTTCTTGAGGTAGGATTGTATTGCTATAACCTTTCCTCTACGAACTGCTTTTGCTGCATCTCATAGGTTTTGGGTAGTTGTGTTTTCATTGTCATTTGTTTCCAGGTATTTTTTGCTTTCTTCTTTGATTTCTTCAGTGATCTCTTGGTTATTTAGTTGTGTATTGTTTAGCCTCCATATGTTTGTATTTTTTACAGGTTTTTTTCCTGTAATTGATATCTGGTCTCATAGTGTTGTGGTTGGAAAAGATACTTGATGCAATTTCAAGTTTCTTAAATTTACCGAGGCTTGATTTGTGACCCAAGATACGATCTGTTCTGGAGAATGTTCCATGAGCACTTGAGAAGAAATTGTATTCTGTAGTTTTTGCGTGGATTGTCCTATAAATATCAAGGAAGTCCATCTTGTTTAATGTATCATTTAAAGCTTGTGTTTCCTTAGTTATTTTTATTTTGGATGATCTGTCCATTTGTGAAAGCAGGGTGTTAAAGTTCCCTACTATGATTGTGTTACTGTCGATTTTCCCTTTTATGGCTGTTAGCATCTGACTTATGTATTGAAGTGCTCCTATGTTGGGTGCATAAATATTTACAATTGTTATATATTCTTCTTGGATTGATCTCTTGACCATTATGTAGTGTCCTTCTTTGTGTCTTCTAATAGTCTTTAGAAAATAGACTATGTTAAAAAAATCTTTTATTAAATTATGTTGCTTTTTATTCATGCTGATATTTTACCAAAAGTAGAAGATAGTGTTTTATGTTAATATTTCAGTTGCATTCCATTTCAAGTGGGATTGAGTCACCATTAACTTGGTACAAAATAAATGTGCCTATGCACATCATACTCCTTTGCTCATTCTTTTCTAATTCTGACATTGACAGCCTGAGCATATAATAATGCTGAGACATATACTCCTAGGAAATGTATGAACTTTTGAAATCTACTTAAAATTAAACAAAACAAATACTTTGTTTAGGGTAAAAATAAACTCTAGATTCAGGCTGAAACAACAAAAATGGTGACTTAAAAATGTGCTTGTCTTTTTTTTTAGGTTACAGTGTTTCATACAATCCTAATTTTGCTAAATTCAGCCATATTTTAGAGTTACATTCAGGCAGAGAATAGAAAATAGCTAAGCTGTAAATTCTAGGGACAGTGTCAATGTCTTATTAAATGTACTTACTGAGAACTAGAAGTTTTAACTCCACTTTCTCTTCCAAAATCTTTTATGTTAGATGAGATCTTTGATCATTGGTGCCTCGACTCAGACAATATTGTAAGATTCTCTTGAGACAAAGGTTTATTAGAGAATCTAAGGAATTTTCATTGGTCAAGTAACATTAGCGTAGGCCTGCCTGCAGTGGAGCTGTGGCAGGAGGTCTCTTTTCTCCACTAAAGAAGATATGAGTTATTATTTGCTACTTCTCACCATCTAAGGAAGTTAAATTTATTCATAATATGATCTCATCAGCCACTATCATGTCTGGCAGGTAATGCTGTTAAAACACAACTGACCAAGAACATATTTTCTACTAAGTAAATGTACTGCAGCTGCAAAAAGTGAAGTGACTTCTTGTCCATTGTCAGTTACTGAGTCAGCACAGGACCAGGGATGGAAATAGAAAATTCAATAACTTATATATCTTCAATATTTTTGTAGCACACAGAAAACTAGTTCATGAGATGAATGACATACAACATACTGAGTCTTCGTTCCCCGCTCTAGATTACATTAGCTTACCTTCATTGGTTTTTGCCTCAATTTAATTTTACTTATTAGGTCTGTGAAAAACATGGCCATGTCCTTGGGGCCTCTGGACATGCACACTGAAACAAATCAATTATTTGAAATGCCACAGTATAAATACTATCAGAATAAGCTCCTTGGGAGAAGAAAGGTGTTATATAATTCAAAGCAATTTATAAATATCTACTTTCAGACACAGTTTGAGACATGACCCAAACTTCTTTGAATGGGGTTTAAATAGAGCTGCTGATATGATTCCATTTTCTTTTGTTTCATTCCTATAGTAATGTTAAGTCATCAGAGTTTAAGTGTTTCCTCTAATATTTGTAGAACAGTATAAAAATATTGTAATTACTTATAAAGGGATATATATAGAAAATTACTTTGACTCAGATAGCTCTAGGTTATAAAGTAGAGATTTATTCCCACTGGGATAGTGCAATCTTTATTGAAATTTCTGTGCTGTTCTTTGAGTCAATACTTAACATACTTATAAAATAATATTCTAAAGTGAATGCATTTTAGGTATTATGCAGATATAATCAAAGTTCTAATATATTGTTATCAAACATAATTAGGAATGTCAGGGAAGAGAATTCTGAAAGTCAACGTAAGAGAAATTGCAAAGAAGACTTCTACAACAATGCATAAATAAGTGGAATAAAAATATTGGTTAAAATAAGTTTATGTAAGTATTAAGGAAACTGTAATTACATAGTTATTGAATTAAAGGACCCATCTATACAGACATAAGGAGGAAAAGAAAATAATTAAAACTCTACGTACCCTGAAAAGTAAAGTAATTTAGTATCAAGGTGGCTATAAACTATAATTACAATTATAAGCTGACATTGCTAAAGTATGCAGTTTTCAATGTTAACATTGTGCTATGTGCTAGACAAATCAAGATCACACATCTCTATTCTAAAGGATATCAGTATTCACAAACTAGTGAGAGAAAGAGAAGAACTAATTACAAAGAGTGGAATAAATATATTTTTCTGAGAGAGGTATGCAAAGGATTTTATGGGGTCTCAGAAGAAGTTATCAAATCTAGGTTAGTTTGGAAATGAGGCTTTGAAGAAGCTTTGTCTGGAATGTAACTGGAAAAACATGCAGGAATTACATTTTAAAAATGTGCCTGGCCTGGCATGTTAAAAATAAACCATATCCTTAATTTTATTATTATTGTTACTATTATTATTACTGTTATCATCATCTAAATGTAATGATGACAAAGACATTCTACTGAGGTTAAATCACATGTGTAAAGTATGAAAATAAGAGATAGCATGGCACAGTTGAAAAATGCCAAGTATTACATGTGAAGTATGTAAGGTGTGAAGAAGTGATGGGAAAACAATGAGGTTGGAGAGAAACATCAATTCAGATTCTGAATGCAGAGTTTAGATTTTTATATCCAAAGTAAGTGAGAAACTTTGAAAGAATGATACAAAGTGAATCATATTTTATTTGCCAGTTTGTTATTACTATTTAACTTAAAAAGTAACATATTCCTGTGATGAAAAATAATCATATTATTCAAAAGGAAATAAAATGAAAATTAAATATCTTCCTTCTTATTCCTATCATACCTCTCAGTACAACTTCCCATTTTCAGACATTTTTAGTTGATTCTCTTTTAGGTCTCTGGAGGCTTACAATCTGTGTAGAGACTCCTCTTGTATAACGCTTCAAAACATCTCATCCCCCACATTTTCCAGCCTCTGCTCTGGCAGTCAGTTCTGTGCAGGTTTCTACTAGCCTCATGCAGATGTAATCTGAGAGCATCTCATCTTGGCCCTATGCTAACTTGTTCCCTGTGCCAAGGCTTACTGATGCTACAGAGAACCTACTCAGCACTCATATGTGGAACACAGATGTGTGGGGACTCCAAGCCCATAGGGCCACCATGAGCCAACAGTAGCTGGGAGTCAATACCTAACTGACTCATTTCATAAAAATTGCTAGATGATCTGGCAGGAAAGGACACTAGTTGCCTGAAGTGGTAGTCAAATTCATTGTTCATCCTTGTATTAGCTTTTCCTACTCTCCTCCTTCACAACCCCTATGACTAACTCCTACTTCCTGAGCTTACTTAACAAATAAATTACATGCACACACAACCCTGCCCCAGGCTGTGATTTGTGGAGAACCCATGCTAAGACAACTAGTTCTAGGAATAATAGCACACACTCTGTATGGGAATTTGGAACAGGATCATTTGCTGTTAAAAAAGGAATAGTAATCCTGTCCCTGATCTTAAGAAAATGAAGATCTCTCCAGTCCTGTTGTAGCATAAAAATACTGAGTCTCACCTATTTTAGTCAGGATTCTCCAGAGAAACGACAAATAGGATGTGTGTATGCATAGAGAGATTTATGTTGAGGAATTGGTCTCACAATTATGGAGGCTTGCGAATCCACTTCTTGTAAGGCAGGTCTAGTGGTTATGAATTCCCTCAGGTTTTGTTTACCTGGGAAGATCTTTATCTCTTCTCTAATTCTGAAGGACAGTTTTGCTGGGTACAGTACTCTTGGTTGGCAGTTGTGGTTTTTTTTCCCTTCAAATCAGTACTTTGAATGTATCAACCCACTCTTGCCTTGTCTGCAAAATTTCTCCTGAAAAATCTGCTAATGGTCTCATGGGGTTCCCTTGAATTTAATAAATCACTTTTCTCTTGCTGTTTTTAGGATTTTTTCTTTATCTTTGACTTTTTTTTAACATCTTTATTGAGATATAATTGCTTTGCATTGCTATGTTAGTTGCTGCTGTATAACAAAGTGAATCAGCTATACGTATACATATATCCCCATATCTCCTCCCTCTTGCATCTCCCACCCACCTTCCCTATCCCACCCCTCTAGGTGGTCACAAAGCACTGAGCTGATCTCCCTGTGCTATGTGACTTCCCACTAGCTATCTATTTTACATTTGGTAGTGTATACATATCAATGGCACTCTCTCACTTCATCTCAGCTTACCCTTCCCCCTCCCCATGTCCTCAAGTTGATTCTCTGCATCTGCGTCTTTATTCCTGTCCTGCCCCTAGGTTCTTTGAGTTCTGATAACTTAATTAAAATGTGGTTTTTGTATAGACTTCTTCAGGTTCAACCTATTTAGAAACTTTGGGGCTTCATAAATCTGGATGTACATTTCCCTCTGCAGATTTGGGAAGTTTTTAGCCATTATTGCTTTGAATAATCTTTCTGCCCTCTCTTTCCCTCTCTTCTCCTTCTGGGTCTCCCATAATGTGTGTATTGTTTCTCTTGAAGGTGTCTCATTAGTCTCATAGCCTATCTTCACTCTTTTTTGTTTTTCTTTCTTTTTGCTTCCCTGACTGGATAATTTCAAATGACATCTTTGAATTCACTAATTATTTCTTCTACTTGATAGAGTCTGCTGCTGAAGTTCTATATTGACATTTTCAGTTTAGTCATCGTATTCTTCAGTTCTAAGATTTCTGTTCAGTCTTTTTTATGGTTTCTATTTCTCTGTTGAACTTCTCATTTTGTTCATGCATTGTTTTCCTGATTTCTAATTGTTTATCTGTGTTTTCTTGAAGTTCACTGGACTTCCTTAAAATGACTATTTTGATATCAAGTAGTTTATGGATCTCCATTTCTTCAGGGTCAGTTACTGGAGCTTTATTAGTTTCCTTTGGTGATGTCATGTTTCTCTGCTTCTTCCTGACCCTTGTATCCTTGCATTGGTTTCCTTGCATTGGACTTTACAGGCTGGCTTTGGCAGCAGAAGGCACTCACCTATCACCTGGCCTAGGATTCTGAATGAGTTAGCTGGCAGTCTCCATAATTGGGTGGAACCTATTACTGGGGGCTATGGTCAGTGAATGGGGCCTGCTGATCAGATTCTAAGGTTGTAAGGGACTTGTTACTAGGGTTAATGGTCAGATGGAACCCACTGTCAGTGTTCCACAGTTGGTCAGAGCCTGCAGCTAGGGCTCCATAGTCAGGTGGGGCTGGCTGGTGAGGCTCCACAGTCAGGCAAGCCACTGGCAGGGATCCATAGTGAGGTGAGTCTACTGATGGAGCCTTGCCAGTTGGGCAAAACCAGTAGACAGGGGTCTGCAGTTATGTTGGTGGGATTCCAAGGTTGGGCAAGGCTACTGATGGGATTCCTTTGTCAGATGAAGCTGCTGGCAGGGCTCTGTGGTGAGATCAGGCTCCTGATGGTGCTCCATGGTTGGGCAGAGCCAGTAGGCAGGGCTATGTGATCCTGAGGTTCCTGAAAGGGCTCCTGACAGGACTCTGTGGTTGGGTATGTCTCGTAAGGGGTCCACTTAGTTGCAAGGCTGCTGGCAGGGCTCCCTTGTGGGACACAGGCTACTGATAGCCTCCATCACTGGGTGGGGTGGCTCTGGGAGTTCTTGGCCTTTTGGCATCTGCAGAGCCAGGGGAGACTCTCTGGTTGGGTAAAGCTGGCAAGGACTTGGAGGGACTTCAGTTTGGCAGGGCTGGCAAAGCCACTGGTGGAGGTCAGTGGGCTGGTGCCAAGATTCACACTTGCTGGCAGCTGAAAGTTCTGATCCTTTTATTTGTTCCTAGCTCCCCTCAGGCAAGGTAGCCATGACAAATCCCCTAGTGTTCTGCATGAATTTATATATAAGTGAGCCACTAAGGCAGTGTCAAATGCTGAGGAAGTTGGATGTCTACCTTGGTCTCTCTTTCACCTATAGCAGAAACTGTGGTCCCAGGGACTCCTTTTCAGCACTGTGCTGTGGTAGATTGAGGGATAAGTGATATGGATAAAGTACTCTTCTTACCCATTTTGATGCAGTTTTTCTCATTTATTTTTGCTCCACTGGTGTGTTGTAACATTTCCCCTGGGTTCCATAATTCTCACAGATTCTCTCTCTCACCCTCATTCATATATAGTTTCTGTTGGGGGTGGAGACTAGGACTCAGGACTTCGTATTCTTCAATCTTGCTCACATCATTGAGAGTGGCAATTCCAAATATGTAGGGTGGACTGGCAGACTGGAGACCCAGGAAGAACTGTTGCTACAATTTATGCCCGAAGTTTGGCAGGCTAGGAAGATTCAATGTTACAGTTAAGTCCAAAGACTTCTGGCAGAATTTCTTTTTTACTTGAGGAAGGTCAGTCTTTGCTATGATTTGATGAGGTCCAACCACATTATGGAGGGCAACTGGCTTTACTCAAGGCCCACAAATTTAAATGTTAATCTCATCCAAAAGCATCCTCACAGAAACATCTAAAATAATGTTTGGCTACATATCTGGGCATCATTACCTAGTCAAGTTGACACATAAAATTAACCATCACAATCACACACCTGGGATGGATTTAAATGAAAGTGTAGGGAGAAGAGAAAGTATTGGGTTATGCAGAAACTATTGCACTTGAATGGAAGGGGACAAGGGACAGTTTAAGGATTGTGGAGCTGTCTGGTTACTGTAAACTACTTTGGATGCACTGAAAAAAGAAAATGACTAGTTCATTTTAGTTAATGATCAACTCTAGGCATACTGTCAAAACCAGAGTTGCTATATGGCAGCTTCTAAGGACATTTCCACCTGTATTTGCAGGGAATTTTTCTGAAAAATTAGGCCCAGCATCTAATTGTAAGTATAGCAGATCAATAAAGAATGCATAGCCTTAATGGTTGCCTGGTGTCAGAGACAAGGCCTTGATAAGAAGGGACGGTGAGCTAGAATCATTGGAAGAAGACATTAGGACTGGCAAACTTGGCACTGTTGAACAGCCAGGTTGCCCTTAGTTCTCTGTGCCAGCAAATAATCTGCATACTAGAGGGGAAAAAAAGACTACTCTTGATTGGAGAACCTGTAAAAGCCTCAAGAAAAACAAGCATCTCAAAACTTGATATTTTGTAAAGTCTGCAAATTCTGCCCTTGCCAGTCCCCATCATGATAAGAGAAAATAGCTAGTAAATAAAGTTCTTGCTATGGGAGAAAAGAGCTCACAAACTAAAGAAATTTTAAGATTTGGCTAACATGTGCCATCAGGAACCAGAGGAAAATGTGTGGGATCTTGAGGATGTTAGAATTCATCCTAAGTTATAAGCCTGGGTAGGGAAGAACTCATTGCTTTAATCTGTTTCAATTAATTGTTTAATACTCATTGTATTTAATCTGCTTAAATATACCTCAGAATGGCTTCTTATACATTGGACATAACAATGATCTTCAATGATAAAATGGAAATACTGGGACAACTTTGACATAGTAATAAGCAAGGGGCCAGAAAGCTCAGGAAAATGGGAATGTTTGAATGGTTTCATTATGTGAGACCAGAGAACCTATCTACTGGCTGTTTCCCAGGAGGTCCCAGGGGATGTTCTCTTTGCTTAGACAATAAGAAATGTACTAGTGAGAACTATACTAGCTTCTTGGAGAATTAGTTGTAGTTAACATCTGGAGGTTGAGATTAGGAGTAGAAAATGATGCTATGAGACTGGGCTCCCAAGAATCAAGGATAATGGGGTTCAAGAATGGTGGAAGCCAGCTTGAAACACAAAGTTTGCAGAGATAAATTAGATACAATTACTAAAATGTGCAGCAGAATTGAGAATACTGAATGCTCAGATTTCCCTAAATTTTCTGTGCTAGAGAAAGAGTCTGCATGCTAGGAAAAACAATCAGGATATTTTGTCTCAGAACGATTTCTGGGTAAAACTAAAAGATTATGGTGTCTCATAGCACATGTTATTCCATCAGTTAAATATAGTACTATCTGACTTACATTAACAACAACGAAAACAGAATGTCTGGTGAGCAGAAGTCTGAAGTTAGACACTGCAATGGAAAAATCACAGTGCCTCACCCAGTTTCCTGATGTAAGTCAATTCACACACCCAGCACCCATTGATTGAAGAGGCCAGATTCCACTGAGAAAAGTCTTTGCAACATCAACACATTAATTTCTGAGAGAAATTCTAATTTTTCCCCAGCTGGCTATAGTTATTTACCAAGTAAGCTATTCTGGGGAAAGGGTAATACCTAGACTCTATGATGATTGTTTGGATAAAAATCTGAGATAACACTGATACCAGAGGACCCAAAATGTCATTATGGTCCTCTGGATAAAGTGGGAGCTGATGGAGTCCAGGATATAAATGGCACTCTGGCTCAAGTTACTTTCTTGATGAGTTCAATGGTCCATGTATCTACTCCGAGGATATTTCCATGGCCACTGAGTATATATTTTATGACCGGCAGAACTCTAAAATTTATTTCCTGACCTGTGAAATAAGTGCCATCATTGTAGGAAGGGTCAAGTGGATACCCCTTAATCTGTTTCCTGTTTCCCAGCAAAAACAGAAAATCAGAAGCAACAATACATCCCCAGAGGAACTACATAGATTAGTGCTATTGTGATTGAAAGGATTGTGGAGAGAGGAGTTGGCAACATCATATCTCCATTTAATTTTCCTCTATGGCCCCTGCAAACACAAATTGATCATGACAGATTAGGATGCAATAACAGAGCATTAAACAAATGGTACTCTCAGTTCCTTTATTGGATATGGTATCTTTAGTAAAAAATATAAACACAACCTCTAGTACTTCATATTATAGCTATTAATTTGGTGAATGTAATCTTTATAATGCCAATCAGTGGACGGTTAAATTCAACTTGTTTTCACATAGAAAGAACAGTTTGTACACATTCACTTGCCTGAGGTCTTTTGCTTTTGATGAGATTCTTGATTGTGTTGACATTAGATAGAACACATGTTGGCTTTACCAATGGGCCTGGGAGTGGATGGATAAATGTTTTCCTGTTTCATTTCCTGGGAGATTAATGTAAACTAATTTTTCTAATGTTCCTCAGAAACGCATTAGAATTGAGTTTTAATCACCTGTGATGGTAGCCAACTCAATAACCTGCTCATATGTTTGCTTTTCATTCCTCTCTGTTTCACTCACTGTTTTGCTCATTCTTGGAAGCACTTCCCAAATAAACTACATTTATTAAAGCCTTAGTCTGAAGCCCTGCTTTGGAGGAAACCAGACTAAATATTTTACTACAGGACTAAATAATAAATACCTTTATCTTGAGACATTATATTCTTCCCATTTGAAAGAGAATTATTTTAGCATTTTTTCTCTTCCACCTTGATAGATATATTATCATTATAAATTCATTCACTGGTTTCTTGAAACACATTAAAATATATTTATAATTTATTTAAGGATTTTCAAATTTAGAAAGTTTCTACTAACTTTTCACTATGTAAAATGAAAACAGTACTTTCTTCTTTATTTTTAATAGACCTTTATTGGAGTATAATTGTTTCACAATACTGTGTTAGTTTCTGTTGTAAAACAAAGTGAATCTGCCATATGCATACATATGTCCCCATATTCCTTCCCTCTTAAGCCTCCCTCCCACCCTCCCTATCCCACGACTCTAGGTCATCGCAAAGCACTGAACTGATCTCCCTATGTTATGCTGCTGTTTCCCACTAGCTATTTTACATTCAGCAGTGTATATATGTCGATGCTACTCTCACTGCACCTCTCACTTCCCCCTCCTGACCCCCGTGTTCTCAAGTTGATTCTCTGTGTCTACGTCTTTATTTCTGCCCTGCCACTAAGTTCATCAGTACCATTTACGTGTTTTTTTTTTCCTTTAGATTCCGTATATATGAGTTAGCATACGGTATTTGTTTTTCTCTTTCTGACTTACCTCACTCTGTACGACAGACTCCAGGTCCATCCACCTAACTACAAATAACTCAATTTCATTTCTTTTTATGGCTAAAGTAATATTCCATTGTATATATGTGTCCATCTGTCAATGGACGTTTAGGTTGGTTCCATGTCTTGGCTATTGTAAATAGTGCTGAAATGAACATTGTGGTACATGACACTTTTTGAATTTGGTTTTCTCAGGGTATATGCCCAGAAGTGGGACTGCTAGATCATATGATAGCTCTATCTTTTGTCTTTTAAGGAACCTCCATACTGTTCTCCATAGTGGTTGTATCAATTTACATTCCCACCAACAGTACAGGAGGGTTCCTTTTTCACCAAACCCTTTCCAGCATTTGTTGTTTCCAGATTTTTTGATAATGGCCATTCTGACCGGTATGACTCTTTGTAGTTTTGATTTGCATTTGTAGTTTTTTGATTTGATTTGATGTAGTTTTTTGATTTTGATTTGATGTAGTTTTGATTTGCATTTCTCTAATAATTAGTGATGTTGAGTAGCTTTTCATGTGCCTCTTAGCCATCTGTATGTCTTCTTTGGTGAAATGTCTATTTAGGTCTTCTGCCCATTTTTTTAATTGAATTGTTTGTTTTTTTGATATTGAGCTCCATGAGCTGTTTGTATATTTTGGAGATTAATCTTTTGTCCATTGTTTCATTTGCAAATATTTTCTCCCATTCTGAGGGTTATCTTTTTGTCTTGTTTATGGTTTCCTTTGCTGTGCAAAAGCTTTGTAGTTTAATTAGGTCTCATTTGTTTATTTTTATTTCCATTACTCTAGGAGGTGGGTCAAAAAAGATCTTGTGGTTGTTTATGTCAAAGAGTGTTTTTCCTATGTTTTCCTCTAAGAGTTTTAAAGTGTCTGGTCTTACATTTAGGTCTTTAATCCATTTGGGTTTTATTTTTGTGTACGGTCTTAGGGAGTGTTCTAATTTCATTCTTTTACATGTAGCTGTCCAGTTTTCACAGCACCACTTATTGATGAGGCTGTCTTTCCTCCATTGTATGTTCTTGCCACCTTTGTGGTAAATTAGGTGACCATATGTGCATGGGTTTTTCTCTGGGCTTTCTATCTTGTACCATTGATCTATATTTCTGTTTCTGTGCAAGTACCATACTGTCTTGATTAGTGTAGCTTTGTAGTGTAGTTTGAAGTCGGGGAGCCTTATTCCTCCAGCTCCGTTTTTCTTTCTCAAGATTGCTTTCACTATTCGGGGTCTTTTGTGTTTCCATACAAATTGTAAATTTTTTTGTTCTAAATCTGTGAAGAATGACATTGGTAGTTTGATAGGGTTTGCATTGACTCTGTAGATTGCTTTGAATACTATAACCATTTTCACAATATTGATTCTTCCAATCCAAGAACATGGTATATTTCTGCATCTGTTTATGTCATCTATGATTTCTTTCATCAGTGTTTTATAGTTTTCTGAGTAGAAGTCTTTCACCTCCTTAGGTAGGCTTATTCCTACGTATTTTATTCTTTTTGTTGCAATTGTAAATGGGAGTGTTTCCTTAATTTCTTTTTTCTGATTTTTCATTGTTAGTGTATAGGAATGCCAGAGATTTCTGTGCCTTAATTTTGTATCCTGCAACCTTACAAATTCATTGATCAGTTCTTGTAGTTTTCTGGTAGCATCTTTAGGATTTTCTATGTATAGTATCATGTCATCTGCAAACAGTGAGAGTTTTACTTCTTTTCCAATTTGTATTCCTTTTATTTCTTTTTCTTCTCTGATTGCCATGGCTAGGACTTCTAAAACTATGTGGAATCAGAGTGGTGAGAGTGGACATCCTTGTCTTTTTCCTGATATTAGTGGAAATGCTTTGTGTTTTTCACCTTTGAGTACGATGTTTGTTGTGGGTTTGTCATAATGGCCTTTATTATCTTGAGGTAACTTCCCTCTATGCCCATTTTCTGGAGAGTTTTTATCATAAATCGGTGTTGAATTTTGTCAAAAGCTTTTTTTGCATCTACTGAGATGATCATATGGTTTTTATTCCTTAATTTGTTAATATGGTGTATCACATTGATTGATTTGCATATTTTGAAGAATCCTTGCATCCCTGGGGTAAATCCCACTTGATCATGGTGTTTGATCCTTTTAGAATGTTGTTGGGTTCTGTTTGCTAGTATTTGGTTTAGGATTTTTGCATCTATGTTCATCAGTGATACTCGTTTATAATTTTATTTTTTTGTGATATCTTTTTTGGGTTTGATATCAGGGTGATGGTGGCTTCATGGAATGAATTTTGGAGTGTTCCTCCCTCTGCAATTTTTTGGACAAGTTTAAGAAGGATCAGTGTTAGCTCTTCTCTAAATGTTAGGTAGAATTCTACTGTGTAGACATCTGGTCCTGGACTTTTGTTTGTTGGAAGATTTTTAATTACAGTTTCAATTTCATTACTTGTTATAGGTCTGTTTATAGTTTCTCATTCTTCCTGGTTCAGTCTTGGAAAATTGTACGTTTCCAAGAATTTGTCAATTTCTTCATGGGTGTCCATTTTATTGGCATATAATTATTTGTAGTAGTCTCTTAAAATCCTTTGTATTTCTGTCGTGTCAGTTGTGATTTCTCCTTTTTCATTTCTAATATTATTGTTTTGGGTCCTCTCACTTCTCTTCTTTTTGAGTCTGGCTAAGAGTTTATCAATTTTGTTTATCTTCTCAAAGAACCAGCTTTTAGTGTTATTGATCTTTGCTATTGTTTTCTTCATTTCTATTTCATTTATTTCTGCTCTGATCATTATGATTTCTTTCCTTCTACTGACTTTGGGTTTTCTTTGTTTTTCTTTCTCTAGTTGCTTTAGGTGTAAGGTTAGATTTTTTATTTGAGACTTTTCTTGTTTTTGAGGTGAGATTGAATTGCTATAAACTTCCCTCTTAGAACTGCTTTTGCTGTGTCCCATAGGTTTTGGGTCATTGTGTTTTCATGTCATGTACTTTTTAATTTCTTCTTTGATTTCTTCAGAGATCTCTTGGTTATTTAGTAGGTCACTGTTTAACCTCCATGTATTTGTGGTTTTTACAGTTTTTTTTCCTGTAATTGATTTCCAATCTCATAGCATTGTGGTCAGAAAAGATGCTTGATACAATTTCAATTTTCTTAAATTTTCTGAGGCTTGATTTGTGGCCCAAGATGTGATCTGTCCTGGAGAATGTTCCATGTGCACTTGAGAAGAAAGTGTATTCTGCCACTTTTTGGTGGAATGTTCTTTAAATATCAATTAAATCTTTCTGGTCTATTGTGTCATTTAAAGCTTGCATTTCCTTATTTATTTTCTGTTTTGATGATCTGTCCATTGGTGTAAGTGAAGTGTTAAATCCCCTACTATTTTGTATTACTGTCAATTTCCCCTTTCATGGTTGTTAGCATTTTCCTTATGTATTGAGGTGCTCCTATGTTGGGTGCATAAACATTTATAATTGTTATATCTTCTCCTTAGGTTGACCCCTTGATCATTATGTAGTGTTCCTCCTTATCTCTTGTCACAGTCTTTATTTTAAAGTCTATTTTATCTGATATGAGTTTTGCTACTCCAGCTTTC
This sequence comes from Pseudorca crassidens, assembly GCF_039906515.1. Taxonomy (NCBI): domain Eukaryota; kingdom Metazoa; phylum Chordata; class Mammalia; order Artiodactyla; family Delphinidae; genus Pseudorca; species Pseudorca crassidens. The sequence goes on along the minus strand of NC_090300.1, from coordinate 122,850,790 downwards.
TTTTGATTTCCATTTGTATGGAATATCTTTTTCCATCCCTTCACTTTCAGTCTGTTTGTGTCCCTAGGTCTGAAGTGGGTCTCTTGTAGACAGGATATTTATGGGTCTTGATTTTGTATCCATTCAGCCAATCTGTGTCTTTTGGTTGGGACATTTAATCCATTTACATTCAAGGTTATTATCAATATGTATTTTCCTGTTATCATTTTCTTAATTGTTTTGGGTTTGTTTCTGTGAGTCCTTTTCTTCTCTTGTGTTTCCCACCTAGAGAAGTTTCCTTCGAATTTGTTGTAAAGCTGGTTTGGTGGTGCTGAATTCTCTTAGCTTTTGCTTGTCTGAAAAGCTTTTGATTTCTCTGTCGAATCTGAATGAGATCCTTGCTGGGTAGAGTAATCTTGTTTGTATATTTTTCTCTTTCATCACTTTAAATATATCCTGTCACACCCTTCTGGCTTGCAGAGTTTCTGCTGCAAAATCAGCTGATAACATTATGGATATTCCCTTGTATGTTTTTTGTTGATTTTCCCTTGTTGCTTTTAATATTTTTTCTTTGAATTTAATTTTTGTTAGTTTGATTAATATGTGTCTTGGTGTGTTTCTCCTAGGGTTTAACCTCTATGGGAGACTCTGTGCCTCCTGGACTTTGGTAACTATTTCCTTTCCCATGTTAGGGAAGTTTTCCACTATAATCTTTTCAAATATTTTCTCAGACCCTTTCTTTTTCTCTTCTTCTTCTGGGACCCCTATAATTAGAATTACCGTGCATTTAATGTTGTCCCAGAGGCCTCTGAGATTGTCTTAAATTCTTTTCATTCTTTTTTCTTTATTCTGCTCCTTGGCAGTTATTTCTACCATTTTGTCTTCCAGCTCACTTATTCATTCTTTTGCCTCAGTTATTCTGTTATTGATTTCTTCTAGTATATTTTTCTTTTCAGTTTTTGTGTTGTTCATCTCTGTTTATTTGCTCTTTAGTTCTTCTAGATCTTTGTTAAACATTTCTTGTATTTTCTCAATCTGTGCCTCCATTCTATTTCTGAGATTCTGGATCATCTTTACTATCATTACTCTGGATTCTTTTTCAGGTAGATTGCCTTTTTCCTCTTCATTTATTTGGCCTCCATTCTATTTCTGAGATTCTGGATCATCTTTACTATCATTACTCTGGATTCTTTTTCAGGTAGATTGCCTTTTTCCTCTTCATTTATTTGGTCTTATAGGTTTTTACCTTACTCCTTCATCTGTGACATATTTTTTTGCTGTCTCATTTTCTTTTCCTTTTTTTTATGAGTGGGATTGTGTTCCTGTCTTACTGGTTGTTTGGCCTGAGGCTTCCAACACTGCAGTTTGTAGGCTGTTGGGTAGAGCTGGGTCTTGGTGCTTAGGTGAGGACCTCTGGAAGACCTCACTCTGATGAATATTCCCTGGGGTCTGAGGTTCTCTGTTAGTTCTGTGGTTTGGACTTGGAGCTCTCACCACAGGAGCTTTGGCCTGACCCCTGGTTCATGAGCCAAGATCCTGTAAGCTACATAGGGAAGCAAAAAAAAAAAAAAAAAAGGAGAACAATAACAAAGTAAAAAATAAAATTAGCCCCTGAAACTAACAGCTATGTTAGAAAAAATATAATATAAAAATATAGATGAAACAACAAAAAACAGAACCACGATAGTAAAAAAAGAGTAGGAGAAAAAAGAAAACATGGAAAAAACCTTGGCTGTGGAGGGCAGGGCCTAAGCAGGGGTGAGGGCTGTTCAGTGGGCAGGGCCTATGCTTAGGACCTACAGGGCTTGAAAAGGTGGGAAGGGGGTGTTGCGGGTGTGTGTGGGGGGTTTGGGGGGTGAGTCTTAGGCTTAACAGAACAGAAGGGGCCCAGGTGTGCCTCCCACCTCTGGTCTCAGAGGGCAGGGGACCCCACCTGGGAGCCCAGCAGGCCTCCAGTGCCCAAGTGGGTGAGGCAAACACCCTCTGCTCTTTTCCCGCTCCTCTGGTCCTGAAGAGCCCCTCCTGCCTCTCCTGTTCTCTCCTGGCCTCCCTCCTACACCACCAGGACCAACCCAGCCCAGAGGGGACCTCTGAGGGTTTAGGATCTGGCCGAGATTTGGGCAGCCTTCCCTGGCTGATTGGGTAGGGGAAATGTTTGACCCACTTCCCCCTGATTGGAACCCCTGAGGGTCCCTCCAGGCATGGGAAACTCTCCCCTGTCTCAGCCACCCCTCAGGGGTGCTGGTCCTGTCTGGCCTCCACTTCTCCTCCCTCATCAGTGTCCCCCTACCAGTTTTCTTGGGGGTTCTTCCCTTCTCTTGGGGCTTCAGGGTCCCCCACTAGCATCAAACAGGTGCCTTAGTTGTGGGGAGATTTGAACTCTGAAAACACAGTACTTTAAAAAAACCCTCGTTCTCTCCATTTTCCTTGTTGTTACCTCTAGCTTTTAAAATCTAATCTCCATATCCTGTAATTTTTCCCTCATGGTTTTCATTTCTATCTTTTTTGATCCAACTTATAAGAAAATTCCCTGACCCTGTCTTTTAGACTTAAGTCTTGAACTATGTCATTCTTATACTCAGCAATTTAATTTTTAATCTGGAAATTATATTTTTAACATCAAAAAAATCCAAATGTTCTTTACAGTTTCTTTGTGTTGCTCTTTGCATATGATATCCACCCCTCACTCCTGAAGTTTCTAGCACGTAAGACTGTCAGATTTAACAAATAAAAATACAGGACAACCAGTCAAACTCAAACTCTAGAAGAACAACAAATGACCTTTTGTATAGGGATATCCCATGCAATATTCGGGATATACTCACACTAAAAAAAACCCTGCTTATTGCTCATCTGAAACTCAAATCTAGCTGAGTGTCTTGTATTTTATCTCAAAATTCTACTAGCATGGTCCTTTAGACTCAGAAAATTTGGTGATTGAATGGAACTTGTATTTTTAATTTCTATGAACTCTTTGTTTTCTTATTCTTTTATACCTCAAGCAGTTTCTTTTTATGAATTCAATGGTCTCTTGATCTATTTGAGGATAATCATTGGATTTTACATGAAACTATTTTCTCTTCTTGAGTTATTGCTTCTTTTATATAGGATCAGTTTGATTTGTTATTCTTTCATCTCTTCCTTGCTGCTGAATCTGTTTAAATGTTTAGTGATCCTTCTTTGTTTAATAATCATGCCTGCCTGAAGAACTATCTTGATCAGTATTGGTAGCTGCATTGCTTTTCTTTTCTTTTCTTTTCTTTTTGTCACTGTGTGGTTCTGTTTTCCTAAAATGCTTTCCTTGATAACATATTGACGAGGATCTGACACCTCTTACATGAGTGCCAATAATTCATTATTGCCTCACTTACCAAGATATTTGAAGAGAAGCAAGTTTCAAGTTTAAGGGGAAGAAGATACATTTAGTGTTAGACTTATTAAATTTGAGTAAACAGTACATTACACTGTTATTTAATCAACTGGAAATTCATTTGGAGTTTGAGTGAGTGGTTGCAGCTAGAAACATAGATATTGAAACTCCTTGTTTGTAACTAGTAAATAAACTTGTGAGAAATTCATTGGTATTCCATCCTAGTTTTTTTTTTTTTTTTTTTTTTTGCGGTAACTGGGCCTCTCACTGTTGTGGCCTCTCCCGTTGCGGAGCACAGGCTCCGGGCGCACAGGCTCAGCAGCCATGGCTCACGGGCCTAGCCGCTCCGCGGCATGTGGGATCTTCCCGGACCGGGGCACGAACCCGTGTCCCCTGCATCGGCAGGCAGACTCTTAACCACTGCGCCACCAGGGAAGCCCCATCCTAGTTTTTAATGTCAGTGTTTACATAGTCAGGATCCTAGATACCTATTGACTTTTGATATACAAATAAAAAGAGTCAGGAAACAGATGTGCATTTATATTTTCCATCTGTAGATAATGTTTTAGAAATCATGATTAGGGAACTGAATGAATCAGGGTCATATTGTTGCACCATTACACATGTTTCTGCAATATTTCTGTTTGGTCAAACACTAAAATGAGTAAATTTATGTCCTTAGTCAACAAAGCAGTGATTTCAAACAATTTTAAGAACTATCAAAATAAAACAACTATGCCACATGTAGATATCAAATATATATTTTCCAGAAGCTTTTATGACTTTTAATAATTTTTTTCTTTCTTGTCCAAAACTTATATTTCTTGAATGAATGCTTCTATGCTTATAGAGCATAATGGTGGAAAAGGCAGCTTAATGTTCAGCAAAATGTATTCACCCTTTCAGGATGTAGAATGATGGCTGTTCTTAGTCTGGAACTGTATTTCTCTATCCCCTTTGAACCTGGGTATGACCTTGTGAGTAGAAATTATGTGTTCACATTCCAGGTAAAACTTTTAAGAAGTAAGAGTGTTTTTCTTGTGCATCCTAAAGCCAGGTAATAATATTGAAGCCCTGAGGGCATAGCAGAGTCACAGTGTGAAAAGAGTCTGAGTCCCTAAATTGTAGCATGAAGAAGAGTCTCCATCAGCCAGGGGCACATACCCATGACTGAGAAACAAGCTCAAATTGTCTTAAGCTGCTAAAATTTGGCGTCCATTTACTACTTCAGCCTAGCTTACCTAAATCATATAATATTCCTATTTGATGCATTTGTCTTTCACTAGTGGCACCATGTCTTATAGAAGTAGTTACAAGTTACAAGTAGTTACTATCATTAGAAATGGATAAAAACAATCTTATAATATACAAAATTAATTTCTTTAATATTTTCAAAAGAAAGCATACTAACTATAAGTAAATATAACAAATATTTTCAGGGTATTATTTTTGCCAATATTTTGATCTGTGTTGATGGATTTACAAGTATTATAAATTTCTTCTTCTACTGAAAAATGATTTATAAAGGGGAAAAATAGGTTGTAATAAACTTGGCCTTGTTAAATATGACAGTTTTTTCCATATCATTCAATAACATTGAAGTGATTTTGAGGATGATCAAATTAATACTATAAACAGACTGATATGGACTAAACTGTGTCTCCCGAAATTCATCTAGTGAAGCCCTCATGATGGGATTAGCACGTGTATAAAGGAGGAAGAGACATCAGAGCTGTCACCACCATGTAGGAACACAAGAAGAAGGTGATAGGAATGAAACTGGGTCATTTGTAGAGACGTGGATGGACCTAGAGACTGTCATACAGAGTGAAGTAAGTCAGAAATAGAAAAACAAATGTCATATATTGATGCATATGTGTGGAATCTAAAAAAAATGGTATAGATGGTCTTATTTGCAAAGCAGAAATAGAGACACAGACGTAGAGAACAAACGTATGGATACCGGGGGGGTTGTGGGTGGGATGAAGTGGGAGATTGGGATTGACATGTATACACTACTATGTATAAAATAGATAACTAATGAGAACCTGCTGTGTAGCATGGTGAACTGTACTCAGTGCTCTGCGGTGACCTAAATGGGAAGGAAATCCAAAAAAGTGGGGATATATGTATATGTATAGCTGATTCACTTTGCGATACAGTAGGAACTAACACAACATTGTAAAGCAACTATACTCCAATAAAAATTTTTTAAAAAATAAAGAAGATGGTGATAACCCACAACTCAGAAAGAGGGTCCTCACCAGAAATTGAATCTGCTGGTATCTGATCTTAGACTTCCCAGACTCTCAAACTGTAAGAAAGAAATGTCTGTTGGTTAAGCCCCCCAGTCTACAGTATTTTGTTACAGCAGCCTGAGTAGACGAAGTAATAGATCTAACATTTTCTTCTTTTTCTTTTCTTTTCTTTTTCTAAAATCTTGGTCAGAATATTGTAAATAGTTACTGTTACAATTTATCCTGAAGCAAAGTGGAAGAAAACTAAGCTAGAAAAAGGGTTTATTATGTAATTGTGTAAAGTATCATAGACCTTAAATAGAGCAAAACCTTTTCAGGTTCCAGTTAAAAAAAAAAAAGTGATTCATGTAATTTTCTGTGTGTGTGTGTGTGTGTGTGTGTGTGTGTGTGTGTGTGTGTGTGTGCGCTTGTTCAGAGACAGGAAATTATAACAGATGTGTTGTGGTAGTTAAAAAGGAACAAAACAACCCTACTTAGAATTTATGCTTTGAATTCATCAATTATCTTTTATTCTCCTACTGTCTTTAGGTATAAACCAAAGTTTTAAAATATCCTCACTAAAGCAGTGATTTTCTCAATCACCCAAAAAATTAGTATGATTGAAACCAAAGTCTACTCTTCCTGTGTTTGATAGTTATATTCTTTTGATTCTATTATTGTCAGCTAAAACCCTGGCACTAATGGAGAGCCACTGTAGCAATTATATAAATAGAGACCTGTGGATATTGTACCAATACCAATGCAATAAGCTTCTGAAACGAGAAGGTGTAGAGAGAACTGAAGACACCAGGCCAAGTTAGCAGGTTATTTTGTGCAATTATTTACTGAATAGTGTCCATATTTATAAAGAAGTAAAAGTGTTTGATAAAGTAGCTAACTTTGGTGTATATATAAACAGAAATACTTAGCCTTCAGTCCACTGCCCTGAGATTTAGGTGTTCTGAAAGAGGGAGTAGAATTGGGAGGGGAAAAAGACAGATTGCCTTGAACAGAATAACTTCTCAAAATAATTTTTAAATGAATATGTAGTGAATCTAATTTTCAGCATGATGGGTTTGCAGTTCATGACATGTCTAGATGGAGTTTTTAGCTGTCTGGTTTCAAACTGTCAGTTAAGCATTTGAATAATAAGTCTGGAAATTAAGTGGAGAAAATTCCAGCCATGTAACACCCATTATTTTTTATTAAATTTTACTTTAGCATGGTATGGTGGAACTTCTGCATATGTATTTTTGTTCTCCCTAAACTTGTACTCCACACTATGAGGGCTAATTGCTGATTGAATCTGAGAACATGAGTTTTATTGGTCCCATGATGTAGACATCCCTCTGCAACACCTCCAGCTCATCAGGCAAATTCTAAAATAATAGTACTGTCTACCGCTACTAAACTAGGTCTTTGAGAGGAATTTTTTTCCTCAAAATCAGATATGAGACAGTTTTTTTCTTAGTATAGTTTTCATCTTTTTCTTATTTCTTGGAACTCTTATAAGTTAGCTCATATATGTAGGTTTACTGTTAAAGAGAAGAAAGGGAAGCTACATAGATTTATTTAAATTGTGAACTTTAAATTTTATCTCCAAATTTCCTGAGGATAATATTATATTTTTTCATACAAAAGTGTAACAGATATCAATTTACTGTCTTTGTACTATTTCAAGATTTCCTCATAAGTCACATAAAATACGACCCTGGTCTGATTATAACCACTGTCTAAACAAATGTTCATACTTCTTTCTCTGGGTATTATACTAACAACTCTGGGGGTAATAAGTAGTCATTTCATAATCAGCCTTTAAATAGGTGAAAAAATATTCCACTAATTGTTTTATTAAGCTTTTATCCTTTTTTCCTAGAATGATTTAGCACGATGTTGTTATCTCTCTCTTAGTGAATGTACGTGATGTCAATATGACCTATGGCAAACAATTCAGTGTTTGTTATCTGTTTTCCCCGGAGTCTCTGGCAGTTTCTTATCTTGAACTATATTTGTAAGCTTCAAAATGTACAAATGCCAAAAACATGCCTGATATTATTCATATACATTTTTTAATTTCAGAAAACATGAACTGAGGTTAATATGTGGAAGGCATTAATACTCAAAGAAATATATCATGGGAGTCAGGAAATAAAAGAGCCAATGTAGGGTAGAATTGCAAAAATAATTTTTTTTTTTAGAATATGAACTGTTAAAGGAGACAATAATTTAAATGTTTGATATTTTTGTAAGGGAATATGTTAATATTTGCCTGTCAAAATTATTTAAAACTTAATGCAAAATGGATAATTATATTCAAGTGAGACAGTTATCCTTTCAAAAATGTCATTTTTCAATACCAGGAGTGGCAAAGAAGTGAAATATATTTCATTTCTTCATCAGATTTCTAGACAATGTTTTCTTATCTTCTATAATTGTCAATTTAAATTCTAAAATACAAATATATGATAGAGTTTTTGTTTCTAAACATAATAGCTGCATTAGTCTTATAGTGCTATGTAACTCAATTTTATCTGTGTTTGGGGTATATGACAACAGAATTAGTGTTAAGGTATTCACTCTGCTTAGGTATATCTTCTGCCTTTAACTTCTTTATATTACAATGTAACCAGTATGTGTTATTCTCTGTTACAATTTGAAGGTAAGCAGTAAGACAGAGCTATATATTTCTATAGTGTTAATATCTTCATGTACCCATTGCAATTCAGGTTGAGGGTCTCAGCTCTGTAGTCTTAGAAATATGAGAGTTAATACAGGTGGAAATTAGAGGGCTCTGGGGCTTAACTGGCTAAAGTTATAATAAATGAATATATAGAACTTAATGCTAGTTTTAAAAGTTATAATAAAAATCAAACAGACCAGAGATCAGAGTTCACTAGTCAGTATACTCTTTCTAAAGGTTAATTACATGCAAACCAAAAGATAATTAGCAAGTTGGTGGTAGGAATAGAATCAGAGAAGATGAGCTGGTCAGATGATGTGAATGGCTAGTGTTACGGAGCTGTGAAAGTCTAATGGATTTGTATCACCTTTAGAGTCACAGTGGTCACTAGTATCAGGCAATACCTTTCATGGTCCAGGACCTCCTTTCCCTTGAAGAGTACTATGGATAGATTGACACTTCCTTCTTTGTTGGCATTCCAATTTCTATAATTATAATAATTGCTACCCCCTTTTGATTATAATTATTTCTTGAGCTATGACAAAATCTTCTACTGAGTTCCTATAAAGTCTTAGTCTAAGGACCATCTGGTTGTTTAGTATGGTTTGGCATATCTCTTGTCTGATGCTCACAGGCATAAGCAATCTTATATACCTCTTTCTATATTCTTAGGAAGGCACCTCATTATGGCGTATATTATAATACATAGCTTCGTATTTGGTCTCTTTTTTTTTTTTTTTTTTTCGGTACGCAGGCCTCTCACTGTTGTGGCCTCTCCCGTTGCGGAGCACAGGCTCTGGATGCGCAAGCTCAGCGGCCATGGCTCACGGACCTAGCCGCTCCGCAGCATGTGGGATCCTCTCGGACCGGGGCACAAACTCGTGTCCCCTGTATCGACAGGTGAAGGCTGAATGTTTTCTCAGAATCCTCGTCAATGTAGTTTATCAGAGTTAGTATTAGAGAGGAAATCAATTTATCATCTCTCTGGTCTATGCATAAAGTCTTAGTTTTTAACCTGACATCAACACAATTCACATTATGCTCCTAATCTGACTTTACCATTAAGTATGATGTTAACTGTAGGTTTTTCATAGATACCTTTTATCAGTTTGAGGAAGTGCCCTTCCATCTGTATTATGGATAGTTTTAGTCAGAAATGAATGTTATAATTTACCAAATGCTTATGTTGGATTCCATGTGCTAAAATTTTGTTTAGAATATTTGTATCTATATTTATGAAGGATATATTCTGTTGATTTTTAAAATTGTGTAATGTCTTTTTCTAGTTTGGTATCAGAGTAATCTTGACCTTACAGGATAAGCTCAGGAGTATTTCATCCTCTTCAGTTTTCTAAAAGAGTTTGTGTTATTTCCTTTTTAAATGCATAATAGAATTCAACAGTGAAGACATCTGGAACTGGGTTTTTCTTTGGAGAAAAGTATTAACTAAAAATTCACTTTATTTAATATACAGGGCTATCAAAGTTATCTATTTCTTCTTGGGAGAGTTTTAGCATTTTGTGCCTTTTAAGGAACTTGTCATTTCATCCAAGTTGTTGAGTTTATGGGCATTACATTTTTAAAGTAATATTTTTTTTTAAAGAAATATTCTTTTATTAATTTTTAAATATGTGCGGAATATGCTATAACGTCACCTCTTCCATTCCTTATTTTGCCATACTAAATAGAATTTAAAACAAATTAAAAAATGGTAAGAATTAGTTTTTCTTCCACTGGAAGAGATGTTAAAACTGAGGGAAGCTTCAGAATTGTCAGAGGAAAGGAGGAGAGTCAGACCTTGGAAAATATCTCGAAGCAAGTCTCAAGCCCAGACACTCACTTCCTCTACATTTTTGATAAGTTTTGGTAGAACAAAATTAGAAAGGACTAGTTCTCTGCTTCCTTGGTGTAGCCTGGTGTAAATTCAAGTCCTCAGAGAAACTTTTTGAATAGCAGAATGTCAGTAGATGGGTGAGCAGTCACAGATTTCTGCTTACTCAGTATGGTACATGACAGAGCATACTAAGGTTTCCTAATGCCCAAGTGGGAGGGGTGAAAAAGGGACTTTGAGTGACCTGGAAGACTTGAACTGACATCATAATTGGTATGATGAGGACAGAGTGTGTCTAGTATCAAACATGGTGATTAAAGGATAGATAATGTACCAAAGGTGATTGCTAACCATCAAAGATCTATAAGGAATGTGCATCTTGGTAGAGGTCAGTGGAGAAAAGAGAGTTGTTGTGGACCAGGCAGTCTTTCTCCTCAATTCTAGAATGGTAAGTAAACTGCCTGGAACTTTGATCACTCCTAGGTGGGTTTAATCTGGACTCTAAAATGGATTAAGTATTTATTCAGAAGAATCTGTGGAAAACACAATGGATATGTGATTGATTATATCTTGAATTTTGAGAATGGTAGCTCAAGAGTTGGTAAAATTCAAATTTGGGGGAAAGGGTTAGATTTTTACATATCTGTAATTTAGTGATGCAAAGCTCACATTCAGTACACACAATCCAAGGCAACCAGTGGTTATATTTTTGTCCTCATTTTATTCCATCTCACAATAACATTTGACATAGTTCACCAATTCCACTTTCTTAAAATCATTCTTCTTCTGCAGGGATCATCAAAATTTTTTTTTTGGTAAAAAGCCAGATACTAAATATTTCAAATTTTGCCTTCCATACAGTCTATGTTCGAACTTTTCTGTTGTAGACGAAATCATTCTTAACTCAGAGGTTGTATAAAAACAGGTGGGGTGAGAGTTCAGAGGCAGAGAGTGGAAGAAGGGTCAGATTTGACTCATAGGCTGTAGTTTTGCTGACCCCTGTTCTTTAGGAATCAACGTCATACATCCGCAATTTTCCTTCTACCTTTTTGTTAATTTCTCTTCAGTCCCTTCGCTTGCTATTTCTTTTCTACTATGTTTCTCATTGTGATCAGCCGTCTTCCCTCTAGTTATAAATCCTCCTTAGGTGATCTCATTTACTCCTATAGCCCTTTATTTTATTTTGTTTTACTTTATCTTATTTCATTAAATTTTATTACACTTGCTGAGATGGTTAAATTAATCACACTTATAAATTTATAGCCATTTAACATTATTAATTTGTGCAAGGAACTGCGTTTTGTTTTATTACCCATTTCTTTCTTTTTATTGTGTTTCTGTCATTTATGTTCTTCATCTCCATTCCCCTCTGCCCTTAGGCATTCTTTTTTTGATATTGTGGTAAATACAGAAATTTTTTATTTGAAATTTACCATCTTTGCCATTTTTAAAGTGTACAGCTCAGTAGTATTAAGTACATTCACATTGTTGTGAAACAGATCTCCAAGACTTTTTCATCTTGCAAATCTGAAGCTTGGTATCCATTAAATAACAACTTCCCTTTCCCCCCTCCCCTGGTAACAACCATTCTACCTTATGTTTGTATGAATTTGGTTACTTTTAAGTATCTCACATATACAGTTTTTGTCTTTTATGACTGGCTTATTTCATTTAGCATAATATCTTCAAGGTTCATCCTTGTTGTAGCATGTGACAGAATTTCTTTCCTTTTAAAGTTTGAATAATATCCCATTGTATGTATATACCACATTTTGTTTATCCATTCATCCACTGATGAACATTTGGGTCACTCCCTCCACTTGGCTATTGTGAATAGTGCCTTTGTGAACATGGGTGTGCAAATATCTCTTTGGTACCTACTTTTAATTCTTTAGGATATATACCCAGAAGTGGGATTGCTAGATCATATCATAGTTCTGTTTTTAAGTTTTTGTGGAATTTCCGTATTGTTTTCCACAGCAGTTGCATGATTTTACAATCCAATCAATAGTGCACAAGTGTTCCAACTTCTCATGTCTTCACCAACACTTTTAAAAAATGTTTATATTTTGGGCTTCCCTGGTGGTGCAGTGGTTGAGAGTCTGCCTGCCGATGCAGGGGACACAGGTTCGTGCCCCGGTCCGGGAAGATCCCACATGCCGCCGAGCGGCTGGGCCCGTGAGCCATGGCCGCTGAGCCTGCGCGTCTGGATCCTGTGCTCCGCAACAGTGAGAGGCCACAACAGTGAGAGGCCTGCGTACCGCAAAAAAAAAAAAAAAAAGTTTATATTTTAACAGTAGCCATCCTAATGGGTGTGAGGTGATATCTCATTGTGGTTTTGGGCATCTTTTCATTTGCTTATTGGCCATTTGTATATCATCTTTGGAGAAATGCCCTTTGCCCGTTTTTAAATTGGGTTATTTGATTTTTTTGTTGTTGAGTTGTAAGACTTCTTTTATATTCTGGATATTAATTCCTTATCAGATATATGATTTCCAAATATATTCTCCCATTCTGTAGATTGCCTTTTCACTCTATTGGTAGTGTACTTTGGTATACAAGTTTTTAAGTTGGATATAGTCCCATTTGTCTATTTTTGCTTTTGTTACCTGTACTTTTGGTGTCCTATCCAAGAAATCATTGCCAAATCCAATATTATGAATTTTTTCTCCTATATTTTTCTGTTAGGAGTTTTAGAGTTTTGGATCTTACATTTAGGTCTTTATTCCATCTTGAGTTAATTTTTGTATGTGGTGTAAGATAGTGGTCCAGCTTCATTCTTTTGTATGTTTCCAGTTTTCCCGACACCATTTGTTGACTGGCTTTTCCCTATTGAGTGGTCTTGGCATCCTTGTTGAAGATCATTTGACTACATAGCCAAGTGTTTATTTCTGGGCTCTCTATTCTATTCCATTGGTCTATTTGTCGGTCTTTATGCCAGCAGCGTACTGTTTTGATTATTGTGTTTTGAAGGCATTTATTCGCACAAGTTTCATATATAGTCTCACAAGACTTCTATCCTAAAATTTGTCTTAGTTGTTTATAAATGTTCATAAATGGCACTGTGCTATAACTTCATTCTGTTTTTACTATATTCATTCAAGTCTATTGAATTGTAAGATACCTCCATGTTGCTGAATTTGTTGTTTCTACATGCTGCATGGTATTCTCTAGCATGCATCTGCCCCAATTTAATTAATGATTTCCTTAGTAATAAACAACTAATTTATCTCTAATTTCCTATAAATGCAGTATCTGGATGATAATCTTTGTATATGTCCTCGTATAGACTTTTTCTTACATAGTTACCTAAGAATGAGATCATGGTATCATAGGTCAAATGCATAATTAATTTAAAAATACTTCCAGATTGCTTTTGACAATAATTAAATCATTTTACATTCCCACCAGCAGTGCATGAAAGTTCCCATCTCCTCACAACCTTGACAATACTTGGTATTATGTAGGTTTCTAATTGTTGCCATTTTGATAGATGTGAAGTGGTATGTCAGTGTTATTTTAATATTCATTTTTATGATTATTAGTGATTTTGAGCATCCTGTAATATGCTTGGGCATCTTCTTTTATGAATTGCCTTTACATCCCTTGTCTATAATTTCTATTGGATTTTCTATTATTTTTATTTGTGCTCTTGGTATCTTTCAGCTATTAACCCATTAGATATTACAAATATTTTCCTTGGTCTATAATCTATGTGTTTAATTTGATTTATAGTGCCCTTTTTTTGAATAGATAATTTAAATTTTAATACAGTCAAATCATGTTTTCTGTATCATTTGTGCTTCTTGAAGTCTTTCTTCAGACATAGGTCACAAAAATGTTCTACTACATTTTCTTCTACTGATTCTATAAATTTACCTTTTACGTGTAGTTCAATCATTTTGAATTTTCTTTGTACATAAGACATGCGTTCAGTTTTATTTTCTTCTTAGAATGTGCCAGCTGTCCCAAAGTCATTTACATAAAAGTGTATTCTATTACCCTTGCTCTTTTGTTTACTTTTAACATATCAAGTTCCTATATATACATAGTTTTATTTTTGACCTCTGCATTCTATTTCAGTGGCCTACTTATCTGTTCTGTAATACCACATTATTTTAATTATTTTGGATTTCAGTTTTATCAATATATGTTAAAATAAGTCCTTAACTCCTTGCTTTTGTTTTTCACAGATGATTTAACACTTTAACAATCATTGTTTTTTAAATTAAATATAAGTTTCAAATTCCCCTAAAATTCTTCTGAGTTTCTGAATGGAATTTTATTGAATTTAATTTGTGGAGGATTGACTTTTTATGTTTATTAATCTTGTTTATAAACATGCATATATCTCTTTATTGATGTCATTTAAATAATTTATTTTAATTTATTTTATTTGTTTTTTGTAATGGTCTTATTTATTCTTTGACTAAGTAATTCTTAGGTTCTTTACAATTTTTTTACTGTAAGAATAGATTGTTATTGTTTTCTCTTACATTTTCTATGTCTATTGCCGGCATTAAGAATGCTATTGATTTGCATGAGATAGCCAGCCTATTGAATGTTCTTCTTAGTTCTAATAGCTTTTCTGGAGATTCTGTTGGGCATTCTAGATATATGACATCATCCTCTGGAGAGAATGTAGTTTTACAGTTTCTTTTCCAACCTTTAGAGCACCTATGCAATTTTCTTTCTTACGGGATTACCTGAGTACTGGGTTTGCTGCTTACCAGTTGTATCAGTTAAGGTATAACTAGGAGACAGAAATAGCAAAGTAATTTGAGAAAAAAAAATTATTATAAAGAATTATTACAGAGGATTGGAGTAACAGGAGATTGACTAGTGAGGAGTAAAATACTCTAGAGAGTAGAGGACTTGCAAGTAAAGGAAACAGCCAGTACCCCTAGGGAAAAAAAGAGGGTACTTAAGGAAGGAAAAAATCTGGGAGACCCTTTCTTCCCAGGACTGAGATCCAGACTATCAGAGAGGGTGCAGCTATAGCTCACTGGATGGCAGACATGTTTGCTGAGGCTGCAAGATCATTCAAGAGAGTCCTGGTTGGGTTCAGAGGAAGCCAGCCACAGGGAGGTGCCATGTTGGCAGCTTTTGCTGGGAAAACACTCTCCAGGATGCTGGCAGAAAGTGCCCTGGAGAGGCACTACATCTCAGAGCACTCTGTGCAGCATTTTATGGGGAAGTACCAGCCTAGCAGCATGTTCTGTTGTATAGCCACCCAAGAGGGTGCCTGGAGACACTCTTCATGGTAGGTGTCATGCTGGTGACTCTTCACTAAAAAGCCCCCAAAGAGGAAGCTGGGAGGAGCTGTCCATGGAGAGTTGCCATGTGCTGCTGCTTGGTGGATGCCGCTGGAACCACGTGCTACAGAAACCACCCCTGCTGCAGGGACTGATGTCACAGATGCTGTGCTGCCCACGTTAAGAAGCCTAGCTAGAGGAGCATGCCAGAACCAGGGAGAGAGAGACACACACCTCTCCTTCTCCAGTGTGCCTTCAGCAGCTTCTACTGTCAATGCTTAATACCATGCAGGCTGAAAAGGAGAAATATTTACAGGGTGTTAAGGGTAGAATCATGTCCCTCCAAATTCATATGTTGAAGTTGTAACCCTAGGTACCTTAGAATTGACTGTATTTGAAGATATGGTTTTTAAAGAGAGAATTAAGGTTAAATGAGGTCATTAGGATAGCCCTAATCCAATATTTCTTGTGCCCTTATGAGAAGAGGTGATTAAGATATAGACATGCACAAAGAGGAGACCATGGGAGGACAAAGGAGAAGACAACTATCTACAAGCCAAGGAGAAACACCTCAGAATGAAACCAACCCTGCTGACATCTTGATCTCAGACTTCTAAGCTCTAGAATCATAAGAAAATAAATTTCTGTTTTTTAAGCCACCCAGTCTGTGGTACTTTGTTATGGCAGCCCTAGCAAACTAATACACAGGGTCTATCTCTGTTACTGAATAGCTGGCTGTGAAGGGTGGATTTGAAGCTGAGAATTAGATTGATAACTGACACATCATGTTTGTAGACTTACAAAGTTAAAAAATTCTCTGAAGCTCTTATCTATAAAAATGGTATCCTTGCCAAAAATTGAGGGCTCTTTTCAAACTCTCAAGAGTTATTTCCATTTTCTCCCTGACCATCAACCACTGAGACAGCAACTCTCTTACTCATAGAAATAATTTCAGGTAGACCCCACCCTTTGGAATAAAAAAAAAAAAAAAAAAACCTGCTAATTTTGGAGTCTCTGTGACCTCAGCTAAATTACTTAACTCCCTGAACCTCACTTTCTTCATATGAAAAATGTGGGTTATAATACTTACCTCAGAGAGATGTTCTAAGGATGAAAAGAGTATAAATATATATACACATACCACTTACCTCTGTGCTTGGCACACAGTCCTAGATAAATCGCAGAATATTATCTTTGTAACTCTGGTATCTAATAGAATGATTCTCACAAAATCTGTGCAATGTATTTGTTGCTGAACAAACTGAACTAAACTGAACAAATTTTCAGTGGGAGAACTTCAGATATAACAACTGACTCTGTGTGTGTGTGTGTGTGTGTGTGTGTGTGTGTGTGTGTGTGTTTGTGTGGTGTGTGTGTGTGTTGGAGAAGCTTGTATGT
This sequence comes from Pseudorca crassidens, assembly GCF_039906515.1. Lineage (NCBI taxonomy): Eukaryota > Metazoa > Chordata > Mammalia > Artiodactyla > Delphinidae > Pseudorca > Pseudorca crassidens. The sequence continues at coordinate 122,834,040 of NC_090300.1, read as the reverse complement.
TTAGATAGAGTGTCTACTCAGTACCTTTCAAATCATAAAAATGGCCCTGATGGCTTGTAGGTGTGGATGACCACAAAGGAGAGAAATGTGGGACTATTCTAGAGTTATAGGGGATAATAGACCTCAACGAACAGCCAGGAAAGAAGAAATAGAAAACCTTTCTGAAACAAAGAAAGAAATGATTGAAAGAGGTCACTCCCAAAGAGTGAAAAGCTAGAGCAAATAATTTAACACTCTGAGCAAGGAACTAGCACCAAAAAAATAGGAAGCCCATCAAGCCTCAACTTGTTTTCAGAAAGTCCCTAATTAAATCATGAAGGCAAAATCCAACAGGTACGAAAGAAAATCTGATTTTAATGAGTAACAACCTCATAGCTTTTGTTTGGGGCAACTTTAATATGGGCTCCCCCACTGTTTCATATTTTAGTACCTTTCTCCTTAAGATAACATGGTAGGAATCAATAAGTTTATTTTAAACTTCATGTCTAAAACAAGGTCAAGCAAGCTCTTATGTCTTCAATAAAGTGATTGTTTCAAGCTGAACCTGTGTATTAGTGCTGAGGCATGAACAAACATAGGAATTTCCAACACCAGACCAGGAAGAGAAAGCACACATTTCGATGTTGAGATTTCTAATGCTAAATGAACAGAACTGATCTTTTTAGAATTAAAAACGTTGCTGCTAAGTTTTGCTCTCAAGGTACAGACAGTCACATACACACAATTACAAGATTTACTGCTTAATATTCTCTTAACCACTGAAAGTGATTCTGTTTATGTTAGGAAAAAGAAGCCAATGAGAAAGGCCATTAAGTTGTGTCTGCAGCTCTCACTCCTAATATGTGAGTCTCATTTATAAGTAGAGGAAAAAAATCAATAATCCTTTTAAGTTGCCCTGGATTCCAAGTGGAAAATGCTTTAACCCACTGCATTGCGGTGACGTAGAGCCACTGTGAGATATTATTCAACGTTTTTTTCACCAAGGAACCCAGCTCACTTCATTTGCTTTTAATTGCATGGTTGAGTCTGTCTTGGCTGGCGAAGAAAACAAAGGCTGTCACCGTTTCCTGAAAGTTTAACTCTTTTATTTATCATTTTTTTTATCATCGTCTTTTTATTTTTTTAAGTGTTGCTACGTTATCTTTTCAATAGTACATTTATTTATTTATTTATTGACTGCACCATGTGGCATGTGGGATCTTAGATCCCCGAGCAGGGATCAAACCCATGCCCCCTGCAACGGAAGCACGGAGTCTTAACCACTGGACCACCAGGGGAGTCCCTTTTATCATCTTCTTGAAGGTTAATTTCGCTTTTAAAAAAGTTACCTGGAAGGTTGAAGTTTCAGAAACACAGTTCCAGAAGACCAGGGATGAAAACCTTCAAGTTTTTAATTTAATTATGTTCAACTAATATTAAATAAGCACCAACTGTGTATAAGGTCTTGCATACTAGGTTGAATAGCTGACAAGAAATGAGTGAGACACTTCCTGTTTTCATGAAGCTTTAATTAACTAGGGAGAATGAGTTAAAAAGCCAAATATCTGCAATTTGAAGTTTTATATAAGTGCCATATGAGATGAGGAAAAAACTTTGTCCAGAGTTCAAAGGTTCAAAGGAGCTCTGTCCCACACACATAAAGGTAAGGGAAGACAAAGGTCTTTGTGGCCTTGAAGAATGGATGGAAATTGAAATGAAGAGGCAGGGATATTGCCATGTAGGGGCAAGTGAATTAATAAGTAAAAGTGAAGGCAAGATAAACACCAGACCTTTCCCAAGCTGGAGCCCAGGCTATAGAAGCAGATGATTTAGAAAGCAGGTGGAGTTCAGGTTGTAAAGTTTTTTGTTTTGCATTGTTTTGTTTTTTTATTGAAGTATAGTTGATTTACAATGTTTCAAGTGTACAGCAAAGTGATTCAGTTATATATATACTTTTTCTTTTTCAGATTCTTTTCTATTATAGGTTGTTTCAAGATATTGAATATAGTTGACTGTGCTATACAATACGTCCTTGTTGTTTACCTATTTTATATATAGTAGTGTGTATCTGTTGTTCCCCAATTCCAAATTTATCCCTCCCTTCCCCTTTGCCCTTTGGTAACCACAACTTTGTTTTCTATGTCTGTGAGTCTATTTCTATTTCATAAATAAGTTCATTTGTATTATTTTTTTAGATTCCACATGTAGGTGATATCATATGATATTTGTCTTTCTCTGTCTGACTTATCTGTAAAGGGTTTTTAGTGTGGCACTTTCCTGAGAAAATTATTAACATGATCAAGGCAAAAAGCCAGAAGGAAGATCGGTAGTAGAGGAAGATTACTCTGCACAGTAGGGATTGAGAAGATAGACCAAGGCAAGTAAAGACACAAGATGTATTTGATTAGACATCAGATGCTTTGGAAATATATTTTAAGGGTATTGTATGTTGATTAATTTACTAAGCAACTAGTCACCTGGGAAAAGTTCTTAATTTATGCCCCCAGAACATGGGTTCTAATGCAATTTTTCTTCCATTAAATGTGTGAGCTTAGTAAGGATAAATAAATAAATACATGAGTGCCAATAATGGGCCAGAGACTGTGCTACACACTGCAGATATTTCTAATATCCACAGTAACTCTTAGGTAGACAACAAAAACTTCATTCTACAGATGAGGCACTAAGGCACAGAGAGTGTAGGTAACTTGTCAAATGTCAGAGAATTGATAAGTTGTATAGTTGAGATTTGAGTCAAATGGTTCTGATTAAAGTCTGTGCTTATTCAACACTAGGTTTGAATCAATTCCTGCCTTGCCTTTGCGCTACAACTTTTTGCATATTACTCAATATATTAGTTTCCTGATCAGTAAATCGGTATAATAACTTCAGACTTGATGGTTATCAAAATTGAATTAAAATGTCTGTATCATAGTGCTCCATAAACTTACTTTTTAAAAGGAAGATGAAATTAAGGAGATTATAAAAAAGAATCTATAAAACTTGTTTATATGATGATAGTTCCTTGTCTCTAAAGTAAATGTTCCTATTCACCAGTGATTTAAAAAAATACTTTTAGTCCTTGTAACCTCTCCATAATTCATCTCTAGTTCATATTATTTAATACCCTAGATTTTTAATAATGCCTCCACCTCATACTATATGTTGCATACCACACAATATTCCTACAAATCGTCTAAATAGGAACATGTCAATGTTCTAAGAATGTGTAGTGTAAGCACACTCAAAGTGCTTCATTAACATAACATATATAATTTACTTTCATCTCCATTGGTGAAAGATTAGGTGACACTGAATTGATTTTCCTTCCCATTTATTTGGTTTTGATATGCTTTGACAAATAGGATAGATGAGAATGGTAGGGGTGTGTGTTTCTGGGTGGTTCTGATAGAAAATTTGGTGCACGCTATGGAATAATGTATTAAATGTATACATATCAACAAAGACATATTTTTTTATACATTTATTTATTTTATTTATTTACTTTTGGCTGCATTGGGTCTTCAGGCAAGCAGGGGCTACTCTTCATTGTGGTGCCCACAGGCTTCTCATTGCTGTGGCTTCTCTCACTGTGGAGCTCTGGCTCTAGAGCACAGGCTCAGTAGTTATGTCATGTGGGCTTAGTTGCTCCAAGGCATGTGGGATCTTCCCAGACCAGGGCTCGAACCCGTGTCCCCTGCATTGGCAGGCAGATTATTAACCACTGCACCACCAGGGAAGCCCAACAAAGATGTATTTTTAAAATGAGTTCATAAAAAATAAAAAAGAATAATATATATAAAAAACATAATTTGTATAGATTAAAAAATATGTGTGTACCAAAACATGCATTTTGGGAGAACATCTATGAACAAAATTATGTTAAACCCAATAGACTGTTTGCCTGTGGGAGGAGAGGGAAGGGTATGGGCTACAAGAACATAATGAATGATAAGTAAAGCCGGTGTGGGTTTGCATTGCAGGTGTTGATAATGTACCACGAAATTAGGGCTATGATTAGTCAACTCTGCACCAGAAGTCGTTTCAAAACTAGTAGAAGAATGGACTTCTGATGAACTTTCAAAAGAGGAGGGAATCCAGGCTTGAGTCAACAAAATTATCTTACATCAAAAGGTGAAAAATATTTAGAAAGGTAGTGTTTGATGACTTGGAGATAAATGAGAACCAGAAGCATGGACGGTTAAGGATGTAAAGCTGTTTCTTGGCAGTCTCGGTAGAACCTCCTTATGAGGTTTTGAATTCTCTAATCTACTTCTTAAGGTTGACTCTACCCCTGGGAGACAGCAGGGTTCAGGAAGAGAACAGTGATGGAACCAAGAATTGGTGCATTTAAACAAACTCCATCACTTACAGTTGTGAAGACCAGAGCATGGTATTTAATCTTGTTAAATTTGAGTATTTTCATATGTAAAATAGCCACTTTACTATACTGAGGTGAAAAACAAATCAGTAAAATACTTAAGTGTCTAGCACAGGCGTAGGCTCATGACCAGCACACTACCAGTCATAGTACCTATATGCTTTGTCTTTCTCCCATGTTGCCACTCATGCATTGTCAACCAACACTGTTTGAGAGACTACTACAGTTTATGCACTGAAAATACAAAAATGGAGAAGGCATACCCACTCTTTCAAAATGATAGCAGTGTGGTAGAAAAAGCGGAGTTAAATTAAAAAACTATATTATCCATTGAGAAATGCAAAGATGAATATTCTGGGTAGTAGAGGGTAAGAGAGGAGGAAGCTCAGAATCATCCAACATGTTGTTTTGGAAGAGAAGGTAACTTGAGTTGTCATGCAGATTTACTAAGAGACAGTTAGGATGCAAATTTTGGAAGAATCCTTTTGTGTGAAGAAAATTGCTAAACTTCACGGCCTGACCATTCTAAGCATTAGAACTGATCAATGAATGTTTTAGTTGGTTCTGCATTGTAAGATTTTATTTTCTAATAAATGAATTTATAGTTCCTGTAAATCATAGCTACACCCATTTCCCCAACACTTTTCTATGTTACTTATTTCACTGTGCTTTACTATGAGACTCAACTGGCCAGTGTGAAGCTAACCTTGTTTTCTATAAGGTTAAGAAGACTTTTTTTTAGAGCCTTGAAATCCCTGGGAACTATTTTGCTAAACTCTGATTTAATCCATATATACTTACTCAGTGTTTATGTTTCATGCTTCTTTTTGTTAAGGGAATCTTATTTTAAATACACACTCATATTTTTGTGTATATACATATATTTGTGTATGTACGGAAGATACATCTTTTTCCTTAAAAAAAGAAAATAAAAAAGGTTATGTTTGGATAGGACTCTATAAACCCAATACCCAATACGTGATAGTGATGTCGAAAATGTTTTTCCTTTACAAATTCTACTGAAATGGCAAGACTTTCCTGAAACAACACTTAGTGTTTGTTTTTCAAACAAACCCCTGGGTTTACTTTGTAAAAACTCATGAATGTTTTTTTATTCATCCCATATCCTTTTCAGGGTTGTTCCATGCCAAAGGAAATATGATTATGGCAGCTCAGGAAGAGTTTTGGTATGCAGTAAGACACAATGGGTATACACTGTGGAGGAGTCAAAAGGGAGAACAGGAAAATCTGAAAGGACACTCTTGAATGGGGGGCAAGTTGTAACTCAAACCCTTGTCAAACGATAACTCAGACTTAAAATACCTCCACCTTCAGACTGATAACAATAACTTAAACTTAGCTCCAAATCTTCTGTAAAGAAACAAAACAAAAACAGCAACAACAAAACTAAGTCCTAAAAATTTTATAAAGCCCAGTGCTATTACTAAAGCTGGTATTGACAAAGCACTTAAATAGATCTATTCCCTGTGTGTTCACTTTTGTGGTTCAAATAGTTTTAAATGTGGTTTACTAGAAGAATTTCTCTCTCCTTGCCTTAAGTATTGACAGAGTTGGAAATAAAATATGTTTATGATGAAACCAATGAGAATGGAGTTCTTTGAAACCTGCTCCCTGCGCCCCCCCCCCGCCCCCGCAGACTGCTGAATGCATCAAGGCTTAGAACTTGCCTGGATGTCAATGACAATGCTGCATTTTGCAGAGTTACATAAAGTGGGTAAGGTTAGGAAAAGAGAGTGTTGTCAAGTGGGTATTTAGGTTCCAAAGTTTTAAGGTAAACAAAAGACATAGAGTAAGTATCTTCTCCAAAGTATATTAAAACCATTTAAGTCACATAGATTCACATTTTCCACCTTCTTTCTGGAAACCTAGCAACTAATAATTCTGAATTTCTTCATGTGTTTAATGTGAATACACACAGAGAACCGAATCCGAGTTGCCTTACACAGGTGACTATTTCAACAACTCAATTGATGTAAACCAGTCAATTTTAATAATGGAATAAAATTAAATAAAAAATTCATTTAATAAAAAAGTGAAAGATTAGATTGAAGAGTCTTTGTTGCAATTTAAATAGTTTGTTGCCTCTTGAAAACAGATTTGTGAGAGAAGGCAGGTGTTATTCACAATTTTTTTTGACATTACAAGAAAATAAGTTTTAACAATGTAGGCTAACTCAAGTAAAGAACATTAAGAATACCTCTCTCTGTGTATGCATATTTGTTTCAGGCAAACTGTAAAGTTCACACCTTCTTTGGAACATCCAGGTGGCCTAGCTAATGCCTGGCAAGTTTTCAAAGAATATTGGGTGACATGTTTTACTTTGGCTTTGTATGTGTCTTCTTTGTATGGGCCGAAGTTCAACTTTGGTCTTGGTGATTTGCAACAGATACCTCAACAGCCTGGGGTTCAGATGCAGCATGTGTGATACTAAATACCTAATATTTTTTGTCTCCAATTAATATATTATCAGTAATTATTTGCTCACAAAGGTTATCATCACATTCAATCAATTTCAGGAATGCAAACAAGTATATCATTTGAATTTATTTTGGGGATCTGAATATGCATTACAGATGAATCGAACATTCTATATGTTATTTGGAGTAGAAACATAAAAAATTCAACATAAAAAAGTTCAACATAAAAAAATTTAATTAGTGATTTTTTTTTTAAAGGAAGTTCCTTCTCTATGGTTATACCTTTTATATGGGACATAGAGAAGGAACTTGCTTTTTTTTAAAAAAGAAATTCAACAGCAGAATGAAATAATGACTAATTCCATGCTTCTACCTTATTCATTGCTTAGGGATTTCTGAGTCTTACATAGCTTATATTACACTGAGTGATATTGTAAATATATTTCCAGAATGGAAAAACTTTATAGAAAGTGTCATGAATTTGCCACTGGCAATGTAACAAGCATGGAGATTTTTATATTCATTCATTCAGTTATATGTTCACAGAGTAATTATAACAACATAATATAACAAGATAACTGGCCATAAGCCAAAGATGAGCTACATGACATACAGGAAATATTCTAGTACTTTTTCAATAATTTTTTAGATTCCCTTTACATATTACAATCATACACAAACAAATTGGACAACATAGAAGAAATGGATACATTTTTAGAAACATACAACCTTCCAAGGCTGTATCATGAAGAAAGAGAAAATCTGAACAGATTGATTACAAGTAAGGAGATTGAATCCATGATCAAAAACTTCCCCCCAAACAAAATTCTAGGACCAGGTGGCTTCACAGGTGAATTCTACCAAACATTCAAAGAAGAATTAATAATTCCAAAAATTAAAAGAATAGGGAACACTTCCAAATTCATTTTATGAGGCCAGCATTACCAAAATCAGATAGCACACCACAAGAAAAGAAAATTACAGGCCAGCATCACTGATAAACAAAGATGCAAAAATCCTCAACAAAATATTGGCAAACCAAATTCAACATGACATTAAAAGGATCATACACCATGTTTAAGGAGGATTTATTCTAGGGATGCAAGAATGTTTCAATATTTACAAATCTATTAATGTGATACACCATATTAACAAAATGAAAAATAAAAATCGTTTGATTATCTCAATAGATGCAGAAAAAAACATTTGACAAAATTCAGCTTCCATTTATGATTAAAAAAACCCTCAGCAAAAATGGGTATAGAGGAAACCTAACTTAATATAATAAAGGCCATATATGACAAGCCCACAGCTAACATTATACTCAATGGTGAAAATCTGGAAACTTTCCTCTAAGATCAGGAACAAGGGGAGGGATTCCTACTCTTACCACTTTTATTCAAGATAGTATTGGAAGTTTTAGCCAGAGCAATTAGACAACAATAAGAAAAAAAAGATCCAAATTGGAAAGGAAGAAGTAAAACTGTCATTATTTGCAGATGACAACATATTATATATAGAAAACTCTAAAGACTCCACCAAAAAGCTGTTGGAACTAATTAATGAATTCAGTAAAGTTACAGGATACAGAATTAATATACAGAAATATGTTGCATTTCTATACACTGATAACAAACTATCAGAAAGAGAAGTTAAGAAAACAACTCCATTTACAATTTCATCAAAAAATAAAATACCTAGGATTAATTTTAACCAAGGAGGTGAAAGCCCTGAACACAGAAAACTATGAGACTTTGATGAAAGAAATTGAAGAAGACACAAATAAATGGCAAAATATTCCATGCTGACAGATTGGAAGAATTAATATTTTTAAAATGTCTTTACTACCCAAAGCAATCTACAGAATCAACACAATCCTTATCAAAATTCCAATGGCATTTTTCGTAGAATTAGAGCAAACAATCCTAAAATTTGTATGAAACCACAAAAGACTCCAAATAGCCAAAACAATCTTGAGAACAAAAAGAAAAACAGAAGTGGAGGCATCATACTCCCTGATTTCAAACTACTGCAAAGCTATAGTAATCAAAACAGTATAATATTGGCATAAAAACAGACACATAAATCAATGGAACAGAATAGAAAGCCCAGAAATAGACCCATACATATATGGTCAATTAGTTTATGACAAAGGAATCAAGAATGTACAATAAGAAAAAGTCTCTTTAATAAATGGTATTGGGAAAGCTGGACAGACACATGCAAAAGAATGAAGCTGGACCACTATCACCTCACACCTGTTACAATGACTTTTATTAAAAGACAAGAGATAAGAAATGTTGGTGAGGATGTGAAGAAAAGGGAACCCCTGTGCACTACTGGTGGGAATATAAATTGGTGCAGCCACTATGGAAAAAAAAAAAAAAAAAAAAATATATATATATATATATATATATATATATATATATAATGGAGTATTATTCAACCATAAAAAATAATGAAATACTGCTGATTGCAACAACATGGATAGACCTTAAGGGCATTATGCTGAGTGAAATAGGCCAGAAAGAGAAAGACAAATACCATGTAATGTTGCTTGTACTTCTGATGTCATATTTAAGAAATCTTTGCTTAATACAAGATAACAAAGATTTACTTCTATGTTTTCTTCTCAGACTTTTAAAGTCTTCCATTTATTTCTATAATCCACTTTGAGTTAATGTTTGTGTATGGTATGAGATAAAGATCCAACATTATTCTTTCACATCTGGCTATCTACTTATCCCAGCATTCATAATTGAAAATATTCTTTCCTCATTAAATTGTTGCAGCACCCATTTCAAAAATCAGTTGACAGTAAATTGTCAAATCTAACAAAATGGGATTTTTTCTTTACTCTCAATTCTACTCCTATTACATATAGATATGTATGCATATGTGTATGTATATGTCTATCGTTTCATATCAATATTACACTGTTTAACTTTGTAGGAAGTTTCAAACTAGGAAAAATGAGTGCTCCAACTTTGATTTTTTCAAGATTGTTTTGCCTATTCTAGGTCCCTTACATTTCCATATGAATTTGAAGATTAGCTTGTCAGTTTTTGTAGTTGGGATTTTGATAGGGATTGTGTTGAATCTGTAGATCAATTTAGGAGTACTGTCATTTTAAAGCTGTCAAGTCTCCCAATTTATGAAAATGATATTTTCCTATTTATTTAGATCTTCTTTATCTCAACAGTGTTTTGTGGTTTCAGTGTACAATTTTTACACTTTTTTTTTGTTAAAGTTATTTCTAAGTATTCTCTTCTTTTTGTTGCTATCGTAAATGGAATTTTTAAAAAATTTCATGTCTGGATTGTTCGTTGTTAATATATAGAAATGCAACTGGGTTTTGTATATTGATCCTGTGACTTAGCTGAACTCATTTATTAGTTCTACTAGCATTTGTGTGTGTATGTATGTATGTGCTCATGTGTCTATAGAATCCTTAGGATTTTCTTCACACAGGATTATATCATCAGTGAACAGAGATAATTTTACTTCTTTCCTTCCAATCTGGATGTTTTATTACTTTTAATTGTGTAATTGCCTGGATTTTTCTTTCATGTTTTTTGTTCTGCTTTTTGTTTGCCCCAACTAGTTTTGCTGATTCAGGCAGTTATGATGTTAAGTAATGGCCCAAATAATTACCCAACTTTTTTTTTTTTTTTTAATAAATGCCCTAGAGAAAATACTGTTTATACTGAGGGTTCTCTTAGTCAAGTCAAATGAAGAGAAGCCCTGTGAATGGGATTTTTCAGGGAGCTAGCTACCTGACAGGTCAAACACCGAAAGGTTCTCTGGTGATGCAGTTTTGGAGAAGTCTCCAAACCCATTCTGCACCCCTCCCCCATTTGACTGTTTTTTCTGCTGTTTTTCACAGCTACCCTGTTTGAGTGGCTTGCTGATTTCCAAGGTTATCATGGAACTGGGGAAAAGAGAATGGGAAAACGGTAAGTCAAAGTGCCATAAATCTCACCACTGTTCTTACCAAGATTCAGCTTTTTTTTCCTGTTAAATGGCCTTTGGATTATTGGAAACCTTTGGTTAATTTCTAGGTTTCTGAAAAGGTTAATTTTGACAGTTCATCCAGTGTTTTTATTGCTTATGTGAAGGTATCAAATTTTGAAGTTCTTTACATTGGGTTACAGAATTGCTTAACTTTGAGGGTTATTATTTTAAATTTACTTCTTAAAATAATCAGAAGGCATCTTCAATATTGCACAAAGCTTTAATTTGTGGGGTTGCTTCAATGAAATTGCGTCACCACCATCAAACAAATCTTTTAGTACAGAAATGAAAGAGGAGTATTTTCTATAGAGAGGACACAATGCTGAATAACTTCATCAGCAGCAGTAACATATATAGTAACAGGATGAGCCAAAAACTGTCTTGTTTCTTCAGTAACCTCAGTTGAAAGTGGATATATGTTTGGTTTCATAATGCACATTAGTGTGCCCACAGGAGCAACCTAGCTGTTTAGTACACTGAGAAATAATTGTTCTTGCGTGGTCATGTTAAACTTTAGAACTCTGACTAGTAAAATTTTAATGATAAAATTGTAATAACAACTGATTTTAATACAATTTCTGATTTTTTTACCCTGAAGCTTATTCTATGTTGTTATTATGTGGCTTTGGCTTCATATTTAATTAAATACATTTGACCCTTTGTATTCATGGGGTCCTGCATCCTTGAATTCAACCAACTGTGAATGGAAAATATTTGGAAAAAAGATTTCAAAAAGTTCCAAAAGGCAAAGCTTGAATTTGTTGAAACTATTTACATAGCATTTATATTGTATTAAAAACTATTTACATAATGTTTACATTGTATTAACTATTATAAGTAATCTAGAGATGACTTAAAGTATGTTGGAGGATGTGTTTAAGTTATATGCCAATATTATGCCATTTTATGTAAGCGACTTGAGCGTCCATGAATTTTGGTATCCATGGGGGGTCCTGGAACCAATCCCCTGCAGATACCATGGGACAACTGTACTGACTTTAATATTTGTTTATTCAGCATTTTTTCAATTTATGTTTTCATTACACCTCTACTTCCTAAGAGTAATTGGAACAACTTATGTAGTGCAGAAAATTATAACCAAGTAATTGATGTTTTTATAGGTTTTACAGATATATCTATATATCTATATCTATATATATATATAGATATATATATATATACTTGTTTTATATAATGGCTAAGACAATGGAATTTTTCATTCATTTTTCTGAATTTTTCATTTTCCTTCCTTACTTCAAAAAGAGCTATGTGGAAGGCTAGAAAGTAACGGTTTTCTACGAGGTTTTCTGGCATTTGTTTTACAAACTTGTTAGCCCCTATGAAAAGATTAAGAAGAGCAATGAGGCGGTAAAAGAGAGATTGGGTTTCAAGATATAACAAGAGCTTCATTTTGGATTAACTTTTACTTTTGAAATAATTTAAAATTTTCAGAAGTGTCTGAAGAACATCACAAAGAACTCCAGTACAACATTGTGATGGTTAACCTTATGTGTCAGCTTGACTGGGCCAAGGGATACTGAGATAGCTGGTAAAACATTATTTCTGGATGTGTCTATAAAGGTGTTTCTGGAAGACTTTAGCATTTGAGTCAGTAGACTGAGTGAAGAAATCCACACTCACCAAAGTGGTGGGTATCATCCAAGCCATTGAGGGCCCAAGTAAAACAAAAAGGTGGAGGAAAGGTGAATTCTCTCTTACCCTCTCTCCTTGAGCTGGGACATCCATTTATTCTTGAGGTTGGACATCTGAGCTCTTGAGTCTTGGGCCTTTGTACTTAGACTGGAAGTTACATCATCAGCTCCCCTGATTCTAGGGCCTTCAGACTTGGACTGAATTCTACCACTGGCTTTCCTGGTTCTCCATCTTGCAGATGGTATATCATGGCATATCTCAGTCTCCGTAATCATGTGAACCAGGTACCATAATAAATCTCCTTTTATATATCCTATTGGTTCTATTTCTCTGGAGAACACTATTACAAACCTTCAACTTATTCCACAATTTTTAGCATTTTACAACTTTTTCTTTTTTCTCTCTCTTTTTGGCTTGAGACACTTGTAAGTTGCAGGTACAATGCCCAAAACTCCCAAATTTTTCAATGTGGCTTCTAAAAGCAATGGTATTCCCCTCTATAACTCTAGTATGAATACAACACTATAGTCCAACCCCCAGACATTCAAATTTTATCAGTCTTCCAGATAAGCCCTTTAGAGAATAAAACTTTTTTTTTTCCTTTTCCTCATTTCTCTTCTGGTCCATAAACCAATCCAGAATCACACATTGCATTTAGAGGCCATGTGTTCCAGGTTCTTTCAACTTTATTTTTCATGGCCTTGATTTTTTTTTCTTTAAGATATAGATGTTTATGATGTTTCCATATAATTTGTTTCCAGTTGTGCATGTTTTGGCAGGTATATCACAGAAGTAATGCAGTGTTCTTCTCAGTCCATCCCATTAGGGGGCAAACAATTTGTCCCACAATTGGTGATGTTAACTTTTACCACTTGTTTAAAATGGTGTCTGCCAAATTTCTCCCTTCTGAGGTTAATTAATAATTTTCTTGTAACTTGTTGATTAACAAGTAAATAAAAATATTGTGTGGGAAGATACCTTGAGACCATGTAAATGTAAATATCCTGTTCCTAATCAAACCTTGATCTATTAATTTTAGCATCCATTGATGAATCTTTCCTGAATCAGTTATTATTATGATGATTGCCAAATGGTGATTTTTCCAATTCCACTATTCCTTCTTTATTTGTTGTTAGTTGGCATTCTACTGTGAGGCAGGGATTTCTCATCCATTTCTATAACAAATTATTATTTGTATTTATTTAGTCAGTAAGGCACCTTCAGGTCAACTTCTCTGTTCTTTCAAAATGTCCCTATCAACATTTGAATAAGCTCTCTTACTTTCTGTCGTGACAGAATGTTCTAAGTTAATCTTATAGTTTCCTAGCTCAAGCCCTGGAATCAGCCACTTTTCCAAGAAACTACGTTTTTTTTATTTATTTATTTTTTTTTGCGGTACGCGGGCCTCTCACTGTTGTGGCCTCTCCCGTTGTGGAGCACAGGCTCCGGACGCGCAGGCTCAGCACCCATGGCTCATGGGCCCAGCCGCTCCGCGGCACGTGGGATCCTCCTGGACCGGGGCATGAACCCGTATCCCCTGCATCGGCAGGCGGACTCTCAACCACTGCACCACCAGGGAAAACCTGGTTTTTTGATTTTTAATTTGGAGAATGGATTTAGAATCCACAACTTGGGAACCAGGTGTGTATTCATTACTTCCAGGGTACCGTTGCTTTTTTTTTATTGGAGTATAGTTGATTTACAATATTGTGTTAGTTTCAGGTGTACAGCAAAGTGAATCAGTTGTACATATACATACATCCACTCTTTTTTATGTTCTTTTCCCATATAGACCATTACAGAGTATTGAGTAGAGTTCCCTGTGCTATACTGTAGGTCCTTATTAATTATCTATTTTATATACAGTGGTGTGAATATATCAATCTCAGTCTCCCAGTTTATCCCTCCCCCCTGCCAGGAAAGGATCTAGAGTCAAACATGACAGCATAAATTCAAGAGTGTAGAACAGGGCTCAGCAAAATTTTTCTCTAAAGAGCCAGATAGTGAATATTTTTGCCTTTGTAGGTTATACACTACCAAATTCTACCATTGTGGTGTGATGTGAAAACAGCCATAGATGATATACATAAATAATTTGATGTGTCTGTGTTTCAATGAAACTTCATTTATGTTTATACAAAAAACAGGTAGTGGGAAGGATTTGACCCAGGGGTTATGGTTAAACCCTGGTAACCATAAGTTTGTTTTCTACATCTGTGACTCTATTTCTGTTTTTTAGATAAGTTCATTTGTACCCTTATTTTAGATTCCACATATATGCCATTGCTTTTAAGACTTCTTGTAGGGCAGTTAAAAAAATATATGTCTGGGTGCACAAACTCACATGTACACATATCTATGTTTATTTATAAGTAAAAACCGTTAAGTTCACACTGATGCCTTAAATTTACTCTAGGTTTTCTTCTCTCTTATATTTGTACCTTTTTTGTCCAAGAAGGATAACTCTGATTATCCTAGTTCCTACTATTCTGAATGCATTTATTTATTTGTTCAATTATCTTGTCTTTAACGAATCCTGCAATCCTATGAGCTGTTTCCTTGTTGTCAGCTTTGTAAAATATGCCCGTTATGCTGATGAAATTCCTCTCCAGCTCAAAAGCTTCTGACTCATGCCATTGAGCAACTGATTTCCCACAGGAAAGGAAAAGGGAAGGAGCTAGGTAGAACATTCTGAAGAGTCATTTCTATCCCAGACTCATAAAACAAATTACCTTGGCATTAATGAAGTGACGAAAAGAGGACTGTGAATCCCAAAACAGTAGAGATTATCTTCTGCTTCTCAGGAAATGCTTCTCTAGAGGGAGACACGCAAATTCTAAAGAGAACTGCCTACATGGTGATTCTAGTAAGAAACAAAGGCAGCCTTTCAAAGTAACTGTCTCCCAATCAAGAATGGAAGCTGGAGAGAGTTGATGGTCTTGAAGCAACCATGTGGTCAGGAATAAGAGACATCAGTGAAGAGAGATGATTGGCGAATAGAAAGTGTCCCCTCCCACAGTGCCTTGGCACTGAATCAAGATACTGGAACCATGGAATGGCCTTGGGGATTGGAGAAAAGCTGAGTGACTGAGGGAAAGGGACTTGGAATTAGAAATAAAACTGAGTTACAGAAAATAAGGTACTATCGCTTGAGCACTCAAGTTTATGGGTTGAGATTCATAGCCACCATATATGGAAATGGTATAAGGTAACTACACAAATATAAAGTAAGGGAATTAAATATTAATGCAGAACTTGCAATGCTGATAAAAACCATGTGACTAAATTTTACCAGTAAACTGTAGAGTTAATGAAATCATTACTTGTCATAGTCTGATGCAACTGGAAGATATTTTTACCTCAAATTCCTTTAAAATTTTTAGTATATTCTCCCAAACATCCTCTTTTCATGGTAGCTTTTCAAGTTTTGACATATTTAAGAAAGTCCACTATGATAAAAATTTTTAATGATAGATTTTCTTTTTTGCAATGACCTCTGCATTCAAGTCTTTCTTTGCCCTTTGTAAGTCATAATCCTAGATTGAGTTCTCACCATCCTTTGACATCACCTTGATAAATGCTCCATATTATGCCCATCTCCTCTGCCTCTGTCAACATCAGGAACAGGCACTGGGCTGTAGAATCTATTTTTGTCAAACAAACTTCTCATTTGTTTTGCTTGTCACAGCAGGTTATCTTGGACTTCTTTTTGCTAACTCTGCCTTTTCCTTCTTGTTCTGCATAATGCACACACAATATGTCCCAGACATTTCAGCAGTTACAGAGTTAGAATCACAAAACAATATGAAAAAGTGTGTTCATATCCTATTGCCTTGACCTAACCTTGCAGATTGGTTCCCTGCTATTCTAAGTATCCACTTTGTTTCCTACAATCTCCTTTTCTTTGCTCACGTAATTCCTTCACCAACTCTGAACTTTTGATAGTCAGTGTTCCAACTATCCTTTAAGGCCCTCCTCAAAGCATATTTTTTGAGAGAACATTCCAGATCCTTTCCATGTGAATTAATTTTTTTCTTTCTTGGATCTATCATTGCATTTTTTACCACAAATATAACACTTAACTCATTCTTTGACTGGATTCTCATTACTTGGGTAAACTCAAATATGGGAAGGCAAACTTCAAAGCTTCACAGAAAAAGTAGGTATGGTTTCAAGACATAAGACTGTAAAATAAGCCTGAGTTTTGCGTACTTTCACAAATGGCTTGGATGAGGAAAAATTGTCAGGAAAGGATCTAAAGAGTCAAGCATGACAGCATAAATTCAAGAATGTAGAACAGGGCTCAGCAAAATTTTTCTCTAAAGAGCCAGATAGTGAATATTTTTGCCTTTGTAGGTTATACACTACCAAATTCTACCATTGTGGTATGATGTGAAAACAGCCATAGATGATATACATAAATAATTTGGTGTGTCTGTGTTTCAATGAAACTTTATTTATGTTTATACAAAAAACAGGTAGTGGGAAGGATTTGACCCAGAGGTCTAGTTTCCTGACCCATGGGCTAGAAGACCTTGTTAAAGGGGAGAAGAAAGCTTCAGTTGACTTTCTCATAAGAATGATTCCAATGTTGGTGTAACCAGTTTTTAATCTTTCTTCAACAGCTGGATCAGTTTCCAATTTCCCACTAGATAGTTTTATTATATGTCCTATAGGCACTTCATATTCCCCATGCCTAAAACTAAACTAATTTTCTTATGTAGGATAAGGGTCCCAATCTGTTTACATCAAAGGTTACATAATTTTATAAGCAATTTAATTTCTAGGTCTATGTGCTTCTTTATTTACTTATGCTCAGTAAGTACCTGAGTGCTCTCAATTATAAATATTGAATAATTATTGTTGAGAGAAAATTTTCCATGGGTCTCTCAGTTTTGAATTTCTTGGAATCAGAGGTATTCACATTTTTCTCATGACTGTCTTTTCCAAGAGGTTTGTATAGCAAACAGCCTTGTAAGATAGAGAAAGGGTCTTTTCTCTAGAGCAGATGACAGGTTTCTTTGTTGTCAAGTATAATAAGGATAATGCATTTCTCCAGGGCAAAGGTTGAGCAGGCTTTCTTGCAGCCCATTATAAAAAACTGGAGGTTCCTAAGATCGATTTCTTAGCTGTGACTGAATCAAGTATGGGTGATTCATCCTGAGGTAAAATTCTTCTCCAGCTGTGAACCTGTGAAACCAGGCAAGTTATGTGCTCACAAAATATAATAGTGTAACAGGCAGAGGAGAGACATTCCCATTTTAAAAGGGAGAAATTAAAAAGGAGAATGTACTCCCAAGCAAGTCCAAAACCTAGCTGGGGAAATTCCTTTAGATTTTAAGGCTCAAGATAATCCTCTCTGCCCCAATGTGCTGTCCTCCAGGCTTACTATGTGGTAGCCTCATCTTCTGGGCCCATTGGGATGGCAGTGTTGCCCCCTCAGCCCTGGATGACAGCCCTGCTCCACTGACACCATGGAAGAGACAGCATCGTCTTGTGGACCTGTGCCCTTTGCACCTGTGGTGGCAACCCTGCTGATGAGCTCTGTGTCACTTTCATGGTCATTCTTCCATTTTCTTGAGGATTTAGCATGTTCCCAGCCAGATAGCCTTATTGTCCTATTCTTTAGAATCCCAGAAGTCTGACAGACTTCCTTTGTTTCATTCCCTCTCTGTCCCCTTTAGTCCACATTGACAGTGTTTCCACTGAAATAACCCCATCTCTATTCCTTTCTTCTGCTGAGATGGCCTATTGAATCCAGGCAGATAGAGTCACATAAGACTCATACATATGAGCCACACCCACAATCTCTTTGTTTTTTTTTAAATTTTCATTGAAATATAGTTGATTTACAATGTTTTGTTTCAGGTGTACAACAATGTGATTCAGTTGTGTGTGTGTGTGTGTGTGTGTGTGTGGTCCTTGGTTATGTATTTTGTATATAGTTCTTGGTTATGTATTTTGTCCTTGGTTATGTATTTTGTATATAGTTCCTTGGTTATGTATTTTGTATATAGTTCTTAATTTTAAGCCCAAACTCCTAATTTAGCCTTGGTCCTTGGTTATGTGTTTTGTATATAGTTCTTAATTTTAATCCCAAACTCCTAATTTAGTCCCCCCCGCTTTGGTAACCATAACTTTGTTTTCTCTGTCTATGCCTCTATTTCTGCTTTGTAAATAAGTTCATTTGTGTCGTTTTTAGATCCCACATATAATTGATATCATATGATATTTGCCTTTCTTTGTATGATTTACTTCTCTCAGTATGATAATCTCTGTTCATCCATGTTGCTGCAAATATCATTATTTTATTCTTTTTTATGGCTGAGTAATATTCTGTTATATATATATATATACACACACACACACAACATCTTTATCCATTCATCTGTTGGTGGACACTTAGGTTGCTTCCATGTCTTGGCTATTGTAAATAGTGCTGCAATGAACATAGGGGTGCATGTATCTTTTCAAATTATGGTTTTCTCCAGATATATTCCCAGGAGTGGTGTTGTTGGATCATATGGTAACTCTAATTTTAGTTTTTTAAGGAGGCTCCATACTCTTTTTCCCCAGAATCTCTTTATCAGATGATTGCACAGCCACATCCTTGGTGTTCTCTCCTGAACACACTTTCTCATTTTTTTGCATTATGGATAGACTGAGAATTTTCCAAGTTTTCAAGTTCTGCTTCCATTTTGTTTAACAATTCTTTCTGTAATTCATCTCCTTTTGCATTTTATTGTAAGCAGTAAGGAGAAATAAAGCACCTTCAACATTTTGCTTAGAAATGTCCTCAGCTAAATATCCAATTTCATTGCTCACAGATTATTACCTTCCACAAAATACTAGAGCACAATTTATACAAGTTCTTTGTAACAAGGATCACCCTTTCATCAGAGTCCAACAACATGTTCCTCATTTCCACTTGAGGCTTCCCCAGAAGCATCTTCTGTATTTCTACCAAAAAATCTCTTCAGATAATCTTGGCTTTTTCTAACATGTACCTCAAAACTCTTCCAGTCTTGACCCATTACTCCATTCCAAAGTCACTTCTACTTTTTTAGATATTTTCTGCAGTAGCACCCCACTTCTCAGTTCTAAGTCTGTTGTAACAAAATACCATAGATTAAACAAAAGAAATTTATTCTCTAACAGTTATGGAGGTTAGAAGTCCAAGATCAAGACCTAAATAGGCTTGGTTTCTCCTGAGATCTTTCTTCTTGGTTTGCAAATGGCCACCTTTTTGCTGTGTCCTCACTTGGTCTTTCCTCTTCCTTTGTATAATCAATTTCTTGCTTACAGTAGTCAATCTCAGTCTTTCAGAAGTTCCTTCTCATTTGGAAGTAATCAGGCTCAATCTCTATATGTTGATGTATCTATCCACCCCTCTAATGTTTAACTATTATGTGCATATTCATGATGCTGATTTTTTAAGGTACCATCTAATAATAATAATATTAAAATATTTACTTCCATTTGGATAAGCTTCCTAAAGAGCTGATCTAGTGCTTTGAATTCTTCCTCATTTAATTTTAACTAAAACCTGAAAATAACAACAATTAAGTCCTGAACCCAAAAGATGTTACCTAGGAATAAAATCTGTGAAATGTCTTGGGATGATTGACAAAGTAAGCTATCATGTAAATAGCTGACTCCATGGAAAGGATGTATATATATGTGACTAAGGATTTCCTGGTAAATAGAAATTCAAAATCTGGTTGTTAAAAAAAATGAATGAAGAATGTCACTATAGTGAAGATGAGTATATCAGATTAGTGTTTATAATCATTAATCTAATTAACATCCTTGTTCTTTTTTTCTCTTTTCACCAAGCAAATTTCTGATTATAATTTCCCTTCCTGTAGTAATTTGACTTCTGGCAGGAAAAAGTCTGCTGAGAACTTAACTCTCTCCTACTCTTGGCACTTATACTTCTCATTGTTTGTTTGATATTGAATCGTGATGTGCTAGATAGCTATGTTTGCCTCTATAAGTGTACTTTCCACTTTTTGCATCCAATTCTTTGCCCCAAGTGACAGACTTAAGTGGACTAAATCAATGGGTCCTTTTGTCCACTAGTTTCTTATTGTGTTTGGCCAATGGGAAACCCTAAACTAGATAAGAGGGAGGAATGACTGAGGAGTCAGTATACTTATTCCACCGTGTGCCTATGACTCACTATGACCCTTAACTGAAAGTTACTAATTCTTTCAAGGTGATCTTGCCTATAAAACTCTTCACTTCTGGATTCTGATAAGAACTCTACCCATCCACCTTTTATTTTCCCAGAGGTATTAATAGTTCCATTGTTACTAGGCCTGGGGTAATTCAGTGTCCCCTTGTGGCTTCGCTTTGTTCAGTATTTTTCAAAATATCCTAGTTAGAGTGTGCCTTACTAGGACCATATTGATTATTAGCTTTACCGTATTTGGTCTTGACTAACACAGTAATTGGTTCAGGCAACAGTTCCAGGAAGCAGATTCTCAAAACAGAATTCTAGAATGAATCATTCATCTATGCAAAGAACACAGGGATAACAACTCCTTGCTAAAGGCAATGGACATGGGTAATTCATAGCAAAGAGTCGCATTATAATTGATCAAATCAAATCATTAGATGAAGCACAGATGGAGGAAGATCAAGGAGCTGTGGCACCTAGTAATTACGGCAACAATAGCAATTATGAGATCGTTAGATTCTCTGGATTTGGTTTATCCTTAGAGATGGAAAAAGCAAAAATTTAGGAAAAGCAAAAATATGAGCAAAAAACAATTATGAACACCTGTGAAGATCCAGAAGCCCTGTTGGCAGTTTTGAAGGAATCCTTCATCTCAATTCATAGTGAATGTAAGACTGAAGATTAACAGGGTTTCGTTGTAAACATCAATTAAATACTCAATCTTGCTAAGTATCTCACACTAAAATATGGACGATTGTGGAAAAGAAATAGAATTTTCATGTATAGAATGGTGATGCTTACATAATAGGGACAAAAGTGTACTTATCCTGTTTTACCTCAATGCAGAGTCAAATCTGCTCTTCTACATAATATAGTCTGGGACAGTGCCTCTCAATTTTTAATGTACCTGGGAATTCTATTAAAATGAAGATTCAGGCTCAATAGTTCTGGGGAGTGAGCTGAGGTGTGGCCTAAAAATCATCTTAATTCTTTGCCTTGAAAAAATTATGTTAATTGAAAGTGGCGAACAGGAAGTAACAAGCACCGTAAGTATCCTAGTAAGATTTATGTGTGCCAGAGAGTGGGAGATAAATGCTGAAAAAGTTCAGTGGTATGCCACATCATGGTTAGGGGTTCATGGTTAGATAACTCTTCTAAAATATGAGACAAGTTATTCTGCCCAACACAATAAAAGGGACACATAGTTTGGTTGGCTTCTTTGAATTTTGGAGGCAATATGCACTACACTTGGTCACCCTTCTTCAGTCCATTTACTTATCCAGACCTGGAAAAGTGCTAATATTGACTTGGATCTTGAATAATAAAGAGCTCTGCAACAAGGCTGGTTTTTGTTCAAGCCACCTTACCACTTAAGTCTAATAACCTAACACAGCCAATGATTTTTAAAAAGTATTTGTGACAGACACAACGTTGTGTGAAACTCTTCCAAACTCAAATAAGAGAAATCACAGCTCAGGCATCTACAGTTTATGAGTGATGCAATGTGCTCCCTATTCTTCCATCAGCTATTTCCATTTGAAAAGCTTCTAGGGCTATTGGGCTCTGGTGGGAAATGAATGCTTGACTTTGTAAAATCCTGTCCTCATGGGAATCAAACAGTCCAGGATAAACTGTATGTTATCTGACTGACCCAATCATAAACCTGGATATGCACAGCAGCATTACTTTATAATATGGAGATGGCATATAGTAGATTGAGCCCAAGCCAAGCTGCTCTGGGAGACACAGTAAACAGCTCAAAGGGATGACTTAGTTTAACATCGTACATGTTTCACTGTTTTACCACCGTGGAGAAGGAGAAAGGATGAATGTGGTTTAGGTAAATCTGATTATTATACCAGCACCAGCTAGAAGTGGCCAGAAGCTCTCAAGGAAGCCCTGAAAGACTGTGGTTATAGGAGATGTCATGGTGCACTCTCCAGATTATTTCCTTTGGGACCGAGGTGTTCATTTCTCCTGCGTTTGGGAGTCTTGGCAACCAACTGTTTCTAGTTGAGTTCTTGTCTATCTAAGCCTTGCTCTTAGCTGAAGAAAGTCTACCCACCTAAAGTCAAGCCCTCTACCTGGGAACAGCCCAATCCAGTAATTAGTCATGCAGAGGTAGTAAGGCCTGCCCCCATGTCTCAATACAGAATATCTCTGAAGAACTATCCCAATTGCAAAGCCATAGAATCAGCTAAGGTCTTTGCTGTGACTCTATCACTCTTCAAATTCTCCCTCTGCCTGGTTCTGCTTCTTCACTTCATAGCTTCTGATCTCGAACATGTCCAAATAAAATTCCTGCACACAAATCTTGGAATCTGTTTCCAAAGGTGCCAGTCTGTGACAGTAGGTGTCAAGAGTGGTCTGAGCTGAGGTGCTGGCAGAGTGTAAGGGGACCATAGGATAGGTTGTGAAGTAAACAACGTTTACTAACTCAGGCCTTTTAACCAGCCATAGGAGCAGAGTGTTGCAGCTTTTTTTTTTTTTTAACATCTTTATTGGGGTCTAATTGCTTTACAATGGTGTGTTAGTTTCTGCTTTATAACAAAGTGAATCAGCTATATGTATACATATATCCCCATATCTCCTCCCTCTTGCTTGTGTCTCCCTCCCACCCTCCCTATCCCACCCCTCTAGGTGGTCACAAAGCACCAAGCTGATCTCCCTGTGCTATGCGGCTGCTTCCCACTAGGTATCTATTTCACATTTGGTAGTATATATATGTCCATGCCACTCTTTCACTTCGTCCCAGCTTACCCTTCCCCCTCCCTGTGTCCTCAAGTCCATTCTCTACATCTGTGTCTTTATTCCTGTCCTGCCCCTACGTTCTTCAGAACCATTTTTTTTTTTGATTCCATATATATGTGTTAGCATACGGTATTTGTTTTTCTTTTTCTGACTTACTTCACTCTGTATGACAGACTTTAGGACCATCCACCTCACTACAAATAACTCAATTTCGTTTCTTCTTATTAAAGCCTCCTTAATCAATCATTCTAATGACAATATCATACTGTTTGCCTCCATAATCTTTTTACCCAAGGCTCAAAATACCAGTTGTTTCCTTCAGTTCTTCAAGTCAAAACGTTTACTTTTTAAAAATAACAAGTGTAAAAACAGTGAAATACTGATTAATTTCCAGCTTCCTATTTTCTTCCTCTGATAATTCAATAATATGCCCAATAAATGTCATTTTCAGTTTATATATTTTTTCCTGTACAATCGGGCTGAACAGATAAATAATACTTGCTTTTAAATTTAGTGTAAAGTTTCTTCTCTCACTTTATTATCCATTAAGTTAATAATCTGATTTTGATTTCTCAATTCTAAATAGTGATAATATTTTATCTTTTAAAATATATCTCACATGTTTGACCACTTTAACATCAATTTTGAAATGATTTCTACTGAACTAGAAACTTTTTATTGTTTTCTATAATCACTGTGCTGTTTGTGGTTTGAAAAGCATCATTATGATTAGCTAATTATTGACCAAATTACATATTCTTTAATAACATAATATTTTATATTACTGTTTATTTATACTTGTTTAATACTATTGGTCATTTGCTATTTATTCATCCCTTTTTACTTCAGTTCTAGTAATTAAATGTGTGCTTTTCTTTTCTGTGTAAGTGAAGTTTCACATTATTTTAATTGAAAATTAAAGTTTTTCCAGTAACAGCTTGGTCCAAAACTGATCTTAAAAATTGTGAAATGTGACAACAACTTGAAATATGATATTGAAGTTCTGTATGTCTTTTCTTCATTTGAAATAATTTGGGTGTTTAATGAAATATTGAATTTTCTACTGTGTTCATCCAATGGAAAATTCTCAAATTTTAAGTTGAGTCAGGTTGTGTTTAGCTAGAACCATTCTCATACTGTGAAAAGGTGAAAAAGTCATTTTCCAGGGTCATAATTTAATAAACATACCAAAACTAGTGGTGTAATTTTTCTTTTTTGCAATTTTGTGTTTTTATAAAACTAATTTTTATCTTTTAAATAGCAGGCAAGAGTTGCACTGTTATAGATCTGATATTAAAAATTATCTTCCTCAATCTCATCATTTTGATCAGCAGTAAAATCTTTATTAAATATTTAGAAGTTGCATTGATTTTGTTAAGCCTGTTCCACTTGTGAATCTGATAAGAATAATTATATTGCTCATTCTCATTGTTTTGATCAGCAGTTACAACTTTTTAAAATAAAAATTTTTAATGTTCTGTTTGTAAGATTTGCGTAAATCATGCTCTACAGAAGTCAGCTCCCTTTTGTTATTTCCTGTTTTAAAAAATGTAAGTAATCCTTCTCTTTGAATATATTCTGTTTCTTTTATTTTTTCAGATTTTTATCTTTTTTGAGTTCTGCTTTTCTATTTCTATCAATATATCAACTTGTACTCGTTCTCAGTATCAGAGAGATTAAAAATTAAGTACAATTTAATTTATAAATTGATAAAATTTGAACATATTTTAGTAAAAATATTAAGTACATGTAAGAATGAAAAGTTAAAATTAATTAAATGTTAAATGTATTTTTCTTCCAAAATAAAAAAAAATCTATTAAATGTAAAGAGAAAGTTATAATTAATAAATATGAACATTTTAAGGAAAAATGTTTAAATCTAAAAATTTAGAAAATTTAAAAATTGGAAAATTTAATTAAATCATAATTTTTTAAAAATAAAAATACTTCATAAAAATATAACTATTAGCCATTCTAGACTTCAATGTCTACCTACCTAGAAATATAAAAATTGATATTATTGTTCAAGCATATTATTCTAAACCCACTTATATAAGAGTTTAAGAGCAGTAAATTATGCACTATTGTCAAACGTTCCCCAATCACTTACAACTGCTGCAAATACAGCATTAATATGTAAGCACCTCACACAAACTGGAATATAATGAAAAAAGAAGAAAATGAATATCGACACCACTGGCAAACCACATTTCATAAAGCAAGAGTTTATTGCATTTATGAGATTTGAGAGGAAAGATTTGAAAAGTTTAGTTTCTGAATTTTCCTTTCCTAAGCTCTCTGTCATTCAAATCCTCCCAACCTCCTTTCCCATCTTTGATAGTAGCACAACCCACAGACTTTGACAGTGCCGAGATTCAACTGCCATTGTTTAGAGCACATAGAGCCCTGATCAGAAGTGTTTCTGGGGTAATTAAAGTCAGTATTTGGGGTTATTGATCACATATTTCCAGAGCTGAGGGCCAAATATCGAGAGAAGGAGTTGCTTGTGTCTTCTTTACCACAATGTTGTGTGAGTGGAACCACATTCCAAGGGCTCCCTAGTGATGTGAGGGAGCCTACCTCCCTGGGTCTTAGGGTAGTACAGGCATACGTTGTTTGATTGCACTTTGCAGCTATTGTGTTTTTTAAAAATTGAAGGTTTGTGGTAACCCTGCATCAAACAAGTCTACCAGAACCATTTTTCCAGTATCATTTTCTCAATTTGTGTCTCTGTGTCACATTTTGATAATTCTTGCCATATTTCAAACTTTATCATTATTATTATATTTGTTATGGTGATCTGTGATCAGTAATCTTTGATGTTACTACTGCAAAAATGTTATGACTTGCTGAAGGCTCAGATAATGGTTAGTATTTTTTAGCAATAAAGTATTTTTTAAAATTGAACTATAGTTGATTTACAATATTGTGTTAGTTTCTGATGTACAGCAAAGTGATTCAGATATATGTATTCTTTTACAGATTCTTTTCCATCATAGGTTATTATAAGATATTGAATGTAGTTCCCTGTGCTATATACAGTAAATCCTTGTTATTTATTTTATATATAGTAGTGTGTATCTGTTAATCCCATACTCCTAATTTATCCCTCCCCACCCCCTTTTCCTTTTGGTAACCATAACTTTGGTTTCTATGTCTGTGAGTCTGTTTGTGTTTTATAAATAGATTTATTTGTATTATTTCTTAGATTTCACATATAAGTGATACCATATAATATTTGCCTCTCTCTGACTTACTTCACTCAGTATAATAATCTCTAGGTCCATCCATGTTGCTGCAAATGGTAATATTTCATTTTTTACAGCTGAGTAATATTCCATAGTACATATATACCACATCTTCTTAAGCCAATTATCTGTTGATGGACACTTGGCTTTTTTCCATGTCTTGGTTATTGTTAATAGTGCTGCTGTGAACATTGGGGTGCATGTATCTTTTTGGATTGGAGTTTTCTTCTTTTCTGGATATATGCACAGGAGTGTGATTGCTGGATCGTATGGTAGTTCTATTTTTAGTTTTTTAAGGAATCTCCAGACTGTTTTCCATAGTGGCTGCAACAGTTTACATTCCTGCCAATAGTATAGGAGGGTTCCTTTTTCTCCACATTCTCTCCAGCATTTATGATTTGTAGACTTTTTGATAATGGCCATTCTGATCAGTGTGAGGTTGATACCTCACTGGAGTGTTGATAGCAATAAAGTATTTTTAAATTAAGTTATGTACATCTTTTTAGACATAACACTATTGCACAGTATAGTATAAGCATAAATTTCATATGAACTGGGGAACAAACAAATTTGTGTGACTCCCTTTATTGTGATATTTGCTTTATTGCAGTAGTCTGGAACCAAACCCACAATATCTTCAAGGTATGCCTGTACTCCCAATGGTATCCTCATTTTTTTTTTACTTTTTATTTTATATTGTAGTATAGTTGATTAACAATGTTGTGTTAGTTTCAGGTGTACAGCAAGTGATTCAGTTATACATATACATGTATCTATTCTTTTTCAAATTCATTTTTAAATCCAGTGATATGTCTATATATTACATTTCCTCAGCCTCTCTGTTATAAGCAATACTACATTGATTACCTCTGTACTCTTGAAAATTTCATTTCATCATGCTCTTCTGCTGCTCCAACTACTTGTTTGTTTTTTCTATTAATTCTTACTCTTAGCAGATCTTATATACATTCTACCAAATTTCTTTCCTTAACTCTTCTTTGTCTTTATACTTGCATTGATTTCAACTATTATGTGTACGGGGATGACACCCAAAGGTATATCCCGAGCTTGAGTGTCATATTTACAGTTGTCTGTTTAACACCCGAATACCTCTTTCTGGATATCACATGAGTGCCCCAGAATGGTACCTCCTAAATTGACTGTTATGCTCCTCAACATTGTTTTACTTGCTGTGAACTTTACATCTGTTAAAGGCACCACTAACCTCCTACTCACCCAGGGTTGAAGAGTCAGACAACTTTGGCTCCTACCCTTCTCATTGTCCATCATCCAGTCAATTTCCTAATGTTGTTACCTTGATTTCTAGAATTTCTCTTACATTTGTCTCCTTTTCTTCACTGCTCACTTCTACTCGTTGTACATAGTATGTGCTTAGTGACCATTTCCTGAATATTGGCTTTATATGTAAGTAAAATATATTTTATGTGAAAGTGATGACATTTTATAATCTCTTTTATAATACCAGGGTAACTCAGTTATTCAAGGTATAATATAACTTTTGAAGGTATAACTTTTGGAGAGAATTCTTCAAGTACAAGTTGGCTGTCCAGTTTTGTTTTTATATTATCACTTTTTTATTCTTTCAAGTAGAAGGTCATAATCTGGCCCAAATAATCAAATGTTTTATTATAGCAAACATAAAAGTGAAAATCCATATGATGAACTCTGCAAATTAAATACTCTAAAAGAGATATTGGTAAAATTTTTTCATGTAAAGAGCCAAATAGTAAATATTTCAGGTGCCTTGGGCCATACAATCTCTGTCATAACTACTGAACCCTGCTGTTATAGCACAAAAGCAGCCACAGGTCATACTTAAACATAGCAGGGCTATATTCCAATAAAACTTTATTTATGACTATTTTAGATTCCACATATAAAGTGAGATCATACAGTATTTGTATTTCTGTGTCTAGTTTATTTCACTTGGCATAATGTCCTCTAGATTCAAGCAAGTTGTCACAAATGGCAGATATTCCTTCTTTGTTTTAAAGTCGAATAATAGTCCATTGTGTATATATATCACATTTTCTTTACCCATTCATCCATCAATGAATATTTAGTTTGTTTTTACCTCTTGGCTACTGGGAATAATGCTATCATGAACGTGGGAATGCAAGTATCTCTTCAAGATCCTGATTTCAGTTCTTTTAGATAAATTCCCAGAAGTCAGATCATTGGATCATATGGTAGTTCTGTTTTTAATTTTTTAGGGAACCTCCATACTATTTTCCATAATGACTGTACCAATTTACATTCCCACCAATAGTGTATGACCTCACTTATATGTAGAATCTAAGAGAATCAAACATATAAGCAGAGAGTGGAATGATGATTTCCAGGGGATTGGAGGAGTGACACCTTGGGAGGATACAAAGTTTCAGTTATGCAAGATAAATAAGTTCTGGAGACATCCTATACAGCAATAGTGCTTATAGCTAACACTGCTATATTGTATGCTTAAAATTTGCTAAGAGAGCAGATCTTAAGTGGTCTTACTGCACAAACACAAACATAATGATATTAAAAACAAAGGGGTCTGGGGGAAATATTGGGGGGTATTGGCATTGATGGTGATGATAGTTTCACAGGTATATACTTATCCTGAAACTCACCAAGTTGTATACATAAAATATGTACAGCTTTTTACATGTCAATCATAACTCAATATAGTGAATTAAAAAAAACTTTATGGACACTGAAATTTGAATTTTATATGTTACAGCATATTATTCTACTTTTAATGTTTTCTCAAACACTGAAAAGTTTAAAAACCAATCTTAGCTTTCAGGCTGTACAAAATGGAGGGAGGTCCAGATTTGGCCCATGGTTTTCCATCTCTGTTTTCAAAATAAGCATTTCTGAAAATCAAGAATCCCGATTCTTATTTCCAGAAGAAGTCTAAAAATGAACATAAAGTGATACACATTTTTACTTTCCAAGGAAATTACATATTTGTTGATTCATATTTTTTTTGAAAAAAAAAATAGCATTAAATATGCCAAGAGGTACTGGGTGAAGTTTTTTAGGAGATGCAAAGATAAAAAAGAGGCAGTCTTTGCCCTTCTAAATTCAAACTTTATTAGAGGGCAAAAACAATGAAGTAAATAGCTACGAAACAAAACAGCATATGATAAATATTACTATTATGGATTTTTAAAAATCCTATAGAATTCCAGGAGAGTGATTGACTGATTGGGAGGAAATAAAATGTGTCATGGTGATGTTATTTAAGGTCGGCCTTTAAGAGTGAATAGAACCATGCTTGGTATCGATGCGGCTTGAATCAGAGAGGAAGCCATGCGATGAAGACTCTGGATACTAGATGGCCTTGGTTGAGAGTGAAGGTCGGTGTTGGGCAGACATATGTGGAGGGATATAAGTTTGGAAATGTTGAGATGAGGGCTTTAAAATATGGATTGATAATTTAGATTATATTCTTTCTGCAATGGGATTCACCCACACAGGGGTTCCCAACCCCTGGGCTGTGCACTGGTACCGGTTAGCAGCCTGTTAGGAACTGGGCTGCACAGCAGGAGGTGGGTGGTGGGCGAGTGAGCAAAGCTTCATCTGTCACTCCCCATCACTCCCCATTGCTCCCCATCACTCGCATCACCGCCTAAACAATCCCCCCCTCCCCTATCCATGGAAAAATTGTCTTCCATGAAACTGATCCCTGGTGCCAAAAAGGTCAGGGACTGCTGTACTAAAGGATATCAAGGAGAAGAAGATATCAAAGATTCCATTTAAATAGTCTGTTTCCTTTAAGAGAGTGGTTAAGTCAGGAATCTAATCTTTGGACAATGACAGAAATTCTAAAAAATTAGGCTTAGATGTTACTATAAAATTTTCTGTTTTAAAATCTATACAAAAACATTGTCAGAATGGCCATCATCAAAAAATCTACAAACAATAAATGCTGGAGAGGGTGTGGAGAAAAGGGAACCCTCTTGCACTGTTGGTGGGAATGTAAATGGATAGAGGTACTATGGAGAACAGCATGGAGGTTCCTTAAAAAACTAAATATAGAACTACCATACAACCCAGCAATCCCACTACTGGGCATATACCCTGAGAAAACCATAATTCAAAAATAGTCATGTACCACAATGGTCATTGCAGCTCTATTTACAGTAACCAGGACATGGAAGCAACCTAAGTGTCCATCGACAGATGAATGGGTAAAGAAGATGTGGCACGTATATACAATGGAATATTACTCACCCATAAAAAGAAAAGAAATTGAGTTATATGTAGTGAGGTAGATGGACCTAGAGACTGTCATACA
Source organism: Pseudorca crassidens (assembly GCF_039906515.1). Lineage (NCBI taxonomy): Eukaryota > Metazoa > Chordata > Mammalia > Artiodactyla > Delphinidae > Pseudorca > Pseudorca crassidens. Next base: position 122,803,085 of record NC_090300.1, on the reverse strand, counting down.
GAGTGAAGTAACTCAGAAAGAGAAAACAAATACCATATGCTAACACATATGTATGGAATCTTAAAAAAAAAAAAAAAGGTTGTGAAGAACCTAGGGGCAGGACAGAAATAAAGACGCAGATGTAGACAATGGACTTGAGGACATGGGGAGAGGGAAGGGTAAGCTGGAATGAAGTGAGAGAGTGGAATGGGCATATATACACTACCAGATGTAAAATAGATACTGGGAAGCAGCAGCATAGCACAGGGAGATCAGCTCAGTGCTTTGTGTCCACCTAGAGGGGTGGGATAGGGAAGGTGGGAGGGAGACGCAAGAGGGAGGAGATATGGGGGTATATATATATGTATAGCTGATTCACTTTGTTATAAAGCAGAAATTAACACACCATTGTAAAGCAACAATAAAGACGTTGAAAATAAATAAATAAATAATAAAATCCATACACAAACATTGTTTTTCAACAAAATGAAAATGGTTAGTTGACTTAGATTTTAAAATATCAATTCCTTCTTAAAGTTTTGATTATTTGCTAGAAAAGTTAAACATCTTTTTTCTTGAATTTCACTATCAAAACTTATATAGCCGTAGTTAGCATGTGTACATCAAAGTTATACTTTAATCTATGGTGTACTAAGCAAACATTTATTCTCAACCTTACTTACTTTACAATCTTATACATATTATGAAATAAGTCCTTGACCAGAGTCCAATTTTTAGCTTGTGGATCCCATACTTTTCTGTTTTGTCTTTTCTTAAAACATCTTTATTGGAGTATAATTGTTTTACAATGGTGTGTTAGTTTCTGCTGTATAACAAAGTGAATCAGCTACACATATATATATATATATATATCCCCATATCTCCTCCCTCTTGTGTCTCCCTCCCACCCTTCCTATCTCACCTTTCTAGGTGGACACAAAGCACTGAGCTGATCTGCCTGTGCTATGCAGCTGCTTCCCACTAGCTATCTATTTTACATTTGGTAGTGTATATATGTCAATGCTAATCTCTCACTTCATGAAGCTTACTCTTCCCTCTCCCATACTTTTCTGAAATTAGTAAAAAAAAATTATAATTCAACTGGGTTGTGTATAAACTAAGTGTAAATGCATAACTGTGTGAATGAAGAAGTTTCCCCCATTGTCTTATTTTACTGTTCATTTCCATCTCCTCTTTGTTATTTCTACTACGTAAGGAAATTTGTCAATATGCACATATGTGAATTAAGAAACAAAACCAAAGACCATGGAAAAGGAAGTCATGGCCAGAGGTAAAAACTGAATTGAATTGCAGGATTTGAATGTCTCTTATTAGTCTATGGCATTTCAGAATTACATGCTGTACTATTTTAGAGCAGTTGTTTGACAAGGGCATTTCCAAAAAGTGACACTCCCTCCTGATTTAAATAACATTCTTCTTTCACATTTAAAGATATATGTTTTAAAAATTCTACTGAATAAAAATGCCAGAAAACCTGCTTTGACATTTAATGATTGCTTATGCATTTTTGTAATAGTGCCCAGGTCCTAAGAATTAATGTATACATCCTTCAAATAAATTCCTTTTAATTCCTGAGGGTTAGTAACAGAAAAAGCTAAGAAAAAACTATTAATATTTATATTTCACCTATCTCATATTAGGTGTAATAGGAGCACACATTTCATAATTCCAGGAATATTATGATACAACAGTGATTCTTAGATGATAAATAGGTTATTTCTTCAAATTTTTGCTGTCAACCAGCAAATTTTGCTTGTTTAAAAGAAGGAAAAGGTAAGAATCCAAAGTAGAAAAGATAAATTCTTTCTTTAAAACTTTATGTTTTTATCACAAGTTCTTTCATTTTATGTTAAATTCTGCTTACCATCCATTTCAAACTCACAAGAGAAAACTACTCCTTCAAAATATGTTTTGAAAATAGCTACTTGCAGAGAAGAAACTCAGTTGTTTACAAATTTACCCCAATCCATGAAGAACCTACATTAAGAAAGTAGATACAAATTGTAGATAAATAGCAACAGTACAAATTATTTTTTGTAATGACCCATTTAGTTAACATGATTATTTGATATTACCAAATAAAATCCTGTAGTTAAGTTCTTGCCACCTTTATCTGCTTGCTCATTAAAGACCGGAGTGGATTATGTTGAATATCTTCCAAGAAATAAACAGCATTTCACACTGCTGCTCTTGGCACCAGTTTATATGATGACTCGGCAGTTGAAAGCCAGTAGTTTTATTAATACCTTCATAGCTATATTTCAACAAAGGAGAGCTTTAGTGATGTATCGCATCAATCACAATTCCCATGTCACCTTTGTGTTATTTTCCAAGCTATACTTATATTGGGCATTATGAAGTGTGTTGGGTGGAGGGTGGGGGGGGGAGACAAAAGTAAAATAATGAAGAAATGGAAATAAGAGATTATATTGAGAATTCTCTCTAAAATATTACTTTAAAAGGTTCCTTTGTGAGGTATTTTAATATTCAGTTTCACTGGAGGTATTTTTTGTTAAAGAAATTATCTCAACTTTAGGCTTAAATCCATTATTAAGGGATATAGTAAAGGACTTTGCTACAGTACAATTTCTTTTCTTAACACCTTTATTGGAGTATAATTGCTCTACAAGGTTGTGTTACTTTCTGCTGTATAACAAAGTGAATCAGCTATATATATACATATATCCCCATATCTCCTCTCTCTTGCGTCTCCCTCCCACCCTCCTTATCCCACCCCTCTAGGTGGTCACAAAGCACTGAGCTGATCTGCCTGTGCTATGTGCTGCTTCCCACTAGCTATCTATTTTACATTTGGTAGTATATATAAGTCCATGCCACTCTCTTACTTTGTCCCAGCTTACCCTTCCCCCTCCGTGTCCTCGAGTTCATTCTCTATGCCTACGATTTTATTCCTGTCCTGCCCCTAGCTTCTTCAGAACCTTTTTTTTTTTTGATTCCATATATATGTGTTAGCATATGGTATTTGTTTTTCTTTTTCTGACTTACTTCACTCTGTATGACAGTCTCTAGGTCCATCCACCTCACTACAAATAACTCAATTTTGTTTCTTTTTATGACTGAGTAATATTCCATTGTATATATGTGCCATATCTTCTTTATCTATTCATCTGTCGATGGACACTTAGGTTGCTTCCATGTCCTGGCTATTGTAAATTGATCTACAATGAACATTGTAGTAGTTGACTCTTTTTGAATTATGGTTTTCTCAGGGTATATGCCCAGTAGTGGGATTGCTGGGTCATATGGAAGTTCTATTTTTAGTTTTTTAAGGAACATCCATACTGTTCTCCATAGTGGCTGTATCAATTTACATTCCCACCAACAGTGCAAGAGGGTTCCCTTTTCTCCACACCCTCTCCAGCATTTATTGTTTGTAGATTTTTTGATGATGGCCATTCTGACTGGTGTGAGGTGATACCGCATTGTAGTTTTGATTTGCATTTCTCTAATGATTAATGATGTTGAGCATTCTTTCATGTGTTTGTTGGCAATCTGTATATCTTCTTTGGAGAAATGTCTATTTAGGTCTTCTGCCCATTTTTGGCTTGGGTTGTTTGGTTTTTTGATATTGAGCTGCATGAGGTGCTTGTAAATTTTGGAGATTAATCCATTGTCAGTTTCTTCATATGCAAATATTTTCTCCAATTCTGAGGCTTGTCTTTTTTTATGGTTTCCTTTGCTGTGCAAAAGCTTTGAAGTTTCATTAGGTCCCATTTGTTTATTTTTGTTTTTATTTCCATTACTGTAGGAGGTGGTTCAAAAAGGATCTTGCTGGATTTATGTCATAGAATGTTTTGCCTATGTTTTCCTATAAGAGTTTTATAGTGTCTGACCTTACCTTTAGGTCTTTAATCCATTTTGAGTTTATTTTTGTGTATGGTGTTAGGTAGTGTTCTAATTTCATTCTTTTACATGTAGCTGTCCAGTTTTCCCAGCACCACTTATTGAAGAGGCTGTTTTTCTCCACTGTATATTCTTGCCTCCTTTATCAAAAGATAAGGTGACCATATGTGTATGGGTTTATCTCTGCGCTTTCTATCTTGTCCCATTGATCTATATTTCTGTTTTCTATATTACTGTCTTGATTACTGTAGCTTTGCAGTATAGTCTGAAGTCAGGGAGCCTGATTCCTCCAGCTCCGTTTTTCTTGCTCAAGATTGCTTTGGCTATTCAGGGTCTTTTGTGTTTCCATACAAATTGTGAAATTTTTGTTCTAGTTCTGTGGAAAATGTCATTGGTAGTTTGATAGGGATTGCATTGAATCTGTAGTTTGCTTTGGGTAGTATTGTCATTTTCACATTTCTTCTTTTCTGACTTGGAATCCTTTTATTTCTTTTTCTTCTCTGATTGCTGTAGCTAAAACTTCCAAAACTATGTTCAATAATAGTGGCAAGAGTGGACAACCTTGTCTTGTTCCTGATCTTAGTGGAAATGGTTTCAGTTTTTCCCCATTGAGAACGATGTTGCCTGTGGGTTTGTCATATATGGCCTTTTTTATGTTGAGATAAGTTCTCTCTATGCCTACTTTCTGGAGGGTTTTTATCATAAATGGGTTTTGAATTTTGTCGAAAGCTTTTTATGTATCTATTGATATGATCATATGGCTTTTCTCCTTCAATTTGTTAATATGGTGTATCACATTGATTGATTTGCGTATATTGAAGGATCTTTGCATTCCTGGGATAAACCCCACTTGATCATGGTGCAGGATAATTTTAGTGTGCTGTTGAATTTTGTTTGCTCGTAGTTTGCTGAGGATTTTTACATCTATGTTCATCAGTGATATTGGCCTGTTGTTTTCTTTCTTTATGATATCTTTTTCTGGTTTTGGTACCAGGGTAATGGTGGCCTCGTAGAATGAGTTTCGGAGTATTCCTCACTATGCTATATTTTAGAAGAGTGTGAGAAGAATAGGTGTTAACTCTTCTGTAAATGTTTGATAGAATTCGCCTGTGAATCCATCTGGTCCTGGGCTTTTGTTTGTTGGAAGATTTTTAATCACAATCTCAATTTCAGTGCTTGTGATTGGTGTGTTTATATTTTCTATTTCTTCCTGGTTCATTCTTGGAAGATTGTGCATTTCTAAGAATTTGTCCATTTCTTCCAAGTTTTCCATTTTATTGGCATATAGTTGCTTGTAGTAATCTCTCATTAACCTTTGTATTTCTGCAGTGTCAGTTGTTGGCTTCTCCTTTTTCATTTCTAATTCTATTGATTTCAATGTTTTCCCTTTTTTTCTTGATGAGTGTGGCTAATGGTTTATCAATTTTGTTTGTCTTCTCAAAGAACCAGTTTTTAGATTTATTGATCTTTGCTATTTTTTTCCTTCATTTATTTCTGATCTGATCTTTTTTATGTCTTTCCTTCTGCTAATTTTGGGCTTATTTTGTTCTTCTTTCTCTAATTGCTTCAGGTGTTAGGTTAAGTTGTTTATTTGAGATGTTTCTTGTTTCTTGACATAGGATTGTATTGCTATAAACTTCCATCTTAGAACTGCTTTTGCTGCATCCATAGATTTTGGGTCATCGTGTTTTTGTTGTCATTTGTTTCTAAGTATTTTTTGATTTCCTCTTTGATTTCTTCAGTGATCTCTTGGTTATTTAGGAGTGAATTGTTTAGCTCCATGTGTCTGTATTTTTTACAGGTTTTTTTTTCCTATAACTGATATCTAGTCCCATAGCGTTTTTGTCAGAAAAGATACTTTGCACAATTTCAATTTTCTTAAAGTTACCAAGGCTTGATTTGTGACCCAAAATGTGATTGGTTTTGGAGAATGTTCCATGTGCACTTGAGAAGAAAGCATATTCTGTTGATTTTGGATTGAATGTCCTATAAATATCAATTAAGTCCAACTTGTTTAATGTATCATTTAAAGCTTGTGTTTCCTTATTTATTTTCATTTTGGATGCTTTGTCCATTGGTGAAAGTGGGATGTTAAAGTCCCCTACTATGATTGTATTACTCACGTTTTCCCCTTTTGTGGCTATTAACATTTGCCTATGTATTGAGGTGCTCCTATGTTGGGTGCATAAATATTTACAATTATTATATCCTTTTCTTAGGTAGATCCGTTGTTCATTATGTAGTTTCCTTCTTTGTCTCTAGTAATAGTCTTTATTCTAAACTCTATTTTGTCTGATATGAGAATTGCTACTCCAGCTTTCTTTCGATTTCCATTTGCATGGAATATATTTTTCCATCCCCTCACTTTCAGTCTGTCTTTGTCTGTAGGTCTGAAGTGGATCTCTTGTAGACAGCATATATATGGGTCTCGTTTCTGTATTCATTCCGCCAGTCTATTTCCTTTGGTTGGCGCATTTAATCCATTTACATTTAAGGTAAATTTCGATATGTATATTCCTATTACCATTTTCTTAATTGTTTTGGGTTTGTCATTGTAGGTCTTTTCCTTCTCTTGTGTTTCCTGCCTAGAGAAGTTCTTTCAGCATTTGTTGTAAAGCTGGTTTGGTGGTGCTGAATTCTCTTAGCTTTTGCTTGTCTGTAAAGCTTTTAATTTCTCTGTCAAATCTGAGTGAGATCTTTGCTGGGTAGAATAATATTGGTTGTAGGATTTTCCCTTTCATCACTTTAAATATGTCCTGCCAGTCCCTTCCGGCTTGCAGAGTTTCTGCTGAAAGATCAGCTGTTAACCTGGTGGGGATTCCCTTGTATGTTATTTGTTGTTTTTCCCTTGCTGCTTTTAATATTTTTTCTTTGTATTTAATTTTTGATAGTTTGATTAATATGTGTCTTGGAGTGTTTCTCCTTGGATTTATCCTGTATGGGACTCTCTGCACTTCCTGGACTTTATTGACTCTTTCCTTTCCCACATTTGGGAAGTTTTCAACTATAATCTCTTCCTATATTTTCTCAGTCCCTTTCTTTTTCTCTTCTTCTTCTGTGACCCCTATAATTTGGATGTTGTTGAGTTTATTGTTTTCCCAGAAGTCTCTGAGACTGTCCTCAAATCTTTTCATTCTTTTTTCTTGATTCTGCTCTGAGGTTTTTATTTCCACTATTTTATCTTCCCAGTCACTTCTGTGTTCTTCTGCCTCAGTTATTCTGCTATTGATCCCTTCTAGACAATTTTTAATTTCATTTATTGTGTTGTTCATCACTGTTTGTTTGCTCTTTAGTTCCTCTACGTCCTTGTTAAATGTTTCTTTTATATTCTCCATTCTATATCCAAGATTTTGGATCATCTTTACCATCATTATTCTGAATTCTTTTCTGGTAGACTGCCTATTTCCTCTTTTTGTTTGGTCTGGTGGGTTTTAATCTTGCTCCTTCATCTGCGGTGTGTTTTTCTGTTTTCTCATTTTGCTTATCTTACTGTGTTTGGCGTCTCCTTTTGGCAGGCTGCAGGTTCATAGTTCCCGTTGTTTTTGGTGTCTACCCCCAGTGGCTAAGGTTGGTTCAGTGGTTTGTGTAGGCTTCCTGGTGGACGGGAGTAGTGCCTGTGTTCTGTGAATGAGGTTGGATCTTGTCTTTCTGGTGGGCAAGATCACATCCGGTGGTGTGTTTGGGGGTGTCTGTGACCTTATTACGATTTTAGGCAGCCTCTCTGCTAATGGATGGGATTATGTTCCTGGCTTTTTAGTTGTTTAGCATAGGGTGTCCAGCACTGTAGCTTGCTAGTCATTGAGTGGAGCTGGGTCTTATTGCTGAGCTGGAGATCTCTGCTAGAGCTTTTGCCATTTGATAGTATGTGCAACTGGGAGGTGTCTGCTAGACCAGTGTCCTGAACTCAGCTCTCCCACCTCAAAGGCATGGGCCTGACACTCGGCTGGAGCACCAAAACCCTGTCTGCCACACAGCTCAGAAGAAAAGGAAGAAAAAAAGAAAGAAAGAAAGAACAAAAAAGATAATAAAATAAAAATGTTAGTAAAATAAAAAATTAAAAGTAATAAAAAAAAGAAAGAAAGAAGAGAGCAACCAAACCAAAAAACAAATCCACAAATGATAACAAGTGCTAAGAACCACACTAAAAAAAACAAAAATAAAGAAACATGGATATACATAACCCTAGGACAAATGGTAAAAGCAAAACTATACTGACAAAATCACACAAAGAAGCATGCACATACACACTCACGAAAAGAGAAAAGGAAAAAAATACATATAACTATAAAAAAAAAAGGAAGAGAGCAACCAAATCAATAAACAAATCTACCAATGATAATAAACTCTAAATACTAAACTAAGATAAACATAAAACCAGAAACAAATTAGATGTAGAATGCAAATGCCAAGGCTAAAGTTGCTCCCAAGGTCCACCCCCTCAACTTGGGATGATTCGTTGTCTGTTCACGTATCACAGATGCAGGGTACATCAAGTTGATTGTGGAGATTTAACCCGATGCTCCTTAGGCTGCTGGGAGAGATTTCCCTTTCTCTTCTTTGTTCGCACAGCTCCTGGGCTTCAGCTTTGGATTTGGCCCTGCCTCTGTGTGTAAGTCGCCTGAGGGTGTCTGTTCTTCGCTCAGACAGGAGGGGGTTAAAGGAGCAGCTGATTACAGGGCTCTGGCTCACTCAGGCCGGGGAGAGAAAAGGGTACGAAATGCAGTGCGAGCCTTTGGTGGCAGAGGCCGGAGTGACATTGCACCAGCCTGAGGCTCACCGTGTGTTCTCCTGGGGAAGCTGTCCCTGGATCATGGAACCCTGGCAGTGGCAGGCTGCATAGGATCCCATGAGGGGAGGTGTGGATAGTGACCTGTGCTTGCACACAGGCTTCTTGGTGGCTGCAGCAGCAGTTTTAGGGTTTCATGCCCATTTCTGGTGTCTGCGCTGATAGCCACAGCTTGTGCCAGTCTCTGGAGCTCATTTAGGCGGTGCTCTGAATCCCCTCTCCTCGCACACCCCAAAACAATGGTCTCTTGCCTCTTAGGTAGTTCCCAACTTTTTCCTGCACTCCCTTCCCACTAGCTGTGGTGCAGTAGCCCCCTTCAGGCTGTGTTCACACAGCCAACACCAGTCTTCTCCCTGGGATCTGACCTCCAAAGCCCAAGCCTCAGCTCCCAGCTCCACCCGCCCAGGCAGGTGAGCAGACAAGCCTCTCAGGCTAGTGAGCATTGGTTGGCACTGATCCTCTGTGCAGGAATCTCTCCGCTTTGCCCTCTGCACCGCTATTGCTGTGCTCTCCTCCTTGGCTCTGAGGCTTCCCTCCCACCACCTCCTATCTCCACCAGTGAAGGGGCTTCCTAGTGTGTGGGTCTTTTCCTTCTTCACAGTTCCCTCCCCGTGGCACAGGTCCTATCCCTATTCTTTTGTCTCTGTTTTTTTCTTTTTCTTTTGCCCTACCCAGGTATATGGGGAATTTCTTCCCTTTTGAGAAGCCTGAGGTCTTCTGCCAGCATTCAGTAGGTGTTCTGTAGGAGTTGTTCTACATGTAGATGTATTTCTGACGTATCTCCATATCTTACTCCTCCGGCATCTTGAATGTCTCCTTTTTACAGTAAAATTTATCTCCAAATGTTCTTCTAAAGTCTTAGAAGGTATACCTTTGATAATTTATTACCTTATTATGTTTTACTGTTATACATCTTACATCAAATTTATTATATTAGTGTTATGATTTATACTTGCTATGTTTATAGACCTTTAGAGATTTTTCTAAAATCGATATGGCTAGTACATTTTATGTGGCTGCAAGCATAATTTTTAAATTGCAAATATTTTAAAGGCTTTAGAGATTTGTATAATATATCCTTGCTTTATGAAATAAAGTTCAATATGGATCGATAATGCAATCTATCTCTGAAAGTCTTCATTATTTAAAAATAAAAGAAGAAAATAAATAAGCATATAAATTTTAAATTTAGAAAATTAATACTTAGGAGCAAGTGAGTAATAAAGATAACAATAAAATCAGAAAGCATCAAGGAGTATAATTATAAATCTAAGTAAATTTTTAATTTTAAGTGAAGTTCAAGAGTTGATTCTAGAAAACAAGTCAGTTAAACGTACAGTTGAAATCAGGTATAAAAGAACAAAAGCAATTCACTACCCTACTCCTCAAATATTTGAAAATGAAGAGGGTGTATGAAAACTGAAGAGATTAAAAATATACACTTGACAATTTCCTTGAATTGGATAGGTTATGAATAAACATGTATTATTAACATGAAGCCAAGAAGGAATAGATAACTAAATATAACAATAACATTTATGTCAAAAATCTACCTTCCTAGAAGTTTCTGGGTCTAGACAGCGTTGGAGAATATTATATACAAACTTTCATTGCAGTGCTTTCTAAATTCTTTTAAACATACACACACACACACACACACACACACACACACACACACACACACAATGGAGAGGTTTCAAATGGCTTTTACAAAGCTAGCATAACCTAATATTACAGCCTGTCAAACCCTGTCCAAAGTAAGAAAATTCCTCAATAATCACACTTAAAGAGAATAGAATAATCCTAAATACTTCTGACCTCAACATATATTTCACTTCCTCTGAAAGCATTCCCTGCGATAACTATTTGTAACTATTTGTAAAAATATTTTTAAAAAGTATTATCCTGAGTATGTAAAAATAGATGCATGAAATATACAAAAGTTAATATATATATTCATGCAAAAATTTAAAAAGCATATGGAGCATGCAAAGTATGTAATGTATGTATTTATATGTATGAAAAACCAAAATACTAACATTTGATTTATCTGTAAGAGGGGATTACACACGATTTCATTTTCCAGTCATGTTGGAAATACTTTGTAATTCTTATTATTTCTGTTGTGCTAAAAATACATAAGTAAATAGCTCATATTATATTTATGATGTTCATCTTATGGAAGAATATATTCCAGAGTGTTACATGATCCCTAGGAACTCATGATGGCAAAAATTATTGCCCATGAGTTAGGTTTTGTTTTGTTCTTGTGTTGTGCTTTGCTTCTCTGAGGAAGACTCACTACTAGCCGGGCCTTCTAAAAACTCTTTGTACTGGTTATGTGCCTCAGAGTACCTGCAAGGGAGAGGGAAAATCTACTAGGAGAAAATGGAATTACCAGTCACCCAAGGGGGTGGATGCCAACACAGGAGGTCATGATCATACCTCTGGCTGCTCATTGACAGTTACAGCCAACTGTGTTTTCAGCCTCCACTGACTGTTTAGGGAATGACTCACTGACAGCTCTTTGATTTCACCCTCCCTTACTCCTTACTATTTCCACTTAATGTTATTTTTTTCAGTTTTAAGATCTTACTATTTTTATTTAAATTGCTAACACATACATATGGTAAAAATGAAAATAAATCAGAAGTTACCAAGTGACATATTATGTAAAAGAAAGTTGTCCTCCTTGCCCTGTCTCTTAGTCCATTATACTTCTCAGTGGCAGCCTTGCTTTCCAGTTTTCTGTATATAGTTCCAGAGATGTTCTCTGCACATCCAAGAATGTAATTTTCTGAGAAAATTAATGTTCGAATGTTATCACACTATTTGACATATTTAAAAAAATTTAACAACATATATTGGAGGTTTTCCCATGTTAGGTCATGTCGAATTGCCCGAACTTTAGTAATGACTGCCTTATTAAATGGCTACACAGTAATATATTTAACTAGTTCTTTATGATGGACATTTAGAAAAAAATGAAAAAAGGATGTGAAAAAGAATCCAATGTCATTAAATAAAGAAAAATAGGTCAAACACTCATGATGAGAGAAAATATACTGTACTAATGTGCGTATGTGAATGTCTGGTGGATTGACAAGTCCTCTCATGTATTGTTGGTAGAAATATAAATAGATGAAACTTTTATAGATGTTTTGACCATAGTTTAAGTGATTTTAACTTTCAACCCAACACCTCCGTTTTAAACATAGTTTTGAGAAAAAATTACACAGGAAGTTTATAAATGGTTATGCAATGCAGGATAATTTATAAGACAAAAGATTGAAATGATTTTCAATGTTTTTTAGACTATATTTTCAGGCCAAATGATAGAGGAGGGGAAAGAGAAGCTAAAGAAGACAACACAAGTTTCTAGTTAGTAACTTTTGCTTGGTGAAGGCATTTATGATAAGAGAGCTTGGCAGAGCAGAATGTCGGCAAGGCAAAAGAAACAGTTTGGATTAGATTGCAGGAGAATTTCTCTATGCTTTCTTATTTCCTCAGAAATCTATCAACTGCCATCTATGACATAAATCACAGCAAGATCCTTTTTGACTACCTCCTGGAGAAATGGAAATAAAAACAAAAATAAACAAATGGGACCTAATGAAACTTAAAAGCTTTTGCACAGCAAAGGAAACCATAAAAAAGACAAAAAGACAACCCTCAGAATGGGAGAAAATATTTGCAAATGACGCAACTGACAAAGGATTAATCTCCAAAATTTACAAGCAGCTCATGCAGCTCAATATCAAAAAACAAAAAACCCAAGCCAAAAATGCGCAGAAGACCTAAATAGACATTTCTCCAAAGAAGATATACAGATTGCCAACAAACACATGAAAGAATGCTCAACATCATTAATCATTAGAGAAATGCAAATCAAAACTACAATGAGATATCATCTCACACCAGTCAGAATGGCCATCATCAACAAATCTACAAACAATAAATGCTGGAGAGGGTGTGGAGAATAGGGAACCCTCTTGCACTGTTGGTGGGAATGTAAATTGATACAGCCACTATGGAGAACAGTATGGAGGTTCCTTAAAAAACTACAAATAGAACTACCATATGACCCAGCAATCCCACTACTGGGCATATACCCTGAGAAAACCATAATTCGAAAAGAGTCATGTACCAAAATGTTCATTGCAGCTCTATTTACAATAGCCAGGACATGGAAGCAACCTAAGTGTCCATTGACAGATGAATGGATAAAGAAGATGTGGCACATATATACACTGGAATATTAGCCATAAAAAGGAAACGAAATAGTTATTTGTAGTGAGGTGGATGGACCTAGAGTCTGTCATACAGAGTGAAATTAATCAGAAGGAGAAAAATAAATACCGTATGCTAACACATGTATATGGAATCTAAAAAAAAAAAAGGTTCTAGTGAAACTAGAACTAGTGAAACTAGGGCAGGACAGGAATCAAGATGCAGACATAGAGAATGGATTTGAGGAAATGGGGTGGTGAAGGGGGAAGCTGGGGTGAACTGAGAGAGTAGCATTGACATATATACACTACCAAGTGTAAAATAGATAGCTAGTGGGAAGCAGCTGCATAGCACAGGGAGATCAGCTCGGTGTTTAGGACCACCTAGAGGGGTGGGATAGGGAGGGTGGGAGGGAGACGCAAGAGGGAGGAGATATGGGGATATATGTATATGTATAGCTGATTCACTTTGTTATAAAGCAGAACCTAACACACCATTGTAAAGCATTATACTCCAATAAAGATGTTAAAAAAAAAACCTATCAGCTGCTAGATGTATATTAACTTAGCTAGTATGGGTGTATGTGCACCTGACTTTATTTCTCACCCAGAGAACTGGAAGATCTTCCCTTTGGATAACTTGTAGTCATATTGGACACAATATTTATTAAAAAAAATAAAGGTCATTAAAAGAAAGTAAGAAAGAGAAGCTACTCTTGAAAATAAACTCACTTTTGTCATAAGTCTGGCATTGGCAAACTGCCTCACTCCCAATGACTGCCACCAAGAGGGCCTATTCCAAATCTGATTGTCCCTTAATTCTAGCAAACTCATTCCTGTTGGAAAACTCACTCTCCTGGGATTCCCAATCTTGTTCCTCCTTTGTCTCTCATGACCTGTGTGACATAGGACAACTCTCTCAACTTCTTAGGGTCACCTCTAAAATGAAGCCTAGATAATTGTTAACTTCTTCTAGATTCTGGCTTCTTCTCGCTTCTGGTTTCTCATTTCTTTACAAGTCCTGAGGGGATGCTAGCAGTAGTCAGCATTCTAAAAGCAGGATTTGGTAATTATATCCACTGTGTAAGCAGAGGTTGGCTGTACTGAAACATATGCCCTCGTGCTATTTAAAGCTATATGCATCAAAGTGTTATTTTTCAAAACTTGAGATGATGTTTTCTGCATGCCTGTGGATTCTAGATAGAATAGCAACCCTAAAATATGATTACTTCAACACACATTTTACTTCAGCTTAAAGTCATTAAATGTTTACTATTTTCATTTATAAATAAACCAATATTCCACATAAATGACATTTATCCTTGTGTCACAGTTTGATCTAAAAAGGTGTTTTGCGGGAAAGCTGTAGAATTGGGCGGATTACACAGTAGATATCCACCTACTGGAGAACTCAGAACCATCTCAGGGGCTTTCTGTGACAGTGCAGGCTGATTGTGTTTTTTGTACATCCCTCTATTCCATTCAATGTTGGTTGTTTGCTGGTCAAATTTCAAATAGATGTTTAGGTTCAAACCAGGTCTCATTTAAGTTTGCTATGTCCCTAGGCAATGTAATTGTACTTTCACAGATTCAGGCTTTGTGTACTGAAATTTCAGACAATTATTTATATCATAATAGATCACTATTATGAAACAGTCTATGTTATAGGCAGGACACAGTGTACAGAACATTATATTAGAGAGAAGTACTCCTCGCTGCTCATGACGATCACAAAAGAATTTAAAACGGGAATTAAATGGGCAGCACATATATAGAAAGAAGATAAGAAAGAATAAAACATTTTTTTCTCTTTTTATTTTCTATTGCTTTGAAATGAGTTCGACTTGAAGAATAAGTGAAAAATAACATGTATATAAATTAACCAAAGGGCTTAGAGTTTTAGTAAATACATATCTATCTTTCATAAACATCCTATGGATTAACAACATGGTCCTTTAGTTTGTTCTGGTTTTGATTTTCTGGGAGGAATGTTTGCTGCATCTTTATGTTATCTTCAATCTGGGATTCTAATAAATTTGACTGCATGAGGAGACACAATATGTCTCCATCCCAGCGTGTTCTGCTGACTGTGTATATTTGGCCCTTTGGGTGCATATGACACCTGAATGCAGACACATAGCTGAGAAGCAGCAAGCAGAGCAGACAATGTGCCACAGACAGGACTGGAGCCACTTCTGGGCACTCTTCATTCATGTGGCAGTGCGCAGGTTTTATGTATATGTTCAATAACTCACATGCTGTTATGTAACTGCACATGTATGCTTTTGGGTGCATGTATGTATATGTATGTGTCTATCTGAAAAGGTAGTAAACTTGCAGAGGGAAGCAACTACGATTTCTATCTTTTTGTACAATTCCCTGACATTGGTACCTGGTATTGAAAAGGAATAGGGCAGAGATTTGTAGTCCCCCACTGGCCCCCCAAAAAGATTTAATTATTCATGGTGTGATTTTCCAATTCATGCCTCAAATTTTTCAAAATTCCAACATCATTATTTATTCAACAGACATGTATTTAGTCTTTACTTTGGGCCAATCACTGCCCTGGACACTAGGAATATTTCTGTGAACAAAATAGAAGCATATAAGGATCATATACTTTAGTATAATATCACCAATAAAATATTATTTTCTCTGTCCCTATCTAAACATACTTCTAATATTCCTAAATCTCTAGCCAAATGTATTAACTACTTTATGATTAGTCAGTAATCACAGGATTCTGTGCTTAATGCTCTTCATATTACAAATACAAAACATGGTCTTTAAAATTAAGTATTTATAATCAAGTGATACACTGATTTGAAAAGATGCATGAACTCAATGTTCATAGCAGCATTATTTATTATTACCAAGATATAGAAGCAACCTAAGTGTCCAACAATGGATGAATGGGTGAAGAAGATGTGGTATATATACACAATGAAATATTACTTAGCCAAAAAAAGAATGAAATTCTGCCATTTGCAACAATGTGGATGGACCTAGTGGGTGTTATGCTTAGTAGAATAAGTCAGAGAGAGAAAGACAAATACTCTATAATAGATTTATTTTAACTGAGTAAAATAATATTAAAGATTATATGGAAGACTAAACACTTTAATCAAGAAAAGTATCATAAGGAAGATCAACAAAGGGAAACTTGCCTTTCTAGATATCAGATCATACACTTATGATACTGTAATAAAAATAATAGGAACTGATATAAGAATAAATGAATAGATCACAACAGAATAGAGAATCTAGTAATTGACTCCACTATCAACAAAAATTTAATACAGTATTCTTAAATAATTATGGTAGTAATTCAATGTAGTTGAAAGAAGACAAACTATTTAATAAATAATCCTGGAACACTTCATAACCTGTGGAAGATCATATAAAAATGGACCTTTCCTATACTATAAACACAAAATAATTCTAGATTTTAAAACCTTATGTAAATAAAATTAAACAGTTAAAATATTTCCAAAGAATATAGGATAATACATATACAGTCAGAGGAGAGAAATTCTTAGCTGAAAAGCAAGAAGCTATATAAGAAAAATAATAGGCAAAACCATTTCCATTAAGATGTAAAATTCTGATAAAATTCTATTAGGAAAAAGTAATTAGAGAAAACATAGGTAGGAAGAAAAGACATTTGTAAACAGGTGACAAAGTATTATGTCTATAATATCCAAAATATTTAAAAAATTGACAAGAACAAGGTGTGTTATCAATAAAACCCTGGGTAGAGCACGAGTACATAATTCACAGAAAGCAAATCCAAATAGTAATTACATGAAAATTCATGATGATTGAACTAACTGGTAGCCAGAAAAATAGTATGTAAATTACATTAAACTGGCAAAGGAGAGTAAGAATGGTGGTACAAGAAAGACTTGTACCACTATTCCTGGTCTTGAAGAATAGCGGTATAAGAAAACCCGTTGGAGGTAGAACTTCAAGTAGGACAATTGCTGTCATTTTTGCCTAGAAGGAGAGATTCTCAGAGACTTCAAAGGAACATGATTGGAAAAGTGGTGACAAAGATGTCTGAGGAAAACACATGGGAATGGAAATGCACTATGAAGATATTTGTGTCCCATGGGCAGGCATACTCACCAAGGAGACTCAGTGGGTAAAATGACCTATTCTGTGAATGCCAGTCATCTCTTTCCCTATGTGGGTTCCCAATGGATGTGAAGAGAGTAAACATGGCAGTAGGGATGCTGGTTATGCATGGGCTCAGCAACTTGGACTCTCATTTACCAAGATCAATATGGCAACAGCCATTCTGAATGCCTAATCTTCCAGCAGCAGAGGACAAAACTGAGTCTCCATTATGGCACCAGTTCCAGACGATCAGCCAACCACCTGGGATTAAGTTGTTTATATAGGTACTCTTCCATCAGGGAAGGAGCAGTTCTTTGTTTACACTGAAGCACACTTTCATTTTACATCAAGTAAAACATGACAAGAGGCTAACGCACTTCGAATTAATTAGCTTTACCATGTTAACTGGTAAAATACTTAAATGGACTTTTGATGATTCAGTTATGGCACCAGCTGGGTGACAACACCCTGTGAGGGCTGGGCTAATGTTTTCCAGGATGTGTTGTGTGCTTCTTCTATGATGGCTTTCCCCCCCAAAAGGCAGGATTGATGGTTCCAGGAATCAAGGGTTGAAAATGTGAGTAACTCCTTTTATTATTATGCCTAGTGATCCACTAGTGAATATATTTACTTCTTGTACTCACAACTGTGGGTTCTGTTAGTTTTGTTCCCAAGGAAGGAATGCTTCCATGGGGACATAGAAATGGTTCCATTAAACTGGAAGCTGACATGCAGATTGGCCATTTTGACCTCCTCATGTTAGCGAATCAGTAGGCCAAAAGGGGTTGACTCTCTTGGTGAGTTACTGATCATAATTATCAAAGGAAAATTGAGTTGCTATTATACAACGGAGATAAAGAAGACTATATCTGAAATGCAGGAGATCTTCTGAGGGTCCTCTTACAATTTCATGTCCTATGATTAAAGTCAACAGAAAATTACAACCAAACCAGGCACAATGACTAAAGATCCAATCCTTAAAGAATGAGGGTTTGACACACCCTGACAAGGGAACACAACCACTGAAGTGCTTTCTGAGGACAAAGGGGATACAGAACTGCCAAAGGAAGAAGTAAATCATACATACCAGCTACAAGTATGAGTCCAGTATAGAAATGAGGATTGTAATAGTTATGAATATTAATTCATTATTTTAATATTGATATTTCCTATGTATATTGAACATTTTTCCTTCTCTCTTATTTTCCTATTATGTAACGTAACTATTTTTAAATTGCAGCTTGATATCTCAGTGTCATCAGAAACTCTTCAGGGTCTAAGATTTTACCCTACTTGCATGCTAATAGTCTAGCTGGTTTCATAATTACTGGCAGAAAACACAAGATGCTTGGATTAGAGACAAAAGACAGTTTTTTCACTCACAGTAGTAACACTAGCCAGAATAACAGCCTTGTGCCAGCTCTTCAAGCCCCAGTTTTTACAGGGTGATGTGATGAGAGGTAAGTGTTGCTTGCTCATTGCATTACACACATATAGGAATGGAACACTGATATTAGGAACCCTAGATCTTATAAAAGGAGCTGTTGGTCAGCCTGATCATATTCCCCTCTGGAGAGAAACATTATCTTTCTTACTCTAGAATGCAATCTCCCTCTGGGAAGAGCCATACCTCTACCTTTATTATCCTAGAATATGGATATCTGTATCTTCCAAACATCCTTGAAAACACAGTCCAAAGAAATTAGCTGTTAAGGCCTTTGAAGACATGCACAAACATTCGAGGCTTATGAAGAATCACCTTCCCAAACTCAATATTTAAGTTATAGGATGACCAAAAGGCAAGAGGGGCTCAACTCGAAGAAGGAACATAATCCAAAGATGGATAAAGGTACTTGTGTCTTCTTCTTGGGAGAGGTTGCCATATGATTAATTGTACAAGGGAGATTGCATCACATTTGCCAGAAGCATGATTTAAGTATTGTCTTTAAATGTTGAGTGTGGTTCAAAGAGGTACCTATATATTAGAACTGCTCAAGAGGTTGACTGCGGTGCTTGTTGATTGTGTCAACTTAGGTTAAGTTGAAACTGCATTTCTCTAAATGTCCTTCTGCTATGGTCCTAGGTCAGGGTGTCCCACAAGAGAAATTTGCATGGGATTTGGAAGGTGAAAGTGAGTCAGCAGGCTCTACTTTCTGAAAGTCAGTGTAGGGCACCAGATCCGCTGCAGCTTTTTCATGTTGCTGTGAACTTGCTAGTTCATCTTTTTGATAACATAGCAGCCAGGCCGAGGAGCCCTCCAGATTCTACTGGATCTTCCACTTCAGTATTTCCAAGTTTGGGAGCAAGTATATTAACAGCTCTGTGGCAAAGGGCACCAGTTATCCTGTGGGTCACCTGTGCCAGGTTAGAAGAAAATTAGGTGTGAGTTCCGGTTTAAATTCCTGGGTTCCAGTTTATCTGAATGGGCTCCAGTTGATCCCCAATCTGTCCAGTGCAGCTTTCCTTCCTAATTGTCGACCCTGATAACCAGCTGTGACTTACATACAGCATCTGACACAGGTGACAAGCCTTTCCATGGACCTTTTACCAGCTCCCATAATTGTATAAAATCTAATCCTTATAATAAATTCCTTATTCCATGTGGTTCTACTTCTCTGATCAAACCCTAAGGGATTCAACTCCCAAATTTATTTTAAGCAGAATTCCTTAGGCATTATTTCTAATAATATTTCTATTACTTTGTAACATTAATTTAATTCTCTGTAATATTGTAGATTTTAATCTTAAATAGTTAGAACCATATTTCCATCCTTATAAACTATATATAGAAGACATTAATCATATTCTGAAGTAATATCCTATGTTTTCTATTGCTCCAAACATAAGAGGAATACATAAATATTATTTCTCATAAGTAAATGAGAATTAGGCCCTACTCAATAATAGCTAATAAAAAATGAATATATTATTGTAGGAAACCTGACTACACTGAAACACTAGAATGGACTTGAATGTGTTGGATCATAGGAGAATAAAATAAGAGAAAAAAGAACAGGAAAGAGAAAAGAATACAGAATGAAGCAGCAAGGTAAGGAAGAAAAAATAATATTTCCCCAAATCTAGAATTGATTGCCTTCCATTCTCTAGGCAAGAAATACATAGAATATATATATATAGAGAGAAATCATTTTCTTTATTACTCATCTACTGCAATAAATGAATATGGATTTTTGGATAAAGTTTAGAGACCTACATGGTTGATCTATAAACTAGTCACCACCACTTTATTACCTCCTGTGCTGTCTAGAATTTTCTACGACTTGGCTAAGCCAAGGTCTTCTTCCCCTCATTTTTCTGATAGTAGCCATCTTATGCCATCATCAGCATTCTTTATCTCGACCAACTAAGGACGCTCTGTTGTCCTCTACCAACTTATTCTACCTCACATCAAACATGGAAAGGCATGCACACACGTGCACACACTCACACACCCACAATTACATTCAGGGGGATTTTAAAGTTTACAGGAAATAAAAAGTATTAATGGAGTAGCTCTTCACCTTTTCCTCACTTTTAGCACTTTCATATACTACTTTTAATATATTTGTCGCTAAAGTTATATTTTAGGTTATGGAGTCTTTAGGGACAAGCTCTTCAAAAGAAAATTGCACGATTATCAAGGTTTGTATACTTCACTGACTCAGCCCAAAAGAGATGACAATTAATGCCAGTTAAGATGAAGAACTTTGCAAAAATCACAAAGTCACAATGATTTGGGTCATAGTAGATCTGCTGAATGAGTCAATAAAGCACAAAAGCAGGTCTCCTTTGTTCTCACCATTTATATAGAATCAATATGCTAAAAAAAGAAAAGCAACACCCACTCTAGATTTAAAGAGAAGAAATAACAAGAAGGGGATGGATGAGGAGAGTCAGGGTTAGAGGAACAGGGAAAACGGCCATGAGCAGTAAGACTACTAAACTGTCTTCATTTATTCATATATGTAAAATGCTTCATTCATCCTAAGTACCATCATGGGTTGAGGCTACTAATCAAAATAAAATTCATGCAAATATATGTACATGATTTGCAGATGAGCCATGGCCTCCAGGTTTTTGGAAATTTGCCAGTATTGTCCTTGATAAAGCAAAGTTTAGGCCCTTCCTAAGCTCTGAAATTGTCATTTCTTTGTTAGAAATGCAGGGTTCATAAACAGTGATGAGGAGAGAGAGTGAAATTGGAGTGAGGGATTTTAACTTAGTGACAATCTTTATAAGAAGAACATACCCAGGTTTTCCTTACACCGCAGGAGTTATGAGCTCTGGAATATTTAAATATTTCCAAATATAAAAGAATCACATTCAGCACAAAATCAGTATGAAGGAATATGTTATTCTTTCATAAACAGATTTTTAAATTGTAAGCAGATTGTGACTCTTTAAATTTCTAAGTATTAAAACAATTTTATAATTTAAAATTTAACTCATCAAATGTTCTATGGGATATTGTTAATTATAACTGGGTTATCTTCCTTTGTTCAAATGAGGGACAGACACTGCACAGCAATAATGGTATATTACTGGTTCCATATTGTTCTGGATTATTTGGCTATCTTGAAGGTGGACATGCTGTCCTTGAGAAATAGTGTCATGTATTTGTCAGGGCGAGTATTGGGTAAATAATTAGGAATCAAGAGGGAATTAATAAAGTTTATAAAAATTCAATAAAATATTCATGAATATAGGGTACATTTTCCATTCAGCCATTCATTCATCCCACAAGTATTATTAAGGTATTGAAGTAAGGTACTAGGAACATAATGATTCATGAGACACAATCCCTACCTTTAAAGTACTAAAAACCCAGTGGAAAAGATAAAGTAATCAAAGTATAGGTGCATGTAATTAAAGACGTAACAGAAGAGCACTGGGTGCTGTGGCTTGTCAAAGAAAAGTGAAAACCATTTTACACAGGTGGCATTTATTTTAAAATATCTCCAAAGATGGCTACTATCGTTTTCTTCCTTCCTTGTAGACATTTGGTGTTCCTTCCTTCAAGAGGTGGAAGAGTGTCTTTCCCCTCCTGCATAGTCAGGGTTCCCCAGAAAAACAGAATCAATAATACACACACACACACACACACACACACACACACACACATATGCACACACACATATCTCCTAAGATATTTATTTTAAAGACCATTTGAAGAATGTGACTTAAAGTCAACTTGAAGAATGAGAAAGAGCCAGTCTGACAAAGAGCAAAGAAATGAATGCTATAGACAAAGGTGTGGCAAGTGCAACGGACTTGGGTGGAAGAAGTTGGCAAGGTTAAAGCAATGAAAGAATGTCAGTGTTTCCTGAGCAGAGTAACCCAAGAGAAGAGTGGGAAAATGAGGCAAGAGAGGAAGGAGAGGCTTGTTTATGCAATACTTTTTAGGATATGGGAAGGAATTTGGCTTTTATTCTTATGACTGTTGTAAATATGGGAGTGTATTAGCTTTCTATAACCGCTGTAACAAATTACCACAAATTTAGTTCTTAAAACAGTACACATTTATTATCTTAACAGTTCTTGAGGTCAGAAGTCTGAAATGGGTCCCAATGGGCTGAAATTCAGATATCAGCAAGGCTGTGATCCTTTCTGAAGTCTCTTTGGGGTACCTATTTCCTTGCCTTTTCCAGTTTCTAAAGGCCACCTGCATTCCTTGGCTTACAGCTGCTTTCTCCACCTTCAAAGTATGCAGCGTAGCTTCTTCAAATCTCTCTCTGACTCTTCTTCCTCCCACTTTTGATTACGCTGAGCCCACTCAAATAATGCAGGGAAATCTCCTCATCTCAAGGTCAGCGGATTAGCAACCTTAATTCCACCTACAACCTGAATTCTCCTTTGTCAGATAACCTAACATATTCACAGGTTCTGGGGATTAGGATGTGGACATCTTCGGGGGGCCATTATTCTTCCTGCAACAAGATTGGCAAAGTGGGAGTCATCATGGAAGAAATGGCGGAGATGTCAGACTGGGTTGATTTTCATATAAACAGAAATTGTGCCCATATCTATATTTATGTATACAGACACATCCAACTACAATGAGAGACTAACATTTTACTAAAATAAATCATTTTTAAATATTGAAAATAAGAAATCCTCCTAGGTAATTCTGATTGCCGAGTAAAGGCTTTTGTAACCAAGTCATGCAAGGGAATCTAGCTTTCAACCAGGCTTACAGAATACTCATAGAAGCTGAATGTATAGTTCAAATTATTATTTGACCATCAAAAATTCTGATTGGATGACTTTGGGGTCAATTTTATTAAAAAAACAAAACTAGCGGTTCCTGGATTTTAGTGTTAACAACATCTTCTCTTGTTGGAAGCCTGTCTCTGGAAACAGGGATTTAAGAATAACTCCGCTACTCTGTTACCTTTGCAGAATAGGCTGATGAGAGAAAGCTCCAGCTTTTCAAAGCCTACCTCTAAATCATGAACCATACCTTCAAAATGATTGAAATTCTTTTTTGAGAAATTTTGGTAGAAAGGGGGTGAGACCGGGGTCTCACTGTGGTCAGAATTCTTCTCAAAAGGCACATATTTGACTAAAAATGTCTGCTTTTCAATTTTTTGATTCAGTAGTATTAATTTTATTTACTGCTCTATAGAACTGCTTTATTTTGATAAGTGTAACAAGACTCGAGGATTGATAAATATTTAAAGACATCCTTGTTGTAATGTTCAACCTAGCTAGAGCCATGCAATTTTGAGGTGAGGGAATTTACTTCCATCTGTTAGCTTTGTAAAACCCATGGTGACATTTAAAAAAAATCATGTTTATTTGCCAGAAATAATTTTATTACTCCTGTTGGTTCATGAATTCCAAAAAGTGGAACCAAGAACCATTCCATTTGCCTCTATCGGGTTTCACCTGCAGTACATTTAACTGTAGGGAAATTCTCCTTTGTTGAGTTCCCCAAGTTTGCTAATGTTCCTGATTTTCCAGGAAGTGATATTATTTACTATATATAAGGGTAGGACCTTATAAGTCATAGAATAGGTACAGATGAGTTTTTCAAAAGAATTTTGTGTGCCTTATTTCCACACTATCCTTTTAATTTGTGAGCTTGCTATAACTAATTAACAAGGTTTGTTTTTAAGTGTATTCTTTCTTACATATTTTGTTTATTTGATTCTATACTGGCGGGAAGTAGGTTATAGTTATGCAAGTAACTACATTGTACCATGCAAAGTAAAGAAGCTCAGTAAAAGCATTTGAATGCTTTTGAACATTGTTCTAGACAGTTTTTCAGACAAAAACTACCAATATGCATTATTATTCTATATAATTATTATTCTATACTTATAGGGTTACAATCTATAACAGGTTTGTGTGTGAAATATCTTTCTTGAATTTTGAGTGGTCAGAACCAGTTACAATGAGAAAAGTGTTTTATTTCAGTTTGTACAAATTTATTTTACTAAAATTAAGAATCTTGGAAATTATTTTTAAATTAGTCTGACAGAGCAACACAATCAAACTATCAAATGCTTGTCAGAGAGATAACCTTTTACAACTTTATCAAGATAGGGTAGGTGTAGTAACTAAGTTCACACGATTTGACTGTCTCCAGTTCACAAGAGGTCTTTAAAAGACATCAATATTTATAATTCAATTTAGTTTAACACATATGTTTATATCCTCATAACCTTAAATAATTTATGGAAATAATAATAATTGATCTTCCCTGTAAACCTAGCATAGGAAATTTAGCTAATTTTAAACAATGAGACTTGCCATAAAAAATTGTAACCAAGTCTTAACATGCTTGCTGTGACAGAATGCAAAAATGGCCAGAGATTATTCTACCCCTTTATTCATCTTGCTCTTTGTAGTATGACTTTGCAGCTCTATACATCAAGAGGTGGAATTCATTTTTCCACCTCTTGAATGTGGGCTTGGTTATGTGACTTGCTTTGGGAAAAAATGGATATTATCAAAGGTAACATAAAATGAAGCCAGAGAAACACTGCACACTGAGAACTCCCCTTGTGACTCTTAGGTATTTTGCCATGACTGAATAAGTCCATGTTAATGTGCTGGATGATGAGAGACTCATGCCAAAATCATCCCCCCCCCCCAAAGTGATATCAAACCTACTGCCAGATATGTGAACTAGGCTATCTAAAAATTTCTAGCACCAGACTGCTAGACCAGAGAAGAAGAACCAGCAGGCAAACCACAGAATCATAAAAAGTTATAAGTGGTTATTGTTTAAAGCAGATATTTAACACAGCAAAAGCTAATGATGTAAAAACTGGTATCTGAAAGAGAGTGTTGCCCACTTTAGGTTTTGTTTCCATAACAATTTGTATATATATAATATTGGCTTTGGATTCAGGCTGTAGATGGAGGTTGAAAAACAATGAGGCAACTGTTAGTAGAGACTGAAAAAAATGGTGAACCATGTTATGACACAGTAGAACATTTTGCAAAACTTTCATTTACAGAAACTTGGACAGAAGACCCTTTGTAATAATACCTGTAAAAGTTCTAAGTTAAACATAAGAGTGCTTAGCAAGACAAATAGGCTCCTAATAATCCTAAGGACATTTTTTTTTTTTCTACAGCAGCTTGCCACATCCAAAGTAGAGAGAGCCCTGCCTTGAAAAAATGTGGTTGCAAACTTTAGGAGTAGAGAATTTTAGGACTCACATGGAGTGGATGTGCATGAGATTCATAGGCAATCCATGAAGTTTTAAAGACCATTGTACTAACAAAAGAACTGCCTGCTTGGATGAAAGGGGATTGCAATAGTTCAAAAAGAAGTTAGATTTCTGGGCTTCTAACATTTTATGGGTAGAAATCAGAATGAGAATCACAGACGTTTCTTACCTGAAGAGATGAAAACCCTAGAGGTGGAGCCAAGAGACTCAGAGGATTGTGGACAAATTACTCTCAGGGAGCAGAAATGGACTCTAATCAAGGAACATCCCCAGACCCAGAGTTGGGGAACCTTTTAACATGTGCCTGGATGGATTATAGAATTGGTTCAGACCAAGGACTTCTCTGGGCCTCCCATTCCTTTCCTTTTGATTAGAAGCGACTATTGCAGTTCTCTTGCTCCCTTCTCACCCTATTAGGTTAATTGGCAGCAGATAACTTATGTTTTTAGTTCACAATTGTCTGGATGAAGAGCAGCTGCACCCAGTGAGCCACATCCACATCTAGACAAGAAGCAGATCATGAGAACTTGAACTTCAAGCCAGATGCCATAAATGGCATAACTGAATCAGACTTTTGGCATCTGGGAAGGGTGAGCATATGTTACACAAAGTAAGAATAATTTGTGGCCAGAAGGCAGTCTGTGGTAGATTGCAAAAATTGCTACAAATTTTCCATCTGTTTAGCATATCTCTTTGCATTCTGATTTTACAGCTCCTCCCATCAAGAGGTAGAGTCTGTTTCTTGAATCTAGCTCTTGAATCTGGGCTTGGTCATGTGACTTGCTTTGGCCAATGAGATACTAACAAATATGATACAAGCACAAACTCTAAAGGACTTGTGTACTGGAACTTGTTCCCATTTTCTGTACTTGGAACTCTGCAACTATGACCACATCAACAGTCCTAGCCTGTTGGATGATGATAGCCAAGTCATCTCATCACCACAGGTGACATTGAGCCAACTGCCTGAGGCCATCCTAGAGCATCCAGCTTCAACTGAGATAGCCAGACAAGAGAAACTGCTCACCTAATCCATATCTCATATAAAATAGTAAAAGTATTATTGTTTGAAGCCACTATATTTTGAGGTGTTTTGTGATTCATTAAAAGCTAACTGATATACTGTATTCCTCATTGCAGCAAGAAAGATGCATAGTTCATTTAAGAAAAAATCAATAAGCCAATGTAATTCATTGAAAGAGTTATCTTGATTAAAAGGGATAGTACACAAATGAGAATGCTTATAATTCTTCCATATTTATTTGTTAAATATGAACAAAGAAGCTTTCACTAGTTCATTTAATGACTGTTAATAGCTTAATGGTCATTTAAAAGTATTTTTTCATGTCTAGAAATCAACCTTCAGCATCACAGTTTGACTTTTCCTGAACATGCAGAGAAAGATTCTTTTTCTTTATGGGACAACACATTTAAAGCACAAAAATTCAGTTTTTTTACTTATCTCTTTTAAACTTAAGAAATCATAGTATATTTTATTAGTCCCTTCCTGAGGAAGGCAAAACCATACCAATTTGCTTTCTTAGGAAATATTTAACATTCATACAATGAAAGGATCTTATCAAATTTTGGTCAGGCTAGAGAACTTTTGTGTTTCCTCATGCCTCTGGAATATGTCATTTTTCCTAGTGTTGAACCTTGAATATTTATTTAGATTGGATTGGAGTGTATAAGCTAAGAAAGTGTGAGGTATGGAGTTTATCATTAAAGAATATTTCTACCTATTTTTTCCATATAAAAGAAAATTATAGACTTTTAAATATTTCTTGAACAGTATAATTAACAGAAGGTCATGAAGCTTCATCCAAACCAGAAAATCATTATCATTCCATTTACCTTCTTTATCAATACACTTTTCAGACTCCTTCAAATAAATGTTGACATCAAAGCAAGGCCCTTTGTTCTCTAAGCCATGCCAAATCTGCTTCTGTTTCTTTATTTGCACATCTTTCCATCCTTTTGACAATAGATCTACTTGTTTTATTAGGTATCCCTATAGTTCCTGAAAATGAGAGCCTTATGATCTATAAACTTTTAAGGATATTTCCAAATGAAAATGACATTAGGAAAAAGAAGTAGAATTGCAGACCTTGGATTGTACGAAGCTAAGTCCCTTTCTTCTGTAAAACTGACAGGTTTTTCTGAGTCACAAGCAATGACATACAGAAAAGTGATTGTGTTAGACAACTTAAGAAGGATTGATTACCGGAAGGGAGAGAAAGGTAGGAACCACAAATCATTTCCATGTTCCTGATGCTAGCAACTTAGAAGAAAGTTTTGCTGATATTAATGGGAAGGAAAATGAAGGAGGAAAAGATTTAAGGGAAGAGGAAAATGAAGAGTCAGTTTTGGATATATTACATTTTAAGAGCTTTTGATACGTCCAAACAGAGACATCAGGTAGGGAAATGGATGTATGAGTCTGGATCTCAGAAGAAATTTCAGGGCTGGATATATAAATTTGGGAGACAATAAAGCTAATGGAATAGATGAGATGACTCAGAGAGAGAGAGTTTACGGAGAGACCACAATGAGGCTTAAAACCGAAGCCTAAGAAATCATTTGACATAAACTCACAAAAAAACAAGTATTTGGATGCTTTTATATCTTTATTTAAGACAGTGACACACTCAAAGGAATTCTACAGGAGGTGAGAAATATGTACTAGGATTAGTCAATAATGATGCATTTATCACAATAGTAGAAGACCAGGAATGATTTACCTAAGCTGGAAAATAATTGAGTAAATTATGAACATCCTTATGATTTTTCAATTGAGTGTAAAAATCTCATTGTAGTAGAATATTTTGGCATGGAAAATTGTTGACAACATATTAATAAGAGGGAGAAATGGACTATACATTCTTCATGTAGAATAAAATATTATTTGAAAATAAATATAAACGTAATATAAAAAAAGACTAGAAGTACCCATAGAAATATTGAGTGGTCATTCCTTTGCACTGTGAATATAGATGTTTCTGTGTTTTTTTCCTTTGCTTTGTGTTAAAGGTTTACTGCATTGAGCACAACCATGCTTAAAAAAAAGATTCTCTGAAGAGTTAAAATAGAAAAGAATAATAATAGTAATAATAATAATACACCAAACATTGGTAACAAAGGGGATGTAGGAGGAAATGTCTGTGAAAATAACATTATAGTTTTTGAGTGCTTGATTTTTTGCTAGGTACTATGCTATGCTAAGTGCTTTATGAGGATTATCTTATGCAATTCTTATAAAAATCATGTATGATGGTTGACTATTATTATTAGCTTTTCTAAAATTTTAAGAAAATTTTATTAAGACTATTTTTAAGAGCAGTTTTAGGTCCAGAGCAAACTTTGGGGGAAGGTAGAGATCTTCCATGTACCTCCTGCCTCCATATCTGCATAACCTCCCCCATTATCCACATCCCCCGCAAGAGTGGTACATTTGTTACCATTGACGAGCCTACATTTACACATCATAACGACCCAAAGTCCAGTTTACATTATGGTTCACTCTTGGTGTTCTTCATTCTATGAGTTTAGGTAAATTTATAATGACATGTATCCATCATTATGGTACCACACAGACTATTTTCACTGCCCCCTAAATACTCTGTGCTTCGTCCATTCATCCCTCACTGCTCCCAACCCCCAGAAACCTCTGCTTTTTTTACTGTTTCTATAGTATTGCCTTTTCCAGAGTGTCACATATTTGGAATCATGCATTCTGTAGCCTTTTACTTCTTTCACTTAGTAATATGCATTTACAATGTCTCCGTGTCTTTTCATGTCAAATGGCTTGATAGCTCATTTCTTTTTAGTGCCGAATAATATTGCATTGTCCGGATGCATCACAGTTTGTTTATCCATTCACTTAATGAAGGACATCTTGGTTGCTTCCAAGTTTTGGCGATATGAATAAAGATGCTCTACATCTGTGTGTAGGTTTTTGTGTGGGCATGTTTTCAACTACCAAGGAGCGTGACTGCTGGATCATATGGTAAGAGTATGCTTGGTTTTGTAAGACAGTACCAAACTGTCTTCCAAAGTGGCCATGGCATTTTGCATTCCTACCAGCTATTATTACCTTTTAACAGTTGAAAAACATGAAGATTAGAGAGTTTACATTATTTGACCAATATCATACAAGAAAAAATTAGAAGAGCTGGGATTTGTGCACAAACATGTTTAATTCCAGACAGAGCTCTGCTCATATCCAGGACACACGTATAGTGGGAGTGAGAGTCTTCCACTTCCTGATGCCTACCTCAGTGGTTGAAGGGAGTAGAGATTAATCATTTGTCTTCATTTCTCCAATAAAACAAGCTGTATCGACACCAGAGTCCAAATAAGCACCCACATAGAAATAATGCAATGTATCAATATTTACTTATACACTTCTTTTTTTAACCTTACTCCTAATGATAATGTCATATACAAAAATTTATTTGTGGGTATGGATTAACATGATAATGAAGACAGTTTTTGAGGACAATGAGAGCACAGACGTTACCTCAGAGATAGTCTGATAATCTCATTTTGCAGATGGAACTGTTCAACTCAAAGTGAAAAATCTGGCCAATATAACATCAAAAATAGAAATGCGGTCTACAACATCCCAATCTGGGGCTCTTTTCTTCAACTGTTCTATAAGTGTGATCTGCGGGTCCATGGGACCTTTGCAGGGATCCATAAGGCCTGAGTCTTTCCATAGTAATACCCACATGTTATTAATATTTGCCTTGCTTACTCTCATTCCCTCACTAGCTTACAATAGTTTTCCAGAAGCTGCACTTCTATTACTTCAGAACAGATTGAAGGCAAAAGCAGATATGCAAATATAGCCAATTAAGCCAGTCAATAAAAATATTTATAAAAATGTGAAACAATGCCATTCTTCTCAATTATATATATTTTTTTGGAAAATAGCAAACTTTCTCATAAAAATGTATTGTTTATGTTAACATGCAATCTGTTTATTATTTATGTTTTAGTAAATTAAACATTTCCAAACTTTCTCAGTTTTAATTTCTAATAGAGTATATAATAATAGGTATAATCTACGTAAATGTACTTGGCATTCTCAGTAATTTTTAATAAATTAAAGGGGTCTTGAGTTCAAAAGTTTGACAACTGCAGTATTAGAGAACATTTACTTAAAATATTTTTAAATGTTGTGCTTATTAGGAAAACAGTATTACTTTAATATATATTGCATTTAAGTGTTTCACGTGTTTATATATTCTAAATTTTTTTCCTTAATTTTTTTATATTTGTGACCAAAAAAAGACCTTCATATTGTAGTGAAATTTACCTTATATCTACAAATTCCATATTTCAATGTTCAATCGCGCTACCCAATGATTAAATTAAATCTTACACAAATGTATTCTTTTCTTATTTTCCTACAAAATATTTCAGCACAGAAAGCAATTTTATAACCTAAGTTAGATTACTTCTCATCTTTATTACTAATTTAAATCATATTTCTTGAAGTTAAAGAAGCATATTGTTTCAGGAAAATTAGATGCTTTCCCTTGGTATTATGGCATGCTTAAAATATATGCTAATATTGCAGTGAGAATCATTATTGGGTTTTTCTATATAGTGCTGAAAGGAAAAACAATTAAAACTGCTTTAGAGTATCAATAATTCATGAGGGAAAAGTCTATCCCTGCTAGACTATATCTTAAAAAAAATCCTAGTAAGACAAGAGAGAGCCTCATGAGTCTTTCCCAGGAGAGAAGCCCTTCCTTTTATGAGGTAGTTCATTTCAAGCTGCCCATGAGCTTCTAAAATAGCTATATGTCTTCCTATTCTTAATTTGTCTTCTCCATAAGTTAAAAGTAGAAATGAAGCTTTAACAAGAAGCCCCTTGTAAAAGTAAATGAATGAATGAATGTCTAGGGAATACCTTCTGCATCTTTTTGATTACCCAGCATAGCACCTAGCATGATGCCCTCCATGTTAAAAGAGCCAGTAGACAGTGTTTAGACATTCCATCCCCACCTATGTTTTAGAATTCCATCCCTCCAGCTCTGCTTCTTAAATCTCCCACTTGCTTGAAACCTGGGGTTTCCTAAATGATTTCCAGGCCTGCTGTCATATCCGATTTTTAATAGGAATCTCTAAAGTGAACTATAATTTGAAAATACGTAATCGAGGACACTGTGGGATTCTCAGCTTTAGGCAATATGTTCTGTTGGGTAAAAGAAAGCTCTGGCAAACAGCAGACCCAGATTCTTTCACCAGCTGTGCTCCCGACTTGTTCTATAATTTCAATCAAGTCACTCTGGCAACCATTGTCTGTCTATTTCAGTAGTGGAATCTACAGAAGTCCTAGCCTGCCTGACTCCCTAACAATGATCATGTGAGGATTAATGAGATAAAGGCTGTAGAAATATTTTGTCCCCTTGGGGAAAAACACTCTGAAAATAAAGGTATTAGAGAAAATCTCTGGATATGGCTTTCAAGAACTCAGATTCCCAAGTCTCATGTTGTATGCATGTTTTCTGGCAATTAGATCATTATTGCTTTTTCTCCTGTAATAAAAACAATACCAAAAAGCAATCTCCTTTTGAAATAGAGCAAAGAAAGAAGATTTTCCTTCTGTTTCTTTCATGTACTGTGTATTTTCTGAATATAAGCATATTGTGTTATAGTGCAAGTTGGCAGTTTTACCCTCAAATACACTCACAGCTGTTGACTGGACCTCAGTTTTACACACCAAATTGCACATTGTTTAATTGCCCATCTCTGCCAATAGCATAAATATATATTTATATTAGTAAGCTCTTGTATATGTTTTACACGTATGTATACATATATTGACTCTGCTTTTATTGAGTTCTTGGGCTGTGCATATTTTTTAAACATGGTTCTGTCTGTGCATTTTAACAGAAATAAATCCCCTCAAGCTTTCTGTTTAAAATCATGCCCACAGGCATAGACTGAGAGGCATGCCTGCTATGATTTCACCTTCCCATACTTCAAAAGAATGTGTGCATGTTTGCGTTTGGGGAATGGATGAAGTAGGGAAAGGAGGTTAGAAAGAAAATCCTTTGTGAATGTAAAATATTCCCAGTGTATTCTTCAGCATCTAAATATCTGAATTCAATTCTTTCACATGGTTCTTCGGTTTAAAATGTTGGGCTTTGACTATATTTTATCGTGGCCTAATTTCATATTATCCCATCAGCAAATACCCTCGGAACACTTTTTCTTTTGCATCAATCTCTCAAAAAATGGATACATTGCTCTAAATTCCACATTAAAGCTAACAAAATCTTTTGAAGAAGTTGCAAAGTATTGAAAAATAAGATTTAGCATGAAAATGTCTTCCGAATAAACCACAAAAATGCCCTCTGTGATGGTCTGTGATGAGGGAACCTGCTGGCCACATGGTAATGACGTGAGGAATTCCAACAGCTCCCTCTGAGTTGGGGAGATAATTGCTTCAGTAGAGTTCATAAACTCGCAAGCTCAATTCATCCAGTGAAAAATCCTAAATAAAATGTCACTGGAAAATAAAATCTCTACACATGGATGTCTGCTGCTTTACAGCACAGAGACTTACTACTCTGGAGGCTTGTCAGTTTTGAAATCTAAAGTAATGCATTATCCTACAGGGCCTGGTCCATGCCAGCTAAAACAGATGTAGCATATTTGTTTCTGGAGTGTGCTCTGATGGGGAAAAATACCTCTTTTTTTTTTTTTCCTTTCTCATTTAGAGACTGAGGGTTAAGAAAAATAAAACTTGCTTTTGGATTGTGATTTATGCTACATTTCAATATTGGACAAATGTGCATGACTGCTTTATAGGTGCCTGAAAATAGAGTATTAACACAGGATCATTGTCACAATTCATTTTGTGGTATTAGCACTTTCTACTATTGCAAAGTGGCATTGTTTTAATATGACAGGACATAATAAAAACATAACATAGTCAAGAAAGAATTAACCATATAGGGCAAACGTTCAACTTATCACTAATGTCCTAGCCAGAAAACAAACCCTAAACATCAAAGTAACTGTGAAATTCACATTTGTTCATAGACTATGAAATGGAATTCATTGCTAATATTCTAAAGCTTTAAAGTAGTTTTAAATACACTCTAAAACTGAATAATGGTTACATCCTTTATGTAAATTAATGTCCCCTTTCCCCCAAAAAAGAAAAACCTACATAAGTCGAAGAATACATATTAAATAAAGTCTATCCCCTAAAACAAATCAGAACTAAATCATACACATTTAGATAGAATTTAAATTCTTTAAAATCTTCATGTTAATTTCATTGATAGGATATATTAGATCTTTTTCTTTTTATTGGAGTAAGATTGCTTTACAATGCTGTGTTAGTTTCTGCTGTACAATGAAGTGAATCAGCTATATGTATACCTATATCCCTTCCCTCTTGGCCTCCCTTCCTCCCTTCCACCCCTGCATCTAGGTCATCACAGAGCACCGAGCTGAGTTCCCTGTGCTATACAGCAGGTTCCCACTAGCTATCTATTTTACACATGGTAGTGTATTTATGTCAAACCTAATCTCCCAATTCATCCCACCCTCCCCTCTCCCCACTGTGTCCACATGTCCATTCTCTCTGTCTACGTCTCTATTCCTGCCCTACAAATATGTTCATCTGTACCATTTTTCTAGATTCCTCATATATGCATTAATATACAATATTTGTTTTTCTCTTTCTGGCTTACTTCACTCTGTATGACAGACTCTAGGTCCATCCACATCTTACAGATGACCCAATTTCATTCCTTTTTATGGCTAAGTAATATTCCATTGTATATAGGTACCACATCTTCTTTATCCATTCAACTATCATTGGACATTTAGGTTGTTTCCAAGTCCTGGCTATCGTAAATAGTGCTGCAATGAACATTGGGGTACATGTGTCCTTTTGAATTATGGTTTTCTCAGGGTATATTATATCTAAAAGCTGATGTAAGTTTGAGATTAATTCTCCCTTGTTAGAAAATCTATCAGTTACTCATTTTACATGCAAAATCTTCTTAACTTATGTGATCTACTCTTTCTTGCTTCAATGATAGAAATAAATCAGTGCTGAGAGAGAGGCATTCTAATGGAAACAATGCAGGAGTGTCAAAAAAAAAAGTGTGATTTATCTCAAAGGAAGTAAAAACCAGGGAAATACTATTCTAGAAGCCTAAAAAGAAAGTGAGTCATATTCTCCCAGAGTTTATACTGGGCCATGGTGGTCAGACAAGCAACTTTGGAAGTTAGTGGCCACTGTAACACCACATTACCTCTTACTAGATAATGTGTTACAGTAAAATAAATAGTAATCTTAGAATCAAAAACAGCTTTTTTTTTTTAATTTCAAAAATGGACATCTATGTCTCAGCTTCTTTTCTTATTTTAAAGGAAAAACTTGCACTTGCTCTCTGGGTTTCCCATTTTCTTCTGAAAGGCACTTCTTAGTATACTTCTGATGAAGTTGACTCTTGCTGTGGAAAAAGAAACAGTGTTGCAGAATTTAAATTGCATTTTCAGGAAGAAAAGAGGGAAGCACTCAGCTGTTGGCTGTCCACACCCTACTTTGGTTTAAATGTATGTACTTTTATAATACAAGAGTACATCCAGGATGTACTCTTGTATTACAGGGTGTGGACAGCTGACTGCTGAGTGCTTCCCTCTTCAATATCAAAAAAACAAACAATGAAATTAAACAATGAGTGGAAGATCTAAATAAACATTTCACCAAGGAAGACATACAGATGGCCAAGAAGCACATGAAAAGATGCTCAACATCACTAATTATTAGAGAAATGCAAATCAAAACTACAATGAGGTATCACCTCACACTGGTCAGAATAGCCATTATCAAAAAAATCTAGAAACAGTAAATGCTGGAAAGAGTGTGGTGAAAAGGAAATCCTCCTGCACTGTTGGTGGGAATGTAAATTGATACAGCTACTATGGAGAACAGTATGGAGGTTCCTTGACAAACTAAAAATAGAACCAACATATGACCTAGCACTCCCACTACTGGGCATATACCCTGAGAAAACCAAATTCAAAAAGAGTCATGTACCACAATGTTCATTTCAGCACTATTTACAATAGCCAAGACATGGAACCAACCTAAACGTCCGTCGACAGATGGACACATATATACAATGGAATATTACTTTAGACATAAAAAGAAAAGAAATTCAGTTATTTGTAGTGAGGTGGAGGGGCCTAGAGTCTGTCATACAGCGTGAAGTAAGTCAGAAAGAGAGAAATAAATACCATACGCTAACGCATATATATGGAATCTAAAAAAAAAAATGGTACTGATGAACCTAGTTGCAGGGTAGGAATAAAGATGTAGACATAGAGAATGGACTTGAGGACACAGTGTGGGAGGCAGAAGCTGGAGCAAAGTGAGAGTAGCATTGACATATATACACTACCGAATGTAAAATAGATAGCTAGTGGGAAGCAGCCGCATAGCACAGGGAGATCAGCTGAGTGCTTTGCGACGACCTAGAGGGGTGGGATAGGGAGGGTGGGAGGGAGACTCAAGAGGGAGGGGATATGGGGACATATGTATGCATATGGCTGTTTCACTTTGGTGTACAACAGAAACTAACACAGTATTGTGAAGCAATTATACTCCAATAAAGATCTATTTAAAAAAAAAAAAGAGTACATCCTAAGAGCATCCCCTCAAATTACCTTGTGATCAGTAGGAAGAGTAAGGTCTTATGACCCTGGGAAAATAGAGGGGAAGGTGAACTTGGTAATCATAAGTTAGCAAAGATCAAGCGGACAATTTTAGAATGTTCTAACATTTGTCCAGTAAAGATATAGTGAAGGAACTCAGAGTTATGTGCAGTGATGCCTTATATTGGAGAGGCTGATTTATAGAAAGCTATTTCATAAGTTCAAGTGCTTTAAATATGCAGTACATCAAAACGTAATATACTAAAAGCTATTGGTGCCACTTCTGGATCTCCAATAATTTCTCTTACTGGCTGCTGCAGGAACTGCTGCTTAGATATAGGATTGGAGCCACCTCGCTCCCAACCTTAGGCATCCAGGGGACTATTGTTGGGATATATAAGCCCTCCTCTCTTACCTAATGAGCACATTTTTCCTGGGAACATTCTCATGAGAAATCACTTGCACAAGAATTCCCATTATAGGAACTGCTTCCATGGCACCCTCTCTAAGACATATATACCCGAATTAGCAAAGTTCTCAATGTACTAAGTGAAGGAAGAGTTTTCCAACTTCATAGTCCTTTGCAACCCAGCCACACAATGTTAGAGCTGACAATGACCATATAGTCCATTTACTGTTAAGTAAATTTAGGAAACTAAGGCCCCAAAATGACTTGTACAAAGTCACTCAGAAATTTAGCAAAAGGGTCAGGACTAGGGCCCCAAATCCCTAACTACCAGTCTGGTGCTTATTTCACATCAATATCACAAGATCGGGGGGGGGGGGGGGGGGGGGGCAGGGGCGTTGAAATGTATTCCCTTTTCGTGACTTACAATTCACAAAATTATTTGCAGAATCGCTGTTTTCACATCTTGCTGTGAAAACTGTCCTTCTCTGATGAAAGACTCAAGCATGTCAGCTCAATAATCAAAAAATATTCTGACTTAAAATGGGGAAGATCAGACATGGGCCACTTTTGTAATAATCAAAATACAATAAATAAATAAATAGATGGATAGATAGATAAAATAAAACCTAACATTCACTGAAGTCTTACTATGAACTGGGTCTTCTACCAGTTGTGTTACATGTATTATTCCATGGTATACTTAGAACAGCCTAATGTGGCAGGTACTATTATAGTCTCCTGTTTAGTGGTGGGGAAATGAGGCTCAGAGATGAAAATGTATATGTAGCTTTTTGTATTAAAGTCAGGGTCAAGGCCAGATCTGATTTACCCATCCTTGTCTTCATAATCTCCAGGTTGCATAATCTCTGTAGGCTCGCAGAAGAACATCGTGCAAAAGAGGAGTCTCGGTGATCCCTAGAACACCCCCTTTTACCTCCTGTCATTAATGGCAATTGTGTGATGAGATTAACCAAGGAAAGCATGTCAAGCAACTGAAAAAAAGGGTCTTTATTTGGATGAACATATTCAAGAGAACAATTTGCACCTTTCTTAAAGTAAGACTAATGCATATTATTTCTGCCCTGATCCATAAGTAATATTATTGTACTTATTGATTTATTATTCTATCAGGGAAATAATCAGTTGATGAATATTTCAGAACCGTAATAGTTACATTATACTGCAACAGGCTAAAATGTCAGCCCCTGTCTTGGGATATCCCAGGATGGTAGCCAATTTTAATTGGTAGCTATGTGTGACTTTTTAAACCTTCCTGACTGACAATGCAAACATATTTCCCTACTACAAAATATGACATTATCTGAGTAATGGGTAACGGGGGCTATGGGTTGTAAAAGCAATCATTTACCATGGTTCCACCAGGAGGGCCTCATCTCAGAGTGGTCACTGCCTCTGAAATAGTTCAATCTTTGGATTGGGTTTGCTCTAATTGGAATACCAATTCATATTTTGACCGGTTTATAACAGGGATTCATTCATGAACAGAATATACATTCTTTTGTATTTTAAATTAATAATTAAATTAATAAACGCCATGCAATTTGTATTTATAAATTATGTATAAATAAACCATTTTAAACTCACTCTTTTGGAAAATCCAAGGTTAAAGATTTATAGTCCAGAATTCTGCATTTTTCGGTCCCAGTTTTGACTCAGTACATTATGATCTACCACAATCTATGAATATCTGCATTTCTTTTTCCCCAAATAAGTCTTAATTGTTTATACCTTACAACTATCCAAAAATTCTAGAGGGAAAAATACCAAAAGCATCTTTTACTATTATTTTTAAAAACTAGTAATAGAAACTCAATCCTGCCATGAGTTGTTATAGTTGATTGACATTTTGGCCTGTTTTCACAGAGTGTCCTGCATGTGTCCTATGGATGGTCGCCATGCTCATCCCAACACCCCAGTACGATTATACTCACTTCCATGCATCTGCTCTTATACTGGGGAAAGGGAAGACGTGAAAGTCCAATGGACAATCCCTGGGATGACAGTCTAGCAAAAATAAAGATATCAAAAAGCTTTGATAGTTGCTTGAAGATTAGGAAACTAGAAAAAAATAAAAGTAACAATATCATTTCTCAAAAGTCATTGATAGTTAATTTGTGTCAGGTACTGTAAAAAGAAAAATTGGGAGAGTGAATTCTGAGGGAAAATATATCTAACCCATGGCATCTGTACTGACCACTGTTTGAGAATCGGTTGGTTCTAGAGCAACTATTATAAGATGGCTCAAGATCATTTTTACAGGAATCGTGTTCCATGATAAATTCACCTTTGCTGAATGCCAATGTCAGCCAGCCACCCAGGATAAACATTTACTATGAAAACATCCTGTCAACCGCCATATGTACTCTTCAACCTCGACACAGCCAGGTCTCCAATTTATTTGCACCATTTGTTATAGAATTAGTTTACATTTTGCCAACTCCAATCTAATTGTAGACCTTTTAAGAAATCTTCACTCAGGAACTTTTAACTGTAGTATGCTAGAAAGGGTGCTCTTACCTGATAATTAGGAGATCTGGATTTTCTTCCCCATTTTGACACAGCCAGCCATCCCTTTGGGGCAAATCACTTAAACTCTTAGAGCTTCAACCTCCTCATCTGTAAAATAGGTTGGCTGAAGTGATTACTCGTTATGGCCTGCCATTCTGTGATGAAGATATCAATCTGAGAGCTTTTACTTCCATAGCAATTGGATTGTAGCAGCCCTGGCTCTATAAAGCCAAGAAAGAATGAAAAGAGGCCTAGAAGAAAATTAGTGAGCTGAAAGGACTTTCTACCCTAAGGGCTTTCTACCCTAACCAAAGTGTTAGTTTCCTTAGTACCCTGGGCATATTCTTATTGGTTTTATCAGCAGTTTACGGGCATTTCTCTGACACTTTGATACTTTAACTCCTATGTCTTCTTTAAACATTGTGTCTTGCACCTTGAAAATGACAGATATTATAATGTTAATGAAGATGCCCTTGAAAGAAGACCAAGAAAAGCAAATTCATCAGTAGTGTTATTGGAGGTCACCATTCCTAATTTCATACTAAATAAGCATCATGAGAAAAAAAATATTCCTGAAATACTGTGCTCTCATCTGACTTAGATTTTTAAAAATTTTTATCTTGTGACGCATATTGCTCATGTGTGTGTCAAGGTTGCCCTCATTATGCCCAATCACTTTTTAACTACATCTGGCTGGGGAGTAGTGTAGAATAATGCAATATCTAAAGTTATCTGTTTGCATATGGTTCCTTCAGGAGGGATTCAAAGGATACAATTATTGTGTTTATACAAAAGACAACCTTCTGTTTCCCCTAAGCCTAAATATGTTTTTCTAAATGCACCCTCAAAATCAGTGCTTGCTTCTACACAAAGAAACTGCCGGTCTTTCTCAATCTAATATTATATTGGAATAGCAGGCATTGTTTAGACACATAATCATGCTACTACTAACTGTTGCTATAAAAATGAAGTTTAATCTTTGCACAATTTCCATTGCTTTTCCTTTGAAATCTGGTGTTTATTGCAACAGAATTTCAGATTTTGCAACATGAGAGTCTGAAAGACAGGCCAACACAGGCGGCTCTTTGGAAACAAGAGACCTGGTACTTCCAACAGTCAAAAAGCTGTCCAAACACCAGGAAGAGGGAAAAGACACATCAGGTAGGTTGTGTTGATGCCACAGACCTCTTTTGATTCTCTGCTAGAGGACTTCTTTTGACAAAGAATGGACTTCTTTTTTTGGGGGGGGTGGGGGGCGGCGTGCATTGGTCTGTGTTTTGTCAACCATACTCTCCTGGAAGAGACTTTGACCATCTGGATGTGGTTTTTGTTTCTATGAGAAGGAACTTTTGTGTCCTTGACATGCCACTAGTATAAATAAATGCTCAATGAGAACATGGATCAAGATGTTATATATTTCCAGGTCATATTAGGACAACTACTAGAAGTTATTTGGTGTGTACAATTAAGCATGTGAGAATGAAAAACTGTACTCATTACAAATATGTTTATGGGACATTCCAGGATAACATAACAGCTAGTTTGGGAAAGTCACAATAAACAGGACCCTCTGTATACAATATGATCATCTATAGGGTAAAAGGCAACTAAACATGAGTTGATGCACTATATAAAAGGGTGAGAATTTTATAATTTTATTTCAAGAGATCTTGATATACTTGTTTCTCATAAAAACAATTATGGATTTAAGATATAGATTTGAATTTTGCAGCAAACTGTAGCAAAAGGCAAGCTAAAAGGATAAGTCAAATGGAAGAATAGGGCTTCCCTGGTGGCTTAGCGGTTGAGAGTCCACCTGCCGACGCAGGAGACACGGGTTCGCGCCCCGGTCCGGAAAGATCCCACATTGCCGCGGAGCGGCTAGGTCCGTGAGCCATGGCCGCTGAGCCTGCGCGTCCGGAGCCTATACTCCGCAACTGGAGAGACCACAACAGTGAGAGACCCGCGTACCGCGGGAAGAATGGAAGAATAATGTTTGAGGAGCATATCATTTTTCTGTTCTTCATCCTTTGCTCCATTGGCAATTCTTCTGCCATAATTCATCCCCCAATATTGATAAGTGCCGTATCCTGCTCAGTGAGGGTTTTTTTTTTTCCCCCGAATCTGAAAATCTAACAGCCAGTGAGGTAGATTCCTCAAATCAAGTTATCTATATTGATGTTGACACTAAAAAGTACAGTTTTACTTATTTTATACTTGAAATAAAGACAAAAATCTTATTTTAAGACTGGGTGTTATTTTTAGTTGGATACTTATTTCTATACCCTCATTCTAAGGAGCTAAATCCCCATTGGGAAATGAAGTTCTGTCTCATCTACGTCTGTGCATAAAATGATTGAGCTTTCTGAAGCTATGGCTTTGGAGACAACATCTACCAGTGTCCTCTACCAGAGTCTGCATTCCCCTGCCTGGGGTGGTGAAATATTATTGTGGCCCTTAACTCTATTCTTGAGATATATCAATTCCTTGCTTTTCTTCACTATTGAGTCTTAGGAAACACAGAGATGGTATGAAAGCTTGTTGTGTCTTTGTCATATTCTGCGATTTAGATTCTCTTCTTAAAGGATCACCCTCTAAAGCCATGAGAACCTTTCCTAAATTCCACCATTTTAATTAGGAAATTACTATTTAATCAGTTGAGTTCATATAGAACATTATTTGTGATTTTTATTACAATATAGAAATATCCTGGATCAAATAATATTATATAAATCTAATAAGTAGGTATTGAAAAAGTCTTATAAAGTAGTTATTATATCTTCAGGGTTCTGCATATTTAGAGAGTTGGTTTGTAATTCTGCAGTTCTTAATCACAGACACCATAATTAGTGTCCTCAAATACTAGATCTTTGTGAACATAGCTACAGACTGTTTCTTAAATTGAAGTATAATTAATTGACAATATTGTGTTAGTTTCAAGTGTACAGTAAAGTGATGAATTTATATATATATATGTATACATATATGTATATATATATACACATATATATTCTTTTTCAGATTCTTTTGCATTCTAGGTTATTACAAGATATACAGTATAGTTCCCTGTGCTATACAGTAGGTTCTTGTTGACCTATTTTATACACAGTAGTGTGTTATGTCAATCCTAAACTCCTAATTTATCTCCCCATCCCCATCACCTCTATCCCCTTTGGTAACCATAAGTTTGTTTTCTATGTCTGTGAGTCTATCTCTGTTTTGTAAATAAGTTAATT
The DNA here is from genome assembly GCF_039906515.1 of Pseudorca crassidens. Lineage (NCBI taxonomy): Eukaryota > Metazoa > Chordata > Mammalia > Artiodactyla > Delphinidae > Pseudorca > Pseudorca crassidens. Next base: position 122,760,534 of record NC_090300.1, on the reverse strand, counting down.
TATATGATTTTTTTAGATTCCACATGTAAGTGATATCATATATGTCTGATTTACTTCACTTAGTATGATAATCTCTAGGTCCATCCATGTTACTGGAAATGGCATTATTACATTCTTTTTTATGGCTGAGTAATATTCCATTGTATATATATACCATATCTTCTTTATCCATTCATCTGTCGATGGACGTATAGGTTTCTTCTGTGTCTTGGCTATTGTAAATTGTGCTGCAATGAACATTGGGATGCATGTATGTTTTCAAATTATAGTTTTCTCTAGATATATGCCCAGGAGTGGGATTGCTGGATCATATGGTAACTCTATTTTTAGTTTTTTAAGTAACCTCCATACTGTTCTCCATAGTGGCTACACCAATTTACATTCCCACCAGTGGTGTAGGAGCATTCCTTTTTCTTGACATCCTCTCCAGCATTTATTATTTGTAGACTTTATAATGATGGCCATTCTGACTGGTGTGAGGTGATACCTCATTGTAGTTTTGATTTGCATTTCTCTAATAATTAGTGATGTTGAACATTTTTTCATGTGCCTGTTGACCATCTGTATGTCTTCTTTGGAGAAATGTCTTTTTAGGTCTTCTGCCCATTTTTTGATTGTGTTGTTTTTTTTTTTATTGATATTTAGCTGTATTAGCTGTTTGTATATTTTGGAAATTAATCCCCTGTCAGTCACATTGTTTACAAATATTTTCTCCCACTCCATGTGTTGTCTTTTCATTTTGTTTATGGTTTCCTTTGCTGTGCAAAAACTTTTAAGTTTAATTAGGTCCCGTTTGTTTATTTTGTTTTTATTTCCATTACTCTAGGAGATGGATGCAAAAAAATATTGCTGCAATTTATGGCAAAGAGTGTTCTGCCTATGTTTTCCTCTAGGAGTTTTATAGTATACAGTGTTATATTTAGGTCTTTAATTCATTTTGAGTTTATTTTTGTATATGGTATTAGAGATTGTTCTAATTTCATTTTTTACATGTAGCTATCCAGTTTTCCCAGCAGCACTTATCAAAGAGACTGTCTTTTCTTCATTGTATATTCTTGCCTCCTTTGTCTTAGATTAATTGACCAGAGGTGTGTGGGTTTATTTCTGGCCTTTCTATCTTGTTCCATTGATCTATATATCTGTTTTTGTACAGTACCATACTGTTTTGATGACTGTAGCTTTGTAGTATAGTCTGAAGTCAGGGAGCCTGATTCCTTCAGCTCCATTTTTCTTTCTCAAGATTGCTTTGGCTATTCAGGGTCTTTTGTGTTTCCATACAAATTTTAAGATTTTTTGTTCTAGTTCTGTGAAAAATGCCATTGGTAATTTGATAGGGATTGCATTGAATCTGTAGATTGCCTTAGGTAGTATAGTCATTTTGACAATATTGATTCTTCCAATCCAAGAACATGGTATATCTTTCCATCTGTTTGTGTCATCTTCAATTTCTTTCATCAGTTCTTATAGTTTTTGGAGTACAGGACTTTTGTGTCCTTAGGCAGGTTTATTCCTAGGTATTTTTTTTTGTTGTTGTTGCTATGGTAAATGGGATTGTTTCTTTAATTTCTCCTTCTGATCTTTCACTGTTAGTGTATAGAAATGCAACAAATTTCTGTGTATTAATTTTGTAGCCTGCAACTTTACCAAATTTATTGATGAGCTCTAGTAGTTTTCTGGTAGTGTCTTTAGGATTTTCTATGTATAGTATCATGTCATCTGAGGGCAGTGACAGTTTTACTTTTCCAATTTTGATTCCTTTTATTTCTTTTCCTTCTCTGTCTTCATTTCTTTTCATTCTTTTTTTCTGTTCAGTGGCAATGATTTTCACTACTCTGTCTTCCACCTTTCTGATCCATTCTTCTGCCTCATTTAGTCTAGTATTGCTTCCTTCTAGTGTATTTTTCATTTCAGTTATTGTATGCTTTAATTCCATTTGGTTGTTATTATAATATTTTCTAATTCTTTGTTAAAAACTTCTGATTTCTCCCTCTGTGCATTCTTTCTCCTCCTGAGTTCTTTGATCACGTTTACGATCATTACTCTGAACTCTTTCTTGGGTAAATTGTCTATCTGCATGTCACTTTGTTCTTCTGCAGGTTTATCTTGTTCCTTTGTCTGAAACATATTCCTTTGTCACCTCATTTTGTCTAAATTACTATTTGTATTTTTATGTATGTGGCAGGTTGGTTATGCTTCTCAGCCTTGGAGAAGTGGCCCTCTGTAGGAGACGTCCTATGCATCCTTGCACTGCATTTCCCTCCCTCTTGTGTCCCAACGTCCAGTGGCCAGTTGGCTTCAGGTTAGTGTCTGGCCTGTGTTTGCAGACTCAGTCTGCAGGTTGCAGGACTGTGGTTTTCTTGCTTCTGGTGTCTGTTCCGTAATGGGTGAGGCTGGTCTAGATGTTTGTGCAGGCTTCCTGGTGGGAGGGGCCCGTGCCTGCCCCCTTATGTGTGGATCTAGGTCTTGATCCTCTGGTGGGCAGGGCTGAGTCTAGGGGTGTGTCTAGAGGTGGCTATGGGCTCAGGAAAACTTTAGGCAGCCTGTCTGCTTATGGGTGGGGCTGTGTCCCCACCCAATTTGTTGTTTGGGCTGAGGCATCCCAGCACTGGAGCCTACAGGCTGTTAGGTGGAGCCAGGTCTTGGCACCAAACTATCAGCCTCCAGGAGAGCGCATGCAGATGAATGCTCCTGGATATATCCACAACCAGTATCTATGTCCTCAGGGTGCACTACAGTCACCTTCTGCCTCCCCAGGAGGCCCTCCAAGACCATCAGGTAGGTCTGGCTCAGGTTTCTATCGAATTACCACTTTTGCCCTTGGTTCTCGTGCACATGAGATTTTGTGTGTGCCTTTTAAGAGTAAAGTCTCTATTTTCCCCAATCCTGTGGAACTCCTGCAATCAAGCCCTATTGGTCTTCAAAGCCAAATGCTCTGGAGGATCCTCTTCCTGGTGCCAGACCCTCCGGGCTGGGGGGCCTGATGTGGGGTCAGAACTCTCACTCGTGTGAGAGAAGTTCTGTAATATAGTTATTCTCCAGTTTGTGGTTCGCCTACCAGGGGGGTCATGGTATTTGATTATATCATGAGTCCATCCCTCCTACCAGTCTCATTGTGGTTCTGTCTTTATGTCTTTAGCTGGTAGGTTTCAGTCTTTTTCAACAATGGTTGTTCTGTAGATTGTTGTGATTTGGTGTGCTCATGAGGGCAACTGAGTTTGTTTATTCTACTCTGCTATCTTGGCCACTCTCTCAAGTTAAGGATCTACAACAGACCTTTGAAATCAGTATGAAAACAGGGTGCACTGCACCTGAAGGGAATTCTTGTCTATTCAGTGTGTTTGATCACCTGGTTTGGATAAACAAACACATTATATCTCATGCTAGAAAAGTCTTTGGAAATTAGAACAGAAGTTATAATTAGGTTTTACTTGAATGACATACACTGTGCAATTATAAAATGAACTAGATAAATGAGGTTACATTCCTAGTTTTATTCTAAATATCAATATTAGGCATTTATCATTAGATCCTTTAAAAGCCTCCACTTTTAAAACAGACATGGTGATGGATGGCTTAAATCCAGACAATAGCAGACCTAAAAGCAAGATAAACCACAAGAAATTGCTTTCTTTCTGTTTGAGGAGTCTTAGACATCTTAACAAATCAGTAGATGATATATTATAATGATTTTTATGTTAATATACTATTTCTACCATTTGAACTTGTTGCATCATTCATAAACTAAACAGATGAAAAGATTTATCTAAAAACAAGTTGCTCAATAGCATCTTGTTAATAGAGAGTGAGCCAACTATTCAATCATTTGGAACATCAATTAGGAATTATTCAGGAATAGGTGTAGCTTTGATCAGTTATGTTTCACATAAACAGTATCATTCACAGCAAGACAATAATATTAGGTCTACTCTAAATTTAGGCCTTTATTACTCATAACCTGCTACTATGAATGCTTTTTCTCTTCTTTAGTAAGCTGTGCTGTAAATCATCAGGGTGATTATTATATAACAGAAAGTGCTGACTGATATTCTCATACTTTCCTTTCCACACCAGAGGCATGAGGGAATTCTATGTGGTGAAAACAAATAAATGAAAAACCCAAAACCAACAAAGATAATAAATATCTGAATATAAGAGTGCTAAACCTTTAGGGACAGTAAAACCCAGATTATTACACTTCACATGGATATATTATATTATAAGGTTATGTCAACATCAGTGTATCCAGAGAAGCTATACCCTCTTCACCAGCTACTTTTTACTTAGAAACTTCTGTGTCAAAAGGGTTTTGCTACCTAGACTTTGGGCTGCAAAAGAACAGGAGTGATTGTAGTGGCAGACGGTTGTGCTAAAAACGCAGTTATATGAATAGTGTAGGGCTGGCAAATGGTCTAAGCCTGGAAAGTCAAAGGGCCACTTCATTGAGATGAGCCAGGGGAAAATGAGCTTTCCAATTTCATAGGTCTGAGCAAGTAGGAAATCAACTCGATAAGTTTTGAACCTTGAATCAGTAGATGATGTATTATAATTGTTTCATGTTAATATACTATTTCTATCATATTTATCGGGAACCTACTCTAAAGAACTTATAAACTCAAGGGAAGGAATTCCAGGTAGTTTTGGAGTATAAAAAAATGACTAATTTAGTTTAGAGACTCTAAGTAACAGCTGCATAATATCAACTGTGGGAAAAATGTCCTTTGAGGTTATTGAAGATAATGTGTTCTTTACATTTTTTATTCAGTATCAAGCCTGAACATAAGGGATAGTCTATGCACTATCTTCAGTTGTTCTACTGCCTAATTTATTAATGTAATTATTCACTGTTAGAACTTTTCTTCAGAGCACTGCTTTAGCTCTATTCTGTAGTCTTTGATATATGATATCTTCATTACTGTAATGGTAATGGAGTAATGAATAGCAGATAATCAGCAAGTGTGCTGACAAGGTGTTTGATAAAATTTAATATCCATAGAAACTCTTAATAAAATGTAATAGATGAATATTATAAAGTGGTAAAATATTATCTATCTCAACCTAAGATCTGGAATTATCTCCCTACAAATGAGAGGAAAAAAATCAATGTTATGGCTATTACTTCATTATAATATGTGAAAGCACTGTTTTTCTACATCCTTATTAAAACTTTTGAACTTTGCCAAATGTTAGGTTAAAAATCATAGGTAGTTTTAATTTGTAATTGTCATGTGAAAAGTGATATTGGGCGTATCTTCATGTTTAGAATAATTTTCTTTTCTGTGAACTATACCCTTATAACTTTTAAGCATTTTTCTTGATTTATAAGAGCATGATAATTAGTTCAAATTTTTTTTTCTTATTTTTAAATTTGTCTTGTGACTTTCTTTATGGTTGATTTTGCTATTCTGAACTTTTTTTAGGAATTGAAATTTATCAATTATATTTTTAATGACTGTGTTTTTTTGTTTGTTTGTTTACTTGGGTTTCTTTAAAATTTTGTTTTTGCTTTGAAAAGGCATCCATACCTCAGCAGTAATAGTCAATTCAGATAGAAGCCATGAAAATAATATAAATATACCATTTTTGAGAGGAATGTAAAATTATATTTTTTTTTGACTTTATATTTTATAGTTGGAGGATTTTGAAGAAACAACTGAGCAAGCATAGAGTGAAAGAATTCAGAAATGTATCTGATATAAAATTAATACAGAGAGATCAATGGTAATCATTTATAGAAACAATATACTAGTTAAAATCTATAACAGAAGAAAATTTCATACTAAAATTAACCACTAAATAAAATGAAATACCTAGGAATAAAAGAAATTTCCAAGATGTATGTAAAGAAAACTCTGGGATGTAAAATGTGTCTTGATCAATGAAATTATGGACCATGTTCTTGAAAAGAAAGCCTCAACATCATAAAAAGTACTAAGTGCCCCTAAATTAATCTATAAATCTAAAGAAATCCCAATAAAAATATTAGAAATTCAAAAATTTAATTGTAAAGTTTATATGGCAAAACAGAAGAGAAAAAGAAATTGGAAAATTAAAAGAAGACCAATGCAGTATGAACACTCCTGTCATACACTTTTAACTTAATATAAAAGCTACAATAATTTAAATTGAAGTAATGGTGTTGAAATAGATATATACCAGTGAAAAGGAATGTAAAGTTTAAAAATAAGCCTACATACATTTGGGAATTTAATATATAACCAGCTATCACTTCTAATTAGTAAAGATGAGATTATCAAAAATTGGTGTTGGGTAAAAGTAACAATCTTGAAAAAAATTAACTTGGTGCTAGCCCTTATATCTTGTGCCAAATAAACTCCAAAATGTTAAATATTTAAATTTGTTAAGGGAACTAATAAAAATTCTAAGAAAAAAATGGGAAAAAAGCGATCCTTAAAAATATCAGAATGTGGATGGTTCTCAAATAAATAAATAAATAAACAAATAAATTTCAGTTCCTATAAAAAGTTCTACTTAGCAATAACCACCTAAAGGAAAATTTTCCTAAAGGAAAATTACAAATTGAAAAAAAAAAGTTTGGACTCATTGATATACTCTTGCAAATCAAGAAAAATTCCAACAACCAAGAAAAAATATAGGCAAAAGATAGCATAAAAGAAATTGCAAAGGATTTAGAAAGCATGAAAAAACTCTCAGTGACACTTATATGATAATTACAAATTAGAACTATTCTATTGTACTACTTTCATCTAGAAGTTTGGCCAAGACCCTTAGTCTTAATTTTCCATTATGCTGGTAAAGATGTGTAAAAAAAGCACTTTCGTGTATTATTTGTGAAGGTTTAAATTCATATAATTTCTTAGAAGGATAACTTGTCAATATCTACCAAAGTTAAAAATATGTAATTTTGACCCAGCAATTCCACTTCTAGGACTTTATGCTATACTTAAATTTGCCTATAGACAAAATTATATATATACTCAGCTATTCAGTGAATAACTTTTTTTGCAAGGGTCAAAAGACTCAGAACAATGAGAAGTCCATTCTTAGAGTATGGAGTCAATATATTGCACATATTCAAAAAGCCACTTAAAAGAATAAGAAAAATTTTATTATACTGATATATGAACTCCAGTATTTGCTATTAAATAATAATCAGTTCAATGCAAATAGAGATAGTGTTTGTATAAAAAAGCAAAAAAAGATAGCAGTATCTTCTGAATTTTGAAACATGTCAATGTATTAACTATTCAAACTAATAACAAAATATAATTTTTAGAAATATGTGAATATTAGACATTACTATTCTTTCCAAAAGTTCAGCCTTTCTTCTTCTGAGACCCAACTTTCCCCTCAGCTCTCCCTTCCTCTTCCAAAACCAGTCTTTACCAGCTGAGGGGGAGTGGAATTAAAAGATATAGTATGACACAACATCTCATTTACTTTCTTATGACAAGTTCAACTCTAAATCAACATTATAAACTAGCCTCTGAATCTACCTTTGTGCATCAACAAAACATTTATTAAGGTAATATGTTAAACTGTATGTAAACATTACTCCTTTTATCTCCCTTGGTAAGTTTTTTTAAAGAAAAGTCTAAAAAATTATAGTTGTTCTTAATTTGGGTCAAATAAGTGCTTTGTATGAATTTTCTATCCCATTGAACAGGATGCCATTAAAAAGAGTTTCCATTATATTACTTTTAGACCCGGATTCTATGACACTTATTAGTAATCATAGAATACCTTTAGGCTAATTTTAGAAAAGATTTTCTCCAACTGTACCCAATCTGTTCATGTTTCTTCATCAAATGTCAGCTCTTGCCATTAGGTAAGCCTACTGTCCATCTTGTATTTTGATAACCACTGTTGAGATCTAGGCAAATGTGTTGATTTTCTTACCTTCTCTCTTGACTCTTCTGCTTGCTTACTATCTGAAGCCTAGAAGAAGTAAAAGAGAAGGGATGTGAAGATTTACAGTACACCTCTAGTTTAGGCTTTTAAACACTGAAATCTTTCATTATAGTCACCCAAGGATGGAAGAAAAGACTGACTCAAACTAGAAAATAGAACGGGAGTAGATAGTATACATAGTAGATACATTTTAAGCAGAGAACAATGGGATTGTTGAGCAACCTTCCAAATGATGAATTCTCAGTTTGAAATGTTATAAATTCTCAGGATCTCTTCATACATAAATGCAAAAAAAAAAACCCCACACGCTTCAAAGCTAAGTACAAATCATTGTTATTAGATCTCACACACAGAGCAACTTATTGACAAACATCTGTAAAAAGAGTAAATTGAAGACTGAAATGCAAAGTAAAAGAGTGGTTAATGTCAGAAGACAATGAGAAGAAAATTATTCATTGAGCTGTTAAATTTTGAGTCATGTTTTGAGAGAGGAATAACATAGAAAAAGATAAACGAAAGTAGACAACCCAGAAAAGAAGATGACAAAGTCATTAATAGGAAGAAAATGCAAAAGTTGTAGCAAACTTTGAAGTGAGAATAAGAAAATGGAATTAGTTCAATGGGACATCAATATAGTTGTGATTTTTAAAATGCACTGGTATACTTATGGCTATGAAATTTATCCTGAGTCTATCTAAAGATTATTTTCAATTATATTTGTATATGGCTCATTACAACTTTACAAAGCCTACTTACAGTTTCCCCTTTTCTTGACTTAAACTAAATTTCTGCCTTTTATTGCCAGTTCAATTTTTACTTATCTTCAGAGTTCTCATTATAAACAATAAAGGTGTATATCACCTTATAAATATTGTTATCCTCTCTTCTTACTAAGAAAGTAATATAGTGAGACTACTTTGATATTTGAAAACTTAGGTTTTTGCTGTTACAATTTTTGGAAATTATTTGAAAAAACAAGTCATTTTTTACAAATATATGATAAGGTTAAACAATACTTTTACAAGGGATTATTTGATGACAAACCCCTTCCTTATTTTCAAGATAGCTTTCTACTGTGAAATCTTATGCAAACTTTCATTAAGAATAGAAAGGACATCAAAGCCATAGATGTCAGAGGAACAGAGAAACAACTGAGAAACAATTATAGAGGATGAATCAAAGTGCAATAACAGGGCTGTTCATACACATTTAGGTCTATGTATGGTCATAGTTTCATTGATTTCCTCCAAGTATTTCATTTGGGGGAATGTTAATATAAATGGTAGTGTTTTTAACTTCAAATTCCACTTGTTCATTGATGGTATATAGGAAAGTGAGTGATTTTTGTATATTGAACCTGTATCCTACAACCTTGCTATAATCACTTCTTAGTTCCAGAAGTTTTTTGTTATTGATTTGTCTGAATTTTCTACATACGCAATAATATCATTTGCAAACAAAGACAGTGATATTTCTTCCAAATCTGTACAACTTTGACTTCCTTTTCTTGTCTTGTTGCATTACATAGGACTTCCAGTTCAATGTTGAAAAGGAGTGGTGAAATGTGACATTCTTGCCTTATTTCTGATCTTAGTGGGAAAGCATTTAGTTTCTCACCTTTAAGTATGATGTGAGCTAGAAGTATTTTTAGATATTCTTTATCAAATCAAGGAAGTTTTCTTCTATTCCATCCTTCCTTCATTTCCTTCCTCCCTTCCTTCCTTCCTTCCTTCCTTCCTTCCTTCCTCCCTTCCTTCGTTCCTTCCTTCTTCTCCTTCTGGTATTGCTACACCGATGTGTCATACCTTTTGGAGTTGTCCCATAGTTCTTGCAAAAAAGACTTTTTTTATTTTATCTTCTTCTTTTTTGTTTTCAGTTTTGAAAATTTCTGTTGACATATTCTCAAGATCAGAGGTTCTTTCTTGAGCAGTGTCTAGTCTACCAATGAGAACTTTCAAAGTCATTCTTCACTTCTGTTATAATGGTTTTGATATATAGCATTTATGTTTGATTCTATCTTAGAATCAAAAATACATTAACCATCTGTTCTGGCATGTTGTCTACTTTTTCTGTTAGAGCCCTTAGCATATTAATCATAATTATTTAAAATTCAAATTGTGATTTTTGCCTTTTTGTATGCCTTGTAATTTTTTGTTGAAAGCTGGACATGACATACTGAGTAAAATGAGCTCTGGTAAAAAGGCCTTTAGTGACATGGTGATAAGGCATGAGGGAGGGGAATCATTCTATAGTATTATAGTACTTACTATGAGTAGGTCTCAATCTTTTGGTGAGCATGAGTCTCTGGGATGTGAACTTCATGAGTGCTTCTCAGTTCCCTCCATCCTCTATCTCCCATCCTTTAGATGGAACAGGATGTCTAGAAGAATCTGCAGTTGGTTATTGGCTTTCTTCCAGGTCGGTTAGGCAGCGATAAAACTCCAATAGGTTTAGTTCTGGTAAAATACCTTCTGTTGAGAACAGGCTTTGTTGAAAAGAACAGAATGCTCTGGCTTATTTCAAAATAGTTACTTTTTCCTTCCTCCTGCCTGAAATATGAGGGGACTTGTCTGTGATATTTAATGTGAAAACCAGATAGATCTACTGAATGTAAAACTCAAAATGTGATGCTTCCCCAAGACTGATCCACCCTGGAGTTTTGAACTTTCAGACGTGCCCACACTGAGCCTCCAATAATTCAGCCACAGTTCAGGTTTTTTGCCCCAGTACTAGTTTCCGTGAAGGTTTCTACTGGTGGGTTTCTATTCCGGTAAGTTGTGAGTCTCGATCCGCCTGTCTGTCTCTCTTTTGGACACAGCAGTTTGCCCCGTGACCTCACGTCTCTAGAGGATCTAAGAAGAGTTGTTGATTTTTCAGTTTGTTCAGTTTTTACTTTTTATTAAGTGGAGTGCCAACTTCCAAGCTTCTTATGTGACAGACTGAAAAGCCAGATTTATTTTACTCCTTAGATTTAATTATTACCGAATTTTCATATTAGGCTCATATTTGAAACCATCTAGACAGACTTTTTACATTGTTAAATGAATGAGTTTCCACTGGGTTCTGTTGTTAAGTAAACATTCTACCCCATGGGAGAAAACCAGGCCTAATTTTAAATGGTTAACATAATTGTTTCATTAAAAAGCATAAACCTCCCATTTTCTCTATGGCTTGACTGCCTACTTTAAAATATTTAACAGGAGACTAGAAAAGGAAAGAGGGACTGCTAAGTGTTTTGCTAAAAGTAGTTTTATTTTTTTTTCCTTTTGCAAAAGTAAGTATTGCCCCTATTTGGATGATGAACATTTTGAGACTAAAGCTACAAACTCTCTCCAGAACAAAGGATATATAAACACAAACTTTTGTATAAAATTTTAGTGCCATTACAAGTGTGACAAAGTCTATGGAACCCAGGTAAAATGTCTTGATTTAAAACTTTTTCCTTCCTGGATCTTACAGATAATCACCACAATTTCTAGTATTTACAGTAGGAATTTTCTTTATAACATTTTATTCAATTGAATGTCTCTAATTGGCTATCACAACTTTGTCATATAAGATTTTCATTACATTTTTTCCTAAGTATAACTTTTATAATTTATTAAAAAAATCTTCTATCTGTTGAATTATCTCCAAATCTCCATTTTTAATAGGAAATATTATGTAATTTATAAAATTCAGTTATATACATTTACATTTTTTAAACTGGATACATTTACTTGACACATTTACACAAAAGTTCAAATCCCCTTTTCCTGTTCACCGTCTTTACAAACTTTAGGTAAATTATTTTACCTTTCCTAGTCTTGGTTTCATCTTTAGTAATATGGGGATGGAATGCCTACATCATAAAATGGCTATAATAAGTAAGTACCTAGCTTTAGGACTTCTCTTAGGGGCTGCTCTAAAGAATGTCCTCAGCAATTTTGAGCTTTTCATTCCATTTCCTTTACTTATGGTTACTCCAGGTTAGGTGTATCTGATATGAATATCTGGTGCCCCTCACTGGCACATATAGCAGTGTGTAGGGTCTTATAGGATCTAATTGCAATTTATCCCACAGTGCCAAATAATGTCAAATTATTCTTGTAGCTCACCTGTCTAAAATGCTTTTCAAACTGAAGTTGAGATTTGGGAATAGTCCCAGGCTTAGAGCCATAAAAAGTTGAGTTCTACAACCTCCCTAAAGACCTATAGGATATCTGAAACGCAATGCCTCATGTAAGTAGCAGAAAAATTATTTCCACAGAGTAGGTGAGCAGAAAGCACTGGCTTCTGAATGTAGAATTTTTCCAAAATGTAGAATTTTTCAAAATCAAATATGAAGAAGGTAAGCGAAGGAAAAAACTGGAGAATTTAGTTGCCCTACTTTGTATTTAACAGAGAAAGAGGTGAAGGTGCAGAAAAAATTTGAAGACAGTATCATAATTTATCAAGTACTTTTACACAGTATCTCCTTTGAACATCACAGAACTGTCACATAGCAAAAGAGTAGGTATCTGTATCTTTCCTATAGATTAGGAAAGAATCACAGAGTGGCTTAGTGACTCACTGAATCTATATGACTCACTCATGGGGCTTTTCAGTTTTCCAATATTTCTTACACAATTTGGAAATTTCTATTATAATAACTGTGAAAATAAATAAAGGGAACCTCATTTAAAATGGAGTCAGGAAGCCCTGAAAGGGCATCTCTCACATATATATCACTTGTTACAGCCTGCATAACCAGCAGGAAGAAGGAAGATAAGAATTATTTTAGCAAGGTCTGTTTGTATAGCATTCTTTGTATAAAATTCTTTCGCTCTCAACTTCTTATCTATGGTGATAAGAATGTTGCTTTTCTTCTGGTACAAGTCGGGGCGGGGGGTGCATTTTTCACATAAGAATTTCATCTCCTGTTTTTAAGAAAAAGAAGGAGGATCCTTCCCTAGCCTAGCAACAAAGCACTCACCACCTCTTGCAGCCAATAAGAAACCACCACAACTTTGAACTCGTTCTTCTCCAATAAATTGTATTCAAACAATGCTCCCCAATTTTCTTCTAATCCTTAGTAAAAGCTGACCTTCCCTTTGTCTCTTTGGACTTGCCTATTGTTCACCATAGTTTACATTTTGCAAATTGCAATTCCTCTGCTATTCCTGAATAAACTCATTTTGCTGGTAAAATAACTGACTATTTCGTTTTTCAGGTTGACATAACATGATTTCTTCATTCAGCTTGTTTCCTGCTTGTACTCAGTCACTGATTAGTTCTCAATTGTTTCTTATTGGTGCTTCCCTGAGAGTTTTTTTTTTTTTTAATGTTCTATATAACTTCTCTGTTTATTTTTGAAGAAGTATTTTCGTGCTTTACTGGAGAGATAACAATTTTACTCACTGTGAGAAGACTTCAAATGACTCAGGTAGCTAATGTCAACATTATATAGTGTTCGATCATCATAGATTTAGCAGATATCCACTTTTTACTACACCCCATTCCACAACTTAGTACTTGTGATATCATGTTATATGGATATGAACCATTTCTTAGATCTTTCCTATTGAGTTACCCTGTTGAGCAAGTGAGTATTTGGTATACAACACAAACATGAAAGATGAATATAAAGTTTCAGCTGTAACATTATTTTTATCCTAAAAAATTACTCCTTAGCCATCTAAATAATAATCAATTTATGTCATAAATTTTATTTTGTTACAGAAATTAAAATATCTGGGAATTGTGGATAAATGAAAGTAATAATCTCTTAATTTGGTTTTTATCTTTATATTATCACTTCCAATAACAAGATAATTCTCAGAGGTATGATGTGCATGTAGACGGGTGCTGACCATGCCTTCTCTTTCTGGGCATATCTGAGTAATTGGCTACAAAGTAAAGTTCTTCTTTTTTTTTTTTTTCCAAGCCTTATAGCTTAGTGCCAAGAATGATTGTGTTTGGGAACTCAACATATTAAAATTTATCTTTACATATTTGAATATAAAGAGATACTTTAAAAATATATGACAAAGTAAAATAACAAAAACAAACCACACGTATGGCCAAGGAAGAAATGGAAGTTTCTACTCTTTCACCTTAGCAGTTTTGGTGGTATGGGAATTGGGGACTGTGGCATATCTGGATGTATATGAGTGTCTTCATTTTTCTTGCATCATTTGATGAAGCCGTGTACTCTTCCCTCTTCACTTGCATTGTCTGAGTCACTGCCAAGCACTACTACCAAAGGATTCCTGAAGAATGAACTCTGCAGTAATCTTGCTGCTTTTACATGTTCTAAGGGTGACCCTGATCATATATATTTTTTAGACTGGCATGTTTCTTTTAGAAAACTAGAAACGTTTTCCTCCTCTCCTGTAATATGTTCACTTTTATGTTACATAGGAAATAAATGTTGATACTTAAATGAAATCTCCCAATTTCACAGTACATATAATGAAAATTTATAATGCCAGATGTAAATATAATTAGAAAATAAGAGAGAATTTTAAGTTTTAATGGCAAAATTTAATATATGTACATTAGCAGTCTATTCATTTTTAAATATGAGATCTTTATCAAACTGCCTAAATCTATTTTCTGTTTAAATTTATATGGTTTCCCACCTAGACATTATACATTTCCTTTCATTATGGTCTAAAGTAGTGGACATGAATAGCATGCATCCAGCCAGTGTCTTCTAATTGGTTCTAGGCGAGAGAACTAGTGCTCATTGAGTTCCTACTATAAGAAGGACATGTTATTCAAATTTTACTTACTTAAGTCACACAAAATCTCCATAAAGTGTATCATCCTCCAAAAGAAAATGACAGTCAAAGAGGTTACACAGCTAGTAGTGACCAGATATAATCTAGAGTTCATGTTTTTCTGTTTCTGAATTCCAACCAAATCATTATTTTACCTAGAAATCCCAGTGTATAATTTTTACCTCTCAATGATAGTAGCTGAAATATCTTTCCTTTTCTTTTCTTTTTTCTTTTTCCCCCTGTCTTTTCCTTTCTTTCCTTTCCTTTCCTTTCCTTTTCTTTCCTTTTCTTTCCTTTCTCTGTTAGGCCCATTATTAATGTAACACAAAGGACACAACAAGGGAATTCAAACTTGGAATAGGGTTTTGAGAAGTAATGCCAGGGATACACTAGCAATTTATGTAGCTCTGTATGAAGAGAAAGGAACTATGCAGACCAAAGGAGTAGAGGTTATCTCTTAGTGTGATGGAACTTCAAAAAATATATATATTTTTACCATGACTTATCCAATCCTGAGGTTTATTTTATTTAGTTTTGTTTCTTAATTTTCATTAATTTATTGGTTGGCTGGGTTCATGATCAAGTCGATTTTTCTACAAGGAACTTGAAGGTGCTGTATTTTCTGAGCTTTTTGGTCTTTGAAAATGTCTGTTGCTTTACTTTAAGACTGAGTGATAACTTGGCTGGATACAGTGTTCTTGGGACTCTTTTTTTCAGCCCTTAGAAGAGAGTGCTTCATTCCTTCATGGCATTGAGGTGTGCCATATCAAAATCTGAGACCCAGCTTGACTTTTATTTTTTAATTTAAGTATAGTTGATTTACAGTGTTGTGTTAATTACTGCTATAGAGCAAAGTGATTCGCTTATACACACACACACTCACACACACACACACACACACACACACATATATATATATATATATACACACATTCTTTTTTTATATTCTTTTCCATTGTGGTTTATCATAAGATATTGAATATAGTTCTCTGTGCCATACAGTAAGACCTTGCTTCTTATCCATTCTATATGTAAAAGCCTACATCAGCTAACCCCAACCTCCCATGCCATCCCTCCCCCAACCCCCTCCCCCTGGGCCACCACCAGTCTGTTCTCTATGTCCATGGTTCTGTTTCATAGATAGGTTCATTTGTGTCATATTTTAGACACAAATAAGTGATGTCATATGGTATTTGCCTTTCTCTTTCTCACTTACTTTACTTAGTATGATAAGCCCTAGTTGCATCCATGTTGCTGCAAATGGCATTAACCATTCTTTTTTATGGCTGAGTAGTATTCCATTGTATACATATACCACATCTTCCTTACGCATTCATCTGTCACTGTACATTTAGGTTGCTTCCATGTCTTGGCTATTGTAAACAGTGCTGCAATGAACGTTGGGGTGCATGTATCTTTTTGAATTATGGTTTTGTCCAGATATATGCCCAGGAGTGGGATTGCTGGATCATATGGTAATTCTATTTTTAGTTTTCTGAGGAACCTCCACACTGTTTTCCACAGTGGCTGCATCAACTTACATTCCCACGAACAGTGTAGGAGGGTTCCCTTTTCTCCACATCCTTTCCATTATTTATTTGTAGATTTTAATGATGGCCATTCTGACTGGTATGAGGTGGTACCTCATTGCAGTTTTCATTTGCATTTCTCTAATAATTAGTAATGTTGAGCATCTTTTCATATGCCTATTGTCCGTCTGTATGTCTTCCAAAAGTCCTATATTTTGATCAGACATTTGGTTTGCTATTTTATATGGTTTGGAGGGATATGTAGCCATACCTCCACAAAGCACCTTTCATAATATTCAAGCTTCAATATATTTCCTCATATTTTAGAAAAGTGATTGCATTTTGCTAACATGCTACCTTGGTTTGACATTAAGTTCCAGTGTAAATGAGTCTAAATTATATTTATTTCAGGGCGCTTTCCAGCTGGTTGCTCCAGAATAATCTGCAAATAATTTAGGTAGGACATTGTTTTGATAGATCAAGTGGTCTTCTCAATTTATACCAGGTAATAATCTTGATACTATCCTTGCAAGGGTCAATGAAACTGAGCCCTGGCCATTATTGTTGATATTTGAGTGCTTGCTAAGAACACAGTGAAATCGAGTGAACTCTAGAACTCATACATTTTCCTTATATTTTACTTTTTTCTGTTATTCCCACTTGGTTTGGAAAATGTTCTTACATTTTATTAGACATTTTAAAAAGAATTATTATTAAAAAGGCAATTATACTCAATGTAAAAGAAATCAAACTACACACACACACACACACACACGTACACAAATGTAATGCCTCCAGCTTATACCCCAATTTAAATTTGAATGTTATCCCATGCATTTTAATTTTATCCAACATAGATCTCTCTCTCCCCTCCCCTCCACCCCACCTCATTTACTTTGTCTTCTGTGATGCAGGCTAATCTACAAATCTCAAAATATTAAAACTTTTGTCTATAGTCTCTTCCAGAAATACACAATGAAACTAAATTATTCTCTGAGCTGATACATCCAAAGTATTCTATGTATTGCTCTTTAAATGTCCTTGTTGAGGCTATGGAGCTCACTTTCAATCTTTACAAATGATCTCCAGCTTCTCAATTTTTAAGACATTATTCCTTGGGAAAAATTATTTCTCCCAATTTAGATCTGCTACTCTGTATTTTCTAGCCATTCATAGGTTCCCATGTTTCATATCTCCTAAGCAAATCAACAGGGACTATGAAATTGAATCCTTCCCAAGACAGATTCTATGAGCTCACCTCACTATTCCAAACTTAATTCACATGATTCTTTGCAATTGACCCCTTCTCAAGATCAGGCAGTATTAGAATAAGAAGAGTGTACAATGGCCCCAGTTCTTTTTTTATAACTTGGTGGGGCTGGAGGAGAAGAGGGAGGAAAATGAGAAGCACTACCTCAACTTGTATAATGAGTTCTTAACTTGGGTCTGCTGTTCCTTGATTCTCTCAGGAGTAAGCATGGCACACCAGGAAATGTCAACCCCAATTGTTCAGGGGTCAAATGCCTTTAAGTACATAAATATTTTATATATAAATTCTTAAATATATACTTACAAATATGTCATGTATAGGATGTTAATGTTATTTAATTTTAAATATATTTTATAAATGTATTGTAAATATTTATAAATATTTTATAAGGATCTTGATAATGGGTATAGGAAATCAGGGAAGATGCCAGAATATACTTCATGGCTGTGAGCTCCCCAGCTTCACTCTTCCTATGTTCCCTGATCTAGGGTTGCACTGGCAGGTATTCTCAGGTAGCACAAACATATTCAAGACTTTTATTCTAACATTTTCCCTAAAGTTAGAAGTTCGGGGTGCCATCAGACAAAATTAGGCTAAGGCTTCAGTCTTTATTCTGAAGAAGCCAATCATAATGTTAGTGTTGTGGGTTGGTCCAAGGTCTTCTGTATCATATTTCCCCCTCTGCTTACAATTATCAGGCCCTGTTCTAACCAATTTAATCCTTATAATGACACACTGAGACAGGTATTAACATTACCTTCATTTTATAGATTATGAAACGGATGCACACAAAGGTTAAGTAGTTTGCTCTAAGTCACAAACCTACTAAGTAGTAGTGCCAGGATTCAAACAGAGGCAACATGATTCCAGAACATGGGCTCTTAAATATTACATGTTGCTTCTTCTAATAATAGATGTTGATATACTATATTTTCAGTTTTACTATATTTTCAGTTTATAACCTTCTCATACTTTGGAGGGCTTAGTTAAGATT
The DNA here is from genome assembly GCF_039906515.1 of Pseudorca crassidens. Classification (NCBI taxonomy): domain Eukaryota; kingdom Metazoa; phylum Chordata; class Mammalia; order Artiodactyla; family Delphinidae; genus Pseudorca; species Pseudorca crassidens. The sequence continues at coordinate 122,742,108 of NC_090300.1, read as the reverse complement.
ATGTGAATCTATGGAAAAAAAGTTATGTTATTGTGTTTTCAAAGTTCCCAGGTCAATAATGTTGTAGATGCTGCACAGAAAACAACACATTGTAATTGATAATGCAAACATCAATGAGTGAGAAAATATTAAATAGAAGAGCTTAGAGGCCTCAGCATATTGCACAGGCAAGGAACAAGAAAGAGGAAAATATCATATGCTAATAATATGGAGAATAATTTTATTTTCTAGAAAAGTCATATTAGGGATCTGCCTTTCCTTTTTCTTGCAGTATGTTCTGGCCTGACCAGTATCTTGATTTACCAGTCTGCTGCTTCCAGATATCTTCAGTTTAGGTCTTGTCTTTGTTACTTATCTAGGAGCTCTGAGCTGAGCTGAAGAGGAAGAGAATTTGCTCACCATCACTGGTCTAATGGTATATATGGCAAGTCTACATTGGACTCACGGCAGTAACAGTAAGCCCTTAGGCTCCTGTGACCTCATTGTGTTTAGAGATAAAGAGGAGACCAGAAAGATTTGTATGACTCTAGTCCTAGTAGACTTCATTTTCCTACCAAAGTTTATCAAAAGGACAAAGCATATTTGAAAACAAATAGTAAAGACTAACTTAGAATGCAGTCTCTCTAGTCCCATGGTGATCTACCTCTCCTCCTCCCAAAATATGGCTTTGCCATATTTTCTCATCAATGTATTTTCTTTTCAAGTGAGATTGTTTACTTTCTTACATTTCACATACATATTTCTTGGAAATGGGGTTGGGAGACAATGAGAAAGGAACAGAAGAGAGGGTAGGAGACAAATTCTACTTTGAAATTCTACTGTGAACACCTACTCTCCAGACACTGAAACTTTTATGGATCTATTGCAGTGCTGCCTTATTCATTTTGGCAGCTGTTAGATATTCAGGCTATATAAAGCAGTTCATCCTTTTAAGTTTTAACCATAGCAATAAATTAAGGCAATAAGAGCTAGGGAACCTGATGGGCAAGTGAATAGGTAGTAGCATATATTGAACATTTAAGAATATCAGGAGATCCATCTTGGCAAAAAATAATCGAATTCTTGTTGCTACCTGAGTAGTTGATCACGCACTGTACTTCCACCTTTATATTTCCATACTCCTAGGTGGAAAAAAACCACATCATTCCATTACAGCATACTGTGAATAGTGACCAGGTACTACGAACTTATTAGTACCTGGAACAAGTAAGGTGAAATGGTTGAAAGAGGTATAATTGAAATTGTAAAATTACTAGAAGAAAGGGGAAAAGATTCATGGCATTGCTCTTGGCAATAATTTCTTGGACATGTCATCAAAAGCACAACCAATAAAAGCAAAATATAGACAAACTGGAGTACATCAATCTTAAAAGCTTCTGCAAAGCAAAAGAAACAATCAACAAAATAAAAGAGATAACCTACAGAATGGGAGAAAATATTTGCAGATTATTTATATGTTAAGATGTTACTATCCAAAATATATAAGGGACTCCTACAACTTAATAAGAAGAAAATGAAAAGAAAAAAGAAAAAAAAAAAGAAAAATGAATAACCTGATTTAAAAATGGGCAAGTGATTTGAACAGTTCCTTCCTCAAAGAAGACATACAAATGGCCAACAGATATGTGAAAAAATGTTCAACATCTTTAATCATTAGGGAAATGCAAGTCAAAACCACAATGAGATATCACTTTACACATGTTAGGATGGCTATTATAAAAGAAATGTAAGGAATGTTGGTGAAGATGTGGAGAAATTGGAACCCTTGTATACTGTTGGTGGAAATGTAAAATGTTGTGAAACTACCATATAATCCAGCAATCACACTTCTGGATATATAGCCAAAAGAGTTGAAAACAGGATACTGAAGAGGTATCTGTACCTCCTTGTTTATTGCAGTATTATTCATATTAGCCAAGATATAGAAACAAACCATATGCCCACCAACAGATGAATAGATTTAAAAAATGTGATATGTACATACAATGGAATATTGTTCAGCCTTAAGAAAGAAGGAAATCTTGCCATAATTGACAAGATGGATGAATCTAGAGGATATTAGGCTCAGTGGAATAAGCCAGTCACAGAAGGGCGAATGCAGCATGATTCTAATTATATGAAGTATATAAAATAGCCAAACTCATAGTTACAGAGTAGAATGGTGATTGCTGGGGGCTGGGGGTAGGGGGAAATGGGGAATTGCTGTTCAATGGGTATAAGATTTTAGGTATCTTAGATGAATAATTTCTAGAGATTGCTGTAGAACATTGTCCCTATCCTCACCACTGTATTGTGCACTTAAAAATTTGTCAAGAGGGCAGATCTCATGTTGTGTTCTTACCATGATTTTAAAAAAGAAAAGAAAGGGAAAGAATAGAAGAGAAAAGAAAAGGGATGTATCAGCATCCTGAGTTGAAAGTTGAAGTCAGCATCCTGAATTGAAGTAGGGCTCACTCTGATAAAATTATTTTAAAGGAACCAACAAGAGATGTTGAGGAACCCAGGGTCTTACACAGTGAGAAGCTATCACTGCCTTCAGGCCTGAAAAGGCAAGCAGAGAAAACAGTATTATTGAAGTGATGTTAAAGACAGGAGAAACACTGCCTAGAAAGATTGCAGTCAGAGGGACACAACCAATGGATAAACCATGGAACTGAAGCATGAAGGGAGTCGGGGGAGAAATACCCTGGGTATTCTCTGCTGGTGTCCCCTGTACTCTCACTTTTTGTTAGGCAGAGGCCAGAGAGCAACAATGTCTAGGTTCTACAATTTACGGTGGTAGTCCCTAGGGCAAGGCAAAGTGCAGTGAAGGGCAGCCTGTGTATCTAGAGGGAGCAAATAGAGAAAAAACCAGTTCAGAGAATGAAGAAGAAAGAGGTGGCATATTAAAGACTATTTCTTACATTGATATAGCGGGAGGAGGCCCAAACCTCATAAATAATGTAGACCTAAGAAAGAGTTCCCTTATTTTTCTTTCCTATTTTATACTTGTCTCTGTGAATTAGCAGCATTTTATTTTGAGTTAATGCAACTATTTCAAAGAATTCCATGTTGTCATGAAGCATTTTCAATGTTCTTCATTATTCTTGGATGAAAAGAAAAAGTGTAGGTGAATCCTTGAAAAATATTTAATCTGTGAAGCCATCAGTATTCAGTCTATGAGAAAGTTTTCAAGGGCTGAAAGTATGTCTTCAAGAAAATAACCACACAGTGTACTTAGTTCCAACTGTTTACAACTAAAGTATGCAGATATTTGTTTAGAAACCTGATTCTCTTTAGACATTCTCCCTTTAAAGTTTCAGAGCAACCATATAGTTATTAAGATGATATTCATGATGAGGGGAGAGAGTCACTTATCTCTCTTGAGGAGGAATATTTTGTGTTTGATTCTTCTGAACAAATGGGGAGAATGTAGGTGAGATATTTTCGAGAAAGCTAAATTGCAGATGTCAAACATGATTCTACTCCTTTTTTTGTTTAACATGAATGTATTTTGGGATTTGGATTTTTTCACATTTTATTTATTTATTTATTTATTTATTTATTTTTATTGGTATATAATTGCCTTACAATGTTGTGTTAGTTTCTGCTGTATGGTAAAGTGAATCACCTATATGTTTACATATATCCCCTCCCTCCTGGGCTTCCCTCTCCCATCATCCCATCCATCTAGGTCATCACAGAGCACTGAGCTGAGCTCCCTGTGCTATATAGCAGGTTCCCACTAGCTATCTATTTTACACATAGTAGTGTATTTATGTCAAACCTAATCTCCCAATTCATCCCACCCTCCCCTTCCTCCCCGTGCCCAGTTTTAAAGCTACTAATGTGGAAAATACTTCAGCCACTTTATAGCAATTATGAAATGCTTTATTGCTTTCACATTCTTTTAGGTATGTGTGCGGCATTTTTAATAGAAGTTTTTGCAGAAAGAATGTAATGCTTGGTTATTTAAATGAATATAAATTTAAAATTTCAGCTTACATCTTCAAGCTTTAAGATTATTCTTACTTTTTTTTTTTGCAATAAGCAGAACAATTTATTTGACTAAAACAAGAGAGAACACATTTGAAGGATTCTTAGTGGAGTCTCAGGAGGATGAAATGAGGGAGCGATAGGTATAGGTCTTGTGGCTTAGGTTAGGTGATTTTTTTAAAATTGTAGTTATATTTTAAAATTTTTATTCTATTACTAATTAGTTCCATAAATGTTCAGTTATTGAATTAGGCCTGTGAGACAGAAAACTGAGTATGTTAAAGAAAAGGTGCAAGTATCAATCAGTGTTCCAGAAGGAAGCAGATAGTACAGTAGAAATGGGGTGATAGAAATGAGTTTATGGACAGATTTTTTAGCATGCTACAGAGAAGGAGCATCTAGAGTAATTGATGAGATCTAGTGAAGGATCTAACTGTTAGCAATATTGGAAAGCCTTTATCATCACTCCTGAGACTAAAGGGATGAGAGGAAGCAGTTACTGAAAGCCTATGAGAGCATTAACTCTGGGAGAGGTACCTCTACCAAACAATATCTTTTGATTAGAGGAACCCAGCCTCTGCTAACCCTCAGTCAAGCATGTAGGGAGTCGGGAGAATGAATACTCTTGATTCCCTCTCCTTTCCCTTCCCTTGTCTTCCATAGCTGAACCAAATGGAAGTACAGAGGAAGAAAGGCAGAAGGATGTGATCTGTAGAGTTCATCTTGGGTACAGAAGAGGGTAGAAAAAGCTGGGATAGTGTAGAGAATTGATCTGGAGGGAGCAGATCTGAAATATACAGCACAAGGTGCATGCTTGGAAGCAAAGGAACTCTACGGTGCTGATAACACTGCTGGAGTTAAAGTTTCTGCATAAGGATATATCGCAGAATGGGATTTACTACCAGTATTTGTGGCAAAGGCAAGGCAGTAAGAATAAATTAATTTTCAAATTCAGTTCAGCCTGAGTTTCCAAGTTTTATCTTGGGGTCTACATTGGAGAGAGCTACAATTTTCCATAGGTAGTCGTTATTTTATATAAAAAACATAGAAACAAATGAAGAGTAGTGGTCAGCATAGGTTGATGCTATGTTAAGTAACAACTGGGCAGCAGAGCCACACTCAACCTGAAACATTACTTTTTCAACGTGATTGCCAGCAGAGCTCCAGAAGGCTTCACTGGAAATAAATGATGGAAAAGGAACATCACCAAGAAAAGATATCAAGGAAAGAAATTAAGAATCTTTTTTTTTTTTTTTTTTTTTTTGCGGTACACAGGCCTCTCACTGTTGTGGCCTCTCCCGTTGCGGAGCACAGGCTCTGGACGCACAGGCTCAGTGGCCATGGCTCATGGGCCCAGCCGCTCCGCGGCATGTGGGATGTTCCCGGACCGGGGCACGATCCTGCGTCCCCTGCATCGGCAGGCGGACTCTCAATCACTGTGCCACAAGGGAAGCCCAAGAACATATTTTAAGAAGTAAAAACCAAGGAGAAGGAAACTAAAAACAAATAAAGAAGTCCTTGATTAAAATCAAGTACAAATAAAGTGTCAATAAAATCAACTCATTTCTATTAATTCCTATTATATCTATTTCTGTTGAAGAAATCCATGATATTTTGGGTTGTATATTTTTGTGTTCCTCTGGGTGTGTGTGTATTTGTACACACTCACATGTCAAACTGTAATCTAGAATATGGGATAGTTCCTGTCACCAGACAATAACTAGCCACTAGTTTGTGTCATTTAAGTAAAACATTTCATCTTTATACAGACCAATGCAATGTGAAAATATCGAGTTCCATTCAAGCACCTGTGAAAATTCCATAGCTTTATTTTGCAATTCAAAAACTTTATATCATAATGACAAGAAAAACAACTGTTGTTAACCAAAGGAAATTTTCAGTCTTAGGAGCCGGAAATCTTTTTTTTTTTTTTTTAAAAAAGGAAGTCCATCTCTATCTTGAAGTTACAAAGGCAATTATGAAATAAGCAGCTAAAGTGGATGGTATAGAAAATGTTTGTAATAAATGCTTTTGGAATCCAGAAGAAGCAGGGAAGATTAAAGTGAAGAGGAGAGCCTGGGAAAGAGGTAGAGAGGCAGCAGATCATGACCCAGATACTCAGTTGTGTGAAAGTTTGGAGTGCAATATCCAGGAGTTCAAGGCATTCCAGGAGGATGCCTACATATAGCAATCTTAAGGAAACGGAAGAGTTACTGAGGATTTCTCATAGGGAATGACTATGCTAGAAGCACTGGTGTAGGAAGGGTAGTCTGCAGCAGGAAGGTGGAGGTAATATGATCATTCCCAGGCCTGTGCTTGAACTCAAGCTTTCACAGATTATTACAATTTCCTTCTAATTGGGAATAAGGAGACCTGTTCCAGGACATGGTTGAAAGGAGTAAATAAATTAACACACATGCAAGCAATTAGCACATTGCTTGGCCTCTCAACCAGCACATGTTAGTTATGGAACCTACTTTCTTTGAGACTGAGGTCGAGAGGATGGACCAGACGATGAGAAAAGAGGGTGGTAAAAGAGAAGCTGCAGACTGGGGTAAAGGGTACTTGCAGTCAAATTTTTGAGAAGAGACTAATGGGCAAATTTCTGCTCCTTCTAGGTACCCCTATAAACTCTGAGGAGAGGGAAAAGATGATTGGCTTCATTTGTAACTTGGAACAACTCCAAATTTAATGGAGGATCCCAGTGTGTGGTTTGGAATGTACATAATTCCTGCTGAGTTTCATATACATCCCTTAGTAGTCTAGCTCTCCTTGCTTATTTTTTCAGAAGGTGCCATAGAAGAAGAATGCAGAAGCTGAGAACTGACATTTTATCTAGCATTTGGCACATCAGTGTCCCGGCCCATGGTTTCTTTCATCTCTTCTATCGATCAATGGCTGGTGATGGTTTGCCTTAGGCATATACCAAAAGCAACAGTCTACCATGACTGTTTTATCCCAGTTGTTGGCTATACCAGATGAAACAAAGAAGGATGGTACACTAAGGCACTGGTGACAGAAGCATGGGGGAATATACAAAACGAGGGGAGTGCAGAAGATGGGGGAAGAGCCAGGTTAGGGAAGAGTCTTCTGCTACTTAACACATAGGAAAAGCCACCATGAGGTGACTAAAATAAAACAAGTGAAGTCATTTACCTGATACCTATCCTCAGAAACACAGATTTATTTTTTCCCCATAACATCTGCAATTGCATAAGTGCATGGTGTATTCTTGGGAATTATAACACTACTCAAATGTAGTGCTTGATGGTAAACTCTGTCAGATTATCAACGTTTTTTCTTTTTTTGCTCTTACAAGCTTTTTATTGTGCTTTCATTTTTCTTCCTTTGCCTGAAGTTCCTTGTAAAGGAGAAGGCCCTGTTATCACCTTGTCCAACAATCCAACATCTGTTCTTTTCTGCTCTCTTTATTCTCCCATCCTTTTCCTTATTCTGTAACCCCTACTTTTCCTTCCAGTTGTGAATGAATCATCTGCTAATTCTGGAATATGCCTATGTTCAATTGTCATCAAGTACCCTTAATCAGCCCTCAGGAATATGGCTAAAAGAACACTCTTGTGTGTTTGTTTGTTTTCCTTTTCCAAAAAGCATTCTGATTTTTAAATTGTTTTCATCCACATTCCAGCCAGTCACCAAACCTATTTCTGAATATTATTTTCTAGATATTCACTGAAACATAAGATTGTTTGCAGCCATTTTGAGCAGTGTCCATTGTCCTTTTCTTAAGATACTAATGTTAGGCAAATTATTATTATTTTTGCGGTACGCAGGCCTCTCACTGTTGTGACCTCTCTCGTTGCGGAGCACAGGCTCTTGGACGCGCAGGCTCAGCAGCCATGACTCACAGGCCCAGCCGCTCTGCGGCATGTGGGATCTTCCCGGACCGGGGCATGAACCCGTGTCCCCTGCATCGGCAGGCGGACTCTCAACCACTGCGCCACCAGGGAAGCCCCAAAATTTTTTTAAAAAAGGAAAAGCTATATCAAAAGTCCTAATTGGTTTAAGTGCATCATTTTTTTTTTAACAGTTGTTGCTTAAAAGATTATAATTCACTTTAAGAAGTAATAAAAGAATTTAGTAGAAAATATGTCCTCTTGGAAGGACATAAATCCTAGACAGATCAACGTGGGTTCTTTTCCTGGATAAATCATTGCCCAGATAATTTAACATGCATCCATTTCTGTAAAATGGGCATGATAATGCTGTCTCCTTATGTGTTGCAATATTTAATTAGTGATTATATGCTTTTGCATAATGTGTGTTCATATATTAATAGGTTAATAACGCACATTCTCAATGTACTTTAATAAAGGACATTGGGAGTTAATTCAAAGGAATGTAATTTGTGCTTTTGGGAGGAAAAGTGTTATCGAAGTGTAAATTAGGGAGGGAAGTGGCAGTTAATTCTATACAACGTATCTATTACCACACATTCAAGGCTTAACTCTAATTACAGATTGGACATGTGAGCAAACAGCATCTGGGACACTTCCACTCATTTCGGAAGGCCCTTCTCCACATTTATCAAAGCAGGCTATTCTTTTAATAACCAAGATTATTAATAAGCCACTTTCAGCTCAGAACAAAAGGTTAGTGGGGAAAGACCTCTTTCAAAGTCAGCATATTGACAGTATTTATTGTTCTCTTTGGTAGACAGTATCTGCCCAACAAGTGTCAGGAGAAAGGAGTTTATTATTCAGCCCTTTAGATCAAAGAAACATTTTTGTGGCTTGATAACTCTACCCGGAAGAAAGGGCATTTACACCTGATGGAAAAGGCAAATTCTACAGACAGATTTGTGCCTGTCTTCAAACTTTTCACCATCTGAATAACCCCTGAGGTTAAATAGCTGGTAGACATCTGTAGGCAGAAATAAGAGAAATGAGATCATCAAGGAACAGTATCGTGCTTACAACATGTGGCGATATGAGTGCTCTTCACCATCTGTTATTTGTGTGTGTATTTTATTATGTAAATGTTCGTACACACTGCATTCTAAACAAAGGAACATTACTTCCACTTTGCTGGTGCCGCCAAGCTGGCGTATGTGTCCTGGAAAAAGAAAGTGGCAGACAGAAAATTCAGGGTTCATCTAGCCACTTGTGTCCCCACTCCTTTCACCAAGAGGGTGAGAGACTCTAAGTAGGTTTGATTCCTTTTCTACATCCTGTTCACAAATACAAAGCTTGACTGTGAATGGAAAACAATGTCTTAAATACGACGGTTATGGTCTAAAGCTTCTTTTGCTGGCGTCCACGGGAAAAAGATACTGGAAGCTAGGATGCCCTGGGATGGTTCCAATGTACACTAGTGATAAATCCAAGCTAGAAAATAAATTTGGACCGAGAAAACAGGCTCTGTTCAATTTTCTCTCATCTGTTTAATTCCTGGCACATAGCTCTGGGTCATGGGAAGGTTCTGGTGGGCTGCTGTCATTGTCTCCCCCAAAACAAGAGGGGTGTGTGTGTGCATGTTTGGGAGGAATGAAAGTGAGGAGATTTGGGCGACACATATTCTGGTTTAAATTTTCATAAAATTACCAATTTAAATTGAAATGTAATTATCCTAACTGGCATCTTTTTGGCAGCAGCTTAAAAAAAAATCCCTCGGCTTTACTGTACCAAGCAAAAGCCCAGAGGAGTCCTGACACTGGCCTTTAATCAAAAGCTGAAAAGACACAAAAGCTTTCAGATAATCTATGCCAAGCTATCTTGGACAGCACGGAATTGCCTGGAGCACCCTTCTGGTGGCATTTAAAACACCTGGTGCCCTTAGGAAAAAAAAAAATACATCTGCGTCTGCAATTTCTCCTTCTGTAATTCCCTTAAATCTCTATCTCAACCCATTGTCCTATCTTAAAAAGTAGGGATGCTGCAGTGACAGTAAAATAAAGCAATTTTATTTACCAAGAGAATGATACTTGTCATTGACTTTGCCTGGAGGAGACAGACTCAGGTGCCCATCTGCACAAACACTCCCTCACTGTTTATTTCATGTGGATTAATATAATTAAACTATCATTGTGCTCACTGATTCAGCTCAAATTTTAATTTGATAATTGGGGAAAAAGTGTGCATTTGAAATGGAGGCAATTAATTGACACTTTAAATGCCCTTGAACAGAAATAATTTAAGTTACACCATACTTAGTGGTGACTTATACTGTTGTGTTTATGCGGATTATTTTATTTAGCTCCTATCATTAATGGATAGAGGTAAATAATGTTACTCAGCCTAAGTCCTTTTGATATTGGCAGTCTAGTTCTGCAATTTCAAAATATTTTCACTGCCACAAACAATTCCATTCATTTCATAGTCACTGGCTTCTCTAAAATAAAGACATTCTAAATTTGAATGACAATCTAATCATTCATAACTAGTCTCACATATATGCAACATAACTATGCAAATTGTCACATAATTTTGTCTGTAGACATCCTGATTCTCATTCTAACAAACATCTTGCACAAAGAAATAATGAGAATAACAAAGACATATTTCTTAACTTATAATACCCATCTTTCCCAGGATTTGGGAAGAAAAATAGCTGGTTCAATACTTAAATTTTTCTCCAGTACCAGTTTGATTTGTTCCAAGGGAATTTATATATTTTGGGGAACTTATTGAAATTTAAGAAGGAAACATATTTATGGATAAAGTAATTTTTTTGTGTTAATTATCTTCCATCTGGAAATAAATATGCTTTCATATTTTTTTAAGAATTTAAGAGCAAAAGCTAGTTTCTTTTAGCAAGTTGCAAAATCTTCATCATTTTTACTGGAGCTCTTTTATTCACGGAGTATGAAATACTTTTAATCAAAACCAAAGCAAATTCAATTTTACAAAATGTTAACTACCACAAATTATACCTGTAGTAAATAAGGTTACTTAATAAGAATTATGAGTTGTTTGTACATAAGCCCTGAGAGGGCTTCTTCTTAGTATAAAGGCTTGGAGCAACCGCTCTGCCTTTTAGATGAAAGCTTATCCTCTTGCTTCAATCTATTCAATATTTTTAATATTCAGTGTAACCATGGATGAACCTAAGAAAGTTTTGGCAGATCATTTCAGTTAAGCAACCACACTCTTTTTATTAAAGCTGGAAACCTCATTAAAATAGGCTCTGTGAAGATTTTGTAAACTGCAGCTTCAAATCAAGGTTAGCAATAATGCTCCAAAAATCTTTTCATATAAATGTGGTTTGGGGGGCGTTTTAAAGTTTCTGTAAGTAAGAAATGCTAAAGAGCCAAAAGGCAGGAAGCAAAGAAAACAAACAAAAGAACGCACAAAATGCACACACTTAACCCATGTACTCTTATTCATAAACGTGGGTGATCCCCAAACAAATCTATTTCTCATATCTTTTATTTTTCCATTATCTACTTTTAGACAAAATTATCCACAAACGTCTTTGCTAAATCAGCTAATATAATAGTTATAAAGAAAGAAAAACACAATCCTAAACATAACCTTTAACAATACTTAAAGGGAACCCTTAGTTACGGAGCAGAATTGAAGTCTTCTGAAAGATCAGAGAATTTTAAAGATGGAATAGAACTGATAGATCACTTGATCTGATAACTCAGTAACAGCAAAAGAGATTATGGGCCAGGGATTAATGACTATGCAAACTCAACAACTAGTTAGTGACAGGGACCAGTATTATAAAACAGATCTGTGGGCTCCCAGTGGAATATTAATTCTGTATGGTATTGTTGGTTATTTCAATATTCCTGGATGGAATGTTGTCAGTTCAACAAACAATCTGGTATCTAGAATAGTAAACCCATTCATGATTAGGACAATTTTACTTATTTTTTGCAGAAAAGCCAAATTTTACAAATCTAGGCTCTTACTTTATAAAATATCCTCATTTTCATCAACTTCTTAAACATAAAGAACATTGATATATTGCTGTTAATATTCTTCAGAATTTGAATTCACCAATAATCCCTTTTCTTAATCTATGTTGTTTGTTAATCAATTCACAGAAAGATACTTCTCTTTATTTCCAGCATTTTCTTCCCATGTTTCTTGAGAACATTTTTTGAAAACTTCTTAATCACATAGAAGTACTATTTAGGTAAGTGAAGATGTTAAACCCTTAACTCACAGAGAATGGCTAGTTAATAGGTAATTTTCCTTTGGTTCAGGCTCAATATCTCATTACAATAATTCTTCTTTAAAAAAATGGAGTATCAAGTCAAGTGACCAACATATTTTGTTGATGCTTACTTAAATGGCAAAGGCTACCTGTCATGAAGGATACCCCAAATTCCTTAATTTGATTTTAGGCCAACTCAACAGAATTAGTGTCTAGTTCTGGTCTGGGTTATAGAAAAAAATATATATTTGATGGAGTTACTTATTTCAAACTAGTTAAGCAATTCATATACATACACAAAACATTCAAGAAAAGTACAAGATAGAAGTGAAAGGTACAACATTCAAGAACATTCAAGAAAGGTACAAGATAGAAATGAAAGTGGTTAAATGCGCTGTGCCAGTAACAACAGGTGTTAAACTGGTATTTTCTTCTCTATGGAATAATTGAATATATTTTGCATTTTAAATGTTTTTTTCAGACTAAATACCAAAATAAATTGTGTGAAGAATGTAGTTTCTGGTTCTGCTAAATAAACACTTTTTTCTGTGACCACTATTTGCCAAGAACAGTATCAGGTGAATAAACATAGTGAGTTTATTAAGAAACTACAACCTACAGTCGTAAATGTGATTGGGATGAAAAGCTAAGAGCTGGGTTCCTCATACTGTATGCAGATAATTGAGCAAGATATTTTTGAGCCATGAGGATATTTGGAAATGAGCAAGGAGTAGGTAGAAATGGTTTATATAAACTCAGTGCCTAAAACAAGACATAAAGGTATTGAACAATCCACATATTACTTGTTGATATCAGTAATAGTTTGGGGGAATATTTGGAATGGCCTTTTTTCTAAAACTGGAACATGTGGTGGTTTCTCAGAAATCCTAACCTTATTTACAAAATTATTTCTTCCACTTAGAAAAAATAAAATAAAACTGATATATTCAGCAAATTGCGATCTCAATTTTCAATGTTAAAATAACTCCAAGGTAAGTTGGAAAACTCACTGTGGCCATTAAAAGATAATTGGCGATCATGTAAACATTCCCTTAATTTTCAAAACCTTGACTTTTAAATAACAGATTTTACTTAGTTGTACTATCTTCTCTCTCTGTGTATTACCATTGGCCTGCTGTTTTATAGGCTTTCCAAATGTGCAGGAAATTTGGCTGAATTAGCAGTTTTGTTTTTAATATATTCCTGGAAATTTTATCTTCAGCAGTTCTGTGTGCTTTCAGCAAGCGGCTAAAATGGATGCAGGCTTTCTAAGTTTGTTGAGGTCAAGACTAACAGCACCATAGCTTGCAAGAAAAATCACGTAGCATCAGGTCGAGATGGTACAGAAGAAATGGCATGTGTGTCAACTTGTCATCTTCCCCCACAACTTTTTTACATTAGCTTCATTGTAATAAAATTGGAGGGAAGATCCTGGGCACTGAAGCTGCCCATGCCACTTTCGAAAGCCTTAATAATTGCACTGGCAGCTTAGAGGCCTATTAAACCGAGAGATTCAATGCTGCTTGACTCCTTTTCTAAAGGAGTGCCAGTGGCAAAGACAGATTCTCTGGACAGCATAACACAGTGAGCGGTGAAACTCCTCTGATCAAGTGTTTGTCCATTTACCAGCATTTCTGTGGTTATCAGGATATATTTACATGCCATCTCAAGGTTGTCTTATCAGAATGAACGCAAGGGTAGCACTCACTCTGCAGGCTGCAAACTGCATTGAGGTATTGTACGTGCTTCACTCTAATTTCAGTGCTCCGTTTCCAGTTCGGAGCTGATGTGACTGCTTACAACACAGCAAGCAATGAGAGCCATCTCTGCCTCAGAGTCCTCACAAGAAACTGCTAGCATAGTTTCCAGACTGACGAGGTCAGCCCTCACTTAGAAATCAGCCTTTCCTCTAACCCAGTTCCCCTGTCCAGGTCCACCTACTGAAGGGCATCTGGCTGCTAGAATATTGGCTTTTCTTTACCAGGTGGGAAAGATATTGCCTTGGCCATATCATTAGGAGAAAGGCACCCCAAATTTCCACTTGAGTTGAAAGTCTGCAAAGCTGAAACAGACTTGCGATTTAAATTTTATTCCCAAAGAGTTTAGATTTAGTATGTTTTGTTTTAGACGGAGCGGCAGAGTACTCTGAGATGAAAGCTATTGTTTTATGTGTTAATAAGGATAAAAATGGGTTTTCTGCAGCTAACAGCACTCCTCAGAATCACTGCCTCATTTACAGTGGAGGAATGTCATAGATATCATATTTCATCAGCAATGATGGCTTGAATATGTTCCGTGAATAATTACTGTATCTTTTCATCTCCCTTTTGTTATAGGAAACCTTTATAGTAAAGGCTTTTAAATATGCAGTGGGAGTGTGTATCCAAGTATCAAGTCTATGAGAAATTGTTTTGGCAAGTTTAGAACCCTCTCAAAATTCATGGGTTTGGAGTTTCATATCTAATTGGAACCTTTTAACGTTGGAATAGATTTGCTCTTAGGAAAACAGTGTAAAGCTTTTAAGCAAGGGGTAGGGAGAACCTTATAAGAAGTAGTCAGCAGGATTCTGTGACATTCAAATTGTTTATTTAAAAACAGAAACTCCTGTGTTCTGATGTCTTAACATAAAGAGAGTCAAAATTACATACATAGCTACAAGAATTACAAGGATTTGTGAGTTGCCATAGAGCCAAATAATTGAGAAATACCTTTAGAGTGTCAGGGGTGTAATGAGGATTCTGGTCAACATGTTGCCGTTTGCTAGAAATTTTCTCTTAAGAGTACGTGACAACTGTGTAAAGACCTAATTCAGGTTTTTACTCTCCTAACAGACTGTCCTGAAATCACTGACTGCTGTATTCCTAGGTTTTTCAGTGAGGAGAACAACCTTCTCTCCTTTGAAATTTTTTTCTAGTCCTCACTTTTGAACTTTCATCTGTACCACAAAACAGGCACATGGGTTATGCTGTGTTCAAACAAACAAACAAACAAACAAACCTATAGAACATCTATCCTTCTCTGTCTCACTCCAGTCTCTGCATGTTCAGTCCAAATGACTCCCATATGGTTTAACCTTAGTGACCATGTTATGTGTATCAAGTAGGAAGAAACCTTTCTAAACATTACGCTTAGAAGGAAGTTAATGTAAAGCACCATAATGTACAGATAAAGCTAGTTAAAAAAAATTACGTCTTGTCAGGAACAAGCAAAAAATGCTTTGACAGCATTTACCAAGTTGGGTTTTTGGAAAAATAGGTCTCCAAGATGGAAAGAATTACAAAGAAAGTCTGGGGTGGGGTAGCTCCCTGGTTGCATAAACATATACTTGAGGCCCATTTTGGAGTTTCATTTTGATCAAGTTTGATTTATCCCTTTTTAAAAGTGAATCGAGCATCTTACATCCTATCGAAGATATATTTACCTATCTCACGGACACAAGGATTTTTCCCTTATTTCTTTTAGGAGTTTTTTTAGTTTTGATACTAAGTTATAGAAATCCTTTTGGATTGTGTTGAATATAGTGTTGGTAAAGATCAATGTTCACGTCCCCAAATAAATATCCAGTTGTTGCAATGTTGTTCTGGAAAAGGCATTTTATTCCCTCATTGAGAAGACTTTGTACTTTTTTTTTTGAAAATCATTTGGCCAGCTATGTTTGGATCTATTTTTGGACTCTTTCTCTTCCATTTATCTGTCTATTTTTTTCTGCAATACTACATTCTCTTGATTACTATACATTTATAGTAAGTCATGAAATCAGAACATTGAAGTTCTCAAATTTTTTTCCTTCTTTTTAAATATTGCTTTGGCTATTCTTGTTTATTTGCATATCCATAAAAATTTTAGAATAAGCTTGTCAACTTCTGCAAACACACTCTGGGATTTTGGTTGGGATTGGATTGAAATTAAAAATTTGGAGAAAAGAGATTTCTTAACAATACAAACATAGCCAGATACCATTAGCAAAATCACAATATTAATGTTGGTACAATACTATTTAACTAATTTACAGACCTTATTCAAATTTTATCAATTGCTCTATTAATGTTCTCTTTCTGGACCTTGATCAATCCAGGGTCACACATTGCAGTTAGTTGTCCTGTATCCTAAGTCTCTCTTATTCTGGAAGCAACTCAGTCTTTGTCGTTCAAGTCCTTGACACATTTGAAGAGCATTGGCCAGTTATTTTGGAAAGCACCTCCCATTTTTGGTTTGTCCTAATGTTTCCTTGTGATTAAGTTCAGATTATTCTTTTTCAGAAAGAAAACCTTAGACGTGATGCTGTACTCTTCTCAGTGTATCACATCAAGAGGTGGAAGTTATCACTCTGTCTCTTTACTGGTGATATTAACTCTATCACTTGGTAAAAGTGGTATCTCCCATTTTCTCCACTATAAATTTACTCTTTTTTTCCTTTAAATTAATAAGTATGTAGTAGGGGATAGCTTTCTTCAGATTAGATGTGTTCTATTAATATGTTTTCAAAGTTACTGACCCTTTTATCTCTATTTCTTCTAAGCCTATCCAGTGGATTTTTTAATTTTAAATATTGAAATTTTCAGTTCTAAAGTTTCCGATTCTCAGTATATGCAAAAATACCTTATTCATTACAAGTCTCATTTTCTTTATGTCACTGGCCATAATTATAATTGCTTCTTTAAAGTACTTGGTTAACAATTCCAACATCTGTTAACCTCAGGGTTGGCGTCTGTTTGTAGTTTTTTTCCCTTGAGACTGGATCACATTTTCCTGGCTAGTTATATGTGAATAATATTGGACTGTATCCTGGACATTCTGAATATCAGGCTGTGGAGAATCTGGATTCTGTTAGATTGCTCCAAAAAGTGTTGATGCTTTTGTTTTAGCAGGCAATTAACTTGGTTAGACTCAAAGTGCAAACAGGCATGCCTGTGGTGGGTGGCTGCTTAGATCTCAGATCAGTTTCTTAAACCATAGCTACGTGTAGCTTTCCATTTTTTTCAGTTCAATATGTGGTTCAGTGCTCAGCCAGAGACTTAGGCTGAGTTTACACATAGAAATTGAAATACTCTTTCTTTGGCTCTCTCCTTTCTGATTTCCATTTCACTCTCTGGTAACTCTGGTCGCTCTGTATTTCTTGCCCTATTTCCTCAGCCAGTAAGCCAGTGGGCTCTCTATCAGTGTTTGAATCATCCCTACACTACCACCACTGTGACTGAGGCTGCCGCAGGACAGAACTGCAAAAAAATGAGGAACTCAATATGTCTGATGGCTTTCCCCAAGTTTCGGCTCTGCTCTGAAATCTCCCTATGGTACTTCAGTCTTCAGAACTTTCAGGTAGTTATGACAGTAATTTTTCCAGCGTATAGGTATTTTTTTTCTAGGAGGATTGCTTTATTGGATAATCATTTCTCCATTAACATGAGGATTTAAGAGGTGGGGTGGGTACTGGATTTTGAATGGTGAAAAGATGTTGTCTTAAAAATTATGGTAGATATCAAGAGTAAAGTACTAGAGAAGGAGACTTTTAAATAAAATATCACTTGTATAACATAGCAGACTCCTTTGGGTGTCTCTCAACTTACAATGAACCACTTAATTACTCCCGCCTACTTCAGATCTCCTCATTCCATACTAGTGGCACTTAGCCATATTTATACAATGGCACCTAGAATCCCTGCCCAGAGTTAATTGAGAAATAATTGGAGACCCCACCTGGTCTGGGTCCAAGTCACTTCCTTGAGAATTAGGACTTAGGGTCAAGAGAGTCCATCTCTCTAATATGGCTTGAATTCTACCGTATATTGTGTCTCAGTTCTTCTTCTGCCATCATGTGAATTGAATAGGAAAAGAATAGCAGTATGCCCAAAAACAGAGAGATAAAGTAAACGCACGGAGAGAAGCAGAATCAAGAAGCGGTGAGAAAATCATCCCAGTTGCCAATTATCTTCTAATGCTTCTTGCAGTCCTACCTGGTATCTGGCTGCATTATTTTCTTTAACTGCTATTAGTGATCCCTGTATTCTAATGAGAAGTCCCCTCTTTTTTCTTCAGCTGGCTTTTGTAATTTGCAACTTTAAAAATCCTGACTAATCCATACACTTTTCCACATTACAGGAATTGTGAAAACGTTTATATAATGATAGTGATGGGTAAACACAGAACAAATGTGTCAGGGTATGTTAAGAGGCTAAGAAATGAGTTAAAATTTCTTAGCTTTTAAAATGAGATAATTTTCAAGGAATTATGTTAAAATCACCAAATAGGTCTTAAGCAAAGATCCTAACAGTTAATTTGAGTGTAATCAGAAGAAAATAGAAGCAAAATATATTATAAGTTGTGTATTTTTCCCCCTTATTTAAGTGAATGCTAAATAAGATTATGTTGTTATTTATAAACTCTGTAAATGCAATATTTGTGTCCCGTCCTGGTACTCATTCTCCACTTCAGGGTCAATCCCATTACTATAATTAAGTTTCTGCTTAATTAATTTTATTTCTGTACTTAATAAAAAGAGGCAGTTTTTTTCTGGATGTTCTGTTTTTCCAATTATATAACCAGTAAGAAATCAATTGCTTAACAAAAGTTAAAGTAATATGATTTGAACATGAATTGCACTCTAACAGAAGGACCTAATGAGTCAGATGAAAAATCAGAACCTGTCTCCCCATCCCCCCAAATAAACAAATAAATCTCAGCAAAAGCAAATCTTGGGATTCTTTGGATTTGTCAAATGTTTCATGGATTTTCCAAAACATTTTGGCAGGATAATTCCCTAAAGTGATTCATTATCCATCAATTCATATTTCAAAGCCACTTAATATTTGTTGAATATTCACAACATGCTAGCATTGCACAGCTGCTGAGAACATGCTTCTCTGTCTCTCAGCCTCACACTGCATGTTTTTTTCAAGATGAAAACATAACATATATTTTAAATTTTGTCGAGAGGATAGGAGAAAATTGGTCTAAAAACAGATCAGCACACACACACCCTTCAGGAATTAATCTTCATATTCCTATTAGGAAGATAATCATTGGTTCTGAAAGCATGAAAATGTACCCTTTATATCCATTTATATCTAATACATATCCCTTATTTTTATTTATATATATAAACTTATATACATATATCCATTTATATTGGGAAATACACTTTTTATTTAATTCTAAATTGCTTTAATGTATCTATGTGTATATTAATTCTACTATTACTTCTATAAAAATTTGCTTTATCCACAATCTAAATTTTATCCATGACCTAATTTTTAAATCTCCATATAAGTATAGGTATATGGGTATTTCCCATATATAAATATATATGAGTATTTCCATTTCTTATCAAATACTGAAATTTCCTCTTACTTGTCCCTTATTTGTATTCTAATTTGAAAATTATTACATACATACTTCTATATTATTTTGGTTCCCATAAGGGAAGCTCTTAATCTCCATTTGCTCCATAAATCAATGAGCTCCACTCCCTCCGTTCATTTAAGTATATACTTAGAGAGGCCTTCTCAGATCACACTATGAAAAGTAACATAACGTAACTCCAGGAGTTACATTACGTAACTCCTGGTCACACTCTTGATTCTTAGACTTTGCTTTATTTTTCTTCCCTGATATATTGGATTGTTTTGTTTATTGTTTCTTTCCATCCACTGTAATATAAAGTCCATAAAACAGGGATTTTGTTTTTATTCTTTCCTGTACTTACATAAATTATAACAGTGTGTAGCACCTGTTGGTGCTTCACAAACATTGTTGAATTAATGAATGAATTCTCTGAGAAAAAGTATTATTTTCCTCTTTATTCAAATCTTAATTTCAAAACAGAACTCAGTTTGCAAATTGGCCTATGTGCTATCTTCTACCCTCTCATTTTTTTCCTCCCCTTTGAATTTAAGGTGTGTTCCTTTTTGTCCAATCTTCCCTCCATGCTAATAATACAGGGCTAGCAATGTCTGTATCTATGAAAACATTTCCTGGATTTTTTCTGGTGGAAATCCTCCTTAATCAGTTTTTGTTTCTTTATATTCAATTCCTTCACCAAGACTTTTTTTTTTTTACATCTTTATTGGAGTATAATTGCTTTACAATGGTGTGTTAGTTTCTGCTTTATAACAAAGTGAATCAGTTATACATATGTTCCCATATCTCTTCCCTCTTGCGTCTCCCTCCCCCCCACCCTCCCTATCCCACCCCTCCAGGCGGTCACAAAGCATCAAGCTGATCTCTCTGTGCTATGCGGCTGCTTCCCACTAGCTATCTACCTTACTTTTGGTAGTGTATATATGTCCATGCCTCTCTCTCGCTTTGTCACAGCTTATACCCTTCTCACTCCCCATATCCTCAAGTCCATTCTCTAGTAGGTCTGTGTCTTTATTCCTGTCTTACCCCTAGGTTCTTCATGACATTTTTTTTTTTTCTTAAATTCCATATATGTGTGTTAGCATACGGTATTTGTCTTTCTCTTTCTGACTTACTTCACTCTATATGACAGCCTCTAGGTCTATCCACCTCATTACAAATACCTCAATTTTGTTTCTTTTTATCACCAAGACTTTTTATAAGAATGTACATGGTGAGTGTTAAGAGTATAAAATAAAATGAATTTCCCTGTAAAAATATTTAGACTCAAGAGTTTAGACCCTCACATGTTGATTTTGCTGTAAGTTCTCTAATGTTTTGATGGATTCTAAAAGCTTCAATTAAGAGAAAGTATAAAAAAACAAAAGTTTTAAAAATACTCATATAAAATCTCTTTTGATATGAATGAATGTTAATATTTTGTTACACTTCATTGACCTGAAATACAGTAAGGCGATGTAGCAATATTATTAGCTATTATGTAGTGTCATTAACGGTTATTTTTTTTGTAATAAAAGTAGAGATTCGTAAAGAGCATGAAACCTACAAGAAGGCTAGAATGTTGGCTTTGGGGAAAAATAATTAAATTTGTTATTGCAGTGATTTCATGAGGTATATCTGATTCAGTATGACTCCAGAACATCCATTCCATTCACTACTTTTTCTACTTCAGAATAATTGATTGCTACTCCCCTCAAAACAAGAGGAAATTATGCTGTGGCATCTGGTTTCTTTCCTTTTGTTTCTTTCAAATAAAGTATTATGTATTTCAGTCCAAAGTTTCTTTAAAATGCTGTATTTACCAGTGTGCTTTACGGTGCCTAGCATATTTTAAATTAACATTAAAGGGAAATGATAGTGATGAGCATCATAATTATTCAGTAATAGCCCAAACAGCTGCCTGGCTTCCTTTTTTGTACTTGCTTGGAATTTCTTTTCATATTTTCAGAGAGGGAAAGTATGGAAAATAACCTTTTTGATTGAAATTGTGTGTTTTCTGAAGGTAGGAATATAAATCATATTACCTGGAAGTTTAGAAAACAGATTCTTACTCTGTTTTCTCCAAGGAATATAGAATAATGAAAGGTTATGGTAATGATATCAACACATTTTTGTTTTTTTGAGAACAGAGTACTACTTTCCAACGGCCTTTTTTGCTGATAGAAACAATTTAAGGTGATGGTAATTTTATTATTATCTGAATAAGCATGTGTTTCTTTTTTTTTTTTTTTTTTTTGCGGTACGCGGGCCTCTCACTGTTGTGGTCTCTCCAGTTGCAGAGCACAGGCTCCGGACGCGCAGGCTCAGCGACCATGGCTCACGGACCCAGCCGCTCCACGGCATGTGGGATCCTCCCGGACCGGGGCACAAACCCGTGTCCCCTGCATCGGCAGGCGGACTCTCAACCACTGCGCCACCAGGGAAGCCCGCATCTGGTTATTTTTAAAAGTTAATTTATTGACCTGAAAGTCTATGTTATAAGTGATCATTTGACCACAGGTAAATATTGCTGCCGTATACTTTCGTAACATCTTCTGCATACCCACATCTCAGCACCTTCCTTGTTGAATTGCATAAGGATTTCCTCCTCATTAGACCATGTGCTCTTAGAGGGCAAGGTTCATGGTCAGTTAGCTTTTCACACTAAGCGCAAAAAACTGAATTTATGTTATGGAGTCACTATGCTCACTGAAACAGTGTGCTGGATGAGGCTTATGTTTCTTTCCAGATACCTAACTCAGTAAGGACACGCAATTAAATGATAAGTTTTATCCCAGAAATTTAACCACTTAAGTTTCTCCAAGATGTTTGTAAGCGTAACTGACCATTTATGTCTCTGTGATGATATTTCCGAAATAATCTAGACATCTTCTATACAATGTACTCTGTATGTAAGATAAGCAAATAACTTGGGAATTAACTTTCTCTTCATTTGCATGATGCAGTATTAGAAGGAGCATTGAGCTGGGAGTTTAAAAAATGTAGTTTCTACTTTCCCTTTTGTTAACTGCTATGTTGCTGTCAGAAATCAGCAAACTTTTGTAGGCTTAGCCCTTACAGACTGGAAAAGGAGAAGGTTGGTTGACGTTGTCTCCATGGACCTGTTCAATTTCAACATCTCAGATTCAAATTTAGTTTATTAGTTATCTTCCATAAGCTGTTGAATTTGAATTCTCACCACTTCATCACAATATATAATTTGTCCCAACCACTTTTCTTTGACAACCAAACCTTATCATGACCTTAGAAACTACTGTCTTCTATAGATAATAATGATAATAATAATAAATTACCTCAACCTGTATTTCATTTTGTTTCTATATATTTAATTGGCTTCGCAAAATTAAACAGGATAATTTTTCCTGTGATTGTAAGCAAATTGTGATTGAAAGCTCAATATTAATGCTATTAAGAGCTACTAGTTATTGATTGCCTAATTGGTAAGGAGTGTGAAGTGACTTTTATATTTTCACCCTCACAATAACCAGTTTGAGGTAGGTATTAGTAGTCCCATTGTTCCAGCTATATTGTTGGAAACCAAGCCTCAGAGAAGTGCATTCATTAGCTACATTACCAAGGTTGTACATCCAAAAAATGTTGAAGCAGGGATTAAATCCAGCTCTTGTTTTTCTTTTCTCAAATTAAAAAAGAAAAAAAATGTCAACGTCTTAAATCTAAAAACATGTGTGTCACATGGGCAGTTAGAAGTCTATAGAATACATATTTACAAAAGCGTCACATAAATTAACAGCAGTAAAGGAGTCAGTCATTCAAAATTTAAAATATGAAAATGGAAAGCCTCTAAAAAGTGAATTTTGACAGGGTCAGAGACAAATATTTTTTTCCAACCTTGACTGTGGTTAATATTACATACACCAAAATTGCAGCCACATATACCACTCACACTTTCACTTTCCGTTTTGGGGTCCTTTCGAGGTAACTGTGTCTGTGATTCCATGTGCATCTTTGACCAAACCCCTTTCATGAGGTATTTATTTTGTAGCCTATCATTCCTGGAAAATACTGGAGGTAGCATTCACCTCTATGTTCACCTCTATAAAAAAAAGTTTTATATCTGTATAAAGATGTATAGAAAGATAATTTTTTAAAGATATAATGATCAAAGCTCAGTCTTCATTGTTTATTGCCTTTTTCTTCAGCTATCTTTTAAGACATAACTAAAATAAACAATTTCAGAGGGAATCATATGTCATATCAAATGGTTATTTTGTTTTTATAATATGGCTTGTTTCTATCCAAAAATGATTCATTGCTCCAAATTATTCTGAAGGGTGTTACCTGAGGAGTTGAAAAGTGCTCATGCTTAATTTTATGATGTAACAATTCATTAATACTGCACTGAGTTACAACACACTAATATTTTGATGATTTCACATAAACTGCATCAGTAGGGAGAGATGGCAGGTGTTCCAAAGAAACAAGAATGTATAATTTAAAACATTGTAGTGGATTACATATGAAAGGTGAAAAAAAGGGAAATTTCAAGGATGAATATTAGATTTCTCCTCTTTGTAGGTGGAGGCATGGTGACATCGTTCAGAGATCAGAGAAATACAGAAGACCAGACTGAGGACAGAGAAAGTGGTAAATCATGAATATCAAATATTGCTATATTTTTACTTGTATTTGATATTTTTTCAATTTTTTTATTCTGGTAAAATACACAGAACATAAAATTTAACACCTTAACCATTTTTAAGCATACAGTTCAATCGTATTGAAATACATCCATAAAGTACAATAATCATCACCATCCATCTCTATAACTCTTTTTATCTTGTGAAATGGAGACTCGGTACCTATTAAACAATCACTCCCCATTCTTCCCTTCCCAGATCTTCAGGCAACCACCATTCTACTTTCTGTCTTTATGATTTTGACTAAGTACCTCATGTAAGTGAAATCATACAGTATTTGTCTTTTTGTGACTGGCTTATTTCACCTAGCATAATGTCTTCCAGATTCACCCATGTTGTAGCATGTGTCAGAATTTTCTTTCTTTTCAAGGCTGAATAATATTCCATTGTGTGTATATAGTGCATTTTCCTTCTTTATCCAACCAGTGATAGATACTTGGAGTTGCTTACACATTTTAGCTTGTGAATAATGCTGCTGTGAACATGGGTATGCAACTATCTCTTTGAGACTCTGCTTTAAATTCTTTTGGGTATATAACAAAGGTGGAATTGCTGGATCATATGGCAGTTGTATTTTTATTTGTTTGAGGAATCACCATATTCTTTTCTACAGTGGCTGTACCATTTTACATTCCTATTAACAGCGCACAAGGGTTCCAGTTTCTCCACATCATTGCCAGCACTTTTTACTTTCTGTTTTTTTGATAGTAGCCATTCAGATGGGTGTGATCTGGTATTTCATTGTAGTTTTGACTTGCATTTCTCTAATAATTAGTGATGTTGAACATCTTTGTATGTGTTATTGGCCATTTGTGTAACTTGTTTGAAGAGATGTCTATTCATGTCTTTTGCCCATTTTGAATTGGGTTATTTGATTTTTGTTGTTGTTGTCGAATTTTAGAAGTTCTTTCTATATTCTGGATATTAATCCTTAATCAGATATATTTTGAAAATTTTTCTATATTGAGCTATCTAAATGGAGATGTTGAAGAGACAATCATATATGTGGTTCCTGAACTGGAGAGGGATGCAGGGAGAATGTCTCCAGGAAGTCAAGGCATAGTTAAGACAAATATCTGCTCAGAATTACTGTGAGGATGGGCCATCAAGAATGAGGAGCAGAGCAAAAGGACATCCCAAACATGCTCTACCTGATTTCTTTGCTAGGAATGAACGACCTTCATAGTCATAAAAACCTATAGTGGCATAAGCGCTATCATTTTACATTTTGTCTAGTATCTACCAACGTTTATGAATTAGGCCTGAAAATTCCAGATTAGTGTTACCTACTAAAGACATAAATACTTAATATGGGACAGTTGCAGCATTGCACTTGCGTGTGACTGAATGGAAAATACAGTTTGCATCAACTACAGGTATTTCCTCTTGTGTTTCTTGCTCTTTTTAAAAATGCACTTCAACCTTAGATATGGAAGGAAAGGGAATACGAACAAATTTGTCTGTGGATAAAGAAAGTTTTGAGCAGCAATAAAGACTTCCAAAGATAGACGGTGTCTCCCTAATGCTTTTAATTAAAACACAGCATCACTGACCTTTCAGGAGTGGGAAAATAACTAAAGAACAGATTTTAAATAAAAGCTACAAATAAAAATCCTTGATACATAGCAACCTGCATTTCTATTTACAACCCTAACTCAGTTCTTTCAAATAGCTTTACATTTTCTTCAGACCACAAGTTCTGCTGTGTTCATATTCATTCACTTACATACAGTTACCATCAATGTGATAAAGTAGCGTCAAAGAAGTACATTACCACATAGGATCAGAGATTTTCCCATGTAATCCTGTAACCAAAAAAATAAAGCCAGCTTGTTTTTAAAATCAGTAAATACTAAATAAACCATAAGTGTTGTAAATGACAGTAAGTCATCTTAAATGTTCAACAGAGAGACTAAATTTTTGGCTCACTGTTTGCTATTAAGATCTATGCTTGTTATCATCATGAGGTCTACTCTAAATTGCCTTAAGAACGACCTAACTAGAGACTTTCAAAATGGTGGAGGAGTAAGACGCGGAGGTCACCTTCCTCTCCACAAATACATC
Source organism: Pseudorca crassidens (assembly GCF_039906515.1). Taxonomy (NCBI): domain Eukaryota; kingdom Metazoa; phylum Chordata; class Mammalia; order Artiodactyla; family Delphinidae; genus Pseudorca; species Pseudorca crassidens. The sequence continues at coordinate 122,715,934 of NC_090300.1, read as the reverse complement.
TACATGTGGAACAACTCTTACAGAACACCTACTGAATGCTGGCAGAAGACCTCAGACCTCCCAAAAGGCAAGAAATTCCCCATGTACCTGGGTAGGGCAAAAGAATAAACAGAGACAAAAGAATAGGAACGGGACCTGCACCTCTTGGGGGGGAGCTGTAAAGGAGGAAAAGTTTCCACACACTAGGAAGCCCCTTCACTGGCAGAGAGAGGGGGTGGCGGGGGGCAAGCTTCGGAGCCATGGAGGAGAGCGCAGCAACAGGGGTGCGGAGGGCAAAGTGGAGGGATTCCCGCACAGAGGATCGGTGCCGACCAGCACTCACCAGCCCGAGAGGCTTGTCTGCTCACCCGCTGGAGCAGGAAGGAGCTGGGAGCTGAGGCTTGGACTTCAGAGGTCAGATCCCAGGGAGAGGACTGGGGTTGGCTGCGTGAACAGAGCCTGAAGGGGTCTAGTGCGCCACAACTAGCTGGGAGGGAGTCCGGGAAAAATTCTGGAACTGCATAAGAGGCAAGAGACCATTGTTTTGGGGTGCGTGAGGAGAGGGGATTCAGAGCACCGCCTAAACGAGCTCCAGAGACAGGCGCGAGCCACGGCTATCAGCGCAGACCCCAGAGACAGGGATGGGACGCTACGGCTGCTGCTGCAGCCACCAAGAAGCCTGTGTGCAAGCAGGCACACCTCCCATTCCAGGAGCCTGTGCAGCGCGCACACCTCCCATTCCAGGAGCCTGTGCAGCGCGCCACTGCTAGGGTCCTGTGATCCAGGGACAACTTCCCAGGGAGAACATACAGTGTGCCGCAGGCTTCTGTAACATCATGCTGGCCTCTGCTGCCGCAGGCTCACCCCACATTCTGTACACCCCTCCCCCCCCCCCAACGCCTCCTCCCACCTCCCCGGCTTGAGTGAGCTAGAGCCGTGTAATCAGCTGCTATTTTAACATTGTCTTGTCTGAGAGAAGAACAGATGCCTTCAGGTGACCTACACTCAGAGGCGGGGCCAAATCCAAAGCTGAACCCCAGGAGCTGTGCGCATAAAGAAGAGAAAGGGAAATTTCTCCCAGCAGCCTCAGGAGCACTGGATTAAATCCCCAAATCAACTTGATGTACCCTGCATCTGTGGAATACCTGAATAGACAACGAATCATCCCAAAATTGAGGTGGTGGACTTTGGGAGCAACTGTACACTTCAGTTTGCTTTCTGCATCTAATTTGTTTTTGGTTTTAGGTTTATCTTACTTTAGTATTTAGAGTTTGCTATCATTGGTAGATTTGTTTATTGATTTGGTTCTCTCTTCCTTTTATATATATATATATATATATATATATATATATATATCCTTCTCCTTTTGGGAATGTGTATGTGTATGCTTCTTTGTGTGATTTTTTCTGTATAGCTTTGCTTTTACCATTTGTCATAGGGTTCTGTTTGTCCTTTTTTTTTTTTTTTTAATAGTTTTTAGCACTGGTTATCATTGGTGGATTTGTTTTTTAGTTTGGTTGCTCTCCTCTTTCTTTCTTTCTTTCTTTCTTTCTTTCTTTCTTTCTTCTTTCTTTCTTTTTCTTTCTTTATTTCTCTTTCTTTCTTTCTTTCTTTTGTCCTTTCTTTCTTTCTTTCTTTCCTTTTCTCCCTTTTCCTCTGAACCGTGTGGCTGACAGGGTCTTGGTGCTCTGGCCAGGTGTCAGGCCTGTGCCTTTGAGGTGGGAGAGCCGAGTTCAGGTCACTGGTCCACCAGAGACCTCCCAGCTGCACATAATATCAAACGGTGAAGGCTCTCCCAGAGATCTCCATCTCAATGCTAAGACCCAGCTCCACTCAACGACTAGCAAGCTACACTGCTGGATGCCCTATGCCAAACAACTAGCAAGACAGGAACACAACTCCACCCATTAGCAGAGAAGCTGCCTAAAATCATAAGGTCACAGACACTGCAAATCACACCACTGGACTTGGTCCTACATACCAGAAAGACAAGATCCAGCCTCATCCACCAGAACATAGGCACCAGTGCTCTCCACCAGGAAGCCTACACAACCCACTGCACCAACCTTACCCACTGGGAGCAGACACCAAAAACACTGGGAACTATGACCTTGCAGCCTGTGTAAATGAGATCCTAAACACAGTATGTTAAGCAAAATGAGAACACAGAAAAACACACAGCAGAAGAAGGAGCAAGGTAAAAACCCACCAGACCAAACAAATGAAGAGGAAATAGGCAGTCTACCTAAAAAAGAATTCAGAGTAATGATAGTAAAGATGATCCAAAACCTTGGAAATAGAATGGAGAAAATAAAAGAAACATTTAACAAGGACCTAGAAGAACTAAAGAGCAAACAAATAACAGTGAACAACACAATAAATGTAATTAAAAATTCTCCAGAAGGAATCAATAGCAGAATAACTGAGGGAGAAGGGCGGATAAGTGACATGGAAGATAAAATAGTGGAAATAACTACTGCAGAGCAGAATAAAGAAAAAAGAATGAAAAGAATTGAGGACAGTCTTAGAGACCACTGGGACAACATTAAATGCAGCAACATTCAAATTATAGGGGTCCGAGAAGAATAAGAGAAAAAGAAATGGACGGAGAATATATTTGAAGAGATTATAGTTGAGAAGTTCCCAAATATGGGAAAGGAAATAGTCAATCAACTCCAGGAAGCACAGAGAGTTCCATACAGGATAAATCCAAGGAGAAACACTCCAAGACACATATTAATCAAACTATTAAAAATTAAATACAATGAAAAAATATTAAAAGCAGCAAGGGAAAAACAACAAATAACATACAAGGGAGTCCCCATCAGGTTAACAGCTGATCTTTCAGCAGAAACTCTGCAAGCCAGAAGGGAGTGGCAGAACATATTTAAAGTGATGAAAGGGAAAAACCTACAGCCAAGATTACTCTACCCATCAAGGATCTCATTCAGATTCGACAGAGAAATTAAAAACTTTACAGACAAGCAAAAGCTAAGGGAATTCAGCACCACCAAACCAGCTTTACAACAAATGCTAAAGGAACTTCTCTAGGCAGGAAACATGAGACAAGGAAAAGACCTACAATAACAAACCAAAAAAATTAAGAAAATGATAATAGGAACATACATATCGATATGTACCTTAAATGTAAATGGACTAAATGCTCCAACCAAAAGACATAGACTGGCTGAATGGATACAAAAACAGACCCATACATATACTGTCTACAAGAGACCCACTTCAGACTTAGGGACACATGCAGACTGAAAGTGAGGGGTTGGAAAAAAATATTCATGCAAGTGGAAATCAAAAGAAAGCTGGAGTAGCAATTCTCGTATCAGACAAAATAGACTTTAAAATAAAGACTATTACAAGGGAAAAAGAAGAACACTAAGCAATGATCAAGATGATCAAGGGATAAATCCAAGAAGAAGATATAACAATTGTAAATATTTATGCACCCAACATAAGAATACCTAAATACATAAGGCAAATGCTAACAGCCATAAAACGGGAAATCGACAGAAAACCAATCATAGTTGGGGACTTTAACACTCTACTTTCACTGATAAACAGATCATCCAAAATGAAACTAAGTAAGGAAACACAAGCTTTAAATGATACATTAAACAAGATGGACTTACTTGATATTTATAGGACATTCCATCCAAAAATAATAGAATACACTTTCTTCCCAAGTGCTCATGGAACATTCTCCAGGATAGAGCATATCTTGGGTAACAAATCAAGCCTTGGTAAATTTAGGAAAATTAAAAAGTATCTTTTCTGACCACAATGCTATGAGACTAGATATCAATTACAGGAAAAAATCTGTAAAAACTACAAACACATGGAGGCTAAATAATACACTACTTAATAACCAAGAGATCACTGAAGAAATCAAAGAGGAAATAAAAAAAAATACCTAGAAACAAATGACAATGAAAACAGGATGACCCAAAACCTATGAGATGCAGCAAAAGCAGTTCTAAGAGGGAAGTTTATAGCAATACAATCCTACCTCAATAAACAAGAAGCATCTCAAATAAACAACCTAAAGCAATTAGAGAAAGAATAACAAAAAACCCCAAATGTTAGCAGAGGGAAAGAAATCATAAAGATCTTATCAGAAATAAAAGAAAAACAGATGAAGGAAACAATAGCAAAGATCAATAAAACTAAAAGCTGGTTCTTTGAGAAGATAAACAAAATTGATAAACCATTAGCCAGACTCATCAAGAAAAAAGAACAGAAGACTCAAATCAATAGAATTAGAAATGAAAAAGGAGAAGTAACAACTGACACTGCAGAAATACAAAGAATCATGAGAGATTACTACAAGCAACATTATGCCAATAAAATGGACAACATGGAAGAAATGGACAAATTCTTAGAAAAGCACAACCTTCCGAGACTGAACCAGGAAGAAATGGAAAATATAAACAGACAAAGCACAAGCACTAAAATTGAGACTGATTAAAAATATTCCAACAAACAAAAGTGCAGGACCCGTTGGCTTCACTGGCAAATTCTATCAAACATTTAGAGAAGAGCTAACATCTATTGTTCTCAGACTCCTCCAAAACATAGCAGAGGGAGGAACACTCCCAAACTCAATCTATGAGGCCACCATCACCCTGATACCAGAACCAGATAAAGATGTCACAAAGAAAGAAAACTACAGGCCATCTATGAGCATAGATGCAAAAATCCTCAACAAAATACTAGCAAACAGAGTCCAACAGCACATCAAATGGATCATACACCATGATCAAGTGGGGTTTATCCCAGGAATGCAAGGATCCTTCAATATATGGAAATCAATCAATGTGATAAACTATATTTAAAAACTGAAGGAGAAAAACCATAGATCATCTCAATAGATGCAGAAAAAGCTTTCGACAGAATTCAAAACCCATTATTGATAAAATCACTCCAGAATGTAGGTACAGAAGGAACTTAACTCAACATAATAAAGGCCATATATGACAAACCCACAGCCAACATCATTCTCAATGGTGGAAAACTGAAACCATTTTTTCTAAGATCCGGAAAAAGACAGGTTGTCCACTCTCACCACTGTTATTCAGCATAGTTATGGAAGTTTCAGCCACAGCAATCACAGAAGAAAAAGAAGTGAAAGGAATCCAAATCCGAAAAGAAGAAGAAAACTGTCACTGTTTGCAGATGACATGATACAATACATAGAGAATCCTAAAGATGCTACCAGAAAACTACTAGAGCTAATCAATGAATTTGGTAAAGTAGCAGGATACAAAATTAGTGTACAGAAATCTCTTGCATTCCTATACACTAATGATGAAAAACCTGAAAGAGTAATTAAGGAAACACTTCCACTTACCACTGCAACAAAAATAATAAAATACCTAGGGATAAATATACCTAAGGAGACAAAAGAACTGTATGAAGAAAACTATAAGATACTGATGAAAGAAATTAAAGATGATACAAACATATGGAGAGATATAACATGTTTTGGATAAGAAGAATCAACATTGTGAAAATGACTCTACTATCCAAAGCAATCTACAGATTCAATGCAATCGCTATCAAACTACCAATGGCATTTTCCACAGAACTAGAACAAAAATATTTCACAATTTTTATGCAAACACAAAAAATGCCGAATAGCCAAAGAAATCTTGAGAAAGAAAAATGGAGCTGGAGGAATCAGGCTTCTGGACTTCAGACTATACTTCAAAGCTACAGTAATCAAGACAGTATGGTACTGGCACAAAGGCAGAAATATAGGTCAATGTAACAAGATAGGAAGCCCAGAGATAAACCCACACACATATGGTCACCTTATTTTTGATAAAGGAGGCAAGAATATACAAGGGAAAAGACAGCTTCTTCAAAAAGTGGTGCTCAGAAAACAGGACAGCTACATGTAAAAGAATGAAATTAGGACACTCCCTAACACCATACACAAAAATAAACTGAAAATGGATTAAAGACCTAAATATAAGTCCAGATAGTATCACTCTCAGACAAAAACATAGGCAGAACACTCTATCATATAAATAACAGCAAGATCCTTTGTGAGCCACCTCCTAATGAAATGGAAATAAAAAAAAATAAACAAATGGGACCTAATGAAGCTTAAAAGAATTTGCACAACAAAGGAAACCATAAACAAGATGAAAAGACAACCCTCAGAACGGGAGAAAATATTTGCAAATGAAGCAACTGACAAAGGATTAATCTCCAAAATTTACAATAGCTCATCCAGCTCAATAGCAAAGAAACAAACAACCTAAGCCAAAAATGGGCAGAAGACCTAAATAGACATTTCTCCAAAGAAGATATACAGATTGCCAACAAACACATGAAAGGATGCTCAACATCACTAATCATTAGAGAAATGCAAATGGAAAGTACAATGAGGCCTCACTTCACACCAGTCAGAATGTCCATCATCAAAAAATCTATAAACAATAAATGCTGGAGAGGGTGTGGAGAAAAGGGAACCCTCTTGCACTGTTGGTGGGAATGTAAATTGATACAGCCACTATGGAGAACAGTATGGAAGTTCCTTAAAAATCTAATATAGAGCTACCATATGACCCAGCAATACCAGTACTGAGAATATACCCTGAGAAAACCATAATTCAAAAAGAGTCATGTATCACAGTGATCATTGCAGTTCTATTTACAGTAGCCAGGACATGGTAGCAACCTAAGTGTCCATCAACAGGTGAATGTATAAAGAAGATGTGGCACATATATACAATGGAATATTACTCAGCCATAAAAAGAAATGAAACTGAGTTGTTTGTAGTGAGGTGGATGGACCTAGGGTCTACCATACAGAGTGAAGTAAGTCAGAAAGAGAAAAATGAATATCGTATGCTAACACATATATATAGAATCTAAAAAAAAAAAAAAAAGTTTGGAAAACCTAGGGGCAGGACAGGAATAAAGATGCAGATGTAGAGAATTGACTTGAGGACACGGGGAGGGGGAAGTGTAAGCTGGGACGAGGTGAGCGAGTGGCATGGACATATATACACTACCAAATGTAAAACAGATAACTCGTGGGAAACAGCTACATAGCACAGGGAGATCATCTCCATGCTTTGTGACCAACTAGAGGGGTGGGATAGGGAGAGTGGGAGGGAGGGTGATGCAAGAGGGAGGAGATACAGGGATATTTGTATATGTATAGCTGATTCACTTTGTTATAAAGCAGAAACTAATACACCATTGTAAAGCAGTTATACTCCAATAAAGATGTGAAAATAAATAAATATTACTCATAAATCCATCACATCTGTTGGCAATTGTATTATCAATTTTTAAGGTCAGTAATGGAACTTTGATTCTGTTATGTGGCTTTCTGTCACATATTTTAACCTACCTTTTAATAATGTATGATGTAATATCATGGTCAATAGATATATTCACCATATTCAATATATTAATAGATTTAAAAATATTGCCCTACCCTTGCATTCCTAGAATAATTTACAGTAGGCAGTGAAGGTGTATTCTTCTGAAGTGCAATAAGGATATTTCACGATTGCTTTGAACTTACATAAATTCAACTATATGTATATAGAGAAGTTGATGAAAAGAGACAGACAAATCCTAAGAGTTAAAACGAAAAAATAGAGTAAAGATAAAATATTACTTTAGACATTGCAATGATTCCACTTACCATTATACATAAGAGCGTGGTCAAGAATGAACATGGGATAAGAAACATTAATTTTCTCTTTCTTCAGTAGGTTCCAATTCCCCTGTACTTCTCTTGAATGACAGCCTCTCAACATGCTGCATGTGACTCTAATGTTTAAAGTATTTAACATATGACATAGTTCTTATATACCAAGCCAATGACTTTATCTGTTGTTCACCCAAAGAAGCAGTAAATTATTCCAGTGTTGGAGGAAACACTGTATACATTAAACATTTATAAACACATATTACTGCACAAAGTTATAGATACAAATCCATATACACTGTACTTTAAAAGCAATATAGAGACTTTTAAAGAGTAATTTTTGTTATCTTTTATTTTTGCTTTATTAGATGACATCAGAACTTAATCCATGACTTTACTGTGTGAGATTATTTCTGCCAATGTTGATTTATGAATTTTGTATTAATATTTTAAAATAAAATTGACCTGCAAGTCTTTGTATTATTTTAAGCTTTGGGTATCAGCAGGTTAGCTTATAAAAAAAAAAAAAAGAATGACCTAACTTGCTGGTTATGTAAATTATGCCACTATAAATTATAAATACAATGGAAAATTGTGCAGGCATTTTAATGAGACAGATATTTATCTATTGGCATAGAAAGATACTCATGATATGATATCTTAGTTTAGGTTCCCTGGAAACATATTCTGAGATGGAGAGACATGTCTAGAATTTTTACTGGGGAGTGAAAGAGTGAGAAACACAGGATTAGGTACAGGAGAATCTGACCTGCAGTGTAAGTATAACTAAGGCTGTAATTGATATTACCAAAAACCCTGACCTTGGATGGTCCTTCAGAGTTCTACAGAATGTGGTAAAGTGGAGAAGGGGGATTGTATTCCCACACCATACAGTCATTGGCCATGGTCTACCTTGAGATGGAACACTGGGCAAGGGAATTCTTTGTGACTGAGGGCGATTCTTAGTTTGGAGTTGAGCTAAAACTGTCAACAGCTGATATTATGAGCTTCCAAGAGTGAGTTCTATGGCCCTGATGAGGGTTCTGGGCCATTTCCCATACTATACACTGCAGTCCTCTCTTTGCGCTACTCAGATCTCCTTACACTTTATGGTTGAGTTCACTCCATTTGGGAAGTGCTTCTTCAAGATTATGACTCATGAAGTTTCCTAGACAAACTTACAGGGGAAGGGTTAGCAGGATGAATTGCAGTCCTCAAAGAACAGGTTGATCTACAGTTCAAATTCTGAGATAGGAAATTGTATGCAGCACATTAGTTTGTGAGTGATCTCAGGACTTACATCTGTAAGCATAAAGTGAGTGAGGAAAACAGGATTGAGCAAAGGGAGAAGTTGTCACATAAGCTTACAGAGAGCTCTGGATCTGGGATGGCCCTTTAGAATTGTCCAATTAAGGCTAAGGAGGCTGAGCATTTGTGTCCTCATATCAGCCAGTCATTAGCTGTGGATTATACCCTGGAATGTGAGCATAACTTTGTTCATAACAGTTCTGTGTGGGTAACTACCAGTAAGGGGCATGGTCATGAGTCATCAGAAGTGTCCTGAAGAAGGGATCTGGGCAGAGTACCACACCATCCATATGTGTAATGATGAAGATGATTATGATGATATTGATGATGATTATCAAAATACTAACTAACACTCTTACAGCACTTTGATGTGCAAACACTATCCTAAGATCTTGTTATATGGTCCTTCATTTAATCCTCATTACAACTTTAAGAAGTAGATACCACTATTACATCTGTTTCTTGGTGGAAAAATTGAGGCACAGAGAATTTGAACATATCTTAAAGTTACACAGGTACTAAGTGATGGAGCCAGGATCTAACCCAAGGAAGTGGGACTATATTGAATTAAAAAAAGGAGAAATGTTCATCAAGGTAGAAAATATGATTGCATTTACATCAAAAGCATATGTGAATGTAAAGATGTAAATACACATTTAAATTAGTAGCTATATGTGAAATATAAGCATATTTGAAATATATGCGTGTCTATATATACGTACACATGTGTATACAATTGACCCTTGAACAATGGGGGTAGTTGGGGCATCAACCTTCTGCACAGTAATTGTATAGTACTGTAGTATGTACCACTGAAAAAATCCACGTGTAAGTTGACCCATGCAGTTTAAGTCCATGCTGTTCAAGGGGCAACTGCACACGTGTGTGTGTGTGACTTTGACACACACAGTGTCACAGTTTGTAACAGTGGTTACTATTAGAGACTAGGACTGGGGGGCTAAAATAAGGGATTGGGTTTTTTTTAGTCATTAATTTTGAAACATTTTTACAATTAGCGTATTTTATTTTTTGAAGGAGTTGACCAAAACAGAATTATCTAAGTCCCCCAATTCAGGTTGTATCTGTCACTCAGCTACTGGTGCAACCTCCCTCAGGTGGTCTATCCAGGGCAAAAATATATTTACAGGTATTGGAAAAAATTGTTATACCAGTTCCCCCAAAGTTTTATGTTTTTTATATTTTTCTTTTTTTTCATTTTATCATTTTTATTTCAACTCTGAGCTTTCTACCCAGAGGGATTTTATTTATTTATGAACTCCTGTATTTACAGCATGATTCACTGTCACTAGCCTTCATTTTTCCATCTGAGCTAATCTGTACATGAATATAGGTCACGTGGATTTAACTTCTTTAGCAGTGAGGAGATCGATTGCAATGCTGTGATAATGTCTTCTTCTCCACGGAATTTGGGTATATTTTGAATGACAGCACCCGCCCACAGTGAGGGTGAGGGGCATCTTTGCAGGGCCTTGGGGTTATTACTCATGACTCTCTGCAGGAAGAGAAGGGCTAAGGGGAGTTGTCAAAGCAGCAGGAGAGATTGTGGCAGCTTTCTGAGGTTGGGGGCTGGAGGAGAGTGCGCAATCCATTTACAAACTCAAATGCCCATGTAACCAGAAACCTCTAAGTTTAGTACTTATCTACTTGACCTTGCTGACACCTCATTAGTGCAAGTTCCTATCTTTAAGAATTATGTGCATTTGGTGTCTATGATCTCATTTCCTCCTCTCTCTTTTTTGTTACTTCAGTTGTTACTCCCTATCTTCTGTGTTTCACACTAAGCCCATTAATTTCCCTCTATAGAAAGTTAGTAGTCTATCTCCCTGCCTTAACTATCTCAGAAAAGGAAATGCCAAAGCAAAACAGAACTGGAAGAAGAGGAGGAGGAGAATATGAGGGTCCATGATTAACTTTGAAGGCAGAGAAATATCCAAGACCTTTTAATTTAACTTAATATGTGTCATTGGGATTTCAAAGCTCATAACAATAATTACTTTGCAAAAAATCTTGCAAAGAAAGAATGTAAATTATTGGAGCAGGAATCGATTTTGGTAATTATCTAGTCTATTTACTTTATTTTACAGATGATAAAAGAGATGTAGAAATATTAACCAAATTTATTGCAGCCACACAGTCCTACAAGGAAGATGTTTTGTAGTTTGGAGCATACATAAAATAGGATTGGGAGCTGACATGGCAGCTAGTAGAGTCAGGCTCTCAGAGTGACTTTCGGTGTCTAGAATACATAGCTCACAAAGGCAGAAACTGTTCAGTGTCTTGGATAGATCTATGGGCCAGAGAAGTTCCCCAAATCCATCCTCAGGGACAGTGGCTTTTGTGTTTGTCCCCACTCTTTTGAGAAATTTCTTTTTGGTAACGACCCTGGGCCTCATCTTCCCAGATTAAATCCTAATGTTAAAGAAAGCATCCTATTCCATGCGAATCTTTCCAATGCTGCATTGTAAAGTACCTTTTTAATTGGGGTTCCATCTTTGGGGTGGGAGTGGGAGAAAGAGAGAGAAGGAGAGAGAGGAGAGGAGAGGAGAGGAGAGGAGACATCTTTGGTTCATGGACAATTCATTCTTGGGATGGTCCCTTAAAGAAGGTCCATGAAACTCTGTGGTGACCTAAATGGGAAGGAAATCCAAAAAAGAGAGGATATATGTATACGTGTAGCTGATTCACTTTGCTGTACAGGAGAAACTATCACAACATTGTAAAGCAACTATACTCCAATAAAAATTAATAAAAACAAAAGAAAGAAGCAGCGCTACACCAGTTATATCCTACAGTGCAGCTCATCCTTCAACCATGGACTTTGTCAGAAGACAATATGAGGTCACTTCCTACTAATAATACATCTTATAGAAATGGCTGCATGTACTCTTGCATTGTGCTAGTTTCTAAATGGCATGTTATAAATATAGTTTAATAAAGAGCACTATTAATCAAAAAAAAAAAAAAAAGGAGGTCCATGAAAATTAACCAAAGGACTTTTTTAAACTACACATAGCTTTTTCATAGTTGAGCTCTATTCTCTTCCAGTAATGCTTCTCAATCCTGGCTATATATTAGACTTATTCAGAGAGTTCAATAAATAACACGGCCAGGCCCCTCCCCAGACAAATTAAATTAAATTCCCCAGGGATGAGATCTAGATATCAGTATTCAGTATCAAAGAGGTACTCATGTGCAACCACAGGCGAGAATTTGAGAACCCCTTCCTGGCAGAGCATGTGTTTAATCCACCCCCCTCATCCCAGTGAAAATCCTAGCCATTTTGAGCTATTATTACTAATTGAAAAAAGTTGAGGCAGAAAAATCTGAGAACCATCACTCCTGCTGTTTCTTTAAGGATGGGGTAAGAGCCTGACTTAGAGCTAGCACGGTGATGACCAGAAAATGAAATTAAAAGTATAATGTACATCATTACCACTATTATTACAAAAGCAATATTAATGAATAACTACTTCTCCCCCATTTGTCAGAGGTAGGATAATTATTTCACTATTTTATTTTTATATCCAGATTTATTTTTGTGAGAAAGTGGTACCTTTACAAGTAACTGAAAATTTTAATTTCTTGAGGTTATCATAACACCACTATTGAAATTGATATAAATGAAAAATATTGTAATGAACTTAAAGCATAAACAGAAGCCGAAATTATGCTATTTTAAAATATATAGATAATGGTACAGCCCACAGTTCAGATTCATAAAGTCCTATATGATTAATTAAGATTATTTAAAATTTACCTCAATATGTCAAAGGATCTCATAATGTGGAAAAACTATGTGGTTTAAAGCAGTAAATATACAAAGAGGTGTTAATAACTATTGAAGTAGTTTGCTTACTGAGATGTGTCCTCATTGTAAACATTTTCTGAAAACCTAAAATTGGAAAATGCATTTCTAAAATTTAACAATAGGAAATTATCATAAAATAAAAATTATGTATTCTGAATGTGCTTTTTTTTTTTTTTTTTTGTGGTACGCGGGCCTCTCACTGTTGTGGTCTTTCCCGTTGCGGAGCACAGGCTCCGGGTGCGCAGGCTCAGCGGCCATGGCTCACGGGCCCAGCCGCTCCGCGGCATGTGGGATCCTCCCGGACCGGGGCACAAACCCGTGTCCCCTGCATCGGCAGGTGGACTCTCAACCACTGTGCCACAAGGGAAGCCCCCTGAATGTTATTTTTTGTTTCTATATGTTAAAAACAGGATTTGGACTTCTCCATCTTATGTGATCCCATCTACACCAGTGGTGCAAAATTGGGAACAAGTTTGTGCTCCCTCCAGGGGACATTTGGCAATGTCTAGAGACAGTTCTGATTATCATTCCTGAAAGAAGAGGGGTGCTACCAGCATTTAGTAGGTAGACGCCAGATGTGCTGTTAAATACCCTGCAATATGGGCGGCCTCTCACAGGAAAGAATGGTCTGGCCCAAAGTGACAATAGTGTTGAGGCTTAATTGTTTTAAACTAACTTGCTCAAAACTTTATATTTTTTGTTTTTGTTTGTTTTCTGAGCAGCAGTTATGTTTATTTAGTAATTTTTTACATTATATCTTTTCTCTTTCAATAATAGTTTTTAACACTTTTGTTCAATTTTATAATTGGATTTTACAAAACAAAACAAACAGTTTAATAAAAAGCCAGTAATTATTGATATTTTAATCAATAATGTAATTCAATGACTATTTGTAAATGTCAGAAAGTGTCAACTTGACTCTCTAAAATCATACCTGTACTTAGTTATAAACCCAAAGAGAAATCTATCAAGTATCTCCTAGGATGTTCATACCTTGTTTGTTATTGCCATAAGTCACACATGTAATCTCTCTTCATTGGTAGAAAAGAGCAGTTACATGTACTGTAAGAATGGACTTGCTCAACATGCATTTCAACATGCATGTTAGTATATGGAACATCTATTAGGCCTTTGCAAGTGGAGTTTTAGAACTCACATTCACTCAGAAAAAACTCACATTATAATTTCTTGAATTCTTTTCAATAACTCATCAATCACCCAAGAAGTCAACAACCCATCCTTTTTTTCCACCTTTATTTCTCTAGCATTTAAATAAAGTGTCTTGGAGATAGTAGGACCTCAGTAAAGGTGTGTTATTTTTCATTAGGAGTGGAGCAGCTTTCAATTTATACTTAGACTTGCTAGTACTATTTTTCTTCATTGTATACCCCTGCTCCACTTGGTCTTGGCAACTCAGGAAGGAGGGAAGTTTACTAAAATTTTTTCATGGTTTTTAATGAAGCAGACTTCATAGTTTTTAATGTAGCAAAGAGGTCTAAGAGAGATTGTAGATGGAAATAGAGCAGGGACAGAAACCAGATGGCAGTATGTAAGAAACCAGGGAAAAGAAAACATGTGCTTTGGATGTAATGTCTTTTAAATAATTTCATCAGCAAATAATTCTAGACTTTCAAATAAATTTGTCAGCAAATAATTCTATCAGCAGGAGGAAAGTAGCTATTGGAAGCCACAGGTCAAGTAACATTTATTTTTAAGGAAAATAGAGTGTAGAAGGAATAGTACTGAATATACATTACACAGTGAGAAATCAAAAGCATAGAGACAGAATTTGAAAATGTGTAAATGGAAGAATGATTTATATAGAGCAGAGAGAGGAAAGAGCAAAAAGCCAAGGATTATATCTTGAGAATGAGAAAAAGAAGGTCTGTTCAAGGTGACAGAGGAAAAGCAGAGCGAATCTATTAATTATCTTTAAGTATTACTTTAAATATCCCTGGGGTCAGAACCTCTGGCGTTCATGTCATTAGAGAAAGCAAAATGATTTGATATGTGTTGCAAGCTAATGTAATTCCCAGGGTCAAACAAAATTCTATCAGTCTCTTCCTTCACTTCCTTTGCTCCTTTTCAACTTAGAATCCCCACACACGATCCTTACTCACATACTGAGTGCCCTGAGAGCACTCCTCACCCAGAGTTCTATAGTTTATGTCCTCACGCATCTGAGTCAACTTCCAGACAAGGAGGATCCCTGAGCACACACTAGGCTGTAGTGCAGTGTTTTTAGAGTCTAGGCCAAGATCAGGGGAGAGGCCAGAATGTAGAGATTAAAGCCAATCAAATGAGCGGAACCTTCCAGGGGAGTAACTTACAGCCAAGTCACAGACTGGCCAACTGGGTCACTGGTCAGAAGGGGGCCATGCAAAGAGAATTAAAAATCCAGGAGATTAGAGGAAGCATCTTTCAAGGTGGAGGACTAAAAGAGAGACTCTGATTGAAAAAAGAAGGATAAGTTCCTGTGTGAAGAACATTTTGGGTCTCTAGCATGGGCATACAAGGAGTTGCTAAAAGATCACACTCTGACCTGTTACCCTGCTGTGTTTCTTGCTCCAAAATTGACTATTTAACCCTGCTCCTCTCCAATTATCTCAGCTTTGTATTAGGAAAAAAAGCAAAACAACACAAGATTATCTGATTAAAATTTACAATAGGTTTGACCTCCCTGAGGAGTAATTTGTAAGTTTAAAAGGAGCGCTCTTTTTTTGTTTTTATTTCAAACCTAAGCAAATCTCTAATCAGTAGAATGTGTTGGAGGAAGTAAAACCATGGCCTGAATGTTGGTAAATGGGACCGTGGCTTCAATTAAATTGTGGCTTCAATTCAGCTATGTTTGGATCGGAAATCTGTGTTTTATTAGGCTAAGCCTTTTCTAACTTTGTATTTTCTTTATTTTCCTTTACTTGCTCCTTAGTTCTTAGTGAAGTTATTTTCAAATGTTTAGCTTTTCTTTGTTAAGCAAGGAGCAAGATGGGAAAGGAGCTTTTGTCCATGTCTGGGTCTTGCAGTAACGAGACAACCATGTGTCCATGGAGACTGAAGTAAGACAAAAGAACCAAGAGGAAGGTGTAAATCCTTGGAAGAGAGAAATCATTCATACAGCTATACTTTTTTGCCTATGATGATCTTTGTCTTAGCCTATTTGGGCTTCTATAACAAAATACCACAGACAGCGTGGCTTATAAACAACAGAAATGTATTTCCCATAGTTCTGGAGGCTGGGAAGTCCAAGATCAAGGTGCCAGCAGATTCATTTTCTGGTGAGGGCCCACTTCCTGGTTCATAGCTGCCCATCTGTGTTTTCACATGGTAGAAAGGGGCAAGGGATCTCCCTGGGGTCTCTTTTATAAGGACACAAATTCTCATTTATGAGAGCTCCACCCTCATGACCTATCACCTCCCAAAGTCTCCACCTCCAAATATCATCAGGTTGGGGGTTAATTTTCAATAGATGAAGTTTGGGGTTGGCACAAACAGTCTATAGCAATCTCTCATATAAAACTTTCTCTTTTCTTCAAAGAGTCTTTGTATATTTATTTCTAAAATCTAACTCTCTGTAATACTATTTTAAGAACTTGACTGCAGAGTCTTGCTAAAATAGAATCTGCAAGATTAGGGCTCAAAATCCACATATTTATCAAGCTTTTCCAATGACACTTCAACTGCCGGGAAGCATGCTCTACATGACACAGTGAAGTAAAACTACTGTGAAATGGATCTGTTTTGTTTTTTTCATTTCCATCAAACTCTTTGAGAGATGGAAAGGATTCAACATGAAGAATATAAGACTCCAGTCCTTTCACGGGGGCTAGGGATATCCCAACCAAAAAAATATCTTCCCAACCATTTTATCACTGACTGAAAAATTACCAACTGTTGATTTTTTCTTCCCTATTAATTTTTCCAATCTTCTTGCAAATGGTAAAGAAAAGGAAACATATTACATTCAAACAACTTGTAACTTAATTAACTGGTTCGCTATCTGCCGTGACATATCAGATACAGGAAACCTGAGATTACAGCGCCTCGTCTATAACGGATGCTCACCAACTATTTATCTCCTGACTGATGAGAAAAAGAAGGACATTTTACAAGGAGGAAGAGAAGATAAAATTGAATTATGTGGTCACTAAAAACGACCAACTTATAATTTGGTCTTGACCTTCCCAGAAATGTTGCATTGTGTTGCCCCTTAGTACTTTCTTGACATATAATTTTACTTCCTATTTTTAAATTTTTTGAGGTATAGTTTTTATATAGTGGGATACACTAATCTTGAGTGTAGAGTATATGAAAAATACGCCTGTGTTACTCACACCCCTATCAAGATAGAACATTTCCATCACCTCAGGATTTTTTTTCCTTGCCCTTCTTAGTCAATTAATACCTCAGAGGTAGTTATTTTCTGATTTCTATCATGATGTATTAGTTCTGTCTGTTCTAGAAATTCATGTAAGTGGGATATTTTTTGGAATCGTCCAAGTTCTTGAGTGTATCGGTAGTTCATTCTTTTTATTACTGAGGAGTATTCCATTGTGTGAATACACTACTATTTGTTTATCCATTTTACTGTTGAACATCTGTATTGTTTTTAGCTCTGGGCTATTATGAATAAACCTTCTATGAACATTCTTCTAGGAATCTTTCGTTTGACATGTTTTCATTTACTTGGGTAAATACCAAGGAATTGAATTGCTAAATGAAAGGATAAGTATTTGTTTAACGTTGTAAGAAATAGCCAAATAGTTTTCCACCCGCAGTGTATGGGAATTCTGGTTGCTCCAAGAGCCAATATTTTAGGCTGTCAAATATTTTAATTGCAGCCATTCTAATTTGTGTGAAGTGATATCTCATTATGGTTTGACTTTGCATTTTCTTGATCACTAATGATGCAGAGCACCTTTTTACATGCTTATCTGCCTTTCGTGTATCTTCCTTAGGTTCCTTTGTGAGGTGTTTATTCAAGTGTTATGCTCATTTTTAAAATTTCGGCTCTTTATTGTTATTAAATTGTAAGAGGTTTTTATATATACTGGATAGAATTCCTTTTTCAGACACAAGTGTTCTAAATATTTCCCCCAAGGCTTTTCACTTTTTAAAGTGTTTTATATGAGCAACTGTTTTAATATTGATGGAATCCAATTTATCTTTTTGTTCTTTTTGTGATTAATGCATTGTGTGTCCTACCTAAGAAACAAAGTGTTTTGGGAAATTATTCAATAATTTCTTCTACAAGCTTTATGACTTTGGTGTGTACTTTTAAATCTATGATCCATCTCAAATTAATTCTTTTGTATGAAATAAGGTAGTGATGTTCACTTTTTTCCACATGAATATCTGTTTTAGAATCATTTGGTGGGAAGCTTTTTTATTCTCCATTAAATTGTACTTAGTGTTTTTGTTGAAAATTAATTAATTGAGTGTACAAATTGGGTCTGTTTCTCAACTCTCTCTTTAGTTTCATCGAATCTATCTGTTCATACTTATACCAATCTAAATTGTTTTGATTAATGTACTTTATTCAAAGTCTTGAAGTCAGGAAACGTAAATCCTCTAAATCTATCTTTGCCAAGATTGTTTTAGACCATCTAAATACTTTTTATTTACATACACAATTTAGAATCACCTTGTGAAATTCTACCAAAAATATTACAAAAATTTTAATGGGGTTATATTGAATTCAAAGGACACCTTGGAATATTTGAAACCTTAGCAATATTAAGTCTTGTAACTTATTAATGTACCTTTGCATTTATTTAAATATTCTTTCATTTATTTTCAGCAAAGTTTTTACAGTTTTCTGTTTATAGGTGTCACAGGTCAGACTCTGAGACAGATTAACTTGCAGGAAGTTTATTGCAGCATGTTCTCTTGGGATAAACCTATGGTGAAAGCCATGAAAGTGGGATTAGTTAGAAGTTGGTCAAAAAATGCAGTCACCACAAAGGCTTCAACTGATCTGATGGGAATACATATCAAAATCTAGGATAGACCTTAAAAGTTCTGAACTAGAGCAAAGTGACTGGACTTCTATGACCCTGTTTCAATCAGTTGTTGAATTTAGGTCACAGGAGGAGGAGGTATAGCCTTAGATGAGGTGGTTCTCTTTAGTTGAGAGCAATTCGCTGAAGAGCTCACATCTGACAGCTATCTGCCAACATTTCCAGCAGCTAGGAGAATAATTCCTTTAGTATTAAAGGGCTGAGGTACTGGGTTGCACAGGACTGCATTTACTATATTTCATCCTTTGTGCCACTTGGATCCACTTAATTCATAAAATTCCTGGGAACAGATCCGTCAGGACTCTGGTGGGCCTCATTTCCCAGAGGAAATGTGTAAAAGAAAGTTTAGTGGGATGAACTATAGCCTCTATCACTCAGGTGAGTCTTTTGGCCACAACTGATATTCATCATCTCCATCCTCAAGAGATTCCTCTCACCTTTGGCTAGCAACTCAAATCTTTTAAGAGGTTTACTTGGTAGCATAATAAAGAACCTCTTATCTGAGGGTACCGAGAGCCCGTCACCATGCCATTCTTTGGATGTGGCTGCTACATTTATTCATTAACTGATAAAATTGTGCAAAGGAGGCACCAAAAATATTCAAGTATGTCATCTGAGTGCAAAACTTATTCTCCATTGTGTAACAGCAGCTCTGTCTCCTGGTGATAACCAGGGACTAACCCCTTCAAGTCAGGGACTCTTCTGGGTTTCTGCTGGTTTCTTGGCGTGAGTTCAGAGTGCCCAGGCAGTAGCCAGAGAATAAAATCTATTGAGACTGTTGTTGGCACAATTGGAGAAGTTAACCATTTGGATAAACAGGATCTCCAAAGACCTTTGCAGAGTTCAGTGTTGCAAAGACCAGGAGAATGGATTAAGAAAAGTGATGGTAAACAGGTAAACACTTTCACTTTCACATCTTGCTTTTTGGACCCATGATATCTATTAATTGAAGATACAGCTCCATACATTGGTCGTGAATTAAGCATATATATTGCATCCTTGAGGGTGGTACTCATTCACACATAGTAACATATCTGAGCTGGTGCCTCATCGGCAACTTCATTAAGCCATTCTATTGCAAGGTCATTCTGGCAGCTTCTGGGAGGTATTGTATACATCAGGACCAGTAGATCCCATTGTTGTATACCCATAGCCATACCTCTTGCTATAACATAAGTCCCTTGGTTTCATGCAGTGTTTGTGCTTGTAGATGATACTCTGTAAGCACATACATATTGGTGCTGGCTGAGGTTCTATGAAGCAGAAAAGGCAAAGGTATACAGAATATGGCAATTCCAGTCAAGACGAATCATTCAGGGTGAAGGAGGTCTAAAGTTGTCAAACTGACACTAAGTGGATGGTCTTCTCCTGGAGTGGTGCTGTATTGGGAGCTGAGCATTGTTTGTGTTTCTGGCAAGTTGCATATTTTCTGTCTGTTAATTGGAGTGTCTAGTCTATTTGCATTTAATATAATTATGACTGTGATTGGGTTTAAGTTTTCATCTTGTTATTTGTCTTCTATGGTGCCACTTGTTCTTTATTTCTTTTTTCCCTATTTTTTGGTATCAGGAGGTTCCTGGCTCATTAAATAAACTGCCCTCTGTTAGATTATTCTAAAATGGACCTTTAGAAATTCACTTTATCTCCTATATTACATATTTAAATACACCTCCATCATTTATTTTTATTTTCAAAGAAAGATACATCTTTAATTTACTATCTGCCTCAAAGTAGTATTCTATCACCTCTTAATGTAAGAATCTGATGACAATATATTTCTCCTTATACTTCTATTTTTGTGCTATTGTTTCATACCATTTACCTATTTTGAGGTTATAAACCTCAAAATACATTGTTATTAATATTTATTTTAAACAGTCAATTGTCTTTTAAAAATTAAGAAAAACTATAAAAGCATATTTCATGTTTAACCACATATTAATCATTCCTTCTCTTCATTCCTTCAAACTGATTTTTTATATGGTACCTGTTCCTTCAAAAGAACTTCCTTCAACATTGAATTTTTTTTAAAATTTATTTATTTTATTTATTTTTTGCTGTGCTGGGTCTTCGTTGCTGCACGCGGGCTTTCTCTAGTTGTGGAGAGCAGGGGCTACTGTTTGTTGCAGTGCTCGGGCTTCTCATTGCTCTGGCTTCTCGTGCTGCAGAGCACGGGCTCTAGGCGCACGGGCTTCAGTAGTTGCAGCACGCAGGCTCAGTAGTTGTGGTTCATGGGCTCTAGAGCGCAGGCTCAGTAGTTGTGGCGCACAGGCTTAGTTGCTCCGCGGCATGTGGGGTCTTCCCGGACCAGGGCTCGAACCTGTGTCCCCTGCATTGGCAGGAGGTTTCTCAACCACTGTGCCACCAGGGAAGCCCTCAATATTGAATTTTAAATCTACTAGTGAAAACTTCTCTCAGCATTTGTTTAGCAAAAATTTTTTTTTTGAAGGAATTTTTTGTGCAATGTATTGAATTCTAGAGTGACATTTTTTTAAAAAAAATTTCGGCATTTAAAAATGTTCAATTGTCTTCTGAAATGTATAGTTTCCTATACAAGTCATGATTTCTCTTGTTATATTTTTCCTGTACATAATGTGTCTTTTATTTGGCTCCATTTAAGGCTTTTCTATTTATCTTTGAGCTTTAGCAATTTCACAATAATATGCCTAAGTGTGCTTTCCTTTGTGTTCACCCAAATTGTGTTTTTTGTTTTCTTTTTTATGTTTGTTGGATATGTGGGCTAATTTTTTAAAATATTTTTACATATATTTACCTGTGCTCCATATTGACCTACACATCAGTGAGGCCTTTTGTGTTTACATTTTTTTTAGTTTTTGCTTCAGTTTGCACAATTTTTATGGCCTGTCTTCAATTCACTGATATATTCTTCAGCAGTGCCCAATCTGTGATTTTTTTTTCCATTTCATCTTGTGTCTACTGTTTGCCTATTCTTTATTTTTCTGTTTATTAATGTCTAGTATTTTTGTTTGTATACTAGACACTGTGGAAGTTAGATTGCTTAAATCCAAATTATGTAGTCTCTTTTAAAGAATATTAAATTTTTTTCTGGCATGATTGACTTAC
This sequence comes from Pseudorca crassidens, assembly GCF_039906515.1. Lineage (NCBI taxonomy): Eukaryota > Metazoa > Chordata > Mammalia > Artiodactyla > Delphinidae > Pseudorca > Pseudorca crassidens. The sequence goes on along the minus strand of NC_090300.1, from coordinate 122,694,030 downwards.
TAACAGATCAGCTTGATCCTGTCAAGGATTAGTCATGTCTAGAACAGTCTTACTCCTAAAACTTGGTCTTTCTGAAGTCTGAAAGTCAATGGCTTTTTAGTGATGATTATCTACTCTGACTGGTTAGAACTCCAGTACTCTCAGAACTGAGAAACCTCTAGAATTTTTATTCAGCTTCCATTTATATCTCTTTCAGACCCCATGATGCCACACCCTGTGCAAATGCAACTTAGTACTTCATAAAAGAATAAAGAGAGACCCCGTGTAGATTTCTGGATGTCCTTCTCTACCTATGTCTCTCTTCCTCAGATTCTTTCTCATAAATTTCAGCTACCTTAGCAGCTCCAAATTCTTCTGATCTCTGTTTCTCTGCTCAGCAATACTGTTGCTCTATATTTGTCTCTGTTCTCTCTGGTTCAGTTTGGAAATTGTTCCCAGATGAGAAGCTGAGGTAAATATGGAGTTTACCTGGCATGTGTTCCTCTTTTTAAGGATCACAGCTCTGCATTATCTGTGCATGACAACACCATTTTATTGCTGTTTATGGTAAGAGAATAAGTCAACACCTGCTATTCTGTGTTGGCTGTAATTGCAATTTCTCCCCTTCTTCTGTAAAAACAAATAGTTACCTTTGCATTGTGGCTCATTATTTTTAACTCATTTTCATACATTATCTCATCTTATTCTCAAACATTATCAAATGAATTAACACTCCTGATGATAATCAGGAAAGAAGGGAAATTTTAAGCTCCATATTTCTGATAAGGATATTAAGCCTCAAGGAGAGTAAGTGATTTTAGCCTAAACTATATAGATTGATATCGAGTTTTCTAATTTCAGTTTTCTGTCCACTGAGCTGTGTTGTCTCAAGGGAAAACAAAATTCTTTGCTTTGAAGTATATGTTTTCTGAGGTTTTATTTTTGTTTTCTGTTTAAGCATATGTTTCTTTTTACAAATTATCAGAAATCTAGAGATGTTTTATCATGTTTTCCCTTAGGCTTTTCCTTTTCTGGTTTTGCTTCTTTCACACACTCTGAGAAATTCAACACCAGATATGTGTACTTTTATGGCTGACCTTATTAGAAAATTATACAAAAATGTGAATGACCACTAGTTTATTTTAATTACAATTTCTATGTGGATGTTAAAAACACCAACGTAATATTAGATTTCTGTAGTATAATGTCCAGAAAAAGACATTTCATCCCGATTCTGATTGTAAGCTTACCACAGTTGTAATTTGGTATTAATATGGTTATCTCTGCCACAATCCCAGCATGATCTTTGACTCCAAGACTCCTAAGACTGGTAAAGGCTACCAGTCTTGTTTAACCACTAGTCCTTACTGTAATAGCTGGCTTATAATAGGTGCTCATAAAGTATTTATTGAAAGAGTGAATCATGAATACTGATTAGTTATTATCAGAAACTTTGCATTTAATTCTAAGGATTAAAATTTAACAAGGTTATGACCCATTGGATGAAATAGAAGGAAGAATGGCCTAGGTGGTGAAGGGTATAGAAATAGTGGTTGAAATTGGAGATATTAAACTGAAAAGCAGTCCCTGAGAGGGTAAATAATGACTGCTTTAAAATATTTGAGGTTATCTTATATAGATTAAGTAGTAGATTTTCTCTGCAATACTTCATAGAAAATCACTGGGCATAATGGGTGATGTTTCAGAGAGGCAAGTTTTCAATTCGATATAAGTAGGAATTCTCCAGATAAAGATATACAATTGGAATCAAGGCCTTAAGGGTATAATGGGACCCATCCTTTTTCTTGGTTCTAGAGACTGAATTTGTCAAGTTGGGGAACCACAGAAACAATTTTTCCACCATCTTGGATAACAGATCAGTTGAGCTTTCAATTTAATCCCTAATTAAATTTATAAAAATGTGATTCCATTACTCAACAACTGTTTATTGAGCTCCCGGTATGTACAAAGCCTCAGGATGTAACTTACACTGTAGAGAGGGCTTATTTTCAAACTCTACTTCACGAAGAATTCAGAAATTCTTTTCACACCCCCTTATTTGGAATTGTGGCTTTCTTTGAGAGATGTTGCTAGAAGTGTTCGATGCAAGCAAGCACATGAACATATGCACATGCACACAAAGACACACATAGAAAAAAAAGAACAAAGAAAACGCAAGAACAACTGTTGATCTGTCATGTTCTTTGCAGAAAATTAGAGTAATTATACTTTTAAAGCATTGTCAACATTTCAGAAAATAAATTACTAGGGCAAAAGATAATTGAAAGAGAGATCATGGAAAGCACAAAACATTTAGGTAAGGAAGGATTGCTTCTTGTGACTTAAGCTAAGAACAATTTACATGGTATGTTTTGGATCAGTTTTTCAAAATATAATCTTTCTAGAAGTTTTCCATCCTCTGGTATGCTTTGCAAACAATTTATGGGGAAATCAAATTGCTCCTGGAACTGCCATTAACAAATATGTAGCATAATTTAATACAAAATTACCTGTATGTTTGAAAACAGTGACACTAAGAAATTTGAACTTTCTCAGCCTCACCAACTGATGAGTATACATGAGGTCATATACATGTTTAAATTAATAAGAAAGATGATTACCTTCATCTACTAATAATGCATATACTTTGCCTTCCTGCAAAGACTCTGGGCTCATATATGTTAGTCTCCAAAGATCTGTCAAATGTTGTGAAGTAAGCACACATGTGGGGAACTAACTGGAAAAATGCCAAAATCTGCTCTATGTGGCATAGCCGTTCCTTGCTGCTATGGCCACTGTCCAAGACTGGGGGTCCTCAGATCTAGAATGCTCTGCCACTTCTCCTTGCCCCTATTTTAGGCAGAGAAGTTTATCCTCTGATGACTGCTCCGCTTCCACCAGTCATAGAGAGTGTACCTGCTGCTCTCTAAGTGTGGTGGGCACCTTCATTGCTATGAACTAGCAGATCTAGAAACTTCTTTCTGATGGCTGCCTCTCCTCTGCCAGCAAAGCAGCCACTATCCTTCTTTTTGATGTAGCAGGCACTGGCGTGACTTGTTTTCCACTTCAGAATGTGGTGGTCTCTTTCATTGCTCTGCTGGACAGAGAGGTTCTCTTTTAGTGGTCCCTTGAGTCCAGTGGGATCCAAACACTGTGTGGGAATTATGGAAGAGATTTTAGAAAAATCTCTCTCCTTTTTGTGAGGTTCAAACAGTGTTTCTTGGGCACTGGTGTGTGACAGAGTTCAGCAAACCTACCCTTTTAGTACACTTTTAGGCTTCTCTCTCCCAAACATAAGGATGTGCGTGCAAAGGTGTGGGCCAACATCAGATTTTTACAAGAGCCATTGCACTGTGCTTAGAATCTCTATTCTCTTCCGATAACTAAGGTCTCATAACTAGGTCAAAGTTGTAGTTCCAAGATCCATGGTACTTCAAGAATAACTCTTTCCTAGGAGTATTCTTACTCTCCATGCAAATAGATGCTTTCAGTTTTATCCCATTTATATTCCCCCAAATGCTCAGTTATGTCTGAATGTCCAGGAGTAAACACAATATAGACGTACATTGTAAGGCAGGATACAGGACAGAGGAATGCTTTTGGAAGAATCTCTGAAGTTGGGAAATCATTGCTAGAGTACTTGAATTTCTTGGTCCACATTTCAGAAATAATCTATAAAGCAGAAGTGAAGTTCAAAGGAAAGGTAAATCTCATGCTGCAGGAAAGTCAAATAGCCAGGACTGACTATATGAAAGTAACCATAGGCTGATCTTATACTTTTTTCTTCTTTCTAGAATATCTGCAGTATTTTCTCATTACTTTTTTTTTAAAGATTTTTTTTTGATGTGGACTATTTTTAAAGTCTTTTTTGGATTTGTTACAATATTGCTTCTGTGGTATGTTTTGGCTTTTTGGTCACAAGGCATGTGAGACCCTAGCTCCAAAACCGGGGATCGAACCTGCACACCCTACACTGGAAGACGAAGTCCTAACCACTGGACCACCAGGGAAGTCCCAGTGTCTTCTCATTACTTTCTAAAGCAAGTAATAATTGGGTGAAGAAAGAGCTGTCTCCTATCCTTTGTGACTCTTGTAATCTGCTCATTCTTTGGGAAGATAATCTTGGAACCATTGACTCCCTACACCATGTGTGAATTGTGGCACTAGATAGGAATCTGATCTTCCACTGAGTGATTTTCAGTAAAATCTGAACATACTGCATCTTGATAACACCCTTTTTAAAGGAAATAAAACTTGTATTCATTATTGGGGGATTTTATGAGTGAAATTATAGTTTGGATCCATCTAGTCTCTTTCTCCCTCTCTCTCTTTTTCTCTCCCTGGAACATGAATAATTATGATGAGCACAGTCCCCACACTAACCGACAAGGCATGAACAAGGTGAGTAGAAACTAAACTTTTTTTAGGAAAAGCCACTGAGGTTTGGGTGTGCTTGTTATTGCACAGCCCAGCCTATACTGATTAGTATACTCATTAATGTAAATTAAAAAGCTAGTTTCTTGGTATATGATCCCATTTAAATTACAATCACTTATTTAAATTCTCTGTGCATAAGGAATAGCACTAGGTATTTATCTGGGATGCAGATATAGAAATTAGCAAGACTCATTGCTCTCTCAGAATTTATTCTCATGAGAGGTTTATCTTTAATAGTAGGGTACAGGTCATGTTATACTGGACAATTCTATTCTGCATGATGGAGAAATAAGCATAAGAATTATCAAGAGGTAGAGTATTTGCTTGTGTGTGTGTGTGTGTGTGTGTGTGTGTGTGTGTGTGTGTGTGTGTTTGGGAGGGAGGTAGTGTCTTTCTAGAAATCAACTCCCTAAGTACAAAGTATAGGAAATGCAAATTCAAGTGGTCAAATATCCAAGGTGTTTAAATCAAAGCAACATGGTGGGAAGTAGTAGAAGATATTACCAAGGATTAGATACCTACCTAAGCAACATGTTGCCAGTAGAGGATCCTGGGGGAAGGGAAAGGCTGAGGATACACAGGTGAGACCCTCAGTTGCTTCCACCTGCAATATTGTTTCTGTGCAAATGTAAGTGTAAAAAGAGATCTGGGGTAGGAACCAGCGATCCAGAAGAAGGGACAATCAGAATCATCCACCAGAAACAGGTGGGTGGTTACTTAGGGAAGCTGCATCTTAAAATCACAGAAACACTACTCCAGGTGAAAAGAGGTCACAGGCCCACATGGAGATTGGGCATCCAATCAGATCCCTATAGTATGTAACACTAATGTAAAAAACAAAGGTTCTGTCTTGGTACTGTCATTTCCTTGTTATGCAAACTTGAGCCTGTTACATAGCTTCTCTGAGCTTTAATTCCATAATCTGTACTATAAGAATAATTTAATGGTGACTTCCTCATAACTGTATGTGAGCGTTAAATGAGTTAACCCTATCAAGTTTACATGATAGTGTCTGGAGGATAATAAATGTTTAGTACATGAGAAGATACTCAACATCACTAATAATCAGGGAAATGCAATTCAAAACCACAGTGAGATATCAACTCACACCTCTCAGAATGGCTATCATCAAAAAAACAAGGAATAAGTGTTGGTGAGGGTGTGGAGAAAAGGGAACCCTAGTATAGAGTTTGGAGAGTGTAAATTGATACAGCCACTACAGAAGACAGTTTGGAGGTTCCTCAAAAAATTAAAAATAGAACTAACATATGATCCAGCAACTCTACTCCTGGGTATATGTTCAAAGAAAAAGAAAACGTTAATTTAAAAAGATACATGCGGGGCTTCCCTGGTGGTGCAGTGGTTGAGAATCTGCCTACTAATGCAGGGGACACCGGTTTGAGCCCTGGTCTGGGAGGATCCCACATGCCGTGGATCAACTAGGCCCGTGAACCACAACTACTGAGCCTGTGCGTCTGGAGCCTGTGCTCTGCAACAAGAGAGGCCGCGATAGTGAGAGGCCCACGCACTGCGATGAAGAGTGGCCCCCGCTTGCCACAACTAGAGAAAGCCCTCACACAGAAACGAAGACCCAACACAGCAAAAATAAATAAATAAATTACTAAACTCCTACCCCCAACATCTTCTTAAAAAAAAAAAAGATACATGCACCCCAATGTTCATAGCAGCATTATTTACAATAGCCAAGATATGGAAGGAACTTAAGTGTCCATCAACAGATGAATGAATAAAGAATTTGTGGTATATATATATATATATATATATATATATATATATATATATATATTCAAAGGAATATTACTCAGCCATAAAAAAGAATGAAATTTTGCCATTTGCAACAACATGGATGGACCTGGACACTATTATGCTTAGTGAAATAAGTCAGACAAAGACAAATACTGTATGTTTTCATTATATGTGGAATCTACAAAATAAAACAAATGAATGAATATAAAAAAAGAGAAGTAGACTCACAGATACAGAGAACAAACGAGTAATTACCAGTGAGGAGAGGGTTGGGGGAGGAGCAAAATAGGTGAAGGGGATTAAAAGGTACAAACTACTAAGTATAAAGTAAATAAGATTCAAGGATGTAATGTACAACACAATGAATATAGTCAATATTTTATAATAACCTTATATAGAATATAACCTCTAAAATATTGAATCACTAAATGCTTAGCAAAAGTAAACTATCTTTTTTATTATTATTATTATGGCTACCACTGTGTGATTATCCTTTCCCTGGAGTTCCAAGCAGTGAGTGTATTGGTTCACAAAATTTAGGTGATTCTATTAAAAATAAACATGTAAAATAATACTGAAGCCTGGCTGGTTTTGTATGAACCAACATGCAATGTTAAGCCTTAATTTACTTTAAATTACTATTAAATTATTTTTTTCTTTATTTGCTTTGGTTTCTAGTTTTGTTATTTTGGTTACATGAAAGTATATATTTGACTTTCATAGGAGGACTTTAACAATTCTCTCTAAAGGGAAAAGAAAAGCTTTTGGTGATGCCATTACCAACAGTTGCTTTTTCTGATTTTTATTCCTTGCTTTTTAATCCACCATGCTTTTAAAAAAATTTATTAATCACAAGTTGGTTAAAATTCTTTCTCCTTCGTCCCACTTGCTTCCAAAAATGCATTTGCTATTAAACTCATTTTGTAAATGTGGTACATTGATATGAGTTTCTTTCACATTTTTATGATGCTGACACCAGCAAAAGCTAAGAGGAGGTTGATACTGCCGGGGCTTTATGTGACTTTGATGACAGATATTTTTAAGGCTTTCTTTTTTGCTATATAAACTGGAGCAGTGTAGCTCTTTCTTTCCACAATGTATAAAATAACTTTCCTCTAATGTTAAGAAAAGCAACAGTGATTAGAAAGATTAAGCAGATAACCTGGCTGTAAGAAATGAAGACACAAGAAAAACAAATGCACAACTTAGATTTAGCAAGCACATTTGCACAACTTAGATTTAGCAAGCATATTTCAGGGCTCATGTCTGTTTGTGTTAATGATTATTTAGGTAATAAACACTGTATCTTCTCCTATAACAAAGCCAGGCTAGCTTCTGAGTCAGACACATTGGTAAACAATAAAAAAGTATTTTGTTCTTTGCTCTCTTGATGACTGTAAAAAGGAAAATGATATATAAATCTTTGCATATATTCAGTTTGAAGTCATACTACAAAAGACTAGTATTTGGAGCAAGAAAGATTTTCATAAAAGGAGGCAGATGGGTAGACAATTATTGTGAAGGAGTAGAGGCTAACTAATTTGTGTAATAAGAAAACCATTAATATTTAGCAGTGACACTCATATTTTCAAAACTGTATTCCTCTTATGCCCACCCTTTCTCTTCTTTCTACATATTAGGCATGCATATTTGTTTATATGCCTGTTTAAAATTCATTATTTATTTTCTTGAATCCTCATCCCCTCCCTCACCCTTTTCCCCCCAATCCACTTAGATGTGTTGCATGCCTGTGAATTATACCCCAAGTGTGACAGACGATGACTATTTGGAGGATGCCAAGTAGCAGTTGCCCTAGCAACAATAACCAGGGGATGCTTCTCAGAACTTCTGCCTCCTCTCTTCCTCCATCATTTTCCCTGTTATGAGAGTTAGATAACGTGGTTACCAGAATTAGTTGAATCTGGTTCCCACTCCTGGACCCAGCATAGAGAAAGAGAGAAAGCTTAGAAATATCTGTTTTTTTCTTACTATCAGGGGAAATTCAGCATATCTTTGCAGTCAAGACTGAAAGGAGGGGCACTCTTAGAAAAGAGCTATGTGCTCTCATACTAATAAATGCTTGATGGTGGGAGAATTAATTGTCAGAACTGTTACCACAAACCACTTGTGAGGAATGAAAAAAATCATTGTTGAATTTCCACACGTGGGCTAAAAGAACAGTATGTAAATTGGATTGCAAGATGCTATGTTCTGTGAGTGGAAATTTCTGGTCTGGTCTGAATCTGATATAGCAGATTTAATTTTACTTTCTTTGTCAAATGAAGAAAACCTAAAAAAATGGAAGTGTAATCTAGATAGCAAGAAGGAAAACTTTTTTCAATTACCTATGACTTTATTGTTATTTACATCTCCTCCCCCATATAAATATTCAGATTAAACCAGACAATAAAGTTTAAGGAAAATTCTATTTGCTAAGAAAAGCAGAGGGGATTTCTATGAAGCAAAAGAAGCTGAAGCTTCAGCGTTTCTCACTTGCAAGGCCTCCTTTCAAGGCTTTGTATCTCAATTTACATTTGTACATATATTACTTTTATTCTTAAAAAGCCACTCCCTGATTATATACACTTGAAGATATGCAAATTCTGGATCCACTCCTCAGAAGGGGAAATATAAGTGATTAATTTGATTACATATTATTGCCATTGTATCACTTTTCATGACATTCAGATTTCTAATCTTGTAGTTCTGTTTTGAATACTCATGTCTGGTTTTACTTTTTTTCATCTTGCTTTAGGGGATACTATAGATCTTTAAGTAATCTCAAGCTTGCACATGTTTAAAAAATAATAACAAAAATGTGGTTTGTATGCATCACTGTACTTTAATTTTTAAAAATTTTTATTGAAGTATAGCTGATTTACAATGTTGTATTAATTTTTGCTGTACAGCAAGGTGATTCAGTTATATATATATATATATATATATATATATATATTTATATATTCTTTTTCATATTATTTTCCATTACGGTTTAATCACAGGATATTGAATATAGTTCCCTGTGCTATTCAGTAAGACCTTGCTGTTTATCCATTCTCTATATTAGTTTGCATCTGCTAACCCCAAACTCCCACCCCATCCCCTCCACCATCCTCCTCCCCCTTGGCAACCACTAGTAAATTCTCTATATCTGTGAGTCTGTGTCTGTTTCGTAGATAAGTTCATTTGTGTCATATTTTAGATTACACATATAAGTTGCATCATTGTACTTTCAAAACCATTTAATAAAATTATGAGTAGAAAATGAAATGGTCAATAGTAGAAAAGAAATAAAACAGATCGAGTTATTTAAAAATAGTTAATTTATCTGCTAACCATGTTATTTGGAGTGTATTCTATGTAATTCTGGTGGGAAACAGATTGCTGACTGGAAGAAGTTGTTGTATAATCTTAATAATAGATATAATTAAATAAGTGCTTAATGCAGGTTTTTTTAGGATTCCTTTTCGATTTGAATGAATAGTTTTCACCATATGTATGCCAATAATATTTGAAGGGTATGACCCACAATACCTTAGGAGTTTAGTTAAATAAACAGTATTTTATAAATAATACACTAGAAACTTTTAGTAATTATTTAAACCCAATACTTCATGGTAACTCTGGAAGAATTTTGAAAGGTATAGTGAAAAGTCTTTATACTCCTACTAATCACATTTATCACCATTTACCTTTTATGGAAATATCCAGTTCCTTCACTGAGGTGCATTCTCTTGAAGGTTTATATTTTAATTTTATATCCCAAGATCACAGCACCTTAAATCTAATAGATTCTACTGTGTATTATTTTAGTTGATCTGACATAATACTTTTTTAAAATTGGAGTATAATTGCTTTACAATGTTGTGTTAGTTTCTGCTGTACAGTGAAGTGAATCGGCTATATGTATACATACATCCCCTCCCTCTTGGACCTCCCTCCCACCACATCCCACCCATCTAGGTCATCACAGAGCACCAACCTGAGATCCCTGTGCTATACAGCAGGTTCCCACTTAGCTATCTATTTTACACATAGTAGTGCATTTATGTCAAACCTAAGGGATGAATTGGGAGATTAAGTTTGACATAATACATTTTTCACGAACTTTGCTCTTGGACTCTACATTTTATAGAGCTAATAATATGAATACCACAGTAGACACTACTAGGAATTTTTATTTTTATAACAATATTTAAATATTTTAAAAGATAATATATTCAAATAATTCAAAATTTTAAAGGTACAAAAGGAAATGCATACATTGAAAAAACTCTCCCTCTCCACTTTCAGAGCTATTTTAGGCATATACAAACAAAAACATACACATTCTTTTTAGCATAGTATGCAAACTGTATACTGTTAATTATTTTTATTTAACACTTTTATAGTTGGCCCATATCTGCAAACAAACAAAAAACTGTGTTCTCATTCTGTTTTATGGCTACATTGCATTGTAATATATATATATATATGTAGTATAATTTATTAAACTGGTATTTTGTTAACGGATGTTTAGATACTTTCCAATCTTGCTTACTAAAAACACATTACAATAAATAACTTTATACATGACACAATTTTGCATAAGTGAGAAAATATGTATAGGCCATATTGCTATTTCTGAAATAAGCCTCAAAAGTTATGTGTTTTTATATTGATAGATATTGCCAGATTACTTTTCATACAACATGAATTGATTTACGGTAATGATCAAAATACCCTTTTGTTTTTCATTCTTACTTATAGAATGTGCTATTGAACTTTTCAATCTTTGTCAATAAGGAAGGTAAAACAACGCTGTCAATGTAGTTTTAGTTTATATTTATTTTCATATTTTTTGAGTTTAGACTTTTTTCATATGTTTAAGAACATTTGAGCTTCTTTTCACTTTATCATACGTTGTTTTTATCTCCTTCCTTGCATTCAATACAATGTGTCCTTATTTTATTCATGTATTTGTGTCCTTGGTCATCATTTGTCTCTCTGATTATTTTATAGGCTCCTTGAAGGTCAGTATTTGGCTTTCTTGTTCATCACTGACTCATTAGCTCCCAACACAACACCTTCTTTAGCAGACATTTAGTAAATATTTGTTGAACAAGGGAGTTAATGAAGTAATGTGAGTCCACCAGGAGGTCTCAAGGATGTTGCCACAGAACTCTGTACTTGATTCTGTGCCCAATTACCTCTGAGTGTCCTAAAACAATTGGTATTCTTTACTATTTTTTGAAAGTTTGCTGAGCTATTTGAAATGGAATTGAAAAGCACAACACAAATTAAAAGAGACTCGTAAGTAATACTTTAGAATATGACTTCCCTATGGATTCTCCAAAATATCTAAGTACAATCAGGCTTTAGTTTTCCATAAGGGAGAGAGTTCTCTAGTGAGAATTCTAGGTTAACTTAATTTTTCAGTGCTATCATGGAAAGGGAAACAAAGGTGAATCTAGGAAACAGAGAAAGATTAAATATATTTACAGACCCCAATGTTATATATCGGGAGCTGCAAAACTTTTCTGTTAAATGGTACACAAACTTTGCTACACTGAACTTTGTCATTGCATAAGAACGTAGAGTTTTCAGGAATGTTATTATTTTAAGAATTAACTATGTATTAAAATACTGGGTTCCAACCATAACATGGATAATGATTTAAAAGTCTTTCTTTCCACAGGAAGTACCATACTCTGTGCTGTGTGAATTCTTTCAGCAATTACAGATAGCAATTGTTGAAATGTAAGGTGGATTTGTAGTGTATTTGAGTGACTGATACCAAGAAATGGATAAACAGTACTGCATTTTTAAGCAGAATTCAACAAATAGTATCTAGGTTTTTTCCTCATTTGAATATTAATGACTAGTGTAAAGAACAGGTAGTTTCAGGGTCTATCTAGTCTTGCCAATCAAATTACTAGAAGCCTAGAAATAAGTCTTTGTTTTCCTCTGCAGTGCATGAGAGTTACTAATCTTAACAAGACCCAAAGCTTACTCTATAAGACATGTTTGAGATGAGAGGATTTAAAAGGCCTTACCAATTATATAAAAATCTGCCTTTATTTAGCACAGGCCACACCACTGAGGTATTGTCATGTTAACTGATTTTGGGATTCGCAGTGAGGAAACCAGAGGAAGGATGCTGGAGACCTAGGTAGTTGGGAGAGAAGGGTCTCTGATTCCAGGGGAAGATAGAAGGGTCTTGCAATATGGCTTGGGAAAAAAAGAGCAGGCATAGGTACCTCCAGGAGACAAGTTACTTTATAACCAATTTAAGTTTATTTTTCTGCATTGTAAATCCTTGATGCAGTCCTTAAGACTTCTGTTCAATTTGTTAAACCAACACAATCACAGGTAAACTGTTGTAGGGAAGCCGAAGTATGTATCCATGAGCATAACATCCATGTCTCTGGATGAAATTGAACAGACAGAACGAGCTCAACAAAGAGATCCAATAACAGGATGGACAGAAGCAATAGCTGAAGAATGCCAGCTAAGCAGTCAAAATTGAGAGGTGACAGGCGAGAGTCTAGGTATATAAGTGCAGTCCACATTGCGGGGAATGTTTCAGAAACAGCTGAAATGGTCTGGACTTCCTGTATTCATGAGGGTGGGGCTTGGATTGTAGTCAAATGGTAACAAGTAAGCTCAGAAGACTGTAAAAGTTTGGGATATGCCAATGACTTAGAGAAATTGCCTACGGATATTTTTTACAAGTCCTCAGCCTATTTCAAGATTGGTTCTTGTCTCATATTTCAGTGCTTATATTATGCACTTTCAAAGATTCATGGCTACACGGTGGTGTACATTAGTGTCTTCTCCCTAACAAGACTGTAAACTCCTTGAAAATATAGGGATTCATTCGTATACATCATGCTTATCTCTCATATCTAACATGGTACTGAGCCATTATTGTGGTGCTCAGCATATATTTATTAAATGAAAACTTTATTAGACAATTCTTCTGAGGACTATATAGCCTATAGTCTCAAATGATTGTAATCCCATAAGATATAATCTTAAATATGTTGTATATATCCTTTCTTTTTGGAATGTGGACTTTTTACTTATGATGCATTTGCTTTTTATCCTTTCATTACCATCTTCACTTAACTTTGAATGTCTTATGCTCCCTCAGTAGCACCTTATTTTTAAGGTTCCTTGTAAAGAACAAGATAACTGAACCAAATTCTTCTCTTATGCTAAAATAAAATCAACAGTTAATTCACATCTCAAATCCCTACTCATATTTTAGGCATAATTCGTGAATGCTTACATCCATATGTCATGTGGCTGTCCAGCTATTTATACAAACAAGAAGTACAAACAAGTTTTGAAGCTCTGAGCAGACCTGTGACCAGCTGATACTTCTAAAAAAAACACCCTTTTTTCCATCAAAGGTTCTTGCTTCCAAAGTTGTATAAGTTTAACTTATTCTCAGTTATATAAGTTGAACTTGTTTCTTATGACTGTGAAAGCTTATAGATTAACAAGTGTCAGGACAGCAGTGAATAAATAACACACATCTCACCCCTTTCTCGGGTGGGAAGGATTGAGGAGGGGAGGAGAGGAAAAGAAAGCAATTAGTGCCTCAATCCCATGTGCACACAGTCTTCTCACTGATGGCAGTGCCAAGTTTGATCAGCCATCCTACCTGCTCCAGCCCATGAGTTAAGAATACACACCACGCCTAGGATGAATGTATTACTTGCATTTCCATTAATTTTCAGGAATAAGATAACTAGTACTTCCAGTCAGGCTGGGCATTTCAAGTGGCTACTTCATGGTTTTGAATAGTGCGTTCCCAGGATCGGTAGCTGAGAAAAGTTCTTGTCAATAAAAAATTTGACATGGGGGGTGGGGTGGTGGATTCGTTGTTTCCTCTGCTGCTGCTACTGCTTATGCATGGCACGTTCCCAGAGACTGTGCAGCTGACACACAGAAGACTTTTAGTTTTTGTTCAGGTCTGGTTTTGATCTGCAGTGTTCAGGGATGAGCAATTCCTTTCAAGTTATTTGCAAACCTTGTCAAAGCTTGATTGCAGCATGACATTGATGACAGACTGATTATTACTTGTCTCAAAAAACAGTGTAAGAACATATTGGCTTTCATGCAAACATCCAGCTTGTCATTAGCGTACAGTGCAAATGGCAGCGGTTTTACATCGGAATCCTGGAAGCATAGGCAAAAAGAGGCGTCTCTTTCTATTGGTCCTGGAAGGATTTCAATAAAATTTTAGGGACCATTTTTGTTAAGTGAAATTCCTACAGCAAGACAAATGGTCTAGCTTTGAAATTTCATTGGTTATCTTGAGAGTCATTTATTCCAGTAGGCTAGATAGAAAAAATAAATACGTATAAAACGATATTGAAATATAAACAACTTAATTGTTTTCAGTAAAGCAAAGCTACTAAAGTTTAGACGTGAATCCAGTTGCAAATTTCTGCTTACTTGGAAGCCCCAGATACGAAGTTCTGACGATTTCTCAATAATTTAAGCTAGATCCACCCAGATGAATAAATTAGCTGCTTGAGATGTGAAGTAGACCTTGCAGTAGGTACTTTTCCATTTAAACCACAAGAACTCAATTGCATTAAAGAAGCATATGTATTCTGAAATCCTTTCCAGGAATTAAAACCTCTATGATTTCAATTTTATTGAAGAGTCATGAAACTTACCTACATGTCTACTTGGTACTTAAGAAAAAGTTACTGGTTGGAAACAAATGGTATCAACAATTAGGACCTTGTATTGCCTACTCATATATGTTCCTTTTGCTATTTCTTGCTTCTCTGGGTAGAAAGTTTAGGGGCTTATCTCATTTGGCCACAGCTATATTCACAGAAGGAATAACCACCTCAATTTATTTTTAAAAAATATTAACTCTATAAGAAGATGACTTGTTTAATTGGAACTTTTAATTAAAAAATATATGTACATGGCAAAATTTAAACCAAATGTGTAAAAGAGTATTTAATGAAAGATAAACCTTTCTCCCATTGTAGATTCCCAATATTTTATCCCAAGAGACAATCACTGATATGCATATATATGTTTATTGCCTCCCACTTTTCACATAAGTTGAAGCAAAACTTAACATAGTATTATTATCTGTGTTTTATTATCTTATCAATATTGGAAGCTGTGAAGATAGGACTTTAGGCAGTCCTGAATTTCTATCTTACTTGGGATGGTCAGATCCCAGACATGACTGGAACTGACATTTGATTCATGTAAGTCTGATATATTTGCAGATGAATGTCCATGTTAGATCACAGATTGCTAAAAGAGAATTATTCAAGAAAAAAACCCGCTAAAACTCTGACACATTTGAGTTTTAGTTTGTGGCAGTCAATTCTGGGCCACAAGGAATAAAGCACACTTCCCCCTCACCCTGAGCAGGACCTCAGTTGACCTTTCTATGATCCAAAATGATGGTCACCGTTCTCATCTAGCTCAGTCACCATCATCCACAGAAGAGAAACTTATGGGCAGGGGAGCTTGTATTTCCAACATGAAGAATGTAGCCGAACCTCTAGCTACATGTGCAACTGCTTTAATATAATTAAAATCTCACTTCCGTTACCTAAATAAAAAGACACAATTACTCTGTCTCCTGGAGTCTATCAGTCACCCTCAAATTATAATAATAATTCAGATGCTATACTTCTAAACCATTTTCTTCCCTAACCAAGATTATAAAATAGAAGCTTCCAATTCAAGATGGTGTACTGAGTATACATATCTAACTCCTCTATTTTTCTAAATCCCATTAAAATAAGAAATAAATATTCAAAACCCCTAAATATATTTTATAGCCTGGAAATCAGTAACTAGAATCCAGAACCAGATTCTTTCTGAAATCAGAATTGCATGGTTTTATGTTGATAGATGTGATGGTTAATTTTAGGTGTCAAACTGGCTGGGCCACGGGGTGCCCAGATATTTGGTCAAACATTATTCTAGGTATTTCTATGTCTTTGGATGAGTTTAACATTTAAATTGGTGGACTTTGAATAAAGTAAATTGTCCTCTATAATGTGGGTGAGCCTCATCCATCCGTTGAGGGCTTAAATAGAACAAAAAGGCCTTCCTCCCCCAAGCAAGAGAAAACTCTGCAGCAAGAGGCTTTGGACTTGAACTGAGACATCACCTTTCCTTGACTTCTACCTGCTGAGCCTCCAGTAGATTTTGGACTGGCCAGAATCCATAATTGCCGTAGACAGTTCCTTATAATAAATATATTTATACACACACACACACACACACACACACACACACACACACACATCCTATTGGTTCTTTCTCTGAAGAACCTTGGCTAAAACAATGGACAGATCAAAGCAGAGTTAGTAGCCATCTTAAACATGCACAGTGTAAGTTACATTTAAAGTGAGAGTTCTTTTTTCCACTAAACTTAAGAAAAGGTTTTAAATATTGCATTGGCAGATAATAAAAATAGGTCATGATACCAAAGTTCAGATTTGGTAATCAAAATTACAGATTAAACTTATACTTACAGTCCAACTGACACAGTCAACTGTATGTGTGTGTGTGTGTGTGTGTGTGTGTGTGTGTTACCTCTTATCTATCTGTGTACCTATCAACTATCTATTTATCATCTATATAAAAGCTAACATTTGAGGGTTTACTGTGCCAGGTGCTGTACTGAATACAATACATAGATCATTCCATTTAATTCTCACAACTACCCTATAAAGTAAATACTATTATTATGTTTATTTAACATATGAAGGTAAATTTTAATAGTCAATTAAAAATTTAATATAGTCAATAATTTTTTTTTACACAGCCAGTAAATAAGAGAGCTGAAATTAGAACCCAGGCCATCAGAGATTGTGCTGTTAAATCACCATGTTCCATGAAGAATGCTTCAAAAATTACATGGAGCCGCATATCTTTACTAGCAAACCCTGATTAGGACATTACAATAAAAGAAAATTGTCAGTACAAGCCAAAATCTCCTATGTACAATTTTGCAAAAGATTCTAGGCAAAATATTAGCAAACTGAATCTATCTATCTATGTATCTATCTGGTAAATAGTAACATAGTGTGGTTTATCAGAGGATTGCAAAGTTGACTTTTAATATTAAAAAAAAATCAATCAGTATAATTCACCACACTAACACCATAAAGGAGAAAAACAATATGATCATCTAAATACATTTAGAAAAAACATTCATTAAAATTCAATATACATTCATGACAAAAACTGCTGAGCAAATTAGAAGTGGAATGGAATTTCATTAATCTAATAAAATATATCCAAAAAAGAACTTACAGTGAACGTATTACTTAATAGCGAGTATTGTTACCTTTTCTCTAGAGGTGGAAAACAATTATCACCATTTTAAATTTTATTCAGCATTGTACTGGATGGCCTACCAAATGCAATAAGGCAAGAAAATAAGGAGAGATTGGAAAGAAAGCTTTAAACTGTCATTATTTGAAGAAAGCATGACTATGTACTTAGAAAACCCAAAAGAATCTACAAATATTATTAGAATTCATGTCTTAAATCACAATGGTCCTGATTTGGGAGTTTTTGTAATTTTTCATTAATTTTACCTTTATATATGGGAGTACTAAGAGGCACACCAAGGAAACCTCAGCTTCTCACCAAAGTCTTTCTTACCCTAATTAGATAACAAAAAATCAATCCCTCCTTGGTAAACAAAGTCAATCATTCCCAGCCAGTACTTGATCTACTGGTTTGGTGACATCTGGAGTTTAAAATGGTCAGGGGACAGTCTCAGCTTCCAACCTAGTCCCTTGTTGGAGGCATTTTCAGAAGAGCTCACAGCTGTAAGAAGAGGTATCAAAAAATATAGCAAGCAGTGAAAGTGGTCACTTCCCCTTCTCCCATTTCATTCCTAGGTCCATGTTTCTGGCTTTTGGAGAAGTAGAGCCACATACTGATGGCTGATTCAAACTATATCCTGCATCCTCCGGAATCATGTCTCACGATTACCACTGGAACGGGGCCTTTAGGGCCCATGCCATGTGTGTCAAGCCAGGTGATTTTGCAGTGATAGGATATATGGAAGGGCAGAGAATTTTATAAGTGTGAGCCCATTTCTAGATCTTTCTTTCTTTTTTTGAGGGGTTAATTTTTTTTTGGATTGACTTGTCTTTGAGAGCAGTTTCAGGTGCACAGCAAAACTGAGTGGAAGGTACAGAGTGTTAGTTCCCCTATACCTTCTGCATCCCCAGCCTCTCACACCTCAGCCTTCCCCATTATGAATGTTCATTTCTTTAGCCCATCTATAGTAATGAAATTATTGATTGGATTTAAATCTACCATCTTATATTCTATTTGTCTCATCTGTTCTTTGTTCTTTTTTCCTACTTTCTTTTGGATCAGCTTAGTTTTTATAATGATTTTATTTTATCTCTACTATTGGCTTCTTGTTATATCTCTTATTTTTTACTGGTCTTCTAGGGTTTATAATATGCATTTTTTTAGTTGTTGCTTTTATTTTTTTTATTAATTTTTTTTGAAGTATAGTTGATTTACAATGTCATGTTAGTTTCAGATATCTAGCACGGTTATTCAGTTGTATACATATATATTATATATATTCTTTTTCAGAATCTTTTCCCTTATAGATTATCACGAAATACTGAGTATAGTTCCCTATGCTATATAGTAGGCCCTTGCTGGTTATCCATTTTATTTCCAATAGTAGTGTGTATATGTTAATTCTGACCTCCTAATTTATCCCAATCTCCTCTCTTCGTTCGCCATAAGTTTGTTTTCTATGTCTGTGGGTCTGTTGAGGACCAAATGATTTAAGGTCCTTCAGGTAACCAGGTGAAGAGTGAGGTGAGGACAAAGGGTACATGGAATTGATAGTGAAATAAAGAAATTACATATAGCAACTAAGATTTCATGACCAGTTATGATAAAGAGAACTCTAGCAGCTTTGCACGTTTTCTTTCTTGCTTGCTGTATATGTACATGTAATATATGGTTGTGTATATCACTTATATGTACACATTTGTAAATATTAATCAATCACTTTTCTCTCTCTTCCTTTTCCTTTATTGTATGTTGTTAAGATTTTTGATGATGGTTTACTTCACAATTTAGTGTTTAGATTACAGGATGTTCCAGTTGGACTGTGAGGAGTAGACACCATTTCCCAGTGGTGAATATTCTGACTGTTGCTCAGATTGGAAATCAATGGTTGTTGGTATTTTCTGTCTCCCCTTTATGGGAAGAGGGTGAGAGTGTATTTGTTCCTTTGAAGTGTAGTTTTATATGAAAAAATATAAAATTTTTATAGATATTACACGGAAATTCAAGTATGTATTTAAAGGTTATGTATGGAAAGAAAGAATGTCAATTTAGTAATTCACTGGACATAGAATCAATATACAAAAAATAATTGCCTTTCTATAAATTAGCAGCAAATATTAAGAAAAAATGAATAAATACCATTTACAATTGGACAAATAAACCCCCAGATATTCGTAACTAATTTCTATGAAACATATCCATGTTTTCTACATTGTAAACAGCCGAACAGTGCTGAGAAAAAAATATTTAATCCAATAAATGGAGAGATAGAACATATTCTTGCATTGGAGGACTCAATATTAAGATGTAAGTTCTTCTGATATTGATCTATATATTCAATATTATCTCAAAAAAAATAACAGAGAGATATTTTCTTTTTTTTTTAATGGGGGAGGGATGATTGGCCTACTAATTCTAAAATGTATTGAAATGCAGAGGACCTAGAATAGCAAAGCAATCTGTAAAAGAGAACAAACTGGCTGAATTATACTAACAGAGATCAAGTCTTATTATAAAGTTGCAATGATTAAAACAGTGTGATGTTGATATAAAAATAAACAAATAGATCAATAGACCAAAATAGAGTATCCAGAAACTGACCCACACATATGGTCACTTGATTTATCACAAAGATGACAAAGCAATTCAGTGCGGACAAGATAGTTGTTTTGATAAAGAACTGAATCAACTGGATACCTATTTCAACAAAATAATTACGCTGTACCCTCCCTCATACCATTCACAAAGTTGAATTTGCAGTAGATTTTATACATAAATGTGAAAAGCCAAATAAAATCACTTCTAGAAGAAGTCATAGGAGACCACCTTTATGATGTTGTGGTAGAAGGATTTCATAAATTGGACAAAATTATTAGCAATAAGAGAAAAGATTAATAAGTTGGACTTCCTTTAAATTAGTTAATTCTTTTCATTAAAATATAATATTAATAGTGTCAAACTAACAAATAGGAGAAAATAGTTTATTATATATATATATACACACACACACAAAATCAAAGGACTCATACGCAAGACATATAAAGAATGCCAACAGATCACTGAGAAAAACAATTTTTAATGAACAAAATACTTGAACAGTTACTTAAACAGGAGAGGATATCCAAATGACCAGTAAGCATATGAAAAAGTAGTCAGAATCATTAGTCATCAGCTAAATGCAAATTTTAGTGAAAATGAAATAACATTATCTCAAGCAGAATGACTAAAATTTTAAAAGATTGAAAATATTGTGTTAGTGAGGATATGAATCAAATAGAACTGTAAAAATTAATTAAGAATATTATTAAGACTTAATTAAGACTTAATTAATAACTAATATTCCAACTGGTAATAACTTTGTCAGAAAATTGTTTGGTAGTATTTACCAGAGCTAAATATACACATAACCAATTCTGCCAAGTGACATATACAATAGAAATAAATGCTTATGGCAACACAAAGCAGGTACAGTAATATTTTTTAACTTTATTCATAGTAGTCCCAAACAGGAAACAACCCAATTATCCATAAGCAGGAAAATAAATAAATACATTATGGTTTATTTATGTAATGGAATATTTAGCATCCATGAACGACACATAGTAACACTGATAATATAGAAGGAAAGAAATTGCTTGATAGAAGTGGGAGGGTCAGTAGGAAGAGTTAGAAGGAATTCTGGAACTCTAATTTTTCATTTACATAGTAGAGAGCAAATAGATATTTTCTAATATTGATGGATCAATTTTAAAAAGTTTAGATGTAAGAATATTATTTAAAGTAATTACTAGCAAAGATTAAAAGCAGCTGATTAAGTGGGAATTTTATTCCTTTATTTCTTATTTTTAAACAATATGTATGTATTGTTTCATGGTGTACATTGTAAATTTGTAAAACATATTTCATATTTGAGCTTACTGAATATGAATTAAAAGTTGCAGGACTTCCATTGAGTTAATGTTGATGTAGATACAACAGGACAGCCATTAAAAATATAGCAGAAGCCAA
Source organism: Pseudorca crassidens (assembly GCF_039906515.1). NCBI lineage: Eukaryota > Metazoa > Chordata > Mammalia > Artiodactyla > Delphinidae > Pseudorca > Pseudorca crassidens. The sequence goes on along the minus strand of NC_090300.1, from coordinate 122,672,517 downwards.
AACCCGTCCAAGTCAAGACTTCAAATAGGCTGCAGCTGAAATTCTTCTCACCTACCAGCCTCAATAAAGACCATTTCCTGGAACCTTACACAAACAAGCATATGCATTAGTCAGGGCGCGAGATTCAGTGGGGAGGACTTGGCAGAAAGACAAAAGAGTCTCCAAACTTCTTTGGAAAGTGTTTTGCCACTTATCCTACAGCTATAACTCTGCCAACTGGAGTTAGTGGGCTATTATAAATTTATATATGCATTTAATCTGCCTGGAGGATTTTTTTACTTATATGGTACATCAACATTTCAAAACAACCTTTTAAGATACAGAATCTTCCAAGAGGAAGGCTCTTTATATGTGAGACGCAGCTTTCCTTCTGAGGGACAGCAATGACTAGTTTGTTTGAGTACAAAACTGACAGTTGGGAAAGTCTGAAATATAATTCTGGCTTTTCTACTCCCTTAGGTTGGCCATACAGAATAAACACGAACCTGTTAAGCAAGCAGAATTTTGGAGGAAATGCATATACATATTAACAAAGAGCTAGAAACTCTACCGTAATAAGGGTTAGAGATATAACTTGACCATTATCTGAGTGACCTTGTCTGATTGGGTCTGGATGGAAACCATTGGCAAAATTAGCACACAGACTTCATGGGGCTTTGCAAAATGAAATGAGATAAAAGGATTCTGTAGAAAAAGCACACAATTCTGTGAAACTGTTTTGCCTTTACAATCTGAAAAGAAAGGAGTTTAAAATCTTGCAAATGAGTGATTTGTTGAAATTAATGAAAATTAAAGAAAAAAATCAATGAGATGTTGAAATAATGCTGTAGCCTAAAAGAAAAGTTCTTATAAAAATTCATTTTGTTGCATTCTGGAGGAGAAATCTTATTCTTTGGTAAGTCTCCTATATGGAAACTGTCCTCTATCAGGATATAACCTTTAGCCTTAGGCATCTGAGAGATCGTGACTACTAACTGCTGGTTGAGGTATACTCTGCAAATAGTATGACTAATTATTTATAGGGAATATTTGCAGTCTTTTTAGGTTGATTTGCTGGAAGAGAACAAAATTCACCATAAAGTCTGAGAAAAGTTACCGCAATCTATATGATGGAAAATGGAAATAAAACAAAAGACCCAATATCTCAACAGCAAGCAACTGGAGAATTGAAGGGTTAATAAAGGATATAGTAAGTGGATAGAGGGGTCAGTAGAACAATTCCAATATTAAGAAGACCTCTTTTCAAATGGGCCATCTAAATCCTGGCTTGGGAATTGGTGGAATTATGAAATTGATTAATCAGTTAATTAGATTATTTGTCAGGGATTCGGACTTCCCCAAAATGGAAGGTTAGTCTCTTAAGGGATGATTAGCAAATTCAATCCTGAGCCAAATTTTTGAAGTGGGCTGAGATACTGGAACAGGAAATGAAAAATAATTGATATAATCGTATGTAATTTTAGTGATTCTGAGTCCATAACTTAAACGAGTATACTTATTGCCATTTCACAAATTCTGAAGTTAAATATCATAACTTTATTGAGGAAATGTAACAACTCAGAGAATCTTTATAACTTGTAGGAAAGTTAATTTTGATGATTAATCATGTTGTAGACTTGTTCATATAAACATGATTCCAAGCTTTTTATTGTTGCCCCTTTACTCTGTCCATTGCAAGAGGATTTAGTAGAACACTGATACCAGGTTTGAAATCTTATATATATATCTGTGGAGTGTTACATGATCTAAAATTTCTTGGGCTATGTTTATGTTTGTTTATTTTTGGCTGCGTTGGATCTTCGTTGCTGCACGTGGGCAGCGGGCGGGGACTACTCTTAGTTGCGGCGAGCGGGGACTACTCTTTGTTGTGGTGCGCAGGCTTCCCATTGCGGTGGCTTCTCTGGTGGAGAATGGGCTCTAGGCATGCGGGTTTCAGAAGTTGTGGCACACGGGCTCAGTAGTTGTGGCTCATGGGCTCTAGAGCGCAGGCTCAGTAGTTGTGGCTCACGGGCTTAGTTGCTCCGCGACATGTGGGATCTTCCCGGACCAGGGCTCCAGCCGGTGTCCCCTGCATTGGCAGGCAGATTCTTAACCACTGCGCCACCAGGGAAGCACTGATTCATTTTTTTAAACTAATCTGCATAGTAGGATTACCCTAGGCCAAGATTTTCAATTTCCATCTTTTTGATGATTTCCGATCTTTGGGATCTGACTATTGAGCCTCAGACCATACATCAAACTATTAACCTCTGCATTTAGATATCTCAGAGGAGTGACTGCAGATGCATGATGTCCAAATTGAACTCACATTTTATCTAAACCTCGTCCTACTCCTAAAGTCCCTATCTTAGGGGCTTCGATGGCCATCTTCCCAGTACTTGCAGAACGTCCTTCTCTTCTTTGCCATATTCCCACCTTATCCTGCCTGAACCCACATTCCTTTCTGTGACATGGAGGGATTATCCTTCCTTGTAATGATTAAATAGAAAATTAAGGTTAAACACTTCATTCACTTTAAAGCACTGTGACAAACTCTTTTATTATAAATACACACACATGCATGTACCAATATACAGACACACATAGTATATTTAGCAGAAGAAAAGTAACCAGAATACCATTCAATAGTACAGGCAAATTTAAAAACTGTTGGGCATGAGGAGGCTTTCAAGGAAAAATCTAGCTTGAGAAGGAGGATGGAAGGCTTTATAAGGTTTATCAGAGAGGATCAGGTGAAGTTCAGCTAACTTCAGAGGAAAGTTAGTCAAAAATGGTTCTTAGAAAAGGCAAGAATTTTTCTTGGGGAGGAAGAGTTAGGGATCAACATTGTGTGCGAAAGGGAGTGGGCAAGGACATCTGCAGGGATGAGGGCATACAAATGCCACCATGGAGAAGTCCCTGAGTCCTTCAGGATTTCTCAGTTTCAAAAAAAAGAATAATAAAAATAAAGGAATCCTGAATAACCTCTATATTAGAATACAATTAACAAGCTCATGTTGTCTGCTTCTGTATTTCCAAATTTTTTGATTTGAAATCTTCCTTGATTGTCGTCTTTACTAAAGAAGGGTATGCTTGTACTTATGTAAATATATCTAACTTACTTAAATATATCTATTTTACATCAAAGAATCATGTTTAAAAAACATCTCATAACCTCACTTTAAGCATAATCATCAAGTAGTAATTCAAAAACTGTATGTACCATTATATTTTTATAAATGTTTCAGTATTTGCTAAGAAAGCCCTCTAATATATGACTGTACCTCTTATTCTAAGTCCAAAGGTGGAAATAAAGCAATGTCTTATATGATTTCATTATTTTTAAAAAAGACATCTGAATGATCCTACTCCCTCTAGTTTTATTTAAAACGTACTTCTGGTTTGTGTGGGATTAAGTTAAAGAATTCCAGAATTTGTAGTAGCCAAGTTGGTGTCCATACTCAAAAATAGACATTCAAACTAAAGGAATAATATACAACATGTTCAAACAATTGCAGTGAGAAAATAATGCAGAAACCTCTTGACAATATCAATACTGATGTAATAAGGAATTTCACCAAAAACTAGGATCTAGAATTGAATGAGACATTACCGTTCAAATAATAATAAAGAAATCAAGAGTAAGTTAAAAATGTGGATAGGGCTTCCCTGGTGGCGCAGTGGTTGAGAGTCCGTCTGCCGATGCAGGGGACACGGGTTCGTGCCTCAGTCCGGGAAGATCCCACATGCCGCGGAGCGGCTGCGCCTGTGAGCCATGGCCGCTGAGCCTGCGCGTCCGGAGCCTGTGCTCCGCAACGGGAGAGGCCACAAGAGTGAGAGGCCCACGTACCGGAAAAAAAAAAAAAAAAAAAGTGGATAGGTTGAATATCTGATAGAATAAATGGGGTCCTGGAATATGCCTGACAGATAGAGGGGTTAAAATAAGAAAAAAAGGAAAAAAATGCTTAGTGGACTTGCCATAGATTTTAAATGAAATCAAATATTATATCTAAGCAGAAGATCTCGAACATTAATAGTGAAAGCAAGTAGAAAAAAGATTTGAGTAGAACTCTGGTCTTCTGTCAGTCCACCCTGCCTTCTACTTCTGTTCTCTTTCTTAATTGTCATATCTCAAGCCCCCTCTTCTAGTTACACTCTTCTTGGAAGTCTTAAGTATTGTGGCTGTGCCCTCAGGCACAGCCTCTTGGAATTCCAACAGTCTTTGAAGAGTCCTCTCTCACAACATTTCGGCAGGTATGTATTATCTAAAATATGAGATTGAAATTCCTGTGAGATAAGCAACATAAAAGTGAGGATGATTTCTTTACATGAAGATCACTGAGTTAATAGAGGAATCATTCATTCAGCCTTGGCAAGAATATCACAAAAATGATGTTATGTTCTTCTTAACACATCATATCAGGAGGCACGTGATGGTGTTTTGTCCTATACTGAAGATGCTAACTTTGATCCTTTGACTAAGGTAGTATTTGCTAGGTTTCTCCAAGGTGAAATTGTTTTTTTTTTTCCCTTAACAATCAAGAAGTAATTTATGGTGAGTTTCTTTGAGCCTCTGAAATGTCCTCTTTTTTAAATCCATTTTCACACACTATTTTAGCATCCATAATTATTAAAGATTGATTATTAACTTCATTATTATATGTTTATTAATTGGTATTCTACTATAAGGAAGAGTTGTCTTCCTTCCTTCTTTCTTTATTTCCTTCCTTCCCCACCTCTGACCCCTTTATTATTTCAATATTGTATTCAATGAGTTAATTATCATTACGTATTTTGAGCTCAAAATGGTCAGATTTGGCTAGTGGGAGCTCCTCTAAGTCCTTTATCACTCTGATATGTTCAGATCATTTTTGAGCACTTCCTTATTTTCTGGGCACATTATGTCCTTGGAAAATTTACTTTCTCTTTTGCTAAGATGCTCTGCAGTCCAGTTTGTCATTGCCATTTTGAGTTACAGAGGGTTACGTTCTGTTGGGTCTTCTCTATCCTCTTCCTCCTTGAGTTGAAGTTGTGTCCCAGCCAGGAGATTCACAAATCAGCCCCTTATGCATCCACTGATATGAAATAATTTCTACTCAATCTACCAGTTTCCTTAAAGAACCTGGGAAGTTTTTGACAGCTCTTTTATTTCCTTAGAGGATGCAGACTTCAGTCACTTCATGTGCTCTCAGTCTTTGCTGGATGTTAAAGGTGAAGGCAGTTGGGAAACTTTGCTCACAAAGACCCTCCTACTGGAAGCCCATTAATCATTCCATGGCTATCCAGTGGGTTATTTCATTCAAGTGACCACTAACTTAAAAAATGTTGCTGTCTTTATTATTTAGGATCCTAGCAAGACATTGGATTTGTCTTAGACAGTTCACAGGAAAAGTTTTTTTTTTACTTGACGTATAGTTGATTTACAATATTTTGTTAGTTTCAGGTATACAGCAAAGTGATTCAAATATATATATATATATATATATATGATCTTTTTAGATTTTTCAGATTCTTTCCCATTATAGGTTATTACAAGATATTTAATGTAGTTCCCTCTGCTATACAGTAAATCACTGTTGTTTATCTATTTTATATATAGTGGTGTGTATATGTTAATCCCATACTCTTAATTTATCGCCCCCTCCCTTTCCCTTTTGGTAAGCATAAATTTGTTTTCTATGTCTGTGAGTCTGTTTCTGTTTTGTAAATAAGTTCATTTGTATTATTTTTTTAGATTCCACATGTAAGTGATATCATATGATATTTGTCTTTTTCTGTCTGACTTACTTCACTTAGTATGATAATCTCTAGGTCCATCCATGTTGCTGCAAATGACAATATTTAATTCTTTTTTATGGTTGAGTAATAATTCCATTGTATGTATATACCATATCTTCTTTATCTATTTATCTGTTGATGGACATTCAGGTTGATTCCATGTCTTGGCTGTTGTAAATAGTGCTGCAATGAACTTTGGGGTGCATATATCTTTTCGAATTAGAGTTTTCTTTGGATATATGCCCAGGAATGGGATTGCTGGATCATATGATAACTATATGTTCATTTTTTAAGGAACTGCTATACTGTTCTCCATAGTGGCTGTACCAATTTATATTCCCACCAACAGCCTAGGAGGGTTCCCTTTTCTCCACACCCTCTCCAGCATTTGTTACTTGTAGACTTTTTGATGATGGCCATTCTGACTGGTATGAGGTGATACCTCATTGTAGTTTTAATTTGCATTTCTCTGATAATTAGTGATGTTGAGAATCTTTTCATGTGCCTGTTGGCCATATGCATGTCTTCTTTGGAGAAATGTCTATTTAAGTCTCCTGCCCATTTATTGATTAGGTTGTTTGTGTTTTTTTGATATTGAGTTGTCTGAGCTGTTTGTATGTTTTGGAAATTAATCCCTTGTCAGTCACATCGTTCGTGAGTATTTTCTCCCAGTCCGTAGGTTGCTTTTTCATTTTGTTTATGGTTTCCTTTGCTGTGCAAAAGCTTATAAGTTTGATTAGGTTCCATTTGTTTACTTTTGCTTTTATTTCTTTTGCCTTGAGAGACTGATCTAAGAAAATATCACTACGATTTATGTCAGAGAATCTTTTGCTTCTGTTCTCTTCTAGGAGTTTTATGGTTTCATGTCTTATATTCAAGTCTTTAAGCCATTTTGAGTTTAGTTTTGTGTATGATGTGAGGGAGTGTTCTAACTTCATTGATTTATATGTTGCTGTCCAGACATGGAAGAGTTTTTAATAAAAATACAATATATAGAGTTGTGAGCAGGGATAGGAGAGCAAACACGAGTTGGTGAGGCACCCAAATTCTAGTAATATTAGGGAGGATTAGTCACTCCAAGGACCAATGAATACAAGAAGGACACAGAATTATGGCGGACCACTAGAGTGAGGACCATGGAGGAAGACTCTCTGATGAAAACATTAGTTGTAGAGGGAAACACCACAGCCACACTTGTGACACCAAAGCAAGAAGGAAAAAAAAGTATATACAGATTTTCTCTCTTCCCACCCTCTTCTCCTTTGATGCTCTTATTGGCCAAACCTAACTAAAGGTATGCCTGCAGGAAAGCCAAGGACACAGAGAGGCTGCCATGTCCTTGCAGCCGAGGAGAGCTGCAAGGACATGGCAGTCATAGCAATCACCTATAGGGACACTGTATTAGGGGTCTCCAGTCAAACAGGACCAATAAAATATATAGCTATATAAAGAGAGTTATTATAGAAATTGGCTGACATGGTTATGGAGGCCCAGAAGTCTCATAGTCTGCCATCTGCAAGCTGGAGACCCAGGAAAGCTGGTGGTATAATTCCATTGGAGTCTAAAGAGGCCTGAAATTGGAAGGAGCTGGAAGGCCTGATGGTATATGTTCCAGTCTAAGTCTGAAAGCCCCAAAAACCAGGAGTGCCAGTGTCTCAGGGCAGGAGGAGACACATGTCTCAGCTCAAGCAGAGGAGTGAAATCACCCTTCCTCCACCTTTTTGTTTTCTTTGGGTTCTCAGTGGAGTGGATAATGCCCACCTGCATTGGGGAGGGCCATCTATCTGCTTTACTCAGTCTACTGATTCAGATGCTAATCTCTTCCTAAAATACCCTCACAGACACACCTAGAAATAATGTAACCAGCTACCTAGACATCCCTTCACCCTGTCAAGTGGACACATAAAATTAACTATCACAAGCACAGAGAGGTCTGAGGGGAGAGGTAAATGGGTTCTATGGGAAAAGAAAGAAGAGCCAGGGCACATGCTCAGACATAGTTTTCTTTACCATCACTGGGGAGCTTGGTGCAATTTATTCTTTAGCAAGGTTGTAGATGCTGAATTTCCTATGCTTAATGCCTCAAAAATGTACTTTTAATTTGGTTCAAAAGATTCTTCTATACACAAGTGGTATCATATTTACTTTATTAGAAGGAGCTTGTACCTTTCTCCTGCTCTTGAAAAATCCAATTTGTTGATCCACTGAGAGAAAATATGTCAGGTGCATGTGTGGATAAGGCAGTCATAAACAAGTCTACATTCAGCTCACACAATCTAACCCTGTTAGAAGCTATCAGTTAGGGTATTTTCAGGGGGATTGAAGTTTGTTATAGGAGAACAAAGAAGCAAAAGTCATACTACATAATAAAAATGGAAATCAGTTTAAATTCTCAGCTACATTTCCTGAGCCAATGAACATAAAGTTCATGTTCTGCACATCTGTTTGCTGAGATGGGTCTATAGTTATGTTAGGGTAAACTAAAATAAACCCCAAGTAGGTTTCTAGGGTCATCCTCAACGAAGAAAACATATATCTCGGTCTCTCTGTGGGCAGATTTAGGGACATACTACTTGGGGTTTTTGTGCAGGCTGTGATTTCCTCATTTTTACAAGAACTATAAAATTACAGTATTTTCCCATTATATTTTCCCTTTTAAGCTTGGCAAGCAAGCTGTACTGATCTGGTGCCAATATTACATCCATGAGATACTTAAGGCCAAATGTCTGCATTTTAGAAAATTTAATTATAAGGAAAAGAGTTTATAAAAAGCCTACTACTGATAGAAATGTTTTCATTAAATATATTTTCATCCAATTGTGAACCAAAGCAGCTTTTTTTTTTTCTCTTTCTTTTCCTGAACCATTTTGCTGCTATGTTTACAGCCTGGTACTGTGACGCTGGGCTAGCAAGGGAGACTAGGAAGCAGACGTGACCAGACACAAAGTTGATAAAGGCTTGTCTCGTTTCAATGTTCAACCAGAGTGGAATGCAAATAGCAAGCAGTGCATGACAAAAAGTAAATTAGATCTTTAAAATCCTTCTTTTAATAATCTTAGATGATATTGGCAGCTCAGGTAAGGCTTTTCTACAGAAAATAGGATTTTTAACTCAGCCAAATCGCCTTAAAAGCCAGATACAGGGTAATATAATTCTGTCCCTTCAATATAAATGGCATTTCTTCTTTTTCCATGCTGATCTACACCTATATTTTTCTGATGGTTTTTCATTCTTATATTGTTTAATTATATACTCTCATAGCCAATGTTTTTAATATCTGCTGCAGTAGCACACTGACCTGAGTACTGGAAGCTCAAAGGTCAACATGATAAAAAAAAACGTCTTTTCTGAGAGATCACAGGTTGCCTGGAGGAGCCCTACACAGAGACAAACAATTCAGTACAACACAGCAAAATACTCTAATACAGGTTCGATACAGTGTTTGTTGGAGCACCAGCAAGGGAGCAACTAGTTCTGCCTTTCTGAATTAAAGAGTGTGTTCAAAAAAACATACATCAGAACTAAACTGTGAAGGAATTTGTCAGATATAATAGAGATAAATACTTTCCTGGCAGAGTGCACAAAATATTCAAAACCACAAAGTCCTACGATGATAACATCAATTCAAATTTGCATCCATTTTGTTAATTTCAAAATGGCATAATACCTTCAAGAAGAGAGGAACTAGCTCTTTAAACTCACTTGAGTTCAGGTCAACAGAACTTTCCGGCTAGGAGTGAAATATACATTGAGTTTGACCCATGTTTGAATTTGATCCGGCCTTGGGTCACCTGAAAGTGTGACCTTGGGTCACTAGAGCTGAGAGTTTTAGCATTCTAGTGTCAGAAATAGAACAATACTCCATTAGAGCCCTCATTTTGTGTTGATTAAATGATACAACTTGTAGAAGTATAGGGCACCTGAGAGACCCTTGCAAACTGACTTATTTGTGAATGAAGCTGATTTGCACGGTTTTGAAGTCATATAACCTTGGTTTCTAAATCTCTCACACTAATTAGCTGAGTGAGCCTGGGCAAGTTAACCAACTGCTCTGAATGTCATTGTTTTTATCTGTAAGATGAACACAGTGGGGCTTAGTGGCACTGTTGGGAAGACTAGAAATACTGAAGGTCAGTCTTCTGGCACACTGTCTAGCCCATAGCAGCTGCTCAATAAATGAGCAAAGGGAAAATGATGCAGAAGAGAAAACATTTTATTTATCCTAAAGCATAATGCAGGGAATAAGGGCAATACTGTATTTATATGATCAATTATTCATTCCACTTTGTAGGGAACCTATTCCATCTTACTTCCTTTCCAAAATAATATTTTGGAACACTTCTGAGATGCCATCTAGCATCTGCCCCCCTGTATTCCGAAGTTTGTGGGGAAGATGGTGGTGAGAAGTAAATGCCAATGCAAATGCCAAATAGAGGGTAGAGATAAAGAGGAAAGAGATAAACAGGAAGTTCTTATTTTTGCCATTCTAGAACTTTTTTCCCCCCCCATCCTCACCTTCAACAGAAAAGTTTTGTGATCTAAGAATACAATAGAGAGGCACACACTGAGCAAAGGCCACATGAGGACACAGGGAGAAGGTGGCTGTCTGCAAGCCAGGAAGAGAGCCCTCACCAGAAACTGAAGGGACCTCCACCCTGATCTCAGGCTTCCAGCCTCCAGAACTGTGAGAAATAAATGTTGTTGTTTGAAAAAAAAAATACAGTGGATATAATATAAGAGGTTCCTAAAACCTGCATCTGGGGTAGATTAAAATCAGTGTGAGGATCTCCTTTCCTGTTTTCTTCTTGGAGCAGGTTTCTTTGTCTCCTGCAGCCATGCTCAAGCTGAGCTTGTCAGCAGCAGAGGAAGATTTGTGATCTGAATCTCAGGCTTGGAGTTGTTTACTGTTGAGTATAGTCAGGCATCATTGCATTTTCTTCTCTCTTTAATATATTACTGGCAGTCGGCTGGCTTAAAGCATCTCTGTCCAAGAAGCTTTTTTAGCTTTGTTCTCCCTTCCCTCTGCCTCAGACACATGGCCACCTGGCATATGCTGTGTATTCTCTGTGCAGAGACTGCCAGCTTACAAACAAAGCCTGGATGGACATGCACGACCAGAGCCTCCATGATGGCTGTCAGCTCAGTCAAACCGCTGCTCATTTGGTCAAACATTCAGATCAAATGGTTTCTTTGACTGAATTAACTGTAGAAACAATAGATCCTGTCACATATAGACACTGTGAACAGTAGTTCACAAGTTTCTTTTCAATGCCCCACATGGCTGAAAGACAATTCCCTAAAAACTATTATGATATTTAAAAAATTTTAAGGACTTCCCTGGTGGCCTGGGAAGAATCCACCTGCCAATGCAGGGGACACGGGTTCAATCCCTGGTCCGGGAAGATCCCACATGTTGCGGAGCAACTAAGCCCGTGCGCCACAACTACTGAGCCCACGCACAACAACTGCTGAAGCTGGTGCACCTAGATCCCCTGCACCGCAACAAGAGAAGCCACCTCAATGAGAAGCCTGTGCACTGCAACGAACAATAACCCCTGCTCGCTACAACTAGAGAAAGCCCGTGCGCAGCAATGAAGAACCAATGCAGCCAAAAATAAAAATAAATTAATTGACTAAAAAAAATTCAAACTAGATCATTATTGGCCAAATGTACTCCAGCTACTTTACAATTTGCCAAGGAAAGAAAGGAAGAAAAACCAAAATCATCAGCTTTAAAAGACAGTCCCCATATCTCCCTAGAAGTTATAAGGATTTTTAGAAAGCTTTAATAGCTATTCTAGACAACAGGCAGTATTCAAGATTGGTATATATCAGGAGGTAATTTATTGGTGTCTAAATTTTAATAAAAAACATTTATAAGGAAAAGGGAACAAGCTTATAAATAAAAATAGCTAATAGAAGTTTTTAAAGTGGTAGCCACACATATTTTTGGAATTCCTTTTTTCTTGAGGTGATACTTTAAACAGCACAGCTTGCTTTTCACAAAGAAAACTTAATAAAGAGTGCATAAAAGATTAAGTGTCTTAATTCCCTTGGTTTTATAAATGTACATTTCACTATTGAAAGGTAAATACAGTATTTTTTTGAGCTTTAGATGGATACACAATTGTTGCTATTTTTCCTAAGAGTAATTTGTTGGCAAGCATGGTATATCTCACTAAGTTTAGCATAAAACAGTGTATTTACTGTTACAATAAAACAGTGCTTCCTCAAACTGGCAGGTTTTTTTCCATGTGTAGTAAGATTAAACAGCAGGGGTCATTGAACTATATAAGAACAGTTCTTCGAAAGACAGTATATGGATTTGATATGTGACCAGAATTTGTAGGATAAACCACTGACAGGTAAATCTAATATAGATATGCCCTTGCCATGGCCCAGGGAATCCAAATTTCAAAAAAAAAATAGTCAAATGCCATAGATGACAGCAGCTGTAGACAGGAGGTTGCATTAACTGTTCAGCTCTGGTCAGATCAATTCGATTTTGTTCGAGTACCCCAAATTGACCACACCCTAGGTTGAGTGGTAGGGTTTCAAAAAAGATAATGAAGGGCCCTACCTTCAGTAAACTTGTCTGGCTTTATGCAAATAAAGCAAATTCATAGTACAATTTAATAGATAAAAGATGCCAAATCAGTGGGTTCTTTGATTCATTTCTCTCCGCCCTCTCTCCTCCCTTTCCCCCACTACCATTTCTGCCAACAGATACTGAATTATGTAGATTGTCTTTCCTAGAATCTTATATACTTTGAATTGCAATTATCCAAGTTCTATACGATGTCAAACCCTACTATTTCATGTCTTAAATTTGCTGGAATATCTAGGTCAATGTCTATGTCAGGATCTATATCTATATCTTTCTATATTTGTATCTATATCTATGGCTATGGCTATATCAGTATCATCTATTTATCCTGAAATACATCCATATTTTCTAGAGGAAAAACACTGTATGTGAGCTTCTATAATATCTTTCCTAAGCTAACTTTCCTACTTAAGTTATCATTCCTTTTCCTGACAGAATATATGTGTTTATTTTTTGTGCATAAGACAGCACTCCTTCAATATATTCGTATTTTATTTCCTAGAGAAAAAACATGAACTAATACTTTTTAATCAGATATTCATAATCTCTAACAATCTATTCTCCAAGCATACTTTTCCACCTTATTTATTATAGTTCTTTATCCTGCACCCATTCTCTGTAGAGTCCAGTTCCTTGTTGACAGGACATATTTTTCCATTTTCTGCTTATTGATCATGCAATTCCCCAAGCTAAGCATTTTCACCCTTCCATTTCCATGTCTATAAATTCTATTCATTCTTTTGTTTGACTCAAGTATAACATACCAGGAAGCCTTTCCTGATTATCTCAGCTTGATGTACTCTGTCAACTTAGATGTAAATATTATAGCATTTTTCGCATGCAGTTTTAGGTTATTACTTTTTAAAAATAATTATTATTTATTTGTTTATTTATTTATTTTTGGCTGCATTGTGTCTTCGTTGCTGCACGCGGGCTTTCTCTAGTTGCAGCGAGCTGTGGCTACTCTTCGTTGCGGTGCGCAGGCTTCCCATTGTGGGGGCTTCTCTTGTTGTGGAGCACGGGCTCTAGGCATGCAGGCTTCAGTAGTTGCGGCTCACAGGCCCTAGAGCGCAGGCTCAGTAGTTGTGGCTCATGGGCTTAGTTGCTCCGTGGCATGTGGGATCTTCCCGGATCAGGTATACGAACCCTTGTCCCCTGCATTGGCAGGTGGATTCTTAACCACTGCACCACCAGGGAAGTCCGTGGGTTATTACTTTATAATTGTATTTTCAATTCAATATTTGTTGAGAATTTACTGTCTGTCCAGTATTACAGTAAGAGTTGGGATATGAAAATGAAAAAAACTCATGCTATCTCTACACTCAAGGTGTTCATCTAGTGTTGAGGCAGACATGAGAAAAAATACAACATCCTGTTGAAAAGGCTCTGGACGTAGAGAACAACAGATGCTATTATATGAATAAATGTCTATATTATTATTTAGGGCACTAGGAAGTATATTACAGGAGGAAAACTGCCTTGACTGAGAATAAAGGATGAAGGAGAGTTCACAGCAAATCACATCAGGTATACAATGGGGTGGTATAGGACATTCCAGACAGATCAACATGTGCAAAGGCACATGTCCAGTAACTTATCTGAGGACAACTAAACAATTCCAAATGACTGTAACTTCAGTTGCACAGAGGAAACTGGTAAGACAAGAGAGGCAGTGAGGAATGAGATGACCAAAACCTTATCTTTTACACACAAGAGTTTGGAGCTCAGCTTGTTGGTTGCTGAGAAGGAATATGATCAGATATGCGTTTCTGAAGAAAGCTATGGGATGAGGGGAACTGGTCAGATAGTTATTTGGTGGAGGGGAATGAAACTATTTTTCAACCTAAAACATGGGTATCTGGGATAGAGAGGGAAAGATGGAAGAAAGAGTTAGGAAGGTTGCCATGTATCTGCCTTGGGAGATACCATTACTAAAACAAGAGATGTGAGAGAGAAGCCCAGGGTTTATTCCAAGTAGAATGAGGATGGCTCTAAATTGGGTGAGTTTAGTTTTCACCATTTATCCAGATATTTGTACAGAATTATTAACTTTGCTCTCAGACTATTAGGTCCTTCAGGGCAAGATCTGTAGCTTTTTGTCTACATATTTCCACTGCACATAATCCAGAGTCTTGCACTTAGCAGTTGAATTGGGAATAAGTAGGCTGGAAGAAGTTCCTGTAGGTCTCAGAAACTGTTCTGATCTGGCTACTTAGAGGCCCTCAGTCAACAACAGACCACCTCTGCAACTTCAGAAGCAAGGAACGTTCAAGAACGTACTCCCTTTTGCCCTACGGGTTTCAGGTGAATTCGATGATTGGCAGAAGATGTTCCAGACAAACTATGTTCTCTTTTAGACAATGTAGAGTCCCCTGAAGTCTTTTGCTAATTCATGTGTCCTGTGAAACAAAACCAGTGAATGGTGATCAGCTATGATTTAGCTAAGATAGCTTATCAATTTTTGGATCCAAGATCCTAGGAAGTACTGAATTGTTTTAAGTGATAAAAACTATTAATGTTCATCTGTACCTGTTTCCAAGGCAGAAATAGAGACACAGACATAGAGAACAAACATATGGACACGAAGGGGGGAAAAGGGGGTGGTGAGATGAATTAGGAGATTGGGATTGACATATACATACTAACTAACTAATATGCATAAAATAAGTAACTAATGAGAACCTGCTGTATAGCACAGGGAACTCTACTTCACTTCCCTGTACAGTAGGAACTAACACAACATTGTAAAACAACTATACCCCAATTAAAAAAAATGATTAATGTACTGATATCCCAAAGGTTATATCACCTCTGGAAACAACAGGGTATTGATATTGAGGTTTAGATTTTAAAATGCCTGGAAATATATATCATAAAGATTTCCCACATAAATATCATTTGAGCAACAAAACTATGACAATTTTCTATTGAGGTGGAAAATAAGGAAGCATTTTAGGGGTGTATCTACCACAATATGTTTTTCAGCTTGTGTCCATCTTGTACTAATGTCATGATTCATTTATAGATCTAACATAATATTTCATATTTTTTAACTTAGTTCAATTTTTCTTGTTTGCTTTTTGTCTACTTTGGAAAATGACTGATTTTGTTTCTTATATCAATTCCTGCCCAGTTTTAGTATCACTGCAAAATAACATTTTAGTTTCAGCTATTTCTGAAAAAAACAATAGTTTTTTAATTGGTGGGATTTCAATTTCCTGAGAACAACTAATCCAAATTACAATTCTTAAAGCATTTTCCCTACAAAGCTACTTATTCAAATAAAGATATTACTGGTTCAATTTTCTGATATGTCTGTATGCTGGGAGCAAGAAAAAGAAAATAATTAAACAAATTGAGGCACTTCTTTCATTTAGTTTTAGCGAAAATCTTATATAAATTTCTGAGAAAAATGAATATTTTGTGAAATCATTATTGCAGTATCATATTTTAAAAAATTGTTTGTACTAACATTATACAACATTATTCTAGTTTGGATATAGCCATAATAGGTTTTTACACAGCAATAGTATGGTAATTTAACACAATAAAAAAGAATAGAGAAGACAAATATAAAGAGAATATTTAGATACATTTTACATATCAATGATGTGCTACATGTAAACACACATCTATAATGGAAAATTAGTCAAGGAGTAACAGTAAGAAATTCAAACCAGGTGATATCCATGATAATTGAGGATAATTAGGACAGAACTCTTCTGAGTAGAGACTCCCAAACTTCTGTTGGCGCACATGCTGAAACAGCTGTTTTGGACCTACAAACAAGTAAGATGCAGTTTTATTGCTCTGACTGAAACTTATTTTTATAACATGATCCCTCTCTGGCTTAAAAATGTTCACTGCTGTCAGTCTGATTTTAGGGAGTTATACAGTTTTATTAGGTGGTACTGGTGAAAAAATCCTCAAAACATATATTTTCATGTACGGGGACAAAAGATAGTGTATAAACTTGTAATCAAATATGTGGGACCATTTATTTAAGAGATGCTGATTCCAAGTGCAGTGCAAGATTTGAAATGGTTTTATTAATTCTTAGACGAGAAAGACAGTTTCGAAAAGTCTCCATAGAAAACAAAGAGTACATTTAGATTAATGAAAAAAGAAATGTAGTAAGATACTCTACCAAAATGGCACACCAGACATATTTCATGTTTCCAGAGGATATATGGAGATTGTAGTGAATGTTGCGGTCTTGCTTTCAAGGAACTTCATTCAATCTGCATTTTGAGACAGTCTATTTATAAAAACCGTAGTCATCCTTCCCTTGCTGTTAAGGGAAATATCTGGGTATCAAATCCCCCTTGGATCAGAGAGCAAAAAAATACCATTATTTTATTTTGTGACCATGCAAATATTTTCACTGTGTGAATGGTAAGATCTCATACTTGGAACATTTATTCTCTTTGGGAAGAGGTGTTGACCTAGTGGATAGGAGAGACTTTGCATACTTAGCCTAATTTTATCATGTGCTCATTTCATCAAGGTAGGAGAATTTAGAAGTCATCCTCTAAAATGTCTACTCATGACCTTCCACTTTATATCTTTCCTCATATCATGAATCTGTCAAGATAGAACCATATTTGAGCATATATTTGTACAGAGTTATGTAAAATATGCTGTGGAAGTTACCAAGCAAGTAAGATCTTGCTCTAAGAAATTAATTCCATAAAATTCAGAGACAGGGGTCAGAATTTAGGTACATAACTATAAGACTAACATAAATCATATAACATTATGAATTGCCAAATTACATAGAAAAAGGCATATTTCACCCACAGATCTAATTGAGCTTAATCTCATGATGAACAGAAAATTTCCTGGGGCTTACCCAAAGGCTATGGCAATCTACAAAAGAATAAAAAGGTAATTTTTGTAGATTTATATTAAATATATATTAAAATATATTTGTGATTTTATGATGGTGATGATGAGGCCTAAAAGGATAGTCTGGTATTATATTTTTAGGGATTTTTTTCTGATGTCATTTAGTTTTGAATCCTTTTGAAAAGGTGCTGTTTCATGAATTTTCTAATATTTATTCTTTATGCAATTTGAATTATATAATTTTAGATTTGAAAAAACAATTATTCATTATTTGTCTGTTGCAGGGAAGCAGAGAACTGGGTGCTGATAAAAAGGATGAATAATGGCTAGACTCCAAAACTATTTTCCTAAGCCACAGTTTGGTAAACACTGTATTAAATCACAGACCCACAGAATATTAAAGGGGGAAGGAATTTGAAGATCGTGTAATCCAGTCCTACCATTTTTGCAGATCCAGAAAGTAAGCCCAGGGGATTAAGTGGCTCATCCACAGTCACAGGCAAGTTAGTAACTGAACCTGAACCAAAACCCAATATTCTGTCTCATGTTCAGTTTGTTTCCCCAAATTGTCCTAGTTCTCTAAATAGTATATTTTAATTTTTTAATGTTTTTGAAAAGGTATTATAGCCACATTGTTCAAAATTTATAGAAGCTGTAGAGTGAAAAGTACACTTTTCACTCCTTGCCTCTTTTACCTACTTCCCATCAACCCCTCTCTCCACATTCCCTTATCTAAACAAAATATTGCTCCTTCAAAACATTGTTCAAAATCACCATCTCATTGATGTTTTTCTTGCCCACTCTACTCAAATTGAAACCCATGTCCCCAGTACTCTAATTTCTCCGTAGAATTGATCATGTTCTACCATATTGTATATTTTACTTTTTTTCACATATTGTTCCTCTCTCCACGGTAGGATACAAGATACGTAGAGGAAGGAGTCTTTGTCTATTTCTCTAGTTGCTAAATTCCCAGTACTTAATGGGAGCTCAATAAATATTTGCTGGATTGAGTTAAACTGAGTGACTGTGTATCTACCTGCTGGTGTGTTTAGTATATTTCCGCTTGAATATTCTATAATTTCTGCTTTTGGAATAATGGTGTTATGTTATTTGGTACACGGATATCCATAACTATTACATCTTCATGTGAACTGTACCTTATATAATTGTAAATTTCCCCCTCTGGTACCACTTTTTGTTTTCACCATGAGTTCTACCTTAATTGATAATGAAATTATGCCTCTCCTTCTTTTGATTTGCATTTGCTTAGGGTACTCTTATTTTTTTTATTTTCACATTATCTTGTTATGTTTTTTGGGTTTTTTCCCCCAGTGTTATTTGTACATTTTCACTATGGATCTCTTTGATTTTGGTTTATGTATTGTGTGTGTGTGTGTGTGTGTGTGTGCGCACATGCATTTAATGCTTAAGAATATTTGTTTTTTTTCCCATTGCTATAATTATAACCTTAACACCCTTTTTTATTGATTTAAACAGTGCTTATTAGTTTCCTATAATAAGAAAATTGGTACATTTTTCTCTCGCTTCCCTCCACTCCCTGTCTCTTCCAACATTTGATTATTTTTCTTACTCCTTACCTTTGTACTGTTAAACATGCACAAACTTATATCACTTGACTTGCCAAATTTAAATAATATATTTAGCTTTCAGGTATTTTAGATGAGACAGTCAGCAAAACTTGCTGGGCAACCATTTAATTTTCTCTATTCTTCAGTGAATGTTTGTGTCATATTTATTACAAGAGGTTGGAAAAATTGGTGAGAAAATAATTTTACAAATTTGGGAAATTGATAACCTATGTATATTGATTTCCTATTGCTGCTATAACAAATTACCACACATTTAATGACTTAACCCAAATTTATTATCTTACAGTTCTGGAGTCCAAAATCAGTCTCACTAGTGTAAAGTCAAGATTTTGGTAGGGTTGGTTCCTAAGAGCAGTTCTTTGGGAAAATCTCTTTCCTTGCCTTTTCCAGTTTCTGGAGTCTGTCTTCATTCCTGGGACCGGGACTCCTTTCTCCATTTTCAAAGCCAACAGAATAGTATCTTCAAATCTCTCTCTGCTTCTTCTGTCATCACACCACCTTCTCTGATTCTGATCCTCCTGCCTTTATTTTATATGGACACTTGTGATTGTTTTGGTCACAGCTAGATGACCCAGGATAATCTTCTCATCTCAAGATCCCTAATTTAATTACATGTGCAAAGACCCTTTTCTTAACAAGGTAAAATAGTCACAGGTTCTGGGATTAGGATGTGAGCATCTTTGAGAGGGCATTTTCAGCCTAACATCCTAAGTTACATGGTGACAAAACATTTGGTAAAACTGTCACTTACTATAAGTTGAAAAAATTTAAACATACCCAAGGATCTGTGATCTCGGGTAGAATGCAAGGTTGGGCAAGATATTTCCAGGCATAATGTCAGACGCATATTTTGGTTGCTTTTAGCTACATCTAAGGTACTACAGTAAAGAGATGAGCTCAGAAAAGTGAGGGCTTTTTAAAAATTACTTTACCTTTTTAAAAAAATTGAGGTATATTAGCTTCAAATGTACAACATAATGATTCAATATTCGCATATATTGTGAAATGATTGCCACAATAAGTCTAGTTAACATGTATCACCATACATAGTTAAAAAAATTTTTTTCTTGTGATGAGAATTTTTAAGATTTATTCTCTTAGCAGTTTTCCAGTATGCAATACAGTACTATTAACTGTAGTCACCATGCTGTACGTTATATCACCATAACTTAGTTATTTTATGAATGGAAGTTTGTTCCTTTTGACTCCCTTCACCTTCACCTATTTTGGGAGGATGTTTTTCAATGTTAAGACTCAAGAGGTCTGTGTGCTTCTTAAGCCTTTGCCATAATCATAAAATCATGCCTGGCTACCTAGTCCACTGTCCGCCAAATGATGATAACCATGTGTGGAGAAGACTTGGACCCACAGACATGCTTCTTGAAGCAGAGCTGTCCCAGCCAAGCAGCAGATTCTGGAGAATTTCAGAGAATTAAAGGTTATTGTCTTAACCACTGATTTTTTTTTTATATTATTATGGTAATGGTGAAATATATATATATAGTATTACAAGTATTATGGTTCACATATTTGTATTTTATTTGTCGTCTGTAAATGATATTCTTTGGTTCCCAAATATTTTAGAAGAGACAATCAAGAAATTCTTCTTCCAGTCTTTTCCCTGTCATCTCTTTCCTACTTTTTCTTTTATTATTTCTTTATTGTCAGGGAATATTCCTTTGCCTGTTGACTTAATCCTAATCTTCACATTTGCTTTGCAGTTAAATACATTCAATGCTTTATGCCAGTTCTCTTGTTATGTTTTCACCAATGTTTCCTTAATTATCTGAAGTCTCTTCCTCTAGTAGTTTGCTTAAAAAGGTCTCTTGGGAATAAAATTCCATGTCTCTTGCACATTTAAACAATTATCTGTAACTTTTATACTTGAGTATGGCTGTCTGAATATAAAATCCATGATTATGCTTTCTCTCCTTAAGTATCTTTTAGTTATTGCTCCACTGACTTCTGGTATTGACAGGTTCTGTGGAGAAATTTGAGACTAGTTTGATCTGTTTTTCCCTTTATAAGTATTGTGAGGCTGTTGCTTGTCTCGTTATCTTTAGTTTCCAAAGTTTTTAATGGACCATGCCTTGGCCTGTTCTAGGTCATTTTTTTGTTTGTTTTTACGGTACGCGGGCCTCTCACTGTTGTGGCCTCTCCTGTTGCGGAGCACAGGTTCCGGACACACAGGCTCAGCGGCCATGGCTCACAGGCCTAGCCGCTCTGTGGCATGTGGGATTTTCCCAGACCGGGACACGAACCCGTGTCCCCTTCATCGGCAGGCGGACTCTCAACCAGTGCGCCACCAGGGAAGCCCTCTAGGTCAGTTTTTTACAATACAAGATGTTCCTTTTTGTTATGAAAAGATAATTCCTCTTTCATGATTTTTTTCACTGTAGTAAATTATATGTAACATAAACCACTTTAACCATTTTTAAGTGTACAGTTCATAGCATTAAGTACATTCACATTGTTGTGCAATCATCACCACCCTCCATCTCCAAAATATTTTTATCCTCTTAAAATGAAATTCTGGGGCTTCCCTGGGGGCGCATATAGTGAGGACACTTCCACCAAATCTAAATAGCTAATAGTTTATTTTAAAGTCTTTGTATTTCATTTTCCTGTTTTCTATTGTCTATCTTACTTAGTAGTGTTTTTTAGTAACCATTCTTCTTTGCAGCCTTCATGTTTTCCTTTATTTCTGCAATTATTTTTTTCTACTTCTTTTCTAAGATAAGACAGTTCATGTTTCAGTCCACACAGTTTCTTGACATCTCTTACCTGAGTTCATTATCTGTTTCTAGTCTAATGTTATAATGTTATAGAGACTTTTGTTTCATAAGGTGTTTTTTTTTTTCCAATTCATGCTGAAATATAATATTTGTTCACATTTTTCTTAGGCACCATGGCAATGAGTTTACTCTGTGGTGTAAACCTTTATGTTTTATGCTTCATTTTGTATATTATCTTTGTATAGATGCTGTTCTAGTTCCTTTTGTATTACTCCTCACTGAATGTGTTGGAGTTTTCCTGGACAAGCTATTTTCAGGAATTTTCTGTAGGGTTAGATATTTCAGAGTAGTCTTAAAATTTTCAGAATCCAAATGATCTCTCCTCTGCTGACAATTATCTCTCCAGACTAGTTTTTGCTAAAACTTCTCTTCTGGGAATTTTTTTTTTTTTTAGCCCTCTCTCCTCTCCTTTCATCCAAACCATTCAGATCAGGGTGGAGAGCAGGTTTGCCATCAGTACTGTTCATACTTCTTCCCATATCATGATTACTGCAAAGAAGGGATACAGTTTCACAATTCACAGTGAGCCACTCACCTTCAGGAAAGATACTTTTGCCGTGCTTTCTGAAATGTGCTGCCACTGACCAAGTCTATAACTCACATACTATTCCCTGCAATTTCTTCTATATACCTTCTTCTCAGTACATACTTTTCAATTCTGCTTCCTAATTTCCTTGAAAATGCAGTTTTAGAGAGGTTTTTATTATCATTGGTGTTGTTGCATGATTTCTAGGAGGAGAAAGAGAACTTGTATCCTTGACTCATGTAGGGAAATTCTCTTAGTAGTTTCTTGGCTCCAAAAAGTCATATCAGTTTCAAACTGGGAAATATATAACTTTCATATTGTATTATACAGCACTTGAGGTTAGATTCCTGACATTATCTGAGGTGTGTTTCTTGGATCATTTCTAATATTATCTTTTATTTATCTTTGTTTTTATCACTGTATGCCGGAGTGATTATTACAATATCTGTTACATACTAAGTGCTTAACCAATGTTTGTTGGAATCTAATAGACAAGTGACTAGTGGATATTATATATCAAACTGATGCTCATCTTACACAAAATATGAGAAATTCTCTACTGACCCAAGAATCTTTTGGCTAGTCAATTACCTCTACCTAACTAGTCAATACTTTATCTTCTCAAATATTTCTTAATTGATTTTTTTTAAAATTGTACAGCAGTAATTTTAAACATGACCATTAATAGACTACAAATTTAGACAACAGTAGTGATGACATATAGGAATAACTTCCATGCATCTGTGAGAAGTGCATTTTACCTCACCATATAAATTTAATTTGATGTGACGATCCACATTCAAAACAATGGTACAGCAAATGTTTTATATTTGTATCTTGACCCAAGAATTAAAGCAATATTTATTTGCAACTTTCAAATGTAGCTCTTCTTTTTCACCTATTTCAATAGTTTACAAGGTTTCACACTATGGAGATGAGCTGATCAATAAAGTATTGAAAATCTTTGATATTTTCTTGATAGAGTAATACAATGCCCTTTATATGGACTTTCCCTAGCAGTTAAATGATTATTTATTTTGACTTTTTAGTTTTCTTGCTCTATCTTTATGTAACATTTAAATTGACACAATATTAGAAAAGCAATTTGTGTAATTGCAAAGAGTTTTCTAATCCCTGGATTTATACTGATATGTTATCTTCTCAAGATGAAATAAAAGCCCTTGGTTAGTATGTTCGGTAAGAAGATGTCAGTTTTCAATTATAATACAGTGTAAATTAACCCTACCGAGCATGAACACTGTATTTTGTGTTAATTATCTTAATTTAATTGCTTTTTTTTATTAATCTTAATACCTAACAAATGGGATCATATCTGCAATGAATTTTTCAGGAAGCTTTGTAGAGGTTTATCATTGCTACCCCCTTTTGAATTTTATTATAACAAGTATGAGATGTAAAAGCATTTTACATTCTTCACT
This sequence comes from Pseudorca crassidens, assembly GCF_039906515.1. Classification (NCBI taxonomy): domain Eukaryota; kingdom Metazoa; phylum Chordata; class Mammalia; order Artiodactyla; family Delphinidae; genus Pseudorca; species Pseudorca crassidens. Next base: position 122,648,932 of record NC_090300.1, on the reverse strand, counting down.
GATGCATATTTTAAAAAAATATTTCAATTCCCATTTCTTAAGAATAAAAGTGTTTTGTTGGTGAAAGCTAAGACATCAATTATTAAATATGATATTATTAATATTTATTATTCCTAGAATATTTGCAGTGTCAAATACAAAGGCATTATTTGACTTATTTCCATGTAAGAAAAAATATAGTATTTTCTCATACCCCATTTTGTCATATGGGGAGTGTATGCATGCTTATATATTTAGCTGAACTCCCAAAGTAATATGTTTCCAATTAAGGAGTAAATAACCCACATGTTATATTATAAACTATATTCTAAATATAACATAAAGAATATATAATATTCTTTATATATTCTCATAAATTTTACATTAATATTTTTAGGGACTCTTTTTAAAAATTTTTATTTTATATTGGAGTATAGTTGATTAACAATGTTGTGTTAGTTTCAGGTGTACAGCAAAGTGATTCAGTTATACATATACATGTATCTATTCTTTTTCATATTCTTTTCCCATTTAGGTTGTTATAGAATACTGAGCAGAGTTCCCTATGCTATACAGTAGGTTCCTGTTGGTTCTCTGTTTTAAATAGAGTAGTGCGTATATGTCAATCCCAAACTCCCAATTTTTTTTTTTATTGAAGTGTAGCTGATTTACAATATTATGTTAGTTTCAGGTATACAACATAGTGATTCAGTCTTTTGCAGATTACGTTCCATTATACGTTATTACAAGATAATGGGTATAATTCCCTGTGCTACACAGTATATACTTGTTGCTTATCTATTTATATATATTACTTTGTATCTGTTAATCACATACCCCTAATTTGTCCCTCCACCCTTTCCTCTCCCCTTTGGTAACAAAAAGTTTGTTTTCTATATCTTGATTACTGTGGCAGACAGCCTCTAAATTGGCCCCCAATAATCCATGCCTCCTAGTATCCATAGATTTGTATAATCCCTTCCCCTTGAGTAGGCTAGGTTTACTGATTCACTTTTTAAAATTCTTATCTCTCTTTTGATCTTTATTAAAGTATAACTGACAAATGAAAATTGTATACATTTAAGGTATACAACTTGATGTTTTGATATATGTATGTATTGTGAAATAATTGCCACAATCAAGCTAATTAATATATCGTTTCACATAGTTGCCTTTTGGGTGGTGAGAACACTTAAGATCTACTGTCAACAAATTTCAAATATATAATATGGTATTTTTAACTATAGTCACATTGTTGTACATTAAATCTCCAGAGCTTATTCATCTTCCATAAATGAAACTTTGTATTCACTGATCAATGTCTTCTCATTTCCCTCTCCTCCCACCCCCTGGTAACCACCATTCTACTCTCTGCTTTTATGAATCTGTCTATTTTAGAAGTGATAGGATGGCACTTTCAAGATCAAGTTTTAAAAGACTGTATCTTCCACCTGTAATATTCTCTCTCTTCTCTCTCATATTACTTGAGCTGGGGGAAACAAGCTACCCTGTTGTTGGCAGCCCTTTGGAGAGGCCCGTGTAGAATGCTGAAGAAATGAAGCCCTCAATTCAACAGGCTGCAAAGTGTTGAAGTTCTCCTGTAACCACTTGAGAGACCTTAGAAGCAGATGTTTGAGCCCCAGTTGAATTCTGAGATGTAGTTCTGACATACAGCTTGACAGCAGCCTCATGAGAGACCTTGAGCTAGAGGCACCCAGCTAAATTATGCCCAGACTCTTGACCCCAGAAAGTATGAGATAACAAATGGTTGTTGTTTTAAGCTGCTAGTTTCAGGGATAATTTGTTATGAAGCAGTAGACAACTGCTACAATTACCAATAATCTAACCTCCCTAAACCTGGTAATTTTTCTGACACAAGGTTACTAAGCTAACTTTTCAGAGGCTATAGACAAGTGTTTCTTCATAAATATAAGACTGAATGGATCATTTATTCTAAACATTCATAATTTTAAAATGTATTTCATACATTTTAATTTTATACAGATAAATTCAGAAATTAATAAAATGAGAGGAAAAAAGCCTATCTTTTAGCCCTTGAAGTTATTATGAGCTATTACAAAAAAATATATATACATTTTTTTTTCATTCAATGCCCAGCTGGTTTCAGAGTTGTATCAATGAAATAGTTTATCTCCAGCTCTTTTTTAAGCTCCAGATCCATACGTACAGCTACCTACTCAACGTTTCTACTTGAATGCTTTAAAGTTATCTCAAAATTAACACGTTTGTAACTAACATAACTATAATAAGATCGTTTCCTCTTCCAAACCCTCTCTTCTTCTGTGTTTCCTCTCTTAGTGGATAGCCTCATCGTGTCTCCATTTCTACACTTCAGAAAGTGAGGAGTTATCTACAGCAGTCTTTATAGTAAGTAGGGGACAGGTTAATTTGCTCCAACAAAGAATATGTAATTTATCATAGGTTAACTAACATAGAAGCACATTTCTCTTTTACATGGTTTCTAAATAAGTGGTCTGAATAAATAAGTTGTTGAGGAAGCCTTGCTATCATCAGTATATGACTTCCATTTTTGGGTTCAAAGCAATTTTTCAAATGCTGACCATCTCTCAGTGGGAAAAGAAGAAAGGCAGGGGAGTAAAACACATGATCAAACAGTAGCATGTATGGCCCTTGCTCACATGCCACTGACCAGAGCTTAATCACAAGAACACATCAAACTGCAAGAGAGTTGTAATTTGAGAAATGATTGACCATTAGCCTAGCTAAAATCCAAATGGGCTAACATGGTTTGGGATGAAGATTACAGACTCTTAATGGCAGACAGCCTGGCTTTAAATCCCTGGTCTACCACTGACCAAACTGTGTGCTCTTCAGCAAGGAATTTTGTTTCTCTCTGTACCAGATTCCTCATATGGAAAATGTACATAATCTTATCTACTTCACAGAAAAATATTTATAAAGTATTTAGAATTGTGCCTGGTACACTTAAGTCTTTTTCAGTTAAAATGAGTATTATTAAGCAGGAGATAATAGATATTGGTAGACAGCAAGCACTGAAATTTCAGTTCCTTTCATTTATTCTCCATATTTAATCTGTCACCAAATTTTGTTGATTTTTCTTCTTAAACTGTCTCCATGTCTGCTGTAACCTCCTCGAATCTACTCTTCCTTCACTTCACCCTAAAATCTGCTCTCTACCCTGTGAGAAGTTTCTTTTAAAACTGAAAGCATGATCATTTCATTCTCCATCCATCATTCTCCATGGTTTCTCAAAGCTTCTCATGGTTTTTAGAAGGAAGGAAGGAAGGAAAGAAGGAAGGGAGGGATGGAGGGAGGGAGCATTACCAGGCTCCATACACCTCCAACCTGCCTATGCTTTTGGCTTCCTCTTCCCCAGTCTCTCAACACTCTAGGTGAATATGCTTTATTTCAGTTTACTTTGTAGATATACCAGGCTTCCTCTGGTCCCAATGTTCTTGCACACATTCTTCCCCTTGCATGGAATATACCAACTCCTTTTTCAGTTGACTGTTATTCTTTTTTTGAGATTTAAATTAATAATCACTTCCTTGTCAAGTCTTAGTAACCACCTATGTAAGGCCATGTCCCCTGTTGTTTACTCTCAAAGTAATATAATCTTTTCTACAAAACATACATCATAGTTTCTGATAATACAATTTTATTGTTGGGTTTTTTCCTTAAATATTTGCCTTTCCCACTATATTATAAACTTTTTAAAGGTAGTGATTAGGTCTGTTTTATTATTGTTATTATTCAAAATTCCATTTCTAGATCCTAGCACATGCCTGGCCCAGAGTAGGTATTCAAGAAATACTTGTGTATACTACAAATATACAGTAATCAAAACAGTATGATACTGGCACAAGGACAGAAATATAGATCAATGGAACAAGATAGAAAGCCCAGAAATATACCCATACACCTATGGGCAATTAATCTATGACAAAGGAGGCTGGTATATACAATGGAGAAGGCAGTCTCTTCAATAAGTGGTGCTGGGAAAACTGGATAGCTACATATAAAAGAATGAAATTAGAACTTCCCCTAACACCATATACAAAAATAGGCTCAGAATGGATCAAAGACCTAAATGTAAGGCGAGACACTATAAAATTTTTAGAGGAAAACATAGGCAGAACATTCTTTAACATAAGTCGCAGAAATATCTTCTTTGATCCACCTCCTAGAATAATGAAAACAAAAATAAACAAATGGGACCTAATTAAACTTAAAAACTTCTTCACAATGAAGGAAACCATAAACAAAATAAAAGGACAACCCACAGAATGGGAGAAAATATTTGCAAATGGAGTGACTGGCAAGGGATTAATCTCCAAAATATACAAATAGCTCATGCAGCTCTATATCAAAAAAACAAACAATAAAAAAATGGGCAGAAGATCTAGATATTTCTCCAAAGAAGGCATACAAATGGCCAAAAAGCATATGAAAAGATGCTCAACATCACTAATTATCAGAGAAATGCAAAACTACAATGAGGTATCACCTCACACCAGTCAGAATGGCCATCATCAAAAAATCTACAAACAATAAATGCTGGAGAGAATGTGGAGAAAAGGGAACCCTTCTACTCTTGGTTGGAACATAAATTGGTACAACCACTATGGAGAACAGTATGGAGGTTCCTTAAAAAATATAGAAATAGAATTACCATTTGATTCAGTAATCCCACTCCTGGCCATATATCCAGAGAAAATCATAATTCAAAAAGATACATGCACCCCAAAGTTCATTGCAGCACTACTTACAATAGCCAAGACATGGAAACAACCTAAATGTCCATTGACAGAGGAATGAATAAAGAAAATGTGGTACATATATACAATGGAATACTACTCAGCCATTAAAAACAATGAAATAATGTCATTTCCAGCAACATGGATGGACCTAGAGATTATCATACTAAGTGAAGTAAGTCAGAGAGAGACAAATATCATGATATCACTCATATATGGAATCTAATTTAAAAATGACACAAATGAACTTATTTACAAAACAGAAACAGACTTACAGATATTGAAAACAAACTTATGGTTACCAAAGGGGAAACACTGTAAGGGAGGGATAAATCAGGAGCTTGGGTTTAACATGCACATAGTACTATATATAAGATAGATAACCAACAAGGACCTACTGTATAGCACAGGGAACTCTACTCACTATTCTGTGATAACCTATATGAGAAAAGAATCTGAAAAAGAATGAACATATGTATATGTATAACTGAATCACTTTGCTTTACATCTGAAACTAACACAACCTTGTACATCAACTCTAATAAAATTTAAAAAAGAATAAATACTTGGAAGACATGAATATCTATGAAGAAAATTATTTTATATTAATGATAAAAACTAATACAAATAAGCTGCTGAGAACAGACTCAGGGGTGTCTGTTAGTAGACAAAATCCAGAACTATACACTAAGACAAAACATGCATAGTAAATTAAGAATTACTCAACAAGAACTCTAACTTCAAAAATGTGCTGTGGCTTTTAAAACATTTTTCCATTAAGCAATGAATCAGTGCTAATTATGTTTATTTAATAAGAGTAAAACATACTCTTATTAAAAGAGTAAAACATTTCTTTTTACTTTTTATTGTTAGAAAATTTATAAACATACACAAGAATAGAGTACAATGAGCCTTCATATACTCATTAGCAGCCTCAACAATCATCAATATTTTGCTATATTAATTTCATCTATCTATGCACCTTTATTAATGACATATTTTTACAAATCCTCAAAAGAATCTCATGTAATTCCTAAATAATTTAATATATTTCTTTAAAATAACAATAAGGATATTTTCTTACACAACCCCAGTGACATTACCACATCTAAAGAAACTATTTAGACTCAGTCCATATCCAATACCCAGTTAATATTTCAAATTTCCTCTTTTGTCTAAATTTCTTTTTACAGTTGATCTCAACTCAGGATCCAGACAAGATCTACTCACTGTATTTAGTTATTATAGAATTAGGAACATTTAAAAATGAAAAACAAAAAGTATATGTTCAATAATATACGTCACTATTTGGGATTCCATATCAGATTGCTAAGAATATGTAGATTGAAAAGACATATTTACTTGATTTTAGTAACTACAGCATTGCAAAATTAAGATGGCTATGAATTTTTGAAATGCCTCCAACTAAAAAGTGGTACCTATGTCCTCTCCCCTTGAATCTTTTTTTTTTTTTTTGTGGTACGCGGGCCTCTCACTGTTGTGGCCTCTCCCGTTGAGGAGCACAGGCTCCGGACGTGCAGGCTCAGCGGCCATGGCTCACGGGCCCAGCCGCTCCGCGGCATGTGGGATCTTCCCGGACTGGGGCACGAACCAGTGTCCCCTGCATCGGCAGGCAGACTCTCAACCACTGCGCCACCAGGGAAGCCCTCCCCTTGAATCTTTGACAGATATGACAGAAATGATTTTGTACCAGTTAGGGGGCCCAAGTCTTAAGAAACTGGAAGCTTCCTGCTTTTTTTCTCTCAGAACACTCTCTTTGCAAACTTTGTGCTACCATGGAAGAAATCTGATCCCCCTGAAACTACCATTTTGGAGAGGTCATAACAGGTGGTGGAGTTCCAACTGAATGCAGCATTCCACTCATCTCAATCAAGATGCCAGATGTCTTAGACCAGTAGAGCTACTATAATAGAATACCATAGACTGGGTGGCTTAGAAACAACAGAAATTTATTTCTCACAATTCTGGAAGCTGGAAGTCCAAGTTCAATCACCAGAAAATTTGGTCTCTGGTGAGGGTCCACTTCCTGGTTTATAGATGACCACCTCCTCACTGTCCCCACATAGCAGAAGGGGCTCTCTGAGGTCTCTTTTATAAGATCACAAATCCCATTTATGAGGGATCCATCCTCATAACCTAATCATTTCCCAAATGCCTCACTTCCAAAGGCCATTATACTGGGGTTAGGATTTCAACATGTGAATTTTGGGAGGACATAAAGATTCAATCTATAGCACCAGACATGTGTATGAAGCTGTCTTGTACGCTGCAGACAAGCCCATCTGCCAGATGAATAGCACTGGGTGACCTTCGTCACTACCATATGTATCTGAAGAATCAACCAGCTGAGCTCTGACTAAATCCTTGACTCACAAATTATGAGGTGTTTATAAAATGATTGTTTTTTTAAGCTGCAATGTTACAGGATTATTTGTTGAGTAACAGTAGCTAACAGGAGGCTAACAAGAAATCCGCTTTTCTCAGAACTGTGCTGAAACTTCTAATCATTGTATAATAAGAGTAGGTCATAGTTCACCTAAAATTTACTAAAATTTTTAGTAGAACCCACTAATATAATACAAGCATATAATAATTTAGCTCTGCCATTTTTTCCCCCTCTAAAAAAAAGGTCTCTCCCAAACTTTTATTCTGGAGTATGTTGATAGCTAGTTTAGTTATAACTACATTTTTGCCAATAATGCTACAGGTTTTTCTCTTTGTTTCCGAATTCAATATATTTGTACAGCTTACCCTTGAACAATGCAAGGGTTATGGGCACTGACCCTCCCTGAAGTAAAAAATTCATGTATAAATTTACAGTTGTCCCTCATATCCATGGTTTCATATCCATGGAACTACATGTGGGCATCACGTAGTACTGTAGTTCGCATCTATTGAAAAATCCCTCATATAGGTGGACCCACGCAGTCTAAACTTGTGTTGTTCAAGGATCAACTGTATTTTGAATACACATTTGAGTGAACAGCTAGTAAAAATATCCATCCAGATGAGGGTCAGAGAAAGATCGAGGAAAAGAAATAAAAACTAGAGAGACATTAAACATTTAACAGTTTACTTCTAGACTGCTTTAGGCTATTTTAGGCCCTTATACTGGCTTCTATTTGCTCCAACTTCCAAAATTTAACTAATTTCATTATATGAATAAGTTTTTTTTTAATTTGTGAGGAAAAATGAATTATTTTAAAACTTGAATTTTTTAAACATTCTTCCCATGAAGAGCTGAGCTCTACCTGGAGGATACCAAAGTGTTAAAGGTTGAAAAACTAGTCAAGTCAAACATTCTTCATGGAGTTTTATCCAGGAAGTGAGATTTCAAATCAAAGAGATTCTTCACAATATCTAAGTCTTTGTATTTCACTTTGCTGACAAGATGCTCTGGTGCCCTTAAAAGTTCTCTGATGCTCATCCAAACAGATTGATCATTTCAGAATCTCTGAAAACATAAGCATATATAGAACTTTCCTTCTTAATTTTTCCTTGAAAGTTTAATTTTTTTTCCTCATAATCACCAAAGTTATCCCCTGAACAGCTGTGGTCAATTTCTTCCTCAGTGGCATGAAAGAATCTAACATTTAATATTTCTAAGGACAAACTAATTTCTCTGAGTCACAAGTATATTGTTAACCCTTGTCTTACAGTACCCATAAAAAAAATGTGCTATGAAAAGGTATTCTTTTTATGTCTACCTCAGGTATGAGTTCCTGAATTTCCAACAGCTTTTTCTTTTTTTCATCATTTCTTTGCATTTTAAACAACTTCACTTATGAATCTGATGACCAAGCATCTCTAACCAAAGTACAGGGTCTCTGGTTCTCTTTCAACCAGACAGGAACATATTTCTCTTTGTAGTGATCAAAGGGACAGGGCAGTTGGCAAATTTCAAAGCATGATTATGGGTTAAACATTATCCTGTTCCCTCTAAAGAAAACTGCTGAAAGAATTCATTGGCTAAGAAAGAGTTTCAGTTTTTGGGGGTAAAGTTTTTGTTTCAATTTTATGTATCTGGACAGTTATAAAATGCAATTCTTTCTTGTGGTTCCCAAATAATAAATTTCATATATATATATATATATATATATATATATTGCAGAATGAAAACATCAAACTTATAGTACATTTTCTAGGAACCAAATAGCTGGTATCCTGCTGAGGTATCCCACGGTTAGAATCCACACTGAAAGATCTGTGGTGATTCTCAACCAACAGCAAGTGCTAGCAGGTTTTCTCTCCAAATGTCCCTCATAAAAGACAGATATGGGTCACCCCATAATTGTAGATCCCTGCTTGCCTTCTAACAAAATATCTGGAAAGCACCAGGACAGCACCTATAGCAACAATAGTCACCCACCTAATTTATGTGATTAAAAAAATCCAAAACACAAAACAAAAAAAAACCTCCTAGTAAGCTTTCAAATGAGTCAGCTACATCCCATTTTCAATAGACAGGCAGCTGACTTCCTTCTTCTTTTAGGTTTCTGGTAATATTTTATCTCCTTTCACAAGTGAGGGGCACATTCATGAACTAGAGAAGCATATCTAGTTTAATTCTAATTCAGCTGTTTTTGCTAAAAACAACAAAAACAAAAGAGAGTAATCCTGGGAATGTTGTTCTATTTAAATTCATTTACAATTCCTAGATACATTTAACCCCCTCCGTGTCTGCTTAAGAAAAATTAGTATTAGTTGCTTAAGGCATTTTGGTCAAGTTGCAAAACAAACCTCATTCCCACTGTGCAAAGCCTAGGCTTTGAAACTGTGGGAACAAGAAAAAAAAAAAAAACTAAGAATAATCTCTGCCCTTGATATATTTTAGAAGAGAGAAATCTCTGTAGATGACAGTACATAGGAGAGGTTTTTCATGGTTGACCAGTTCTCTCAAAAACAGAAATGAGTAGAGGAAAGCAGAGACATCAATTGCATTTAACCTGGACTAATGTCTTTGGAGTCAGAATAGCCTGAAATCAAATCCTGGGTAAACCCCATAGCAGCTGGCGTTGCCTTGGGGCCTGTTACTTAACTTCTCTAAGCCTCATACCTCTTTAGTGGGGATCAAAGAACACATTTCTCAGGGTGACTGTGAATATTATATTACAGCAATAAAACAAATTCTGAGCAACATGTCTTATATTACTAACTTTGAGTTTAAGTTATATAAACTTGAAGTTATTTTACTGAACTGGAACTGACAACACCTTAGTAAAAATTTAATAGCTAACATCAGAATGGGAATTTCCTTAGATGGTAACATTTCCCCAAACAGAACTTCTGCTAAGCTTAAATTGTCAAGTTATTAAAAAAAGATATGGTTGGCTAAGTTACACTAAAATTTAAAATCAAAACTTGAAAAATGTTTCAAGATGATCGAATTTTATCTGATTGCTTAGTGGAGCAATTTATAGCTACCGCAGTGTGCTAAATTGGGGACATAGGTAAGCAGTACCCTAGTACGTGCCAACGACAGATATTTGTAATCAAACTAAGCTAACTGCAACTTTCTGAATTTCCTGGATTTACTTTACTTGAAAAAAAAAAATCTGATACCTTGTTAAATGTGTGAGGATTATTTGGAGTGATATGAAAGGGCCAAAAAATGTAATGGAATTATGACACTGTAATTTGAATAAGTTATAGCTCAATTGTACCCGGATCTTCTCTCTATTGGTACTTAAAATTGTAAGCAATATTGTAAACTTTTTATAGAATGTATAAAACATTGTTGTACGTGATCTTCAGGGGGGATGTTTCCAATTGTCTGTCATGTTTCTTCTTGATTATTTTTCTTATTAAACTTGTTGCACGTCAGCTCTAGTTATAAGATTATTCAAAACAGAGGTATTAAATATCTGTGTGCATAATATTGAAGCTCCTCTAAAGGATTAAAATTTAATACTGAAACTTGCTGTGATAAAACAATAGTAACAACAACTATAATGGGAAAAGCAAAATGTAAAAGAAATACAGGACTTGATTTACAGCAGTAAGTTTCTTTATATTCACTGTGCTATTTTGTGATGGGAAGTGGATGAAAGTGTTTTCTCAGGGAGCTTGTTTCTACTAAAATAAAGATAACTAGCAGATTCATCTGGTCCTTTACTAGGAATCACTCTATGCTGTTTTAGCTACCAGTCAAAAAGAAATAATATGTAAGCATCATTTTGTAATAGCATACTCTAGCCATGTATTCTTGTCTAATTATAATCCTTATTAGCATACTACTTTTCCCCAAAGCTAGAATGGAATAAGAAACAGAGAAAGGGGAAGAGGATGACTAATGAACCATAAAAGTTCCTTTAGTGTTTATTTAAATAAAATCTAATTTTACAACAAAAAAATTAAAGTTTATCTTTGGGGAACACTGTCATTTAAACACATGGCTTAGAGTGACAATATGTAACATGGGGGATAGAGAGAGAAAAATCACTGAGATCAAAAAGAAGACGAGAATGAATTTTTAAATCTCATTAGGAAAAAGAAAGCAAATGACAGAGAAACAGCAGTCTATGACTTTAAAATCTGTCATCAAATAAAGCACACTGCTTCTAGAATTACTCACCTGCCAATTTAACATCAGGATGGTGATCTGTTGCACACCACTCCCCTGAAAGGGACAATTTTTCTTTAAACAATTATCTTCTGAAGACAGAAAAAGAGATCAGTCTAAACTAGATTTCCAAACATAGTAGAGAGCTAACGGTGACAAGTTAAATATCAAACATTTGATTTTGGTCAAAAGGAAATAAATGTTTAAAAACTTTGCTTTGATAAATTCAAATAGTGCTCCGGTTAACATTAAACACATAAAACATTTTTGTAATATAAGGGAAAAAATGACTATAGTAAGATGTGTACATATTCTATTAATTTCAAAATAATTGGGGGTGTTGAACTGTAAAGGAGTTCTCATAAAATTGTATTCATATCTGTCTCTGAAATATAGATATAATTTTATCTGCATCTGTGTAAGCAAGGATGCATATTGGGAAAAGTAAACAAGCAAACTAGTTCCAGAAAATGTAGAAAATCAAGTCAGGAAAGAATGATCACCACTGGTACCCACACACAATAATCAGGCGGGAAGAGGTCCAACCATGTGTAGCAAGATGATGAATTAGCTGTTGTAGGAAGAAGGTGGCTGTGTAGACGCTAACTAATCCACTGTCCTCAAAGATGAAACTCCTGAATTAATATGGCTGTTACAGGAAGATGTTAAGGGGGTTAAATAAATAATAAACTGAAGAGGGTATCATTTAAGCAGCTGTTAATAGATGTGGCAGTGACTAAAGGAGACATCGGGAAAAAGCCAGGAGCAGAGATAGGGAAAAAAGAGGCTATGTAAGTGGAATTCTTACTAGCTCAGGGGCCTCAGAAAGGTTTTAGGCTCTCAAGTGACTCATGGAGAGAAGTAAATGTGATTGCAGCTTCCATGCTTTTTCTGGTTAGTAGGGAAGATGGCTGACTCTGAGGTATGGATGGGAAATGGTCTTTGTGGTACAACTGATTTGGTAAAAGTGGCTTGAAATTTTGTAAGGGTTTAGTGCTTGGAAAAAGATATCAACAGGAGGAGGGTCAATGAGGTATCATTTATGAAACATTTACCTGCTTACCTCAATTCCTAGAACAAAATAGAAAATTACTCTTTAGTTCTATTTCCTTTTATACATGTATATATTTTAGTTACGTATATATATATATATATATATATTTAGTTAGTTAGTTTTGTGTATATATATTTAGTTGTATATATTTAGTTATATGTATATTTGGCTATATATAGGTATATAAGTGTATGTATATATATAATAAATATATATTTTGTTATATATATTTATTTAGTTCTAGGCAAGTCATCTAATCTTATGATTCCTAAATTTCCTCATCTATAACATGATACTTCTTTATGGTGCCTTTCTGAGGAATCAAATGTTTGGCAATTTTTGAGTCATCTATACTGTAATTAGAAATCATGACTGAAAATGCTTTGTGTTCTTCCCAGGAAAGATTCACTTTAAAGTTAACATTGCTTCTATTGTATCTTTAAAGTGCCTCTGCAGGGTTTCATATAATCCAAGGTGTTGACAAAAAAGGAAAAATAATGACCTAAACAGCAAAATAGCATTTAAGCTTAGCTCCATTGCATTACTTAAGGATTCTCTAAGAATAATAGACACCAAAATAGTATAGAACTACCTCGACATTAAGGGATCATACAATATTCATTACCCCAGCTAAAATAATGCATAATAGAAGCATTCAGCACTTTCTAAACTAGTTCACTTTCTGTTTGGCTGATGGCTTTTGAGCCATTGTTTACCGAGGGGGACCAATGTCGAGGGAGAGAATACATATAATTAAACCATTATCTGTGTATTTGCTTAAGCCATCCACTTTTGAAAGGTCTAGTAGTGTTAGGCTTAGACATTTCAATTAAATTAACCATTTTGAGTCCTATTTTACATAGTAATTATTTGAAATATCAAAAACTTAAAGTTTTATTTTAAATCACCCTTTTACTTTAAAAATAAAGAAACCAAAGGGGGACATTTCTATGCTATCAACATCCTTTGGATCATTAGTTAAATAACAACCAGGGTCCAGCTCTATTCAGATATAATGTGATCTGATATTAGACATACGAAAAAAAAAAAAAAACCTCCAAATGATTTCATCCTTACTTCTCACTTTAATATACCAACAGAAAGTCATAATAGAAGATACAAGCACAGTCAAATGCATAAAAACATGTTGCTGCCCTGCACTAATTGTGTCCTTACAGCCAGTAAATAATGATGACTTTTTCCTCCTTAAAATTGTAAAACTATAGGATGAATGGCCATAGCTTCTGTATTTATCACTTACAGAGTAAACTTTTTCAGTGACAACAGACATTCTGGAGTTTACATTGTGTTTTGAATAGGTTCCAAAATATCAAATACATTTGGGTCTAAGTTCTATTTCTCAGCTGGAGGGAATGGAGAGGGCAGTGATATGAGTTTGTTTTTGAACTTGATGTAGTCACACTTTCTCTGGGCATTGCATGATGAAATGGAAGTAGGGAAGGGAGTTAAGGTAAAGAGACAAGTAAGAATATAAATGGAGATGTTGGTGATATTAACAACCAATAGCATTTTCAGAAAAAGAACTAGGAGTGGGGTGTAAAACAGTCGAGATCAGACATTTCAGGCTTTAAGTCTATGACACTGATCCTTCTCCCTACGCTTGATACCATGCGTCTAGCCAGGGTTAGGGTAGCTCCTCATTTAAGTATAATTAAATCTGACCTGAGCTAGCAAAATCAAGATTTTAAAAAATATATAGAACGTAAGTTTGTGCTCAGTTTATGAAAAAAATAGGTAAAATCTGGAAGACATAGCATAGTGGGAAAAAAAGATATTTAAATAGAAATTAACATTATATATTAAGTTTAGTCAGCATTCTAGTGTCAGGATATGGGACTCTAGTAAACATTAGAAGTACTGGCAAGATTTTGTCATCCATTCAAATTTACGTACAAATAGAGTCATATAAATAACTTTTCAAGGAAAAGAGAATGAAAAACATGATATGTATGTTTATATAAACAGCGAAACTCTGACAAGATTATATTCTTTGATTCTAAATTCTTTCTTCTTTTATTACAAAATTAATATCAGGTCCTGGACTTCCACAGGGACTGTTTGTATTTGTTCAAGAAACCTCAAATTCATGACTGCTAATACAGCATAAAATTGTCCACATAAAATGGAACAAAGCATGACAGAAGTGACACTTCAGACACTTAATGAGAAATACTGCTTAGTTGATAATGTCAAAGAATAGAAGTTCGAAAATTCTTGGCTGAATTCAATTTAATCATAGCAAAAGTGTTAGTTGAGCAATCTCATTTATCTGCTTAAGAGACTCTTTTTTGCATGCTGACCTTTATGTCCATTACTTAGCAAAATGCACATCACAAAATGGCAGCAGCCTCTAGAGTTTGTTTTGAAGATTCCAAACTGCAAATATTAAATGGATGAATGCTGTGGTCCACCGCAAAGCATTACACTTTATAAATTCCATTTTGTGTCTCACAAATCAGTTTCCAATCAAATTCAACATTCTTTGGAAGACTTTACACTACATAGTAAAAAATATGTGTTAAGAAATCACCTCCTGAAAGAGAGATGGGGGAGCACCGTATTAGCACAATGCTTCTTTAGGTATTTTATTAAAATGATCTGGGTAAAATTACATATATGCAATGTATACATACATATGTATATATACATATATATATATATATATATATATATATATGTTGAAGTAATTTTTGTTGAATGTATCCTAATGTTTTTTTGTAATCATGGATGTTGTTTCTGACTGTGTATACTCTTAGTATAGGGAGGAGTCTTAAGAAGGTTATCTAGTATATTATCACCTACCAGGATTATACCATTTATCCCAGGTACAATAGTTGCAATATCATAGACTGTTAGAATTGAAAATAATCCTTGACCCATTTTTAGCTATCTAAACATTGAATCATCACTGCAACCTTCCAAACAGATTTTAATCCAGTCTCTCTTTGAACATATCCAGTTTGTTTTTGAAGAAAATGGTCTGTCCTGTGAATCTGAAATCCAGGAGTCTGAGTGAGGTTCATTCTTCAAGCTCCCAGGCTTCTGACCTTTTCTTCCTTTGTATAAATAGTGTACTGGAGAGACAACTACTAAGATCTCGTCTGACTCTCAGATTTTATGAATATCTTGCTCTCTGAGAGCCAAGGAATCTAATCAAATCCTGAACTGCTCTTGAAGTTAGAAGGTATTCCTTGGGTCCAGGTGAAACTTATCCCTTGGCACTTCCAGTATCTATTCTCAGAATCCTCTCTCTTCGTCTTCAGAGTCACAATTAGAAACTGAATCCCTACACTGCTCGGGAACAAGTTCTAAATTCTAACACTCTTTAAGAGCCAGGACATTCTTATTTATGTGTAACAATATTCTTTTGATGAAAGTGAAGTCAGTCTTTGGCTCTCTTCTTAAAGAAGCTAAAACAAAAGGGGCCATCAAATACACTCTCTGCTGGATTACACACACTATTATGTATGATAGAGTGGACCCCCATCAGTAGGCATGGAGATCACCTGGAATGTCCAGATGGTTCCTTAGAATGAAGGTTTTCAAAAGACCATTGCTAGACATATGTGTCTGGTTAGAATGTTTAACCTTCATGGTCTTTAATCATGTAGCATTATGTGAAATGCCACCAGCTGAATGGCTTGATGGAGTGTTTTGAAGCTGTAGAGTTTCCAATCTCCTGGCCACCACCAGAGGCCCTGCAGACACTGGGAATGTGGTCCCTACAGTCTGAATGCCTCATTACTGGGCTATGAGAAAAGAGGGCAGATGGGAGTTGGCCTTCACGATGTATAGCATGGGCATAAGAAGTTCTGTGATCAAATGAATGAATGAGAAAGAGAGAGAGAGACAGAAACAAAGAGAGACAGTGACAGAGACAGAGAGACAGAGACAGAGAAAGAGAGATCCATCACTTGGATAGGCAAGGAAAGATCTGTTCCAGTTGTTCTAATTCTTCCTTAGTTGTTGATAATCTCAAAGATATTGTCCCCTCAAAATTAAGTTCATGTAAAGAAGATCCTTTTAGGGATTTTTAATTCTCTAAGGGTAAAAATATCATCTGTCATGGAAGTTTATTACTCTACACACCATAAGTACTGATGAAGCCATTGAGAATGAAAACCCCATCATTGTTCACTTTAAGAGCAGCTGAAGTATATGAGAAGTGGTTTCACAATAGGAAACATTCGCATCAGCCTATCCTGACACTGAGTATTGACTGCCGCTGTTAGCTGGAGCAAGTATATGAACGTCTCTGAACTTCAGCATTCTCATCTGTAAAGTTGGAAAAATTTCAGGGTTGTGGTGAAAATGAGATAAAATAAACTATGCGAAGAGCTTGTCACGGTGCCTGAAACTAAGTCAACTCATAAAGCAGGGCTATTATTAACTCTTTATTAGGATTATAATGATCGTAGCATGCTTGTTAGGAATGTTGACAATCCTTTAGAAGCTGAACTTGACCCAGGACCCATCTGTGTGTGTAAATGCCTTGTCCTGTACGTGGCAATGATTTAGGTCATTTCAGTGTTCATCTCTCTGACATGAAGTTTTTCTGCTTCAGATTTGATTTTTAAGAAACATTGGTTACCAGACCTCGCTCCGATACTTCTGAAGAGCATTGAGGCTTGACGGCAACATCTCTTGCTTGCTTTTCAGAATCCCGATTCTATCCAAACAGAAGCATCTGAGCTCTCTCTTTCATGTATGGGGAGGAGGGGGGGTCCAGCATCTTTGTTGTTGTTGCTGAAACTCTGGAAAGAGAGCAGGGCATGGAGCTGTGCTAGCCAATTTGGCAGTGTGCTTTTTTTCAGCCCACTTGGCTGTGCACAATATTCTGTCTGAGTTTGGGAAGATCTGTCTGCTTTTTTCCTTTGTATAGAGGCTATGAGAAATGAGGCAATGGATTTGTCTTATACAACAGCCTGGAAAAATAGGCCATGGCCTAACAAGTAAGAAGAGTTGCATGGCCTCATTCCAGGGAGTTCCTGGCTGGAGACTGGAGGACAGGTTGAGACGCCTTCTGATAGATTTTTGTACTAACTGCCCTCTTTCCTGAAACAAGTCTTGCTTAAAATAAAAGGTGGAGGGGTGGGCAGCAGGAGGTATGGATCCTTACACAGTACGATATCCCTTTACCAAGAATCAATATCATGCAGATTTAGAAGTCACAGATCAGATCATGTATCCCAAGGCACAGCAGGAAACCTTACAATCCTTGTAAATGGCAGTGAGATGTGATAAGGTGCTGTTATGACCCAGTCCCCAGTGCTCCTCTTCTGAGACTGGCTTAAACCATTTCCTTGTCATAGAGCCCCAAATGACCCTACACTGTCCCTTTTTGCTGTTTGTTTTGCTTTG
Source organism: Pseudorca crassidens (assembly GCF_039906515.1). NCBI lineage: Eukaryota > Metazoa > Chordata > Mammalia > Artiodactyla > Delphinidae > Pseudorca > Pseudorca crassidens. The sequence goes on along the minus strand of NC_090300.1, from coordinate 122,631,174 downwards.
TTTCTGCAAAGCGCTTTGCCCTTGTCTGCCTTTTCCAGATGACTGTTATATTTTTCTCCTTGTTGTTTTCTCTTCCAATCAGTGAAGAGCCCCAGACATGAACTGTAACTGGAATTTCTCACTCTGCACTCCACCCTCCCACTATAAACACATGCATGTACACACACACACACACACACACACACACACACACACACTACTACCATTTTAATTGCCTTTTCCAATGATGACAGTGATGTCTTTCCTATCGGGCACTCTTTGTTATTTTGGTTTGGAATTCAAGGAATGGGAGAGGCTGGAATATCATCAATCTCCAGAGGTGGCTGATCTGACTCAGTGTCTGCATCAAAACTATTGCTCTAAAAAGATGCAATCCCCTCCTCACTGCAAACACCTAGAGCTTCTACCTTCCCTGGGCATCATTCACTTAACTCCTTGACTGCCTGCCTGGGTTATGATGGCCACAGACTGAATCTCTGTTGCTTCATCTCGGAATAATGCTCCTCAGAGCTGCTTTATGGAGCTATTCACAGATAAGAGCAATAATGAGCTCAACAACACGGTTTCCTTTTCTGTATTCTGTAACATTCTCATCTCAGCCACCGTGTCTGGCAGCCACACAATGAGTCCCTGCATGTGTCAGAGAGATGGATGGTATCTGCAGTGTCTGCATCTCGGTGCTGACTGTGTGAGCTCTCGCTGAACCTTCCCTCGGGGATGCTCAATTCTGTGCCATTGAATCAGAAAGGCAAACTGCCCCCTTCCAAGAAATGTCTTATTTTCTCCCAACACAAAATACTGTAATGGAAATAATGACACACATTAGGTACGTTGACGGATAGCACGTTGTCCTTTCATCCTCAATATTCCTGATTATAGGACTTTGTTTTTGTCTCGTTGCTCTGCTATTATTTTCTCAAAGCTAAAACAAAGAGGCTACTAGTCTAGGTGGTAGTTCTTTATAAGCATTTCACACATCTTTGCTTTTTTCAACTGCATGGAATCAGAAAAAATAAGTGACAAAGGATATTAATGAGTCCCTATTTCCTTATCAGGGAAGTAACCAGTTAATTCTGGTTGCTTTTGGTCCTGATCTAAATGGACTGGCTTTTGTTTCAGCATGAAATCAGCTCTGAACCGTGCACAAATGTGCCGCAGTGAGGTCTTTGGTAATGGATTATCAGTAAGATTTCAGTGCTGCTAGGACCATGCGGGCACATCTGAGCAAAGTGGGATTATGTGGGATTGGAGCCAAAGGACGAATGACAATGACTATTTCTACCATCTGTTTTCTAGGACCAACTTCATGGGCAGTTATCTTGCGCTATCACACAGGACCGCCCACTTGGATGGGCAGTTTAATGCCCTACTAGTGTGATCTTGGAACTTAATAATTTGTGATCAAGAGGACCTGAAGATTCATTTTGTACTGGCTCAGCAGATTATACAGCCACTCCTGGTGCCAGGCACTGCTCTGTGCTTTGTTACTAATAACAGGATTCCTCCTCGGTTTTCCTTCCTTCTCAGTTTTTTTTTTTTTAATTTTTATTTATTTTATTTTATTATTTATGGCTGTGTTGGGTCTTCGTTTCTGTGTGAGGGTTTTCTCCAGTTGTGGCAAGCGGGGGCCACTCTTCATCGCGGTGCGCGGGCCTCTCACTATCGTGGCCTCTCTTGTTGCGGAGCACAGGCTCCAGACGCGCAGGCTCAGTAGTTGTGGCTCACGGGCCTAGTCGCTCTGCGGCATGTGGGATCTTCCCAGACTAGGGCTCGAACCTGTGTCCCCTGCATTAGCAGGCGGACTCTCAGCCACTGCGCCACGAGGGAAGCCCTCCTTCTCAGTTTTGACTGAGGTACAACAAGACAGATAGCAGCATAGATGTTAGGACACCAAAGTGAGCATGAGGTAGCCTGCCTACTCCATATAAAACATTATGCTGGAAGTGGCCATAAGAACCTGTTCTTTCTGTCTTGGACCCTTCATCCAGATCAAGGGTCTAAAAAAAAGTTTGAGAGAAAAGATGTGTGTAGGTATCTCTTCAGAGAGAGCAATTACCTTGCTGTGAGTCCCCCCCCCCCACCTTTTTTGTGGTTGGGAAGACAAGGACTTAAGGGGGACACAAAGGACTGACATCTTATTCGTGCCTAAGAAAGTTACAATGGACTATGGCTTAGATACAACACATACTTGGAAATCTATAAGCTGAGAGGCTAAATAGGCAATCAAAGCGACATGATCTAGTTTTGCTAGAACAAGGGATGATGCATGAGAGTTGGCTGTGGGCCATCTGGAAGAGAGCCTTGGTGTAGAATTATCTTAGGTCTTCCGAGGTCTGTCTTGGGGCTTCTGGAGGCATGAGAAGACCCCAGGGGAAGGATGTTCAGCTGGTGAGTAGTAGCTGAAACAGGAGTCAAGGGCCTAGAGTAGAAATGCATCTGCTGGGACTAAGAGAACCATGAGAAAGACTGGCTAAAGAAAACATTCAAAAAGCCCCCTAAAGCATCGGCTGTGATCATTTACGTGACATTTCTCTAAGAGCTGCCAGCTTTAACTATCTGATGACCAGAAAGCACAAAGCCACCCAGGTATTACTTCTTCTCCCTCTCTCCATCTTTGATCCCGAAATGAAGCTAGGACTGGGAGAGATGATGAGCTGGAAGGGAGAAGCACCAGAGCCCTTGCACCACTGTTAAGTCCCAGCCTGTAACAGGTGCCAGCTGGTTGAGGGGTTAAGTTGCATGTTAAATCAGGTTTGGAATTTTCACTGCTCTATCAGACTAAACATTCTGGTGACTGAATTGAGCCTGTGTTTCCATTGAAAGTAACAGTCGGATCTCCTTTTACCTAATAATGAGAGGAAAGGCACAGAAAGCTGTCTGAGTGTTCCCTCCAGGGACACGAGGAGGTTATATTTTCTCCCACTATCTCATTAAACTTTATTCAGTGATCACACATCATGTTTGCTGACATATTGGTCACATCTTTATTACCTGTGCAATCACCTCAATGTTTTACAGAAAGTGCTATCCAAATGTTGGAAAGGAGAAAAATAAGAAACACAGAGGTTTAGAGACCTTAGCAAATTAATAAATGATAGGGCTAGAATTTAAAGCCTGATTTGTGTTTCTTAAGGCTTATTCTTTTAATCATTAGACTCTCTCTCTCCTAAATTAGAAAAAAAACACCACCTATTAAGTACCTACTATATGCCAGGAATAGTGCTAATGGCCTCGCATATATGATTATATTATTTACTCCTTACATAAAGCATAAGTCAGATGCTCTTCTTGTTATCTATCAGAGGAAACTGAGACATAGAGGGTTTTAGAAACTAGTTAGTAATTAGTTTGAAATTACATGGGGAACTCTTGTCTGCCTGACCCAAAATTTGTGTAGTTCGTTAAGAAACAGAAAGAGATTGAGAGAGAGGGAGAGATTAATTTCTCCCTACTTTTCTTCTCAAATAAGTCATATCTTTGCTAAAATAAAATACATATGGAGGTCCTCCTAAGTATATAGCCAGTAGTAGTCACCAAAAAACCAAGATAATTATTAGTTATGGTCCCATGAAGAGGTACCATAAATACAGAAAGAGAAAACTAACAGTCATGGCAACCTTAGCCCATAATGAAGTGACCGACTCTGCATGACTCACTCTAAGGGAAACTGTAGCATTAGAGAGAGGGATGCTCTGTTCTGTTCTCAGGAATATCCAGAGAAGTCTTCATGGAAAGGGTGAGTCATTAATAATAGTTTTATTTAAACAATTCAAGAACAACAGCAACAAAAAACGTCCAGGTTGGGGAGTGACAGCAATAGCAAAATCACAGGACTGAGAATAAATATAAACAAGAAAAGGGAAAACTTTTTTTTTTTTTTTTCCCGAAAGACTGCTATTTGTTCTAGAAGAGTGGGCCATAGGTTGTGGCTCCGTTATTTATGCAGAGAGCTGCAGTCAGGCTGATGGATGTGAACATGATATGGTGGGAAATGAGAGGCCACGGCGGGTTCTTCATCAAGGGATTAAGCAATGAAAGTTAAGTTTTCAAAATATTTGTCTGGGAGTGGTATTTGTCTGAGATTGAAAAAGAGAATAGAGGCAGTGGGAGTGACTAGAAGTTGGTTACAGTTGCCCAGGTACAATATGACACCTCATTTTAGCCTTTGCAGAGTGGGCTTTCTTTCTTGAATGAGAGTAGAAAGGAATGGGGGTGGGAGTAGAAATATTGGAATATAGATATGTAGATTCCAGATATGTATATATCTGCATACTCTAAGAGCTGTAGTCCTGAAAGAGTGTGGGAAATTTTTACCACTGTATATTAAATAATGCATTTAAAGCTCATAGTTCAATGAACCAAAAGAGCAAAGAATCTGGCAAATTTCCAATATTTATAATAGTGTAGAGAAAAGTCATCACGGTGGTACTGGGAAGCATGATGTGGCAGAAATAGCAGTGACTTAAGAGTCGAAATTATGTATTTCTTTTGAGGCACACTATTGCTATATGGAGAAAAATTGTCTTTCCTTTTCTCTTAACATTTTAAAACCAACACAAAATTCTAGTTTGTTACCTGTGGCACCTGTCGACGCTAGAACATTCAAAGAAAATCCTGAATCTACTGAAAACTTAAGAGTAAATAGCTTCTGTTTAAAATTCCCTAACATACTTTCTGGAGTTGGAATGCTCCATCAAAACTTATCATCAAAGGCTTTGTTGTGAAATGCCAGGATGCCACTGAATAAGGTAACAATGAGGCAGGAGGGGACTCTTTGCTTTTTAACATCTTTATTGGAGTATAACTGGTTTACAATGTGTTAGTTTCTGCTGTATAACAAAGTGAATCAGCTATACTTATACATATATCCCCATACCCCCTCCCTCTTGAGGCAGGGAGGGGACTTTTAATTTGCCTAAAAATTCTCTTACAGTCTCTTGATAAGCTCTGACGTACTCTTGGTGGTGGAGGCGGGCAGTGGTCAGTGAGAGGGGGTAAGTCATTGCTGTGGTACATTTTCCAAATCTCTCACTGGCAATATCCATATTATAGTTTCTATTTGAAGTGTTGACAATGGAGGAAACATTACTAAGAATGGCTGTCAGGGATCAGCCAGTAAGGCTCGAATTGCCCTTTCCTTTCACATCCACTTGTCTGGTGTGTCTCTGACATGAAACAGAATCAACTCAGAAGGGGCGAAGGAAGGTTACCTAGGATCCCAGACAAATTTCTTTTAAGTTTGGTTTATTCCTTTGAAGGATTTCTTAAAAATTGACCTTTCTGTTGAGGCATTTTCTAGAACAGTAGGATATCTTATTGAAGCATGCCTGTTGAGAGTCTTTGAACGCCTTTTTTTTTTTTTTTTTCCACAGCTGCACAAGTCTACTTCGGCTTTGGACCAGGAAAAAAACAATGTGAAATTATTTTTCCTCTTCTCTGAAATATTCAATTTCCATTCTCATGAATTATAATTTATGTGAAGTAAAGAAATGTAAGTGTACCTTTGAAATCAGATGTTAATTTGTGTTCTCACTTTCAAAAACACTTTTTTTGTTTCTTTCTGTACAAATTATCAGTCAATTACATCCCTGTGGGTATAATGCACATATGGCTGATTTCTTCAGGGATTTATATCTGGAATAAATACATGCTGCCCTCACAGACCTGCTTCTGAATTGGTAATAGATACAGTCAGTGATTTGGTTAAAATAAAAAATTTCTTGGGAACATCATATACACTACCTGGCTGGCAGTTCTACTTAGGCTGAAGTGATGAATCTACGAAAATCTTCTAACTGGCTCAAACGCTTTGTTCAAAATGTAGGGCCTTAGAGGTCTTATTATTTTCATAAATTTTTCTTTTTTGAAAAATTGAAACAAGATTTCAAGTCAAGATTATTAAAATAAATATTGTGTGAGATATCTAACAGTGCAAATAAATTCGTAAGTCACTAGTAGAAGAGGACAGAGTAGCAGTGAAGGAAGTGATAAAAGCATGAAGAGTTATTCTAATGAAAAGCCGTATGAGAAAAAATCCCAGGCCTGACACTCTTTTGACTCTAAGCTTTGTTACTGTCACCAACTCAATTCATTTTTAGTGACTTAAAATAGTTATGTCACTGTCAGTAATCTGTTATGCCACAGAAATGTTTCATCTCATTTTCTGTAGTAATTATTCTTGAGCCAAACAGAAATTATGTAAAAACTAAACAGGATCAATGCTAATAGCATTCTATAATATAATTCTCTCCCTATCATTCATTTCCTTCATTTTTTTACATACTACTACTGTTCTCCTTCCAAGATTATTACTGAGACAATATTTGATACTAAGAATATTCATTATACATGGCTAATTATATGACTCTACACAATAGGAAAAAAATCCTGAGTCACCCAAAATTACAATGGCAGACATAAAACTTTAGAAATTATGTTTGGTTGAGATGAGTCATTCTAATGTTATGAAATAATATTTTATATTTGTCAAGTGCTTGATAATTATCCAGTTATGTATGTGTATTATGAATATAAATATGCTGTTTTATTGAAATCTTCAATAAATATTTATTGTACTGTTTGGTGATAGACATATAATGATGGCTATGGACAGTCCTAACTCCCTGGACCTTGTGGTCTCCTTAGCCCTCCTCATGACACAGGCAGGAGTATTATTAACTGAAGTCCAGAAATCAAATAGCTTGCCCGGGCTTCAGAGCTAATAAGGATCTAAGGCATTCTTACTCCTAGCTCAGAGTTATATTAAATATACTTATATTTCTCAAATCACATTCCTTCAAAATAAATTCCACAAAGATAAGTTTGTATTGCTAAACAACATTAAAGACATTTTTGACTTTATCTTCTTTGGAGAAATTCAAAACACACATTAGCACATTAAACATTCTGAGAATCAGTTCAGTAGAGATGCATTATTTAATTCACTGAGTCCCAACTATTAACATGTCACTGTATGGTTTTTGGACACAATACATCACACTTATGTTTTCAAGGGTTAGGCTTGTGATTGCATTTTCTTGGTCCATTAAGTAAGAGAATTGTCAAACCCATTGACCTCCTTGCCTGGAAATCCCTTTGCCAGAGGAGCACTGATTGCCATCACGTGGCACCTCAGTATTGAATAAATCTCAGAACAGTGAAGTATATAAACTATTGTGCATATATATCTTTGGAAAGGAAGAAAAAACTTTACAAATTAGATTTAATATTTTCAATATTTAATATTTTATAAGGAGTTCAGTCCTTCAAATATTGCATGATGACACAATATTTTACAACCACACCATGAATACTTAACCTTCTAGAAAGGAATGCCTAAAACTAATTACATTTTGTTTTCTTCACCATTTGGGTCGATGGGTGGGTAAGAGGAACCCATGTCCTACGCAGTAGTGATATGGTAAGGCGTTACCATACAAAACTTTTTTTCCATAAATTCATCTCAATGTTGCTGTCATGCAATCTTTATAAAAGAACACAGTCTTGATAATTTATATCACAGTTTTACCTGGAGATGGTAATGTGCCATACCCAATGAGCTTTGCTGTAGCAAAGTTTAAGTGTAATGTAATATTTACTAGAATTATTAAACTGCATAATTTATTTTTTAAACCACTTTATTGAGGTATGATCAACATGTAAAAAGCTGTACATATTTAAGGTATACAACTTGGTGGATTTGGTGATAATTATACACCTGCGAAGCCATCACCACTATCAAGGCCATAAACATACCCATCATCTCCCAAAGTTTCCTCCCACCTCCTATATTATTATTATTATTGTGTGTGTGTGTGTGTGTGTGTGTGTGTGTGTGTGAGATAAGGACACAACATAAGACCTACTCTCTTAGCAAATTTTAAGTATACAACACAGTACTGTTAGCTATAGGCACTAGGCTACTTAGTATGTCTCCAGAACGTATTTATCTTGCATGACTGAAACTTTGTACCCCTTGACCATCACTTCCTCACTGTAGATGGGATTGTCTTCTTAATTTGTTTTCCAGATAGTTCGTTGTTTGTGTGTGTGGAAACACAACTGTTTTTTGCATGTTGGTTTTGTATCCTGTAAATTTACTGAATTTGTTTATTAGTTTTAACAGTTTTGGGGTGCAGTCTTTAGGGTTTTCTATATATAAGATTATGTCATCTGCAAACAGAGACAATTTTATTTCTCACTTTACAATTTGAATGCCTTTTATTTCTTGGAAACACAACATACCACCAAAACTTGTGGGATGCAGCAAAAGCAGTTCTAAGAGGGAATTTTATAGTGATAAATACCTACATTAAGATAAAAGAAAGATCTCAAATAAACAACCTAGGATTACACCTCAAGAAACTGGAAAAAGAACAAATAAAGCCCCAAGCGAGCAGAAGGAAGAAAATAATAAATGTTAGAGCAAAAATAAATGAAATAGAGACTAGAAAACAATAGAAAAAAATCAATGAAGCTAAGAGTTGGTTTTTTTAAAAGATCAATAAAACTGACAAACCTTATCAAAAAAAGACTAAAGAAAAGAGAGAAAACTCAAATAAATAAAATTAGAAATGAAAAAGGAGATCTTACAACTGAAAATCACAAAAATACAAAGGACTATATGAGACTGTTATGAACAATTATATGCCAACAAATTGGATAAGAAAAGGATGGATTAATTTCTAAAAAACATACAACCTACCGAGACTGAATCATGAAGAAATAGAAAATCCGAACAGACCAATAATAAGGAGATTGAATGAGTAATCAAACACATCCTAACAAAAACAATAAAGTGCCCAGGACCAGATCCCTTCACTGGTGAATTCTTTGAAACATTTAAAGAAGAATTAACCCAATCCTCAAATTCTACCAAAAACAAAAGAGGAGGGAACACTTCCAAACTCATTTTACAAGGCCATCATTACCTTAATACTGAAGCCAGATAAGAACACTACAAGAAATAAAATTACAAAAAATAAAATTTCTCTAAAGCTACCTTGAATGGCCCATGATCACACTTGATTCTTTAATGTTTTATGTATACATAACCTTTGCAAAAAAGCTTGAGGAAAAATCTAATCATTATCTGTTGGACTGATATTGTTATTGAATGTATTATTTATTTGAAATATGCTAAATCATCAAACAGCATGAAATATTCATTTTATCCAGAAACATAGACAATTATGAGTAAACAATAGAAAGAAAGGCCCTAGAAGTCTTGAAAGCTCAGGATTGCAAAAAGTGTACTGACCAGAAGGAAATAGACAAATCTGCTGCTGGCTAGTCATGCAATGTTAAGTGATTAATTTCCTTAACCATTTTAAACCCTGGTATCCTTATCTTTAAAGTGTGAATATTAATACAACTCCGCTTAACTCAGGAACACTATGAAGAAAAATTATGCTAACTCATGTAAGACATTTTGTAATCTAAAAATTATACTCTTAAGGTCATTCTGTTAAATAAGCAGAGGCAAGCAGTTTCACCAAATTACTCCATGAAAATTATTCTACCTCTTAAGAGTTAAAGAGCTAATGGAAAATTATTAGTAGAAGGACCTATGTTAGGATAGACTATGACATCCTGTGGTAGCCAAAACAAACAAAACAAAAACTATGGTTTAACAAGATAGAAGTGTATTCATTGTTCATGCTATATATCTAACATAGCTCAGCAGAGACCTCTACACCACATAATCACTCAGGGACTGATCTGACGGCCAGTATGACATCTCAAAAATATCTTCTGAAGTCTCAGCAGCAGGAAAGAGAGACTGAAGAATCGTATGTGGGATTTTCACTGCTGAGCTGCTCAAAGATCCATTAACCCTTGGTTGCATTGGGGCTAGGAAGCATAAGAGAGAAAATGGATTTTGTTAAGCATTACTGTTTCTACCATGGTACTTAATTTATGTTAGTGAGAAAGAGAGTGAGAGAGAAGAGAGGAAGGTTTCTAATAACAGTCAAAACAGCATTGCAATTCTGTGAATCTTTGATTTGCCAACATCAGCTGAGTAGCCAACAATTCAATTTAATTCTGACACTTACTATCTGGAATTAGCACAGTCCCCACTACTTAAGGGCTTAAGCCTACAAGACTGCCACCACTTCAGACACCAGACACAAATTCCAGGGCCCACTTGTACGTTTTGCCAACCAGCAATAAATAAATAAATAAATAAACTTAAGCCCTATCCTTAAGTTTGATAATTTGCTAGAACAACTCACATAACTCAGGAAAACACTTTGCTTATGTTCACTGGTATGTTATAAAGGATGCAATTCAGAAATAGCTAAATGGAAGAGATGAATAAGGCAACGTACAGGTGAGTAAGGTGGATGCATGGAACTTCCATGTTCTCTGAAGGCACATGACTTTCCAAAGCCATCAGTGTGTCACCAGCCCCAAAATTCTCTGAACCCCCTGAGGTTTCATAAGGTAGACATGATTAAATAAATCATCAATCATTAGTGATTGAACTCAATCTCTAACCCCTTCCCTTTCCTGAAAGTTGTGAAGTGAGGCTGAAAGTTCCAAGTCTCTAATCATGCTTTGGTCTTTCTGAAGACCAGCCCAATCCTGAAGATATCCAGGAGCCCCTAGTCATCAGTGATATTATTAGCATACAATAGACACTCCTGTCACTCAGGAGATTTCAAGAATTTTAGGAGCTATGTGTCAGAAACGAGGAACAAAAACCAAATACATTTTTTTTATCATTCTGCACATTTTAAAACAAATAGAACTCACCCCATATATAAAAAATTAATTCAAAATGTATCAAAGACCTAACTATCAAAACTAACACTATAAAACTCTTAGAAGAAAACCTAGGCATAGAAATTTTTGACTTCAGATTAGAAAATGGTTTCTTAAGTATGATACCAAAAGCACAAGCATCAAAAGAAAAATATTGGTAAATTGGATATCATCAAAAGTAAAAACTTTTGTGCTTTGAAGGACATTATCAAAGAAGTAAGATGACAATCCATAGAATAGGAGAAATTTTGCAAATCATATATATGTTAAGGTACTCAACTATGATACACAAAGAATGCTTACAACTCAATAATAAAAACATAATCAAAATTAGAAGTGAGCAAAGTATCTAAATAGAGATTTTTCTAAAGAAGATACACTAATGGGCAATTAGCATATGAAAAGATACTCAACATCATTAGCCATCAAGAAAACACAAATCAAAACAAAATGAGCTATCACTTCACACTCACTAGGATGACTATAATCAAAAAGAAAATAATAACAATTGCTGGTGAGGATCTGAAGAAATTAGAACTTTTATACATTGCTGGTGGGAAAAAAATGTAAAAAAAAAATATGGTAGTTTGACAGTTCCTCCAAAGGTTAAACATAGTTACCATATAACCCAGTAATACCACTCAGGTATATACCCAAAAGAAATGAAAACATATGTCCATACAAACACTTGTAGATGAATATTCATAAAAGCATTATTTATAAATGCTAAAAAGTTTAAGGGACCCAAATGTCTATCAACTGATGCATAAATAACATGGGATATATCCATACAATGAAATACTCTTAGGCTATAAAAAGGAATAGAGTACAGATACATGTTACAATATGGATGAACCTTGAAAACATGTTAACTGAAAGAAGCTCACTAAAGACCACATGGTTTATGATTCCATTTATATGGAATATCCAGAACAGGCAACTAGAAAGAGACTATAGATTAGTGGTTGCCTAGGCCTGGGACAGGGGAGAGGAGGAGTTGAGGGAAAATGGGGAGTGGATGCTAATAGGTACAGAATATTTGTGGAATGAAGATAATGTTCTGAAATTGATTGTGATGATGATCGAACTGTGAATATACTAAAAACCATCAAATTTACACTTTGGTGAGTTGTATGGTAGGTGAATATCTCGAATAAAGCTACTTAAAAAATAGTAACCACAGGAGAGTAAAAAAAAAAAAAATCACTGGGAAAATTTGTGTTTGCTCTAAATTCTCTTCTATATTTTAGTATAGGGTGTTTTCAACACAAGCCCTATACAATTCTTTGTAGAGCATAATATAGATATTAAAAGAGAAAGTTTTTCAACTAACGGTTTTCAATGTGATATAACAAAACTTTCATTTATTTTATATTAAAATTAAGAAGAAGGAAGTCAAGTTTTACAGAAATTTAATGTACAAATTGACATGTGTACTCTCACTTGTCTTTGGGGGGTCTGAGGCATCAAGTGATGGCATTCAGGATATTGTAGAGGAAGAGAGTGTAGGTTCAGCAGCTCCATGGTACCTCTAGATTGATGCACCTTCTGTCCCCTAGAATAAATATTGCAAAATATTTATCTCTGTGTGGTCAAGATGATATCATCTTAAAGAATAAGTTTATCACTTGTCTTTTTTAACTGTCTTATCTGCAACCTCAAAAAGTAAACTAGATAACAGAATTTTGTAACTGATTTTCAAAAAAGTCTTTCAAGTGAATATCTTAATATGAGTTAGTGAACTAAAAGTCACATCCTGTGGTGGCATGGATGAAGGTGTGGATGGAAATCTAGAGAAGGAGAGAGGAGAGTGGGAGACACAGACCAAGAAATACATGATGGAGAGACAGAATGTGTATAGAGGCACAGCAATGAGTCAACAAATGTGATCCAATTACCTATTACATAGAAATATAGTGTGAAAGTTTTGAGGATATAGAAAAGAACACAAACTCTCTGCAATTATGGAATACATGGTTTGACATTGAGGTTTGGGGTTTCTAATAATTAAACTCATATCTATAAGTAAATAATTGTAAATAGTTGATTAATGGAAGTATGAATTTACTTTGCCTAATAAGTCAAGGCAGGCTTCAAACAATGGTGATTTTGGAGTTGGCTGTTACTGGATGAGAAGGAGTTTTCTAGACTGAAAAAAAGAATGAGGAATAGGCCCTAAAAGTAGAAGGATTTACTGTATGCAAGTCTCAGAGGGAGAGAAGCCGGTATTTGGTGGATATTTTCAGTGTAGTAAGTACTCATGATGTTTGATGGAATGGATAAAGATTCTGGAATGTAACATATAGTCTGGATCATGAAACAGTTTACATTTCTCATACATTAAAATCCACAACAGGAATAATCTACCACAGTTGAGTAAATTGCCATATTCCACAAACTCCTTTAAATAAAACTGCTCCTTAGCCCTAGAAACATATTGTTTCAAGTTTTCGCACTCTACATTGCCTACCCTTTACTTCTGAGTTCAGTAAAACATTCTGATTTTAGCTGTTTTCTTCTACAATATTTTCATTTGCAATTTTTAAAGTATCAACTTGCATTCCAAATATTTCACAGCCATTTAATTATATCACTTGATGTTAAAAGCTGTCTGACTTTAGTAGGAGACGTTCAGCTCTCAAAAAAAATTTTCTAAGACATATAACTACAACCTGTTTGTATGCAGTATTTTCCCCATGGATAAAGAGGTTACTTTAGATAATTCCAATAATAGCTATTTTAGGTAAATATTAATCTTAGAGGTTAAGCTGTTTTATAACCTAAAAATAAATGAGATATATAAAGAAGCAGCCTCAGCAACAACAATACACACACACACACACTTTCACTGCTCTAAAATTTTCCAAAGAAATTATTTAATTTACTTTGAAAAGTTCTTATTCTAGGCCAAATATCCTGATTATTTGTAGCTTGGGGAGGGAATTGAGTGCCACAAATCATCATGATTACGAGCTTTAATATGTCTTGAAACAGGAAATTTGTCTAGGTCTCTGGCAACAAACATGATTTTGTAAGAAATATGTTGTCTGGATGTCATGACTTCGTAATCAATTTCAAATATTTGTAGTAGCAAATACAAGTTATAGAACTAACTCAGCCAGAAGGGTGAGAGATTCCCTGCCTTCACTAGTGTGATTTGTCCTCCCAGCTGTCCTGCTTGTGTCATTTGACTCAGGTCAAGTTCATAAGAACATCTTCTGGGACCATGGAGCTGCTTGGCGTTGAGAAATCTGTCATGCCTAGACAACTGATTCCCTCCCATATCAGCATTTAACTCTGAGAATACATCTGTGCCCCACAAAAAGCAGAGCAGATTTTTTATAAATATTTAATTATGATGCCAATACTTTGTCTCATTTGTATGAATACTTGAGAGTGAATATTTGGATTACCCTTAAAGTACTGTGACCTATGAGTGGCTTTGCTATCTCATGGAAATGGAGCTAACTATACTAAATTTCTGGTAGAAAACCTCAGAGACTATATTAAAACCTGTAATCTATATTTCTGAATTTAACTTGGAGCATGTTATAAGAAATTGATAGCCTGTAAGTGAAGATAGAGTTTTTGAATAATCAATTGTTTTGCAAGAACCAAGATGAAATGGGGAGGTTTTGTTTTATTTTTACATATAAAAGATGAAAAACAAAAAGATCTTTACCATATTGAAATACAAAACATCTACATTTACATCAAGGGAGATTTCTATGAGACATTCAAGAGATGAAAATAAAGCTGTTGAGAAAAACAAAAACACATTTAAGTTACTTTGTGGTTTAAGATGGGCTTATAACTGTAAGAGTGCTGTCTCAAGATAGTTGTATAGCAGCTATATCTTCTCCTTTGGCCTTTACAGGGAGATGAAGAATGAAATATTTTATAATCTTCCAATTTTTATTGAGCACAACATGCCAAAATTATAATTATGGAGGAAACAAACATAAAAACAACAGCTAAGTAACAAATCAACAGTGTGGCTTTGGAAAGTACTGCCCAGAGCCTATGACTTCAACAGGGAAAAGCAGAGATAGGGTAGAATTTGAGGTAAAAATGGTATAATATTTTATTACTTCTGTCTCCTCAGAAGCCCCTTATTGGAAATCCATTCAAAAGAGAATATATAAAAATCAGTAAAACTACAATCCTTTAAGAATGTTTTTAGCACTACCCAATAAAATTTCTACAAGTCCACAAAGCATTTTGTCTTATACAGAAATAAGATAATAAGCAAATGCTCTATGAAATTTATAGTATCAGGCAATTTACCTGAATTATTCACTCAGTTAGGGAAGAGGAAAATCACGGTTTCTCTAGCAGGAGGAATTAAGAAGACAAATAAAATTCTGTGTGGAGTCTAGGAGATGGCTGATATTTGAATAGGGCTTTTCTCAATAGCTAAAAGCTTTATGGTGTACTGTACTATGAGTTGGAATATTTAGTCCTTCTCATCTATAATTGTTTTCATATTTGCATATGGATGGTTAAACACACTACCAATAGTTTAACAGGGCTAAAATGATGTCTTCGGTTTGTCAATTTAGTAAGCACTGTTCAACTGGAATGAATTGCTCAATTGGCCCAATCCCTGAAACAATACAGAGGCTGTGTAGTGAAGGAGTAGAGTGGAGTAATGTACTTTACCTGAGTGGAGTGGAGTAGAGTGGAGTGGAGTGAAGTATGGTAGAGCAGAGTATAGGCATTTATTATAAACATGGGCAAAACCACCCCAACTATTTGTGAAGTCTGGGGCATGAGTGCAAATTAGGGCACACATACACTATATCTAAATATTTGAAAGTTATATTTGGTTTTTGTATGATTGAGTCTGTTGATTGACTAAGGATATCTGGGTAAGTATAAAGTAAACATATATAATTCATAATTTATTGTAATTGTATCCCATAAATTTATTTGTGCCTTTCAGCAAAATCATGAATTATGCTATTATTACCAAGATTTTTCATGATTTGTGTTCTAATGACATCTAATGATGTAAAGAACTAAAATAATAGCATTTAATTATATTCAGAGTTCATAATACTTGAGTTATTTTCATCAAGAAATATACATTGAAACAAATGTAAAAATTAAATTAATTAAATTGTCTTTCATACATGTCTCAGAAAGTTATATTTTCCTCTAAAACGTTCAATATTATCTACTAAAGTTATAGGCAAAACAAACTATACTGGACAAATATAATTTAATATCTAGATTTTATATACAACTGAATTTTTAAACTTTTATACAGTCTATATTTTTAGTAACTTTGGAGTATAATGTATAAAAATATTGAATTACTATGTTGTACACCTGAAACTAATGTAATATTGTAAGTCAAATATACTTCGATTAAAAAAATGAATTGAGTCCTACTAAATTATTTTATAAAAATAAAACCATTCATTATTCTAACATTCGGTAGTAACCCAGATGGCCACATAGAGAATAACTTTACATGTCACATACAACTATTGCAAATATGATGCTCCTTCTTGAAAACCCCCATAATGCAAATTGGAACACTGAAAAATGATATTTTTTTAGGTAAGAATTTGTTACAATCATGCTATCTGAGAGAAGTGTTTGGCAATTTTTTGTCTTTTCCCCTCACCTACGTGTTTCAGCTGATCACATCCTTCCCGTACTTTAAGTCAGTGTCTGTCTTCTATGTCAGCAGCCCAGTGACTGACAATAATGGGTTTGGATATAGGATGCAGAGAAAAAACTGTGCAGAAGCATTTTCCTGCAGTCTGAGCAGTATACAGTCAAGAGAGCAGGTGTTTTGGATTGTGGTAGTGCTGTTTCAGAAAGAGAGGCATCCACATTTTCTTTAATAATTTTATTTTGTGTGTGTCTCTGTGACATATGTCCTGCTAAAGCACTGGGCAAGGGCCACTGTTGCCCAAGCTGAAGGGTAACACTGACAATAGGATCTAGATTCAGACTGCCAGTACTTGAATTAGGGTTTCACCATTTACCATATCAGACTTTTCTTACCTACGTTTGCAGATCCTTTCAGCCATACCTTCTACAGGGCCTTTGGCTGCCATTCCATCCTAGCCATTGCTGCTGTAACAGTCTACACGTGGGATTCAAATGGCTTCAGGAGGAAGCAAATCAACTCTACTTAGAGTCTCGCCCCTGCAGTGCCCTCCTCTGGTGCATTCCTGTTTATGAAAAGACCTACAGTGCCAGGGGATCCTGTGCTTGCCCCATCCAGAAATAAATGTGGGAAAAACATTTGACCAATGGGACACATGAACCCGTGAATAATTCTCCCCCTCCCTCTTCTTCAATGTATAGACAGTCCTGAGACGCATTCAATATAAAGCCTCTCAGAAGATGTTCTGAGAAACCCAGACATTTACACTTGATGGTAAGTGCCAATCAGCTCAGTAATGCTACCTTATATTGATTCTCTCTTTCCCAGTCTCAGTCCCTTTTTCCTAATTCCTGTGTCCTTGGTTTTGCATTATCTAATAAAATTTTAGCACATAACTCTTTGCCTCAGACTGTGCTTTCAGAGGAACCCAGGCTAAGAAAATATATGACCTTAGGTAAATAAACTCCTCTGTGTCTCAATGTCCTGACATGAAGATGGATAATAATAGTATTCATCGCTTGGGATAATTGCACTGCCCAAATGCAGCCACAATGAAAAACACTTAGAACATTTCCTGAAACACAGTAAGTAGAACCTGAGGCAAAATTTTATGTATTAATCACTTTTACATCTCCTTTTCCCAGTTGCAGAATTTTTTTCAAATAGAAGCCAATGTTCTCGGTTCCATAACTACTTTTTATTTCATTCATATGCAATGTTGAGCATAAATTTTAGGCTAGACACTATGCTATATACCAGAGATTTATATAAAAACATAATCCTTCTCTTAAACAAGCTCATAGCCTTGTGGAAGAGGCAGAAAAAAAAAGCAATAAATATACAGTAATAAATACTGACAGAGATAGTCACAACACTATGGAAATAGGAAGCAGTTACCTGAAATGAGAGGATTGAAAACTCATTTTCAATCTATGATGAAACTATAGCTCAGCCAAAGTTTGAAGGACACACAGTAGTTAACTGGGATAAGGAAAGCACTGAGATTATTTCAGAGAGAAAGTAACAAATGCACAAATATTCCAGAGACACAGAAAAGAAGAGTACTTTCAAGCATTACAAACAGTTCTACATTTTTATATTTAAGCTCAGATTGGGGAGAAGGAAAAGGTAAAACTGAAAAATAGCAATGGCAACATCATGAAGAATTGTGTATACATGGACCTAAGATGTTAGTTTTTATTTTAAAGACGTTCAGGAGCCATAGAGGAATTTAGGCAGAAGAGATACACTTTTAGAAAAAAATCCCTCTGTAATGGTAGAATGAACTGGAGGGGGCAACACAGGAGGTTGAATTCAGTATCTCGGACCAAAAAATTGACCTGAATCCAAGAAGTGGCAAAGGTGGTAAAGATGGAAAGGAAGGAACTGATTAGAATTTTATTTTATTTTATTAAAAATTTTTATTTTATATTGGAACATAGTTGATTAACAATGTTGTGTTAGTTTCAGGTATACAGCAAAGTGATTCAGTTATACATATACATATATCCATTCTTTTTTCAGATTATTTTCCCATATAGATTATTACAGAATATTGAGCAGAATATACCCTGTGCTATACAGTAGGTCCTTGTTGGTTACCTATTTTAAATATAAAGGAAAATGGACACATAGGTAGACAGATAAATATATGATAGATAATTACAAATAAATAGGTATAAATAAGTACTTATTACAGGTATCACAGATATGATAGATATTTATGTACACATAAATATATACAGATATGTATGGTGACTTATAGAGTGGTGGATTGAGAGAGAAAGAATTCCACACCATGCTCAGAAGTGGTAGAAGACGGTATCAATAATCAATTTAAGGTGTATCAGGGGAGGAGTCATTAAGGAAGAGAGTAGTACTTTAAAAAATACTATCAGGGGGCTTCCCTGGTGGCGCAGTGGTTAAGAGTCCGCCTGCCGATGCAGGGGACACGGGTTCATGCCCCAGTCCGGGAGGATCCCACATGCCGCGGAGTGGCTGGGCCCGTGAGCCATGGCCGCTGAGCCTGCGCGTCCGGAACCTGTGCTCCGCAACGGGAGAGGCCACAACAGTGAGAGGCCCGCGTACCGCAAAAAAAAAAAAAAAAATACTATCAGGGACTTTGAAGAAGATTTATTATGTTGAAAATCTTCTTATAAACTTCAATATATAACTAAGTGTAAATAAATGGCTAGCTGTTTAAGTTCTTTGACCTTATATATTCAGGCAAGAATATCAGAACAAATTTGCTTTGTTTTCATTACTCTTTTCTAATTTTCCGCAAAGTCAGGAAAAAGAAACAACTTCAAAATGTCAATAAACAATTATCTGAATTACACAGGAAAAACAATAATAGGAGTTGACAGTTTCCATATATTTGGGGCCTTTAAAATATGTTAATGATAGACATAGAAGGTAAGTGTGTTACAATGGTTTAAAAAAAATTGAGGTAGAGAATGTTCTGGTGGAAGCTACATAGATCCCTCAGGAAAGGACTCTTAGGAAGTGATATTTAAGCTGAAATCTGGAAGATGAAGAAGAACCAGGCCTGCAAGGGAATGTTGTACAGAGAGAATCGCATTATATAGACTATTGAACTGAAATATCTCTAAAAACATACTGTTTTATGGAAATTATACCCTCCACAAGGAAATGCTTAGAAACAAAATGATTTCAGTAGGATGGCTTCTAGGAACTGAAGCCAAGTGCTCAAAAATAAAATTCAGCTTCTTAATCACATTCACAAATTGCATGCTTGGGCAAAAGACCAGCTTAGAACTGGATCCCAGACTTTGGTTAATTATGAAAATGTCAGAGTTTCATAGACTATGGCATGAAGTCACCCACGGAGTTCATTAGACTAGCTTGTGGTATCTATTAGGCTACTGAAATGCCTCAACAGTATGGAAAAACATGTTAAATATATATATATAAAGACATATAATTTCATAGCCCAGAGTATATGCCATGGATTTCATTTAATCTGTATCGAAACCAGAGGACTATTATCAAATGAAAATAAAACTCTGTTCCCTGTATAAATTCCGACTCTTACATATGTAGTATAAAAAATTAAGTAAATTTATTACTGCAACAAATTCATGAGAGCCAATTGAACTGGCTGTTTGAAAATGTGAAGTTTCAGCACGGCCATTTTCTTTGGCAGGGATGGGATCGGTTCTAAAATAAATACCAGTAAACAGTCTTCCCCATTAATTACGTGTGTAACCACCAGCTGTTGGTCGAAATTAAGGTCTATTCTCTTTTAGTTTTCTATGCCCAATCCCACAATCAATGAAATAACTGGAAATAATTGAACAAAGATAACAGTAGTAAAACACATATAAGGAACTTATCAATATAACTCCAAAGAACAGTATAGTATAAGCTATACTCTGCTTTCTAACACCTATTCCACGTCTGGCTCCAGTTTCACCCAGCAACTATTGTCTTAACATGCACGTAATACAATACCTAGCATATTGTGTTTGTGGAGTGTACTATTAAGATGAAAAACACACAATAGTAGCCCTCAAAGGACTTTCAATGTAATAATCTTCATTTGACGTTCTTGGGGCCAATTCTTATCAATTTACTAACAATTGGCTACTCTTTTGAGGACTTATTAGTAGTCACAGACATATTTAGAAGCAAAGTGAGTATATTTACTTAGATACTGGTCAAGTGTCTGTAACATCGAAAATATCTGATTCAATTAATTAAGAAAGTTGAAGTTTGGAAGCAGGGTAGAAATTCATTATAAAGATAGGGGTAGTGAAAATTAATTAACCTGTGCCTTAGATTTTCACAGTATGAGAGTCGGCTGTAATATGCACTACTATGTATGCTGTAAAAAATAATTGATATTCACTCAAATATCTCCCCCACCCACCGAAACTAATTTAAAATTTTTATTCATTTTAGTACTTTTTTCTCATTGTTACTTAAAACTGACTTTTATGGCCTTGGCCTAGAATAATTTATTTTTAATTTTATTGAAGTACAGTTGACTTATGATGTTGTGTTTAATTTCTGCTGTACAGCAAAGTGACTCAGTTATACATACATATTCTTTTTCATATTATTTTCCATTATGGTTTATCACAGGATATTGGATATATTTCCCTGTGCTATACAGCAGAACCTTGCTGTTTATCCATCTTATATATAATAGTTTGCATCTGCTAATCCTAGATTCCCAATCCTTCCCTCCCTCGCCTCCTCCTTGGCAACCACAAGTCTGTTACTTTATTTGTGAGTCTGTTTTTGTTTTGTAGATATGTTCATTTGTGTCATATTTTAGATTCCACATATAATTGATATCAAATGGTATTTTTATCTTTCACTTTCTGACTTATATATATATATATTACATCTTCTTTATCCATTCATCAGGACACTTAGGTTGTTTCCGTGTCTTGGCTATTGTAAATAGTGTTGCTATGAACACAGGGGGTGCATGTATCTTTTTGGATTATAGTTTTGTCTGGATATATGCCCAGGAGTGGGATTGCTGGATGATATGACAACTTTAGTTTTCTAAGGAACCTCCATATTGTTTTCCATAGTGGTTGCACCAGTTAACATTCCTATCAACAGTGTAAGAGTGTTCCCTTTACTTACATGCTCTCTAGCATTTATCATTTATTATACTGTAAAAAAATCCTGATCCCCACACAAACATCCACCCCACCCACTAAAACTACTTTAAAATTTGTATGCATTTAGAATTTTTTCTTGTTGTTGTTGAAGGACTTCTATGACATATAATAATTTTAGACCAGATTCTCATTCTTAAATGAGTCATCTTTATTTTTTATTAATTTTTTAACATCTTTATTAGAGTATAATTGCTTACAATGGTGTGTGTTTCTCCTTTATAACAAAGTGAATCAGTTATACATATACATATGTTCCCATATCTCTTCCCTCTTGCGTCTCCCTCCCTCCCACCCTCCTTATCCCACCCGTCTAGCTGGTCACAAAGCATCGAGCTGATATCCCTGTACTATGCGGCTGCTTCCCACTAGCTATATTTTTTATGTTTGGTAGTGTATATATGTCCATGCAACTCTCTCACTTTGTCCCAGCTTACCCTTCCCCTTCCCAATGTCCTCAAGTCCTTTCTCTACATCTGCATCTTTATTCCTGTCCTGCCCCTAGGTTCTTCAGAAACTTTTTTTTTTTTTCAGATTCCATATACATGTGTTAGCATATATGGTATTTGTTTTTCTCTTTCTGACTTACTTGACTCTGTATGACAGACTCTAGGTCCATCCACCTCACTACAAATAACTCAATTTCGTTTCTTTTTATGGCTGAGTAATATTCCATTGTATATATGTGCCACATCTTCTTTATCCATTCATCTGTTAATGGGCACTTAGGGTGCTTCCATGTCCTGGCTATTGTAAATAGAGCTGCAATGAACATTGTGGTACATGATTCTTTTTGAATTATGGTTTTCTCAGGGTATATGCCGAGTAGTGGGATTGCTGGGTCGTATGGTAGTTCTACTTTTAGTTTTTTAAGGAACCTCCATACTGTTCTCCATACTAGCTGTATCAATTTACATTCCCACCAACAGTGCAAGAGGGTTCCCTTCTCTCCACACCCTCTCCAGCATTTATTGTTTGTAGATTTTTTGATGATGGCCAATCTGACCAGTGTGAGATAATATCTCATTGTAGTTGTGATTTGCATTTCTCTAATGATTAATGATGTTGAACATTCTTTCATGTGTTTCTTGGTAATCTGTATATCTTCTTTGGAGAAATGTCTATTTAGGTCTTCTGCCCATTTTTGGATTGGGTTGTTTGTTTTTTTGATATTGAACTGCATGAGCTGCTTCTAAATTTTGGAGATTAATCCTTTGTCAGTTGCTTCATTTGCAAATATTTTCTCCCATTCTGAGGGTTGTCTTTTGGTCTTGTTTATGGTTTCCTTTGCTGTGCAAAAGCTTTTAAGTTTCATTAGGTCCCATTTGTTTATTTTTGTTTTGATTTCTATTTCTCTAGGAGGTGGGTCAAAAAGGATCTTGCAGTGATTTATGTCATACACTGTTCTGCATATATTTTCCTCTAAGAGTTTGATAGTGTCTGACCTTACATTCAGGTCTTTAATCCATTTTGAGTTTATTTTTGTGTATGGTGTTAGGGAGTGTTCTAATTTCATACTTTTATATGTAGCTGTCCAGCTTTCCCAGCACCACTTATTGAAGAGGTTGTCTTTTCTCCGCTGTATATTCTTGCATCCTTTATCAAAGATAAGGTGACCATATGTGCGTGGGTTTATCTCTGGGCTTTCTATCCTGTTATACTGATATATATTTCTGTTTTTGTGCCAGTACCATACTGTCTTGATTACTTTAGCTTTGTAGAATAGTCTGAAGTCAGGGAGCCTGATTCCTCCAGCTCTGTTTTTCTTTCTCAAGATTGCTTTTGCTATTCGGGGTCTTTTGTATTTCCATACAAATTGTGAAATTTTTTGTTCTAGTTCTGCGAGAAATGCCAGTGGTAGTTTGATAGGGATTGCATTGAATCTGTAGATTGCTTTGGGTAGTAGCGTCATTTTCACAATGTTGATTCTTCCAATCCAAGAACATAGTATATCTCTCCATCTATTTGTATCATCTTTAATTTCTTTCATCAGTGTCTTATAATTTTCTCCATACAGGTCTTTTTTCTCCTTAGGTAGGTTTATTCCTAGATATTTTATTCTTTGTGTTGCAATGGTAAATGGCAGGGTTTTCTTATTTTCACTTTCAGATTTTTCATCATTAGTGTATAGGAATGCTAGAGATTTCTGTGCATTAATTTTGTATCCTGCTACTTTACCAAATTCATTGATTAGCTCTAGTAGTTTTCTGGTAGCATCTTTAGGATTCTCTATGTATAGTATCATGTCATCTGCAAACAGTGACAGCTTTACTTCTTCTTTTCCAATTTGGATTCCTTTTATTTCTTTTTATTCTCTGATTGCTCTGGCTAAAACTTCCAAAACTACATTGAATAATAGTGATGAGAGTTGACAACCTTGTCTTGTTCCTGATCTTAGTGGAAATGGTTTCAGTTTTTCACCATTGAGGGCAATGTTGGCTGTGGATTTGTCATATATGGTCTTTATTATGTTGAGGAAACTTTCCTCTATGCCTACTTTCTGGAGGGTTTTTATCATAAATGGGTGTTGAATTTTGTCGAAAGCTTTCTATGCATCTATTGAGATGATCATATGGTTTTTCTCCTTCAATTTGTTAATATGGTGTATCACATTGATTGATTTGTGTATATTCAAGAATCTTTGCATTCCTGGGATAAACCCCACTTGATCATGGTGTATGATTCTTATAATGTGCTGTTGGATTCTGTTTGCTAGTATTTTGTTGAGGAGTTTTGCATCTATGTTCATCAGTGATATTGGCCTGTAGTTTTCTTTCTTTGTGACATCTTTGTCTAGTTTTGGTATCACGGCGATGGTGGCCTCTTAGAATGAGTTTGAGAGTGTTCCTACCTCTGCTATATTTTGGAAGAGATGGAGAAGGATAAGTTTTAGCTCTTCTCTAAATGTTTGATAGAATTTGCCTGTGAAGCCATCTGGTCCTGGGCTTTTGTTTGTTGGAAGATTTTTAATCACATTCTCAATTTCAGTGCTTGTGATTGGTCTGTTTATATTTTCTATTTCTTCCTGGTTCAGTCTCAGAAGGTTGTGCTTTTCTAAGAATTTGTCCATTTCTTCCATATTGTCCATTTTATTGGCATAAAGTTGCTTGTAGTAATCTCTTATGATCCTTTGTATTTGTGCAGTGTCAGTTGTTACTTCTCCTTTCTCATTTCTAATTCTATTGATTTGAGTCTTCTCCCTTTTATTCTTGATGAGTCTGGCTAATGGTTTATCAATTTTGTTTATCTTCTCAAAGAACCAGCTTTTAGTTTTATTGATCTTTGTTATCATTTCCTTCATTTCTTTTTCATTTATTTCTGATCTGATCATTATGATTTCTTTCCTACTGCTAACTTTTGGGTTTTTTGTTGTTCTTTCTCTAATTGCTTTAGGTGTCAGGATAGGTTGTTTATTTGAGATGTTTCTTGTTTCTTAAGGCAGGATTGTATTGCTATAAACTTCCCTCTAAAAACTGCTTTTGCGGCATCCCATACGTTTTGGGTCATAGTGTTTTCATAGTCATTTGTTTCTAGGTATTTTTTTTGATTTTGTCTTTGATTTCTTCAGTGATCTCTTGATTATTAAGTAGTGTATTGTTTAGCCTCCATGTGTTTGTAGTTTTTACATATTTTTTCCTGTAATTGATATCTCATCTCATAGCGTTGTGGTTGGAAAAGATACTTGATAAGATTTCAATTTTCTCGGGCTTCCCTGGTGGTGCAGTGGTTGAGAGTCTGCCTGCCGATGCAGGGGACACGGGTTCGTGCCCTGGTCCAGGAAGATCCCACATGCCACAGAGCAGCTGGGTCCCTGAGCCATGGGCGTTGGGCCTGCACGTCCGGAGCCTGTGCTCCTTAACAGGAGAGGCCACAACAGTGAGAGGCCTGCGTATCGCAATAAACAACAACAACAACAAAAAGATTTCAATTTTCTTAAATTCACCAAGGTTTGACTTGTCACCCAAGATATGATCTGTCCTGGAGAATGTTCCATGAGCACTTGAGAGGAATGTATATTCTTTTGGTTTTCGATGGAATGTCCTATAAATATCAATTAAGTCCGTCTTGTTTAATGTATCATTTAAAGCTTGTGTTTCCTTATTTATTTCATTTTGGATGATGTGTCCATTGGTGAAAGTGAGGTGTTAACGTCCCCTACTATGATTGTGTTACTGTCAATTTCCCCTTTTATGGCTGTTAGTATTTGCCTTATGTACTGAGGTGCTCCTATGTTGGGTGCATAAATATTTACAACTGTTATATCTTCTTCTTGGATAAATCCCTTTATCATTATGTAGTGTCCTTCTTTATCTCTTGTAATAGTGTTTATTTTAAAGTCTATTTTTTCTGATATGAGATTTGCTACTCCAGCTTTCTTTTGATTTTCATTTGCATGGAATATCTTTTTCCATCCCCTCACTTTCACTCTGTATGTGTCCCTAGGTCTGAAGTGGGTCTCTTGTGGACAGCATATGTATGGTCTTGTTTTTGTATCCATTCAGCCAGTCTATATCTTTTGGTTGGAGCATTTAATACATTTACATTTAAGGTAGTTATAGATATGTATGTTCCTATTACCTTTTTCTTAATTATTTTGGGTTTATTTTTGTAGTTCTTTTCCTTCTCTTGTGTTTCCTGCCTAGAGAAGTTTCTTTAGCATTTGTTGTAAAGTTGGTTTGGTGGTGCTGAATTCTCTTAGTTTTTGCTTGTCTGTATACCTTTTAATTTCTCTGTCAAATCTGAATGAGTTCCTTGCTGGCTAGAGTAATATCAGTTGTAGGTTTTTCTCCTTAATCCCTTTAACTATGTCTTGCCAATCCCTTCTGGCCTGCAGAGTTTCTGCTGAAAGATCGGCTGTTAACCTTATGGGGATTCCCTCGTGTGTTGTTGTTTTTTCCTTGCTGCTTTTAATACTTTTGCTTTGTATTTAATTTTTTATAGTTTGATTAATATGTGTCTTGGCATGTTTCTCCTTGGGTTTATCCTTTATGGGACTCTCTGTGCTTCCTGGACTTGATTAACTATTTCCTTTCCCATATTAGGGAAGTTTTCCATTATAAACTCTTCAAATATTTTCTCAGTCCCTTTCTTTTTCTCTTCTTCTTTTGGGACCCCTTTAATTCTAACGTTGGTGCATTTAATGTTGTCCCTGATGTCTCTTAGACTGTCCTCAATTCTTTTCATTCTTTTTTCTTTATTCTGCCTTGCAGTAATTATTGCCACTATTTTATCTTCTTGATCACTTATCTGTTCTTCTGCCTCAGTTATTCTGCTATTGTTCCCTTCTAGAGAATTTTTTTTTTTTTTTTTTTTTTTTTTTTTTTTTTGCGGTACGCGCGCCTCTCACTGTTGTGGCCTCTCCCGTTGTGGAGCACAGACTCCAGACACGCAGGCTCAGCGGCCATGGCTCACAGGCCCAGCCGCTCTGCGGCATGTGGGATCTTCCCAGACTGGGGCACGAACCCGTGTCCTCTGCATCGGCAGGTGGACTCTCAACCACTGCACCACCAGGGAAGCCCCCTTCTAGAGAATTTTTAATTTCATTTATTGTGTTGTTCATCACTGTTTGTTTGCTCTTAATTCTTCTACGTTCTTGTTAAACGTTTCTTGTATTTTCTCTATTCTATTTCTAATATTTTGGATCATCTTTATTATCATTATTCTGAATTCTTTTTCAGGTAGACTGCCTACTTCCTCTTCATTTGTTAGGGCTGGTGGGGTTTTGCCTTGCTCCTTCATCTGCTGTGTGTTTTTCTGTCTTCTCATTTTGCTTAACTTACTGTGTTTGGGGTCTCCTTTTCGCAGGCTGCAGGTTCGTAGTTCCTGTTGCTTTTGGTGTCTGTCCCCAGTGGCTAAGGTTGTTTCAGTGGGTTGTGTAGGCTTCCTGGTGGAGGGAACTAGTGCCTGTGTTCTGGTGGATGAGGCTGGATCTTGTCTTTCTGGTTGGCAGTTCCATGTCTGGTGGTGTGTTTTGGGCTGTCTGTGGCCTTATGATTTTAGGCAGCCTCTCTGCTAGTGGATGGCATTGTGTTCCTTTCTCTTTAGTTGTTTGGCATAGGGTGTCCAGCACTGTAGCTTACTGGCCATTGAGTGAAGCTGGGTCTTGGCGTTGAGATGGAGATCCCTGGGAGATTTTCGCCAGTTGATATTATGTGGAGCTCGGAGGTCTCTTGTGGACCAGTGTCCGGAACTTGGCTCTCCCACCTCAGAGGCACAGCCCTGACACCTGGCTGGAGCACCAAGAGCGTTTCATGCACATGGCTCAGAATAAAAGGGAGAAAAGAAGGAAAGAAAGAAAGAAAGAAAGAAAGAAAGAAAGAAAGAAAGAAAGAAAGAAAGAAAGAAAGAAAGAAAGAAAGAAGGAAAGAAAGAAAGAAAGAAAGAAAGGAAGGAAGGAAGGAAGGAAGGAAGGAAGGAGATAAATAAAATAAAATAAAGTAAAATAAAATAAAGTTATTAAAATAAAAATAATTACTAAGAAAAAATTTTTAAACGTAATAATAATAATTAAAAAAAGGATGGGCAGAACTCTAGGACAAATGGTAAAAGCAAAGCTATACAGAGAAAATCACTCACAGAAGCATACACATACACACTCACACAAAGGGAAAAAGGGAAAGAATATATATATATCTTTGCTCCCAAAGTCCACCTCCTCAGTTTGGGCTGATTCGTTGTCTAATCAAGTATTCCAGAGATGGGTACATCAAGTTGATTGTGGAGATTTAATCCACTGCTCCTGAGGCTGCTGGGAGAGATTTCCCTTTCTCTTCTTTGTTCATACAGCTCCTGGGGCTCAGCTTTGGATTTGGCCCCGCCTCTGCATGTAGGTTACCTGATGGCATCTGTTCTTCGCTCAGACAGGACAAGGTTAAAGTAGCAGGTGTTTAGGGGTCTCTGGCTCACTCAGGCCGGGGGAGGGAGGGGTACAGAGTGCAGGGCGAGCCTGCAGCGGCAGAGACCAACATGACGTTGCACCAGCCTGAGGTGTGCCGTGTGTTCTTCTGGGGAAGTTGTCCCTGGATTCCGGGACCCTGGCAATGGTGGGCTGCACAGGCCCCCAGGACGGGAGGTGTGGACAGTGACCTGTGCTTGCACACAGGCTTCTTGTTGGCTGCAGCAGCAGCCTTAGCATCCCATGCCCGTCTCTGAGGTCCACGCTGATAGCTGCGGCTTGTGCCAGTGTCTGGAACTCGTTTAGGCGGTGCTCTGAATCCCCTCTCCTCGTGCACCCCGAAACAATGGTCTCTTGCCTCCTAGCCAATTCCAGACTTTTTCCCAGACTCTCTCCCGGCTAGCTGTGGCACACTAGCCCCTTCAGGCTGTGTTCACGCAGCTAACCCCAGTCCTCTCCCTGGGATCTGACCTCCAAGTCCCGAGCCTCAGCTCCCAGGCCCTGCCCACCCCGGCGGGTGAGCAGACAAGCCTCTCAGGCTGGTCAGCCCCGATTCTCTGTGCAGGAATCTCTCCACTTTGCCCTCTGCACCCTTGTTGCTGTGCTGTCCTCCATGGCTCTGAAGCTGCCCCCCGCCACCCCCGTCTCCTTCAGTGAAAGGGCTTCCTAGTGTGTGGAAACCTTTCATCCTTCACAGGTCCCTCCCAGGGGTGCAGGTCCCATCCCTATTCTTTTGTTTCTGTTTTTTCTTTTTTCTTTTGCCCTACCCAGGTACGTGGGGAGTTTCTTGCCTTTTGGGAGGTCTGAGGTCTTCTGCCAGCATTCAGTAGGTGTTCTGTAGGAGCTATTCCACATGTAGATGTATTTCTGATGTATTTGTGGAGAGGAAGGTGATCTCCGCATCTTACTCTTCCGCCATCTTGAAGCTCCTTCCCCCCAATCATCTTTAGAGTCTTCCTGTGTTAATCTTTTCCTGACAAATTCTTCCCAAAAGCATTCTCTCCTTTCTTCATCCACTACTACTTTGTTCTTTTTTGGTTTGTTTTGTTCTGTTTTATAGCATTAACTAATATACATATAATGCTTAATCCATATCAGACACTGTTCTTTACATATCTTTGTTTACATATACGTGAATCATATTTATTCATTTAAGCCTCATTTAGATTATAATAGGCAGATGCATTATTTTTATTCCTATTTTATAGGTGAGGAAACCAAAAAGTGGTTTAAGTCCAGAGGTACCCAAATTGGAAGTGGGTGATAAAAAAAAGGGCCTGACCACAGGAGAATGGCTTCTGAATCAACGTGCTTAGCCACTATAATCCACCGCCTCATTCTGACCCTTGTATTTACATATGGTAACATAATATTATCTTTTACTTCATGATCTCCTCTTCCACCCTGAGGTTCATAACAAAAACTTCCATATTTTCATCTTTGTCTTCAGAGCCAATTATGATATCCATTACCTTGTAAGTGTACAAAAATATTTGTTGAATAAATGAATTAATACCTGACTGGAAGGGGCATCCTTGTCAAAGGTACATAGTTTTTAAGGTTTCCATAAAGAAGTAAAGTTTGAGCATATGATAATACTATCAAGATAAAGTATTGATTCTTGAAACTTTTCAAAATTTCTATCATATGCAATGGCGATTTACTGATGATTAACTTTCTGTAAAATTAGTACAGTGTGGCAGAAGAAAAAGTTCATGTGTGAAATAAGGACTATTTTCTATTTATCAATTATTGAAGATAATATATATATAGTTTTTTTTTTTTTTTTTTTTTTCGGTACGCGGGCCTCTCACTGCTGTGGCCTCTCCCGTTCTCCCGTTGCAGAGCACAGGCTCAGGACGCACAGGCCCAGCAGCCATGGCTCACAGGCCTAGCTGCTCTGCAGCATGTGGAATCTTCCTGGACTGAGGCACAAACTCATGTCCCCTGCATCGGCAGGCAGACTCTCAACAACTGCGCCACCAGGGAAGTCCAGAAGATATTATTTTGAGTTATATTTTCAGTCTGGCACGTATACTAATTCTTTTCCTTAAGTTCACCATCATCATAAATTCTGCTCAAGAAAAACTACTCTATTTCTAACTAACACAGCCAGATTCTTTTGTTTTGTTTTGTTTTGCTTTTTTCTTTTCTGCCATTGTTATTTTCTCAGCAGGTTACAACTGGCATTTTGTTGCTTTCAGCTGTGATGTAAGTTGTCTGCTTCCCAAACCAGTTGTTCTCACTCTCTTAACCATGGCTACCTGCTTGGTTTTCTACTATTTTTCACACCTTAAATTTAAACTGTTGAGGTAAACTGTGTATGTTCTCGATGCTTAGTTCTTTATTATGTGAGACACTTTTGAAAAAAGAAGCAGAAATGGAAACAAAGAGGATAGCATATGCTTTGGACATATGACAGGTGACAACAGGTTCTGGATCTTGTTGAGTGATTACGGAGTATCTGTAATCACAAAGTTTCCTTTACAGTCTTCCAGTACAGGGTGCTGCTCCTTTCTCAGGAAATAAATCATTCTTCTTTTTTTTCATACGAAATGTGCTGAATGATTGCTTAAATCTTCTCAACACTCTTTTTTTATTCCTGGCTCTTCTGTTTCTACTGGCTGTGTCAAGGAGAAATAATTCAATTAAGTACGTGAATATGCTCAATCTGCACTGAAACTTCTGATGGTCTCCAAGCACACAGTGTTGCTTTGTAGGGTCATCAATGAGAGATGGAGAGGGTTGAGCTGAGGCTATATCACCAAGTCAAAGACAGTCAAATTTGTAATAGGCCTTTCAGGCATACATTGAATATTTGGTTGAGAAAAAGATTTTACAGTGAATCCATAGGTTACTAAACCTGGAGAGACTTCAGACAGTGAGAAATAGAAGAAATTCTACAAAGAATTTTTTCTTTTTTTTTTTTTTTTTGCCTTGACATTTTTGTTACTAACATGCTACATGCTCTTTGTAAAACATTTAGAAAATATGGTAAAGCACAAAAGAGAAAATGAAGATAACCCATAATCCTACTACCCACAAATAACCACTGTTGATATGTTAGTATATATTTTCAAGTTATTTTGTGTGTATACACAAGTGATTAAGACCTGTAAAAACCTTTTTTTTTTTTTTTTTTGTGGTATGCAGGCCTCTCACTGTTGTGGCCTCTCCTGTTGTGGAGCACAGGCTCTGTACGTGCAAGCTCAGCGGCCATGGCTCACGGGCCCAGCTGCTCCGCAGCATGTGGGATCTTCCCGGACCGGAGCACGAACCCGTGTCTCCTGCATCGGCAGGCGGACTCTCAACCACTGCGCCACCAGGGAAGCCCTGTAAATATCTTTTATTACCTATTTTGTTCACTTAATATTATGAACAATTTCCTAAAGCATTAAATATTCTCCTAAAATATATTTAAGTGGCTGCAAAATATTTTGCCATATAGGCTATCCACTGTAATAACCAAATTCCATTTTTGTGTGTATTTGATTTATTTGGCATTTCACAATTTATGAAAATTATTTTAAAATAACCACCATAATAAGGGTCTCAAATGCCTCTGATGTCCCACCACTATGATCTGGATCTCACCATTGACTGCAGCAACAACTGTAATCTTCTCAGAAAGAATAAAATGCCACAATAAAAGCTTTCAGCACTGCAGTTCTACTCTTTTAGAAAATCAGTAGAATTCACCTTTACTTAGATATATTTATAGGTAAAATTTTCCATTTGCCAATTCTCAATCACTTGCTATTTGGTTTATATTATAATCTCCCTGTGAAATGTATTCAAAAGCAAGACATTTATTTGAATAACTCTGTAAGTGCAGTGTTTCCTTTGCCTGTGAAGGTCTAACCTAATCATCCCCTGGACAGCTAAGGTGCAACACCATAATTTTTAATCCACCTGCTCTGGCTCACATCCAGTGTTTCTGTGATTACATCACAGGCCCATAGTGATAAGCTGTTCTATGTATTCTGGTTAGGAATGTTTTACAGCAGCTGCTACTGGATCTCAAGGTTAATGAGGGCCTTTCCCTAAGAAAACTGACTCATTTTACTTGAGCGAGAATTCAACACTATATAGTTTCTTAGGCTTTCTCCAGTTTTATTTTTATTGTTGCCCTCATAGCTCTAGTTTCTTATTTTGTAAGAATTATGTGTATCTTTAAGTAGTGTGTACATAAACACAAATGTTCTTTATTTGACAGAATTGACAGTTCATATCTTTTTAGATAACATACTTAGACATGCAACTTTTACTTGACTATGTCCATGGTTATGAGTTCTTTTAATTCCTTTATGGCATCCTTTAACTATAAGATAGCCAATATTATTACTTACATATTTAATTTTTATTTTAATTATATACATTCCTTTTCCCACAAGGATTTAAGATACTTCACAAACAAGGCTTAGCTATAAACAGAAGTAGAAAAAGAAAATTAGAACCATGGGAAACAGAAGAATATAGATCTACCACCCCATTGATTAAGATGGGTGTTACGACCAGTGTGATGTCAATAAAGCCAAGAAGAAAAAGTGTTTCAGGGGCTTCCCTGGTGGCGCAGTGGTTGAGAGTCCGCCTGCCGATGCAGGGGACATGGGTTCGTGCCCCGGTCCGGGAATATACCACATGCCGCAGAGCGGCTGGGCCCGTGAGCCATGGCTGCTGAGCCTGCGCGTCCAAGAGCCTGTGCTCCGCAACGGGAGAGGCCACAGCAGTGAGAGGCCTGTGTACCGCAAAAAAAAAAAAAAAAAGTGTTTCAGGAAGAAAGGGATGGCAAACCTTGTCAAATCCTGCTGGGGGAGTCTAGTGAGATGAGGACATAGACATGTTCCTTGGAGAAGGCATCCTGAAGATTGTAAATGACCTTGGCAAAAGTAGGTTAAATGACATCTTAAGGGTCATGCTTGGGGATGAAGCCAGATTGGTATAGATTGAAGAGTGAATAGTTGCTGAGAAAGGAGAGACAGCAAGCATCGATAACGCTTTTGAGAAGGTTTGCTTTGAACAGGGTTAGAGAGAGATGGGAATATAACTAAAATAGACAAAATATGGAGTCTAGGAGCACCTATAATTCATTTTTAATTTGGGAAATACTAAAGTGTGTTCATGTGAATATGGATATCATAAGATGGTTTCTCCTTGTGATCTTCCATAAAAGTCAAACACATACTTCTAAAAAAATTACCAGAGCAAATAAGAGTTATCATAATTCTTCTTTAAGGAATTTAATATGCACTGTTAAAAACAAGTAGAAAATTCCATTGAAGTTAACTTGAAGACACCCATTTAGGACATACTGGGATAGATGGGGAAGTATCTTGATGAGCATGATACACAGATAAATTATCCCCAAAGGAAATTATCATTTGACTGTTTCCCACATGCTAAATCCATGCTATAATCTCTGTCCCTTCAAGTTGGCAGAGGTATCAACCCAGTGGCTTTCTAACCCCAAACGTCTCACCTTAAATCTATCTTTCACCCTCTCATAGTCTGAAGACCCAATAAGATGCTAATCATCCTCCAATCCTATGCCCTAGTGATTTGCATGGGTATCCCTATATAAAGAACCAAAGGTTTCTGTGCTTCAGAGACTCAACTTCCAATGAAAATATTCACAGGGTAGCCTGAGGTTATCTCTCTAACCCTCTACTCTCACACTCTAGGCTTGAGATGTGTTATACAGCAATGGAGTACCCTGGCCTTTGTGCAGTCAGCACAATCTTACTCAAGGTGACTTATATGTACAAATAGGTATTCTTACCCCTGAATCATTTCCTTATATTCCTAAGGATAACTGACTCCTCTACCAAAATTTCTTTGCATTCTCATTGTACTCATTATGATTTTTATCATAGACATGAAATAAAAGAGAGAAAACAAAGCCTTTTAATATAACTCTCTCTCATTCCAAGACTGTAATCTCCTTCTTGTCAAGGACTACATGTTATTTATCTCTGTGTTCTCTGAACTCAAACATAGTAACACTCAAAATATACTAGCTGAAAAAATATAAAGAACTAATGAAAAATCATGTGAGGTGCTTTTAAGTTTTTATAAAATGATTATTTTCTTATCTTGTTTAGTCATCTAATAGCTTCTTGTTTAATCCATTAAACAGATGTAGCCATTCATTTAACTCCTCCCTAGGCTTGCACCAAATCTTTTATCACTTATTTTTTTCTTTCTAATACAAATAAATTGAAGATTTTGTATCATTATTTGTTCACTGTCTTTGGTGTATTTCTTTTTATGTAATGTTCACTGTGAACAGTGACATTTATGTGCTTCAATGACTATCACACAACATTTAAAATATCTCTTTATTATATCACATTCCATTGTGAGGAAATAATCATACAATTATGCAAAATGCTCTGATG
This sequence comes from Pseudorca crassidens, assembly GCF_039906515.1. NCBI lineage: Eukaryota > Metazoa > Chordata > Mammalia > Artiodactyla > Delphinidae > Pseudorca > Pseudorca crassidens. The sequence continues at coordinate 122,596,329 of NC_090300.1, read as the reverse complement.
TAACTTTTAAATGATAAAATTAATCAAGAGTATTTGGAGTTGAGATACTATTAAAATACCTGACAACTAGTAGGATAGTACTTGGAACTGGAGGATGGGCTTAGGAAAGAGAGAGAATTACATTATTATTTGTGAAATTAATGCCTTCATAAATCCAGAATAAAAATATAGTAATGAGATTATTTGGGATGAATAATTGGATTAAAGTTAATATGGTAAGAACACATGAAATAACTATATCCTAAATCTAATATAAATCATGTAAATCACTAAACTAAGAAACAACAGTTTAATAAGGTTTTTAGTCAACTTAAAGAAATTTTAAATAAAGATAAGTGTTGACAGGCACACATCAAAATGAGAATACTGATGACCAAGAAGTTCGGAAGCAATGAAATCTCATAGCATGGTCTTCGTTGACAAAGGTAACATTTCCCAAGGCAGACATCAGATCTGATACTTACTCACAGGGAAAAAATTAGATGGGTTTCTAATAGTAGAAGGGAACCTTGAGGAAACAATCACAAGTAGATGAAATTGAATTCCTTTCCCTAAGGGAAGGGAATGGAAATGTCAGCAAGATTAAGAAGATTAACTTTGGGAAGCTAATTGTATCAAGCTTGAAAACTAGTAAAATGAATCCTTAGGCTTCTCTTAGGAAGTGTAGTTCAAGGAAGTTGGCTATTAAAAAGAATATGGTTCTACCCATTCAAAACAAACTGTACCAGGATATTTGAAAGCCAAGAAGAGAAAACAGTCAATATGACTAAACCCAGAACTGAAGTTGAAGGGCAAATTAGAAGGTCACATATAGTTAAATTTAGAAAGAACATTGCAAAAAAGAATAGCAGAATCAGAGCCAATTAAATACCAAATAATCAAATATAAAATATTTGGAGAGAATTTTCATTTTTCAGAGAAAGATAAAAAATACAACTAAGGTGATATAAATATTTTCCCCATTTATTCATCCCACAGATATTTATTGAGAGCCTACTGTGTGTAGGGTATTGTTTTAGACATTGGACATTCACCAGTGAACACAACAAACCACATTCCTCCCTTGTGGACTTATATTCTTAAAATATTATAAATATATCATAAAAATTCATTAAAATATTTAAATACATAGTAAAAATTCATTAAAATCCAATATATACCCGATGTATTCAGTTCAATTCTCTACACTTTTTATATGTGTATTTTTTTGTAATGATGATTCTTGCCAATCCAAAATGATAACCCTGGGGACAAAAATCTTCTATAAAGTCTATTCACTCGAGTAAGAACTAATACATTTTAGAATATTCAATAATAAGGGTTGAAATGCAGACTTGTTATTGTTATTTATTCACTTAACCAGATAATCATGATATAATTAACACTACATTTGCCTTCCCAATATCACTCTTCTTTTTTTTCCCCAAGAGCACCCTGATTTTTTAGGTAAATACTATCCCACCCCCAACACACACACAGCTAGGTATCTTGATGAGGTGAACTCCACTCTTTCCCCAGGAAGAGAATGATGGTCCAAGGGGTAATCCTATTCCCCTTGCCTGTGATCATTTCAGTAATAGACATGTGACCCTGTTATGATTCATTAGCATTTTATTCATGAAGGGTCCAAATTGTTCTTCAATATTTAAGTGAAACTATTGACAGTGATCCACTTTTCATTATTTAAAAAGTAAAATGAATACATAAAAAAGAAAATAAGACCCTACTTTAATCTTGTCCCCGAAATTATATCAGGGCATATTTTAAAAACCTCACTCTAACAAGTCTGTTGATGTTTCTTTTTTCTCATCTCTCACTGAGTTAAATAAAAAAATTACATCTGGCATGAGAAGGTCATGATTGCTCAGTGGAACTGCTTTCCTAGGTGATTTAAAATTGATTGATGTCCTATTTGACAGTCCTTTCCTAACTGATTTTACTCACACTTCCCAAATAGTCCCCAGGAGACCTATGTCTCAAACCCTGGCTCCCTCTTAAGTTTCAGACTTACACCCTCATCTGCTTCTCTGAGTGTAAAAGACATGTCTTGCTCATACAGCAAAGCTAAAATATCTCAAACCGTGCCTATCATCTTCTTTCCCTCAGTCAGCCCCACGGCCTTTGTTTTCCACCATGGTTTATTCAGCGCCACTACCCTCAAGTTAATCAACCAGAAGCCACTTCCTCAATTTCCTCTCTCTTCATTTATTCCCGAAAACAACAATTTGGCTATTATGACCTGGTATTTCTAAATCTCAATTTTTTTCTCAAATAAAACCACCCATTTCCCTTTCTGTAGCCAATGCCTTAGCCAATGCCTTATTCAGGAACTTAATAAGTTCCTGGATTTCACAGTAGCGATCTAACTGGTTTCTCTCCCACCTCTCTTTTCCTCACGCTACCATCAAGTTATTTTCCTCCCAGTAGTGTGTGTGTGTGTGTGTGTGTGTGTGTGTGTGTGTGTGTGTGTAAGTAACAAAAGCTTGGCAGAACATCAAGGTCACCCATGATCTGACACTTACAACTTTTCCTAGACTTGACCCTCATTTTATTCTCCTTCATGAACCCTGTATTACTGTCAACCCAGGACATTCATCTTTTCCAGAACATGCTTTTCTTTTTTCCTTGGTTCACAGTGATTTCTGGGGTGTCATTTCCCTGCGTCCCTTTCTGTTGAAATACCATCCACTCCTCAAATCACAACCTAAGACCTCCACTTAGAATTTTTTTCTGATTTCCAAGTGCAATCATTCTCTTCCTCCTTGTCATTACATCAGTTTTGTTTGGGTGGCCTCTGGATTGGCAGTCATGAGATGAAAAGAGTGTGGCTCCTTGAACTATCACAAGAGGAGAGCTGCCAGCTGAAAAGTAGCCCCTTACTTCAACTACTAAATGTATAAGAAGTAAATGTCTATTGTTTCTTATCCTTTATATATGTTGGCGTATATTTCTTAACACAGACTATCCTATCCAATATTTTCTTCAGTCTTCAGTTCCTGTACAATGAAACACTATGAACAAGATAGAATCAGGAAATAACAAAGATATTCCAAAGAATTATATGGAATAAACAGAAGGGAAAAAAAACAAAATATCCTAGGTAAATATCAGGTAAATATCCTAGCTTTTCAGGGCTGTTTGACTTTGCCTGATTTATTACAATCCTATTTGTATAATAAGCTTTCTTACAATTAAGGACAGTTTCCATAATATCAGGTCTCTGAAAACTTTGCTTGTTAGAATGAAGAATTTCATTTTTGTTATGAGAGAGAAAAAATGTTTTTCTCCACTTCAGTTATGATTGAAACAGCTCTGCCACTTGGTGACATGTATTCAAATTTCAGTTTTAGTACTTTTTTCCTATATTAAAACTGCAGAAATAATGGGATAATGTCCATAATGTCAAATTGTATATCCTTTCATATCTTTCTCTTCTGCATCAGTAAGCCAGCTAAAGCATTTTTAGTTCTCATTTTGTATTGAATACTTTAAATTGGCCACAGTTCCTAAAAAAACAGATGTGATTCATTTTGGACAGGACTTAAACATATAAATTTCACATGAGTTTAGAGGCCACTAAAGTCATGGAAGAAGCATCTCATGACTTATAAACACAACCCATTCTGGGCGAAGGACTACTTAAGGTGATAAGAGCAAGAGAAATATCTGAGAACACTTACAGTGAACTTTCTCGACCAAACTGTAAACTACATTCACGATTATTTCACATTGTTATAAAATTGCTTTTTTAATTTAAAACACCAAAATTTGATTTGTTATTATACTCTCTCCTTCTGTAGCCTCCTCTGCAGGCATCACCCTATGTGTTTGCACAAAGTCCAAATGTCAATTACATTCCAGGCATTTCTTTTGGCTTTGTGTGTTGTTCTTCTCTTTCCACCCATCTGCCAAGCCTGATTTACCCTACAAGATTCAGACTTTTGCAATTTAAAAATTCTAAGTCTCTTTAGAAGCTAGATCCTTAATAATTTTATATCAAAACAGGTTTCATTGTGTGGAGATATGTGGAACTATTTGAAAATGAATGCATGTATATGTGTGTGTGTGTAATTTTTTTTAAAGGAACAGTGTTATAACTGAGCAATCTGTTTTTTAAAAAGAATTATTGTTATAAAATTCCCCAAATTGTATATTCCAATAAAAAATTGTCTCTGCCTAAGACTATCAAATTATACCACTGTTCACTTTCTTCAAACATAGTGAAGGTGTATATTTTAGATTTTTGATTGGGAATTTTTTTTTTATTTCTTAGCTGCATTGGGATAAGTTCAGTGTATTAATTAGAAAGTTCTGATTCTGAGAGAAACTCACAATAACTTTACTTATACTTGGATTATGTACTCAAACACATACTTTGACAGTAAAGTTCTATGTAGGAATACATTTTTTGGAGACATTAAATCTATCAATTTATTAATATTTCTAAATCCAGTAGTACACTCATTAGTGTGAGGGTGTGGCCCATAATAATGGGAATTTTATCATGACAATCATTCATATTGTGGAAAGCTATTTCCTCAGGATAAAAATGTGTATGTTCCAGTCAGATTAGCCTTATAATGTGGATGACATTTGCTTTGTGGAAGTTTTTCTTGATGTTTTTCCTAACACAGAACAAGGTACATATGGGACACAGTTGAAGAGGAGTTTACTTACCACAAGCATATTATGACTCATAAACTGATTTATGTCTACTGGCCCTGTGGCATGGACCCCAGCAGTGAGGCATCATTGTAATAGCTGTAATAGCCATTCTTTGCCTCATGAAAGCATGAATAAAGATCTGATATGTCAATTAAATGAGAAATAGAACATAGTAGGGTTGTTTCTAAAATCTCATCTAATTAGCATGAGGAAAAATTAAAACTGAAACACAAAGATTTTTTAGAGCTAAAAGAATACTGTTAATGCCTCATTTAGAATTATTTGGCAATCTTACCTCTAGTTACATATTTTGAAAACCTTCTTTGTAAAGAATCTGGTTAGTCCACAAATTCGCATGAATGCTGTGTACATTCTGAGAAAGAATGAAAAATTGTTCATTATAATTTGAAAATTTCTGAAGTAGAGTTTGGCCTTGCCCACTCATGTCCTCCTTGCAATTCATTGCCAGAAACAATAGCAAACACTTCAACAAATGTAGAGTTCATTACTCCAGTCTGGCACCAAATGACATGATTTAAACGTGAATGAAGGGTAAGGACAATCTAAGGTATTGTACTTACATTTAGTCTACCATGTTAAAAATATTGGTTCCAAAATATTTAAGTAATTTACATAAATAATATTAAATTTATCTCATTCTGCTGCTCAGTCTACTGGTTAGTTCTGTGATGTTGAGAAAATTACTAGATTTTTATCAAACTAAATTTCCTTATTTGAAAAATGAGTGATTTCCAACTTGGTGTTCTCTAATGTTCTGTATAAATCTAAACTAGAATTTAATATATTTTGTCAGGGTGTTACGTTGCATTAAACCAATACTTTATCTGAGTGTTTAGGATTAATATTGCTGCTGTAGTTTAATATTTCTATGATTTGATGGCTTAAATTCTGACGGACACAAAAAAAAGAATAAAGAAGATATTGTGGCATTTAATACATTTACATAATATAGATATATGATAAGTAGTCTAAAAGTTTATGAATATTATTGTTCCAAATTTTTATTATCTAAAATATATCATGAAAGTCAATTGAAGAATATATTAAATGTCTATCATTTTACATATCTTAAAATATCAGGCTGTAACTAAAAATGGAGCAAAAATAAATCCTAAATATTTAATAAACCAAAAGCAAAAAATAATTGCATTGAAAATCCTTTACTGTAGAGCTGAATTTGCAGTATTATTTCTTTTCCCTCAAAAATGGCAAAAGGCATTGTGCTCAATGAAAATGAAAAAAGAAAGAAAGAAAGAAAAGAAAGAAAGAAAGAAAGAAAGAAAGAAAGAAAGAAAGAAAGAAAGAAAGAAAGAAACTTAATTTACCAGAGAATCCTTGTTGATCTGCAGATAATGTGAAGTAAAATCACTCATCATCAGGATTAGTTCTAACAGCATCTGCAGAAACCAAAGGAGAGCTGTGATGTGACAGCTCTTTTGAAAACATCCATCAGAGTCATCTTCTTCCTCTTGTTATGTCTTTCCTTTTCAAATATTTCCTCAGCCTGTGCATCTGGAGAATCTCCTGCTCTGTAGTAAATTATCTTTGTTTCATGAAATCTGTGCAATTTGTACAACACTCTCAATCATCATTAAAATAGACACCACCCTGCCTGAGTCACACAGATTGGGCCACTGAGTGAACACTTATACTATGCATTTTTAGCCCTTTTGGCGATGGATAAAGCCACCACCACAAGGCGTTCTTTTTATTTAAAATAGGTACTGCATCATACGGTTCACAAATCACAATGACATAAAAGCAAGCCTTGCTCCTACCCCTCTCTACACCCACCTTGTTCCTCATCTACCCTTCCAGCTCCCTATAGCAAACATTTCAGTTCTGTATTTTTATAATTAATTCTTCATTTATTACAATGCCATGGTGATTTTTTAAATAGATGATAATTTGTTAAAGATATTTTTTTAAAAATCCAGTATTTGGCTTCTTCTAATCTTTAGAATCCTGAAAATGAATTTCTACTGTCATTTATTTGTAGGCTGAAATAAAACAAAATAACTGGTCTTGACTCTCAAATGTAATAGATAAATATCAAACATATGGTTGGTTTTCATTATAATCCACTGTAAAAACAGGAATGTACCAATGGAAACTACAAAGTGCAGCATAAAACCTTTGTCGTAATAAGCCAGGCCCTTTTAAAAGAAGATGGCAAATGTTTGGGTCCATTTACACTGATTTGCTTCAGAGGAATAAAGATAAAAGAATATATATTGGTAAGAATAAACTTTAAGAAAATATAACTAGTTCAGAAGCATTTACTATGTGGAAGTCAAGTCTCAGGGGCAGAAGTAGAGTGACCACAAGTATGTGAGCTTGTAAAAAACTAGTTAAAGGAGAAGGCACGATATCACTAAATCAAGTCATAAGGTCTGACCACTAAGATGTACCATTTGCTATAACTTAGAATTACAGGGAGAAAATGGTTCAGGATGATCTATCCATTCTTCTTAGACTATTTGAAGCAATATAATACCAGAAATATCTCGAAGTGAAGTCATAAATCAGATAGTGGAAATGTTGTTCCATTTAAACTAAACAGAATCAATTATCACATGTGGTTTAAAATATACTTAGTTGCTTAATTTGGGTCTTTGGAAGCAGGTAAATTGAGAGTGAACAGTTAAGTTCCTCAACTTAATCTTCAACCTTTCCTTTGTGTCTCTAATACAAATCTTCCTCTCAAACCAGAGCATAATTTTTCTTTGAGGGCTGTAATCACAGGTCTCCAAATATCAGGTACCAAATCAACTCTGCTATGTTGACAGCCTTAATTGAATATGCTCAACATTAGATTAAAAAATTAAAAGTATAATTCCCGTCACCTTGCAGGGATGTTTTAAATTTAATTATATAACCGAAAGGAGAGAAAACAATCAACCTCATCATACATTAAGAAATGTTTCCATCATTGCCCATCATTCATTAGGAATCATGCTGTATGATTTATTACTGAAGAATCTAGAACATTTTCTTTTTTGTCCAAGTTTATTACTAAATAGACTATGTAAAAAATAGTAAGATTTGTCTCCTCACTGTGAAACTTAGTTTATCATTTAAATAAAAAAACAACCAGCAGATTTATTTGATGCTACACTATTATGGAAGGAGAAAGAGCAGGCATGAAGTGCAGGAGAAAATATCCCCTCCCTCTGTGCTGTCTTGTGTTTGGGGTTCAACACTTTACAGAGTACTTTCTCTTTCTTCTTAGGGTCAAGATGCTAATTTCACTTGAGATGTGCTTGCTTTTCAAGACAGGAGATAAGATTTCCTTTTTCATTTTTTATTTCTAACTTTTAAAAAATTCTATAAAAGTAATCGGCATATGGTTTTTAAAAATGTATTAAAATGTTTGTAATGAGATCCATCAATCTCCTGCCCTTCCTGTCCTTATTTTCTAGTCTTGATCCACAAAGGCAGTTGCCTTCAACAGTACATCTGGCAAAGAAAGGTGATGAATTCACTTGAGCACATATTAAATTTGTCCAAGTGGAAGTGTCCAGAAAATTGTTGGATATATGGGATTGAAATTTAGGAGGGAAATCTTGGATACACGTATTGCTTTGGGAATTTTCAATATATGGGTGGTATTTGAAGCTATAAAAATAATATCTATTTTGCTTTTTCAAATATGTGTAGAAGAGCCATTTGCAAAAGTATAATATAAATATAGCATATTCTTAGAAAATAAATAGGTTTAAGTGTGGTAATCGGAAGCTTAGTAGTAATATACCTTGGCAGGCTGTTGTACATCTTGACTGCAACTAGAGACAACAAGACAACAAAGAGATGATACAGCAAACTGGGTGAAAAACATAGCTCAAAAAAAAGCAGCAGTAGTTGGGCTTCCCTGCTGGTGCGGTGGTTGAGAGTCTGCCTGCCCACATAGAAGACACGGGTTCGTGCCCCGGTCCGGGAAGACCCCCCACATACCGCAGAGCGGCTGGGCCCGTGAGCCATGGCCGCTGAGCCTGCGGCAGCAGGAAAGGAGTGGAAGAAAAGACTAGAACCCAATCTTAGGTTTTCTTAAGATCAACCCTAGACTCCCTGCCCTGCAGAAGTTCAGAAATTGGAAAGAGGATAATGATTTCTTACAGAGCTTTACTGAATGCTTTGTAGGATTTTCCGTGGAGATGGACGTAACTAAAATAGAATATTCTTATAAGAAAAACTGGGCAGTTAGTAAAATTTTTCTCTGTTTCTTTCATCCATAAGTGCCTTTTATTGTTATACTATGGTTTCCCAGAATTCTTTGTTTCAATTCTCTACTCAGTTTAATCTCTTAGGATCAAGTTCCTTCATTGAGAAGTTTTTCCTTCACTTTCATCAAGACTCACCTGAAATTCCACTATTATCCATGAAAGATTAACTCCTATGGGAATTACCTTTCTGCCAAATACATTTATAAAATTGGACAAAAGACAAACAATTTCACACACTGAACAAGAGGTAGTGAACAACTCTGATCTCTGAGGTTAGAAAATAAATGAGGTGAACCCTAACATTTCCCCAATTTACACTGTGGGGGAGGGGGGAAGTTAGGAGATTACAGTGCATCCAGGAGGAATTCAAGCAGGGTTTAGCATCTAGCTGCATTGATGACTGAGATCAGAGCTGAGAGAGGAAATTGGCTAAAATCCATAGGGCAGAATATCCCAAAACAAAGGGATCCCACACATACACACACAGAGTTTTGGAGGTCTGCAAAAGTGCCTTCTTGAGTCTTTGATTGAATAGAAATTTATAAAACATGAAGTAAAATTTCATGAAGCCAAGGAAAACACCAACTGAAAGTAGTAAGCTGGAAATTCTCTGGAGCTATGGCTTGGAAGAATGTGTGTTCCCACCAGCCACGTGTAATAAACTTCATGATATGTGCAGTACTGGGTAGAGTCTTCGGAAGCATAAAGGCTTTTTTTTAAACTTCAATAGAAAAGTTGAAAAGCATACCTTGAAAGTATCAAATTTATTCTAGGCCAGAAAATAGTTCAAAACTATTCAAAGAAAAGAATCACCACTCAAAACCTCACAATTCACAATTTCTTGCATCTAATAAAAAATAACCAGCGTGTAAAAGAGCAGGACTATATGCCTCAGTGCCAGTAGAAAAGAAATCAATAGAAGCAGAACCAGATCTGACAGAAATGATGGTGTGATCAGACAGAAATGCCTTAAGCATCTAATATAAACCTTAAAAACAGATTTAAAGATGTTAAGAAAACATAAGAAATGGAAGATATAAAAGTGAAATCTTTAGAACGTCTAAAGATTAAAAATATAATATCTGAATGAAAAATACATTAGATGTAATTAATTTCAGATTAGAAATTGCAGAAGAAAACATAGTGGACTTGAAGGCATATAAACAGAAAGTATCCAAAATAAAGAACAAAGCAAGAAAAGAATGAAAACAGGGATTGGTTTATCAGGGAGCTGTGAGATAATATCAAGCTGTCTTATATGAAGGAAGTTGGAGTCTGAGGGGGAAGCGATATCTGAAGAAAGAATAATAAAAATATTTCAAATTTGAAAAATTGTCACATTCAAAAAAAGCACTGAACCTGAATAAATACAAGTGAAACCACACCATGACACATTATAATCAATTTACTGAAAACCAGTGATGAAAAGAAATAAAGAGAAGCCAGGGAAATGGCTCCCACGCAAAGAATCACATACAAAGACACAATTTAGGGAAAAGTTCTATAAGTGATTATTACACAGTTATGCATTTTAAAAACCTCATCAAACTATATAGTGAAGTGAGTGAAATAATTTTATGCAAATTTTTCTTCAATAAACTGATTATTCAAAAAGGTTTGCTTGTTATATTCTATTCTATATTTATTTGACAAGTTATAATTGTATTAAGGACAGATAAAAGATAAATAAACTTCTTTTTTAGGGTACTTACATCTCAAAACAAATTTTGGAGTGAAGGTTTTAACCTCAAAGACAGAACTTTTCATGATAGTCATTTTGAGCGCTGTGATGAAAGTATTTGGAAACAGGATAGACTTTCTAGCACTTATCAAATCTCACCATAGGACTAGCCAAATAGATGCAGTCCTGCAAAAAAAAAAAAAAAAAAAAAAAAGTTCATATTTAAAATGTCAGTTCAGGAAATCATAGAGAGAATAAACTCAAGTTATGGCAATTCAGCCACTTCTCAATAATTTGTTCTAATGAAGAAATACAGCGGCACTAACATTCCACAATGACCTCAAGTCCTGAGAAAATTTCTATTTGGCTTTATAACGTATCATATGATTTTCAGCAGATTTTTTCCAAAAATTCAATTTTCCATAAAAATATTGTGATATAAAGCATAGAGCAACTAAATTTCACAGAAGAGAAGGAGACGATATTAACAAGAAACACTTTAAACATCCTCCATGATAGGGCTCTGTGAAGGACATTGGAAGTAAAAAGACATATCACTGGGGCTTCCCTGGTGGTGCAGTGGTTGAGAGTCCACCTGCCGATGCAGGGGACACTGGTTCGTGCCCCGGTCTGGGAAGATCCCACATTCTGCGGAGTGGCTGGGCCCATGAGCCGTGGCCGCTGAGCCTGCGCGTCCGGAGCCTGTGCTCCGCAGCCAGAGAGGTCACAACAGCGAGAGGCCCGCCTGCCGCAAAAAAAAAAAAAAAAAAAAAAAAAATGGCAGGCTACATCTATCATCACAATTGATCTACACATCTATTGAAGAGAAAATTGATTCTGTTTAAGGTCCTGTCAACTTCTACTTGTATTTTGTAGGTCTAGGATTAACTTGCAAATAGTATCAAACTTACTGGAAGGACATGGTTTACTAAAGTGAAATATAAAACCCATAACAATCTTCAAAGTGATGGGTGCTTTATAGATTTTATGTGAAATAAGTTTAAGTTAAAAGTTGGCACTTGTTTCTTTCAACAGGCTGCATTTCCAAGAAAATACATGAAAGAGAAAGTACATTGACGTTCTTGGGGAGCTGCATTCAAGAATAATTTCTCTAGGTAGAACTAAGCCAAAGTAACGCTACAGAGAAAGAATGCGGGCAGCTTACCAGAATAACTGGGTTGTAACGTATTTCTACTGAATCAGCAGTCCAAGTGTAGCAGCGAGACCCTAAATCTCCACAATATTCATTAATAACCCTGACTACCAAATTAGAATTTCTGTCACAAAAGCCTTTATCAGAAACTTGATAATGGCTTTTGAGTTTATCATTCTGTGTTTCATAATATACCTTGGGACTTAAACCAATGACTTTTGACCCAAGTAATTTTTTTCTAAGATGAAAGTGAATTGGATGGGGCAGACTAGACAGATATCATTAAAGAATTTCAATTGCATTCTCTGGCCTAAAAAATATTATAAACCTAGCTGTTTTCTACTTACAACATAAGCAACGGTTAAATTATTTAAATAGGTTTTCAGAGTAAATATTGCTGATACAATGGAAAAACTGCAGTTTTTGTATATTTTTATCACTTATCTATTCAAATGGCTTGGCCCTGACTTTTGACAGTTTTAGCTGGATTTCATTTGAACAAAGTAAGCAAGTTGTAATTTAACCCATTGATGCCATAAACCGTACTGCAATGCATATCCAAAATATATACTCATGAGCATAACACATTTTCATTATACACTAGCTCTACACACTCATTAATATAAAACACATTCACTGGAATTAAACTTATTGACTCAATGGATATATATATATATATATATATATATATATATATATATATATAGTGTATTGGTTTTGTAAAATGCACACTCAAGTTCTGAATCAGTCTCAGACCAAATGGTGGCTTAAGTTCCCCTGATACCCACTTTCCTAAAACTTTTGCCATCATTTTTCCTCTCTATCATGATGAATAAGAAAAATTCAAGCAATAAGAAGGCTGATGTATGACCCTACTTTTTATGTTTGTAAAGAAAGGAATTCATGTCCTAGTTTAATATGACTCCTCTACCTATTATTTGTTCTTCTTCGTTCTTTCTCACCGTTGTGGCCTCGCCCGTTGCGGAGCACAGGCTCGGGACGCGCAGGCTCAGCGGCCATGGCTCACGGGTCCAGCCGCTCCGCGGCATGTAGGATCCTCCCAGACCATGTAGGATCCTCCCAGACCGGGGCACGAACCAGTGTTCCCTGCATTGGCAGGCGGACTCTCAACCACTGCGCCACCAGGGAAGCCCCTTTCTTCGTTCTTTTTAATCCATACTCCTTCCTTCCTTCCTTTTCTCTCTCCCCACCCCCCCCCACCCCCTCCCCAGGTCTCCTTTTATTAACTCTTCACATTCTTTTCTGTATTCTTGTCTCACCTACAATGAGTGCATTTTTAATTTTAGCATATAAATTGAATCTTCTTATGTTAAAATTCTTGTCAAGCATCCCTTTTTCTGTATCTCTAAGTAAAATCTAACTAAAAAGTTTGTGTTGCGACTTTTTAGGAAACAGGTCACCTGGAAGGTGAAGGGATTAATAACATGTGAGCTGAGGTCTGGGGGTACCCGAGATACCAATGCTTGCTGTTAAAGATTCTTCAGTTTCTTTTTGGCATAGATATTCTGGTTCCCTGTTTTCACATATGTGAATCTGAACCCTTTGGACACAACTTATCTTTCCTGCAGCTGAGCCACTGAACTTCTGCTGGGACTGTCAACCAGACCATACAATGTGTCTCACTCCAGTACAGCCTGTGTTTCAATGGCAACCCCCTCTTTTGGACCTGTAGGTAGTTTCCTAACTCACTGGGTTTGGTTTATATTATTCTAAATAAGCTGACCTTGAGTATGATCACCTCTCCATTAGACATCACCAGGAATGTTGAGTTCCCATTGCTCTAAGAAGTAGTTTCAACATCTTATAGTGAATGGCTATATGGTGACAAATTCTTTATAATTAAAAAAAGTTGTTTCTGAACAATATATCTGATGCTCTGCTCATACATCAGTGATTATCCAGGAGATAATGATGAGAGTACACTGGATATGTTATAAATGTTAGGGGTAAGGAAAAGTCAGCTGTAGTCTAGCTATTTGTGTATCTTTCTTCTGGCATTATTTAGATTTTAGAAATCCAGTCACTGCTTCAAACCTACATTGTGGTAGACTGTATTCATGGCCCCAATACTCCCCCCCACCCCACCCCCTCCTATGTCTATGCCCTTTGCCTTGTGACCATGCAGTCCCTTTGAAAAGGGGAAAGGGTATATTTCCCCACCTCTTTATTCTGAATTTGGCCATGTGTCTTGCTTTTGTCCGTGGAATGATTCAGAAGTGAAGGTGTTCCTGTTTTGAACCTAGACATTAGGAGGTCTTACATGTTCCAGTACACTCTTTCTTAAGTCTTTGCCTTTGCCAGAAGATAGTCTGAGTCAGCCTACTAGACTTAAATAGCACATGACAAATGCAACGTTTCTCTGGTCACCCCAGCCGAAGCAAGGCTGTGTCAGCCAAACAGCCAGCTGAGCTCCAGGTATCTGAGCAAGCACAGGCAAGTTTAGCAGAGCCCCTTAGCTGACCCCCCACTTAATTACAGATATGTGCACAATGAACAATTATTGTTGATTACTGCTGAAGTTTTGTGGTTGTTTGTTTTGTGGCGTTACCACTGTAGTATTGTGACATCGATAATTGGTACATAGAATTTTTCAAAAGACAGTGTTCAGATCACAGAGTCATCAACAATTCCAGAGGGGATCTCTGACTTCCTTTCCTCTCACTGATAGTAAAACATTTCTGTGTCCTAGTCGGTTCACTACAGGAAAATCACTTGAACCTCTATTTTTATCTCTAAGTTCTATAGGCCAGAATATCATTCTGTCTTCCATTATTTGGGGCTTATCCTTAGGGAAACCTTTGTACCCCTTTCATTGTATTTCCATATGGAGTGACATTCATTAGCATAAAACCCATAGCCTTTATCCATTCCTTCACTCACTTTTCCTTTGAAGAAGAGAACTGAATTCCAACTGGGAAATCTTTTGGTAAAAACTGGTTATAGAGTCAGTTGCCTGCAGGGAGCATATGATATGCTTCTTTGCCTAAGTACTGGCAGGGTAGAGCTGCAATTTGAGATTCTGTATTTATTTACTCTGAGTGTGAGTGGAAAGACTATGTAATTCTGGGTTTGACTATTTGAAAACTCGTTGTTATTCATATAAGCAAACTGGTTTAATAAAAATAACTTTAGAGTTCCATTTGGCCATCTTCATTACTCTCTCATTTGACTTAAACTCAGATAGTTAAAAGAAGGTTCCTCTCTCTTTCTGTCACATCCCACTAACTTCCATTCTACCCTTAGCATCAAAGACTCTTACCCGTCATGCATGCTCTTCTCTTCTGGGCTACCATTTCTCCAGACACTAACAATAACGACATAAAATGTAGAATTATATCTAGTCAGTTGTTTAAGCCTAAGATCAGTCAATTAATTTGAGCTTTTGCTTGCTTTCCTTCAATTATCAAAATTCACTGAGCACCTACTGAGAACCAGACCACGAATGAGACGATAGCTATGCCAATATGTAATAACATTGACCCCAGCCTTTAAGAATTGAGTCAACCATCTAAACTACCAATGTTGTAAAATCACCAGACTAATTTGTTTGCATGAAGCAAACCTCCAGTCCCCATTTGATGGATCACAAAGTAGCACTTTTTTATTCTTAAGTCTGCTTAAGATCAGAATTTAACCATTTATTCAGCAAATATTTATCATCATCATCTACTAGGTGTTAGGCACTGTCCTTAGAAATGAGGAAAAGTCATGAGCCACGTAAGTTTCATATCCTTATGCAGCTTTCATTCTCTTAGAGGAGATTGTAATAAATTCATACATGAGCAAATATGCACTATAATTTCCGGTAATCACTGGAAATATGGAGGGGAAATAAAACAGCTTAGAGGAAGAGATAATGAGGAATGTAGGTGATGTATTTTAGATACAATGGTCAGGGGAGGCTTCTCTGTGAAGGAGATTTTGGAGCAAATGCCTGAATGATGTGAAAGAAGAAACTGTGTGATAGCCTGCTGGAAAATGTTCCAAGCAGAGAAAAGGCAGATTAACATCCCCGAGGGAACAATGAGACAGACTCCAGTGGCAGGACTGAGTCAGAGAAGAATATAGAATCTGATTTTACAAAGAGTAGGAAAAACTAGAACATTTAAATCCAAGTTTAATAAGAATTAACTGAAGGGTTTTGAACAAGGGAATGATAACACATATTCTCTAAAGAGATTCTTCTACCAGTGTCTGCTATGTGAAGAATTAAGGGTGGTGGAGTCTGAGGATAGTAGGAAAATTTGCCAGGAGACTACACTATAGTAATTGGCTAAGAAATGAAGGTTGGAGGCTTGAAAAGTGTTGGTGATAGAGGGGATGGGAAGGCCAGCTGTAGGGTATATTCTTGAAGATAGTACTAATGTGGCTTGATGATATATTAGATGTGAGAGTGGTGGAAAAAGAAAAGTCTAAGATGATATCCAGGTTTTTACTTGAACAGTTGGTGAATGGTGGTACAGTTGTGCCATTTACTTGGTAGGTTTGGAGGCAGAGGTACAAAGGGTTGGTGTCGAACGTGTTAAATATGAGAGATTATTTGGCATCAAGGTGGAGCTGTCCAGTAGGCTGATGTGAGTCTAGGGGTCAGAAGAAGGACTACAGATGAGAGCTGAGACATAAATTTGGGAGTCATCGGCACTTAGTTGAGGTTGTACTGGACGAAGTCATTAGGTCATGAATGAAGATGCAGAAGAGAAGATGGCAAGGACCAAACTCTGAAGCACTTCAACACTGAAGTTGGAAAGGAAGAAAAAGAGTGTGCAAAGAGCTGGAAGGGAGCAGCAAGTGTGTAAGGAGGAAGCCAGATGTGTATAATATCCTGAAAGCCAAGTGAAAAACATGTTTCAAATATTGCTAAGAGGTTAAGAGAAGGACTGAGAATTTAACATTAGATTTTGAAGATAGATATTATACCTAAATTTTATATAAGTGACTTCAGAAGTATGGTGAAGATAAAAACCTGATTTCAGTGGGTAAAAGATAAAAAGGAAGGTAAGGTAAGGAAGTAGAGATAGTAAAAATAAACACATTTTTCTAAATATTTTGGCATGAAGAGAAACACACAAATTGAGTAGCTGGACAGAAATCTAATGTTAAATAATTTAAGCTAAAAGAGGGTTTATTGAATAAGTAGGGGCAGTTGAGGGGATTAAAAGAACAGCTGAAAGGACAAGGGCATATGTGGGGAAAATCTGCAATTTTTAGAACCCGGGCCTTGCATCCTCTCACCCCTGCTTTTGTCACTCCTTCCTTCATCTTTTTTCATCTACAGGGAAGTCTCATTCTCTCATAACCAGCAGAAGCTATAGGATTCCCTCCTTCCAAGTCCAAGAAGAGAAAATAAAAAGAACTTCACTTTCACCTCCAATTCAGAACATACAGGGACTCCAACTGACCCTCTAGCTTCTCTTCGAAAGGACTTTGTTGGCAGGGAATACAGGACAGGTATTGACTCAGATGAGGCATATTGGGTGCAAGCGATGTAAAGGCTAAGATGAGACTTCCTCATGAGCTGATTAGCTTTGTAAAGACTCCAGTTGAGCTGGGACTGAAAGGGTGGGAAGGATTTGAATAGGTGACGTGGGTGAGAAGAGAACATGCTGGGAGCAAAATCATGGAAGCACAAATGCAAGGGATACAAGGAAGGTGACTTGATTAAAGAGGAGAGCAAGGGAAGGAGTGTCATTTGCTGAGAATCTAGGATCTACTAGGTAACGACTGGTACTTCACATATTACTTTCTCATTTAATCCTCATGGATAAATTTTGGTACTTTTGGCTACATATAGTGGAAATGCCAGTTAAATCTGGGCTACGTGGAAAATGAGTTGGCTCAAATCAGAAGTACAGATGTGAGCCAGCGTTTAGCATTGGTTGATCCAATAACTCAAAGATCTACTTACTGTTCCACAAATGTAGTGTTTTTCACTTAACTATAATGCATCTTTGCACTGAAAAGACTTTTGTGTTCAGTTCATATGCTAACCTGCACTAACTCATTTAAATTGAGTAAAATAAAACATTTAGTTCTTCAATCACACTAGCCATGTTTTAAGTGCTTGGAGGCCACCTCTGTTTTGTGGTTACGTATTATTATTGTGACTACACACAGAATTATTTCCATCATCACAGAAGGTTCTATTGGACAGTGCTGCTCTACCTCCCTAAAGTACTTTCTAAGAATTCTCACTTTTTAGCACATTTACCTCTCAATGCTAAGATTTTTTGGGTCTTATTTCCTCATTTTATCCCTTAATTGTACATTGCTCTTGGGTTGGTCTTTTAAATATTTCTTATGTATATATATTATCTGCACAAGATAGTAAATTTCAAGGGCAAGGAAATTTTCCATGCTGAATGATGAATAACCACTTGTTGCTTTGAATCTGAACACTATTTTAAGATTTCAGATTGCCACCAAATACCCATATGAATAGCAAAAAGGCAGCATTAAATTAAATTTTTATTTTAGAATAGTTTTAGATTCACAGAAAAATTGGAAAGATGGTACATAGAGTCCCCATATACCCCACATTGTTTCCCCTATTACTAACATATTATACTAGTATAGTATATTTGTTACAATCAAATGATGTTGATACATTATTATCAACTAAAATCCATACCTTTATTCCATTTTTAATCTAATCTTCTTTTTTCTGCTCCAGGTTCCCATCCAGGATACCGCATTATATTAAGTAGCCATGTTACCTTGACTGTGACAGTTTCTCAGAATTTCCTTTCTTTTTTTTTTTTTTACATCTTTATTAGAGTATAATTGCTTTACAATGTTGTGTTAGTTTCTGCTTTATAACAAAGTGAATCAGTTATACATATACATATGTCCCCATATCTCTTCCCGCTTGCGTCTCCCTCCTTCCCACCCTCCCTATCCCACCCCTCCAGGCAGTCACAAAGCACCGAGCTGATCTCCCTGTACTATGCAGCTGCTTCCCACTAGCTATCTACCTTACATTTGGCAGTGTATATATGTCCATGCCTCTCTCTCGCTTTGTCACAGCTTACCCTTCCCCCTCCCCATATCCTCAAGTCCATTCTCTAGTAGGTCTGTGTCTTTATTCCTGTCTTACCCCTAGGTTCTTCATGACATTTTTTTTCCCTTAAATTCCATATATGTATGTGTTAGCATACGGTATTTGTCTTTCTCTTTCTGACTTACTTCACTCTGTATGACGGACTCTAGGTCTATCCACCTCATTACAAATAGCTCAATTTCGCTTCTTTTTATGGCTGAGTAATATTCCATTGTATATATGTGCCACATCTTCTTTATCCATTCATCTGATGATGGACAATTAGGTTGTTTCCTGTCTTTAACGACCTTCATCATTTTGAGGAGTACTGGTTCGGTATTTCATAGGATGTCCCTCAGCTGGGATTCGTCTGATGTTTTTCCCATGATTAGAATGAAGCATTTTAATATGACCATTTGAAGGCTGATATTCAATACTTTTCAAAATAAAATTAAGGTGAAAGAAAAGAGCAGAAATCTAAGGATTGAGACCAAAAAGCATTACAGTTATAACTGGTACATAGAATAGTTTTGTGGTGTCACAAAACTATTTATACAGGTAATAGAGCTGAACAGTTACATACATAGTTCTAACTGAAGTCCTCAAAGGCTAGGGATGAAGAGTGGTCAGAAGTCTTTATACAGGGAACATTATGAACATGAGATGGGGAAAATAGATACCTAAATCTATTTCAACAAACTGTCTTATTTTTTGTTTTTGTTTTGCAAATATTTTCTCTAATTTTTTGAGGTTGTCCTCTAATTCTGTTGAATACTTTTCCTTTGCCATACAAAAGCTTTTAGGTTATTATTATTTTTAACACGTTTATTAGAGTATAATTGTTTTACAATGGTGTGTGAGTTTCTGCTTTATAACAAAGTGAATCAGTTATACACATACATATACCCCATATTTCCTCCCTCTTGTGTCTCCCTCCCACCCTTCCTATATCACCCCTCTAGGTGGTCACAAAGCACCAAGCTGATCTCCCTGTACTATGGGGCTGCTTCCCACTAGCTATCTATTTTACATTTGGCAGGGTATATATGTCCATGCCACTCTCTCACTTCGTCCCAGCTTAACCTTCCTCCTCCTCATGTCCTCAAGTCCACTCTCTACATCTGCATCTTTATTCCTGTTCTGCCCCTAGGTTCTTCAAAACTACTTTTTTTTTAGATTCCATATATATACATTAGCATACGGTATTTGTTTTTCTCTTTCTGACTTACTTCACTCTGTATGACAGACTCTAGGACCAGCCGCCTCACTACAAATAAGTCAATTTTGTTTTTTATGGCTGAGTAATATTACATTGTATATATGTGCCACATCTTCTTTATCCATTCATCTGTAAATGGGTACTTAGGTTGCTTCCATGTCCTGGCTATTGTACAAAGGGCTGCAATGGACATTGTGGTACATGACTCTTTTTGAATTACAGTTTTCTCATGGTATATGCCCGGTAGTGGGATTGCTTGCTTATGGTAGTTCTATTTTAGCTTTTTACTGTTATCCATAATGGCTGTATCAATTTGCATTCCCACCAACAGTGCAAGAGGGTTACCTTTTCTCCACACCCTCTCCAGCAATTATTGTTTGTAGATTTTTTGATGATGGCCATTTCAACTGGAGTGAGGTGATACCTCACTGTAGTTTTGATTTGCATTTCTCTAATGATTAATGATGATGAGCATCTTTTCATGTGTTTGTTGGCAATCTGTATATCTTTTTCAGAGAAATGTCTATTTAGGTCTTCTGCCCATTTTTGGATTGGGTTGTTTGTTTTTCTGATATTGAGCTGCATGAGATGCTTGTAAATTCTGGAGATTAATCCTTTGTCCGTTGCTTCATTTGAAAATATTTTTTCCCATTCTGAGGTTTGCCTTTTCATCTTATTTTTGTTTTCTTTTGCTGTGTAAAAGCTTTTAAGTTTCATTAGGTCCCATTTGTTTATTTTTGTTTTGATTTCCTTTTCTCTAGGAGGTGGGTCAAAAAGGATCTTGCTGTGATTTATGTCATAGAGTGTTCTGCCTATGTTTTCCTCTAAGAATTTTATAGTATATGGCCTTAGATTCATGTCTTTAATCCATTTTGAGTTTATATTTGTGTATGGTGTTAGGGAGTGTTCTAATTTCATTCTTTAACATGTAGCTGTCCAGTTTTCCCAGCACCACTTATTGAAGTGGCTGTCTTTTCTGCATTGTATACTCTTGCCTCCTTTATCAAAGATAAGGTGACCAGGGCTTCCCTGGTGGCGCAGTGGTTGAGAGTCCACCTGCTGATGCAGGGGACATGGGTTCATCCCCGGTTCGGGAAGATCCCACATGCCGCAGAGCAGCTAGGCCCGTGAGCCATGCCTGCTGAGCCTGCGTGTCCAGAGCCTGTGCTCCACAACGGGAGAGGCCACAACAGTGAGAGCCTCGCGTACCACAAAAAAAAAAAAAAAAAAGGTAAGGTGACCATATGTGTGTGGGTTTATCTCTGGGCTTTCCATCCTGTTCCATTGATGTATACTTCTGTTTTTGTGCCAGTACCATACTGTCTTGATTACTGTAGCTTTGTAGTATAGTCTGAAGTCCTGGAGCCTGATTCTTCTAGCTCTGTTTTTCTTTCTCACGATTCTTTTGGCTATTTGGAGTCTTTTGTGTTTCCATACAAATTGTGAAATTTTTTGTTCTAGTTCTGTAAATAATGCCATTGGTAGTTTGATAGTGACTGCACTGAATCTGTAGATTGCTTTGTGTAGTAGAGTCATTTTTACAATGTTGATTCTTCCTATCCAAGAACATGGTATATCTCTATCCGTTTTTATCATCTTTAATCTCTTTCATCCATGTGTTATAGTTTTCTGCATACAGATCTTTTGTCTCCTTAGGTAGGTTTATTCCTAGGAATTTTATTCTTTTGGTTGCAGTGGTAAATGGAAGTGTTTCCTTCATTTGTCTTTCAGATTTTTCATCATTAGTGTTTAGGAATGCAAGTGATTTCTGTGCATTAATTTTGTATCCTGCTACGATACCAATTTCAATGATTAGCGCTAGTAGTTTTCTGGTAGAATTCTCTATGCATAGTATCATCTCATCTGTAAACAGTGACAGCTTTACTTCTTTTTTTCTGGTTTGGATTCCTTTTATTTCTTTTTCTTCTCTGATTGTTGTGGCTAAGATTTCCAAATAATAGTGGTGAGAGAGGACAGCCTTGTCTTGTTCCTGATCTTAGAGGAAATGGATTCAGTTTTTCACCATTGAGAACGATGTTGGCTGTGTGTTTGTCATATATGGCCTGTATTATGTTGAGTTAAGTTCCCTCTATGCCTACTTTCTGGAGGGTGCTTATCAAAAATTGGTGTTGAATTCTGTTGAAAGCTTTGTCTGCATCTATTGAGATTATTGTATGGTTTTTCTCCTTCAATTTTTTAATATGTTTTATCACATTGATTGATTTGCGTATATTAAAGAATCCTTGCATTCCTAGGATAAACCCCACTTGATCATGGTGTATGATCCTTTTAATGTGCTGTTGGATTCTGTTTACTAGTATTTTGTTGAGGGTTTTTGCATCTATGTTCATCAGTGATATTGGCCTGTAGTTTTCTTTCTTTGTGATATCTTTGTCTGGTTTTGGTATCAGGGTGATGGTGGTCTCAAAGAATGAGTTTGGGAGTGTTCCTCCCTCTCCTATATTTTAGAAGAGTTTGAGAAAGATAGGTGTTAGCTCTTCTCTAAATATTTGAAAGAATTCGCCTGTGAAGCCATCTGGTCCTGGCCTTTGTTTTTTGTAAAATATTTAATCACAGTTTCAATTTCAGTGCTTATTGACCTATTTATATTTTCTATTTCTTCCTGGTTCAGTCTCAGAAGGTTGTGCTTTTCTGATAATTTGTTCATTTCTTCCAGGTTGTCCACTTTACTGGCATAAGTTGCTTGTAGTAATCTCTCATGATCCTTTGTATTTCTGCAGTGTCAGTTGTTACTTCTCCTTTTTCATTTCTATTTCTATTAATTTGAGTCTTCTCTCTTCTTTTCTTGATAAGTCTAGCCAATGGTTTATCAATTTTGTTTATCTTCTCAAAGAACAAGCTTTTATTTTTATTGATCCTTTCTATTGTTTCTTTCATTTTTTTTCATTTATTTTTGATCTTATCTTTATGATTTCTTTCCTTTTGATAACTTCTGTGGGTTTTTTTGTTCTTCTTTCTCTAATTGCTTTAGGTGTAAGGTAGGTTGTTTATTTGAGAGGTTTCTTGTTTCTTGAAGTAGGATTTTTTTGCTATAAACTTCCATCTTAGAACTGCTTTTGTTGCATCCCATAGGTTTGGGTCATCGTGTTTTCATTGTCATTTGTTTCTAGGTATTTTTTTATTTCCTCTTTGATTTCTTCAGTGATCTCTTGGTTATTAAGTAGTGTATTGTTTTGCCTCCATGTGTTTGTATTTTTTACAGATTTTTTCCTGTAGTTGATATCTAGATCATAGCATTGTGGTCAGAAAAGATACTTGATACACTTTCAATTTCTTAAGTTTAGCAAGGCTTGATTTGTAGCCTAAGAGATGATCTATCCTGGAGAATGTTCTATGAGCACATGAGAAGAATGTGTATTCTGTTGTTTTTGGATGGAATGTCCTATAAATATCAATTATGTCCATCTTGTTTAATGTATCATTTAAAGCTTGTGTTTCCTTATTTATTTTCATTTTGGATGATCTGTCCAGTGGTTAAAGTGGGATGTTAAAATCCCCTACTATGATTGTGTTACTGTCAATTTCCCCTTTTATGGCTGTTAGTATTTTCCTTATGTATTGAGGTGCTCCTATGTTGGGTGCATAAATATTTACAATTGCTGTATCTTCTTCTTGGATCAATCCCTTGATCATTATGTAGTGTCCTTCTTTGTCTCTTCTAATACTGTTTATTTTAATGTCTATTTTTTGTGATATGAGAATTGCTACTCCAGCTCTCTTTTTATATCTTTTGGCATGGAATATATTTTTCCATCCCCTCACTTTCAATCTGTATGTGTCCTTGGTCTGAAGTTTTCTCTTGTAGGCAGCATATATATGTGTCTTGTGTTTGTATCCTTTCAGCCAGTCTGTGTCTTTTGATTGGAGCATTTAATCCATTTAGTTTTAATGTCCTTATCAGTATGCATGTTCCTATTAAAATTTCCTTAATTGTTTTCGTTTTGTTATTGTTGGTCTTTTCCTTCTCTTGTGTTTCCTGCCTAGAGAATTCCTTTAGCATTTGTTGTAAAGCTGGTTTGGTGGTGGTGAATTCTCTTAGCTTTGCTTGTCTGTAAAGGTTTTAATTTCTCTGTCAAATCTGAATGAGATCTTTGCTGGGTAGAGTAATCTTGGTTGTAGATTTTCCCCTTTTATCTCTTTAAATATGTCCTGCCACACCCTTCTGGCTTGCAGAGTTTCTGCTGAAAGATCAGCTGTTAACCTTATGTGGATTCCCTTGTATGTTATTTGTTGTTTTTTCCTTGCTGCTTTTAATATTTTTTCTTTGTATTTAATTTTTGATAGCTTGATTACTATGTGTCTTGTCATGTTTCTCCTTGGATTTATCATGTATGGGACTCTCTGTGCTTCCTGGACTTGATTGACTATTTCTTTACCCATATTAGAGAAGTTTTCAACTCTAATCTCTTCAAATATTTTCTCAGTCCGTTTCTTTTTTCTCTTCTTTTTCTGGGACCACTATAATTAGAATGTTCATGTGTTTAATATTGTCCCAGAAGTCTCTAAGACTGTCCTCAATTCTTTTCATTCTGTTTTTCTTTATTCTTCTCTGCAGTAGTTATTTTCACGATTTTATCTTCCAGGTCACTTATCCATTCTTCTGCCTCAGTTATTCTGCTATTGATTCCTTCTAGAGAATTTTTAATTTCAGTTGTTGTGTAGTTCATCATTGTTTGTTTGTTCTTTAGTTTTTCTAGGTCCTTGTTAAACGTTTCTTGCATTTTCTGCATTATATTTCCAAGGTTTTGGATCATCTTTACTACCATTACTCTGAATTCCTTTTCAGGTAGATTGCCTATTTCTTCTTCATTTGTTTGGTCTGGTGTGTTTTTACTTTGCTCCTTTGTCTGCTGTGTGTTTCTTTGTTAACTTACTGTGTTTTGGGTGTCCTTTTTGCAGGCTTCAGGTTCATAGTTCCCGTTGCTTTTGGTGTCTGTCCCCAGTGGCTAGGTTGGTTCAGTGGGTTGTGTAGGCTTCCTGGTGGAGGGTAGGTTGTCTCTGTTCTGGTGGGTGAGGCTGGATCTGTCTTTCTGGTGGGCAGGACCACATGTGGTGGTGTGTTTTGGGGTGTCTGTGATGTTGTTATGATTTTAGGCATCCTCTCAGCTAATGGGTTGGGTTGTGTTCCTGTCTTGCTAGTTGTTTGGCATAGGGTGTCCAGCACTGTAGCTTGCTGGTTGATGAGTGGAGCTGGGTCGTAGCTTTGTGATGGAGATCTCTGGGAGAGCTTTCGCCTTTTGATATTACATGGAGCTGGGAGGTCTCTGGTGGACCAATGTCCTGAACTCGGCTCTCCCAACTCAGAAGCACAGACCTGAAACCTGACTGGAGCATGAAGACCCTGTCAGCCATATGGCTCAGAATAAAAGGGAGAAAAAAAGAAAGAAAGAAAGAAAAACATAAAATATAGTTATTAAAATAAAAATTAGAAAGTAATTTAAAAAATGAAAGAAAGAAGAGAGCAACCAAACCAAAAAACAAATCCACCAATAATAACAAGTGCGAAAAACTATACTAAAAAAAACACGTACAAACAGAACCCTAGGACAAATGGTAAAAGCAAAGCTGTACAGACAAAATCACACAAAGAAGCAAACACGTACACACTCACAAAAAGAGAAAAAGTGGAAATATATATATATATATATATATATATATATAAAAAAGGAAGAGAGCAACAAAATCAATAAAGGAATCTACCAATGATAATAAACTCTAAATACTAAACTAAGATAAACATAAGACCAGAAACAAGTTAGATTCAGAAAGCCAACCCCAAGTCAACAATTCCTCCCAAACTCCACCGCCTCAATTTTGGGATGATTCGTTGTCTGTTCAGGTATTCCACAGTTGCAGGGTACATCAAGTTGATCGTGGAGATTTAATCGGCTGCTCCTGAGGCTGCTGGGAGAGATTTCCCTTTCTCTTCTTTGCACAGCTCCTGGGGTTCAGCTTTGGGTTTGGCCCCGCCTCTGCATGTAGGTCACCTAATGGCATCTGTTCTTCGCTCAGACAGGACAGGGTTAAAGTAGCAGCTGATTAGGGGTCTCTGGCTCACTCTGGCCGTGGGGGAGCGAGGGGTATGGAATGCGGGGCTAGCCTACGGCAGCAGAGACCAGTATGACGTTGCACCAGCTTGAGATGTGCCGTGTGTTCTCCCGGGAAACTTGTCCCTGGATCACAGGACCCTGGCAGTGGCGGGCTGCACAGGCTCCCGGCAAAGGAGGTGTGGATAGTGACTTGTGCTCGCACACAGGCTTCTTGGTGGCTGCTGCAGCAGCAGTGTTAGGGTTTCATGCCCGTCTCTGGGGTCTACGGTGATAGCCGTGGCTTGCACCTGTCTCTGGAGCTCTTTTAGGTGGTGCTCTGAATCCCCTCTCCTACTGCACCCCAAAACAATGGTCTCTTGCCTCCTAGGCAGTTCCAGACTTTTTCCCAGACTCCCTCCCGGCCAGCTGTGGTGCACTAGCCCCCTTCAGGCTGTGTTCACGCAGCCAATCCCAGTCCTCTCCCTGGGATCTGACCTCCGAAGCCCGAACCTCAGCTCCCAGCCCCCGCCCGCCCCGGAGGGTGAGCAGACAAGCCTCTTGGGCTGGTGAGTGCTGGTCGGCACTGATCCTCTGTGTGGGAATCTCTCTGGTTTGCCCTCCACACTCCTGTTGCTGCGCTCTCTTCCGTGGCTCCAATGCTTCCCTCCTGCCGCCCCGTCTCCACCTGTGAAGGGGCTTCCTAGTGTGTGGAAACTTTTCCTCCTTCACAGCTCCCTCCCAGAGGTGCAGGTCCCATCCCTATTCGTTCGTCTCTGTTTTTTCTTTTGCCCTACCCAGGTACGTGGAGAGTTTCTTGCCTTTTGGGAGGTCTGAGGTCTTCTGCCAGCATTCAGGAGGTGCTCTGTAGGAGTTGTTCCACATGTAGATATATTTCTGATGTATTGTGTCGGGGAAGATGATCTCCACATCTTACTCCTCCGCCATCTTGAAGGTGTCAACAAACTTTCTTTTAATACAGTGATTTTCACCTTATTCTGAGTAAAAATTTCCAAGAATATGAATGGTGCACGCCAATGTCTATAATAAAAGCTAGATAAATCTAACAATATTCTTGAGTCAAATTTTTCCAAGAAAAGAAAAGAATATTAGTTTTTATTTATCAATAAGTAAAATAGGGACTTCCCTGATGGTCCAATGCTTGACTCCATGCTCCCAGTGCAGGGGACCTCTGTTCCATTCCTGGTCAGGGAATGATGTCATTCATGCTGCAGCAAAGATCTCACATGATGCAACTAAGACCCAGAGCAGCCAAATAAGTAAATAAATATTTCAAAAATAATAAGTAAAATAGTAGCTATATTGAAATGGCCCTAATAGGGTTTCTTAATAAGTGCACTGATAAGTTTTTCACTAAGACTGCTATACCACACACCTTCGTCTTTGAAACATTGTGGTGATGTGTTTATGTCAGCACATCAGAAGCATGAGGGCATGTGCTTTTTGATAAGTCAGAAATGTGAGGGTGGTTCCTAGTTTTCTTGATTTATCACATTTTTGCCATTGCTACTGAGTGTAAATGTACATTGTTCAGAGATATTCTTATAGATATTTGAGAAAATATATTTCTCAAATATCTATAAACAATTATGTATATATTTTGATCTAAACTGCATATATTTGTTTTAAAACATTTTTAGACATGAAAGCCAGAGTATGCATCTGTGCCTGTGGGATGGTTAGGCTGAATAGACGTGCATACAATCCTCCAGAGGAGTGAGACAAACAAGTAGAAAGTGGGTCAAAGAAGGCAAGGGAATGCAATTACATAGAACAGTTGAAAAATATATTAGTTTTATATAGGTTTTATTTTTACCTCTCTGATATTGTTTATTTTATCACTTCAAATCAGCCCACTCTCAGATCCAGACTTCTCTTTCCTTACATTTATAAAGCAGGAAAGGTTATTTTAATTTGGTGTCTAATGTGTGCAATTTACTACGTTAGGTAATTACAAACTGTGTCCTATTTAACTGCATCTCACAAACTCCTAGGTAGTTTTATTATTTCCATTTTGTAATGAAGAAACTAAAGCATTAAGAAATTACATGATTTACCCATTGTTAGAGAGCCGGTGAGTGATGAAGCTCATACTTATGCCTGGCTAATGTCAAAACTCATCTTCTATCTACTGATAAAAACATTTCCAAAATGACTGGATTGAGTCAGGCTAATTCCTAAAGTATATATTCAAGGGCAATATAAATAGTTTCATCTCTGATAGCTATTTTTTTTTTAAAGATCAGGAAGCAGAGACGTTAAATTTAAGGTTCGTTCATCCAGTAGTTCAAAGATTTACACACTGTTCCACAAGCATGGCATTTCAATAATTTTTATTCAGTATGCCTCATGGCTGAGACAGGGATTCAGCTAGGGCTCCACAGCAGATCAAACAGAAGGTTTAAGGTCATAGCAAGAGTTTCCATTGACATGAAAGCATAGGTTTTCTAACATAGAGGACTCCTCCCAATTCATTGAGTCATGTGCTCAACAGGGCTTTAGGAAGTCATCAGACATTTAAGTGTCTGTACATAAGGTATAGACACTTATCTCCAAAAAACCAATCCAATTTAAACCTAGGGGTGTGTGAGTAAAATCACCAAAAAGAGTGAAAGACACAGTTGTTTTTGGCTGATCATGTAGAATCTTGGTTAAATGCCTTGCCACAGTTATTCTAGCTTTTTGAATGATTTTCAATCTGAGTTCATATGTTTGACCTTGATGCAAATGATAGCTCCAGCAGGGAGAATGATGTTGATTAAAGCATGGATGTGTTTCAATCCTGTTTCTACAATGTTTGATCATTGAAATATGGTCAAAATCAGGGAGTAGAAATATAATTACTCTCATAATTTCAAAAAGCCAGTAGAGAAATGATTATTAGGAAAACTTTATGTGGTTTGTGTGTGTGTGTGTGTGTGTTTGTGTGTTTGTGTGTGTGTGTGGTGTAGAAGCCTTGCAGAGAGTATCTTCACTTCAATAAAATATAACACCCCTTGAGGGCTAGATAGTGATTTTGATGACACATGTAGAAACAGGAGTTTAAGAACATGAAGGAGCTATTTAGTAAAATTCTTACTTTTGTTCCAAATTTCAATATATATTTTTCACAGCCCTTCTCACCAAGGAATAAGAAAACTTATTCAAAATTTAATTTGTTCCATATTTTAGAATTTATATATCTTTTAAATTGTATTGAATTGGCAGTTTACTTGCTGCAGAAGGAATTGCACAAAGAAAATATTGGGCATGTCTACAGTTGACTATGAACTACATAAAATATTATTTGGACATATGTAGGAATAAACATAATGATTATGGGGGGAAAGTTCATGATTATTTTGGCTTTTTTTTTCTAGAACATTTTAAGAAATTGACCTGACTGTAGCTTTTCTTTGGAAAGCTTATTGAAAAAGCATAACTGAAAGTTTAAAACTTGGATTGAAACTTAATCTATATGGTAATAGAACTTGGAAGAATCCAAGCTCAATTCAGACTAAAATGTCAGAACAGGTTTTGAAAATGGTACATCTCATACAACCTAAGGATATAAAAAAATAAACCATCTATCACTTAGTTTTTCAACAAAGGGCACAATGTATAAGGAAAGAAAATAAAAGTTCTAGAACTGTTGCTTTATTTAGCATATGTCTGTCCCCTTTATTATGTATTTCATCTGTGAAAAATATAAAGGGTGGTTTACACAGTGGTTTACATGCTCCTCTCCTAAACTTTTCAGATCTTCATTAAACACTTTTATTTTGTTTTCATGCAAAAGTCTCTGCTACATGTGTTTCACCTACAGTACAAGTTAAGTTTTAATTAAATTGCTCTGAAATAGACAGAATCTACAAAAGAGCATTTCTTAAAATTGCAGTGATCATTCTTTCCCTTCCTGCCATCTTTCCCACCACCTCCCTATCTCATAAAACCACAACACATAATACAAAAGACAAATATATCTAAACTGATTTTCAATCCAAAGCACTAGTTCTCAAACTTGGCTACACATTGGAATTATCTGGAACACTTAAAAACTGCTGATCCTCATGTCCACTCTACCTGATTTGATTGGTATGGAGTATGGTTTGGATTTTTTAAAAGAAGTTTTGAAAGCTCCATAGATAATTCTAATGTGCAAAAAAGTGAGAACCACCAAATTAGAGTAGTGGTTCCCCATCCTACTTGCACATTGGAAACTTCTAGAAATTCTTAAAAATATTGGTGCCAAGTTCCCACACTTCAATGTGATGCAATTGTCCTGAGGTGCAGCCAGAATATAAGGAGTCTCCTGCAGCCCCGCTGCCCAGGTATTTCTAGTAAATGGTCAAGACTAAGAACTAGCGCTAGCATTTCACTTTTTGTTGGGTCAGAAGAAGATCAATATAAATTTCACATTTCTAAAGTTTCTCACATGGAATTTTTAAAATTTGAGTTTTAAAATAGACTTTATTTGAATGCAATTTAACAAATCAAGGCAAGGAATAACTGATAATTACATGTGAAGATATCCTGGAAGAAAAATCTTGTCCTTGTTGTAATAGTATAAGATTCAAGGGTAAAGTTATTACTATTTGAAGAAAGAAAATTATAAAAAGTATAATTCAAAGAAGTTATTTTTAAAGTAAGTATGACAATTAAGATAATCTTTGGGAGAACTTTAATACTCATAAGTAAAAATGAGATACAGAATAGAAAATAAATTTTTGGTCAGATCACCATGTTTAAAAGGCATGATCAATTCTCAAACAAATATTTTCAGATGTGTGAAAGTCACCTATAAATGTTTATTTTACTTAGAATTTTCCTAAGAACACAAGCTTTTGATAACTAATGTAAACTGTCAATTGCTTAAAAGTGGAATGTAGAAAGGAGTGGCTATTTAAAGCATGCTTCTGAATGAAAAAGTAGTGTTGACTTTTTTCATTTAATGAAAGACTTGATAACACATTCAGAGAGAAGCCAGGTGTAAACTGTTTTTCTACACTTGTGCAATGGGTTTATATGATTTTGTTACTATAGCTTGCTGAAGTGTTGTGTAAACACTGGATGAGTTACTTCTTATTACTTAATTTATACATGCTAATACTTAAAGCATTTCTCCCCAAAAAACAAATACAAATGCTTATACTTGAAATGATTCAGCAGAAAGGGGCATGTTCTCACTCTTCAGTATCAACAAGAAAATTTGCCCTAAAAATATACATATATTTTTAATTTGGATGATGTGTGTGTATATGTGTGTGTGTGTGTGTGTGTGTGTGTGTTGTATTTGATGATGGGGACTTCATTTATCTCAATAGATTACTTTTCTTAAGAATTGTTTCTATAATTGTACTATCTGCATTGTAGGATCAATATTTTGTTAGCAAAACTAATACTAACTCCTCAATGTCTACACATGTATGATAAAATGCCTATAAAATGATACAATCGGGGTTTCCTTGGTGGCACAGTGGTTGAGAGTCCGCCTGCCGATGCAGGGGACACGGGTTCGTGCCCCGGTCCGGGAAGATCCCACATGCCGTGGAGCGGCTGGGCCCGTGAGCCATGGCCGCTGAGCCTGCGCATCCGGAGCCTGTGCTCCGCAACGGGAGAGAACACAACAGTGAGAGGCCCACGTACCGAAAAAAAAAAAAAAAAAAAGGTACAATCAGTGCATAACATATGAAGAAATTAAGAGCTTATTTATTTGCCAGTCACTAAAAAGAAAAGAAAAAGGTTAGTATTTAATCAGTGTTGATAAAAGAAACTATATAAATGCTTTCGTGTGCCTGGTAGACCTAGGAGAATCAATTTTTAAAGGAATTATCTCACCCTGGAAACTTTCTTAAAGTAATAGATTAAAATAAAAGGAAATACAACCTAGGATATAAAGGATATCTTGCAGCCAAGATAAATCCAATATTTTAAAACAAAGATAACATCTATTTGAGTTTTTAACTTCATTAAAAGTTTATCTTTTTGCCTCATTAATTATGCATTTGTGGCATCATTTTGGTTGAACTTATGGGGTCCTTTTTGATCCAGGTTCCAACATTATCTATTCTACTAACTAACTGGGCAAAATAAAGGTGCAATTAGTACCCTGTTCCCAGTTGTACAAACATAATAAACATTTACTTAGCCAACTATTGCATTAGCTCTGTGGAAGTGATCTTATCTAATCCATAAGGCAACTGAAATAACCAGAATACAGAATAGTCCATTTATTTGTGTTTTATACACATGATGTAAACAACTGGAAAGTGTCAAAATTTCATGAATTCGACAAATTTTCGTCACAGGCACTATGTCTGACACCAGGAATACAACAATTGAGATATGGGAGAAAGTTCAGAAAGGTTTTTCCTCGAGAGAGTTACAGTCCAGTGAGGTAGAGAGAATAACAGGCAACTAAAGTGCAGAATGATGTTAGGAGATTCACACAAGTCCTATGGGATCACAGAGACAAGACATCTGTCCCAGACCAAAGGATGGTGGCAAGGTGATAGGAAAGTTTCTTGGGTATGATGGCCAAGCTGGAATCTTAATGAACCTAAAATTATAATACACTTGTATAGTGGAGAGGTAGCTAATATGTTTGGAGAAATAAGCATCCAAAGCATGAGGGAGCCTGGAAGTAAGAAAGGTCTAAAAAGTTACTAAAATTAGGTAAATGAAACTTGAGGACTAAGTATGAAGATATGATAGGCAGAAAATATTTGAAGAAACAATAGCTAAGTGTGTTATCATAAGGATAAACAAATGAAAGCCAGAAAAATTTTTGCATTTACATGTGGAATGACGTTGGTGATGGTGTTGATCAACATAATTATATTTGGATTCAGAAAAAAAATATGAGCTATCTGGCAGCAGATTAGAGCTTGAAGGAAATGGAGAGTTCAGTTCGGAGAGATGTGGTAGGCAGAACTCCTATCACAAAGGGATTTTGCAGATGTAGTTAAGTTTCCAAATAATTTGACCTTAAAATAGGGAATTTATCCTGAGTGGGCTTGACCGATCAAGGGATCCCTTAAAAGGATCGAGCTCTTGCAAAAGAGATTCAAAGTGTGAGAGCGATTTAATGAGAGGGAAATACTCTGCTGTTGGTTTTGAAGATGGAAGGAACCTCATGGCAAGGAATGTGGGTGGCTTCTAGAAGCTAAGAGTGGCCTCTGGGTGACAGCCAGCAAAGAAACAGAGACCTCAGTCCCACAACTGCAAGGAACTGAATCCTGCCCAAACTATGTGTGCTTAGGGGAGGATCCCAACCTCTAGAATGAGACTGCAGCCAAAATGACACTCTGACTTTAGCCTTGTGAGATTCTCAGCAGAAAACCCAGGCATGCTGTGCCCATACCTCTGACCTACAGCTAATAAATGGGTATTGTTTTACAATACTAAATTTATTCAATTTTCTATGCAGCAACAGAAAACTAAGACAAAGGAGATACATCATTCAATTAAGAAAATCAATTTATATTATAATTTAAAATACTCCACAGGGCCATTTAGAATTATCTTCAGCAACAGTTTATCATGCAAAAATTAGTCAGAGCACCTATAAAAATGAAATAAAACAAGACAAAAATGTACTCAGTGAGGTGGCTCAATGATTTACTATATTAGGAGTTATTTCTATAATTGAATCACCTTTAATACTAAGGATCATCAAAGTTTTTAATAATCATCTCTTGTGCATCTGCCATTCTCCCCCCTAAAACTCCCCTCCCTGCAAAAATGTTTCTAACTTTGTCAAAATTTTGATGACATCTTGCCCAAGAACCTGGATTACTTATCACCATTATGATTTTTTAGTTAAAAAAATCTTTGTTTTTCCCTTATATGAAAAGATTTTTCCATAAAGTCTTCCCATCATTACAAATTTACTTTGAAAGGTAATAGTCATTTTAAATGTTGCTATGTAATGATAAACTCGAGTCTTTAATCTTAGATGGGTGCCAAATCTTCACTTTTCCACCATCATCAAACCCATTTCCACTGGAAATATAAGCAAAACAGGGTCAATAAACACAAACACCACAGAATTTGACCTCTAGAGAAAGATTACTTTTCTTAATCTCTACTTATATTTATTTTATTGTTTTATAAATATTTAATAATATTTATTATTATATGGAAGTTATATACGAGACACCATCACAGTTTATATAGATGAAAACCAGTATTATTTCTGTTTTGTAATATAAGTGAAGCTATTTACTAAAACTTTACAAAAATTCTATTAAATAATAGCCTCTAAGAATATATTCTAATATTTATATTGCAGCACCGGTCTTTGGAATAATATTTATCTTTTTATTGACACATAATTTTCTTGACTACCTCTAAATTAATATACCATACTATTCTAAGATAGCAGAATATTTTTTAAATATGCTATTTCTTGGTTTCCTTTATAATAAAACCTTTCTTCCTCACTGTTTTTTTGTTATGATAAGATAATTTCTATTCTGCACCAAATACTTTGTTGCTTTTGGTCATTACCAGCAAATGAAAGAAAATTTTAATGTATAGCATATACTTTAATTTTATGCCAAATAAGGTTTATTCTCTGAAAATATCAAACAAACATTTTTATACATGGGAAATAATATCACTGGGAATTCATTGTTTAAAGGAGATATATTAGACAAGAGATTTGGAACTAAGTAATAAAAATATTTAAAAACTAATCTGGAAGCATGATACCTTAAATATGTGACTAAATATCACATTTATTATTCCTTTTACTTTTTAGAAGAATGTGCTTTTCATTTGTTACTTTGGTCACTATAATTCATTTTATCAATGAGCTGTCACTGTATTTAAACATCTGGAACCCATCACAATAGCCAACACTCATAACCAATCAATGAAAGTTTACTGTGAAGGATAAACATTAAGAATATGATCTTAGCTTTTTTGCAGTAATTAGGTGATGGAAAATATTGAGTCTCAGATCCTTATATCTTGCTGCTTGAAGAAC
This sequence comes from Pseudorca crassidens, assembly GCF_039906515.1. Lineage (NCBI taxonomy): Eukaryota > Metazoa > Chordata > Mammalia > Artiodactyla > Delphinidae > Pseudorca > Pseudorca crassidens. The sequence continues at coordinate 122,561,271 of NC_090300.1, read as the reverse complement.
TGTTATTGCCACTGTCTTTAAAATTTAAACATCATCAATTATTTTATTCAATACTCAATTTGTATAGATTTTTAAAATTTCTAAATGATTGTCTAAATGATATCTAATGATGACCTCCCCACCCCGAAAAATAAGAATATTATAGTAAGGATTTATAACTTTAACCAAAAGTCTTGAGTGACAGACCTCATGTAATTAACTTCTAAAATTTTGGCCTCGACACTCCAAGAAACCACTTAAAAGAAGAGAGCGTTTTACTGGCTTTCAACAGAATTCCATTCTACTTTTATCTCTGGAGAGGATTTGCCTATAATTCTAACACTTCAGCCAGATTGTTTGCACACAGCTGAACAGAAATAACATATATTTTTACATCAGCATGTTTAATATCACAGGTTCTTCTATGTACTGACACAATGTTGGCAGTATTAACAATACAGACATCATTAGCTTTCCAAAAGATCCATAATTGAAGTCAGACTGTTGAAAAGTGCACCTTGTATGTACTATGCTAAGGAAATAAAGCTTTGCCTAAGTCCTTAAAAGGGCAAATAAAACTCGATTATGGCCTGCACTGAATCCATAGGCACTAAGTTCTATTAGCTTTAGCATGCTGTTTGGAATTTTCATCTCTGATGAACCATTTCTCCTAAATTTGCAAGAACATTTCAATTTCCATCCCACCTGATCCTTATGTTCTAGCCAAGTTAGAAAGAAACAAAAATTTAAAGTAGGTTTGAAAATTGTATGTTTCAATATATTAATATAACCAATTGTAAAATTTTTGTGAGTCTAGAGAAAAAAGGGACATTCTGTAGATTTGTTTATTTGTTTACTAGAAGTAGAGTTCCTGGCAGGATATATCTAATTACTTTGTCAACTCAAGTTACAGATGATATTTAAAATTTAATTTTCAAGAATTATAAATTTTAATATTTAAAATTATAAATTTAAAAAATGTTCTAAAGGGGGAAAATTGCTTTCAAATAAAACATTCAGTTCCCATTTCCTTTTTCTCACAAACTTTCCCTTTCCACATTCCCTTTTTGTCCATATTTCATTCCCCTCTTTTACCTACACTCTGCTTTGGAGGGGAAAAAAACCCCAAAGCCTTCGAAATTTAGAAAAATTGACTGAAACACCATATATTCAAAGTTCTCATATAAGCACTGCATGTGCTCCAGTTTAGAGACATTTAAGCCAAAACCTGACTTGCTATTTTGGTTTCACAAGGCAATCGTGGTCTTACATGTGAAGTGTGTCTGTACTGGGGTGGGACTGAGTCTGCTCATAGCTCAGGTCTATAATGTATTTAAAGGAGGGGGTGTTGAAATTGTCTATGTGCTATTAATTTCACTTTAGAAGATACTAATGCTGACTTTTAAAAGTCATATCTCTACATTTTTTTCCCCACCAAGCCTTTTTCTAAGTGTATCTAAAATACAGGAATGATGACTTAAGTGTAAGCTTAGGTATTGTGAACCTTTCCCTGGCACTGAATACCTAAGTGAGTTTCTGCAAATGAAACATCAGAAGACATTACGAGACTGTATTTTTTAAATGAATTATATATTTAAATGAATTCAATAAACCCTTGAATCAAAAAACCCTTGAGCCCAACCATTTTGAGTAAAACTGACAAATAATGTGAACAAAAATTCTGGAGTTGGACTGCCTAGGTTTGAATCCCAGCTCTCCTGATATTAGCTGTTTGTTTGTTTGACTGCAGCTATAAACATTGGTGCCTCCTTTTCTTCATCTGTAAAAAAGATGTAATGATAATTCCTATTTCATTTTTTTGTTCTGAGGATTAAATGAGTAATTCATCTAAAGCAATGGTTCTCAAACAGTGGTGATTCCCCTGCCCCCTACCCAGGTGACATTGACCATGTCTAGAAACACTTTTTTTTTTCCATAAATGAGGTTGAGGGTGTGTAACTGGTGTAGGGGATAGAGGCCAAGGATGCTGCTGCACATCCTACATTCACAGGATGGGTGCTCCCAACAAGGAATTATCCCACCCACTATGTCAACAAGGCTGAAGTTAAGCAACCCTGATCTGAATCACTTGAAACAGTGCCTGATGCAGAGTAAAATCTTACTTGAAAAATGTTAAAGTTTTTTACTTCCCCTTATTGTATACAACTTTTCCCATCGTTTTTTAATTTTGTCATTGTTTCTGTACTTCATATTTTCCTTTGGGAGTTAAATCTAACAGAGCCTGCAATTTCTTAAGGAGCTGATTTCAGCATCAAACAATTCAAATTTTTCTTTTTTAGTTTGTCCCCAAGAAACACATTCCCAGGGTACTTGATAATAGATGAACGCCTCACAACTGCTATCCTCTGGCTTCTGCCCTGGTGCCTTCTACTTGTGTGCCTGTTGCTTCACAACAATAAAAAAAAAAAAGAAAAGTTAAGCATATATTAGAAAAATTTAATCTTGTACTCTATTGGTATACAAATTCAGAAATGAGAAAGCAGGGAGAGATCAGGATACAGTGAAATTGTACCAACAAACAGAAAATTCACCTGCATTACATGGAAAAAATTACTAAAAAAAGATATCATGACAGATACTTTACTTTTTAGGTGAGATATTACATCAGTCAGGCTTATTTCTTATAAGTGATAGAAATGGACTCTAGTCTGAGCAGAAAGGAATATAGTGGAAGGCTGATAACTTGTGCAATGGATGGGGGTGCCAAATCAACAGGCAGAAGCAAAGAAAGAGAGGCAGCAGGAAAAGAGCAAGGCTCTCATTGGGGAGCCATTGGGTTGGGATGTACCCCTGTCACTGCTGCCCTGCACATGGCTTTCTCAGGACATGTGAAGCCACAGGTGCTATATTTTCAATGGCACAAGTAACCTTTGGTCATGTTGTTAAGACTATAAATCTCATACTGGTCAAATGCTCAAGCTGTAACTGCCAGAGACAAGAAGACAGAATACCTGGCTATCAGGCTTCCAGCAGAGGAGATGAGAGAAAATTGTTAAAGTGCAGACTTTTAACAGGTAAATTAAGCATTTCAAGAAAAGCCAATCTAAACTCTTGGGGCTTCAAGATGTAGTTACAGTGCCACATTCAATATCCAGCTATGGCCAATTCATTACACAACTTCCTGGAGAATGGAAGTGTTTCTTGAAGACTGTATGAAGGAGCTGTGGTTTGCATTGATTGTATTTTCAAATTAAAGTTTTTTCATTTGAGCAATGTTTTGTCACTTGTTAAGACTGTAAACATGGGACAACATTGTTTTTTTAAAAAAATAGCCCTAGATTCTTTGTCAAATAGGAATTTAACATTGGGCAAAAGGTTGGCAGAGTTTGGCTACCCACTCAACGACATGAGCCTGTATATGCTGCCTGTATATGTATATGCTGTATACATATGTATATGTATATGTATATGCTGTATGTATATGTATGTATATGTATATATATGTATATGTATATGTATATGCTGTATAAAAGGAAAGAGACCCACAAAGCAACAGTAAAATGTTGTTATTTTCCTTTTCCATGTAATCTCAGTTTACAAAAAGCTTATTAAAGTTTCTCACCAACTGTAAAGTTTATATAGTACATTGTGAAGAGACGTAATTGTTGGACAGATAACACACTCATAAACCAATTTCCTAACTTAGAAATGTGTCTCCAGGTCATAGTAGCTGTGACGATAGCCAAGGGTGTACACCTCTACCATTATTAGTCTCATAAGTAATGTCAAAATTAACTTTACACAATTTTTAGTTGAATTTGGCAAGAGAAAGCAAAGGCTAATATTTAGATTGTAGTTTCAAAGGGTGATTTTCCTGGATAAGAGATTATCAGTGCCTCTTAGAAGAAAAGCAATAGAATTGCAATTCGGTCCGTCAGGAATGGAGGGGGAAGATTTGTTTTTGCCATATAAAGTTTAGTTTATAGAGTCCTTTAGTTGGATTTCTTCATCATTTTGTGCTTTGAAAATTTCCTAATGGTGGGGAGCGTCCTATACTTATTATTAATGTAATGTTTATATCTGTGGCAAGCTATTGCTGGTTCTGCATAACTGGACATTTTAGCAATGATAATCTTTTGATATTTGACCATTTTCCCAATAAGTTATATTGCCTTAAATATTCTGTACATATTTATTTTATTTTTTTCTTGTCTAGTTATTCCAGCATGTCATAAACCAAATTATTTTCCTGTTGCTTCTATTGTTTCCTGATCATAACTTGTTTCATTGTGTATTTGTCATTTGTTAAGAATTAAATCTATTTGCTGGCTTTAATCTTTGAAATTCCTGTGCGACTAGAATAAGGATCTCCAGAGAAGAATTGAGGTTGCCTCTGCTAGTACCTGGATACCAATAAACTGGAACTTTAAATTCATTTCTCAAATTGAGGGGCCCCTGACCAGTTCAGGTGGTGTAAATTAGTGAGGCAGGCCTATGCTTATCAGGTTCAGCAAATATTATTTTTACTCTATCCAGAGCCGTAGCAGAGACAGACAGATCTCCTTCTGGTTCCATTTGTTACGGTTGCTGCTGTTTTAACCAAGATTCTCACTGAGCTTATAGTATCTTAGATGTCTCCAATCTTGTGCAGGGCTCTCAGATTTAACTGTCCATCTTGTGAAGACCCAAGATGTCATTAATTTCCCCCAAATTCGAGATTCCTGATAATAGCATTTGGCCTCAGGACAATCATAGTTCCCCATTTACTTACCACTCTGGTTTCAGCAATTAGTGTGTGTGTGTGTGTGCCCATGCTAATGTGAATATTCCATGGGTACTAGAAAATTTAGGCTTGTTCTTATACTCAGGGAACAAAGTTAACTTTATATCAATTAGCACATCTCAATTTTAATACATAAGTCTACATTTTGGAACTTATTTTATGACTCCTTGAGCATGTAGGGTGAATAAAAGTTACCGACCACAAATGCATTCATACCACTTTCTTCAGGTATTTTCTTTAGGTTTTTTTCTTGATTATTGATGCTATACTTTTTTTGTGCATAGAAAGTTATCTGTTAGATGTTCACTGTGGATTTCACTCTTATTCATTATATAGTAGTATACTTTTGTATACTGCTTTTTCCTTTGGATTTTGCCTGGTCTGATGTTAAGATTGTGACTGATTTATTTTTGATTTTCATTTGTCTGCTACACATTACCCATCTTTCACTTTCAATCTCTCTGTGTCATTTGGTTTTAGGAGATTCTCTGGTACACACTATAAAGATTAATATTTATAATGATTCAAAAATCTTAAAATTTTTATGGAGACACAGAAGACCCTGAATAGCTAAAGCAATCTTGAGAAAGAAAAACGGAGCTGAAGGAATCAGCTACAGTCTTCAAACCAGTATGATACCATCACAGAAACAGAAATATAGATCAATGGAACAGGATAGAAAGCCCAGAAATAAACCCAAGCACCTATGGCCAATTAATCTATGACAAAGTAGACAAGACTATGAAATGGAGGAAAGACAGTCTCTTCAACAAATGGTGCTGGGAAAACTGGACAGCTACATGTAAAAAATGAAATTAGAACACTAACACCATACACAAAAATAAACTCAAAATGGATTAAAGACCTAAATGTAAGACCAGATACTATAAAACTCTTAGAGGAAAACATAGGCAGAACACTCTTTGACATAAATCGCAGCAATATCTTTTCTATCCATCTCCCAGAGTAATGGAAATTAAGACAAAAGTAAACAAATGGGACCTAATTAAACTCAAAAGTTTTTGCACAGCAAAGGAAACCATAAACAAAATGAAAAGACAACCCACAGAATGGGAGAAAATATTTGCAAACGATGTGACCAACAAGGGATTGGTCTCCAAAATTTACAAGCAGCTCATTGTAGCTCAATATCCAAAAACCAAAAAAAACCCAATCAGAAAATGGGCAGAAGACCTAAAAAGATATTTCTCCAAAGAAGACATACAGATGGCCAACAGGCACATGAAAAGATGCTCAACATCACTAAATATTAGAGAAATGAAAATCAAAACTACAATGAGATATCACCTCACACCACTCAGAATGGCCATCACCAAAAAATCTGCAAACAATAAATGCTGGAGAGGGTGTGGAGGAAAGGGAACCCTCCTGCACTGTTGGTGGGAAGTAAATTGGTTGCACCCACTGTTGAGAACAGTATGGACGTTCCTTAATAAACTAAAAATAGAGCTACCCTATGATCCAGCAATCCCACTGTTGGGCATATATTCGGAGAAAAACATGGTTCAAAAATATACATGCATCCCAATGTTCATTGCAGCACTGTTTACAATAGCCAAGACATGGAAGCAACCTAAATGTCCATCAACAGAGGAATGGATAAAGAAGATGTGGTACATATATACAATGGAATATTACTCATTCATTAAAAACAATGAAATAATGCCATTTGCAGCAACATGGATGGATCCGGAGATTATCATACTAAGTGAAGTAAGTCAGACAGAGAGAGACAAATATCATATGATACTGCTTATATGCAGAATCTAAAAAAAATGATACAAATGAACTTATTTACAAAACAGAAACAGACTCACAGACTTAGAGAATGAACTTACGGTTACCAGGGGGGAAGGGTGGGGAGGAGGGATGGAATGGGAGTTTGGGATTGACATGTACACACTGCTATATTTAAAATAAAATGCTTTCCATGAAAAAAAAAGTAAGTTTGGTCCACTTACAGTTTTTAAAATCAAGATGTGTTTCATCTTAGTTCTTCATATATATATGTATTATATATATAATTATTCTATTTGTTATAGTTGTTCAAACAGTCCCATTATGAATTTAATGACTTTGTGCCGTGTGTGCGTGTGTGCACACATGACTTGTGTATTTTTTTTTCTGATATTTACCTTTAAAACCAGGAGTAGATCCAGTAGAATCTAAAGCTTATAAAATTTGAAGGAACTTCTTCAAGAAAATAAAGTAATGAAACAAAATAACCAGGCAAGTAAAATTTTTTTTAGAATTAGGAAATGAATCACAACAAAATGTAGAAAGTGTGCAGAAGAGGGACCTTGAAGCATGTTTCATTAACTTCATGGTAAATACTCCACAGTTGTTTACTACTTATATTTTTAAAATTATTTTTCAAACTGTGGTAAAACATACAAAATTTAAAATTTACCATTTTAACCATTTTTAAGTGTATACTCAATGGCATTAACTATAATCATATTGTTGTGCAACCACCACCACCATCCATCTCCAGAATCATTTTCATCTTCACAAACTAAAACTCTGTGCCTGTCAGACAATAACTTCCCATTTCCCCTTCACCCTAGCCCCAGGCAAACACCATTCTACTTTCTGTCTCTGAATTCCACTACTCTAAGTACCTCAGATAAGTGGAAAGATACAGTATTTATCTTTTTTGACTGGCTTATTTCATTTAACTTATTGTCTTCAAAGTTCATTCATGTTGTAGCATGTGTCAAAATTCCCTTCCTTTTCAAATCTGAGTAATTTTTTTTTAATAACAGACTAATTCTTCTGCACTTACTGAGATGTTTATTGACTCCCTAGGAGAAGCAATGATGTAATTATACATTGAGTCTCTCTTCCTCTTCTCGTTCCTTTTATCCACCACTTAACACTAGTTGGTTTTGTTATTTACCTTTGATTTTATAATTTTGTATTAAATTAAAAAATAATAAATGAGCTCCTCAGATTCTTAGCCTTAAAATGAGAAAATTAGTGTAATTACACTACCTATGGGCTTCTCATTCCCTTTTCTTACCGAATACTATTATTTTGTATCATTTTGACTGTGTCAGGTTTACAATATTGATATTCCTTTCTGTAAATGTAATTACTTGATTTATTGGTGTTTAACACTGTGCATGATCCATTTACTATTGTTTCTCAATTCATATCTTGGTTGTTTAAAGTTGGTTCTCAAGTGGTTTCTACAAGATAGCTTCCTGAGAACAATGTTTCCTGAGTTCCTATATACCCAAAATGTTTCTCACTGCTTTTATATATGCACATACATTGGCTTTGTGTACACTTATTTCCATAAGTTATTCATGGCATTGTTCCACTATTTTCTAGTCTTTGGTGCTGGAGAAATGTGAGATGAGTCTGATTATTTCCTCTCATAGAAATTTTTATTTTAATTTTTTTCAGTCTGTCTACAAGCAATTTTCCTCATGAATTATCTGTTTAGTTTTCCTGGATCAATATGTAGATCTGTTCTTCTCCAATTCATTTGTAATTCTGTCAACTTCATTTTAACTTTTTTTCTGTTACATTATTTCATTTATTTTCCTTCTGTGATACAAACTGTGCATATTTTAATCCTCTTTGTTTGAATTACATATGAATCACTTTTCTATAATCCTTTATACTTTTAAATTTTCATATCACTTTTTCCCCTTGTGTTACGTTGGTTTTGGCTCCTCTTTATTCACTTTATTCCAGCTAATGTGAGAGTTTTTCTCCTGGAGCACATATTTACAAAAATTTCATATAGGCAAAGGCCAGGACTATATTACAAAGTAAGCAGATATTTTCCTACTACCTCAGGGTTGTTTATGCAAATGAATTCCCTTGGCCCTTGTGACCCTTCCATCCTCCTTGGCCCAATCAGCTGAGGTTGACAGCTATAGAGTTACTCAGAATTCAACCTCTCTTATCCCTGCCAGCCTCAATAGCAGACTGCTTCCTGCCTATGTCTCAAATGTTTTATTGTTGAGCTTCATCATCTTACTTTTCTTTGAAATTAGCTCAAGCACAGGGGCTCTTCCAAGTAGTGGATTTATACCCCAGACATACCACTTTTTAGATGACATATGTTAAAGGGCTTTTTTAAAATGATATCTGCAGCTGTAGGTACCCTCTTTTAGCATCTTCCTGAACTACTGTTTATTTTCTTCATAGATTTAGGCAGCCATTTTGTGATTTAGAGTTTCAGATATCCACTTGTTGTATTGAATTTTGTCAATTTGTGTTTAGTTCATTTTGCATGTTGTCTTCTTATTTCTGTTGCTTTGGGACAATTTCTGAGAGTAGAAGGGGGAAAGTCTTTACCTAGCCCCATCGTGTTACAATTACATACTTTCTAACCACTTTATAAAATGAGACTGTTCACTATGAAAAGGAGGTACTAGCCAAACACTTGTTTGCTTGCTTGCTTGAACTTACTGGTAGGGTCTGGATAAAAACCAAAGAACTTTTTACTCCATCATATTTCCTTGCATCCTGCACATATACACCACAACAAGGTCCTTATTTTGATAGGCTAACCTGGAAGGAGAATTACTTACACTGGTACTGATTTTTTATCTTCATCTTCACCATTCTTTGCAACTCAAATGAGAATTTGAAATAAACCATGTCTGCTATCACTCATAAATAATAAAACTCCCTGAGGCACTAAAATAGTTTTGTGATCAGGCAAATATTTATTGATCCTAAAACTATACTAGCACTATGAGAGAGCAGGATATAAGACATGGCTTCAACTACTCAAGTATTCATAATCTATTTGAAGATAAAACTTTAATAGTACATAAATAGCAATCATTAAGCAATGGTAAATTTCATTGTGCTGATTATAAGTGTAATGGGTCAAAGACAATTCAATAGTAGACTGAATGGATAGAGTCTCGATATGAACATTTAGATAAAAGAAAGGTAAGTTTCCAGATGGATGACAATCTCATCTCTTTAAATAGACAATCTCACTAGACAGATTGAGACTAGGAGGATCAACTGATGGTCCAGAAATGAGAAGCTTAATTCTTGGGTGACAGCGGTTGTGGACAGAATGGCAAAGGAGCTGTGATTCCAAAAGATATCTCAAAAGATAAGTAGGTAACTTTGGTGATTATTTTTTTTTAAAGATTGATAAAAAAAGGAAAAGTTTCTCTAAGTTTCTCCAAGATTTCTCACATGTAAACAATAGAATAATGGCAGTGTTGTTTATAGGTTTGTAGCATTTGAGGAAATTAGTAAATGATAAGTTCTACTTTGTGCAAATTACATTGGAGGTCATGATGGGACATTCAAGTATTGAATTTCCTGTGATTTTTGGACAGAGTTTGTTCTTGCTTGATTTAGAGTTAAAAATAAGTAAGCTCTTTTATCAGCAATGGTAAAAGTTTGTTGGAAACAAAAAGTTCTAGCAGCAAATTTGGTTCCAGAAAATAATGGAATGAAAGGATTCAGGACAGACAAATTGCCTTGCTTATTTTTAAAGGTATATAGCATACCTTCTTTCCAAATATGTTTGGAGTTTTGGATTAATCTTGGAGTCCCCCAAATCCTCTTAATTCTAGCTAAGTGTGATCATTAATGGGCTCAATATTTCTGTTTAACACTATTTAGTCAGTTAACTGATGGAAGTCTTGTTCAATTTTGTGTATGAAAAATATTTTTTACTAATTTTTATTACAAAACCCCTACTTGTTTATTACTGAAAAAAGAACATATACAAAGCAGATGAAGAAAAGATTTATAAAAACCCAATTTAATTTGCTTACTTGTTTAATTAATTGATTTTTCATAGCAGCATCAGTTTAAGCAACAAGATGCACAAATAATCCTAGACACTCAATTCTCAGAGATCACCTAATATAATATATTTCAGGTTCTTCAGAGAAGAACTTTCTGCAGAGCATCATAAAGATAAATAGAGCAACAGCAGCATAATTTTTGAGAATTAAGAGTACTGCCTAAGTTTTATAATAGTTTTACTACCAAGGCTTGATTTGACTACAATTGCTAGTGCTTTTAATATTACTTGGATTTTTATAAAAATTATATCTTGAATCTCTTTATCTCATAAATCTGCTTAGTCCATAGGTTCAAACATATTTCAAAAGCAGCTCTTACCTTCTCTTTTAAACTATAAATCCTTCATAGAAAACATCTCTAATTAATGTTTTTACTCTCAATTTATTTTAGATAGTGATTTGAGGCTTTGAGTTCTAGGATTTTAGTTTTACTTTGCACTCAAGTTGGAAAAAATCATACTGGAGACAATTTATGTTGCATTTCAACTTTGCAACAAGCTCAACACATAATCTAAGGTGATTTCTATAGTAACTAAAAAAAAAAGAATATGGTTCTTATGATGAGAGGTTGGTGTCATTATTAACATAACTATTATTATATTACATCTAATGGAAAGTAGTTTTCTTCTGAAAAGTGAAAGGTGCTTAATAAAGTCATGTGTAATTTGCCACCATTATTCAAATAAGACCACGCTGGGAAGGAAACTCTGAAACCACCCACTGGCTAAGTCTGGGAAGACCTCCTGACTCTCCATCTGCTAGCATTTATGAAAGTAGAAATGCCAATGCTTCCTTTGTCTCTTTCTACTAATTTCAGATAATACTGTTGAATAGTGACTGCAATGAGGGATGACAGGACAGATTCTGCACTGTCCTATGTAGTGCCAGAAAAAGAAACAGCTAAGAAAAAGAATGTTATTGATGCACTTTCTGTGTATTTTGATCCAAACACAATCACATTTAACAAAAGCACCCCTATAGTCAAAAAAGGCGGTTCATAAATTAATGAAAATATTTGTTAAGAATATTCAACATACTCTTACTACTTTGATGAACATTTATTTTGGAATAATTTTAGGTTTATAGAAAATTTGCAAAGATCATACAGTGGCTGATACTGGCTGTGTACCCCCTCAGCCAGTTTCCCCAGTGGTTAACCTTTTACATTATTATAGTAAATTTGTCAAAACTGGGACACTGACATTGGTACATGACTGTTCACTTCTTAACTAAACTCCAGACTTTATTTGGATTTTACCAGCAATTAGTAGTCAATTCTCCAGTCTCTCTTGTCTGTGACTATTTCTCAATCTTTTTTTTTTTTAATGAGCTTTTTGAGGGGTACTGACCAGGTATCCCATAGAATGTCCTCTGATCTGAGGTTGTTTTTTGTTTTTCTCATGATTAGACTGAAGTTATATTTTTCAAAAATGCTAACTAGGTGAAGCACCATACTTGTAACATCATATCAGGTATGACATGATATTCACATGAAATCACTAACAATGTTAGATTTTATCATTTGGTTAAGGTAGTGTTTTCCAGGTTTCTGCACTAAAAAGTTACTTTTTTTCCCATTCCCTACTCTATACTTTGGAAGCAAGTGGTTAAGTCTAGCCCATCCTCAAGTGTAGGGGGTCAGATGAGAATTAAATTCCACCACCTATAGGAGAAAGAACCTACATAAATTATTTGAATATATTCTTCAAGAAAGATTTGACTCTTCTCCCTGTTTACTTATCAAGCATTTATATCTATGTGGAGTCATGTATAATTATTTTATACTTTGGTTTATAATCCAATACTACATTATTTATTTTGTTGCTTACATATTTTTGTTGCTCTGGCTACTGGGGTCTTTCAGGTTGGCACCTCTTGTCCTTTGGACAATTACCTCATCTTTTTTTTTTTTTTTTTGAGCTCTTTCTTACTTTCTCAAACCACAAGGCGCTCCAGGCACATCTTGTATTTCTCAGCCTCAATCCCAGAATCAGCCATATCAGACGTATTTAGTAGAGAGTGGTGTAGAAACTAAGGTCTGGGTACTGGGTATGCTTGGTGCCACTGAGATGTCATTGCTTAACGTCTCTGTCAGCATAAAGAATTAGGTAATACATTTATGTATGATAACCAATGAATACACAGGCAATTGAGTGTCTTCTTATATGGCTGGTATGTCTTACGATCAAAGTTCATCTCACATTCTAAATTAAGATATGGACATTTTGGTTTGTGAATTTGATCTTCTGCATTTGGTTTATAAGAATCAGTTCCCAGAATTTCTTATAGTGTGGACCATGGACCTGTAGTTCATGCCTCTCCTCCAAACCTCTCCTTCTATTGCCACACTAGATATTAGCATTATCTAAAGATCTGCTTGATTTATCCAGCTGGATTCTTCTTGAAATCAAAAGCTAATGCACCCTCTCCAAAACCAATTTACTTATCTATATCTAAGAGGACATTTGTCTCAATGATCTCTGGGGATTTCTCAGAATTAGCTTTCTATGACTAGCTCTCTGTAAGACATTTATCAAACTGTATATAATTCATTACCTATAATAACATCCTACCTTATTCCAGTCACTTCTGGTTTTGAGCAATGAAATATTACTCATCATAGCCTAAGAAACAATGGAATTTTGTCATAAACATGACTGGGAAAAATAATAAAATAGCTAAAAATAAAATCAAAAGAACCAAAAACTGGGTTTTAGGGACTGGAATTGGGCAAAAATACCAAAATCTCCCTCTCAACCCTTTCAGACCAACTATCTCCATATAGTAGAAATAAAATCTTATATGGCTTCACTTCTACATATTTAGGGCTTTTGATCCAAGATGAATTAAAAGCTACACTCATTCACTTCCTGTTTAGAAAATTTGGGAAATGGTCTCTGGACTGAACATGCTCATCTTTTAGAATAATCATTATGTCTAGGAGATTCAGTATTGCATCTGAGCCAGTCTACATCACTTGGCTAATCTAAAACCCTGTGAAAAAAGTGACACCATGATTGGCAGCTCCAATATGAGTGAATATAGAAAGAGAGGATTTCCTAAAGCTGACTGGTACTGTTAATTCAAGGATGATGATCATAAGGCATTCTGGATAGCTTAAAACAATTGCTATAATAACATAAGGGTGGGGATGAGGGAGTGGGAGCTACAAACTATTAGACGTAAGATAGGCTCAAGGATGTATTGTACAACACGGAGAGTATAACCAATATTTTGTAATAAGTGTAAATGGAAAGTGACCTTTAAAATTTGTATTAAAAAGTTATAAATTAATTAATTAATAATTATTATTACTATTGCTACTAATATACACTATTATGTGTGCTGAGCATGAGTGGGTTATGGTAGATTGTAGAAGCTTATCTTTTTACAGAACTTCATATTTGCCAAGCACCTTATATTTGCCAAGTTTTACATAAATTAACTCACATTCCTCACAACACTATCAGGCAGCTATTACTTTTGTTATTATTTTTATAATTATTACTCCTACATTACAAGTAAGATAGAGAAAATTATTTGCCCAACATCACACAAGTCAAGTCAGTCATGTTGATGGAGACTTTTATTTGGATTTTTCACTTAAGGGACCAGAAGAGAGGAACAATGTTTTTCCCTAGAAGTGGAGTTGGGAGGATATAAATCTGGACTTACTAACAACTATCTTTTCCCTCTGAATAAAGGAGAACATCTCTGAGAATCGAGCAAACTCAGAAGTAAGCAGAGCAAGTAGTCAGAAAGAAACTGTGTCATGAGGATATCGTTTGAGTCCTTGGATATACAGCTCAGGTTGTCACTGGAATTTAAATTCTATAAACTAATAAGTTATTTTTCTGCTCAAATGAATTGGAATTAGATTTTGTTAGTCAAAATTTAGAGAATTCAAACTGATACAGACAGGTCTATGGAATAGTTCTTTCTCATTTCTTCAACTCCTCTCTCTCTCTCTTTCTTCTCTTTCTCTTACCAACAATCCAAGACCATTGCAGAATTACATAATTAATGCTTCCTGAAAAATAACCAGTTCCTAACGTTTTGTCCCAAGCTAAATGAGGAGAGGCAGAGAAAGAATAAATAAGGTCCCTCAACAATTCTGTGTGCCATGCCCTAAAACATACACACATGAACAAAATACAAAAATGGGCAAATGACATGTAAGTGTATGGTCAGTAACAATAAAAAAAAATGCTTAATCTCTTCAGCATTCCCATCTCTTCAGCAGGGAAATAAAAATTATAAGCAAATTGAAATATTATGCTTATTATATTGATACATATTAAGTAATTATTCAGTCATCTTTACTTCTCCTTCTTACCCATGACATCTTTGTATATATTTTATCTTCTAAATACAGCCTAAATCGTTTTTTCCCTTTCCTTTTCTTTTTTTTTCGTGGTTCCCTGCACTTTATTTTATTTATTATTTATTTATTTATTTATTTATTTTAACATCTTTATTGGAGTATAATTGCTTTACATTATTGTGTTACTTGCTGCTGTATAACAAAGTGAATCAGCTGTTTTTTTTTACTGTTTCATTCTCACTGTCATTGCTTTAGTTCACAAAGTATTGGAGAGAAAATGGATCTAAAGAGGTGAAAGCTGAGAATTATAAAATACTGATAAAGGAAACTGAAGATGATTCAAAGAAATGGAAAGATATCTCATGCTCTTGGATTGGAAGAATTAATATTGTTAAAATGGCCATACTACGCAAAGCAATTTACAGATTTAATGCAATCCCTATCAAATTACCCATGACATTTTTCACAGAACTAGTAAAAATAATCCTAACATTTATATGTAACCACAAAAGACCTGGAATTGCCAAAGCAATTCTGAGGAAAAAAGAACAAAGCTGAAGGCATAACACTCTCAGACTTCAGACAATACTACAAAGCTACAGTAATCAAAACAGCATGGTATTGGCACAAAAACAGATATACAGATCAATGGAACAGAATAGAGAGCCCCAAAATAAATCCACACATCTATGGTCAGTTACTCTTCAACAAAGGAGACAAGAATATGCAATGGAGAAAAGACAGTCTCTTCAGCAAGTGATGTTGGGAAAGTGATGCTGGGAAAGCAAGTGATGTTGGGAAAGCTGGGCAGCAGCATTAAATCAATGACATTAGAACACTCCTTCATACCATACACAAAAATAAACTCAAAATGGCTATGCCCTTTCTAATTTTCAATGGGCCAGTTTATATAAAAGCTTGTGATGTTCATTCAGGACATTACTGAAGGAAAGGATTTAAATCAACTCTAAGAATTATGATATTTTCCAGCAAGTCTCCTATAGCTCCAGTCTCAGTAAGCACATGAAACCCAAAGATATGCTTCTTGTGGTGTAACAAAGGCTGCCAATTTCCATCCTGGGATGATGGAATCATCCTTGTAACTTAGCCCACCTCAACACAGCCAGTTTTCCATTTTAGGGTCTTCTTTTTCCAACATAACTTCTCGTATTAATTTCTGTTTCATTTGTTTTGGTTGCAGATAACAGGAATTCTTCTCAAATTTCCTTAAACACAAAGAATTTTATTTGTTTATGTGGCTGGGGGAGACAGTAGAGTAGGTTAGAATTGGGAAAATAAATGTCTTTCTTTGCTTCTGTATTTACCTATCTCTCACTAGCTGTCTGTCTGTCTGTCTCTCTCTCTCTGTTCTCTGACTCCTTTAAATGTGTCTGTAAATCCTCTTCTCATTTGTGCTTTTTTCTCTTGTTCTCACTGTTTCCGCCTGCAAAGTGGATTTTTCCATGTCAGTAAATATAGATGCAGATTAATCCAGAATTATACACTTAAATGTCACTTAAGAAAAGGAAAATAAAGCTATACCTCTATAAGGAATGCAGATAATTCCAATAAGGAATTTCAATTCCTTCAGTTTGAGTTGCTTAGTCACACTTATACTAAACATGATATTTACAGAAATAGATGATTGTTTCAGGTTAGGTCACACTTGTTTTACTATTAACAACCACCTGAGAACCACATGGAAACAAGTAAAAATTTCCCCAAAACTAGTAAGATACGTTCTGGGAAGAAAGGGATGGGAAAGTTCCCAAATAGGTTAAACACAAAGGCTCTTCTCACTCATCACATAATCTTTGTAATTTTATTTATTGATTGATTATCTGTATGAAGTTAGGATTTGTGAATGAAAAAGCATCCTAGCAATAGTATTTTCTTTTATTGCTTTATTTTTGCTAAGTAATTTCCCTCATAATGAAATAAATATTTTAAACATAAAGAAAATGTTTCAATAGGTACATATAATACCTAATTCCCTGATAAAATGTGTTTTTGGGTTGTGTGTGTGTGTGTATGTGTGTGCATGTGTGTGTGTGTGTTTTTCTGAAATATTTACACAACTGTGAAAATGATTCACCTAAACACTGATTAGATACTGAGGACATGTGTGTTAAAATGTGTATTAGACACAACTGCTTTTTTGTTTTAAATTTTAAAATACATGTATGGGAAAGAAGTATGTACATAATCACAAAAATGATTTTAAAAAGCCCATTTGCTTACGTTCAAAATGTCTCTGGAAACATTTCTGTTTAAATATCAGCATGTTTCTGTACACCTGAAACTAATATAATATTGTAAATCAACTATACTTCAATTAAAATAATAAAAATAAATAAATAGAATATTTCAGAGAGTAAACTAGTTCTGTGTAAACCTAAGAACGATGGTATGTACAAAGCATTTGAGTATTTACAAATTAGATTCTAACTTTTATGGGGGTGATCATGTAATAGGAAGTTTCCTTATTCCTACATCTGTATGATATTATTCTCAGTTATACATATATGAAACATATGTGATATGTGTAGAAAGATTGTCATCATATACAGATTATAAATTGATACTTTTATTTAGAATGTGCACCAAGGGAAAAAAGAAGAAAAAGGGGCTACATAATCTTACAGAATTATAGATCATGCTCAAAATTGTCCAATGGCTTCTTATTATAATCTAATAGTAAGGACTGATGTCACTTGACTTCTTATTAACTCTGTAACATCTTCCTTGTTATGCCTTCACACTCAACTCAGGGCCTCTGCACTTGCTGTTCTCCCTGTCCAGAATGCTCTTCTCTCAGATATACTCAGATGTTATGCCCGCGTGTGCACAAGCACACACACAACACTTATTTTTCCTACTTATCCTCTGATCCCTACTGGAATGTAAGCTTTATAAAAGCAAAGACTTCTGTCAGTTCTATTCTCTACTCTATCTGTATTTGTCCTGCATATAGTAGGTGCTCAATAAATACCTTTTGAACTGAATTAATTTAAGAGAGATCTATCTTAAGCAACATATTTATATGGGTACTAGACTCTATGAACTTCTCTTGACACATAGAGATCCATTTAGACATAGCATCATATCATCCTGGTGTCACCAGAGAGGAAGATATATCACAGAATTGGTGAATAAGTATTCATTTTATTGTGTACATTGCTGAGGAAAAATATATTCAGGACATTGTAGGTGATACAGCAGATATAAGGGAAACAAAATAAATTGTGGCTGCCCTCCAGTTAAAGAGAAAATACATAGGCCCAGAAATTTGCTATATTGAACAGCCCAAAGCCATGAATACACTGCTGTGAATGTGACTAGCTGCCCAGGAATAGGGAGAGGGGTCAGATGGGCTCTTTATATAAGGATAGATTTAGGATGGCCAGAAAGAAGAAAGTAAACACTTTCTTGGGGAACAAAGTCATGTCACAACCAAATGCATTTTTTTTTCAATTATAGGTACAGAATAATAATTACTGACTTTCCACTGTTGTATTTTTAAGAGTTTATTTAAAGAACTGAGGCAAAACCTGATGCATTCTAAAGCAAGCGCTGTTTCTCATTTCCTGAAATGTATAGATTTGTCTTTTTTCTAGACCCGTTATTAACATGAGACTAGCAAGCAAATATTATGGCAAGGTTAACTCATAAATTAATTAAATTTTCAAGTACGATAATAAGTATACATATTATTTAACATATTGTGAGGTCTCCAGAGAGACATTTGCTTCTGAAAATAAGAAAACAAGAACAAATTAAATTGCTTCCAAATAGCAGTAAATTTATCTGTCATCTTAGATCTCAGAAAACATGATAATAATCATTAAAAAATGTACAGATATAATACTTAATTTCAAACTACCAAATCACTCACATTCCTAAGAAAGAAGGCTCAAAGGCAGTCAGTAAGATTTGATTTGTGATACAGAGCTCTCAATTTAAGCTTAAGAAACTTTGAATCCCTGAAGAACCTGTGATCATAATAAACCAAAAAAGAAAACCGTTAACTTTTAAAATATGCTAACAATTTATTAATCTGCAGTTTTAATATTTAAGGGAGTTGAAATCATACTTAAAATTTTTGCAATGACTCAAATTTGTATCAGACAAAAGAGAGTTTAATTGGAAATTTAACAGTAAAAAAATAACCTGAATTTTGAATATGTTTGCCTAGAATTGTTGAGAAATATAAGAGATGCAAAAAAGGCCAACTGAAGCATCCTGAATCTTTTGATAGGTAATCTAAATCCAGGATCTCTAGAAAAAGTCCCATTAGGTTTTTATTTTTAGTGTTAAGCAATTTTTGAGCAGGATGAGTTTGAAAATAAAGATTTTTTTAAAGGCAGAATTTGGTAAATTCATGGAATAAAGAACTCTGGAAGCAGAAACAGGGCTAAAAAGAAGCACAGAGAATTCTATTTCCTGCTTTTGAAGGCTAGATAATTTACTGTTGGCTAGTCAGTGAATTCTAGAGTTTCTAAGCAATTGACTTAGGATTTAAAATCTAGCCATCTTATTTTGATGCGTTTTAAGAAATATTTCTGTACTGTTTTTTTTCTAGTTGTAACCAAGATACTGGGGGCTACGCACGAGCATATTTTGTTGCCAACCTCCTGACTTTGAAACAGAGATCATTATGCGGGTGAAAAATATATCCAACCAAAAAATGTCAATAGTAAAAATGGATATTTTACTGAATATTTTGTTTGAAGATATGATACAAGGTTTTAAACATATGCCATATAGTAAAATTCCATGAAAGGTTTTTAAAAGCATATCTTTTTCATAATTTATGTCTCCACAAACCACATCATATCTATCCTTTCTCTTCCATTTCTAAATAATCTCCTTTACTGTGCTCCCAAGTATTTGAACAAGGGAGCATGTGCTCCCTTGGCTTGTACTTTTCACTCAATAAAATGAAAGATCAATGATTTCTGCCAACCAGAGGATCTAGCATTCTTCAGGCATGCCCTTGGAAGACTCTCTACATTATTTCACTTAGCCTGTGCTCCTTTTCTCCTTCATTACTACCATCACCATGAGCAGAAGGAATAGCAGCAGCATCTATTTTTTTAGCATGTGTAACATGTGCCTTTAATGGTCTCACGGTACATAATTAAACAAACTTCAGCTATTTTTAATTCTCTAAAGTGAAATTAATCCTTTAAAATGAATGAACTCAACACAAAGAAATCCAACAGTATACAACGATAAGCTACTAGTAACAGAAAACTATGGTTAGAAACATACATTATACAGTCCATAGACATAAAAATAGCAACACATTGAGATAGGTGAAGAAAGAAAGATCGTGCGTGGTGCTATTTCAAGGAGTTTATGAAGGAAGGGAAAAAGTACTCCAGGTGGAATTACGGCAAGAGTTTCTTACTAAAAATATGTAGGATAAGCAGGATATTCAAGATATACAGACACTAAATTAAATTCCATGTGCACAAAGTTCTACTGATAAAGAATTGCTTTCTTAAGTTAACTTAAAAAGATAAATACCAAAAACTGAAAAAATGTTAAAGTGTACAGTTAACTTAATTATCACAAAATGAAAAAAACTCATGGAACAATAACTCAGGCTGAGAAATAGAACATCACAAATCTCCCAGAACCTCCCCAATTCAAGCTCTTCCAATCACCCTCCAAAGATAACTCCTCTTCTACTTCAACACCATAAGATAATTTTGTCTGGTTTTGAATTTCATAAAATGAAGTTATGTCATTTGGATTATTTTTGTCTGCCTTCCTTCATTAAAAATTATGTGCTTGAAATTCATTCATGTTGATGCACAAGTTTGTTCATTTTCATTGCTGCATAGTATTCCACTGTATAAAAATGGCACACTTTGATTTAGGAGTTCAAATGTTGGTGAATAACTGGGTTGTTTAAATATTTGACTGTTCTTTTTATGCAGTTATAGGTAGCTATTTTTGTTGGGTATAAATTTAGTATGGGTATATTTAATTTGAGTAGACAATGCCAGTTTTCTAAAGTGTACCCATTTAAATTCCTAATATCAATTTATTAGAGATCAAGTTTGTCCACATCCTTGTCAACACTTACTATTATCAGTCTTTTGCATTTTCGTTCTTCTTTAAAATTTTAGTAGAATTGCATGGCAAAGCCATCTGGACATTCTCCTACAGACAAGTTTTTCAAGTATGAGGGAAAAGATTCTGATTTTTTTTTTAACATCTTTATTGAAGTATAATTGCTTTACAATGCAGTGTTACTTTCTGCTATATAAGAAAGTGAATCAGCTATATGTATACATATATCCCCATATCCCCTCCCTCTTGCATCTCCCTCCTACCTTCCCTATCCCACCCCTCTAGGTGATCATAAAGCACCAAACTAATCTCCCTGTGCTATGTAACTGCTTATCACTAGCTAGCTATTTTACATTTGGTAGTGTGTATATGTCAATGCTACTCTCTCACTTTGTCCCAGCTTATCCTTCCCCCTCCCTGTGTCCTCAAGTCCTTTCTCCACAAGACTTCAGATTTTTAATTCTTCCTGTGCCCATTGGCTAATTTTGTAATTTTAGGAATTTGTCATTTGATCTAAAATTGTTAAATGTATTGGCATAAACTTTCTCAAATATGTTTTCATTGTTCTTTGAAGCTCTAGGATCTATAATGAATTTCCTTTTCCGCTTGTGATATTGGTAATTTGTGCTTTGTTTTCACCCTTGATTCATCTTGCAAAGAGATTGCCAGTTTTATTTATCTTGTCAAAAACCAAACTTCTAACTTTGTGGTTTGTGCTCCCACCCCCCATTGGTTTATGCTCTTGTTTTTATTATTCCTTCCTTTCTAAGCTTTGGACTTCATCAGATGTTTCATTTTATTTATATTTCATTTGTCATTTGGATGCTTGGATTATAGGTCTTTAAGCTTTTATTGTTGGCTAATATTGGAATTTAAGGCAATAAACTTTTCAGTAAGGGCAGTATTCAATACATCTTATGTGTTTTGATATGTAGCGTTTTCATTTCCATTCAACTCAAAATATGTTCGAATTTCAATTGTGATTTCTTTTTGACACATGGACTACTTAGAACTGTACTGAATAATTTCCAAACATGTGGAAATATCATAGTTATTTTTTTTGTTCTCATTTCTTGGTAATTTTCACTGTGATCAGAGAATATACTCTCTAAGATTTCTGTTCTTTCAATTGTTTAGGTAAATTTTATAACCCTGGATATGGTCAAGTGCCTCTATCCATTCATGAAAGAAAGATTTTGAAATTTCCCATTCTGATTGTAGATTTGTTTCTTTCTCATTTTAGTTTTAGTTTTACTTAATATATTTTGAATTGTTCTTATTATAAATTTTGAATTGCTGGATATTTTTGGTGGACTTTACTTTTGAAAATTATCATATACCCTCATTATCATTAGTTAGGCTTCTAACATTAAGGTCTTCTTTGTTAGTATAGCTATACCAGCTTTCTTCTGGTACTGATCAAAAAGTACAGCATTTTCTATTGTTTTATTTTCACCTTTTGGTATACCTTGTTTTTTATTAATTTAATTTAATTTAATTTTTATACAGCAGGTTCTTATTAGTTATCTATTTTATACAAATCAGTGTATACATGTCAATCCCAATCTCCCAGTTCATCCCACCACCACCACCACCCCAACCCCTGCCACTTTCCCCCCTTGGTGACCATACGTTTGTTCTCTGCATCTGTGTCTCTATTTCTGCTGTGCAAACCAGTTCATCTGTACCATTTTTCTATATTCCACATATATGTGTTAATACACAATATTTATTTTTCTCTTTCTGACTTACATCACTCTGTATGACAGACTCTAGGTCCATCCATGTTTCTACAAATGACCCAATTTCATTCCTTTTTATGGCTGAGTAATATTTCATTGTATATATGTACCATATCTTCTTTATCCATTCATCTGTCGATGGGCATTAGGTCATTTCCATGACCTGGCTATTTTAAATAGAGCTTCAATGAACATTGTGGTACATGACTCTTTTTGAATTATGGTTTTCTTAGGGTATATGCCCAGTAGGGGGATTGCTGTGTCATATGGTAACTCTATTTTTAGTTTTTTAAGGAACCTCCATACTGTTCTCCATAGTGGCTGTATTAATTTACATTCCCACCAGCAGTGCAAGAGGGTTCCCTTTTCTCCACATGTTTTCCAGCATTTGTTGTTTGTATATTTTCTCATGATGTCCATTCTAACTGGTGTGAGGTGATAACTTATTGTAGTTTTGATTTGGATTTCTCTAATAATTAGTGATGTTGAGCATCTTTTCATGTGCCTCTTGGCCATCTGTATGTATTCTTTGGTGAAATGTCTATTTAGGTCTTCTGTCCATTTTTTAATTGAATTGTTTGTTTTTTTGATACTGAGCTCCATGAGCTGTTTGTATATTTTAGAGATCAATCCTTTGTCCATTGTTTCATTTGCAAATATTTTCTCCCAGTCTGAGAGTTGTCTTTTTGTCTTGTTTATGGTTTCCTTCACTGTGCAAAAGCTTTTAAGTTTAATTAAGTCCCATTTGTTTATTTTTGTTTTTATTTCCATTACTCTAGGAGGTAGGTCAAAAAAGGATCTTTCTGTGGTTTATGTCAAAGAGTGCTCTTCCTATGTTTTCCTCTAAGAGTTTTATAGTGTCTGGTCTTACATTTAGGTCTTTAATCCATTTGGAGTTTTTATTTTTGTGTATGGTGTTAGGTAGTGTTCTAGTTTCATTCTTTTACATGTAGCTGTCCAGTTTTCCCAGCACCACTTATTGAAGAGACTGTCTTTTCTCCATTGCATGTTCTTGCCTCCTTTGTCATTAATTAGGTGCCCATACGTGTGTGGATATATCTCTGTGCATTCTATCCTGTACCATTGATCTATATTTCTGTTTCTGTGTCAGTACCATACTGTCTTGATTAATGTAGCTTTGTGCTATAGTTTGAAGTCAGGGAGGCTGATACCTCCAGCTCTGTTTTTCTTTCTCAAGATTGCTTTGGCTATTCAGGGTCTTTTGTGTTTCCATACAAATTGTAAATTTTTTGTTCTAATTCTGTGAAGAATGCCATTGGTAGTTTCATAGGGATTACATTGAATCTGTAAATTGCTTTGGGTAGTATAGTCATTTTCACAATATTGATTCTTCCAATGCAAGAACATGGTATATTTCTCCATCTGTTTATGTCATCTTTGACTTCTTTCATCAGTGTTCTATAATTTTCCGAGTACAAGTCTTTCACCTCCTTAGGCAGGTTTACTCCTAGGTATTGTATTCTTTTGGTTGTGTTGGTAAATGGGATTGTTTCCTTAATTTCTCTTTCTGATTTTTCATTATTGGTGTATAGGAATGCCAGAGATTTCTTTGCATTAATTTTGTATCCTGTAACCTTACCAAATTCATTGACTAGCTCTAGTAGTTTTCTGGTAGCATCTTTAGGATTATCTATGTACAGTATCATGTCATCTGCAAACAGTGACAGTTTTACTTCGTTTCCAATTTGTATTACTTTTATTTCTTTTTCTTCTCTGATTACTGTGGCTAGGACTTCCAAAACTATGTGGAATATGAGTGGCGATAGTGGACATCCTTGTCTTTTTCCTGATCTTAGTGGAAATGCTTTCAGTTTTTCACCATTGAGTATGATGTTTGCTGTGAGTTTGTCTTATAGGACCTCTATGACGTTGAGGTAGGTTCCCTCTATGCCCACTTTCTGGAGAGTTTTTATCATAAATGGGTGTTGAATTTTGTCAAAAGCTTTTTGTGCATCTTTTGAGATGATTCTATGATTTTTATTCTTCAGTTTGTTAAGATGATGTATCGCATTGATTGATTTGCGTATATTGAAAAATCCTTGCATCTCTGGGATAAATCCCACTTGATCATGTTATATGATCATTTTAATGTGCTGTTGGATTCTGTTTGCTAATATTTTGCTGAGGATTTTTTCATCTATATTCATCAGTGCTATTCATCTGTAATTTTCTTTTTTTCTAGTATCTATGTCTGGTTTTGGTATCAGGGTGATGGTGGCCTCATAGAATGGGTTTGGGAGTTTTCTTTCCTCTGCAATTTTTTGGAAGAGTTTGAGAAGGATGGGTGTTAGTTTTTCTCTAAATATTTGATGGAATTCACTTGTGAAGCCATCTGGTCCTGGACTTTTGTTTGTTGGAAGATTTTTAATTACAGTTTCAATTTCATTACTTGTGATTGGTCTGTTCATATTTTCTATTTCTTCCTGGTTCAGTCTTGGAAGGTTAAAACTTTTTAAGAATTTGTCCTTTCTCTCAGGTTGTCCATTTTATTGGCATAGAGTTGCTTGTAGTAGTCTCTTATGATGCTTTGTATTTCTGCGGTGTCCATTGTAATATCTTCTTTTTCATTTCTAATTTTATTGATTTGAGTCCTCTCCCTCTTTTTCTTTATGAATCTGACTAAGTGTTTTTCAATTTTGTTTATCTTCTCAAAGAACCAGCTTTTAGTTTTATTGATCTTTGCTATTGTTTTCTTTGTTTCTGTTTCATTTATTTCTGATCTGATCTTTATGATTTCTTTCCTTCTGTTAACTTTGGGTGTTTATTTTTCTTCTTTCTCTAATTGCTTTAGGTATAAGGTTAGGTTGTTGATTTAACATATTTCTTGTTTCTTGAGGTAGGATTGTATTGCTAAAAACTTCCCTCTTAAAACTGTTGTTGCTGCATCCCGCAGCTTTTGCGTCATCGCATTTTCATTGTCATTTATTTCTAGGTGACTTTTGATTTCCTCTGCGATTTCTTCAGTTATCTCTTGGTTGTTTAGTAGCACATTGTTTAGCCTCCATGTGTTTGTATTTTTTACAGTTTTTTTCCCTGTAATTGATATCTAGTCTCATAGTATCATGGTCAGAAAAGATACTTGATACAATTTCAATTTTCTTAAATTTACCACAGCTTGATTTGTGACCCAAGATATGATCTATACTGGAGAATATTCCATGAGCACTTGGGAAGAAAGTGTACTCTGTTGTTTTTGCATGGAATGTCCTATAAATATCAATTAAGTCCCTCTTGTTTAATGTGTCATTTTAAGCTTGTGTTTCCTTATTTATTTTCATTTTGGAGGATCTGACCATGGTGAAGGTGGGGTGTTAAAGTCCCCTACTTTATTATGTTGCTGTTGATTTCCCCTTTTATGGCTGTTAGCATTTGCCTTATGTATTGAGGTGCTCCAATGTTGGGTGAATAAATATTTACAATTGTTATACCTTCTTCTTGGATTGCTCCCTTGATCATTATGTAGTGTCCTTCTTTGTCTCTTGTAATAGTCTTTAATGTTTATTTTGTTTGATATGAGAATTGCTACTCCAGCTTTCTTTTGATTTCCATTTGCATGGAATATCTTTTTCCATCCCCTAACTTTCAGTCTGTATGTGTCCCTAGGTCTGAAGTGGTTACTTGTAGACAGCATATAAACGGGTCTTGTTTTTGTGTCCATTCAGCCAGTCTATGTCTTTTGGTTGGAGCATTTAATCCATTTAGTTTTAATGTCCTTATCAGTATGCATGTTCCTATTAAAATTTCCTTAATTGTTTTCGTTTTGTTATTGTAGATCTTTTCCTTCTGTTGTGTTTCTTGTCTAGAGAAGTTCCTTTAGCATTTGTTGTAAAGCTGGTTTGGTGGTGCTGAATTCTCTTAGCTTTTGCTTGTCTGTAAAGGTTTTAATTTTTCTGTCGCATATGAATGAAATCCTTTCTGGCTAGAGTAATATTGGTTGTAGATTTTTCCCTTTCATCACTTTAAATATGTCCTGCCACTCTCTTCTGGCTTGCAGAGTTTCTGCTGAAAGGTCCACTGTTAACCTTATGGGGATTCCCTTGTATGTTTTTTGGTTGCTTTTCCCTTGCTGCTTTTAATATTTTTTTCTTTGTATTTAAGTTTTGATAGTTTGATTAATATGTGTCTTGTTGTGTTTCTCCTTGGATTTATCCTATATGGGACTCTCTGCACTTCCTGGACTTGACTGACTATTTCCTAGCCCATATAAGAGAAATTTTAAACTATAATCTCTTCAAATATTTTCTCAGTCCTTTTCTTTTCCTCTTCTTCTTCTGGGATGCCTATAATTTGAATGTTGGTGTTTTTAATATTGTCCCAGAGGTCTCTGAGACTGTCCTTAATTCTTTTCATTCTATTTTCTTTATTCTGCTCTGTGGTAGTTATTTCCACTATTTTATCTTCCAGGTCATGTATCCATTCTTCTGCCTCAGTTATTCTGCTATTGATTCCTTCTAGAGAATTTTTAATTTCATTTATTGTGTTGTTCATCATTGTTTGTTTGCTCTTATTTTTTCTAGGCCCTTGTTAAACGTTTCTTGTATTTTCTTCATTCTATTTCCAAGATTTTGGATATCTTTACTATCATTACTCTGAATTATTTTTCAAGTAGACTGCCTATTTCTTCTTCATATGTTTTGTCTGGTGAGTTTTTACTTTGCTCTTTCATATTCTGTGTATTCTCCTGTCTTCTTATTTTGCTTAGCTTACTGTGTTTGTGGTCTACTTTTTGCAGGCTGCAGATTTGTACTTCCCATTGTTTTTGGTGTCTGTTCACAGTGAGTAAGTTTGGTTCAGTGTGTTGTATAGGCTTCCTGGTGGAGGGGACTGGTGACTGTGCTCTGGTGGATGAGGCTGGATCTTTTCTTTCTGGTGGGCAGGACCACATCCGGTGGTGTGTTTTAAGGTGTTTGTGAACTTAGTATGATTTTAGGCAGCCTCTCTACTAATGGGTGGGGTTGTGTTCCTGTCTTGCTACTTGTTTCGCATGGGATGTCCAGCACTGGGGCTTGCTGGTCATTGAGTGGAGCTGGGTCTTAGCAGTGAGAGGGAGATCTCTGGGAGAACTCTCACTGACTGATATTATCTGGGACGTCTCTGGTTGTCCAATGTGCTGAGTTTGGCTCCCCCACCTCTGAGGTTCAGGCCTGACACCAGGCCAGAACACTAAGACCCTATCAGTCATATGGCTTTCAACTGAGACATTTTCCCCTTTCCTTTGATAGTGGAGGGGAACACAGAAGACTTTGTCTTGCTTCTCTTCTGTAGCTAGTTTTGCAACAAAGATGCAATCTGCAGGCATGCAACCTTCATGCAAGTGGAATTTCTCTTGACCGAGGCAGCAGATGGACTTTCAGGGAATCCAGATGGACATGCACACCTTGCAAAACAGACTGGAAAGTGATTTTTCCCCCAGTTGCAACGTTAGGGAATGCTGTGCTGCAGCTACATGATGGGCCTGTGCTGACAATATTTTTTATAATGGAAATCATTGGATATATTCTAATTACAAGTCTATATATTACATACACTCAATAAGTACAAATGTAAATTTTTTAGGGAAAGAAGAGTTGTACTTTTCCTTAACTGTTAATATATCTTTGCTTTCACAAAACAATGAAGACACATACAATATCCAAAAAATTGCTATATTGAAAGCTAATTACCAAAGGTAGTTACTGTGACTAAAGAAATAATATCTGCTGATTACTTTATAGGGTTTTGATGTGACTCAAGAGAAGTAGTGCATGTGAAAATGCTATAAAAAGTGCAAGATGTTCTCACTAAAAATATCATAGTCAATAGTAATAGTGTGTTTTTATGCCACCTTAGAAAAGAGATGTGTCTTTCACTATTATTTCACAGAAGTAAAGTAGAGACTGTTATGCATAGGCTTAATATAAGTTAGTCTAGGATCAGGTGTGACACAGTAGTGAACGGTTCTGGTTTCAATTAAAGAAATAGTTGAATGAATACTTTTCAGGGAAATACAGTGATTTAAAAAAAGGAAAGTTACCTGAACATTCTGTCAAGCTATTTTATATGATGTATGTCACTTAGTACATACAATTTCAACACATAAATAAAATTCAGTTTAACATTGAATACCTCAATGAAGTACACTAACTCAGCTCAGCAATAAAGGTTAATGTCAAGAGTTATACATCACATTGGTAGCATATAGTCTTGTTACAATTTGTTAAGATTGGCACATTATCTCTTTGGTCTTCCTCCCAAAACCCACAACCCCAAACTAATATTGAGGAAAACATCAGAAAAATCCCACTTGAGAAACATTCTACAAAATACCTGATCAGGACTTCTCAAATACCTGATCAAGACTTCTTAAAACCATCAAAAAATGAGGAATGTCTGAGAAACTTTTGCAACAAAAGAAGATATGATGACTAAATGTAATATGGCATCCTGCATGAGATCCTGGAATAGAAAAAAGATGTTAGGAAAAAAACTAAGGAAATCTGAATAAAGTATGAACTTTAGTTGATAATAAAGTATTGTGACAATGCACTTTACTAATGTAAGATATTAATAATGTAATGTAATAATGTAATTAATAATAGGGGAAACCAGATGTGGTATATACTGGAATTCTCTGTACTACCTTTCAAATTTTTAAAAAATAAACCTAAAGCTATTCTAAAGTAAACTTTTTTCATAAAAAGACATTTTATTTTAAATATAGCTGTGTGTACGTGTCAATCCCAAATGTGGAGTTATCATACTAAGTGAAGTAAGTCAGACAGAGAAAGACAAATATCATATGATATCGCTTATATATGGAATCAAAAAAAAAATAATACAAATGAACTTATTTATAAAACAGACTCACAGACTTAGAGAACAAACTTATAGTTACCAGGGGGGAAGGGTGGGGTGGAGGGATAGATTGGGAGTTTGAGATAAACTTTTTTTTTTAATTAATTACCTAGTAGCAGGAATTTTCTTTTAAATGCTGCAAATAACCAGCTAGTTTGATTTTATTTTTGTTCAGGGGAGAAATTATTGATTAGTTCCTGTTTCCTAATTTAGTTATTATTGAATGATTTGGATGTTATGATAAGTTTCAATAGCTCCTGGTCATTTAGGGTAAACTTGATTAACATATTAAGTTTATCCATTGAGGAAACTCCATGTGTCTGCTGGAGTGTTCTTCTTTTCCCCAGACTCAGAGTTATATAGGTTTATCTCCATCTGAGGAACTCCATATTAAGACACATCAAAATGAAGCAGAACACTTTGACCTGATTCTGTCAGTACAACCTCAACCATATCTTAGCTCCTGCCTTCCCGACAGAAAAGCATATAGTTTTCAGGAAGTTCTAAGGCCCCACTAATCCCTTTGCAACTCTACAAAAGCATTGCTCCTATTTTATCACGTCCTTTAAACCATGTCTCTTCCAAAGTTCCAATCCTCAGCATCAACCAGGTAAATTATTGTTCAAACTTGATATAATTCCAGACTATATCATGCACATATTGCAAAACCTAAATATATCTAAATTTGTAACCAGTGTCAGGGTTAGAAAATTAAACTACAAAATACCTGAATTCAAAACAAAATTGTTTCAAATCATATTCTGAAAGATACTGCACTGAGATCTAAAAATAATAGGTGTTCTTTTGCTTCTTGCATTAATTTGAAAGAGCAAAATATTTTCAAGAGAATACCTTCTGCAAACTACTTGGAACCCTTTTGCTCTTACAACTTTTTATTTGCTGATGGCTCTCAATACTTCTCCAGATAATGTATTTTGTGTTTTTTGTAATTATGTTCACTAAAGGAGGACTTTATTAAAGTATCAGCACAAGGTTTGTCCACTTTGGCACTATCGGTATTTCTGAAAAGGGGAAGAACAAATCTGACTCCATATTGGATCTGTGTCTTTTACTTTAACCTTTGTATTCTATTGTTTTTGCTACAGGTTAAGAATGTTGCCTATAGCCTGAAATATACAGCATAGCCCATTCTCAAGATTCTGACCTTTAAAGGTATAACACTTTTCCATTCATACAGAGATAAAAAGTTGCAGAACAGAGAATAACATTTGTCTTGGATATTTATAGGAACATCGTGACCAGACCTATGTGGACAGCTGAAGAACAAAAGATTCTGGCACCATGAAATTTGCAGCAACCAACAATACCTCCTCCCCTTTTAGTATAAAAGAAGGCTGAATTCTAACTTGGGGAAGATTGTTCTTTGGGACACTAGTCCACCATCTTCTCCGTCTGCTGGCTTTCCAAATAAAGTTGCTATTTCTTGCCCCACAACTCATCTCTCGATTTACTGGCCTGTCATGCTGTGAGCAGTGTGAACTTGGATTCAGTAACATTTGGAACTGGATAATCTTTTGTTGTTGGAGACTGTCCTGTGCATGTAAGATGTCCAGTAGCATCCCTGGCCTCTAGCCACAAGATGCCAGTAGCAACCACTCTCCAGTTATGACAACCAAAAGTGTCTCCAGACATTGTCAAATCACCTCCGGTTGAGAACCATTGATCTAGTATAATGATCAGAATTCAATTTTATTTAAACTGTTGAAATATTTCAATTGATTTGGCTGTGAGAAGCAATATATTCCATTCCTAATGGGCAGGAAAGACACCTCACTCATTCCTTTCGCTAGGTGAACACTCTCTGTATTTTCCTGTGCCATGCAAGTTGCAACATTGCTGTGGATGGAGTGGAGACTGAGTGCAGGAGTCTAATTAGAAAGAGGTCTATGGAATTTGTATTGATGCTTCCATTGCATTGCCAGCCAGCTTTTCCCCTAGAGAGACATTTAGCAGAAACTATGGGAGTTGGAGCTTAGCCTTTCTCTTTGACAATAAACCTCATCATCAGCCACTTTCATTCTCACTCCCCAAGAGCCATGCTTTGGCTCAGCTCTGGTAAACATGTTAATACTTTAGAGTGGGAGTTGTTAATAGTTCAGTGCAAGTGCATAGCCACGCCCATTATTCTACATATGATCAATTGCTGCCTTCCTGCTCCAACAGCAGATTTCTGTAGTTGTGGCAGAGTATGGCTCATAAAGCCTAAAATATCTGCTCTCTCTCCATTTACAAAAACAAATTGACAACTCCAGTTTTAAAATCCTAAAATGTGCAAATTATTTAAACTGCTCAACCTAAATCCTTTGTCCCATACATTGCATTCATTTAGCTATAACAGTAACAGTCACATTTGTAAAAGTATCTGATTCTCTACAGTTCATGCCAGGGGCAAGATTAATTTAGACACAATCCTCAGCCTTATGGGAATAAGCAGCTTGCCACTTCACATTCAAAGACAATTTTTTACACTTTTGCATATTCTGTCTTTCCATAGGCTCAGCAAATCTAATACATTTTACCTGCTGTTGTAGATGTTCTTCCTCCGGCCCTTGGGAGATCGAGACCACCTAGGAGCCAGTTTACTGTCACTGGATGTATTCATTTACCTTTAATTATGATTGAGTGATGCAGAAAAGCAGATGACCTTGGCATAGGAAAGAGTACCTAAAACATTCTTCTTCCTTTTCCAGAATCAGTGGTCATGTTTAAACTTTTCTTCATTGCTTTGTTTTTGCTGTTTAAAAGGAGAGTAGACACTTCTGATAAAGTTTGTCTAGTTAGTCTGTATAATTTTCATTTTGTTTGTTTTCGCTAATAATCATGGCTCTGGGATGGTTTTTCTATCATGACCAGTTAGTGCTGTTATATTTTGCCTGAGGCTTACGTGATGCTCTACAATATGGGACTCTTTAAAGTGCTCCTTTAATTATGTGGCAGCCTGGATGGGAGGAGAAAATGTGTAAAGGCTGAGAAACAAAGCATTCATATGATACTTCATTATCTGTGGTCATGTGATGTGTGGAGGAACATAGGAAGGGAAATGGGATATACAACCTACTTACCACCTCTTACTCCATAGATTATGCCTTGTTGTTTTCAGTTGTATTAGAAATAACTATTGTGAAGATATCATGACAAGCTTGTAATCCTCATTTTTGTTCATTTCCAGAAAAGACTAAATTGGAAATAATAAGACTAGTTACAGTATTAAAGGTATCTTTGCATGCAATGCTTATTTGCACACATATTTGTGTTTTTCTTGTGAACTAATAAACTGAGAGTAATATTTCAGTGCTGGAGCTTAGAGAATATTTACATGACTAAACCGTATGTTCAAACTGCTGCCCCCTTCATCAGCTGTTCTGCTCCACCCTAGCATGCCGAAGGGAAATCACTGAAGCCAGAGTGAACCAGAGCATTACCAGTGAATGCAAGTGTGGTTCCCACTCACCCACACTGGTCTTCATTCACATTTTAAACAGATCCCTGCTAAATATAAACTTAAATCTGCCTTGCATTTTGTTACAGTAAGGTTGGAGCTATAATAAAATATAGAAACCCTACCTCTTAATCAAAGGAATATTCAAGTACAGTCAACATCTAAATAGTTTCTGGGTTTGAAATGAAAGAAAAATGTCTATTGGGTGGTACTACTTCTGCACATGGCTCACTTGCAAACATTCACATCTAAATGACCATAGAGTCACTATGTTAAGTTTTATAAATTGATTGAGAGAAGGGAGGAGAAAATTATGAGATTGGGGGAGGTGTTGAAGAAATGCAAAAAGACTGAAGAGGTTTTGAATGTGCATAGTAGACTAGTGGAAAGACTATGTTGGAACAACATTGGAAAGTCTATTGGAGAGATTACCTTGGAACAACATTGAAGGAGGAAGAGGTGGAAGTGGGAGAAAAAGGTAACGAGATAAGATCATTCATAATCCATGCTCCAAAAATAAGTGGATTTTCATTTTCTATGAGATAAATGTTATGATTTTGTAACCAATTCCAATGTGTGGGGTTTTCCCCAACATGACCAAGCAATTCTCAGACACAAGCTGGGTGTCCTACGGTTCAACTCAATTCAACTCACTTTCTACCTGGAGATACCATCAGATTCCACAGGTTAAGGGCTCAGTCCTACAAGACGGCCTCCCACTTCAGATACTAATTGCAAGTCCAGGTTTTCTCTTGTGCTTCTGATCAACTGACTATAGACTAGAGATTCCAACAATGCCTTTTTTGCGTTGGATTAATTTGTTAGAAAAGCTCACAAAACTCAGAGAAACACTTTGCTTACTAGATTACCAGTTTATTATAAAAGAATGTAATTCAGAAACAGCCAGATGAAAGAGATGCATGGGGCAAGGTATGTGGGAAGGGGCATGGAGCTTCCATGCCCTCTCCATGTGTGCAACTCTCCCCACATCTCCAATTGTTCACCAACACAGAAGCTCTCCAAACTCTTTCCTTTGGGGGTTTTATGGAGGTTTCCTTATATAGATATGATTGATTAAATCATTGGCCATTGGCCATTCACTCAGCCCCTCACCTCTCCCTGGAGTTCAGGGGATGTGACTGAGATCTCCTACCCTCCATCACATGGTTGGCTCCCCTAGCAACCAGCATCCTTAGATGCTTTCCCAAAGTCATTCATTAACATAACAAAGACACCTTTATGCTCTATACTTGGGAAATTCCAAGGGTTTTAGGAGCTGTGTGCCAGAAATGGGGATGAAAACCAAATATATATTTATTACAAATCACAATATCACAAACATCAAGGTCTTATCCTAGGTTGAATTCATAGTTTGTCACCTAATTACTGAATTTTCCACCTGATCACCTTTCCCATGCCTAACCCTAAGCCTTTGTTCACTCTGGTTTCTCTCCTCTTTTCCTTCTGAAGTGCTGCGGAGCGGCTGGGCCCGTGAGCCATGGCCGCTGAGCCTGCGCGTCTGGAGCCTGTGCTCCGCAACGGGAGAGGCCACAACAGTGAGAGGCCCGGGTACCGCAAAAAAAAAAAAAAAAAAAAAAGGTGTAAACTTTCAGTTATAAGTATTAAAGATGAAAGGTACAGCATGATGACAATAATTAACACGGCTATATGGTATATATGACAGGTGTTAAAAGAGTAAATCCAAGATTTCTCATCACAAGGAAAAAGGGATTTCCTTACTTTTTTAAATCTTTATGAGATGACAGATATTAACTAAACTTATTGTGGTACTTATTTGACAATATATATAAGTCAAATCATTATGCTGTATACCTTAAACTTACACAGGTATTTCAATCATATCTCAATAAAACTGGGGGAAAACACAGTTAAGTTTATATCAAATAAAAATGCACTAAAAATACAATTAAAGGGTAAAATAATAAAATAATTTTAGAAACTACTGTTTCTGTACATTGGACAATGGCTAGTGCAGGACTGTGATCCTTAAGAGACTAGGAACGAATAAGGTGAGCCTTATGATTGCCCTAGATTTCTATCTGGAGTTATATATTCTAGAACCTGGAGTAGGGAAGATGGTTTTAATCAGATAATGGCTATATCAATAATTTGAGAAGAAAGAGACTGTAATTCAAGAAGTTTAAGAAGCATGGAAATAGTGAATTGGAGTTCCAACGAGGAGGGAGCTATGTAGAAGAAGAACACTAGAAATCTTAAGAAGGCCCTTTGAAACTTAGCTGAATAATAAGATGTAAACACATGGGATGAAACCCTATGACAATAGGCAAAAACTGACTGGGAGAGATGGGGATCCATATGTTTGCTCCAGTCACTGTGGAGAGACCTCACTGATGACTCTTAAAACTCAATAGAGATTTAGAAAAAGCCACATTTTAGGAGGGGAGCCAAATTATACCTAGAGTAAAGGCTATCCAAGTCATATCCAAAGAAAAATTTAAAAAGATGAAGTTAAACAGCAGGTAACTTAATTGCATTCCAGAACAAAGGCCACCACTCTTTAAAGTAGGACACCAATTACTGATCATCACCACTGTAAAGAGTACACATCCAGCATCCAGCCAAAAATTACTATGCATGCTAAAAAACAGGAAAATGAGACACATAACCAAGAGAAAAACTACCAAAATTAAGCAGAACAAGGAATCATAGAAATGATAGAAAGAGAATTGGAAGAAAAGGATATTAAAACATCTATTATAGTTTTGTTCAATTGAGTACAGAAAAACAATCATAGTGTAGAGACAAAGGAAATATTTTGAAAAGAACAAAATAGAATTTCTAGAGATGAAAAATAGGATATCTAACATGAAAAATTCACTACATGGGATTAATGGTAGATTAGATACTGCAGAAGGAACACTAGAGAACTTTTAAAGAATGTCAATAAAAACTACCTACAATGAAACACAGGGAGGAAAACAAGAGTGAAAAAAAATTGAAATACATTTCAGTGACCAGTGGGACAATATTAAGCAATCTAAAACTTGTATAATTGAAGTCCCAGAAAGGGGTGGTGGCAGAGCAAATATTTAAAGCTATAATGAACAATTTTCCAAATTTAAGAAAAAAACTTAACTATGTAAGATGCACAATGAACCCTAAGCAGGAAAATATACTGAGACAAAGTGAGAAGACATATGTCACCAATATTAGGAATGAAAAAGGGGTCATCAATATAAATTCTACTGACATTAAAAAGATAAGTGAATACTATGACCAGCTTTAAGCCAATACATTTAAATAATTGATGGAAAGAATAAATTCCTTGAAAAGAGCTATGAATTACCCAACTGACTCAAAAAGAAATAGAAAATCTGAATAGCCATACATCAATTAAAGAAATTGGAATTAAAATTTTAAATGATCCCACAAAAACATCTCCAGATCCAGATGGCTTCACTGGTGAATTCTATCACATATTTAAGGAAAAATAATACCGATATTATGTAAACTCTTATGGAAAATTGTAGGATACTGGAACGTCGCTTAATTCATTTTATGAGAGAATATTACCACGATTCAAAATAATATAAGAAAAGTACAGACAAATATTCCTCATGAATTTAGACACAATAGTCCTGAACAAATACTAGCAAACCTCATCCAGTAAATCTGTAAAAAGGAAATATAACCATATGGTGCTTTCCCAGGAATGAACAGTTAATTTAACTTTTTAATTTCAATCATTATAATTCATTAAGTTAACAGACTAAGGGAGAAGAAACACTAGATATTTAACTAGGTTCAGAAAAAGCATCTGACAAAATTCAACACTTATTTGTGAAATAATATCTCAGTAAACTAATGATAGAAGGGAACATTCTCATCTAGTCAAGCAGCTCATACAGCTCAATATCAAAAAAACAAAAAACCCAATCCAAAAATGGGGAGAAGACCTAAATAGACCTTTCTCCAAAGAAGACACACAGATTGCCAACAAACACATGAAAGGATTCTTAACATCACTAATCATTAGAGAAATGCAAATCAAAACTACAGTGAGGTATCACTTCACACCAGTCAGAATGGCCATCATCAAAAAACCTACAAACAATAAATGCTGGAGAGGGTGTGGAGTAAAGGGAACCCTCTTGCACTGTTGGTGGGAATGCAAAGTGATACAGCCACTATGGAGAATAGTATGGAGGTTCCTTAAAAAACTAAACATAGAACTACCATACGACCCAGCAATCCCACTACTGGGCATATACCCTGAGAAAACCATAATTTAAAAAGAGTCATATACTACAATGTTCATTGCAGCTATATTCACAATAGCCAGGACATAGAAGCAACCTAAGTGTCCATCGATAGATGAATGGATAAAGAAGATGTGGCACATATATACAATGGGATATTACTCAGCCATAAAAGGAAACGAAATTGAGTTATTTGTAGTTAGGTGGATGGACCTAGAGTCTGTCATACAGCATGAAGTAAGTCAGAAAGAGAAAAACAAATACCATATGCTAACACATATATATGGAATCTTAAAAAAAAAAAATCGTTCTGAAGAATCTAGGGGCAGGACAGGAATAAAGTCGCAGACATAAAGAACGGACTTGAGGACACGGCAGGGAGGGGGAAGGGTAAGCTGGGATGAAGTGAGAGTGACATGGACATATATACACTACCAAATGTAAAACAGATAGCTAGTGGGAAGCAGCTGCATCGCATAGGGAGATCAGCTTGGTGCTTTGTGACCACCTAGTGGGGTGGGATAGGGAGGGTAGGAGGGAGACGCAAGAGGGAGGAGATATGGGGATATATGTATATGTATAGCTGATTCACTCTGTTATACAGCAGAAACTAACACAGCATTTTAAAGTAGTTATACTCCAATAAAGATGTTAAAAAAAAAAGAATATCTATAAAAAACTACAACTAACATCATACTGAAAAGTGAAAGATTGTTTTCTCCCTAACATTAGGAAAAAGGAAAGGGCCTCCACACTTAACATCCTTAACCAACTGTAGTGACGTGCAATAAAGCAAAATAAATAAATAAAGACACAATGTGAAAGTAAGAAGTAAAACTGTTTTAATTAGCAAATGACATGATGACGTATGTAGAAGCTCCTAAGGAGTCTACAAGAAAAGCTACTAGGATTAACAAGTGAGTATAACAAGATTGCAGAAGATAAGATCAATATAAAAATCAACTGTATTTCTGTGTACTAGTTATGAACAAAAGGTAATTAAGTTTTAACTATTCACGATTGCATCCCAAACTATGAAATATCAATACTTAGAATTTAACGAACTGCCAGGCCTGCACACTGAAAACTGTAAACTTTGCTGAGGAATTAAAGATCATTATGGAGGGACTTCCGTGGTGGCGCAGTGGTTAAGAATCTGCCTGCCAGTGCAGGGGACACAGGTTCAAGCCCTGGTCCGGGAAGATCCCACATGCGGAGGGATCTGTGCACCCTCCGCATGTGCACCACGACTACTGAGCCTGCATGCTGCAACTACTAAAGCTGGCGGGCCTAGAGCCTGTGCTCCGCAGCAAGAGAAAAGCCAGTGCAATGAGAAGCCTGTGCACTGCAACGAAGAGTAGCCCCGGCTCACTGCAACTAGAGAAAGCCTGCATGCAGCAACGAAGACCCAATGCAGCCAAAAATAAATTAAAAAATTAAAATAAAAAAGAAATCATTAAAAAAAAAGATCATTATGGAGAGCAATACCATGTCATGGATTAAGGTACTCAATATTAAAAGTTACCACTTCTCCCTAAATTGACCTATTGATTCCACACTATCCCATTCAAAATCCCAGCAAGTTTTATTTTTGAGAATTGACAATCTAATTCAAAAAGTTATAGGGAAATACAAAGGACCTAGAATAGCCAAAATAACTTTATAAAAGAACAAAACTTGAGTACTTAGATTTTAAGATTTCCAAAAATCTACAGTAATCAAGACAATAGTATTGTTGAAAGAATTCACATACAGATAAACGGAGAAAAAAAAAAGTTTAAAAGTAGACCATGCATATATTGGTCATTTGATTTTAAACGTAATAATCTAGACAAAATAATTCAATGGGGAAAGGAGAGTTTTTTCAACAAATGGTGCTGGGAAAATTAGAAGTATCTACAAATAGATTTAAAAAAATCGACCCTTACCTCAAAATACACAGAAAAATTAAATTCAAAATAGATCACAGGTACAAAAATAAAAGCTAAAATCATAGAACTCCTGAGATAAAAATACAATAGTTTTGTTTTAAGATAGAAATATTTTCATAGGTAGTTCAAAAAGTAACAATCATTTTAAAAATGGATAAAATGTACTTCATCAAATATAAAAACAGCTTTACAGTAGAGTGTTTAAAATTGAAAATGCAAGGGCTTCCATGGTGGCGCAGTGGTTGGGAGTCCGCCTGCCGATGCAGGGGACACGGGTTCGTGCCCCCGTCCAGGAGGATCCCACATGCCGCAGAGCGGCTGGGCCCGTGAGCCATGGCCGCTGAGCCCGCGTGTCCGGAGCCTGTTGCTCAGCAACGGGAGAGGCCACAACAGTGAGAGGCCCGCGTACCGCAAAAAAAAATTGAAAATGCAAGCCACAAACTTAGGAAGAGCATTTGCAATACATATATGTGATAAAGGAGTTGTATTCAGAATAAATAAAAAACTCTTAAGACTCAATAATAAAAAGTTTCAAACAAGTCAATTTTTTAAATGGGCAATCTATTCAAACATATTTCACAAAAGAAGATATACAAATGGCCTCTAAGTATGTGAAAAGATGCTTGACCTCATTAACATACCGAATATGTATTACGGAAATGCATATTAAAACCATAATGAGTACCATTATATTCCCATTCAAATGGCTACAATTTAGTTGACTGACACTTTCAAGTGTTTGTGGAGCTACAGAATAACTGGAACTCTGACACATTGTTGTACATTGTGGGGAGTGTAAATTGGTAGCATCACTTTGGAAAGCATTGGGGGCAGTTTCTTACTCAGATTAAACATATACTTTCTATGTGACCCTGCAATTCCACTCAAGACAAATGAAACATATGCCCATGGAAACACTTATACTTTGAATGTTCATAGCAACTTTTGTTTTCTTTCTAAATGAAAGTCCAAATCTGGCATCAACAAAAGTGTCTACCTATTGTTGAATGGAATGGATGAAAACATTCTGATAAATTCACATAAATTCACTCACTGCAGTGGTAGGTAGCTTCTAAGATAGCTCCCAGGGATCCCAGCTTCCAAATGGTATTCACAGCTTTCTGTAATCCCCTCCCCATGAGTGTTATATTTCTAACTAATAAAACACCTCATTGTTAAGGGGATGTCAGTTCTATGATCGTATTACTAGAGATTGTGGCATCTTACTAGCAGACCCCCTCTCTTACTGGTTTTGATGAAGCAAACTGCCATCTCCAGGAGGCCCACAAGGCAACAAATTGAAGGAAGCCTCTGGCTAACAGCTCTCTAGTATCTGAGGCCATCAGTCTAATAACTTCAAAGAACTGAATCCTGCCAACAATCACATTAAGTGGACCCTTCCCACTGAAAGTGGGCTGTCCCCAAGATAACTTTCAGATGAGACCTCAGTGCTGGCTGACACTGTTTGCAGGCTTGTAAGCAACCCTGAATCAGAGGATTATGCACAGAAGCTATGCCCAGATTGCTGACCCACAGAAACTCTGAGATAATTGTGTGTTGTTTTGACAGTAAATTGTTGGTGATTTCTTATGCAATAGTAGATAACTCACACTCACCAATAAGAAGGAACAGTTCAATGACATATACAATGTATTGGTTTTCTATTGGTGCATAATGAATTACCACAAACTCAGCAGCTTCAAGGAATGCCCATCTATTAATTCATAGTTCTGTCCACCAGAAGTCTGGGCATGGCATAACTGGGCTCTCTGCTCAGGTCCCACCAGGCTGAACTCAAGGTGTTGGCCATTGCTTTGTTCTCCTGAGGCTCAGGGTCTCTCCTAAGTTCACTGTGGTTGTTGACAGAATTCAGTTCTTTTTGGTTGTAAGACTGAGTTTGCAGCTTTCCTTGCTGGCTGTCAACACAGGGTTGTTCTCGGCTCCTAGAGACTGCTTGGTGTTCTCTGCTATGACTCCTCTACAACATGGAAGTTCTCTCTTTAAAAGGTAATAGCAGAGCTTCTCTCAGACTTCAGATATCTCTAACTTTTTGTAAAGTCTCATCTGTTTAGCGCAGGCTCACTGAGGAAAATCTCCCTACTTAAAGTAAACTTAGAGAATTTAATTACATCTGGAAAATAACTTCACAACAGCATCTAGATTAGAGTTTGACTGAATAACTAAGAGAAGCTTAGAATCCTGTCCACCATGTCTAGAATGTGGATAAATTTCAGAAACAGTCTGCTGAGTAAAATAAGCCAGATTTAAAGAGGATACATATACGATTCCACTTACTTGAATCTCTAGGAAAGATAACTGTGATCCGTGGTAATAAAAAGCAGAAATCAATAGTTGCCTGGATCAGGGGAGGATGATTAACTGGAAGGAGGCACTAGAAACTTTTCTGGGGTGAGGGAATTATGTACCTTCATACTGAGACTGGTTACACGGGTCTACACGTTTGTTAGAGCTCATCAAACTATAAACTTAAAATGTATATTCTATATAAAGTGTACCCCAATAAAGGTCACTTATATACTATATAATGTGTATCCCAATGAATGTCATTAAAAATAAACAATCAGCCAGCCATGTGACCTTTGCCTCACTGTCACCTTCTAAGTGTTATGCAAGGTCGTCTGGTTGGTCAAACATCATTTCACCCAGAAACCAAGCTGCAAAGCAGTCTAGCAAATGCAATTTCAGTTTTAGGTATCCTTCTTCATGGTAAAGAATTGGACACTAGAAAGTAGACTGTACAGATGTTGAGCTATGCCAGGTTCTTCAGTTTAAGGTAAAAATATTTCTCCTCATTCCTTTGGTGTATTTAGCAGATTAATGAGTCCAACAAACACATACATGTATACACATGTGTATACGTATATGGGCACACAATCCCCACTGACAAGCACTATAATTCATAAAGAGAAACAATGTACATAATGATAGCTGCTTATAATAAATAGTTTTGCATGTGATTATACAGAGCTCTTTTAGCCCTTTGACTGTTCCACAAACTAAGAGGCAGAGGCCTGGTTTCAAGTCCTGAAATTCACTAACCAGAAATATTACCTCCGTGGATAAATGCCACCGTAGAGATGATCACTTCTTGTTTTAAAACTGTGTTGCAGTTTTGATACCTAGGAATGGAAACTCTCCTAGGATCATATGATTCTTAATTGGAAAAAAACCCTGAGTTATACATGGATCCTGCAGACATCTTTAAAATAAAGTATTTTTTCCCTTTCATTTTTGGATCAGCTAAATTTATAGGGCAGAGATTTCTTCAACAATCTCTATTTGAATAATAGGGGTGGAGTGGGCAGGATATGAATCAATTATTCTCAAGGCCAAGTAATCCTCCGGGATTAAAAGAAGGGTGTTTTCTCTTCCAGTCACAATCATGTGTACTCACTTATAAAAAATAAAGTACACAAATTAATAAAAAATTTTGAGCACATCTGGGAAGGATTTCCAGATGATGAGCTGTAGGAGCACACCACTCGAGAACCACTGACACAATAAATTATACAAACGGGGCAAAAAGCAAGATTGAAGCAAATCACCAATGTTCATTGATTGTGCATCTGCAGTATATACTACACCCAGAGAGAAATGAACTTAATTAAAGCAACATTATGTAAGGGGAGCTGCTTATTTGGCTTTTGCCAAACCTAGGCATATATATAGTAATTGAATTCATCTATTGATACACACAGAAATTACATATTTACCTCTAAGACAACTCTCATATGTTCTTTAAACCTAGGCTTCAGGAAAAAGTAACAAAGAAATATTCATACACCATATGTCATTCAGTACAATTCCCCTGCACCATGGGCAGAGATGGAGTTATTTCACTAGAGTTATTTCAGTGGAGTTATTTCATGGTTTTGGCCATGGAAAATCTCATCAGACTTGAAAGTCATGTGCTCCCCTTTTCCTTGGAAGGGCAAATGTATCAGAACTGTGTCTGGTTTCAAGAAACCTCAACAGTGAGTTAAATAAGTGGTTTACTTGTCTTATGCAACAAGCCATGGATAGAAAGATCAGGGTGAGTACCGTAGCCCAGTGTCATCAAGGATCCAGATTTCTTCCATATTCTTACTGGGACCAATCCTAAAATGTGGATTTAATGCTTATGATTGCAAGAGGATTGCTCATCCAGACATCTATCTGAGAGGAAGGCAAAGGGAATAAAAAAGCATCCCAGTGAGTTTATTTCTCTTATAAAACTTCCCTGGAAGCCCTAGCAAGAGGCTTCCACTAATTTTATCTTTGGCCAGAATTGGTCTCTTGCCTACTAGCTACACCTGAGGCTGCAAAGCAAAGTTTTTAGCTGAACACAATTCTCCGTAACTGGAATGGCTGTTAAGAAAGAGAGAAGTGGGTACAGAGTAGGCATTGGGTAGTGGCTGTCACTGTTAGTGACTAACAAGATAAGATCTGCCATCTTGACACAGCCTTTTCCCATCTAACCTTCAAATTACACACACACACACACACACACACACACACACACACACACACACAGACATGCACTTGGGCCACTTCATTTTGCTCACTTGCATTCAATATCTGTGGATTTCCTCAGTAGATTCTTTCACTGAAAGGATAAGCATACTCTTGGAGGAATATAAAAACATAAATGCTATTTGCCCAGGTTTCTATTTCTGTAAATCAAGTGTTCAGAAGTTCAGAGGTTCAATTATTGTTTAATCAGAATTGAAATAAAAAGAGTTCTGGATGGTCCTAACTAACCTTGCAGCATGTTTCCAGAGTTAATCAAAGATTAATATTTATATCAATTGAATGCATTGGAGTCAAGAAACATTTATTGAGCATCAACAATGTGCCAGGTCCTGTGTTAAAATAACCAAGAGGAAAAAGACTAAGTGCCTCCCATCAGGAAACTCACTGTCTGATACAACAGATAGGTATGTGAACACACAACTACACCAGAGGAAAATATGAGAACAAATTAGAGGACAGCACATGGTGGAAGAATGTTTAGCTTTATTGGGAGAGGGGTGCAGAGAAGACTTCTCCAAAGACATGATATCCAACCTGGATGAGTCAGTGTTAGGACCAGTCCTCATGTTTGCTGATTTTCAGTCTAATGCATGTCTCACAATCTAAAAATGGAAATTAAAAAATGGCAATGCAAAATGTATCTTCAATAATATGTTTAAATCTATCTATGAATAACTATACAACCCAAAGTGTTGGTCTGGATTTTAATGAAGTATTTGGGTTACTGCTTTGGCTAACCCAAAATGCATTATGTTATCTTCACAGTTTGTCATAAGTTTCATAAATATAGAACATTTCACAATATGCTTGCACCTACTGAAAAACAAACAGCAAAGTAACTAATAATCTAAGAAAGTATTGTCCACAAAATATGCTAGACATTTTCATAATGGACTGGAGAAATACTTAAATTTCCATTTGTATTCTGTACTAAATATTTCAGAGTCAGAGAGATTAAATATTTTTTAATTAACTCTACTATATAATAATGGTCTAAACTGCAAGTTGCACTGTAGTTGAACTTCTTGATGACTAAGTTACATATTCTAGAAGGTCTATATATGCGTTTTAGATTCTGAGGTGGGGGTGGAATTTCACAGCAGTCCTACATAATTGTTAACTACGGCCTGTTTCCCCTTTTCCCAATGACTCCCTGTTTTCATCATCATCTTTCCATTCAAGACACATTCCCCAAACCCAATTCTGTTTGCCTGGGAAAATAATTCACATTTATAAA
Source organism: Pseudorca crassidens (assembly GCF_039906515.1). Lineage (NCBI taxonomy): Eukaryota > Metazoa > Chordata > Mammalia > Artiodactyla > Delphinidae > Pseudorca > Pseudorca crassidens. The sequence goes on along the minus strand of NC_090300.1, from coordinate 122,516,319 downwards.
AATGTATCAGAGTGCTCTCAAATATTCTATTCCTTTAATTCTTAACAACATTCCTGAAAGGTTGAGTGAACTATCTTATGTGGGTTTTGTGAACTTAGGACACTCTATTTATGTTCCCAGAAGTCTGCTAAGAGGAAAATAGATATAATAAGCTTCAGTTTCTGTCTTCTAGGAAATTACAGTTTATTTTACTAATATAAGCATTATGATGGCTAGAACTTTAATAACCAATTTGCCCTAAATGACTGGAGCAGTGCCTGGTGCTTAATATATTTTTAATAAGAATATACAATCATAAATGTAATATTTAAGTGAGTTTTCAAGACTAGAAAGCATATTATGGGTGTAACTGTGAAGGAAAATAATGTAGCCAATAAGATACAGAGTGTGAAATGGAAAAACAGCAAAATTCTAAGCCCAGACTCTCAAAGACAGTACAAACATTCTGGGATAATTAAGAAATTCCTGGCAGGCTTAGCCAAAGTGTAGAAAAGCCAAACCTCTTTTGGACTTGTGTCTATCAAGAATCTTAGCATAGACTTTGAGCTATTTACAAATTTTAGAACATTTCCGGCAAACAATAGTATGTGCTTACAGGCATCAAAGTAACAACATATCAGCACAATCCTTTTATAAACATGAAGGTAACATTTTCTGAAGCAGGGGGGCTAGAAGAGAATGAGGCTCTGGAAAAAGGAAGAAATTTCACAGTCAGATGAAATGAGCACAGATTAGAAATAACAGAACTATTATCTTAGCTAAAATCGGTGTTAAGTTTCTGGGTTTGGGAAAACTGGAAACTATACTAAATCTCATTGAATACCAATTAAAGTTCCATTAGGTTTGAGTATATATTGCCAGTTTGAAAAGAACCTATTCATTGTTTTCATTTCCCAGTGTGGGTTTAATCATTCTTGACCTGTCCTCTGTCATCAAAATATGAGTCTTTTTAGAGATAGATGCTTAATTTATACAAACCTTGCCTGACTACTATGAGTGGGTATCCTTGGCAAGATGCTGCTTCAACAGCTATAGTTAGCTAAAATTTACTGAACAAATCCTCTGTGGCGGGCAGATAAAGGAACTGAGGCACAGAGGGTTTGTACAAGGTCTCATAACCGGTAAGTGGTAGATCAGGATGCGAGCTCAGGAAGTCTGGCTCCTGAGCTGGGGCTCTAAACCCCTAAACAAGGCTTGTGTTCATCTATATCTTCTACATGATGCAAGTATAACGTTCAATTTATGCAAATGTATTTTGCCTTCTTGGTGGATTTTCATGACAAGAATTTAACTCTAGAATGATGTCCCCTTGCCATGCAATATTGATTGTTTTGTATCTCACAAAGTCATCAGTTTTTGTATGCCTAGGAAATATGATTTTCATACTAGCCTGAAATCAACAAGAGGCAAACTAAGAAGGGAAAAAGTACATTTTATGATTTCAAAATTCCATCCAAAAGGAAATATGATGGCATGTGATTGATAAATCTAGTAACTTTAATTTTCCAATCTTCCAGGAAAATTTTAAAGAAGTGAAAACCTAACAATAGTCACCCACACAACATGGGCATGAAATTGTTAAACTGCAAACCCAACTGGTTAGGGAAGATTTAGCCCTGGAGGGGATGAGTTCCCTATAGAAGAGAAAACTCCAATGAAACAGAAATTAAAAAGACATAAGGAAAGTGTATTGAAGTAATGAGAGAGGAGTTTAGAAAGTCCTCGACAAAGATATTCTCTAAGCCTGACTCTCCTTGACAATGGTTTGCAAACTTTATCACGCAAGAGAATCACCTTGTTAAAACACAGATTTCTAAGACCCATCCCCACAGTTTCTGATAATTAGATAAAGATTTGCACTTTTTCCTATATGAAATGGTGAGTCCTGAAGATTTTTAAACTGGAACGTAACCTATTAGACCTGAATTTTAAGGAATGAAAATATATATCAATTAGGGCTCTTCCAGTTGAAAATGAAACAACTCAAATTAACTTTAGCAAAATGGAAAGCATATTGTCTCCTGTACCAAGAGTAAGTTAGAAAACATATTCTTGGTTGTATCCACACTCTCACACAATATTCTCAAGATTTTGCCAATTTTCCCAATTGTTCCTGAGATGGATTGTATTTTGCAAGACTTTAGTCTAATTTTGAACCATGAACCAATGCCTATGGCCTCAAGTAGCTGGAGGGTTGGGTTGGTTAGAGCCGAGGCACAGTCACCTTGGAACATGAGCAGCCTCATCCAGTCTCAATTCTCCCCTGGTTTATCCCAGTGTTCCATAAGAATATTACCATTTTAAATGCCTAGAGATAAAAGAATTTGAAAAAAATGCTCCAGAAAGCAAAGTATCATAGGATAAGAAATAAGCCATGTGTTTTCCAATTATTCCTATGATTCCAGTGAAAAGAACATTCAGGTGTCTTTTTAAAAATTTTATTATTATTATTATTATTTTTTGCGGTACGCGGGCCTCTCACTGTTGTGGCCTCTCCCGTTGCAGAGCACAGGCTCCAGACGCGCAGGCTCAGCGGCCATGGCTCACGGGCCCAGCTGCTCCGCGGCATGTGGGATCTTCCCGGACCGGGGCACGAACCCGTGTCCCCTGCATCGGCAGGCAGACTCTCAACCACTGTGCCACCAGGGAAGCCCCGAACCTTCAGATGTCTTAAAGTCAAAATGAAGTGTATAAAACCAACATCCTTAACTGTTGCCCTGTCACCTAAGTTAGGTAGATAATAAATCCCTTATAGAAGTGGCTTCTGCACTCTTCAAAGATGAAGAGCTGGGGGAAGTGGATAGAGAGGGCTGAGAGAGAACACCTGGACGCTGGTGCTGCCACTCCCTCATCCTTACTCCAACCTGAGTGATTTTGGATCTGTTTACTGTTTTCTTGCTTTTTTTTTTTTTTGGCCGCACCTCGAGACATTTGGGATCTTTGTTCCCCGACCAGGGATCTAACCCATGCCCCCTGCATGCGGGATTTTTGTTCCCCGGCCATGGATCGAACCTATACCCTCTGCCTTGGAAGTGCCGAATCTTAACCATTGGACAACCAGGGAAGTCCCTGGATCTGTTTCTTCCTATTTTCCAGATAACCTTTGCTTGAGGTCGGGATTCAATAGCTAAAACAAAACTTGCAAAACACCTCCTTTAGAACAGGCCTAAACAGAGGCTCCTCCGTTGTAACGAGGGCAGCCTTCGTGATAGGAACTCAGAGATATTCTTTTCTTGAAAAACCCAAGCTAACGATTATATGAATCCTACACCTTTCAGTTCCCTCTTAAGAATAGTACAGGGAGTAAACTCTCTGGGATTGAACTTTTGATGTAGTTATGGTGCAATAGCTTAGGACATGGATTTAACTAAAGCTCAGAAAGTAACTTGTTGGCTTCCCCAGGCTTCCAAGCAAGGCATGTCATACACTGGTTTGGGACAATTCTGGCAACAGTCCAGCACAAAAATATCATATGCCAGATTCACACTCAGCTATCTACAGTTTGAAAAAAGTCTTTTTCTCTGCATTCAAAAAAAGTGAGGGGGAGAAAAACTCATAAAATGATAAGCAATACAGACCCTTTAGGATTAGGAGAACTTTTAGCTTTTAAGTGCCTCCTTGCTAAATCACACAAAGATGATTTCCAAAGCCAAATTTTGGAGTGAGACGTATAGTTCTGGGTCTTCAACAAATTCTGACAAGATTTCACACACTGTCAGAGAGGTTCTTTGCTCTTGCCCAGCTTCCCTGCGGTGGGAGAGGGGAAAGAGCCAATGCCCCAACCTCTTCGCTCTCAGGGAGCCACTTTGACCCAATTCCAGAAGCCCAAGGGCTGTCCTTAATTAGCATTGTAATTTATATTGCACAATTATGCAAATTGGGTACATAAACAAAATTATCCTTTCAGTTTGGCTTTGCTACCCAAGAAATGCAAAGCCAGTTAAAGATAAGAATAAAGAAAAGAGAATACATTTGCTCTAATTCAATGCACTATTTCTTAATTTATCCATTCTTTTGTTTTACTCTTTCACTTTGCACCTGGGGTTTTTCTAATTTCTATTTTCTCTTATTTTGCTTTTTCTTCCTTTTATGCTGGGTTTTTCTTCCTTTATCTATCCTTGGCTCTTTTCCTTGAGAAATTTTCCATGTCATTAATTCTGCTGTAGCGATTCACAACTCTTCGGGCTATTTCTTTGTTTTTGGATATGACTATTACCTTGACTGTCTATAGTTTCCATTTTCTTTTTGCTTGCAGATTCTCTCCTTTCTCCTGTCATCTCTTTCCATTTTATTCCATTTTTCCATTAGTTTGACTTGCTTTTATAGTTGTATGATGCTCCTTGTCTGATACCTAACAAACACCCTCAACATCCAAATCATCTTTACTAAGAAAACTGAAAATAAGCATGGCAAATAACAGAGCTTGGAAGATGGGAAATTGAAGATACAAAACACGATGAAGGAACCTTCATGGTGGCAGAGGAGTAAGACATGGAGATCACCTTCCTCCCCACAAATACATGGGAAATACACCTACATGTGGAACAACTCCTACAGAACACCTACTGAACGCTGGCAGAAGACATCAGACCTCCCAAAAGGCAAGAAACTTCCCACATACATAGGCAGGGCAAAAGAAAAAAGAAAAAACAGTGACAAAAGAATAGGGAAGGGACCTGCACTTCTGAGAGGGAGCTGTGAAGGAGGAAGTTTCCACACACTAGGAAGCCCCTTCACTGGCAGAGATGGGGGTGGCTGGGGTGGGGGGAAGCTCCGGAGCCACAAAGGAGACCGCAGCAACAGGGGTGCAGAGGGCAAAGCAGAGAGATTCCCGCACGGAGGATCGGTGCCGACCAGCACTCACCAGGCCGAGTGTCTTGTCTGCTCACCTGCCGGGGCGGGCGGGGGCTGGGAGCTGAGGCTTGGGCTTCGGAGGTCAGATCCCAGGGAAAGGACTGGGGTTGGCTGCGTGAACACAGCCTGAAGGGGGCTAGTGCGCCACGGCTAGCAGGGAGGGAGTCCGGGGAAAAGTCTGGAGCTGCCGAAGAGGCAAGAGACCATTGTTTAAGGGTGCACGAGAAGAGGGGATTCAGATAAACGAGCTCCAGAGATAGGCGCGAGCTGCGGTTATCAGCGCGGACCTCAGAGATGAGCATTAGATGCTAAGGCTGCTGCTGCAGCCACCAAGAAGCCTGTGTGCAAGTACAGATCATTATGAACACCTCCCCTCCCGGGAGTCTGTGCAGCCCGTCACTGCCAGCGTCCTGTGATCCAGGGACAAGTTCCCCGGGAGAACACACCGCACACCTCAGGCTGGTGCAGCATCATGCTGGCCTCTGCTGCCGCAGGCTCACCCTGCATTCCGTACCCCTCCCTCCCCCCGGCCTGAGTGAGCCAGAGCCCCCTAATCAGCTGTTACTTTAACCCCGTCCTGTCTAAGCAAAGAACAGACACCCTCAGGTGACCTACACACAGAGACAGGGACAAATCCAAAGCTGAATCCCAGGAGCTGTGCGAACAAATCTCTGGAAATCTCTCCAAGCCACCTCAGGAGCAGTGGATTAAATCTCCACAATCAACTTGATGTACCTGCATCTGTGGTATACCTGAATAGATAACAAATCATCCCAAAATTGAGGTGGTGGACTTTGGGAGCAACTGTAGACTTAGGGTTAGCTTTCTGTATCTAACTTGTTTCTGGTTTTATGTTTATCTTAGTTAAGTATTTAGAGTTTATTATCATTGGTAGATTTGTTTATTGATTTGGTTGCTCTCTTCCTCTTTTTTAATATATATATATATATATATATATATATATATCCTTTTTCTCTTTTTGAGAGCATGTATGTGTATGCTTCTTTGTGTGATTTTGTCTGTATAGCTTTGCTTTTACCATTTGCCCTAGGGTTCTGTTCATCCATTTTATTTTTTAGTATAGTTTTTAGCGCTTGTTATAATTGGTGGATTTGGTTTTTAGTTTGGTTGCTTCTTTCTTTCCTTCTTCTTTTATTACTTTAATTTTTTTATTTTTAATAATTATTTTTTAAATTATTTTCTTTTCTTTCCTTTTTCTTTCTTTCTTTCCTTCTTTCTTATTTTCTCCCATTTCCTCTGAGCCATGTGGCTGACAGGGTCTTTTTGCTCCAGCCAGGTGTCAGGCTGTGCCTCTGAGGTGGGAGCCGAGTTCAGGACATTGGTCCACCAGAGACTTCCTGGCTCCATGTAATATCAAACAGCAAAAGCTCTCCTAGAAATCTCCATCTCAACGTTAAGACCCAGCTCCACTCAACGACAAGCAAGCTCCAGTGCTGCACACCCTATGCCAGACAACTAGGAAGACAGGAACACAAGCCCACCCATTAGTAGAGGGGCTGCCTAAAATCATAATAAGGTATTACAGACACCCCAAAACACACCACCAGGCGTAGTCCGTCCACCAGAAAGACAAGATCCAGCCTCATCCACCAGAACACAGGCACCAGTCCTCTCCACCAGGAAGCCTACACAAACCACTGAACAAACCTTAGCCACTGGGGGCAGACACCAAAAACAACAGGAAATATGAACCTGCAGCCTGCCAAAAAGAGACCCCAAACACAGTAAGTTAAGCAAAATGAGAAGACAGAGAAACACACAGCAGATGAAGGAGCAAGGTAAAAACTCAGCAGACCAAACAAATGAAGAGGAAATAGGCAGTCTACCTGAAACAGAATCCAGAGTAATGATAGTAAAGATGATCCAAAATCTTGGAAATAGAATGGAGAAAATAAAAGAAACGTTTAACAAAACGTAGAAGAACTAAAGAGCAAACAATGATGAACAACACAATAAATGAAATTAAAAATTCTCTAGAAGGAATCAATATCAGAATAACTGAGGCAGAAGAATGGATAAGTGACCTGGAAGATAAAATAGTGGAAATAACTACTGCAGAACAGAATAAAGAAAAAACAATGAAAAGAATTGAGGACAATCTCAGAGAGCTCTGGGACAACATTAAATGCACCAACATACAAATTATAGGGGTCCTAGAAGAAGAAGAGAAAATATTTGAGGAGACTATAGTTGAAAATTCCCTAATATGGGAAAGGAAATACTTAATCAAGTCCAGGAAGCACAGAGAGTCCCAAAAAGTATTAATCCAAGGAGAAACATCCAAGACATATATTAAACAAACTATCAAAAAAAAAAAAAAATACAGAGGTTTCCCTAGTGGCGCAGTGGTTGAGAGTCAGCCTGCTGATGCAGGGGACACGGGATCGTGCCCCGGTCCAGGAAGATCCTGCATGCTGTGGAGTGGCTGGGCCCGTGAGCCATGGCCACCAAGCCTGTGCGTCCAGAGCCTGTGCTCCACAACGGGAGAGGCCGCAATAGTGAGAGGCCCGCATATGGCAAAAAAAAAAAAAACAATAATAATAATAAGAATACAAAGAAAAAATATTAAAGCAGCAAGGGAAAAACAACAAATAACATACATACAAGGGAATCCCCATAAGGTTAACAGTTGATTTCTCAGCAGAAACTCTGCAAGCCAGAATGGAGGGTAAGGACATATTTAAAGTGATGAAAGGGAAAAATCTACAACCAAGATTACTCTACCAAGCAATGATCTCATTCAGATTTGATGGAGAAATTAAAATCTTTACAGACAAGCAAAAGCTAAGAGAATTCAGCACCACCAAACTAGCTTTACAACAAATGCTTAAGAAACTTCTCTAGGCAGGAAACACAAGAGAAGGAAAAGACCTACAATAACAAACTCAAAACAATTAAGAAAAAGGTATAGGAACATACATATTGATAACTATCTTAAATGTAAATGGATTAAATGCTCCAACCAAAAGACATAGACTGGCTGAATGGATACAAAAACAAGACCCGTATAAATGCTGTCTACAAGAGACCCACTTCAGACCTAGGGACACATACAGACTAAAAGTGAAGGGATGAAAAAGATATTCCATGCAAATGGAAATCAAAAGAAAGCTGGAGTAGCAATTTTTTATATCACACAAAATAGACTCTAAAGTAAAGACTATTACAAGAGACAAAGAAGGGCACTACATAATGATCAAGGGAGCAATCCAAGAAGAAGATATAAGAATTTTAAATATTTATGAACCCAACATTGGACCACCTCAATACATAACGCAAATGCTAACAGCCATAAAAGGGTAAATCAACAGTAACACAATCATAGTAGGGGACTTTAACACCCCACCTTCACCAATGGACAGATCATCCAAAATGAAAATAAATAAGGAAACACAAGCTTTAAATGACATATTAAACAAGATGGACTTAATTGATATTTATAGGACATTCCATCCAAAAACAACAGAATACACTTTCTTCTCAAGTGCTCATGGAACATTCTCCAGGATAGATCATATCTTGGGTCACAAATCAAGCTTTGGTAAATTTAAGAAAATTGAAATCGTATCGAGTATCTTTTCTGACCACACACTATTAGACTAGATATCAATTACAAATCAATTACAATTTTACAATTAAAAATTACAAACACATGGAGGCTAAACAATACACTACTTAATAACCAAGAGATCACTGAAGAAATCAAGAAAATCAAGAAATCAAGAAAAAACAAAAAGAAAATCAAGAAATCAAGAAAAAACAAAAAGTACCTAGAAAAAAATGACAATGAAAACACGACCCAAAACCTATGGGATGCAGCAAAAGAAGTTCTAAGAGGGAAGTTTATGGCAATACAGTTCACCTCAAGAAACAAGAAACATCTCAAATAAACAATCTAACCTTACACCTAAAGCAATTAGAGAAAGAACAACAAAAAACCCAAAGTTATCAGAAGGAAAGAAATTATAAAGATCAGATCAGAAATAAAAGAAAAACAAATGAAGGAAAAAATAGCAACGATCAATGAAACTAAAAGCTGGTTCTTTGAGAAGATAAACAAAACTGATAAATGATTAGCGAAACTCATCAAGAAAAAAAGGGAGAAGACTCAAATCAACAGAATTGGGAATGAAAAAGGAGAAGTAACAAAGGACACTGCAGAAATACAAAGGATCATGAGAGATTACTACAAGCAATTATATGTCAATAAAATGGACAACCTGGAAGAAATGGACAGATGCTTAGAAAAGCACAACCTTCTGAGACTGAACCAGGAAGAAATAGAAGATATAAACAGAACAATCACAAGCACTGAAATTGAGACTGTGATTTAAAATCTTCCAACATACGAAAGCCCAGAACCAGATGGCTTCACAGGCAAATTCTACCAAATATTTAGAGAAGAGCTAACACCTATCCTTCTCAAACTCTTCAAAATATAGCAGAGGGAGGAACACACCCAAACTCATTCTATGAGACCACCATCACCCTGATACCAAAACCAGACAAAGGTGTCACAAAGAAAGAAAACTACAGGCCAATATCACTGATGAACATAGACATAAAAATCCTCAACAAAATACTAGCAAACAGAATCCAACAGCACATTAAAAGGATTATACACAATGATCAAGTGGGGTTTATCCCAGGAATGCACGGATTCTTCAATATACAGAAATCAATCAATGTGATAAACCATATTAAAAAATTGAAGAATAAAAACCATAGGATCATCTCAATAGATGTAGAAAAATCTTTCAACAAAATTCAACACCCACTTACAATAAAAGCCCTCCAGAAAGTAGGCAGAGAAGAAACTTACCTCAACATGTTAAAGGCCATATATGACAAACCCATAGCCAATATCATTCTCAATTGTGAAAAACCGAAACCATTTCCTCTAAGATCAGGAACAAGACAAGGTTTTCCACTTTCACCACTATTATTCAACATAGATTTGGAAATTTTAGCCACAGTAATCGGAGAAGAAAAATAAATAAAAGGAATCCAAACCAGAAAAAAAGAAGTAAAGCTGTCACTGTCTGCAGAAGACATGATACTATACATAGAGAATCCTAAAGATGCCACCACAAAACCACTAGAGATAATCAACGAATGTGGTAAATTTGCAGTATATAAAATTAATGCACAGAAATCTCTTGCATTCCTATACACTAATGATGAAATATCTGAAAGAGAAATTAAGGACACACTCCCATTTACCACTTCAACAAAAAGAACAAAATACCTAGGAATAAATCTACCTAAGGAGACAAAAGAACTGTATGCAGAAAACTATAAGAAACTGATGATAGAAATTAAAGATGATACAAACAGATGGAGAGATATACCATGTCTTGGATTGGAAGCATCAACATTGTGAAAATGACTATACTAGCCCAAAGCAATCTACAGATTCAATGCAATCCCTTTCAAACTACCAATGGCATTTTTTACAGAACTAGAACAAAAAATTTCACAATTTGTATAGAAACACAAAAGACCCTGAATACCCAAAGCAACCTTGAGAAAGGAAAACAGAGCCAGAGGAATCAGGCTCCCGGACTTCAGACTATACTACAAAGCTACAGTAATCAAGACAGTATGGTACTGGCACAGAAACAGAAATATAGATCAATGGAACAGGATAGAAAGCCCAGAGATAAACCCATGCAAGTATGGTCACCTTATTTTTGATAAAGGAGGCAATAATATACAATGGAGAAAAGACAGCCTCTTCAATAACTGATGCTGGGAAAACTGGACAGCTACATGTAAAAGTATGAAATTAGAACACTCCCTAACACCATACACAAAAATAAACTCAAAAAGGATTAAAAACCTAAATGTAATGCCAGACACTATAAAACTCTTAGAGGAAAACATAGGAAGGACACTCTATGATATAAATCACAGCAAGATCCTTTTTGACCCACCTCCTAGAGTAATGGAAATAAAAACAAAAGTAAACAAATGGGACCTAATGAAACTTAAAAGCTTTTGCACAGCAAAGGAAACCATAGACAAGATGAAAAGACAACCCTCAGAATGGTAGAAAATATTTGCAAACGTTTCAACTGACAAAGTATTAATCTCCAAAATTTATTTGCAGCTCATGCAGCTCCATATCATAAAAACAAAAAACCCAATCCAAAAAAGGGCAGAAAACCTAAATAGACATTTCTCCAAAGAAGATATACAGATTGCCAACAAACACATGAAAGAATGCTCAACATCACTAATCATTAGAGAAATGCAAATCAAAACTACAATGAGGTATCACTTCACACCTGTGAGAACGGCCATCATCAAAAATCTACAAACAATAAATGCTGGAGAGGGTGTGGAGGAAAGGGTACCCTCTTGCACTGTCAGTGGGAATGTAAATTGATATAGTCACTATGGAGAACAGTATGGAGGTTCCTTAAAAAACTAAAAATAGAACTACCATACAACCCAGCAATCACACTACGGGGCATATACCCTGAGAAAACCATAATTCAAATAGTCATGTATCACAATGTTCATTGCAGCACTATTTACAATGGCCAGGACATGGAAGCAACCTAAGTGTCCATCGACAGATGAATGGATAAAGAAGATGTGACACATATATACAATGGATTATTACTCAGCCATAAAAGGAAACGAAATTGAGTTATTTGTAGTGAGGTGGATGGACCTAGAGTCTGTCATACAGAGTGAAGTAAGTCAGAAAGAGAAAAACAAATACCGTATGCTAACACATATATATGGAATGTAAATAAATTGTTCTGAAGAACCTAGGGGAGGACAGGAATAAAGACACAGGTGTAGAGAATGGACTTGAGGACACAGGGAGGGGGAAGGATAAGCTGGGACGAAGTGAGAGTGACATGGACTTATGTATACTACCAAATGTAAAATAGATAGCTAGTGGGAAGCAGCCACATAGCACAGGGAGGTCAGCTCAGTGCTTTGTGACCACCTAGAGGGGTGGGATCAGGAGGGTGGGAGGGAGACACAAGAGGGAGGAGATATGGGGTATATGTATATGTATAGCTGATTCACTTTGTTATAAAGCAGAAACTAACACACCAATGTAAAGCAATTAGACTCCAATAAAGATGTTGAAAAAAAAAACAACACCCAGTGAAACTGAACTGGAAGCCAATGCCTAGATCAATAGACAGTATTTAAGTACATACTAGCCAAGAGGTAATCAATCAACAAATCAGCATTAAAAAAGATAATTTTCCAACATTGAATGATATTCCAGTGAACTGGCTCCTTCAAAAAGCCTTAAAATTATATGGAAAAATCAGAAAACCTAAAATGTTTAAAACTGGTATGAAATATAACCTATATAAAGCTGGCTTTGAAGGAATCGTGGCTGGTAGTGCTTGACAATATATGGGAACTGTTAAAGGAATTTATAACAGCGGTCCTTGAACAGAACTGTGAAGAGGACAGAATTGTTCATTGCTTTATCTGCCCAGAACCACAGCTCCCACCGGGAAATATCCATCCTCCTTTTACAGCCCTCTGGCTGCAGCAACAGCAGCCAAATTAAAATATAACCCAAGGGATCAGACCCAACTTGGGCAAATGAAAGCATCCTCCCTATGGCTATAACTTTTTCCACTTTGAATAACTTTCAAATGTCTCCTATACAGATTTTTAGTCCCTGTCTTCTTCTCTGACTCTTAACTTATCTCCTATCTTTCTCCCATTTACTTACTGATTTCTAGCCATCCTGGCTGACTAATAGCATCAGCTCATTGCTTTCGTACCTTTCATCTTCTCCTCCTGGAATGATCTTCCTTGATTTTTTGATGGTTGGTTTCTTCTTGTCATTTGAGTCTCTACTCAAAAGTCATCTCAGAGAAGTATCCTCTGATGTTGAACTCCATCCCGTCACTCGCTGTATATATTACCTTGTTTTAACTTAGCACCATTGACTTATATATTTATTTAATATATGTACTTGCCTCAGATATTTATAATTTTAATTTATTTATTGCCTGTCTCTCCTCACTATGAACCAAAGACAGTAAGCCAGTGAGAGGCGAGGGGTGGGTAGATGGTAGGGGGAGGAGCCAGGGAGGGAGCAAGTAGGGGTTGATGGGATAGGGTGATGCAGTGAGAGTAGAGGTGGGTGGAAACCAAGTTTGGACAGTGTTTACGGCCTGGTTTCTGATGTTCTTGAGGCCCAGCTTCATTCCTGTCTTTGGTTCTATGAAACCCCTCAGGCTCCTTTCTATGATTTCTACTTTTTTATAAACTATAAGTTGGAGTTCAATCCTTTGCAATCAGTAAAAGTAGCTCATAACAACATTACAACATTGTGCTTAAGAACGTAAAATCAGGTACAAAATTAGAGTCCGAATCAAGATTCTGTTGTTTATTATCTGTATTGTGGAGGACCAATTTCTTAATCTCTCCAAATTTTATCTCCCTTTATCTAAAAAATGAAGGATAATAATAGAGCCTACCTGACATGGGCATTGGAAAGATTAAATGTGATTACATACGCAAATTTCTTAAGCACAACGCCTGATATATAGTAAGTTCCCAATTAAAGAAGAAATTACAGCTTGCCTCAAGGGTGAAAGTGTGCTTTGAATTGGTATTTCACACCTACCCTCACTGGTGTGAAATACTTACATTCCCATTTATTTTAGACTTTTTTCTAAATTATTTTTATGATTAAATATATTTAGAGTTGGCCTTCTTTACTTTCCTCTATGATACTCATTTCATCTTTGACATATCAGTTTCTATTAGATGTCCCAGGTTGGGCATTTGTGAATGAAAAAAATACTTGGTGCTAAGAAATTGGAGAAATGATGATATAGACTGATCCTCTTCAAGTGTAAGTTCACAAGTGCTAGGTATCCCAGTCTATGTAAAGTTCACAGAATGAGATCCTGGAAGACAAACAGTGGAAATGTGTCACTCTTAATGCTCGCTAATGGTTCTTGTTGTCTGTTATAGGACATGGGCTGTTACAATAAGAAAAGTGAGTTGTAAATGAGTATGAAATCGGGAAGGACCTGGACTAGATCCACCTTTGTGAATGAGGCTTGAGATACCACTTTGCTGCTCTCATGGTACAGGCCTGTGTCCTAATGTCCAGTCTACAAAGATCTTGTAAGTCAGCTCTGCCATCACCACATCAATAAACAGGATGAGCCACAACAATTGGGAATGGGGGTAGGGGACAGTGTTTGTGGGGAAGAGGCTGTCCCAAGGCCAGTAATGCTGAAATCCAAGGAGTGATGATAGGAAAAGAAAATGCAGTAGAGAGTAAAATGCAGGTCTCTAGTAATTATTGATATTTCTCAAAGATGTATCATATCTGCTAAAAGTAAAAAAATTAAAAAGAGGTATTTTATAAAAATTACATAAAATGAAGCAAAAGTATATAAATAAAGAAGTTTCAAAAACCCTCCACAAAATTTAATGATATTGATAAAAAATGTTGACTTTTTTTAATATGTCCCTTTATCTGAGCTGAAACTGGAATCCATATTCTGCTAAGTAGCAGAACTAGAACTTTAATGGGCTTGCAATTCCCAAGCGGCATTTAGGAAGAAATCCTGGGGAGGGGGAAATACATTACTGAGAGACTGAGCATTTTCTAACATAGCAGATCAAAGTAGATTTAAAGAGACTGAGCACTTTGTTTTACTGACAAATTTTGGATGTTTATTTGAGAGAAAGATTAGATTATGGGTGCTATATTTTCTCTTTACATCCAAATTGTTGTGTGTATGGAATTTTGTGACTCTTCTAGTCCAGCGATAACCAGGTGAAAATATAATGGAAAAAATTCTGATTCAAATTTGCACAAAAATATACAGTTGTAAGAAATACACTTAGAATGTATTTATGGGTCCTATAAGAAAACTTGAATATATGGAGCAACATACTGTTGTTATATGACCAATATTATAAATTAGTCATTAAATCATCTATATATGGTAAGGTAAATGGAAGTATTGATGGATTATTGGGTATTATTTTAATACTCTGTGAAAATTATATTTGCTAGTATTTCATCAAGAAAATTACAACTACCTTCTTGAACAAGATTACCCTCTACATTTTTTTTCATTTCCTATTTTTGTATTCTCTTTCTCATTTCTAATTTATTTTTTCTCTTTACTCTTTGCATAAAATTAAATGGATTTTTCCTTAGAAAAATAGATTTAGTTCTAATTCAGTTGTTGATTTTACATTTCTCTAATTCAATTATATTTGTGTTGCTTCTGTTCCTAACCTTTTTCTCTTTGGTTTATTGCAGTCTACTTAAGTTCTTTAGGTAAATATTTGATTCATTTACATTTATTTTTAATATAGAAAGGCTAAAGCTTATGAATCTGTCACTTAGAACAGCTTTGGTAATACACCTCTGTTGAAACATTGTGCTATAATGTTAGTAGATCTCTAATGTCTACAGCTACGATTTTATTTTTCAATTTGTCCCAACAGTTACTTAGGCAAATGGTGTGTTTATTTAATGTTGTTTTTTTGTTTGTTTTTTGTATTTGGGAGGGTAGTTTTATCCTTTAGCACTGTATAATTGTGACCATATGTTATTTCTTCAATTTCTCTTCTTTATCATTTATTTGTTCTTGAATAATACTGACCTATTTTGGTAAATAAAGCACAAATGCTTGAAAAAAATAGTGTAGTTTCTGTTTGTAGGGTAGAGGTATTTATAGATATCAGTTATTAACTTTCCCTTTTATTTCCTTAATTTTAGTTATTTAAATGATGCAATTTGGGACTTCCCTGGCAGTCCAGTGGTTAAGACTTCCCCTTCCAATGCAAGGGGTGCGTGTTCAATCCCTGGTCAGGGAGCTAAGATTCCACATGCCTCGCCACCAAAAGACCAAAACAAAAAACAGAAAAAAACATTGTAACAAATTCAATAAAGACTTTAAAATGGTCCACATCAAAAAAATCTTTAAAAAAAAATAAATGATGCAATTCGTCTGTAGTGATTTGGTAGTTACACATCATGTTTATATTTTACATTATTTTATATTTCCCTTAAAATGCCCACATACATTCTTTATACCTTATACTTGTGTCATTATCAAAGCCAAGAATGAAGCAAAATAGTTGGCTACTCCCTGCTAAGATGAAAATCTTGCTACATGTTCCCTTTTATAATCCTCCCACTCTTCCTTCCACTCCCATGTCCACATTTATCTTTCTAATTTTTGTCAATATAATCTATATTTTAATACCAACTCGTTGTTGTTTAATTTGAAAAAACATTTAAGTACTTTATTCTGCCAATGGTTTTCACATGTTCACTCAGTTTTCTGAAAAGCATATTACCAACAATTGTATAATCTTACCTTTATATTCCTTCACTGCTATATTCTTATCCCTGCACAACGACTGGAACATCATGTGCTCTCAGGAATTCTGTTTAAGGAACTAACACAGTAGAACAGGAGAGAGAAGATAAGAACCCAACCAAGTAAAATTTAAACCCACATAATAAACATTGCTTCTGTAAGTGCATGTTACCAGAAACATGTTACCACCAAGATTATGGTAATTCCATAGAGTGGATTCCACCTTGATAACCCCATCTCTGCCATGGTCAAAAACACAGGCAACACACAAATCCATACAAATGGGATGAACACTTTACTATTTCCCCTGTGCTCAGACCCTTGGAATGTGAGGTGCCTACACTAACTTCATTGTCATTAGCCCTTTTAATGGATTCACCTGTAAGTAAACATTGGTCTCAAACTTGGCTACACATTGTAATAACATGGGGAGATTCTTAAAAGATCTTAATGACCTAGCTACTCACCAGATCAATTAAATCCAAATCACTTTGGTTGAGACCCAGCTGTCAGTATTTTCTAAAGCTTCTCATGTGACTACAGAATGCAACCAAGAATAAGAATATAGGAGACTTAATGGAATCTGAACACTCAGTCCAGTTTTGCCTGTGGATATAACACAACCCAAGTTTTTTGGACACTTAAAAGTGATACTGGGGGGCTTCCCTGGTGGCGCAGTGGTTGAGAGTCCCCCTGCCGATGCAGGGGACACAGGTTCGTGCCCCGGTCCAGGAAGATCCCACATGCCATGGAGCGGCTGGGCCCGTGAGCCATGGCCGCTGAGCCTGCGCGTCCGGAGCCTGTGCTCCGCAACGGGAGAGGCCACAACAGTGAGAGTCCCGCGTACCGAAAAAAAAAAAAAAAAGTGATACTGGGAGACAGAACTTTGTTCTGGAATAGGATAATCACATCAAAATGGTAAAAAAAAAAAAAACCCACTTGTATCATTGCAATAATAACTGTTACATCATTTTTAACATGCAGATGAAGGGAGAGTCCAGCTGCATTTTGGGGTAAGAGGGGAGACAACAAAAGTGTTCCTCAGAGTTGATCAGACAGCTCAGTTAAAGCCAACATGGAAAAACAGACTATAACCCACTTTTTAAAAATTAAGAGTTTTGTTTCAAAATTTGCTTTGGGCTCTATTCCACAAAACAAACAAACAAACAAAAAAAAACAACGAAGTTACTGCCCTGACATTGAGGTCCTACAATCTTTTCCTTTATTTTTAGGCAGATTACCACATAGATGTTTCCTAATTTTATAAAGCTCAGATATTTGAGCTCAGAATATGGACCAGATTATTTTATTTTGAAGGCTGCCTGAGTAGCGTCAAGGAAATAGTCCCTCTGGAAATGTCTTTTGAACATTGTTACCATAACTAATATAATGCTTGACTTGAGATAAGAAACAGAAAAAACAAACAAATAGAAACAAAATCCATGCAAACTTTTGGTGGTATTTTATATACACATCTTCCTAAACACATTGTTAGGTAATATTTTAGCAGAACTGTTCAAGCTATAGTTAGCACTACTTTACAAGGGAAAGAGCCAATTAGCTGTTTTATATATGATGACAATTTTTATTTTATTGTTACTTTTTTAAATTTAAAATTTGTTTGACAGCATCAATCAATTTATTTGTTATTTTTTCTTCCAGCTTCATTGAGGTATAATTGACAAATAAAACTGTAAATATGTAAAGTGTACAATGTGATGATTTGATATACATATACCTTGAGAAATTATAACTATCAGGTTAATTAACACATTTATCACCTCATATACTTACCAGTTTTTTTGTGTGTAATGAGAACAGTTAAGATCTACACTCTTAGTAAATCAAGTATATGACACAGTATTATTAACTATAGTCACCATGCTGTACATTAGAATTGATCAATTTAATAGTTAACATACTCCAATATCTTAGGAAAGTGAAAACATCTACAGATAAGAGTGAGTTAAATTAGCTTCATGGAGCTATAACTTCTCATTATTTTTGGTCTATTCACTGCTAGGTAATATCTATTCATGTTTTTGATTGTGTCATTGTTTAGAAATATGTTGTTAGCGCTTCCCTGGTGGCACAGTGGTTGAGAATCCACCTATCAAAGCAGGGGACACAGGTTCGAGCCCTGGTCTGGGAAGATCCCACATGCTGCGGAGCAACTAAGCCTGAGCTCCACAACTACTGAGCCTGCGCTCTAGAGCCCATGAGACACAAGTACGGAAGCCCACGAGCCACAACTACTGAAGCCTGCGCGCCTAGAGCCCGTGCTCTGCAACCAAAGAAGCCACTGTAATGAGAAGCCTGCACACCACAACGAAGAGTAGCCCCCACTCACTGAAACTAAAAAGAAAGCCTGCACGCAGCAATGAAGACCCAATGCAGCCAAAAATAAATAAATATATAAATTTATTTTAAAAATATGCCCAATGCACTTGTCAGACAGCAGCCTTAATTATATTTTAAGAATGTTTTCTTTGTAATAGAGTCTGTATTTCCCAAGATATACAGCTTGATTGAAAAATATTGAGCAGAGTATAAGATCCTTGGACTCTCATCTTACTGAAAAATAATCAAGAAGATAATGTGAATTAAATGCCTTCTATAGTGATTTTCATATAGTCCAGTGGTTCTCAAATGGGACCCCTGGACGAGCAGCATCGGCATCCTTGGGAATTTTAGAAATGCAAATTCTCAGACTCCGCCCAGCCAAACTGAATCAGAAACTCTGAGGACGGGGCCAAAGTCTGTTTTAACACTCCTTCTCTGTGATTCTGTTACACTCCAAAGTTTGAGGATCTCTAAAACAGTAGAAGTGTAAAAAAAAAAAAAGGCAATAGAATAAACAAAATAACAAAAGCTATATCTCCTCTACCACCTTTTCGTTTTATCTTGTTTAGAAAATAATTTGTATTAAAGTATAGTATTTGCCCAAGATATTTGTTTTTATCTCCAGGAGAATTAATCGGGGTACCTATCATTCTATTATATTTTTCCATTACATGTCAAAGATTCATGACTGGTTTTCAACATCTCTTAATGTACATTAATTCCTTAAATTTGCTTTCAAAAATTCTTTCAAGCAGCAGAGTGTTAGGTTTCACATGTGCTTACTTCCCTCACTGAGATAATGTTGCTGTAATGATCTCACTTATATGTTGCATAATTAGATCTAATATCTCTCTAATGAGATACACCATGTTATTTGGAACCAGATGTCTACCATGGATAGCAAAGGACACTTACACTAAAATTTCCAAGACATTCAAGAATAATATAAGTAGTCATTTCATACAAATTATTTTTTCCTCCTTTCTTTGAGAATTTAGTTGTTTCTAGATGGATATTAACATTCAGAATAATTCAAAAGACTAAGGGAGTCACCTGGCTTTGGCATAAAACATAGTGTATAACAATTATTTGCTGGAAGAATGAAGACTGGCTTTCAGTTATTAAAAAAGAAAAGTTTACTGAGAACATAGAGCACATTGCTCTAACATCCTTGCATCTGTGCATTTACAGTATATGTTAAATTTTATGATATTATAGTTTAAGAAAGAATTTTTTCATATGAAGAATATATCTATTAAGAAAGAGCTACATGTTGGCTTAAGAATGTGGTAGTCATTTTTTCAGTACCTGCTTATGTATGTTCAATAAATATGAGATGGAAATAAGTACATTATCTCTATGGAGCTTGCTTAATTGGTTATTCACTCATATTAAAATACCTATGGGCGGGCTTCCCTGGTGGTGCAGTGGTTGAGAGTCCTCCTGCTGATGCAGGGGACACGGGTTCGTGCCCAGGTCCAGGATGATCCCACATGCTGCGGAGCGGCTGGGCCCGTGAGCCATGGCCGCTGAGCCTGCGCATCCGGAGCCTGTTCTCCGCAACGGGAGAGGCCACAACAGTGAGAGGTCCGCGTACCGCAAAAAAAACAAAACAAAACAAAAAACCTATGGACATATTTAACATACAAAAATGAATACACAGAAGACATATGTAGATACACAAAGTAAACTGCATGGAGGCGTAGCTACTAATATATGTTCAATGGTATTTTCATCTCTCTGCTGAAGGTAAAAAGGTAACTATATAAACTGTATTTTCTTTTTAATGAAACCAGAGCATGCAGCATCTTAGGAACGTGTGGTGAATTAACGGCTAAGACGACCTCACCTTCCTACAGCCTTCTGAGTCTCTACAGAAGAGGAAATTAAGGGAGACAAACTGAACTGTGATGCTCTGGGACTCCCTTGATTCTGCCTGTCACCGTTTTAAGCTGGCTCAAAGCCTCAGGGGAGTCTGGCTGTTCCAGCCTTCCTCAGCCAGCCAGAAGGTAACGGCCCACTGCTTTTATTCATTACCCTGAAAGTAATGCACTAAATTTAACAAGTAACACGCTCAGCGGGAATTTATTGGGCCTTTTGCAGCATGATTGCAAGGTAGGATATGGATATGGATTCCAATTACTGTTGACACCCAGATAAGAACAAAGCCTGTATATAATTATTAGTCAAAGTTGATATTTTAGGAAAATGACAATAATAAAGAAAGAAAGAAAGAAACAAACAAACAAACATTTCTATATTATTTGAAGCAAATGTTCCCGGGTGAAGGAACTCTTCCTGGTTACACAATAGGAGCATTTCAGTTAAAGGGAATAGCAATAATGAAATAGCAACATAGAGGCAACGTGGTCCTATAAAGCAACAATTTTCACATAAAAATAGCTGTGTGGAGCACATGTACAGTAGAGAGAAGGCTAACAAATTCCAAACATAGACTCCTGTGTACTATGTAAACAAATGGTCAACTTTAAATAAGGATTTAATATTTTAAGGAGAAAAAATAATCCATTTAATATTATTCCAGACGGTAACTATAGATCTATTAAAATGTGGCAGGAGTGATTGTAAAAAGATATGGTGTTACACTTTCATGTCTGTAACACTGGAGTTACCTGATGATGAAAATTCAATATTGTTGGCATATAGATATTTATGATGTCAAAGTCTTTGGGCTGCAATAAGAAGATGGGAGAAGCTAGAATTTTTACTCACTTTGGGCAAGGGCTTGTTGTTATTATTTTTTATTTTATTTATAAAGGCTATGGGAACATGATAAATGTAAAGGCATAGGAGAAAGAGAACCTGATTTTATTTTACCACACTGCATGTAAATGAAGTATGTTGAAAAATATAAGGCACATGAAAACAAAGGGAGCATCACTTTCTCTGTTATTAACCCAAATGACCAACTTAAATTATTGAAATAAAAGGCAACATGCATTGCTGTTAAAGGCTTGAACCCTCACATTACACAGAATCATATCCTAGCTTTAATAATTACTAGCACTCTGACCTTGAGCCACTAATTTAATCTCTCTTAGGCTGTGTGCCCAAGTATAAAATAAGAATGATTATCATAACTACTTGTGTTGTTATATTGACAATACTGTATTATATACTTCAAAGTTGCTAAGAAACTAGATCTTTTTTTTTTTTTTTTTAAGAAACTAGATCTTAAATGTTCTCACCACAAAAAAGAAATGCTGATCATGGGACACATTGGAGGTGTTAGCTAATGCTATGGTGGAAAGCATATAGCAATATATAAATGTACTAAATCAACATGTTGTACACCTTAAACTTATATTTACGATGTTATATGTTAATTATATCTCAGCATCAAGAATCATTAAACCAGGAAACAAATACCATCATAATCTTTCTTTTACACCTGGATATGCTTCAGTACAAATCTGAGCTCAAATATTTAGATGGGAAGAAGGGATATTTTATTTCTCTCCTGATTAGTTTAGAGTTAAGGATCATAATTTCATGGCAAAGCCTTATCATGTAACTGTGAAGTTAAGTGCATTTCTGATACTCAGCATGCTAAGGTGTGACATTGGTCTAATGAGAGCTGTCTTTGAGGGCAGATGGTAAAATCGGAGGAAACATACATGTATGTATATGTCCATGATCTATAGATGGACCCTTGTATTTAATTATCACTGCAATGAGATCTTGGTAGATCTCATCATATCCCCATTACTTAGCAAATGAAATGAAGGATGAAACACATCAATTGGTCTTTTCAAACATGTTAATTGGTCTTTTAAATAACAAGAGCCTCACTCACCATAGATCAAAGTGACCATAAGTCAGTGTTCATTCTACTATAGTAACCTCCCTTGGTAGGTGAGAAGATAAAGGTGGATCACTGATAAACTGTATTTGTGTGAGTGTGTGTGAATGTGTGTGTGTGTGTGTGTGTGTGTGTATGAAAAAAGCATGTGCTCTTGGTAGTTAGTACAGAGTTTGGGTTAAACAGAGAGCAGGTAATGAAAATCATCTATGTTAAGCCATGGTTTTCTCTGACTTTCCTAAGAATGTCATGGAACTTACCTATTTAAGGCCTTAAATAATTGATATATTGAGATAAAATTATCTACAGGAGTGTAAAGAGGGACTTCTACCTCAATGTCATCTACTGATGCTTCAGGGGAATCAGTGTTCATAAGGCCCATAATGCCAAAGAAAGCAGTTAAGTAACATGAATTCCATCAACCTTCAGGGAATCCCAGCATAACAATGGAATGATTACTTAAACTGAACAATTTAACCAAAACTACCAATCAAAGAGTATTATAGTATACATATGAGTCTTAATATGTTTACCATCGAATTCTATCACTACCCCAGAACAGTTTTTATTCTACAATATAGAGGATCCACATGAAAAAACTATTCATATAACTTAAAATAGAGACCATGTCTTCTCAATCAGAGAAACATGAATAATATAATGACTTTAAAAAATATTAAGATGAAATAAAATATTTTAAGTAACTCATGAGTTACTTAAATGAGTTACTTAAATGTTTACATTGAAGGAAATTCATTCATTCATTCATTCATTCATTCACTCATTTATTCGACAATGTTACATTAACTGCCCTCTCTTGGCTAGTTCTATGCTAACTCTGAGGATACAGCACTGAATCAGACAGTGCCACTTCCCTTATAGTAATGGAGAAAGATATGAAATAATCATATAGTTACAATTTTAATGAGGATGTTGACTGCAGTGGAAGTCTATATTAGGATTTAAATCTGCTCTTGGACAGCGGGTCATAAGGGTATCATTGGAAAATAACTTCACATGCGTTAATGCACTCAATCCTACACCAACCCAATGAAATCAGTACTACTACAGTCATCCCATTCACAAATGAACAGAGGAAAGAAAGGTACTAAATATCTTAAATCATAGAGTCAGTAAGGGTTTGGTGCAAAATACAAACACAGACCATCTGGTCTTAGATTCTGCTCTTAACTACTATACCATAGAATTTCATGTGCATTTGTGAAGGGATGATGAAAACACACTCCAGAGAGAAAGAAATGCATATAGGATGAACCACAGCAGCACTGTTCAACAGAAATGTGAGCCACATACATATGATAATTTTCTAGCAGCCATGTTAACAAAAAGTAAAAAGAGGTTGGTACAGTACTCTGGGAAAATGATTTGACAGCTTCTCATAAATCTAAATATGTAAATACCATATGACTGATGGACTCAAGCATTTACCCTAGATAAATTACAACGTACATTAACACAAAAACATTCACAGGAATGTTTATGGCAGCTTTATTTATAATAGCAAAGACTAGAATCAATCTAAGCGTGCCTCAAAGGGTGAGTAGTTAAACAAAGTGTGGTACCTCTATGCCATGGAATGCTACTTGGCAATAAAGAGGGATGAACTATTGATGTATGTAACAATTTGGATCAACCTTCAGATAATTATTCTAAGGGAATAAAAACAATTCCCAAAATAAATATCTTGTAGGATTCCATTTACTTAACACTCTTGACACGCCAAAATTACAGAAATGGAGAACAAACTAGTGGTTGCTAGAGGTTAGGGCTGGGGGGTGGGGAATGGAGCACAGGAATGGGGTAGTTGTGGTTATGAAAGCACAACACAAAGAATCTTTGAGATGAAGGAACTGTTCTGAACCTCGATGTGGTGGTGGAAACATGTATTTACAAATGTGATAAAATTGCATAGAACTAAACTCACACACACACATAAATACAATTAAAATTAGGGACATCTGAATAAGATGTATCACTGTCAATAGATATGGTGACAATAGCTTTGCAAGATGTCACCATTGGGTAAAAGTGAGTAAAGGGAACACAGGATTTCTCTGTATTGTTTCTTCAACTGCATGAAATCTAGAATTATCTCAAAATAAAAATGTTAATTAAAAGACACAGATTAAGTTTATTTTATTTTATTTAAGCCAATATATCCAAAATATTTTCATTTCAACCTATTAAACAATATAAAAATTCGTGAGATATTTTACTTTTTTCATACTGTCCATTTCAACTGGCCAAATTCTAAATGTTCAGTAGCTACATGTGGTTAGTGGCTACCATATTGGACAGCACAGGTGTAGGGAATACAAAGATAAGAAATGAATATAAGGTTTAAGAGGTAGGCATGGTTCAGGTTATGCAGATAGCACTTGTAATAAAATCCAGAGTCTTTGCAATGGTCTACAAAGCCCGACGTTATAGCCACCTCCATTGCTTTCTCCCTCTCTCATTCTCCTCAGCCATGCTGGAGCCCTTGCTGTTCCTGGGAAATTCCACGCATGCTCTGACCTCGCCTTGTTCTTGCTGTTTTTCTGCGTGGAACCCTCACCCCAGGAGATCACTTTGACTTGCTTCCACACTGTCTCTGCTCAGATCTCTGTCAAAAGGTCTTTCCTGACTTATAAAAGAGCAAATTCCACTCTTCTCCAAAACTATCACCCATTCCATGGCTTTAATTTTCTTGATGCTACTTATACCATCTGACATTCTATGTACTTACTTGTTTATTGTCAGTTTTCCACAGAACCTGGAACAGTGCCTGGCACACAGAATACATAGAGTGAATATTTGCTGAATGAATTGTTTGATGATGCTTAACTCTCTCACAGTTCTCAAATAAACTGCCTGCCTCAGGTAAAATCTACATTTTCCTTGAATTCAAAAACTGACTTAATAAATTTCAGAATGAATTTCAGAAATAGGGTAAAGTCTTCTGAGTTTTAAAAGTACAAAGTACAGAAGCAATCTGTTGACATTCCAAAAAGATCAATAACATTTTTAATACAAAGATTAAGATTTCAGCTAAATTTTTTCTAAGATTGCCACTTGTTTTAGAGAACTCATTTCTGATGTAAGATTATTTTATTTATATTTTGTCCCTATATTCATGATAAATTTATTTACATCTTGCCTCAAAATTCACTTTTCTTTTTTTCTCTTTTTTAGCATATGTGCTGCTGAAGCGAGCATAAAATTCACTTTTCTACGAAGTAAATTTTATTCAGAAATTCTGAAAAATGGTATTCACTATTCCAGAAAATGCTGTCAAAGCCCTCCTAATGCTCTGGGCCTTCCATGACATATCACCTTCTTAGAGACGCATTCTCCAATAACTACAATCAGAATTTCTTTCTCTCTAATACTTCCATTATTGCAGGAGATATGTCCCTTAATTCAACACCTTTGCCAATCTACTTATATCAGATATTTATGAAAATGTTCTCTCTCCAGGAAGGCAGAAACTATCTTTTTTTTCTCTTTGTCACTAGCATAAAGCTTTACACTTCTCGGCTGGACTTAGATAAATATTTGATGAATTGAATGAATTCTGTTTTGTTTTAATAATGTATGCATATATCTAGTATAAAATATGTAGTAGGCAAACATTGTATAAGATACCTCTCAAACACAAATTCACACCACACAGTAATTTTTCTAGAAGAGAACTAATAGTTCTTAAGCTCCTATGATACATTAAAGATTTTTACATGTGATCTCATTTAGTCCCCTTAATATATAGATAATTATTATTATTAACTTTGTATCTGTGAAGAAATGGAAGCTCAGAAAGCACACATAACTTTTACAAGGTCTAATGGCTGCTAAATGTCAGGATTCTCCTGTCTGCAGAACCCTCAAGTCCAAAGTATTATTTCACACTTTACAGTAGGGACCAAATACTTCAACATAGAGAGATGGGTTTGGAGACCTTTGGAGGCTTTTGGAGTGATATGAGGTATATATTTTGTTACCAGTGTTACCCAAAGTTTCTGAGACCCCAAGGAAGACATAAATAAATTAGAGATTATCTAGAGAAATGCAACCAAGATATGTTGAGCTCCTAAAACTATATATATATATATATATATATATATATATATATATATTTTTTTTTTTTTTTTGCAGTACGCGGGCCTCTCACTGTTGTGGCCTCTCCCGTTGTGGAGCACAGGCTCCGGATGCTCAGGCTCAGCGGCCATGGCCCACGGGCCCAGCCGCTCCGCGGCATGTGGGATCTTCCTGGACCGGGGCACGAACCCGTGTCCCCTACATCGGCAGGCGGACTCTCAACCACTGCGCCACCAGGGAAGCCCTAAAACTATATTTTATGTAAAATTAAGGAACTGAAGTCTTTTCTCCAAGAAAATAGTAAATAATACCGCATGATAAGGATATGGCCTTACCTAAAGAGAGGTCTGACCTTTATACCCGGCTCCTGGGAGATAACCTCTGAAACCTTGGAAATTCCCAAGTGTCAGGAGTATCTATTATTCATGGTGGACCTTTTGGACAATCTGGTAAATCAATCAATCAATCATGCATATATAATAAAGCCCCAATAAAAACTAGACGTTGAAGCTCACATGAGCTTCTCCTGTTGGCAATATATCATGTGTGTTGTCACACATCATTACTTAGAAGGGAAACACATTCTAAGGACAATGGAAGCTTCCACGTGGAACCCTCCCAGTCTCCGCGTGTGCTCTTCTTTTGGCTGATTATCAGTACCATGTCCCTGTAATAACTGAAACTGTAAGTAGAGTAGATATTTATTTCTGTGAGCTGCTCTAGTGAATTATCAAACCTGAAGGTAGGTTTGAGAAACCTGAACTTTCAGAAGAAAGGGTGGTCTTGTGTGGATTCTTCCCTTTAACTTTGTAGTTGGCCCCTAACTCCTTGTAGTTAAGCTATAAAATCTTGGGCAGACTGGAAGATCATAACAGTCTGGAAGACCATACCCTTTACTCTGTGTAGATGTACAACAATAACACAATAATTTCAGAGATCCTTGAAGATGGATTATAGCATATTAAAAATTTGTGAAGAGGAGGGGCATGAAAAATGACCTTAAATTTTCAAAGTATTGTCATGTAGACATATTTGATATTGTTAGAAAATATTTGGCTCAATGTCGAAAGAACTTTCTAAAAATTAGACCTATCCAAAGATATCATTAACTGCTTATGAAAGCAGTAAACTCTCTACCTTTGAATATATTAATTCCCAGTGTAGAGTGTTATAAGCCAGATGGATTATTAAGGGATTCTGGCCTCAGAGGACGGTGGATAATTTTTAAGATATCTTCAAACTCTAAGATTCTGCCATTTTATGGTCTATAGTTCTTCAAAATAGCAACTAATTGAACCAAGATTACATATTTAATAGGGCAAGTTGTTCAATTTGGCTCTTACAAAATCTGTTAATTTTGTTTTGCTTAAAAATACTAGAAAAAAAAGAATGCCCTAGGATAGAACATTTAAATTTATAAAGTGCTGACTCAATCTTCCCATATAAGTTTCTGTCATTATCAGGATAAATTAAGGAATACTTACTTTTAAATATTAATGGAAATTATCTTTTTTTCTGAAAAACACTTCTATCACCAATACAGAATTTTAATGATGTACCATAAGAACTGATATTTGGTTGCAAATGAATCAAACTCCAGAAAAGCTTTTTCAAATGAATCATAAGTGAATATAAACAAAATGTAAAACTGTCACACAAGAACATAAACTACACACTTAACAACAATTTAATTTAATGCAAAATATATTTACTTGCATTTCATGAAACATTTTTCACATTATAATATCCCAATAAATGTCACATCAACCGCTCATGAAAAATGCCTCCTGAGGTTTCATGAGTAATTGCCATTTCTTTACACTCAACTGAATTTTAGGTTCTTGAGTAAAACAGAGTATGGGTTTTATTGAACAAATAGAAACTAACTTGTTCCTTGATATAAGGAATATTACATTTCACACATTTCTGTTAATATTCTGATCAGCACAAAGCATTGTCAGAACAAGCAACACAAAAGCACTTTACTAAAGGGAGCTAATTTCATGGACCTGATAATGTTATGAAATATAAAATAAAATAATAAGAATCCTGCCATATGAGAAGTGTAATACTCCCTGGTCCAACGTAGCTCAGAATATCTTATTGCTATTGCTCTGTAGACCCTATAAGTTTGGGGTTGCCTCGGGCTATCCTTGCCTATTTTCACAATAACATCATCATTTTCTTCTAAAGGCTCAGCCTGCTCCAGGTTCCTAACTGTGACAAGTAAGATATGATATGAAATAATATTTAAAAATTATATATTAGATTAAGTATCTTAATTAAAACAGAAAATTCTTTTAAAAATTGGTAACAATGATATAACAAAGCAATATGTCTCTTTTCTTACTTTGGGGGCAAAAGCAGTAGGAAGAATAGAAGTTTAAGAAGTGGGTCATAGACTCCCATATTTCATTTTGTAAATTTATATAACTTCTTGGAAAAATCTCTCCAATTCTTGACATGGAATTAAAATAGATTCAGGGAACCTTAGAACTTGAAGAAAATTCATTAATGTAATCCAGTTCTCAGAGTCTAAGTAAGATTTTCTCCCAGTTTCAAAATAGAATATGGGTCTAATTTTAGTGATGTATTATTGAAAAATTGGAGTATTTTATATGTGATAGCATAGCTTTGAACTCAAAGCATCCATACCAATGGAAAACTAGCTATAACTTATCCCCAATAAATATATAAAGGAAAGATATATCCTCTTCATATCTGGCAAGGGATATGAGATTAAAGCACTGTCAATAATGAGCTAACTATAAATTAACTCCATCTAATTTTCCAGTTTTTTTTCATAAGAGGAATCAAAAAGACAACCCTAGAGGTGGCTATTCAAAAAGCCATACATTTCTGAAAGTCCATAAACAATCACATTCTTTTATTTGTATTCCCAAGAATACACACATACTTCTGTTTTTAAATGACAATTAACATTTCATATAATGTCTTCACATTTTTATCTCAACTCTGCACTCCTCAGGATTGTGACAGAGTTGTACCATCTTCTTGGAGCAGGCTAGAATGGTTCACGTGCTCCACCACAAGACAGTTCTGATGCTTTGAATTGTCCCTGTAATTTAGCCCATACTGATCTTCTCTAAAGTTCTTATAAAGTTAAAGGTTACCACAAAAGTCTAGTTCTAATGCAATATTCCTCATACCTTTCTGAGAATGAACTAGAATTATTTTATATTGGAGAAGGTCTACATATGTACCTTGTGTTTGTTCAAGGCTACTTTCCCTGGAATTTCTCCATAATTTAATCCAATTTCAGACATACAAGTGGGATAATCCATAGTTTGATATGCACTAGGTAAATGTGCTCAAACCTGCTCAGTTGATGGAATCCCTGGAGATTAAGGTGCTCTTTTTGAAATATCATAAAATAATGTTATATTAAATTCTAACATGAGTTTGAAATATTTGATTCCTGGATGATGCAACCATAATTTAATACTCAGAAAATCACAAAATTCCTCCCACTTAGTCACAATAAAGACAGGTTTTCTCTGTGCCTCCTGTTGGGATGTATACAATACCATTTGCAAACAAACCTTACTAAAAAAAGGAAAAGAATCTGAATGTAGCATTTCAGTGAAGCACTTGGTTTACAGGAAACACCATTAGAAAAGAACATGACTAATGACACTTTAGGGATTAAATCAGCAAAATCCAGAATGAGAAAGACACTAAAGGGTAACTGATTCTGTTTCATCAACAAATAACTTGCAAAGAACTAAAAGAAGAGGAACCTATATATTGAAAGGGACTTTGGACATATGTCAACAAAATGTCATGTGTAGCCCATGTCTGCATCCTCATTCAAACAAATTAACATTTAAAAAATGAGACAATCAGGAAACTTTGTACACTTATGGGATATTTGATGATATTAGGGAACTATTGTAAATATTTGTAGGGTTATAGTGATATTGTGCTTTAAAAAAGGCAGTGCTCTACTTTCAGAGACACATACTGAAATATTTATAAATGCCTGCATATTATATGATGGATGAGCTTGTTTCAGAATAATCCAGGAAATTAGAAATGAGTGAATGGTGGGTACAGATGAAACCAGATTGGTCATACATTGATAAAAGTTGACTAGTTGGGTGTATATCCAAAGAAAGTGAAATCATTATCTCAAAGACATATCTGCAGCCCCATGTTCATTGCAACATTATTTACAAATAGCCAAAACATGGAAACAACCTAAGTATCCACTGATGGATAAATGGATAAAGGACATGTGGTGTGTATGTATATGTTTGTGTGTGTATATATATGTATATATAATATAGTGGAATATTATTCAGCCATGAAAAATAAGGAATCCTGTCATTTGTGACAACCTGGGTGAACCTTGAGGGCATTGTGCAAAATGAAGTAAGTCACATAGAGAAAGACAAATACTATATGATCTCGCTTATATATGGAATCGAAATAAAAAACGAATCTATAGAAATAAATGGTAGGTTGATGGTGGCCAGGAGCTGGGGAGTTGGGGAAATGAGTGATGATGATCAAAGGGTAGAAATTGCCAGTTATAAGACGAATAAGTTCTGGAGATGTAATGTACAGCATGGTGACTGTAGTTGACAACACTATATTGAACACCTGAAATCTGCTGGGAGTAGATCTTAAATGTTCTTCCCACAAAAAAACGGTAACTATGTAACTATGTGAGGTGATGGATGTGTTAAACTAACCTTATTGTGATAATCATTTCACCATATACAACACAATGTTGCATGTTAAATGTATCTCAATGCAGCTGGAAAAAAGATGTCAATTTTCCCCCTCCCATCTAATAAATCATTGAATAGTTGAACCTCTATGGGGGATGAGCATTTAGAGGTTCATTATGCTATTCTCTCTAATTTGTATAGCTTTGGAATTTTCCATAATAGAAGTTCTTTTTAAAAGAAAGCTGATTACCTAAAATATATTTTCATTAATTTTAGAATGAGCAGAAAACCAAAAGAAAATGTAGCAAAAAATACATATGGAAGAGTTCACTGAAACAGAAAATACAACTCATTAAGTAATATTTGGGGATTGGGGAGCTTCTGACCAGGGTTTGGTTTGAGGTATTCCATTGTTAAACTGTGTCTTCTAGAACAAAGGGCCGTCAAGAATTAGAGGAGGATAACCACCACAAAACCAATATATTTGAATTACATGCTAATAGAAGCACAGAGAAAAAGATTAAGATTAGCTAAAAGGTTAAAAGGAATACTCTCATTCTCACCTTATTTCACAGACCAAACACTAAGTCATATCTTTTATACAAGTACAGAAAACTTTATAGATTGAAGAGAATGAGCAAAGGATACTAGAGGGTAAATAATTTAAAAAGCACTTTTATGGTATTTAAAACAGCATATATTAGCCTTTTCTCCTAAATACTGAGTGATTAAACCTAAGCTGTGTATTCATCTCTTTCAGAGTCTATATTTTTTTTTCAGTAATTTCTTTTAGGTTGATGTCCATTTTGGTGTCTAGTCATCCAAACCGTCGTCAATATTTTGCCTGTTATTCTACTAGCATTGTCTAACTGGTACTGAGCAGTATTGTTAGTAGCCCAACACTATAAGACATCCATGTTACTAATTTAATCTGAGCATTTGCCTCAAAGCTTGAGTGAAAACTTTAGCTTTTGTTGGCCCAGCCCTGGTCTTGAACTCATCGGAGTATATTTGTTAGAATTACAGTCAAATTGAACCCACTATACAATCAATAATTGAACTATGCTCCTAAGATGCTTTTTGTTCAACACTGAAGGAAAATAACACAGCTTGACCCTTGTGAAGTGTTATGAAGATCTGCAGTCAAGTGGAGACTTCTTTTATTCTGGTTGGAGTATTTTGTTGCTATTTTAACCTTGAGCTGGGCAGAATCATGAATAGCTACATAAGATTCCTTTATCTTTGTTGTTTCCATGTTAAGAGGCCTTATTAACACAAAGGCATTAAAATTGGATTGAGTCTGTAGCTAAACATTTAATTTTAATGCTTATAAAAACTTAAACTAGAGGATAATAGCTACCATTTACTGAGTATGTATTTTAACGAAACACCGATCTAAGGGCTTTACATACAGCATTACATTTATATACTTTTTCATTATTTATTGGCATTCCAAGAGATCATCCAGCCATTTGCACCCATCAAGCCCACCACTGTCCTACAGATTTTGCAGTGGTGGTGAGGAAAGTTATTGCAGCTTTTAAATATGTATCCCGCTGTGCACTGGAGCCAGCTCATACTGATTCAGGAGACTATTATGTGCAGCTTTTTCCAAATTCAAGGTTAAGTGACATCATATTGGTAGTTTAAAATGGCCATGGTGGGAGAATTTACACTACAGAAATAAGTAAACATCTTTTTTTCTCCCCCAGAGAGACAACTGTTAGACATTTACCATTTACATTACCATTTATCATTGTTATTGCTACTGCAGTGACTGTTTAAAGTTAGGAAATGACTGATATTGAGCAAAGAAGGAGAGAGGAAAAAAAACTGCTTCAGTAGTGTTCTGCCAACTCTGGGAAGCCATTCCCCAAGTTGTTTCATTTCTTGAAAGATCAGGTGAGAGAGCCATGGTCCTTTGGGCATGCTCTCAATAACTTGGTGGGAGGAGAAATTGGGGAAAGACTTTACATCAGGGGCCAGCAAACTACTGTCTGTGCACTGAATGTGGCTGATCCCCTGTTCTAATAAGTAACATGTTATTGGAACGCAGCCACACCCATTTGTTTATGTGTTGTCTGTGGCTGCTTTCACACCTCAACAGAAGTGCTGAGAAGTTGTGACACAGACTGTATGGTCCACAGAGCCAAAACTATCTACTATCCTTCACAGAAAAAGTCTTCCATGAGTGAAATGGGTTTGGTATATGGATGATGCTTTGAGTTTAATGCATGCAAGGATGAGGTAGAAATAAGCTTCATTTCCTTGTTTTATCTCAATCTAATGAAGAGAGTTGCAGAAATGTAAGCTATGCCCCTCAATGTTATTGTATCTACTCAAGCAATTTCATCATGTAGGATGAGATCTCATCCATTGTGCTGGGAACACTCATTACTGGTCTCACATAGGTTGGGATACCCAGACCTTCTACCTGAATCTCTTTATTCAATCATTCATTCACTTATTCATTCAACAAATATTTATTAAAATCTACTAGGGTCCAGCCTACTAGGGTCCAGCCTACTAGGTTCTTTTTTTTTTTTTTTTGCGGTACGCGGGCCTCTCACTGTTGTGGCCTCTCCCGTTGCGGAGCACAGGCTCCGGACGCGCAGGCTCAGCGGCCATGGCTCACGGGCCCAGCCGCTCGGCGGCATGTGGGATCGTCCTGGACCGGGGCACAAACCCGTGTCCCCTGCATCGGCAGGCGGACTCTCAACCCCTGCGCCACCAGGGAAGCTCTGATATGCACTTTAAATGAACGCCCTATCTTTTGTGCATAGTAGAGACTACAGTAGGTAATAAGAGGGAAGAAGAGCAGTTACAAAGCTATTGCAATCGTGCAGGCAAGAGATGACCTGTATGTGTAGGGCTTAGGGGTTACTAGAAACCATGAGAAGACAGTTAAAAGGATTTTGGATTCAAAATGCATGTAGAATTCCTAAGTCCTCTTTAAAACTGAGTGTTAATTTAATTCTCACTGCATAGGATAAAGAGTGGGGAGGAATTCATACATTCACTCAACAAACACATTGATCATCAATAAGAAAACAAGTGCTATATACTTGAGATTTAAAGTTAAATGAAGCTCAGTTTAGTGGAAAATAGCTGCCAATAACTGGGTTTCTCACATATCAGCTGTTTCCCTTACTTCATACAAATTCCCCTCACCAACCCCCCACCACCCTGACCTCCATCTCCTCCACTAAGTTCTCTGAATTCATGGGACCCTGCCGGGCCCATGGCTGCTCTCACTCAGGACATCTGAGGCTGCTGCCATCCAAGATGCTCTTCTCATCTAGAGTCTGAGAATGGAAGGAATGGATTAAAACAATATAGTCTATGTGGTACACACGCACATGCACACACACACACACACACACACACACACACACACATCCTAGTTTCAATGTCCAACTGTTGAGTCTTCCAAGTCTTTCCTATATCTATTGACATAGCTATGTGATTCTCCAGACAATTAAGCTATAGAATTTCTTTAATTCATGCTTTAATTATGGTGATCTCAGCTCTCCCTTGTTCCTTTCTTATCTTTCCATGGGAAGGTTTTGATTAAATACAGTAAATTTTTCAAACAGATTTCTTTGAAGGTCTTTATCGTTGACATAGAAAGACATACTCTCTCATATTAACCGTACAGGTCTCCGTGTTGCTGTGGGTTTTGTAAATTCAATATCTGTCCTCAAAGTTATGTTTCTTTCTTTGTCCTAAACAAAGGGCAGACCTTTGCTGATTTTCCAAACCAGCAAGAGTCAAGCCTTGAGTGAATATTTGGGCATTTTAGCAGTGATGGCGTTGTTCCCTGTAGCACGGACCTGCTTGTGACTCCAAAGGAACCATTCAACATCAGCAAAAATCTAGGGTTTATAAAAAGGAGAGAGAGGGGCATGAACCAACTGGCAGACGGTTCTGGAAGCTGAGAATAAGTGTACCAATATAATACTCCTGAAAATGGTGTTTTTGACATCTAAGTACTGTGGGATTCAAATTGCAACACAAGACACTTCAATGAAACTTAAAAAATTATTAAAGAAGCAGGGAAATGATAATGACATGGGAAAGTTCTACATACTACATGTTATACGTAAAAGACATAAGTACATACACCATATTGTTGATATATTTTTAATTTTGAAAATGCTCTAGGTGTACAATCTTGATCATATGTTCCTTAGTGTTATGATGAAGATAAAAAATAAAATGGGGCTTGGTAATCCTCTCTGAGGTATAGGTGGGCTGCAGTGGACTCCCTCCACTTCACAAGCAAGGCTTAGGAGACTGCCTTGGGAGCTCCGGAAGGGTTAAAGTTTTGTCTGTGACACTGAAATTGAGGCCAGCTGTAGGTCATATTCACGTCCCAGTCACAGGAAAATGAACCTGTGAGACAGAACCTAATTATCTGCTAAACCAAAAGCCAGTCTCAGTTCAATAACTTACGACAGAGCTAGCAGCCAGATATAGTGTTACCATGGCAACGCTGGAAAAAGCTCCACTGCCGTTGAGAATGAGGTGGAAGGGAAGGAGACTGTAACCCTAAATGTGCTGTAGCCGTTTGATCTCGGACATGTGGGTCTGTCTAGAAAACCAGGTTATTCTATACATGCCTACCATTGTCTATTCACTTGAATATCTGCCACAATTACTTAAAAGAAAAATGCAACTATAACATCCTCTAGGCTTAAAATAATCCACTAGTAAATGGCTACCTGCAAATTAATTTTAAAGAGAAAACATAAACTTCCCTTTTCTCCTCCTCCATGCCATCCCCAAATAAAGATAAAGCAGAACACAAAGGGTGGGGATTCTTGAATAACTCATCATTGTAATGAATGATTCTGTGTCCATGAAATTCATTATCACCCTCTTTTTCTCTTATTGCCAAATGCCAAGATATTTTTGAGAGAAAACTTTTTGGAATTAAGCAATACTATTTGCTTTTCTAAGGGGTAGAAGTAGAACTAGAGAGTAGAAGAGAAATATTTTTTCTCTGTGAACTCTAGACTGTCAGGTGAAAATTTCCTAGAATACTGAGTTAAGGAGAATCATACATTAGACGGACATAAGCCCTGCCAGGTTGGTCATTTTTCTTCTTGCCAGTTCAACTTTGTAGTTCTTTCTGGAACAGCACTGGATTTCTGAATTTAGGAGATGATAAGGTTTACACACACAGAACGTTCACTGGCCAGTTACCATGAATACAGTGAAAACAGCATCTCACTAAAAATATTTGCAGAATAAGAGCTTACCATATAGTCATACGCACTTAGAGGAGGAATTCAGAAGTACATTCCTTTCTCTCTCTCTTTCAATCTTTCCCAATGGAGACAAATCATGCTAAAGCTTGTCAGTTACAATTATTGGATTTCAACATATTTGACAATTTTGATATGCCATTAATGATGTAATAAGACACGTCTAGTACATAATATTATCACTTGGGCTTGCTATCCAGTTGTGATACCAAATTTGAATCAAATAGATATACATGCATAAATATACAGATATAGCAGTGTTTTTGTATAACTCATAAACACACTGGGTTTGGAATATGGAGAGGAAGGGATCTGGAGATGAACAATATCCTTTTCATATGCATGAATAACTTTGCAGTAATGCAAATCAGAAAACACAAAATGGAAAGTAGGTTTCTTCTAGCAGAAATATGATTAAGAACGTAGGCTGAAATTTGCCAGTATATTAGAGTCACCTATGATGTCTGTGAATTCCCTTTAAGGTGTCACATCTTTTAAAAACATTTTACCCTACCCTATTATATTTTCAGTATATAATTACATAAATATAGAAATCCATAACTTTAAATTCCTTTACACTGCCACAATGCATGAAAGGGAGCTTTAGGATTTTAAGAAGATAAAGGTGGTAGTAGTGGGGTTGAAGTGTGCAGACAAGCAACATCAGAGGGCAAAATGAATTTTCTGATTAACTTCCAGGTAGAAGTAACCTAACCTCTGCTCCTGACCCTAGGTGAATTCCTTTCCAAGTAAATAGAAGCCAGAGTGTATACCCCTTTCTAAGACAGATGTTTCTGAGACCTGATTATTAAAGAGTTTTTTATGGGTTGCCAAGATGCCAACAATACAGTCCAATAAACGATTTGGATCCTGTTACTCATAATATGAATAAGTTTTTCTCTTAATTTTTCCACCTACATGAATTAATTAGTTGGAAAAGAAAATGAAGCAATTTTATCAGAAAAGCATCTGAAAGAGCTATTGATTCAAATGCTTTTACATTTTAACCTTATCACACATGATTAGCTTGCAGATATGAGCTTAATAATGACGCAAAGCACCAGATTTCACTGGATTCTGTTCCACCTGAATTGCCAGGGAGGATATTGGAAGGACTAACAAAGAAATAATACTGTTTTTCTCATGATGTTCTCTTAGCCAATGATTTTGAAGAGATGTGCCATGATTTTGCATAGCACATTCTCAACTATTCCATGGCATATTTTCTTTAGCATCATCAACATTCCCTATATTTTTGTGGGTAAGTGTGCTTTTGTGCGCTTTTGTTTCTTTCTAACTGTAATCCTACTGTCCACCCACAGGCAAGAATTTTGTGAAGCACATGCTCCATCCAGTACAAAGGAATGGGTATGTTCAATTAACACTAAACAAATACAATAAAATAAACTGTAGCTGAAACTAAGTTTACATTTTAAAACTACATTTACAGATTAGAATAATCTGCTTGCCATATGGAAGGTACTCAGCGTGTTTGTTGATTGATTGAATAAATGAACGAGCCTATCTGACAAGGACCAAGACAAAATAAGAAAAAACAAAGTCGTGAAAGAAACTTGAAAAAGACTACATCCTAGCTAAACCTTGGATAAACTACATGAAAAAGGTTCCAATTTCCAAAGGTTATTAATTCACTCACTAGAAAGGGAATGGAAAAGAAAATCTAGAAATATAGTTATCACTATTGAATCTACCATTTTAAAATGGACTAGAATATTCTAGAATATATGAGAATTTTGTATGTAATAAAGTCGGCATTTCACATCTCTGATTTCTACTTTCTCCCACTAAGGCTACCCTCTGTTTTCTGGTCCTCACTAACCTCTGCTAATATGTCTTTTTTGGGTGTTGGTCTTTCACCTTCGAAAAATTCATGAAATTCTTCCCTCAGCAGTGAAACTATTTATATAATGCTGCTCTCAGCGAGCCCAGCTTGCTGATTAAACCTCTTTCCTTGGTTCTAGCTGTTGTTGTGGATCTTCTGAAACTCCACAGCATCCTCCATCTGTTTTCAGCTATCTCCCTGATGCCTCTTGAAGACAAGGAAGCTTCTCCAGATCTCTCCTGTGCCCTGCTGAAGGGCTTTCTTGGGAGAAGGTGATGGGTTTAGGGTGAGAGGGCTAGGATGCTAGTTCAGACTCCCTTTAGTTCTCCCCTGCTGCCATTCTTAGAAGCATCTACAAAGCTGCCCCCTGTCCCCAGGAGGGTTCCAGGTGTCAGGGCTCATAACCCCTCTGGCCCTTATGTCTTTATACTCATCCAACAGGAATCTGTTACCCACTTCCAACTACTTCTAACTCATATCCTGAACCCTTCTTTCGTGTAGGGTTAACTTTTATAAATTCTATGATCCAGATCTCTAGCATCAGGTTAATACTTCTAACCAACCCCTTTAAGAATGAAAAATAAAACCATTTCCCTCTCCAGAGCCTAGCTCTTCCAAATCAGAACAGTTCATTTTGAGCTTATTGTACTTGCTTTAAAGTTTAAAAAATAATCTACTAAGCACTTTAAATCTTCTGTTGACTCTGTTCTTGACTGTGTTTGCCCTTCCACTAAAGAAGTATATGTCATTGATCAAATAAGTACAGAAAAATAAAGCAACAAACATAAATTGGGAAAGTAATAGCTTTGGTTAAACATTTCCAGAAATCATTCCACGTGCAGTTAATCACTTGGTTCTGCCAATTCTATCTTCTAAACACTTCTCTGTTCCCTCCTTGTCTCTTCTCTTCCACTGCCACCACCTTCATTCAGGCCATTATCATCTGTCCCAATTAATATATCAATGGAATAATTATATAAATGTGTATTTATC
Source organism: Pseudorca crassidens (assembly GCF_039906515.1). NCBI lineage: Eukaryota > Metazoa > Chordata > Mammalia > Artiodactyla > Delphinidae > Pseudorca > Pseudorca crassidens. The sequence goes on along the minus strand of NC_090300.1, from coordinate 122,477,020 downwards.
ATCAGAATACTATTTATATTAGGAAAAAAAGGATGGAAAGAAACTCAGTTTACACCTATGAATGCACAAGTTAAACAAACTGTATTATACTCAAACAATAACATAATGAGCATATGCTAAAATGATAATATGTGGGGAAGTGTTCATTTGGTATTTAACAATTAAAATGCAAGTTACAAATATTTATGAAGATATTCAGTGTATGTGTGTGTGTGAATGAGAGAGAGAGAGAGAGGCAAAGAGGGAGAGAGAGAAGTATGATTATATACTATATGATAACAGGAGTTATTTTCTGAGTGATGAGATTAATATATATATGTATACATACATACATACATATATGTATATTTTTTCTATCTGTCTGGAATTTCTAATTTTACAAAATGAACACTTGTTATTGTGTAGGAAAAGTTTAATTTATTTTGTAAATAAGCTAGTTGTCTTTGGACTAATGTGAAAATATCTTGAATTAGCTTAAGATGGATTGAGACTAGTAAGTTTAATAACATTGGATAGGTAGGTTACTCCATTTGTAGTTACTCTATTTTTAATCAGTAATGCTATCTTTCCAGTTGCATACAGAAGAATTCCAGGATTTTTCAGGATATGAAGCACTTGAGGAAAACAGGAGTTTGAAATGAGATATGTTTTCATAAATACGTTACAAAGAAATTTCTACCTATTGCTAATCAACATATTTATTTAGGCTGAAGGTTGAGATAAAATGTCTCTATATTATGGTTTTGTTCATTATTTACTGAATGCTTAAAAATTATTAGTGAGATACTATGATAGAGATTGCTAGCTTTCTGCAATATCTATTCTCCTCTCTTTCCTCTAATTTTTAGCTGGATGAATGACTACTCAGAAGAAAGTCTACATTTCCATGCAACCATTTCCCAAAAGCTTTGTGTACCTGCTGACTGAGATCTAAGGGCATGGGGAAAGGTATGTATAAGAATTCCAGAAATTTTCTTTAAAAGAAAGTGTAGTGTCCTTATTTTTCTCTTCTTACTCCTACTGACCAAAAAACAACATGGTGTAGCTTCAATGGTCATTTTGAGATTACCTGAGAAATGAGTCAGTCAAAGAGAGAAACAGGATAGAAGAAGCCTAGATTGCTGACCAGCTTTCCATAAAAATGATTTTCAAAGCTGTGTAATCACCTCCAAAATTTTCATTACTTGTTTGACATCTTACCTTTGGGAGTCACATTCACACCATGAATCCAACATGCATGGTATCAAAGTTCTACTAACTGAAATAGGAGCCAGGGGGGATCTGATGCTGGTTCACAGAAGGATTATCATCATTCTCATTCTTCTAGTGTCAAAAAGAGGAAAAATTTATTGTCACTTTCTACTCCTTTCTTACCTGCCATAATTTTTATCCCCATGCAATATATTAGGTTATGAAATTGTCTTAATTATATAGTCATGATTTCTCATATTTACCTTCTCCTTTTCACACTAAGTATTACTAATGGTTCTTAATTTTGGAGTGATTTTAGTCTCCATTTAGAGTCTTATAAACACTAGGATTGTTTTCCCCCAAAAAATGAATATCCACTCAAAATATTTCATATAATCTTATAATCTCATGGGAACATGGTAGACCTCAGATTAGGAATCCTTGGTTTAGATCTCCTTTTTTGTTTCTTTCTATGTCTAATTATCCCTGATTCTTCATAGTTTAACATTCTCTACTCAACTCTTTATCAATTGGGGTGTTAATCATCTAGGAGCTTTTACAAAATGCAACTGCATGGGCTCGACTTCTAACATACTGAGTCAGAAAGTACAGGGTAGGAAGAATGGTGTATCTTCATAAGTCTTTCTGAGTAGTTCTGTTATGTCCCCTGGGTTGAGGTCTTAAGTTACACTGACTTTGGATTAATCTTGCATCATCCCCCAAATCTTTAAAGGATTCTCAGTGCCTGCCACACTGTAAAACTACACAATTACCAGAAGAGCCCGTGTGACCATTATAGGGCCTCCTTAAACTGACTTCAGCTTACACTTCAATAGCCATTTTATAAAAATGCACCAAATCTTCCAACAAAATTGAATGCCAACCACAGCCCATCTTTCTTGCATCTACACATTTGCACATGCTGCATATTCTTCCCGAAATCCAGCCATTATTCCCTCCAGAAATCCTATCTGTCACAGACTAGCTAAACGCAGCCTCCTCTAGGGAATCTTCCTTGATTCTCAACAACCAATGTAAATACTTCCTCTCCAAACCCAAAACATTATATATTCCTTCTGGATCTGTCACATTCTGAGTTGATGACTTTTTTTTTTTAGTTTTTCTTATTTTCTCATAAGAACATAATATCTTGTGAAGAAGGAATTCTAATCTCATTTTGTATTTTACACATACTTAGCATAGGGTCTTGTTTTGTATAGATTATGAATGAATGGATGGATGAGTAGAAGGGTGGATAAAAAGATTTAAGGGTTGAAAGGCTCCTCAACTGTCTACAACTGTACTTGTTCATGGGGCATCACAAAATAATGAATTTAGCAATCAAAGAATATTCTTGTTTAGGAGTGAGATTTGGGACAAAATTGACGACTAATAATGAAGATGATAAAGAGAAATCACTGCCAGGCATTGTGGTAATTTTTCTATACTTGACAAGAGAGAGGGGTGATGCTCAGATTCTCAATTAATAATTGTGTTTAAAAGATCTAAAGTTTCATTGAGTTTAAATCAACCTTGTTGAAGGAGCAAGCAAAAGTACTAAGGAAGTACCAGTTTCTCTCCTTCTGTGGTTTTAAAGAAATTGCAGTGTTCTCCTAAAGGTGGAAGACATAACAGCATAATTAATTTTTAAGAATTTTTTTAACATTCAATGCCAAGTTCCTAAAAGATCTGTATAGAACTACTTTTCACACTAGTCAAATGTGGAACTTTTTCTATGCCACTTGGTCAAAAATATTGAGGCAGAATTTAATGCTTGACCCATGTAATACAATTAAATGCATGCTATTCCTCACTGACTTTATAATCCTTAAACCTATATTTTATGTGCAAGAACATAAAAGTATAAATCAAATACTTTTCAGAGGATTCTAGGCTTGAGACCCTCTTATAATTGAAGTTCAAAATCACTCCATAAATGACATTATGTATTATTAATCAAAGGTTAATCTGGGTATGTGTGTACACAGCTTGTATTTTCTTAAATTAATTAATTAATTTATTTTTGTCTGCGTTGGGTCTTTGTTGCTGAGCATGGGATTACTCTAGTTGTGGTGAGCAGGGGCTACTCTTGGTTGCCGTTCGTGGGCTTCTTATTGTAGTGGTTCTCTTGTTGTGGAGCACGGGCTCTAGGCGCGAGGGCTTCAGTAGTTGTGGCACACAGACTCAGTACTTGTGGCTTGCAGGCCCTAGAGTGCAGGCTCAGTATCTGTGGCACAATTTCTTAGTTGCTCCGTGGCATGTGGGATCTTCCAGGACCAGGGCTCAAACCCTGGTGGCACAATGGTTAAGTATCTGCCTGCCAATGCAGGGGACACAGCTTATATTTTTAAATCACAGAACACTTTACAAAATTTCTGCAAAACTAATGGCAATTGCTGTTACTGCCACATTTTTAAACTATCAATACATCGTGGTTAAAATAAAATCTGGCTTATCGGTGATTTTTTTTCTTATATAAAATTTAAAAAATCAAGTTTTCATCTTGAGATTGAATAAGGAAGTAGGAATATGGTTTTTACAGCTAAAACATATATAACAACTCAATCCTCTGATGATCATGAAAAAATCCCAAATAAGTCTCAAGAAGACACAAGAAGAAAAGGCTCGGAGTAGCAACCAAAGATTTGTGAAATAAAATTGATTTCCATTCAAATCAGGTCTTCTACTCTTCTTGAAAATGTCAGCGTGTCAGCCTTGGCCATTACAAGACTGATTTATAGTTGAGACAAAGCAGTAGTACCAGCTGACTGTCTGGAGCCACGGTCCAGTGTCTGGAAAGGCTGCCGATGGCAACCGTCCTTTTCTTAACCAATCAGCAAGGTTTAACTAAAAGCTTAACCTTTTTTTTTCTGTATCTTGATAAGATCAAGATAAAATACAATCTGGAAGATTTACTTTGTGGGAAATAAACAAGAATTGTGGGAGGAAGTAGGTATCATACTTCCACAGAATAAATAATGAACATTATTTATGGCAATCTATATTTCAGACATTTAGAAACACGGAGTATAAATGGATATTCCAAATATGACAACTTATTTTAATATAGTGGAAACCACAGCATACTTTTGTAATTTGATTAATTAGGAAGAAAACTTGTGAATGTTATAATCAATTTTCAAACTTTCTAAATTATATTTATAGCATTACTCATCTGCATCACAAAAACCCAAAATGTTTTTCATGAGAATAATTATTCATAGCAAAGTAATCTTTTTCTCATTGAAGAAGATCCCTAAATAGTAGTTTGTGGTAGTAAAATGTTTAAACTTGTCCAGGTCATACCATGATAAAAAATAGTGCTGGGCTTCCCTGGTGGCGCAGTGGTTGAGAGTCCGCCTGCTGATGCAGGGGACACGGGTTCGTGCCCCGGTCCGGGAAGATGCCACATGCCGCGGAGCGGCTGGGCCCGTGAGCCATGGCCGCTGAGCCTGCGCGTTCCGAGCCCGTGCTCCGCAACGGGAGAGGCCACAACAGTGAGAGGCCCGCGTACCGCAAAAAAAAAAAAAAAAGTGCTGAAAAGGATAAGGATCTGACATTCAAATTATATAAAATCACATAATGGTTGTACTTATATAAAGAAGACGTAGTTATATATATATGTGTATTATATGAATGTATATATGACTATATATACAAATATATCTGTATAAAATTATAGTCATTGTATTGATTTTATACAATTAGAATGTTTTATATAGATACACATACATATACATATATAGATGTATCTTTAAAGACACTAAAAGAGGAAGAAACCAACTCATAAACCAAAATAAAATACCTTCAAGAATCAGCAACATAAAGCTCCCTAACATTATAATATTAGAGGTAAAAGTGGAAAGAATATAAAATTTGCTATAACAGAATGGCCTAAACATATGGTGGCTGAGGTAGACACTAGATTACAAAATATAATCACCATCCCTTTTATACCAGTCTCCCATTTTTTTTTTTTTTTTTTTCTTTTGCGGTACGCGGGCCTCTCACTGTTGTGGCGTCTCCCGTTGCGGAGCACAGGCTCCAGACGCACAGGCTCAGTGGCCGTGGCTCATGGGCCCAGCCTCTCTGCGGCATGTGGGATCCTCCCGGACTGGGGCACGAACCCGTGTCCTCTGTATCGGCAGACGGACTCTCAACCACTGTGCCACCAGGGAAGCCCCAGTCTCCCATTTTTAATAATCCTAAATAATTTTTAAAATGAGAAATTCCTAAATGAGTCCAAATATTGACTTCCTGATGTATGCCAAATATTAAATGATCATGAAAAATGCTAATAAAATGTAATTAATCTCCATGATACTCAAGATTGAGATTTGCTGCTGTAGATGTTTTATAGTTATAAAGCTGTACAGAACACATTTGGGCTAAAAAACTTAATATTGCCTATATGTTGACCGGGTCCACTAAGTTTACCAAGACAAACATATGTGACCGAAGCCTATAACATACCATTATGCTAAGCACTTTAGAAATATGTAGTGGTTGTTGGAAGCCCTGTTACAGTTTTTCCTCCTTTGAATTTCTTTCACCGTCTGCCATTGACATTAATTTTGCTGGGTGACTCTTGTACCGACTCCCTGCGCAGGCTGTCCGATCTGAGTAACTCTCAAATGCACAGAGAAGTGACTCCAAAACACAGCCAATCAAGCCTTTCAGGGAAATTAAATTGACGTAGGGATGAAGAGAACCTTTTTATTTTTTCCTCCTGGAGTCACAAGCTCTAGGAATGATGTATGATGCATGTCTAGAGTTCCCAATGGTCATCTTGGCTATCAGACAGAGAGAATGTGAGAATGAGGTCAACTGCCTGAGAATGAAGTCAACACATTGGAGATAGAGAAAGAGAGAGCGAGAGAGAGAGAGAGAGAGAGAGAGAGAGAGAGATTGAGAGGGAAAGGGAGAGAGAATCAGGTGGAGGAGGAAAAGAGAAGCAAGTGAAGGAGGAAGAGAAAGAGGAGAATAAGGAGGAGGAAGAGGAGGAGGAGAAGGGGGAGGAGGGGAGGAGGGGGAGGAGGGGGAAGAGGGGGAGGAGGAGGGGGAGGAGGAGATGATGACGTACATACAGCTTCCTTTGTTGTTTCAACTAGGAGCTGAGATTTGATCTTTTGCTACTGAAAGAGTCTGATTAATGTAGTGATCTAAACTAATGCTAGGTCTTTCCTAACTTGACTCAAAAAGTCCCCTGTAGGATGGAAAAATATCCAACTATCTAATGATACACTGATTTTTTTACCTGAAAATCACTTTAAAATCATCTTTCCCTACATTTTAATTTTATAAATCAGTTGTAAATTTAAAAAGTGAAAAGGAGAGTGGTTCAGTCCCATAAGATAACTAGTGGTAAGAGTGGTATTAGAATTTTGGTCTTCTATTTCTGCTTCACTATTCAAGTTCAATGGTAGCATTTATGATGCAAAAGTCTAAAAAAGTCCAAGTTTATTCTGCATGTTTTATTAACTCCCAGAGAATAGCCCAATTAGAATGTTTTGATCTTTTGACTAATTATTATAATTGCTGCTTTATGAAACTCTGCATGATCAATATTATTATATTCAATTTAATTTTTTTAAGAAATTAAATGATGGCTTTTTTACAACTGAAGTGTCCAGCAACAGATGAATGGATAAAGAAGATGTGGCACATATATACAATGGAATATTACTCAGCCATAAAAAGAAACAAAACTGAGTTATTTGTAGTGAGGTGCATGGCCCTAGAGTCTGTCACACAGAGTGAAGTAAGTCAGAAAGAGAAAAACAAATACCATATGATAACACATATATATGGAATCTTAAAAAAAAAAAAAAGTGGTTCTGAAGAACCTAGGGGCAAGACAGGAATAAAGACACAGAAGTAGAGAATGGACTTGAGGACACGGGGAGGGGGAAGGGTAAGCTGGGACGAAGTGAGAGAGTGGCATTGACATATATACACTACCAAACGTAAAGTAGATAGCTAGTGGGAAGCAGCCGCATAGCACAGTGCTTTGTGACCACCTAGAGGAGTGGGATAGGGAGGGTGGGAGGGAGGCACAAGAGGGAGGAGATATGGAGACATATGTATATGCATAGCTGATTCACTTTGTTATAAAGCAGAAGCTAACACACTATTGTAAAGCAATTATACTCCAATAAAGATGTTTAAAAAAAAATTAAATGATGGCTTTTTTTTTTAGATGGACTGAAATCATATGTAAATACTGCATTTTGGTCCAATTATTCTGGAAGTGCCATTTTTATAAACCACAGTTATTAATATTTTCATGGTCTATCTATGATTCTTAATCACCAGACCTTTGCATAGTATAGGGAATAACATGACCAGAATCTCAGCAGTGAAAAATCCTAATAGTATCCCATATCTTGTCCAAAGCAACTCAAATATAGAGATAAGTTATCACATATACAACTAGAAAATAGGACAAACCACATAAAATGCTAATCTATAAAATATAAAAAAGAATAAAACTTCCAAATTACAGAACTTATGAAAGGTTAAGGCACACAAGAACGATAAAAAGTGTTGGACAACTGAAAGATATGTTTTGTAGACCATAAGCTATTTAAGAGCAGATTTCCTCTTTTTATTTCCTATAGCTGACACTCAGAAAACCCTTGATAAAGATGTTTATAATAAATGATTTGTGAGTTCCCTGGAGCTGAAATGATTTCCTAATGGTGTCTGCATCTCACCCTTTGAGACAGTGTATACCCTGTAAATTTGGGTGATGAAAAAAATAGTCTGTTTAGCAAAAGCAAATACTAAAATCCAAACAGGAAGAAATAAGCTATTATTCATTGAGTACTTTCTTGGTGTTAGGCACTGACCTAAGGAATTTACTTGGATTATTTCACTGATCAATCATTAAGCCTGATATTAAAATGTACTTGATATTAAAATGTCATTAAAACTTAAGTGGAAAGCAGTACAATTGTTGGGTAAATTATGAATCAGGCTTCATCTAACTTATTGAAGGCAACAACTACTTTTTATCATTAAATAGTTAACATCTATAACTAATATTCACATATCTGACATTTCATTTGAAAGTCAATCAAATTTTGTTAAATGGTCACATCTTAATTGGCCATAGTGGTCCCATGTGTTTATGCAGCCTTAATTCATTGAATTCTGTTTTTATGTTAAATTTACATTTATGAGTGAATGGATGAATTAATGATTCAACAGTTTATTTTGTGGTAATAAGTTGTATTTATGAATTGGTGAATTTCACGTGGGTTTCATTCTCAAGCAGAATCTTTCCTCAATGGCAACAAAGATGTGTCACTAGTGAGACCAAGTTTCCATCCTATTTACAACTTGTAATCCTTGAGACAAAGAATGACAATCTTTTTTAATATCTATGTTAATTCTACAAGAAGACATTAAGAAAAAGCCCACTAGAAATTTCCTCCCTGAGTCAGTCATAAAGGCCTTTAAATAAACTTTATAAGCAGTTCTTTATCTCAACATTGACTAATAAAATATACATTCTTATAGATGTGGTACTTCTTATAGATGCACATCTTATAAAGTGTAAGAGCATTTTCTAAAGAGCATTTTCTAAAGTCAATAAGAGATAAGGTAGGGATCATCTTTTTTACCTCTCAAATTTAGCAACACATAGTCCTATTATTTATTAGCAATTTACTCTTTCAGAATTACTTCATTACATTTATTTAAAATAATATGTCATAAAATTCAATGGGAGGAAAGGAACTAGAGAGAACATACAAGTTGAGTAAATTTCTTCCAAAGTAGGAAGAGGGTTTCCATTTTATGATGCATCTAAGTGCTGAAAAAAATACATCATCTCTTTGTCTCATGTATATATTTGGGCGATCTTCGTCAGTGTACTTGGCGGACCTCACTAGAGCACACCCTACGGAAAGAAAACACATTTTCTTTAAACATAAGACACAGTTCCTTGGATATCCTGTTAATCACTTTTCCTTTCTAACTGAAAAAAATCACCGCTGAAATTAAAGTACAAATTTCATTATTCTCGAAAGAACCTTAAAAGTTGACATGTCTTTGAACAATTGTTTCAGAAATCCTTTTTAAGGTACATTTTCATTTTCTGGCATGGCTTGAATTGAATTCTAAACTTTCTGTTGCTTGTCCTCTAAGCCCCTCTGGTGAATTTAAATAGGCTTCCCTATATATTTAGTACGTTCAAGAATTCCTTGTTCCAGTGCCTACTCTGCTTTATTATTAGAAGGCTGTCTCCGAAGTCCAGCAGCCAGTTTGTTTTCTGCCATTAATAAAGAGTCTACTTTTTTTTCCCCACTTCTTTGAAGAAGTTGAAAAGGCTCCATGTTGGGTGGAGGGGGTGTCAGGAAGAGAGAGAAGTGAAGGGAACCGACTGTGGTGTAACCCCCCAACAAAATATGTTGTCTAATGTAGAATCCTCCCCAAGCTTTAGAAATGCGCGGGTTGGGCTTCCCTGGTGGCGCAGTGGTTGAGAGTCCGCCTGCGGATGCAGGGGACGCGGGTTCGTGCCCCGGTCCGCGAGGATCCCACATGCCGCAGAGCGGCTGGGCCCGTGAGCCATGGCCGCTGAGCCTGCGCGTCCGGAGCCTGTGGGGAGGTCGCAACGGTGAGAGGCGCGCGTACCGCAAAAAAAAAAAAAAAAAAAAAAAAAGAAATGCGTGGGCTGGGTTTTCAGCGTGATGTTTAACAGAGTAATAACTTAGCCACCTACCGGTTCCCCCATCACCGCTAAGAATAAGAAGTCTACCATGAGAAAGACATTACATTTTTAAATCCTACAAAACCAAGTGCTTCCATTGGCTAACGTTTCAACATCACCCAAATCTCTTAGTGAAGATGTTTGAAAACTGGAAAGACCATAAATAACAAAGTACATTTAATTTCTCACAATTCACTTATATGTCCAGAAAAATACATAGAAGAATTTCAAGAAAGACCTACCAATTTGGATGTATAAAATATTGATGTTGACTCATGGCCAAGGGAAAACTAATTCAAAGGCAAGGAGAGATGACTCCACAGAATAGCCATTTGGTGCCCACAAATCATCAGACACCTACCAACAGAGAGGAAGAAACTTCTTAGAAAAGGGGAATGGTTAAATCCACCTACGTAAAAGAACCCAAAGCACCCCAGAAACCTTAAAAGCCCGAGATGAAACCTAGGAGTTACGATTCTTATTTAGTTGACCTAACAGATATAGCCCATGATTATTTTTATGCTAGTTTTTATTTGTTCAGGAATTAATTATTAAAGTAACACTCTTAAAAATCACATTTCTTACATCAGATACAAGGAAAAATTTATTTCACCATATGAAAGTTTTTCACTTTTAAATTCTTCATAAAATATGCATGGAATCAGCTGATTGATTATATAACACTATTTAATCTCAAATTCACTTAATCTCAGTTACCTTCAAGTTCTACCTGCTTTTGACAGGAATAAAGACTCAGATGTAGAGAATGGACTTGAGGACATGGGGAGGGGGAAGGGTAAGCTGGGATGAAGTGAGAGAGTGGCATGGACATATATACACTACCAAATGTAAAAGAGATAGCTAGAGGGAAGCAGCCACATAGCACAGGGAGATCAGCTTGGCACTTTGTGTCCACCTAGAGGGGTGGGATAGGGAGGGTGGGAGGGAGACGCAAGAGGGAGGAGATATGGGGATATATGTATATGTATAGCTGATTCACTTTGTTATAAAGCAGAAACTAGCACACCATTTTAAAGCAATTATACTCCAATAAAGATGTTTAAGAAAAGAAGTTCTATCTGCTTTCAAACTTCCACAAGTAAGACATTACATACAAGTTAATATTATTGGCTAGTAATACACTCCATCTGATAAAGCTGGGGAAAAAGCAACATTCAATGAAAATAGAAGCTAATTTATTGAAAAAATGTGGATAAGTTTATGACAAAGTCTCACTTTTCATACTATTTTTACCAAGGGTTTAAAAAAATTAAGATATATATATATATAATATGTAAATATATAAAACGTATATATTAATTTATATATTCATGTGTATATATTGATATATATTAAGTACATATGTTAACATATATTAATATATATACATATAATGCCTCAGAGTATAGTTGGTTACTGATAGATAAAAAAACTAAATACGGAGATGGAGATGACAGATAATGATAGCACCTAAGTTTCTACATACTAACTATGTATTTGCAAAGCTGCACTAACAAGTCTGTTTTTCATATTGCTTACAAACATTCAGGATATTTGAAAACTTCTCTATATTAGGAACTTTGTTTTCCTTTTCCAAATACAGTCACTAAAGGATCAGTGGGACCTGAGTGCTAAGTTAAATGTCTAGTAAGAAATTTGACAAAAGAATCCAAGTAATCAAAAGGATGACTGCATTCGCTGCCTACCGAAATGTAGGCTATGCTCTGCATGTGTAAATGGCAAGAAAATTCGGGCATTAGCTAATCCTTTACGTACTGCTTTTCTCGAAACTCATCCAAACATGACAACTTGCAAAACCATTTAAATATTTATCAGGTGAATTAAACTGAGCCTAGGCACACGTACCAGCGTGTCCATTTGAACGTAAGAAATTTAAGATAGTATATACCTTTTGTGATTTCATTAGTAATTAACCTGTACTATAATTCCCCTGAGATACCTATACCTCTTCCTTGACATTATTTATGTAGCCTAATACTTAAATGACTTGAGAATCTCTCTACACCACATCTGCAGCTTCACTGGAACACTAAAGTGTTAAGGACTTCTATACTCAGAAAGATGTTGACCCCATGAGCACTGAAATGAAATATAATCATATTTAGATTTGGCAAAATTCCAGCAGTGCCTTCCTTGATGGACCTTAAATGGCTTTAAAAAATGTCATTTTGAAAAACTGCTGTTTTCCTTACAGAGATTAAAAGTTAAAAGCATGAGTATAACAATATTAACAGAGCAATATAAAAGAGACAAAAGAAAAACTACTACTTCATTGGTATTTGATAGATGTTTAAGGTGAGTGATGATATTTAAAAAAATAGAACCTGAAGCTCACAGTAAATTAGCAAACAATGTGAGAAAGGAAAAGAATCAAGCAGGGGTTAGTATATTTATGTAAAACAGTGATTCTCTATTTCAGAATTAAAATGTAAAAATAAGCTGGTGTCAGAGAGGAGGTGATTCCTCATTTCCACCGCATTGAGCAAGCTCGCATCGGCAGCAGACAGCCTTTAATATATGCGTCTGGCTCAGGCTGGTCTCCTAACCAGGAAGCCATCGAATTGTTAATATCACTGCTTTTTTTTGTATGCAACACATCATTTTCTTGGTCTTTGTTGCAGATCCTTCCTTTTATTTTAAGCTTAGCATGATCTGATTTTCCAAATCATATTATACAGCCCCCAAACAATATTATCCTGTGACAGCTAAGATAGAAATGCAGAAAAAAAGTGGCATCCATCTATCCATATACAGCATAAAGTAATTTATATAAACAAAGTTACCCACTTATAGCTCTACTCACCTTTATGGAGTAAGAGAAAAGTTTTATCAATGACGCTCTCAGAAAAGATAGTTCATAGATCGGAAGGTTACATACAGAGGGTTCAGAGAATGCATGACGATTAGTAAAAATATATACATTTTATATGTTTTTGGGGAAAATAAACACAATTGCATTTTAAATCTAGCTTTGGTATCTTCCGACTATGAAACAGAAGTTAATATATATTGTGGTTCATAAATATGATGACATAAAAAAATCTTGCATTTGAAATAGTTATATTTGATATCACTATAGCCAACAAACATATATCCCTTACATTATTTTGGAACTAAATTGATGGAACATCTTATACATACAGGTGTCTGTAAACATATACCTGTATGTGATATTGTTTTATATAAGAGGTAGTTTCTGATACACTGTGTAAACATGGCTATTAAATATAATCAAGTTTCTGTGTACTTGTAGCTACATATACATAGAGTTCTTTGTATTGAGAAACTTATGCTTTTAAAAATGCTTGATTGCAATGAGAATAAGGTTAAAAGAAGTAAAAAATAAATACTACCCAAAACTTTATGGTTTATATTATCTCCATTCATTTGAAGTTTTAAAACATTTGTTTATACACACACACTTAAAATTTCAGATAAATGAAACAGGTGATATAAGTAAAGAATCTGAATAGATACAGGGTGGATATATGCTTAAACACATTCTATGTGCCTTCATAGGTGAGGAATATGTTTATGATATTGTAACATCAATTTTTTAGGAAATATAACTCGTGGATGATTTGTATTCTGTGATACTTCAAATCATAAGTAATTCTAACAAGTCCAATACAAAGGTGAACAAAGACTCTATTACAGTATTCTAAAACACATTCAGAAATTTATTTTAAAAATGTGAAGATATATATAATTTATAGTACCCCTGTAAAGCAATAGACTTTAAAGAATGAAATCATTTTGTTTCTCCTATTATGGAAAATCTCTCATCTCCATTTTGAATCTTATTATCTGCAACATTATTGTAAAATTTAAAAATAGATTTAATGTATAATTCTGCTCTCAAAAAAGCACATTTGATATGGCAATGGCTAATAATATTCAAATGTGACATGATATAGTTGGAATAGTTACCTCATATAAAACTAAAATTCTCATAAAAGTCTGCAGTTCAGATTCAGTCGATAGATGAACTAGAACAGCCTGACTTCATAGGTGGTGTTTACTAATTTATCACACATATGTCCATGATATATGCCAAGTAAAATGCAAAAATTAAAAGGTATTATATTTCTGCTAATTATGATAACTCGAACTCTTATAACAAGATAATGTCTTATAATAAGACATACAAAGCATGTGGTCTGGTTAAAAAGACTAAAGAAAACTCTGGCAATAAATACTAAGTATAATGCAGCATTCTTCTTAAATCAGTATAAAATCTAATAGGGTCAAATAAAGAAGATGGCAAATGATTTTATTTCTAGGCCTCAAGCATGATTATAGCCATACATTACATATTCTCAGCCATAGTTGGGTGAAAACATAAAGGATTTATTTAAGTAGCTAATGTATATATTTCTATGCATATGAAAAAAGTTACAAATATAAACCACTCTCTTAATTATTAACTAAGGAGTTAGTCTCTTAGGCTAGCCACCTTAAATACACCAAAAGAAGCATTTTAAAGACACTTGTATTTAATTTTGCTTCTTACACAGATATCTTATATTGCTTTTATATAAATGTTGTTATAATACAAATGCTATTCCTGTGCACTCTGTCATCACTTTAGAGTACAGTTTCTGAAAATAGTATTTTGGGGGGTGGGTCATGGTGAAAACATTGCTGATTATAAAGAAGAGCATTGTTCATTTCTCCTAGGCAGAATCTATGTATGTTCTTTTGTTCTGATGGTAACTGCAGACAATCAATAAGGTCCAAAGCTGCTGGTTCCCCTCCGCCTAGGTCCCAAGAGCCTGACTTGTGATGTTACTAAAATACCTCACAAGTTAGGGTCTCAGGGACTAGGAAAAGTCTGGTTTGATGCGGTAGAATTCTTCTTCCAGTGATAAGGCTAGTTTCGAAATTACAGTTGGGTTCAGTTAACTTTTTCCTCTAAATACTAATTAAAATACATACGCAGAAATATATATATGGTATATAAAGTTAGGATGAGCTGAATATTCATGACAACCATTTAGAGACTAATTTCAGACTTTAAAATAATGAAGAATGTATGAAACAATGCAGATAATGTACAGTTAAGAGTCATTCCATTAGATCCAAGAAAGAGACCAAAAATGGGTTAAAATCTGTTTCTAGCAGATTTGTACAGCAACACCATAACCTCTGTTACATTAAAGAAGGATTATATGCCAGTTAATGGGACCCTAATTGAAATTTTGCTTCCCATTACACATCTACACAGCACAACTTGTAAGGTGGGCCCAGGACATATAACACTTTAACTCTAATTTAAATATACATTGTTGCAGTTAAGAATAAAACAAAAACTTTTTTGCATGTCATAATTTAATACCTCTGAAGCTTGCTATTTCTCTTTGAATCTCCAAACTATTCAGACAGCCAATATTTCCATGCATACTCTGTAGCTATTTGAGCAATGCCTCTTAATAAACACGTAACTTAAAATGCTGGCAACATAAGAAAAAAAAGGCTCTACTTTTAAACAATTGCATTATAAAGCTCAATACTTTTGAAAATACACAATCCCAATCCTGCATATTCACTGAATTTCCTCCGATCTTTTAGCCTTGTTTGTGGTTCGAGAACAGAATTTGTACTTTAGGAATGATCCAAGGTTTAGTAGCATAGAACGCAGGGTAAAACAATCGGACCAGCCATAACATAAAAGTCCTGGCCACAGAAGTGGAATCTGGTTCTTCTGAAGTGGTTGATCTTAAAAGGGAAAAGAGGAGGAAAAAACAAAAATGGAAAGAATTAGAATGTTTTCCTGTAGAACAGGTGAATCATCCATTTCCAAGTAAGCTGCAAGGAAAGCTATACTGAACAAAATATTTGCTAACTGGCCCCCTCCTCCACCCTAGTACCACACCCCTTTCCAACCACCACCCCCGACCCTCTGTCCAGATCTTTACTTTGCCTTGTTAAGACTTTAAATATTCTGCTCCATGATGTAATGCATCATTATATAAGATCTCTTTCTGTTTATCGTTTGATTTTCCATACTGAATCAGTTATGGCTTAAAATAGTAAATAGTTAAAAAAATTAAAACAAAAAAGCAGCACTCACAAAAAGCAAAAAATAAAACAGTCCTTAGATATAAGTCCATGCTTTTCGTTAAAACTGAATATGGCTTTACAATTTTTGACCATAGCATTCAACCAATTATTAGAATGAAAAATCTCACCCCTCCATAAATATGACATTAACATAATTATACCACCCCCATCACGGAGACCCATCCTCCTTAGGGAATACATCTGATGCTCCAAAGATGGAAATCAGTCAGATTCTAGTTGCTCTCCAACGTACCTTTGCTTCTCACTGACTGACTGGCTTTTACCCTCCACGCACTCACACGCCACCCCCTCCCCTCGGCTAGACACGGATGCCCGAGCGAGCACGCGCGCGCACAGGCATACAGACACCCAGCGAGAGGCGAGGCAAAGCATCTGATGCTGACTCAGAGCGCTTCTGTGTGCAGGGGGTGGCAGCGGCTGGTATTTTCACTGCGCTCATCATTAACATTAACTCACAGTCTAGCATCCACCCTCTCCCAGACCTGCGGGACTGCAGTATTTGCATGACGCTGTCACTCTAGCCTTTGCAGGTCAGATGATAGAAGGAAAAAAAAAAAAAAAAAAAAAGGAAAGAAAGAAAAGGAGTGAAAAGGAAAAGCCCCCAAAGCCTTCATTTCTTCCAGGGTCTCCTTATTTTTCCACCTTTCTACTTCCTCTGTGGCTATGTCTCAGTTGTTTGACATCTTTCCGGAAGAAGCTGTCTTGTGCTTCAGTGAGCCAGTAGTCAGTTAGTCCTCCCCTCCCCTCAAACTTGGATACACACCCCTTTCCCCCCCGATCAATAACACAGATATCCAAATACAGTTGTGGAAACAGGCTCCGACACAGTCTCACCCTGGGTTCACTACCTCAAGAAGCAGGCAGCCAGGCACACACGTGATAGAAAAATAATGCCAGCAATTCTTTAGCAGTCCTAGACTTTATTCTATGCCTTCATTCCCCCCCATCCTCCCCCTTCCCAGCTGATGAAAGAGCAAAAAGAGCCTTTGCACTTCTATATGAAGCCCCCAAGCAGCCCAAGAGACAGATGAGTTAGGTGGATCTGTATAGATCAATCATTTCTATTGAATAACGAAAAAACCCCTGATTTTAATAAAAATAATTGCTTAATATTTGTATTAGCTGTGCTCTCATTTCACAGGAATTACAAGACCTGCCAGGATCTGAATCATCGATATGACTTAAACTGTGTTGAAATTCTAACTTGCTGGAATGAAATCAACCAACAGGATGTTAGTATATTTTTTACTTTTTCGATTTAATAACTCTTAAAAATAATAATAAATAGCCATGTTGGCGAATATGTGAAAGTCTTTGAGACTAAGAAATGTTTGCAGGCTATAAATATTATAATTAAATATATGTTTACGTAAAATATGGATTTGTGTACATATGTGAAAACAATCTACTATGTGCATTGTTACAAAAGGAAGTACAATTTTGGCTGAACACAGTCGTGTTTGTACTACAGTGTTTCATAACATAAAAAGCAGTATATAGGTATTTATCCAGTTCCTTTGTTCTTCAACTGTTCCCTTTAATGATAGAATGTGGTAAACTGCCTACCTTTCCATTCTACACGAGCGATATTTCTGAATTACTTGCCAGACAGAGCTAGCCATCAGTGACTCTGCAGCATACAAGAAATACATACAAAGGAAAGTACGACAATTCTCAAGCCAACTCTATTGCTGTCTGGGGCTGGAGAAATTTCGGTTTACCGACACAGACAGATCCCAGCATGCACTGCGGCACTGCAGGACCAACTAAGGTAGCAGTTTGGCAACAGAACTGTGGCAACAAACGTGAAGGAAAATCATTTGCAGAGGTTCCAGAGAAAACATCACACAACCCATAGAGAGAAAGAAGCATCTGCAGTAGGCTACGTATCTCTATCATCAGCTCCTACAGGCTCCTGATTTGAAAGAGAAAGGAAAGAAAAGGAAAAACTCAAGTGCAAAACAAAAAACCACAAATAAATAAAGAAGTGGGCATCCGGAGGAAGCATGGTATTAAGTACACACTCTCACTGGAGAGAGAAAGGGAGGAAGGAAAAGAATACGAGGTGGAGGAAGAAAAGAAAACGAAGAAAATAGGAAGAGGGAGGGGAAAGGTGGAGAAGGGGAAGAAAGGGACTGAGAGGAAAGAGCAGAGAATCACTGAGCCCTGAAGCAACAAATGAAATATGAAATTAGATTTCAGAAACCAAAGATTCCAGAATAATGTTCAAGCTTAGAGTTTAATGAAAAACTGTAACAGAAATTAATGCATGCACGGCATAGCTTAAAATACTTATTGTTGGTAACAGTGAGAAGCCTGCCGCCTTCATCCTTCCTGTTCTACGTGTGTGTATTAAACTGGTCATCTCTTAAAATCTCTTTGCTCAGATCCATCTTTTTTTCCTCTCTCTCTCCAGCATCATCAGTGTCCTTTATGCTATTTTTTTTTTTTCTAGACAGTTGCCCACAATACTCTGGATAAATTAATGTTATGACCTCGCTATGGCTATCAGACATAAAATGTCGACTGTTTTAATAATTGAACATGTGCTTACAGCAAACTGCCTACTGATATCTTAGCTCTGTGGACTGCCTGCATAAGCATCTCACTCCCAGCTCTGTGAATCAGAAACAACAGATGCAAATACAACTTTCTTTTTCCTATTCCACACTATCTCTGTTTATTACATACAGAGACAGACACACGCATAACTTTATAGAAGGCATAAAAACATTACCCAAGCGAGTTAGAAAATCACGAATAAAGGATTGAAGAAAAATAATAATTATAAATGTCCAGGCATTTAAAATATTTATATCCAGACAGGGGTGAGCCAGTTTCAAGTGCCCAGGCTTCTGTCAAGACCATCATTGGGCCACTGGAAATCCAGACTTGATTAAATCAATATTTATTTGAAAGAAGATGTAATCAATCAGTTCAACTATGTCTGTCATAGACATGGGTTTAAGGTCTCTTCTTATTCTAAACTTCCATTCATCAATACTAAAACATCCCTAAATGAGACTCTGACTATGGCTAAACTTTTTACAAAGTAAATTTTTCAGTCTGTTTTATACTTAATTTGAGCAAGCAATGCAAGTATGGTCTTCCTAGATCAATTATTTTTATGGATTATTCGAGTTTTGTTCCGTTAACTTAAAAAATAACTAAGATAGGGACTTCCCTGGTGGTCCAGTGGGTAAGACTCTGTGCTCCCAATGCAGAGGGCCCAGGTTTGATCCCTGGTTGGGGAACTAGATCCCACATGCATGCCGCAACTAAGAAGTCCAAGTGACACAACTGAAGATCCCGCACGCCACAACAAAAAAATAATCCCACTTGCCACAACTAAGATCCGGTGCAGCCTAAATAAATAAATAAATAAATATTAAAAAAAAAACTAAGATAGATCTGGATGTTTATCAAATGATGTATTAAGTTAAAGGAAGCAATGACTGCTCTGAAATACTTTAATACAACCTGCCTTCTACCTTATTACTAAGGCAAGCGATCTTTTCTCAGAGAGGTCATTTGAACTCATTGTTATTATGGGAATTGTGTTTAAGAACATTGATGAGGTTTAAGATAAGGAAGATGGAGGACAAAAATGATCTACAGCTCTAACTTTGACTCAAAATTCATGGATGTGCAGAATATATTGTTTTTTTATTACTTGCATATTTTCTTTGCTTTATTTAACCTACACTTTCCAATAAGGTGTGACCAGCCACATGTAGTTATGAAAATTAAAATTAAATAAGGTAAAAATTCAGTTCCTCTGTTGCCCTAGCCATATTTCAAACGTATAACAGCACATGTAGCTGGTGGTTACCATTTTGGACAACACAGCTATAAAACATTTCCAACCTTGCAGAAAGCTTTATGGGACAGTGCTAACTTAAACTGTCCTTGTGAAAGTTTATAGCATAACTGGTCACTGTATCACAATACTTTTATTCCAGTCTATTTTAAGAGGATGAAATTTATATTGATTTATTTGAAGATCTAAAATATGAGAATTCCATTTGACTAAAGAGCATCTAATACTTTTATTTACTAATAGTTTTGAAATATGTAAGATTACTTAAGGGGAAGCGTTGTACAGAAATGAACTTTAAGGTAGTTGATAACAAAACCATCAGAAGACACAAAAACATACTCAAACTAAAGTCTCTGAATAAATCTGTCAGATGCTTATTTGTCTAACCTTTCCAGAAATGAGAGTCATGCTCTTTTTGGTGTCAAACAACCCATATTACAAATTTCTATTTTCAAAAAAGAAGGGCTGTAATAGTAGTGTGAGTAGCAAAAATACAGAGAAAAAGCAATTTTTAAAAATCCTATTCATATAAGCAAAAAATTGCAGTTAAGAGCAACAAGTATGGTTATACCGTTTTCTTCCTTTTTTTAAAAGAGAAAAGAATAATTAAAGGGCAGGGGAGACAAGAATCAGATGCCAGTGAATTAGGATGACCTGGTTGGGAATTTTCTATTAAAGAAAAACAGGTGTGTGTGTGTGTGTGTGTGTGTGTGTGTGTGTGTGTGTGTAGACATTGTTAAGATAATTTTGAGTTATCAATCAGATTCTGGAACTAATTATCTTAAGCAAAATGAAAATAAAGTAAAACATAAGTGTATATGTTATTACTTTAAAAATTTCATGGTGAGTGATGCAGCTGGTTTTCAACAAGAAAAAACCTGACATCTTTTCTTCTAGTATTTTAGTATTTGGACTAGGGGATGATTCAGTGTTTAACTCAGACACTTTTGGATTGTAAGGCAAAACGCTTATTCGTCAACCTAAAATTACTTTTTTCTTACTCTTTTGATATATAAGTGCAGAGCATCACAACTAACATGGAAAAATAATCACACAGATTTCTCTTCCTTTCAAGAATGACCCTTTAGACCCTGCCATGTGAAATCTAATGTTCATTCTTCTATTTAGAAAATGTATGATTGTAACACTCTATACCAATCTCTCTCTCCCCCCCTCCCCCCATTTTCCTCTCCCCTTCTCCTCCCCACTGCTTTCCCCAAGTGTGTAACCCACTTGCCAGTCCAGTCTGTTATCAATATCCACAAGGGGGCCACATTCAAAGCCACACCAGAGAGATGACAGAAGGAGAGCAAGTCTGAGATAGGGGTAATTAGAGCAAGAATACGAACTTGAGGGAGGTCTTGAGGGGGAAGTGACAATGACAGTGGCTGTTGTACAGCCACACACATGAACAAATAGTCTTGAAGATGCTGGTGGAGTGTTTCTCTTTCAGGAGAAAGGTAGGGTATAATAATGAGGGGCAATTTGGAGACCATGGAAAAAAATTATGCCATATCAAATCATCTTGCAATCCAGAAGAGTATTTTTCAATAGTTAGCAGGCTTATACGTTCTAACAATAAAGGAATGTTTCTGCTCTGTTAATGTGCTTCCTAACAGATGAGAGAGTGAAAAATTAATCTTCACTTGTTAAGATGGGACATTAGGTGGAAATGATCAAGTGACTTCAGAATTACTGTCATATTTAGAGCTTGAATACTATGGCAAAGGAGCCATAATAACTTATGTTTTAGCTAACAAACTACGGAAGAGTACAGGTATCCCTCAGTATCTGTGGTTTCAGAACCCCCGGGGATACCAAAATCCTTATATAAGGAACTGTCAAGCCCCTTATATAAAATGGTGTAGTATTTACATATAACCGACACGCATCTTCCCATATGCTTTAAGTCATATTTAGATTACTTATAATACCTAATACAATGTAAATGCTATGTAAATAGTTGCCACCATGCAGCAAATTCAAGTTTTGCTTTTTGGAAACATTTGGAATTTTGGGAGGGGGGGTGGAATATTTTTGATCTGCGGTTGGTTGAATTTGTGGATTTAGGACCCACGGATTTGGAGGGCCAACTGTACTATTTTCCTTATGTTCTATATACAACAGTTTCAAAAGAAGTTGGAAGGGAAGTAACCTAGGAGTCAGGTAATTGGTTCGAGTGCCAATTTGGTAAATAATAAAATTTATGGTCTTGGATGAGTCATTTCACTCTTGGAACCTTAGTTCTCTTATCTTTAAAATTAGGAGAGATAACTCGGTTCATCACCAAGACCTAATTCAGCTCTAAAATTTTGTGCAGTGAAAGGGAGTAAAACTGGAAACACGTGTTGGTCATTACTACCTACTATTTAGATGTTTTTATGCATAATTGCATCATTTAATAGTTATAGTACTGTCCAGTAGCATTTATATCCAGAAAGACTAATGATAAATCCTCTTCATATGTCCCTGTGATATCTCACCTAATAATTAAATCTCAAAAAATGTAACCTTTCATCTTAGCTGCAGAATATGGCAATATTAAAATGTTATATTAGATCTTCTATGTGGATTACCCTATTTACATTTACATTTTCATTGATTTGAAACAATATATAAAATATTTTTATTTTAGATGTAGGGAGGTAGTAATTTTCTAAGTCTTAGAAAAATATATATACACTGTTATGGTACATGCACTAAGGAGATGAACTCACAGTCTCCTTGGACAACTTATTGATAAAAATTAGCCTACACGGATTTAAACAAATCTAGGATTAATTGATTGAATAGACATATTTTAGCTTTAAAAAGGCATTTAAAATTCAGGCTAAAATATGTCAGTTCATAAAACTACTTAGGTGGGTTCTAGAAGCCTGAGGAAAAAAAAGATATCAGAAAATCAGGTGAATCATAGGTTTAAAAATCTCTATCATCTATCAAAAACTTTAAAAACACCTTTTTTGATTTTTTAAAGAATACTCATTTTGAATGCTGCCTAACTTAGGTGAGGTAAAGTTATTAATGGATAATTATTATTCTGATTGCTCATAATCACTTTTATTCTAGATTTTGAGTTTTCTTCAATATGAAAAAATATGCTAATTTTGTAAGCTTTTTAACATAAGGAAAAGATAATATTTTATCCATTGATTATGATAGGTAGGAATGGAACACAAATGATAGGGTAAGTTATCTTAAATAAAATATTCTCTCTTTATAGATATTTTTATTTCATTTCCTGATTTTTTCTGTTCATTTTGAAACAATATCACACAATCATACATATTTTTTTTCAAGATTTAATTTTCACTTTGCTGTCTCCATGCTAAGTGATGGAGATTGTTTCCTGATTAACACACTTTTAGATGTATAAGTACTATGAGACAAGTTTTAACTTTTCAAAATATATTCTTTCATGAAGAATGCCACTACAGCATACTCTTGAACCTTATTATATAGGTTTTCAATGTATGTTGAAGAAGCTACCATTACATGGGAGCAGGGGAAAATACTTAAAGCAATATAAACATCATTTAAATATTTCTGAACTGTGAAGGTTCAGGTGTATCCTGCATTCTCATGCTTTGTTCCATCCTTTCCAAGCAATTGCATTGACTTGTTAAGGGTTAGAGGGTATACTTCCATTGATCAGAAAAATAGCCTGACACAGCAAAAGTGTCTGCTAATTCAAGACAGATCAATCCCACCTTTGTTTCCTTTTGGTTACATTACGGTTATTCATTCTGCATCACTTAAATTCCATAATACATATCTCAGTCTAACAAAGGAAATGGTTAAAGAATAATCTTGGTAAAAAATGATATGTTCCTGGGTATTCCCCACACTGAATTGCTATTGAACTTGGTGGACATTATAACACCTGATCAAGTGCTTGGCCTCATTTTCAAGTTCACTCGAGAATTCTGTCCCTTTTAAGGATTTTATAAAAACCTTAGGAAGAAAACCTACCTTGGAAAACAATTTTTTAAAAAAAAACTTCATACAATCTTATATTAGTATGTTAATTCTCTTGGGAGGGTAACAATCTCCAAGAGGTAGTAGCATTTTGACTTTTACTAACCTGAAAAGTTACATGCTGTTCAATACGGTTCCTACTCTTATCTGTAATCTTTACTTAGATAACAACAAAAATAGTCACAAATTCAAACCCCTCATAGCCTAAGTGGCCCACAGACATGTCAATTTTTTGCAGTAATGCTTGATTATATTTCTTTATTTACTACTTTAATTTTCTCTTACGTGCCATGAGACATAACCCATTAAAGAAAAGGGTTAAATTAGAATTTATGTTTGGATACTTTGCTATTATAAAGCTTTGAATTTAAGAGAAATGTATTTTAATTCGTATGCCTGACAAAGACATGTTTTAAAGCACACACTAAAAGGAAACAGCTTTTCAATTACCAAATGCAGTGCTCAGTAGGACAGAAAACTTACTGCTTCTCTTAAATGCTAGACCTTTAAAACATTTGCTGGATGACAGCATTATAAAAAAAAAAAGTTTCCTTAGCAAAGAATTAAAGCTGAATATGCAACATTTCTTAGGAGCATTGAATAAGTCTATTTGTCCAGCTTACTTTGCAAAGACTGCGTAGAAAACAGCACCATAAACACTTTCAGTCCCCACACAAGGGCTAAACAAAGAGTCCTCTTTCTAGCCATCTAATCGGGTAATTTATTTTTTCAACCATCACATAAATTGAAACACAGCTGTAACCAATGACTTGCAGATCCAGTTCCCAGCCAGCTGGAATCAGTTCTGCTGAAACAGCAAGATTTTTACATTGTTCACTTCTGTACATCTGGAGAAATCATTGAAGTTCAAAGGTGACCAGAAAAGCTCTTTAAATAAATTCAACCGACGGTGAAGATTTGTCTAAGGATCTACAAACTCAACATTCACTTTTACAAAATGTTCATTTCATGAAATTATAGCTTATAAAGGCTGTTTGCATCCTCATCAGTATAGACTTTATGAGTTACTAATTGAATTAAGAACTTAAATACCTGTTTCTTTCAAACAACTTGCTTCCAAACTTTTTCCTAGGAGTTGTAGCTACTAAAAGATGGTCACATTAAAACACTATGTTACATGCAGAGACATAGGCCATAAGAAACTGTAACAAAACCAGATACCAGAAATGTACCTACTCATATCTCAAATTTAATCATGTTTAACTAATATAATCCTCTATTTAGATAAAATGAAGGAGAAATACTACTCTAAAGAAAGCAGAGCTGGAATACTTCCATCAAGCTAGGTAGGCAAGTCCCCAAGGAACCAGCGTCCTGGGAGAAACAAATGTGGATTAGGAATGTTCCACATGCAGTACTGCAGGGAGGTGATTCTGGCACTGGAAGAAGAGAAATCCAAGAGCAGCAGCCACTTAGCTCTACCCTGGAAGCATATAACTGCACATAGGGTAAAAGTTAAGATTCCCTGAAAAACAAAATCTGATGCAGCCAATCCTTGTGGTAAAGAGCCTTCCATAAAAGTTTGATAAATTTAAAGCAAATAAAAACCCAGAAGAGTAACTGTATCCTTGACATTTAAATTATGCACAATATATTGATTCAAATGCATCATTTTCTTCACTAAAGCCGTAAAAAAGATATTCTTGGGAAAATGAATATGTCTGGCAAGCTTCTCAATCCAGTTTTTGTTGTGTTTAAAAAGCATAAACATGGGACTTCCCTGGTGGTGCAGTGGTTAAGAATTTGCCTGCCAATGCAGGAGACAC
The DNA here is from genome assembly GCF_039906515.1 of Pseudorca crassidens. Lineage (NCBI taxonomy): Eukaryota > Metazoa > Chordata > Mammalia > Artiodactyla > Delphinidae > Pseudorca > Pseudorca crassidens. Next base: position 122,451,423 of record NC_090300.1, on the reverse strand, counting down.
GGGTTCGTGCCCTGGTCCAGGAGGATCCCACGTGCCGTGGAGCAACTAAGCCCGTGTGCCACAACTACTGAGCCTGCGCTCTAGAGCCCGTGAGCCACAACTACTGAGCCCACAAGCCACAACTACTGAGCCTGCATGCCACAACTACTGAAGCCTGTGTGTCTAGAGTCCATGCTCCGCAACAAGAGAAGCCACCGCAATGAGAAGCCCGCGCACTGCAACAAAGAGTAGCCCCTGCTCGCCACAACTAGAGAAAGCCTGCTTGCAGCAATGAAGTCCCAACGTAGCCAAAAACAAAACAAAACAAAAAAAACATAAATCACAAATATACTTTATTTTCTTTTCTTAGTTAATATACTGGTGAACATGTTATTTTCATTATTTAGCCATCTTATTCAAATGTGTGGCTATTTCAATTACACTGGATCAATAATCAGTAACTTCTTTATGAGTTGTACCTCTAACTAAAAAGAGTGGAAAAAAAATAGTAATAAGGTATACTTTCCCTACTGAATGACAGATGGTGCTCACATAGTAAGTAGCAATTTCCCACTAGATAGTGAATTCACATAAAGGTGTTTTAAGTTCATTCACATGGTAAACATGTGACTGATTTTTATGTATCATTCACTGTATACACAGGCTATGGAAAAATATTCGAAAGGGTTGGAAATGTGATTTGATAAATAATGAAATACTCAGTGTCCTGAGGATTACCTTTAAGAATTTCAGGGCAATAGAAAATTGCACCCAACCAAAAGGCTCTTGTCTATCGCTGGTTATTAACTGGCTGTGGGATCTAGAGGAAACACATACTCTCTTCAGGTCCCCTGTAGAATCAGGATCTAATGTCCTTTCCAGATCAAATGTCCACAATTTTGTAGATAATTTCAAAAATCCTAATATATCAATATGTTTACCCTATTGCTCCTGAAATGTAAAATCCCCAATTTTCTTTTTTAGTTTCATCACTTTGGGGGTGAACACCACTAAAAATCAATCTATCCTTTTTCAAATATGAACCAACCGATCCAGAAATCTACTAGATAATGTTTTTGGTAAGCACAGGGAAAGTTAACTTGATAGGAAAAACTCTTGAATGGACACAGCTTAATTTTATGAATATGCCATTTAAAATTAAGCAGCCAGTTAAATTTCTCATTGTTTTAAAATAGAACTAAAATTAGGCAACTCCCACACTGTTCTCTACTGCAATATTAAAGTATGCTTCATAAGGAAATCTACATGACTAAAGTTTTCAGTGCTATTTATAAACATTTTTGTTACTTGAATTCACATGTATTCCAGAATCCTGTGACCCTGTGATGCCTATATATTTATTCACATGTGTAATACTTTTAAGACATCTGTAACATATAATATATTTACATATATACACATATTTTATATAAATGAACATTTATTATGTTTGTGAAAAAAAATATCCAGGAATCTTCATAATCTACCATAGAAAATCACCTGTACCAATAGCATGACAAACTGTTCCACAAATACTTTTTCATAACAAACAAACAAAATAGACTTCCCATGACAATTTCAGCAGGTGGGTTCTTATTAAAAATATTTTATCTTAGGTGTTCTCTAACTGGTAATATCTTAGAATATGCTCAGCTAACAACTAAATTTAATAAATAATGAATTATTCAATGCCGTGAGGATTATCTTTAAGAATTACAAGGTAATAGAAAGCAATTAATTCCTTACTAAAACTTTGTATTATCTAAGTTTGATTTAACTTTTTACTCATTTTCTTTTCTCACAATTTCTCTGGCCTTTTAGTTATAAAATAAATTCTTAATATGTGATCCATGCAACACAGGCTATGAAAACTTTATAGAAAAATGCCCTATCTGTGTCACTCTGAGCTACTGAACTCTACAAATGTGTGCCAGTCTTAATTCATCCTCAAGAACTAAGAATGGATTTCTCATCCAGTTTTGAGCTGGTAGACTGAGGGAAATGGTCTCAGAAAGGCAAATATTTCATGTCTATTTGTGATTTTTGCTCTTACTATGCTAAAGGATTATTTCACTGTTAATATTACCTTGACTCTTTTTAAGTACTAGCAAGACATGGTATTTCATCAATATTCCAAATCCTTTGTTAGGCATATTACATATAAATTTGTGTGGTGATAATAGTTTTAATTTTGGGGGGTTAGGTGTTGCATCACAACATAAATTTTAAAAGTAGGTACTCAAATATAATTACCATTAAACTAGCTTAAGGATTATATTTGTTATTTAATAAAGGCTTTTAAATCCTAATAATTAATTTTTAATATCAAAGCAGCATTTACTTGTACTAGCTGTTTGCTTACATGTATATGTTGTTTATAGTGGTGGTATACAAGTATCATTCAGTCTCCATGGGGAAATAGTAGAATATTACAAAGTTAAAAGTGGTTTGGAACTAGGCAAGGTAGAAAGTAATAAAAATACATATTCAGGATGGAGTGAGAAGTCCTGTTTTGTTGCATAAAGATGAACATGAGGAGAATGCAGGGGCAGAGGGTGAGGCTGGGGTGAAACAGAGAAAGGGTTCATAAGACAAGATTCTTAACACATATTCTAGATTCTTCCTAAATCAAATAATACTTACAAGTTAGGATTGCACATGAACTAGTTTGTCTCTTCTATTTGAAGAAAAATAAGTAATGCTTAAATGATTCCTTCTCTATTTCTGATAAAAGAGAACTGGATCTTCTACTGATTTGAAAAACACTGATGGATTTATCTTTAAAGTTTAAGTTCACTACTGCATATGATCAAGAATAAAGATTTTTGAAAGTCTACTCTGACCTTGATAGTTTTAAATTTTGATGGGTTTTCTTTGTCAAACTATGGCAGGTCCAGTCACTTCTTTAACCAGGGTTGGGTCATTCAATATGAAACACTGAGAGAAAGTAATAGGATATTTAAAAGTCATAAGATTATAATCAGGCATTTTGATTCTTTGATTGGATTATCAGATATACTGACTCCTTGTCAGAAAGTGAGTATCGTGAACCATTTTAGAATGTTTTATCCAAGGGTTTAGCCAAATTCTCTAGGTCAGGAAGGAATAGGCTATTAATTTGGGTATAAATTCTTTGGAAAAGAAAAAACCTACATGTGTATATAATGTATACGTATACACATATATATTTTATATATGTATCCGATTTTGCAATTTAATTGATCTTTTCAGTCACTCAGAGAGCAATGTTCTGTAAAAATGGTTCCTAGATTTGTAAAGATATGAAGAAATCAAAAATCTACAAGGGTAGCTTTTATCTTTTGAGATTTAATGGATATTACTTATCAATGGGTGAAGTTATAGACCAGATAGCTAAAAAAAATTATTTTAATTAGACTGAAATTAAGAACTCTTTCAAGATGAGCTGACATTCATGTCAAGGCTTTTGGCTTTTTCTTTCTCCCAATTTCACCACCCTTGTAGTAAATCAGTTTTAAAGACCTAAAATTTCTTTATTTCCAAAGAAACAATTATAAAGCATGTTTGAAATCTCAAGTCTATTTTCTTTGCAGAGGATTTACAAGTCTCCCAAATATACCATGTTAATGAATGCATTTATCTTTCCATACTTCTAAGTAGTAAAAAATTCCCACAATACTACAGGCACTGTTGTAAGCAAGCCAGGGATAGAGTTTGTGGATTACATAGAGGCTATGACCATGAATTAGCCTAGACAGAAAGAGTATGATACCCATGTAACTTGTACCAATAATTCTTATATCTGTGTAATTAATTAAAATTAGAGTGGAAAAAAAGTGATTTGGGGTCAGGTATTCCAATACTTTTTGCCTTTACAGGACCAATCTCATATAAATGAAAATTTGATATGTAAAAGTTAGAAAAATCACATTCAAATGGGTACTTCAAATGGCACTTACCCATCAAGAAGGGTTACACAAGGTTATTTCTAGAGCTTCAGTCGGTCTTGAATTTGACATATAGTTTGTGACCTTCCACTGTGTACAAGAGACTAAGTTGCTAAAAAAATTAATAACATGTGGGGAAAAATGGTCTCTGTCCTAAAACAGCCTAGTATGTAGTGGAAGTGTCAGACACAAACAAAATTATAATGCAGGGAAAATGGGAAGCATGCTGTTTTAAAGAAACTGTGTAAGAACATAGGGGAGAGAGACTACCAACAACTCCACTTGAGTTGAGCCTTGAAGGATGAGAAGAATTGTTAGAGAAGGCAACGTCAGAGAGAAAAGACATCGGGTCTGAGGGCAGAGAAAGAGGTAAGGCTTAAAGGGGGGCAATTCATACAACATTTGGGAAACGACCAGGTGAGAGAGGTACAACTGGCTTATGCAAGGAATGTTATTAGGAAAAATGGCCAAGCAGTTGAATTGGAGCACAGTTACAGAGGGTCTTTAATATTATATTGAAAATAAGTTAGTCAAAAATGAACAATTAAAATCTTTTTGAGTAGGGTTGTTTTTTTGATTAGTATAATGACCCACCAACAGTAATACAAATAATTACCATTTATTCAACACCTAATTCCTATCTAGTCTGGTGCTGGTATAGATCATGCCATTTTATTTTATCATCACAATGACTCCATGAGGTAAATGATATCCTTATTTGCAATTTGTTGACAGGGAATCTGAGGTTCAAAGAAAGTAAAGTAATGTACCCAATATCAAACCACTAGTAAATGGCTAGAAGTTGATCCTGGCTTATCTAATTCTGAAGTTCATCTCTTTCTTAAGTGTATTGTCACAGCACCAACTCAAAATTAAACTGCCCTCTCTGAGAGTAGACTTTTGAATTTGGATCTCACTACCCAACAAAATAGGTAGTCTCCATCAGGTAAGGAAGAACTTCTAGGCACAGAGATTCTAGAAGTCCCTCTGTATTCTGAGAATTTTGGAAGTGGCAGAAGGATTCAAACATAGGTCTGTTCAATCCCAAAGCTCATGCTCTTCCCTTAATCGCATGTTACTATTTGTCTAATTAATAATTTAAGTAGCTGTATAAAATTTCATTCCGGGAAAGTACCATAGTGTGTTTAACTGTTTCCCAATTGCTGAGAATCTCTGGGGTTCTAATTTGGGGATGTTACAAATAGTGTTGAAATCAATACTTTTCTCCATGTGTCTTGTTCCCTATTGAATTTCTTCCTTTGTGTAACATTGCAGAAGTGGGAAAGTTACGATTTCAAACAGCTGAGTAACTTGGGCATAACTGAATAATTGGTGGCCTAGAGATTTTTTTCCATTTTTGTTTGAATTTTACAACATATCAAACATACAACCGTAATATCTAATTTGATTTCTTGAAAGCCTTTGCTTGTAAGTTTCATTCATTTTTTCCATTGGTTCATTACCCAACTATTTTGTTGTTCATCTATTTCTGATCTGACTACACATCAGTTAGCTAAAAAAATCAGCTAAATTTAAGACTTTTCTTTATCTAGTAGACTTTGTGAATAGCCACTGAATACTTTAATGTTCAAAGGACATATCAACAAAATATTCTATTTTCTCTCATGAGGTATTTTCAAGTTACACGATAAAAGAGTATTTAGCAATACACCATTATGTGTATTCCAAGGAATAAAGTCAGTTTGTAGAACATCAAAGTTTGTACCAAATCTCCCATGAGGATTTTATCTAAACAAGAAATCTATCAATTTGGAGACTTTTATTTGTGTTTCTATTTCATTCACATTTCTAACATTTTTAACCTTCTGAAAATAAGCACTTAAATCACAGAAAAGCTAACTGTATCATAGGACAAGTGTTTTTGAGAGGTCTAAATTAATTTTGAAAGCACATACCACTCCTAATTTGAAAATTTAATATATGAAAGAAACGCAGATGAAAAAATACACTGAAACTTAGAAAATGAGTTCTAATTTTCTCTGCTATGTTCATTGTGCAACTACCGACAGGCTATTTAACACTTCAAGGTTTTGGTTGCCCAATTTGAAAAAGCATCAAGCTACCACATTGGATTGGAATGTTAATTTCACAACTAAGCCCACTTTAAACAAAAAGTGCCATATCAATGCAAAATAACATGTTCATGTAACAGTTTGATTTGAGGTTATTTTACCTGCTACTTTAAAATCAAATTTTGTTAAATGAAACAAAAAAAGATGTTCCCAATTCATTTCTATGTTTAAACTTGGCTTGATGCACCTGGAACATGGTGTCAAAGTTGCTGGGTTTTAAAGATGTGAAGCAGAGCAAAGAGTAAAGGGAAAAGTCTAAACATTTCCCTTTAATTGAGGTACATAAGATTTAGTAGGGTAAAAAGAAATAGTAACAACTAGTGGACTTTTCAGGGTCTGAGGGCACTGTTATTCTAAGAGGAAGAATCAGATAAATAAAAATTCCAAATTGTAATAATGCTATCTCAATTCACAAGTCCCTTCCTAAAGTTTGATTTACAAAAGCAATTAAAAATATGAAAGGCACTTCAGACTCCTTTGAATAGATGACCTTATAATAATTTTGAAAATAACAACTTGCACATAGACCCTAAAAACACATCTACTTCTTATGAGGAGGAAAAGGAAGTGAGTGAACAAGTCAGGGAAATGTAATATACAGAGATTCTTTTCCTGGTTTCTTCCATGAACCCTGATCTTTCTGTCTGAAGAGCGGTAGTAGTGAGGGACTTTCTCAGTAGGGTAGGAGAGGATCCATTGGGTGGATTCTCAAATAATCCCAGCTAGTTTTAAAGGAAGCTGACTTGTGACTGCAATAATTTATCCCAACTTCAGATAGCCAACTTTTTATAACTGTAAAGTGAGTAGTAGTACATGCCCATATACCCTGGATAATTTTTAAAGTGTCTTCTCCCTTTTATTCATTATTTAGAAAAAAAATCAATAGTGTGGGGAAATAGAAGGTAAATTTCTACTCTGAGTACTCTTCATTTCCTGTTCAGATAGACTTGAGGGTATTTGGAAAAAATTTTATCAATATTCCAGACAACACTCCTACATAGATTTCTGTTAACTAAAAGAAAATTTCAAATATATATATACATACATATATACATATACATATATATATATGTGTGTGTGTGTGTGTGTGTGTGTGTGTCATACTGTTTAGAAGTGGAAGTGTTTCACTAAGGGTTATTTCTTAAAGAGAAGAAAAACACCTTGGGTATTGCATGAATTAGAAGCATACATTACAAAAACAAAGGAACAGCAGCAATGAAACAAAGCCGAGCTTGTTTAATAAAAAATGCTTATTCATTTATTCATTCACTCTTTACAGTCAAAACTCTTTTCACAAAAAAGGCTATCTTGGGGCTTTCCTGGTGGCGCAGTAGCTGGGAATCTGCCTGCCGATGCAGGGGACACGGGTTCAAGCCCTGGTCTGGGAAAATCCCGCATGCTGTGGAGCAACTAAGCCTGTGAGCCACAACTACTGAGCCCGTGCACCTAGAGCCTTTGCTCCACAACAAGAGAAGCCACTGCAATGAGAATCCCACACACCACAATGAAGAGTAGCCCCTGCTCGCCACAACTAGAGAAAGCCTGCGCACAGCAACGAAGACCCAACGCAGCCAAAAAAAAAAAAAAAGTCTATCTTGAACAAATCAAAGAGGTAGACTTTCTAACCAAAGAGGTTTTTGAGCTTCCAAATTTTCTGGACAGCTACCTAAGCTGTTGCCTCCAATTCTTCAGGATCCAGGTACTTTAGAGTTTTTACACACCTCAAACATGTCTGGAATTTTGTGTTTCTTTCTTCAGAATGGTTTGCCCTACCTTGTAAAACACTGAGTTAAGGATTTAAAGAAACCCTGTAAAATTTTCCTTGAGGTTAAGTACAGAATGCGTTAGATACTATTTTTAAAAATATGAAGACAGTAAAGAAAAGTCATAGAACGGCCTGTTCTTCAGGAGAAAAAACAATGATATATTTAAAAAAAAAAGATGAAATTACTAAGGGCTTCAAAATTGAACAACATGAGGTTCAAACATGTTTCTTTCACATTCCAGTTTATATCTTCGTGGGGTTTACTGAACAACCTCCATATCACCTGTTACTTATCCACTGGGCAGATGCATTAAGAAACGTGAAACCTCTGTCTTCTAGTGTGTATTGTCAACCACTAATGCAGCCACGTGATAACAGAAATCCTACTCTTGACCAGTGAGTGTACCTCTATTTCTACCTACATGCAGGATGCTTTTTTGCTGCCATTTCTATAATTTCCGTTGGCTTTTAATCACACTTCCAACTGGTTCATTCACCAGACCTGGTGATTTTGCAACTGTCTCTTTTTCCTTTGAAACTTTAGCAATGACTTTTAGAAAATACTTTATTAATTTTACCCAGTTGTCTTCATTTGGAGTGTAGTTGGTTGTAGTTTAGCACTTGTTTTGTAAACCAATGTTGATTCTATTTATTACAGCAATTAAAAAAATATGCTTGACCTTGTTTTCAAACAATAAAACTTCTTTCTACTTATACATGCAAAATTCATCACATGAATTTTCATTGCATTTTCTAGTTGAGACTGGAGCCAAGTAAATCTTTGTCTTCTCCAAGTGCTACAATAACATGCTCTAAGTGAAGATAACTTGAATATGAAAGAAGTAACCAGAGAATTGAATTTCATAAATGTAATAACAGTTTGGAGCTTTAAGTCATACTAACAATGTTTCTGATAATGAAAAACATTTTTATACCTTGAAGTCTGGTTATCAGAGAGCATTGCTTAGTTCTAGTTAAGAGTCTACACCAAGGAGACCACTACCTATTAGCTTTACCTATTATTTAAAAATTTTCAGAAAAATTATTAGGAAAGAACAACTGACTTTAAAATTTCTATTGAAGAATGGATCTTATATGATTTAGGTAATATGTACATATTGTATTTTTACACATAAGGGAATATAATAAGGCTAATATTATGTCTCTCCTCCAGTAAAAATAACAAGTGGAAAAAAATGCTAGCAATGATGAAGGAGGTAATATATGCATCAAGATGAAGGCCAGTTTCCCACAGTTCAAAAAGCATCACCCTAGCTATTTTGGAACAACCTGTGATTTCAACAATGTTCTAAGAGCCATCACTTGACATAGCCTCACTGACCAGATTATCTGCCAAATCCATCCTTGTTTCTCCTGCATGAGACTGGACCAACCTCTGCTACTACCACTTAACAGGCAGCTAAGAGGGGGGTGGGATAATATTTAGTTGGAATAAATCATGTTGGTAGAACTAAACAAGTTAAAATCTGAGCTTCAAAGAACTATTTAACCATTTGAACATCATTTTATGAAGCTGAGGCTAATACAAGCAAAGAAAAAGTAATTCAAGGTACAGACACTGGAAAATAAAAATCCATGAAATAGAGTCATTAATAAAACATGCAGGAAATGCCCTCCCACTAAAGCCTAATCACCCAACATTGAAGTCTGTATACTTGCTGATGTAATGTGAATTTTGGTTGCTCTAAGAAATATTAATACTCCTGAAAAAATGGGGGCAAAACAATTTAAGCCATGCCAAAGATAAGCATTTTTTTTGTCTTCAGAATATGTATAAATGTATAATAAATAGAACCATTATAATTATTTGAACATCAACCTCTTTGAAGAATAACACATAAAGGTATTCATAGCTATTCAAAATTAAGGTGTTATATTTTATTAAAAATATAAAACTAATGAAAAGTAATGAGCATTAATTAAAAAAAAATAAGAGTAGTACAGACAAAACAATGTGAGAGTAAATCTTTCAGTAGCAAAAGGGAGAAATCAGGTAACACGGCCTATTTCACTTTGAAGACCTATCCTTTCCCTGCAAATAGATAATGGGTGTCAAAATGTTTTTCCAAAGCTTCACAATAAACAACATTTTCCCTCAAAACTATGAGTAAAAACATACTGAGTAGGAAACATTTTATATATGAGTATCCTAACTATGGAATTCAAAGTAAGTATTATATGGTCAAATACAAAGAGTTTATTATGCCATTGGTTTTCTTGTAGTCCTCTCTAACTTCTGTTTATAGGACACACTTAATTTGTTTATCTCATATTCATTTGGTTTTAGTTCAGCTTTTTAGATTCAAGGGTAAAATGTGTCTGTGATCAGATCTTCCCCCCCAAGATCCACCAGAAGGAGAATATACACAGGCAACAGTTTTTGAGGCATTAAAAGTAGCAGCCTCAGGATGGATAAACACAGACTATGAACGTTCACACTACATATTGTGCAGCGTTAATTGAAGAATGTTTATTTGGCACAAAAGCCACCCCTTTTTTGTACATTCCATAAGATGGTGGTGTCATGTTTACATGGCTGTGCCACCTTGCAGCAATGCATTCCTCAAAACAATTTTTAAATGCTTTTTAATTTACCTCTCTTCCGAGACTGGATTCATACAGTTAATTGAGTCTATGTTTTGGAACCCTAGGTGTGGACAATGCATTATCAAATATTTAGATACCTTTTACAAGATTGAAAGAGAGGCCTCGCATATAAATTAACCAGTTTCATTGCAGAAGGTTGCCATGCATGCAACATGTGTGAGTCAGCAGCACAAAGGAAATAAGTATAGTAAATTTGATTTTCTTATGTGGGATACTCACTTTTTCTTAGTTTCCAAGAAATATAAAACTTGAAGTCATCCCTTCATCCAGCTGAACATGAAAATTAGCAGAGAGGCTAATCTAGACCAAATACGGGATCAAAAGTTGCCTATAAATATATAGGGGAGGATTTTTTTCCTATAGGAAAAATATTAGTGAGCAATGTTGAAGATATTATAATTATTTTGTTTAAGGAAAACCTTCTGTTATTGATGATGGTATGGTGTTGATAGCCAGTGAGAAAATAAGAACACCAAAAATGTTAAGGTTTGGTTAAGTGGTCTCAGAGTAAACCCCTTAGAGTCTTGAAGACCATGGAAATCTGAAAAAAAAAATGGTGATCTTACAGTAATTTTAATAATTCAAAGTAAAGCTTTATTTTTCAGTGTACATTAAGCTTGATTCAAGGGATAAGGAATGAAATTTGCTGGGTTCAGAAAAAAAAGCTTTTTAATTGACCACTTTGCAACATGGATCCATGATGTTCCATTCCTTAGATATTAAAGTTAGTTTTTACAAAGGTTGTCAGTTACTAAGGAAGAGAACAGGGCAAGGTGGATACATTAATTCTCCCCTTAAAGATTTTGTTGAGAAAAAGAAAAATAATAAATTTGCTTTTTTGACAAATGATATTAGATATTATAAACTCATGGTATTTAACATAGGCAATAAGCTCAGAATCATCTCAAAAACCCTAGAAACATGATCATCTGTATTTTTTATAAGAACTTTTAAATTAAAATGTTGCCAGTAAGAACAAAAAACAATGACTAAGTGGGATCCACACTCAAATCATTTGATGGAAGTAACTAAGATTTAAAAAAGGTACATCTCATGAATTTAGGTTACAAAATATTTAACCAGAGACATCATAGTCTAATGGTGCAGGATACAATTCACTATTGAATGTGACCCTTTCCTGACTAATTATATTTAATATTTTATGCATTTTTCCATAGGCATAACTTTAAGATGAATTTTTATTATATAAAAATGTATATTCATTTTAATGTTCAATTTTGAACATATACGGTAAGTCTTGATGTTATAGTATGGTACTTAGCACACTTAAAGTACAGCTTAATCATTGTACTTACTCCCCAGTTTATCTCTCCTATCTACATTACTTTTCAAAAAGTCATCATGTTACACACACGCAAACACACACACACGGGATCTGAAGGTAGAAAGTCAAGTAGAAATGGGAAAACAAGATTGTAGGTATGAATAGTAAGGAATAAGTGTTGCCTAGAGTGGCATATAGGGGACATATTAGACTAACAAGCCTCGTTGGTTTCAACACCAAAATGTTATTCACAATTTTGCAGATACATCCTCTCCTAATTATTGATGCCTCTCAACTGACCAACAAAAGTAGATAAATTCTCATTAGAGAGCTTGTACTGTCACTTATTATATTTTCTGTAGAAAATTAGTGAAGGCAAGACACCTAAGAACAAATTTATTCTACCTGAGAATGATAAAAATCAAAATGCCAAGAATTTGAAACATGCGCCCCAAAACCAAGAATTAGTAACTTCAGTCTTAGGAAAACACCATGCAGGTAAAATCCAAGGACATGCATTTTCTACTTGGTGGAATGGCATAAAGAAATACAGCTATTTGCAGAAAAGTTCATTTCCAACTTTTGGTCCCATAAAAATAACCTGTCTTATTAACCATTTCCCATATGAAGGACAGACTAGAATGTATTGTCTCAAAAATCTGAGTCAACTAGAATTAGTATAATATTCACTTTCAATAAAAAATAACATGACAAGCAGTGATAAAAGCCATTTTTTAGAATATTTTATAAATATTTACATAAATGATTGGTCTTTTAAAAGCAAGACTGATATATCTCCAGGATTTGTTCTGAGATAAAACACACTTTCATCCTCCTACATCTATAATTTAGAAAAGAGAGGAATTATGGAAAAAGAAAAGAATTATGACCTCAAGTTAATATATGATCATAATGAAAAGTAAATGTTAAATTAAGTTCCCACTAGTATATGAAGCTAGAACAGAATTATTTTTCAAAAAAGATAGAAGCATAATACCTATCTGGTGAAAAAGTGACCCAATATGTTTTATGACGTATGATTGCATAGGCCTATGTAAGAAAAAAAGGTATGATTTACAGAGAAATCATACTTAACACAGATAATTACTAGACCTCACTACAATTATCTTGCTATTTTACAGTAGAAATTTTAGTTATGTGGGGCTCTTTTTTTTTTTTTTTTGGTACGCGGGCCTCTCCCGTTGCGGAGCACAGGCTCCGGACGCGCAGGTTCAGCGGCCATGGCTCACAGGCCCAGCCGCTCCGTGGCATGTGGGATCCTCCCGGACCGGGGCACGAATCCGCGTCCCCTGCATCGGCAGGTGGACTCTCAACCACTGAGCCACCAGGGAAGCCCGAGGACTCATTTTTTAATTTTAGAATCTTGCTAAAGTTTTACGAGCACTTTACTAAGAACAATAGGTACTGACAGAATATACAAGAACTGGGAGCAAGTCATCACCACATACATGAGATTTAGGTATCCCTTGAGGGGGATCCATAGGTATCTACATAGCAGTAAAAACCAGTGACATAGTACAATTAATTCACTTTGCTGATTTACTGCTTCTGGTTATCAAGGGTGGAATGAATTTCCTGACAGGCTTGGTTTGTTAACAGCAATTGGATGGTTTGTGAACACTGGTAAGGGATGGGTTTTCTGTTTACTGAAGCCATTCACATTATTAAGCCACAGGTGGGGTGGCCTTAGTCTACAATGAAACACCTTCTCCTCCATTCTTACACTGGGAAAACAGGAGCATTCAGTTGAGGGTGGTCAGATGGCGCTTCAACAAAAGAATTATAAAGAGTGACTAAAAGGAAAAAAAAAAAAAAAATCTACCAAGTTCTAGGTGGGTTACTGTTTTTATCCCTGCAGTCCTTTCCACTCCCTTTACCAGAAACTTTTGGATACACACTTTTCCCCTTTTTGCAGTGGGTTTCTTACTGACTTACAAGGGAAAGGGTCACCAGTGTGGAGCAACTTGACAATTTCAGAAAGGCATCTCTTTCTTCCCGATTAATTTTTGCACAATGCAGTTTGAGGTGGATAGACACTGTGCTGAGCAAAGTCACCAGCGGGGGAGTTGTTCCTGGAATGTGTTGAATGTGCATTCTTTAGATGCTGGGAAGAGGTGACTGCCCCCTTATTGGCATCTACCCATTTTCAGTGGTTTGGCTGCATCAGTAGGACACAGGTATTATTTTGAAATACTCAGTGAATTCCCTAGCTCTTAATCACTGACAAAGGACTGCTTATAGGTTTCTGAAATTGGGCTTTCAAAGCAGAGCTACATTTTATCCACATTTCATTTGGATGTCTTCAATTTTTGTTTTGTTTATTCTATTTTTAAAGAATGAAGTTGAGAGAATCATCTCATCTTGGTGGAAGCTTTTCACCCATGAGCAAGACACCATACTTAGCATGGGAAATACACAGGTAAATAAGGCAAGGCCTTTTTCCTCTAGATTAGTAATACAGCAAATAGACTCATGCTAAATATTTATTGACAATTACCTATTTTTCATTCCTTCAGTAAAATATTTTAATTGTCTTCATTAAATACCATTCATTTTCATGGTTGCTTTCTTTTCTCTGAAAAATAATTTAAAAAACTAAGAAAAGGGAAGTAAGTCTTTTCCTCCACTCAACTAGTTTTTCTTTAAAAGATTTTTCAAAACAGCAAATAAACTTCTGATCAAAACTCAAGCACACAGCTGCTTTCTAGAACAGTCTTGCGAGTTCCTGACTCACCTGAAGTCATCTTCACGCCATATTGCACTCCTACCCCAGTTCTTCCACTCATCTATTCCTGTTAATATGCTTGTGATAATTCTCTCTTGAGAATTATATTAGGATTCCAAGTTACATAAATGATGATGAAAGTGATTTTCCTAAGCAAGCCATTTAAAACTATCATGGTTAGGCTTTATGTAGACTTCTTTTTGATATTCAAATTAATGTATGATATGAACAATAATGAAAACTAGTTTAGAAATAGTATTGCAATATTTAAACTTTCATTAATTTGCATAGACTTTTGCTTACCTTTTTCTGAAGTAGATTGGTTATGTACTAAACATTCAGACATAAGAATGTAATAAAAGAACTTTAAAAATAAAATAAAATAGAGCAAGTGAATATGCATGGTTTTTTATTACTTCTTTGGAAATCCCAAAGCACAAGAGTACATTGTTCTGTCGAAACCCTTATCATATTGTATTATAATTACTGTTTATAGTCTATTTTTCTGACCAGGCAGAGAGCTTCAGGGATCTTAACCTATTAATCTTTGGATCCCAAGTTCTGACATAATGTCTGGCAAGTAGAGGATGCTCAGCATAAATCCATAAAATGAAAGAATTAGTGAGGAGAGAGAATGTGTGGGATTCCCTCATTCTTCCATTTACGGTGCATGACCTCTTAGCTCTTAGCCCCCTTGAATCTTACCTTCCTCATCTGTAATATGGGTGAACTAAGGAGTTGTATAGAGCCTCAAAAGAGATCCTGTGTGTGTAAGTCATAAAGAGTTGCATGGCACTTGGTTAACTTTGGGATCCTTTAGCTCAGTCCGAGCTGATCCACTTACTATGTGTGAAACACTGAGCTAGGTAATGGAACATCCAGCTCCTTTCCTCATGGCATTGAAAGTCTGGTGGGAGATACTGCCAGATAAATGGGCAACTGCAATAACACACTGTGACAAAGGCTGGGCAAATTACAGGATGCTAAGGAGCACACTGGAGAATCTTTACCACAGCTTTAAGGTATCTAAGGAGGATTCTTAGAGAATGCAATATCTAAGGTTGATGCATGACAGGTAAATATTTCAGGCAATGGAGGAGATGAAAAGACCAGGAGGGAGGAGTGAGAGGGATGATGCTATGTATGTAAGGGTGGGGGGCTGCCTTCAATTCCTCATGTCTTAGTCTTGTTCCAAAGATCATGCCGACAACCTTTTGTAATCTTGTACGGTTCATCAATTTCCAAACTGTACTGAAAAATATCTCAGTTAAATTAGTTTTTTCTTCCATAATGTAGGAAGTTTTCTCTTCGGAACTACATTGCAAGAATTTCCTAACTTATAAGCTTACTTATCACTTTTGTGATTTGGTAAATGTTCTATCAGAAGAAATAGCAAAATCCCATCTTCACAATGCAAAAAATCCTTAATAGTGTTCCTAAATGTATTGCATATAAGTAAATTAGCTTTAAAAACCTGAAAGCATTTTACCACTGAGTGGTTTCACTTCTCATTAATTATTGGTATTACTTGACTTCTTTAAGGTAAAAAGAATACTTTTCATGGAAATATGTTGAAAGAATTATCAATTTAATGAATTTTGCCACATTACACTGCTATTTGTGATTAATCATCACATACTAGGTGTCATATTAGCATTTATATTTTGTATGTTTCATGTAAACACCATAATATTGTGAAGTGTATTTTGTGCTGACAAAATTAAACCATGTACTAAGGTCAGTTGTGTTAAATAAAACACTGACTTCTTTAAAAGAGTAGTGAAAAGAACATGACCAAACAAAAAACATCAAGGTTGAATTCTTGGTGTAGTTATGAACTAGTTTTGTGGCTTCAGGCGTGTCGCTTAACTTCTATTTTTCTTAACCATTATCTTCTTTATTCTCCTCATTTACACTTTAAATAACACGGAAACAATGTTTGAAAGAGCTTTCAGTGGAGATTAGTTATATATACTTAAAGTTAATTTAAGTATGGGTAAGTCCTAGAAGTTAAAATTAAAAAAAAAAACTTCCACATTATCACCTTTGATTCCAGTATATGAATTCTAGACTTAGAACCAAATCTCCTCGAGCACTATTTAAAATACAAATGTAAATTATATGTTTTACTGAATCATTGTTTATAATTATCCTCAGATTTCAGTGTTTGAAATGGATTATAGGAACATCAATAAAGGAAGACATTTAAAAAATAATATTAAAAGATCCAGCTATCCAACATATCAAATAAAACTGAGATAGAAAGAATTATGAGGTTATTACAACAGGGGATCCTTTGGTATTTTTCTAGAAATTTGGAGTGTAAATATGTTTAAAAGAACAGTTTTATGGGCTCAGGAGAGGAAATGACCTATGGAATAATTCTCATCATATTCACACTGTAATGCAACAGTTCACTTTGCTCATTTTAACTTATCAATTATACCCACTATTCTTCCTGAAAAGAGCATACAGTAGGAAAATCTGGTGCCTTCCTGGTTCCTGAAAAAACTGAATTGCTACTTACCTTGGAAGATGAACATGGCTTCAAACCATATAGTATTTATTACACAAGTTATTATTTTTCCATCCCCAAATTTCCTAATGATAAGAAACAGCCTATTTTAATCAAATTGGCTTCCCTTATGCTCCTTAAGTGCAAGAGACGCCCATCTGGGCCTGGAGATAATGATGTCATGAGATGGTAATCTAAGTGTTAGGACACAGTCAGGGCAGTCTTCTTCTAAAAATAAGTGGCCATTTAAATGCTACCATATCTTGTTTTGCAAATTTATCCTCACACAGCAAATAATCATTTTTGGTGCAAAAGTTAGTCATAAAATTCTCCATTAGTGGTTGGTAATGGACCATAATATTACATGTTTGTAAAAAGTGCATTTGGAAAATGAAATGCTGGAAGTAATGGCCATATAAGGAATATTAATATTTATATGAGATAACCTTGTAGGGACAGATTTCCTTTTTACTGACAATGGCCTGCACTGAATATTTTCCATTTTCTTAGGAGAAGGAGCTCTGAAATTCTATCATTTGCCAAGCTATATTAATATTCTGCTTTGTTGTGTTCTAGCTGATTTCATAGAAAAATGGGAGTGATTAATAATTGTTAGTTTTATGGTAGATGTGATAAAATAAATCAGAAAGGAGTCTTGGAATGTTAAACATATTACAGCAAACAATATCAACCTATGTCTAAATCAAACTTGAATGCTTACAGCATATTTCCAACCTTCATTATTAACACATAACCCTAAAGGGATGAATTTCAAGCAAATATCAAGAGAGGATCTGGCACTTGCAATTGTACTTTCAACATAAGGTTCTATGCATTCCCAGTGCGAGGCCAGTAATGCTAGAGGGGATGTGTTCACTTTCTACCATGGTCAAAACTGACAAAGATGCTTAAACTGAAAATAGAGGGAACTGAAATCACCTCATTGTACACAAAAAAATTAATTCCAAACCCCTTCATTTCTTATTTTAAAAGGAATTTGTTTTTACTTGAATAAAGAAAAATATAATACTATTTTCAATGACCAACTCCGACTGGATGAAACTGTTGCTTTTAATGTCCACAAAGTAATGAATAATAATAATAATGACTAGGAGTTAATAGTTACTGAGCCCTCACTACGAGTCAAGCACTGTTCTGTTCCATTTATTTCATTCAGCCTTCTCCACAACCTTTGAGGTTGGGCATCACTTTACAGATGAAGCATCTGAAGCACAGTTCTAGCAAACTATTCCAAATCTGACAACCTGATACTGGAGCACGTTCTATCTCTGTTTGTTGTTCTCTCTCTCCCTGAGCAGGGAAGTGAAAGACTCATTGAAGGTTATTGCTCAGTTTAAGAGCTAATTACTAAACACAGATTGAGAATCCCTAAACTGCAATCTGAACTAGCCAGCTGTTTATTTTCAGGAACTAAAGGGACCTGTAGCATGGGGACTCAATGGGTGTATAGCCCATGGCTGTTCTTGGAACTTTATTGGAATGTACGTGGGAGAATATTAGTTTTCTCTTACTGGTGTAGAATAAGTGAGTATGTAAGTATAGAATATTCTACTAGTGTAGAATAGCTCAGCCATAGGTCTAAGGCAGCCCAGACCAAGCAATGAGAGGCAAAATCGTGTAGTGTAAACAGCAGGATGGGAGAAAGGAAACCTGAATTCAAACCAAACTTTAGTTTCCTCATCTGCAAAACATGGATCCTAATAACTTCCCTGCTTCTCCTTGGGTTATTATGGAATAGAAACAAGGTAACAAGCATACAAGTAGTCTGCAGACTGCCACAAAGTAGGCATTGTTGTGAAGCCAAAGCTGAAACAACCAACTGTTAGGCAAAAGAAAGGACCACTGGGCTTGAGGTCAAGGGTAGAAGATCCACATGTCCGGATCAACTTCACTAGGAAAAATAATACTGCTTCAGCTTCGCTTTTCCCTGGGCCTATCCCTGGAAGTATGCATTGTCACAACTCCAAAGCAAATTAAGTGACTGTATCATAGAACCAGAAGATTTCCTGGATCTTATAAAGATAAGCCCTCTATGGGCCACTCCAGGATGATCAACAACTTTCAAGAGAGATTTTCAGTAAATGAATCTGTAAAATAAGATGAAGTTTGAGTAAGAAGAAATACAGTATAGCACAAAAGCACTAACCTAGAATTCAGAAGTTTGGCCAGGAGTAGTTCCACAGCATTCACTTATTCTGGAAATATCCATCGCTATAGGTCCACCTTGTGCCAATCACTGTGGATACTAAACTGATCAGACACACGTAGTTTTCTACTTTTTGGAAATTCACAGACTACTAGGGAGGCAGACATTATAAAATTAATTTCAAAAAAAGTTTGAGCTTCAGTTTTCTTAGTTATTAAATGAGGATATTAGAGGAAATGATTGTCCAAGTTCCTGTCACTCTTATTACCTATGACTGATTTTTTTTTAAGTTACAAACTAAAGAATAGAAAAGGATACAATGTCAATTAAAAAAATATGAGAGTGAAAAGGCCAGAGCATGCAACTTAAGCATTATTCATTACATATAAATGTGAATATAGGGGAAAAGCAGATCTCAAAGAATGAACGCAATTTTGCCAGAAATAAAAATAATTTAAAAACTTTTAGACAAAAGGAACAAAATCAGCAAAGACTTTCACATTCATCTTTATCATATTACATCAGCTTCTACTTACTGCATTCCCAGTAACAATTTATAACATAATTTAAATTATGCTGTTTCATTTAATGCTACAGGAGCTCTATGCTGTATTATTACCCTAGTTTTTAGACAACACAAGTAAGGCTTATAGAGACGGACTCCACAGCTACAAAATGATAAGTCCACATTTACACTCCGGCTGCTTCATTCCAGAGCCTGTGCTTATGTACTTTACTGCCTTCCGTTACAGAGCTTGAGCTCCCCTTGGGCACGGAGCCCCAGGGTGGCTGAATATAAGGCAGTGGTGAGTGGGTATGACCTGGAAAGAAATAGTGTCAGGAGATGGAAGTGTAGCCTGACATAGATTTATGCTGGTACATTGGTAACAGACTGTAAAGTTCCTCCTGTCCTGCTGAGGAATTTAAACTTTATTCTGTATACAAGATAATGAAACTTTTACAAAATGCACACTACTCCTTGACTTGCAGAACGACTTAGAAGTGAGGGAGCTTCTGGAAGTGATAAAGTGAGAGGTTTCAGTGAGGGTCAATGTGAAATATTGTGAAAACTGAGTAAATATCTAACTTAGATATAAGGGACAATTTTTATAAATCCAGTTACTTTAAAATATCCCATGGTTTACTTCAAACTATTATGGAAACCATATAATACCTATATTACTTTCAGATGTGTCTTTAACAGCTGGAAAATAACAGCACTGGACACTGCCATTCACTCGTGTTTATTCATTTGAAAATACTTATTGAGTTAACAACTATAGGTTAATTAATGAGGCAAACTCTAAAATAGAAAAATTATAGAATCATATAATGACAGAACATTATTGTATGACAGAGAACTATGTACAGGAACAGAAAGGTTAAATAAATTTCAGTGTCAAAAAGCAAGCTAGGCAGAGATCTGGGAATGAATGGAATTCTTAGCCCCAACCAAAGCCAGGTCTTCTAATAAATTTTACTCATAAATTCTAATAAATTGTTTAGTGAAAATAGTAGGAAGAAACAAATATTTTCTGAAAGCCCATTATAAGCAGTTCAGCTAGATACTTTAGGTTTTTGTTTAATTCTCACAAAACATCATTCTTTGGCCATATGATCCCATATGACAGAGGAAGAACTTAATTCTCTGAAAAGATTGATTTAATGAAAGGATCAGGGTTCCAACCTTGACTTGTAAGTACTATGTGACTTTGAAAACAATCTTCTGATCTTTATGTACTTACATCCTTCTGTATAAAATAAAGGAAACGGGCCAAGTGGACAGGACAAATTGCCTCATTAAATGAAAAGATTCATTGCGTGTGAACACATGGACAAGCATATGTGTGCCTCGTGTGACTTGATGGGTGACACTTTGAAAGCCTCCAGGTCCTTGATTCTCTGCCCAAGGTTGCCAGAATAGAAAGGAACTTGGGGCTGATGAGTGTGGGGAGAAAGACCCAGCTGGGAAGCTTGGCTCTGGTGGGGGTCTGAGCCAAACTGGAAAGGGTGGGAGCCATTGAGCTGGAGGCAGTCAGGATGGTGGGGAAGGAAGAAATCAGTCAGTGAGAAAGGATGATTGTGGTGTGTACACAGTGCGTGTGGCGGTCGGCATCACCCAACTCTAAGAGGCCCCATGTGAAATATTCTCCAAGTCTAGGGCAAACCCAGACACAGCATAGCATGAGCTATGTGTAGAAGATTTATCTTGTGATGGCAAACGATGTTTGAAAAGCTAACAAAGATTCTAAAGTAACTGACAGCAACAGATAATGTGCAAAGCAAGCAACGTTTTACATTCACTGAGAAGTGAAATTGCTTTCACCAGAATGTTCATTTTCTGGAAAACTTGCCCTCCAGAGCTCTCAGAAACCTCACAAAAACCACAAAACAAAATCTGTCATTACTAATGCAAAGATGGCTTAGAATGTCACAGAATGCACCAGGTAATGTTGCTTTGACATTATAACAAAATTTTTATCCACTGAATTTTATGCTGAAGTTATTAACTGGCTTCTATTTATTAAATGTCACTTGCTAAACTACTTTGTTTAATCATGTAAAGTAATATGGCCTAATACTTATTTTGCATGACCCTAACATTTAGGAAAAAAAGTTTATCTCAAATTTTCTATTATTTTAATATAAATTATTATATTATTTTTGTATGCTTTTCTCCACTATCTCATGACATAAATCTTATTCTGGTCTCTTTATAAGCTTCTACTTCCTTATTTAATGAGTGGAGAATATATGGAGAAATGGGATAAGACACTTTATTATGGAAAATGCTCATTTGGCAAAATGAGTTGCCAAATAATGGGACCTAATGAAACTTCAAAGCTTTTGCACAGCAAAGGAAACCATAAACAAGACCAAAAGACAACCCTCAGAATGGGAGAAAATATTTGCAAATGAAGCAACTGACAAAGGATTAATCTCCAAAATTTAGAAGCAGCTCATGCAGCTCAATAACAGAAAAACAAACAACCCAATCCAAAAATGGGCAGAAGACCTAAATTTCTCCAAAAAAGATATACAGACTGCCAACAAACACATGAAAGAATACTCAACATCATTAATCATTAGAGAAATGCAAATCAAAACTATAATGAGATATCATCTCATACCAGTCAGAATGGCCATCATCAAAAAATCTAGAAACAATAAATGCTGGAGAGGTTGTGGAGAAAAGGGAACCCTCTTGCACTTTTGGTAGGAATGTTAATTGATACAGCCACTATGGAGAACAGGATGGAGGTTCCTTAAAAAACTACAAATAGAACTACCATATGACCCAGCAATCCCACTACTGGGCATATACCTTGAGAAAACCATAATTCAAAAAGAGTCATGTACCAAAATATTCATTGCAGCTCTATTTATAATAGCCAGGAGATGGAAACAACCTAAGTGCCCATTAACAGATGAATGGATAAAGAAGTTGTGGCACATATATACAATGGAATATTACTCAGCCATAAAAAGAAACAAAATTGAGCTATTTGTAATGAGGTGGATGGACCTAGAGTCTGTCATACAGAGTGAAGTAAGTCAGAAAGTGAAAGACAAATACTGTATGCTAACACATATATATGGAATTTAAGAAAAAAATGTCATGAAGAACCTAGGATTAAGACAGGAATAAAGACACAGACCTACTAGAGAATGGACTTGAGGATATGGGGAGGGGGAAGGGTAAGCTGTGACAAAGTGAGAGAGTGGCATGGACATATATACACTACCAAACATAAAATAGATAGCTAGTGGGAAGCAGCCGCATAGCACAGGGAGATCAGCTCGGTGCTTTGTGACCACCTAGAGGGGTGGGATAGGGAGGGTGGGAGGGAGGGAGACGCAAGAGGGAAGAGATATGGGAACATATGTATATATATAACTGATTCACTTTGTTATAAAGCAGAAACTAACACACCATTGTAAAGAAATCATACTCCAATAAAGATGTTAAAAAAAAATGTAAGTGGTGAAGTCAAATTTGAATTCAGACAAACAATGGAAACAACATGAAGTAATGAACATAATGATACTAAAAAATTATTCATCATCTATCTAAAATTCAGATTTAACTCGGCATCCCATAGTTTTACTTGCTAAATCTAACAGCCCTATATATAAAGCCCATGCTTTGTAATGAACCTATCTAAACAAAGAAAGAAGGTCCACCTTCCCTGCACCCAACAATCATCCACCTAGTCTGAAAACACCTACTCTGAAAGCCACAGCACTTTCAAAGTCATCATTTTAACAGTCAGCATCTGAAAATGGGCAAGGTCACTATCTCAGCTTCTGAAATCTCTGACACCACCATGAATGGAATAATAGGTGCTTAGGGCCAAGTAGGTAAAGATGCTATTTTCTGGAGAGTATTTAGGCCCTCATCCAGGACCCAGGAAGGCGATGTGGGCTTTCTGTAGATTTGTGGGACATGATCAAAGCAATAGTTAATGGATATCAGACCCTACATGCATGACACCATTGAACTTTAGATGCCTATGTTGCTTCCTCCCTGGAAGTTATCCTGCTTCAGGAAACCATCCAATACCCTGACATAGCACTGTATCCAGCTTGAGGCAAAGAGGGACAAAGAACCATGTTTGAAACCTCACAAACTTTTGAACTCAGTTCAAAAACCTCCTGTCTATTATCTAAAATGAAAATTGGTTGCAATAAAATTACTGAATATGCTTTCACTGGACTAGCATGGCAAACTGAACTTAAGTTTTTATAGATTAACCAAACATTAATTTAATCATGAAACATAGGGACCCACCTAGTTTTCGGTGAGAAATGTTTAATGCAAATCGATCTTATCACACAGGAAAGGTGGGCATGCCCTAGCTAATACTGAAATGATCAGCTTTATAAAAAAAGAAACCTGTTGGGAAGAAGTTACAGGACTGACTTAGCTTCCTATGGCATCACCTGTCCAAGATGATCACCAAGATTAACCAACTATTAATATATTAATTACACTGTAGCTAATACCTTCTAGTTTCTTATGAACTAAAATCTACATTTCTGTAGCTGCTCTCATTAACTGATTTGATTAATCAATAATTCATTCATTTAGCTCATAAATATAACATTCTTACTTTTAGCACTTGGCTAGATCTGAGAAAGGAACTCATGAGCAGTAATACAAACAGAACCCAAGAGAGAAAAGGGAAGAGACAGAAGGAGAGAGAGAGAGAAAGAGAGAGACAGACAGACAGAGACAGAGAAAGAGACAGTGACAATGAGAGGTATTGAGAGAGACATCTTCTCCCTGGGAATGAATAGCTTAAGAAGACTTTGCTACTTCCCCTTCCCTGGAAGTCTACAAAATTTCCTATAGGTAAGTTTAAATGGTTAATTTTCTATTTGTGGGAATGCTGATGCTCCATTTTTTTCTTTATTCACATTACATAGTTTTATTTTCTCAAGAGTCTGGAGAAGTATTACAGGAAGGGGTTGTTAACCCTATTTTACAGATGGGAAAACTAAGGCACTTAAGCAACTTATCACAGCAGTGACAGACTGCCTGTTTTCAAAGTAAAAATGAGCCAAAAAGGAAAAGACAACTTCAGACATAGGAAGATGGACTATTTCCTTTCCCAGAAGAAAAAGGTGAGACTTCTTGTCTACCATGATCTGCCAGTGAGAAGACCATCTGAAATGTGACCTCTTCAAATCAGCAAAGCCAGGCGGCAAAGCCACGGTGCTCAGGAATCAAGGGGGAGGACTCAGAGAAAACCACCTCCTCTCAGTGTTTGCTGTGGCTCCACCAGGGTAAACTCCACAGCACTGAATCTGTGGGATGTTTAATAAGTAAACACTACACTGCACCATTTAATATGTGTAATGATGGCCATAATAATTATATTTCTTTCAATTCCTATTATCTACTAGGCACCACGCCTGCTACATGCCATATATATAATCTTCTCATCTTCACGAAAACCTTGCAGTATTAGTGCCATAATTTTCACTTTACAGATGAAGGTCACGAGGCACTGATGGAAAAATCAGCTTTTGTAGTGGTAGTTGACTCAGACTTGTTATAAATTCAGGTGTGCCAGACTCCAGGGCTGGAGTTCAATCTCCTTATTACTGCAGAATGGGGAACAGTCTAAAAACTGTGCTCTAAGCTTACTGTGCAATCAAAGACCAAGCTATTTTGGAGCAGGAGTGACCTTTCTGAGGCCTCTGAAATACTATCACAAAACGGATGTCTTCCGGAATAGGTGACAACGCAGATGGAAAATCTGAATAACACTGAGGACTTTTTCGAACTACACCCACCTCTTGCCCCACTTTCCCCTCCGCACTGCAGGTCTTCAAGCAGTGAAGTTGAGAAACCACTGTTCTAAGAGGTCTTAAAACTCAGAGCAAGGCAGGGAAAAATAAAAAAGCTTCAAGCTAATAGTATTAGAAGAGGTAGAAAGAAACAGGAGGTTGCTCTGAGTCCCCAGACGATGTAAGGAACACTGTTAGATACGTCCCAAATTGCAATAAGCTCTCTCAAGTAGCCTGTGAGTAAGGTTTATTGTACTCCTATGTTTTGAAGACTTTAAAAACAGAAGTAATTATTTATGTAATAGATGCCGCTCCATGTTTCTCTTTATCATTAAATAAACTGTTTACCACACTGAGCTGGTAAATTCCCAGTTAGAAGTAAATATATTTGTTATTTTTAGGTAGGTCCGACAACCTCATGTTATTCTATGTTTTAAAAAATCAGAAACGGAAAAGAGCCCATTGAACTTTTGCTGTTCAATGAAAGAAACACTGGTCTAGGAAGTCTCTGGAGGCACAAAAAGGGCTGGTCAGCTAACTAGCGAAGCTGCATTTTCATTCTAAGTAGAGCAAATCTTACTTTCAAACTTTTACTGTGGGGACCAACTGTTCCCGAATTGCTAAGCCTCTGTCACTGGAAGCGTTATAGCAAAACAGTTCAAATGAACCCCTCTGATGTAAGACACATTTGTTCCAGTGCTAGGATTTACCATTTATGTGATTGTAGGGAACTATATAAACCTGACTGTGGCTTTTCTCACTTTTAAAAGAGGACTGATACTGTTAGAGTAGAGGCCATCCTACTTGATGGGTTTGGGCTCAGTAGTTGACATATTAAACAAAAATAATAGAAAGGGAAGCACAAATATACATTAAAACATAAATATCCTAATTTTTCTTAAAACATATAAAGTATAGGGCTTCCCTGGTGGCACAGTGGTTGAGAATCTGCCTGCTAATGCAGGGGACACGGGTTTGAGCCCTGGTCTGGGAGGATTCCATATGCCACAGAGCAACTAGGCCCGTGAGCCACAACTACTGAGCCTGCATGTCTGGAGCCTGTGCTCCGCAACAAAAGAGGCCGCGACAGTGAGAGGCCCGCGCACCGCGATGAAGAGTGGCCCCCGCTTGCCACAACTCGAGAAAGCCCTTGCACAGAAATGAAGACCCAACACAGCAAAAATAAATTAATAAACTCCTACCCCCAACATCTTCTCTAAAAAATATATATAAAGTATAATTTTCTAATTTTTCCAATATTTTCATGTGAGACAAGTCCTTTCATTGAGTATGGGACTGGCAATGGTGTTTTCAGGTTTCATAAATTGTACCCATGGTGTGCCATTTCAGTGGACCCAGTCCATTCTTAAGCAAGAACACGTAAAGGTACTGATACAAGAAACAGAGATGGTTCAATCTACACTTTTATGATTTTTTGTAATAATTTACAGTTGAAATTTCAAATTTAATATGACAGGGATTTTAGCTATTCAATTTTATTGAATCTTTCCAAGAAATGAAGCTATTCTCTCTCTTTTTTCAACCACATTCCAGAGGTTTAGCTAATTAATTAAATTATACATATAGTATTAATTAAATTACATATAAATAATATATGTACAAAGTTTAATTAAAATTTCAATATTAATAACATATATAAACTATATAATTTGAAACATATATATGGATGGATAGGTAGATAGATTTACAATATTTGTAAGAGAAGGCTTACAATTCTATTAGAATGTACTAATTAATCAACTTCTGGCACCTTAAAAAGTATTAAACAAATAACCAAAGTTATTCTTAACTTTTTCAGGAAATCATGGACTCCCATGATAATCTGACAAGAGCTAGGACTTTTTCCTCAGTAAAATAAACACATCCGCATACCTTTAAAGAATTATAAATATTTTCAAAGGGCACAGAGACTGAACAAGTTTATTCCATGGCTCCTTATGGATCTAGGATCCTAAATTAAGAACACTTTTTTGGGGGGATGGCAGGGCAATGTGAGAAGTAATGTCTTTACTTTCTAATTAGGTTTGTGTTCATCGAATGCTTCAGAAAAAAACTGCAAACCTCTGTAGTTTCTAATGTTTTGGCTGCTTTTTTTGAACAAAGTTTTAAAATTCCATCGAACTAAATCTATACTCAAATAGGATTAAAATAAACAAACAAATTAAAAACAAAACAAAAATGAATTCCAAACCAGTTTGAGTTTCCCAAGCCATTCTTCCCCTAAATCTTAATTCAACTACAGAGAAAGTACTCTTAACCATTCACCACTTTACAGATTATCTGACATTTTCTACAGATGCCATCAGCATGCTAAAAGCAAGTAAAGTACTTTCTAGAGCTGTACTGTCCAATATACTAGCTACTAGCCACATGCAGCTATTTAAATTTTAATTAACTAAATTTTAAAATTCAGTTCTTCAGTCACAGTAACCACATATGGCTAGTGGCTATTGTTTTGGACAGTGCAGAGAACATTTCCATCACCTCAGAAAGTTCTAGAACACCCAAGTATTTTTAATCCCACCAAGAGATGTGTATGCTTGCTGGCAATCAGTTTTGTTTGTTCCCAAACCAGATTATGCCCGTTGGCAGTCAGTTATGTTTGTTCCCAAACCAGTTTATGTCCGTTGGCTTAATATAAAATTGTATAATTTAATTAAATATTATCTAAACCAATTTAAATATGAGTGTAAAAGAATGAGAGGTGTTCTAAACCTGAAAATTTTGGAAAGACAATAAAATTGTCACTTTAAAAATTATTATAGTATAAAATGTAGGTAAGACAACATTAGAAAAAAATCATAGAGAAAAATAGGAATCTCCTTTCAGATTTCTTTGTATTGGATTTGCACTTAAAGACATATAAGCAATCAAAATTAGAAATCAAAAATGATGCATTATGGGATTTACAGAAAGAAAAGGTGACTAAGATCTATAATCAGCAACCCAAACTCAGAAACAGGTCTTGGCTTACATAAACATACTGGCAAATACTGGCAAATAAGCACATAATCAAGTTTTAAAATTTAAACAAAATATGCACAGTATGCGTGTATTAATTTTAAGAACTGTTTTGTTAAAAGTCTTTGTGAATTTACTCAACTACTGATCCCCATTGTATTAAATAGGAAGGCTTCTACTACACAGAGCATAACTGCAAACACATGCCTTCTTCATTACTATAAACTCAGCATTTTCACAATTGATTGTATCATTTTAATTTGCCAAATTAAAAATACTGGCAAATAAACGTATAATCAAGTTTTAAAATTTAAACAAAATATGTACCGTATGCATGTATTAATTTTAAGAACTGTTTCTTTAAAAGTCTTTGTGAATTTACTCAACTACTGATCCCAATTGTATTAAATAAGAAGGCTTCTACTACGCATAGCAAAATTGCAAACACATGTTTTCTTTATTACTATAAACTCAGCATTTTCAAACTCACAAATGATTGTGTCATTTCTATTTGCCAAATTTTTCATTGGATTAAATTATATTGAAAAACTTATGAACAGGAACCTGATCTAATTCCAGATTTATGCATAACTGGTCTTTTAATTATAACACAAAATATAACTAACAGCAATATTATTACTTTACTCTTGAAGTCTACCCAGTTGCCTGAGTGTCTAAGACTTTATATGGAGACAAGAACACTCAACTTTAATTGTGTTCACTCTATTTAACTTTTTGATTCTTTTCTGACTTGAAAATGCTATCTACCCATTTATCTATAACATTAATTAGTTGAGAAATAAGAAGTATAAGAATTTCATTGCTTTCTACATCTAGATTTAGATGCAAATGAAAGTCTACATACTACTACTAAGACTACTACAATTTCTACTACTACATTTTGTTCATTAAAATAGCATCAAAATAATATTGTAATTGGTAGTTGTTGCTTGACCAATGAATATTTTTCATTAGTCAATTACATTCAAGGAAATATTTAGACTATCATGAATCATACATGTTTATTTGAAATAACAGCATAAGCATGTAAGTGTGCCATAATTTACCTTTCTTTATACTCCTTAGAATTACCTGAAAGTATCAAAGATACTCCAAATTATCTAGTTCAACCAGAAGAGAAGATGTGGTTAGGCTCATCAGAAAAAAAACAGTTTTACTGCAATTTTGCTTTACTGTGTGATACCTTCATACCAAAGATGGAGAACTGGTTGACTCTGGGGGCCAAATTTAGAGTGACTGCTGAAGTCATTTTGGAATATCTTGAAAGTAAGCGTGGTTTCTTTGGTCTACCACAGTCCTCATTCACTTCCTCTGTCTTTAAGTCTGGCTTATTACACAGCCTAGACTCCGAAGTTATTTAAGTTCATGACCCCTGGTAAGGTGTTTTACAACATGTTACCTTGCATATCTCATGGGGGGCATAGGTAATTGAGCTCTAAAGCTAGACTTAGTTATGGCTACCATTTCATATTAATTTCCATTCTCCTAAGCGACACAATGCTAAGAGGTTAACCAATTCATAGTTCTTCCCTTTTCACTTAAGATATACCACGAACTGCTAGGCCATACTTCTAGAGAATGATTCTGGAAGGAGAAGAAGTATCACAGTGGAACTGGAGGGTAAATTCCTGTCTGGAAGAGGATGATTCTGGAAGGAAAGAATGATTCTGGAAGGAGGAGAAGTATCACAGTGGAGCTGGAGGGTAAATTCCTCTCTATGCCTAGAAGAATAAGAGTGCACTGGTACTTGAAAGGAAAGAATTAAATGGATATGGAGTTGATTTTAAATAATATTAATTATATACTTATCATATTTTTATCTGAAGATAGTGTTATTTGTAGTCTTTCAGTAGTAAAACCTTATCTCATTTCAATCAGTTAATTAATTAAGATTAATTACTCAAAAATTACTACTCAAAAATCCATCGATAGCAAACATAAAATATGTTTTCTTGGATAGATCACTGGCCTGGATAGAAATCTGGGCTATGTCCATAGCTAGTGGATTGACCCCTGCAAAATCATTAAACATTCTGGGACTCAGTTTGGTCACCTAGAAAGTGGGCCAATTGATTTCTAAGGTTCTTACCATTTATAATTCTAGATTTTATTTTTACTTTCCATCAAGTACTACTTAAGTGCCTACTACGTAAAAGTATACATGAACTATACGGCTTACAATCTAACTTTATTACTTGCTATCTAAACATATAAAAAGTAAGGGGAAATGCAAGGCTGAGTATGATTGGAGTCAAGTAGGTGCTCCAAGAGTTCACAGTGAAAAGTAACAAAGTTGGGATTTAAGAGGGATCAGATAGGTGTGGGGAAGAAACATTGGTAGTTTATTTAACTCACACATTCTGCATAGCCTAGAGTGAGGTTACAAATGAAGGCACACACAGACAACGCCAACTTAAAAATTAAGAACCACCATCAAACAGATTTCATAATAGTTAAAAGTGATGTTCCTAATTTCTCTTAAATTCCAAATTTTAAAAGTTGGAAGAAGTCCACTTAAATATAAAATTATTCCACTGTATCACATAATGTTTTTATTTCACTAAAAAAGTTCTATTTATTCACCAGAGAGTTCTTCAATTCACCCTATAAGCTGAGCACTATGGTAAGAGTTGTGAGTTTCGAAAATACATATTTCTGTATGTAAGGGGCTTAGATTTATTAAAAATAATAGAGATTAGTTAGTTTCATAAATAAGCTTCAATGGCATATGACAGGCTTAATCAAGGCTGGTCTGTTAATCAAGACAGGGTTAAAAACAAACAAACAAAAAAAACCCTCCTCATCCCATAATGATATATTCTGGAGAGTATAGAAATGTCTTGAATAACACAGGATTTTACTGCTGAAGCATAGTTTAAGATGTGTGTAAGTTCGATTGCCTATAAATGATTTAAAGTTCAACTCAATCCAATAGTTAAAAACTATATGTATACTGCAGGAGGTACAAAGGTCAGTCACAGGTCACATTCCCTTGGGGCATTTGGATTCACTACTAATGGAAGTTAGAGAAAACCCTGTGGGAATAAAAGCTGCAAGGCTAGGAGGATTTAAAATGGAGAAATTCCCTTTTAGAGAAAGAGAAAAAGCTTTGTGGATGAAGAGGTGATATACATGGATCTTGAAGAACATGATATCAACTGGTAGCAGGTTTGCTTGGAAGTAGTAGTGGATGACAGGAATTGGTAAGCAAGTGATAGATAAATGCTCTTTTGATTATGTCAGAATCTTCACTTAATGATTTTCATGGGTGTTCCCTAGGGGTCTTTTAGGGGGCTGTTGTGGGTATAGCCAACATCAGTGGCCTCAAGAGTTATTCCTATATTCTGAGAAGAGAAACTAGATACGGGTGTGAAATAATGCTCAGGGGGGCAGAATCCTGAATCACATCATTTGGGGAATCACCTAGGCTCATGAGTCAGCGTTTGGTAATAGGGAATAAGAGAAACAAAATGATTATTTACAGAAAGTGACTCATTTATTCTAATAACATAGTTCATGAACTGCTGGATTGTTTTCAAGAAGACTCAGTCCAATTGCCAAGCGATTTATCTGATTCCCTCATAGTTACTTTGGCCAATTTAGTTCATAATATTATGAGCTATTATTATGAACTAAGTTAGACTTTTCTGGTAAGGTCCAATCAATTGCTTTGCAGTTTGTTTTCCTTTCCTTTCCTTTCCTTCTTTTCCTTCCTTTCTCCCTCTTTCCTTCCTTCCTTCCTACTCTCACTCCTTCCTGCCTCATTCCACAAAGCATGTAAGGTCAATCAGCCACTATGAACCTAAGTTTAGTGTCCCAAAATACCAAAAGAGATATTAGTTAAGTAAAATATGATTTGCTGGTGTTTGTTTCCTGAATTTTCACACTTCCTTTGTTACCAAATGTGGAAACATTGGAACAGAGTAAAACTTGACCGCTTAAAATTCTTAAAGGAATTATTCCATCTACATAGTTGCTCTCCAGTTGAATGCTAACTTTCTAAATGTACAAAGTTTCTCCATGGTTTCTTAGTCATAATTTAACTATTTCTAGATATAGACACCAGCAGTGGTCCTGAAACTTAGCTTCTTTAAAAATAATCTTGTCAGTTTATATATTTGTCATTTGCCATTTTTTTCACATAAATAAAGGACCTGGAAGAGCAAAATTTACTATTAATCACTAGTGAAAGCATAATTCTCCCACATAGTATTCTCTTTATTTTCTTCATTGAGGCTAATTTTATCCTCTGCCCTTCAGAGTTATGATTTCTGCAAGACTAACACAGTGGATCATAGCTACATCTTTGTCACTTTTCAGGTACTCTTTTATACCAGTTCACTTTAGATATTCTATACATCTGTCATAGTATTTTTATAAAATTATCCTTAAACTGCACATCATAGTTGACTTCTGCGATATATTTAACTCTATTGCACTGTATGGAAACAGGCATTTATTGGAAATAGTATTTTATTTGGACCTCAATGTGTACATGACTTGGTCTCCAAATCTGTACACAGAGTATTGGGATACACACATGCACACATACACATGCAAGGGAAACTAGGCTCTCAAGGGCTAAACTATTTACAAGATGTAATTGTTTACCACTCAGTTGTCTGTTTCTTCTAACCCTCTTTTTCTCACTCTCTTGTCTATGTCACCTGACCCTTGTTCATTATCTCTTGATTAGTCCTTGAAAAGACTTTTCTTTCTCAGAGACTACTAGTTTCTAACTTCTGCATAGCAGTCAAATAATTTTGCTTGAACTCACTGGTATTCAAGCCTTCTAAGGCTCATGTGTTCTTCCCCTTGGTAATTCGAAAGTTCCTTCTTCACTGCCATTGTTGGTAAATTCTAGATTCTGAGACATCTGGATGCCAGAGTGTTCTATAGAAATCTCATCACCACATAGCCAGGATCTTATAGTTCTTAACATATAATTGTATCTAAAAACCTTTTCTTATGTATTCAATGTTTCATGCTGGGAGTTTAAATAAGGTATAATATCTACAGCTATTTAATTCTGTGACTGAAAAACAATCTATATAAATTACACCATTCACTGCCATTAAAGTTGGCACGAAGCTAATGGACTCCAAAGAGACCAATTTGCTTTGTACAGACAGAATATTGTAGGTGCCTTTCCTGCAAGCAAAAATGTAATCCTCAAATTATACTTCATATACTTATTTGTTATTAATTTCTTAATACGTTTCTGGTTTAGTTGTTCCTGTTTTACTCAACAGATATAGCTGTAGAAAAATTAAAAGTAAAAGATAAGGAAAGTATACAGTATACAAAAAGCTGATTTATAAGACATGCTGAAAGGAAAATCATTCATCTGGAAATCAAGGACTTTAAAAAGTCAAAAGAAATCTACATAATCAAAATGTAAGATTATAAACTGTAATGAACTTATTAATAAAAATGAACTTGGTCCATTATTTTTATTCTAGAGAAAAAGCAGTCTGAAATTAAATCATATGTCTATGACGAGTAGACATACTCAACACAGTCAAAAAACAAGTCAAGTATGTTGCTGTTGCACAGCATTCTGTGAATTAAATTTAGGTAAGTTTTAGGACAAATTAAAAAAAACTCAGATTTATGACCACTGTTGTAATTCGTTCAAATATTCCATAGAAACTCATCACAGGGTGAGATCTCCATTCATTCATCCAATAAATAAATAGATCTTATTATGTGTAAGGCGTTGCAGGGGATACAATGAAAAATAAGGCATGGACTTTGCCCTCAAGGGGCTTACAGTCTAGTATGGAAAAAATAAACAAGCACATAGATAGCCATAACATAAGGGAGAAAGTGATGTGTCATAAGAAAGACTCAGACAATGTGCTGTGAAAGTCATTGACACTAGCAGACTTCTTTTTTTAACTGTAGTGTCTAAGTAGCCAATAAAAATAGAAAGACCAATGACAAGTTTGCAAAATTAAGTGCCAAATTTTGTGAATCTATGGATGATGAAAGCTGCAATATAAATGCAGTTTGTCACTACTCACCAATTCTTAAAAATGTTTAATCATAGAGTAACAACCTATCAGAAATACCATCTTGCCAGAGTTTATAAGCAGATGCAAATATAATAATCTAATATTTACGGACAAAGGATAATTTTAATTATCTAAAATACTCATGACACATAACCTTCTTGCACAGAAATTAGCTCGATTAGATTAAAATGATGAAGAATTCCTCGATGGCTCAAGTGTGCTCCAAGGAAAGCTAGAAGGTTGTACAGTTAACTCCCAGGGTGTAACTCTAAACCATACAACCTACTACCTCAACCCGGATGCACACAGCTTCCAATGTTGCTTCAAACTCCTTATCATATCTTCAGTCAGCTCCTCCAAATATGGCAGCCATATACCTAAGGACTTGGCAAGGATGTAGATATAATATTCTAACATTTACCAATAAACTTAATATGTATCTACTAGGACTACCCTAACCTCTTGGGTTTCCAGCATAGGTCATATAAAATGTCTTCTGACATCTCTCATGGAGTAATTCCACCAGCAATTAATAATATTAAAAGTCAGTATCATTCAGCTTCATTTATAAAGAGAACTAGGCTCAATAGGGACACAAAATCCAGTTATAGCCTTTAATTTTCTTATTAAAGTTGATGAATTGCACTAACCACTGGAATGTGAACAGAAGTTTCTGAACAGGATCTATTCAGAGCTTGGTGCAAACCTTGCTATAAAAAATTCAAATTTCTTAAGCAATTTAATATACTTGGATTTAAACTTCAATGGCTGTGCTATGAGCCCTTCCAAGTGGTCAACAACTGAAGCCTGCCTCGTTAAGACAGATGAGGATTTATATATATATCTATATATATACATGAAAACCAAAGGAAAGTATAGTCACTTCAAAAGTAAACAACTAGAGTTTAACAGGAGTTTGATTGAAATATTATTTAACTGCATTGTGTATAGCATTTTGTCAGATTACCACACTGACACAGACCCATAGAAGCGAGCTTGTGCGGTCCACTTCACCACAAGATCGGATCTACGGGTTTATGCCAATGGGCAACGTCTCACATGGGCTCCCTCATAATGCAGAATTTGTTGTAAATGTATGATGAAGTTAGGAGACCAAAATAATAATATCAATCCCTTAGCATAAGTATTTAAATGCTGAAATTCTCTAAGTATGCATATTCCCACTTAAAGGGCTTCATAAATATTCTACACTAAATACAGGTTATATACATGAGAATTTTAAAAATAGTATAGTGAAAGAGTTTTCACAGATTACTTTTGTTTTCAGGTTGAATATTTTGGAATTAGACTATTCTAATTAATGATGAATTTTAAAAGAAAATAAAAAAGAATCCATACATGCATGTATGAATTACGTAATTTTGAGGCATGAATATAGTATTATAAGCCTATAATTAAGACCAAATTAACTATTAAGCTAATTGTGTAAGAGTTAGACTGCTTGTTTTAACTCTTATAAAACCTCAGTTAGTGGTTTCAAGGAATTGGTAATATAACTTTCTCATAAAACAAGTAAGATTTTATTGATTAGGCAAAGAACATAGGAAGTTATTTAAATTCTTAAATATACATATGTACATATGTCTGTAGTTGGAATAATACTGAAATGAACAATATTTGGAGAAATTAATATCAGAAAACAAAAATTAATGACACATTAATAGCATTATTACTACCACCACGCGCTAACATTTAAACTCCAGGTCTATTGCCTAAAAGAGGATATCTTGTTTCTTAAACACAATATATTTAAACTTATTGTTCAAAAAAGATATACTCAAAACATACTATATGGCTGCATACAACTCTCATCTGGTCAACAGGTTGGGCAAAATAAATTGTTATTAAAAAAAAAAAATTTAAACCACCAGACAATAAGCAAACACACAAAGAGTAAACATAAAGCCAGTCATGTACACGTTTTTTAAGATTCCAGGCTCAAGGACAACAAAATTAAAAGTTGTACATTATTAATCGTTTCACACATATCCACAATATTTAGCATTTTTAATTATATCTTCATTGTGAAAACTAATATTACTACATAAAAATTAATTAGTGTTTTTGCATGTTTTGAAATAAATAAAATGTTTTTTATAAACTATAGATAATGTGGTCTATATAATTTTTACTATTATGTTTTCTAACTATTCCCATACTTATTAAAAACTACAGTAAAAAAAGTCAATAATCATGAATTCAAATGTAGTAAAAATATTTCAACATATATTCATAAATTTAGACATGAAATAAAAGGCAATATTTGTTCTGCATTTCATCTTAACTATAAGAATGTATATTTTGGTTTCATTCTCTTATTAGATCATAAAAAAGAAAAAGCATGACTTTATTCTCTTTCCCTAGATTTCACTTCCTTTTTTATAGTATGACAAATGACAAAATATAATTTTTCTTTTTCCTAAATTACTTTCTATTCAACTGTATTTCACCTATGTTATAGGAATGGATATATAGATCTATATTCAGAGGGAACCGAACTGTACATTGATCACAAACTGAGAGAAAAATTTTTCACAAAAGTAGGTAATATTATAAATCCTTAAACCATCAGTGACAGTTCCAACAGCTAGATCCATAAAGAGTATGAAACAAATTCTTATAACTAAACACAGTCAAAATTATTTTTTCTTTAAAAGATTTAAACATTAATTGCTCTTTTGCTTTTTATTTTTACCTGAGATGATTTTCTCCTATGATCACTTTCTTCACTTCTCATATCCATTTTAAGTTTTTCCCTAAAACAACCACAAAGGGAGAAATATCAGACAACTGCTGTTTAGGAGGAGCATCTGGGTGGATGGTGGGAATGAAGGTAGACGATCGAGAAGAAAACACAATATCAAAATGGGCAAAACCTTTTAATGTATTTTTTTAAAGGCTTGGAAGACTCATGGAGCCCCACCCAAGGCTACTCATATGACATATAATGTGGTTTCATAGTTTGCATTTATGCGTTCATTTTGGTTGGTGTTGTTTTCACAGTAACAGTTTTGAAAGTGAAAGGAGGCATGGCTGTTAAAGAAGGGACTAGGTTTTGCACAATGAACTAGTGAAAGCTGAAAAGAGATTTGGATTTGGCATGGAGCTTAATAAGATAATTAAGAGTGTAGAGATTAATGGCTCCTAAAAATAACATTTAAAATAATGTTTTTCAACTAAAGGATCTTGAAACATGAAAACAGGTTTATAAATGTTAATTAAGCCTGTGAAAGTTGATGTTCCATTAGCTGAGGCAGCATAAAGGAACAAGAGCTACTTTTTAAATAATTAGTGAACAATCACCAATAAACTTAATAAAACGTTTTACTTGAATGTTATCAGTATATAGGGTATTTGTAATTTCCCACAATTCTTTGTAGAATAACAAATAAGAAGGTAGAATTCATCGGTTCTATAGTATTTTTCACTGTATACCCTATATATTTTTATTATAATAAAATACGATTTTAAAGCACAACAGTTTGCTTAAAGTTTATTCTTTTCATGGAAAATATAGTATCAATTCTTAACATGCAAATTATAGTCTTTATTTATATAAGCTGTATATTTCAAAAGCATTTTCTCTCTTTAACAATTTTTAAACGTGTTTAGAAACAGTTTTAATAAAAATTAAAATAGGTGCAATATATCAGTTAATCCTTTCCCACTGAACCAGGCAAAACTGGGTTTTTATAATAAAATGCTTAAACTGCTCAGCAATTTACTTCTACAAACAGACAAAATAATTAGAGTGCAATGCATTTATCTGCTAAGCCAAAACATTGCTTTAAACATATAAGTTTATATGTACTTTCTCCACTAAAATACTTAATGGATTTTTCCAACGCTCTCAGTAACAGCTGTAAGACAAATTCTTCTTTAAAATATATTTTAAAAGTCAGTATTATTGTGGAAAAAGCTTTTTTCTACTTAGCAACTGAGAAAATGATCTTTTCATCCCTTTTTCTGGTATACTGAAATCCTGGTGAGTAATTTAAATATAACTTCCCCTAAACTAAATTTCAGTTATCAGAGAAGTTTAATACATATTCTAATACAACCCTTTTCTAGAAGTTCAAAAAGTTTCTTCTCTCACATTTCAAATTATGAGTCACAGCACATGAAAGATTTAGTTTCTTTACCAACTAGGGCTAAACACTCACTCTTCTTAGACAGCAAAAACTAATACTGTACACAAAAAGCACAGATAACATGTTAATGTTTTTTCAAAACTTCTATGTATAACAAAAATAAAAACAGGTATCGTCTTTTTCATAGAGATTTTTCTATTTTTACTAAAGTTTCTATTCTAGTCAGGATTAGAGCAAGAGAGCAAAAGGAAAAAGTTAATAAGAGTAAGGTGGGTGATGAGCTATAAAAGAGTAAACTGAAAGTTCAAGTATCCCCTTTTATATAACAGTAGACTTAAAAAGAAACAACAAAAAAAGTTATACCTGATATGAAAGGTGCGATTTCACCAAGTGCAATATATTGCTTATTATGCCATATTTTTGAAATATACATATAAAGAAGGCTCATTTGCTTATGCTGCCTTACAAAGCTGCTTTACAAAGCGCGATGTCTCTGTAGTTATACAAGCCAATGTTTGCTTTTTTTTTTTTTTTGGTTTGTTTTGGTTTGGATTTTTGTTTGTTTGTTTTTGTTTTTGAGCAGTAGCGTCTCTCTCTCTCTTTTTTTTTTTCAGCACTGTTGCATGGAGTAAGACAAACTCAGATTATTTTTTCTTCATGGATCCTGTTATTTCTTGGAAAAAAGGACCAGGGTGCTTGTCTTCTTTTTCTTCCTTCTCGGTATTCCAGGCACAAAGCACTGCGCAGAAGCTGCACCAATCCTTGCCGTCCCTGGCAGCAGAATGGTAGAAGGTGGGAGAGACCAGGAATCCTTCCAGGCTGTGCTGACTTTAGAAATGAGGATTGCACACGTTTGTCTCCTGAACCAAAAGGGTGAGAAGGCAGGGTGCCAGTTTGCTACACTGCAGCAATGATCTCATGCTCACTGCTGCTGTCGTCCTGTTTGCCCAGTTCAAATGCCTGTTCATTATAAACCAACAACAACAACAACAAAACAAAACTACTTGGATTCTTCAGCAAGCAGAAAGGGTATTAACATTAAAAAAAAAAAAATCAGCAGTAAGAAAAAGCAAAAAACAAAAAGCACATACAATTTTAGGATTCACTTGTTATGCCTCAATATTCTGTTTATATGTTCTTTCTTTTTTTTCCCCTATTTAGAGATAAGCAGCAGAATTTATCAGGCGTGAAAGGGACAGCCTCCTGGTGGCCTGCCAAAAACCCAGAATAAAGGCGAAGTTGTGCTGCAAAGCTCAGTCTCTTGCTGAGTCTGGCTAAAGTCAAGTACTAAGATCCACCATTTTCTGAGCCATGCTAAAAAAGAAGAAAAAAGTCAGGACGGTTGCTGCTTTCCAAGTCTCCGTTGGCACCATCACAAAATCTCAGTCGTAAGGTCACATGATTCTCTGCCAAATGTAGAGTGCGTTCCCATCACCCATTCTGCTGATACTGCGAAGGCAGCTATTGTCTCGTTTAGACCCAAAGTTCAGCCCACTCTTCATTGAATTAGCTGAAAAACGCATCACCTTTGGGGGCTGGGAGTCATGGAAACGTCTACCTGGCAAGCTGCCCACTTTTTCTGCCCATCAACCAGAGATGGAATTGTGCTGCCTAATGCAATGATGACTTGGAATGTGAAGAGTCGTCCAAAGTGAATCTGATTCTTGCAATGCCTGCTTCAGTTGCACGGAAAACTCTGGCTTCTTGTAGTTAAAGGGGGAGGGGGCGGGGGGGCGGAGAATCTTTCCTACTAAATGTAGCAAATAAAGGTCTGAACATGCCTACTCTGCAACTTTATGTCACAACACACCCAAATGGTTCTCAAATGAAAAGACTGAAGTCTCTGTAAGTTTTCTGAGTTTAAAGGCATCCCTTCCTCTGTCTCCTTTTCCTTATGAGTGAATGCAACAAGCCCAGGACATTTGTTTTAGTCCCTCACATTAAGATTTAAAATCTCTGAGTTTCGTCTTGCTTTTTATTACTTTCTGATTTTATCTGGCACCAGTTTTGTACTACATGGCCACAATATCCACTAGCAACAGTGGGGATGCATTATTGCTGCAATCTCCTTCAAAGTGGTCCCCCGAGGGAGCCAGCTGTCTCCTCAACCACACAAACCCCTGCAACTGGGTCCTGTGGTAATCCTCATCAGTACCTAGCACAGCTGCTGTGCAACTTTGCTGAGATTGACTCATGTAAGAAGTGATCTTTCTGTTCCTTCACAAGCTACAGTTTTCCTGTGTGGCATGAAAGATGCCTTTGAAAGATGCAGGAAATATATCAACAGCTCTTAGGCATTAAAATGAAATGGTTCCCTCTGCTGAATGAATTGCCATTCTAGCAGACGACGAAAGTTCCAGTGGACAAACATTTCCATACCTTCTAACAAAAGTACAGTGAGTTAAATCTTTCACCATTTCCTTAAGCAGAATCTAAAGCCAAGCGGTAAAGCAAGTCTTATAAGTATTTAAGCCAAATATACTCAGTAGTACTAAAAAGAATCATGTTCTCCTATCTGCATTTAAAAATGTTTCAATTTTTCAACAATGAGGGAATCTTTATAACTATGTTACCAAAAGTTTTTCAATTATATTCAGTGCCTTACAAAATTATGGACTAATGTTATCCCTCCTCCATGTATAGACACACACACACACACACACACACACACTGCACAATACCTGACAAAAATTCAAAAAAATAATCAAACCATGACTTGCTTAATAAAAGAAAACCATCAAAAAAAAAAAAAAAATCAGGGACCAAGGAAATATCCTGGAAAAGGTCTACAGTCTTTTCTGAGTCATGGTCCTTGGGTCGCTTTCTTGAGGAATGGTAGGAGTGAATGTGTACACACACATGCGTGGGAAACATCCTGGTGTCCTCTCCATTTGTAATTCAGAATACAAACAATTGTAAACCATAAAACAAAACTTACATATGTACTGAAATTAAAAATGCTTTTTTCTTGATTGCAAAATTCTGGACAAATTTTGCTAATGTCCTAAGCCTTAGAGTGCTTGGTGGAGAATTGAGCATGGCACACACATATGCCCCATGCTTCAGCACAGTAAGAGGAAAGTAGATAAGCTCTCACAGAAAGAAAAAAATTAAATTTTGAGTTCTCATTCACTTATTCAGTAGATATTATTAAGTAGTAGTATGTGGCCAGGCCTTCTGGTAGACATAGGGGAACAGCAATGAATCAAATGGATATGCCCCCATGTGGGACTCATTCAGTAAGAACTTTTAAGTGAGAAAAGCTCACATCTAAAGAGAAGGGTTGTAGGTCCTAAACGAGCATTTATTGCTAGTCAAGAAAAAAAGTGATAGGAATTAGAAAGTGGAAGTGAAATGGATATAAAAAATAGCTTACAGATAGAGACGCTTTCTGTCATTTTGCTATTTTAAATTTTCTCTTTTTAATACAAAATACAATTATAAGCTTTTCATAGTTCTGTTTGATTACTTAAAGAACCTAATTTGAAAATTATATATTGCCTTGCCAATTAAAAACAAAAAATGGACATGGCAGATGTTCACTTCCAGGGAGATGGAGTAGATGTAGTTTTTCCTAAATCTTCCTGCTAAGTACAATGAAAAAAACCTGGACATTGTATATAAAACAAAGGTAAGGAGACTCTGAAAGATGGAGAGAAGACAGTCCAATTAGGGACTCTAGGACCCAAGGAACAACATGGTGGTGAGTTCCCTGCATTTTAATTTTGCCTCATATATCCAAAACTTGGATCTGAAGAAGTAGCCAAACACCAGGAAAGCAGCAGGCTAGAAAGATGGAAAACACGGGGACAGTAACACTTTGCTCCAGTCAACACCACACAAACACGCACCACATACCTGCAAAGACAGAGTGGGGAGCCTAGTGCCACCCTTGCTAGGCTAGAACAAAATGCCCCAACCTGCTCTCCCCAGCCCCAGGGCAGTGTAGGAAAGTCTGAGTAGGAAATTGGTTCTTTCGTCCTTGTCAGGGGATAACAAG
Organism: Pseudorca crassidens; assembly: GCF_039906515.1. Taxonomy (NCBI): domain Eukaryota; kingdom Metazoa; phylum Chordata; class Mammalia; order Artiodactyla; family Delphinidae; genus Pseudorca; species Pseudorca crassidens. The sequence continues at coordinate 122,408,890 of NC_090300.1, read as the reverse complement.
GGCCCTCCTTCCCAAATGCAGCTTCAGTGGAAACTTCATGGCGAAGCTGAACACCCACTCCAACCCAAAAGTAATGAGGCAAGCTTCTTCCTCCCACTAAAGTGGTGTCAGACAAAGGAGGCCTAGTGGAGAGTCAGGACATTAGAAACTTCCCAGTAGTCATAAGACAACCCCATTATCCCTCAACCTGTAAACCAGCAAAGGCCATGAAGGGAGCAGTAGCAAACCACTCCAACCCCTCCCAGCCGGGAAGGTATCAGTGGAGGCCTGCTGGGGAAGAGGAACTCTGAGCCCTTCCTTGCAGTAACAAGGAGCCCTCCCAGTCAGGTGTCAGTGGTGGCCACAAGGGGGAAGCCTGTACATCTACATACACCTGGCAGTGACAAGGCTGTACTCCCCCTTTTCCTGCTGGATTAGTGTCAGAGGAAGCTAGCTAAACCAGAAGGTTTAAATAAGATCCAGAGTCTCATAACATAATACCCAAATGTCCAGGTTTCAACTGAGAATAATTTTTCATGCAGAGAAGCAAGAAGATCTCAAACTTAATGTAAAAAGACAATCAATGCATGTGAACACCAAGATGATAGAGATATCACAGTTACCTCACAAAGATTTTAAAGCAGCCATCACAAAAGTGCTTCAATGAGTAATTATGAACATGGTTGAAATAAATTTAAAAAAATTAAAAGTCTTAGCAAAGAAATAGAAGATATAAAAAATAACCAGATGGAAATTTTATAAGTAGAAAATACAATAACTAATTAAAAAAATGGAGGGGGCAAAGGAAAGAATCAGTGAACTGAAAGCTAGAACAATAGAAATTACCCAAACTGAACCACACAAAGAAAATATGCTTAAAAAAAAAATAAGGTAATGGAGACTTATGCAACTATGGAACTATAAGAAAAGATAAAATATTTATGCCACTGGAATCCCAGAAAGAAAGGATAAAAAGGGCAAGTTATAAAACATGCTCAAAGAAATAATGACTGGAAACTCTCCAAATTTAGCAGAAGGCATACAGATTCAAGAAGTTAAGCAAACCACAAGCAGGAAATACCCAAAGAAATCCACACCAAAACACATCTTAGTCAAACTTCTGAAAACTAAAGAAAAAAATCTTGAGAGCAACAAGAGAAAAACATAACCTTACCTATAGGGGAAAAACAATTCTGACAAGTGAGTGTCTCGTCAGAAACTATGGTGGCCAGAAGGAAGGGGCACAACATTTTTAAAGGCTGAAAGAAAAGCACTGTTAACCCAGGATCCGATATCTATGGAAAATATCCTCCAGGAATGAAGGGGAAATCAAAACAGTATCTGACAGACACTAAGATAATTTTCAACAGTAAACCTACCCTAAAAGAATGGCTAAGGAAGTTGTCTAAACAGAAAGGAAATGATAAAAGAAGAACCTTGGAACAACTTCAGAAAAGAAGAAAGAATTCAGTAGGATAAAATGAGTAAAAATAATAGACTTTCCTTCTCTGGAGTTCGCTAAATTATGGTCGATGGTGAAAATAAAAATTTAGCACTATCTGATGCGATTCTAAATTTATGTAGAGGAAATATTTAAGAAAATTATATCATAAATGGATAAGGATAAAGGTACAAAAAAAGGACGTAAAGTTTACATACTTCGCCTGAATTGGCAAAATGAAGACATCAGTATATATAATTTAATATATAAAGCAACTACTAAAAAAAAACTACACTGGAAAATACTAGGTAAGTCAAAATTCTAAAAATTGTTCAAGTAACCCACAGCAAGGTAGGAGAAATGAAAAACAGAGAGAAAATACAGAAAACAAAGAATAAAATGGCAGACTTAAACCATAACATATCAATAACTAAATTAAATGTAAATTGTCTGAATATACTAATTAAAGTGCAGAGACCTGCACAGTAGAGTGAAAAACAAAATCATGGCTCGGGCTTCCCTGGTGGCGCAGTGGTTGAGAGTCTGCCTGCCAATGCAGGGGACACGGGTTCGTGCCCCGGTCCAGGAAGATCCCACATACCACGGAGCAGCTAGGCCCGTGAGCCATGGCCGCTGAGCCTGCGCGTCCGGAGCCTGTGCTCCGCAACGGGAGAGGCCACAGCTGTGAGAGGCCCGCGTAATGCAAAAAAAAAAAAAAAAAAAAAAAAAAAATCATGTCTCAATTATATGCTCTCTACAAGGAACTCAATTCAAACACAATAATATACACAGGTTGAAAGTAGAATGATGGAAACTACATATATCATGCAAACATTAATCAAAGAAAGTGATATTAATATCAAATAAAAGAGACTTCAAAGCAAATTCTCAGAGACAAACATCATAAAATGATTAAAAAATAAAAAAGACAGTCCAACTAGAAGGCATAACAACCCTGAATGTGTATACACCAAGCAAAAGAGCTGTTAACTGTATAGTGTGAAAACTGGTAATAGACAAGAAAAACAGACAAATCCATGGTTATAGTTGTAAACTTCAATGCACCTCTCTCAACAATTGATAGAATAACTACACAGAAAATTAGCACAGATATAGAGTCATCATCATCAACCAACAGGATCTAACTGACATTTTTACAGCATACGATCCAACAATAGCAGAATATACATTCTTTTCAAGTGCCCCAAAACATATTCCAAGATAGGCCATATCCTGGTCCATAAAGCAAATGTGCACAAATTAGAAGTAAGTGGAATCATACAGAGTGTGTTTTCTGAACAAAATGGAATCAAACTAGAAACCAATAAGGGAAATATAACAGAAGATAACTTGGCAAATCTCCTGCAAGACTGGCAACTAAAAAAGAGAGAAGGCACAAATTACCAATTTCTGTAATGAAACGGGATATGTCACTATAGACCCTTGCAGACAAAAAACAATAATGGAAAGCTACAAACACTAAACACAGAACCTAGACAAGTTAGATAAAATGGACCATTTCTTCAAAAACACAAATTACCGCAACTCATAAATTAGATCATTTGAATAGCCCTATAGATATTTTTTAAAATTGACTTTATAATTTAAAAACTCCCTCAAAAAGAAATCTCCAGGCTTAGACAGTTACATTGAATAATTCTAACAAATATTTAAACAGATTTAATGCAAATTATACATATTTTTTTAGAGAATAGAAAAGGGAACAATTCCTAATTTATTTTATAAAACTAATATCTTTTTGATAATAAACCCAGACAGAGACAGTAGAAAAAAGAAGTATAGACCAATATCCCTTAAGAAAATGGACTTAAAAATTCTTAAAAAAATATTAGCAGATAAAATTCAGCAATATATAAAAGGAATTATACACTACGACAGTTGAGATGTATTCCAGGGATGCAAGTCTAGTTCAATATTCCAAAATCAATATAATCCATCATATTAACAGGCTAAAGAAACAAAAAATCACATGAAAATATGAATGTATACTAAAGAAGAATTTGAAAAAAATCCAGCCTCCATTCCTGATTGAAAACAATCTTACAATTAGGAATAAAGGGCATGTCCTCAATTTGATAAAGATCTTCTACCAAAAAACCCTATAGTCAACGTTACACTTAATGGGAAAGACTAAATGCTGTTCCCTAAAATCAGCAATAAGCAATAATCACTCTCACTATTCTTATTCAACTTAGTGCTGTAAGTTCTTTCCTAGCTAGGGTAACAAAGTATATTTAAAAAAAAGGAAAAAGAAAATGAAAGATACAAATACAGTACTAATGAAAATCACTCAAAATGATATACTTAGGTATAGATCTAAAATAAATGTACAAAACTTGTATGCTGAAGATTATAAAGATGCTGATGAAAGAAACCTAAGAGATTTGGAGAAACATATGTTCACAGATTGCAAGTCTCAATATAGATGAGATGTTAATTCTTCCCAAATTGATATATAGGTTTAACACAATTCCTATCAAAATTCCAGCAAGATTTTTTTGTAGAGACAGATAATATTATTCCAAACTTCATATGGAATTGCAAAGGAACTAGAATACCTAAAACAATGTTGGAAAAAAAAATATTGGTAGGAATTATCCAATTTCAAGACTCATTATATAATAGTATATTACTTAATATACTAACATTAGGTATAAGGTTATATATCTACATAATAATATATTAATAATAAATACAATATTAGATTACTGTTTGATCATAATCAAAACTGTGTGGCTCAAAAAAAAAAAAAACTGTGTGGCATTGGCAAAGAAATAGACACATCGATCGATGAAACAGAACAGGGAATATAGAAATAAATCCATATATACATGCCTAATTGATTTTTGACAAAGATGCAAAAACAACTCGATGGAGGAAAGATAAACTTTTCAACAAATGATACTGGAGTAATTAAACATCTACCAATCAAAAAAAAAAAAGAAAGAGAATACTTTGATATGTATCTTACATTAACTCAAAATTTTAAAACTCAATTTATGTATTTTATTTAGTAATTTATTCTTTTTTATTCTTTTTATTATTTTAATTAATTAAAAACAACTAAAAATCAACTCAAAAAATTAACTTAAATGTAAACATAAAACTACAAAACTTCTAGAAAATAACATAGAACACATTCTTTGGGATCTGGAGCTAGGCAGAGTTCCTAGAATTGACAGCAAAATCATAATCCATAAAGAAAAATGGATAGATTGGTCCTCATCAAATTTAAAATCTTTTGCTCCATAAAAGGTCCAATTAAGTGTATGAAAAGACAAGTTACAGATTGAAAGGAAATATTTTCAAACCACATATCTGACAAAGAACCAGTATCTAGTAAATATCAAGAACTCTCACAACTCAACAGTAAAAGAATCATATAATCCAAATAGAAAATGGGCAAAACAAAGAAGAGACATTTCATCCAAAAGATATATAGATAAATAAGCACATTAAAGGATGTTGAACATTATTAGCCATTAGGAAAATGCAAATTAAAACCACAATGAGATATTACTACACTTCTAGTAGAAGAGCTAAAACTAAAAATTTAATGACAACACTAAACGTTGGTGAGGATATTGGATCATTCATATTATTGTTGATGGGAATGTAAAATGGTGCAGCAACTCTGAAAAACTATTTGGCATATTCTTTCAAAAACTAAACATTTGTTTACCACATGACCCAGCAATTTTCCTCTTGGGCATTTATCCCAAAGAAATGAAAATTTATGTTCATGCAAAAACCTGTACATGAATGTTTATAGCAGCTTTTTCCATAATAACTTGAAACTGGAAACAACCCAGATGTTCTTCAAGTGATAAGTAGTCAAACAAACTGATAAATCCATACCATGGGGTACTACTCAGCAATAAAGAGGAACAAGCTATTGACACACACCACAACCGAGAATTATGCTGAATGAAAGAGGCCAATCCCCAAAGCTTACATTCTTTATGATTCCATTTCCAAATCTTTTAAATGATAAAACTATAGAAATGGAAAACAGATTAGTGGTTAAGGGGTTAAGGCGAGGGTGGAAGTGGGAGGCAAGCAGGTGTAGGTATAAAAGGGCAACATGAAGAATCCTTTATGGTGATGGAAATATTCTGTACCTTAAGTGTATTCATGTTAATATTTAGGTTGTGATTTCATACTATTATTTTCAAGTGGTAACTGGGTAAATAATACATGGTATCTCTCTGTTTTATGTCTTAGAACTGCATATGAGTTATCTCAAAATAAGCAGTTTATTTATTTATTTATTATTTTAGTAACAAATACACCAAAGCAACTGCTTTCACGGTTGTTTGCACTGTCCTTGTGTTATTCTAAAGAAAATGCTCCTGGAAAAATCTGAACAAACTAGCTGCTTATTGGTTTATTTGGACTTGAAATCCCAGAATGCTATTCAATAAACAATGATTTGATCAGCTAGGAAAATTAGCTTGGGGAAATGTTCTGAATCAGGGGTCAGCAGACTTTTCTAAAGGGCTAGATAATAAATGCCTTAGGTGCTGCATGTCATATGGTCTTTGTTATAACTGCTTGACTCTGCTATTGCAGTATGAAAACAGTCCAGACAATACATAAATTAAAGAATGTGGCAGTGTTCCAATAAAATTTTATTATGGACAACACAGTTTTAATTCATCAGTTTTCACATACAAAATATGTTTGTTTTTTCAAACATGTACAAATGTAAAAAACATTCTTAGCAAGTAGAATGTACAAAAATAGGTCCTGGATTTGGCCCGCCAGCTACAGTTTGCTGACCTCTGAGCTAAATTACAATTTTTGAAATCTTCTGTTGTCTTATGTTTCAGTTTTGCTTCCTTTTTATTTTCTTCTTGAACATTTTCTATATTTCAAACGATACTAACTGCTGCCATTTAGGAATTCCCCCTCACTGTCCCTCCATGTACATTTTCCTTTCTTGTGTTGTCAGAGGATACAAACAGAAGTTTTACTGCTGAAATGTGAAGCTTGGGACAAAATCAAAAACTGGATAAAGTTATCTTCCCCATACTACCTTTTGTTTAATTTTCTTCATAATTTTAGTGAGAAAAAAATACTTTCTTTTACAGGGCCTCTTTGATGATATGGGCCTTGAGAATCTTTAAGAGAAGAAACTACATGAAGCAAATTATTTGAACGATTCAAATTTGTTTAGACCAGAAAGTTTTTAAAAAACATAAATAAAAATGCTATAAGAAACAGTGTGGGGCTTCCCTGGTGGCGCAGTGGTTGAGAGTCCGCCTGACGATGCAGGGGACACGGGTTCATGTCCCGGTCTGGGAAGATCCCACCTGCCGCAAAGCGGCTGGACCCGTGAGCCATGGCCACTGAGCCTGGGCGTCCGGAGCCTGTGCTCCACAATGGGAGAGGCCACAACAGTGAGAGGCCCGCGTACCACAAAAAAAAAAAAAGAAAAGAAAAGAATAAAAAGAAACAGTGTGGTATGTTGTGGTTATAGGTATTACTTTTGTAGGGGTTCAGAACAGATCTCCCCAAGATGTACCACTTTGACACATGGATTATTTTGAGCTAATGGCAGTTGAGGACCTGCTGGCTCAAGAGAAACTACTACCCCTCCCTTAACGAGAAGAATTTAAATTGGGGATTTTTCCCAGAAAAAGTTATCATCAGAGATAAATTTTATCTTAGTGGCCTCACCTATATGGCAGAGTAAACATCTAATTACTGAACATCTGTTCTTCTTATTGTCCTGTGAATGACCTTCCTATCCTTGGAAGCCCAGGCACCTATCCCATTCCTTAGCTCAAGATGGCATATATACCTCACTTTACCTTTCTGTCTTTGAACTTCTCATGTTTGTGAGGTTCCCGTACATACAAAACTAATTTTTATTTCACCCTGTTAACCTGTCTCACATTATGTCTCACATTAATTTAATTCTTAGACCAACCAGAAGAACCTAGAAGGGCATAGGAAAGTTTATTTTCCTCCTTGACACTTGCATGATGGTGGTTGGCAAGGTGGAGGGGGTGGTGATGATGAGCACAAATGGTATTAAAAAGCAGAAAACATAAATAGCTCATGACAATAAAAAGTAGATTGAAATTGTTAAACAAATCACACAAGAAGGGCATGAGATGAGGTGGCTTTAGTGCCTTAGTAGCCTTTGTGAGCAAACCAAAACCTAAGCCTGAAATGCCTCAAGGATAAGAAATTGAAACCTAAGGACAACCGATCACAAACAGCCAACAAACTTTCCCAAATTAGGCAACTGATTAAGGTGTAGCCAATCAAATAATTTCCTGGCTTTGCTTCTCTGTCTTCTCTGTAAAAAGTCTATCCCATATTTCCTGTCAGTAAAGCCCTTCTGAGAGCTTCTAACCACTTTCCGTTTGGTGCTGCCAGATTCAAATCAGTTTTTACTCAAATAAATGCTTAAAATGTTTAATATGCCTCAGTTTATCTTTTAACAGAATTAATCTTAAGTCAGAAAAATATAAAACTATGTCAAGCACAATGTGAAATTTAAAAGCAAAGCCTAGATGGGAGTAAGAATAGTAAGTAATAACTTGCATATTCTTGAAGTCAAAATACTCCATTGAGACCATGTGGGTTTTAAAGGAGAAGGCTTGTAATGGGATTATTATTTTCAGGAAAAATAAGAATTTTTTCTACAAAAATATGCTTAAAGACACCATAAAACACAGTTATTAAATTATATAAACGAAGAACATTCAGGAGTCTTCAGACAATATTGTCTGAGTTTCTTTAGAAAATTAGAATGAATAGATGGAGAACAAAGGCTTTTTTTAAATTAACTGACTTCAAACAATTAATGCAAAAATTAAATCATTTATTATTTTTACCCTTATGATCACCAAGACTCATTAAGAAATTATGACCATTAATTATCTTTCTATCAGAGGGGAGGCGATAAAAACATTTTAATTGAAATGAGAAGTTTTAAATAAACAAGATTTCTTAAAATATTGACCATAAAGTAAAATGAGGCTTCATCATTACTTATCTAGTTAATACATATACTTAAAAGTCATGTTAAAACTCTTTAATAGCTATAGAAAAGTATTAATACTTATTGAGCACTCTCAAGTTATAGGTCTGGTGCTAAGCAATTTATGTGAATTGATTCAGTTGATGACTTTAAGACTAATATCTCTAATACAACCTTGAGGAGCATGAAGAAGTTCATACATGTATGGTTATCTTTGCTGGTATAACACTTCCACATTGGGGAAAAGAGTTGTTTTTAAGTGTGTGGTAACACTGGTGTTTTAAGTGGCTTAGAGTTTTTTAACCATTACTTTTGCAGTGACTATGGAATTATACATTTCAATTTTTATTTTTCCAAAACACAGAAACTAAATATTTGCAATTTTCAGTATATAAGTCTTTTCTAACTAATTAAAAAATGCCTCTTTTGCTGCTTTCGGATATCTGGGCCTTCTCAGATCTAGAGATTTGGCCCACAAGTAATTAGCAGATTCTTTCAGGCTTCAGCTGGTTTAAGAATTTTGGGTACCAAGATCATCCCCTCTGGAAGTATACAAACCAGATTACAAGGCCCTTAAATAAACTGATGTGTATGTTATGTGTATGTCATCAATGCTCTCCTTCTATGGGACTTTTAATCAGTTCCAGTACTGTATTAAATGTTGGAGAAGATAAATCATATCAAGTTTAAAATTAATAAAATTGCGTAGCTAAAAATGTTGCAGACAGGTAAAACTGTTACTTGTATTAATTTGACTTTAAAATGAGCATTTACCATAAATATGCATGATATTTTATTTCCTGGTTCACATACAAGTGAGGCTCACGTATTAAGTGTGGCAATCTTGTAAGTCTGGCATCTTTCTTGCTTAACATATAAGGCACAGTCACTTAGTAGCTGTGCCTTATATGTTAACTAATTTCGGATTTCATGACAATGAAGGGCTGTAAGAATCTCTGTTTAGTAAAATGGAAGTTTTTATTAGAAAAGTTAAGGAACAAAGTCATAAATAGCCAAGACATTGCTTTCTACTTAATGGTAAGCACCACGATGGGTCCCTTGACTCAATATCAAATGTTCACATGACTTTACCAGTTGCGTTCCCAGAAGTAAGCGGTAAAGCCTTTGGAAGCGAGCAGAGCACCAGCCAAAGGTGTGCAGTCAAGACCTGATCCTAGGACTGAGGCAATGTTGGGAGTACTATTGGGAAGGTCATGACACTCAGAACTGGAAAAGCCTGTTCATTATTTCCTTTTAGCCAGTGAATTATTTGATAGGAATGTTTCTCTGCAGTGAAATGAATATACTCAAGTGATTTCCACATGTAATTTATAAAGTGTTTGAAGAATAAAAAAATAGAATAATTATTAATTAATGTCATCCCAGAAGGGCAGAGGCAATCCATTCTATAACATACTTAAGTATCTAACTGCATATAAGGAAGTGCACCTCGGTTTTCTCTTCACCACATCTTTTTCCACTGTCTGTTCTCAATTATAGATAGCACATTCTACTTTTGAAAAGTCACATATGACCTGACTTTACCCTCATGCATGTACTCTCAATTACTGATACTTTAAAATAATTTTGATTTCAGATAAAATTACCCTCAACGTCCCCACTAACTTGTGGTTGTGCTGGTGTAGTGTCATCTTCCAGGTCTGCATATCTTCTGTATGTGTGATGACAGATTCTCCTTAAAAGGACTGTGGTTGAACAAGAGTGGGCAGAATTAGCAAAACATGGATTATTCATATGCTGCCATCTGTAGTCAATTGTGTTAAATTTATTCCAGATTTATAATGGGGATGCTTCAGATTAGTCCCACATTGATGGCCATTGGTCCAATACATCAGCTTTTACATCTTCTTTATCTCTCTAGAACCAAATGAAAATTCTTTGGGATACTTACAGTTGGAATCATCTCATGGTCTGCACAAGGAACTTACTGTTCATATTTTGCATGCAAACTCTTCTCTATTAGCATACTAGTATGAGTGACAACATAGGTTTTTGTTTATCAACAACCTTCATTTTGTAAGTAGTGCAAGGATAATTTCATTAATGTTAACTTCATAAATTAAAAGAATTTTTCATTTCATAAAACACCATGTGTAACTACAAAAAATAAAATGGGAAGTGATTTGTACATGAATTGAACCCACTTTAATCAGTTCTTTCTTCTATTGTTCCCCAATTCTTTAGCTATAAAATATATTACAGGACTATATATTTTATATTGCATTATCAGAGAATGGAATATCCCACAAATTATTTTTTCAGTAATGGAACTTTATTAACAGGAAAATATTTTTTTAAATATAAGCATATATGTTTAGAACACATTGCTTATTTTACTTACTAAACAGAATATATTATCATAATTTTAGTTTTCTAGGTATATTTAGTTTTCTTGGCATCATTATTATGGGCCTTGGTAATTGAACTTTGATTGAATATAGTGTCCCAGTTCTGTAATAGAGCAAGATAGTTTTTCAGAAAAAAGAATATGCAAGAGAATGAAAAGACAAGCCAAAGACTGGGATAAAATATTTGTGAAAGACCTGATAAAGGATTGATCCAAGATATATAAAGAACTCTTAAAGCTCAACAGTAAGGAACAAACAACCTGATTAAACAATGAGCCAAAGACCTTAACAGATGCCTCACTAAAGAAGATATACAGATGGCAAATAAACATATGAAAAGATGTTCCACGTCATATGTTATCAGGGAAATACAAACTGAAAGAACAATGATATACTACTATACACTAATCAGAATGGCCAAAATTTGAAATACTGACACCGCCAAGTGCTGACAAGGTTGTGGAGCAACTGGAACTCTCATTCATTCCTGGTGGGAATGCAAAATGGTACAGCCACATTGGAAGACAGTTTGGCAATTTCTCACAAAATTAAACATATCCTTACCACGTGATCCAGCAATCATACTCCTTGGTATTTACTCAAAGGAGGTGAAAACATTTGCCACTACACAAAAACCTACACACTTATGTTTACGGCAGCAGGTTAGCGGGAAGGAAGGGATGATTAGGCAGAGCACAGAGGATCTGAATGGTGATAGATGTCACGCAGTTGTCCAAACCCATAGAATGGACAACATCAAGAGTGAATCCTAATGTAAACTTCACGGACTTTGGTGATAATGATGTATTAAAGTAGGTTCATCAATTGTAACAAATGTACCCCTCTCCTGGGGGATGTTGGTAATGGGGGAGTCTACGCATGCATGGGGACACAGATCATGTGGGAAATCTCCATACCTTCCTTCTTCTCCATTTTGCTGTAAACCTAAAGCTTTTCTAAGAAAATTAAATCTATTAAAAGAAAAAAGAATGTGCTCCTTTAACTTGCCATAACATTAAGTGCCTAGGTAGTCTATTGCACTGAGTGTAAGGTCAATACAGTTTTTCAAAGATATAATTTGGTTATTCATCCCTAAACTACATGATGTTTTGCTCCTTATATTTATATTTTATATTACAGGTCATATATACATATATATATATATATATATTATAATTTGAGTTTCAACAACTTCATATACTTTTGTTTCCTTGTAGGGATGTCAGTTGTCTATTGGTTGGTCAGGGTCTATGCCAACTCTTTATTTACTGAATTTAATCTGATGTGGCTAAAATAAAAACAAATAATCAAGGCATTACTCCTTTAACATTTAATGAATAACGAATACTGCACATGTGTAAGCTGCTATGCAAGAAGTAGTCCTACATCTTCAAAAAGCTTAAAATCTAGTACAAATAATAAAATATGTCAAAAAGTTAACATAAGACTAAATGATTTTCCTCCAACACATTGTAACAGTTAAGTCATATGTACCTTTAAAGGCGGATTATGACTGAGAACAGGTGTAAAGAGAGGATTGAGTGAGAAGCAGTGTAAAGAAAATCTAGAAGAGCTTTATGTGCACCTAGACATTGATGGTTAAGTAAAAATCTGGACATTAAGAACAATTCTATGACATATTTCAAAATTCATTCTGTGCTTTAATGTTACAAAAATCATATACTTTATGGGATGTGTATTGCAAAGCTTTGTCTGGCGTTCAGTGTGATAGCATCTAGAAGGTGGCAAAAAAAGTTAGTGTTTGGTGCAGTATCGATTTTAGTCCATAGACAATAACATATACAACTCTGCACCAAAGATAGAAAAGAAAAAGATAAAGTTCAGGTATAATGCACGCACCTGAATAAAATCATTGTTAGCTGCATATTTTGTTTGATTAAATAGTTCAAGTAGGCTAAAAGGTAGATTATACACTTGACTATTTTCAAAATACTTTTGAAATTGATTTCTACCGAACAAACTCCATGCATTGCTTGTCCAAATGTGTGTTTTCTTATTTGAAAATAGGAAATTATATGAAAAGAGAACACGTGTGTGTGTGTGTGTGTGTGTGTGTGTGTATAGTGTTATTTACTTACAGTTAAATAATTAAAACTATTCTTTATATGACACTGTTTTCAATTTTAAAGAAAAGGAGCATCTATTTGTTATTTTAAGACAGAAAAGAGAAAAAAGATCAGCAAAATTAAAAGTAACATTTAGATATGCTGAATATATTAAAAAATAATCTAATAACTAGAATAAAACTTGCTTTAGAAAGCATAGCTTAGACTATAGTCAGAGTTGGGGTCAGAATTGACTATTTGACTTCATTTGCTTTATTCACTTCACAAACAATCCATCAATGATCACTGTGTTTAACTGTATTATCTGAATTTGATAATGGTGGGTCCTAGGAGATACATTTCCAGGGTGTGGAAAATGGATCTATTTAACTATTCAGTCTGAGCTTATGAAATGTTAACATGTGTATGTGTATATGCAAGAATTTCCTACATATGTTGAGCAAGCATGGTCAATATGTTTCATTTCAAAAGGTTTATTGTTTAGATTATAACTACAAAATGTCTTTCCCCATATACATAATAACAAGCATCTAAGAATGCAGTTATAAGGTCCCATCATGATATTTAATAACTTACTTTAGAACTTGACCCTTCCTATGCCCTTCACTATCATTTGTCCAAATTATTATTGAAATTTCTTTCTTTTAATAGGAGTAGTGAATTATTGAAGTAGTTTTCTTTCTACAGTTCTAGATATTTATGTTTGCTGTAATAAGGAAATAAGCATCCACTTAATTCAAGGAAGTGCTTTTTAAAGACTGGGGAGTTACTATAGAAGGAGGCCTTCTCACCACAGTGAACACATCATCCACATCTCGGTTACTCAGGTATGTTTCAACAGAGGCTGGAAAAATGTGCAGATGAATCCCACAGAAGATACTGCCCTGTTGAGACAGGGTAGACCAGATAATCTGAAGCCCTTTTGGCACTGTGACCCTGATTAAAGTCATTTAATCAATCTATGTTCACTTTCCTCTCTTTTGTGATAGGAATAAAGATAATAATTACTCCTTAGATTGTTGAAAGGATTGAATACATAAATTCACCTACAGGGGTAAGAGCATGTCTACACATAATGAACATTAAATAATGTTAGCTATTATAGTCATTTTAAGCCTCAAAACTTTAGGCCCAATTGAAAATAACAAAAAGCTATCTAGCAATATTTCCCAGTAATGTTTCTTAAAAACATCAATGCTGCTACCACTATTGTACATTTATATGATGCTGTATTTTACATATATCATTTGATAATCTTCACTTCTTTAAAAACTAAATAGGGCTGGTGTTATTATTCTCATCTACCCATCAATGAACTGAAGGTCAGAGTGATTAGCATCCTTGCTTAAAGTAATATATCTGGGATATAAAACCCAGAAACCCAGGTCATCTGATTCTTATCCAAGGCCAATTTTTTTTTTTCACTAAACACGCTGTTTTTTTGAAGAGTAAATCTTTTAGCTTGTATTTTTTCTTCCTGTTTCTCCCTCTCTTTCTCTCTCTGTTTGTTTCTGTCTCTGTCTCCGTCTGTCTCTCTCTCCCTTTTTTCTCCCTTCTCCCACCTCCTGCCCACCGTGGGGGTAGTGGGATAGGAGGAGGCATAGAATATAAAATTATTTTACCATTAAAATTGTATTGAATATTTTTGAGTCTTGTTTAGACCACTAGACATTGGGTTTTTTGTTTTTTGGGTCTTTTTGAGGATGGGATAAAATTCACTGAAAATAAGTAAAAGCAAATAGTTTTGAGTTTAGTGAATTCTGATTATTTGGACTGTTTGCTTTATGCAAAGAAGAACATGAAGAATGTGAGGAACGTTTAGAGCTCCGTTTCGTGATAACTTCTGAAAAAAAAAAACCAATTGGTAAGAATTCAAGTTAAATTAGACTGTCATCCAGTTTTATTAACATGATAAGTAAACATACTGAGATGTTTTTTATGATTATTTTCATCAAGAAAAGGCCTAGTTTTTAAAAAAGTATTTTCTTACAGATTTTTTTCCATACAATTTTGAATCTTCACAATTAAAATTTATTCATTTCAAATATAGTCAAACCATTTTAATAACATCTCCAAAGATCAAATTAAATCTATAAAGAATAATAGGACTGCACATAGTATAAAAGAGCATGTTATTAACTTAAATGACTGTGAATCAGATTTCACAAAAATCCATATATCCACTTTACATGGAGACTTGAGACTGAGACTGAGACTGAAATCTAATTAATATCAGCATATAAACTCAGGTTAAACTTTTTTGTAAACCATAAATAATATGCAGGACTTGTAAAGATTTTCAAATAAAACATCCACTTTATCATAATTAAATAAAATTTTATTTACTTAATATATACAGTGTTGTCTGATATTTCATTTTTAAAATATTCATTAATCTGTAGTACAGGTTCACTTAAGGCAAATTAGAAATATAGGAAATCCATAAAAAAAATACAATTTTCCTAAAAGACTGCATGGTATGTATTTAAAGTGTAACTATAACTTAGTATTGTGATGGAAAATTATGAACTTAAGTTTATTATCAGAGTTTTTCTTTACTAGGGTCATAAACTATTTTCTGTTCTAATCTATATTATTTCAGAATAGTTTAAAAAGTATGGAGTTTAGAGAGAAAGTAAAAGTTCACACTTAATGGTTATCATGAAACCACTTATTTGCCACTTAGTAAAAGTATTATGACAAGCATAGAAGTTATAGAGTTTGAATCATGAAATTAATATAGTTAATTTAGTCTGTTGTTTTAATGACTGAAAATTCAGTTATATTCAGTCATAGAATGCAGATAAATTAGGTAGAAAAGGTGACAAAGATGCATTGATTATTAGAAATTTTCTTGAGATCAGAAAGAAAACAGAAGAGAAAAATGCTCCAAGAGGGATCAAAAGAGTAATATTGAATTACTTGTTTCATAAAAGCTTTCTGTGGGTTCTAAAATGCACAGAAGGTTTTGTATTGGTATAATCTTATATCTACCTTTTTGAAAATAGAGTAAACAAATTGTGTTCAAACAACCCAAATCCTCCTACCTCTTTATTATTTACTGGGGGGCTTTGGGGGGCTTTTAATCCTATATTGACAAACATTTTTATTTATTTAAATTTGGAGAGGTATTCACTGCAAAATATTTGAGAAGTGGTGGAGGAGTAGGCTTCTCTCATTAGAATGTAAACTCTATGAGGGCAAGGATATTTGTCTATTTTGTTGACTGTTGTATCACTGGTGTTTTGAAGAGTGCCAGGCACAAAAGAGGTGCTCCAAATATTCCTCAAATTAATGAATATTGAGTTGTTCTCACTTGTATAACCAAGTTAATTTTCCAAGGTGGTTTTTCTCCTTGGAAAAAATAATTGCAATTTTATGTGGAAATTTAAATGGAATATTTTCAATGACCAAAGTAATATTCTAAAAAAATGTGAAGTTTGCCTTATAAAAATCTTTAATATATCTATAGTCATTTACGCTCAAAATAATCATTACAATGCAAACATATTCCTAGAGTCTTTATAGATGGCAACAGAGTATAAATGCAAAACAGCTTACTAGTTCTACAACATGAAAACGCTCTTTCCACTTGGTATGCCATGCATTTTCTTTTAACAACATAATTTGAGGATAAATTCTCTCCTCATTGTTAGTTGTAAATTAGACACCATAAAATCTTACTACAAAGAATTTGGTAGATAGTAAATCTACACCATAATTTAAATGAGTGTTTCCCCATCTTAAATTTACCAAACACTGGTTACAATAGTGTTTCTTATCAAAAGTATGGGAAATGCTAGAAGAGAGTCAAATGTTAAAGAGCTGAAATGAATCATGGTATTATGAATCCCCAAAAGGGAACATGCCACATGGTATTTCAAAGATATATCAGTACCTTCAGACAAAAACTGTATGAGTTCACTTAGATGTGGAATCTAAAAAACAAAATAAATGAATATAATAAAACAGAAACAGAGTTACAGATACAGAGAACAAACAGGTGGTTTCCAGAGGGGAGGGAGGTGGGGGTAGGAAAAGAAATAAGTGACGTAGACTGGGAGGTACAAACTTTCAGTTGCAAAATAAATGAGTCATATGTATGAAATGTACAGTGTGAGGAATATAGTATATAACTATGTAATATCTTTGACGGTGACATATTGTGACTAGGTTTATGGTGGGATCATTTTGAAATGCATAGAAATACCACATCACTAATGTTGTGTAACAGGAACTAACATAGTGTTTTAGGTCAATTATACTTCCAAAACAAACAAACAAACAAATTCATAGAAAAAGAGATCAGATTTGTGGCAACCAGAGGCAGGGGGTTGGGGGAAGGGGCATCGGATGAAGGTAGTCAAAAGGTACAAACTTCCAGTTATAAGATAAATAAGGACTAGGGATGTAATGTACAGCATAAGTATAATTAGCACAGCTATATGTTATACATGAAAGTTAAGAGAGTAAATCCTGAGTTCTCATCACAAAAAAAATTATTTTTTTGTACATCTTTAATTTTGTATCTATATGAGGTGATGGATGTTCACTAAACTTACTGTGGTAATCATTTAATGATGTATGTAAGTCAAATCATTATGCAGTACACCTTAAACTTATACCATGCTGCATGTCAATTATATCTCAGTAAAACTGGAAGAAAAGCCAAACCAAAACAAAAAGTAGTAAAATCAAAAAGAAAAAATAAAAGATTTATGGGATATCTCATTAGAATAAAGTTACATTGAGTTTATCATTAATGATAAAGAGCCAGTAAGAGGGACCTTCAAGATGGCGGAAGAAAAAGACATGGAGATTACCTTCCTCACCACAAATACATCAAAAATACATCTACATGTGGAACAACTCCTACAGAACACCTACTGAACACTGGAAGAAGACTTCAGACTTCCCCAAAGGCAAGAAACTCCTCATGTACCTGAGTAGGGCCAAAGAAAAAAGAAAAAACAGAAACAAAAGAATAGGGTTGGGACCTGCACCTCTGGGAGGGAGCTGTGAAGGAGGAAAAGTTTCCACACACTAGGAAGCCCCTTCACTGGTGGAGATATGGGGTGGGTGGAGGGGAAGCTTCAGAGCCACAGAGGAGACCACAGCAACAGGGGTGTGGAGGGCAAAGCAGAGAGATTCCCACACAGAGGATTGGTGCCAACCAGCACTCACCAGCCTGAGAGGCTTGTTTGCTCTCCCGCCGGTGTGGGTCGGGTCTGGGAGCTGAGGCTTGGGCTTTGGAGGTCAGATCCCAGGGAGAGGACTGGGGTTGGCTGATGAACAGAGCCTGAAGGGGGCTAGTGTGCCACAGGTAGCCGGGAGGGGGTCTGGGAAAATGTCTGGACTATTTAAGAGGCAAGAGACCATTGTTTTGGGGTGCGTGAGGAGAGAGGATTCAGAGCACTGCCTAAACGAGCTCTAGAGATGGATGCGAGCCACGGCTATTAGCGCGGATACCAGAGACTGGCATGAAATGCTAACGTTGCTGCTGCAGCCACCAAGAATCCTGTGTGCAAGCACAGGTCACTATCCACACACCATCCCCCACACCGTGACCCTGTGCAGCCTGCCATTGCCAGGGTCGCATGATCCAGGGTCAAGTTCCCAGGGAGAACACACGGCCCTCCTCAGGCTGTTGCAACATCACACTGGCCTCTGCCGCCACAGGCTCGCCCCGCATTCCAATTATAACTACCGTACCCCCTCCCTCCCCCTGGCCTGAATGAGCAAGAGCCCCCTAATGAGCTGCTGCTTTAACTCCGTTCTGTCTGGGCAGGAACAGATGCCTGAGGGAGACCTACAATGCAGAGGTGGGGCCAAAACGAACGCTGAACCCCGGGAGCTGTGTGAACAAAGAAGAGAAAGGGAAATTTCCCCCAGCAGCCTCAGGAGCAGTGGATTAAATCCCCACAATTAACCTGATGTACCCTACATCTCTAGAATACCTGAATAGACAACAAATTACCCCAAAATTGAGGCGGTGGACTTAAGCAACTGTAGACTTGGGGTGAGTTATCTGTGACTGATTTGTTTCTGACTTTTATGAATATCTTAGTTTAGTTTTTAGTGCTTGTTTTCATTGGTGGATTTGTTTATTGGTTTCGTTGCTCTCTTCTTTTATTATTATTATTAAATGTTTATTTTAATAATTTTATTTATTTATTTATTATTATTTTTTTCTTTCTTTTTTTCACACTTCTCTTCTGAGCTGTGTGTCTGACAGGGTCTTGCTGCTCCAACCTGGTGTCAGGTCTGAGCTTCTGAGGTGGGAGAGCTGAGTTCAGGACATTGGTGCACCAGAGACCTCCCGGCCACAACATAATATCAATTGGCGAGAGCTCTCCCAGAGATCTCTGTCTCAACACTAAGACCCAGCTATACCCAAAGGTCAGCAATCTCCAGTGATGGATGCCCCATGCCAAACAACTAGCAAGACAGGAACACAACCCCACCTGTTAGCAGAGAGGCTGCCTAAAATCATACTAAGTTCAAAGGCACCCCAAAGAAGACCACCAGATGCAGCCCTGCCCACCAGGAAGACAAGATCCAGCCCCACCCACCAGAATGCAGGCATCGGTCCCCTCCACCAGGAAGGCTGCACAACCCACTGATCAAACCTGACCCACTGGGGGCAGACACCAGAAACAACGGAAATGATGAAACTGCAGACTGCGAAAAGGAGAACCCAAACATGGTAATTTAAACAAAATGAGAAGACAGAGAAATATGCAGCAGATGAAGAAGCAAGGTAAAAATCCACCAGACCAAACAAATGAAGAGAAAATAGACAGTCTACCTGAAAAAGAATTCAGAGTAATGAGAGTAAAGATTATCCAAAATCTTGGAAATAGAATGGAGAAAATATAAGAAATGTTTAACAAGGACCTAAAAGAACTAAAATGCAAACAAACAATGATGAACAGCACAATAATTGAAATTAAAAATTCTCTAGAAGGAAGCAATAGCAGAATAACTGAGGCAGAAGAACGGATAAGTGACCTGCAATATAAAATAGTGGAAATAACTACTGCAAAGCAGAATAAAGAAAAAGAATGAAAATAATTGAGGACAGTCTCAGAGCCTCTGGGACAACAGTAAGCACACCAACATTCGAATTATAGGGGTCCCAGAAGAAGAAGAGAAAAAGAAAGGGACTGAGAAAATATTTGAAGAGATTTTAGTTGAAAACTTCCCTAATATGGGAAAGGAAATAGTCAATCAAGTCCAGGAAGCACAGAGAGTCCCATACAGGATAAATCCAAGGAGAAACATGCCAAGACACATTAATCAAACTATCACAAATTAAATACAAAGAAAAAATATTAAAAGCAGCAAGGGTAAAGCAATAAGTAACATACAAGGGAATCCCCATAAGGTTAACAGCTGATCTTTCAGCAGAAACTCTGCAAGAATGGATTGACAGACATATTTAAAGTGATGAAAAGGAAAAATCTACAACCAAGATTACTCTACCCAGCAAGGATCTCATTCAGATTCAAAGGAAAAATTAAAAACTTTACAGACAAGCAACAGCTAAGAGAATTCAGCAGCACCAAACCAACTTTATAACAAATGCTAAAGGAACTAGTCTAGGCAGGAAACACAAGAGAAGGAAAACACCTACAATAACAAACACCAAACAATTAAGAAAATGGTAATAGGAACATACATATCGATAATTATCTTAAATGTAAATGGATTAAATGCTCTAACCAAAAGACATAGACTGGTGCTTCCCTGGTGGCGCGGTGGTTGAGAGTCTGCCTGCTGATGCAGGGGACGCGGGTTCGTGCCCCGGTCCGGGAGGATCCCACATGCCACAGAGCAGCTGGGCCCGTGAGCCATGGCCACTGAATCTGCACGTCTGGAGCCTGTGCTCCGCAACGGGAGAGGCTACAACAGTGAAAGGCCCACGTACCACCAGAAAAAAAAAAAAAAAAAAGACATAGACTGGTTGAATGGATACATAAACAAGACCTGTTGTCTTCACTTCAGACCTAGGGACACACACAGACTGAAAGTGAGGGGACGGAAAAAGATATTCCATACAAATGGAAATCAAAAGGAAGCTGGACTAGCAATTTTCATATCAGACAAAATAGACTTTAAAGTAAAGACTATTACAAGAGACAAAGAAGGACATTACATAATGATCAAGGGATCAATCTAAGAAGAAGATGTAACAATTGTAAACATTTATGCACCCAATATAGGAGCACCTCAATACATAGGCAAATGCTAACAGCCATAAAAAGGGAAATTGACAGTAACACAACCATAGTAGGGGACTTTAACACCCCACCTTCACCAATGGACAGATCATCCAAAATGAAAATAAATAAGGAAACACAAGCTTTAAATGACATATTAAACAAGATGGACTTAATTGATATTTATAAGACATTCCATCCAAAAACAACAGAATACACTTTCTTCTCAAGTGTTCATGGAACATTCTCCAGGATAGATCATATCTTGGGTCACAAATCAAGCCTTGGTAAATTTAAGAAAATGGAAATCATATCAAGTATCTTTTCCGACCACAATGCTATGAGACTAGATATCAGTTACAGGAAAAAAACTGTAAAAAAAAAACACATGGAGGCTAAACAATACACTGCTAAATAACCAAGAGATTACTGAAGAAATCAAAGAGGAAACAAAAAATACCTAGAAACAAATGACAATGAAAACACAATGACCCAAAACCTACAGGATGCAGCAAAAGCAGTTCTAAGAGGGAAGTTTATAGCAATAAAATCCTACTTCAAGAAACAAGAAAAATCACAAATAAACAGCCTAACCTTACACCTAAAGCAATTAGAGAAAGAACAAAAAAACACCAAACTTAGCAGAAGGAAAGAAATACTAAATATCAGATCAGAAATCAATGAAAAAGAAATGAAGAAAACAATAGTAAAGATCAATAAAACTAAAAGCTCATTCTTTGAGAAGATATAAAAATTGATAAACCATTAGCCAGACTCATCAAGAAAAGAGAAAGAAGACTCAAATCAACAGAATTAGAAATGAGAACGGAGAAGTAACAACTGACACTGCAGAAATACTAAGGATCATGAGAGATTACTACAAGCAACTATATACCAATAAAATGGACAACATGGAAGAAATGGACAAATTCTTAGAAAAGCACAACCTTCCAAGACTGAATCAGGAAGTCACAGAAAATATAAACAGACCAATCACAAGCACTGAAATTGAAACTGTGATTACAAATCTTCCAACAAACAGAAGCCCAGGACCATATGGCTTTACAGGAGAATTCTATCAAACATTTAGAGAAGAGGTAAGTCCTATCCTTCTCAAACTCATCCAAAATATAGCAGAGGGAGGAACACTCCCAAACTCATTCTACAAGGCCACCATCACCCTGATACCAAAACCAGACAAAGGTGTCATGGAAAAAGAAAACTACAGGCCAACACCATTGAACAACATAGATGCAAAAATCCTCAACAAAATACTAGCAAACAGAATCCATTGTCACATTAAAAGGATCACACACTATGATCAAGTGGGGTTTATCCCAGGAATGCAAGGATTCTTCAATATAAAAAAATTAATCAATGTGATACACCATATTAACAAATTGAAGGATAAAAACCATATGATTATCTCAAAAGATGCAGAAAAAGCTTTCGACAAAATTCAACATCCATTTATGATAAAACTCTCCAGAAACTAGGCATAGAGGGAACTTCCTCAACATAACACAGGCCATATATGAAAAACCCACAGCCAACATTGTTCTCAATGGTGAAAAACTGCAAGTATTTCCTTTAAGATCAGGAACAAGACAAGGTTGCCCACCCTCACCACTATTATTCCACACAGTTTTGGAAGTTTTAGCCACAGCAATAAGAGAATAAAAAGAAATAAAAGTAATCCAAATCAGAAAAGAAGAAGTAAAGCAGTCACTATTTGCAGATGACATGATACTATACATAGAGAATCCTAAAGATGCTACCAAAAAACTACTGGAGCTAATCAATAAATTTGACAAAGTAGCAGGATACAAAATTAATTCACAGAAATATTTTGCATTCCTTTACACTAATGATGAAAAATCTGAAAGGGGGATTAAGGAAACACTCCCATTTACCATTGCAACAAAAAGAATAAAATATCTAGGGATAAACCTACCTAAGGAGACAAAAGACCTGTATGCAGAAAACTATCAGACAGTGATGAAAGAAATTAAAGGTGATATAAACAGATGGAGAGATATACCAGGTGCTTGGACTGGAAGAATCAACATTCTGAAAATGACTATACTACCCAAAGCAACCTATAGATTCAATCCCTATCAAACTACCAATGGCATTTTTTACATAAATAGAAAAAAATATTCACAATTTGTATGGAAACACAAGACACCTCAAGTAGCCCAAGCAATCTTGAGAAAGACAAAGGGAGCTGGAGAAATCAGGCTCCTGACTTCAGATTATACTACAAAGCTACAGTAATCAAGACAGTATAGTACTGGCACAAAAACAGAAATACAGATCAATGGAACAGGATAGAAAACTCAGAGATAAACCCCTGCACATATGGTCACCTTATCTTTGATAAAGGAGGCAAGAATATACAATGGAGAAAAGACAGCCTCTTCAATAAGTGATGCTGGGAAAACTGGACAGCTACACATAAAAGAATGAGAATAGAACACTGCCTAACACCATATACAAAAATAAACTCAAAATGGATTAAAGATCTAAATGTAATGCCAGACACTATAAAACTCTTAGAGGAAAACATAGGCAGAACACTCTATGACATAAATCACAGCAAGATCCTTTTTGAACCACCTCCTAGAGAAATGGAAATAAAAACACAAATAAACAAACGTGACCTAATGAAACTTAAAAGCTTTTGCACAGCAAAGGAAACCATAAATAAGATGAAAAGACAACCCTCAGAATGGGAGAAAATATTTTCAAATGAAGCAACTGACAAAGGATTAATCTCCAAAATATACAAGCAGTATATGCAGCTCAATATCAAAAAAACAACCCAATCCAAAAATGGTCAGAACACCTAAACAGACATTTCTCCAAAGAAGATTTACAGATTGCCAACAAACACATGAAAAGATGTTCAACATCACTACTCATTAGAGAAATGCAAATCAAAACTACAATGAGGTATCACCTCACACCAGTCAGAATGGTCATTATCAAAAAATCTACAAACCATAACTGCTGGAGAGGGTTTGGAGAAAAAGGAACCCTCTTGCACTGTTGAGGGTTTGGAGGAAAGGGAACCCACTTGCACTGGTGGTGGGAATGTAAATTGATACAGCCACTATGGAGAACAGTCTGGGGGTTCCTTAAAAAACTAAAAATAGAACTACTATATGACCCAGCAATCCCACTACTGGGCATATTCCCTGAGAAAACCATAATTCAAAAAGAGTCATGTACCACAATGTTCATTGTAGCTCTATTTGCAATAGCCAGGACATGGAAGCAAACTAAGTGTACATCGACAGATGAATGGATAGGGAAGATGGGGCATATATATAATGGAATATTACTCAACCATAAAAAGAAACAGAATTGAGTTATTCGTAGTGAGGTGAATGGACATCGAGTATGTCATACAGAGTGAAGTAAGTCAGAAAGAGTAAAGCAAATACTGTATGTTAACACATAAATGAATTTGAAAGAAAAAAAAAAGGTTCTGATGAACCTACGGGCAGGACAGGAATAAAGACACAGGCGTATATAATGGACTTGAGGACACGGGGAGGGGGAAGGGTAAGCTGGGACGAAGTGAGAGAGTGTCATGGACATATATACACTACCAAATGTAAAATAGATGGCTAGTGGGAAGCAGGTGCATCACACAGGGAGATCAACTAGGTGCTTTGTGACCACCTAGAGTGATGGGATAGGGAAGGTGGGAGGGAGATGCAAGAGGGAGGGTGTATGGGGATATATGAATACGTATAGCTGATTCACTTTTTCATACAGCAGAAACTAACACATTTTAAAGCACTTTATACTCCAATAAAGATGTTTAAAAAAATGGTAATGAGCCAGTAAATTGAATTATTTCACCAAAATATTTGCTTTGAATATGACTTTTCATCACGGTATGTATATTTTTCCAATCGAGGCATTTCTCTCCAATCATGTTTATGACCACAATCTGGCAGACATCATGTGAACCATCCACCCTCAGAATTTTGGGAGACCATCAGGAAGGACCACCACACTACGGAGCTACATCAATTCTCAAAAAGTTTACAACTATTTTTCCACCACAATGTACACATAGTGTAAGTTGAAGTTTCTGGCATCTTCCCTGCTTTTTATTTTATGCTAGCTAGTTATTCAATTTAAAAGATTTTGTGTAGGGTGGGGGTGGCAGGAATTCTTTTCAATTCCTGATGTGTTTTTTTTTTTCCTATAAACAATCCAGGCCTCTCTCCTCTTACTCAGTCTTTCCAGTGACCTAATCTGATTGATATGTTTGCAAGAAAAAATGTCCATGAATAAATCAATCCCCTTTGCTGTCCTATTTTCTTTGGGGATGACCTTACTGCAAAAAGAGCTATCAGGCAATAAAATGGTCCCATCCCACAGAGGAGACCTTGCTTTTCTAGTACAAATGGGTGAATAAGTTTCTCTGATTCTGAGGTTACTATGAAAAAGTCTGTATATCTATAGGTCCAAGCTAAATCCTCCAATATAGTCTTTATTCACCACAAATGTGATATTTTGGCCTGCCATCTGTCTCCTCTTCCTCTTCCTTTGTCTTATTTCACAGTTGGTTCAGAATTGAAAGGAGCCTGTAGGCTGCATTTCTATCAGATCTCTTAAGGGCCCTTACGATCTACTGAACAAAAATCACCCTTGGAATTTTGCTTCACTTGCAAGTTGAGATAGATTCAATACTTAGTTATGAATTAGTTCATTTTCCATGGGCTCCTTAGATAACTTTAAGTATTATTTATTCCTTCATGTGCCATTTGAGGCCACAGACAGTTTCCTTTGTATCCTTTTGTAGCAGTACTGAGTGCCTAAGTGATGCTTCTCTTCACACATGAACATTACTGATAAATATTAACAAGCAGATAATGTGTACGGTTGACAATCATTTCCAGGCATATTGGTAGATTTACTTTCTCTTGCCCAGTTTCTTTATGGTCAGTGGCACGCAACTGTGAGATAGTTGGCCTGGGTTTGAACTGTAGTCTGTGGCTCAAGAAGAGAGCAAACCTCACCAGACCACACTGGCCCATATGAGGCCAAAGCCTTATTAGTGCTATGATTCAACTAACTGAGCTAATTAACCACAGATGAACAATTATTGTCAACCACTGATTCCAATTCTTGAAGAATTATAGGTTGACAAATTATATTAAAATGTATTTAGGACAGATTTGAATGTGTTGTATTAAATATATTTGCAGAAATTTTTTTTAAAATGTCTTTTTTCCCAGAAATCTTAATACCATTGTAACTGCGTCTAAATAGAAAATGGATCCAGAATAAAAAGTACACCAATGCCTCCCTCCTCCTTATCCCCCATATCTCACACACACACACACACACACACACACACACACACACACCACTCACACATGTACAAATGTCCAGTGGCATATATAAGCTCTCCCACTGATATCCAGTATTCTATGGTTACTTCTACAACATGATTTTGATCAGTGCTCTTGGTTTTGACTACCAATTTCTCTGATTTATAGAGCAGTTCTCTAATCTCTTCCCAAAGATCTTTACATTCCACTTTTCCTTCACTCACTGTCCTTTTATTTCTCTCCTCTGCATTCTCTCTTCCTATTATACACAGACTGATGGGCACAATTCTTTCATGCCAGAAGATAAAATTTCTTGAAAAAAGAAAAACAGCAGTAAGTGAAATAAATCTAGTAAAATCATTTTTAGTAAAACATGATTACTAACAGTGTCTTGAGAACATACATCTTGTGATTAGCAAATACATTTTATTATTAATTATATTGTTAAAATATATTAATAAATAAATAAGCAGAAGAACAAAAAAATTAACTGGTTTCTCCACAATGATTAAGATGCTTGCAAGGCCTACACTACATTATAAGTGGCTAATCAAAGGCAGAAAGTGCCATGGAATTCCAGAAATTCCTTTTTCCTATTTTGTTCTATACTTATAAGACAATGGGGAGATTTGTGTCTTTTAAAGCTTAAAAAGTGCATAAGATTCTGTATTCTCTGAACAGAAATTGAAATATAATACAAAACGTTCTAACTTGTGAAATTTAGATATAGTTTCTCACACTGACTTTTTCAAAAAATTATATGAAATATTTGCATGGAAATAAATTATTTACATAAGCAATTTTCAGATAAACTTCATGCTCATATTTTAGAGTAAGAATTTCAAATCCCTGGTTGAACCTATCCCAGCTTGACTTGTATTAATTCAGCATAGTTAGGCTTTTAAAAAATAGACCGATTTTAAGGCTTTATCTCTATTTTTTTCCTTTTAATATGGTACAATCTGTTACAATCAATTCTTGGTCTTTACATTTTGATTTAATATCTTAAATATGTTTTATACTTGTCTACTCAATAGTGTTCTTTTCCTGAAGTCATCAAAAATATCAAAACACTTATTAACCACTGCTGTACTTTTTATTCCTCATTTGCTATTTTTGGTGTTATAAGAAGCTTGTGATGCTTTCCCTCTCCATGATTCCGGCATAATTTCACTTCTATCAGCTTGATGTTCCCATCTAAACTATTTATATTTTCTCTTCATTATTAACAAGGAAGGATTATTTTCTTTTCTTTATTAAGTAAGCAATCCCCATATTGATGAGTAAGTTTTAATTATCACTACACCTGTGGGAAAAAGACAGATAAACTGGCTGTAAACAGTGAACTCTCTATATGGTTTAAATCGATTCCCCCACCTCCCTCAAGCTTTTTTAGGCATTTTAGAGCCAAGGGGAATTAGGCTACCTGTCAGCTGATACCAAAGTTCTAATATTTTGTTGCTTCAGAAAAGTATAACTCAGAAAGGGAAGTTTTATCCATCGCTTTAAAAAGTGAAAGGCTAGTATTGCCCAGAGAAAATTCCTAGAAATTTTCAAATATGGGTCACTAATTACTTTCCAAAATAGAAGTTGCAATCGCAAGGTTCAAAAAGTCCTAAAAAATACTTGCCTTATTATATAAAATTCACACAATACTTTACTTATATCTCTAGAATTCTTCCATGACTGAGATGTAGAAGTAATATACAGTAATGCATGTGAGTCATGGGTTATGGGTTGCAACAATATAACTGATTGAATATCTGTTATATAAATAACAGTTTTTAGGGAGTTAGAAATGGCAAAAATAGACAGATACACAGAGATTTGGTATAAAGTTGTATAAATGTCTAAGGGGAAAACGCATATTAAAGGCAATCTCTTGAGCTATCAAAACAACTTATTTGGGTCACTTAATTGTCAATTTGTTGATATGAGAAAATTAGTTAAAACAGCAGGGTAAATTGAATTGACCAGGTTTCAGATACAATGTATATAACATTGATATGTCAAAACCATCCTGTATTGACCCCCTTAGTCAGGTTAGAGGTTGTTTAGGAAAAAGCCAGTATAGAATGGTTTCAATTCTAAAATCAAACAATACAGAAAGTGGACATAGAGGGAACATACCTCAACATAATAAAGTACATATATGACAAACCCACAGCTAACATCATAATCAATGGTGAAAATCTGAAAGCATTCCCTCTAAGACCAGGAACAAGACAAGGATGCCCACTCTTGCTGCTTTTACTCAACACAGTTTTGTAAGTCTTAGCCACAGCAATCAGAAATTGGAAAGTAAGAAGTAAAACTGTCACTGTTTACAGATGACATGATATTATGCATAGAAAATCCTACAGGTGCCACCAGAAAACTACTAGAGCACATCAATGAATTAGGTAAAGTTGCAGGATACAAAATTAATATCTGTTGCATTTCTATACACTAACAATGAAATATTAGAAAATGAAATCAAGGAAGTTACCCCATTTAACATCACATCAAAAAGAATAAAATACCTAGGAATAAACCTACCTAAGGAGGCAAATGACCTGTACTCCAAAGCTATAAGATGCTGATGAAAGAAATTGAAGACCACACAAACAGATGGAAAAATATACTGTGTTCTTGGATTGGAAGAATAAATATTGTTAAAATGACCATTACCCAAGGCAATCTACAGATTCAATGCAATCCCTAACAAATTACCAATGGCATTTTTCACAGAACTGGAGCAAAAAATTTTTAAATTTGTACAGAAACTCAAAAGACCCTGAATAGCCAAAGCAATCTTGAGAAAGAAGAATGGAAGTATCATGTTCCTTGAATTCAGATTAGACTACAAAGCTACAGTAATCAAAACAGTATGGTACTAGCACAAAAACAGATACATAGATCAATGGAACAGGGTAGAAAGCCCAAAAATAAACCCATATACTTATGGTCAATTAATATATGACAAAGGAGTCAAGAATATACAATGAAGAAAAGACAGTCTTTTCAATAAGTGATGCTGGGAAAACTTGACAGTTACAAGTAAAAGAATGAAATTAGAACATTCCCTAACACCATATACAAAATTAAATTCAAAATGGACTATAGACCTAAATGTAAGACTGTTAGACCAGATACCATAAAACTCCTAGAGGAAAACATAGGCAGGACACTCTTTGACATAAATTACAGCAATATTTTTTTTTGATTTGTCTCTTAAGAGTAATGGAAGCAAAAACAAAACTAAACAAATGGGACCTAATGAAACTTAAAAGCTTTTGCACAGTAAAGGAAACCATAAACAAAACAAAAAGACAACCTACAGAATGGGAGAAAATATTTGCAAACTGACAGAGGATTAATTTCCTATATACAAACAGCTCTTACAACTCAACAACAAAAAACAAACAACCCAGCTGAAAAATGGGCAGAAGATCTAAATAGGCATTTCTCCAAAGAAGACATACATGTATTTTTTGGCCAAAAATAACATGAAAATATGCTCAACATCACTAATTACTAGAGAAATGCAAATCAGAACTACAATAAGGCATCACCTCACACCAGTCAGAATGACCATCATTAAAAAGTCCTCAAACAATAAATGATGGAGAGGGTGTGGAGAAAAGGGAACCCTCCTACACTGTTGGTGGGAATGTAAATTGGTACAACCATTGTAGAGAACAATATGGAGGTTCCTTAAAAAACTAAAAATAGAACTACCATATGATCCATCAATCCCACTCCTGTGCATATATCCAGAGAAAACTCGAACTTGAAAAGATACATGCACCCCATTGCTCATGGCAGCACTATTTACAATAGCCAAGACATGGAAGCAACCTAAATGTCCACTGACAGATAAATGGATAAAGAAGATTTGGTATATATATACAATGGAATATTACTCAGCCATAAAAAGAATGGAATATTGCTATTTGCAGCAACATGAATGGACCTAGAAATTATCATACTAAGTGAAGTAAATCAGACAAAGACAAATATCATATGATATCACTTATATGGGGAATCTAAAAAAATGGTACAAACGAACTTATTTACAAAACAGATATAGACTCACAGACATAGAAAACAAACTTATGATTACCAAAGGGGAAAGGGAGGGACATGATAAATTTGGAATTTGGAATTAACAGATACAGACTACTATGTATAAAATAGATAAAAAACAAGGACCTACTGTATAGCACAGGGAACTATATTCAATATCTTGTAATAACCTATATGGGAAAATAATCTGAAAAATAATAGATCTCTATCTATCTATCTATCTATCTATCTATCTATCTATCTATCTGAATTACTTTGCTGTATACCTGAAACATTGTAAATCAGCTTTACCTCAATAAAAAATAGAAATTAAAAAATAAAAATTAAATCAAACAAAACAACAACAGTAGCAATGACAACAGTAAAACACTGTTTCTAATGTTCACCCTCTAATTACAAAATGGATATTATCCTTCCAATGGGCAGGAAAGAAAATTTCCCGCTTTATGGAACGAATTCTCATACTTGTATTGCTGAATTCCATCTCATAAATGACCTCTAAATGGCATTCTAATTGACAAAAACAGTATGAATTGCTATTTTAAAAGTGAAAAAACTATTTTAAAAATGGAAAATGTACTCCTTTGTTATTCATAAGATTCATATAAGCATCAATCTCATATCTCATTAAATATGCTATTAGCCTAAGTTGGAGCCTGGATTCTGATAATTTACAGAACTAGTGAAAAGTTAGAAGGCTTTCTTAGATATAGAGCTCAAAAAGAAATTCTGTTTAACTTTTTTTACCATCTTTCTGGCAGCCAGCTTACCCTGCATATTACACATGGTGGATCGGTTCTCTGCTCAGTAAATGGCATTTATGATACTATTTGGAGCTGGTATGCATTATGTACCTGCTACCTTCTATTTCATAGCTATAGACTTCAGTCATAAGCCATCATTGGGTCACTAACTCTTGCCAACAATCTCAAAAGTCCTGGCTGTTGGTCACCATGGGGATAGATTGAGAGCATATATTTGGTTCAGCAAATTCTACTGCCTTTGTTGGCAAATAATAAAAAGTACATGCTCTTAGTGGAGACATAATACTATGTTGTACTACCTTTGTATAGACAGGACAATGTGGATTTTTAATAAGGCCTTTTTAACTAAGAGATAAGAAATGCATTAACGAAAACATATTTTGCTCACAGGACTAAACCAACAACCTTCAGACCAAACATATGAGAGTAGTTAAAAGATTAGAATATAGATATATAGTGTTATTGTAAATTAAATGTGTCAGGTATCCTCCCTTTTCATGCTATCTTAATTGCCACCACCTAAAGCTAAAAGCTTATCACTCATTCCACACCTGCAACACTGCAACTGTTTCCTGTGGACTTTCATGACTCCAGGATGCCTCTCGCCTTTCTTTCCACACTTCAACTGTCACCCACATATTACATACCACTTCCAGACTAATCCATTTTAAATGCTACTGTCATCATATTATAACTTTGCTTAAAAAATCAGTTATAGAGTTCTATTCAAACCACACCAAACACAAACTTTTCTATCTAGAGGTCAAGACCATACATAAACTGTTTCCATCAGTCTCATCTAAATTAATTTACTGAGGTTCACCAACAAATACTTCTGGATCATCCTCTCACTGTCTCATTAAAGGTGACATCCATTGGAAACTGCATTTTTTCATTCATCAGATTCACCCCATATAAAATGCCTTCCACTTTTACCCTTGTTTCATTAACAAAATTCTACACAGTCAATATTATAATCCTGATGCTTTATGAAGCCCTCTCTTATTGCCACCGTCATTAGGCCCCGTCTCCTCTCAACTCCTCTATCTCTAATAACACTTTCTGGTAATAAAGCTTTTATCATTCAAAGTTATTTCATGTGTTTCAGATACATTTCCATAATTATATCATAACCTATTTGAAGAGAGGTACAATGTTAATTCCTTTGGTATCTTTTACTTCATGATGAAAACTGTACTAAAATACAGCAAGCACTTATAAATTATTGATCAATTGTAGTGGACATTTATAAAGCAGTAAAAAATTAAAGCATTACACATCTGCTCACTTTAGAATTCATAAAACATTTTCTTCTTGCTTTTCTTGTAATGGAAATGGTTTTTAAGCCATAACAGAATTTTTTTTTCTTTGCTATTTATGCAAGTTAAAATTTGTCACATGGTACTGACTTTTAAAAGGTAAAACTCTTGTATATAAAACTTCTGAATTTCCAGATATATGTAGCACAGTATTTCAGAACCATGAGAAGACATGTAAATAACAATTTATGCCAACCCCAAAGTGTATTCCTGCTCAAAAATGTAGACACAAACTCCCAAATACTACACACTATTTAAGGCTTTTTCCCATTTCCTCAAAAGTCAGCACATCTGTATTGATAGTATAAGGGAACTTAGTAACAAATGCACCTTTAATAATTCTTTATTAAAGTAATTTTTGGATTTCTGAAGGGATTTTATTTTCTTTCTGGTTGTTTCCATTCTTTTAAACTAAATAATCCAGCAATTAAAGTTTTTCAAGCTCTATGATGACACACACCTCAGGGGTGATCAATTCTTATTAAATTGCACTAGTGAATATTATATAAATTTAACCATTTTGAAAGCTTTTGTCCTTTTGTAAAAAATTGTTTGGTATTTTGTCTGTTTCTTTCAATGCTGTTTATAATTCTAGAAATAAGCTCCCATCGGGATTCTTGTCGAGTTTTTATAGACTTACAAAGAAGTGACATTCTAAAGTCAAAAGGTACAACAATTCTATTTTGACATTAATTATTTTAAAAACACAGGGATCACTAGTAATTTATCCCTATCAACTAAAGCAACAACAAGGGGTCCAGTAGAAGCTCTCCTAGATGAGATTTCTAATTTCCCTGGATCTCATTACTTCTTTGTTCACACATCTCTATCCTGTCCCTTCTTGTTGGAGGGTCGGATCTGCCTACCTTAGCACCTTTGCATATATATTATCATCTTTGAAGAGGGGGTCATAATGAATATTGATACCACATAGATAATATTAATAATATTTTATAAGATTGATAATGCATATTTTATTAATATTTCTAATAGTAATAGTAAGATATCTAGTGCTCTAAAAAGAAATGCAGCTTAGGAGATTGTTCCAAACACATAGGGATAGAGATTGAGAAATCTGAGAGCTTGTAGGATATAGACGGGAAAGATCAAAGTCATGGGGTGGTCTGGGGAAACTAGTGGGATGTGTTTTTCTGCTCTGTATAATATAAATGTGCAAAGTAAAGAGGAGAGCTGTGATAACAAATTTATTTCTATACATTTGTTCATTTTAGGACTGTAGGATTATTCCCAGAAATATGATATTGTTCTCACTTCAAATTCAAATAAGGCATTTTCAAAGAACAACAATCACCAAAAAAAAGGTGTGTTGTCTGATTTCTTTGTAGAATACAGGGTTACTGTTTATCTTTTATACAATTCTACTGCATAGGGAAAACTCAGCAAACACAGAAATAAACTAGGAAAACTCCACAATCTAAAGTATGTTTTCATTTTACTTCTTCAAATTACTTTGGTGTTGAATTTAAAATTCTAATTAAAAAGTATATATATGTATAACTGAATCCTTTGCTGTACAGCAGAAATTAACACAACATAGTAAATCAACTATACTTCAATTTAAAAAATTAAAATTCTATTTCTATTTTACTTGCTCTAAATTTTCTAAAATAACTATTTCCAAATCAACATCAAAGAGAGTAGAATTTATACCAGTATTTCTTTGTTTCATATGCCTTGAGAAAAATCTCAACAATTAATGACACGACGCTTAATAGTCTCCTTTCTTAACCTACGTCTCGCTCTGCAGACTTTTAATGAAAGCCCAAGTTCAGTAATCGAAGGCATCCATTTCTCTGGAATTGACTACACCCAAATCATCCCTTTAATAAATTAAACGTACTGGTGCCTTACACTCAAATCATTGACTTAGTATAGTCATGCGTCTGTTGTTTTCCAGCAATATTGCAACATAATTGTATTCATGAATTCCAGTTTGTGAGTTCTATTTCATACTCTCGTCACATTAAGAAGCATAATGTTTAGTTTTGTCTTAGGAACTCAGTTACCATTTCCAAGTGTCAAAGCAAAGAGGAGGGTAGCCTTGGCCAAAAGACACTGTCCTTTAGATGAGTAAGTGCCAGCCTCCTTGCCACAGTGTCTGCGTGAATGCCCTGTTCGTCTTGAGAATTTTTTTAAATTTGATTTGCTCTAGTTGTTGGCATACTCTACCCTTCTATAAGAAAGGCATTTCTATGATTAAAGCTTATGCACTTGATGCCAAAACTACCAACCAAAAAGTTAAAAATTATAATATTTTTGGTGGGGTATGTTTTCTTTTGTTTTTGGCTATAGGATGAAAAAAAAACAAAAAGGCCAGTTTAACTAAAGTGTTGATGAAGTACATTGTGTGGTCTGAAGTACTGTGGTTTGGTGCCACCTAGCCAGAGAACTAGCCAGAGAGTTAGCCAGAGAAGCATATAGATGAACAATACTCCAAATTGGCACTGAGAATTACAAGAGATGGAATTTATATGTTGAGAATATTTTCTCAAATTTCATCTACTATAGCTTCATAGATTATAAAAATAGTGGAAGTGGGACAAAAGTACTGAGAATATGTCACAGTTTTGTCTATGCATGCTTATTCCAAGCAGATAAAAGTATTCTATTGCTATAAGGTCTAATCAATAGATTCAAGTATGAAGATTTACAGGAGGATGAAGAAAAGGGGTGACAGAAAATAAAGGACTATGTAGAAAGAGAGGAAAATTAAAAGAGAACAGATCAAAGAAAATAATAAAAGCAGGAGACAGGCTGATTAAAAAGAGAAAATGCTGTTAACAAAGAAACCAAAAAAGCTAGCAACACATAGCACTTAGTTTTGTTTCAAATGGGAGCAAAAGCAAAAAACTGAAGTTTGGACTGTTGAAAAGCCAACGTATAAGGTTTAGGATTTAATTTCAAGCTCAGCTTTTCTGCATTTTTCTACCATGGAGGTTTCCTTTTTTTCTTTTTAAAAAGGGTCTTTGATCTTTTGCCTTAAAGAGTCCAGTCAATATGTAAAGAATCAAAATTGTGAGTGCTAATACCTCTACTTTGTTAAAGCAAGTATTAAACATTGTACTATTTGTGTGGTCTCAAGACTACTGGAATTGTACTTTGTGTGACTGAGGTGTTTGAAGATTCTGGAAATAAAATGCCTAACCAGGAAACCAAAGTAATTTTTTTTTTTTTGGCCACAAAGACATTTTATTTATTTTAGATGAAATAAACTGAATACTATAAAAAACATCAATTCTCTCCAACAGAGTTAATTGACAATTACATTTATATCAAAGTCATTAATAAATGTGGATCCTGATAACTCAATATTTGACCTGAGAATATTATCTATGTTACTTTTCACTCTAATTTCACCTAAAGCAATAACTATACTTTCTTTGAGTCCATGATCATAAATTAATAAAACCACAAAAAATTCAAATTCCATCTAGACTAGAGCAATAGCAAGTGTATTCCAGATAATTACTTAAAAAGAAAAACCTAAAGAATTTAAAAATTACTGATTGATTTCCTACATATAGTTTTATAATTGGACCTACCACTGGTTATTAAAAGGACCACTGTAATTTCCTGATTACTGTGTGCAACCACGATGCTAAGTAAGATATAAATATACCTATAAATGCAAATATAAATTTAAATATATATCTAAATGAGACAGGTGATATTAACAGATGAAAGAAAATATCCTTGATTTATTTTCTAGAGTTTGAAGTTACAGCCCTAAATACAAGCCAATAGAACTGATTATCAAGTCAATTGGTCTATTTTTCCATGAATAATTAATTTGTAAACCAAGTGCATATCTTGATTATTATGCTCTTATTTTTTTCTTTGGGAAAAAAACATGTGTTTGGCTGAATGGAAGGCAGATTATCAAAAATGAAACACATGTATCCCAAGAACACTACAAAATAAATAGGATTTAATGACTACAATTTGGTGACAATTAAGCAAAGTTAGTCTGCATAATTTTTGAATTAAACTTAAATATATACTTATATAGAACATAACCACCATATGTAGATTGTTTTAAATTATCTTAATTGGTTCAAATACTTATTATTTATATATCTTTATGCTATTTTTCAAAGACTCAGAAACCAAAATTTGACAAACATTTCTGGGAAATTCTAGATATGTAGACCTGAGGTTATTTTAAAACACAAGATTTTAACAAGGTCTACTGTTTTATAATTAAATCTTACAACAGTAGGACATGTTTTCAAAGGTCTTTTGAAATGTCAGCATTGGGACTTTTCAGTAAAATTGAACATCTAGGACAAGAAAATGGAAAACTAAATGTAATATTAGATAGACAGGGATCTCACAAAAATGTTGGGGCATATTTACCAAATATTAAACCATAGGTAGGATTTCAACTGGTAGAACTGGGAGGATAAAATTTATAGGAGGAAGGGGATTGGAAAGTATACCAGCTGGACACAATTACAGGGTGTGTATGGGAGAGGTAAGAAATTTTATGAAGAGAAAGGAGGTTGAGAGTAGACTGTAAAGAGGATAGTAATCTGAATCTGGATGACCAATTTGGAAGTTGTTTTGTGAATAACTTGGAATCACTGATATTCTCTGCACAACACGGGCAGGACTGTGCTATAAGGCAGTAGTGGATTAGAGGTAGTAAGTGGGAAGACTGGAAGTCAGAAGACTCTTATGAAAATGGTGCTAAACATTTAACAACTTTATCCATTAACTAGCATAAATGAAAAAAATATTTTAAAATGACAAATTAAAATTTTTTATGCTTATCTAATTAGCAAAAATTAAATACCACTGGACTTTCCAGTACTGGTAAGAAAGCAGTGAATTTGGAAGTCTCATAAATTTCTCATGGAAATATAAATTGGTACTATCTTTCTGGAAAATAGTTTCCCAAAATGTATCAAAAAATCTAAACTTGCAGGATTATAATAATTTAATATATAGAAATGTATCCAGAGGAAAAATTAAAATATAGATAAATGTCTATAAAATGATATGTATATGAAATAAAATATTGAGCTATGTTAAAAATTTTACATACAAAGAACTTTAATTTTCATGAGAAAATACTTATTGAATTAATACATAACAGTGCTAAAACCAGGCAGAGTGTGTTTAGGTGTCAGTTAAAAAAATACTGCATGGAAACTAAATAATATCTGAAGGAACTAGCTTAAAAATACAAATATCTGTTTTTTTTCTGGATGATGGAATTATTCATTCGTATAATAAACAACTGTTGAGCAACTAGAACTATCTGTCATCATGTAGCATGCTTCTGGGAATATAAATACAATTCAGTTTATAAAATATTAGGGAGAGTTTGATAATCAATAAATGCAATGCATTGCTCTGCTTGATGTTTATTCATAGAGTGAGAGTTCCATAGAGAGTGTGGATATGCCTAAGGGGGGCCTTGACCAGGCAATACTGAGGCAAGGGTAGGGGCATGCAGGGTGGGGAGAGCTAAGGGAAGGTAGGAAGAAGACTGAAGAAAGAGTTGGAGCTATGTTGGAGAAGATGGTGAGGCCAATTTTTGTAAGGTATAGAGAAAAGAAAAATACAAGGGGAAAAAATGAAGGATATCTTTTCATTAAAATAATGGCAATCTCAAAGGAGTAAGGAGAAGCTATCCACAGATCTGGAAAAGAAGGAGTTAGACCAAGTTGAATGGAATGAAAGTGCCCAAGAAGAAAGATGTCTATGTAAGTTGATATATGAGAAAATAAACATCTCAAAAATGCTTCCTTTAAAAAAGTCAAGATCTAATTCGTTGGCTATAAGAGAAAAGGTCTAATTGTTACAAGAACATTTCTTTTTCTTAATGCAACTTTTTGTCAAAAGTGTTCTTAATTTTTTTTACCTCCATGAATACATGAATTCCTTATTTTAAACCCAAGATAACAAAAACTTTATATTCTAATGGGTTATTGACGCTAAAAATACAAACATTTTTTGCTCATGAAATCCTAAGCTGGAAAAATATGTTAGTAGTTAAACTTAAGGAAGGATTTATTTTTAGACACTAAATTAAAAATATACTCCATAAAATTGGATACAAGCCTCTTGCTAAAAGTAGATTGGAGCAATATTAAAATAAGCAAACCCTTATTTTAATTATATATTACATCAAGAAACTCATGAAAATACTAGTCTTGTATGGCATAATTTTTTCGACAGTCCTTCAAACAAGCACATTGTCCCACCTTCCCCTCACCCCTGCCCTGTCCTCTTGCAACCCTCAAAGTCATACACTTACAAACAACATATGATAGTTGAGAAGTGAGGAAGGGAATTTTGTTTTTGTGTTTCCCCTTTAGAAAGTTTTTTCTTTTTAAAGTTCTTTTTTGGAAGCATTCCAAATTCTCTTGATATTTATTAACAACACACAGGTCAGAGCTATATGTGGCTCTGTCTGGTCAAGAAAATAGTCCATCAAAGAGAGAGGAGGCATGGAGTCAGAAGGGGAACAAGCAGTGAGAATTTGGGTTAACAAAGAATCAACCCATCCAATGTGTTCATGAGTAATGACTGATCTTCAAATTATCTTAAATGATAAAATATTATTTTTGTTTGTGAAGCCAATTTCTAAAAAATTGTTTTTAGTATGACAAATGAGTGTTATAAAGGCTTTATCTGTTTATTTATGACTTGGACATGCATGGCCCATATATATATTTTAAAATGGCAATTATGACAATCTGATGAAAATGATATACATTTTCTGACAACATAAATTAGAAAAAAGTTATTATCAAACTAAGTAATTAGGTTCTATATCTGGTTTTGATAAAAGTTAACTGATTTGTTTGAAAAATATCTTAATGATGATAATGAAGTATAGTAAAATCTGAGTAATAATGAATCCTAAAAGACTTTAAGAATTGGAAAAAGACTATGGAATTGATTCATCTTTATGGCATTCAACCTCATATTTTTTTTACTAATATTGATCCCACAAAGATTTCACTAATGTGTATAGGAATAATTAAAAGTCAAATATTAACTTGACTAAAATGTTGTCTTAAACATATTTTATATAAGATTTAATAGCTGTCTAAAGCCTATTTAGTTCTCAAAGGAAAAAAAAGCCTTCCTAGACTATGTTTCTTTCTGTGGTCATTTAAACTTTCTGTAACTATGTTTTACAGTGTAGAAAATGAAATCATTCTTTTAGATTACGTTAATTCATGTGAAGGCGACATTAAACAAAACAGAAATTAAGCATATGTTATTAAGTCAAATATTTAATTTATTTTTACTCCCATTTATTTTTATGTCATTGGCATTCTTTCTGATGAGCTAATGTATGAAAATACTGCCATAGCTGAATGAGTTATTGAAAACATCACACTTTGAGAAGGTTGTTCTTCTTTAAGTGAGTTGGGTGCTATAATAAGAAAAACAAAAAATCTGATAGGAAAAAGTGGGATCCTGAGTGCTGAGTAATCCTTGATCATGTTTTTGTGCTCATATATGAACAGGATTAGTTTAATTACTTCTGAGTTGAAACAAAGTGGATTGTTTAAAAATAAGATTTACAGAAATGGAACATATTTCAAGATTTGGGTGCTCTTCTATTTATTTGGGAAAGATTTTTCCTAGAATTTGGATCCTTGTTTTTCAAAATACAAGGCATCTTTTGAAAGAAGCCATCCCACATTAATATTCAAAGACATTAAGATTTCGGATAAGACTTTCGTCATATCAGTCCTGCATTTATAATTTCACGTACTCTACTGGCTCACCATGGTTTGAAGCTATGTTCACTTCCTGCCATAGGTATACCGCTGGACTGTTTCACTTACATCAGTGAATTACCTTCCACCTCTATATGGATTATACTCAAATCACTACCTCCAGTTTAGCTCTAGTCTAAGTTTCTCTCTATCTATTCAACAGTCAACCTGCATAACTAACTGAATGTACCTAACACACGTCAACCTCTCAACATGTTCATAATTGAACTCATTGTCTGTTCTCCAAACCTCTTCTTTGTAGTCAGCTAATGGCACATTTATCTACCCAAACTTTCTTGCAAACTTTGAGAGTCATCCAAGATTTCCAGCTCATGTTAACCTCCCTCACATGAGTGGTCAATCTGATATCTAAAATAGCTCTTGGATAACCTACACAGTTACCTTCTTATTATTCTTCTATTCATTGATAACTCTCCTCTTTACTGACTTTTCTTGATCCATTTACTTAGCTTTCATAGTTGCAAAAACTTCCAGAGATCATTCTAAAGTAAATCTGGTCAATTCATGCCCATTCTTAATATTTATTCATTTGTTCTTCACCATCTTTAGAATTTAATTCAAAGTTATTAGCATTGCATTCAAAGCTCTTGTGATCTGGCACATGCCTACTTGTCTTATTCCTCCCCCACCTATCCTCTGTGTTTCTCAACATCACATGGTTTATTCCTCAAGTGCGTTTTTCCTGCCATTGATATTTGTTTAATGTAACTGGAAATCCTTTATCCATCTTGTCAGTCTGCCGGACTGTTCAAATCTCTACCTTCATATCCCGTTTTCTGGGAAGCCATACCTGAGGTTTCTGGGACAGATTAAGGTTAAAAAGCTATCCTCTGTGCTTTTACATCTGTGTGCATCCCTCTGAAGACAGACAATCTGACTTATGCCTATGAGTCTGCAAAGCCTAATACAGTGCCTAGTACAGAGCATGTGCTCAGTACTTATTGACGAAATCAGCATATGAATAAACACTTGAATGGATGACAATAAAAGATGAGAGGCTGCCCACATACTTTGTGAACTTGGACTGTTAAATATTTCTGAGTTTTAACACTCAACTTAGATTTGTACATTTTGGAGTCTATATATTTAAGATAGATAGGTGAAACTGATTACTAAAAATACTCGTTCTCACAGACTGTGTCCAGGGGAAAAGGAGTGGCATTACATAAATTTTGTCTACTTCTTTCATAAAAGATAATCCAAAATGGTAATCTGAGAGAATCATAATTTATTCATGTATGACCTTACCATTCTGGGTTTTCCATTAACTGAGTTGAAAAAAATTACTGAGTAGGTATTATGAGTGAAATATTAGGGATGTAATGACGTCTGTGCTGTTAATGTCTCCATTTAGTTGAAGTTCTTAGGTTTTGGACTGCTATGTGGAAAAGTTGAATTTGTGGTTGAGAGACTGAAGGGTAAGCATTCTCTTCCTGTTGACTAATCCATTTTGAGTTTCCCTGCAGGTGTGTGTATTGACTGGAGACCTAACCTTTATAACACTGACTCAAACATATGGAGAGTTCAAGAATCTATTTGGTCTTTGGACATCTCAAATTGGGAGATGCTCAAAGATCACTACTGATATGACTGAGTCACTGGGGTTGGTTGTAAAAAAAAGAGTAAGAGGTAACTGAACTGTCACATGATGACAATGAGGTGACTACTGGTCAACGCTCTTCCCTTTGCTCAGTATATTACTCTCTAGATACAGAGGCTGATAAAATGTTAATTCTCTGAACTGTAAAGTATGTTTTAAATGATTTTTTCTGGAGCCACCTAAAAAGGAAGTGTATTTTCCTTTCTAATAATAGTGGAACATGGAAATACACCCACAAGAAAGGCAAAGCAGAGAACTAAGGCAATTATAAGGGTGAATTAGGCACAAAGCTTGTTTCTGCCTCAATAATCCAGGTAATTAAACTGAAAGAGGTTCAGGCATGAATTGGCACAGTTCTCCTCTTGGCTTTGGTTGCGGAGACACATGATGTTTTCATAAGTCTGGAACCAGTTTTAAGTTACAGCATTTTCTCTGTGGTACGTTTTGAAATTTGGAGTGAACTACTAGAGTTTCAAATGATATATTCAAGCAGTAAGTTAATTTGACAGCAATAAGTTAATGAGAAAGTAGTTTTACATGATCCTGTGCAGACAGAATTGACACATTAAACCCTTGCTATATATGTATACCTGTAATATTACATAATACATATATATTTATATATACATATATAAAAATATGTACATACATTTCTCCAGTTTTGACCATCTCTCTTCCTCAACAGGCCCCTCAATTTAATGGATTCATTTTGATGTCTCTCCCTATTTTCCAAATACTTATTTGTCCTCCCATATACCTTAGCTCAATTTAGGATATCATCATTCATCCAGAAACTCAAGTCATAAATATAGGAATTGTCCAAGCTTTCACCCTTTTCCTTCACACTGTGATTTATCCATCTCCCTCTACACTATCCATTAAAGAAGTGAAACATGTCACCGATTTTATTTCTCAAGTGACTCCTGAATCTGTGTACCTGCCCCTTCCTCATTCTCCATCCCTTCCTTCATTGCTGTATCTTAGATCTTTGTCTTTTCTTGTCAAGACCAGTGAGCTGGCCTCCTAACTAGTATCACTGTGTCTGTCTTGTCTTCCCCACACTTAGTCATCTACAATCAAACTACAATACAAATATCCCAATGTCACGTCCCTATTACTCATAGATAAAGCCTGGGGCCTTAGTACTGCAGAGAAATGTCTCCATTACCTGCCTTCTACTTATGTCTCCATTCTCAACTCACATGTCTCTGTCACACAATTTTTACTCCACCATGGAGGACTGCAGATCTTCTACTCTCCCTGACTCACCACTGCTATGTTATGCTTCCACGATTCTTTCTAGTTCCTCTTTCTAGAGTTGCATTTACCTCTAGTTTGTCAGTTCATTCTAATTAATTAAATTGTTCATTCATTCAACAACTATTTATTCAGCACCAACAATGTACCAGCTCCTAGATTGAGTGCTGATTATCAAGTTGTGCTTCTTTCCCATCCTGTTTTTATCAATTTGTTATAGTTTTCATCAAGACCTTTCATACGCATAATCTCTTCAGAGAAGCCTGGGAGGCTAGACGATCATCCTTTCCTCTGTACCTGTGAATATCCCAATGAATGTCTCAATCACTACATTGAAATCAGGTTTGCTTATCTGTCTTACCCAAAACACTGAAGTCATTCTAGGGCAAGTTCTTGTGTCTTATTCTTCTTTTCATTCCCCGAGTCTAGTGTCTGGTCCATGACAGTTTCTTAATAAACATGTTTTGAACTGAACTGAATGTTATTGCCCTTGAAAGCCGCCAGTGTAAGTTAATCTTGATGCAATCATACATCCTTCCTTTTCGGTTCTTTTTCCCCATCAGTATTTCTTTTTTTTCAATTTATTTATTTAATTTATTTTTAGCTGCATTGGGTCTTTGTTGCTGTGTGCAGGCTTTCTCTGGTTACAGCGAGCGGGGGCTACTCTTCGTTGCGGTGCGTGGGCTTCTCATTGCAGTAGCTTCTCTAATTGCGGAACACGAGCTCTAGGCGCATGGGCTTCAGTAGTTGTGGTACGTGGGCTCTAGAGCGTAGGCTCAGCAGCTGTGGCACACAGGCCCAGTTGCTCCACGGCATGTGGGATCTTCCCGGACCAGGGCTCAAAGCTGTGTCCCCTGCACTGGCAGGCAGATTCTTAACCACTGTGCCACCAGGGAAGCCCCCTATCAGTATTTCTTATATTCACTCTATTCTTTCTCTCATCATTTTTCCTCTTTTCTAATTACATCTCTCCTTTTTCCATTTAAATATTTGGAAATCTGTGCATAAGCTCTGTCATCTACAAGTGGTAATAGCAGCACTGGCCACTTTCTTGGTCAGAGCAGCTTATTGGTATTTTGACAGCAATGGGAATTCTAAATCTCTGGTGCTCAAGGGAAAGAACATTTTCAGAAAGGAAAGGGAGAACATGAGAATGTTCTATAGAGGACAATGCTACTCTTTTGGCATGCAGTGCAATCAGATGCAGGAAGAGTTGCTACCACTCAGTATTAGAATCATGAGGTCTTACTGTCTTTTAAATTCTTGTCTTCCATTCAGTAATACCCATCCAATACACACAAGCAAGCAAATAAGAGCACACTTGCACACACATAATGCAAATACACACAGGCTTATTCTTACACTTTGTTAAGCCTGAATTATCCATTTCTCTAACTTTTAAACTAGTAAGATTTTACCCATTCTTCAGGTGCAAGGTCAAATCCCACCAAGTTCTAGCCCACTTTAGTTGCACTTTACTCTGATGGGAATGACCATGAACTGTGATAAGTGACCCATTTTAAACTTCTAATTCATTGTGGATCAATAATATGGCAAATATAATGTAAATTAATTACTAGATAAATGGAATAAAAAAGAAAATCAGATAAAATATATCTACTAATATCACTTTAGAATTATTAGATTCAGCAGAAATAGAGCCACTTAGTCAAAATACTAAAAAGG
This sequence comes from Pseudorca crassidens, assembly GCF_039906515.1. Lineage (NCBI taxonomy): Eukaryota > Metazoa > Chordata > Mammalia > Artiodactyla > Delphinidae > Pseudorca > Pseudorca crassidens. The sequence goes on along the minus strand of NC_090300.1, from coordinate 122,363,936 downwards.
TCTTCTAAATGCTTATCACCAATTTCTCTACTTAGGTCATCATGAACCAGAAACAGTGTGTGAACTGGAAGCAGTCCACAAAACATGCTTTGAGAAGCACTGCTCTAAAGAAACTGGTATTAACTTACATAATAGCCAGTGTACGTATGCTCACTAAATGAGTTAAACAACAGATCTCAATAGCAGTACCAGAAGACACGAGAATTTGTGTTTTTTCTTATTTTGGACATGCTTTACATTTTTCTCTTTAAAGTTTTGAAATTGTTGCTATTAGCATTATGCAAGTGATTCAGAGTCAGAGTTTTTCAATCACTAATTCTTTCCTCAACTAGCATTTATTGAACATCATCTATATGCAGACACTGTCCTAGATGCTAGGATCCAAATTTGCATAAAATATGGTCCCTGCATCAGACAAATCCAAAGTAAAGGCTGTACTACAAAACAACTGTAATGTAATCTTCAAAAGCATCAGGGTCATGAAAGTCAAGGGAAGTCTGTGGAACTTTTCTACACTCATGGAGACTAATAAAATGAAACTATCGAACGAGGCACATCATTTGGAAACAAATTCTTACACTCCAAAGAACAATAGTTGAAATTTATTTGGACAACTGGTGAAACTTGAATGGGGATTAGACAGTAGTGATGTATCGATGTTAATTTCCTGATGTATTAGTCAGCTCCAGCTGCCTTAATAAACTGTGATCAACTGTGTGGCTCAAGCAACAGGAATTTACTTTTCACAGATTTGGAGGCTGGCAAGTCCAAGATCAAGGCGATAACCAGTTTCTCCTCAGTGAGAACTTTCTTGCTTGCTTTGCTCTCACATGGCAGAGAAAGTAAACAAACTCTATGGCATCTCTTCCTATAAGGGCACTAATCCCACTATGAGAGCACCATGCTTATTACCTCATCTAATCCTACTTAGCTCCCCAAATTCCCTTCTCCAAATACTGTTACACTGCAGGTTAGGGCTTCAACATATGAATGGGGGGTGGGGGCACAATTCAGTCCTTAGTACCTGATATTGACTATTTTATTGTGGTTGTGTGGAAAATGTTCTTGTTTGTAAGGAGACACACCCTAAAGTACTTGAGGGTAATGGGGCATTAGGTTGAAAATTTACTTTCAAACAGTTCAGTGGAAAAAGTTCTCTGTACTGTACTTGCAAGTTTTCTATAAGTTTATGATCTTTAAAAGATAGTTTCTGGCCTTGAGATTCTCAAGTCTACTTGGGAAGAGAGACATGAGAGCAACCGTAATTAGGTACCATTAAATGCAGTGAAATGTGTGGTGATATAAGGGACTGAAATAAAAGAAGGAAGGGTGAGTTTGTCCAGAAGGAAAGCAGAAGAGATCTCAAAAAAAAAGTAAATCTTGAAGGTCAAAAGATAAAACAGAGTCCATTGGATCCATGTTTATTCATTAATGATTATGTGTCAAGATTTGCATGTGTGATTTTTATTTTTCCCTTGGGTTTGACTTCCGATTCATTATTTTAATTCACCATTTTCTTTAAAATTAATAAATGACAAAAGATTTGCAGAAGGCTTGAATTAAAGAAAAGATGGTAGGGCTTCCCTGCTGGTGCAGTGGTTGAGAGTCCGCCTGCTGATGCAGGGGATGTGGGTTCGTGCCCTGGTCCGGGAAGATCCCACATGCCGCGGAGCGGCTGGTCCCGTGAGCCATGGCTGCTGAGTCTGCGCGTCCGGAGCCTGTGCTCCGCAACGGGAGAGGCCACAACAGTGAGAGGCCCGCGTACCACAAAAAAAGAAAGAAAAAATGGTAATAAATTAATAGCATGATGAATTTGGGGGTAAGATAAAAATGTGTTCAAAAAAGATGTCTCTTAACCATCATTCTTTTGCATATCATACTATATTTTAACAAAGGTTCACTCTTGCTTTCCCCTTTCTGGAATCCAGAGATAGACTGAAAAGGCTTATCTGGTAGGTCTCCATATTTGTTGCTAATGGCTATGACCCTCCTTAAAGAATTATATGAAATTTCCAATGGACATGGGAGAACAAGGGTTAGAGTGCTCTTTAATTTCCCTATATCTTATTGAGATTTATAATTCACTCATTGATTGAGAAAATATTTACAAGGTATCTATGCAAAGGTAGCAAATTGCTTATCTAGGGCACGTCATAATTGCTTTTCATGGTTTTCTTTTTTTCCCCAACATTTAAAATCTGAGCCCATATTCAAAAACTGTGAGACTTCACATAGAAATTCCAATATTTAGTTCCCTTTACCTTTAGAAGTTATGGCTACTGGAACATACAGTTAGTTAGAATATTTGACTGCAATGAGCAGAAGCAGCCCCTGGATGTTGAGCATGTGATCATCTGTTCCTCAATCCACACCACTCCCTATTGTACAATACTGGCCTGTTATACCCACTTTTGTTATATTCATGGGTCCCAAAAATACTTGAATTTACAACCCTGGCCAAATAGATAACAACGACTGGAGAGCTTTGAGAGCAAAGACAATGTAAAAATATACATCTGAAATACTAAGGTTCAAGCTCTGGTCAAGCAAAGGTCAGCAAAACAAGCTCAAAAATGTATTTAGAAGACTGACCAAGATCCTTTCCTCCTTCCTGATTTGTCCAGTAAAATGTATGTAAAATCAAAGTTTGGGGCTAGTGACTTCTGAAAGTCAGATGAGGAGAAAAGCTATTATGCAGTAGGTATTACATTCAGTTTCAAAAGAGACTTTTACACCCACTAATTTTTCATTTTCCTGTTAAAAAAAAGAAATTGGTACATATGTTCAGATATTTTAAATTAACACTACTATTGAATTCAGACTAATGTGAAATCAAAGGTTCTTTCAGGCATAATTCAAACTATTAATAACTCTACTTTTGCTGGTTGAGATAATGTCAAAGATTCATTTAAATGGCATGAGTAGCAATTTGCATTATATACAAGTATTAAAAGCAATATTCCCTTTCTTCTAACAGAATTCACATAAAGAACTGCTTCTTTTATATATTACTTCTATTTTGTAAATAACCATCCATACTTTAAATCCACGGAGCCAACTTTCTTACTGTCTTACCAATAAAAATAATGTCTTACATGTGTATAATACTTTAAAGCTGACAAAGTGTTTTTAGATCCATATGAGGTAATGTATAAATAAACTCAGTACTATACAAATATTTTTTCATAAATTTATAAATATTTTTCTGAAACACTTAACTTGTAGGTCTGATTTTAAGCATGAGTGCCTCTAAGAATCATTAAAATTCAGTTTAAAAGAACTTTCATTATGTATCAAAAATCACGTGTTTATATCCTTTGTATCCCATTCATCAGAATAATTAATTATTACTGTATTTGCTCCAGAGATAATAGGCAGATAGTGGAACCTTCTTCTTCTGGTAAGATTAAACATTTCTACCTGATTTCTCCCCCTTTTCACACTTCAATCCAATTTAGCACCTACTAAGTTCAGATATGAGTAGCCCACAGTCATTACCCTCTAAGAGTTAACAGCAAGTAGAGAAAAAAAAGATAAATGCGAGATGAATTTTTATATTGTGACATAACATGTGTGATGAGATCTATTTTTCCCCAAAGCGTTAAAAAGATGTAAGACTGCTGAGACTGAGGATGAAGGGAAATGTCTCTTTGAAAGCTATGGAAGGTGTATCATGTGGTGTGAACCTGGAAAAAATATCAGAATTTTACTTTTACATATCTAAAACACGGTTCCATGAACATCTATATTATTCCCTTTTCTTTCCGCTGACCATTTATGTGCACTTACCTAATACTTTTTATGCCTCTTTACTGTAACACTTTTCCTTCACTCCTTAATTTCCTAATTCAACATACAAATGGGAATTACCCTTTTGTATGCCTGCCAAAAATGTAATTAAGGAAGGCCTGCTTTCATTCTATTATAAAATTCTATTAAAAAGAAGTTTAGAGGGCCTGTTAAATAAATCATGGTACATCAAAAATGTGTCTAAAATGCAGCCATTAAAAAGGATGAAATAGGTAACATATATTGACTTAGAAAAAATTTCATAATTAAAATGTTAAAGAAACACAGAATCATGCATATGGTATGAAAGCATTATGTGCATAGATTGATATTGATGTTTATGTATATAAAGAAGGAATCTGGAAGAATAAACACCCAAACTTTATTAGTAGCTAACTTTGAGGGAAATATCACTTTCTATTTAGTATAATTCTCTAACTTTTAATTTTAAATAATTCAAACAACAAAAGTATTTATATTGAAAGAAATACGAAGTATACACTATCTATTTTCCCCATTCTAAGAATTAGAAAAATCATTGGCACTTTTTAAGTCAGTAATTTCATTCAGTAATTTTTCAAGAATGAAAAATTTAACTCAAAACAAATGTTAGAAAATGTTAAAATCATAAGTTATATGAAAATATAAATTCAAATTCTTAAATAAAATTCCAATGAAGATAATTTTAAAAATTATGTTTATAGTAAGGCAGATTTCTAATTTTATTAGCACTAAGGCCAAAATAATTTTTTGTCAATAACCAGGAATGCCCACTATTTTCTGTCAATATACCAAAAGTATCAGCGATAATCACCTAGAGGTAAAAGACAGCAAATATAACAAACTCATGAATCTGCTTTATCATTTTTTGATGCTTTAGAAACTGAAGATAAAAATTTTTCTTTCAAAGTATAGTAGACAACATATAATGATTAAATAGAATTCATAAAATCTCAGCTGTTCATCAGAAAGTGATACAATGACCCATCACAAAGGCAACTATAGATTAGAACTAGAATGTAGCAGTTAGGAAAATAAAGGATTTCCAGACCTTATACAACTGCAATATAGCTCAGTTGCCCTCACCAGAGCCACACAAGGCATTCTTTCCCATCACTGAGTCCCACTTGTGTCACTCAACCAGATCACCAAAAATAAATACAGATGAGGAAACTTAGCATCCTAGAGGCACCATGATTTGTCACCCACAAATCTCATGAGCAGTGAGCAAATGATAGTACAAACACAGCATAAGAGATCATCAGCTAAGGTAAAATAAATGCAACCTGCCTTGCTATCTTTGTGGCTCCTAGCCCACTATTTATTTTTATGTTATTATTGTTTGGTTTTTGTCTTATGTTTTTAATCTGTACCATTCTACCTCTTTTAGGCATTGAGCGGTTTGTCTTGAATTAGAAAAGAGGTGCTAGAATGAAGGAGTGAGAGGTTGACCTACATCTGAACAATTTGCATGTGATTTATCACAATTAAACAATTTGGTTAGAAATAGCTACAATTAAGCTATTATCAGAGAAGTTATTTACTAGACTAGAAATTCTAAATTTATCTTCACATACATCCTAGCCAAGAAAAGGGCCACATTTTCTGGCACTCTTATTAAGAAAAGCTAATACTGAAGTAAATTCTTCCAAATTAACATTTAGTTTACTAAATCATGATAGCTAATTATATTTATGGTTACTTTGGTGGTTTCTTCAAAAATTACAGTTTTAAAATAAGAAGAAAGCTATGAAATTATGGTAGGCTAGAGAATCTCAGTTTCTAACAATATATTGCATATATTAGTATACCTAAGAGTATATATTATATAATTATCTTCCTGATACATGGAAATAGTATATGGTAATGTCAAACTACCCTAAAATTATGAAAAAGGTAATACAAAAATATAAAATATTGAATAAATTCTATCTGCAGTAAAACATAAACTCTAAAAGATATAATAAACTGTAGTAGTATGTAATAGTATGGAAGAAAAATTCAAACTGATGACTAAACACTATGTGTTGGATGATTTCAAGTTTAACAGGTAAGTAGACATAATATTTTTCAGGTTTTCAGAATAAGCAACATCAATTCTATCTATATCTAACAAAGGGAGTGAAGTATTAAAACATAGCTAAAACAAATACAAAATATTTTATAATCAAAAAAAGGGTTCTTTTTCCTACCTTGAGGCATGTGAGTGGTTCTCTGATTAACCTTCAAGGATACCCTAAGAAACAAATGGAAAATAGATGACATAGAGGATAATAAAATAGCAGGATTTTAAGCATTATTATTTTAGCATTATTATTAACATTAAGTGTTAGTGGTCTGTTTGCTGGGGGTTAGTCTATTTATCATGGCAAGGCATCAATTGTTCCATCCACAAATGATTCTGGCAACACTGAAGGGCACACAAGTATTAGAATAAAATATATATGTGGATTGAGAACTTTTTACTGTCTGTAGTACGTGGACATTGTGATTAAGACTCTTGTAGTTCACAACTATTAGCCAATTTAGAAATTTTACTATTGACAGTTGGTAAAGGTGAAAAGAAAAATGTAAAGTCATGCCATATTACTAAAATGAAGCAAAACCACAACCTAAAACCTAGAACAACAACCTAAAAACAACAAAAAAATTTAAAAACACTTCTAGATTTAATAACATCTTTTTATATCATTAAAAATACAGGTACTAGGGCTTCCCTGGTGGCGCAGTGGTTGAGAGTCCGCCTGCCGATGCAGGGGACACAGGAAGATCCCACATGGTGCGGAGCGGCTGGGCCCGTGAGCCATGGCTGCTGAGCCTGCGCGTCCAGAGCCTGTGCTGCACAACGGGAGAGGCTGCGACAGTGAGAGGCCCACGTACCACAAAAATAAAATAAAATTAAAAAAAATACAGGTACTAAAATTGTAGTCCATTTTGTGGATATGATCACAAGATTTCCGCTTGTAGTGAAATCAAGTCCTACGTTCCAGAGTTTTAAGAGAGTTATTACCTGGCATAGGGAATTACTGTAAGGATATTCTAGTGCTCTTCATTAGAAAAGAATTAATCTTAGAACTAGGAGGTAATTTAAAAATCAACTGGTCCAACATCCTCACTTTGCAAAACAAAGCAAGATCCCATGGCTAGCTCATGGCAGAACTAAGGGTAGAATTTCCATCTCCCAGACCCATCATTATCCCACAGCATTAAGTTACTTAATTCTTTGTAACTACCAAGATTGGAAAGGAGTAGAGGGAGTGGAATTGTGTATTCTTCTCTGGATAAGTTCCATCTTCTTGATGAAGCTTCATACTTCTACCTGCATAAAGGACCTACAGCATCAACATTTATTGTATCTACCTCATTCAAAACTCCATTCCTTGGTGAAGGGAGATACAGTCCTCCCTTGGTATCTACAGGGGATTAGTTCTACCCCTTCCCCATGGATACGCAAATCCCCGCATGCTCAAGTCCCTTATATAAAATGGTGCAGTGTTTGCATATAACACATACACATCCTCCAATATACTTTAAATTTTTCCTTCCTGTTTTACTGAGGTATAATTGACATATATCACTACGTAAGTTTAAGGTATACAGCATAATGATTTGATTTACCTACTTTATGAAATGATTTTCACAGTATGTTTAGTGAACAGCCATCATTTCATATAGACACCAAAATAAAAAAATAGAAAAAAATTTTTTTCTTTGTGATGAGAACTCTTAGGATTTACTCTCTTAATAACTTGCATGTATAACATACAGCAATGTTAATTATATTTATCAGGTTGTACATAACATCCCTAGTACTTATTTATCTTATAACTGGAAGTTTGACATTTTGACTGCCTTCCTCTAATTTCCCCTCCCTAAACCCCCCACCTCTGGTAACCATAAATCTGATCTCTTTTTCTATGAGTTTGTTTCCTTGTTTGTTTTGAAGTATAATTGACCTACAGCACTACACTAGTTCCTGGTACACAGCAAAGTGATTTGATATTTCTATACATTTCAAAATGATCACCATGATGTCTAGTTATCATCTGTCACCATACAAAGATATTACATAATTATTGACTATATTCCCCCCACAGTCCATTTTATACCTGTGACTCATTTATTTTGTATCTGGAAGTCTGTACCTCTTAATCTCCCTCACCTATTTCTCTCCTTCCGTATACTTTAAATCATCTCTAGATCATTAGAATACCTAATACAATGTAAATGCTATGTAAATAGTTGTAAATACAATGTAAATGCTACATAAATAGTTGTCTGCATAGGAAATTCAGGTTTCGCTTTTTGGAACTTTCTAGAATTTTTCTTTTTTTTGAATATTTTCCCAACTACGGTTGGTTGAATCCATGGATGCAGACCCATGGATACGGAGAACCACTGTACCAAAGAGTTAAATGACAGGGTTCTAGTCTTAAACTGCTTACAAATCAGTGAGAGAAAGTAGGAAAAAAAAAGAAATCAAGGAAATAAGAGCTACAAAGCTGACAAAAGCAGTCATTAACACTACAGGCAGGGTATGAGAGAAACCGCACAGTAGTTACTTCACATAAAATCTGTTTTCTGGGCAGCTTTCAAAGAAAGTCTAACACTGCTCTTTAACAAATGCTCCCCCTTTCTAGGCTGATCTGTATTATTGTAGGCAGTAATGAAATCATCTGCTTTCCAGCTAGACTTCATTAAAAAAATACTTATATATTTACAATCATTTGTGATTCTTAATTAATAAAATATAATTTTTGTAACAATAACAATGGTTTATTAAACCGTTTCCTGTAAATGCTTTCAAAAGATGGACCGCAACCCCTGGCCCAGTTTGCATTGCTATTAACAGTAACCTCTATGTTTTCAGAAAGTGCAATAACAAAGTCAACATTACATAAGCATAGAGTCCACCCCTGTACTATCAAGGCCTAGAATTTCAGGAGACTGGGAATTGAGCAAGCAGCAGTGCAATAGCTGTTGGGATGTTTTCTTGTGCTATAATCTCAGGCACAGCTTGTGTGTGCTCACAGTATCAGTGTAAGATGCCGCTCCCCTTGCCGGACAAACTCAATGATTAATTCATGTTTCCTTTGCAGAATGTCAAAGGATGAATGTCATAAGTTTAAAAGTTATATCGGATATAAAAAAGACATTGAATAAAAAGTGTTTCCAAAATGTGGAATTCAAACATTTGGAGAGTTTGAAGTTTATCTAGCCAAAGCAGCTAGTGTCCCTAAGAAGATAAAGCATTATTAAGTAATAAGATGTATTTGTTGGATTTTATTGCTCCAGTTTTTCAATTCTGCTTAAATCATGAAGAAAGAATTCTGAGAAAAAAATTTTTTTGTGAGCCAAAGTTTAAGCAACTTAACCCAAACATATTTAAGAGAAATAAAGTCACAGAAGGAATTACAAGGAAATATGTTCTTTGAAATTTCAGTAATCATTAAAGTATAAAATGTTTCTACATTTTTCTATAAGAAGCTATATGATTATAGTTCAGCACTCTTACAGTTATATAAATATAAACACACACACAGTATTGTGGATGGACACAATTATATTGTACACAAGCAAATATGGTTAAACACTGAAATACATACTTCTAATCCATTATGTATTTTATGTTCTCAAATATCCTTGACTACAGATTAGAGTTTTGGCTTTTTAAATATCTCTAATATCAGGGTTATGTAAATAAACATGAACACAAGTTTCAAAGTGACATACATGGTACAAATCACTGCCAATTTAAGGCAAGATTACCATAGTGTGCAAGGCAAGATTTTGTAGACAGTTGGAGAAGGACTAAGAAGTAAATGTCAAATTACTATTTTTAATACAAATTAGAAACTCTCTTGTTCTCTGCTCTCTTCTTCCACTGAGAGACTACTGCTTATTAAAGATGCTACCAAAAACACTTAAAAGATATCCTGTTTTAGAAAAATGCAGTTTGAACAACCAAGAGAATTTAAAATATTGTATAAAATATTATCTAAGTTTTCGTTCCCAAAGGGTTTATTTCTTTCATTAGAATAAGATGTCACAACAAGTGTATATTCCACAAAGTTGCTGAATGCATTTGAAGAAGAGCAAATTTAGACCTTAGCATTTCTACAAAAGTACATAGGAACAACCAACTTTATAATGTGTACACTTTACACCTCTAACACAAAATATGCATGCTTCTTATAATGAACATATAATTATACTTCACATATTTATTAAAATAGAATTTGATAGTATAGTATTACCTGTAGGCCAACTGGGTTAAAAGTTTTTTGATTATCTAGATAAGTCTTCTTATTTTACAGATATATAGATGAATTAAGATGTATACTACAATATTTACAATAATTAATAATAATTATTTAATAATAATTATTATTTAGGAATAGTGGGCATGAAAGCATTCACATTTTGAGCTTTGAGGCTCACTTCCAGCTCCCCTTCATATTATATGATGTCTACTAGTAGAATATTTTTACTTGAAAACCCATGTTCTTCTATATGGTCAACATAGAAGAATAACACAAGATTAAAAAATAAATCTCCATTTTAAAATACTAAATTTCTGACATTATTTGTAAAGCATAAATTTTTGTTCATAAGAAATAAATGTATTGTTTCTGCCTAGCCTTTTACACGACTTATTTTCTCTTCTATACACTATAATTGGAATAACCCAATTCTACACGTTGAATCCAAGTCCACAGTAAGGTGAGGGTTATCGTTAGTCTCTTGGGTTTGGTCTCTTTAATAATATCTAATAGTAGAAGTTGTGGTTTAATTAATGGCACACAGATCCTTCTCACAAAAGGGTGTAAGACCCAGTGCTTTTATAGTATTATAATCACCTTCACTACCTAACAGTAAGAAGGTCTAAATCATTATAATCCCACTCCTGATTTTTCAAAACCTGCAGCTTTCTTGCATGGTGATAGCATGGTTTAAGAATAGTTCCAACAGTAACTTCATGGCCAAGGATGGCTCTAGAAGTATTCTTAAGTAACCTGTAAGAACCCGGCTAAGGTCTTGTCAGTTGATCTGGGAAAAGCAGTGGTGGCATCCCAATGACAGATTGTCAGATTGTCATGTTAGATACCTTTCTGCAGTAAAAATCTCCATACACGGAAAATGTGCTGTATTTTAAAAATCACACAGTTTTAGGATGCATAATTTTTAGCTATGCTTATTATATACATGACAAAGTAAGTTTTAAATCATTTATTAAAAGGACATACACACTCTCTTTAAATATATTTTCTTTTGCAACAAATTAAATGCACAGTATTTTATTCCTAAAATATCCCAACTTTTATTTTGGGAAATACAAAATAATTAGTAATTTTAACTAAGGGAAGGTTACATCCAAAATAATAAATTCCTGTTCACACAGAGTTTATATACTACCAAAAATAATAAACTAATTTATACATAAATATGGAACATAACAGATGGCTATAAATGCCATGAAGATAAAGAAAGCAGGGAAATGGGAAAGTGAGGAGCTGGTGTTAAGATTTTAGATAAGGTGGGAAGATTAGGAAGATCAAGAAGGAAAAGAACAAAAAGAAGAAATCACACTGATTCCTGGAGGCTCTCAGCTATCACCTTGCTCTTATGGTATTAGAAACGTTTGAGCCTGAGATTTTCCTTCATGTCACCATGTGATCTTGCTGTAAAATGGGATAACAAGTACACTTTTCAAATTTTTGCAGCACATAATTGATTGCAAAAATATTATAGATAAATATCTGAAAAGAACACAGTGATTAAAGAAAATGCACCAGAAAGGAAATTAATGAGCTTCATTTAGCTTTGGACACCATCCTAGGTCATTTACACATATTAGTTAAAACTCATTATTTCCATTTATGGATAAGGAAATGGATACTTAAGAGGATTAAATGACTTCCTAACCTCAGAAAGACTATAAGGGGCAAAGGCAGGGTTTTGATTTGTGTCCCTGTCGCTCCAAAGCCCAATTCCTGCAGCTCCACCTTACTGACCCTCTGAAGATGAAACATAAGGCTCCATCCACCATCAGGTCAACTCTCTCAATCTTTAATATCTAGTATAATAACTTTAATGCTTTATGTTTCTGCCATGTGTTAAAATTCTTTAAAGCATGTTCCCTAATTACTTACTGCCACTCTTACAAAAGTTATGAAGTAGGTGTTATTCAGGAAAGGGAAGACAAAACAGTTATATGATCCTTATGTAACTTCATCTCATTGCTACTGAGAAAGACGGCACTAAATCTTAAGTTAGCAGACTATGAATCCATTTGTTTTTCTACTGTATCATACCGCTTTAAACTTTGAGTTAGAAAAGTGAAGCAAAGGCTTTCCAAACTGGAGATGCAATTCTGTTGTTTTGTTTTGTTTTTTTTTTCCTTGAGGTTGAACCTATGTAGTAACAAATACAAAAGAATTGAAAATCAAGTTCCCTCATTTTCTGATTTCATAAATAAATTTCAACTCTCTTTCATAAATAAGCTTATTTTACCCTTCATTTTGTTCCCTTGCCACATTCAAACAAATCAATTTCATCAATTCTAACGTGGCAACATAAAAAGTTATATGTCAGACTTTATGCAATTCCACCAATGTTTTGGCATTTGCATAAAAATATGTATGAGTCAGTTAATTGCTTATATTACCCATGATTATCTTAAAAGCAAATGTCATTATTAGCTATACATTATTTTTCCTCAGAATTCATCTATAGATATTATAGTCTGGGCACAATTATTTTTTTCATAGTATGATAACTGAATTTTAGATGTTCCAAAGATTAAGATTTAATAGCCTCTCAAGTTCCAGAAAGAAACTGCTCTTGTTTTATGATGAATATAAGGTAGCTTATTCTATATGGTGTCAATTTGAGTTACTTAGATAAAATCTTAGTTGCCAATAAATTTATGCCTCAGTCAATAAATCACTTGAGATGATGGAGTAACTTGGTAGCCCTGTTTTGTACACAACTAAAGAGAATGGATCAAGGACCAAGTTTGACTAACACCAACATGTGCTCCGTGGCAAACAACGAACCTCATTTGTCTTGAGAGGTATATTAGTTAACTTTTGTGGAAAATAATAAACACCAGAGGAATGATGTAAATCATTGGGAAATATGAAAGTCAGAAGCAAGTGCTCAAAAGATCTTAAACCAATTTTTGGAATTGTTTGGCATCCTTCCATATACTCATATATTTTCATCAAGAGTTCATCTTTATCACTTCTTCCAGGTCTTCAGTAGTAGTGAATCACTTAATGTTCCTTAGACAGAAAACATACCCTACCTCCAAAATACTAAAAGTTTATTCTTCACTGATACTTGAATTTTAAATCCCCTTTTTGGCAAAATCTGTAAAGTTCCAATCCTCAAATGACACTCCAAAGGGGTGATTTTTTTTTTTAACATCTTTATTGGAGTATAATTGCTTTACAATGGTGTGTTCGTTTCTGCTTTATAACAAAGTGAATCAGCTATACATATATATATATATATATATATTTGTTTTAGCAAGGAACATGCCCCTCACGTGGTTCTTCTGTCCTTTGCCCAGGACTTCTTAATCTTGAAATATTTGAAGCCTCCAATTTAGGAAAGGATCATAAACATTGCACGGATACAACAGAAAACTGGTAAAACGGCATATAGGAAGATACTTGATTACACAAAAACAAATTTTTTCTCCACAATAAATGAATTAGTGAGTTACCAAAATTCTCAAAGCCATTGAGATCAAGGTGATTGCCCAACCTTTGCCAAAGATGGTAACACGCAGGTTGCTGAAGGTGCAGAACATGCAGTTTACTGGGAGATCTCAAACTATCTAGCCAGTGAGTTCATCTACAGATGATAGCAAAAATTTCACCCATCTCTATACTTCAAGTTCTTTAAGTATAAAGATCTATCACCACTATTCTTCCCATACCTAGCAAATGGTAGATGCCAGTTTAAAATTTCTTGACTAAATGGAAATTCTTAAATTCTTCAAATCATAGATCCAATCTTGTTACTCCTACTCAGGCTTAAATGTCTTCCCATTGGTCTTAGAATAAAAACCGACATTCTCAACAGAGTCTACAAGGACTTGCTGGTTTAGCACCCACCCACTTCTCCAGGCTTGTCGCACATGAAACTCCTACCATACTGTTGGTGCTAACCTAGATTCTTCCAGGACCTTGCAATCACCAGCCTCCCTCTCATAGACTAAAAACATATACGTTATATAATGACTTTTTTAATACTTCAAAATACAAATGTACAGAATTATCAAGAATTATAAAACAGGTTCTAAATCTCCAACCCATATTAAATAGGCATTACCATTTTGCCAAAGTCATCTTTTTATCTAGCTCTTGAAATTAATAAAATAGGGCATAGCTCACTATCTCTCTTCATTCAGGGATCTGCTAAGAAAAGTCTTCCCTTACCACCCAATCTGAAGTGGCATCCCTCCCTAACTGTTCCATCTTCTTGTTTTGCTTCATTTTTCATAACATTTATTACTATCTAACATATATTTATTTGCCAAAATGTTTATTATCTGTTCCTCTGTTTAGAATGTAAGCTAAATAAATATCTTATTGTAGCCGCAGGTCTACCCAACATATTTCATTTCCCCTCCATACCACCTCAGATACCAATAACAGTCTGAGGTCAGTGGGTATGCTTTCTACATGTGACTTTTAACTTTTATAAGAATGTGTGTCTTCATAACAAAGATACTGCATAGCTCTCTTCCCTTTCTGTTTGCCCAGTTAACATTTATCCATCCTCCAAATGTCAACTGATGTGTTACTTCCTCAGACAGGTCCCCCACTACCCTGTTTATTCCTCTGCACTCCTTCTTCTCAGCAATTCTGACAGTTAACATTTTACTTTTGTTTGTGTGAATATTGAATAATCTGCCTCTCTCTGCCACTAAACTGTAAGTAAGCTCTGTGAGGTGGGGTCAATTCTTTGTTTTGCTTATCATCCCTGGCGTGTAGTAAGTGCTCAGGAAACACTAGTGAATGAATGAATTGGGCTACAACATCATTCAGAGGAAATGATTCCTATCTGTACTCCCACACATAGAAACACATACTTATGAAAGCCCAGAATCAGTCATTTCCTTGGCCAGATTTTCCTTCTCCATTTTCCTGTAAATGAAGTTGGTTTCCCTAGCTAACTTGAAACAAGGATAAAAAGGGAACTATTTCTATTTGTCATACAGATATTTTTCCCTGAAATTTTTTATGATATGTCTGGAGAGCCTCCCATTCATCTCTGTGAACTGGCCAGTGCACATATTGTCTCATATTTTAAGACAAACAATTTTATTTCAACACATTCCAAAACTAGGAGTCACCAGATAATATTCAGACACCAAAGAGAAAACTACTTTGCACTATTTACTGATGTTTTGGTGAATCAAGTGGAAATATTTCATATAGCTGTCTCATGATTCTCAAAACATTCCATGTAAAATATGAGATTCAGTTCACCTAAGTTCCAGCTTGAAAGCTCATGTATTATTGGATCAAATGACACGGCATTTGTATTTTGAAACTGACCCTTTTCTTCCTCTGTCTCTTTCTTCTCACATTCTTTACAATGTGCACACACACACACCTTGATCAAGAATTTAGACTCAGACAATATGGAAATACTGTATTAGCATAGAGTCATTTCTGTTTAGTTTTACAAAAGAAACATACAAGTAAAATTCAAGAGAACAAAATTTTTTGACTGAGGACTCTAAAAATCTATTGCCGTATTAAAGTGGATTTTAATAGAAATTTTCTCCGGGCTAAATAGAGCTCTTATAGCTAATTTCACTGAAGGCAAAGTTATATCTTCAGTTTATGACTAAGAAGACCAGAAAAGTAGTATGAATTATGTTATAAAAACTACCTTGAAACACTTACTTCTGTTAGATGTTCTGCAACCATATAAAGGCACAGCATGTTGATGAGATGAATAAATAGTACTTACATTGCACCGATAAGTCAATATGTGTTCTTTTAAATATGGGCAAAGACAAATAAACACAAAATATATATAACTTTGATGTATGATACATAATAATAATTCATGACAAAACCCCAAAATTTAGATATTTAGAGGCAATTTGCAAAAAAAACAAAAGCTTGTTTTCTCTGAAGTCATTAATGCAGTGATCATTTAAATATACATTTTTATGGAAAATGTATTTAGTGTTTCTGGCATTTAGACAGATGTCTGAAACTCTAATTCCTATAGCAACCTGACAACATGAATTAATTATGTGGACTGGGGTGGACATTATGAGGCTGGAGAGTACATGTCAGAAGTTGATGACTTTTGCTGTAAAAAAGATGAAAACCTTTCCTATATGTACCTACTTTTCCCCATTTGCAGCAATACTTTTAAAATTAATTAATTCATCTTATATAGTGTTTGATTATGTGCTAGTTACTGTTTAAGTTGTCCCCAGATTGCAAAGAGTAATAATAAAACTGCGTTTCTGTTTCAAGACTCCTATCATCTGGACAAACACATAATTGGAAAAAATTATAATCAAGAAAAATAAGAGCAATGACAGACAGTGGTAGAAATATGCACAGGATACTACAGGAACATGGATTAGAGTCATCATCTCTCACTGGAGTCAGGACGAGGTACAGACTAGGCTGGCTCCACAAGGACAGGAAAGAATTAACTGGAATTGAAATTGGCAAAAAGTTGGAGGTGTGAAGAGAAAGCCTCCAGACACAGAGGTCAGCATAAGCAAAAGCCCAGAAAGAAGAAACAGTATGGTTAAGAAAGAAAAGACTATCACTGAAGCATTACATAGAATATGAGGCAGGGAGTGGATGGGGATGAAATTGGAGAATTTGACGAACGCCAGATCATGGATGAACTTGTGTCCTACAAAGGGGTTTATCCTAATCAACATGGCAAGTGAATTTACTCTTATTGCCAAAGCTTTTATGACGTAACTGGGTGGCTTGGTTTCTGTTTTGAGAAGGATTCTGGATGAATATTAGGATTTATTAAATTTGAATATTTTAGTTACTAAAATTTCCATAGTTGCAACGGAGTCATGGCGTTGATGGCATATTTGATATTCCTGTTATACATAGTTGATGCCCTTCAGTGTATGTGAGGGGTAATATGTTAAGATTTTTATTTAATTGTAGATTGCTCAGGCAAGAATTGGAATGGTGAAACAAATTAAGAGGGTTTTGTAACAGTTCAAAAGAGGGATGATGAGAGTCCTAAACCAGAGCAGTGGGAATACACAGGGAGAGGAAGGAAAGTTTCAAGAAATATTTAAGAATTCCCTGGCAGTCCAGTGGTTAGGACTCCACGCTCTCACTGCTTAGGGCCTGGGTTTAATCCCTGGTCAGAGAACTAAAATCCCACAAGCTGCTTGACACAGCCAAAAAAAAAAAAAAAAAAAAACAAGAAAGAAAGAAATATTTAGAAGGTCATATTAGAAGGGGTCAGGTATGGGAGATGATGTTGAAGGAGTCACAGGTGACTTAAATTTCAGCTTGGAAACTGGTTCATTCCGATGCCATCACCTTGGATAGCAGGTGTTAGAGTTACAGCAGATTGGAAGAGGAAATGCTGAGATGTGGCTTCGAAATTTAAGATACTGGTAGAGCACCTAGAGGGCAGTGAATATGTGACTCAGGTGAGAAGTCATTTCGCTGGAGATAAAAATTG
Organism: Pseudorca crassidens; assembly: GCF_039906515.1. NCBI lineage: Eukaryota > Metazoa > Chordata > Mammalia > Artiodactyla > Delphinidae > Pseudorca > Pseudorca crassidens. The sequence continues at coordinate 122,346,431 of NC_090300.1, read as the reverse complement.
GGGAAACTCCTACTAGTAAGAGTTGAAATTATGAGAATCAGTTTGCTACCTAGAAACACTATGTAGAGTGTAGGGACAAGAAATTCAAGAATGATAGATAATAGTGTTCCTGGACATAGAGAGGAGGAATAGTGAAAAATTAGAAGGAGAAGAACGGGGAGAGTCACAGAAGTCAATAAAGTTTCAAACAGCATGGTGGTCCAAGTCAAATGCATCGAGAAGTCCAATAAAGTAAGAACTACATGTGTCCCTTGGATCTGCAACTAAACCTCATCAGGTGTTCATAGTAGCGGAGTAGTTTCAGTAGCATTATAAAGGCAGAAACTATATTTTTAAATTACCTGATAAAGGTTTTCTTATGTTTATTGAATAAATAAAAGCAAGACTATGATTTCTTCCTTGTACATATAACATAAAAATGAAATACTAATTCAAAAATAGGTCATTTCTATATTATTTTAAATATATAGAAGGATGAATCACATTTTAATTAAAATACATGTGAGCTTCAGAATGCCTATAATCTAATGGGTTAGACACTAGATATAAAGGTGTTCTATAAGGGAAAACTATTATGCATTTATTTGTTATTTATACCTATTGTTATTTCCTTCATTATCACTGTCTTTTGAAAATATTTCTCTACATTATTATTTCTCAAAGAAGCATACAGGATTTATTAATCTATATTACTTAAAAAGGAATCTTTTAAAATAAATTAGTAGTTGGAGATATTTTACACTACAAGAAATTCTCTTTGAAATATTATTTAAACACGGGCAAAACATGTAGGGCTTTGCTTTTGTGATAAAGCGTTAATCACAAGTAAAAATGTGGGAAGAAACTCAGGACGTTAGGTTAGTCTACATCCAAAAATCATAGGGTGGTACGTCACTGTCCTAAAGAATGGAGTCTCTTAACATCCTGTCCAGTAGAGAACTCTCCAAATATTAGGGACCCTCATAGCATGACTGTGAGAAGAAAACCCTAGATTGGTGATTTCTAATCCACAAAGTACACAGGACCTACCCAGGAGTCTTTTCAAAATATACATGCCAACGCTCCACTCTAGACCTACTGAAGCAGAATATCCAGGAATGGGTCCAAGGCACGTGCATTCTGAAAGGTCCCCAGGGTGATTCTGATGCTCAGATGGGGATAAGAATTACTGTCCTACATGGGAGTGAGGATTGCTCAGCCCACAGACCATGGCCCCCATTCTTGATTTAGTCTACTTCAATAAATGTCATGATGTAGACACAATTACTCCTGAAGTTCCTTCATCCACCAGAAAAATGAAACTTTTCATCTGTACTAGAAAAGCTTCAAGGTGGGCAATAGATTGATACGGGTTTTCCACTGTTCCACTGGGGCATGGAAAGAGACCCCAGGAATGCCTCTGCTAGGTTTTAGGTACTTTTTCTAAAATTTCAGTTTATGACTCTCTAAGTTCTTCAGTTATATCAATATTAAAAGGGTGGTACACTCAGATAACAAAAAAATTACACAATTTTACAAGTTGAACTTGGAGTAATTGAATTTTGTTAATTATTTGTTAATATTTGTTAATCAGCTATTTAGATGCATAATACAATTGTATAAACTATACAAAAGTATATAGTAACACAATTTCAAAAATAAGAATATTGGATATCACATGCATGATTTGATGTAAATTGGCTAAGGGGACTTTCCTGGAGGTCCAGTGGTTGAGACTCTGTGCTTCCACTGCAGGGGACTCTGGTTGCATCCCTGGTCGGGGAAATAAGATCTTGCATGCCCCGGCCAAAAATAAGTATATAGATTTTTTTTAAATGGCTAAAATATTTAAATGGTTTGTTAATTATGCCTGTTTTTTAGCTACACTCTCCCTTTTTCAAATAGAATGGAACCTGAAATGAGTAGAGATAAACACACCCAGCTGCACGCCCCCTAGCCTCTCCTTCCCTTCCTCACTTACACTCCCCATGTACTCCCAGACATCCCTTTGCCTTCAAATGCGGAGGGCTACTACTGTGCCCTTAGGAGCAGTGACTGGCGAAAATGTGTGTGTGTACATGTATGCACACAGTAGGGCACATTTTCCTGCTTGATTAAGGAAAGCTGAAGCAGTTCAGGTAATCATAGATGGGATGAACTGCTTAGAATATATTATTACAGAGAGAGAGAGAGAGAGAGAGAGAGAGAGAGAGTGCAAGCTTGTAACATGTTGGTGCTTTTGCTGATCCATAATATGTTCTAAGATTTTCACAAATGTAATCACTATCAGTATTATTTTTACCACGCTTAATTCACAAACTGTTTAACCCTTTCCCCACTGGTAAAGGAGAAAGAAAAATATTTATAATGTAGGCATCATTAAGAAATAATAGACAGGGAGCTGGGAGAGCTGCTAAACGGTAGACACTGCCTCATTCAGGGAGTCAAAGCACATCACCCGATAAAGTAATGTTCCACTTTTTTGTTGGATGCAAATGGCAGGAATAGACAGCTGTGCAGCTTTTTTGAAATATCCATCCTATTTCTGCCCCAGCATCCTACCCACACCCTCAAGAACTACCACTCTAAGGAACCCAATCCCTCCCAGAGTTATCTGTTCTCACACATAAAATTGTCTAAGTCATTAATTGATTCTTGTCTGGTGTTCTTGATCTAGACCACAATTCTGAGGACCTTGAAAACAGAAATCAGCAAAGATGAAAATGATAGGCTGAGAATATTTTAGACTTCTTTGACCAAAAAAAAGGGTTGGATTTACTTAAACATGTATAATGTGTTCTCCAGTGAGAGCAGAATAAAAAGAAACTGTATGAAATTTCAGGAGGAACAATTTAGGTTTTACATAAAAAGTGATCAAGACTTGCAACTAGATTTTAAATATCTATAAGCCCATTCTCATTGGTTTTATCAATGGAACCATCCTTTTGCTTGCTTTGATTCCAGACTCATTAGCCTCCTTTCAGCTTCTTAACATAAACTACTTACTCTAAGCCCAGACTTCTGAATATGCTATTCACTTTTTCAGGTAGTCAGTCACAGCTAATTCATTTACCCAACAGATATTTACTAAGTGCAGTGACCCTCTGTATCCCCGGGTTCTGCATCTGTGGGTTCAACCAACTGCGGACTGCATAGTATGCTTACGATTCTGGAATCCATGGATGCAGAATCGGCCCATGCAGAACCCGTGGATACGGGGGTGACTAAGGGACCAAAACATCCGTGGATTTTGGTATCCATGGTGGATCTTGAAACCAATCTCCGGTGGATACTGAGGGAGGTCTGTACCTATTATATGACAGGCATGTTTCTAGGCACTGGGCTTATGTCAGTGTAAAAAAATAGAAGCACCCCTGCCATCATGGGCTTATATTCTATAAAGAGTGGTGGAATTACTTCAGGATTTCCCAACCTTGGCACAATGGGCATTTTGACCTAGATATTTCTTTATTGTGGGGTCCTATACTATGTGTTGTAGAACGTTAAGCAGTATCCGTGGCCTCTACCCATTACATGACAGTAGCACTCCCTCAGTTGGGACAACTCAAAAAATCTCCAGATATTGCCAATTGTCTCTTGGGAGGAGCAAAATCACCCTCAGTTGAGAGTAGCAACTGTTATAGTTGTGATCAGTAGCAACTGTTAGTTAGTAGCAACTGTTATAGTTAGTAGCAACTGTTATAGTTGTGATTTTATATTTATTGTAGTAATTATTAGAATACTGTCTTCTCCCACAAGATGATATCTTCCCCACAGAACACACAATATCTGTTTTTCTTCTCACCATATCTCTAGCTTTTTGGGCAATGACTAGTATATAGTAGGCCCTAAATAAATACTTGTCTGAATGATTCAACGAATACTCAAGTAGCTCTCTTTTCTTAAATCTGAGTTAGACATTTTTATGTTTCATTAGCTCTTTCTGCTTACCCTTCAGCATACTTATACTGCGTTATAATTGCCTACCTCTTTGGTCTGTCCCATCTCTCTCTCATCCACCATACTGAACATTCCTTAAGGGCTGAGAATGTGTCACATCCATCTTCACACCCTCACTTCCTAGCACAGTACTTGACAGATAAATACCTAATGACTGGATGAATAGCAACACTAATAGTTACTAAGTATTCAGCAAGGGGTAGGTATCAAGCTAGTTCATTTCTGCTATACATATCCTCTTTCACCAATACATGAAATTTGGAAAAAAATGATATCTCCATTCTCACAGAGCAGGAACCTTAGAGATTAAATAACTGGCCCTAGGCATAATGTGGTAGAGTTAGAATCTGAACTTTCTAGATCTTATTCTAAAGCCCAAAGCATTACCCTGACTACACAGGGAGAGATTTCTTGGCTTTGTCTATGAGAACCAGTGAGTGAGTTAGGAAATGGCAAATTAAGAACAACCCAATATCTTTCAAATCAGAGATGAATAACATTTCAAATCACTATCTGGACCCAAACAGCTTAAGAAGAAATAAACAAATCACTTTGTAGATGAGAGGATGTCCTGTTACCTAGGTGTTTTTGGGTGGCCAGAATTTTATTTGAAACTGAATATACAGTGCATGAACACTGACAATGAAATGTCAATTTGGTCAAAATTAAATTTTTTAGCCAAATTTATGTTTGTTTAGCTAATAATATTCCTGCCATGTAGCACTTTATTGTGGACTCAATAGTAAGTTTTCAATATAAAATTAGTTTTTTAATCTTAAGACATTTGTTTTTATTCCTCTTCAGCAGACTTAGATTTTAAGAAATAACATGGTTTTGGAATCCAGCACTCAATAATCGATTAAAAAGCTCACACATTACACTCTAATCATTAATTTAGAAGTAGTTTTCTCATTATTTTGTCCACAATTGCAGGTTTTCTAGTGACAGATTTTATAATTATTTTTAATATGCATTCACCTCTCCTCCAGCTACTGATTAAAATAATAAATGTGTATATCAGACAAAATTTTTATCAATTTTATAAGAGAAGAAAAGACAAGAAATAACACAATTTCTGTCTACAGGAAATTTATTAAAAGGTAGAATTTAAAACGTACTTGACTTTTTGAACATTAGAAGAAAATTATCACAGAACAAAGCAGGTAATATAGCAGCAATGACAACGTCTCAAATGTGGGCTGCATCACTTTTAGAGCATACTCATTTACTTCCTACAGAGCCCTCACAATTCTGGAAGGTAGGTTTGGTAACAATTATTATTTTACATGTTGTTGCTGAGAAATCTGAGATTTATATGATTTGAAACAGATTTCCAAGTTCACTGAGAGTGTAAATGGACTAACTTGAAGCAATGCACATCTGAATGTTGGTTCCAACCTAACACATTACTAGACCTGCTGCTTACTTAAATAGGTGATTATATAGATGGTAACGAAGAAAAATGGGAAGACTTAAGGGTTATTAGGTTAACATACTATTCAAGTTCCAGCCTTAAGATGTTGTTGTACATTTTTGGTATTTATTCATATTCTTTTTTCTTGAAATATAAGTATTCAATTCCATGACTGGTTTTGAAATTACTAAATAATGTTTGTTCTTAATTATTACATGGTATAAGTTTGACAATTTTATTTGATAAAAATCAATGATTCTACTGAAAAGTAACTCATGCTTCCCACCAGAAATGCATTTATAAAACTAAAGTTCTTCTAACTTAAGATCCTACCCTTTCTCTTCTGAAGGGACGTTTTTTTCACGTTATGATAGTAAATTTTACTGCAATCTACCCATTGCTCCGGTTTCATCTACTTTTTATTAAGTGATTATCTGCACAAATTGTTTCAACTATTTTCACTGCCTGGAGCAGCGGTTTTCAACTTGAATCTGCTCAGCATGCAACAGAGGGCAAATTTATCTAGAGAGTTTTCTCCCATTAGAAAGTGGTGCCCAAACTGCCTAGTTACAAAGCCAGGACTTAATGTAAGTTCCTGGTCTCTGAACTTCCAAAGGCTTTTGTATACCTTATCACTCATTTAGCATTCATGTATGTAAGAGTTTAATAAATTGGTTAAGTTTTCAAGGATTTAATACTATTTCTCAACATAAAATATAAGCCGTCAAGGTTAGAAATCTTGTTATGTGTCCTTTCTTTGTAACAAGACTGAGTGCTAATGAATGTAGTTGGTGCTCAGTAAATATTTGTTAAGAAGATTAGCCAATTTGACCATAAACTGATTTAACCAAAATAAGCTTAAACTATCCCACTTAAGATCAGAACCAGAATGAAAATGATCAAAGCATTGCATTGTTCGCTACGAGTGGGGTTCAGTTTAATTCAAATCACTAAAACAAACCTAATAAATTCAACTCAAATAGATTGGAATCAAATAAGTATTTACCAAAACATACTACCTTAGGACATAAGAGAAACAGTGAGATGGAAAATGAGAGTCTGAGACTCTCACAACATCCAGTTCCCCCTGAATGTGCTTAGCAGCAACAATGGCAGGATGGAATTCCATCCAGGGTAATTCTATTCAAGGAAGAGCTCCCCACTAATATCCCTTTAATAGCCTTTGCAAAAATTATGAGAAAAATGATGTTTGATTTTATTCTCACCCTAAATTCAAACAAAACACTTCTCTCTTTGTTCTTTTTTCTTGTTTGGGAAGGAAAATTAGGGGAAAATGTTGACAGAAAGAAAAAAAGATTTGAAGTCAGGAAAAAATAAGTACTGTATCATTCTTTTAAGTTCTCATGTTCCCTTAACTTGTTTACATGCATGCATGCGTGTTCACACACACAATATATTCATCTGATATATACGTATATATATCATTGATACATATTTGATAAACATTGCCAAAATATTGCTTTGAGCATTGTCTGAGTTATAGGCTAGATAAGTGGAAAATATATGAATCTACTCAAAACATTTAAGACTGCAAAAAGGCCTTTTTATTGATGATTTAATATCTAATATTCCAATCTCTGTATCTTCTCCAATAGTTGAAATACAGAAACAGATATTATGAAAGAGTGCATAATCCCCAAATTTTGTATTTATCATGTACTTAATATATGTTCACTTTCTCTTTAAGTATTGATTAAATTGTTTCAAGAATTAGTTTGCATTCCAACACTAATGGGAAGCAAAATGGGGAAACATCATGGCCCCAAAAAAAAAAATGCTCTCTTGAAATTAAATTTAGAGCTTAGATTAGCCAGTTAAATGCAAATAACTTATTTATATATAGATATAGACATATAGATATAGATATCTGAATATCTAGATATGCTTTGTATTCTAAGAATAATTACATATACACAGGTTATATAACTAGTATACACTGAATCAGCTACTTCTGGCGTTTTTGTTTTGTATTCTGAGAAAAATGAAAATAAAATCATTACAAAACAGAACCCCCAAGAGGAGTCTTCACTGGTTATTTTGTTTAAATCCTTACTTTAGAAATGAAGAAACTGGGATCCAGACAGTTTGACTTCTTTTTGAAATCTGAAATATAAATCACTTTGTGGATTCCACTTCTAATAAGTGAGGAGTCCTGTTGGCAATTCTCTAAAAGTGGTATTATTTACAGCACCCATTTCACTGAAAGAGATGTCCTTTGTCTATCTGGCAACTTGTTTTCCAGAGTCATAAGGTTTCACCGGTGTTCACCCCTGTCTGTAGTTTCTGCTTTGTTGCTGTGCCTGTTCTTCAAAGGCTTTTGCTCAAATGCTACTCCTTCTTAATGATGTCTTCTTTGGTCATCCCAGCTGGAAGTGATCTTTACCTCCTCTGATCCACTAGAGCAATTATCACATCCTGTCTTGTAATTCAACATGGCACAGTGGAAGTGAGTGGATGGACTCTGGAGTTAAGCAGATAGGGGATTGAATTTTGGTTTTGCTGCTTACAAGCAAACAAAACATGGGCTAAGTCAGCTTCTCTGACCCATAGTTATGGACAATTATAACTACCTTTACTGTATTTGTTTTTACCCTTCCTGCAATATGGTAACCAAACATATTAATCAGCTAGATAAGTTTTAAATCAATATGTCATATATACTTACCAAATATTTACTAAATATCTTGAACATGCCAAACCCCAACTAGACTTCTTTGAAATTTGAAAGTTACATGGTCATTTGTATAACAGTATTTCTTTTTTTTTTTTTTTTTTTTTGCAGTACGCGGGCCTCTCACTGTTGTGCCCTCTCCCGTTGCAGGGCACAGGCTCACAAGCCCAGCCGCTCCGCGGCATGTGGGATCTTCCCGGACCGGGGCACGAACCCGTGTCCCCTGCATCGGCAGGCGGACTCTCAACCACTGCGCCACCAGGGAAGCCCTGTATAACTGTATTTCTTGTCTCCCTAACAAGAATACTCACATCTTCAAAACAGGGACTATAGATATTATCATATATTATTTTATGTTGCATAGTGCTACAGTAAGTATTTGACAAATAGTTGAAAAAATGAATGAGAAATCTAATTGATTATTGCTCTTATTGGTAAGTTGATTGGCAAGTTGTCAGAAAGTGTTATAAACTGATGAATAGCTAAGTACTCACTCTACACAAGAATAAACTATTTTTGTTGCTAATGTTATCTATCTAAAAATGAAAAATAGATTTGTTCTCTAGATGTAATGAATGTATACCTTTTCACCAAGAAATATACATTTGGTTCATTAATATATTTCACAGGAAATTTTATTAAATGGAATTAAGCTTTTATTAAAATTTCTACATGGATTGAATGGTTGACAATATAAATATACCTAAGCCCTCTGCAAAAATTGTTCAATCAATGGGAGAAAACATGATTTCTACTTATTAAATATACCTGTGATTTATTTTTCTCATATCAGCATATTATAACTCCTTCAACACCCAAAGCCATCAAATAACTATGGATAAATTACAAATGTCTGCCAGAGCATGGCACAATGCTTTGCATACTTAAATGCTTCAACACTCACACCCTACAGCTATAAAGCAGTATAGTCAACATAAGCAAATCCATCTTTATTTTATTCTCTAAAAGGTTAATGCTCAAAGAGTCCTTTGTTTTATGACAAGTGTAACGTGAGGACCCTCCAACCCTGATTTATCATTGCTCCTTTTTTTTTTCTCTTTCTTTTCTCATGTTATTTTTTAAGTGCTTGCGATCCACATTGGATAAAAAAGACATTTGAGGTCGAGAACTGTGGAGATTCAGGGTGGGAGGGATAGGGCTATTTTGAATCTTGTGACAGTGAGGTTTCGTTCACTAAGGAGCTCTCTGTGGGTTTCTGGCATTGTAAGTGTTTTGTCTGCTTGCAAGCGAGCAGCTGATGGATGGGGAAAATGTTCATTGATTTGTAGTGCCTGCACTGCAGCCAACCAGCACTAGAATGAGGTGGCACCATCATGAATCTCTCAACTATGCATATTTATATGCAGCTGCTGTACTTTTAAACCTCCAGTGAATACAAAGTACTTGTGTGGCCACCAGTTCACACAATGCGGTCCTGCCGCATGCTCTGATTTAACTACTGTATGGAAGAATAGACTTGGAGGGGCTCGGTGGGATATAGAAAGGAGAGGTAAGCATGGAGAGAGAAAAGACTCCTGCACAATTCCTTTTTCTTAGATAGTCAAGAGAATGAAATGAATGTGGGAACAAGTAGGGGACATTCTAATAAATGCATTATGTGCTTGAATCTCAAGTTTTAAAATTGATTAATGGAAATGAAATCCTTTTAAAGATGGTGTTTTCAGCGAGCAAGGCTTTGAGACTACATGATAATGATGTGGTTAAAATATGCTGGCACCATTGAAATCATCATAGCACTGAGCTGCATGCATGAGAAAGTCCCTCCCTCGGGTAAACCATAGCTTCATATAGAGAAATAGATGAGATGCTATACTTGGGTGGGGGTAGGGAGGGATGAGGAGGAAAGGAGAAATAAAGAATCTGTAATAGCACTGGAAAGAAAATTTAAGTGAAGTGAAAATATGACATTATTAACAAACACAGTCGAAAGAATTCATTTTAGAATAGAAAATGGAGAATGAGGGCTGCTTCAGAAGCATGAAAGCTATAGGCTGAGGTTTGAGAGCTGAAAGCTTAGAAGAAATGAGGAAGTGTAATGTGAGCAGGAAAATGAAATTAAAGGAATAAAAGAAACAAAGAGAAAGGAATTGTCAAAGTGAGAATCCTCTCTTACAAGGAACATAAAATACTTACTTGAGATATGCACCCATATATTTAGAATTATAGATTCTAAATAGTTTTATAGAAATCTTGTAATTTTATTAGACTGCAAAGTTTGAGGCACAGTAAATTTGTAAGGTTGGAGATTTTTAGACTTGATAGGTAAATTTCATTTTCCCAGCATTAGAAAGAAAGAATTAGAGAGATAAGAGAGGAATGGGGGAAATTGAAAATCATACAGAACCAACACCTACTAGGAAATCATTCTCATCCTTAAAGTTCTGAAGGCCAAATTCAGGTAAATGCTATTGACAACGATAGTCCCACAGAGCATCTGACAGTTCATTTTATTATAAGATTAGGGCTCAGCTCCAATATAAACTGTATCAAAGCAACATCAAATGAAAAGTCAAATTCAATATCTGGGTACAGTTTGATTCCATTATCAAAAATAAGCTTTATGCTTTTCCAAGTAGAGTTAAAGCACTAATTCAGCCCAAATTGCAGCTGCTCTTTTGAAGAGAACACAAAATGGCCTTCTTCCAAATAATTCTTTGAGTTTTCTAGGCAGGGTATCAAACCTTATCTCCCATGGGTGTAGAGAAGATGGATTGAATCTTGAAAGTTATAATGCCAGGGCATATTCAATGTTGGTATTATATTCTAATATTTAGCCTTTATTAAACATGCCCAGATTTTTAAAACAATACACAAAACCTCAACGTTGATTAGGAGTTTCTCTCATCTGGCACAGAAACACCCTACAATACAGTAACATTAGATTCTGGGCTAGCAATGTACTCCACCCAGTGGTGCGTCAGAGTAAAAATGCCTTTATAAAGGCTAAGTCTGACCTAATTTCCTTCTATGTTTCAGTCCCTAGGGTGGTAAAATGTTAGATAAGCACATGAAATGTAACATGAACTTTACTCTTCATAATGACGAAATAGGAACACACATTATCTTTTTTGAAAAGATCATGTCTTCTAACTTTTCAACTAAAAACAAGTAAAATCTTTAATGCAGCTTTCACGGAAGGATTATAAATAACCAATGTGTGTTTATATATTGTATTGATAAAAGTGACACTCTGAGGTCTTATAAGAAAGCACTAAGTTGTTATGATTTACACTGATAAATGATAAACACCATTTTCCTGATGGCGAAACCAAATCTTAATGCTAAGCAAACAAACAAACGAAAAAGGCAAAGCAAACCACTGACGACTATGAGAATGCATGGAGAATGGGCTCCGCAGACTAACCCTGCTATCTGGTTTACTTATCTAACCAGAACATCTGGCCCAATCCTGTTGAAATATCTAAAACTCTGTTCAGTTATGCCCTTGTCCTAGCTGGCAGAGAATAGATGAAGTAAATGGAATCTTTCCTCTGTAATTTATCTTTATGATGAACAAAGATTATTAGACATCAAAGATATTGTGACTTGGATGGACAACACTCTCAGGTTAGGTCTCCTCCAGGAAATTACATCGAAAAAATTCTGGTGATCATTCACTTCTTACAAAAATTGAGCAGAAATAAAAACTAAATTAGAGTTTGGATGTCTAATACTGGCTTGGAATTTTCCCCTATTAAACATGGAGGCATATGAAAGCCCATGTTTCCATTTAACAGATGAAGAGAATGTAGGAAAAAAATGGTTCAGGCTATATGGCTAGCCAACATTTTAGAGTTTAAACAAAAATTCAGATAATATTAATGAAATAAATACATGGTGGGAAGCAACTCTGGATTATGTCAAAAGACAATTTATTATTCTTATTCTAAACTTGCCATTAAAAAGATACTTGATATTAAGCAAGTCACAGTACTTTTGAACCAAAATTTCTTTACATATTAAAAACTATACCACTAAAACTAGTTAACGTTGCCAAGGAAGATGAGGATTAATAATTCCTAACTTTGTTTACATTATGAAACGTTGGAGAACCTGATGAAATCCATGAACGCCTCCCTAGTAAAGTATACATATCCACAGACCCACAATGATTTGCATATAATTTTAAGATTTCAAGAATCCCCTGAAAGGTATTCATAGACTTATACAGAGGCTATGAACTTCATGTAAAAAGCTGTGAATAATGATGTATTAATTTGTATATCTCAACTAATAGACTAAATCATTTATTTCTGTCCTCAAGTCTCAAGCAAGGTATCTGGCCCAGAGCTGGTACTCAATAAATTTGGGGCATATAAATGTTTTCTCAAATTTTTTTTTTGTTGTTGTTTGTTTGTTTTTTTATTAAAGCTCTGAGCTAAGGACTTTAAAACCACAATTTGTCTGAAAAACTTGAGTTAAAATGAAAGGTAGAAACCAGGAGCCACATTTAATTTACCTAATTCAATGAACGTTCAGACTTTCCTGTAGTGCAATTAGACAAAAAGAGAACATTGGAAAAAATAGTCATGTGTATGGAAATGTGGAGTAGGTGGCATCTTTACTGAATTTTATATTGTCATCTCTTTAGTTTTTATATAATGAAAGTTTCATAATCTTCCCATTGCAAAAAAATACTATATAATTACTCTATCATCAGCTCATGGAATACAAAAGAGTTTTTCTTATGCAACTCTCAATAAAAGGCAATGTAGAATGCTATAGTCATTGTTCATTAAATAATTGTCTCATGTGTTGCATATGAAATCATCTGTAGTATCACATTTATAGCTACACCAATGTGACTCTCATCAAACACACAGTCCTGTCACTGCAGCAAAGCAGAAAACCAGATACAATCAAAGCCCATTATAAAGAACTTCACAATTACATTGGACCCAGTTACACCCAGGGTCAAATGATTTCCCCAAGTACAGTTTAATATCATTACTATTATCCAGAAAGCCCAAAGAGTTGGTACTACTCTTGTAACATTGTATCATGATTACATTGCATGATCCAGGCAGTTCTTCAAAGATTTAGCTTAACCACGGAGAGAAGACATTTGTAGAAATGAGTATAAATTATGGATAAGTCTAACCTTGGAGAAGTTACCTAGTTTTTCTGAGAGTGGCTTCTGCTTACACAAAATGCCCAAGATAACAGTAGTTGTGTAACTGTAAAGTGTATAGCAATGTGCCTGGTACAAAGCAAATATTGAAAACATGGTAACTGCTACATTACTATTCTTAGCATCATTATTACAATCACACAACTAATTAAGCATTATCCAGCAGAACTTAATCATTAAAATTCTCCTTTCTTCTTTTGGTAAAATTAAAAACTCTAAAACAATTTTTCTAACAGACACTGCTTATTGTAAATCTGGAACATCTATTAACCAAACTAATGTCTCAAGAATAATTCTTACATGACCAAATTTTGTTGCAAAGTTGCTTAAAATCTTATATAATATCTTCTTGCCTACAATGTTTGTTTCTAAAAGAAGTGATGGGGATAAAAGTCATTATCAGGGGGTCTTTGCACCAAGAACATTGTTTAAAACAATTGGTCCCTTAAATACTGTTTAAAATGTGTACATTATTAGTATAACTATAGTGTTTACTTTCTTTGAACCAGGATCTGATGACAATGATCTTATCTCAAATCAATAATTGTGCAAATAATCGTTTACTACTTGTAACTACTAAGCAATATACCAGGGCATTTTTGACACATTCAAAACTCTGAAGTAAATGCAATTTTGTTTGCGTATATCACTGAAAGTATTGCATGTATCAGTGGAAGGCATCTGTTGAATAGCCAAACATCTGTATGTCAATGGATATTTAAATATTCTTGGAGATGCATGAGTACCTCTTAAGTAAAATAATTTTATTGATTCTGCTTTAGTCTTATTTATAGTCAAGAACTGTAACAAAATAGTGGTTGGACACCTTGTTATCTTTCAAAAGATGGAAAGATCTTGTAGTTTTTCTTTTGTTTAATATTAACATCTGTTATGTATGACTCTCTTATGGTATTTTTCATTTTTTGGGTTGGAGTAAAAACTGACAAAATTTGCTTTAACTTCAATGAATTAAGGTGCTTCCATTTCAAAAGAACAATTTTGCTGATTAATTCCTCCATGGAGTTGCTTTGGAAGATATAGGAATATTAGCAGAGGATGGATTCAGGAGATAGAAACATTATCAGAGGCTATAAAATGACTCACTGATAAACTCACACTGTGCCCTGCTCCAGGGCAATCATAATTTGGTCATTTTTCAAATTAGTTGAATTCTCCTGACTTTTGCTTTGCCTCCAATAGCAGAAGGTGAGGAACCCTGAAATAAGGACAAAGGTGGCTCTATGTGTTTACACATATTATGAAGGGAAATCAAAGACTACATTTATATCTAAATTGAAAATTGGTTTGGTAGAGTAATCTTGGCCTGGTAAATGAAGACAGGCTTGAATTTCTTTCTCAGCCTCCAGTCATCTCAGAGATTCACACTGACAGCCCGAGGCAGAGCATTCCCTCTCTGTCTCTATTTCACCACGTAAAAATGTAAGACCAATGCTTTCACAATAATTTTGTGAAAATGGTTGTCAATGTGCAATATGTAAACACACAGTATCAATCTTAAAGGATATATGAATAACCTCTGAATTACTACACTGCATCTATTTTGCAATCGAAGGAGACGATAAGTAATTCACCTACCAGCTGAACAGAAAAACTACCAGCCAAATGCAATGTAGTCAGTTATATAACCTATTCTTTTCCTTTGTACTTTGTAGAGAATTACAGAGATTCGCTGCTTATTTTGTCAGTTTGGATGAGACTTCAGTCTAACAGTTCAGTTGAAATTGAGCCTGAGGCTTTAGCAAAACAATTAAAAACTCAGAACAAAGACTTTACAGAATATTCCCCTACCTGACTTTATGAAGTGATGTTAGTTATTTCGAAGTCCAGGAAAACCCCAAACGATTAGAGCTTGGCTTCTAATATTTCTGTTGCTTGAATGAGCTCAATGGTCATAGTTTTGCTGCATAATTTTCCAAATAATCTCTGTTCATGTTCCTTCTTTGTATATTTCTTATCACTCACAGTCTTTACTAAGTGCCCAGATACCTATGGCGTACAAAGTTTTTCCTTTCTTTTTTATGGTGAACAAATTTGTTAAATAATCACATCCTTCAGCTTTACTTAAGGCTGTTAGTTCAGACGCTAGTACAGTTCCTCTGACTTTTTTTTGTCTGGGAAGATAAGAGTAATAGATTTAAGGAAATTTTTATATTTTATCCAGGAGTGTCTTAATACTGCCTATTGTCAAGCTAAGTATGTTTTAAATGGTTGAATATATGTCATAATGCCAAAGGTCCAGAAGGGGGACATTTACCAACAAAGCAACATAATAGATATGAATGCATCTGAATATCAAAGTGAGTTAGTGAGGAATTAAATATTGCTTAAGAGGAACCCTTGCAAAATGAGAGGACTACATCAGTGGTTCCCCTATCTAGTTCTGGATTTTCTGTTTCTGGGTCTCAGGCCACATCCAGATATGCTGAACCAAAATTCCATTGGTAGGGCATATGCATCTATGTGACAAGCTCTTAACATGATGCACAGTCAAGTTTGGGAACCACGGGGCTAACTTTCATGAAATATCAATAGTTTGATGGTCTAAAGTATTCAATGCTAAATATTACAATTAAAAAAATTTATTTTTGAGACAAAGTGTTTTATATGATATACACAGACAATTCTCATTGTATTGTCTGGTATAGAATTGGTATAAAATTCACTTTGAGGTAAGATGCATATGTTCTGAATTCTGTCAAGGGGATTTATATATTAAATAATCGATGGAATCTTATTTTTATGCAGAGCAATAAGGTAATTCCAATGCATCTTGCCATTTCATTCAATGAGAAAGGTTTATGAATCATCCATGAATTCAGGCAGCTGAAAAAGGTCTAAAGAAATCAAAACATTGCATTTATGAGGCAAAATCTACAAGAGATGCAAGAAGAGAAAAACACTAATAATAAAAGACTTTATTATGGCACTCTAAGTACAAGACAGAACAAGTGAACAAAAAAGGTAGAGAGGAGATAGAAGATTTAACCAACATAACCAACATCTTATGAATGTATATTTAACTCTACCTCTAAGAATAAAGAGTACACTTTCTTCTCAGGTGAGAATGTTAACAAAAATTGATCACATATTAAATTGCACAGAAAATACCAGTAACTTCCATAAAGTAAAAGTATTATAAATAATACTCCATAATTATAAGGCCATAAAATAAGAAATTATATATTTATATTTAAAAAACAAACAAGGGAGTCCTTCCACTTGGATGTAAAAAAACAAAAAAAACACCTTTTCATTAAATAACTCTTGGTTAATAGGGGAAACACAAACTGAAATTATAGAAATAAAAAAGTGACAATGAAAACACTATATATCTGATAAAAGGAAGATCATTGCACTAAATAATAACAAAGAAAGAATGAAAGTAAATGAATTAAATTCTCTGCTCAAAAAACTAGAAAAAGAGTAAATATAAAACAAAAAGTATCACAATGATGGAAATAATAAAAATAAAAGTAAATGATCAGGGCTTCCCTGGTGGCGCAGTGGTTGAGGGTCCGCCTGCCGATGCAGGGGACATGGGTTTGTGCCCTGGTCCGAGGAGGATCCCACATGCCGCGGAGCGGCTGGGCCCATGAGCCATGGCCGCTGAGCCTGTGCGTCTGGAGCCTGTGCTCCACAACAGGAGAGGCCACGGCAGTGAGAGGCCCGCGTACAGCAAAAAAAAACAAATAGTAAATGATCAGAGAATAATAAAAAAGTAGATCTAATTAATAAATTAAAATCTTGTTTTTTAAAATAATAAGAGAAAAAGTACTAGCTAATCTGATCAAGCAAAAGCAGAAAGAAAATATAGGAAGGAAATGATGTAAAGTAAGAAATGACAGAAGGGAAATAACTACTGAAACCAAAGAAATTAAAACACATACATGCATGCATGTACACATGCATGCACAGACACACGCACAGGACTGCTTTGCAGAGCTCTATTCAAATAAATTTGAAAACTTAGATAGATATATATTACCAAATTAATTACATGTGAATTACAAATCTTAGTCCAATTTCCACAGGAAAAAACACTGAAACTATTCTAGAAATTACTCCACAAAAAGCCCCAGGTCCTGATGTTTTGACAGGGGATTTTTTACCTACTTTCTATGACCATATAATCTAAAGACCCTAGAAGTTATTCCAGTGCATTGAGAAGAAATTAAAAATTCATAATTCCTTTTATGAAACAAGCATAACAATGATACTTAAAATATAAATACATTATGAAGAAAGAAAAGAATAACATCACTCATAATTAATGCAAGAAAACTACATAAACTATTAACAAACAGAATCCAATACCATATTAAGAAAATAATGCACCAGGACCATATGGGCTTTATTTTAGAAATGGAAAATCACTTCAATATTTATAAATCTACTGCTATCACTTATTATGTCATAGATCTAAGGAAAATTTATCTCTATAGAAGCTGAAAACAACTTTGACAAACTTGAACACTCATTCATGTTTAAATAAAGTGCAAAAAAAAATAGGAATTACGGGTTACTTTATCCAAAATCCATTATCTTATTTAATGAGGAAAAAGTAGAAGCATCTTCACTAAAATTGGGAACAAAGTAAGCATGCCCACTATTTATCCTACTATTCAGTAATGCACTCAAGATATTAGCTAATGCAATTAGATGACAGAAATTAATTAGTGGCACAAACACAGTTAAGGAAGGAACAAAACTATCTATTTGCAGGTAACATGATAGAATACAAGGAAAACCTCAGAGAATGGATGATAAAGCTAATTCAAACAAATAGACTCCAGTAAGTATCATGATATAATATGAACATACAAAAATAAATAGCCTTAATATACCAATAAATAAATAAAGGATATAATGATAGAGGAAAACGATTTACAATAACAATAAAGGAGATTAAATACTTAGGAATTAATTTAACAATGTGGAACATTTAAAAAAATTAAAAAATACCCTTTAAAGACATAAAAGTAGACTTGAAAAAATGAAAAAACATACCCTGATCTTGTTGAGACAACTCAACATTAAAAAGACGTGAGCTTTTCCTAAGTTAATTTTAAAACTCAATAAAATCTCAATAAAAACACCAGCAAGCTATTTTATGGAGTTAGATAACTTGATATTAAAGTCCATTTTCAAAGCAAATATAAAAGAATAGCCAGAGAAACACTACATAAGAAAAACTGTAAGGGGGACCAGCCCTACTAGATTAAAATATACTATAAATCCTCTATAATTAAAACAAGTAGTACTGGCACAAAGGTAGACAAATAATCCAGAAAAGTGGACTGCAACAACGAGAAACAGTCTGAAATTTGGCACGTTAAAAGTGGCATCTCAAATTACTGAAGTAAAGATAAACTTTTAATAATAGGTGCTGGGACAACTGGGTGGCCATTTGGAAATAGATAAAATTAGGTCCATATCTCATAGCACACACCACAATAAACTCTAAATGAATTAAGGACCTAGATTTTTGAAATGAAACCATATAAGTACCAGAAGAAAACGTGAATAAATTCCCCTTTTTCCATGTATTAGGAAATGTGTTTCTAACTCAAATACAATTCTAGAGATAAATTGGGCAATACCTAACAAAAACTACCTATGCAATCAATCACCTACTGATTCAGCAATCCCACTTCTAGGACTCTACCCTCATGACATCTCCAGCAATTAGAAAATATGTGTGCACAAAGTTATTCACTGCAGCATTGTTTTTTTTGCAAAATATTGGAAACCACCTACTGTTCATGCACAGGAAAGTCACTGACTTTATTATGTTAGAGCTACACAACAAGTTACTAGGCAGCTGTATAAGAGAAGGAGGAAGATCTCTATGAACTGAGTCAAAGTGGTTTTCAGAGAGATTTGTTAAATAAGGAAGCAAGTTACAAAAGACTATCAATAGTAGCTACCTTTCTTATAAGAAAGAAAAAGATACAAGAAAATAAACATGTATCTGTTCATTTACATATCTGCAAAAGAAATACAGAAAGGGTAAACCAGAATCGAAAAAAGGCGGTTACCTACACGGAATGGGAGAGAAAGAGTGGGAAGAAGGGAGGAATGGGAAACCTGGTAGTAAGGATGTAGTGGGAGCAACACTTCTCCAAGTATAACATTTTTGATAGTTTTGCCTTTTAGAACCATGGCAAATTTAATAAAAAATAAAATTTAAAAAAATTAATTAAAAAATTAAATAACCCCAGTATATGAGGTAAACATATGAGTAACAAATGAACCTAGTTATGTTATAAATGAATAACACAACCACATTGAATGGAATGGAAAATAAAATGATGAACCAAAGTAGCTTTGGAAAAAAAATATTTTGAGATACTGTGGGGCAAAAATAATTGTACAGGATTACTTTACTCTGATTAGTAAGTCAATTTCCCACAGGGGTAAGGGTTATCAATTTTGTAATTACTTGATGTGCATACCAGGACTGAACAAATAAGTAAATATACTATAGATAATGAGAGCCACATTTTTCTCTATTAGAGGAAGATTTACAAATAAGGAAAGGCTGGAGGCTAGAGAGAACCCTGTTGTATTAGAATCAGAGATATCAATATTAATTCATAATTGTTCATATATTTAGAAACAGATTGATGTAGAAATAAATATGGATGAATGTCTATGCATGGATTAGTATATATACACATATTCCCTAACACTGTCCATTAAAAAGGACTAGAAATAGGGCTTCCCTGGTGGCGCAGTGGTTGAGAGTCCACCTGCTAATGCAGGGGACACGGGTTCGTGCCCCGGTCCGGAAAGATCCCACATGCCGCGGAGCAGCTGGGCCTGTGAGCCTGTGCCCCGCAACAGGAGAGGCCACAACAGTGAGAGGCCCGCGTACCACAAAAAAATAAAGGACTAGAAATAATAACACCCTGTTAGCAATACATATAGCTGGCACTGAGATCTTGGTTTCTAAATCCATTCTCCAATAAAAGGAACAAGAACTCCTTGGACAAGTGGCTTATTTCAGGGCTGAGCAGGAAAAACACAAAGTGAGTCTGGAATATCTTGTGTTGCCAAAAAATAAGTAAGTCCTCAAAAAAGGATGGGACATATCAAATAGACAATAAGCCAGCCTGAAAAAGATCCGCAATAACCAATGCTGGAATAATTTGAATAAACTACACAATGATAGTATTGAATTATAAGTACTACAATAAATAAATACCCATGTCCACACTAATGTAAATGTATAATTGAATAAGCAAACAAATGGGGAAGAAGGAACATCTCTTCTTTTGAAGAATTCCAATTAATAAATGTAGAAGGAATGAGGGACATACAAAATCACATTAGGCAAACGCAATAGTAACAATTGTTACAGATAAAATCTACCAAGAAGTGTTACAATCAGTGGGCAAAAGATTGAAGGAAAACAGGATATTTGCCCAGTTTAAAAGTATCTATTCCGAGATATATACATAAAAATAAATATATATATAAATAAATATATAGTTATATAATGAAGGGGAAAATAGTAACCTTACATTGGAAAAACCAGGCCAACACCACATTCCTCAAGAGATTATGGTTAACCTCGTCAATAATAAGATCAATTGACATCATGTATCCCCTGATATGATGCACTGAGTAGGGCATAACACTTCCTCTTGTCCAAAATGCATAATCCCAATATACTCATGAGAAAACACCGGACAAGCCCAAATTGAAGGTCATTCTACAAAATAACTGATGAGTCCCCTTCACGGTCATAAAAAAGTTAAGACAGAGAAACTATAAAATATTGAGGAGACAAAGGGACCCAACAAAAAATGGTAATGTGGGATCCTGAATTTGATGTTAATTTCCCAGGTTCTATAATTATACTGCAATTATCAATATATAAGTTGTTAATAATAGAGAAAACTAAGGAAGGGTCTGTACATGTCCTCTCTGTGTTATTTCTGCAACTTTTCTATAGGTCTAAAATTATTGGAAAATAAAAAGTTTAAAAAAATCACAGCATTTTAAAAGTCAGGGTTTTACTTTTCACTTGACATTGTGATCTGCGCTCCAATCCTAGCATCGACACTAAAAGATGTGACTTGAGTGTGTCAGTTAACATTTCTCAGCTTCATTCATTCCTTTATTTATTCAATATACATTTATAATGTAATTGAATAAGATACCCTCTAATGATTCTTCTACTTTAATATTCTATTGTCTAGGAAAAACTGAGAAGCAGTGTGGAAAAAATTATTTATAATCTCAATTTATCTTATGATATTCATACTACTTTAGCTATTTTATTCAAGTTACTCAAATTAGCACTTTTCAAACAAATCTTGTTCTTAAATTTGGTGCATTTTTTCTTTATTATGTAGTTTTATAGAGAAAAAAAAGGCAGCAGAGAGCATAAACTACTCTTCAGGATCATATATCACTGCATGGCAAATACATTATTGTTCTAAAAGACTAGTTTAATGCTTAGAAAGATTAATCAGCCTTTCATCAAATGCCAACTATGAAAGGCATAATAGAAGGTGGTGGGAATACAGAAATGAATAAGAAATATGCCTTGCTGTACGGAGTTGACAGTTTAGCCTGAGAGCAAACATGTATGTAAATGAATATTTGTAAGGCACTGTGAAAAGCATTGTGATAGAGATATGTACCATCCCAGAAAAGAACAATCAAACTCTGCCTGGGGGAGTAAGCGAGGATTTTTCAAAGGAGATGTCAGAATATTGGAGGACCAGCAGACAATTTTCAGATAAAAAAGAAGGGAAGAATTTTTCATGATGTAGAATAGTATATACAAACATATGGTGCTAGGAAAACCTGGTGAGAGTTCCACACTAACTGAATCATACGCTAAAGAGGAGTGGCAAAGGCCTTAAATGTGAAGCTGACATGGAAAGGATGGACAAACAACTTTTCCCTAGTTCCTGTCCTCTTTACCATCGCTCTCTTGCTCGCTTGCTGGCTCTTTTTCTATTATACCACAGCTCATCAAAAAGACAAAAAAGAAAAACAAAACAACCCCCCGCCCCAAACAAACAAAAGACATAAAACCAGACTTGTCCCATGAGTTTTGCCTTAACCCTGCAAGCAACAAGAAGCAAAAAGTTCATTCTTGCTACTAACATCAAATTTTATTTTACAAACATTTATGAGGAAAGGAACCTTTATATACAAGACTCTGGATAGACATAAATAAGAAATAATAGTCTTTACCTTGGAAGTATTTAAGCAGGGGAGAAGCACAGTTAAAATATTTTTTTATAAAAAATACCATCTTCAGAAATAACTTTTCCCTGTATACATCCCCAACCAATCCACATCCTTTCCAGCAGCACATTAATGGAGACCTATGAGCTGATTTGTTGTTTGGGCCAAGACATTGGGCAGTGTGGTGGGCATCATAGCTCCCTGAAGTCATTCATCAAACTAAAATCATCAGAGCTCATTTGGAAGCAGGAGAGCTCGGGTAAACAGACCTTTTCCCACTGCCACCTCTGGGGCAAAAAATACACTGTGCTTGCTCAATTCCCAATCCTTCCAAGTAAGTATTTTTATCATGCTTTGCTCAACTGTTCATATTTTATGTTAAAGCAGCTTTTGCATTTTTTAAAAAAGAAAATATACTTTGTGTGTATGTTTAACTATCAATGAAAAATATACATAATCACTAAACTATGTCTAATACTAAATCCAGCTCAAGATTTGAAACTCAATTAAGTAAACTATTTTCTTTGGTATATGAAGCTATGGTAACATTTAAAACTGGGAATTTTGAGTTTTTGCTTTTGAATAGAGCATACAAACTATAATGTAAGTAAACAGGAAAAATGTCACCTCTTAGTTCAATTGACAATACTTAAAATACTAAAAACCCAATTTTCAGGTGATGCTTTCCCAAACATGAACTTGGTCATACCATTAAATACATATAGTTTTAGATCTAAAATATAACTCACAAGTTATTCTACATTTGTATATTACCACAACTGCTTTTAGATAGAAAAAGCCTTCGAGAGCCAAAATCAGATAAAACAACTTGTATAGCTTTCAAAAATCACTGCAGCAATCTTGCAGGAGGTAATGGCATTATTTTGACCATGATACAGAAATTTCTCATTATTCCAGTTCGTTCTTACTGAAGTTACTTTTTAATTTTTTTGCTTGTAGCAAGTACAATTTCTGAAGAACACCATTTCCCCCCCCCCAATAACATAAAAACTATATTGAGCATTTCAATATATAAATGTGATAGTCCAGGATAGTAAAGTAACAAGAAAGTTCAAATAGTGATTTTTATAGATGTTTAATACTACGGACCTGTGTTTCTCTCTTTTTTTCATTTTACTCTTTTACTGCCATAAAAAATTTCAAAAACTTTATCTTCCAATAATTTTTTTGGAAGTCTGACTTCTATTATTAATTAGAATATTCATTTATTTTAAATCCATTATTGTCAATATTTTACCATGGCCACCAACAAAATAATTTAGAAACAAACTCAACTGATTTTTAAAAATTCATTTAAAAACGTTCTGGATGTTATTTGTACAGTGAGTTCAAATATCTTATTATATTACATTGGTAGCTATTGGTGCTAAAACAATTTAGTAATATAATATCTTCAGGGAGTAGTTAACAACTAGAAAATAGTTACTGAAATAATGAGAATTTTACCTCCTTACTTAAACTCTTGTTCAAAAAAAAATAAAACCACAGCATATAATTTTTATGTTTTGGTAATGAAACAAAATCACTTTCTCATTCTTTTCAATCTTTAAATGCAGATTGCCAAGCTTATAGAAGTTGACTCTGAAGAGATTTTCTGAAATTTTCAAAGCTATGTGTTTAGTCAAGCAATGACCTCAGAGACCTAATACATGGCTTATATGTAGAGCTATTGTCTTAAATATTAATTGTGGTGGTCATATTTTAAAAGATGGAATTTCTGAAAACGTTCAGTTTATTCAATAAGGCAGGTTAAGAAAAATTAAACTCTACATAATGTGTCTTGCCCTGCAGAAGGCCATCACTTTTCTCTATCAGCTCTATTCTTCACCTATTTCCATGTACCTCTTAAGATCTTTCAGAATCTTTATATTGCACACCTGTAACTTATATGATATTGTACATGAACTATACTTCAATTAAAAAAAAGTGGGGAGAAAAAGAAATCTTTCAGAATCTTTCTGCAAAATTTCTATTGGGCCATCTAAGGTGCCTATGTATTTTAACTTACAAAACAATACCAAGAAATGTTTTCTCACAGAAAGTTTCTCCAAGATCAATTTAGTATTAATAACCAGTTAATGATACTCAATATGCAAGTTTGTGGGGAGGAAACAAACTTCAGGCAACAGAGTCATAAGACTCTTAGAAAAGTAGAGATGTGATCTTAATTTTTGAAGGAAACTTCAGGAAAAAGAAAAAGAGTACATAATCGAAGGAATAAAATCTTGGAGATCAGTTGGAAAATGGCTGCAATAATCTGGCTGTAATAATCTAGCTGCAATATGCAGGATGAACTAGCACAGTGGAAGTCTGTTTTGTAAATAACCTTCAACCTGTGTGATAGAAATTTAATTTCCTGATGAGACATAGTTAGAAGGATGTTATGAAAATGAAGTAAGTGGCAGTAGGTAGTGATAGATGATTTCAGCTCCTTATTACTTTGGATGGGTAACATACAGATGTTCTCAGAAATTGCTAGATCCACTGAAGGATATTTTTCACTTTTTTGTTAAACCAAGCAACATCCAGATTCTACAGAAGGCCCTCTGCTATACATGTGTTTTACTGCACTCAAGAATTCTGGGCATCTTTTATTGAACTTCAACACTCTAGTTTCTGAAACCTGGTTGCTTTAATCTAATCTACACTCTACCACCAAATCATTTCCTTTCCCAAAGCATCAATTCATTTTCTTTTTCTTTTTTTCAAACTTTTTCTTTCAGTTAGTTTTTTTCTGATTTATGTTTCTAGTTAGATCTTGAGGTAAAAAGGAAAAAAAAATCACACTATCAGGTCTGATATTTTTGTGAAAATTTTAGAGAATAGAAGCATTGATGCTTTCAATATCTGCAATGCAAGAGATCCGAGATAGGAAACATTTCTGAGATTTAGATAAGCATAGGTTAGTTGCTGTGTTCCCCACTAATAGCTAGTCATCTAAAGAAGGTCAATTTTGCTCTTAAAATGGACTTATTAGACTTTGTATAAAGAGGTTAGATTAGAGACAAATAAGACTTTCCACACTGAAAACTCACTAAAGTTTAAAAAAATTAAATAGTTCAAAACAGAAAGTATAAAAAGATATTTTTAAGCAGGGCAAGATACACTGACACTAATACATCTTAATGAAAGATTGGTTAGCTTGACTTGGAACTATATTTCATGTCTAAACAGATGAATTAAGCTCAAAGGCTATTCCAAATATAAATATTCAAACCTGTACGTAAAAGACAACAATTAAGTTAATACTGATTTCCTTTCCAAACCTTAAAAATCATACCAGGCTTCATTTCATCTGGCATTCCTTTCCCTTAATTTACTAAACAATAGAATTAGAGTCAGAAGGAGAAAGGAGATAATTGTGAACACCATTCAGCCTTTTGAAGGTAATCAAAATAACCAGTTACTTCAGAAAACAAGACCAAAAGAAAGCGACAATTGATTCCAGAGAGAAATAAGAGAGTTGAGAACGTATATTTCGTCATCTCCCAACTGGAAACCTGGGAATATATAAAACTTGGATTTTAAATTAATTGCTCTTTCTTATGTGAACCTATAATATGAGTGAAGTGGATTCTTTGAAGTTTTACTCTGGTGTAATTAAGATGATTATGGTTCTTTGATGACATGTTTCAAAATAAAATATAAATGGAAGGTAAGGCTGGCATACCCTCCACTTAATGCTGATTTAAAAAAAACAAAAAAACAAAAAACTGAAGCAGGCAACATTTCTCACTTTTCAATATTCTTAGAAACCTGCCACTCTGTTCTCTGTTTTGACTTCCATGATGGCAGTACACTGGCTACTATGATGCTTTTTTCAATGACATTATATTAAGGAAGACTAACATCTCCAAAGGCATGACTCCTTTCCCATTTCATTCATGTTCACTCCCACATCTGGATTAAGTTCTATACATCGTCACTTAATTGGAAGGGATGTTATTATTTTTTAATTTAACAAATACTTCAAAAATCAGTTGTGTTATTATTACCAAGTTACAAACAAGAAAAGGAAGGTAAGGAAAGTACTTTTTCCCAGATTTGATAACTAGCAAGTGGCAGACGTGGGTTTGAATCAGGCAGTCTGACTCCAGCACCCATTCTTCTAACAATACTGTTCCAGGAGAAGCCCAGTACAGACTCCAAGAGGTACTAGTAGTAGGTGCTAGTAATGATTTTGAAAATATTTTTGCTGTAAAAAATTATTTGCTCCCAATTCTCTTCAATTTATTATTTGGGGGAAGAGAGAGGAGGGGGAAAGATCGTGGGTTTTGTATCTGTGTTCATAATACATAATAAAATAATTCAATCATTATAAACTTGGCTTCTCCCATACTCCTAAGGGTACATTTGCTGGTAACTAAACAAACTGATTTTGATTAAACCTTCTTGATGATTAGTAAAGAAATTTTCTAGTGATAATTTGGCATACAGAGAGCCAAAGTCAACAGCCATGAATAGGAGAATCAGGATACCTATGAACTGTAGTATTTAGAAGTTATCATTACATCAAGAGGAAAAATACTGCTCCATTTACTACACTAATTAAAAGGTATTATAACATAGGTGCCAAACAAATTTATTATAATATTTCTGTATGTATCCTCACTAAACATCAAAATTTATTAATAATTGAATATTACTTTAATTATTAAACCCTTGGTAAGCCTTCGTTCTTTCACGGACCAGATAAAGCCACAAGGATTATAAGTTCCCACACTTAAAGATCCTCTGAAATTATCAATTTCATTGGCTGATAATACTACAAAATGGGAATTAGAGTGATTTCTCTGAATATGTAAGTTTTAACTAGATGCCAGTCCTCTGCCAAGCAACTGAATCATTGAAAGATAAGCACTCCAGAAACAGCTTTAAGAATCTTCTTAGTCTTTAAGAAAATGAACCATGTTGAGAAGGAGAAACCCAGTTGGAGAAACAAATACTCATATTACTAGGATTGTTTACTCATTCATTCAACATGTATTTGTTAATTATATGTCAATTCCTGTTCTACAACAGATATAAAAATAGGGTTCCCAATATATTATCAGGGTAGTTTTCATACAGAATATCAACTAATGGTCTTGTAAAATTCAGTTATCTTTCGAATAGGCTCATATGGAATTTCAAAGTCTATTTTTCATAGAAAGTTGTTCAAAGAGATTGTTACTGGCATTGATTTGGTTATTCTTTCTTTTAAGTAAAGCATATGATTTTTTTTTTTTTTTTTTTTTTTTTCCGGTACACGGGCCTCTCACTGTTGTGGCCTCTCCTGTTGCGGAGCACAGGCTCCGGACGCGCAGGCTCAGTGGCCATGGCTCTCGCGCCTAGCCGCTCTGCGCATGTGGGATCTTCCCGGACCAGGGCACGAACCCACGTCCCCTGCATAGGGAGGCGGACTTTCAACTACTGCGCCACCAGGGAAACCCAAGCATATGATTTTTTAAAAAATCCACTAGCTCAGTCAATTTAGCCTATTTTCTATTTTTCTTATGTGGCTCATTTCTGTTTAATATTTTCAACCAAGTTATAATCTTCATGGGGACAGAGGTACCTACAAATGTCTTTTTAATAAGGGTATAGAAATGTGTGTTCGTTACATGGAAGATAGGTAACTGATGAACCACTCTGATTGCAGATTGATTTTTATTATTCTAGGGAGAAGGCAGATATTACTATGCTCAATGCATATACCATGCCCTTTGTTCGTCTTTTCCTTCCTTGAATCATTTACTTAATAGCTAGCACCCACCAGAAACTGGAAGAACACCACAGGTTTAAAGGTTAGCAGTTAATTCTGCAACATTTCCTTTAAAAAGACTTTTTAAAAAAATTTTGTAATCAAAATGGTGCAAAAGGATGAGATAATCTATAACTCTTTAATCCTTTATGGCTTGAATTTTATTGATTTTTTTAACACAACTCAAATGACAAATTAGTCATGCATCAGAATAGAATGTTATTTCCTATCAATGAACATTAGGTCTTACAATGAATAAGGAATAACTAGTTTGGACAGTGCAGCAAGACAATCTTCTACATATGGCAATTTTCTTTTTGAGTTTGGGTATCATTATGGCCTGTATCAGCCAGAATTGCCATTTAGTTTTCTATAAACTAGAACTTCTTACAAACAAGACAAGAAAAAAATCAAAGAAATATCAGATATATCCCCTCCCTTCAAAAGAAAACTTATTGATAAATTATACACATAACTATGATTACAGCAAAACAGCTATTATAGACAGTTAAGTTCTGTGCATTTAAAACATGTTATTGATTAGAAATTTTGTGCTTTAATTAGAAATTATTTAGACTAATTTCACAATAAGTCTGGACAAAATAAAAACATTGAGCTCTTTTCTTTGTTCATTGTACTTAAATGTAAATTCAGTTTCTTTTAACAAAAAACTATAATATTGGGAAAAATGATAACCTATTAATGTACTGCTTCTTGCTCTATATCAAACTAACAAATAAAAAAAATAGTGTTTTCAGAATATAAATATTATAGTTTCAAAATGAATTACTATTAATAAAAAGTCATATTTATTGCTGTTTTCTCTTGGAGACCTTTTATACCCACCCAAGATAACCCAAGATTTAGACTATTCCAGATAAAATTTTCAAAGCATAAAATAATTTTCAGGAATTAAGTTCACCTCAGTAAATAAATGTGTATATGTAAATAGATACACATACATATACATTCTACTATAAATATATATTTATATGTAATATTATATATAATATAAATGTATTTATGGTATATATTTATAGTAAAATGTATATGTATGCATATACATATATATTTACTGAGATGAACTTATAATAATAAATATATGCATATATTCTACTATATTTTAACTTGTATCTCTGTAAGCCATGTTAGTTTTGTGAATTATAATATTTATTTCTGATTACCATGGTTGCTTTTTATAGCAGCTCTATTAAAGCAAACAGAATTGCAAAACAACAGAAATAAGGACAGATGAAGTATTATGAAATCTTTAAGATAAAATTGCTTAAATATTACAGCAAGAAAATAGGCATGTGTTAACTGAAAAAAAAAAATGGGTCTAGAGAAAAGTTGATGCATTCTTCATGAGGAAATGGCTATAAAGCTAGCATATTTAGACAAGGATACCTAAGTAGAGGCGCTTTAAAAATATCCTGAAGTAATTCTGCAGTTGTTTCCTTCCTGATATCTACCTATTTCTAATGGACTCAATGTAAATAAACATTTGCTTTTTTAAAATCAGCTTCTTCCTCTAAGGTGATTCCTTCTGCTGTTCTCAAATCCAAGCTGTGAACTTGACCTTCTCCATAGTGAGATCAGAATAACTCCATCCATTTTCATGGGTCAGTAAAGGCCAATCGCTACAAGGTGACATCCTGAGTTAAAGAGGACAGTATTTTGAAGTCAACCATATTTTTGCAAAGCCAAAGATACATAACATAGTAATAAGGCAAACTAGTATTTTTAAAATGTCTGCATTACTTTGTTTTCTCAGAGGCTTTCAGATATTTCACAGTTTTAAAAATGTATTTAATATCTAAAATAAAATTCTGGAAAAAAAAGCATTGCAGGAAGTTGGTTTTCTCTTCCTATTAGATGAAACTACACCTAATTAAGCAGAAGCACAGCAGTGGAATTTTGGAGTGTCCATTACATGTTTGCATGGTGAACAGGCCATCTATGAACTCATCTGAGAGAGAAGGTTACTGCCAGCTGGTATCAAGAATAGAATCATTATTGGGCATTGTATAGTTGTCAAAAATAATAAAAAGCATCACCGACCTCAGCCAAATTTGGACTGGTTGTATAAAAACAAAAATATTAGAAAGTGGTACTACTGTTTTTAGAGGCTAAAGTGTCTTTAAAATATAATCCCTGAAAGACCTGTAAAAACAAATTATTATTTATTGAGGATAAATTTCCATATTATAAGGGAATTTTGTAGTGCAATAAATATAAATAAAACCAGTTTTAAAAAAATATTTTGGAAAAATGTAGTAAACAATTCTCCCTGGGCCTCTTAAATAGGGCTCCATTATTTACAGAGATGTAGTTTCTTATAATAAGAGATAACAGAATTAGAGTGGGAAAAAAATCCTAGTACAGTTCATAGATCATTCTTTACTAACTATAGGATACTAATTATTTCACTGTTTGGGTTGGGGAAGTGCGATATCTTCTCCCTGCCAAAGTTAATGTGTGTATTATGTGAACGGGCTTTGTAAACTACATTTGAATACATTACTTTAATGTTATTTATTTTATTTAAAGCAGTTGCTTATTAGTGTGTAAATAATACCAAATGACAATCCCAGATTATTTACCAATAAAGACAATGTAACAAATATATTCATTAGCACTGCGGGATGTACTCAGTAGAAGCTAGTAAATAACTCAATAGGTGAGTTGTTTAATAACATCTAAACAACAATTTAATCTTATTTTATTCTACAACAAAGAACTTTTCAATTTTTATTGGTAACGTTTGTGTTTTCCTAGTAGAGTAAGTCATCTTAAATTTGAATATAGAATGATAGGAACCCTGGAACCAAAAAAAAAAATGACAGAAAATGGTAACAAAAATCTCTCTAAAACTATTTGCATTACTTTCAAACAAATATATATCCTTAGTGTCAAAATATTGGATCTTATTTTGTTCATATATGAAATTATGAGGTTAAATATGTTCAGAATCATTCCAAATTATTCTTTGCCAAAGACAATGGTTTAAATTTTTTCTACACCATAAAATTTCAGCAATCCATAAGGACTTTAAAAAAATTGATAATTGAGTTTAAAAAAATTGATAATTGAGTTTAAAAAGATGCATATGTGGGCCAACCTATAATTATAGCTACATATATGTAATAAATAACAAAAGCAAAAGAATAATGGTTAAAGGTTTAAATATTTTCAAATACTTATGTAGCATCTACCTAAAATAATACATACTAGTTCTCAGTTTCAGAAAATATTTCCATTAATAATAGTGATGCTGAGTCCTTGTGTCATGTGGTTCAAATACGCATGAGTCAGTTATATAAAGCAATCACTGCCTTTACTGGTTTAATTAAAGTGATTCTATTTCATATTTTATCTACTAGAGAGAAAAACTGACTTCTACCTTTTTGACACCAGATCTACATTTTAAAAATTATGTAAAGACAGCTGGAAACAACCAGTAAGTGTAGAATTAATAAATGAATTTTGCTATATTCACATAAAAAATACTACACCACAATAAAAAGGAACAACCTATTGATATATTGATGGGGAAAATCACATGGACAAAATGATGAGTAACATAAGCCAGACAAAAATGTATATGTGCTGTGTGATTCTATTTATATGAAATCAAAAACTGGTAAACCTAATCTATGGCGATAGATATCAATAGGGCATGAAATAGTCTGCTGGGATGCTGGAAATTTCTAAATCCTGATCTGAGAGATTACATGTATGCATATGATTACATATATTTACACATATGTAAAACATTCACCCAGCTGTATGGTTAAGAATCATGTATGTTAAATATCTCCATTTAGCAAAAAAAAAAATTTAATCTCATAAAGAAATAAAAAATTCAAAGGACTATCTTCAATTTTTCAGAAAGGATGCTAAGTGAACATTTCAACAAAACTCATTAAAGGATCAGAGTGATCTAGGATATAAATCAAGGATGAAATTATAAACTAGAAACTTTTAATAATGTGACTTTACAGAAACAATAATTCATGGCAAGGTTATATTCGATTATATATATGTT
Source organism: Pseudorca crassidens (assembly GCF_039906515.1). Taxonomy (NCBI): domain Eukaryota; kingdom Metazoa; phylum Chordata; class Mammalia; order Artiodactyla; family Delphinidae; genus Pseudorca; species Pseudorca crassidens. The sequence goes on along the minus strand of NC_090300.1, from coordinate 122,314,191 downwards.
TTATTAGTCTTTTTCACATTTAATAATGAAGCTAAGTCCCCCTTCTATTCTGTTTCCATACCACTAATGTTTTAAAAAGAGGAAAACAGAACATTTGCTAGCTGGATATAAATGAGGTCCTTATGTAAAGAAAGGAATACAAAACTTGAAGGGAGATTTATATTCAAAGCCAACTTTCCAGGCGCTCGTATTATTACCATGAGCAGAAAAAACATTTTTTTTCCCTCTAAGTCACCATTTTCTCCTGGAGAAAATAAGGAAGTTAAAGAAAGAGCATTCAGTGATCACAGCTCTAAAAGACAATAAATCAAATATCTGAGTGTTGGAAAAGTGATTTTGGACCAAATTTTTCAATGTTCACCAAGATATTTTGAAAAATAATATCCAGCATTACATAAAACTTAACTGAAGTAGATTAACAATTTTATAAAATGTATTTTATGCCCATATCCTCATTTCTTTTAAGTCTTACTCTTATCAACAGAAGTTAGAAATCTAATTTTAAAACTTTTACTAACAAGTGGTCTATAATATAGTTCAAGTTTCTTTCTACACAGCCTGTGATATGGACAAACTGAATTTTAAAGAGATGCCATCATCTAGTGGCAACACCTACTTCAGAGCAGTGAAGCACTATGGGAAGTGTTCTGAGTCTCCGCTTCTGTGGAATGCCACGATAGTGCTCTGCTCAGGGGCACTGGGTGTTATTGATGACCACAGTGAAAAATCACTGCGCCTCTCCAATTCCTGTACCTTTTTGGTTATAATAACATATATGTTAACAAAACAAGCTAGTGAAATTTCCTGACTGAGAGAATGTTTTCCCCCTATTGTACTATTCCACAGCTCTTAATATTTTAAGCCACTGATGTGCAAAACAGCCTCATACTAGAAATGCAATCGTTACCCATATACATCATCATTTCTTTCTGGAGAAAAACTCTTATGATCAAAAGTGTTTTATTGGTCACTGGCTATTGCTTAACTTAAACAACATTAAATGTAATTCATATATTAAAAAATACCTATTATATGAAATATCTCTCACTATTCTCCATCTATGACTGATTTTTAATACTTTCAGAACTTTGTTTCTTCAACTGTTAAAAAAAAGAGCTTTTAAATCAGAGGATTATATTTAATGTTCCTCATACTCTCAAAGTCAAAATCATTAAATTTATAGTGCAATGGAAAATAGCATGGACTGGAAGCACCATTAACACAGGTTCAAATCCTAACATGGACACTTACTAGACCAGGAACTCTAAGAAAATTACTTAAGCACTCTAAGAACTCTCATCCGTACAATAGGGATAATTATCCCCACCTTTCATGGTTAGTTAAAGGATTAAGGGAGATGAGATATATGAAGACCTCTGCACAAGATCTGAACCACTGCATCAATAACTGATCATGTATAACACTTTCAATGGCAGGAGTCAATCACTTGAAAACAATGTTGTAGGCAGAATAGATAAAGGGTTCCATCAGCATACTCCTAACCAATGAGTCAGTTTTCTAATTACCTCCCAGGTCAATTTTTTGCAGTTATTTTAGTAAAACTCTTAGAAAAGCAAATTATTGTTGAAATACTGATGGATTGATTATAATAAATCTCTGAGCTTACACAGGGTAAAAGCCCTTTAATTCCCTGGCCAAATGCAACCATGCAATCATTCACCTTCCATTTCCCCTTCTTCCTTCAACCATCAACACACCTTCCCAGAAGAGTTTTAGAAAAGTTTGGCAAAGAAAAGAAGTCTATTTCAAGCCCAAGGAAACTTGTTCAAGAACACATCTTTACCAACCCAGAATTGCCAAAGCAATCCTGAGGAAAAAGAACAAAGCTGGAACTAAAAATAGAACTACCATATGACCCTGCAATCCCACTCCTGGGTATATATCCAGAGAAGAACATGGTCTGAAAGGATACATACACCCCAATGTTCATTGTAGCACTGTTTACAATAGCCAAGACATGGAAACAACGTAAATGTCCATCGACATAGGAATGGATAAAGAAGATGTGGTACATATATACAATGGAATATTACTCAGCCAGTAAAAAGAATGAAGTAATGCCATTTGCAGTAACATGGACGGACCTAGAGATTCTCATATTGAGTGAAGTAGGTCAGACAGAGAAAGAGAAATTTCATATGATATTGCTTATATGCAGAATCTAAAAAGAAATGATACAAATGAACTTATTTATAAAACAGAAACAGACTCACAGACTTAGAGAGTGAAATTATGGTTATCAGGGGGGAAGGATGGGGGGACAGGATAGTTAGGGAGTTTGGGATTGACATGTACACACTGCTGTATTTAAAATGGATAGCCAACAAGGACCTACTGTATAGCATAGGGAACTCTTCTCAATGTTATGTGGCAGCCTGGAAGGGAGGGGAGTTTGGGGGAGAATGGATACATGTATATGTATGCCTGAGTCACTTTGCTGTGCACCTGAAACTATCACAATATTGTTAAACGGATATACTCCAATATAAAATAAAAAGTTTTTTTAAAAAAAGAACAAAGCTGGAGATATAACCCTCCCAGACTGCAGACAATACTACAAAGCTACACATCCAAAACATCATGGTATTGGCTCAAAAACGGACGCACAGATCAATGGAACAGAATAGAGAGCCCAGAAATAAACCCATACACCTACAGTCAATTAATCCTTGACAAAGGAGGCAAGAAAATACAATGGATAAAAGTCTCTTTAGCAAGTGGTGTTGGGAAAGCGGGACAGCTACATGTAAATTGATGAAGTTAGAACACTCCCTCACACCATACACAAAAATAAACTCAAAATGGCTTAAAGACTTAAATATAAGACATGACACAATAAAACTCCTAGAAGAGAACACAGGCAAATCATTTTCTGACATAAATCTTACCAATATTTTCTTAGATCAGTCTTCCAAGGCAAAAGAAATAAAAGCAAAAAATCCCCCAAAAAACAAATGAGACCTAATCAAACTTAAGACTTTTTGCACAACAAAGGAAACAATCAACAAACCAAAAAGACAACCTACAGAATGGGAGAAAATACTTGCAAAGGAAGCAACCAACAAGGGGTTAATTTGCAATATACAAACAGCCCATACAACTTAATACCAGAAAAACAAACAACCCAATCAAAAACTGGGCAGAAGACCTAAGCAGACATTTCTTCAAAGAAGATATACAGATGGCCAACAGGCACATGAAAAGATGCTCAACATTGCTAATTATTAGAGAAATGCAAATCAAAACCACAGTGAGGTATCACCTCACACCAGTCAGAATGGCCATTATCAAAAAGTTTACAAATACTAATGCTGGAGAGGGTGTAGAGAAAATGGAACACTCCTACACTGTTTGTGAAAAATGTAAATTGATGTTACCACTGTGGAAAACAGTATGGAGGTTCTTAAAAACCTAAAAATAGATCCAGCAATTCCAGTCCTGAGCATATATTTGGAAAACAAAAAAACTCTAATTCCAATATGAACCCCAATGTTCACAGCAGCACTATATACAATAGCCAAGACATGGAAGCAACCTAAGTGTCCATCAACAGATGAATGGATAAAGAAGAAGTGGTGTGTGTGTGTGTGTGTGTGTGTGTGTGTGTGTGTACACACAGACACACTCACTCACAATGGAATACTACTCAGCCATAAAAAGAATGAAATAATGCCATTTGTAGCAACATGGATATACCTAGAGATTATCATACTAAGTGAAATAAGTCAGACAGAGGAAGACAAATATCATATGCTATCACTTACATGTGGAATCTTAAAAAAGGATAAGAATTAATCTATTTACAAAATAGAAACAGACTCACAGACATAGAAAACAAACTTATAGTTACCAAGGGAGAAGTGGGGGGATGGATATATTAAGAGTATGGGATTAAAAGATACATACTTCTATATATAAAATAGATAAGCAACAAGGATTTACTGTACAACACAGGGAACAATATTCAATATCTTGTAATAACCTATAGTGGAAAATAATCTGAAAAAAAATGTATATATATAACTGTAAAACTGGATCACTTTGCTGTACACCTGAAAGTAGTACAATATTGTAAATCAACTATACTTCAATAAAATAAAGGTCTTTACCTGCTCAGATAATATTAATGACAGTAGTTTTTTCCCTATTGAGTATATAAGTAGCTCCAAGTGAAACGCATGGATTTTTTTAAAAAAGCTGATTTTCCAGAGATGTATGTTCATGGTCATTGCTTATAATCCAATAGACAAAGACAGTTTACTAGTGTTCCCTATTTTTACCAAGGTACTTACATCCTACTCTTGATATTTTCCTTACCACTAGGGAAAGAAAACATAAAGATCTCTTACACACACACACACACACACACACACACACACACACACACACACACATCATCTTGTGAACATGCACACACACATAAACACATATTTCAGCTGTACTTGGATCATTTTGCATGTTGCCAGGGAGTATATAATGTAAATGGCATAAAGGCATACAGTACATAGAGGGGATCTACACACTTAATTGATTTTCACAAAACCTGCTGCATGTTTTGGTCTGGTTGTAATTTCCAATACATTAATGGTTCTGCTGCCACTTAGACATACATCATTCCAAGTACTCATAGGTATTACTTGCCTTTAACTAGTAAACCTAGTAATGATGCTTCCAATCCAATTTAAATCCATTACAATTTAGCTCATTTCTGTGAAATTTAGGAGAGCACAGCTGTACATTTTGCACATCTGTAAATTACTTTTGATTGCACTTTCCTCAAGTGAGAAAGGAGAAGCTCTACCTTCAATGCAACTTGTATATCTGACCACAGAAATGCTAGTAAATGCCTGTGCTTTATATATATAATTTCATTTTGGGCTACATAATCTCATCTCACTATTAATCCAGACTTTTATGTGACTTAGCTACTACAAGTTTCATCTTGAGTAGGCATTAAAATGGAAAATGGAAACTGTAAGATATTTGATTACTCTTAAGTTGTTAACTTATCTAAGAGGAGGGAACAATTTTCATTAGGTAGACTGGCTAATTCTGAAAGTAGGAAATATGCAAATACTCCTACATTCTTATTTAATGATTTGGGTATTGAAAATTAAAACAAATTCAAGATATGAGGTAGCGTAATAGCCTAACATTTTATCTAAGACCAATTCATTCAATAAGCCTTTTGTCTTATATCAGACATTTTGAACTGTTGATTACCAAAGTCAATTACTGGCTTCTAGTAACAAATAGCAGTTTCTAAATTAAATTTTTGGCACAAAATATGTCAATAGAAAAATGTTATCATTCTATAAATATTCTGAACTGATTATTGCTCTGTTTCATCTGCCAAAATTACAAATCGTTCTTTATTTCTACATCCTTGTTGATTCATTTCCTGACAATCGAACATGTTTTAGAAATAGCTAAATCACATTTGAACAGAGATTTTCTGTGCACCAACTTTTTAACTGTCACGCTCCCTGAATGTATCTAAAATTGGCTGTTGTCAAAAAAAAAAAAAAAATCCCTCCAGAGAATATTTATGAATGAACCCTAGGAATGGAGAGGAAAGAACATGTGATCAGGTTAGAATCCTACAGAATAAGCACTGGCAACATACATATAATTTTCAAAAACTGCTCCACTAGCAAAAAATTCATATCTAAATTATTATGCCTTATGAAGAATGTAATAGAAAAAAACTTAAAGAATGCTTTTAAAAAGTAATTTTCAGATGACATCTCAAATAAAATTATAATAAAGCTAATCCCACATATTTAATTTCAGGAAGATTGCTCTTTCACTGTTTAAATATTTTGCACACACAACGAATATTGATATAAACTATTTTGATCACAAAACACAGTTTATTAATTCACAAGTAGAAAATGCATGTTGTACAGTTTTCAGCAACTCAACCTTTCATGCACAACTGTCCGCATTCTTCAGGAAAGTGCCCAGGTTTAGGCAAGAATGAAAAACTAATTATCCTTGTTAAGGCTGAGTTGGCTTGGTTATTATGCTGATTTGGCCAACTGATTGAGCTGACCTACCCAAACTGTGATTTTGTTTTTTTAAACCACTATACAGAGAAGAACACTGCCTTTGCCAAAGAAACCCCAATCACAGACCCTCCAGTGAACAACAAGAAAGAGTGTGTTCTGCAACCCCTCTCTGTAAAAATTTCTGAGATTAGTGTTATGGGGGCTCTGAAGCAAGACTAGAGGATTTCAACAGGGAAATGATTGCACGGGTCTGAAACACCATAGATCATACAGACTGGACCAAAATCATCCCTTTGCCACCACTTTCCCAGCAGTTCTTAAGTGAAGGCTGCTCTCAGAGCCCACTGGGTATCTTTCCAGTTTGTTGTTTATGTATGAATAGCAAGTTGTAATTAGTTGCTATAAAAATACACCATGTCATTAATCTTCATCTTATTTTCTATTTTAGTTTTTTAAACTGAAGTCCACAGAAAGCCCATGTATTCCTCACATTTACATAAACATTAAAAAAATACACAATCATTCCTTTCAAAATCTCTGTAAATCGTAGTTGATAATCACAGGAAAGAAAAAATTTTTTGAAATATTTTCAGGCACCCCCCAACACACACATTATGACCTCTAAAGTTAATGGGAGAAATGGAAAGCAAGGCACGACTTAGTCTCATGATATTTTTAAGGAGAACTATTATGTAACATTTCAATAATAGCAAAGTGGAAGCAATTATAAAATTAGTAAATAATAATTTTTAAGCAAATGATGGCATTCTATATTTCCTATAAATTAGTAAATCTTTAAAACTAATAATGATCATATATTTAGAATCACTACACAAACATGTAAATGACCACTAACTTACACAGGATATTCAGTGCTTCAAAATATCAAAATCATCAGATTTGATGTGATCTTTATACTGACTCATATATAGACTAGATTTCAATAAGAAACTTAAAATCTTCATTTATTCAGTGGAATATGGAATAAGAATAAACTTAGAGCCTACTACTACACTTTCCGGCCTAATGCTCACAAGACAGATATCTCAGGATGTAGGCAGATACTCAGGTTGGCAGACATACCTGGACACATAAACAAGAGAAAACTAAAAACAAGTTTTTTAGAAAAAATTTTGAGCACCAAAAAAGAGGCCTTTTGCTGGTCTTGATTCTGAAAGACTATACAGCTAAATATAAATAACCATTGTTTAAATATATACTAGGTCAGGTCGCTTATAAAATAAACCCTACCATGTTTAAAAACGATATCAAATAGCAATATTTACTTTATGATAATTTAAAAATTAAACCATTATTAAGTAAAAAATGCAACAAGTGCAAATCAACCATTCTTTTATATGAAAAAGTCAAAACCAGAGAACATTATTTTTATTCACTATTAACTGTGTTTAAATCAAAGCATAACATTTAAAAAATTACTTGGTTATCTAATTTATAGTTAAATATTAGCTGCGTGGAAATATGACAGTTGTTCATCTCATAAAAGAATAATACACTACAGTTATTTCTGTGGAAAAAGTCTTACGAATGCATTTTTTAAATTGTAATTAATTCTTTAATGTTCAAGATTTATTTTACTAATTAAATGACAAAATATTTATCAGCAGTTTACATGAAAAGTATCTCTTGACTTTTAGCACATAATTCCTCCAAAACAACAAAGGTCGGTTTCTCACGTGCTTCACCATCTACGTTTGTTATTGCAAATCCAAGATCATCCCACATATACCAATCTTTTATGGCAGAGGTCACTGAAGTTGTGCCAAAATTCAATACTTATATTCTATCTAATGCAGCGATACATTTATCTCATTGCTGGAATTTACCATTTAAAACAAAGCATTTCATTTAAATGATAAAATGCTCATCCAAAATGCCCTGTTGTAACATTTCTCACATTTTAAAAATCGTGGATAAAACACTGCAGTTTTAAAGTTTTCCTTTTTAACAAGAATTAAATTTTATACTTAATTATTTAGGAGTTCTTTTAAATGGGGGGGGGGAAGAAAGCATTTTATGCCTGTTGCATAATTGAAACAAACCAAAACACTGTCACACTTAAAACGGTAAAGGCCCATAATCTAAATTGACAACTACAAATGAAATTCACTTTCTCTGAAGAGTGAAGTAGTTTCCCTATGGTAAAGTGGAATAGGTTTTAGTATTTCCAAAAACTTGGGGAAAATGCTGAATAAAGCAAATTATTCCAACTGTTCTTTGCAAATAAATTTAACAAAAATATCAAAATATTTTTCTTTTTGAAAGTAATTGTATCCTGAATATTGTTTTAAAATGTCAACTCAGTGAAAAAATGTAATCAGTGTTTTGCATTTATGGTTCCTAAAGGAAAATTAGCTAATAAGTCTGCTAAAAAGCCTACACTTTTGAAATACGCAATTACAATTCATAGCTATAGCAAAAGACAGTAAATTTCTTAGTAAATTTAGCTAAAGTGTATAACTTAAATTTTTCTCACTACTTACTTGTTTCTCCCTCAACTCAAAAGTGTTTGTCAGTAATTTTATACAATTAAATTTCTTCGGAACTCACAAACTAACATATCTGTGTACTTTAAAAGTTCGATATTTTATGGCATTTATTTTGCTATGGCCTCTAATTAACCAAAAAACCCCACAACAACAGCTAAAATCATCAGCTGAAACATTTTTCAGTATATTTTAGAGAAACATTCTGTCAATTTCAAGTAAGCAAAATACTTAATTAAAAAATAAAAAATGGAAACAGAAGACAATATTGTATGTATGAGAGCTAAGATTAAAATAAAAATAGAATTCAAAAATAATGTTTTAAGCAAGAACCCTGCTGAATAAGCAAGCTATCTTATTTTTCCTGCACCTGTCTGATGACAGTAAATGATAAAAATGTTCCTGCTTTATGCAAATTTTGAAATATCGAACATATATTAACTTTTTTTTTAAGAATATTGAAGATTACATTAAATGAGAATTCAACTGCGAACTCACATGGAAGTACAGAACTTATCCAGGTAAATATCTATAAATAGCAGATATGTACTGCCCTTTCCCAATTTATAGCATCTCTGTATTTTAATGCTGACTGATAGGGTAACTTCAAACACTCCATGCCTCAGTGCAACTAACAGCAATGTAAATACAGAAATACCAAAAAATATTTTATATATACATAAATTATATATATATTTATTTGATCTGAAAGAAATCAGATGCATTTTCTAATGCTAAAATTTATTTAAAGTTAATTTTCATTTTTTTCTATGACCCCAATTAGCAATCTTTTATACTGTATAATAAAAAAGAGAAGATAAACATAGTGATAAATAAATGAAAAACATACCTAGTAAGACATCTCTAACTCATGTTTCTTTAAAGAATAAATCAGGCTCTCATCAATATTTTTAAAAGAAATATGATTATTGTAAAGTGAAAAATAAAGTTTCACTCTAGATTACCACAGACTAACATATAAGGCAAAATAGCATTTAGTATAATAGGATTTCTTAAAAAAAAAACAGGGCAACAGAGATCCTACTATTCTGCTTTTAAACACACTGCAGTGTGTCTATTTTTAATGTCTAAATATATTGCTGAAAATGGTTACATAAAATCTGAGGTTGTTAATATCTGATTACTAAGGTATTTCATTGCAACCTGTGAATTTAACTCTTAAAATACTGGAGTATAAAGTAACGTACCGGCTTACATGATAAAATCCAGTTAAATAAAATAAAAACTGACAGTTCTGAAAATTAGATGAAAGTGACTTTGACCTTTCTTTCATAAAAAAAAATCATCATTTTTATTGCAAAACAGCAATTAAATACAATTATTTTAAGTTATTCAGTCATGTTTATATATCAAGCACTTTTAAAACATTTGTTATAAATACCATCAGGGTGTTAATACACTTTTAAAATTATACAAAAAGTGCCAACATTTTTTAGAATCCCAAATACTATGATATTTAAAATATACAAAAATCCCATTTTAAAAAGGTTAAGCTGAATTGTGCACACAGCGAAACTTCTAGAAAACTTCATTACTTACTGTTCACTGAGTATTACTTACAGAGATTAACAGTTTTAAGAATTCATCTGTTATTTATCCTGAAGTGTTTTGAATAACCCTTTCGTACTGTATACTTCTCAGTGTGATGACCATCCCTACTCTGGTCTGCTGAGAAAAACAAAAAAATCGGTAAACCTTCTTTAAGATTGTTCTTGTTATAACGTATTTTAGGTGGCCACAAGCAGGAATTCATAATTCTCAAAGCAACAATATAAGGAAATTTTTTTTAATGTTTGTTTCATATTTACTGTATAAAGTCATTTTGACATGCCTACACAACTGGTTATGGAAGCTCTCAGACATGATTCCTAATAAAAAAAAATTTTTTTTTTTGCTCCAGGTTCTTTAGAGAAAGCTTGCCGCTGGGAAGTTGATTTTGGCCAAGTGCCAAAATCATGTGCAAAGGGGCCTCATTAGGGATTCATGGCAGCCTTCAGCACTAACAAAAAATGTGACCCAACAGGCTAAATCAGCGACTAAAATTAAAAAGTAAGAGACAAAGACAACTTACTTAATATTCCTTCCAAAGCAACATTAAACTTTTTTTGGTAATTAAACCCTTGTTAGTCTAATGCAGCGTTCCTCTGTCCTCAAATGATTGTACAATTACTCTTTAAAACTTGTCAATTTCCCTTCTAAATACACTTTCTTTCTACGGCAGTTTACAAAGATTTTGCTATATAATAAAACCCTATATCCAGTATAATCAGTTCAACAGCAGAAAACAAAATCTTAAAAATGCAGACTACAGTATTCCCTTAAGATTTAAATAAACAAACAAAAAATAAGCAAACAAATAGTACCTTTTAAACTTCTACAAAAGTGAACAGGCACACTCCAAACTCACGTCGCTTGTGATGAATCATTCTCACTGCCCAACTTTTCCCCAAAAAAGTAGATTTGATACGCAGCCTTACCTAGATGTCTTCTGGCTTTTCTGCAGATCAAAAAGTTTCCTGCCTAAGCACACAGATATTCTTTCACAAACCATAAAGGGCCTTTTATGAATCCAGCACTGTAACAGGCTGCCTTCCACACCACGTTGAGAGCCCAGTGTGCCAGCTCTCAAGATAAAATACATTGCTAATACACAATTAGTGGGAGAGGTTGTCTACTGGAGAATTTATCTTAACGAAAGAAGGAAAAAGAAGCTTTTTTCCTTTTTTTCTTTTTTTTTTTTTTTTTTGGAAAAAGCAAAGAGGGTGCGGTCAGATGTTAGGTTTTGCCTGAGAAAGGGCCCTACACTGCACTAGTACCTAAATACTAGCAGAAGCTGCCTGGGAAGAGAGCCAATGGAAGGACTTTGTTTGACCCAGCTGCCAATCTCCCCTGAAGCCGTGCGCCAGACTAAACACTCACACTATTTTAACTCAAATCAGGCTACAGCAGCTGTTTGCTTTCCGGCTCTGAGCTCTGCACCCAACATGGCTTGTGCAGTTCACCCAGCGAGCTCTGCTAGCTGCCTGGCTAAAATCTGTTCTGGATTGGGATTTGTCATTGGAGAGCAAAATTTAACCCTATTCCTCGTGGTAAATATGAACTGTTTGTTGTTCAGCGTTTGGATCTTGTATTTTGGAATAATTTTGCGATCTATTTAAAGAAGAGTGATATTTTATATCACAGAGGAAAATTGAGATTTGAAGACTATAGAGATTCATATATTTCTTTGAAATTCTAACATAAATTCTTCTGATGTATTCAAATTAACACTAAAATAACCCTTGTGTGTAACAATAACAAGACTTATACCAAGCACTTCTAAGAACAAAGATGGTACCCATTCAACCCAATCCAAATGTCTTTGGCCCTACCTAGGTGGAAAGTTGGTATCACAGGATCAGAGACTCATCATTCTGAGAGTTGGTAATTACTGCTTAATGCTCTGGAAAGTTCCTCCAGAAGCAACATCTAAGCACACAAGTAGTTTGTTTTCCTTATATGGAAAAGTACAAAGTGGTCCAATTTATCTTTCCTAAATTTCTAAGCTTATTCAGCTATTAGGCTGAATGTGAAAATAAATCCTGAATTGTAAAAGATTAAAACATGCCCATTGGTAGTCTAAAGTGAAAAGGAAACTAAAGAGAAGTTAGTCAGGAGAAGCACAATTTAAATAATAGTCAAAATTATCTGATGTATCAGGGAGAAGAGATCTGATAACCAAGAGCTATTGCACCCAAGATAGGAGACAAACATTACATATATGCAGAAAATAAGTCAGGAAGTCATTCAACACGTGGAAGAGGTAGAGAAGTCGAGAGGAGTGTAATAACATGGACTATAACTGAGTTATTCTTACTCCTGACCAAATTCCTCATTATGGACAACAGTGGAGAGAGAAGACAGAGGGATTTTAGTTTCTGTTGTTGCTTGCGGGTAGAAGGATGTCTCTTCATTTAGGGCAAGTAGCCAGTAAGACTTTCATGTTTTTTAACATAACTAATTTGGTTCACACTGCAGTCAGAAGATGACCAAAAAAGAAATATTTCTGATATACTGTAAAAGTACGTCCAGGGATAGTTTCAAAAAGTTTTTCTTTTGCTTTAACAGAGAGTTTACTTTGTTTCTATTTCTGCCCCCAAAATAATGTTTGTTTTCTTATCTTAGAAATGAGATCAAAGTTACAAAAATTGTCATTTTATAATAAAATGTTATTTTCTCAGATAGAAAGAGGTGAAGATACTTATAGAGAGGTTGAACTATTAGGTTTGATGAGTGCACATAAACTGAAAGAACCAATTCATTAAAAATGCATGTCAAGATAATATTGATAATATTGTGTAACAGGTGAGTTATTATCTCATCCTGAAAGTAATACACATATTAACCCAAAAGATTCCCATTGGATCTGGCTTCCTACATAGCAGAGTATAATTAGCTGCTAAAAATTCTCATGGAATCAAGTAAAATGTTGGGAAATGGTTTCTTTTGTGCCTCTTTCTTTCAATCCAAGAAAATATTCAACAGGTTTCTCTGAATAGTCTATTACAATCTACCGAGAAAATTATCACCCAGAATTACACAGCTCCATGTACTTCTGCAGTAGCTATAAAAGGGTGGCCCTGTAGTAACATTTGTTCATCTCAGTAATTACTTCTCTTACACTGCATTCTGCACTGCTATCTTCTCCTTAGACACTTGTGCACAAAGCAGTTAGTTCACATCACGAATATTTTGGGCTGAATTGTGTTCCCCTCCCTCGAAATTCACATATTGAAGTCCTAATTCTCAGAACCTCAGAATGTGACAGTATTTGGAGATGTGAACTATTAAGAGATCATTTAGTTAAATGAGGTCATTAGGGTAGGCCCTAATGCAATACAATTAGTGTCCTTACAAGAAGAGATTAGGACACAGATACACACAGAGGGAAGACCATGTAAAGACACAGGGAGAAGTCCACCTGCAGTCAAGGAAAGAGATTCATGAGGAACCAACCCTGCAGGCACCTTGATCTTGAACTTCTAGCTGCCAGAATTGTGAGAAATAAATTTCTGTTTTTGAAGCCATCCAGACTGTGGTATTTTTTATGGCAACCTGAGAAAACTAATACAATGTCTAAATAAAAAGGAGTGAAAAATTATCTTATCGTTGATTACAATTTGTTTCTATACTCGGGTGTTTGACTTTATTCAATAGAGCATGTAATTTATGAAGGAAGTATACATTATTTGCATTTTCCAGGAAAAGGAAAAACTACATGTGTGCCAGAGTTTTATATAAAAGCTGTACATGGTGTTAAGAATGAAGAAAAATATGACACAGTTGCCATTCTTTCATGATACTTCTCATTTTCATGTTTTGAACAGGAATACCATGCTTAAGCCATTGTCTGGTACATAATAAAATGCTGTGTGCACAATTAACAGGCATAGACTTTGAAAATAATTACGGAATAAATAGGTGCTTAGCTTTTCCTTTAGGACAATAAAAAATGGAATGTAGACTTCTGATTTTGCAAGGTAGTTTTGATCCATGGACAACTTACAGTTGAGGCCTGATGCTAGATAAAAATTTCCTATCAAGAGGTGGAAATATAAAAGGTTAGTCTTTCTAAGGGGAGAGTTCAAATAACTTTTACAAAGGCAATAGACTCTAACGGAAGAAGGAAAAGAAATGTGTGTGCCTTGCAAGAAAGTCTGGATAAAAGCAAAGGAGGTGAGACTGAAAATAATCAAAGATAGAATAAATCAAGGGGTTAATCAGAATATCCCCAAAGGAAGCCATCTTTGTCCAGATAGTTAAGAATGGACATTCCACTTACATAACGTTGGAAGCAGCAAGATAATTATGGGAAATGGATTAGAGTAGGAATACTTTTGCTGTTGTGTCAGGCAGAATTCTAAGACAGCCCTAAGATTCCCACTCCCTGGTAAACACTTGTATACTACACCAGAAGTTGGGCAGAACCCATGAATATGATTATTTAGTTGCTTTGTTAATTAGGTTATCAACCTCTATGTAAGAATCAATGATATCTCCATGTAGAGTTGGTAGAAGGAGAAAGAAGAAGCCAATATCCAAGTAATATACCTGACCAGAAGAAGTAAGGAAAAGATGACTGACGTTACCAAAGCAATGATATGCTGTTTTACCCACCAGCTGATGTGGAGGTGAGCATTCATTCATTTTTTGATTCACCTATCCTCTCAAAAATTCTATTTAATGCTGACTTCGTGTGTGTGTTTGGTGGGGGGACCACTGGGCTAAGTGTTGTGTGGGATGAAAAAACAGATGTTTCTGTCTAGTAAGCAAACTGATAGCTGAACAGTCAATTCTAAAGAAAATGGCACTGTTTTTGTTGAGCACTTCAGAATGCTGAGGCATTAGGTAATTAAGTGGTTTAATAAATGTCATAGAATGTTATGACAATATTGATAATTATCACATGTTCAACTACTTTTAATAAACAAGTTACTGTATTGTAAAAACTAATATATTTTTGGTCACCCAACAGCTTCATGATGTCATTGTCTTAAAGTGCCTAAAGACATCATTATTTCTGTGAAATTATGATTGCTAGTTTCTCTTATTTTTTTGGTAAGCAGTTCCATTATTTTCCACGCTAGTTGAGACCAAAAAGATCACGTATCTCTTGAAATCCTCACAGTTAAAAAATAAAATCCAAAACATCATCATTGTGCACAAAAGCCCATTATTACTCCAAAGTAAATAACACAGTACTTTGGACACCTGTTTCCTAATGAGAATATCCATAAAACATTGAGAAGCAACTTCAGATAAATGTTAAATGTAAATTAAATGTGATCAGTGAATGGAATGACTCAAGTTATTATAAGGAAAATGATCTTAAATGACTAAGTAAATATTTCCCTGTAAAGATTTAAAATAAAACATAACACAATATACTATTATCAAAATAGAAAAAAAAATTAATTTCTTACCTGGGGTAACAAATGATGAGGCACACAGACTCATAGCACACATACAAACAGACAAAAATATTTAAGTAATAGAAAGATGATGAACTATTCTAACTGATCTGATTAAAATTTTGAAACTGACTTCACATTCCCACTGTAAATTTTTTTTTAATTTAAGCCATTTGCTGCTTCATTCTATTTTCTAGATCTATAAATCTGCTTTTTTGAGGCAATCTCTGTAGGCATTTTCAAATTTTATCAAGTATATTTTATAGTTTCAGAAGGATTAAGAACAATCTAAATACACACAAGGAGAAACAGATAACATGAATAGCCCTATATGTATAAATAAATTGAATTAATAACTAATAACCTTTCCTTAAAGAAATCACCAGATGCAAATGGTTTCACAAGTGATTTCTACCAAACATTAAAGGAAGAAATAATATCAATTCTCCACAGCCTCTTTCAAAAAAAATAAATAATTAAAAGCAGAGGGACACTATCTAACTCATTCAGTGAGCCCAGCATTACTCTAATGCTAAAACTAGATATAAGAAAAAAAATCACAAACTTGTATCTCTCATGAACATAGACACAAAACAAAACCTCACTGAAATATTAACAAGTTGAATTCAACAATGTATGAAAAGAATTATATACTACAACCAAGTGGTATTTATTCCATGTATGCAAGGTTGGTTCAACACCTGAAAAATCAATCAATATAATCCACTGTATCAACAGACTAAAGGGGGTAAATCATGTGATCATATTAATTGACACAGAAGAAATACCATTTGAGAAAATCCAATACTCAATCATAATAAAAATACTCAGCAAACTAGGAGTAGAGAAGAACTTCTCCAAATCAATGGAGAACCATCTACAGAAACCTACAGCTAACATAATCAATGAGTAACTAGACACTTTTCCCCTAAGACCAGAAACAAGGCAAGGATGTTCCCATTCACCACTCCTATTCAACATCACATAGGAAGTCCTAGCTGGTGTCATAAGAAAAGAAATGGAAATAAAAGGATAAATATTGGAAAAGAATAAAACAGTTGCTATTCATTGATGATAGGATTGTCTATATAGAAAAATTCCAAACAATTTTTTTTATAAAAAAGCAACTATAGCAAGGCTTCAGGGTACGAGGTTAATATACAAAAGCCAATTTACCGTTAGCAGATGAATAAGTTCTGGGGTTCTAATGTACAGCATTGTGATATGGTTAACAGTATTGTATTGTAACACATGAAAATTGTTAAGAAAATTGATCTTAAATGTTCTCAGCACAGAAAAGAAACAATAATTATGTGATGTGATGGAGTGTTAACTAACACTGCAGTAGTAATCAGACTGCAATATAAAAGTGTGTCAAATCAACACATTGTACACTTTAAATTTGTATAATATTATATGTCAATTATGTCTCAATAAAGCTAGTAAAAATATAGAATTTGAAATTTTAAAAATACCATCAATAATAGTATCAAACAATTAAATACTTAGGCATAAATATAACAAAATATGTACAATACATATATGTGGAAAACTACAAACTGCTGCTTTGTTGGTGGAGAGGGCCCAGGATGCAATGTCTCCAGTACAAATGAGCACAACCATCACACAGATCTTGGTTTCTAATACCATTCTTCAATAAAAGGAACTAGGGCTCCTTGGAGAATTACCTGATTCTAGGACTCAGCAGTAAATAGGCAAAATGGGCCTGAGGCATCTTATAGTGCCAAAAAGTAAATTAGTGCCAAAAATAAAAAGTAAATAATGATGAAGATACATTAAAGGGATTCAGGAGCCAATTGAAAGAGGTCTCGATGGCCAAAGTTGAAACAATTTGAACAACAAAGTAAAAGAAGTAGTATTGGATTACAACCCAAAGTACAAAATAAGAGTCCATGAATACATACTGATATAAATTAATGAATATATATTCCATCCTTAAAGAGGTGGAGCAAATCTGCCCACTCCTTAAGTGTGGGCTGAGCATAGTGACTTCCTTCCAAAGAGCACAATATTGAAAAAGAGAGAAAAAGATAATAAGTTTATGGTGGAGAAAGCTGACAAGCACTTCTGCAAGCCAGGTGATCAAGAGTAACATCAATAGTGATAAGTTATTTTAGTAACATTCAATTTTGATATTATGTGATGAAAATGGCAATGTACCTTTGTGGTCTTCCTTCCCAAAATGTATCATTTCAGTCTAAGCATAAGAAAAACATCAGACAAATTCCAGTTGAGAGATATTCTATGGAACAACTGATCAGTAAACCTCAAAATTGTCAAGGTCATTAGAAATAAGGAAAGTCTGAGAAACTGTCACAACCAAGAATACATTAAGGAGACATGACTATTAATGCAATATGGTATCCTGGATGGGATCCTGGAACAACAACCAAAAAAGGGGGCATTAGGGAAAAACCTAAGGAAATCTGAATAAAGTATGGACTTTAGTTGGTAATAATGTATCAATTGTGTTTGACCAATTGTGACAAATATACCACACTACTATATTGAGAAACTAGGTGTGGGGTATACAGGAAATCTTTTTTGTACCATCTTTCCAATAATTTTGTAGATATAAAATTGTTCTAAAATTAAAATTTTACTAAAATATTCACTAGAAAAATATTTTAGATAGAAAAAATGATTAAACACTTCATGGTATGTTACCGAATACTTTCTTAGGTGTGGAAGCAATGTCCAGAAAGCAAGTCTTGAGAAATATGTATTAAAGTAATAAAACTACTCCTTTGATTTCCATAACATTGTCTCCCCAATATTTTTTTTTCTTCCCATATATCTGATTTTGTTTTCAACTGTTTAAACGTGTTACTCAAGATTACCTCCTCAGCTACCTTTTTCTTTTCTCGCTCTACTCAGAAATCTACTTGATTTTTACAAATAGGTTGATAACCTCCAAATCTTCAGCACAGACACCTCTATATAGTGCTCCAGATCCCATTTCCTAAATGTCCATCAGCATCCCAATCTCCATTCCTAAAACCATATTTATTCTTTTCCCTTTAACTTGCTGCTACTCTGTTTAATAGTCAACCATTCTCACATGCCAGAAGTCAGAAGAGATCTCACGATATCTCAACAGTTCCTGAGTAAAACACTGGGACAACTGGAAAAGCATGGAATATAAAGTATAAATGACGACAAAAGTTCTTAACAACAACAACAAAAAGAAACTTTAGTGGGCAGATCAAAAACATTTATTTTGTTCTCGGAAAGCAAAAGAAAAAAATCATGAAATAGAAACTGATTTATAGAAATAATTAAAATTAAAATGATAATTCATGAATAATTAATGTTCCTGAAGTGTTAGAACAAATTTTAAAAAAATCAAAGATAGAATAGAACTTTCTCAAGCCTAATGCTAAATTAAATAATTCACCACGTGCTTAGCAAAATTATTGGAGGAAGATACAGACCTAGATCACTCTAGCAAAGAAAAATTTTAATTATTATTTTAAAGGACAGATCTTACCACTATCAAAACTGAAAAGGAAAGTGTATGTGTGTGTGTGTGTGTGTGTGTGTGTGTGTATCTACATAGGAATAAAAATAGTCTGTCCACATTATTTACAAAATGAAAAATTAATAATATCCATGTAACATTGGGGTATATTCGTTTTTGAATAAAAGGATTTAGGTCCAACCATAGGGATCAAAGGTGAACTATGACTGTCTTAATCCAATAGAATTAGGTGAAAACCAGACATAAACCAATCGATGTACTGCATTCCTCCAACCACAGATATTGGTTCAGAGTGAGCTGGACCACATGACCATAATTGATCTAGTCTCTTATGTGAAAAGGAGGCAACTATATCTAAGAGTCACCTTTTAATAACTACGACAGAACCAAGCTTTGGGATAAAAGCGACATCACAAAATAATGTGAAATAGTAACTAGCACCTTGATGATATTATTAAAACCCAGATTTCATCTTACCCTACCTATGACTGTTTTCAGTTATGTGAACCAGTAAATTTCCTTATTGTTTAAGCCATTTAGAGTTTACTTTTATTTAATACAAATGGAAAGTATCATAACTTGTAAGCTAGCCAAATTTCATTTCATGTGTAAAGGCAACAGAAAGACATCTTAAATGGCCAAAAACTAAGAGATTATATTATTCTTAAGAAAATTGCATAAGACATGCTGGCTGACTAACAGTTGAATCAAAATTAAGTGTCCATCAGTGGATGAATGGATAAAGAAATATATACATAATACATAATGGAATATTAATCAGCCTTAAAAGGAAGGAAATCCTGCCTTTTCTGAAAGTGTGTACAGATTTAGAGGACATTATTCTAAGTGAAATAAGCCACACATAGAAAGACAAATACTTGGTGTTCTCACTTGTATGTGGAATCTAAAAAAGTCAAACTCAGAAAAACAGAGAGTAGAATAGTGGTTGCCAGGGACTGAGGATGTGGGAGAAATGTGGAGATGTTGGTCAAAGGGTACAAACTTTTAGTTATAACATGAATAAGCTCTAGATATCTAATGTACAGCATGGTAACTATCCTTAGTTCATTGTATATCTGAAATTTTCTAGGAGAGTAAATTTTAAGTGTTCTCGACACACACATAAACACACACACACACACACACACACAGGTAACTATGTAAAGTGATGGATGTGCTAATTAGCTTGACTGAGTGTGGTAACCATTACACAAGGTATGCTTATATCAAAACACCATGTTTTATACCTTAATATGTGTAGTTTTCTTGTTAATCATACCTCAATAAAGCTGGAAAAAACAAAAATAAGTTTAAAAAAAAGAATTTAGTATAGAGGTCTTTCCTACTCAAGCTAGACCCAAAACTGTATTTGGACTCAGAAATCTTCCCTAAGATATTCTACTTCTTTTTCTCCTCCTTTCCCTATACTAAGAAATGTTTGTCATGCTGCATTCTTCATACCACAATGTTGGATGACCACTTCAAACAATAGTGATGTGTTGTACTCCAATACTTGCTAACAATAATTAATTATTTACCAATTTGTGATATTGTGCCAGAATTACAAAAAATTCTTTCACTTACTGTTTCTTTTTCCACAGAAAAAAATATGTAGAGCACCATGATGATCAGTGAGAAGATATAATAAAAAGTTTGCAGATGCAATTATTTCCTGAGAAAACCCCAATTTGTAACATTTAACATCAAGTTCCTATGAATGTACACAAGAGGGAAGAGATATGGGAACATATGTATATGTATAACTGATTCACTTTGTCATAAAGCAGAAACTAACACGCCATTGTAAAGCAATTATACTCCAATAAAGATGTTAAAAAAAATAGTTCCTATGAATGCGCCTCTTATGTGCTTCAAAGTCAACCAATAATGATCTTAAATAAAGAGAAACAGTTAATAACTAAAATGTATTGAGCACTAATTCTACTAAGTTAGGTTCAAATAAATGGAAGAGCAGGATTAAACCCAAACAATCTGATGCCAGAACTTTAGTTCCTGATCACTGTCTGTACTGTCTCTAAGGAAACATTTATTGAGTGCACATTATACAATAGGCACTGACTCTGTCTTATTTGTGATGTAATCATTGTTTAGCTCTCTGATAACATCTTTTGTAAATTATCCACATTATACTATCCATGCACAAACCTAGGTTTCATTGTTATGCTCTCTCTCCTTAGTCTGGGCACTTGCGGTAATGTGCTTCCTTCTAGCACTTTGCTTGCCTATCTTCTATTTGGAGACAGCATGGGTATAAGTTGTAATAGGAAGACTTTCCAGACTGTTTTCTGACCAAAATCTAATTCAGCATTCTTTCTATGCCTTGCCATAGTACAATACATACTTCTAAATCTATTATAATTTGCTTTTATCCATTTCCCAAGACTTTAAGAACAGGGGACTATGCTTCCCTCATTTCAATATCAGTAACCCATACCATCCTTGGCACTGAATAGGCACTCCTAAATGTTATGAATTACTTAATGAGAAAATTACTGAGTGGAACATTTAATGTTAAGTAAAGCAGAAATCTTGAATTACATAGAAAATATAGATGTTTACAGGTTAATTTAAAATAGCCAATTTAAGCTTATGGAATTGTTCCCATTGAATTTGAGGTTCTTTCTTTGCCGCAAAAGAATTTGGAGATGAAGTGATAGGTAAAAAGTGGATTTATTTAGAGAGAACATACTCCACAGACAGAGCGTGGGCCATCTAGGAAGGCGAGAGACCTTGAGAGAAACACACTCCACAGACAGAGTGTGGGCCATTTGAGAAGGTGAGAGAGAGCCTCGAAATATGGCATGGTTAGTTTCTATGGGCTGATAATTTCATAGGCTAATGAGTGGGAGGATTTTTCCAATTATTTGGGGGAAGGGGCGAGGATTTCCAGGAATTGGGCCACTGCACACTTTTTGACCTTTTAGGGTTGTCCTCAGAACTGTCACGGTGATGGTGGGTGTGTCATTTAGCATGCTAATGTATTACAATAAGCATATAATGAGGCTCAAGGTCCCCTGGAAGTCGAATCTTCCGCCATTTTGGACCCAGTTGGCTTTAACCAGTCTTTGTCAAGTACTATGGCTATATCATTCTTTTAAAGGTTGTGCCCTGCCCCCTTCCCTCCTATTTCATTTCCCCCTCAGAGATTTTACTCCCGTATTTTTATGGGAAACAGAGGGGTGACAGTCCATCTTCTGTAACCGCTTCAAGGTTGAATAGGGGGATGGACACTGCCTGTCAGGGAGTAAAAACTCTGGATGCCTGATCTAGAGGCCTCAGAGGCAGGACAGCTCCTTGTTTTCATTTGGTATGGGCTAGAATCCTCACATAGCCATCATCTTGATGTGGGACTGTTATAACTGCTACCATAGCCTTCCTATGAATTTTCTTGATGATGAAGCACTTTTTGTAACAGCATCAGAGTACAAAACTATCTATAAATGACAAAAGACTTAAAAGCCATGGTTAAACATCTGATTACAGTGTAATTGATAAAGAAACTTGGTTACTGTTGTGACATACAATATTTTAAGATAATAACTAGAATTATGACTGATAATACTTTACCATGACATGTCAGAATTTTAGGAACTCCATATAATTTCTAGAATATCTGTATTAGTAACATTTGCCATACAATGTAACCTAAGAAGATTTATTACTCATTTGACAGTACTTCACATGTAATTTAATTTGACTTAGGAAGTTTTGTCAAAAAAATATCAAAAGGGTTTAAAACAGTCAGATAGGATCATAGGTCACTGTGAAAAAAATAGTTATTTACTTAGCCAAAGTGACAATAAAAGATTTCAAAGACAAATGCAGAACAGATCACTTAAAAGGTAAAGAGTTTAAAACCTGTTACTAAAGGCAGTTTAACATTTTAAGAAGCTTGTCCTTTTAACAGAGAGAAAGGCCAAATTCAGGTTTTGCACCAGCTTACTTTTAAAATTCGTTTACTCAATTAAATTCATTTTAAACTTAGTCAATATTAACCATGCACAAAACTTTTTCTTCTCACAGTTCCTATCCACAACTTTTCATCACTTTCTGTATCCATCACTTTATTTTTCCATCCAGAAACAGCCATCCAGAGACAGCCAACTTCCTTTTCCCTTAATATTATAAAATGCAATTCCATTCCTCATACTTTCTTTACTGAAAACACACATCCTACTTTCCTTAAGCAATCATGCACTGTCATTGATATCAGTACTCTGTAGATTGGTAAACATAAATCCAAATAATTTTTTTTAAATGTGCTTTCTTATAGAAAATATCTCAGTGTGACACCAAACATATTTATTAATAGTCCTAAACCTTTTGTTTCTCTGTAAAAGGAAGCCAATGTTCAGCAATTAATGTTTCAGTATCTTATTTTATTTGGAAATGACCTAGTTATTTAATAAACTTTCATCATTTAACTTAATTTAGCACAACTCTAGAATTTCAAGTTACCAGAATCTGGAGAGACTAATTTAGACAGACATTTTTAAAACATAATTATTTTTAAAAAGTTTACCCAAAGCTTTTCTCATTGCACTTTTTTCCTTAAAAGTTTTTTTCATAACAAGTTACTTTTCTCGTTGACAAATTTGTAATGGATAGAATGAGGTCTTATTTGACCTCTAGTAAACCTAGCTGCAATAGATGTATTATACTTAACATTGATGACTCTAAAGACATGTCTATATTAATCAGACCAACAAGCTTAAGCTACCTTCAATACCAGATATTAGTTTAGTCTTGAATATTTCCCAGATGACATGAACCTGAAATTCATTCTGGCCAGATTTATATTCCTGTATTTATATAAGCACTTAATTTCCTTTAAGCCAATTCAATAGAGCTCTTTTATGAATTAATTTTGGCAATATCATACAGTTACAACACACATAGATACAAACAAAGACACAGACACAGAAACCTCAAAGTTCCCATTTCAAAACTGTAGCCCTAAGTCAACGTAAAACCCATCAGTTATAAGGGGTTGGATTCAAACTGGGCTCCTGGCAGATGGAACAAATCAAGGTCACCTATCTAGATGGCTACTTTTTACTAATGTTTACAGAAAAGACACTTAGGATTTTTACTTTTATTCTTGACAAGTCAAGTTCTAAATTACTTTCCCCTCTTTGAAATTTGCATTTTAAAAGGATGGTGGCAATAAGGGTTCCCAGAGAAGACTAGGTAGGATTGGAATATTACAGGGAGATTGGCATGGCATCAAAAGCCCGTATTTAATGAATTTTGAGATTAGGGGTTGGAGGCCTTATTGACCCTCTGGTTTATGGAGTATTAGCACCTGGAAGGGAAGTTACTAGTTTCCTTTAAGGTGATTTTTATAAGAGTGACAAGCTTTGCCTTCCCTGGGATTCCCTGATCCCAGACCTGCAGATCTATAAGTTTTTCAGTTTCTGGGGGAATATTTTGGGTTGGACTGTCCATGTCTTGTACAATACATAGTCCAGCCAAAAATGTGCCTTGGCTTTGGTTTTCAGGGAGGGTGAGAGCTGCCCCCAAGGCTGAGAGAAAATCCCTTCCCAATAATGGGCTGGGGCATTCAGGCATGACAAGAAACTTGTGAGTTATAAGAGTGTTTCTCCAGGTGCAAGTTAGAGGAGTGGCGAAATGTTTTAGTTTTGGCTTTCCTTCGACCCCAACAACAGAGCAGGTTTTAGGGGCAAGGGGCCCAGCGTGAGAAGTCAGGACAGGGTAAGTGGCTCCCGTGTCCACTAGAAATTGGACAAGGTTACCTGCCACGTCAGTGGTCACCTGCGGTTCCTCCTGTGTGATGACTGTCTTCTTGGGAGCCTTGGGTGGTCCCGGGTCCCATCAATCAGCCACTGCCATGATTGACACAGGGGAATTTCCTTGCTCCCTTCAGAGCTGGGGGCTTTCCCTCTTCCAGTGGCCCATCTTCTTGCCGAGTTGGCATAGCGTTTTGGGTGAAGGCTGGGACCTGTTTCCTGAGCATTCCTTGCTCCAGTGTTCAGGACTCCCACAGCTGAAACTGGCTCCCCTTCCTGGTGGAGATCTTCTGGGAGTACTTTTGGGGTGACAAGGAAGTGGGTTGGGTCTTCTCATGATAGCTGCCAAAAGCCTGGCTTGCTGTCATTCCTTCCTGAAGCTATGCTGTTCCTTCTTTTCCTCCTCAGCCTGGTCTTTATCGTTAACAACACTGAAAGCTGTGTCAATAAGAAGGTTAGGAGGGGTGTGGGGCCCCATGGCAACCTTTTGAAGCTTCCAACAGATGTCAGGGGGTGATTGGCTGATGAAGTGGGTTGCAAATACAATGTGTCCCTCGAAAGTATTTGGGTCTTCTGTCAGGGGTTTCTGTTCTTCCACGGGTGCCACTAGAGAGGGCTTTTGTGTAGCCCAAATGGGTCTCAGCCGGCAAGGTCCCCTAACATAGGACTTGCATAGCTCCGGGTTTTCTCTTAGGGCCATAAAAGCCTGTACATAAGGAACTTCTGTCCATTTCCCCTGCCTTTTGCAAAAGATGTCTAAGTGTAGGATGGCATTATAGTTGAGGCTCCCATTTTCTGTCCAGGCCTCATCGACCTTAAGTTTATATGTTACGAAAGAAAATGAGTTACTTTGCCTTCCCTGGGATTCCCTGATCCCAGACCTGCGGATCTATAAGTTTTTCAGTTTCTGGGGGAATATTTTGGGTTGGACTGTCCATGTCTTGTACAATACATAGCCCAGACAAAAATGTGCCTTGGCTTTGGTTTTCAGGGAGGGTAAATGGGGGTCAGCTCCTCCCCTGTGTAGCAGTTCTGTTGGCCCCAGCATCCTGGGGCCCATGTCCTATCCTGGCATCCATGGTAGCCAGGATGAGTGACTTCCCTGAAGGTTTCTCTATAGATTCTATAGATTAATCCCTGTGTTCTGGGATATGTTTCCCTGGACATCCTCATGGTTCTAACACAAAATCCCAGCCTTTTTTTCTAAAAAGGTGATAAGTTTCAGAAAACAGGCACTGGCCGTTAAGGGAGATGGTTTGTGAAAAAGAAGAAAACCTCTCATTTCCCTTCCCTTTTGTGGGTGGCACCCCTGAGTTCTCAGTGCCATGCTCCCCCTACCCCCTTCCCAAACATGCTCTGGCCAGCTGGCAGTAGGGCTGGGTGCAGGGGCAGATATGGCTGCTGAAGCGGAGGCACCGTGACTGTAGTTAGGGGGATGGAGGGCCCTGCGACCCTGGAAGGACGCTCCCAATTGCGTGACCCCGGAGAGGCAAGCACAGCAAATGTGGGTCATGGCCCAGGCAAGTATCCCTGGGGTGCAGCCATGTGTATGACCCATCCACCTTGAGTCACCCGCTCTACTCTAACAGAGCAGGATGGGGTGAGGGCAGACCCTGGAGAGGCCCAGCCCAACACCAGAAGGCAGGCGGTGAACAATGGTCCCACCACCACGAGTCCCAACCACATGGTGCAGGACCATCCCCCTCCTAATATGAAGGGGGGTATACACACAAACTGCCTCCCCAAGGGATTGCAGCCGCTGTAACCATGGCACAAAATCTAAGTAAGGCTGTATTTCATATTTTTACACAATTGGACCTGTTAACAGTTAATTAAATGGTGATAAGGCAAACCCAGAGGGCAAAGATCCTATGGTTCGGGTCCCTAGCTGCCTGTGAGGATGGCTAGAAACTTTCCCTGACGTGCCCTGCGCATATGTAACAAACAGTAAGAAGTGGAAGACTTAGTGGCATGGCTGGAAAATGCCTGGCAGGTTTCTTTTTCCCCATTTCCAGCAGAGTAAGGTGCGAAATAAAGTGGAAAGTAAGAGTGAGGTAAGGATGCCAAGTTGAGACAAGGACAGTTAGGCATAGGTGGATCAATAATAAGCCTATGAGGGTAGCTGCGGAGAGGGGGCAGTGTTATGCTCGTCCTGTGCCCACATTTTTGTGGCAATAGGTCCGAAAACGAGACAGACTATAAGAAAGGGAGAGAGGGCGAGAGAGAGATGGAGACGGCTGGAAGTAAGGCCATGCCTCTCAAGAGAGAGAGTAACAGCGGGAAGGTGGCACCTCTCAAGCCCAAGGGAGGAGAGAGGCTGAGGCTTACCAAATTCTCCTGGCTGCCTTCGCCAATATGTTCCTGGTGAATGTGAAGTTCTTTCTTCGTCACGACAAAAGAATTTGGAGAAAAAGTGATAGGTAAAAAGTGGATTTATTTAGAGAGTAACACACACCACAGACAGAGTGTAGGCCATTTCAGAAGGTGAGAGAGAGCCTCGAAATATGGCATGGTTAATTTTTATGGGCTGGTAATTTCATGGGCTAAGTGGGAGGATTATTCCAATTATTTGGGGGAAGGGGCAAGGATTTCCAGGAATTGGGCCACTGCCCACTTTTTGACCTTTTAGGGTGGTCCTCAGAACTGTCATGGCGCTGGTGGGTGTGTCCATTAGCATGCTAATGTATTACAATGAGTGTATAATGAGGCTCAAGGTCCCCTGGAAGTTGAATCTTCCGCCATTTTGGACCCAGTTGGTTCTAACCAGTCTTTGTCTTGTACTATGGCTATATTATTCTTTCAAAGGTCGTGCCCTACCCCCATCCTTCCTGTTTCAGAATAAATACAAATTCACATACAGGAAGAAACTACATTCTGGAGAGTAGACAACATTTTTGAGTCATTTCATATTCTCATTAAGAGACTTGAGAATAATATGATAAATGAATAATTTAACACTCAATTTTAAGTGATTTTCTTATTTGGAACATTTGTTCCTTTATAATGGTTTAAGTATATGTTTGTCATCTGGTTTATTCCTATGTTTGAAGTTTTTGTGGGTTGAATTGTGTCCACCACAAAGCTAAGTCCAGGTCATAACCCCAGGTACCTGTGAATGTGAACTTATTTTGAAATAGGGTCATTGCAGAAGTAATTAGTTAAGATCATCACACTGTAGTAAGGGGGGTCTTTAATCCAGTGTGACGAGTGGCCTTATAAGGAGAGGAGAGGAGACTTATGACAGACACATAGAGGGATGACAGCCATATAAAGAATCAAATTTACAAGGACAACACCATTGTGCAGTGCAGGTAGATTGGAGTGATGCCTCTACAAACTAAGAACCACCAAAGATTTCTGGCAACTACCAGAAGCTAACAGAAAAGCTTGCAACAGAGCATTCAGAGGGAGAGGTCCTGCTAACACCTTGATTTCGAACTTCTAGCCTCCAGAACTGTGAGAGAATAAATTTCTGTTGTTTAAAGCCACCCAGATTGTGGTACTTTGTCATGACAGCGCTAGGAAATTAATACAAGTTTCTTTAACTTGAATGCAATCTTTCCCACTTTATTTTCTAAAGAACCTGCTTTGGGTTCATGGAAACTTAACTTCTTAAATGTTTACATTAGTACAATTTTTCTGTCATCTAAAACAATGTAGTCATGGTAATAAAAACAATTTGATATCCTAACACTTATATACATATATATGTGATACATATATATGTATTCTAATAATAACTTTTTGTTAAAACTTGAAGAGAGACAAATTTATTGAAATGGAATGTAGGTCTCTCGGGAAAAAGGCATTGATGGCAAACAGACTTGCACTTTCATCTGGCCAGACCTCTCACCACAGTATTTCCCACAGCATGACACAGATTGCATTTCAAATTTATAACCTTCAGAAGAAGCCTGAAATGCTCAAAAGTGGGAACGAAAAGCCTGTTTCAGTTCTGATAAATCTAGTCTACACTTCACAAGGCCCATGTGAAACATGACATATGAAATGCTAACGAGGATTTAGGGTTAAAATCTCAAGTCTGCTAAAAACATGATTAATGTTACATTAGCCTCTTGGAGCAAAGGTCTAAAATATAATACATTTTAGTTTATAAGCAAAACCAGTGGGACATAAAACTCAACAGACATGCAGGTATAAACTCATAAGCTTCAGCTGTCCTCTCAGAGAAGGTGGTACCTCTAAATCTCACAAGTAATATCACTGTGATTAAGTGTAATGAGAGCAGATATCAAGAATGTGTACTGCCACTAGGGACCTTAGCCAAAGTGCAAAGTATGCTGTTTGTCTTGGGAAACTTCTCACCTCTTGGTAAACTCTCTTAATCAGCCCTCAGGCATCCAGGGCCCTCAAGCTGCCCTCTGGCTGCCCCAGGCTCTCCTCACCCGCTGAATACCCGCATCCCCTCCTCCTGGAGCAGCAGCCTGTGTTTCAAAATCAAGCTTCCTGTCAGTTCCACTTTTCAATCAAAACCCCATTTTCCTCAGGCTGGCTGATTTTGGCAGGCTCTAAGCAAAATCCTAATCTGATAATCTGATTAAATTAATTCGAAGTAAGTTGTAAATGGCTAATAGCCTAAAGTTCTGAGAGAAGCTGAGTTCTTGACAGTCTAATTTGTGGAATATACAAAGGAGATGTATTAAACTGGAAACCTTCTGAGTACCTTTTGTTTATACTCAAATTTCTTCCATTGCTTGCCCTCCTTCCTCTCTCCCTCCCTCCCTTCTTTCCTTTCTTCCTTCCTTCCTTCCCTCTCTCTCTCCCTCCTTCCTACATTTCCTTCCTTTCATTCTTTCTCTTTCCTCTCTCCTTTCCTCCCTCCCCGCCCCCACACTCCTTTCTCCCTCTCTCTCATTACTGGCTCAGTAATGTGGCTCCCTTTTTGTATAGTTACTTATCCATAAATTGGCATCCAAATAGGGATTAAACTAAGGCAATCACTGTCTTTCCCAAGGCAAATTCAACTTCCTCATTCACCAATGCTGGCAATATTTATACTCTTAATATTCTCTTCTGCTGATGACTTTTTAAAAAATCTATAATTAGAAAAATACTTATTGAACTAAGATTTAAGTCTATATTTTCCACTTTAGTAATCTGTCACCTATTTAAGATGTGTATAGTGCATTTGGAAGAATCACAATGAGCTACATTTATTATCATTATCATTATTATTACTAAAATACGTAACCTGTCATAAACAGCTTCTATTTATCAGAATGTCTTTACTTACTTATATTTACAATAGGACATCAATGCAAAGCACATCCATATATATCATAAATACTATTACTAATTATTCATTTAAAATATTCATTAATAAGGAATACCATGGTTTATGTTTTTCTCTAAACTAATTTATATTTATTTCATGCTTTTCTGTATCAGATGCTATTCTAAGTACTTTGCATATAATAATTCATTTAATTTTCAAAACAATATTATGGATTGGATATTTTTATATATTTGCTTTTAACAGAAGCAGAAAACTAAGGTATGGGGTATTTAGGAACTTTCCCAGGATAACATAGTAGGTAAACTGTATTTAAAACCACTGTATGACTACCATCTACTCCTCCAGGAATATATATATATATATATATATATATATATATATAAAATGCATGTTCCTTATACCAAAAAGGAAGTTATATATGAATATTGTTACTATTTTAAGCTCAGTCCCCAATGGAAAGTAGGTATAGGACCAATAAGTGGGATTTAGACCATGTTGAAATCTTGCCTTGCATGGAAAACAAATCAATTTCTGAGAGTATTTTAGCTTAACCTGAATGAAGGCTGGTGAATGAGACACTGTAGCCAGGAGGAGCAATAAGAAGTAGTGTTAGTTCGAGATCACTTCCTCTAAGGGGTGATCCAGAGTCATGGTAGGGACATTCAAGTCAAGCTTTGGCAAATTTATGAATGACAGCTTTGGTGGTGAAATGGTGAACTAACTACATACAGATTGATGGGAAGTAATGTCTCAGGAATCCGAACCAGCAGGTCAAAGAATAAATGAGTCACTCTAACCACGGTGAAATAGGAAGAGAAAAATACAACATAGATTCGTACCAGAATAAAGCTTTATATAATCTAAGAATATAGCACAAACTCAATCTTACTTCATTCATTTCTGTTGAAAAAATTGTTTGGGACTTTCCAATTAACACTACTAAATGGAATGCCACCAAATAGCAAGCCATGCAAAAGAAACATTTGAACAATTGTTCAGTAAATATCATACCTGACTTTTAAATTATAAAAGTAATACTTTCTTGACGTTAAAAATATCTAGTAATATAGAAGTACGAAAAGCATAAAATAAGATGGCTTTCCTTCTTTTATCATTCTGTTCCCCGATATAACTACTAACCTGTGTGTGTTTTCAAGACATTTTCACTGCATGAACCAATGTACGCTGACTTGTCTTGTTTTTGTAAAACAAATGGACTAAAATTATAGTTTGTACATATGTATATGTGCTATAACATGATTGATATAGGTTTTTTTTTTCTGTGAGAAAAGAGGTTTTACCATACATATTATGCTATAACTTGATTGATTTCACTTTTTTCCCCAAAATACATTACGGAAAACTTTCCAAGTCAGAACTTCCCATCAATCTGTATGTAGTTAGTTCACCATTTCACCACCAAAGCTGTCATTCATAGTCCTACCATATATTTTTTAAAGTTACTTGTTTTTCCATAGTATGGTGTCTCATAAGTCATTTAAATATTCCATAATTTGTTGTCCCTTTCTCAAGTTAGGTTTTCACACATTAATATATATTACCTTAGGTATTTAGGGGCCTAAGTTCCAACTCATTACCACTTTCGTTTAATTTTCCTAGAAATTCAAGCTTATAGCTATGTCTAGTATGTTTAATCATGGGAATACTGTATATTTTTTTCCCTATTATCTGGAAGAAATAAGATATTGAGGACTTGGAAAAGATGCTATATCCAATTACTTCTCATACATTTCACGCTGTATATTTTGGAGGGTAAGAAAGTAGATCTGAAGCCAAATGACTGACTTTAAAATACCCTGTAGACCATAGTTAAGTATGTATAAGTTTAATAAACTCAAGTTTCCTGTTACTCTAGCCAATAGTTTATATTCAAGAAATATTAACTGACCATCTTAAAAGTAAATCCTGAATGTTGGGATAGGTGGTTAGGCAAAGCTTCCTCCAAGGATTCTAAGGAAAACTTGCTGAAGGAGTCAGTGTGATTGGGGTCATCCATGCAACAGCAGATGTATTTTCATCCTCTTTTGCTTATCCCCTTTGGCACTAAAGAGACCCCTGTGTACAGAGAAATTTTGCAGCTGGGCAGAAGAGACAAGCCTCTGGCTGAGAAATAACACCATAACTCAGAGCAACTTTTGGCTTTCTACGTTGATCTTATCAAATTTCAACTTTTCTTCTGGAAACATGATTCACTAAGAGAAGAAAAAAACACTTCTGGTGCAATGACTAAAGCGAATAGGCTTCAGATATCTTCTAGGTGGGAAACACACTCACTATCAAATGGAGACATGGGCTGGCATGGGAAGCCTTCTCAGGCTCATCAGAAGCCAGGATAATCTCTCCCCTCCCCCACCAAAAAAATTACCAAAATATCTGGACTATTCCTCTACAACTTGTATATCTTTTGGAAAAGATAAAATTAGTTATCATTTGGTATAGCCACAGGCTGAGAAACTGTTAATAGAGTTTAGTGAAAATAAAATAGGCTGCTGGAATACCAGAGAATTAATATCTTCATGAGTGTAAATGGAAGTGGGAAGCAATGTCCACGTTAGCAGGGATAGATATACGATGCAGGAAACAGAGAAAATACTTTTTAGAGTTTCCAGCTAAGATAAAGAAAAATTATGACCAGGTCAGAAATAGTTTTCCTACTTATAACTGTGAGCAAAAACAAACAAATGAAACAAACAAAACCAAAACAAAACCCTGGAGGCGATAGTGATCAATATTCATATAACAGGGTCCAATACCGGAAGAATATCTAAAAATAATAGATGACTTTTAAAAATATACATTTAGTCATAGAATAACTAAAAGTCTATGCAAGGGTTTGTAAAGTGAGTATAAAAGGAATATGAATGGAGTTGTATATTTTTCCTATTTGCAAGAATAACTATTCAAATTTGGTTCAAATTTTAGAGAATGACGAAAGGGAAAGTACCAACAAAACTCTTGAATAGTTTTTATTCCTCTAAAAACATTTATAATTAAAAAGGAGTTACGAGGGCGCAAATTTTACAGCCAACACCACCTGGAATATTAATAAAAATATAGAGAGAAAAACTCCACACTTGCTTCAAATTTTTTATTTTAATCACATCTGTTCTAAATTAATATAACTATGCTGGATAAAAACTTTTTATGTCATCAAGATCCTTTAAAATTGATAAAACCCATTGGTCATCTCCATAGAAAAAAGAATATACTATACACAATACACTGCATATAATTTCAGAGGGATTACTGATAATCTTATATAAAGCTTACTTTCTGATTCCAATTTAAGAAGTTCTAGTCTAAAAGAATGGCCCTAACTAAATAAAGTAGGATCTACTAATGGTTTCTGAAAATCGACTAGCAGGAAAAATCTAGTTCATGCCACCATGTCACCATAAACTTGCAACATTTTCTTGGGCACTGGATGGCGTGGGGATGGACAGAGTACAATGCCAGCAGCATGTCTCTACTTGTGCTCCAAAAATGACTCTGGAACTCTCTTCCTTTATCTTTCCTTTGTTCTTTCAACCCTCTATAACAGGGGACCCCAACCCCTGGGCCACGGACTGCTACCGGTCCATGGCCTGTTAAGAAACGGGCCACACAGCAGGAAGTGAGCAGCGGGCTAGCAAGGAAGCTTCATCTGTATTTACAGCCGCTCCTCATCTCTCACATTACTGCCTGAGCTCCGCCTCCTGTCAGATCAGCAGCGGCATTAGATTCTCATAGGAACTTGAATGCTACTGTGAACTGCACATGCAAGGAATCTAGGTTGTGTGCTCCTTATGAGAATCTAATGCCTGATGATCTGAGGTGGAGCTGGGGCAGTGATGCTAGTGCTGGGGAGCAGCTGCAAATACACATTATCATTAGCAGAGAGGTTTGACTGCACAGAGACCATAACAAATCAATTGCTTGCAGACTTATATCAAAACCCTATCAGTGAGTGACAAGTGACAATTAAGTTGCATCTTATGGAGTAGACTGGACATAAGCAACACACTTCAGGTGTCACTGTCTCCCATCACCCCCAGATGGGACCATCTAGCTGCAAGAAAACAAGCTCAGAGCTCCCACTGATTCTGCATTATGATGAGTTATATAATTATTTCATTATATATTACAATGTAATAATAATATAAATAAAGTGCACAATTAATGTAATGCACTTGAATCATCCCCAAACCATCTCCCCCCACCCCCGGTCCA
Organism: Pseudorca crassidens; assembly: GCF_039906515.1. Taxonomy (NCBI): domain Eukaryota; kingdom Metazoa; phylum Chordata; class Mammalia; order Artiodactyla; family Delphinidae; genus Pseudorca; species Pseudorca crassidens. Next base: position 122,279,921 of record NC_090300.1, on the reverse strand, counting down.
TGGAAAAATTGTCTTCCACAAAACCGGTCCCTGGTGCCAAAAAGGTTGGAGACTACTGCTCTATAATTCATCCCCTGAGAAGCCCTAGAGAGGGTCTTCTGAATAGGATGAGAAGAGAAAATAACTCTTATCCATTACAGAAAACACAGCAAGAAAAGAGAACAAGCCAAAACACTAGAGATTCTTATAAACTCAGTAAAACTAACTTGCTTTTGTAAACTAATAAAAAAGCCCTTTAAGCATCAAGAAATATTTATTTAGCTGTTGCATATCACTGTTGAATAATCTGAATAACTTAAGTATAACCAAATTTCAAGAAATTGAAAAGTTAAAGTTTCCCACCATGGTTGATAGCCAAGTGTCTGTTACACCAATTTATCAAAATAAGCTTATAAGAGTGGACAAAGTTTGATTCAACTGTGGTCATATTTCACAACTGTTTGCAACAGTGACTACCATAAGTATGTATTTATATGTATGCAACTTACAAATGAAAACTAAACAATGGAGCATTAGATTAGATGAGGCTGAAATAGTCTATCTGCAAGTCGCTTACCATATTCTGTATTTCATTTCTTCTGTCTTCAAATCTTGACATCAAGAGTTCTTTGTCTCAGAAGCAGCAACAAACTCCTGAAAAGTAGTTTATGTTATAAAGATTATACTTACGCATATCCACACAAATATTTACCCAAATAATTATCAGTTTTAAGAACTATTTTCAATATTTATTGAGGTCCAGAAACAATCAACAAATTAGTATATTGTCTCTAAGAACACTTGATTTTTATTGAATGCTGTCAAGAGACCAAAATGTGCAGATTCACCTTTGAAAAGTGTTAAATTTGCATTTATTCTTTTGTCCCTAGGCTAACAGCTGGGTGGTGGTGGTGTTTTTTAAAGTACCTATTTGAGGTGCTAAGAGGTCCTAATTAGATAAATTAAACACAGCATTAAGTTTCAGAAGTGGTGTCAGAACAGATACTTTTTGATCTGTAGATCACTAAGGGAGCAACAGTAAATTGCAAGTAATGTGATTGTGTTTCCCACCTCAGCACACTGGGTTTGCTAAAAACAGTTTTAATTTAGTAACTGCCCAAGATATTTCTCTGAGTGACTGAGATGGAGTGTATTATTTTCTAGGGAGTCCCAGCTGCTTTCATTCTAATTATTCCTGTCCCTATTATGGATGAATGAATGAAAAAGAAATACCAATGGCCTCTGTGTTACAGTGTGACATTATCATACCTGGGAGGAGCATGCTGTTAACAAAATAAAACATGCTGGCTAAACAAAATAAAACAAACAACCATAATGACAACAACAACCAGGAGTGATTCACTTCAAGTCAGTTCAACAAATCAGTATGTAAGTAAGGCACTGGGCTAGCTTATGAGGACCACTGACATCACTTGAAGTATTTATACTCCAGTGAAGAAAGCAATGCCGACATGTCTACAACTAATGATAAAACATGAAACAATAGGCCGGTCTCACCTTCTGAGATGGCCCATGCTCTGTCTGTGGAGTGTGTTTCTCTCTAAATAAATCCACTTCTTACCTATCACTTTGTCTCTCACTGAATTCTTTCTGCCATGAGACATCAAGAACCTGAGCTTCATTAAGTCCTGAAACCAGATACTGAAACCCCTGCCATGTGGAAGAAGTTAACTATATGCTGCCCACAAGCACGTAGACCCCAGACCTATAGGAACCAGAAGGTTGATGATGCTGACTCCCACTTACCTCACCACCAACCAATCAGAAGAAAGTCCACGAGCTGATCACATCCTCCTCTTTGAACCATTACTATAATACTCCTCACTACCCTTTCCAGGTCGGGACACTCAGTTTTGAGAGCATTAGCTCTCTGTGGCCCCCTTTGCTTGGCAAAGCAATAAAGCTATTCTTTTCAACTTCACCCCCCCCCAAAAAAAAAAAAAAAAAAAAAAACATGAAACAATAAAGTAACTATAAACACGAGAATCAAATTATTTTTGAATTGATTATGGTAGGCATCACTGAAGTAGAATTTGAACTGTACCTAAAAGAAAAATAAGCATGTACAAACATGGAAAGAGAGGAGAGCCATCCAGATTAAGAATACTGTGGGTTAGGAGGCAGAGGACAAAGTGTGATGGAAGAGCCTAATGAGTGGGTTTAACCTCAGCCCAAGTCTAGGAATAGGTGTAGGAGACATAAGAAGTTCATGTTAAAGGAGGAATCAATGATTTTTGTTTGAGAGCTAATTGAGTTTGAAGTATCTATGGGAAATTCTGATCTAAAGTTCAGGATGGATATCCAAATTAGAGGCAAAGACTGAGTCACCTGCATAAAGGTGATAACTAAAGCTTTGGGAGCATTTGAGATAACCCAGAGCATATGCAGAGCATGGTTAAACAATAAACCTATGGAACACCTATGTGTAAACACAAGTAAGAAGATAAGAATAAGAAGAAACATTCTGGGAAGCAGCAGGAGAACCAAGAGAGAATGTATCTAAGATATCACGAGAAGGTAAGCATTTCATGAAAGAAGAGAGTAGCCAACATTGTTAAAGGATGCACACAAGTAGCAGGTTTCACTTTTAGAAAGTCATCTGCACTCTTTAAAGGAGCAGTTTCAGTGAAGTGGTGTGGAGGGAAACCAGACTTCCAACTGGTTAGAGTAAATTGATCAATGCAGGAAATGGTCAAAATGAGTGCAGAAGCTATCGAAAAAGCAGGGTGGGAAAGTTTTCCAGAGAGTAAGCAACATTAGAAAAGGAGGAGGCACAGACATAAAAAAATCTTTAGCAATATCAGTTTAAAATAGTACATTTCAAATGTGGCTTCTCTGTGATATTCACTGAAGAGGTGCATCTATCAAGCCTAAGATTTTCCAGCCTGGGCAATGAGTAGATCACTTCAACCAATGAAATCTCAGTATATTGAGTTGTCCAGTACTACCTACCTACTGATTACTAAGAAAGAAAACATATACTGAGGGTGATTTAAAAAAAAAAAACTTTCATATTTAAAAATATTTTTAATAAAAGATGCATATTCATGTCAACAGAGACTTACAGAGCTCAGGAACAAACTCATTATAAATGTTTCAAAGGAATTATACGGGACAAAACACCTGCAAAGAAGAAAAATAAGACATTTGCTGCCTTCTTTAAAAAACTCTAAAATAGCCACTCTTACCACATGGAAAATAAGGCTATATGATTCAACAAAACATTTGGAGAAACAAATGTTTTCCACCCAAACAATCCTCACAAATATTCCTAAGACTGCGAATACATTTCTCAAAGATATAATCACTGCTTACACATCAGATAACCTGAAATTGCCATCCTATAAAATAACTGGCACACATGCTCTTTGTAAGTATCAAGATCATGATGTCATGATGGGCAAAGAAAGACTAAGGAGACGCCAGATTGGAAGAGACCAAGGTGATTTGAAGATTGGATCCTAAACCAAAAAAATGGACCTTAGTGAAACAACTAAAGAAACATGACTAGGTCTATAGAGCAGGTAATAGAATTGTTTCAGTGTTAACTTTCTGGTTTCAATAATTGTATCCTTGCTATGTAAGATGTTAACATTTGGGGAAGTTGGTTGAAAATTACAAGGGAATTTTTGTAGTATTTTTCAAACTCTTTTATAAGTCTCAAATTATTTAAATGTAAAAAGTTAAAAAAGAACAATTTCTAACTATGAAAAGAAATGGGTGAAGAACAACATCCAGTGGGAATAAGAGACCAAAATTTGACTATGTAGCTGTATGTATCATACCTCTTTTGAATTTTTTTAAAAAACTTCAACCAGCTGTAAAGTGTGCAGAATTAAGTGACTATAATAAAATATAGCAAAACGCCTGGGTCCTAAAGAAAGAAATTCCTTGTTCACACTGGAGTAACCTGTACATTTCAGTAGAAGACTAATAAATAGAAACGCAGAATGTGATTTTCAATCGGAGTTTTCATGTGACTTTCCTAATGTAAAAAAGATGATCAAGGCCAATTTTGAAGTTGCCATGCCACCCAATTTTGAGTATCTACTCTGTGCAAGACACTATCATAGGTAAAACATGGTCTCTGACTACTAAAAGTGCCTCATCAATGTTGGTGGACTATTACACATTTCTCAGTATTTCATAGAATGTGTTATAACAAAGAGGCAAGCAAAGTCCTGTTGAGACATAGGAAAAAAGGAATAATTTGGATAACCTCACAGAGGCTTAGACAAATAGTTGTCCATCAAGGAGAAGATGAGGAAAGGTAACAGGGAGGCAAGTTAGTTTGAAGGCAGCAGAGAATTCTGATGGGTAGTGATTGAGGCATAAAGGAGAGAGGCATTTTGTAGAAAAGAAAAAGCCTAAGCAAAGTCATGGGATAGAAAATGACAGGATTGTTTTGATTCTCTAATTCAAGTGAGAGGGCAAGGAGCTCCAGAGTTGGAAGTTCACTGAGTGATAGGATGTGAACAAGTCAGTTAGGGCTTAGAGAGCCTTGGAGCTCCCAGAAAATTATGTGTTGTGTAAACACTAACCCATCTCGCATTTAAGAACAGTTCCATTAAACGTTGCTCAATACACTTCTTTCCCTAAATTCAGCGTATTTTCATAGAACCCGAAATATGAAATATGCATTTTAGTTGCCCACTCCAAAGCGGTACTGGCAAATTCCGAAGATGCTGGATCTTAAAATATGTTGAGTGTATTGTTTTCTAAGTAGTCAATTACTATCCACTGCCCACTTCTAAAAGATCAATAATTCAGATTGCCCAACAGGTTCCTAGGCCAGTATTAAACTGTTCACTGAGTTTTACAAAACTGAAAACCTCTTTGTTAATTGGATATGGATTTCATTCTAGCAGCAACTGCTAAGGTATTTTAACTGTATTTGCTCTGTGAAACACTAGTCCCAGAATATGTTAATTGGTCTGATATGAAAACGTGTTCCCTCAGCCAATAAGTTTGGTAAACATTGGATTAAGGAAGGTTAATCAGATTTTTTTGGCTACAGGAGTTATCAGAACCTTGAAAATGCTAATGAGAAATATGGCATTTAAGAGGAGAGAGTTAAGATGCATTGTTACACAAATCCCAATAGAAATCTAGTGATACAAGTGTTCTACATTTGAAAACTGCACCAGATGCATCTCTGCTTCACCTAATTTTAAGCCTATCACACACTTGATGGAATGGCTTAATGAAATGTCTATGAGGAAAGAGGAGCTTTTCCAAAACAGCTTCATTTCTGATCCCTGTAGTTACTGTAATGTCAACTTTTAAAATTAATATCGTCTATTGGAAAATTTTCTTTCCTTGGGAAAATGTCTCTTCTTTTAAAATAGAAATTAGTGGGGAGAAAAACAATCATGAACAGATATGTCCTTTCTTGTCACCTTCTTTGGGGGAAAGCTATTTTGTTAATCGGAAATCTGAATTTTATTGCTCTTATAATATGGTTAAATCATTTGAAATGGTCACTTAAATGATGTTGTGGTCACGTAAGTGATGATGTTAACACTAAAACAAAAGAAACACTGCAAGAGAAAGTCAGGAACACAAACCGCTAGATAAATTTCAAAGAAAATAAAATACAAGACATCTAGTAGCAGTTTGGAAATATTTATGTACTGTGAAAATAAATAAATTTCATTTAAAGTGGAGCTTGGAAGTCCTGGGAGGAGCTCTCATGCATATCACTCACCCCAGCTTGCAGATCCCAGCAGGAAGAAAGATTTCCTGACCCAGCAATAGCAAGCTTCCCCCACATGCAGCCAATGAAGAACTGCCACAGCCCTCCCCAATTTCCTTTTTTCCTCTATAAAAGCAAGCCCCTCTCCTCTGTTCTCCAGACATGCCTATGGTTCACCATATGTTGCTTGTCCTGAATTGCAGTGCTCTCCTTTTCCCAGATAAACTTATTTTGCCGGTAAAATAATGGCCCACTTTATTTTAAGATCAACATTACCTCACAGATCTCTAGGTCCTACTACAAGGCAGCCATAACACGTTACATCCATACAATATAATTATATAACATCAATACTTTGGAACTGTTTAGTAATTTCGGGTAGTTGGATCTTAAAAAGAGTGGAGATTTCTATGCACATCGTATTACAGTTCTGTAGCTTGACAAGTGGAAGCATGTTAATGTCCAGCATTAGGGTCTCGATCAGCAGAAATGATACTCGACCAAAAACAATATGTCATTTCACAATGTCAGTGTATAGTCATCAGATTGTTTATTTGAGAACTAAGTATTTTGTGGTTGTAGCAGTGATTGAGGTTAAAGCCACTTATATCTGCCATTATATTTCTTAATCAGACATATGTTAATTAAGGGGTTTTTTGCCCTTTAATTAGGCTGCTTACATAATCATAATTATTTTTGGTTTATAGTCACATTAATTAACAAAAAGTAAGATTATCTTTTCTCAAGTGTTTGATCAGAATTGCCAAACATATGACAGACACTATACACCCTTCAAAAAAAAAAAAAAGCATAATGTATATTTTAATATAATTTTTTGTTTGGGGGATTTACTAGTGTCAAAAAAAAAAGTAACCTTTTTCTATAATCAAGTCCTCCCATACAGATTATAATTTACTTAATTGGGACAGCCTCCTCTATTTAGAAAGCAAAATGTTTTGGAATTATCTGAGTCTTGAGGTAAATACTGGATTTGATTGTTCTTGCTTCTACTAAGAATGCATCTAAGGTCACTCCAACTCTCTCCAGGTTGCTATTACACATTTTTTTTTCCTCACCATTTTAGTTAATCTTCACTCTCTAGGATACCAAGCAAACTCATGTGGAAGAAATATTATTTGTCATAGTATCTAGAAAAAGCTTTCAGTAAAAGTTTGACCGTCAGAATGGAATAATACTTTATTTCAAAATCCTGGAATTCTTAGATAAATATAAGGTAATGTTACTTAGAATACAGAAACAACAGTTCTGTTAAAGCAAAGTGAGGCCTTCTTTCTTCTCAGAGCAACGAGTGTTTGTTTCTTGCTTCCTACTCCTTAACTTGAAAGATAAGTACAAACCTTCGGTGGGCAGCCACCACTAGTGAAGGATCAGCCTTCTGTTCCTCATGCCTGGATCTCCTCCCTGATACACACTACTAGCACCTCACATTTTTCCAAGATTTTACTCAAGAGTTAGTGCCTTAGTAAGGCCCCTCACTGGCTACCCTGTCTACAATTTTTATCCCATCTCTGACATTTCTGTACTGCCCCTACTTTCTTGCATTATTTTTTCCTCTTTATTATTTTTCATTATTTAACACACTGTGTGATTTACCTGCTTATATTGTTCACTACCCACTTCCTTCGTTAAAATGTAGACTCCACGATGCCAGGGAGTTTCATCTTTTTCTTTTAGTTCTGTATTGCCAGCTCCCAGTAAAGTACCTGGCACATAATAGGTGCTCAATAAATTAAATGAATGAAACACCACCATCATAAAAAAAATCTCTTCTGTGAACACAGATAATTCTGCCATTGGGTGTGCTTTGTCAAATAATTATCTTCTCAAAAGCCTTTAATGGTTCAATAACAATGATTAAATGCTGATATAGCAGATGATAGAATATTGGGCAATTAATAAAACATAATAAAATATGTAATGTGATGTGATGAGCAAATGCTCATGTAACATGTAAAAAACAAAAACAAAATACCTTGAAAAAAACAATAATAAAGTGAGTCAGCATTTGGGCTGTCAATAGTACAGTGAGTGACATGTGATTATATTAGAACCCTAAGGGCATTTTGATTTTTTTTACTAGGAGTAAAAATCCCTACAGTAATTAAAGTACATGAAATATGATGCCTTTTTCCAACAAATGGTGAGTAATCATTACCGGAGGCATACTATTTTTTTCTATAGGAGAATTTATGAAGTTTAACAGTCAAATCACAAGAATATATAGTTAACTTGAAATAATGACATTTAACGTACTTGTGTTTGGAATGGCAACACAGTGGTCATAAAATGGCTGCCTTTTTTTCCTGTTTCATTCCAATACATGTTTCTACCAATTAAATCTAAAATCTGAGTAATTACATTTACTTTCATACATCACCTCCTTAGAAAAGAGTTTTTGAGACTAATCTGAATATTGTTCAGGGCTGCAATATTCTGACAACCTGAGAAATCAAATTAAAATGGTAAAACATTTATCAGTAGTGAAAATTTCATACCAAAGTATGAAAGAGAAAGTAGTACAAAGGCTACTTTTAAACCATGATTAATTTGAGAAGAGTTACGGCAATTTAAAATATGTAAACTGTCTTGAATATTATTTAGACATCTTAAGATTTTAGGATGCTTAACATTTTAATTGGCATATTTAAAATGTTCTCTTTTTAATTAAAGAATGCATTTTTAAAGGCTACTGTAGAATGAATGAAGCTATATTAAGTTTTATGGCATTTTAAAAAATGTAATAGCCATACATATAATTTCACTGAATGCAAGTTTAATTTTATATCTTTAATATATCACATTTGGGTCAACTTTCAACATGAAAAATTCAAGTCAAACAACAAAAATGTTAGTGTATCTAAAAAAGACTTACCGAGAAGCAAAGCAAATGAAAAAAAATACAGAATAAATTCACAGAAACAGAATTCCTTGGGATGCTAACTGAAAAGTCAACAATTAAAAAATTTAAAAAAAAAAGGAAAGAAAGAAGAGAAAAAGAAACACGGAAGAAAGGAAAGGAAGAACAAAAATAAGAAAACAAAAAAGATTAAAATACATGTCTCTATGTACTAATACATATTATTAAAAGTGCTTCCTAACCACAAGGTTTAGCATAGAGATGTGTAAATACTTAATGGTAAAACAGTATGGTACATTGCGAAATCTTTATGGATAAACAGTCATTTGGAAGCTACCTGCGTCATACATAGGAGAGAGGGTATTTTAGGAGAGGAAGGCGAAGTTAAGAGATAATGTCAAATTTTAGATCATATGTTTGTATTCCAGAGAGAATAATAAATCTGTCCTAGATATATCTGTTCTAATTCTAGGCAGAACACAATTTAGAAAAACTTGCTTTGATACTGAAAGTCCCTGTTCTTGTCCTAATCAGAAAGGTAGCATTTGTAATCTCCCATTAAAAACAATTTCAGTAAAACAACTTTCAGCTACATACTAAATATTCGTTGGAACAGAGGAGATCGTTTTCTTTGGTGTATGTTAACCCATCTATTTGGGGGGAGGAAAGCAGTTCCTTAAAATGCAAATTATCTATCACTTGACATCTCTTCTTTTATGATGGAAAAGGAGTCCTTTACTTAAAAATTTGTATTTCTTTAAAGTTTTAGCAGCTATATACTTATTCACCTAGGCTAACCAAAAAAAAAAAAAAGAAAAATCATTTACAATTTGTTCTTACTTCAAACTCTTACCATTTATCCATTTACAATGTGTGCTTTTAATGAGTTTTTTTTTAAATTGAAGTGTAGTTGATTTACAATGTTGTGTTAGTTGCAGGTGTACAGCAAAGTGATTCAGTTATATATATATATATATATATATATATATATATATATATACACATATATATATATATGTTCTTTTTTCAGATTCTTTCCCATTATAGGTTATTACAAGATATTGAATAGAGTGCCCTGTGCTATACAGTAGGTTCTTGTTGTTGATCTATTTATATACAGTAGTGTATATCTGTTAATCCCAAACTCCTCATTTATTCCCCTCTCTTCCCCCATTAGTAACCATAAATTAGTTTTCTATGCCTGTTAGTCTGTTTCTGTTTTATAAATAAGTTCATTTGTATCATTTTTTAGTTTCCACATATAAGTAGTATCATATAACATTTGTCTTTCTCTGATTTACTTCACTTAGTAAGATAATCTCTAGGTCCATCCATGTTGCTACAAATGACAATATTTTATGGCTTAGTACTATTCCATTATATACATATACCACTTCTTCTTTATCCATTCTTCTGTTGATGGACATCTGGTTTGCTTCCAAGTCTTGCCTATTGTAAATAGCGTTGCTTTGAACATTGGAGTGCATATAACTTTTCAAATTCGAGCTTTCATATTTTATGGATATATGCCCAGGAGTGGGACTCTTGGATCATATGGTAGTTCTATTTTTAGTTTTCTAAGGAGCCTCCATACTGTTCTCCAGAGTGGCTGCACCAATTTACATTCCCACCAACAGTGTAGGAGGGTTCCTTTTTCTTCACATCCTCTCCAGCATTTATTTGTAGACTTTTTGATGATGGGTATTCTGACTGGAGTGAGGCGATACCTCACTGTAGTTTTGATTTGCATTTCCCTAAGAATCAGTGATGCTGAGCATCTTTTCATGTGCCCGTTGGCTATCTGTATGTCTTCTTTAGAGAAATATCTATTTAGGTCTTCTGCTTATTTTTTGATTGGGTTGTTTGTTTTTCGATATTGAGCTGTATGAGCTGTTTGTATGTTTTGGAAATTGATCCCTTGTCGGTCACATCATTTGCAAATATTTTCTCCCAGTCTGTAGGTTGTCTTACAATGTGTACTTTTAAAAGAAATTATTTAAGAACCATTTTATAAAGGCTATTTTAATATAAATTAACAAAAATACCATCTATACTTTGTATACATGTATTTCAGATAACTGGAATCAAAACCCTTGGTGAAAGTCTATCCCTGAAAATAAATACATTTAGTCAATGTAAACTACAAATTTATCTTAAAAGGCACTTTATGAACAAAGTATGAGTACACATTACTATTATTAACTTTCTCCTAACCAAATGTTTTAAATTCTATGTAGCCAAAGTCTTGATTTAGGGGAAAAATAATGAAAAGAGTCTTTAGAATTTTCTCCACTGCTCTGTTCAGAGGTGTTATCCTAAAAACATACTAAATTTTAATTTGCAGTTTATAAAAAGACTATTTCCCTGTGGAAGAATTCTTCATAATTAGAGAAAATGGGTATTTGAGGAAGAGGCTAACATTTGCAAACAATAAAATTGTGGATTTTCTCATGTTGAAACAACATCAAAGCCACCAGCCGTTTTGTTATGTGGGTACCAAAGGCTCAAAAGCGTAAGTCAAAATGTCCTCGTGAGACCACCTGGCATTTATTTCTTTTAATATCTCTTGTTTAAGACATGGCAGCAATCAGGCACGAAGCACTACAGTTCACTCCACTTTAAGCACTCCATCTTGTAGTAATTGTTCTTTTTAAATAGAAGGGTCCTTAGTTACACAAATGGGCATGGTTTTAGAATAGAAAAGCCTAGCCACAAAGGATAGCCATGTCCTCTGAACTGACACAGATTTCAGCTTAGAAACTAGAGTTTAGTATTTAAACTAAACTAATTAATCAATAGTAACCCCCCAAAAGTAGAATTGTTCGACAATAATAAAAAATATTAGTTTTAAAGATGAAAACTAAGTTTAAAATATTATTTTTAATTCATCAAATTACTTGTCACATTACTTAGCACAATACATTTAGTATACTTCACTAGGTATCATCTGGGTTCTATATTATGTTCTTAGATATAAAATATTTACAAGAGTGCCTGATTTGTATTAAACCTTTATTTTTATTGTCATTATTTTTTGACAGATAATATCTAATTGAGAGCATTTCAATAAAAATTGAGAGGGTAAAGTCTATAGGCATGTTAGATTTTCAGAAAGTTAAATTAGTTGAATATACATTTATATGGACATGAATTATCCAGATGTAGAAGTCATTTACCCTCTGATTATTTCCTAGGTAATGTGGGAAGATTTTTCACTTAGAACATGGAGGGTTTTTTCCTCTAATTTTCAAGGCAGTTATGATATATACCCTCTCATGTCTGTTATCACTCCTGCTTCATGGCTCCGACAGCTGCTGTAAAAAGTTAGTTAGAAGCTCTGAAAAAGAGACAGTCCTCTTTAAATTGCACATAAATGGATTTTTCTTCTAGTAGCTAATAGGAATAAAAGACACCAAACAAACCAAAATACAATTAATGTGTTTTGAGCACTTACAGTCAGAGAGAATTTTCTGCAATGAATATATCAAATATATCAACTTATATGCAAGCAAATGGTCAGTTCAATGGAAATTACCATAGCACAAGAACTGGCATTAGGCATAGAAAGAGGACCATCTGGGAACACTGAAACAAGTTTCACGTAGCTATCTATAGGAAACAATGAGCTGTGTGCCTGTGTATGTGTGTGGGAGGGTGTGTGTGTGTCTCAGCAACTCCTGGCTAAATATTTCATCAATACTCTAAATGAAGGAATTAGTAGTAAAATTAGGACTACATAGAGGGTATGTAACTTTAAATCAGTTGCAATTAAAGAAGGTTCATGTATGCTTAACTATTTAGAAAACTTTAAATAATATAGCCTACTGTTTTGTTTTGTTTTTTTCCCTCAACTATCTTTTTCTATTTTTTTGTATACAAATCCACCTCAATGATGTTTTCCATACTGGGGTTCAGAGTGTTTGGACAAAGTAAAAAAATTCCTCTTACAGATGCTGGCAGAATAAATGTTATTCCTGGATAAGTATGCCACATGTTCCACAAGAACTTCTAATTCAACAATGCTTTGACAAAAGTATGTCTTGACTGCCTTCATCAAACAATATTACCAAGAACAGTTTTCATTAATAAGGTTGGGAGAATTAAATTACACATTCTCTAGGATACACATAAGTCAATAACTTGATAAATGTAATCACCCTGAAAATGAATAGAAATCATAAATATGAAGATAGAAAAGTATATAGAACGGTTTAAATCTCTGCAAGTGTTTTCAAAAATAAATTATTTGATAAGCTATCACCTTTTGCTTTTAATGGGTAGAAGAAAACAGAAATTGGATAGAAGCCAAGAGAAATAATATGTAAATAATAGCTGAGAGAACAATGATGTTCTAGGAAAAGTATTTAAAATTAGTAGCAATCAGGATTTGGAGGCAGAAGCAGAAATAGCTGTTCTGAATTGCATTTATAAGAAAAAAGTCTGGTTAAGAAAACCATCGAATTCTGGCATCTAGAGGAAGGGAAATCTTCTTCAGGGTGCTGCCCCAGCTCCTCCCGTCACACACACTTTCCCAAGCAAGTTAATGGCTCTTGTGCAATATTTTCAAGAATTTGGGTCATATGTCTGGATTGTGATGATTTATTTCTTTCTCCCACACCAGAATGTGAGCTTTCTCAGGGTTAGAACAATATTTTAGTCATCCTGGTACTTCCCAAGCCTAATAGTATTACCTATAATATAGTGTTCACTCAAATATTTCCTATTGTTACCTCCACTAAGACCTATACATTTATTCAGTCTCTCCCTCAATATTTATTTTAGGATAACATTCTTTGTTCTGAGATTTACTGCAACTTTCTTAGGCTACATCTGAACTATATAGAAGAAATGCGTTCAAGGGCCTTTTAATTCCTGACCTCTTCCTAACAGGTGGAAGGATTCAGACTTTGCCTCTAAATTTTATTCCATTCTTTCTAAGCACACTTCCTGGCTTCATCTTACCCAGTCTCTCCATCCTAGGGATTCACATATTTATGTATCCAGAAATGGTTATCACATCCCTCTCTATTATCTCTTAGCCTTTATAAATTCCCAATTTCTAGTTCTGAGGTAATACAAAATAAACAGAATAAAACAGTTGGTGTAGCTGAGTTATTGTTAAACCTTCAAATCACCAGCATGAAGTCAGAATAGTGCCGTTCTCAGACTTCCCTGGCAGCTCAGTGGTTAAGAATCTGCCTGCCAATGCAGGGGACATGGGTTTGAGCCCTGGTCCGGCAAGGTCTCACATGCCGCAGAGCAACTAAGCCCGTGCACCACAACTACTGAGCCTGCACTCTAGAGCCCACTTACTGCAACTACTGAGCCCACGTGCCTGGAGCCGGTGCTCCACAACAAGAGAAGCCACTGCAATGAGAAGCCCGCAGACCACAACGAAGAGTAGCCCCTGCTCACTGCAACTAGAGAAAGCCTGTGTGCAGCAACAAAGACCCAACACAGCCATAAATAAATAAATAAATAAATAAATAAATAAATTTATTCAAAAAAAAAAAAGAATAGTGCCATTCACTCAACAACTGGAATGACATTGAACTAAATAGGCAGACTGTTATAATTCTGCATTGGAATCAAAAATGTTACCACAAGTTAGACTCTGGAAGGGAAGGCTAAAATATCTGTTCACCTAACACAATCAAAGATGAATATGAACTTATATATTTGCAGGTATAGTGTGTGTATACACACATATGTATTTGTATACACATTTTTGTGGATATATATATACACACACACACACACACACACACACACCCATATACCTATCATCCTATCATGCAATGCATATAAAAAATCACAAAGAATGCTAACTGGTACACACGTATTTTATGTGAGCAAGTGGTTTTCTTTCTCTGAAGCAAGGTGAAATAATGCTGTGATAGAGGAAGTCATGGGTTAACACATACTACATAGCTTTGGTTCACCACTTGGAAGGACACAAGTTTGGGAGCAGGGTTAAAAGGGGGAAATGGGATAAGAAAGGAATATTTTCTCCAAAAAGGTAACAGCATGTAGAAAAGCCAAAAGCATAGGCAGGACTTGGTCTAGTGGAAGATTTTTTTTTTGAATTCTGTATCCTTGACTCACAGATTGAGGGTAGGGTGGAGGGAAAGTGGTGAGAGGCTGCAGAGGCCCCTGACTGTTGATGCTGGACCGCTTCCTTCTTTTGGACACTGTGGCTTTCTCAGAGGTGGTGAAGGAGGAAACCCACTAAGGAGGAGGAATGGAAAGCAGTCGAGTCCCGCAAACCCTGGGCACCTCAGAAGTGGTGCTGGCAGTCCGCCATCCGTGGGCCCGGTGGTTACGACCTTGGGGTGCCAATCTTCATTCACCAACAAGCTCAGAAAGCTCATCTGGTGAAGGCTATGACAGAATGGCAGTGAAATTCAAATGGCAGCATCCTGAGGTTTCGTCCATGGGCATTAAGTAAAGAAGGAAAAGTTCTCTCTTGTCTGTTTACCAAATTTTTTTGTACTTAAAATAACCAGTCTCTTTATCCTCAGAACTGATGACTTACAGCAGTTATAAACAAAGTGTCTGTTTGAAATTCAGAGTTTAGTCTGAAGGGCTAGGGGGCAACCCTATTTAGCAGCACAAATTATATCTAAATATGGAAAAAGACAGGTAGTCAGTGTAGAAAATTATACTGAAAGATCTTTTTTCTTCTGGGGAAAGAACTGGCTCTTTGAAAGTGAGAGTGAGCTGGTCAGTTATCAGGGAAAGGTTGCTTGAGCAGCAGAAGAAGACGGGGCACCCGAACGCTCTTTAGAGCTGATGAACAGTCTCATCTTCACTCTGCTAAGTTCTATTTTGAGCCTTTTGTTACCTTATATTCCACAGATGTTCCAATAAAATAAAGATTAAAAATGTGAATAGAAAACCCTGATGCTGGTTTTGCGACAGTTGGTTACATAGCATAGGTGGCCCCAAGTAACTTTCGATAGCTAACATTTGTTATCAGAAGAATATGGGATAAGCCATCCAAACTCCCTAGGTCTCCTTTACCTCATCTATAAAATATGGATGGTGATGATACCAGCCACCAATGGCTGTTAGAAGACTTTGATGAGAACCTGCAAAGGTAAAGATAAAAATGTGATACAATGGATATATGCTGTTATTTGGGGGAGAGAATTTTACTTAGAATCCTAGTGAATAATGAGTTTAACTCCAAAACAGCTATATGGACTTGGAAAAGGAGAAAAGTGGAAGATAACTTAGACTGTAGCATTAAGCAGAAGTAACATGCAACCAAAAATAGGAATGATTAGTAATGTCTGGTATAGTGTCTACTGTTGCGGATTAAATTATCAAGAAGGTGAATGTGATATATTCTATACACTATGAGGTTCAAAGCTCATGCCACTTTAGGAATTAAAAACCACAAGTTCTCAGACCTTAGTTTTATCTGATGTGATGTTGTCATGGAAAGGGCTTAAAATATGAATGATTTGGTTGCCCGCAATATAGAATCAATACAACTGGCAAAGAAGTAGGAGGAATAGTTAGGACACATGTTGAAATCAGAGGCTGGGGCTTAAGGAAGATACTCACTCTTTCAGTTGCAAGTGAGGCAGAACGCCAAACAGAGGACAGAAGAACAAAGGCCAGAGCTTGGAGGAGATTCTACTCCCAGGAAAGGGCCAGAAAGCCAATTACCATCTCAGAAGAAGTACTCCTAGGGTTATGACACACTCGCCTGACCCACAAAAGACAGATATGTCTCCTCTGAGAATGGATATCCCTTACGCTATATGTGGCAGTAAAAATTATCAGCTAGATGGAAGACTCCCTTGATGCACACTGAATAGTCTAAGACATTTTTCAGGTATATCCAAACTTCATACCATTGTCCTGGTTTATCAAAGTCGTTGCTCTTTCCCCACTCATATTTAACCAGTAGGTAAACAGATCCTCTACAGCAGCTCCAAAAGGGCTCAGCTCAAGGGCCATTTTCCCCAACACATCCTCTCTCTACTGCCAAAACCCAAGGGAGCCTGTTAACCTCTTGGCAGCTGTGATACCCCTGGAATAGAAGCCTGTGAGATAGCAAGAAAGCGCCTCTTAGCCATTTGGGGATATCCAACTATCAGTGACATTTTAAGTCCAGAAGTCTATATTTATTCCCCACTCTCCATTTTTACTGCCACCGCATTTGTTCATTTTTAAAATACATTTACAAAATGTTTATTTAGCATCTATTCTGTGTCAGGCCACATACTAAAATAATGATGGACTCAGTTCCATTTTCATTTTCATCACAGTCATTTGCCTTACAAAAATAAAGGACTGATGAAATGGCTAAAATGCCAGGGTTTACAAATACCCACCTTGCAGACTTCTTTAGGTCAATCTGAAGTGCATAGACATTTACACCTCTAGCAGCTCTATGAGAGAGTCTGATTAAAGGGAAAGATATAGGCTTCTAGAGCTTCTAAGATGAGCCCAAGATCACACAGCCTTGGATGGAAAAGCTGGACAGATCGGATCCCAGTTGAGGCACTACTGCCTAGTTCTTGTAAGTCTGGCTACACCAGTGGTTTTCAAATGTTTGTTTCATTTAACTTGAATAATAGAACTCTTTGCTTAAATAATATGTTACTAGAAATCCCAATATAAAAAAGGATAAAAGCAAAAGTGTTCCATTAGAATCAGACCCAGAGTAGGCTAGCTGAGCCTGTCCTCACTCCTTCTGTGTCACCATGACACTTAGTGGCAAAGTCCTCAGGCTCTTGGGGACAAGGTTCAACACCTCACATAAAGTTCAAACTGGAAGAAAAATCCAAAACACTTAGAAAACTTAAAGTATGTGCTTAGTTCTTGTTATAGGCTGAATATTTGTCCAAACTACCTCCTTCCTCATTTATACGTTGAAGCCCTAATCATCTTGTTGATGGTATTTGGAGGCAGGGTCTTTGTGAGGTAATTAGGTTTAAATAACGTCCTGAGCATGGAGCCCTTGGGGATGTGATTAGTGTCTTTAAAAGAAGATGAAGAGCCCTCTCACTCTCTCCATGAGGTGAGGATACAGAAGGAAGGCACCTGCCTGCAAACCAGTAAGAGGGCCTCCCCAGGCACTGAGTCTGCTAGCACCTTGATCTTGGACTTCTCAGCCTCCAGAACTTTGAAAAACAAATGACTGTTGTTCAAACCACCCAGTCTTTGGTATTTTGTTATAGCAGCCCAAACTGACTAAGGCAGTTGTACTGTTTTTGCACTTAGCAAAAATGACACTGAAGAAAGGGAGAATCACACTAAACAGAAGAAAGAAGAGGCATTCACTTCATGCTATTAAAACTGGTATAATCATTTTTTTCTCCAAAGCAAATTTTTATAAAGGGATTTTCAATCTTTTCAAAAGAGTTCCAACCTTTGCATACTGATTATCACATGTCTACAACTACTGTGTTAATGTAGCAAAGAAACTCAGAAGCCCCAAATTAAACTTAAAACCATAACTATATACCCTTGGGAAAAAAATAAATGAAGGACCAAATAAACTGATGAAACAGAGCAAACTTGGAAAACAAATTTTTTTTTAATCTTTAATTAAAATGATAGTTTAAAGGAAAGATTTCAAATAACTTGTGGTCTTCATTTGTTTTAAACTTAAGAGATTTTTTGATGTCTTTAATTAATCCATTTAGCTCTTTTGCATGAGAATTTAAATTGAGCATTAGAATACATTATAGATTGTATAAATTTATATTGGACACTGCTGGTTAGAGGACATGCAGATGTTCATTGTCAAGAAATTCCTTTACACTTAATAAATATATCCAAAAGCCCTTTGCTTTTGTAATAGTGCTTTTTATATGTCCTTTTTTTCTCCCTTAAATGAAATGGAAGAATGTTGTATTTTGAGTCTTTTCTTACTCTATATTTCACATGTATTCCAATAAACTTTTAAAAATTGCAAATATAAACATTAACGTTGGTTTTGTAATATTTGTTTACACAGTGTGCGTGGGTCCTAACAATTTTCCACAGCCAATATTTGTTATCAGAAGAACTATTTATTATCCCCATAAAGATTTTAAAAAGGCAAAGATACTTTAGTTTGACAGATATGCCTAGATTAATATCCCTATATTTCCTCTATGAATAAGATGCTTATTAGGTTTATCACAGAAAGAATGCCTAGTATATAATAAAATTCAAAATCACACAGTAAAGCAGTTTTGAAACTGTTGCTATAACTTTTATTGAGAAATTTTAGATGGGAAATGGGACTGTTTAAAAAAAAATTTGAATGCTGGCTTAAATTTGGGGAGTTCAGTTTAAGAATATTATCCTCTGAATATATGTTACAGGTCTTAACTCTAAATTAATTATCTGTGATCTGGGGGATGTCACTATCTCCTTGGGTCTGAGTTCTTGTAAAATGAAAGGAATGGACCAGACTGTGGTCCATTAATTATCTGTGATCTGGGGGATGTCACTATCTCCTTGGGTCTGAATTCTTGTAAAATGAAAGGAATGGACCAGACTGCATCTAAGAATATCCTTCTATTACTCTCATAAGAAAGGGACATATGAAGGATTTGGTCCTTAAGCTGGGCTCTAAAGAAACAGAAGGATTTTGACATGTCAAGGATGATTTTTCTTCTGATTTCTATCATGTTGATTTCCAGTTGATCTCCACTTTTCAAAGAACAGCACTTGTTAGAATACAATTCCAAATCATATTGCCAAGCAAAATAGCACTCTGTGATTCATCTCCACCATTTCAGTGTTTCTACCACTACTAGCTTAAGGGAAACTTCTGCAGTAAGTAAACTCATCTACTCACTCACTATATCCCAAACACACACCATCCCTATGGCATCATTGACCATCTTATCATTCTAGGATGTCTCATTTGAATGTACCTCTCCCTTCTTTCAAATTTCACCTGCTCTTCAAGTACTAACTTAGGTACATCTTCTAAAGTTTTCTTAAATGCCAATCTTCTACTTACCATCTCTTGATGGTTTCTGTAGCCTTTGGGATACAATTCTGTCTCTACAACATGATATACAAAGCTCTTTGTGATATGGCTACTGCCTCTAGCCTCATTTATGAATGCATTTTAACAGATAGCTAATAATAATTTATAATGTACCAAGCAGTGAGCCAAAATGATGAATCAGACAGGCAACGTCTCGGTCATCATGGAACTTGCTTCTAGTGGAAGATAGATGATAATAAGCAAGTAAACAAATATATTGAGAAGATAATTTCAGATAGTGATATGAAGAAAATAAAGCAGGAATATAAGAGTCGAGGAAAGGAGGTGAATCAAAGAAGATGTCTTTGAGAAAAGGATGTTTCAACAGAGCCTGAATGATAAGAAGATGTCAGCCAAGTGAGAATTCAAGTGAAAAGCATTGCAAGGGGGAATAACAAGTGTCAGAGGCAGGAATGAGCTAGGTGAGACATGGTTGCTGATGAGCTCGGAGAAACAGGCAGGGTCAGGTCAAGCAGGGTCTTATTGGCTGGGCTATGTGATAAACCATAATGGAAAAGAATACAAAAAAGAATATACTTGTATAACTGAGTCACTTTGCTGTATAGCAGAAATTAACACATTGTAAATCAACTACACTTCAATAAAATTTTTTTTAGAAACATCAAAAGTAGGAGCAAGAATTGGAAACAAAATTCTCTTTAAGAATGGAAAGCTCTGAATAAATTTAGAGACAGAGCAAAAGTGTCAGTTGGAAAGTAAAAACCGAGTTTAAAAAATAGGAAGAAGTCATATAAATATGAGTCCCTCCAGGTAGGGATGATCTAACTACAGGTAAAGGAATTATTTTTAGGACAAGAAAGAAACTTTTGTCTAGGTTTCAAAGCAAAGAGAAAGGGGGGTGACCAGAAATAAAATGAGGTAAAAATTAAGGACAGAATAAGTAATTCACATTATTTAGCCCTATTAACAGAATTTTCTTATGGGACATGGAACCATATGTAACATTACAAAGATCATTACGTGGTATTAAAGCTCCACATAGATACATCATTTATTCTTTGCTGAAACAATACTGGAAGATAATATCAAAACTATATAGTTATTTGACACATTACATAGAAATTTTCATGCTTATGTAAAGTATTTTACATAGTAATTATAACACACTATCACATATGTTCAGCTACTCTCATTTTGTTTTAAGATTGTCTTTATAAAACAGTGCAACTTAATAACCCCTTCAGCCATTCTCAGAATCAATCTACTTGAGATGCCTGATAATTTCAATCAACTTCAGACCCAAATAAGATAACTTAACAATGGTGATTTAAAGTTGACTATTTTGATTTAGAAGCATACTTCTAGTCACCCAGGATTTGGGGTAACCTAGTATTGTCCCATGTAGCTTATATTCACTTATATCTGAATATACATACCTCAATGCCGACTGTGAAGTTATGCATGAATACATGAACGAACAGAGAAGTAATCAGAGTGAGACAGAGAGAGAGAGAGAGAGAGAGAGGATGCTACCAGAACTCCTCCATAAACCACTGTAATCGATGAAATGTGCACCAATGTGTCTGCACACTCATTACTCCACTGGGATTGGGTGTCACGCACCATAGTCAAGAACAGGTGTTGGCATCACTTACAGCTCATTCATCATCAGGCTGCAGCAGTGTTAACATATGCTGCTTTAGCGCTAATTGTGTTTGTTTTTACAATCAACGTTGATCTGCCCTTCATCATGCCAAAGAGAAAAATGTTAGGTGAGGAAAAACAAACCTGGAGCATCATATTTTTTTAGTTACCAAGGTTCATGCTCTCCTTCCCCCATTCCCCCAGGCAAATTCTCATGCCTAAGACCTGCAGAATCACAGAGATTGCAAATTCAAGATTTTGAAATAATTTAAAAATATAGACAGGGCAGTTTACAAGATGTGTACTTGACATGAACTTATTGGAGAACTCCTGGTTAAACCCTTAAACTCTGATATTGATTGAATGTCACTGATTTAACTATAGATCACTGAATCAATGGCTTCTATTTAAGAGAGACTATTTAGAGATTAGAATTTAAAGACAATTGAATTTGAATTATAGACAGCCATTCTTGCTCTTCAATTGTTACAGTATAAGATCAGAATAAAATGTTCAGCATTTTAGCAAACCCAGGAAGCATATAATCAGATTTATACAGCAATACGTCACACATATTCATTGATTAGGTTCTGTCTGATTTAATGAAATGACGCAAATAGAGTTTCCCTGCTCCAGTATAGATGTGCTTTTCATTAAACTTATCACTTGACTTCAGCTTAACAAATGAGAATCTGTTAATTAAGTAGTTCATTCAGTTTTAATTTGCATACCAACTGTTAATTCTTAAATAGGTTTCCTAGAATATTTAAAGTCTCTTCTTAAATGTTTACCTTACTTTTTTTTTTCTTAGGATGACAAAAGTTTTGCTAAGTCAAAGTAAATTTCAGGGACTTCCCTGCTGGCACAGTGGTTGAGAATCCGCCTGCCAACACAGGGAACACGGGTTCGGGCCCTGGTCCGGGAAGATGCCACATGCTGCGGAGCAACTAAGCCCGTGCACCACAACTACTGAGCCTGTGCTCTAGAGCCCGTGAGCCACAACTACTGAGCCCACATGCCACAGCTACTGAGCCCATGCATATAGAGCCCGTGCTCCGCAACAGGAGAAGGCACCACAATGAGAAGCCTGCGCACTGCAAGGAAGAGTAGCCCCTGCTCACCACAACTAGAGAAAGCCCACGTGTAGCAACAAAGACCCAACGCAGCCAAAATTTTAAAAAAATAAATTAAAAAAAAAAGTAAATTTCAATGCAATATCATTTCAGCTTTGATAATTTCTAAATTAGGGTGTAAATAATTGAGGCTGTACACCAACTAATTTTAGCAGATAGATAATTTGTTATTGCTGTATTAAGGTTTCTTTGTTTTTGGTGTGGATATGTGTGCTATGACTATGCCTTAGTTATGGTTGCATCACCTTTCTCATTTAGCTTTTTGCCAAGTCTTTCTCACTGTGCTATTTTTTCCTTCAGGTTCTGGCTTGGATTCCACTCTTCGTGGCTTTTCAATTTGACTTTCAGGTCTCTGATTGTAGCCAATTTAGTATCTTGTTACTCTTTTTGCCTTTCTGTGTGCCTGTATAATTTGTTCTTGAGATAGAGAATTGTTTATTTGATGAACTTCTAGTATGAACTTTCCCTTTTCTGTTAAATATTTCCCAGTGATTTCCTTCTTTTATAGTCTAAATTTATTAGAATCATCTTTCTTAAATATAATTATTTTTATTTCATTTACTTTACTCAAGGTCTTGAATCTTGTAGTTATATCCACAGATTTCATGGATATTCAAATTATTTTTCATTTTCACCCTAGTATGCAAATTCTTTAAGCATAGTATTTGTCTTAGGTCATTCAACCACTTTAATATAAAGACTCATATTTTACTATAAGGTTGAATTGTCAGGCAGTGGTGATTAGGCATACAGATTTTGGAATCAGATTATTCAGGTTCAAATTCTGGTCTTGCATTAGTAGTGCTAAAAGACAAACTGAGGCATATTAAAATTTTTAAGAATAAATTTGAATTAATCGGGGAGCTCCAAACAGGAAGTTGTTAGAAGCACTCCATGGACATGAGCTAGGGAAAGACTTTTATAGAGAAGGTGCAGAGCAAAGAAAGGAAATTATTTGCTTGACTGTGGCTCAAGAAGGTTGCCTTATTTGGGAAAGCTTAATTGACTGCTTGTGATTGGTTGTCCTTGGGTTTTAATTTCCTAACCCTGAGGCATTTCAGGCTTAGGTTTTGGTTTGCTTATCTAGGCTTTAAAGCCACCTCAGTCTAATGGTTTCCTTGTTTAATTAATTTAACACAAGTTGTGTATACTTACCTATATTACTTAATCTCCCTGTTTCTTAGTTTCCTTATCTGTAGATGACAATGATGCTACTACCAAATATATAGTTGTTGTGAAAATAAAGTTAGTTATCTAAAGAGTACCTGAAACATTATAAGTTTATTACTGAAAGTGTTTACTTAGCTTTGAATTTTCTGATTTATCACTAAAATTATTATTTTTTACTTTTATTTCTAGGATGAAACACTTAACTTTATGTAACGTGTGTGTGTGTGTGTGTGTGTGTGTGTGTGTGTGTGTGTATGGCATATTCTACACACAATGTCTTGAAGGTTACCATTTAGGATCCAAAACACTCTCTTAAGTTCCAGGTGAGGTGTCTGTCCGTAACCCAATACTTCACCTCAATTATGCCTGTATGTCCTTTACCTGTAGTTTCAGAGAACTGAGTTTTGCTTAATAAGCCTCAGTGCTCTCCGGAAAGATCACTTATGCTAATAGTGATGAGAAGCATGAAACAGTGGGTAGTAGACCTGATACCTCATGTCTCTGAGCCCCTAACAGTCTTTCATAGGACTCAGTAGGTGATTTTCAGCATCTAGAAGAGAAAATTGCCAATCAGTAGCAAAGTGGACAGGAAGAGGTGAATGATGGTATATTGATTAGAATACGTTCACTCCGCATTCCCACATATTTGAATACCAAAAATTCAGGCTCATAGGGTTATATGTAACTCTTATTCAACCACTTTTCCTGTGAAATTTAAAATTGTAGAACAGACGAGCACATATCATAGGTCTTTACACAAATGTTAAAATACTGCTATAATTTATAGCCACTTAATTCCCTGAAGCATGACCATGCCCAAATTAAAGCTGATAATGCAGTGTCTGTGCTTATACTGTTTCTGATTACCACTACAAGGAAAAAGCTATATTTAGACAAAGTGAAAAAATAAGCCATGCCACTAAGTTGAGAGTGAGGCATTCTCTCCCATAGATCTTCAAATTAAATTCCCTGCTTTTAGGAATCTTAATGCAAATAACATTACATGACAATAACATTGACCCCTTCACTTCACATGTACTACAAAAAGAATTAATAACTGAAAAATAATTTTAGTCCCTGGGTGATTTTCTTCTGTTATTTTGCAAATACATTTAGCATCATAAGACAAGAGCATGGAACCATGATCAGTTAATTCCCATCATCTAGAGTGATATATACTCAGTAAATATTTATTGATTAGGTGAGTGAAAGAACAAAAGCATATGGGTGCTCAGAAAAATCTCAGTGGTCACTAACTTCTTACTAGGAACCAGGTGTTGCCATAGTAATGTCTACTATTGTGCTCCATATTTTATTTTTGGTTTTGCTTTTCTTGTTGCATTTAGGTTCTCCTTCATGAACCCTGCTTCATATTTTCACATATTCTACTATTAACAAAGATTGTATATATGATGTATAAGTTTGGCTTGGTAGAAGAAATCTAGTATAAAAATGTTCATTTGTGATAAAAGCAGATGTAAGCTTTTATATATAGAATGAATAAACAACAAGTTTCTACTATATAGCACAGAGAACTATATACAATATCCTATGATAAACCGTAATGACAAAGAATATAAAAATGCATATATATGTATAACTGAATCACTTTGCTGTACAGCAGAAATTAACACATTTTAAATCAACTATACTTCAACACAAAAAATAAAAAAATAATATGTTCATTTGTACATTTGAGATTTGTGAACTGATTCAATCAGAGTTAACTGAAGCTTTACTCTACAAAATGTTTGGAAGCCTGCCCTTGCCTTTCATCTAATGTGCTATTATTACTCTCTCTTAGTTTCTTCCTGAGAGTCTCCATATTTTGTAATAGATTAGAGAAGAAGGTCCGAGTAATCGGAGAGTGACACAACATTTTAGTAGAACGTAGGATTTGACTGAAACAGAGTCACTTGTCAGTTCAGTGTTTTCCATTCAACAAAGTTGACATCATTGACAAAAGACTTTAGGCATCATATCATTGTGCTAAAAATACCTGTAACTTTTTTCTTATTTTTTTTCTTTTTACATAAATATAAAATAGTTGATAAAATATAGTTTATTTTTGTTTTATCTGAACAAAAGTTTATTTTTTTATGGATATTTTATATTTAGGATTTGTATTACCCACTTCTGCATGATTCTCCTTTGGCTCATCAACATGGCTTTATGGAAAGAGTCAATCTGTCTAATGTAAGTAACAGGAAATAAGATGGAAATACTGACTTAGTTTAAAGTCTACTCCATCTTTGATTTTCACTGCAAATCTCTACAAATAAGGTAGCACAGTTTTTCCAAAGATAGGAGAGAGGGAGACGGGGACTACTTTTCAACTTTATAGTGTGCATCATACATTAATATTTTATTAAAGACAGTAATGTGTGATGTCAGCCCGACCAAGGCAAAATGAACATGATTAAAAAGGAGAATTTGGTTTTGTTTAAAAAAAAAAAATGTTTGAGGGGGTGATGACATTTTCTCAGAACTTTCTAGTCTTATTTTTTTATTATATAAATGCTATATGAATAGCATGCACAAAATCATAAATCTTTACTGACAAATATCACTAACAACACCTTTCAACTACCATAGAAACATCAATACGTTATGGAAAGCAAGTATGTGTAAAATTATTTAATATGGTACTATGTCACATACAATACTATATACGGTTTGGTTTGGAGACAAAAGTTTAACAAGAATCACAAAAAACTTGAGTAGAAGGAAAAATAAAAAGGTTGACTTAGAAGGAAAAAAGATTAAGCAAGATTTTAAAGATAAGAAGGGTAAGGGAGATCAGAAAAAAAAAAAAACAAGAGTAAAGTGAAAGTAAGCAATAAAGATAATGGAGAAAGTAAATAGGTAAATGAAATAAGATTGCTTTTGTAATCTCTTAATCTTAAGGGTCTGTGTTTTCATCTTGTTTTGCCTTATCTCCAAAGGCAAAAAATTACCGTTGAACACATGATTATCAACGTATTAAGTAGCAGAAAAGGAAAAAGGAATACTGTGTCTTTAAAAAGAAATCTTTTATGTATATAGTATTCTTGAAATTGAAAGGCCTGTAAATATCTTAGCATAGAGGAATTTTCCCTTACAAATATTGAAATAAATTTAAGTTGTTATTAATTAAATTACTTGCATATGTTCTAATTTAGCCTCAGCATGGGAAAATATTCACTGATGAACACTTTATTATTAACTATCATTAATTCCACGTCTTTGTCTCAATCAAATGAAAAACGCAATTTATGAAAGTAAATCTTAGTGGTCAGAAAAAATTAACTTGGTCTCCATGAGTGTGACATCAAGTTTGACTCACACGTGTGAGAAAATAGAGGTCGATTGGACGATCTTTGGTGGATATAACACACTACAAGGAAAAAAAAGAAGAGGGGCAGGGACATGGAGAGAGAGATGGAGAAGGAATGGGGAGAAAAAAAGAAAATAAAAACTGTTTTCCAAATAGCCATTTTTGTCAGGTCCCATTTCCCTATTACATGTTTGGAATACTTGGGAGTCTTTATAAAATCAAGTTGAAATCCTTACTACTTTATCTGTAGCCTCTTAAATATTCAAAGTTACTACCCAGGAAGATTCCATGTTGCATGGCAAACAAACCATTTAAAGAATGACTTTCTATAAAATATGACTAAAAATTTTAAATGTATTAGAACACAAAAAAATACAAAGATTTAGAATTATTAGTGTTAAAAAGAAAAAATTTTTATATCTCACACTTTTAACTACAAAGTTATCTCATTTCCATATTAATGGTATATTAAATATTAAAATAGAAATATTAAGTTAAAATTTAGAAAATCCCACTCTATATTTAGGAAACAGCTCAAAAGTCACCTTTCTCATTGATTGCTTAATTCTACTACTCTTGCAGGTTAAAAATTACTTATGGTAAGTTACTTATGGTAAATTTTGTCCTTCTGTCATTACATCATAATGTCTCTGAAACTAAAAATCACAATGTCTTTGATGCTGCTAATCTCTTTTCCCAAAGCTTTTGTTTGGATAGGATGGAAGAACCAAATTGAAATTAATCTCAAGAAAAAAAAAAAATTGAAAGCAAAAACCAGGGTAGAGCCAAAAATAACATAAGCAGGTCCTCATATACTCAATCTTCCTTAAGTGTTCTGCCAGTGCACTCTCAATGTGTATATTCAATTACTATCAAGGGACTGTAAATTATGTGACACGTTCTGAGTGGTCTAATGTCCACTAGGGAAATGAAAGAGATGCTGCAATGATTTCCATTTGCTCACTGACTTTGAACTCAAACTACCAATGGATCTCACTTGACTGAATTTTTTCCTTGAAAGACTTGAATTTATATGTCATAAATAAAAAAGATATCTACAAGTACATAAAATTTTTTCATATGGCCTTTCAGTTTGGTGAAGGAGAGTTTCACTATACTCCTAATACTTTAGTTATGACCGGTTAATGGTTTTACAATTCTTGTCTTTTTCTGTATGAAGCTTGCAAAGGTTTTTCCAGTCATCTTTCTGCATGAGGAATACATTTGGGGCTTTTGGGAATTGTTTTGTGGAAAGCCTTGAAGTGGAGGGAGGTAAAGAAGAAACTGCCAATCAGGCCCAAGGGTTTTGTTCATTCTAAAGATAATGTAAAAGGCAACCAACAGCCTTGCTAATGAGGCTCCTTGATTTGTTTCTTAGAAGACTGTTCAGACCCAGTTGTTTGATTGCCTCTTCCATCCAGAGACCACAGGGAACACTTCTGCAGCTACCAGTTGATACAAAGCATTACTGTGGTTCAGAATTTGACAATACATGAGTCATAGGTCCATACACTTCTGGGACATACAAGATTTGAGTCTCTAGATTTAACACAGACATTGAATTACATTTTATGTGTATATTCAATGCCTGCCTTGAGCTAAATTGAAAGCTTCTGTGGAAGACATTCTAAATTCTTTGTTTTACATGCCAATTTAATAAAATCACCACTCCCCAAAATGATTATACAAGAATTGAAATGAAGCTGAATGACTGTGAAATGCAAGACTATTATTTTATAATTGAGGACATTTGGAGTCATGAGTTGACTTACTCAGCATTTCATTACGTTATGTTTCAATGCCAGATTTACTCTGATGAATAAGTAATTTCTAGCATCCTATCCACCAACCTAGCTATCATCAGCTCTAAGAGTATTCAAGAACACCTCAAGAGTATATTGAAATATTACTAATTATCAGTACCTGAAATTCATGGTGTAATTTGAATGAATTTTTTTCTCAAAATATGCACCAAAATCAAGTTGCCAGAATGATCAAGATTAAGAGCTCAACTAAATTTAATCAATCTCAATAAGTAATTAAGGCTTTGTTATTGAAGGTGCCGGCAATAGCTGATTTTATAAATTGAATTTATAAAGTTTTTAATTTGTAAAATAGTGATGTTTTATATTCAACACACAGCATTGCAATCATTAAATATTATCCATGACTAAATTATTCTTTAATCTATGCAGAACATATCAGTAAAGGGGCGATCCTCTTCCAGAATCAATCTTCCTATATTCTTATAAATAGATAGGGATCCCCCAATTTGTTTTAGATACTCCAATTCAGAGAGTAATAGGACTGTGGTAAAATTATATTTCTATATTAATATACTCTTGTATTTCAATTCACTTGTGGAATAAAGCAGGTCCTTTATTTTTCTGATATTGTATTGGCAGAGCCACTCCTCCATTTTAACTTATTTTCCAGATGATGGTCATCCAATTTCTTTTGTAATCGAGAAGAAACAAAACTCTTATACAGAAAGAAAACTTGTTTTTTTGAAAATGTGAAGTTCTCATTTAAGAAGCAGCAGCTGATGATTCTTTTTGTATGTGGACATCTTTCGTTAGGTATCTAAACTTTCTTATTTTTAGCCTTCATTAAAATGATAGCTCTATACATTATAATGCATGGACTAAAAGTGAGTCTTATACTATAAATGCCTTCTATATGACTCACTATAAGAACGATACATCATAAGAACTCTTACAATTACAGAATTAAGAATGCAAACTACAAGTTGTAAAATAATTTTAATCTGGTGTGCTAATTACTTATATAGCAAATATTTTGCATTTATATTTTAAACCGTCATTTCAAATTGTTTAGTTTTCTTTGAAATTGAATATTGACAAAAAATTATGAGACCTAGAAAATAGTGAATACCTTTTAAACCTAAATATTTTCCACATTCAAAATTTCATTTGTAAATTAATATCAAATTTGATTGCAAAACATACATTTGGATTCTAAAAAGCATAATCTTTCTGAATGTATTATTTTGGAGTTTGGACTTATTTCTTAGTTTAGATGAAATTTATGCTAGAAAGTACTATTAACTGAAAAACAAAAAGATTGTTCAAAACTAGCCATCTTAATTAATGGATTCAAAGTTTACAGAACAGACAAATATGTATGATGAAATGAATCTTTCAAACATGAATATTTTATAAAATGATGGCAGAGAAGATCATTGCAAATGATCAAATATATTTAGCACTCTGATGTAAAATATATCACAATAACATGCCCTGCAATATTAATCACATCATTAAAGGATTGAATTCTGGGTTTCTTCCAGTGTTTTAACTGGCACTGTTCCTGTTTTCTTCATTTATTTCAGCCACCTGAGAGTTGTCACTCAAATCCCAGAGTTTAAGTGTCTAAGATTAGACTCAATCCAGATTCGAACATTCTTACTATCACCTTTAGTTTATGGTGTTAATTGTGTTATTAACTTCCTAAATTTACTTTTTTACATAAAGATGTGCTAACATATAGTGGTTTAAGAAAACCTAGGGGAAAAAACCTTGTCTTAGGATTATTTCCAGCTTTACTCTCCCACTCCCCCCAATGATGGCAACACTACTTTCCTCAAGGTTACTGATTCATGTAAACATTATGAATACAACTTTAAACAAAGAAAAATATCATAAATTCTCATCTTTCTGTCAGAATTTGAGTTTCTGCTTACATTACCCGAGGTTATAGAAAGACAAAGAACTATTCACTCATCAAGCTCAACAGAAAAAAGGAAAGAATGGTGACCCAAAACCTTTCCTTTATTCAAGGAAACCTGTGACATCTTTAAATTATCAAGACATTCTTCCAAGACTCCTTAGAATCCACAACCTAATACTTAGTGTCAATTGGATGGAAAAATAACACACTCTTAATTGTGATCTCTTTACAACCCTTCCCCTTTCTTATACTCTTCACTACAGGTACATACTCACAGGAACATACACAAGGCTGGGACTCAAGGGACAGTCTCGTCTCATCTCTTGCTTCCTTAAAATCTAGGTCCTACAAAAGACTGTGTACACTCTAGTAAGTTAGTCATTTGCATACCTGGAAGATGACTCCATTGCTAGGGGTGACCTTTACATGACAAAGTGATAAGTGAGGTAGCATTGATTCATTTTAGACAATGAATCTGTTTTACAAAATTATTAGGGTGTGATCTGTATATAATTTATCTGGAATCTATTATCTAAATTTGGATACTCTTTTTATTTATTTATAGAAAATGTATTTATAATACATTTTAAATACTCTATACTCTATGTATGTATTACTCTATGTATAGTAATACATAGAGTAATCTTGTAATCTTTTATTTTATTTTTATTACATCTCAAACCCTTTACCAAATCAACCAATGGCTATCATATTCCTCCACAATCAAAAGGGTGTTATCCTAACCTCCAATTGACATGTATTTATATATTAATCATATGATTCCTAGATAATATTTTTTCATATTTCACAAATACATAAATACAGCACAGTCAAGTTCCAATAAAATGGAATAATATGGGAATGGGAGGGACCTGGTGCCCAAGCTAAAAACCTAATGTCCAAAACTGATTAGGGACAAAGTGTTTTTGAAATTCTAGAGCTATAAGAATCCACACAATGAAGCTGTTTTTAGAGGAGAATTTTCAAGCTTTACAAGAGTTCACCCCTTCCTCCTGCACGCAAACATCTGTTGAATGCACATGGAGTGTCAGGAACGGAGCTAGCATACGCTCACTTACAGATATAATAAATAAAATAGTACTAAACATTTTAAAATTATTTAACAAGGGTATAGGCCAAGTGACAGCCAAGCAGAGTTCAAAACATCAAGTTCAATGTTTGGGGAAAATATTATTAAAACACATGAAGAAACAGACATCTGTGAAATATTTTAAGACATTGCAGTCAGTAGCAGCAAGTTATATTAAAATATATATTTGTAAGCAAAATTCCCCTGGTGTCCTTGAGATGCATATATAAAAACACATTCCTGATGGATTCCATATGCTGCTCAACACTAATTACATACGTAGTTCTGTTTACACAAAACTAAATAAGAAATCTCATTTGCATTAGATTAAATTTAAGGAGCCAATCTTAGACTTCTTTCCCTTTTTCAACTATGTAAGACACTACCACTCTTCAAAGACATTAGATTCATTCATAACATAAAAGGACCCTTGAAACAAAATACTATTACTTCCCATCTCAAAAGTGCAAGTGGTCTCAAAAGTCAGTCGACTGTGGAATGTACATGATTAACTATCGAAGCAAGTGGTAGTTTTCAAAAAAGAGAGTTATACCACAGAGTTGAATAAAATGCACATTTTGAGCTTTTCACTTAATGCAAATGAAATCTAAATTTAGGTTGAATATTATTCTTGAATTACCAAATAGGATTTCAGGTGAATGGCCACATTTCATAGGTAACTCTGTAAAGACTAGTTTTGTTTACAGTTACAGCTGATGTCATCTATCACTTTTTAAACACACATCTTTAAATCTTGTTTTTTAAGTAAATACTTCAATATAACTTGCCAAAGTTGGTTATTTTATTAATTCTGCATCTTCTAAATAATTATTTTGATTTTAATGACTAAATAGGTAGGCTTACTAATATAAGATTCCAGAGTAATATAAAATACTAACAGTTGAGCTATTAAAACTTAAAGGAACAGAATTTATCATCTAACATAATCTCAATTCATTTGAATGCTAATTAAAAACCATAAACAATTTCTTTTTTTATAGACAATTGCACACATTTTGTTTGTTCTTATATAAGCAGATACCATATATAATTTTTTCTTTTGACACATTTCATTATATATATTACCATCTGTCTTGCCAGGAGGAGATATAACCACATGGATATATATTGAAATATATACACATTCACAAATGTACATGTGTGCATGCATCCACCACACATAAACCCCCATATATATTTAGTAGAAGCAGTAAGGCCTGGGTTCTTATTTCATTATGCAGCTCTGTATCTCAAATAGGTCCAAACAACTGGAACCTCAGTCTTTTGCAGTGTATAAATGAGGGCCACATATGCCCTGCCTCCCTCACATAGATTTTTTATGAGCGTTCAATGAGGAGATATATCTGAAAGCACTTTAGAAGTAAGGTTATAGCTACAAACCAACTAAATAATATTGGGCATATCTGTGTTAGTCCTGGGCTTTTATATTCAACATCTAATAATAAAAAAGGGGGGAAATTCACATAGTATTCTCAGCCAAACACAAAAAGTATGGATTAAGTTTAAGGGCCAAACACCATGAAATTAAAGATTCTCTCTAACTTTGATAATTGTAGTAGAGGAATAGCCAGTCATTGCACCAGTGATATTTTCAGCTACACAGAGATCTGTTACAGAGGTGAGGGTTAAGCTGGGTTAGGAAAGGAGGTTAAACATGTGGGTTGAGAGGATCTTCATATATACATTTCCACCCTAGTTGGGGAAGACTGCATTGGCTCACAGATATTACAGATAGGATTGTGTTGCACATAGGAAAGTTAGGAAAGCAAGACTAAAAACGTGAAGTTTGAAAATTACATCATTACCTCCACACTAATGCAGAAGGTACAGGAAAAAAAAACTTGATTAACTCAAATAATATTATTCTAAATTTTACCATTGTTTTTGATATCTCCTTTATGTTAACATTTATTATAAATCCATGTCAGATTATGGAACAATATAATAATGGCACAGAATCTAGAATAGTATAAATACTTTTTCAAAACCTGTTTTCCCTAATTGTCTGTTTAATAAAACTATATGATTACATACAACAATTTTTTTCCTTTATCTGTTTATTTACTATTTCCTGAGACTTATGATGATAATCAGATTCAGTTTATGGCTTTCAATAATCTCCACATACTGACAAAATCCAAATACATATCTCCAGCATGGACCTTTCCCCTAAATTCCAAACTTCAAATACAATGCCAACTAAACATTGCTACATATCCTAATATGTTCAAATCTGAATCATGCTCTTCTCCCCAAAACCTGGTCCATGGTATCCATCCTCAACTTAGATGATTGCAATTCCATATTGACATGATGAAATGTTCAGCCAGTTGCTCAGGCTGAAGATGTGGAGTCATCCCTAACTCCACCCAATGCATCCGCAAAACTTTTGGCTCTATCTCCAAAATTTATTTGTCACTTCTCAATACCTCTACACTAACAACCGGGGTCAATGTGCCACCATCTTACATGTTGTTTGTTGAAGTGGCCTTCCAACAGGTCATCCAACTTCCATCCTTCCCTACTTCTTACTCTTAACTCAGAAGCTAAAGTAAAGCTGTTAAAATGTAAATCATATTATGTCAGTTCTCTGCTCAAAACTTCTAGTGGTGTACCAACTCATTCAGAATTAAAAAGCCACATTCTTAAAATAGCTGAGACCTTACAAGACATCACCTGTTAGCTCTCTGACCATCTGTCCTATTAGTCTTTCTTTTGCTTCCTCTGCTTCAACCATATCTACGTTCTTGTATATTTATAAACGCACGAGTATCACTCTTCCAACCACAGGGCACAAGCATTTTTATAAAATGTACATCATTTTGTCATAACTCCTTCTTAAATTAAGAATCATTCTCCTCTAGAAAAACTAATGGATTCTAGCATGCTTAATCAATAGTTAGGAATGTCTGCCCGGTACTCAAATCAACTTTTAAATGGAAATGTTAATAGTACCAATTTCAGAAGCGGAATTTCTGGATTCTGCAACTGTTTCCAAATACAACTATCCAATAATAGAACTTGTTATGTACTAGATTGATTGATTCTATCCTATTAAGTGATGTCATCAAAATTCTTCTGATTCTTTTAAGAATAAAGTGATATCAGCCATGTTGTTAATATATTTTTAATTGAACTTATTTATATAGGCATTCTATTTAGAAGATACATAATAGAATCTTGTTTTTAAAAAAAGTACTAGAGATACTCTGAGAAATTCTGGAACAAATTAAATGAAGCCAATCTCTTATGTAAATTTTGGGAGCAGTTCTGAACGATCTAACCAATCAACTGCGGACATGAATCATACAAGCTATAATCAAGAAGACAGTACCTAGAGTCAATTATCTCAACTCTAGAATCTCTTTATACCAACAACAGAGCATCACCTTTATAGTACCTACATAAAAATTAAGGTCTGCTTTATGTGACATAAAGAAAATATTAAATGGAAAAATGAAATGTAAATATATCATAGTACTTGTACTGGGGTAGCAATTTGAGCCTTCTTGACTATATACACTTAATGTTCTTCAGAAGAAAGATATTGACAACTTTACCTCTGAAACACTAATTTCCTTTTCAAGTATTACTAAACTATGTTAAAGAAGCAGAATTTAGACATTATATGCACATGTTTATTGAAGTGTTATTTGTAATAGTGAAAACTGGAAATACACAATATATTCAACAATTGGAGTATGATAAAATAAATGGTGACAGACCCTTAAGTATTAGATTATATTATTATATAGCCAATAAAATAAAATTTCAACAATATTCATGTAATTATATTAGGTACAAAACGATAATATATTCCCCATTTTTTTCCATTAAGTGTAAAATATTTACTTGTAAAAAAGTTTGGAATGAATAAAATCCAAAATTAATATTTTTTTTCTAATTGATGAAATTATGGGTAGTTCTATGTTTTAAAATTCTTCATAATAATTTTATTTTATTTTATAATGCTTCAAAAGCTTGCATTTTGGTTA
The DNA here is from genome assembly GCF_039906515.1 of Pseudorca crassidens. NCBI lineage: Eukaryota > Metazoa > Chordata > Mammalia > Artiodactyla > Delphinidae > Pseudorca > Pseudorca crassidens. The sequence goes on along the minus strand of NC_090300.1, from coordinate 122,244,320 downwards.
TCTTTCACCGGAAACATAGGGGAAAAAATCATTAATTAGTGAAACATACTCTAAAGAAAAAAAATCCGCTAATAACAGTACCCAAGACACTGTTAATTTTCTTTCCTGGCTTTTCTTCCTTTTTCTCCAAAACACTTTAAAATATAAGTTTTGAAATAGCTCTTACTGGTTACCAACAAACTTTATTATGTCTCAAATGAAACTGGTTACATGAGATCAGAAACAATACAATACCTTTTTGAATATCTTTTTTTTATATTTGATATGAGTTATTGTTAACAGTTCATTTATCAATCATCCTAAACTTTAAAATACCAAACAAGTGTCATTAGAGATGAGTTTTAACGTTTCTAAGCAATACAGCTAAACGAGTAAAGAATGATCTGTACTTGGAGCTGGGAAAATCTTGTGCTGTGAAGTTTCTATACACCATCACAAGGTATAGGGCACAATAGTGAAGCTAAGCAAGAAGAAAGTGTATTTTATCCATACATGTCTTGTGGCTGCATTCAGTCATCAGGCTTCATTTTCCAAGGAATCAACAGTGAAAGATTCAGAGAAGTTGAATATTTTCTATATTTACATGAAAAGCATGTTTGTCTATACAAGGACCAGGAGAAATGCAGGAGGACATGAGTGATTACTAATGATCAGTGAGAAAGATCATTACACTGAAACTTCACAGAAAAATAGAATTGAGTCCTATGTTTAATACAAACTGGTCATGTACTAGTCTTCCTACTTCAGGAAATGGACAGACTATTCTAAATTATCAAAACGTCAACTTGACAGTGTATCTCCAGACACTGCACTTAATGGCTGCTGTATATATGACAAGAAAACAAAAATAGCATGAACACTATAGTATAATTATTATTTGGAAATATTTTCCTTGGAAAGTTCTGTATCTCAAAGCAGTAATTAATATTAACTATGATAAGAAATGGAAGCAAATGCGAGGACTTCTCAGTTGCAACAAAAGGAAATGACCATAAAAAGAAGTAATTTAACCAAGCACCAATTGTATATTTTATAGCTATATATTAATACTCATCAGCATTCTTCTACCAGGCAAAAAGAATTCCTATTTTATACCAGGTAACATAATGTCATGGAAATTAATCAATGGAGTTCTCTAAATACGTTAAAGTAGGTATATTTTATATTAAAGAGCTTTATTAACCATTATAGATTCATTGTAAATTGGTTTGTTAAGATGCTACTATCTGCATAACATTGAGATTCTTTAGTCTGAAGATCCTATGGAATGAAGATCACAAGAACTAAACATCCCAACCAATATTTAAGCACTATTTGGACTGTTTCTTGAAAGAATTCAGATCCAGAGGATAATGCTGCTACAGAGATAAATAGGAACCAACCACAAAGGGCCTAGTATCCCAAGTCAAGAAATAAAGCTTCATTCTAAGCGTAATGGAGCCATTGACAGTTGTCAGCATGATGAGAATTACATTTGAGAAAGATCACTGTGTTGAAATATGGAGAGTAGATAAGGGAAGGCAAGGCTGAAAACAAGGAAACTAAAAAAATGATCATTTCAGTAATTCACCAGAGAGATGGTGGCCTAATGTAGAGGAATAAAAGTAATAATATAAATACATAGTAAAAATGAAGGGCCACTAGGAGTCAGATTCAATCAACATTAAATATAGATTAAGGAGTTGAGAAGGAGGTCAAGGATGTCATCTAGGCTTCAAACTTGGGCAACTACTGAGTTAGAAATAATAGGAGAAAGAGAAGGTTTGGGGAAAGGGTGATGATTTCAAGTTTGGATATAGAGGATAACTTCAGAACTTAGGTAATGCAAGAAAAGGAGGAATTCATACCAAGTACAGAGCAGAAATAGTGTTTAAGCATTAAACCAGGTGTACAGTGAGGAAAAACTTGAAGTCTGGGTCAACTTAAAATAATTGTATTGTTAAATATACAGTTCTTTTTCTTTGAAGTGGAGTTTTAACTATTCCAAATTAACTCTTTAATTCAACAGATCTGTAATTCAGCCTCCCCTGAAATCTACATAAATTGGGGGTTTGCAAAGTATCACCCAGAAACTACAGAGGTGCTGGAGGGGCTGGCAAATACTTTTTTTCAAATTTCACACTTTGAAAATTAAACCTCGTGACTTTTAAGTACTTTAACAACATGAATGCTTACTCAAAGGTGATATAGGGGTGCTACCTTGGTGACAAACTAACGAAGTAACTACTGCAGTTAGGTTTGTAAACTCATTTTGTGCAATTATCCAAATAAAACTTCTGCTGTCATCTTAGTACCACATATGAATGTCTGGTAAATGTGTCATTAATTAGATGGCTGCACATCCACACTGATCTGTTTTTGATGTCAGACCGTCATTAGTTTGTAGGCTAATATGGAGTTGTACAAGCAAATATCCTCTCCTTCACCAAAAGGCCAGGCAAGGTTCAGAGGCCTCTGCCTGGTGCTAGCAAGCATGATGGTATTATGGCATAATCATCATCTAAAGTGAAAAGAGGACCTTATGAAAACCTTACAGAGCGTATTTAGTGTTTTATGAGAGGTTTTTTTCCTGATTTTTAAGAAGTCAGGTATAGTGCAATTTTTCATATCTTTTTTTTTCTTTTTCTTTTTCTGACCAGCATATTTTTTCCATTCAATTGCTCTGAATAACAAACCAATCCCCTAACACAGAGGAGCACATATGACACAGACCTCCCTGTTTCCCTGGCAATAATTGGTAGAAGAAAAAGCGTGGGCAAAAAAGTTAAGCAGAACCAATCTGAATCTTTCCCTGTGATAGGCAAGAATAAAGCCTATTTACTGTAGAAGAGAATGAGGCAAACCCATGAGGCAAATCAGAGACAGCAGAAATGAAAAATGGAGATTATAGATCGGGGAAGAACTGAGTCTCCAGTGCCATCTCACCTGAGATTCAGGTCTTCCTCTGAATGTATGAGTTACTACAGCAAGTCTCCCAACTCAGAGGTCTAGTAATTCACCGTTTTTTTTTTTTTGCTTAAGCTACTTTAAGTGAGATGTCTCTCACTAAAGCTGAAAGAGTTCTGACCAGTACATCAAATAACTGCAATTTAGAATCTCAAGGTTGAATTGGTACTAACCAACAACAAGCAACAGATTTTTAGTGGTGTCCAATAAAAATATATAAAAATTCAAAGCACTTTTCAGGTGCCAACTCATTTAATCATCACAACAACCTTACAAGGAAAATATGTATATTAGCCCCATTTAAATAATTAAGGAAACTGAGACACAAAGAGATTTTGTAATTCCCCAAGAGCTCACAACTAGTAAAAGGGAAATTTTGAATTTGAACTCAGACCTTCTGACTCCAGTGTCCAGACTCTTAACCTTGACTGACTCTCTCTCTTGACATGAATTGAGTTCTGATTCAGCCATCTAATAGCTAAGTGCTTTCATGTCTCTGAAACTTAATTTTTTTCATCTCTAAAAGAGGGATACTATTTCCTACTGCAGAGATTGTTGTAGAACTCGAAAGAGATCATGCTTATGAAAGCATTTTGGAAACTGCCTAGCACTAGAGAACTGTCAGTTCATATTATAAAATTATAAACTACATTAAGGCTTTATCAGCTATGAATCTTGTAATTGAGTTACTACAAAATGTAATCAACATGTTTCAGTCAATAATGTCTCAGAAAAGTAGATACAAGAGTCAGTTCATATGACAGGAAGCAGCTTTTAATCTAAACTAAAATAAATCTGTTATACAAAATCTGCCTTTCTTCAATAACAATGGTGATGATGACTAAGATAAAATTAACTTACATTTCAGTATTTAACATTTTCAAAATTATTTTACTTTTTTTGCCTCATTCGGCATATTTTAGTGTCTTGAGAAATGGATTACATTTATTTTTTCCCTGTTAATATCAATCTACTGCTACTGGGCAAATTTTAGTAATAAGTATTCTGGGTGACACAGCTTTATGGATCTCACTACAAAGGCTTCAAAACAGTAAATATGAAATATTTATTCAAATCTGCTTTTGAATACCTTTCTTTTACCCCTCTTGAAGACTGATTAAGGTTTTAGAACTTCCCCATAATATTACATGTAAATAAATTAAAAGACAATATTCACTACAAAGACCAAACTAGTCTCAGTCCTTGTTAATATAAAATAAAAATTCTATAAATATTCATCATGTATTTAATCATTTCTTCCTAAGTCTGGCACTTTTAGCTGATTTCTTCATGCACTTTTGGTTTCAAATTCATATTTATTTTAGCATATACTTGACAACAGAACTGTGCTGATTAATCTTAAAATAAGCTAGTGGATCTTTCATATTGCTAAATATTATGATTTAGTTACCAACTCTAAATCTTATATTCATAACTAATATTTATAAATATCAAAATACCACTTATAGCCCAATATGATTGAGAGAAAATTTGGAGTTGAAGGGATTTTTTTTTTTTTTTGGCCTGCATCATGTTCTGAATAATTTACCCTAGCAACATAATGTTTTACGGAATTCATAAAAACATTCTAATTAGATCACTACCACTAATAACATTCAATTTATCTAAATCTTCCAGAAAATCAAGAGAAGGGAATCAGGAAACTGGAGAATGTGAGCAAAGAATGTATTAGGTTATGTACACAAGAAACAGAACAATAACAACAGAGCTATGAAATCAAATGTATATGTTATGTATTTACACGGTGATATAATTTGATACCCATATGGGCCCCTAGTGATTCTAAAATAGTTTACCTACGCCAATTTCTTATTGCCAATAATATTTCTCAGAAATAACTCTTTTCAACATTTATATAAGTCACAGAGGTCTATTTTATGAGAACACATAATCAGGCAAAATAAAGTGTTACATAAAATGGAAAAAAAGTTACGGTTTGTTTTTTAGTAGTGTGTTAATGAGCTTCAGCAGAGCAATTCTTTTATCATGGCTTAAAATTAAACAGATACAAGTATAGCTGCTGATTTATATTCCCCTTATTTGACGTTTTATACATATGCAATATTATTTTTAAGCTCATTCGTATTCATGTGACTTGGATTGCAATTTAAAGTCTGGAAGGTTTGATTTCATTAAGCATTTTTGCCTCAATCAAAACGTCTGTATACACATGAATATTTCAAAACCAGTACCCATTTCTTTTAAGATTTTCAGTGTTGCATTAAGTATAATGGCAAGGAAAATGTGCATGGTGTCTAACATAAAATTTTGTGAACAGGTTTATTGAAAAAGCTGGACTTGGTAGGGACTGAAGTCCAAAATAAACCAACTTTATTTTTTTAGCCAATGTCTTTCATTCATGCTACTCTGAATATACATGCTTTCTTCCTGAAAAACAGTCTTGGGAAGAGCCACAGATATTGTAGACAACTTCCTGCACTAAACTTTACAGAGCAGTCTAATACTTTCATCTCTTCTAGCTGGGCTTAACTCAGGCTCAGAAATTGCTGTGGTAGAGAAAAGAGGGAAGGGTATATATAGTTACTTCTTTCCAGAATTCACACCTTGAGCTCCTTTTCCCCACTCACTATGCTGGCCCATGGTTAGGGAAGAGAAGTGGAAGAGAACTTAAGGTGCAGACAGTATCTTTTTAAATTAGTACAGTTGTAACTTGTGTTGGTGCCACTTCTCACAGGCTGTTTTTCTGGGTTCCTGTGGTCAGTGACTACCCGTTTAAAGATGAAATGGTCAGGTTACTTTCTCTAGTGTCCAGTCTGAGGGTCTAAAATATTTATTTAGAATCTGTGGGCCATCATATAAGTTAAATTTCTGAAAATTATAATGGGTTTGTTAGTGAAGTAGAGAGTTCTCAGTATTAGAAATACTCAAATATAATTTGAAAGACTATTTGCCTTTAGGTAATGATTAGACTAGATGATATTTAAGGCCTTTCCAAGTCTAAGCTGCTATGATTCTACAAACTACACAGGAACTGACTGAATGACCATGGATGAATTGGATGATAGTAAAATTCTGAATCTGTTTGCATTAAAAATTAAGATGGTGTTATAAGACTATTACAGTTTGGAATAAGGCAGAGATGAGAAGAAGAGGCAGCTGATATTTATTAAGATTCTACTCTACCACTGACAGTGAAAGTTTTTTAGCATTTTCTCATTTGAGATTTTTGCAGTCTGGCAATAAAGCTTTTTTATTTTCTACTTGAGGAAACTGAGGCTCAGAGAAATTGAATTACTTGAGAGTCTATAGCTAGTAAGTGGTAGTGCTAGAATTGGATCTGTCCACCCACAAGCAGTCTGACACTGAAATTGATGTTCTTTTCACCAAACCAAGCTGTCTCCAAACTCAAAATTTCCTAGCTGCATGGGAATGATATTTTTACCCCAAAATTATCTAAAATTAAAGGTCATGCTAATACTACTACCACTCAATATTTAATGACATTATTAGCCATAGTAAAATTCCAAAATGGATTTAGCAACGTTCAGGAAAATGTTTAAAACTTCAGAGGTATCTTCTCTTATAAGGAAAATCTAACAGTTTCTTTAGATACACATCACGTGATTCTAAATTCAAGTTTTCAACATCAAGCACCTGGAACTGAATTTGGCTGATATTAAAGCCACAGTGATAGAACACTAGTGAAGGTAAAATAACATGTGAGGACTCTGGGTGAGGGCAGATTGGTGAATTGATCGTGTGATAGCTGAAGGAAGAAGTAGAATAGAAGAAAATTTTCAATTGTTCAGCATAGCTATTCCATGTTCTTTTGAAAATGTATAACTAAGCAAATGGACTTGAGCAAATGTCACCAAGATGGTGATAGAGCTTGAATGATCCAAGAGTCTTCTATAAAATAATAGAGGAATTTATTTAAAATACAACTTAAAATATAAAATTCCAAATTACCTGAATAGATAACACATTTCTAATCTTGCAGAACTAAAACCTGCCTTAAGCTTCAAGCTCCTGACACCAACTTGAACCCATTGGACATATATGAAGTGACTTCCAACAATGCCTTTAGGAAATGCGTGTCAGTAATGAGGCATTTTTAAAGCATTAGTTATAGATAAAGAACTGAAAAATAAGCACAACAGTTAAAGAACTTCTTAAAACAAAAAAGAATTTCAACAGTTTTCTAGCTTCTTTTGTGTGCTTCAAAACTAGGTATTTCCCTCCAAAACTGTAGCTTACTCTCCTTTTGTTACAGAAAATCCATGCTGCTACTATTTACCTATTCTATTAGGTTTTCTCCCACTTTTTGGCTAAGGCCTACAAAAGAAACTTTAGTGGATTTATTCCTATACTTTAGTTGAAAGTTGAATTTTATTAAAATATTTCTTATAGTTTTCTGCAGCAAACTTTTTAAAGAAATACCAACAACAAATAAAATATTTTACCATCATTATTAATTTCTGGAAGGTAATATTTAGTTCCATTTATGACAGAATGCTCCCCAAACAGAATCTGCCATATTTTTAATGTCAATATAAATACTAAAAGAAACTTCAATTTTCAGCCCTTTCCACACGAGACTAAAGGTCAAAATTTCTGGGAAAGATAAATGCCCTTAGTGTCTTTGATAAACAGAAACAGGAAATAATAAAACATTCTATGGTGAATCATATTTGAAAATACTTGACTAAGAAAAGCCAAAACCATATAGCACACACACATAGAAGCCTTTCACTTTTCTCTGAAATAATGCAAGTTAAAAAATGATATCCATGTCTAAGTAAAAACCATTTACTACTAATATTTTTCAGATTCCTAAAAGTGCATGCAAAAACATTGTTTGACCTTCATATTAAACAGAACATATACTAGCAAAAATTATGGAAGCCATCAAGTTAACATGTCAAGGAATAAAGTTTTGGTAATATTTTGTATATTTGTAAAACTAAGCACCAATTATCTGCAGATGGCATGCCTTTAGCACAGCTGGAACTGCAAGGACCACAGTATTGATAGCTACCACGAGATACTTCTCATAGTATTAATCAAGATCATTTTTCAAATGCCATCTTGACAAGCTGAATTTATTCCTCCTCAATGTTCATCAAAATTTATTGAATAGGGGGCTTCCCTGGTGGCGCAGTGGTTGAGAGTCCGCCTGCCAATGTAGGGGACACGGGTTCGTGCCCCGGTCCGAGAAGATCCCGCATGCCGTGGAGCGGCTGGGCCCGTGAGCCATAGTCGCTGAGCCTGCGCGTCCGGAGCCTGTGCTCCGCAACGGGAGAGGCCACGACAGTGAGAGGCCCGCGTACCGCAAAAAAAAAAAAAAAAAAAAAAAATATTGAATAGGAAAAAGCATATTTATCTTATAGAAGTTCTAGTTAACGTCTACATTTTCAAATGAAATCAAACAGTAATTATGTAATCCAAGTTTAGAAATTTTAAGTTAATAATTCATAAAGAAAAAAAATCTTATACTTAATAGTCATTTTATTTCTGAGATACGAATTAATGATTTCTATATCATCACACTGATAGACTGCTCAAGATATTGGTATGTGACCATCTTCTGGCTATGATACAAAACAGAAAGGTTTTTTTTTGAAAGTTAAAATTTTATATATGAAATGAGTGAGATAAAGATAAATTTCGATCACAGATGACAAGAACCACTAGTAAAAAAAAGTGAAGAAAAATATTTGTTGTTGTTAATTATTGTTTATTATTGCTGTTTATTTAGTTTGAAAATCTTCAAAATGTAAAAACTAGTCTTATGACTGCCAGATTGTTTAAAAATCACAGAAATCTTAAGACATACACTGTCTAAAGCAACACTGTCCAACAGAACTCTCTGATATGATGGAAATATTCTACAATTCTTCATGAAATTGAAATAGTCAAAAGCCTCATCTGGTTATTAAAAATCTGAAGTGTGTAGAATACAAATGAGAAGCTGAATTTTACATTTTATTTTATTTTAATCAGGTTAAATTTGAATAGTCACATTAGGCTAGTGTAAAAGCATGGGTTATAAAGCTCTCTGCTCACGTCCCTCTGCTTCCATATCTCTAGTATTTCCCAGAAAGTGTGGTCTGAAAGAGGAAAAATGTGATAACTCCAGAATAGCACATCACAGTTGCAGATAACCCTGACATGGCTCAAGATAACCATAGAAAAATAAATTACAATCAGCCCTAGGAAGGACCAAAATAAAGAGGAACTTAGCATGTTTGAGTGCTCTAAAAATGCTTCTCTGCCCACCCACCCCATATCCCCTCACCCCAGAAAGAAAAAACAAAAACAAAAACATGTCAGACTCTTCAAAACCTCTGAGGCCTGAAACTCATGAGCAATTTCAGGATCAACACACTGGAAGTGCCTTTCCTTTCCGCCGACATAGTTGGGAGGTCCCACTCTATCCTTATCGAAATTCTTCAATTTGTTCTTCCATGAAAATAGACTATCATTATCTCCAGTTGAACACTGTCAACTTTGCCTGTGTATCCTTTAGTATCTTCTCTTCCCCACAGTTAAAAGTCAATGACTTCTGACGTTGGCCTTCATTTTTCTTTTTTTTTTTTTTTTGGCTTTTTAAATATTATCTCCCTGTCAATCTTATCTACTCTCACAGCATTCACTGTTAACTCTACGTAGATATTTCTCCCTAATCTCAATTTCCACTCCTGCTCAGTCCAGAGCGTAGTCCAGGATTTCCAGCTAAGAGTTACACATTTCACCCTGAATGCCTCAGCACCAGTTCCAATTCAAGACATTTCAAATTGAACCTTTCCTCCTTCCAAAAACAACAACAATAGCAACAAAAAAACCTTTCTTAGTCTCTGCCCTATTTCACTAATAATTCCAGTCAGCCATGATCAAAATTCTTAACCTTTGACTCATTCTTTTCATGCTTAAAATCCGAGGCATCAAAGTGGTTAAATTAAAGAACTCAGATTCACAAGAGAGCAGAGTTGGATTTCACCTCTGGCTCCACCATTTACTGTCTGCATAACTTGAGTATATTATCTAAATTGTCCAAACTTTAATTTTTTTATCACAAAGATGGAACTAATATAAATAACTATCATTATTAGTTCTAAGTAGTTTATGTCTATTAACACATTTAGTCTTTACAACAACTCTACGAGGTTGATACTGTCATTATTTCTTTTCTATAGATGAGAAAACTGAAACACAGAGTTAAATAAATTGCCAAAAGCCACAACAGTAAGTGGCTGGGATTCAATCCTAGACATTCTGGCTCCGAGACTGTAACCACCGTACACACGGTCTTCCTGATAATAACAACTTATCTCAAAGTGTTGTTGTGAGGATAAAATTAGATCAAGTCTCTGAAATACTTGTCAATATCAGCTGCTATTATCATCATAAATTTCTAGACCAAAGTCAGAGGTATCCTTTCCTCTATATGACCTCCTATAGCACTTATTCTTGGCACACATGGCTTATATACTGCCTTGTACTGTAGCACTTGACAATCATGTCTTATTACATCATGTAGATTATAAACTGTTTGAAGCTAAGGATAAAAATCATCCCATGATTTATAAATATTAGTAGAATTAAAATATGTCAATGTATGTCATTTTAAAATTGATTTTATAACCTTATCCATATCACAGTTTCTTAGATCCTAGTCTTAATTATCCTTTAGTTTATGGAAGTGTTACTTACTCTGACAATTAATGCTTCTCCAATCTTTGAGACCTGCTCCTGAGCCCACCCTCCCTAGATCGAAGTATTTCCTAGCCCTGTTCACTTGCGGCTGAATCCAGCCTATTCCCATATCCTTCTTCATTCTATACCTCAGCCTGGTCTCAGCTCCCCAGCATGCCCAGTCTCATCTGTCTGTACTAGTTCTAGAATATGCTTGAGGCCACAGGGCTTAAACACAGACGCCAGGCTCAAAGGTTATACCCACAGTCACCTGGACTGCACACTAGGAACTTGTGTGGAGCTAATAGGAAACACTGGGTCGGAATGTTGTTTCCTGTCATTGCCAAACAGGTATTTTGAGAAAATCAACAGGGAGGAGCTAAACTCTTAAATGTTAAGTACATTGCTTATTAAAAATTAATACTCAAAATTATCAAAAACTGTTGACATGAAAAGTTATTTCCAATATGTTAAAATGTTAATTACAGAAGAATTCAATTGATGTATCTAAAAATGTATATATGCATAGAAAAATGTAGGAAAATTTATATATCAAAATGTGCATAGTTTATATTCAAAACTGGGATTGTGAATAATTTCTCTTATTTCTTATTTATCTGCATTTTCCATTTTTCACAATAAACATTTACCATTCAGGCAACAAATATGTTATTTAAAAACCTATTGAGTGACAACACGCTCCTTTACCCTTGTTATTGTCCCAGTGCCACATAATTAGCAAACTACCTAGTAGTATTTTACATCGTCAGTAATCTGAAGAAATAAATTTTACTTGCATGTTTTATTCCTTAAGATCTTTCCTAATGTCCATTTTTCAAGCTAATCTTTTACTCTTTTTTTTTCTTTCTGGCATCAGCTACACAGATGGTTGATGATTTATACAGCTGCTTTAAATGTATTCTAAATTTCAAGGACAGTTTTTGTTCAATTTTTAGTTAACTATACATCTTTCTTAGGCGGCCAAGTTTTGCTGGTCCCTGGAGTTGTTACCTAAAACAAGTTTGCTATACAGGTGCAGGTTTTTCACACTATCCATCTGAAAAATATAGTACTCTAAAAGCAAGTTAAGTCATTTGGGTTTTACATAGGTCTTTTTAAAGAACAAAGTTGCCATTTCCTTTGGGGGAATAATAAACTTTAAAGTGGCATATAGCAATTAACAAAACAAAGGGCATGCTCTCTATACACCAATACTAAAAAAATAATTCTAACCCTGTAAAGAGAATGAAAATAAATATAATAAACTTTTATACAATAAATGTGGTCTTAAACCATTGCTCTGTAGTAATGTTATATTAACACAGCAATCCAATTATACAATGTTTCCACATAAAACCAAACCAATCTGTTTTCTAAAGTGAAGTAAGGCTAACGATCAGAGTTTTAGCTCAGAGCACTGACCAAACATGGATAATTTCAGAAGGAGCCATGGGAGTAAATATCTACATACACCTCCACAAAGCAAAATGTTGGTAAACAGAAACAAAAAATCTACTGAAATTTAGGTAACTGGAATAGGAAGACAATTAATGGACTGTATAAACAAATTTGTATGAGGAAAATATATGTGCATAGAAAAAATTTAAAAAGGAGGTATGAAAAATTGTGTAAGCATGGTTAAGTCTCTCCATGGTAGCATTGTAAGAGGTATGCAGTTCAACTCCTGCTACCAGATTTATTACTGATACTCTTTAAGACTTAAGGATAAAAATTATTCTATCTAAATTTCTACAGAAATTTAGAGTATCTGCCCCATAGGAACGTCAAAACTGAGGCTGCTGAAGAAAAGAATGGCCATCATCAAAAAACCTACAAACAATAAATGCTGGAGAGGGTGTGGAGAAAAGGGAACTCTCCTGCATTGTTGGTAGGAATGTAAATTGATACAGCCACTATGGAGAACAGTATGGAGGTTCCTTAAAAAACTAAAAATAGAACTACCATATGACCCAGCACTCCCACTACTGGGCATATACCCTGAGAAAACCATAATTCAAAAAGAGTCATGTACCACAATGTTCATTGCAGCTCTATTTACAATAGTCAGGACACGGAAGCAACCTAAGTGTCCATCGACAGATGAATGGATAAAGAAGATGTGGCACATATATACAATGGAATATTACTAAGCCATAAAAAGAAATGATATTGAGTTATTTGTAGTGACGTGGATGGACCTAGAGTCTGTCATACAGAGTGAGGTAAATCAGAAAGAGAAAAACAAATACCATATGCTAACACATATATATGGAATCTAAAAAAAAAAAAAAAAAAAGGTTCTGATGAACCTAGGGGCAGGACAGGAATAAAGATGCAGATGTAGAGAAAGGACTTGAGGACATGGGGAGGGGGAAGGGTAAGCTTGGACGAAGTGAGAAAGTGGCATGGACACATGTACACTACCAAATGTAAAATAGCTAGCTAGTGGGAAGCAGCTGCATAGCACAGGGAGATCAGCTGGGTACTTTGTGACCACCTAGAGGGGTGAGATAGGGAGGCTCAAGAGGGAGGAGATATGGGGATATATGTATATGTTCAGCTGATTCACTTTGTTGTACAGCAGAAACTAACACAACATTGTAAAGCAATTATACTCCAATAAAGATGTTAAGAAAAAAGTATGACTATCAATTGACTTGAGCACCTATGTCCAAGAATTTCTGACTGAAGACACTGTAAGTTGTGGATTAATGTATTCTTCGTCACCATTTTTTTTCTTGAATAAACACATGGATTAAGAATCCAATATGATGAAAGCGTAAGATGTCCAATACTTGATCCATGCCTAACTCTGCAATATGCAGCAAGGCATGAAGGAAGGGGCTGGACTTGGACTTCGTGTCATTACTTTGTGACTTTGCCAGTCACAATCTCTGTTTTAGGATTTTTAAACTTTTTGTCATAGGAATTTTGGATGGGTTGATGTGAAGGTGAAGTCACATATGAAAGTGTTTGGTAAGCTGAAAATGCTTGTATAGACTATTTTGGTGATACTATTATTAATTCTCTTTCTCTAATAGTACTGGGGGGTGTGGGAAAGGGCAGGTGTGACCCTCTAGCATTTATACTAGTTTCTAATCTATTTTAACATATTTGTATGGTCGTAAAGCTCAATTTTATGCCTCCATACTCCACATATTTATAGAACAGTGTTTAGTTGAAATTTTGTTATTTATATCAAATTTATAACTTTACATCTTGAAAGCTCAAGCAACAACAACAATCACAACAGAGAAAAACCAATGATAACCACCCATCATTGAGAACTTACTCTGTGTCTAAGACGATGATAGGTACCTTTAATTCTCCTGTAATTCCCACAATGACCAATTTTATAAAGAGGAAACTAAGACACTGAGTGCTAATTAACATTGCCTGAGGGGATACAGATAGATGCTTGCTTACCTTACTTTCCACATTTCTTTTTGTGTGTGATTATATTCACTCTAATTCTTTATCCTAGCAGACTAAAGAAGCTTGACTTTTGTAGACAAACCTAACAGTAATTCACCAAATCACTTGCTTTTTAAAAAAACTTAAGATGTGGCAAACATAAATTCCCATGCAAGTTTAGGAGTACAGGTATGAGGCCAGACTAATTATTTTTCTTTTTTGATTAATTGTATGGTCCCTAAAAAATATTTTTATGCAGTATGATGCCTGGGAGTTTGATAGCCTTTTCTAGAATTTTTTTTTGTGCTAAAATAAACATAATATTATAGAATTTGACATTTTAAATATACAGTTCAGTGGCATTAAGTATATTCACATTGTTGTGCAACCAACACCACTGCATATCTCCAGACCTTTTCCATCATCCCAAACTGAAACTCTGTAACCATTAAACAATAACTCCCCATTTCCTCATTCCTCCAGCCACTAGTAACCACTGTCTACTTTGTCTTTATTTATGTATTTGACTATCTTAGATACCTCATACGATTGGAATCATACAATATCTGTCCTTCTGTGTCTGGCTTATTTCACTTAGCATAGGAAATAAGGATCCTCCGTGCTATAGTATGTATCAGAATTTCATTCCTTTCTAAGTCTATTCCAGCATATGCATATACACATTTTGTTTTTCCACACATTCATCAATGAACATTTGGATTGCTTCCACATTTTAGCTATTGTGAATAATGCTGCTGTGAACATAGGTAAACAAATACCTGTTCAAGTTCCTGCTTTCAATTCTTTTGAAAACATGTTGTATGCTTGTAACATATTCTTGTATCCAGAATATGTTAACCTTTTTTTTTTTTTTCTACAACAGAAAAATGGTATTGCATCTTTGGGGAATAGAATTCAGTAATCCCCTGATCTTTTTATATAACATCCACTTGAATTTCATCATCCAATAAATACAGTCTAATAATTTTATTCTTTAACTGCATTAGGCAGTCCACACTGAATAGATTACACTGGCTTACATTCTTCTTGCCACTGTCTTTGCAACTTAGAACATTAGTCTTTAAACTCCATGGTAATAGAAATTATTTTCATTATAAAACTGGATTTATAACTCATCTTTTCTATACATTAAAAGGTTGAAAAGATTTCAAATTCTCAAATTTTAGAGAAAGGGAATTTTCAGGAAGAAAATTAAAATACGTTACCTCTCGCTTGATAGCATATATAAATCAACACCTGTTAACATCAATTTAAGTTAATAACATCTGACTCTAACTTAAAATTTTAAATTTTTAAATTCTTTACATGCTTCTCTGAAGTTTACCAACAATACTTTATAAAAGCCAAAATAAATAAACTTCAGGCAATCCTAAAACCTGAGGGTCAAAATTAGGAAATATCTACTTGTATAAGCAATGACACTAGCTTTGCTCAAAAGAAAGTAGAACTGTTTTCAATCCAAATGGATAGAAGTTATTGTCCTTTTATCCAATCACAATGCTAAAATCTTCTTATTTTTGGAGCAAAACTTTATAAATATGAATTATTTACCACATATTATTATAATTTGGCATACAACTAAGGAATGTAACATACCTTATTAAATCATGTAAAATATTTATAGCATAAGAAAGACATGACAGAGAATTCAAATACGTAAAATATGATTTGCTCTAATAACTTAGAAAACAATAGGTATTTTCATGGCCTATTTTCCCCACAATAGGCTTATAATATTATTACATTTAAATTAAATATTAAATCTTTGCCCTTTTTGTCCTCACAGTTTATGTATATGTGCCACATGATATGAATTTGATGTTGAATAAAAGTACATTACCCAGATAAATAAACTGTGGTACATCCAGTCAATAGACTATTATTCAGTGCTAAACAGAAATGAGCTATGAAGCCATAAAAAAATATATATATATATATATTTCTCTGTGTAAGAGGCCCATCTGAAAAGGTTGCATACTGTATGACTCCAACTACATATATGACATTCTGGAAAAGACAAAACTATGGAGACAAAAAAGAGATCAATGATTTCCAAGGAGTTAAGGTGGAGTACTGAGGACTTTTAGGATAGTGAAATGATTCTGTATGATATTATAATGGTGGATTCAGGTCATTATACATTTGTCCAAACCTAGAGAATGCACGGCACCAAGAGTAAACACTAATATAAACTATGGGCTTTGTCTTATAATGATGTGGCAATGGAGGCACAACAGCAAATGTACCATTCTGATGTGGGAATGGAAAATGGGGGGCTATGCATGTGTGAGGGTCGGGGGCATATGGGAACTTTCTATACCTTCCTCTCAATTTTTCTGTGAACCTAAAACTGCTCTAAAAAATAAATGCATTACCTTCCATTCTAGGCTTGGCTCCAGGTAATACAAAAAGGCAAAGGTAAATAATCCCAATACTTCTTTATCTAGAGCAATTCTTTCTGTTTACCATACTCAACTGGATTTCCTTACAGAATAATTCACGAATTTATTTTATCCTTGGATGAAACCTCAAGATAACACCTTTCACAGATTTATATCAGGCTTCTTTTACGGAAATTTCAAAATTCTCTTTTTATTGAATTAAACTTTTTAGGGTGTGAATATATTCAGGTGTCCATAAATGTACTCTCTGATACTTGTTGCTGATACTAACATTTATTGGCCACTGGGTGCTAGACATTATGTTACATAATTTATATATTTAGTTTTTCTGTTTTTTTTTAAAATTGAAGTATAGTTGATTTACAATATTGCATAGGTTTCAGGAGTACAGCATAGTAATTCAGGTGTTTTTTTTTTTTTTGCAGATTATATTCCATTATAGGTTATTACATGATACTGAATATAATTCCTTGTGCTATACAGTAGATCCTTATTGTCTATCCATCTATATTCAAAACAGAAACAGACTCACATATGTAGAAAACAAACTTATTGTTACCACAGGGGGATGGGAGATTATAGGATTAATAGATACAAACTACTATACATAAAATAGTTAAGCAATATTTGGTGTTAACTGTATAAAATTGTCGGATGCTTGTTTTTTATCTATAAAAATGGCAATTTCATATGGCTCATTATGAGATTATTTTTTAGCTCATTTATTCCTTATGAGCACCATGGGGTGCTAGTATGAATGCTTTTTATTTTACAGATGGTGAATGGAGGCTTAGAGATGTGTCTCGCCCAAGGTTACATACATAGTAGGTAAGCAACAATGTCAAGAAATGAATCTGGCAATTTGACTCTTTAGGTTGTTGAATGAGCTGCTCTACTACATTGTAACAAGATAATAGACAGTGAAGTATACTCTGTGGGGAACTTGCTTCATTTCTGAACTCTTCCCCTTTGAGAAACTACTCAATGGCTATCACTGCTCAAAGTATAGCCTGATCGTAAACAGCAAGGTGGGCATCACCTGAGGGCTGTTAGAAACGCAGAATTTCAGGCCCTACCCCCAGGCCAACAGAGTCTGAATCTGCGTTGTAACAAGATTCCCAGATGCTTTGGTATGTACCTTAAAGTTTGAGAAGAGCAAATCTCAACTGTATTCATTTTCAAGACTTAATGAGCATATGCAATTAATTTACATTTCAATAGGTAAAATTAAAATAAGTGTACAAGTAATAAAAATGCCTTGGTTCAGATGACCTCACTGCATTCAGTGAGAAATAACATTTTATATTTAATTTTGGTTCCAAAATGAATCTTACAGATGCATGCGTCCCTACCCACCATTTTTTCTCCCCACAAACCTCTTTAACTTATTCAGTGAATAGGAGTCTATTATGTTTCAATATCCATGAGACTGTGTCTTCCAGTTTGCTATTTTACTTCTTAGGATATAGACAAATCACAAACAGTGGCCTTCCCTTTCCTCCTAGAACTTTAGGATTTACACATGACAGGTACTATTTCTTCCCACTAGGTGGCAGCAACGGCAACTTAATAATACATTGTATAAAGCGACTGCAAGCTTGCCACACGCACAGCAGACAGTGACTCTTTGTGTTAGGGTTTCGGGCATTGCTGGGCTTAATATAGGGAGCAATGACTTAGTGACAAATTTGAGAATACTTTTCTCTATTGATGTCTATGTTTAAATTTCGTTATGTTTGTTTTTCAAGATTAAAAGCAGTCTTGTTTGCATAACTCTTACCCCAGCTATAAGAATCAGCTATTATGAATGATTTCTACAGCTAAGTGTTTGAAAATAGACAGGTGGTTGCTAAAATAAGATACTTTGTTAGCATAACTGTCAATAACTCATTTTACTCTTCTAGTTTTTAAGGAGTTTTGATCTATTTTTTTCTCTATCAAAGACTATGTGTGTATAATTTTTAAATGCAGAAATTCAAGATTTTCATGAGAAATCACATATTGGGTTGATAGATTCATATTTTACTAAGTTTTTTGCTACTGAATATTTGAAGAACATCATATGCAAATACCATATTATGAAGTGAAACAATAACAGCAAGGAGAAAAAATGGGTTTATAGTAAAATGATAATAGGATTTTATAAATGCAATTCTATTGGCATTTTATTTAGTGTTTAAATATGACTTCTTGCATTCAGAATGTTTTCACATAAATATTTAACAATTATCTTAAGGAAAGGAAGGATTTCATTAATCAAAAGATAAAGTCCCTAATATGTATAAAATGGATAATTAATAAGAACCTGCTGTATAAAAAAATAAATAAAATTCTAAACTTCAAAAAAAAAAAGATAAAGTCCTTTGGGGATACAATTATGCAGCCTCATTTTAGTCCTGATGCTTCAAGGAAGTAGATGTACAACAGATCTTACTATTCTTCAGACTTGTCCTGTAATGATCTGTGTTAAACTGCAAGTGCTAGCCCAGTGCTTCTCTAAGTAACTGTGGTGAAGAGCCAGACAGCTGTTTTTCCCAAATAGTCATGGACAATAAAATGAGTATCTGGGAAAATTAAATTATAAAACATTAAAACATGCATATGCTATTATTTGAGTCAACAGACACAAAATACTTCTGTCAAATCTTTATAAAAATTTCTAATGCTTACTATCAATTCTTATATGTTTTCTGATTAGTATTAGACAGTTCTGATAGGCAAAGGGCCTGCCCAGTGGCGCACTTTGCATAGAGCCCTGCTCTAGATTGCTTCCTTGCTTCCTCACAGAGTGAAGCTGCATCTACTGGGAGTTAGTTAGGTTTTATGCAACCCCACATAGTGAAAAACAAGACTAGTCAGATATATCATTGAAAATTCCTGAGGAACGGGCCTGTTTGAAGACCAAACTGGGATCTCCATAAGAGTCTTACAAAGGCAGGATTTTTAATTTTTCTTTTTAAATTTGGTTCCTTTGGTCATCCAGACTACTATAGTTGGTTCCCATTTAGGTACTATGTAGTATGAAAAAAAATCTTCTATTTAAACACTGGATGTACACACAGCCCAAGATGGGTGCTCAGGATCTGATGCTTCCTGTCACAGAGGCTAATTCTTTTCTTGCAGCTGGCGCTCACTTGAGCCTTTGCCTTCTTTCTCTGTATAGCCCTCTCCCACCACTACTCTGCCCTTTTTTTCCCCAGATTGAGTACTGATGACCAAACTCTCTTCCAGGGCCAGATCTAGAGGTTAAACAATGGCAACTTATACTGTTAGCAAGAAAAGCAGAACCCTTGTCTTTGCTTGCACAATCTAACAGCTTCTAGACATCAACTGAGCTATGTATGCTTACTTGGTAGCAGGATGAAAAGACACACAAACAGCTTTCTATGGTGACTCTTTCAGAAGGTACTTTGGTGCTAGGCCAAAGGCAAATAGATCAGAACTTATGTTTTTATGTCTGAGATCTCAACTCTGTTTAGATATTGTCCTATTAACTTTCTAAAGACCAGTAATTTAATTTCAAGATCATTCCATAAAGATTTATGAAGGAATACTATGTAAATATTGATACATATATTTTGAGGGGTTTGACATATGTCACACTAACTTTTGCAACATACGTTTTATAGTTAAAATACAAAGTGAGCTCAGTGTCAACTTTTATTAGTTAATCATATGTAAGTTAGCTGAAACCAGATTGAATTTCACCATTAGACTATTTCAGATCTGGCCTTAGGTATGCAAATTTATATATCATTAAATCGGAAATGTTTACTAAAAGACATACTCCTAGCGTTAGTTTATATTTCTGAGCATTACTAATATCTTTTATGATTTTATATGTTCCATGTTTTTTTCTTCTAGTTTAATGTACAAAATGTGGACTATATTGCAATTATCCAGTTTATTTACACACCAGGATAGGTAAATATACCTAAGTTTCTAAAGTATATAAATTGGGTTGCCAGACCTAGATCAGAAAACTAAAACATTTTATCTGTACCAGCATTTCTCCATTTGGCTTATTGGCCTGTTTTGTTTGTTTATTTTGTTACCATATCAAAGGTGTAGGTCTTAAAATATCACTCAGTGAGTGTTTGAAACTCAAGTTAAAATTAGCACTATTCATCATGTTTCCAGTTTAAAACAAACAAACAAACAAAGCCCACCCAAAGAACAAAACAAAAAAATTACGCACCAAAAATTTAAAAACCACACAAAACAGATTTGTGTACCCTTTGTTAAAAAGCAGTCCTCAGGAAACTAAAGAACTAATAAGTTGAAGAAGAAACAAAAATATTATTTTTGATACTATGCTTCTCTCCACATACTAAGCCTTGGATTTTAACGTGTACAGCTAATGTTATGCAGGTTGTGTATGTATGTGTGTCATCTATATCAATTTAGGCCAAGTAGTGAAAAAAATTATACAAAACATCAATACACAGAAGACAGTCATATCTAAGAATTAACTGGTGCTCAAAAAAGTCAGCTTAGAATGAATGTACATATTTAGGTTTTCAGATGATATTTTCATAAAAGTTTAAGACTTAATTTTTAAAATGTAAATAGAAATAATGCAAGCAGGTTTATTTTAGCTGTTATTTTAAAAAATGAGGTTTTAGCTATAATTTACGAGGTAAATTCAAAATGAATATAAAGTATTGGATGTTATACATATTATTCTTAAACAATTCTGTGTGGTATAGTACACCCCAAAATCCTTTCTGTTTGATTCTAGTGAGGAATAGAGGGTCATACTTGTAAAAACATTGGAGGGAACTATCATTTTCCCTAAGGGCATCTATTATGCCTTTTGATCATGGCAGTAATGATGATGATGACAAAGAGGATGAAGATAAGAGTATTTACATAGAACTTACTGTATGCCAATATTGTTTTAAAGATTTTACAAATATTATTCTATTCTATTATGAATACGAAATACAGTGTAAATCAAACATTATGGTATTCAGATCATTCTGTTTAAAAGCACCAAGTGGATATAAGTCCACTCTTTCGAAGTACTGTAAGTGTTTAAATGATTTCCCACCCTTCGCTCAGGCTATTCTTCACAGAGCAAAGCACACTCTTAAAAATGTAAGTCAATTCACATCTCTGATCAAAACAGCTTCCCATTTGACTAGAAGAAAACCCCAATATTCTTAACATGGCCACAAGAGCTTACAAGACTTTGCCCCATCCCATTGGCCTCATTGGTATTGCTCAAATATGTGCTCTCTCCTTGGAGACAGTGCTCTCCAAAAACAATCCTCTTTCCTTGGGAACTTAATTCTGACTCTTCCCTCTGCCTGAGATGCTGTTTCCCAGAAAACTTATGGTAAGCGTACTCCGTCACTTTTTCAAGTCTCTCCTCAGATGCTACCAACTCAGAAAAGCCTTCCCCAACCTAAAATAGAAGATATCCTCTCCCTGACCTCCCACCCAACTTTATTTTTCTTCCCATTATTTGACACTATCAAAAACAGTATAACATTTTTTTTATTTGGTTGTTGGTTTAATGCCTGCCCCCCTTCTGCCCCATCACTACCACTAGAATGTAAAAGCTATGCTTGCCTGAACTTGTGTTCACTACTGTAACTCTACCATTTAGAAGATTACCTAGTGCATAGTAAGTGCTCAGTAAACATTGATGGATTGAATTGAATCACTCTTATCAAGTTTCTCTTCACAGTCGGCTGGGCTTAAACTGCCTGACCCACACTGTTAGCTCCAAATCTAGGCTCAATGATGAACACACACTCACACACACAACACACCCTTACGTAGAGACTTTTAAAAACTTGTTAGTTAAGAAACTTCTTAAATGCACATTCTAGCTTTGTAATGCTGTTGTGTTAGTATTTAAATTTTGTAAAATAAAAATATCTTTTCTACACAAAATTTAAGGGGGCAAAGTCAGATGCACCTATCAGCATGGTGAGTATACTATATCAGTATAATATATAAAAATAAATAAGTATATAATAGACATAACATCAGTATAACATCAGTATCATCAGCAGATATGTAATGTATAAAAATGATGAATATATATGACATGTATTATGATATTTTATATGATATATATATATATAGCTTTCTGATGACCTGTGCCATTCTAAACAAAATTGCTAATTGTGTTTTATATAAGTAAAGTTATTTACTCTCAGATATTATTATGTTTTTTTAAATTTATGTTCATTTATATAAGTCCATGGCTTAATTTATTTTTGCTCTCTTCATTATGCCTAATCTTGATATAAAGAGAATCCTGAATTTAAACCACCGATGGAAGTTAGTAAAATTAGCAAATCCATTCCCTAACTCATTTCTTTCTACTGAAACATGGTTTTATATTGTGATTTTTTTTTTTTTCATCAAATGTAGTGTCTGAAGAATGCAACCATTACATCATAGCAAAGCAGCATGTATTCTGCTTTGGGGATCATATATTGTTGGAGATGGATAACACCAGATCACATGTACAATAAATCAGTTCAAGAACTCATTGTTTACTGAATAACTATTCGCTTCTTAAATCTTGATATCCTGCTCTAATATAGGCCTCAAGTCATTTTCATTTGGCTATCTGTTTTGGAGTTAAAATATCAGTGAGATTTGCCATTTATGGCAGTATCTATGCCTTCTAATCTAGGGCTGTGATAGAAGGAGGACACTAAACATCCAGATTTTTATTTTCTTTAACTAAAAGTTAGTGCACCATAATATGGAATATTACATATATTAACTTAAAGGGACAACTTTGAAAAAACAAGCTAAAGAGCAATGTTCTTGGTAGTTTGTTTATAAAAACAAACAATAAAAGAAAAAATAAACCTTTCTGATAAAAAAGACATAAAAATGTGCATCTGTGCTTTCTGAGCGTGGGGAAGCTCACAGGAGTGAGGTAGAGGAACACACACCAGCTTTGGCATTGGCTACCCCAGGGACAGGAGGGAGACCGAGAAGTGGAAAGGGTTAGCAACTTTCTCTTACATGAATCTGCTTTGAGTTTTACTACATATTGCTTTTACAATTATCTATCTGTATAATTATATAGATTTAAATATTTATATATACTTACATAATTTACTTATATATACTTATATAATTTATTTAAATCAATTATATATTATTATATACTTACATAATATATAATTACATACCTGTAAATATATGATGATATATTATTATATATCTCTATGCGTGTGTATTTGTATGTGAATACACACATATATGTATATTTTAATTCACAAGTCGTTTTTAATTTAACATTATTTTCCTGTGTTTTATTCCTGAGGCTATCTTTATTCAGTATTTTTTTGTATCAGCTATCTTTGGGTAGTAAATGTTATAAGCAAAAAAGTATATCTTAATGTCAGGAGAGGAAGTAAATCTGTTGCATTAAAATAGCACTTCATTAAAGTATTGGTTGATAATTCTTCCAGAACAGAAATTTTTATTTATTCTAATGAATCATGAGAAAAGGCAAAATAATTCCTCCAGTCCATTGCATATGATGTATGTCCATTTCAGAAGAAAATATGTGGCTGATCAAAATAGTTTATTAAAACATGAAACATTAAGATTCATAGCTTGAAACAGCAATGGTAATATATAAATATTAGATGTAAGTGTATTACTAACAAGGCTCATGTAATTCAATAAAACAAAGAAAGCGTTCTTATCATACCTATTTCATTTGGTTTAATAAGTAGATCTGTCTGACAAAAGTTTAAATCCAGCATAAACATTACTTTCAGTACAGCAAAAAAAAAAAAAAAAAACAAAACAGAATATATTATTGTTACTGTCAAAATACTGAGTTCATAAGTATTTGCACCAAAAGGAAAAACTGTTTAAGGGAAAAAAGAATATTGAATTAGAAGGGAAATACTTTTGTTGACTTTTCTCAAAAACAGGACTGCACTGAAACTTGCCAAATCCAAAAATTACTGACCAGCAGAGTTTAGTTAAAAAATATTTTGGTTTCACAGAAAAATATACTTTAAGGTCTAGGGGTTCTTGTCACATTCTATGCCCTACACTAGTGTACAAAATTAGAAGGAAAAAAGTCATCACATATGGTATGATATGTTATAGTACAATATTAAAATGATATGTCTTTCAACTTACTGTTATTTCTGAGTCATCCCTTTACAATGGCATTTTAATGATCAATAACCTGAAAGGAAAATGAATAAAGGAGGATATGGTCATCATTAAAACTTCCCATGAACTTTGCTAAGATAGCACAATTTAAATGTTCTCACCAAAGAATAAATAAATAAATATGAGATAAATATGTGAGGAGATGGATGTGTTTATCAACTAGATGGGGAAATCCTACAGTGTATACACATATCAAATCATCATGATGTATATCTTAAATATCTTATAATTTTATGTCAATTATACCTCAACAAAACTGAAATTTAAAAAATTTCCCTGAACTAACATACGAAGTGTTCAATTTACACTTATTTAAAAAAATCTTAAAGCCAAAATGTCTTTTTATAAATGGGAGTTTAAAAAATTTAAATATTGCAGTTTACATGCTGTCAACTGGAACCACCTTCCCTATAGAAAAGTAGTCATCCTCTTGGATTCCATAAAAATTACTGCACAATAACAATATCAATAATATCAATAAAGTACGTTGCTAGGAATAATCAATCCAATTCATTGTAGGTCTGCTTAAATGCATGTCTTCCTAGGTACTAGTTTGTGAATGTCTTTACATATTTCAATACAGAAACTATAACATTCAATAGTGTGCAGTCAAAGTGTGCTTTAGCTCATCTGGATATACCCACAATGTTAAATAATGTTTAAACATTAATCATTAAAATGTTTTTTATTAAATAAATAAATAAATAAATTTGGAAATGTACGACTTCCAAACATCAAAATTCACAGGGATTAAAGTTAGCAAAAATATTAAACAGGTCCAGCCAAAGTTAAGTATACATAAATTGACTTTGAAGTCAAATTGTGCTCTTGCTATTTTTATTGTTATAGTTGTTTCCAAAATACCACAAATATTTTAGAGACAAAAGATTGTCATATGGGTGAACCTGCAAAACACCACCAATTAACTTGTTTAATATTTCTAATTCTATACTAAAAATGTTTTTTTGAATCACAGGGGTTATTAGTAGAATGCTACATTTTAAATACAGTTTTATTTTTAAATGTTAATATTAAAATATATCATCAAAAATAAGTCTAATGTCTAAAAGTTTAATATTTAAAACTATTCTAAGTTTTTTAGAAGTGTTTTAAAATAAGTCATTTTATATGTTCTATTTACAATTAATTTTCTTACCAATATTATTTGCTGTCCTAGGCATCCAGAAATTATTTATTCATAGCAGTAACTAAAATAATTTGAAATGAGCTGAAGATTTTGGAAAACATATGCTTACATAAGATAAGGTTTTACAGGCTATATTTCAACTCTGTGAGAATCTACAGTATTAACATGATTGATGGGCTAGTCCAGTTTTTCAAACAGCAGAATATTCATGTAGGCTGTAGAAAGAATGCTTTCCACCTTTGACCTAGTTCATTCATAGTTGGCAAAATATTTGGAAACTAAAACATTAAGGAGGCTAGTCTCCTTTCCAGACCATGAGCATGCAGAAGGAAGGCAGCAGAATCTAAATTTATAACCCAATATTTCAAGATTTTCATATTAAGTCAATGTAGTCTATTTTTTGTTTAAAAAACTCTACACAATATGTAAACAGTTTAATTATATATTTTTCATTTAAATAACTACAAATAATTCTTAATCTGTTTGGAACCAAGATGAATAACAAAAATATTGGGAAAGTCTAACGTAAACTATTAAAAATCATGTACTAATAGATTTACATTTGTTAAGTAAAATACTGTACGCTTCTGGTCAGTTTTATGTTTTTTGTACTCTTAGTAGAACATGGGGGGGAAAAACTAAAATCCATAATTAATTCTATTGGTGCCTGTAATTTACTTTAAAATGCTCCAGTAAGTATGGTATGAAGTACATTAGTTTGCCTTTAATTTACAAACTAGAAAAATTAGTTAAGATTTGAAGAATTCTAGTTAGGGAATCATTCTCAAGTTGGTTAAGATTTAAAGTGTCTAATCTATAGTTTGCACTCCAGGGGTAACTGTGACAAATGCTTGGAATTTCCAAATATTGCTCTGTGAAATTATACGTGGGGGGTTGGTGATTTACGGAAAGTTTTGACAATTTTTCACTGGTGAGACAATGGTGATCAAGATGTATGACTGGCTAGAACTGGGTAATCATCTCCTCATTGTGAGCAAAGTATAAAAGTGCCAGTATAAGGCCAAGAGGCTAAAATCTTTGACACCCTAGATTTAGAATCCTATTTAATTTGTTACCCATCCCTTAACTTAGAAGGTGACTCCGTCACCTGGGTACTACTACAAGGCTCATTCTCCTGACACCAGAATATGTTGTGTCGTGCATCAGCGAACTTTTCCTACTGTGTGCTGGATGACATGCTGAAAAGGACAAGGGGAAACCACCCCCAGATTATTGGAACGGGCTGTTTGATGGATTTTGTACCTGACTGTTAATAAAAGTGTGTACATTTGCAGAAATTGGTTTGTAACTTACTTTGGTTTTTGTTTGTTTTTTAAATAAACTCTGTGGTATCATAGTTATAAGAGAAGAGATGTATACTGGCAAAAATCCCTGACAATTGTTGAAGAATAAATTAGCTTAAGTCAATTCACAATATCAGCCTATTGAATGGGAGATAACTCATGCCCAAGTAACTCAGTTCTGCTAGAGAAAGTAGATTGTGCTGCGGTAATCAATCCCCATCCTAGTGGCTTAAAATTGCAAAGTTGCATTTCCCATTCACACTGTGCTATTGCAGGTTAGCAGATGAGCTTCTGCTAATTGTAGTAACTCAGGTAAGTAGGATAACAGGGCAGCCTCCATCTCAAGTACAGGGAAAGATACGAGAAGGATAAAGGAACACTGGCTATTAAATGTTCTGGCACTAAGTATAATACTTATTGGCCTCTACTCCTTTTCTGTGCACACTTAAATCACAAGGGGTTTAGGAAATGCAATACAATTCTGTTATGTGCCCAGAACAAGGGAGGATCAGAAATATTTAACAACCCTTTAAAATTACCACAGCAATTCAATATCTACCATTGAAACCAAGTTTTTGTCTGAATAGTATATCCTAAAGCTGCAGTATATCCTAAAATTACACTTTTTGAAAGAAAAAAGAAGGAATGATTAAATTTAGTTTTGCTATTAAGTTGCTTAACTAATGATTTAATCTTTATGATTGAAATCAATTCTATTCTAATCTAAGCAACCTAGAATATGAGTGGGCAGGTTTAATATAAAAAACATTAAAAAAATTTTTGCAGTGAGAGAGTCTAAAAAAAGATTAAAAAGATACTATACTTTTATTTACACACTATAGCAGGAGTGGCTAAATCTTCATCTGCATGCTAATAACAATGCAGATTCCTAGGCCGCTGGACTAATATGACTTAGTATTTGAGTGCAGGATTCTACATTTTAAAATAGACCCATTTAATTCTGATGCAGGCAGTTCTGAGTCCTGGAACCAGATTTTGAGAAGTGATGACTATAGTTGATCAGTTCTAAGAAGCAAGAAGCATAAGTATGAAATTGAATTGGGAAAAAAGCAAATAGGGCTTCAATCAATTCATAGCAAATTTTACTTAGTTGCTGACATTATAGTATAAAACAAATGTATCAAGAGAACATCTGACTCAGCAGTCTCAACAAGATGCAATAGCTATGTAATGACATGGCTTTTCTACTCTGCATGAAAACCTTGAAAAACTGATATGCAAATAGTCCCCATTTAGATTATGAAGAACGGGGGGATACCATTCTCTTTACAGATAATACTCAAATTGATATCTTTAATCCAGATTCCTTTCCTGAGTGTCAGACTCAAATATCCAACTTTCTACAAGACACCTCCATTTGGATGGACCTAATAAACATCTCAATCTTTATGTGCGCAAAACCAAATTATTCACACTCACTCCCAAAACTGTTCTTCTTGAAGCCATTTCCATTTCAATCCATGGCAGCTATACTTTTGATTACTTAGGTTAAAAACCCAGAAGGCACCCTTGGTGCATCATTTTCTCAACCATTTTCTCAATCATTCAGCAAAGCTGTTTGTCAGTGCTTCCTTTGAAGATTGCTTCCAGAACCTGCCCACTTCCTATGTCTTCCTTCACTACCACCCTGGTCTAAGCCACCATCATCTCTCACTGGGACTGCTGCAATGATCTTCAAATGGCTCCTCAGAGACGTGCTGGTAAATGTTTCTCAACAACTTTATTTATAAACAACAAATACGTAGTTATAATGTTATAAAAGAAAGGGAAAGAAAGAAGGAAGGAGAGAAAGAAAGAAAACAATGAAGGAGGGAAGGACAGATGAAGGAAGGAAAGAAGAAAAGCAAGCAAGGAAGAAAGGAAGGAGGAGAAAGAAGAGAAAGAGGAAGGAAGGCAGACACGAAAGTAAGCAGGGAAGAAATGAAGAAGAAGGAAGAGAAAAGTAGCAGGAAGAGGAAGAAAAGAGGGAGGAAAGAAAGAGGGAGGGAGGAAGGGAGGGAGGGAGGGAGGAAGGAAAAAAAGGAAGAGTGAGAGAGAGACAAAAAAACACTTTCACTTCTCACTGCTTGGAACCCTTTTTGCCTACATGTGTTCTTGTCTCGCTCCCTTACTTCCTTCCGGTCGTTGAATAAGTAGCACCTAATCGGGACCCTGCCCTGAGTATCTGTGTAACACAGAATGGCATAACAACTTTTCCTGTTTAATCCTTCAGCTTGCTCTATTCTTTGTAGCACATTCTTCTTTTTAAACACCTGATATTTATACACAAATATAGATATTATTATCAATATTTATTACTGTCTGTCTCCTTAAGGACATACACATTGGTTCAGATTCTATGTTCCTATCACCAGTTCATATCACACTGTCATGTCACATAATGAACTAATAAAATCTTATTGACTCAAGAGACATACAATATATAAGTAAATACAAGAAGAAAGTAAGTTAAGGTAATGAAAAGTGCCATAAAGCAAATCAAGGAGGATGATGAGTGACCCCATGGGGGGTGCTGTGGCCAGTCAGTGGTGGATATATCAAGAGGTGATATAAAAACTAAGGTCAGAATAATAATGCAATTAGTATAGTCTGCACATAAATAAAAACTCATTACAGGATAAAAGAGAAAGAGCAGCTTTGTGGATGATTTTAGGGTTTTAAAAAAGAACAGGTAAAACAAGTCAATTGTTAGATGTGTTCTCAAAAAGCGCAGAGTGAGTCCTAAAACGATGGAGTAAAAAGATGGTATTTCATTTAAAGGAGGAAGAAAGGATCACTTCCTCCAATACCTCAACCCAAAGAGGGATAGGAAGGAACAGAAAAAATTCAAGGGGGAATGCTTATATTTGTACAGAGCTTTATACTTTCAAAGTTTACGTTTTCAAGTTTATTTACCATATTTATCTCTCACCATGACCTCCGAAAATAAGCGGAGTTTATTATTTCAATCATTAAGAAAAAGAGCCTAAGACTCACAGAAGTGAATTCCTTCTCTAAGGTCAACAGACTAGCAAGTTAGTGAACAGGGCTTACCTAGCAGCCAGGTGTCCTCACACAGTCCATTACACCATGCCCATGATGCCATGCTGGTCTGCTGAAAACTCGCAAAAGATTACCAGGAGGTTGCCAATCTGCTCTATATGAACCGAGTTCATACAGTTGATTTGTGTTTAAATTCCACACACTGAATTAAAGGTTGACTTCGAATGAGTGGCAGGAAAGCCAACAGTAACATTAACTTTCAAAGATTCCTTAACAACCCCCAAACCATTTCAGACTCTGGTAGCTGTCGTTCAAGGCCATCACAGTGTGAGTTCTATGAGAATTTCCAGCTTTACCTCATACATACCTAAACAAATATTTTAAGATCTTTTTACCCTTGCCAGATTATTTAAGTCATTCAACATGAACAATAGCAAAGAGGGAGAAGGTACGATTTGCTCCATCTTTAATATCTACCCTCTTCTATCTCTCATTTCTTTCTGTCACAATTTAGCCATCTTTAAGAAGACTTTGCAAAGCCCTCAAGCCAGCTCTGATTTTTCTCCTTTCACATAGCATTCTTCAAAGTCTGATGACACTAGTAACATCCTGCCTTGTAATATAGTTATTTAAGGAATTGTTAAATATTCCATTCCCCAAGTAGAATACAAATGATTTGATAAGGGACTGTCCCTTCTGTAAATTCTTCAATTTTATATGCCTTTTGCAGAGAATCTGCCACATAGTGGAGAATTAACAAATATTTGTGGAACTGGATAAAATTTATTCAAAGAGAAAAAAAAATAACCTTCAGATTAATGATCCCAGCACTCTATTGAAGGGACAAAGAATAAGAGAAAAATAAACCATAGACTGAAATCAGTAAAAAAAATTATTTGAGAGAATGAAGAAAAGTAGAAGTGGAAGGAGTCAATTGTTATGTTCAGAAGCTGGCACAATGCACGGTACACAGTAGCTACTCAATAAATATCTGTTGGATTAATACATGACTAAATGAACAAAAAGAGAAGAATATATGAGAACAAGGAAGTATTAGAAGATAACCTTAAAACTAGGTCCATCATTTCAATCCAAATGGGCAGACAACAACAGAAATTAGGTCATTTGTTTACAGTATAATATTCAAAGGATGAGAGGAAATATCTGTCTGTATTACCTCTTCCTGTGCTCTTTTGTTATAAAGCACTCTTTAAATTAATTTAATTTGAACCACAGAACAAGTCCATGAAAAGGCAGGAGAAACAAGCTTCCACCAATTTTATAAATAAGGAACAAGATCAAAAGGATTAAGTATCTAGGTTAAGATCAGAATCAGGGTCAAAGTCAAAGCTTGAAGTCCTTTTTAGGAGTTCTCTAACTCCTTGACACTGTGTTCCACAGGCCAGCAGCATTGTCACCCTTGGGGTCTTATTAGAAATGCAAAATCTCAGACTCCATTCCAGACACCTGAATCAGAATCTGAATATTAACAATATCCCCTGGTGATTTGAAGTAATCTTAAAGTTAACAGCTTACCTGATACAAAATTGAATATAGATCTGTGTGCCTTCATAGATATAAATATAGGTATATATATATATAGCATAATATAGGGGATATATACATAAATATATAGCAACAGAATCATCATATAGAAATGTTACCCTTGGAGAGAAACAAATTATTATTATTAATTATTATAAATAATACTCAGTATTATAATAAATATAAATTAGGAACATAGTTTAGGTCCATGAATATGGCCCTTAAAGAAAAACATATATTTAAAGAAAGTCTCTTTTTAATTAACACAAATCTGAGCAGTCTGTTGGGCATATTAGGGATTCTATCATGTCTTTGAGAAAAAAAAAATACCAAAGGGAACACAAAGTAATATAGCAAGCACAATAGTTGGCAGCCATCTGTAAAAACAAGGTATTGAAAGATGCCTGTTTCAACACATGCTAACATCTGGGGGTTAACACATACACACACATACAATAGCTAAGTAGAATGGTTTTGATGTTCAATGAAAATATGAAGTCTGTGACATGCTAATTAAGGGAAATTGCTTTTGGTGATCTTATGTTAGTAATAACAAACACTACTTTTTAGAAAGCAAGGCAGTAATGGAGCCTAAACACGGCTTATAATAAACACATGTACCCCTCATGCCTCAGATCAAAGAATGGACAAGAGCAGGAAGTTCATCTCCCCTTTCAGAAGGGTGAGAGGTTATTTTATTTTGCATTTTTAAGATAGAGACAAAACATTTTTTAAAAAGTGATTGAAAGTTCAGAGCTGAGTTTTATACTCAATTACTACAGCTTTGGAGTGTGAAGATTCCTGCATGTATTTTTATTTTATTTTATTACTTCATTTTATTTTATTATTATTTTTTTAACATCTTTATCAGAGTATAATTGCTTTACAATGGTGTGTCAGTTTCTGCTTTATAACAAAGTAAATCAGTTATACATATACATATGTCCCCATATCTCTTCCCTCTTGCATCTCCCTCCCTCCCACCCTCCCTATCCCACCCCTTTAGGTGCTCACAAAGCACCGAGCTGATCTCCCTGTGCTACTTGCATGTATTTTAGAAGGTTCCCATTGCCATCTATTTTTCTTTTTTTGCCTCAGCAAAAATATAAAGGGAACAGAAGGAAAGAGAACGTGAGTGGATAAAAAGGAGGGAAAGGTGGGAAGTGAAGATGTTCCAGAAAGAAGGGAAAAACTTACAAAAGGGAGGAGAGTTGAGCTAGCTCCGGAAAGATGAATTAAATTCTATAGATAGA
Source organism: Pseudorca crassidens (assembly GCF_039906515.1). Lineage (NCBI taxonomy): Eukaryota > Metazoa > Chordata > Mammalia > Artiodactyla > Delphinidae > Pseudorca > Pseudorca crassidens. The sequence continues at coordinate 122,211,433 of NC_090300.1, read as the reverse complement.
AATTTTTAAAAAATAACTTTTTTGTTATAAAAAAGCAAGACAGCTTCTTAAAAAACATATAAAAGGACAATTTTTCCTTCTAAAATTAAAAGATAATAGTGCTTATAACTTTATAAATAGTGCTAATAAATTATCTATCAAAAATCAAAAGTATTTTCATTAAATACCTTATATTAAATAAGTCACTTGGAAACCTTTCATGTGTAAATATTTTGCATTAATATGTTTTCACAATTGTGAAGTATATTTGAAGGAGAAAAGAGTTCCATATTATGTGGCATAGGGAAGAGAATTTTCCAATGCTAAAATTGTGTATTATGTCCAATATGGTTGATACGATAACAAAGTAAAACCTTTGAGAACTTTCGATTAGCTTTCGATTTCTCAGAAGCATGATATTAGTATGTTCAAATGATTTTTTTCAACTACAAGAAATATCTTATTCAATGAGTATTCAACACATATTTCTTTTCATACACACACACACACACACACACACACACACACAATATTGCTTAAGTTGAATGTCTGATATCTTATGATAATGATGTTTATCTTATGATAATGGCAGAATATTCTCTGAGCATCTTGACTTTGTATATACTACTTCCTAGTTTTTATAAATAGAATGTACAGCTAGTTACTGTAATTTATCTGTTTCCACTTACTCTTTACTTGGTTATATATTAAGAATCATGTCCTGGCCATCTTGAGTGTACTGTTCATAATTATATTTGTGAATATGAAGCTCTCTGTGACACATATTATGTGATGAGAGTAGAATATAGAAAGTCTATGAGATGCTGGGATTAAATTCGTAGAATTCTTGGCATTCATGATATAGATGCATGTCAGATCTAAAGTAGACAGAGTTATATTCAGATGGTTTTCCCTCATGATACCAGCACATTTTAGTTGCTTTCTTTTCGTACTTGATTGTGGGCTCCAGAGGGGCAGAGACCATGTATTAATCATGTTTGGATTTCCAATGAATAGCATAATACGTGGCCCCAAAATAGACACTCAGATTAATTAACTAATTTGAGAGCCATATAAGCTGAAGTGCATAGTGTTTTGGGTGCATGTGATTGGAAAGGTAAATTAGAACCATACTATAAATCATCCTATTTATTGTCACAAAATAGATCCCAGAAACCCTTCAAAACCTGTTACCGTAGAACCCATTCTTCAAGCAATACAGCCAAAGACTAATCAATTTATGATTCTAAGTCATATATTATTTAACCAAATATCTATACTTGTAATCCACCCAATATTTAAAGATTTCAGCTATAACCTACTCACAGTAATTTAACAGGTAAAATATCAAATGGGAACTAAGTGGCTTGTCTGTCAAAAACGTGTATTTCAATATCTCTACTCATAGATTTTGCATTTTTGTTTCCTCCTAATAATCTCACTCAAGAGATCAAGTGGGTTAATACGATTGATAAAATGCCTGAAATTAAATGATATTCAATACAAAAGTATAAATTACTTCATGATACCTTGTCTCAGTTTTATAAAAATTGGATGATAATGAAGCAAGTCTAAGAGACACATTTAAAAACTGTCTGGCAATTTTCAGAAATTTGTTGTCAGGCACTCAGAAATGATTAGACAATTATATATCAGACTATATAAATATTTTGTTAGAAAAAGTATAAAGGAATATATACATAGATGTTTACTCAGCTAAATTAGAGAAGTCAGACAGATAAACTATACTACTTCCTGATATAAAAACTTTAAAGAAAAAATGGAGTGTCTATTATTTTCCATAGCTGCCTATCTCTTTTATGTCTAGTCTTCATAATTGATTTAAAAAGTTTTGTATTTTAGACAGGTTGATAAATAGAAAACTTCTGAACCTACTGACCTGTTAGTGGTCATAACTTACCTACAGAGATGGAGTGAGAGAAGAAATTAGATAATGGTGTGCCAGTAAATGTTTAACAACCAGTTCTGAAAAAAAGGAAAAAAAGGCTCTGATTTGTAGTATTTGATGATTTCTATGATGCAAATACTTCTGCCATAGCTGATTTCAAGCAAGAAAATGATGTCTCTTAAAAACGGAATTTAGGAAGAGATAGTTACAATTGGCTCATCCAAGCTGGTTTTAGCCAGCTTTGGCATATCTTTGGAATTAGGTCATATTACATTAATAACTATTTTATGAACAAAGTTGATTAAATAACTTTGGAAGGTAGTGTCAAGTATACGCTCCTCTTACGGATACATTATATACTTAGTTTTCTGAATGCCCTGAGAAGTATTTTATATGAGAAATCTATTTAACATCGTTTAATATGGTACCCCTCTCATATCTATTTGACTTCTGGATTTTTGTTTGTCCCAGAACATCTAGTAACATCTTTCAGAATAGTAGTGTTTCATAGAATCCCATTAGGGAAATGTGGCTCTGGTTACACACTTCAAGTCTCACTGGACATATAGTAGGCATTCAGTGATCTCAGATTATTGACAAAAAGTACTTATTTGTATAGAAAGGTCATAAGAAAAAGGTAAAAAAAAAACCATACACACGTAAGTAGAAAAGTTTCTGTTCCTCATTTCATGAGATTGAATTATACTTAGGTAATTGATTCTTCAGTGCAATTACAGGTTTATTCATTTATTAGAGAGATATTTTGTTGAGCATCTACTATGTTCAAAGCACTGAAAATTTCAGTCCTTTTATTTCACTTACATGAGTAAGTCTCCGTTAGGCAAGGCCAATTTTAGTCCTTCTTTTTTTGATTTTGTAGTGGGGAGGGCAGAGTATACTAATTATTCTAACATTTAATTCTAGGGAATGTTTAAATCTAATACGCCTTGTTCTATAAGTGGAGTTTTTGTTGCAAACTACATGTAGTATGGACATATGTAATATGGACTCAGATATTTAATACTCAGATATAGAGAATCTTTCTTAAGGAAAGAAGCTGTCCTTTTCCCCCATAAGCACTCAATATTAAATGTCTATCTGCATATTAATGTGTTAAAGTAATAGCATTTTAATAACTATCCATCTGAGTTTATGAGAATATCTCCAAGTGTTTAACATATATCCACATTTGGCAAGTTAGTGTAATTTATGTACACACATAAATATTCATAAAATTGAGTATGTTTTGAAAAACAAAGGAGCAAGACTAATGGTTCAATGTTAACTGAAAAACAAACAAAAAAAAAACCCCAAGAATCCAGCTATTTTGCAACAGATTCCATGCAATAGCCTCTCTTTCCTTTAACCACAACCCACAAATTATCATGCAATACGTAAACCTTTGTGCATTTGCTTTTTTGTTGTTTTCCTTTGGAGAACTGAGAGGTAGATTTTCCACAGAAGAAATAGCTGGCACTTGACCTTTGGCAGCAAGTATGATCTGTTGTTTCATCAAAGAAACTCTGATGTTGAATTATCTTAGCAGTATGTAAATTATTTAAAGAAACTACAACATGACTGCTTAAGATAATGTGTTCACTGTTTATAATAGTGTATGGATTTTTATATACTAAAATAGTAACACTTCAGTAGTTCATTTTTTACCCTATATGAGTTCCTCACCATGCAAGCACAGAAATGAATGTATCTCATCACATTGAAAGAAACAAAACCACATGCATACCTTTAGTCGTGAACCTAGCTTAAAACACACCATCAGTACGGAGGAACACATCAGAAAATTACCGTCTGATTTCTCAGTTGGGAGCACAAAATTGTTGCTATCATGATCACCAACACTTAATTGCTTTCACAAAGCTACAAGGTAATTTTCTTTCAAGGTAAGTATTTGAAATGAATATCTGCGTACAACAAGACCATATGGTGCTCATTTATAGTAACATACATAACTTCTGAAAAATAAATGTAATGAAAGTTGTTTTATACCTTGCCCTTTGGAACCTTCTTTCCTTTTTTATTCCCTAATTTTAAAAACACACTTGCAAACAAAAATTGTTCCGAGGATAAACTGCATGGGACATCTAGAGTTAATTGTACATCACTGGAAGAAAACCAAATATGAGCTCTTCTAATATTCAGTTATGGCACATTGTTACAGGAATGTTTTATCTATGTTAATTATTCATATGTCTGCATTTTTCATAGTTATTATAGTAGACTGATCCTTAATATTACAGAATATGCTGCATTTTATATTTGTCAAATTTTTATTCAAATAGCATTAGCTGCTAGTGTATCATATCACAAAATTCAACTTTAACAACTAACCATCTCACAGAAAAAGAAAAAAAAATCTATAGACTCATCGATGTATCAAGCAATGAATAAAATATAAATGCATGAATTAGAAATAGAACTACTATCAAAGGCTCATGATTTTGACATAGATTTGAATTCACTATATTTATAAAGGCAGAGGAAACTCCACACTTTCTTAGCTTTCACTGCCACACCGAGGAAGTTTCTCACCAAACCTCCTACCTTTCCTCACGAGGTCTAACCACAGAAATGAACGTAAACATGGGAAGATCCAGGGCAGGAAATCAAAGAGAATCAGAACAGAGAAAGATATTCACAAGATCATATATTCTACCTTATAGTCCAGCAAAAAAATGGAAATATTTTTAAATGATATCCATCATAAAGTTATTTTAACAATAGGCTGTATGGTCCTGCCATGGTGTGGGAGGTATTATCTTGACCCTTGACCTCTACTTACATAAGAGCCTGAGAAATGAAAATCATGTTTATCATCACTGTTTGTTTTATACAAATTTACTGTCTTTACTTAAACTGGCATAAGAAAAAAAATTCTATTCTGAAATAGCCCAAGTCTGGTTCTTAATAGTCATGTGACTTTTTTTTTCTGCCAGCCATGTGCTCCGTATCATTTTACTCTGAAATAACTATGCGGATTTCAGCTCAACCTGCCTTTGCTTATAATGCATGACATACCCTGTGAGGGAGCCTGAGAACAGACTCCCTTGAAAAGCAAGGTTCTCATAGTTGGCCTGTAACCATGGAAGCAGATGCCGTTTTTTTCTTACCCCTGCTTACCTCTTTGCAGCCTCGAGCTGCTCCCTATTGTTAAAAGGGGTACGCCTTGATTTTTCTTCATCATGACCGAACTTGCCTCTTCTTCAAAGGGCATGATGCTGCAGGTCATTGGTCTAGACTGTTTGCACGGTCCAGAGAACAGCCTTGATGTAACCCTTGCTCCGTCTGAGCCACGCCACCAGCCGTGCATCTGTAGACTGTAGGGGGACATTGGAGATCTGTATTTCAAAAGAAGTCTGTCTGATTTTGCCATTGTGCCTTTTCACTCATCGATCGAATGAATATCGAACCTTCTGTCGTTGCATGTGTGAAATAGATAGCTTAGCAAGCACTTTTGTGCCCAACCTGTGCAGTGGGCCAAAAGGTTTTCCTTTTAGTCTCAAGAATTTTTTCTTCAGACTTTATGAATTTCTTGATAGCTTAAATTGTTTATGTGCTTCAATTTTAGCAACTGTTATGATGACTTTTGAATTACTTCATCAGCAGTGACTTTCTTTTGGTACGAGAAGGAGCATTTTCTTTTTTGTCAACTATGTTTGTTTTTTTTCTTTTTTTTTTTTTTTTGTCTTTTGTAGCTTAAGATCTAGCTTAACTCATTTGTAACTAGAAGTGATATAACTGTATCCTGTTAAGCCAAAAAGTTGAGGTATCTTTTCAAGAAGATGATTAGATGATGTCTATCATTTAACAGATTTAATTCCAGAAAGGTGAACTTGAACTGCCTCAAGGTAATTTCAGTGATTTGTAAGAGTAAGTAAATCAAATAATCACATTGATTTTAAGTTAAATAAAATATTTGTTAAGCTCTGTTAAGGGAAAAATTTTTCTTTGTTTTTCTCCTTTTAAAAATTTGTGAAAATGTTAGTCTGGAGTACTGAAATATACTAAAAGGCACATAAATTTATTACTCTCATTTGGTATTTTAAATAAATACCATATATTTGTAATATGTATCTTATGGCATGATTTAATTAGAAAGTATACAATACAAAAATATGTTGACATTTAATTTTTAATGCAATTCTAATTCATTGCTTTTCATCAATAACTGATGTTAACAATAACCGACAGCCACAATCCCACCTGCTTATTCTAAAATGTTTTATTTTACTGAGTCCTTAAAAAAATCAGAATCACTTCAAAATGCTTCATATGCTTTTTTTCAATATGTTGCTTAGCAAGCATTGTCTGTGTGTATCAGTTTTTGTTTTGTTTTAAGAATCCACTATCTCATACTTCAAGGCATACCTATTTTCTCTAATTGCCACAGGCAAAGGGGAGGTCCATGACAGAATAAAGAAGGTTATTGTGACAGATGAAACATAATTCACAATGAGTACTCTTTTCATTCAGCCTTAAGTAGCAGAGGATTACTTCCAAGCTGAATTTGGTGGCAGAATGTATGAGCTGATTTTATTAACATATAAGGACAGGTCAAAGGCAGAAAACCTATTTCTCTTCAGCTGGGTGGTGGTTATTTTGCGTGTGTCTGCTTGGGAGTCTTACTTTGTTCACCTCAAACAGAAGCAATGCTGGACAGAAGAGCGTCTGAAGAAACGGAGGGAGTAGGCGGGGAGGGTAGGAAATAAGAAACTTAAAGCAATAAAAGTTGGAGTTTTCTTGCTAGATAATGAAAAATGATGAGTTAAATATATTTCTACCTTCTTTGGCATGCACATGAAATAAAGTCATACGTTTTTTTCAACAAACATGAGCTGCAAAAGTAGGTAAATTTTATTTCATAAAAAATTTCTTTAGATGATGATTATTTTTCTCTTTTCCATATTCTTAATTTCAAATGGTTTATTAGATTTCCAGATGCCATTAGGTTTTAAATTAGGACTTAGTACAAATTTCAATTAAATAGGTATGTGTTTATTTGGATATTTTATTTGTTTTCAGTCATTTGTTTCTAATGACAGAATTTTATTTGATCTTTATAAAACTTTTGTATTCAAGTATAAATACTTTTTATTTTCTTTCTTTTTCTAATGAGGACAGATTTTAATTAACTAAAGACAGGTTAAAAAAAAAATTGTGCTTGATAAAATATCTATGCATCACAAGAAAATTCCAGACTACTAAATCCATTGCATCTTGTTTGTTTTAAATAGCATTTTATTTACACCAACAATTTGGATTTACTTATTCCTGAAATATTTTTTCTTTTTTGCTTTATTTTCAAATACTTTATAGGAGTTGTAGTTAAAGTAGTTTTCTATCTGTAAAAGGAAAAGCAAGGGGTTGTTCTGTCCGCTAGTAATCTACTATTACAGAACTTACAATAAAGTGCTATTTCTCTGCTATGTTCTTGTCAATCACAGTTTGTTGTTCCAGAAAGTGAAAGAAAAATCTAAATTCTAAATTGAGGTCTTTTTCAATATAACAGATACATTTCGTACTTCGAATACTTTAATGAATAATTCAGATGCACTAAAATTATGTAGGTATTCCCTAGAAGAAGGAATAAAAACTATAATCTACAGCTACTCCTTTTATATATTTTTTCTTAAAATAACATTGTTCTTTATAATATATCAAGTATACAACTTGAATTAACTAAAGTTATTTCAATTAATTAAGTTGGCTTTGTAGCTAAAAATTTAATAAAATTTGCAATAAGATTTTTTACCTTAAAATTTGTTAACACTGTTAAGAAATACTTATTACTGCATTAAATATTTCCTTCTATTAACTGAATTTTCATTTCTCCTTATGTTGTGATCGAATTGTTACTGTTCAAAATATAGTAATTTAAAAATAAAAGAATGTGACTACTGTATAAGTTCAGAAAATATAGGAAATCTTATAGTCATTATTTATCTGTTGATTAAAATGGAAATCTTTCCTTATACCCTCTACAAAATTAATATTGAAATATTTCTAGGGATTATTTCATGTTTATGGAATATTTTTAGAATATTTTTATATACTTAATACAAATAAAAGATAATCTTTAAACAAAATAAGAATTCCAAAGGACAAGTATAAATATATATATCTATATATATATTTACTATTGCCAGATCATGTACAGAAATTTCCTATTCATAGTTTTCATATCTTTCTTAATAATTACTCTGTAGAAACATGCCAAGGCACACAACTTTTGCATTTGGTAAAATTTTCTACTTCTGCTATTATTTCATAAGTATGACTTTATATAATTCATTTGAAATATCTGTGTAATTTATTATTTGAAAGTATGAAGGAAATTAATGAGGACTAAAATGATATTTTTAATTAAGCAAAGGGGAAAGAAGAAAACTAAGAATGATAAAGCTGATACAGAAATTATTTAAATGTTGTGTTCCACAGTATAATTTTTTTAATAGGTTTTATTTTATTCATGATTAAACTTAAAATCAAATAGTAAGGTATGTTGAATGATCATATCTAAAAGTAAAATTCATTTGTACTCATTGAATATTATAAAATAATAAGAAAATAATTATATTAATTTGAGAATGAGATATTTCTTTTGCAATCACATGACAGCTTTTTAAAAAACGTCATTTGCAACCTGAAAGTGATATCATTAAATATATTTTTAATTAACTTGTATATATATACAACTTGTAACTTGTATACTGCAAAAAATAATTAAAATAGTGATAAGTGTATTTGATTTTCATGTACGATCTCTGCAGAGTCAACCTCTGTCTTATTCAAAATTTATTTCCTGTGTTTTAGGCCAGGACATTTTTCATATTGCTCTCTTCTTCCTCCCCCTCCCTAAAACACATTTTGCTATAAACTTCTGCACCAGTCGCTAGGAAAGACACAAACAGCAGTACAGTTCAGGAAGCAGTCCTGTGAATGTAAAAAAAAAATCACAGACTTTGATTTTATACGACAAGTTGGATAGGAGTCAAAACTGCCACATGCAGTGTGAAAAAATGCCACCCTGGTGTGAACAAAAGGTTTAAAATGGAGTCAAGAAGCATGCAAGCTCGATGTCTAAGCTTTTCCTGTGAATTGTCTGCCACAACCTGCAGGGTATCAAGTGGGCTGGGAAGAATACAGAGCTCTTGGAAGCTACAACTGAGAAACATCGGCAGTCGGATGTGTTAGTTTTTTTTTTTTTTTTAATTTTGTTTTGTTTTGTTTTATCTCATCTAAGCATCATTATACTAAACTGTTTTACCCAAAACATAAAACAAATCCAAAAGAAAGTCACATAATGTGTGAAGAAACTGTTGCTTACAAATGAATTGTTACTTTTTTATCCTTTTTTTTTTTCATTCCTTCATTTATAGCAAAGTGAAGTTCCCAACTGTACTTTGTATTTTAAATTCTTTGTTTTGTGGGCCTGAGTTTTATTTACAAAGGGTGAATAGGGGAAAGGTCTTATAAAATCCTGACTACCAGAGTAAAAATTGCAATTATAATATTCATGTTTGCTTATCTTCTAAATTATCAAGAAAAGAATGAGGCGAAAAGACTAAGAGTTCACTATTGGAAACAAGTATTTCATATTTTAATAAATAATACAATTATAAATCTGAATGAATATTCAGCAGGAATAGTCCTCCAGAAAAAATACTGCTACAATGCACTACTACAATATACTAATATTACACTTTACCTATTATATTGGAATGTAAAAATTTACTCCACAGCCAAAAATTTTTATTAACCAAAAATAATCAGTCAAATCTAAAGTAAACCATCATCATTCACTTAAATAACCAAAAAAGACAATTCAATTTTAAAGACAATTAAAAACTATACCACTATGTTATAATCTCCACTTCAATAATCTTAATGTGTTTATAAAGGCACATATGAATGCTAATTACATGATAAATTATGAATAGCATTTAAAGAATGTAACATTTCCTAGGTGATTGTGATCTAATCAATACAACACATCTAAATGCAAAAAAGAAACATCTTTGATGAGTATTGAAAAGATCCTTAAACTTTGAAGCCAGTTTTATTACATTTGCATCTTATCTCTTATTAAGGATTGGGTCTAAAGCCAGCAAATCCCATCGGTTATGAATGCAGGTCAAGACAGGAACTTTTTTCTATTTACTGTTTGTAACACTGGATAGAAATCAATCTGTTACTTTCATTACAACCACACAATCAATGCCATTTAAAGTATAATACAACAGCCAAGTCCAAAGACAATATGGATCCTTGGAAAAAGCTCATACCATTTGCAGGGCTGTATTTGATATAGCTCCTGGTGAATTGTTTTCTTTCTAATTAGTGTACATGGTCATTTAAAGCAAACATGCCTAAACTGGTATTGCAACATAGGATACAACCAAAAATTCATAGTACAATCTTTGTCAAAGTTGCATTAAAAAAAAACATTCTTTTTAAACAATGAAAACCTTACAAAAAAGGATTCTTGCTCATTGACTATAATGTGAGCAAGACATTACTATAAAACCATTTTGATATTCCCCCCAAAAATTTATGCACAGCAAAACTTCTACCTTGAAATTAGTATATGAAATCCTTATTACAAATGCCACCTTCCTCTCATCTCTCAATAAAAGACTTAATTCTGATAAACTTTATCTTGCCTCAAAATTACCAAAATATTTGCTTTTAGGAGTTCTCTTGCACAAAGCATAGCTCAGTAAACAAAAGAAACGTGTCGATTGTGTATTCCATTTACATATAATAGAACCATCATTTCAATTATTTTTAAATATCAAAACTAAGATAATCTTTACGTTCATAAATTATTTGAAAGCACAAGATAAGCCATGTACACCAACACTAATGGTAGTTGAATGAATTATTTTTCCTTTATTTTATAAGTGAGGATATTTTCCTTTTACACATCAGTTTCAAGCATTTCAATTTACATATCTCCTGATTTCCTCAAACATAAGATAAATGAATCTCTTCATAAAAAGTACAATTTACAATTCTCTCTGGTATAATTTTTAAAACATATTTGTTATTCAAATGTATTCTACCTGTTCCATATAAAAGGTACACATAAAAGGGTAACTCAAATTTAAATCAAGTAATTTTTGGTTGTTTTATCAAAACGCTATGTCATTTATGCAAATTACATGACCCTGACATTTTGGACTTTGGGAAAGTTTTCTCCACTAAGGAAAATACAATTCAAATTTTGTTTCAATATTTTTTTTTCTGCAAAATATTATGAGGACATGCTTCTCTGTCACCAGCCAGTGATGATTTTATTGTCACTATGATTAATAAAATTCCCTTTCTAGTGATAGAAAGTTGTTCCTAAAGCTGGGCTTTCCTCAAACACAGCCTGTAAATAAGGTCTGAGATGTGAAGGTACTCTCTTATGTTTTAAGGGGTCCTAAATATTTCTGACCAGAAAGGGGTATCTTTCGCGCTATATTTCTTGCATAAACAAGTTCAGGCCAATGAACCCAAAGTCAAAGTTTCCAGACTGTCACTGCCTAGAAGACATTCTTCTTCACCTCCAGAACTCAATTTCTGATAGTCTGAAATAGCTTTGAGTGGGGCTACTGTTGAGTTGTGTTTCCTTGTGCTTGATGGCCTTCACCACTGAGAACATCTAACTCTATTCCCCTTCTTTCTTCTTATCTACCTGCCAGGCTACCTTTTTCAGACTGAGCAGGCACCACACCCAAAGATGACTTGCAAAAATCACGCTCTGGGCCCCCAAGAACTTGGAGCAAATTCGAAATGGGAAGGTAAAAGTTAGGTAGGCCAAGCCTCAGACAGCAATTCAGAAGAAGGACACCAGGATGGACTAAGGCATTTTAGAGTGACGATTAGCTTGGGCCATTCACAATACAATTTCTTAAAAAGCAGAAAAGTCATTTCAAGTAGGTGGGTCAAAACATAAAAGGAAGATGAGAATCACTTTATGTTTAAATGTGGGCAAGCAAACTAAAAACCCTTGTGTGCTGATTTGTATATGTTTATTAGCTTTGGTTTTAACTCTCATGTTGTTTTTAAATGTTCCTGAAGTCATATGGGGGTTCCTAAAAACTATGGCTTTTAAACTTGCATCCTGACACAGTAGTTAATATTTTATGTATTTTAAGTTTCATATTCAAGTCAGAAATGGGCTCATCCTTCACATTCTATCCAAGTTTATCTGGAATGCAGGATTTGCTAAAGGAAGATCAGTATCACTAACTGTATTTCCTTTGTTTCTTCATTTTTCTTTAACATTTGAAAAACAAATAGGGCTAAAATGTAATTTATTTTTCCTTTTTACATTAAAATTTGTCCATGGAAGTTCAGTTTAAATATATCCAATGATACTTTATATATTGAAGAGATTTTAAAGAAATCTAATCACTATAATTTACCATTACCTTTACACTGGATGAATTACATTTTGATAAAATTTATGCACTTGATAAATTTCAAATTTTACATATAAATATAATAAATATATCCTAAGTGGGCAAAAAAAACTTTATATGCTTTCATTGTTAATCTGGACTGTAGGTGTAACCCAATCTATCAGCTATACTGTTCTCTAATCAAAGAAAATATGTGTCACTGTGGTTTTAGGAAAAAATATATCTTAGTCAATATTATTCCTCAAAGTAAAGCCTCAAGTTCAAATCTGTTTCTAGGAGCCTAGTGCACTGGCTTACACACTTCTCAATTTCTACCTGATTTGAAAAATACAATTGAGATATTTGGAGTATTATAGTCTTTGCTATCAAAAGCCACTACTCTTCAGTTGCGTGTATTTGTGAAACGTTGTTTGAAAATGGAAAATAAATTGAAATTTAAGCTCATATTTTACTTAAAAAAAGCTGATTAAAAGTTGGAACATGACAGTATTTCTAGAGAGTGTTATTTCTTCCATAGATTCAGACCAAAAAAAGTTATATACAGTTTGAAAGATTAATATGATAAGCCATGAAAACTTTCAGTAAACTGGTAACTGTTCTTCGGGGATGTGAATCATTTAATAGAGGTCTGTTGTCAAAAAAATCATTTCTGAAATAACTCATAAAGTGAAATGGATATTGACAATATTTTATATCAAGTAGTCTTTTGGTCTTAAATCCATTCATTTAGTCAACTAACATTTTTTTATTGCCTTTGTGCTTTCCCAGGTTTTGAGGACATTATCCATTCAACAAATATTCGTTGCATATCTATTTAGCAATGTTCCAGATGCTAAATATGTAATTACAAAGTTTTAAAAAGTGATTATATGCTATGATGGAGAATAATGAAAGTGACAAGGAGCAGAAAGTTCCTACATGGAGAAGGTAGTCAGGAAAGGCCAAGAGGAAAGGTCTCCAGAGGCGATGTGTGATATGAGATTTAGAAAATGAGAATGACCTAGTCATGGGAAGAACAGCATTTAGTTTCTCCACTAGAATGTGAAGGACCCAAGGCAGAAAGATATGCAGCATATTTGAAGCAATAAATAGAGATCAGGGCTACTAGAGCACAGCCAGAGATCAGAGGAGGAGGGACCTGAGGCCAGCTGGGATGGAGGAGCAGGGAACTCACCACTCGAGGACTTACAGGCTCATGGGGAGGAGTTTGGATCTTATTCCCAGAGTAGTGGTTGCTTCCTGCGGTAGACTCTCTCCGGAATGAGACATTGCAATATGAAATTTTTTAACCTCCCTAAATTCTGGGACCATCACTTATAACCTAATGTATTAAGCAGCAGTTGTTAACAATATCAAAAGAACAATCCTGCATCATTTAGGGAATAATTCAGGCTTCCTAAATGTTCTTAACTGAAAACTGCACACTTGGGATATTAGTTTATGGTTTTTGTTCCCAGGAGCTAATGAAACAAGTATCTTCCTAAAAGCAAGTGCTAACTTGGGTTATTTTGGCTATCAGGTAAGGCATCTGCTTCTGGAAGCCAAGATATGTAACATTCTCTATCAAGAACATGCATCCTATGAGCTTGACTATTCACATGGTAAAATAGTTCACCAATGAGATTATTTTATTTAATTGTATCAGCTGTTTAAATATTCAACTGAAAATTTTAAGGGCATCACAACACATTCAAAAGATTGAATCAGGTATTTTCAGTTTATTAACTGATGAATAGCACACATATATAGATTACTTCTTTATGTTACAAATAAATATGATTTTATTTTCTACTGAACAATAACTAGGAATATTCAATTAATATATCATTTAAGTTTTAAGAATTTTTTAACTGATTAGATCGATTTTGGAAAGATAAAATATGTTCATTAAAACCAAAAGGAGCTCTAAATATTGGATAAGCAGTTGGAATCAATATTAGTAAGCTATGACCAAAACCACAACTTTGAAATTAATAAAACACTACTATTAAGCTAAATTACAAGGTGTTTCTGCTGACTGAGATACTTAATCACAAGTTTTATTGTACTCTATCAGCCCCTTAAAGATAAATCATTACAGGACTGTAAATTCTAGATATTAAAACACATGATTAATAGCAACATGCTTTAAAATTACCATGGAATTGCTATAGTTGACATTTTTAATTGGGGCTTCCCTTTAGTGAATTTCTCACCAAACAAATATCTTTCACCTCTTAAAAGAATAATATCTAGATTCACCCCTTCCTAGAGATTTATATTAAACCATGTAAAAGATGAAAATAATGCTACAGGGAATGCTTAATACACTTACCTGTAGAATTTTTCACCTAATGTCAAGAGTATACTTTTATAAATGCATTCAATATTTTGGTTTCCATTAAAAAGTTTTTCAATATGTCATCTATACTTCTCTTTATATACTGAAATGCCTTTTAAATGTCCAATTTGATAAATCAAATTAAAAACCAGAGAATTAAAATTGTCACTTTGTATAAGATCTTATCTATTTTATGTAAATATCAATTCACTACATTAAAAGGTTTTTACTGAGGTAACTACATATGAAATAGACCACAAAGTAAGTTTTGAGACAGACCTCCTTGTAGGAATATCAAAGTAGGTGACTCTGAACACACTGAAAAGACTCGGAATGAGGAGTTATGAGAGGGTTTTCTGAAAAAGATTTCTTTGGGGAGCACTGTCTCTGCCTCTCCAATCAATTTTTTTTTTTTTTTTTTCCAGTACGCGGGCCTCTCACTGTTGTGGCCTCTCCCGTTGCGGAGCACAGGCTCCGGACGCGCAGGCTCAGTGGCCATGGCTCACGGGCCTAGCCTCTCCGCGGCACGTGGGATCTTCCCGGACCAGGGCACGAACCCGTGTCCCCTGCATCGGCAGGCGGACTCTCAACCACTGCGCCACCAGGGAAGCCCTCCAATCAATTTTAGTGAGGGAATTTCTGTAGGAACACTTGGAGAGCTGAAGTTTGGAGACAGAGTGAAATTGCCTTTGACTCCTAGCTGGACAATATAAATTGTCCACAATTTAGCTCACATGGATAAATAGCTCACATGGATGAGCTAGCTGCCCTAGTGTCAGATTAAAGGAGAGCTTTCTACAATGTTGATATTTGCTTGAATTTCCAGAGTTTGTTCCTGCAAAAAATGCGTGAATATGGCCCATGGAACAATGCAGTTCCAGCATGAAGAGAAGCTGCCTAGAGGAGCACCTGGAAGGAGGAGGTGGAGACCACGAGAGTGTGTGTGAAATAGATCCCCAAAAATGCAAGCTGACGATGGTGCAGCTAAGAGAGAAAAATCTATTACCCCATACACAGGAAGTGCAGTTGAATGTTCCCAATGGGGACGTCTGACACACGTCCAAAAGCACCCTATGAGCTTAAGACAACTACCCACATTAGACAGTGGGAAGCCCCTTTAATACAATAACAGTCAAATTAGAACTTCCTGATAACTCTTTCTTCTCCCTACTGCAACTTTGTTCCTATGCTTTAGAAACTGCCCTTAGAAAGATGCTAAAGGAGAAATGCAAGCCCTAGGTGGGGAAGGAGAGAAGGTTCTCCCTTTTGCTTCCTGGGCCATGGACATCTTACCTGCAGCAGATCCCATCTGGGCAAAAGGAGGGATGAGTTTAGATGGATAGGCTGCAGCCAGTTGATGCAATGCCTTTAGGACATTTTTAAAAACAGACTTTATATTTTAGAGCAGTTATAGGTTCACAGAAAAACTGAGAGGAGGGTACAGAGATTTCCCAATACTTCCTGCTTCCACATTCACAGATTCCCTCATTATCAACATCACTCACCAGAGTGGGACATTTTTTACAATTGATGGACCTACATTAACACATTATTATCACTGGAAGTTCGTTAGGATTCACTCTTTGTGTTGAGCATTCTATGGGTTTGGACAAACGTATAACAACTTCTATCCACCATTATAGTATCATACTATATGATATATATGATATATATAGTATATGTGTGATACTATAGTATGATGCTATAATGGTGGATACATGTCATTATACATACTATAGTATCAAAATACAGAATAGCTTCACTACCCTAAAATCCTCTGTGCTCCACCTATTCATCCCTCGCCCCTGGCAACCACGGATCTTTTTACTGTTTCCATAGTTGAATCTTTTCCAGAATGCCATAAGGTCAAAATTATACAGTATACAGCATTTTCAGATTGGCTCCTTTCACTTAGTAACATGCATTTAAGTTTCCTCTATGCATTTTCATGGCTTGATAGCTCATTTCTTTTTAGCATTGAATAGTATTCCATTATCTGGATGTATTGTGGGTCTTTTTTAAAAAGAAGGTTTTTAATCTGTGTGCAGTGGAAAGACTTCGAAAAATCTTAAGGGAGGGGTGGCATGATGAGATTTATGATTTAAAAATATAAATCCAGCTTATTTATGGGGAAGAGGATAGAGAGGGATAAGGATAAATTCCAAGAAAAAAATTGGGGTGTTATTGCAATAGTTCTGGTATGAGAGGAGAGAGCCACATTCTGGGGTGGTAGCAGTTAAGATGAACAGAATGAGATGGTTTAAAAATACATTTATGAGGTAAAAGTAATAGCACTCATTGATGAATCAGACTTGCGAAATTACAGAAAGAGAGGTCAAGGATGACTTCTGGGTTTTTGGCTTGAGCATTTGGGTGGATGAAGATATTTAACAAGGCTGGGTGGTGAAATAAGGCTGGAAGTCTCACTGGAGTATGTCAATTCTAGGCCAAAAGATGGATATAAAAGTCCTCACCAAACATAAACCTCATTTTCTTTTCCTTACAGATTTTTGGCCACTCCTCCTAGGCTCCAGGGATATGAATAATGCCCTTAATAATGTCAAATAATTTCCATCAATCCTTAATTGCCCACTGATGTGTTTCCACTGTCTTAACCATCTCCTTGATGGTGTTCCTGGCCACTAGTAAACTGGACATTTTACATCTGGCAATGCTCTGTTTTCTTTTTTTTTTTTTTTTAACTTTTGGTTTTTGCAAACTTCTATTATTTGCAAACATTTATTTCAGCTAAAATCGGTCAAAATTGTTTGTTGGAACCCTAAATAAATAGCATAAAAACTGTGCATTATAGAGTGCTAGGATCATCTGCGATAGGTTGTGTTCATAACTATTGGCTAACAGTGTATATAGTCCATCATATTAGCTCTTATTTGTTAAAAGCTTAAAATAGCATTCAGAGCATATAAATAGTCGGCTATAATATTCTTCTTTCTATATACATTTTAATTTTTTATAAAAATTATTGAGAGACTAATAGCATTAAGATCAATTAGCAGTACCAATGTTAGTTTCTTGGTTTTGATAATTGAACTATGGCTATATAAGATATTAATGTTAATGTTAGGGGAAGCAGGGTCAAGGATATATGGAAACTCTATGAACTATTTTGTAACATTTCTCTAGGCCTAAAATTATCTCAAAATAAAAAGCTAAAAAGTATGGGCTTCCCTGGTGGTGCAGTGGTTGAGAGTCCGCCTGCCGATGTAGGGGACACGGGTTCGTGCCCTGGTCCGGGAGGATCCCACATGCTGCGGAGCGGCTGGGCCCGTGAGCCATGGCCGCTGAGCCTGCGCATCCGGAGCCTGCGCTCCACAACGGGAGAGGCCACAGCAGTGAGAGGCCCGCGTACCTCAAAAAAAAAAAAAAAAAAAAGCTAAAAAGTAAATCATCATTGCTACAGCAGAGTTAAAAGGGAAATATGTATACATGATATCTGAAAAAGACAGATATTCAAATATGAGCATTAAAGGGCTTTAATTCAGTATTATGTCTTACTTATTCTTGATTAAATGTATGAGTTCACTTACATTTGCAAATCAAATCTGATTAAATTATCTGAAATAAAACAGGAATATGTGAATAAATATATGACTACATAAAATGTCTTGAAGCTTAATGAATAAATAGGAATTAATATTATCTTAAAGAACTATAAAGGAGCTAAGAATCCACAATAAATCTAAAGGCAAACTTGCTCAACATTGTAGACCTTCTTGCCCTTGTTCTTAAGAAAAAAATTATTTTATAAATTAACTGAGCTCAAGAATGTTTTTTAGCTTTACCCAATCTGTTCATCACAAAATCATTTTTCTGTTTACTTAGGTACAAAATTTCAGAATCCTCATTAACTCTTTCTTCTCCATTTTTTTTTCTTCTGAACAGTTCCGACATGATGCCAAGCCTTCATCTTCATTATCTTCACTTTCATCTCACGTTAAGTCCTTATTGCTTCTCCAAGGTTCTACACAAGAATTTTTTCCTAAATACCATCCTCACTTTCCCTCACTCAAGTGATCCATTCTACATACATAAGACAAAGCATTCATTATAAACTATAGACCTGGTCATGTTCGAAAGCCTTCAAGGAAAATATATTACTTTGAAAAAGAAAGGAAAACAGAAAAAAGCAAACTCTTATAGAATCCAGTTTAAATCATGACTCCTTTGTATCTTGTTGAGCTCAACTTAAGCCCTTCTTTCCAGGTATGTTCCCTGCCCTCATGCCAGAATGAATTGTCTACTGTTCCCTGAAGAGGCTGTACCTTTGTTTTTTCATCTCTGCCTTTGTTCATGTTGTTTCCCTCCAGCTGAACATTTTTGTTTTTCCAGTTGTTCAAAGTACCAGCCTTAATGTCGACAACTAGGATATTAACATTAACAAGACAGAGTGGTCTTGGCCTTGAAAGGTTCCAAATGAAAGACTGCTTCACCCATAAAACTTTTCTGATCTACCTGTTAGTACGTAGACTTTTCTTCCTTTGACCTGCATTCTTTGTTAAGGCATTGATATGACTGTACCCTGATACATATACATATACAGATACTGTGCTCCCAGGTGTTGCTTTCATAAGGTCTGAAACTGTTAACAACTGTATTCTCCATCAGAGGAGTGGATGCTCAATAAAGATCAACAGAATTAAACTGAGCTTGAAGGTACTCTCTAAGCAGAGGGATGACTCAAATTCAGTTCCCGATCAACTCCTCCCTTTCCTACCCTGACCTCCTTACCACAACAAATTTATCCAAATATGTTTTAGCCTTAAAATATTCACAAATGGGACTTCCCTGGTGGCGCAGTGGTTAAGACTCCACACTCTTAATGCAGGGGGCCCAGGTTCGATCCCTGGTCCAGGAACTAGATCCCACATGCATGCCGTAACTAAGAGTCCGCATGCCGCAACTAAGGAGCTCGCGAGCAGCAACTAAGGAGCCAGTGAGCCATGACTAAGGATCCTGCGAGCTGCAACTAAGGAGCCCACCTGCCGCAACTAAGGAGCCTCCCTGCCACAACTAAGGAGCCTGCCTGCTGCAACTAAGAACCAATGCAACAACAACAACCAAAAAATTCACAAACATGCTACTTGGGTAATAGCATTTTTTTTTTTAGAATTTGAATTAACAATAATCAGTGAGCTATAATTAAATATGACATGATTATAATTGTCTTCCTGTTATAGAAACCATATGTCTCATTTATTCAGCAGACTGTTCAAATTTCCAGTTGAAGGAAAGCATAACTGAGCTGAAACCATGGACCTATCTTCAGTTCACCTTATTCAGAATCCTATTCTGTCATCGTATTCATTCTCCAATATTTACAGGGCCCCTGCCTATGGTTGTTTGGGTGGGGATCTCTAAAAAGGACACTGGCTAGGGAGCGAGTGAGGCTGAAATCCAGCTCATACTCTGCTTACCAAACCACAAGCACAAGTCCAATTACACCTGCAAATGTGCATGTGGCCTCTGCACAGAGGAAAGGGCACCTTTTTATAATTCACACAAAGTGCAAGTGGGGATTAATCTAGTCAATGAACTTTAATATATTGTATAGAAAAACTTTTCAATACTGAAATCTTTGGTGTGTGAGGTTTTTTTAATCCAATTTTGTTGATAGGAATGCAATTTTCATCTAAGTGTATTCCAACACAGAAGCAATGAAGAATTCTATGAATTAAACATACATGCTCTGCCTAGAAATAGTAAAAAGATACATTAGGTCATTGGATCAATTTCTTTTCCAGTGTAAGATTGTTCTCTCTTGTGTATTTTTCATTGTTTTGTCCCATATGTCTTTAAGCTATTTAAGCTTTGGTTCTTATTCTATTTCCCAAGGGTGCATATTCAAGTGCCTAATAGAAGTGCCTGATAATAAACTGAAGGGTGGGTATTTTTGGGTTTTTGCTTCTTTGGTGAGAGACTGGTCAGAATTCAGGGAACGTTCATGTTACTCTTATATTTATCATCATCATCATTATTATTACTATTATTAGTAAACATCTGTATTGGCCAACTATTGTGTTTATACTGCTCATTACCTCTAATCCTCTCTACAAATTATCCAGATAGGTAAAATTATTCTCATTTTTGCAAAAGAAAACTCAAGTGTTTGGTGATTTCCCCCAATCCAGAAGTTATGCATGAGTCCAAATTGAGATTTAAATCCAGGTTTTCCTGGCTATAGAAAAATTTCTCACTTAGATGAAGTCTGGCAAACTATGCTCCACTTTCTTTAACAAATTTATTCAACAAATACTAATAGAATAATTCTTATGTGCCCTGAATTCTCCTAGATGCTACAGATGAGCAAGAGAGACATTATTTGCTCTTATGGAGCTTACATCGAGGAAAGAGACAATAAACAAATATATAACATGAGTCTAGGTATTGACAAGTATTAATGACATAAAACAAATTAGGGTAAGAGAATAGAGAGTAATGAGTTGGAAGTAGTGGTTGGGAGGTCAGAGGCCTTTCTGAGGAAGTTATAGTTTAGTAGTGGTCTGAATGTAGTAAGGAGAAATTCATATGAAGGTTGTGTGAAAGAGTGTTCCAGGCTAGAAGGAGCATGGCATTTTAGAGGAACTCCATGAATGCCAGCATCACGAGGACAGAATGCACAAGTGGGAAAGTAGTAGGAGGTGAAGTCAGCGTATAGGGAGAGATCTCATCATGCAGGCTTAAGCAGGCAAGGGTAAGGAGTTGGGATTTTTTCTTTTCTGAGAAGTTACTGGAGGGCTTTGAAAAATCACCTTGACTGTCGTTTGGAAAATTAACTCTAGGGGGAAGAGTGGAAACAGAAATACCAGTTAGAGACCACTGCAACAGCCTCCACAAGAGATGACAGTGACTCAAGGAAGACTGGAGGCTTTGGAGCTAGGGGGGAGTGGTTATACTGGAACAGAGTTAGTTGGCAGGACTTGATGATGGAAGAGATGTGTGTATCAGAAAAAGAGAGAAATCCAAGATCACACCTTGGTTTTACGCTTGAGGTACTTGGTGGATGTTGGTGCCATTGACTGAGACAAGGAAAATTGGAAAG
This sequence comes from Pseudorca crassidens, assembly GCF_039906515.1. NCBI lineage: Eukaryota > Metazoa > Chordata > Mammalia > Artiodactyla > Delphinidae > Pseudorca > Pseudorca crassidens. The sequence goes on along the minus strand of NC_090300.1, from coordinate 122,189,735 downwards.
GAGCAGGACTTTAGAAGTAGATAAGTGGGAAATGAAGCATGTTTCATACACATTATTACTTCTTATGGCATATTATACATGTCTCCGTACCATCTTGAGGCTGTAACATTTCAACTAAATCAGAAAAAACCTAAAAGTTTTTGGCAGATGTATATATATATATATATATAGAGAGAGAGAGAGAGAGAGAGATTTATGCAAGAGGTGAAAAAACGTGTCTCTATTCATATCCACTCACACACAAATACACAAGTGCCCCTACCATTTTATATTATATTTACATAATTATTCACTGGGACACATAGTTTGATTTGGATCATCAAACCAGTGATTAAGTCCAGCCAGAGAAGCAACATGCAATGAATATTAATCTTCTTTTTGCTCATAGATCATCTCTATGATGCCCAGGGGCAATTGTTAATAGGCCCATTTTCTCCTTGTAAAATGTGTGTTTTCCCATGGTCCTGAGGTTGGGAACAGAAATATAGTTCGCTGAGATTTTGTCGTTGGTGGTGGTGGTTTTTCCATCTCTAATTTTCTTTCAGAACAATTTTCAAAACAGATCTATTCCAAAAGCCTTCTCTGACGGCTCCAGGTCACATTAAAAAAGAGCCCAAATCTTTCCTAAGTCTGAAGAAGGTATCCCTTGTAACCCTTCTTGAGCACTTAGAACCAACTTACAATTCTTAGCTTTCCTTTTATTTCTAGGTGCTTTCTCCCTAGGAGCATTGCAAGCTTCTTAAGAGTGATGACTTCTGTATACTCATAATCACCCTTTGCTGACCATAGTGCTCACATAAGAGGCCTTTGATTCGTTTCTGCTGATTAAAAGACAATCAGAAAGTCTACTTTCCAAAATTCAGAAAGGACACAAAATAGTATAGTTGTTTGGTGACTTTTGTTATATATTTGTGAAATCATAAACTCCGGCAGCAATATTACAGATAATCTAACCCAACTTTATTTTGTATTTGAAACTTTGCTAGGTAAACTGCTACCTGCTTAAATCAAAAACAGACAAGTAGGCAAACAAACAAAAAGGATCAAAATATACATCTGTGCCAGTGAAATGCTTTGATTTGTTGGCGACTGGTTTGTTCTTTGGAGTTTTACTTTTCAAAGTTATTTTTGTCTATTTTGAGCTACATCAGCATGATGATTTATTTCATCTATAAATGGTGAATGATCTAAATGAATACTAAAAAGGGAGGCGATAACAGAGTCCATTTGAAGGAAACTCTTCCCCAACCAAGTTGAGGACTCCTCGCCACCTGACTGGAACTTCAGGTGATAATTATCTGGTATATCATTAGGGTTAATGTACACTATTTATTTTGATTTTATAATCTGTAAGCTTCATACAAACACTAATATCGTTTCCCAAATTGTCTATTATACTGAGAAGAAAATCTTTGACCAGCAAACATAGTATATGTGTCTATATATCCATGGTAGTTTGCTTTTTTCTATCAAAAATTCTCTTACAAACTTGAATTTGTAAGAGTTAAGCTTAGAGGACTTTATAACCTTTGGATAAAATGATCAAATATGTTTTTGACCAAATACAACAGAGCCCTGGAACACTTATGCCCAACTGAGGTGCAAATCCTTTTCAAGGTTCAGCCTAAAATAGTGAGCGAGCTTTCATCTTTATGAACCTGTTTCACTGGGGAAAAAAAAAAAAAAAACCATGAAATATCTAACATGACAGAAATGAGGCAAGAAGTACATGTCTATATTTTAAGACTTCTCCAATTATGTATAGAAACACCAAAATTATTTTTCTCAAGTCACACAGCATGTCCAGATAATTCCCCCTCCCTTTCCCACACTTTTGATTCAATCTGTTATAAGTCCATCTTTTAGGATGCGTGCTGTGCCTAGTGGTCAGAGACCAATCTGGTTCAATACTAAACTGAGTAATTCAAGTGGACAGCCAAATAGCTGATATTATTCTCATTAGTGACTGAAAACAAAACAAAACAGAAAAACCTACAAGGCAAAATTAGATTTTGGTGAGAGAGATGGTCTTTCTTGGTGAGAGTACAGTGAGAAGCTTTGTCAACATGGAAAATTTCTATTTTTCTTCTCTAGTATGTTTTAATGTGTGTGCTTTGGGTGTATATCTTATATCCTTAGCATAATATTTCTCAAAATTCCACTATCAAAATAGCTTGTCACATTCCCATGTGTAGCAAACCACCAGGAGTTCTCAAAGAGAATCATACTCAGCAAACAAGTTTGCATCTTCTAATATAAAAATCATGAAAATATTAATGCTAATACTAATTGTCTAGAAATGGTCTGAGGGGAAACAGAAAAAATAGGGCCCTGATTCTTTCCTCTAGAGCAATAGAATCTCGATGAAGAATTATCAAGACATAGTTATAAAACATTCAAACTCCTGTTCATGATCAGAAAAATGCATAATTACCACATCTGTGTTTGGGAAGATAAAATTTAACTCATCTTGTGTTAAAAATATCTTCAAATATGGTATAAATATGGTATGCCTATTTCAACAGGCATTCACTGACCCCCTCCTGTGTGCTAGGCACCATGAACAGAAAGATAAATAGGACGAGGAATTGTCTGCAAACTCCAAGATAAGATGATAGTGTTGATTCTTTAAAAAGGCATCTAGGTTTTTTCACAAGGCTAGGACATTTTCTAAATTTTCTCTTTAATATGAGCAATTATGACCTTAGTGGGCCTCGGGTTCATGCCAAGTCTAAAACTCTAATTTTACGTTTCCAAAGAGTTGCCAACATAATTAGAGAAGAGGTGATGAGTAAAGCGTGAAAAATAAAAGAGAAAAAGAAACTGAGCGTGAATGAGAATGAGCCAACCTAGAAACAGAGTTTCAGCTGGAGAACAGCAATTTGGAGTTGTCTTAGTCTGGAACATTAACAAAAATACTATTAGGAAAGACTTTTTAAGTTGGAAAAGAATGATTTATTTGAGTTATGTGGTCATGGACTGCTTGCTGAAGAAGCATTCTAAAACATGTTGTTACAGCCAGAAAGCCATGCATAAAGGTTAAGGTTTCTCTAAGAACCAGGAAAAAGAAGATAGACCAAGAGAGAGAGATACCGATCAGATCCTGAAAAATCTAACAATAGACACAAAATGATGATAAACATTAGTATTACTTTGTATATAGGTATCAGTTTGAAATTGTTCACACCCTGCAATCAACAAAATGCCCAGAACATCATGTGAGTTCAGTAACAAATGTAGAACAGATGCTTCAAACTGCATGCTTATAGAGTAGATTCCTGTTCCGTAATCTGTAATGTTAAGTGTGAGTGTTGAAGAGAAGGGACAGCCAAGGACTAAGGGTGGCATCATCCTTGAAATCCCTTTAATGATCATAAAATAGGAATGGAGACAATACAGCAACATTCTTGCTTCCTGAGGACCCCCTTAGTACTGTCAGCATGATTACTTTAACAGATATTCTTTGATCATCTGCAATTGTTTTTTTACTTCACAATGCTCACGTTCTAATAAAAAAGAGAGCCTATAAAGAAGTAGAAGGTAAACAACAACAACGAGGAATTCAATTTAGCTGAAGGGAGCAAAGAATTTTTTAAAGAAAAAAAATGTCCTTGGCCACTGGTGCTTAACTATCTTGTAAATTGCGATGAAAGCAGTTCTTTAAGAATTTAAGAGGAGGCAATATTGCCACAAGGCTTAGGTTATATGCTCTCATGGAATTGAACATGGAAAGTTATAATGCATAAGGTAAGATCTCAGTACAGGGGGTCTCTGCTTCTGTAAATTATAATTACTTGTAATTTTTTTTAAAGTCTACCTTCTGAAATACTTTAATTCTGTCGGTCAGCCATGGAATGTGGTGCAACTTCGAAAGTTGTTTTTCAGTAGCACCTCCTTGGACCCAGGAAAGTAGAAAAGCACTCCATCCCCCGAATTGGACCTGAAATACCTCAAAGGGTGATTGAGAACACAGCATGGTAATTTCTACCTTACTGGGGGGAAAACTGATCATTACCCTAGGACATCAAGGAGCACTTCTCGTACCGTCTATGAAATGAGTTAATTGACTGTATTAGTCACCCATCCAAATACACAAATACATATATTCCCGTGTAATGCTGATTGAATGCACAATGATTGTGTGAGACTAGGAATCTGTTAGCTCATTATATCTTCAAGCAAAGCGTTGGTAGTTTTCAGAAAGGATATAAGAGGCTGCACACACGAAGCAGATAAATGAAAAAAAAAAAGTGCGAAGTTTAGGATAAAACTTTCCTTTCACCAGAAAGAATCTAGTTACTCACTATGTTTTGTTCATGGAGAAAAATATATTTTTCTTACTACCTATCCTTTATAGATGTATTTGTCTTTAATAAATGCCAATTACACCTTGATGTGTATTTGTGGTAAACCTTGATTCATGAAGATGACTTTCTTTAAACACTCTATTTAAGCATGCATGATCTCAGAAGGGAGTGAAAATGAAGAGAGTCAAATCCCATCACACATACATACATTTAACTTTTAACAATGCCTATAAGGCTACGCATGAGCCAGCAATACAAGATTTTGTGTTTTTTAGCTTACTGAGTGTGTTATGATGTTAACTATCAGTTAAATCCCCAAATAAGTCATTTCCGGGTGCCCTTAACCTTTATGAAATTAGTAAATAACTGCTTTAGTTTACTGCTGCTCTTTAACTTTAAGGTTAAAACATGATAGTTAAAACATCTTTGACAACTACAACTTGGATTAAGATCTAATACACAGAGTTCCTTTCACAAAGAAAGTTTTTGGACAAACTTCTAGTGAACAATTGGGAATTTCTTTAATAAAATATCACAGATTGGTAAATTAGCTTCTATGAATTAGGATCTGGAAAAAATTTTGGACTCAAAGTGGTAGGGTCCAACTGTATTACTTTTCTTAGTTTACATTCCTAATGACTGAGCAAGCTTATTAGAGGATCAAATTACTCAGTGTCAAAACCATATAGGGAGATTCAGGATGAAAGTAAACGTGTTTGATACCTCCTGTGTGCCAAGTACATAGGACAAGCATGGAGTAGACATTTCCATATACTTAATCTGGTAATTCTGTTGGTTATTTTTCAGATAAAGTAATTAAGTTTTAAACTAGAGGTTGTAGGTATCTTATCCAAGGTCATATACCAAATACCTAGGGGAGCCTGGACATCAACATATTTGTCTGATATTAAAAGTCCTGCTTATATTTTTATTCCACACTGCCTTTCAGTGTGCATTAATTATCAGAAGCTGTAACCTTGATTAGAAAATCATGAATGCTCATTTTAAATCTGGTATTGCTTTGGGAGGAACCAAGAGAGTTTGCTTAGTGTAACCTGCTTTTATGATATCTGTTTGCACTAATTATTTTAATTCTTTAAACAAATAAAACACTTTGCATACATGAGTTATTGGTTTTACAGCTTCTCACATCCATGAACTACCATCACTGTCATTATAATAGTGGCAGCAAATATGAGGGAGTGATGTAGTTAAGGGGAAGCATGTCACCAGGAGTAAGGATCAGAATTTATATTGTAGTACTAAATTCTGATATCTAACTCACGACAGCATACTTCTTTGTAGCATAGGCGATAATAAGAATGATTTATTTATTAACAAAAAAACCCTTTATGTACTATTTTTGTCTTACCAGCTTTAAAATATATTTGCTAAAAGGACAACCTAGAATCACAGGTCCATAAAAAAAAAAAATGAGAAGAGAATTTTTCATTTTCTCAGACTTCAAAGATGGCATGAGTTGACTCAAGTCTTTTTCCATGTTGCTCATTTTTAATTATCTTGAGCTGGCAGGAGGATGATGATAGTTCCTCAGTCTTTGAAAATAATAAGCAAGAATTAGCCCTACCTTAAATTCTAGTAACCTATCTAATACATCAACAGAAGTATTCTGTGTATGAGAAAATAAGTGAAAATATAAACATAGTATGTTTGACATTTTGGAGCACCCTTGGAGAGACATTGATTTGTAATTCAGATCACATAGCATCTTTGATTTCTCCCATTTGCCCATGCCCTTTCCTCACCCCTCCCCCACTCAAAAATAAAACACAAAAGCTTTATCTGCAAAGGATGGAGAGCAAGCCAGGAATCTGTGCAGAGACTATCCATCACATTTCTGTCTTAATTGAATGACACCAGAATGAGATCGATAAAATGTAACAAGAGACAGCTTTGCATTTCCACACTCTCTTATTCCTCCTCTCTATTACTCTCAGTCACCACCATGACCAGAAAGCCCAAGTACAGAACATGAACCCTGCTGCCAGGCAAGCTGTTAGGATATGAATAAGCTTGTCAGAGAAACAACAAAACTTATAAACGTTAGAAGGGAACTGGGGAGGCAGAAGGTTATTAGAGGAGTATTGAATAGGCTTCTTTAAAAAAGCAATTTCATAGATGTATTCTCACCCCTGAATCACCTCCTCAAATGCAGTGTTTCAGTTACATAATCTCTACAGCTCTCCCTACGCCCCCAAGATTTCTTGAGAATGCATCGATGGCTGGCTCAAAAGCAGATGTGGTGACATCTCAGCTCAAATCTGCAAGTCCTACAATAAATGCTGGTCAGCTGTGATGTCCGTATGTACAAGGTTCCTGAGATCTCCAATGCATTATTGATAACCTCATCACTCTGCTAAAAGCAAAGGCTGACATTGTTATAATCTCAGCCTTCTCCTGAAGAACTCTGGCTTTGCCTGGGAATCGATCAGAGAAAGGAAGAAAGAAACCAAAGAACAAAACTGCACATGTAAAAATCAAGGTTAAGAATTGCCTACATTCACTTCACTCTGAGTGTGTTAACTAAAATCACATGGCCTGCTCGGCTGTTTCTGTACCTTTGACAGTTTACAATGTGGCCATACTCTAGGCTATATGTTGTAATAATTCATTGAATAGTCCACATCTTGAGCTTGTTAGAAGTTATCCCCAGAACAAAAGTCTGTATTTGAAAAGAAAATTAAGTTTTTAATGCAGTTTCCAAAAAGGCAGATTTTTTTCTTCATTCTAGTAAATTTTCTCTGTATCATTTTGCAACTTAATTAGATATAGGTGACTGCTCTGTCTTCACACAGCTTCCTTCCATGGCCACGTGACACCTTATGAAAGATATGTACCTCCAGAGATACTCTACATAATTTTACTCTTTTATATTTCAATAATGCAAGATTATAGCACATTTTAGTGCCTAATAGCTTTATGATTTTTTATTTTATTTAAAATTATTTTTTTAAAATGAGACATTGAATAATATGACAAACTATAAATGTCACATCTCATCCTAAGTAATTTAAAGAGAGAATTAGAAGATACACCCAAAGAGTGATTTAGAGCTTGATCTTTTTCTATGTTCATCCTTGGAGATAAAATCTTAAGTAGCCAGACTTTGCTGTTAAAAAGAAAAGTTATTTTCTTAGCTAATAGATGGATAGGTAATTTGCAAAATAATCATTAGTTGGAGATTACTCCTGGATTCCAGAGCAAATGAGTTTTCAATTCAATCATATTTGCAAATAAAAACAATAGGCCAAATGGAACAAAGGGCAAAACATACACAGTTTCATTTCACCTGCAAACATTAGGCACCTGGAGCAGGAAGTGATGGCTGCCTGCCCCCAGGTAAGACACAGGGCATGCATTCATGAATCTGTTTTATCCACGTTTTACTTGTTGAGGCCTGTATTTGATATTATGAAAAATTTCTCAAAGTTACAGATTGTGGTATGGCTCAACACAGCCATTCATATGGCTCAACACAGAATAATGTCCCAGGAAAGGTGAATATTATAGGAAGGCTAGTATATGTCTTTAGACATGTATGCATATATTACAAGACAGAAAATTGTTACTCTCTACACTCTAAATTAAGTAAAATTTAAAGCACCTCAAGCACACTATCACGTTGTTTTATCATGGGTTATGTTTTTTAATGTAGTCATTGCCCACTTTCCGAAGGGCTTCAGGAAGGTAACCCTGGAAAAGGACAATTTTCATGGAATGTAAAACTTATTTGAGCAACATAAACTAAAACTAACTTGGAGTAAATATGTTCTACCTCTGATCTTTTTTTTTTTATTGGAGTAAAATTGCTTGACAATGTTGTGTTAGTTTCTGCTGTACAATGAAGTGAATCAGCTACATGTATACATATATCCCCTTCCTCTTGGACCTCCCTCCCCTGTCCCCCATCCCACCCATCTAGGTCGCCACAGAGCACCAAGCTAATCATTTTTAAATTCCATTTATTGCTGCTTGCCTTAGTTAGTGGGTTGTACAATTAACAGTAAGACAGTGAGGCTGATATGAACAAGCACATCACTGAAAAAAAACACAGTAAAATATAACAAACACTACCAAAGTCTCGTAGCACCAGAGTGGGATCTGGTCATCCTAATTGTGTGTGTACCTCCCATTGGGGCAGTTGATTAACCCCATGTATGGCCCTTATAGTTCAGAGGCTAGGAACTGAATGCAACTTGTATGTAGTGTGAGTTCACACAAAGAACGTAGTTATATGGCTGTGGGTACTTCTTGTTGTTGATGTTATTGCATGTGGGTTGTTTTTAATTTTTAAAATGAGACTATGGCTAATTAGGGGTGTTGGCACAGCTTGGAGTGATGAAGAAACCGATTACAGTTATAAAAGACTTCTTGAGCCAGAGCAGTCAAAGATGCTAACTGATACCCGTGCTAGCCCCAGCAGTGTCTCTATGGTTGTCAAGTATGATTATGTGAGAAGCAGACTGGATTTATTAGTTTTTTCTGTTTTTTTTTTTTTTTGTTTTTTTTACTATAGGATTCAAATGCCCATGGATGTGGCTCACAGTATTACCAGAGTTCTAGTTCCTCTCTTGTGTTTTCTGTGTACACTTAGAATACTCAAGAAAGAAAAAAACCCATCCTATTGTACTCTCCAGAGTCTATGATAAGGCAGGATGAATCAAAAAGAAAAATTATCTTCCCAAAGTAACTTTTATAATACTTTCTCATTTTTAAACCTAGAAGTCAGTCTCAAACTTATTAATATTTCACATTCTATATATTTAAAACTGATAACAAGAGAATATATTGGATATCCACCAATAAGGTGAAAAAGGAACAAACTGCATTTTACTTTGGGGAATTTATTTTCTACAAAAAAAAAAAAAAAAAGAGAGAGAAGAGAAGAGAAAAAGAACTTTGTTTAATCCTATGGGGTAACCAACTGAAATGCAGCATCTAAACACAGTTTATGTTTGAGTTTTGTGTCCTCATGAGTGTTCTTCATTTAGGAGACGTGCATTTATTACAACACATTACAAAAGAAACGGAATGGTTATTCAAATAACTGCTGTAAATCAAAAGATTTTTTTTTCAAGGAAACAACCATAGATTTTTATAGTTCTTGAGCTTTGCTATGAACATTCTAACATGATAGAAAGATTTTCATTTGTGCACTCCCCCTCCCCCTGAGCTGTTGTTCTGGTTTTGTACAGTGTAGAACAATCCTGAAAAAATAAAACATTTCAACTTTGTACAAAAGGTGAAGTTTTCCATTTGAAGTTGTTCTTTAACAGAAAAAAAAAAAAAAAGGGCTGACAGCTTTAGAAAATTTAAACAATTCCCCTTGCCAAGATACGTATTTCATGAGTTTTCTCTAATTTCAGATTTGGTGCATATGTGTCGGGCTAACAATGAATGCTTTCAATTTCAAAGTTCAGTTTCTTCTCTCCCTGCTTAAACCAATCTTCACCTTTTAATAGGTAATTATTTTTCTAATCGCTTCTTAAAACTTTTTTCAAGACTGTGAGACACTAAGCTCTAAGTTATACATTACTGTGGCATTTAAAACAAACTGAGTGCATTGTAAACTGCAAAATGCACTCAGTTGGTAAAAGTATCTTAGAATAAGGAAAAGAAGCAAGGAGGCTATACCTCAAAGTATTAGAAAACTTTTGCAACTTACAAATTTGTAAAAATCACAGGGGAATTGGCTGAGAATAATTCTTTTAAGGAAAAAAATGAGCGAAGTAGTATTGACTGTGATTGTTTTAATGGGATATACAGTGTTGTACTATTTTCTGCCATCGGCATTAAACCTCACTTCACAAAATAGAATATTCTCCCATTTTCTTTCTTTATAACCTGTCACCTACATGGAACATACTTTTCTATATTTAAGAGAAAAACATAAAACTAAGCTCTTAGAATCTCAACTATTCATATATTTTTTCATGTGAATATAACTGCTTCAAAAAACATTCTTGTGTGGCAAAAAACAGAAAAAGTTTGTTAGAAAACAAGAATAAACAACATGCTATATTTTACGATATAGCTATCAGGCATGAAAAGAAAGACAATGGGTCCAGCCCTGTGATACCTTACCAAAACACTTTTAGCAATGCTAATTTCAATGTTGCAGACACAAATAGAATAATAAAAATGCATGTGGCTAAGCAGTTGAAGTTGTAACTGTGATATTTTAAGGATGATTCCAAGAGGATTCAATTCAAATCAGAAAAATCAATTGATGTTTCATGAAACTGACTAAACCTATAATAAAAGCTTCCTTCTATTTCAATATTTTAAAATTAATTTACAAGCTGTTTAAAAGACTTGTTTAATTATTAATAGAAACATTTTATCTCATAGATTTTTGTAAGTTGCACTTGATATTATCTACCAATGATTCAATATAGAAGGTAAAATATAGAACACGGCTGAGCCAATATTGCAAAGATCCTAATTAGTACCACGCTATAGAAAAACAATGAAGTGATTTTGTCACCAATTACTGACAATTAGCCTAAGCACAACAGTTAATTTCATGGAAATAAAACCACTATAAAATGAGAGGAACAAAACCTATCATAATTAATAGCACTTGCCTACATTCCTCTACTGGTTATTTAATTCAGGAACCATAAAAGTTTGAAACAACTTGAACGGTTAAACACGTAAACAAAATTCAAGAGCCTGTAAGTCCGGATTTTTAAGCATCTGTGGAAATGTAATTTAGCAATAGAATTAATTATGGTTGTCAAATTTTTAACCCCTAAACCTTAATATATTATACTTCCAGAATGTGCATTTGTTAAACAATAAAACCTAGTATATTAAATTATAGAGAAACATCTTGCTATAGCTTGTCATTATCCTGTTGTAATGCATCTAGATATAGTGAACTGCCAATAATTGTAGAAATATCACGATGTTAAAAGTCCCTAGTCTCCCTTGCACGTTGTCTCATTCAAACTTTTCTCTCCACTTGCTTCTTTTTCAAATGTAGCTCTGCCGTCTGTGCTCAGGAGCTTGGGGTAAGGCTGTGCTTGTGCCCCTATGTCAACTTCATCTCATGCGTTAACCCTGCCCCAAGTTTCAGAGTGGCAGTGTCACAAGGCATCATGAAGTCAAGTCAAGCTTTAAAATGTTGTTCTGGCTTCTCTAAAGCTGGAAAGGATTCATTTTGCAATGTACCTACCCATCAACGAAGTAAAAACAATTCAAGGCCAGGGACTTCTAAAGCTAAACTTCAGAAAATGCACCCTTGCAAATATTTTTCTAGTTTCAACAAGTTCTGAAAACAAAACTTTAAAACCTAACACAACATCACTATAGACTATTGCCTAATAAAGAGCCACATCGATTTTAAAACTTTAGGTACACAAATGAAAACATTTTAGACTTTTTTGGCCATGCAGAGATAAGATCCTCTCTGGGGAGATGACTAGAAACTGCTCGGTCTTTTGTGCAGACTCCTGGAATGTGCTTGCTTTTCATTTCTTTCTTTGTGTCTGGCACACTGGCCTCACAGGCAGTGTCTTAAGCCAGGCAGGGTCAGGGCAAACAGAGAACAGCATTCATGGACAGATCAAGTTTATGTGAGAATCTGCTCCTCCACTGCCCTCAATCTCCATATGAATTGTTAATAAAATCTTAGCCTGAAAGCTCATCACCCCAACAGTGGGGAAGTCATGCAGAGAATCCTCTAGTTCAGAAAAACAAGATTTCTTTATCTTTTTCATCCTTCGCCAGCATTCGTGGGAATTCTGCCATGTAACCTCTTCCTGAACCGCCCCCAGTCCGCCACCTCTCTGCACAACTCTCTTGGTCGCACCTGATCATCGGGGAAGGCGGGGAACTAAAAGACAAAAGAAACATTCTGACACCCACAGCAAATCTACCACAACATCAACTTTGCCTCTGCAGTAATTTGCTGCTGTAAAACCTTCAGGCAAAAGCAAATATCAATGCTTAATTTTTTCTAGTTTGTGTCAAACAGCTAGAAAGACTTTTCCATAGCTTTATGACACCACATGAACGAGAGAGCCACAGATATAAGAAAAGGTCACATAGAAAGCGAACAGAGTCATACCCTAATTAACTTGATAGCTCCATGCAAATACTGGACAGGAACAAGACTCTCGATGTATGTTTCAGGCAATCTTGCGTGTATCTTCTAACCTTGCTACAGGCTAGCTGGGCCTCTTGTTTCCTCTGCTTTTGCTCCTTGCAAACTGTTTTAATATCGAACGCTTTTCAGAGGGATAGGCTGATGAACGAAAACATGAATTTCCTGCCTGCCCTTTAAGGTGGGTTAAAGGGGATGCTAGCAATCAATTACAGAACAAAAGAACAAAAAAAAAAAAAATGACTTAAGACCTAAGGAGTGAATGTGTTACATTCTTTCCAGTCTATTTTTTTAAACCTGAGTGCTTCATTTTTATTTAACCTTATCAGGAATAGTAAACAATATGTATTTCCTGTAAAAACTGAAAGAAATTTATCCAGTAGCTCCTGAAGTACATCTACTATTTTCTGCTCAAAAAGTCTTTAATGCACTTAATTTCCATTTCAACTTGACAATGATTTTACAAGGAATAAAAAAGTTTAACATTTCGTTCAAATTTGTGCTTCAGATTTTCAAATTGCTATAACATACGCAGGTCCATTTCAGAATAAAAAGTTATATTTTCCACTCTAATTAACATCTTGACCCTCTTAAGTCTTTGTTTCCTCATTTTATTTTGGTCAGTAAAGCAATATTAACTTCTAAACTCTTTGCACATAAATTGTACCAAGATACTTTTCATTAAACTTTTCTTTCCTGTACCTGCATATGTCAAAAAAGTTGAATATCATTTAAAAACAAATATTCCTAAACTATACATAAATAAATGTAATTTGACTAAATATGCAAATTTTATCACCATATATCTAGAAATTCTATTAGGTAATATTTAAGATAAATTTACATGAACACACACCCAGCCCCCGCCTCCCACTTAGAGTTTCTTAAAAACAAGCAAAGTAAAAGGAACACAAGACGCTCCTTAACCACTCACATCATAAAGTCATAGAAATGTATTATCTCACTCAATTTATCTGAAACTTAGTTATTATCATAAACAGCACATTCATTTACTCAATATCCATAGGTATCACTTTAGTATGTGAAACATAGAAATCAGTAGCTCAAAGAATTCTCTTACATAAAATTTAAGTCACACAGAAGTTTAATAAAATTTCAAAACAAAAGTAAATTTAGTTTTATATTAAATATCCCAGTGCCTCACAGAATTCTACTTAGGTATTATGACTTTAGAAATTCATTAAAGACACAATGAAACTACAAATACAAAATAAAATTCAATTTTATTCTTCAGCATAATTATGCTGAAGAATTATGCTCATTAATTATTAGCTAACTTTATAGCAATGAGTTTAATAGTTAAACAGGACTTTGTGAAATTCAATAATTTTTATTCATAAGACTGTGTGTTACTGAATTATATCATCTCAAAACTTTATTGTGTTGATCTATTTCCATTAATTGCCAAAGGCATAGTAATATTTTAGTGCAGAATTTGAATTACCAAACCTCAATTTCTATTGTGATGGGTATTTTCCGAGAAGCAGGAATTAATGTTTGGTCAATTCTCTTTAAGAGTTTGATTTTCAAAATATGTGTTTTCAAAATATTACTGCAGTTCTAGAGTAGGGCACCTCATTCTTTTTCTAAGGTATTTGTCCCATTAATTAGGGTCCTGCACTCTGTAATATGGTGAAGGAAGAGGCAAAATTGAACATGCTTGAGGCTTTACTCTGAGGCTTGGAAGGTGAGAGCTAATAGTACTTTGTTGTTGTTTTTTTTAACGTCTTTATTGGAGTATAATTGCTTTACAATGGTGTGTTAGTTTCTGCTTTACAACAAAGTGAATCAGTTATACATATACATATGGCCCCATATGTCTTCCCTCTTGCATCTCCCTCCCTCCCACCCTCCCTATCCCATCCCTCTAGGTGGTCACAAAGCACAGAGCTGATCTTCCCTGTGCTATGTGGCTGCTTCCCACTAGCTATCTATTTTACATTTGGTAGTGTATATGTGTCCATGCCACTCTCTCACTTTGTCACAGCTTACCCTTCCCCCTCCCCGTGTCCTCAAGTCCATTCTCTAGTAGGTCTGTGTCTTTATTCCCGTCTTGCCCCTAGGTTCTTCAGAACTTTTTTTTTTTTTATTCCATATATGTGTGTTAGCATACAGTATTTGTTTTTCTCTTTCTGACTTACTTCACTCTGTATGACATATTCTATGTCCATCAACCTTATCTCTGTCTGGAAACCCTATGAGCCACAGAGAGAGGACTCATTCCCGAGAAACAGCCTGGAAGTGATAAAGAGATGAAGAAATTGAGAAGTCTAATCTGGACATGTGTATTTACGTTCAGAACATAGATATCAATGTGGTTCCATGGTATGAGGTTTAACAAGGCTTTTAGACAGTCTCCAGATAAATTCAGAGACATGTTGAGGCTTCCCAATTGTAATGGACTGAATGTTTGTGCTCCTCCAAAATTCACACATTAAAGCCCTAACCCCCAGTGTGGCTGTAATAGGAGATAGGGCCTCTAAGGAAGTAATTAAGGTTAAATGAGGTCACAAAGGTAGGGCCATGATTTGTTAGGATTAGTGCCCTTTTTTTTTCAATTGAAGTATAGTTGATTTACAATGTTGTGCTAGTTTCAGGTGTACAGCAAAGTGATTCAGATATATATAGATATATAGATATATAGATATATATATAGATATATATAGATATATAGAGAGATATAGAGAGAGATATATAGAGAGATATATAGATATATTCTTTTCCAGATTCCTTTTCATTATAGGTCTCTACAAGATATTGAATATAGTACCCTGTACTACATAGTAGGTCCTTGTTGTTTATCTATTTTATATATGGTTGTGTGCATATGCTAATTCTAATTTACCCCTCCCCCTCCTTTCGCCTTTGGTAACCATAGACTCACAGACATAGGATTAGTGTTCTCTTAAGAAAAGACACCAGAGAGGGTGCTCACTCTCTCTCTCTCCCTCTCTATCCCTATACACACACACAGTGAAGAAAGGCCAAGTAAGGACATAGGAAGAAAGCAGAGGTCTGTAAGCCAGGAAGAGTCCTCACCAGAAACCGAATTTACCATCACTTTGAGCATGGACTTCCAGCCTCCAGAACTGTGAAAAAATAAATGTCTTGTTACTTAAGCCACCCAGTCTGTGGTATTCTGTTATAGAAGCCCAGGCATATTAGTATACATATTAAATCCAACAACAAAAATAGCAAACTGGAATAAATCCAGAACTGCGTTCTAAGGATAGCTCTGTTTTACCTGTATCTCTTCCTTTCTTGTGGAGCTAGATGAGGTGGACAAGAATCTCAGGCTGAATCCCTGCTTCTATTATAAGGTGTTAAGCCTACCACCCATCTGCTGGACAGCTTGTAAATCTGTCATTAACGAACATCATTGATTATATACCTGAACTAAAGAGTATTAAGTTTAATATCTCATAGAGTCATTTTCCTTCCAAGTAAAAAAAAAAAAGTCTATAGTACAAAGAAAAAAAATCTAAAGTGTAATGAGGAAGAGCATGGATTTTAGAGAAAGGTCTGGGTACACAAATGAGCTTTAGCTACCTACTTGTTCTTTGCCCTTATGTGTCACTTGGCCTGTCCAAGCCTCAGTTTTCTGAGCTGCAAAATAGGAGTAACATCATTGACATCAAAAGGTTGTCAACTGAAGTTGCTGCCAGTAATGTGACACAAATCTTCATTATGATTATGATCATCATCACTATCATGACACTTTTCTAGTCTCCCTGAATTTTTTTTCAGTTCAATAAAGGTACCAGAATTCTACATTTAGATTTTTTCCTTCATTCCTCCTTCCTTCCTTTTGTGAGAACTTTTAAACTCTATTCTCTCTGCAAATTTCAATTCTACAATACAGTGTTATCTAAAATCACCATGTTTTACATTAGATCCTCAGATCTCTTTCATTTATAGCCAAAAGTTTGTACCCTTTTGCCAACCTCTTCTTATTTACCCCACCCCACAGCCCGTGGCAACCACTTTTTATTTTGACTATTGTGAATAATGATGCAATGAACATGGGAGAGCAGGTATCTCTTCAATATCCTGTGTTCATTTTCTTTGGATACATACCCAGAACTGGGATTGCTGGATCATATGGTAGTCCTATTTTTAATTTTTTGAGTAACCTTTATATTGTGTTCCATAGTGGTTCCACCAATTTACACTCCCTAGTATTCACATAATCCTAATTCTTAGAATCACCTTCACATAAATGATTTTTTAACAAACTTCTGAAAATTTCTTCAGAGTTCATTATGAGAAAGGACAGTATCTCATCCTGATGCTAGGATGTTTCTGAGGACTCTGTTATATGATATTTTAAGAGTGACAGGCATGAGTCCTCTACTCACAACACAAGAGGTTTGTGTGTTATCACACTTTGTTTTCACACTGGCTTCAGGCAGCTAAATGACTTAATGACTTTTGTAACTTTTGTAACTGCCACACTCTCACTTTTATTTCCTTTACCCAGTCTTTCCCTTTTTCATTTCTCTCTGTACTTCCTTCTCAGGAAGGTTCAGATTTGGGTTGATACACACATATTTAGAAAAATGGATTTAGAACGTCAAAGGCAGTTAAAATCATGGGACTCTGGGATCAAATTGTGGGATTCACAGAAAGCATGGCCACTTATTAGCTGTGTGATCTTGGGCAAGTTGTTAGACCTTCTCCTTAGTTTCTTCATCGGTAAAATAGGTGTAATCTCAAAGGAGTAGGGTGAGAATTAAATAATTTACCACATATTTTCCAGAAGAGTGCTTGAAAAATGTTAGGTATTCAATACCTGTTAGTTGCTATAAATATTGTGTATAGGTACTGTGCATATGAAAAAAGCCAAATCAAACAAAACAGGGAAATCTTGATTGATAATAATAGATATAATGAAATACAAGAATATAAGGTTTGTCCTGAAATATATTAAAATGTAATCGGTGAAATAAATCCACTTATTAAAGAACTTTTTAAAGACAAATAGGGAAGACTTTTGACAAATTAATACATGATTGGTTTATAAATGAAATATACAGATGCTAAAAATGGACCAAAATGACTAAAACTGTGTATAAGTACATTTCCAAAATTGTAGAACATTATGTAATATATATCCTTGCCATAGTTCTATAAGAAAGTATTGTCTCTAAATTGTAACGTTAATGCTGCTAATTTGAATTTACTCAACAATCGATCACTTTTCAGATATAAATGCATCTACCAATAAATTCAAAGTATTAGCTTAGCTTTATGTAATATCAAAAATTACATGCTGGTTAAAACCCAATAGCAGGTAAGAAATAGTTAAAACACAATGGTTTCCCCAAAACTTCAAAACAAATTTTTCACAAGAATATTTTTCTTGGTTTGAAAAAAACTCTCAAATTATTTCAGAAATATTTTGAATACGGCAGTTTCCAATATATATTTGCCAAGGATGCTCCTCCTCTATTTTTGTTGCTTATTCAGCTTCATTTAACTCTGGAGAGGCTTGCTCCCCAAAAGTCCCAAGGCCTTTGGACCGTGTGTGCTGTGTCAAAAATAAATGAGAATTCGGTCACAATAGGCTCGAATGCAGAGTCCAGGCAGTTCCACGGGCATACCTTGGAGATATGCCAGATATGTGGTGGCCAGCTCAGACCACCACAATAAAGCAAATACTACAATAAAGGCAGTCGCAGTTTTTTTGGTTTCCTGGTGCATATAAAAGTTATATTTGTACTATACTGTAGTCTATTAAGTGTACAATAGCCTGTGTGCAGCAACGAAGGACACAACACAGCCAAAAATAAATAAATAAAATAAAATAATTTTTAAAAATCACAGATCACCGTACCAAAAAAATAATAATAAAAAGTTTGAAATAATGCAAGAATTACCAAAATGTGAGATGGAGACATGAAGTAAGCAAATGCTGTTGGAAAAAAGGTGCTGGTAGACTTAACTCCATACAGGGTTACCACAAATCTTCAATTTGTAAAAAACACAAATATCTTTGAAGCACAATAAAACAAAGCACAATAAAACGAGGTATTCCTATATTTGATTATATGTTTGGCAAACATAATCTCCTACACTTAATTCTCATAACTACAGTTCAAAAGTAAACTCTAAATATAGAGCATTCTGAAAGAACTTCTGTAGGCAAATTTAAGGCAAAATCTTTAGATTATGGGAGGGAAAAAACATGATTTATAGAAACTGAATACATTTATTTCACAGAAAGGGTAGTATAAATTATGCCTAACTTACTAAGAATAATTTAGCAAGTGGAAACATAACTATCATCATTACCAAAATAATCCTAGTTAACACTGAGCACCTATGTTATTCTGGGCATGGTTGTTGTGTGACACAATATTTAATTAAGTTTTTAACTGTTGCTTCTCACATGCATATTGTGTGCTTGGTAAATTAATTACATCCAGGAAAAGAGAATAAGACATGATAAGATCTTTGCCTCAGATCATTAGAGAGCTATATGATTTTCTCCATATTTAGAAGATGTGAAAAGTGAGGACTGTAGTGGTTAAATGCTTTGTCAAACATCACATAGCAAGTAAGAGGTAGAGATGGGATATTCATCCATGGTGCCTGACCCCAAAGCCCACCTTTTCATACACCTGATAGAGCAGAATGATGAGCATTATCAATTCAAACTCCTTTGCTTTCCTATATGAAGATCTCAGTCATTTATTCATTTTCTTTCTGTGTTCTCTCCCTTTGTGCACGCGGGCGCACGTGCGTGGATTCGTGTGCGTCGGTGGTGGTGGTGGTGGTGGTGATGGTGGTAGTGATGGTAATGAGGATAGTTTCCCTGTATTTTCTTTGACAAAGTTTGGGAATTTGGTAAGGATGGAAAATTAAAGAAAAATCCTTTGCTCTATTTAAAGCATAATGATTCCTATGCCTACTCTTACAGATTTCCTGGTTTCTTTCACATGGTTCCTTAAGACCATGAGTCTTAAGAAATAGTGGGATTTTTATAAAATGAAGGGCAAAGACCCTTTAACAAGAAGGAAACAACAAATTAACTATCAAAATATTTTTTTCTCTTTAGGCATATGATATTTTTGTTCAAGGAAACGTTTCATTTTGATTACAATACTTTCAAACAATCTTGCTAAGAACTTTTCCAAAATGCCTTTTATAATAAATGAAGCATTTATTGGTGTTACAGAACACACCTAAATATTACCCTGCATTTAAGGATCTCAATAGTAGGGTCACTAGCAGTGATGATGCACCCTGGTAGCAGAGCATAGTAGGGAAAAGATCACAGTGTGGCTTTAGGTTTCTTACAAATATGAAGAGCCATAGCTTACAAGTTCTCTGGAGTTAGAATTGATGTTTTTCCCTAAAACATTTAAATATAAAAATTTTACCATCATAATCTGTGACATAACTGAAATTTGTTGCAATGTGAGATTCAGGCTCAATGTTGTACACGTGGAAATGTGCTTCCTACGAGTTTTGTAGAACAACATCTTGGAAGGTCACCACTTGGAAAAATAAAAAGATAAAATCTGTACACACAAGATGAGCTAAGAGCCATGTGATTCAGCAAATACAGTCTTCATAGGGATAGCCAATGATCTATCAGTTTGATTAACACTCATTCCTTTTTTTCTTTCCTCCTGATGCTCCTTATTTTCTAATATTTGGAAAGATGTGCATTTCCTTCAAATTTAGTATTTTACCCTGTGCTTTCTAACAGTTGTTTGTAAAATATTTGTTGTTCTACTTGTACTGTGGCAGACATATATTCTAATTTATTTAATTTCATTGCTTATGTAATTTTTACTTTTTTATCATATTTACTCAAAGCAGGTACATTCATATACATTATATATTACTACCTACTTTTCTGTAACCACTAATTATGACATAATATTGCTGTTTGGCTTTATAGCTATATTTACCAGTTATTTAGCATGTTTTGTTACTGGTTTCATAACAATATTTACTGATTCCAGCATTTTTAAAGCTTCAGGGTAGGTAGAATATTATCACATTTCCAGAATTTATAAATTCCTAATGGATTGAATTATACAATTTATTGTATTCCACAAAGAGTCACTTCACCACCACCAATAAACCATTAAACCACTTGAAGATCACATTCCATACCTGATCTTTAAAAACAAAAATCCCATATAACATTGATATAGATCAAATACACCAGAATTTCTTATTTTCAGACATTTAAAATAATTTTTAAATGTGCCTTCTTAGTAGATATTTCTCTACTCTTAGTGTGATCCTCAGCACTGAGTTCTCACAAACCACCAAAAACCAACTGGAATACTTCTCTTTGCCACCATATTTTAAACTTGTATGTATAAAAAGTCACTTATTGCTATAAACTTGTGTGTTTAATACAGTAGCCACTAGTCACATATGGCTACTGAACATGTAAAACACTAATTCTAGGTACATATTGCTTTTTAGAAAAGTTAATCGAAGAGTCTCAAAAAATAAATCACTGTTCCCTTTCGCTTTGCATCTGTTAGTAGCAGTGATTCTAAATATTTTTGGCTTATAGACTCCTTTGAGAAAAAAAGTGTTTATGAATATGCACAGAATGTTGTACACAATGTTTGGGTTCCAGAGACCTTCTGCAGCCAAAGAGTGTATCAAGTTAAGAACTACTATGATAAAAGTTATTTTGCTTATCGGATAGAACTTTAGCACACCATTCTGTATGAAAGCCTGGACAAAGAAAGCCAAGACAGCAGGCCAAGGACCAGACTTCAGGTAGAAGTTCCAAGTTGGGTAACCGAGAGTTTCATGCAGTGTTTCAATTAGACGCCATGAGATTGGGTTGATGCAAGAGCAACAGGAGCCCAAGATATTGCATAAGGACTGGACATTGACAGTGGGAGGCTTCAGACACAATGAAAGTCCAAAATTTAATCATGAAGTTTCAAGTGACAAGAATTTTTATAAAAGTTTTCTACTCAGGGATGAGAGGTTAAAGGAACTTGTTCTAGCCTCCCCTGGATAGAGCATAACAAGACTTTTAGTGCCCTGGCCAGAGTGGCTGTGTTCAGGTTTAGTCTACAGCACCTATGAGGAAACTCAGGGTGACTATACTGACACAGCAGAAATGAGGGGAGAAGCAGCTGAAAATGTATTTCTCAGAAAAACAGCTGTGTATGGCAGCGGTCCCCAACCTTTTTGGCACCAGGGACTGGTTTCGTGAAAGACAATTTTCACACAGACCGGGGAGGGGGATGGTTTCAGGATGATTCAAACTCATTACATTTATTGTGCACTTCATTTCTATTATTATCACATTGTAATATATAATGAAATAATTATACAACTCATCATAATGCAGAATCAGTGGGAGCCCTGAGCTTGTTTTCCTGCAATTATATGGTCCCATCTGGGGGTAATGAGAGACAGTGACACCTGAAGATTGTTGCTTATGTCTGGTTTACTCCGTAAGTTGTAGCTTAATTGTCACTTGCTACTCACTGACAGGGTTTTGGCATGAGTCTGCAAGCAATTGATTTATTATGGTCTCTGTGCAGTCAAACCTCTCTGCTAATGATAATCTGTATTTGCAGCCACTTCCCAGTGCTAGCATCACCGCCCCAGCTCCACCTCAGATCATCAGGCATTAGATTCTCATAAAGGGCATGCAACCTAGATCTCTCGCATGCGCAGTTCACAGTAGAGTTCCCGCTCCTATGAGAATCTAATGCCGCCGCTGATCTGACAGGAGGCGGAGCTCAGGCGGTAATGCGAGAGATGGGGAGCGGCTGTAAATACAGACGAACATTTGCTCGCTTGCACGTCACTCACCTCCTGCTGTGAGGCCCGGTTCCTAACAGGCCATGGACCACTAAGGGTCCGTGGCCCGGGGGTTGGGGACTCCTGGTGTATGGAGTTCAGAATTGATCACATTATCCAAAACAGCTAAACCTGGTGATTGCAGTGTCTCAAGATCCCAAGTGATTATCTCAACTCCACACTCCTGTTACCTAACACCTTCAGAATATAATTAAACTCTAAAACAATCACGGTTTATTTAGCAGTATAGCTATATGTTAAGTGTACAGAATCTGGAGTTGACTTGCCTGTGTTCATATTACAATTCAATCAACAATTAGCTTTTGTGACTCTAGACCTTATCTTCTGGACTCTATTTACAAATTTGTAAAATAGGATTGAAAATAATTCCCAACCCCTAGAGAAGTTGTAAGGTTAAATGAGAATATGTGTAAAGCCATTAGAGTAATGCCTGACACACAGTGTATGTTCGTTCATCAGTCTTGTATATTACATTTTGCTCAGTGGATTAATTTCATTCTAAGTCTTTGACATGGTTAAATTATGCAGAAACTCTCAATTTTCAGATATCTTGCACGTGCTAACTAATGCATTGTTATACTCTCATGAGTTTGGGGGATCTGGCTGCTGAGGCACTTAATTCTTGGATGACAGAGGAGCTGAGATCACTAAATAATCATCCTACATTGATGACAGCTTCAACGTTCCATGTGTCATCTGGGTGATTCTTCATCATGAACAGACTACACATTCTGTAAAACTTCAAAATTTTAAAACATGTTTGAATGGGAAAACACACAAGAACATGAGAATACAGAGGCAATCTCATCATTCTAGGGTTACAGCTCATACTTGGCAACAGTTCCACGGTAGCCTCTTTGAGAGAGTGCCACATTTTCACGAGAAATCTTAAAATTTTGTAACTAGAACACAGGCTCCACCATAAGAAAAAAAAAAAAGAGCTTTCTGAAGTGATCCCCATGACTCTCAATGTGCGATAAATTATAAAAATTATTCTTTTCCATGGAACCCCCAAATACAATAAGCTCTAAAGGGAATAAAGTCTATTGTTTTGGTAGCACTATGCTCTGCCATCATTATATTTTCCCTATCTTCATTTCCCAGCATGTGTATTATGGAGCATAAGTAGATTAGACAATTGGGTGCCCAGCTATAATGCATCCTGTGTTAAGCTCATTATCAATAAGCGCTAATTGAATTTCATCAAATAATTATAATTCCAATTAGAGTAATGATAAAACACATTCTAAAGAAAAAAATGTTTGTTATATTCCTGTCTCTCAGGAAAGCTATTACCTCAAGTAAGATCTATGAATAGATTTAAACTAGTCATATCAGTGACTTCCCTGGTGGTCCAGTGATAAGACTCTGAGCTTCCAATACAAGGGGTGCGGGTTCGGTCCCTGGTCAGGGAACTAAGATCCCACATGCCGTGCTATGCGGCCAGAAAAAAAAAGAAAAAGAAAAAAAAAAGAATAAACTAGTCAATCAGTAATATTTTAAACACAAACATTATAGCATTTCATTTCCTGGAAAAATTAAAGACCAAATTTAATGTTTTTCAATTCTTTTTTAAGGAAAATTTAATTCCAAATTGAAATCTGCCTTGTTGTTTCCTTTTGTGCTTATGGTCTGACATGAAAACCAATATTTATATTTTGCCCAATTTTTTCAATTATTTTTATTATGTTCTTTAGCATTTTTCTCTGTTTGTAAAGAAATCACCCATTTGGAATGTCAATTTTTAAGCTTTTTCTTCTCTTTTTTAAATGTCCATGTTGGTTCATTTTATATGTATGATTTCTTTGCCAACTAAATTATGATAGCCTAACTTAGTTATAAATATATGAAATGTTTTGATTCTCTTATAACAAAATTAACACTAAACACTAAATGTTTTCTACATTAGCCCTACATTACTGTTAGCAGATTTATTTCACTTGTCATGTGAATTATACTTATTTAAGAAGCTGGTGTTTTTCAGAGAAAGTACAAATTTTACACCATTTTCTTTTAAATGGAGAGAAAAACCGGCACATAAGTTCTTATGAAAGGGCTTATAGTTCTTGGAAATTCACAAAAATCTCCAGTAATAACTGTAATAAGTAATAATGTAATGATATACTGTAAGGAGGATTTTACAATTTGAAATTTTCTAAGCATAAGAAAATAAGATTATGATCATGTTAACCAACTGAATAAGAGCACTGAACTTTCAAAAAGCCTAATCCACAGGAACAATTTTGTCCTTCCACATTTAGGTTTATACAGTGTTTTTTGTCTGGGTGTGTTTGTATTCTGCTGTTGTGTGTGCACACATGCATCTACTCACGGACTGGTGGGCAGCGGATGCAAGGAGGGAAGTAAAACCGCTTTTTTTACCAGAAGGTTGTTTTGGGGTCTAAAACAAATAGGCCACGTGTTTTTCTATGCGAATACACATTCCTTGGAACCATTACATTTCTATTTTTCTGAAGATACATTCAAATTGCATTTGAGAAATCATAAGGAAAAAATACATCATCCACTTTGACTTGCTGCTTTAGTTGTTCTACTCACCTATAGTGTATAACCCAAAAGATCCCCAAAGAGCCATTCAGTCAATGAAAGCAAGAATCATATCTGTTTTGCTCACAACTGTATCCCCAGCATGTAGCAGGGCTCTTAAATGGCATTTAATAAATATTTTACTGTTACAGTAAAAACCAAACCATTGAATGAATGGAAGACCTTATTTCGTTAAATTTATAACAGCTCTTCTTGTATGATAAAATAATAATAATATGGATATGAGCATAAAGCATCATTTAGCAGAAATAGTCCTCATATCACTCAGATTTTTACAAATTTATAAATGGGAAATGGGAGCTTTGGGACTTAGGTGCCTCATAGATTTGTGTTCAGATTTCTGCACTGGAATCAAGAAAGCATCAGCTCTTTAAAATTGTCTGGTTTTGAAAATCCTCATGTGCAAAAAGGAGACTCAACTAATTGCCCTCAGAATGCTGCTGACAGGATTAAAGTATACAATACAGGATTTATAAAAGCCATGCAAAGGTAGATATACCTTTTCCCCTATGTAGTCCACATTAATATTTTAAAGAAATGTCTGGAATTTAAGATAGTCAACAAAAATAACTGGCAAAATTTATTTTCAAATAGTATTAGAAAAAAAAAAAAACCCTGAAACTGACTTTAGAATATTATTTGCTCCATGTATGTAGACAGGCAATGTTACCAGCTATAAAAATACAATCCTTTATGTTAGCAGATATGGAAATAGACGTATTCTGCCTTTTTCTTGTTCAAAAATGACTTTGTATATTTAAATCCTCTTATTGGTTATTTATTGACATAGAGCACAAGTAGGCAGTCATTCTGCTCAAAACAACCACAACAATAGTAATAATTTGAAGACAAAAATCTGTTCATCACCTTCTTTTCCTGCTGTTGGAAAAGTCAAAATTAAAAAAAAAAAAAAAAAGGTACCTTTCCTCAGTGGAAGTGTTTTTGCTTTCCCTTCATATTGTGAACTTGATGATGGAAATAGTTCAGTCTCTCAAGTTTTCAATCACATGGTTTCCCTTAGTAAAAATCAAATTAGTAAGAGCCTTTACTTTTGCTAATTTTGTTTTTTTTGGCACTTTGACATTATCTCTATTACAGTACAAAAAATTCAATTAGGGTCCTATGAATTGCTTTTCCAAAGAGTATCTAGTGCATAATGCCCAAGTGCACCCCAATATTAATTTGTATCTGATTTAAAAATGAAAAGACTACCTTCCTGGTTTGGATGTTTTTGAACAGTAACTATAATCAATGCTTCCATTTAGTTCCTTTTATTTTAGTCCAGATAGTGACTATTACCTGACGGCCACATTTTGAGACTCTCATTTTCGAATTACAGTTGTCACCATAAGACTATATAAATACTAAAACTCTTGTAGGTCAATGAAATTATAATTCCAAATGTGCACAAAAGTCTTCAGTATCTCTTGCTTACCTTATTTTTTTTTTTCTTAGTCAGTACATCTTTTTCTGAGGACCAACTTTACAGAAGTTCTATGACAAACTTAAGCATTTTCCTGACACCAAAGGGTTGGAAATGAATGGACAAACCATAACTGAAGGCAGCATTTCTCAGTATGTAGAACTGTAAATTACCTAGGAAACATTAAAGGTGTCTCCAGGGCTTCCCTGGTGGCGCAGTTGTTGACGGGTCCGCCTGCCGATGCAGGGGACACGGGTTCATGCCCCGGTCCGGGAAGATCCACGTGCCGTGGAGCAGCTGGGCCCGTGAGCCACGGCCCTGAGCCTGCACGTCCGGAGCCTGTGCTCCGCAACAGGAGAGGCCACAACAGTGAGAGGCCCACGTACCGAAAAAAAAAAAAAAAGGTGTCTCCAAAATCAGATTTGTGCCAAAAAAAAAAAAAAGTACAGTTATTTCCTGCATGTATTTTGTTAACTTCATAACATACAGACAGTTCAGGAAACTACATACAGTCTGGAAAAATGGTGGACAGTAAGATAGATGGAATCTGGGACCCTGGATGTTTTCATGGAGCAGAGCCACCTACTAGTTGGTTTTCTCAAGACATTTACTGAAACAGAAGGAAATTTCTACCTTGTTTGGTCCACTGTATGTGGGTGTCTTTATTACTGTTGCTTAAGGCATTATGAAGTGTGCTTTCTAATACTGGAAGCTCAAAACATTCCAGGTAATAGAATTTTCATCTCTAGTTCCAGCTCCCAACTCCTGCATTATAGTCCTTGTAGCTCTAATGCCATGTCCTCTTTCTTCACCTGGAAAATTCCTTCTCCAAGCTCAATTATTACGTCCTGTGAGAAAACTTCCCCAACTCATTCAGACAGCTTTGCACAATCCACTCAGCTCCTTGAGGATTACTTATTTGAGAAAGAATTCTACGATAAAATATGATTTTAAGAGACACAGTCTCAGAAAGCTTGAGAAGAGTGACTTTTGTTTATTTTATTTTTTCCTTAATTTTATTTACTTTTTAACTAACTTTTTATTGGAGTAGTTGATTTACAATGTTGTATTAGTTTCTGATATACAGCAAAGTGAGTCAGTTATACATACAATACATCCACTCTTTTTTAGATTCTAGTCCCATATAGGTCACTACAGAGTACTGAATAGAGTTCCCTATGCAATTCACTAGGTTCTTAGTAGTTAGACTTCTGCTTAACTCTTTAATTTAACTTTGTTATTATGACACTTAATAATATAAACTACAGTATCCTGCATAAATTAAGTACAACCCAATTTACCTGAAGAAACGTAAGGTCAAACAAAATGAAAAACATATTTGTGTCCAGTCTCTCTGTGTTGGGGTATTTAGACTCATACGTCTATCTCATAAAGAAAGAATTGGAATGAAAAGACATAAATAATAGTTCTAAGTTAAGACAGAATGCCATCTGTGCCCAGAGTGCAAGTATTCTGTTTTCAAGCCAAGAGCTCATATCTCCTGTACATCATTCAGCATCTCTACTTAAAAATGGGTAAATTTAGTCCATCATTGAGAGTTTTAAGAATGACTTATCCTTTAAAAAAATAAGTTCTTAGGAAAATTGTTTCTTAAATTCAGTTCCTTGTTTAAAATCAGCAATTGCCAACCATATACATATATATATGATATATGTAACATGATATATATATCATGTTACATAATCAACAGTAGACATCTACTGATTTAAAATAAATATATGCATATATATACATACATACCATATATACATATATGGTATTTTAAAGGAGTGTGAAGAAAGTATTTAAAGGAATCAATGCTATTTCAACCTTTATTCGGTAATTTTCAACCAAAAAAGCTTTCCAATTTTACACTGTAAGAAGAAAGAAAGAAAGAAAGGACAAGTATTTCAGCCAATCCTGAACAAAGGCAGACCTGTATCCATCTAAAAGTCTAGCATGTCACATAACAGCCTCAACTGGAAAAGTAACAGAACATTATAGGGAAAAAAAAAAGGAAATGTAAGGAATTTCTTGAACCAACTTGGGATATGGGCAGACCTGGCACAGAAATTTAGCTAGTTCAAAGTGCTATCAAAGAGTGCTTCGTTAGGGCTTCCGTGGTGGTGCAGTGGTTGAGAGTCCACCTGCCGATGCAGGAGACATGGGTTTGTGCCCTGGTCCGGGAAGATCCCACATGACATGGAACGGCTGGGCCCGTAAGTCATGGTCACTGAGCCTGTGTGTCTGGAGCCTGTGCTCCGCAACAGGAGAGGCCACAACAGTAAGAGGCCTGCATACCGGAAAGTGCTTCGTTAGTGTTAGGACTACAGGCAAAACTTGGGTTAGTGTACAGTGCTCTATACAAAAAGGAGGAAAATTGGTATTGGACAGTGGGTGAAAAGTTAATCAACTTTTTAAAATTTTACAATGTGTAATAAAAAAAGACTTAGTTTTGAGTAACCTATGGAGGGTCCAAGAGACTAACACGTTCACAGACCAACTGTTAAACTATCTGAAGCCTCCTATTTAGGACTGAGCAAAAGGGAAAGTCTTTAGTCATTTGAAGTATGAATAAATAATTAAGAATAGTTAACATTCTAGAGTGCTCCCTTTGTGATAAGTATTATATTAATTGTATTATCTCTAATTTCTCAAGCCTAAAAAGTAATAATATAATTATTCTCAGTTTTACTGATAAATCAACTGTCTTAGAAAGATTAATTACCTTGTTGAAGGTCATAAGCGCCATCAATTTTGGACATTGGTCTACTTCCAAACACCACATTCTTAAGCCCTATCCTATATTACCACCTGTGCTGACACAGGGTAACATGCATTATGTGGGACTATCATTTGATGATCTTCATGTACACTGATATTCTTAAAGGCATCCTTCCAAAGACTGAGGGTTTTAGTCCTATATACAATGAAGTACTGATTAAAATCTAAAATATTTCTGCTGGACTCCACCATTTAGTCTTTTTTCAAATTAAGGAGATTAAAATAAAATTCTATCACATATAAATTGTGTAGAAAAAACAGTATTGCTTCATTTTCTAAACAGGCTGAAAAATTAAAAGGGGCTTAAAAGTCCACATTTGCAAACCCCATCTAAAACACCTTTATGTGAATTCCTTTACACTTTACACATTATTATATAAGCACTGTCAAAGACTACACCACTTTTTTTAAGGTGGAAATAAAATTGCAAACCTTGAAAAGAAGGATTTTATTACCCATCCATAAAATTCAAGTTTACAAGAGAGCTGGAATATATGCTATGGTAACCTGATCATGCATAAAAGAGGTGATACAGTCAGTGGCTCACATTACTTTAATTAAAAACCTGCTTAGGGTCACTTCAGGTTGGGGAAAAGAACAGTAATAGAAGTCACAAGGGAAGATTTATATTCTTGATAGTACCACTAACAAGGAATCCTGCATAATATAAAGATTGGTTTATTTCTGTGTCAGAAAGCAATCAATATAAACTAAATGTGAGATGTACAATGCTTTTATTAGAGAGAGGGAATTGTATTATCCATTCATAAAATTCCTTTTAGGGCTGACTCATGAGTTTCCATTCAATCACTTACACAAACTTGTGAACTTTTATCTAAAAGTAATCAACGCATGCAGCAATAGAAATTACTTAACCTCAAGATACATGGGAGGAGTCCCCCCAATGAAAACTATATTTTAAAAATTATTAACGAAAGATACCTTAGACATATTCCTGGGGGTGGGTGGGATGGGGCAGGTATTAATGAAGAGGGTTCAATTGGAGCATCTCTGTAAATAAACAGAATGTTACTCTTTAAAGTGAGAACCAGACCAAATGGAGGAGGAAAACAAAGTGGAAATAGATTTGACTAGTGAAACAGAATCATGGAAATTAGAAAATTTAGCTTTTACCCAGATCCACTGATGGTCAAAACCCTTACACTAGGAGGTAATTTTTCACAATCCATTCATTAATACTTCTACTTATAACAGCCCTCACAATTCTTCTACTTCTTATAACAGCCCTCAGAGTTGCAAAAGGCAAATAATATCATCCCCATTTTACAATATGCAAACAAGCCCCAAGAGTTCAGATGGCCTCCTCACCCTTAATGCAAAGTTACAAATGGACAGAGGACATCATAATTGCTACTTGAAATCAACTATCCTTTCCAGATAATAAACTATCTCATCAACATAGTCTAATGTCAAGGAGAAGAATTGGTATTGGAAAATAAAAAATTAATCAACGTTTTTTACTTTATGATAAGTAATAATAAGGTCCAAGTAACTAACAAGAAATACTCCTCATCTCTGCTAATATTACAAATGGAATATATATAAATATAATATTTAATATTGGTCATAATAATGGGTTATGTTTTAATAGACTATTATAACAATCTTTCAGTTATCCATTTAAGCTATTGTTTTTGGTTTTTTTAAATAAATTTATTTATTTATTTGGGTCTTTGGGTCTTCATTGCTACATGTGGGCTTTCTCTAGCTGTGGCGAGCAGGGGCTACTCTTTGTTGCAGTGGGTGGGCTTCTCATTGTCACGGCTTCTCTTGTTTCAGATGACAGGCTTTAGGCGTGCGGGATTCAGTCGTTGTGGCACGTGGGCTAAGTGGTTGTGGCTTGCGGGCTCTAGAGCACAGGCTCAGTAGTTGTGGTGCACAGGCTTAGTTGCTCTATGCCATGTGGGATCTTCCTGGACCAGGAATCGAACCCGTGTCCCCTGCCTTGGCAGGCGAATTCTTAACCACTGCACCACAAGGGAAGTCCTGCTATTGTGTTTTAAGATCAGGACAATTTCTTGACTTGCTTACAATTTGAAAATAATAGACAATCTTGCATTGGAAATAATTATTTTCCTGCGTTTAAGTCAACTCCAACTTCAATGAACACTTATTTCACATGTGGTGAGACCCCACCGCATGACAGAAACTATGCAAAGAACTGGGACAAAAAGATAATTCAACGATTACTGCTCTCTTTAAGTTAACAGTCTGTTGATTCTAAATTAGCTATACAACAGTTCATTAATATATTTATGACAAGTTAACAAACCACAGAAAATGCAACGTTGAAGATGTTCAATGCAAACACTGAAGGTGGTTATTTCTAAAAATACTTTTTAATTACCTCACCATTTCTAGTTATAAAATGTACCTCATTGTATTTTCTTTCTTCCTAGATCTCACCTCAAAGTCAGTAAGGTTGATTTCTCTTTCATTTGTGAGCACTAACTCTATTCATTCTCTTTGACATTAAATCATGTTGATAAGATAGTATATTATGTAGAAAAGGAGTGGAAAAAACACGTAGAATTACTTTCCTTCTCAAGCATCAATATATATGGAACCTTTTGGAGGCTTTGTTTATAAATCTAACTGGACTTACTTATTCTAAGAAATGTGACATTTACTATTTAAAACGAAAAAAGTTATACATGTTTCAGAAAAGTTTAAAAACTGTTACAATTATAATGCAACTTATTTAGCCCTTTAATGCAAATATACTTTTCTTGGTGAAAATTCTATGGACAGAAAAATCATGAATTATTCTTAAAACTTAGCCTTGTTATTTGGCAGGAAATTACGCCTGAACACAAGATAGTATGGCCAAAATCACCAGATGTTTTCATAGAATGCAGATATTGTGCTAATGAATTCCATCCTCATGGAAAATTCCACCTCATTTTACAAGGTTCAAAATCTGCTCCCTCAAGGAATGGAAATATTATTGGAGTCGCTGACTAACAGGCAGAACATAGCCCCACATGATGAAACAATTTGTTCAATTCTTTTCTTTTCTTGGAAATACCATTCCTTGTCCATTGTAGAGTGTTGTCATTGGAGGCTCTACAATGTCCTGTGTATCTTACTTTTTTTGTTCCTATTTTTTAAAATTGAAAAAGATACTGAAATGTACCAAGAAGTAAATAAGCCATCTTATATCATACATATTCCCATACCCAGAATTCACCACCAATGATATGTTAGCATATTTGTTGTTTGTATTTTTTTTCAGAAAAATCATTTAATTATTTTTTTACTAGGAGTCATGCTCAGTGTAAGGAACTCAAAACCTTGTTTGCCAAGAAATGAAAGTATAGCAAAATGTTTCAAAATACTCAAAATCCTCATGCAGAAATAACTAGAATTGATATTAGGGGAACTTCATTTCAGACATCTTTCAAAGCATACATATGGATGGATGAATGGATGACAAATGACATCTTTATGAATATTGAATCATTACAAATATTGTTTTTTAAATTATTAAATTTAATTTCAATAAAGTATAACAAAAGAATGAAACTGAAGACAGTGATGAATTTCTAATATTTCTCTATCAAAAAAGATATTATTTCTTTAAATTTCCTTTTGGTTTAAGATTATGAAAAATATTAAGAAGTAAGGTCATTATCTTTTTTTTAAACTACATGCTAAAGGGTATGATTCTGTATGATTCTTTGCTGTGATGTATGACGATATTAGCAGTTTCATACGTACCAATCTCGCCCCTTACTTCCAAATTTTAAAATGTGAATATGCTTAAACTTACCTTCTCTAGGTTTAACATTGTCATTTCTGTTAAAATATTACCTTTAGTTGCTAAGTTTTAGTTTTATACTTAAATAGATGTGAAGCTTGCCATTATCTTCACCCTGCGGTCTTTCCTTTCTGCATTCTTTATTTTATTTTATTTATTTATTTATTTATTTATTTATTTATTTATTTATTTATTTTTTGCAGTGCGTGGGCCTCTCACTGTTGTGGCCTCTCCCGTTGCAGAGCACAGGCTCCGGACGCACAGACTCAGCGGTCATGGCTCACGGGCCCAGCTGCTCTGTGGCATGTGGGATCTTCCCGGACCGGGGCACGAACCCGCATCCCCTGCATTGGCAGGCGGACTCTCAACCACTGCGCCACCAGGGAAGCCCTGCATTCTTTATTTTAATTCAAACATTCATTGGCTTGATTTTACTGTCAGGATGACTTTGTATACACATACACACATCGCTACCTATCCATATAAGTATAAATACATAATCATTTTAAAAAACAAACAAACAAAAAGACAAATAGAGAAAACAAATGTAAAAGAAAACTCCAAATACTAACACAAGGGAAAGTATTAAAACTATGCTCTCAACTAATTCAGATTTTGTAAATGCTCTTTAGCTAATTTCAAAATAATTTAATTAAAGGGAATGCTATGTTGACAAGATATTTCTACCTTCAATTTCCAACGTTTATTTAAAAATTAGTTATGGGCTTCCCTGGTGGCGCAGTGGTTGAGAGTCCGTCTGCCGATGCAGGGGACACGGGTTCGTGCCCCGGTCCGGGAAGATCCCACATGCCGTGGAGCGGCTGGGCCCGTGAGCCATGGCTGCTGAGCCTGCGCGTCCGGAGCCTGTGCTCCGCAACGGGAGAGGCCACAACAGTGAGAGGCCCGCGTACCACACACACACACAAAAAATTAGTTAAAGAAGTGAGCTATTTTTAAGAATGGTCTGAATACCTATACTGTATTGATGCTGGAACTTTGTTTCTAATCTTCAATTCCTCTGAATTTATAGACCTCATGCAATTAAGTTGCTCTATTAAAATGAATTGTACTGAAATTACAGATTCACATTTTAATAGGTGTACTAACTCGCAAGGTGGGAAGATAAAATAAGCAAGCCTAGAGACATGAACATTGGAATTTCACACACACACACACTCACACACACACACACAGTCTCCTGCATTTGTCACAGTTCATCCAAGATCTGCCACCTGAACAGACTGCTTTCTTAAACTCGTCCAGCAGTAATCTAACACAAGAACGGGTAACAGAGCCTGCCCTAGTGAGAACATACACCTCTCCATTGATTTAACTTATTTGCAAGGGCTTATTATGGTAGTCTAATGCTCATACATTGGACCTCAGGTCACCAAGTAAGGAAGGAAGAAATTAGCTGTGACTTGGTGGTATCCTCATTTAAATTTCACATGCTCTTATTTGAAAATTATGTATTCTGATTCAAAGGGTGTTATGGTTTTGACAAGCTATACAACATTCTCAGCTACTTGCCCAGCAACATGACAGTCACATTGAACCTCAGGATGAAATAACACATCTCACAAAATGGATAACCTGTGACAAAACAGCTCACTGGGAAATGTCACATTGTGCTTATGAATCACCTATCATCAGACATGCTTAGTACCCAGGAGGCTGGTGGTATCACCAAAAGAACGTTCCTAACCAAGAATAATTAGATTTCACTGGAAGCAGCTTTCAGAATAAGCTTTCAGACTGTCACATTTAAAAGCAAAAGCGTACTATCAGATACAATAGCATTACAAAATTGGCTCTTTCAAAGTCAGTAATAATGTAAATATCATACCAAAGTAAGAGGTTTGGGAAGTTTTCAAGATAATTGAGAAACATGGATTTTTATCTATCCTTGGAATGATAAGACAATAAATAATTGAAACCCCATATTCTGATCATTCAGGAATAGGATATGGGAGTGGGGAAGCACAACGGTTCATGGCTTCTCCTCATCACAGTTTCCCAAAGGAGAGAGAGCATTGGTCTCTTGACACGGCCGAAGGCAAAGTCCACAAATCCAGCCTCACTTAACCCATCTTCAAGATATTGATAAGGCAGATTGCTACCACTTGCAATCATAATTTAGGGATGTGTGCTTAGCCACAGAGGAGCAAAGGTATGCACAAAAACTCCAAGGGCATGAGAGGTATAAAGAATGGATGGTGCTATAAAGAACTTCATGCAGTGATGATTCACACACACACAAAAACCCACACACACATGCGCACGCACAAGCTTGATTTAATGTCCAATGTTTAGTACAATTAATCAGGCCACTATTTAAAAATTGGTCAAACTACTAAGCATTATTTCAAATGACAGGTAGAACTGCCATTCCACGTGTGTTTTAATGCAGTTGGATTAGAAGGAAAAAGGTGAATGCATTAATATTACTCAACTGTGAATGTTAGTTTTATTATGAAGCAATCTGTAGTAAAAGGGATCTCAAAAATCTGTTAGTGATTATCTTTTAAAATGGTCCCCTTGGACCAGCAGAAATATTTAGAACTGAGCAGTTGAAATTTTCACCAATTTTTTCTAAATATCTAAATTTTTTTCTAAATTTTTCTAATTTTTTTCTAAATATCTAATTTTTCAAAAAGGAAAAGTAAAAGATGGTCAAGATTAATTTAAATATTAACTTCATGTGAATTTGAGGATGCAAAAAGCTACAGTGGAATTTTTATGGAAGATTTGTCTCCTAGTAAGAAATCCATTAAGGCTGTGAAATTTATCTGTTCTTTTAAGTGGCATCCTAAAAGCAAATTTAAAACTTTTAATTTTTATCTAAGTACTTGCCAAAGAGGAGTAGTTAGTTAAGAAATTACTTATTCATATTTGAAAATACTTTTCTGACAAAAGCTATTAAATTCAATTACCATAAATTCAATATCCTGATCACTTATGCTGGAGGATATTTGTTATAATGCTAATAGTCAGCCTCCCATGTACTTTTACGTATCTTTCCTGCCTTAAAAAATGTACTTAGGTTCAAGAGCACCTCTGTTAGCTTTAGAGATAATTAATCATTCAAGAAGGGATTGACAATTGACCTCATGGTTTATAGAAAAGGCCCTTACATGCCAATTCAGTGAATTCTTCTGCTAAATTTTTTTCTCAGATTCGTAAATATGTAGGTAGAACACATGAAAAGTTGGTACCTGCATCAGTATAAAAGTCAATATGTTTTATACCTGTCCATTTGGTATAATTTACTGACCAAGACACATTAAAAAGGTTTTCACTTACCTTGCTCAACGTTGCCATTTTTGATACCCTACCCCTTTCTTTCCATTAAAAATATCTCAGAAGCAAAAGGTCATATTGAGTAAATCAAGATTCATCCTTTTCTGGTCATACTATTTCACAGTGCAGATTTCTAACTTACAGGCAAAGACAATCAAATTAACTAGACATGGCCATCTGGAGTTTGAAACCACCAAATAACAGAATAACTGTTAAATGTATTAGTCTAGCTCTCTGAGTGGCATTTTTCCCTTGTGTCATCATGCTAAGTACTCAGGGATGTATCCAACCCATAATTTGAGACATGTAAGCCTGCAGGCAATAAGGAGATAGAAAGCAAATGAAGTTTAAAATACAGAAAATTGATTAGAAATAGAATTGAATTAACACCTAAAATTAGATTGCTTATTTAATTATTTCATTTAGTTTTCATTTTCCGTCAATTACTTTGAGATCTTTTGTAATAAATGAAGCCAAATCATAGAGAGAAAAAGTTTTGGCTTCTCCTTTTCATAAAATTAGCTCATTGCATGAACTAGAAATGTGAAAATATCTAGTTAACTATTAACTTTTTTTAGGTAATATGGTTGCAGTTTGAAGAAGACCCAGTTAAATAGAAATGTTTTTCTAATGACTTTGAATTTCTTCAGTTTGCAATGTAAAGAATATACCAAATGATCTAAAAAGAATGTTTCTGAGGCAAAAGTACTCTTAAAAAATCAACACCAACTGAGACTAAAATGCTATTACAAATGCTATTATGGTTCAGGCTCTTGGAACTGATGTATTTAAATATGTCTTTGTACTGAAGGTATTAAAAAGGATGTTTTAAATATGTATAACCAGAGATATACATATATATGACGTTAGGGAAAAAAATAGAAATAGCAAGCAATATGGTAGAATTATCACATGCACATGTACACAGTTAAATAGTTCAAGAATAAGGGTAGAGTATTATATCAAAATTACTGCCACTGGAAAAAAAATTACTGCCACTGGATAGTTTATTAGTAGGCAGTGCATCATCTGACATCAGATTGAAAGAAATTTTGGGTATCTAATCATAAAACATGGATGATCCAAACTTTTGCTTATTTAGGATCAACACTATGAATTGAAACTATAAAGAGGTAAAGGTAGGGAGTTGCTTTTAAGCCTATTGTATGCGTGTCTTGCCTATACACCAAACCATACGTTAGAGTAAAGTTGGCCCAGAAGACTCATGACTTAATCAAGTAAGCACATATCACCTCCCTGATCTCGGCAGCAAGGACAAAATGCAACGTCAGCCTCCAAATGCCTTCCTTCTTCAGGCATAAGGGCCTAGAATTCCATTATTCATTTAGTCCATTAGGTTAGAGATGATATTCAGTAATTCCCTATTAAATACAAAAATCCTAGAAGATAACATTCCAAGCTACCACCAGTGACAATACAGGTGTATTGACTGGACTAGATTTATTTTCCACTTAACTCTGGCTTATTTTATATTCTTATTTCTACATGCATTTCTATTTCTCTAATTGCTACACAAAAAGGGAGACTGTTTTGTATTCTGTAATTTCTATGAGATGACATAATAAAAATCATCTATGAGCATACTTCAACAAAATACTTAGGGGGAACTCAAAGATGTTTTTAACTGAGTAGCACATTCCTAATCAATACCCAGCAATAAAGGTTAATTGTCTTATATTGGCCTATATATTCTTGCTAAATAACTACAAAAATGCCAGCACAAATCATCATAACAAATATTATTTGTAAAATTTAAATGACATCTTTCCTGACAATCATTCCCAAAGTTGTATTTGGTAATGCTTAAGTTTAACTATGAAAGAAGAAACAGTGGCAGAATATTTTTTAATAAATAATTGCTAATTAGTTCATCAAAATTATCATTTTTTACTCTAACTAGAAGATTTTTTGAGAGTTTAATTTTTTTTTAAACATATATCTTAGGAGAATGCCAGTACTTAAGAGGATAGGGTCACAAAATTATTCACATGGAAGCATTTCTAAGGAATCGAAACATCAAATGTTGGAGCCAGTTTGTTTCTAGAAGCCTCTACCTTTAAGAAAATTTAAGAAAGTCCAAGAGCAGGATAGGCCATAATGAATGATTCCCATCCCCTTGGAAAACAAAGCAAAACAATTCCTGTTTATTCTATGGATATATAAACTATTACATTTGCGGTGGAAGGTAATTCGCTAGCTTTCTCTTCTTAAACTAGTTCTGAAATATTTCTCTCAATGAAGTTAACAAATTTGACATTTTAAGAGCAATAATTTATGACAAGTTTTCTATTGTGTTAATAGCAATGTTGATGCATCTCATGTCTGTGAAAACCTAGGTTTGAATTACAAAACTTTCTATTTCTAAGCCATTAATTGCCATTCAGAACACCCCAGAGATATGTAAGCTTATAAGTGTACTTATCTTACATATCTTATATCTTATGTAAGATATGTAAGATAAGTACACTTAACTGAGATTTTCAGTGGCAGTAAAGCATAGGGATAACTTGTAACCAAGTACAATATGATAAGAAATGGCTTTTTAAAGAAATTGTTGAATAAAGATGACATGGCAAACATCTTATTCATTGAAACTATTTATTCTGGCAAATATCCATACAAAATAAGTTGCATGGTAACACTAAAAACAGGAACAGAAACATAAGAAATTTTAAAAATAAATAATTTATCCATCATTTATAAAAATAAATGGAAGAATTGAGAAAGTGCTTCTACGCCAGCAGTAAGAAAAATAACACAGAGAATAAAAGATGAAAGCCTTTTTTTTCCCTTGGATTGATTTGGCTTTTAAAAATATTCATATTTAATTATTAAGAGGGCTACCAACACAAAAACATGGGGAGAAGCTTTTGTATTAGTGATACTCTTCGAAATTATTGTTATCAGTTATTTCCCAAATTTAAAAAAAAATTAGTAAAATAAAGCTATATTAAATTTTGTGATATACAGACATGCAAACACACATAAACTTGATAAATCAGTTCTTCAAAATGAATTTTGATGAAGTTATACAGAAGAAGCAAAAATAAACGTTAATAATAAATGATGTGTCCAACAGCCTTACTGATAATTTTTTGGTATGGAGACTAGAATGATATCATTTTGTAGGAAAAGCCTGTGATAAATACTGAAATCCCAGCAAAGGTGGCATCCCCATTGGATCTCTCAACTCAACAGGGAACCAGGATATCGTGGACTTTGTTCCTAAAGCATCCTACAAGGCCTATGGTTACAGGTGCTACAGTCTGGGCAATTTTGTTTTCAAGGAAACAGAGATGATGGTTAAAGAATAATACTCTGTGGTAATTCAACTTTGCATTTTATAATTGGAAATACAGTGGAAGGTAGCATGCTATGATCTGAATATTTGTGTCCCCCCAAAGATGATGGTATTAGGAGGTGGGTCTTTGGGTTGTGCTTAGGTCATGAGAGTGTAGTCCTCATACATAGAATTAGTGCCCTTATAAGCATTTTTAAGTCCTCAGAGAGATCTTTAGTCATTTACATCATGTAAGGGCACAGTGAGAAGCCACCTGCCAGGAATTAAGAAGAAGGCTCTCACCAGAAGTTGACAATGCTGGTGTCTTGATCTTGGACTTTCAGCCTCTAGGACTGTGAACAATAAATTTCTGTTGTTCATGATCCTCAAAAAAAAGAAGTCTATTACTCTCTAGATTTTAAGAGAACATGGAAAGGAAAATTATTTTCCTTTATTTACCCTTGAAAATACCTGTTCCCCAATGCGAGGCAGTCCAGATAATTAAAAACTGGTACCCAACATCTTATTTTTAGCCTTGGTGGTTAAAATGTTCTACAAATGCTATGATAGGGGCTTCCCTGGTGGTGCAGTGGTTGGGATTCCACCTGCTGATGCAGGGGACGCAGGTTCGTGCCCCGGTCTGGGAGGATCCCACGTGCCGTGGGGCGGCTGGGCCCGTGAGCCATGGCTGCTGAGCCTGCGCATCCGGAGCCTGTGCTCCGCAACGGGAGAGGCCACAGCAGCGAGAGGCCTGCGTACTGCAAAAAAAAAAAAAAAAATGCTATGATAAAATACTATTCTAATGAATGTTATGCCTCAGAGTTACATGATATGCTGTGCTTCCCAAGGGGTGGTATAATTCAAATTACAACCTAGTAATTTAAATTATTTTTATCATTTTATCCTTGGAAATCTCTAAGCATCTGTGAGGTTTGTGACTGCATCTTCTGTCTCAAGGAAGCTGATAATTATCAATTTCAAATGATCTATTAAAATGGAAAAAAACTTAGAAGCAGCAGATCTTCCAAAGCATGGTTTAGATTACATTTTAGTACTAATGTCACATTAAAGAAAGTATGTTTAAACCAAGCAATAATGTATCAATTCTATGTTTTGGGAGTAATTTGAACAATTTGAATTTCGCTCCAAATATTGACATCGTCGATATTATTTTAAATTATGTTAAATGAAAGAATGTGTAGTTTTGTTGGAGACTCAGAAACAGTCTAATGCAATTTACTTAAATTTTATCACAAAAGAATATACTCTAATTTAATTTTAAAGATTATGACATATTATAATAATGTGACTCCCAGTGGCATGGTACAGGGACCAAATTAACATGTTTTTTTTTAATTGAACCAGTATATCAATTCACATTAGACCTAAAAAATGTACCAGAGCTTCTAATAGATTTAATGCTGAATCTAGTATGTATAAGTCTTTCAAATTTTATAGAGACAATATTTCATAATTTTAATCATAATTCAAATCAACTCTAGCAAAGTGTTGAATCTCTCTGGATGGAACTCTAAAAATGATCATTAACTTCTACAAAATGTTATTTATAGTCTATTAACTATTGAAACTCTGTATTCTAAAAAGTTAAACACAATATTCATGATGTTTATAAAATATCTCATTATTTTTAATTGGCATATAATGACAGTGAGTATTGTTCACAAACACGTGGAAGCATGAAATGGGCTTTATTTCTGGTTTTTAAATTTTGTTTTTGTTGAAAAATTTTTTCTTCCCTGTTACTTTTATATTGGTACATCATGGTTTCATATTATTTTTAGTAGATTTCAATATGAAATCTATTATGAAGCATTTATCTCTCTTTCCATATACATATATACCTACCCATACCACGCCACACATGTACACATATATGATACATATATGTGGCACATATCTATATGTATATGTGTATCATATATGAAATGTGTATCATATATGCATATCATATATATAATATATGATACAAATGTAAGAATGTATTGAGAGTCAAATGTTACATTTGGCATACCAAAATTTTCACTAATTTCAAAATCTATTAAACTTTCCATGAGGTACATTGGATTGAGTAGAATATTTTAGATCCTTCTAATAATTATTTTTATAGAAATAAAAATGTCTAAAGGTTGAATATTTTGAAGTAAAGATTCCATTTTAGGCTCAATCACTGACACAATTTTATAGAAATGTACATTTCTTTCCTTCATCTTATACCTAGGTAATTATCAGAGTCATATATCATATAAACACTACCCATATTGTTGTAAAAAGGTGAAAGCCAGTGACCAAATTGGAGTGGAATTCATAAAGATTAATAGCCTTCTTATATGAAAAATGGATACAATTATTTGTATACTATGATTCCAACTATGTAAAATCAGGACAGAGTAAAAAAAAAAAAATCATGGGAAAAAAATCATCAAAGCAACAGTGGTAATAACTGTATGGTTTCAAAGATATTAATACTATATATTTTGGAACGTCAAGCTCTTCAGGGTAAAGTCTTGGTTTATTTTTCTTCTTATAGTATACAAGGAATTAGATAAACAAGTCAGATTTGCTTGAAGCTATTCTAATGCTCCTGAATGTGTAGAGGAGTATAACAGACTTCTGTAAGGGTGAAATGGGATATGCACATATGACCACTCTTACATTAGAACTGCCATTGTATATCAGAAAGCTAATGAGGGAATCTTTGTCTCACCCTACATCCCATTCCTTCAGAAGTTAGTAAGATTCCTCCTGAAAGAAATACAGATTCCAAAGTTTCCTATTCTTAACTGAAAACACCCATAGACACTAATGACAATAGTAACAACATACACCATGACAAACAATGAAGTCTTTAGCACTCCTCATAAACCATAGGATTGACATGAGTTTGACAAAACTGCTCTTCCTCACTTGGTCCCCAATACTTTTAGTGGTTGCTTCTTATTTATCAGGCTGCTACTCCTGATTTTGCATAGAACCTCAAGGGTTAATGCAATCCCTAATTGTTCCTTATTATCCTGGGGAATGGCTTAGCATTCGTTAATGGTAATCAGCTGAAGAAAAGTAGCCAGAGCTGCTCTACTACAATGATAACAGAGTTTTTAAACTAAACTTCAAAAGCTTTTTTCAAATCATTAATTGAAATACATAATAAAAGCTACCCAGTTGTGCCATGAAATAGCTCTTGTCTAGCCTGGTTATACTACTGAAGCTCCATGGGAGGAAATCTGGGAACTCTGCGATCCAAACAAATATACTTATTTGAAAAATGATTTTTAAAATATCTTCAAATGAAAATGTTTGCCTTTTTCAGTCCAAGTGATAATTATAGAATACCTAGAGCTCTTATATAAAATATTGCTTCATGTTGCAAGAAACATAATGATGTAAAAACACACATATCTATCTCTCTATATTATACATCTGAAATCAGATGATATAAAATTATGGCAAAGAGGTTCAACTCTTATGTTTGAAAATCTGAGCCCCATAAAAGTAATAAACCACATGTACCTGACAAACTGATAGCAAAGACAGAAGAAAATCAATTAAGTGAAAAGAAATTACTCAAGCAATGGAAAAATAATATCACCTGTTCCATTTTCTAATGTAAATATGTAACTAGGAAATGGATTCTTTGTTTAACATAGAAAAAATGTCTTTCAAAATGTTCTTAATGATCTGTTGTATTTTCCAGAGTTATTGTGCTTATTTTCCATTAAGACCTTGTGTGTATATCCCAACTGCAGGTTCTTTTGAACTCTTTTTAAAAAATATTCATTTGTCTATAGAATACGGTTAGGATACATGAGAAACACAGATAGTATATATACCAACATATTACTAATATTTATTTAAGTATTTAAGACTGTTGTGTAATATATTTAATGAGTAGTGTTGGTTTGTGCATCATGAAAAATTACATTTACATTTTGTAGTGGAAAATCTCTCTTGAGAGATTTGTCAATTATTCTCCTCAGAATAAGTGTATGCTTTCAACATGGTACAGGTGTGTTTCTTTCTAGGATTAGGCACAAAAAGAAAAAAAAAAAACTTTAACTTATAAAGTAACTAAGCTATGGCATAAAAGTAATAATCAAGATTAATTTTGAATTGATGAATTCCAAGTTAATCTGAATTTCAACAGGCTGTCAGAAAGAGGTTTCCCTCCGACCTCTGCCCAACCTCTCTAGGCTTGCTAGAGGAAGCTGTCAGAGAACACTGACACCCCCCTTCCATGCCACCTCCCTTACCTCCACTCTAGACCACTTCGGAAAAACTTAAATTTTGGAGGTACCAATGGTGTTGTAAGAAGAAAAGAAGGTTGAAGATTCCCATTTTGTAGCATTTTAATTCCTGTCTGCTGCTGAACAAGGCATAAAATATCGGAGTCACTCAGAGGTGGAGCCGTTGTCATTTCACTTTGACTTTCTCAAAGTCAGTCATATATTTAAACTAATAAAAACAGTATAGAGGTCGGTTACACAATGATCACCTTCTTGCTGACCACTACCACACTGAAATGCCAATAATTAAAGTTTTTGCAGTTTTTTGGGGTTTGTTACCACTTTTCATCCACCATTATTCTCTCAAGATTTAAGGAAGTTTTCTCTTTTCCTCTTAGTTTAGCCTCCTTTATGACAGGTAATCACCAGCCCCAATTTTTTTTGTCATGTTTGGGTGAGAGGGACACCATGAAGACTCATGACTACACCTTCTAAATAATATGGTGTGGGGCTTCCCTGGTGGCGCAGTGGTTGAGAATCTGCCTGCTAATGTAGGGGACACGGGTTCGAGCCCTGGTCTGGGAAGATCCCACATGCCGCGGAGCAACTGGGCCCGTGAGCCGCAACTACTGAGCCTGCGCGTCTGGAGCCTGTGCTCCGCAACAAGAGAGGCCGCGATAGTGAGAGGCCCGTGCACCACGATGGAGAGTGTCCCCCGCTTGCCGCAACTAGAGAAAGCCCTTGCACAGAAACGAAGACCCAACACAGCAAAAAATAAATAAATTAAAAAAAAAAAAAACTAAATAATACAGTGTGCCAAATAGTTAATGCTGCACATAACAAGCAAATAATGAATTCTATCTTCATGTCTATACCAATTATTCTGAGGCTTTTGGATACATTTTTCCTTTACACATACACCAGCTGCAGCAGCAGGTAATTCCAGTTGCCAACACAATATAAATTCCCAATTTTTCCTGTCAGAACCCTGATTTAGTTTGGGACATCAGTGTGCTCAAGTAAGATTACTCAATTTCTCAGCTCATAAAGCCAGAGAAGGCAAAGTGACACAGTTCTGTCCAGTCATATGTAGGTAGAATTAGACATCCTTTCCCAAGTTTAATGGCATAGTCTTGCTTTTAGTCCATTTTTTTTCTTTACTTCCTTCCTAGACAGTCAACATGAGGCTATGGGGCTCCGATGTGCAGTAATCATCTATCAAATGAAAGTGCAAGCATGATGGTAGGAGGCCCCAATATGGACCAGAGAGAAAGAGCCTGGAATATAAAGGGCATCCCTGAGCCTCAATAT
This sequence comes from Pseudorca crassidens, assembly GCF_039906515.1. Taxonomy (NCBI): domain Eukaryota; kingdom Metazoa; phylum Chordata; class Mammalia; order Artiodactyla; family Delphinidae; genus Pseudorca; species Pseudorca crassidens. Next base: position 122,144,745 of record NC_090300.1, on the reverse strand, counting down.
TAGCCTTAATTATGGCCTAACGTTAGGCTTCTTGTAGTGTGAGTCAAGTAATCGTGCTTCAGTTCAAACCACTGAAATGTTACTTGCACATGAATTTCTAACGGACTGTTTTAAAACATGATCCAGTATTGCTCTCAGTGATATTTTAGAACATCCTATGTGCCCAGCACTTTGCTAAAGAAGGAATTCATTTATAGGACAGCAGTTGGTCAACATTCTCTGAGGCATCTTTAAGCTCTAAAATATTATGCTTCAAGTTTACTTCTATCTATTGCAATCATAGTTTTTGAACCACAAAGTGAAACAACTTGCCCGAAAATTTTTTGCGTGTTTCTATGAATGTGAGTCTGGGAGATACAGTCTAGATTCTAGAAGTACCTAAAATTTCTGCAACACTTCTGTTGTATGGTACTAGGAGAAAAGTATGATTAAAATCTGAGTCACCTCAGAAAACTACAATAGCACATTCTAAAATAGTAACAGATAATGACAAAAAATACTGACAAAAAGATTGGTGCTCAGGTTCAAGAGTATGGCAGTCATTAAATCTCTGTTTTTTAAAGATGCTATTCCTTAACATACAGTATGTGATTTTGTAAGAGTTTAGATTCCTTTAAATGATTTGTTTATTTTTTGCTGGATAAAATACATGAATTTGTAATAATTTAAAAAAACACCTAAAAATGTATGCTCTAAACAATATTTTTTTAAAACATGGTCTATATCAAAATCACTTGGGGTTGTTGCTAAGAAATGCAAATTCAAAAGACACACTGAAGAGTTATTTAAAAATCTCAATTTCTGGGGGTGGGTTTAGGATTCTGTTTTTAAAATAATTTGTTCTGGATGATTCTTGTGCTCATTTTCATTTGAGAAGTTCTACCATAGTGGACACAGTAGAATCCTAAATCTCTTGATTTACAGTTTAGAGTTGGCTTCTAGCAATGGCTTAAAATGCTTGGCATAAACCTTGGGACTCACATCAAATACTCAGACTTAATTTCTTCTATATTTAATTTTAATGCTAATGTCTCTAGAAAGCAGAGATCTAATGCATTATCTCATCTGATATATTCTCAGCCATGATATACTGTGGATAATGAGATAAGGTCTTTCGTGATATTCCACTTTAAATCCATAGGTTTTTTTTTTTAAATAGATAATTATATCTAATGTAATTTGGCTGAGTTGTGTGAAGGCAAGAACACCAATAACGTGGTAAAATGAGCTATCTGATAACTGAAAGAGAATTTTTCCATTTAATAAATTTTAATATCACTAGTAATGCAGAGCTTATTTGAGATGAAGCATCTTAAATAGAGAGTGCAAAGCAAAGAAGTTTCATTCCAGTTGTTGCTATAAATCCTGTACATAAACATTGAAAAAACTATAATATTGATTTAAAAAGAAACAAACAAATTGTGTGACATTGTGTGTAAAGCGCATAGAAATAGATACTGGTAAACATATAAAAATTGTAAACTACTTGAAAATCATGGGAAATATGGTTCATCTTATTTCTATCAAAAGGGGTCACACTTTTAAAAATTACCATACTACTAGAAGATCAGCTTAGCCAAGTGACTGAACCCTCTAAGAAATATCTCTGTCTTTCAGTATGTCAGTTGGAATAGTCACACACTATTTATTGAGAATTACTAATAGGATGAGATCTAGATCTATTTTACCCTTGAATTTGTACAGCATGGCTTTATACTAAATATTTCAATGGAGAGACACTGTTACACAGACAATATACTGACAATTTTGATTATATCATTTTCATGCAAATAGAGCAAGTAATAGAAAAAAACAAAGATGAATAAGCATTCTGTATGTTGACTTGATGATATTAATATTTATACTAAAGTTTTATACTAAAAGACAATAGAAGAGGAAATTGCTAAAGGGACAAACTCTAAAAGTGATTGGAAGGACTGTTTGTCTGGAAAAATACACAGAATGGAAGTATAAGGATAGATTAAGTACATTAAATTTCCTGTACAAAATTAGTGATGAATAATATTTTTAAATGTCAAAATAATTCACGATGTTCACAAGTAACTAAAGATAATACTACTAGATATAGAATTTCTGGTGTAAATTAGAAAAAATTTTAAAAGTCACCTCATCACAAATATTTTTTTTTGTTATATATTTGCTATCCATTTTTACATCCCCACAGTATAGATGTAAAAAACTTATTTTGTGGTAAAAGGCAGTATTCTCCTGAGAGGTTTCCATAGAACCTAATATGACAAATCTCTCAGCAAATTATGCCGTATAAAATTCATTATAGTACCACAAATGCATTTCTAAATTTGACAATATGTATCTAGATAATGGTGTTTATACCTCAAGCCATTACTAACTAGCTTGAGCATCAATAAGGAAGTTTCATGATGTGTATTCAATTGTTCTTGAATCAGCCTTGAAACTGCAACTTAATATATTACATATACCATTAAATGTGTCCTTGCTTTCTGATTTGGCACAAAATGGTACATCTTTGGGAAAGGAATGACAATTTTTTTAAAAAGATAAGTACATTTCTTTATTCATAATTCAAATTAAATTCCATCTTTTTAAGTAAAAGAAATGTTTTTAAGTTGACAGTGAAATTATTTTATCCTTGAAAAGAGCAACAAAGTTTAACCTTTTAAGAGTGCTATAAGTTGAATTTTGCTATGATCTTATCTTCATCTGAAACACTCAGAATAGGGTTGAAAATAAGTTTGTCTTAATCTAGACATGGATTGTCACAGAATTTAAACTTACACTAATATGACAGAACTAATAAGATGAGGACTTTCATATTTCATTTACTTAAGTTCAAAATATCAAGCTTTATAAAATATGATATTAACATAGTGAATTACCCTTCATGATTTATTTTTGATTATTTTCAAAACAAAAAGTTAAAAGAATCAATGTTTTATATATATGCTCATACCAAATCTAGTGAGTAATAACATTTTGAAGTCCTCTATCATATCTGAAGAAGTCAAAGACTTGATGTTGCAGCTTGTCATCTAGAATTATAAAATGGTACTGTGATTTTCTTTATCCAATCCTCTATTTTCAGATGGTGAATCTGAGACATCATAGGGTTAAATGATGTGTTCATGTCCCTACTTAGTGGCAGCTCACATTCTTAGCTGGGCAATGGAACCCTGACAGACCAGTCTTTATTTGTGGCTATTCTCATTTTGCTGCAAATAATTTCTTTTTTTGGCTAAACATATATTTTAGCCACCCATTGTTTACACAAAATTGTCAGTAACAAAAAGTAAGTTCATAGATAGAAAGTTTTACAGGTAATTGCAGAACTTAAGAGCTGAACCTTTTCAAAAATTTTATTTTTGAAACACCATATTTTAATGACCTTTACTTACATTTACTTGGAGCAGAAAAGATTTGTTAAGAAAATTTAAATTTCCAGCAGGAAATGCAAAAGCAAATTTTAGTAATTCAGCAATACCACATGAATGTAGAAGACACAATTTAGAAGGCTAAAATAGTCTTCCTTTTAAAAAAAATATATTTTAAAATTATTTTAAAAATATATTGTTCATCTTCCAAAACAGAAATCATCCTTTTTATTAATGCGCACACAAAATCTAAACTTGGGGGAAGGGATGCATCCCCTAAGACCTAAGCTTTCTATAAACAGCAAGTTGTTCTTGTAAAAACTCAACCTATCAAATGGCCAGAGCCATCACTGGCAGAAGCAGAATCTTATCACTGAAACTCAAATTACTTGCCAACATTTCTGAGGTTACTGGAGTGAAACCATCTCGACAAAAGCATATTTTTCATTAGGTTTGTGCTCTTGGATGCTTTGTCTATTATATAGGAACTTCCTTAAGAGATACAAGAAATTATATGAGGTCTATCTGATAAATGCACACAGAATAACCAACTTCTTAGGGTTGGAAATAAGTTCTTTTAAACGAGAAGGTACATTTTAAAAAAATCTCCAAATGCAGTAATTATAATCATTTCTTTCCTTTTGTAGTAGTAGAAAATGTAGATTCAAATATATTTAATTTTAATTCAAAATCAACTGCTTTTGAGATAGGAAAAAAAAATAATCACAAAACATGAAGGGCATTAAAATACCAGTACTTCACTAACATTTCAAAAGGTGTTTTATTCTTGTAAGACAACATATCTTTTAAAGGAGTGACTTTCTATTTCTTTTCCCCCTGAGAAAACCTCAGAGAGCAGAGAATTAAACAAAGGTAGGCTTTAGAGGCATCAAATTAGAATATAAAATAAGCATGTCTAATTCACATATAACAATGCCTTTTGAACAAAAAACAGTCCACAGGACCAAATATCTGTAAATGAAGTTTTCATCATAGTCACTGTGTAAACACTAAAGCATTATTTGAAAAATTAGATCATCACTAAAAGAATCTGAATTTTGCAAAATTGTTCCACCCAAGTGTAAAAGTTTATAGTGATTAAGCAAATTATTATTCTATTACTTTTTTTATAAAAAGAAACAAGTACTTAACCTTAAAAAAAGTTCAAAAACTATGAGAAAAATCATGCAAATATATTCACAATTCTTCAACAGATGATTTCATTGTTAAATACAACGTATTTGTTGAAAAATTCTACTTCAAAATAGTGTTTTACTGCTTAATTGTGACTATTGAATCAATAAATAACAATACATGGAAGTGAAAATGTGAAAATTATAATAAGGAGTATTTATAATTTAAAATGATAATTTATGTCTAAATAAAAAATTATATTTCATCTAAATATAACATTTCTCCTATGGTGGTAGATATTTCCATTTTAGTAAGATAATTAAATTCTTCTTAAAACAAATAATTATTATAAAATTTTCCATCTAGAAACTTTAGTTTCTCTTTGTTTCTTGAAAATGTGTTTTTTAATGAGTAAGATTAATTGCTAAATTCTACTTTTGGTAGCTAACTAAACAATTATTTCAAATGCCTCATATAATTTAAAAAAAATTTATTCAATTAAAATTTGTGAATAATCTACTAATTAGATCCTATCTCCCTAATCATGATTATGCTCTTTACATGATAGAGGAAAATAATTTTTTACAACTAAACAAATATAAACTTTTACTCTATTCATATCCCAAAAAAAGGCATTGTAAAGTTTACATTTGAATTGGATACCTTTAATTGTGATTTTAAAAACAGAAAAATAAGGACTTTGTCTATAAGAAAAAAATTCATTATTAATTAAGCCTGGTTAATTAACCAACTAAAATCTGGTTATATTTTCACTTATTCCTCATACAATTTATAGACCACTAAGAAGTATAAAATGGTTCATATCTGAAAATATTAATATTATAAAGCTAATAAACTTATAAGTTCCTCTAAAAGACAGGTATTACAATAACTTATTGTAGCATAAGATATTCTTGGAAACCCAAACCCTAAAATAAATATTCTCTAAATATTTATTCTGGATGTTTAAATTCATTTTTATAATTTTCTTGGAGAAGAAAATTTTATTTGAAAGTATTTTATAGAGGAAAATATTTCAGCCAGTTTTGATAGCACATCACATGATTAAACATGTTCACAATAATGAATGTAAATAAATGTAGGTTCTCTAAACATCTTTTGTGCCCTGATAAATATTTATCCTTGCCTTTTGTGATGAAGTCTATTGTCTACAGTTTCACCAAGGCAGAAGGTGGGGAGGGACACCTCCAAAGAGTTCGAAAGACCACGGGTGTGGAATGGGTGTTTCTATACAAAAAACATTTAATTAAGATCATTTCTGATTTTGAATCTCCCTCTGTGCTGATGAAAAGCCGAGCTATACGGAAGAAGAAGGGCTCCCGCTGGCTGTAAACAGGGTAGAACAAATACGCTGCTGCTCCAAAACAAGGAAACATGGGCCCCCCTGCTGGCTAGCAATGGGAGGAAGTTATCTCCCACAGACTTCAGAGATAAGTCCAAGAAAGGGATATACATATGAGAAACATAGGCACTTGGAGAAGGAAGAGGAAATGGAGCTAAACTATTCATCATGGTTTATTTCCACTGGTGTCTCATGATGCCGTCAGATTTCTGAGCACAAAATGGCTGGGACTTTATATTTCAGAAATCATGGCTGTAATATTTCTAAAGGGGCAGGGAGGTTAACCCCTAATACTCTACTGTATTAGCAGCAGAATGACGTATCAATAGGCTGTTTTGTGCATCAAATGATGAATATTGTCTCATTACTACTTCACGTTGATGAAACACTCCTTTTTTCCATTGAATCTCCAGCAATAAAACATCATAATAAAGCACTTTATAAAATGGAGATCTTTAATAAAGAAAATAGAATGGAATCCATGTGTTCCCCAAAATGTTAAACATTTGAAAGAAAAAGGTTGGCAGCCCAGTTTGTAGTTTTGAACCACGCTGGTTTCATGGAAATTAGAGTGGTGACGTTAGGGAAAACTTGATTCATCCCTCCTTTGACAGCTTCTTTGTAAAGTTGTAGAAAGTGAACTTGAAAAACCTGATACATTATGAACCTATCCCACAATATTTGGTTCCATAAGGCTTTTATATATAATCTCCAAATTTCTAACTCCATGCTCATAGCGTTTACCAAATATATATATATAATTACAAATCGTATTTGACTCATTAGGTCTTCTGACTCATCTCTATTAAAATTTATTTAAAAATAAAATTAAAAATAAATAAATACCAATATTCCAGTTTAGTATAATTACATTAAATAACCCTCCATCAGTTGAAATTTGCATATTGAAAAAACTTCCTTCCTGTTTCTTAAGAAACTGTCCATTAGCACAGGGGTCCCCAACCCCCAGGCCGGGGACCGGTAGCGGTCTTCGGCCTGTCAGGAACCCGGCCGCACAGCAGGAGGTGAGCGGCTGGCTGCTGAGCGAAGCTTCATCTGCCGCTCCCCATCACTCGCATTACTGCCTGAAACATCCCCCACTTCGCTCGCATTACCACCTGAACCATCCCCACCATCCCTCGTCCATGGAAAAATTGTCTTCCATGAAACTGGTCCCTGGTGCCAAAAAGGTTGGGGACCACTGCATTAGCAGGTTGTTCTTGTTTCTTCATGTTGTTGGTTGAAAGATTGGGATTTCAAGCAAAATTAAATCTTACTAAGGAACAATAACATTATAACCTGTGATATTACAGTGATACCCTGGTGACAATGGTTTGTTTTATTTTATTACTTAGTAGAATATAATTTTCTAGTGAAACTCTAAAGATGGGCAGAAGGCTGGAGCAATGTTTATGTTAAAAATTATCAAAAGGAAAATATAGAAAACAAAGAGATAGTAGTAGTTATAAATTTACACTTTTAAACCTAAAATGTATGCTTATCATAAATTGGCTGTTTATTTGATTATAAAATGAGTAGCAGTTATGAAAAAAGACCATAGAATGTAAAGTAGAAAAACACTGTATAGGATTCCTATCAATGAACTATGTGGAGAAGCAATTATTCTGTAGAGATAAAATAAACCCCCGTCTCCTTTTCACTAACTGTGGGTGTATAGTGACACAGTCCAGGCCTTCTGATTCTCAGGTTCTCTGAGAAGGAGCAACAATAATATTCTACCTGCTTTGCAATACAGGCTTATATTGAGAAGAAAAGATTTCCTGTCATTCAGGATCATAAATAAGTTATCCCTAAAATTATCTCATCCAGTAGAAAATGATTGTGATACTCACTGGAACTTGGTTACAAATGCTCCAATTTTCCTCCTTCATGGGCACTTAGTAGGAATATACATTCTCATCCCTTTGAATTAGCTATGCCTGTATGACTTGTGTCAGCCAATGAAATGTGAGCAGATGGGAAGCTTCAGAGTTAGCATGCCATTCACCAGAGTCCCTCTCTCTGCTCTATCAGTCAAGGTGGTCCCTCCATCAGCCTGGACTTCAACTAACTTTAACATGAACAAGACTCTCTGCTCTATAGTATAAGTAAAAAGTAAACCCTTATTGAGATAGACCAATAAAATATGGGATAGCTTATTACTGCAGCATAACCTAGAATATTCTGACTCACAAAATATATAAATTACCAAAGGTCAAAATTATAAAAGTTATACCCAAAGGACTAAAAGTAAATAACTTTGTCTTTTTGACACAAACTGTGATGGCATTTTCAAATCAATTACAGTCCATTTTTAATTCCTACATTTCTAATCACCAATATCAGCTCTTTAGTTTTTTCTGTTATCCACTCATTTTCATAACAGGAAATTAAATTAAATGGTAAATTAACTGCACAAATACTGTCACACAGACAAAAATGGTGACACTATCAAAACTGTTGCCTTGAAGCAAAACCACAGTAAAACTGTATGAAATTTTCATGTATAAACTGATGTTTAAAGGAGTGAATTTGACATAAAAAAGAAAAGCTGGGGATATCAACATTAAAGTCTATGTTAAAAAGACAAATGTTAGTCATTGATCATATACCATTAATAAGAAAGTGTTTTATAAACTGTGACATATCATATAAAATTGAAATTTCCCAACAAATAGATACTTTAACCCTTAACACAATAAAAGCTGTGCCTTAAATTCCATACATTAAACTGATCAATCTGTCAATTTTTGTCAGTCTTTGTTCAAAATGGACCATAACTTACCATGAAGATGGGGTTTTATGATGTGTCTGAGTTCAGATGTATTCCTAAAGTACTGTGGCATAGCTACATTCTGCTTAAGTCTACTTGGAGAGTACAGTTGACCCTTGAACAACACGGATTTGAACTGCATGGGTCCACTGATACATGGTTTTTCATACTGAAAAATTTCTACAGCACTATATCATCCTGAGGCTGGTTGAATCCTTGGATGCAGAACCACAGATATGAAGGGTAGAATATGGGACCTGAGCATCCTTAGATTTTGGTATCCCTGGTGGGTCCTGGAACCCATCCTCTGTAACAAATGTACTTCCTTTATTGGAGTCCCTCTGGCATAATCTGTACACCTCTAGTCCTTTCAATGAGTGAAGCTTCATTACTTGTAAATGAATGAATGAATGAATACAAAGAAGAAATGTATTCAATTCACCAATGATAACAGCCATTTTTGAGAATTTACCATATACAAAGTAGCTGATGAGTGCTAGGGCAGAGGTTCTCAATGCTGGAGTGACATTAAAATCATCTGGGAAGATTTAATAAACACCAGCTCCTGAGCCCCACCTAAAACCAATTAAATCAGGATCTTTGCAACTAGACCTGATTATTCTTCCTCCCCCACCGAGTAGGGGGATTTGTGGTCATATAGTAACATTATATTTTACTTTTTAAAATACCATACATATTTAAAGTATACAATTAGATAAGTTTTGACATAGGTAGATGCACATAAAATATCACGACAATCAACTTTTATTATCTATCCATGAATATTTTAAAAATATTCTCAGTTGTTTCTGAAGAGCAGCCAAAGTTGAACAACACGGTTCCAGATAGAGAGAAAGACAGATAAGAATGATACCTCTCTAGTAGCATAATATCATTCTTAGGGGACTAGCAAATAGGTAATTCTGAACACAAGGGAGACTAAAATAAGTCTAAATACAGAAACAAGCATTGTATTGTGAAAAAACCATAGGAATGAGAAAAACATCTTCACATTAGAGTTAGCCACAATCAACTATAATCTGATGAATGACAAATTTCTATTATAGCTAAAATCATTTATGTTTTATAACATCTTACATGACAAAATCATCATATTCATCATCTGAAATAACTTTTACTCTGAAACAAAACTATAAAATTTGTCTTTCAAAAACTCTCAATAAAAATAGCTTACTCTCCTCTGAATCACATAAAAATAACAGTATTTCAAAATAATATTTAAAATATATTGCAATGAAAATAAATCAATGTTAATATTTGCTGTTATGATAACTAACAACTCATTTACAAAAAAGTACCTGTTAGATGCTATTTCAGAATTTTATTTAAAAATTCAAAAAAGCCTACATCAAAAAAAAGCCTACATCAAACAAAATTTCATTTTATTTTTAATACTGAGATATTTATTTTAATTCTTCTGTACTCAGTCTGATTTGACCCAGTTCACTTTTTATAATTAATCTGAAGTTACTGTGAAAGATTTTGTCATGCTTATTTGTATATATTTATCACTATTGTTATGGTTCATCTATCACTGACTAGCTTCATGAACTTGATACTTCACTGAACTTTTCTGGTACCATATTTATATAACATGGCATTAGGTTACATGCTCTCAAGAAAACTATCAGATATATAAAACTATGATTTTATTTTATTTTATATTTTTTAACAACTTTATTGGAGTATAATTGCTTTACAATGGTGTGTTAGTTTCTGCTTTATAACAAAGTGAATCAGTTATACATATACATATGTTCCCATATCTATCCCTCTTGGGTCTCCCTCCCTCCACTCTCCCTATCCCACCCCACTAGGTGGTCACAAAGAACCAAGCTGATCTCCCTGTGCTATGCGGCTGCTTCCCACTAGCTATTTATTTTATGTTTGGTAGTGTATATATGTCCATGCTACTCTCTTACTTTGTCACAGCTTACTCTTCCCCCTCCCCATATCCTCAAGTCCATTCTCTAGTAGGTCTGTGTCTTTATTCCTGTCTTAATCCTAGGTTCTTCATGACCATTTTTTTTCTTAGAATCCATATATATGTGTTAGCATACAGTATTTATTTTTCTCTTTCTGACTTACTTCACTCCGTTATGACAGACTCTAGGTGCATCCACCTCACTACAAATAACTCAATTTCGTTTCCTTTTATGGCGGAGTAATATTCCATTGTATATATGTGCCACATTTTCTATATCCATTCATCTGTTGATGGACACTTAGGTTGCTTCCATGTCCTGGCTATTGTAAATGGAGCTGCAATGAATATTGTGGTACATGACTTTTTTTGAATTATGGTTTGCTCAAGGTATATGCCCAGTAGTGGAATCGCTGGGTTGTATGGTAGGTCTATTTTTAGATTTTTAAGGAACCTCCATACAGTTCTCCATAGTGGCTGTATCAATTTACATTCCCACCAACAGTGCAAGAAGGTTCCCTTTTCTCCACACCTTCTCCAGCATTTACTGTTTGTAGATTTTTAATGATGGCCATTCTGACCGGTGTGAGATGATTTCTCATTATAGTTTTGATTTGCATTTCTCTAATGATTAATGATGTTGAGCATTCTTTCATGGGTTTGTTGGAAATCTGTACCTCTTCTTTGGAGAAATGTCTATTTAGGTCCTCTGCCCATTTTTGGATTGGGTTGTTTGTTTTTTCGATATTGAGCTGCATGACCTGCTTGTAAATTTTGGAGATTAATCCTTTGTCAGTTGCTTCATTTACAAATATTTTCCCCCATTCTGAGGGTTGTCTTTTGGTCTTGTTTATGGTTTCCTTTGCTGTGCAAAAGCTTTTAAGTTTCATTAGGTCCCATTTGTTTATTTTTGTTTTTATTTACATTTCTCTAGGAGGTGGGTCAAAAAGGATCTTGCTGTGATTTATGTCATAGAGTGCTCTGCCTATGTTTTCCTCTAAGAGTTTGATAGTGTCTGGCCTTACATTTAGGTCTTTAATCCATTTTAAATTTATTTTTGTGTATGCTGTTATGGAGTGTTCTAATTTCATACTTTTACATGTACCTGTCCAGTTTTCCCAGCACCACTTACTGAAGAGGCTGTCTTTTCTCCACTGTATATTCTTGCCACCGTTATCAAAGATAAGGTGACCATATGTGCGTGGGCTTATCTCTGGGCTTTCTATCCTGTTCCATTGATCTATATTTCTGTTTTTCTGTCAGTACCATACTGTCTTCATTACTGTAGCTTTGTAGTATAGTCTGAATTCAGGAAGCCTAATTCCTCCAGCTCCGTTCTTCTTTCTCAAGCTTGCTTTGGCTATTCGGGGTCCTTTGTGTTTCCACACAAATTGTAAGTTTTTGTGTTCTAGTTCTGTGAAAAATGCCAGTGGTAGTTTGATAAGGATTGCATTGAATCTGTAGAGTGCTTTGGGTAGTAGAGTCATTTTCACAATATTGATTGTTCCTATCCAAGAACATGGTATATCTCTCCCTGTATTTGTATCATCTTTCATTTCTTTCATCAGTGTCTTATAATTTTCTACATACAGGTCTTTTGTCTCGTTAGGTTGGTTTATTCCTAGATATTTTATTCTTTTTGTTGCAATGGTAAATGGGAGTGTTATCTTAATTTCACTTTCAGATTTTTCATCATTAGTGTATAGGAATGCTAGAGATTTCTGATTAATTTTGTATCCTGCTACTTTACCAAATTCATTGACTAGCTATAGTAGTTTTCTGGTACCATCCTTAGGATTCTCTATGTATAGTATCATGTCATCTGCAAACAGTGACAGCTTTACTTCTTCTTTTCCGATTTGGATTCCTTTTACTTCTCTGATTGCTGTGGCTAAAACGTCCAAAACTATGTTGAATACTAGTGGTGAGAGTAGGCAACCTTGTGTTCTTCCTGATCTTAGTGGAAATAGTTTCAGTTTTTCACCATTGAGGACGATGTTGGCTATGGGTTTGTCACACACGGCCTTTATTATGTTGAGGAAAATTCCCTCTATGTCTACTTTCTGCAAGGTTTTTATAATAAATGGGTGTTGAATTTTGTCGAAAGCTGTCTCTGCGTCGATTGAGATGATCATATCATTTTTCTCCTTAAATTTGTTAATATGGTGTATCACATTGATTGATTTGTGTATACTGAAGAATCCTTGCATTCCTGGGATAAACCCCACTTGATCATGGTGTATGATCCTTTTAATGTGCTGTTGGCTTCTGTTTGCTAGTGTTTTGTTGAGGATTTTTGGATCTATGTTCATCAGTGATACTGGCCTGTAGTTTTCTTTCTTTGTGACCTCTTTGCCTGGTTTTGGTATCAGGGTGATGGTGGCCTTGTAGAATGAGTTTGGGAGTTTTCCTCCCCTGCTATATTTTGGAAGGGTTTGAGAAGGATCGGTGTTAGCTGTTCTCTAAATGTTTGATACAATTCACCTGTGAAGCCATCTGGTCCTGGGGTTTTGTTTGTTGGAAGATTTTTAATCACAGTTTCAATTTCAGTGCTTGTGATTAGTCTGTTCATATTTTCTATTTCTTCCTGATTCAGTCTCGGAAGGTTGTGCATTTCTAAGAATTTGTCCATTTCTTCCGGGTTTTCCATTTTATTGGCATAGAGTTGCTTGCAGTAATCTCTCATGATACTTTGTATTTCTGCAGTGTCAGTTGTTACTTCTCCTTTTTCATTTCTAATTCTATTGATTTGAGTCTTCTCCCTTTTTTTCTTGATGAGTCTGGCTAACGGTTTATCAATTTTGTTTATCTTCTCAAAGAATCAGCTTTTAGTTTTATTGATTTTTGCTGTTGTTTCCTTCATTTCTTTTTCATTTATTTATGAACTCATCTTTATGATTTCTTTCCTTCTGCTAACTTTGGGGTATTTTTGTTCTTCCTTCTCTAATTGCTTTAGGTGTAAGGTTAGGTTGTTTATTTGAGATGTTTCTTGTTTCTTAAGGTAGGATTGTATTGCTATAAACTTCCCTCTTAGAACTGCTTTTGCTGTATCCCATAGGTTTTGAGTCATCGTGTTTTCCATTGTCATTTGATTCTAGGTATTTTTTGATTTTCTCTTTGATTTCTTCATTGAGTTTTTGGTTATTAAGTAGTGTATTGTTTAGTCTCCAGGTGTTTGTATTTTTTTACAGTTTTTTTCCTGTGATTGATATCTAGTCCTTTGGCATTGTGGTCAGAAAAGATGCTAGATACGATTTCAGTTTTCTTAAATTTACCAAGGCTTGATTTGTGACCCAAGATATGATCTATCCTGGAGAAAGTTCCATGAGCACTTGAGAAGAAGGTGTATTCTGTTGTTTTGGGGTGGAATGTCCTATAAATATCAATTAAGTCCATCTTGTTTAATGTATCATTTAAATCTTGTGTTTCCTTATTTATTTTCATTTTGGATGATCTGTCTATTGGTGAAAGTGGGGTGTTAAAGTTCCCTACTATAATTGTGTTACTGTTGATTTCCCCGTTTATGGCTGTTAATATTTGCCTTATGTATTGAGGTGTTCCTATGTTGGGTGCATAAATATTTACAATTGTTTTATCTTCTTCTTGGATTGATCCCTTGATCATTATGTAGTGTCCTTCTTTGTCTCTTGTAATAGACTTTATTTTAAAGTCTATTTTGTCTGATATGAGAATTGCTACTCCAGCTTTCTTTTGGTTTCTATTTGCATGGAATATCTTTTTCCGTCCCCTCACTTTCAGTCTGTATGTGTCCCTAGGTCTGAAGTGGGTCTCTTGTAGACAGCATATATATAGGTCTTGTTTTTGTATCCATTCAGCCAGTCTCTGTCTTTTGGTTCGAGCATTTAATCCATTTACATTTAAGGTAGTTATCGATATGTATGTTCCTATTACCATTATCTTAATTGTTTTGGGTTTGTTATTGTAGGTCTTTTCCTTCTCTTGTTATTCCTGCCTAGAGAAGTTCCTTTAGCATTTGTTGTAAAGCTAGTTTGGTGGTGCTGAATTCTCTTAGCTTTTGCTTGCCTGTAAAACTTTTAATTTCTCCATCAAATCTGAATGAGATCCTTGCTGGGTAGAGTAATCTAGTTGTAGGTTTTTCTCCTTCATCACTTTGAATATGTCCTACCACTCTCTTCTGGCTTGCAGAGTTTCTGCTGAAAGATCAGTTGTTAACCTTATGGGGATTCCCTTGTGTGTTATTTGTTGCTTTTCCCTTGCTGCTTTTAACATTTTTTCTTTGTATTTAATTTTTGGTAGTTTGATTAATATGTGTCTGGACATGTTTCTCCTTGGATTTATCCTATATGGGACTCTCTGTGCTTCCTGGACTCGATTAACTATTTCCTTTCCCTTATTAGGGAAGTTTTCAACTATAATCTCTTCAAATATTTTCTCAGCCCCTTTCTTTATCTCTTCTTCTTCTGGGACCCCTATAGTTCAAACGTTGGTGTGTTTAATGTTGTCCCAGAGGTCTCTGAGTGTCCTAAATTATTTTCATTCTTTTTTCTTTATTCTTCTCTGCAGTAGTTATTTCCACTCTTTTATCTTCCAGGTCACTTATCCGTTCTTCTGCCTCAGTTATTCTGCTATTGATCCCTTCTAGAGAATTTTTTTTTTTTATTTTTTTTTATTTTTTTTGAGAATTTTTAATTTCATTTATTGTGTTGTTCATCATTGTTTGGTTGCTCTTTAGTTCTTCTACGTCCTTGTGAAACGTTTCTTGTATTTTCTCTCTTCTGTTTCCAAGATTTTGGATCATCTTTACTATCATTATTCTGAATTCTTTTTCAGGTAGACTGCCTATTTCCTCTTCATTTGTTAGGTCTGGTGCGTTTTGGCTTTGCTCCTTCAACTGTTGTGTGTTTTTCTGTCTTCTCATTCTGCTTAACTTACTGTGTTTGGGGTCTCCTTTTCGCAGGCTTCAGGTTCGAAGTTCCCGTTGTTTTCGGTGTCTGTCCCCAGTGGCTAAGGTTGGTTCAGTGGGTTGTGTAGGCTTCCTGGTGGAGGAGACTAGTGCTTGTGTTCTGGTGGATGAGGCTGGATCTTGTCTTTCTGGTGGGCAGGTCCACTTCTGGTGGTGTGTTTTGGGATGTCTGTGGCCTTATTATGATTTTAGGCAGCCTCTCTGCTGATGGATGCAGTTGTGTTCCTGTCTTGCTAGTTGTTTGGCCTAGGGTTTCCAGCACTGTAGCATGCTGGTCATTGAGTGGAGCTGGGTCTTGGTGTTGAGATGGAGATCTCTGGGAGATTTTCTCCAGTTGATATTACATGGAGCTGGGAGGTCTCTTGTGAGCCAGTGTCCTGAACTTGGCTCTCCCACCTCAGAGGCCCAGCCCTGATGCCTGGCTGGAGCACCAAGAGCGTTTCATCCACACGGCTCAGAATAAAAGGGAGAAAAAATACAAAGAAAGAAAGAAAGAAGATAAAATAAAATATAGTAAAATAAAATTATTAAAATAAAAAATAATTATTAAGAAAGAAATTTTAAAATGTAAAAAAAAAAAAGAAACGGACAGACAGAACCCAGGACAAATGGTAAAAGCAAAGCTATACAGACAAAATCACACAAAGAAGCATAAAAATACTCACAAAAAGAGAAAAATGGAAAAAAAATATATATCTTTGCTCCCAAAGTCCACCTCCTCAATTTGGGATGATTCGTTGTCTATTCAGGTATTCCACAGATGCAGGGTACATCAAGCTGAGATTGCTGAGATTTAAATCACTGCTCCTGAAGCTGCTGGGAGAGATTTCCCTTTCTCTTCTTTGTTTGCACAGCTCCTGGGTTTCAGCTTTGGATTTGGCCCCACCTCTGAGTGTAGGTCACCTGAGGGAGTCTGTTCTTCGCTTAGATAGGATGGGGTTAAAGGAGCAGCTGATTCGGGGGCTCTGGCTCTCTCTCAGGCCAGGGGAGGAAGGGGTACGGATGCGGGGTGAGCCTGCGTTGGCAGAGGCTGGCGTGACATTGCAACAGCCTGAGGTGCGCCGTGTGTTCTCCCGGGGAAGTTGTCCCTGGATCACGGGACCCTGGCAGTGGTGGGCTGCACAGGCTCCTGGGAGGGGAGGTGTGGAGAGTGATCCGTGCTTGCACACAGGCTTTTTGGTGGCGGCAGCAGCAGCCTTAGCATCTCATGCCCGTCTCTGGGGTCCGCGCTGATAGCCGTGGCTCACGCCTGCCTGTCTTTGGAGCCCCTTTAGGTGGTGCTCTGAATCCCCTCTCCTGGCGCACCTCGAAATAATGGTCTCTTGCCTCTTAGGCAGGTCCAGACTTTTTCCCGGACTCCCTCCCGGCTAGCCGTGGCGCACTAACCCCCTGCAGGCTGTGTTCACGCTGCCAACCCCAGTCCTCTCCCTGCACTCTGACCGAAGCCCGAGCCTCAGCTCCCAGCCCCTGCCCACCCCAGCGGGTGAGCAGACAAGCCTCTCGGGCTGGTGAGTGCTGGTCGGCACCAATCCTCTGTGTGGGAATCTCTCTGCTTTGCCCTCCGCACCCCTGTTGCTGCGCTCTCCGCCGCGGCTCCGAAGCTTCCCACTGCCACCCACAGTCTCCACCCGCGAAGGGGCTTCCTAGTGTGTGGAAACCTTTCCTCCTTCACAGCTCCCTCCCACTGGTGCAGGTCCCGTCCCTATTCTTTTGTCTTTGTTTTTTTTTTCTTTTGCCCTACCCAGGTACGGGGAGTTTCTTGTCTTTTGGGAGGTCTGAGGTCTTCTGCCAGCGTTCAGTAGGTGTTCTGTAGGAGCTGTTCCACGTGTAGATGTATTTCTGATGTATTTGTGGGGAGGAAGGTGATCTCCGAGTCTTACTCTTCCGTCATCTTGAAGCTCCTCCAAAAGTATGCTTTCATATACAGAAGCCCAACCTTCCACAGTCGGAACTCAGTCTAAATTTGGAAAGCTAGAACCATTTTAAGCTATTAGCTGTCACATCATATTTGTCAACCTTGATCACTAGAGCCCCTTTTTAGAAGAAAAAAGTGTTTGCAGACCTTTAGTTCGGACCTCAATTTTTTTTCAAAGTTTAAATATAAAACTAAATATAAATTCCTAGGGCTTATAAGTCTCATGAAACTATAAAGTCAAGAGAAATGTGTAAAATAAAAACAAAGCTACAAAGAAAAATTCATTTTCTCCCCTGCTGACAGAAGTAGAAAGCTGAAGATTTTCTTCCCAAGCTATAGGAAAAGAATGTCTTGATAGTAACTAAGTCAGTTGAGAATAGTGTTTTCTTCAACAGTGGTTGATAAATCAGTGCAACCATAGTACAATCAATTTAGTTTCCTTCATTATTGAAATAGTCAAAACAATCTAGCAAGTGTTCAAAGACTGTGTCATTGACAATGTGTGTGAAATATACTACATATGACACTATTAAGAGTTAACAAAACTTGACACTTGGAAAGAAGCGACTAAGACTAAGCAGTTAAAATTTATCAAGGATAATTACAGAGCCTTAACATTTGGTTCAAAATTTTCAACTAAACAAAAATATCATAAGAAAAACCTAGCTTGGCTGCTTTTCATATGATGAAGACAAGCAGAACAAAAACAACTACTTGATTCAAGTTGTGTGAAATAACTGCTAAATTCATTCAGTCTTGATGTCAATCTCTCCATCTCAAATTTTCCATGATATCCTCATGACTTTCCTATTTCTAGCCAGCTCAGCCTTACTCTTTGAGTTTAAGAATCAAATATCCAATTACATTCTTCAAAACAAAGGACACTGACAATTACATAATCATAAATACTTCAATATGAATATCAGGAAAAATCATAATAATATAGACTTGGAGGTGAATTATTTGGTGGTCTATGTATACAACTATTTTGAATCAAATCAGGATAATCTACTTGCATCATATAATAGTTACAATTCATCATGTCTCTTAAACTTTTACTCAGGATTCAAACTATGGTTTACTTTAGTTTCCACAGATTTGGAAGTAGTCAATCTCAGAGTATTAAACAGCTGTAGCTATAATACTGAATAAATCTCTGATACTTCAAGCCTCAATTTAACATCCAGAAAACACAGCCCAGACTAGATCATTTCTAAATCACATATATGGTTCCCATTCCTATGGTATTCCCCGAATATGAAACTTCAAAGGCCCCCATAAGTTACCTAATTAAACAATATCTCTTCAGTCTGACCCACCCAGGAGATCACAAGCTCCTGCTTATTATAAACCTGAGTCTTCTCAAAATAATGATCAGCAAACACCATTTGAATACCCTCTACATGTCAGAAAATGGTCTAAATATGAAGAAACCACAATACACAGTAATCAAATGTGATTAAATTCATTGGAGTGGGGAGAGGGGATGGCAAATAAATTGAGAAGAAATGAACTGGGTACCAAGTTGTGAAGAAAAGCAAATGGCAAGCTGAGGAGTTTGGGCTTTTTCCTCTAAGCAATGCAAAGTCATAAAAATTTTTGAATGGGTGACTATCTCATTAATTCCATACAAATTTCAGGAAGAACCTTGATGGCACTGTGGTTGGTGGACAAGAGAAGGAGGAATACAGAAATAGTTAGGAGGTTGTAGAAAAAATCAAGGAGCAGATTTTGTGGTTCTAAAACTAAGGTAATAGATACAAAGATAAAGAGAAGTTTGGGACAAATGTAAAGATGTGATCAATAGGATTTTGATGAAAGTCAGTTAGGGATAGGACAAAGACTTTAGCATAAAATAATAATTCAATAAAGATTATATATTAAGAGCCTAGTAGGTTATAATCAACAAGGACATGAACTGTAGGAGGTGCAGTTTAGAAAGACAGAGCTTATTGAAGTTTTGGGTATCTTTGGGTTATCAAATTAAAAATATACTATGCCAACTGGAGATACTGAGTTCAAGCAGAAGATTAAGATCTCTTGAGTGTAGGGGTTAAATATTCTAGCTGTCTGGAAGACAGCATTTTCTACTTCTTAGCATAGTTCCTAATGCATAGCCGATTTTCACTAAATGTTTGATGGATGGCTGGATAAACACTGAATATCAAATTCTGGCAGAAATTTATCTTGGCTTTTACAAGCTATAGTAAAAATGTTAAAAAGAAAAGGGAAGGGCAATAAGAGAACTCACCAGACAAAGCCATTATACTAGACATTTAACAGGTTATTGTCATAGAGAGTCAAAAAGTACTGAGAAGAAAATCTAATAGAGTAAATTTTCTGGATGAAGGAAAAGTGGAATACAGAGGGAATAGCCTTGGGAAAGAGCAAGGATATTAAACATTTCCTTTTTTGACAAGACAGTATTTCTAAAAGTCAGATTCCTAAAAGATCCTAATGCTGGATCTAAATAGATCTTTAATTCTTATCTCTGGCCCTAGTGTTACCCCCATTGTAGTTAATCTTTCCCATTCCCGAAAGACTCACCTTCCTAAATAAGTGTGAATCATATAATTCACCAGCTTATGTTTGGTAGCTTTGTGCATAGAGTGTAAATCCAATGAATCACTTGGGCTTTCTAAGAATTTGCACAAACTAGCCCCATCTCTGTCCAGTAGAATTTGCACAAACTAGCCCCATCTCTGACCAGAATATTGAAATTTGAGCAATAGGATTACTTGTGTTAAATTGACAGAACTCTATTTGACTTAGTATATGACATGGATTACATATTGTTTTAAAACATTCTCCAAACATTTAAAAAAGTTGATTATATTAAAACCTTATTATAAACAATCCAGGATACACTTAGAAAAATTTTGATAGAAATAATTCTCAGAATTTAAAAAATGGAATGAGAAATAGATTAGGTATGCAGCAGAATTAACAAATTAGAATAGAGAAAATATATCCACAGAGAATATTGTAAAGATTCTAATGTAAATGTAACTTCCTTAACAGCACCAAAAAGAAGAAAAGCAATAAAAAAATACTATAGACCATCCTCACTTTTGAGCATTCTTTCAAATTCCCTCTTCAATTAAAAAAATATTGAACTAAAGTATGTAAGAAAAGAATAAGCTTCCAGCTATTCAAGGATAACATAAAATTAGCAAGTCACCCGATGAAGAAAGGAAAACCAAATCACCCTCTCAACAGATTCAAAAAATATTTGTATATCTCAAGATTTATAGAGCATCAACAGAAATTTCTGATGATCTAATTTAGTTCATTAAGAATAAGATAACTTCTTAACATGAAAAGGAATAAAACTTAGTCAACATCATACTTTAATACCATCATGAGAGTCATTCCCAATAAAACTAGGAAGAAGTTACTCACCGTTATTTAACATTGAACTAAAAGCTGTAGTCAAGACAATAAGTGGTGAACTTGAAATTTAAAAGTGCGTGAGACATTAAAAAGGAAAAGATAAACTGTCTAAATCATTTCTATTTTCAGATAATATGATTTTCAGCCTGAAACCACAAAGAACCAACTGAAAAATAATCACAACTAATAAAGAGCTAAATGAAGTATCAGGATACAGAAAAAAAGTGTACAAATTTATATTATCTACCTGACTTTGCAGAAGAAAACAATTAAAATATTATGGATAATTTTGCAACATCTGGGCACTGTTCTAAGCACTTTATCTGTATTAACTTATTTAATCCTCAAGACAAACTTATCAACTAGGTATGGATTATTAGCTCCATTTTTTCCTATAAGGAAAGGAAGGCCCAGAGAGAGTAAGAATTTGCCCAAAGTCATGCAGAGAGAGCACAAGTGATTGAAAACCAGGTTGCAGAATCATTTGGGGGCAAATGGGGTTAACCTAAATTTTACATTGTTATCCCTCTCACTTTTCAAATTCCTGCAAAAAGATGTGTGTTCACATACTGAAAACATTCACGGTTTATACGAAGGGTTAACTGGTTATACTTAGGTGGTATGAATATGGTTGTTTTGTTCTTATTTAAATTTATCTTCATTTAATATCTGTCCATTGTAAATATAATATGGGTATTATATTATAATATAATAAATGCAATTTTAAAGCACTTTCCTTGTGTCATGAGGTCAGAGGTAAAATTATCTGCATTTTGGACATCTTCCTTATATTCAATAGTGTGAAAGGACTAAGAGCCCATCTGGCTGACACCATGATGACCACAAACTTTAGAAGCAAGTTTCAAGGATGACAGTCCTTAGTTCCTGACAAGTGCTTATAAACAAGAAGAATAATGACTTCATTTCTCCAATCTCAAAACTTGAGGAAATAAACTCTTAATGAAGATGATTCCAGAGTAAGTTTAGACCAGTTTACTCAGATGTCAAAATGTATGAGGTACAGAATTTATGCATCTATTTAAGCCCATCAATTATATTTTATAATTTTAATATAAGAACATAAACATAATTATCTGGAAAGAGAATTTTATATGTATATATTTCTATATTCAATCCTACCTATCTGTATTTGCTTGTAGCAGATCTATTAATTTCCAGACACTACTTTATACCAGATTTTAGAGGAGAGTTATAAATAGTTCCCAAGTTTACATGCCATATATTTGCATTCCAGTATGATAATTTAAAAAGAAAAGCAAGTTTTTTCACAATTCTCCTTTTAAAAAAATAAACTTAAAATATGAGTGAAGAATAGTAATTCATATTTCTCATTTCAATACTCAGAAAATTATATTAATTACAGATGAAAAAATATGGTGATATAATAAATAGTTCTACTTACCATTTGGATAGATACTTCGAATTATCCCAGTAAAATTCCTAAAGATCTGAAAATGAGAGCGATTGAGGAGGATCAGTAACACATACTCTATACATCATTTTATAATATATTAATTCCATATGATATTTGAGTATACCTGTTCTAAATTTCCACAAGGATGCAGCCAGACTTGGAATTTTCATTTAATATGAATATTGTCTAAACTCAGGAAGTATCATGCCCTTTTATTTATTCACACACCACCTTTCATGCACCTTAGTGCACTGCTCCAGGCTGCCTGGAGAAATAATTCATTCTGACTCTGAGTCTATATTTCACTTAAAGTCAAGAGACTGCACCACTCTGTTCTTATTTTTCAATGCAAACTTTCTGTGGGGTAAAATTGCATTGTGGTGTTTTAGTGTGATAGGACAAAATCTATATCATGAAATTTTTACATCCATGAGCTAATTGATAAGTCTGGCAATTATATAACCTGCGGAAAAATATTTAAGGTAGGGATTACAAGGTATTCAGATATATACTATAATTGTTAAGTACTTTCATAAAACCAGGAGACCACTCATCAATCAAAAAAAAAAAATCTTGGGGCTTCCCTGGTGGCGCAGTGGTTGACAGTCCGCCTGCCGATGCAGGGGACACGGGTTCGTGCCCCGGTCCGGGGGGATCCCACATGCCGCGAAGCGGCTGGGCCTGTGAGCCATGGCCACTGGGCCTGCGTGTCCGGAGCCTGTGCTCCGCAGCGGGGGGGGGGGGGGGGGGGGGCACGGCAGTGGGAAGCCCACGTACCACAAAAAAAAAAATCTTTATTTTTAAAAGATGAGGAAAATGAGACCCAGTGAAGGAGAAATGGCTTGGGTAAGATCTTAGCTTAGAGGCAGTACTAATGACCAGATGTTAAATCTCAAGGCTTTAGTTATCTTTTTCCATGGTGTTATTTTAAAACATTTATTAAGGGTCTGATATATACTAGGCACTGAATTGGGCACTGTATAATGAACAAGATAGATAAAGGACCTGCCTTCATGAAACTTAATTCTACTTATATTGACTCATTAAAGTATTGAATATACATTTCCATCCATATAAATGATATAGAATGCAAATATAACCAGGATACCAAGATTTTAGGATGCAGTTCTATTATGAGGCAAGCCTGCTTTCCAATGAATATTCTTTTTATAACCCTTGAAATACATTTGTCCCACAAAATACATAGCTAAACATCTGAATATCTTTGACATGCAGATAGATATTTTGTGCAAAGACAGATCCTTCAAAAATTGAAAAGAATACATTTTTTCCATTGACTATTTTAAAGGGAATCTTTTATTTGCTTACTGATCTGAATTTGCCTCAACTTTCAGACTCAGTGTGAAGCTTAAAAGCATGCTGTAGAGTTAAAAGTTCCACATGTGCAAATGGGTAAATAGATTCCACATGGAAGAACAAAATAAAGACCTTGAGATCCGTTCTGCAAATAATTTCTTAACTACTGTTTCATATTTAGCAATGAGTTCAGTGTTCTGCTTATAGTAGGCATTTGCAAAATAGGATGACATAGTTTAAGCATAAAAGATTGAATTTCTAGACTACTAAAGCACCTTTCTTACTCCATTTTCATGCCTCCTACCAATAAGATATAAGTAATTGCTTTCCTGTTTAGTTGCATTAGCTTGACGACTTTGGAAATATAAACAAAGAGCCCAAAATAATGTACTAAACATGAGTCAAAGTTCTGCCTAAAATTACAGTTCTGCCTAAAAGTAACACAGTTAACACAGATATATACAGAATGTTTACTAAATATAAAATGATTATTGGTTAGGTTTCCTTGAGATAGACAGCTCAGTCTGTGAATGTGACTACTGTCTCAGGTCCCTTAAGAATGCTTCTGTTTTAGCAGTTAACTTTCAGATTCCCCATAAACTCCCTTAATATGACATTCAATATACTGAATTAGTGAATCACTTTGCCAAAAAAAAAAAAAAATCAAATTGTAGAACAGACACATCAGAGGAAGCCTGAGGAGAACTGTTCCCTTCATTTTAAAGAAGAGGTGACAAAAGCATGGCCCATGGTCACATACTTGATTACAACCCAAGTTGGTTAATACCCTTAATTACTAGTTCCAGGTCTTCCACAGCTTCACAGCTAAGCTAAGAAGAGTTTCTTTTATTCTCATTAACTTAGCATCTAAGGGGCATTTTATGGCAGATATCACAAAAATAAAATGCTAATATATAAAATACTATAATAATATAGATTATTACTGAATACATGTGTAATATATATATATATATTCACAGAATTGTCTGAACTTGAAATCTGTGTCTTCTGCTTCTAGTGACCAACTCCATCCAACATTTAAAGATACTATCTTAATTTCAAACTCCTAATTTGGGATTAATAGATACACACTACTGCATATAAAATAGATAATCAACAAGGACCTACTGTATAGCTCAGGGAACTCAATATCCTGTAATAACCTATATGGGAAAAGAATATGAAAAAGAATAGATTATATATGTGTATAACTGAATCCCTTTGCTGTGATTCACCTGAAACTAACACAACACTGTAAATCAACTATACTCCAATATAAAATTTAAAAATGTTAAATACTAATAATAATGAATAATAATAAAAATTTTAGAAATAAAGATACTATCTTTCCAGAATTATGACATTTAGGAAACATAATCAATTGCACCACCAATGTTTGTAACCATTAACTTTGGCCAACTTGCTTCTACCTTCCTTGGAGTAAACTTTTTCCAGTAGATGAGATCTCTACAGGTTTTTCTGAAGTGCCTTCCACTTTTAGAATTAAATTTAGTGCATTCCTAAGAAAAACCTCACAGCTTATTGTCCTATGTTCTGCTCTTATCCCTAATAAATACCATTATATAAATCTTGGTTGTGAGACTTGAATTTTTCAAAATATCAGAGTATCCTTCTTTTGTTCTATTTCTTTCTTTACTTAAAAACTTAATTCTTATTTATATCCTTGAAACAAATGGTGCATGCATTGATATTATCTGTCGTCTGATTAGAAAAAAATGTCAAAGATTATCTTTTCTAAGTATTACCTTACTTATGACTGGGAATTGGAGAGTCCAATAAAGCAGGTGATAGAAACAATGTTTCACTCCCATTCATTCAAACAAGGCATTAACTAGGGGCCAAGTGTTTATGACAGAAACAAGCCACATTGATGCTAACTCTATTTGCCGCAAGTTTATCAGTTACTATATGTTTGAAATAAGATGACCAATTTCTTTTAATAATGTCTTTGCTAGACAGTTAAAGGAAAGAAAAGGGGCCACTAAAAGAGAAAGGGGAAGGAAAATCCTAATAATGACGACAGTAGTCATCATGTACCCATGCCCACTATGAGTTATAGAGAGTTTAAGCCAGAGAAGAACATGACTTGATTAACCTTTCAATGGCATTATTCTGGCTGCTAAGTGGAGAACAGATGCAGGAGTTGGGGTGGGATGGCTCTAGAGAAGCAGGGAGAAAATTAGAAGACTATCTACAGTGCAAGCATAACATATAGATGCTTTCAACTAGAATGCAGTAGTGGAAATGACAGAAGCAGATGCAGTGGAGATGTCTGGAGAACTAACTATTTAGAGAATAGAGGATGTCTCAAGTTTCTGGCTTGAGTAACAAGATAGACTGTAGTGCTTTTTTTTAAAACAGGTCTAGGGAGAGACAGACATACTTGTGCGTGGTGGAGCAGAAGGAGAATGGGAGGAAAGACTACTATTTTGGCCATTTGACTATGTAGCTTTAAAAATACTTGTTATAAGGCTTCCCTGGTGGTGCAGTGGTTGAGAGTCCGCCTGCCGATTCAGGGGACACGGGTTTGTGCCCCGGTCCGGGAAGATCCCACATGCCGTGGAGCGGCTGGGCCCGTGAGCCATGGCCGCTGAGCCTGCACGTCCGGAGCCTGTGCTCCGCAACGGGAGAGGCCACAACAATGAGAGGCCCGCGTACCGCAAAAAAAAAAAAAAAAACTTGTTATAGAAGTCATGGTAAACAAGATGTTCTGTCAAATACTATAATTTCTTCTTTATCAATCACTGTTTCCTTGATAGGAAGGACAATAGCCAGCTTCCCATTTCTGCTGCATCGTGTTGAGGTGCTTCTTGAGTAATTCCATATCTATATTCTCAACCTCTTGCTCTACCAGCTCCTTTCCCACAAATCATTAATAATGCTCATATATCTCTTATTTTGGCAAGTAATACATCTCTCTATCCTGTGAGCCCCTCTAGTTAATGTCCTCCCCTCCCTTTCACAGCTAAGCTTCTTAAAAAAGAATATGAACTTGTTCATTTGAACTTTTCCGTTTATTTTTAATTCTACTGCGCTACTGAGTGGGTGTTTCCACTTCCACTACGTTACTGAAACTGACCTCACAAAGGTCCCTAATAAACTCTTAATTGTGATATCTTATGGATTATTTCGGCAAAAGTTTTTACTGGCTCCTCCATTTAAATGTGATGTTTCTTCACATCACTATTGCTAATTTTATTCTTTATCCTCTCAACACCATGAGTAATATTAACACTCCATTTATTAACTGCTCATGACCAACAAATCTATATCTTTAATCCACTTCTGTATTCTGACCTGTAGACCCACATATTCAACTGGTTACTTGGCATCTCCACTTGGCTGTCCCGTATACACTTCAAACAAAGCATGGCTGAACACTGAGCTCCGTATCTTCACTCCCAAACCTCCCCTCCTATTCCTGTGGTGGGTAGCATCGCCATCCACTCATTGACTCATGACTCGCCTGAGAATCAACACATGGTACTGCATTTTCCATATCTTCCAGATTTTATCACTGACCCACTCTTGTCAATACTACTTCCTTAACAAATCCTGCATCAACCCTTCTCCACCCCCAATGTGCTCTGGCTTTATGTCTCAGCATTACCTGAATGAATCATTCCTCTTACTGTGCTTCCCCTATTCCTCCACTGCACTGCCTCCAAAGGTCTCTTTCAAAACTGTACAGCCCAGTTGCTCTCCTGCTTACAACCCTTTAAAAGGCCTTCACTACCCAAAGGAAAAAGTCCATGGAATTTAGTGTGGCTTCTGATTATTTCCAAGATCTGACCCCTCCTTTATCTCCTTATCTTCATTCTTATCTCTCACCAAACCCTACCTACATGCTCTAGCAGTAGCATATATCAGACCTGTTGTTTGATGTTGTTGTTTTTCTCAAAGTGCACTATATCAGAAATATGGCCCCATCTCTACCCATGAATAATCTCTCTAACCATCCAGATTCTGCTGGACCTTCCCCACTTAAATGAGTATCCCTTGATCATCCTGGTAGAAGGGATTCTTCTTGGTTATTTTACTCCTGTTTGTACTAAGTTCTCATATAGCAACTCTAATATTTTATGGAATTCATTAATTTCATGCCTCTAACCTCACTCTACTGGTCTTGTCTTGATAACCCTACTGACATGGTTGGTGTTCAATAAATGACTGATGCTATTCAGGAATGAATAAAGAAGAATAATGAATTAATTACTGTAAAAATGATTTCTCCCAAAACTCTACAAAACCCCCTAATATTCCAAATAATTGTTAAAACTCTCCATGATTTATTTTCTAATCTCATTTTAAGGTAGAGCTCACTGAAAATAATACACCTATATTATATAAACTGTCTAGCATGAAAAGAACAAAATGTCAACACAGGACAAGTCTATTAGGTCAACTATTGACAGACATAAGCCATTTCATGGACTTTGGCTACAGCTAAACTTGAGAAAACAACTCCAAGTTAAACTTTGAACTTCAGAGTTTAGGCAGAAGGAAAGCAACCGAAATAAACTGCATGTTCAGCTTAAATTCAATTGGCACTATTTCTAGATACGGCTTAAAATTCTGTTAGCTGTCTTGTTTCTTATTGCCAAAGCTAACCATAGGCAAAGCATGTGAATTGCTTCAGGTCTTCAGCACATAATGTTTTTTCAAAACATATGTAATGTTATTCATGTGGTTGAGTCAGAACTACACTTATCCAGTGGTACAGATGGAAATGATTTGTTCTGGAAACTGAGATAGTTTTATTATTTTACCATTTTTACCTACAGAAATAAGTTCACATGCTAGTACATATAAGTCTCCGACCGTAAAATACGCCCAGACATATTTGAATCTGAATGCCGTCATATTACAACTCTGAAATTTACTTTGTACCTCTACATTAATTACATTTGAGTCTCTATTTTAATTTTTAAAATACATACAGTGTAAACACTTATGTTAATTGCAAAAGATTCAAACAATACACACATATTTGATATAAGAAAGTTTCCCTTCCTCTTGTTCTTCAATTTTATTCCTTTCTCTAGAGGTAAGAGTTTAGTGTACATCATTCAAGTTATTATGTTACAAAATTACATATGTGGTTTTTAACATACATATGATTAATTCTATGTATTGATCTATGTCTTGCATTTTCTCTTAATAGTGAGACTTAAAGACTTTGTTGGTAGAAGTGTAAACTGTCAAGAAAATTGTTGAAGGGTGATTTTAAAATTCAGCTTTTAACTAGCAATTCCACTTCTGCAAAACATGGCAAAAACAGTGGTATTTCTTACAGGGATGTTAGAAATAATGAAGTAATGGAAACAATATAAACATCTAATATTATGGGAATGTTTTAATATATTATGATATACCCATACTATATAAATGTAGTGAACTTATGTACTTATAAGTTATTTATTTATTCTTCTGGAAATATTAATTTAGCTTTATTTCTAAGCAATGTTCCTCAAGAATAAGTCTAGTGAAAGAATATCAGTAATTATAAGTTCTTCAGTGTCAGAGAAAAACTCTTAAGATAATAAAAATTTCTGGTAGATTTCAGATTGGAAAAGGATAGGATTTAGTTTTTCTTATAACTCTCACCCCCTTGGGGTGTAGTTACAAAGTTCATTAGGCTTGGAAAACTAACTTTGAGAAAACTGACTTTATTTTTCTCAGCCTCAGTTTCCCAATCTCCAAATTGGAATAATAACAATGATAATTAAGTATGAAAGCACCCAGTGTAAAGACCTAGGGTAAAGAGAGCTACTCATAAAATGTGTTTAAAAACTATAATGAAAATTCCTCCTCCAATAATTCTTTGATGAACTCAACTACATTTTGATTATTTCAGTTCTTTAATACCTACCAACTTAATTTATACAATAAGTAAGGACAATTGGTTAATAGAACAATAGGTCTTTAGTTAAGGATGATAATTTATTAAATAACACTGCACTTTAAGTACAGCACTTGTAAAAAAAAGTCTCTTTTTTAGTGACATTGAGTTCATCTTAATTCACTATTCAGCACTAATGTATTTTTAAAAGGTAAAACAATTTACTTCAAAATGAATGTTTAATCTTAATTGGTTAAGTATAAAACTTACTGAAAAGAATAGTAGTTCTTTTCTGATAATAGTTTGCAGTATGTTTGCCATTTGTTCATATCTTGCTTTCTATTTTTATATTTATTGTCATACTATAAAATAAAATACTTGTAAGATATGGGTCTTCCTTTCCTTTTTATCACTTTACCTAACTTATCCTACCTATCCTGCTCATGGAATGTGCTAAATAAATGTGGAATGGTGGAAAACAAATATTGGTGCTATATCTACATTACTGTAACCTCTGACAGGAAATAAAATGGTAAAAGTTATAATGGTTAAGAAAGTTTCACTGATCAAATTTATGCAACCATTCAGTTCTCACACTTGTTTTCAGCCACATCTTAAGCATCTATTTTCCATGGAGGTGCTAGAAGGGCTAGATGGTGAAGAAGAGATAAAAGGGTCCTGATGGTCTGCTAATTGGCAGGTTCATATTTCTGCCTTCTCTTAAATAATACACCTAGTAATATAAATATCTGGGCCCTGTTAATCACCTACATATCTAAGCCAGTCCTTATTTACAAAAATTAAGGGCAAGGAAACGGGCCCATGAGTCTGGTTATTCAAAAGCAATTAATATGACAATGAAAGATAAAAAAAGCTTTTCTAAATCTTCAAAAAAGGACTTAAGAAAAAAATGAGAAATACTTTTAGAAGTATGATATAAATATTAAAAAATATTCACCTTCTCTCAAAATATTAGAGAAGAGATAGCTAAATAATTCACTTAAAGGAGATAAAAAGAAAAGGAAGTGATTATTCTGTAATTAAAGATAAATTCACAATCATAAATAAAAGATAGTTTCAAATGTAGTATTTTCTCAAAAATATTTAATCTATTTCATATTCCCTCCTTTGAGAGACTTTTTGTGATTTCTCAAACTCAGATTCAATCAATATATTCTTAAGATGGCGGTTCATATAAATCACCTCATTTAATTCTCTCAACAGCCCACTAGGGTAGGAATTATTAGCCTCATTTTACTGATGATCAATCTAGGCTCAGAGAAGTTAACAAACTTGCTTAGAGATAGCATGCCACATCTTCAGAGGTGGAATTTGAATTCCCATGTTTTCACTCTAGATTAACAGTTTTTATTACCACATCACGGTTACTTTAAAATCCTTACATAAAAACGCTGTAAGAATGAACATGATTACTTTGCATTCATAGTTTTAGTTGGCTTTTATTAGTCAACAGAAATATTCCCATTAGATATTTTAAAGATAGCTTTTATAAAACAGATAATGACTACCACTTAATAAACCCAGCAGTGTAAGGTTATTAGATATATCACATTCTTCCTATGTGAAAGGAAGGAGCAGGGGACTCTGAAACGAGTGCTGTATTGTCTTTTTGTTGTTGTTGGGTTGTTCTGTTTAAAAAGAAATTCTCTGTAATTAAATAGCAATCAGGCACTTAAAAGACAGCCTGATCTCAGTACTGTATTTAAGTAAAGCAAAGATTGCATTTTCCATTTTGTGGTCTGGACACCTGGTGCGCAAGCTCCAGCAAGAGGGTCAGCATAATTGAAACCATCCTTCATGTGCCTGTCACATAAACAAGACTCTGTGTTCTGAAAACTCTATATAACAAAAATAGACAAATTTTTTTTTTGCATTACTCTTATGAGTGCCAACGTTTGTCCTTAGTTCAATTGATCTTGTAGCCATTTCCATAACTTTTTAAACATCATTTTTCACTTAATAAAAATACCTTGCATTAGCAAGGCTTAATTATGTTATGCAAAAGCCACAGGGATAAATTTTAGTTCATCCAGACATTCTTAATCTGTATTAGTGGAAACATGTTACAGGCCTGATGAGAAACTCACATATCATTATCCAATCTCAACAGCTGCTTAGCTCAATCTTGCTATAATCAAATCTAAGTTACCATCCCATCATTTCTAACCTGCATGTTCTTCTGCATTTCTACCAATTTAAAGATACATTTTAAGTCGCCAGTTCTAAGGCTTTGTACTGTGACTAAATCTGTTTCACTAAACCAAACATGTTCTTCTCCTAACATAATTTAAGATTGTACTATATACATATTTACAATACAATTTAAGTAATTACATGTATTTGCTAAACATCTACTACATCCTCAGTGTTACTGGAACTAAGGACCTCTGGGTATTACAGAACCTGCTATATATTCATAAGCAACCAAATCCTACCAGGGAGAAAAAAATTTCATTTACGGTATATGTCCAATTTCCATACCTTGATTTGCCCAACTTACTGAAAACTGACAGTAAAATGTCAAAGTTTCAGCTCAGAAATCTACTCATTAAATAAATATAAGCGATATGGGAGGCATTCATTTTTAGAGCAATATTAAATTCTTACTGAATGCAATTTAGCCCTCTGTCGAGCTGGATTTCACTTATCCAAAGTGCTGGTAAGCCGGTACTTCCACCATTTCCGTTGGAACTTTCCTCCATAACTGAACAAATTTCACTGCTAGATTGTATTTCCTGCCTTTCAGTTCATCTTCTTCCTGATGTTTATTAAGCTGCAGACAGTTACCTTAGATCTGTAGGACCTAAAATTAATTTTGCTTTGTTTTACAAATCTAGGGGAATCAACAGTCATTTGTAAATTTCCCATGAATAATAAGCTTGTTCTCAAAAGCTTTTGAATTGTCAACATTATCATACACATTGAATGATGGTAATATTATTGCTTTTGACAAGCAAGGAAAAAATTATAAAATAGTAGCTAAAATGTTTAATCTTTTCTGTACACATCTGGAAACTTAAGGTTTCTCTCTTTGGAAAAAAAAAAGTAGAGGTGAATGAAAATCCTACCCTTGTAAAAGAACCAGAAGATACATCTTACCTCTTAAAGGAGATATAAAAGGATAGGAAAACAAACCAAACACACTCTCACATGTACTCATTCATCCTAATATTTTGACTGCTTATCCACCAAATCGTTTAGGACTTTCGAGACACTTGACAAAATTTATTGTTACTTTAACGTATGCCCATAACCCCTAATTGGGAAATGTTTTATTTAATCATAAATATTTTGGCTGTTCAAATCATGTCCATATGAAATTCACTCTATTTTACATATCAAATCCCTATAACTACCCAATGTACTTCACCAAAGGATTTACCCAGTTATTACGTACACAAACTTAGCCCCAGAGTTGTTTTCACTCCTAACTTTCCTTTTTTAAAATTTTTGTTGCTTTGTTTAAATAATAAGTTATGTGTCCTAAACAGTTAGTCCCTTTGTAGTACAATCCTACAAGGTGGGAGAAATGGTTTTGAGGGATACCTCCCCCCCAAAAAAATCAACAAACAAAACAATTTTTTCCTTCAATTGCATATTATTTAAAAGTTGGTGGGAGTTAGCCTTTAAATTTTATCAGAAAAAAAAAAAAAAACAGAATTGTGGTTTTATTTGAATTCAGCAAGCAAACCTTAAGAAGAGTACCTAATCATTACACATTTTCAGCCTAATCCTCAAATCACAGATTCATAAGATAACTTTGAAGAAATACCAAAATAAGTGCCAAGAGATTTATAAAATATTAATGGATGTTTTTAAGTAGACTGGTATGATATAATAAGAATTGCAATGTGGGAAAAAATAACCCTATGGCAGCAACCAATTATAGAATACAATTTTTTTCTTTCTTTATCCTTATCACTGTCCCAGTATTTTACTTTACTAAAATGCAAAAACTGTATCATTCTCCCAGGTGGTGAAAATTGAGACTGGTAGCCTGGGTACCAAGACTCCTTTACAGAGCTTTTGAGTGATCAAAAAGACACAACATAGGACATGGGGATTAAGTCAGTAGAGCTAGGTCATAGTATAAAAATACTGGAGAGACCTCAAGAGTATTTCATACTTCTCTCTATGTATGCTGAAATATTATAATTTGGTCCTCAGAGTAAATCTATGCAGTGGATAGAGTGGTTATCATGGATAAGAACTCAAACAAGTTTTGTGGTCAACAAGAGAGTAACCTAAGCTAAACCCATATTTTCTGATAACTAATCAGTCCTTTTCCACTCACTTTATCAAAAGGATACCGTCAATGAACAGGAATGAACAAATGTTATCTCAGTCACTTTTAGGATGTCCTGTTCCTCTCTCTTCACTATTTTGAAAATTTATCCATTATTAAAAGGAAAGCTACACATTAGATCAAAGCATTTTAAGAACACATAAATGCTATAAATTACTGTAACTAAACCCATTTGAAAACTGTATTATGAGATGAAATTTTTTATAATAATACATTTTCATTTGAATTCTGCTAGTCTATTGTATTTCCAATTGGTAGTCTCAACTTATTTTCAACATAGCATATAATTTGCTTAATGGAAGTAAGATTATTTCTCTGAAATTTGGAATAAAGTAAATTTTCGATCTAAAAGTTACATATTAATTATTATTATTATTTTTTAAGTACAGGGTTTTTTTTGTTTTTTTTTTTTAATTTTTGGCTGCGTTGGGTATTTGTTGCTGCGCACGGGCTTTCTCCAATTGTGGTCAGTGGGGGCTACTCTTCCTTGCAGTGTGCAGGCTTCTCATTGCAGTGGCTTCTCTTGTTGCGGAGCATAGGCTCTAGGTACACAGGTTCAGTAGTTGTGGCGCACGGGCACAGTTGCTCCGCGGCATGTGGGATCTTCTTGAACCAGGGCTCGAACCCGTGTCCCCTGCACTGGCAGGTGGATTCTCAACCACTGCGCCACCAGGGAAGTCCCTACATATTAATTATAACACCATGGTTGTCATCTAAACTTTGTTACCTCTTCTCTGCAGGAACTGATGAGGATCTTCTGTTTTGACTTTAACAAGGGTTAGACTGTCTTCTTGGAGGGGTTAAGATTTTCAGTAGCTAATAGAAAAATTTTCTTAGGGCAGAGCACCTGGAGACCAGGCTTCAAATATTCTCCATTAACACTTCTTGATGTTTTACATCTGGTAAATTGTTGCTAGCAGGTCTAACGGGAGTTGAAGAGGCTATTTTACTCCTTAAACATTTAAATACTTCCCTTGCATTGTAAAAATGGGGAGAAGTGGCCCTCAAAGCCCTCACTCCCAGAGAGCATTTTAAGTAAGGAATATTCTTTAACGTACAGAGGAGACTTCATGTGCCACTTGAGAAGCGCTCTGGTATTACCCTCTTCTTCACTGAAGTATAACAGAATTAAAAGGGCTGATGAAGACTTCAAACTCTCTAAAGTTATTTACCTTTCTGCATAATTTCAAAACTATCTATATCCTGACAGTAAGTCTAGAAGAGAATGTGGAGTGAGGATTTTGGTCATGGGAAGTTACTTAGAGATAAAAGGCATACACTTGCCTACTTAGGGCTTAAAGGATGGGAGGTGACCTATTCTGTATTATTTCTTGTTCAGAAATTGTTTTTCAAAATATGGTAATTTGTGGCTACAATAGAAGTTAGATATCTCTGTTGCACTTCTCTCAAGTTCAAGGCCCCAGAGATGTCATTGCTCAAAGTTCTTGCCTTGGCAGATTTTAACACTCCCTTAGCTAATGAGATCAACTATACGTGCTCTTTGAACTCATCAAATAATTCCCAAGGATTAACCATCAAGAACACTCTGTCGGTGAAATGCAAAAATCACTGGATTTACTCACCAACACAAACAATCTCAAAGTCTTTTCAAATCTACTTTTTCAAATGTTTTGCATTAACTGTTCTCTCATTTCCATTCCCACTGCCTTAGTTCAAATAGCTCCCCGCCACTCCCATCCCTAATTTCTTTCCATTTTAATGTGTGCTGAACATGGCTTTCTTTCCTAAGCATATGCTGCAGATTTTGCAATGGCTCCTGAACTATAAACAGAGTGTTTAAGGTCTGTTATGTTGTGGTCCCCAAATATCTTTCAGACATCTTTATTTCTGTACCTATCGTAGACTGTCATCTCTAGCCATTTGATACAGCCTGTTCGCATGTCACTTTTCATGCCGTACCCTCCACCTCTACGTGGTGGTGAGCCCCTATTTATGCTTCAAACTCTGCTCAAATCTCGCCTTTTCTCGGAAGTTTTTCCTTTGTAAGAGGTTCTTTATTCCTCTATTATAGAACCCAATACATCTGGCCTTGCATTAACATTTATTTACGTATAGTTCTGTCTAAGAATTTGAAGGCAGAAGGTATATCTTGCTTATTGAGAGATACTCTCCACAGTACCGGACTCAGAGATCTGTACACACAATAGAAGTGTGTGTTATTTGAATAAGCGGTTGAGGTTTTTTCTTTTGGGAGAATAGACAGACCACATTTCCCAGATTCACTAGCACAAGGTATAGATGGCCATGTGGCTGAGCTCTGAAGAGAGCAGAGTGTGGGTAGGATTGATGTTCCATGTCAGAACTGTAAACTCCTTTCATGTGTGAACTCGTAATTTGAGACTGTGGGAGTCGATGTTGGTGGAGCTGCAAGAGGAATGAACCTGAGCAGAAAGCTGCCCAAGGCGTACTGCCCTGGACTATGCTCTGAGTAAGTTCTAAACTTCTAAACTGCTGGGATTTTATCTATTATGTCAGCAAATGTGGCCTTCCTAGCATAGGCCTGCAGACTAATCAGCCAGTTATTACTGTGAAAAATAATAAATATTGCCATAATGATCTTATTTTTGGATAGATTTGCTGGAATGACCCTACTTCGAGTGGAATGGCCATCTTTTCTTTTCTCCAGTGCTGAACCCATCCTCAAGCTTTTGCTTGGATCTAACTAACAGTTTCTATATTTGGACACACTTACTCTTCTGGGAGTTGCGACATCTGTATGGAATTGGTCTACAGACACTCCTGCTAGCACTGAATCCATTCAGCTAGACTTTTAAATCCATAGCCATATGTCTCAGTCCTTCCCATCACTCAAGGCCTAGCAGGTGCTTTGCTCTTACATAATATTTATTATCAAGTCTTTCAGACTGTTTTCGCCTTGCTATGTATTTCTATGGCATTCATTTGGTAACACTTTATTTTCTAAATGAGTCTTTATATTCTGACTTTTCTAAAAAATGTCAAAGAAATTCTGTTACTTAACTCTCCCTAATTCCACTCAACTACTGGTGAGCAGGAATTCTGTCAGATATTCCTCTGTGGATCCCAAAGTACCTGCCAGAGTGGCTGGAAAGAGATTGGGAATGTAACTAGTCCATTCCTAGTTTGCTGATACGGAACACGTAGCACTCCTCCCAGTAAAACAAGTTAAAGCATTTAGGCTAATCCCTCAAAAAGTTAATCTATATCAGTAGTCATTATTTCAAAACAATTAAAAAGAAATGGGATATAATAGCATTATAAACAATAGTCACACTTTCTGCAAAGTGAAGTGAACTAAAAAATGCAAGAACTTTTTGAAAGAGGCAACTGTGTCTTAGTTACCTTTGCATCCCTGTGTCTAGCAAGTGAGGGAAAGATTTGATGCTCCCAAATGTATGATAAATGCAAAATTTTCCCTATTTAAAAAATTGAATCCCTTGGCTCTAAAAGCATTAAAGAAAGTCAATCCCCCAAATTTTCCTAAAGATTAATATTATTTTAAAGTTACATGATTCATGAATAATCTTTAAAAAAAAATTCCAAGGAGTACACCTTCTGGTTCCTCATTTTTAGTGCTGTGTGCTGGATTTTCCAAATCACAGAATTCATTTTGACTTGATCTAATTCAAAGTATTTCAGTAACTTAGGCAGATAAAATATGAAATACAACGTTCCATGACGTGTGTCTATCAATCTACTTGTGTATGTTTGTACATGTGTATCAAGCATCAATGTTGCTTTTCTAAATTTCTGTCTCTAGTCATTTTTTTTAACATCTTTATTGGAGTATAATTGCTTTACAATGTTGTGTTAGTTTCTGCTGTATAACAAAGTGAGTCAGCTATACATATACATATATCCCCATATCCCCTCCCACTTGCATCTCCTTCCCACCCTCCCTATCCCACCCCTCTAGGTGGTCACAAAGCACTAAGCTGATCTCCCTAACTAGTCATTTCTAATCACCCAATAGATGATTAAATTGATTTGCTAAATGTATAACAGTGATTAAAAGGTTAATAACATTTAGCAAGCATTGATCATCTTTTCTATCCACAGGAGAAAAGAATTCTAAATGTTGATTAAAGTGTCCTAAACCTAGATGATTTGAGCCATATTCCTGTGACATTTTCCCCTATGTAATTTCTAGTGCATAAACAGTACAAATGAATATTGATTGTAAAAATCTTGCTACATTGTGGTGATATCCTGCCTTCAAGAACATATGAAATCTAATCTTACTAATTTGCATCTGACTGACAAGAAAATATTGAGAAGGTGGGAACAATAAGAAAGCCAATTATCAGCATATATAAGACATCAGAATTTAACATAGAAAATACTGATGTCAAAGAATACTGTATTTAGTTATGAGGTTTAAATGTTTACCTCTTCTTTGTTGAGGGAGGTATTTTACAGAAATTGGTGTGAAATTTCTGCTGAGGGGTGGTGGACTGTGTCAGCAATGGGGAACAGTGTAGGAAAAACTCACAGCATCAAGAAATGGCAATACAAATCAGAGTAATGAAAGATTGTGCAGAGATCTGAAGGCAAAAAGGCATTTCATATCAAAGTAACAAATTATGAGGTGTGAATGCAGAAATTAGCTATATCTTCCAGAAGGAAAGGTAGGAGAAGCCAGACAAAATAAGTTAATGCAATTGAAAGGCCAGAAGAAAATCATAAAGACTCTAGTGCCCTTTTAGAGGAAAAACAAACTAAAAAAAAATATCCCATAGAAAAATAAATACTAGGAAGATGGGCTTGCTTGGAGACAAGTAAACAACAATACCTCAAAAAGGCTAAATTAGACATATCTTGGATTAATCTGAGAACCAGAAAATTAACAGAAACTATGAATAGTTTTATAAAAAGAAACTAAAAGCCTTGAAAGAACAGAAAATGTCATAATGTTAAGGTATTACTTTCAAAATGCAAAAAAATCCTGATAGCTCTGGCCATGATTTCTCTATACTGATGTCATTTCTGATAAAAAGATGTGGTTTAGGTGGGCATAGGCAAATATCCAGACATAAAGAACAAAACATGGAAAAAAATAGAATCAACTTATCAAGAAAAATACACTTGCCAAGAAGGGGTGACAGCTCTATGATTTAATTCACGGGTTAAGTCAGTGGATTAATGGCATATGAAAGATGACATACATGATACTAAACATTTAGTAAATTAATAAATAGCTTATAAACTACATGTTTTTTTCCCCCCCCAAAGTTTCCATTTCCTTAGTTATTCCATGAAGCATAAACAGTATTTCTACTAGGGACCAGCAGATGTTAAAGAAAAACCAAATGACATAATTCAATAGGTGTTCACTTAAGGTTTTAATTTCTTAATAATTTTATGACTTGTCTTCCTAATTTCATAACTGTGACAGTGAATTTACAACCCTACATAACAATCCAACACAAAAAAACAAGGAAGTCAACTAAATTAAAAATTCAGAATTTTGAATAGCAAGTTAATAAAAAAGAAACTTGTCCTGAAAAATATAATCTGAAACACATTTCTCAGTCACTTTACAAACTCAGGCATAATCCAGAACTGGGCATGTGGTTCCTTAGTTATTCTCTCCTGAAGGAAACCATTCCTCTTGCCATGTGGAATAGACGTTATGCTTCATCACTTAAACCACTCTCATTTTCACCCTCTCTTACCCAGGGTTGGTGGACCTGTCTACTACCCACACCCTGAAAAAACCCGGCACAGATTCAATCCCATGACACAATTCTTCTCTCTTAGATTTGGGCTTCTCATATTTGCTGGAGGTTTCCCACAATAACTCCATACTTTCATAATTGTTATCAAGAACCTGATACAACCTACAAAGCTCTCACTCTCCGTAGCTTTCCTGATTCTTACTTGGGAAAAATGAGGTCATCCTATACGAACTATTTACACCCATGCCCATCATGCCCCTCCTTCCAGCACTAGGACATGCAATATCCTCATCTCTATATGCATTTTCTAGTTAGGTTATAATCATGGTCAATTTTTTCTCCCGAATCCTTAAAAAGATAACTCTCCTTTAACTCTGAATCTCTGAATTAGCAACTTTCCTCATCCTATGTCTTTTTTTTTTTTTAACATCTTTACTAGAGTATAACTGCTTTATAATGGTGTGTTAGTTTCTGTTTTATAACAAAGTGAATCAGTTATACATATACATATGTCCCCATCCTCATCCTATTTCAACCAATATTCTAGGCTTTCAACTCAACTGCAAATTCTTCCCCAAAGAGGGAGATCTCAATATTTTGTCTTTCAAAGGACGCTTTTCAGTTTTTAATAGATTTTCCCTTGCTAGTCTAGCTAAAAATAGCACTTCTATCCTTTCACTTTTTCTTCTTAGTACTTATTACTTTCTAATATTATGTCACATATTTATTTGTTAATTTGTTTAGTACCTATCTCTCCTTTCTAGAATATGAGCTATTTGGTAGCGGATTTTTTTAAATGTCTGTACACTTACCGCATAGAATAATGACCAAATAGAGGAACTGCTCAATAAACATATTAAATGGATAATCTAATCTAATCGCTAAGTATTGTTTTAACTTAAAAAGTTGGTGTGGCAACTGCTGGTTATTCTCCCAAAATTCACTCTGCCCCTTTTCCTAATCTCATGGCCTCCCAGTGGAAACTAGATTTCCCAGTTTTCTCACATCCATTTGTGGCTGTGTGACTAAATTTAGATGAGCAGAGCAGAAATATCATATATAATTCCTAGGCTGTCTTCAACTTAAAGACAGGCTGCTGTCCCTGAACTTTGGTTCTTTATCTCTTCCTGAGTGAGCTCAGGAATGCCTGCAACCCAACCAAGGCAACAAGGCAGATGGAACCTGGGTTCCTGAATGGCCTGGAGGAGCAGAACAGCACCATTGCCTACACAGGCTGGCTTATAGTATGAAAGAAATAAACTTCTATTTTATTCAAAGGACTTAATTTTGGAATCGTTTTCTTATAGCTACTAAGCCTTTAACACACTTGACTTCTATGATTGCCTCTGCTATTGCTCTG
This sequence comes from Pseudorca crassidens, assembly GCF_039906515.1. NCBI lineage: Eukaryota > Metazoa > Chordata > Mammalia > Artiodactyla > Delphinidae > Pseudorca > Pseudorca crassidens. The sequence continues at coordinate 122,103,926 of NC_090300.1, read as the reverse complement.
ACCACTCTTCTTTTTCCCTTTGAACTCCTTCTCTTCCGCTGTCTGTTCCTTAAATACTGATTTTCTCAAGGGTTCTTTTCTGGCCAACTACAGTTTTTTTTTTTTTTTTTTTACTCCAGTTTTATTGAGATATAATTGACATATAACATTTTATAAATTTAAGATGTACAACATAATGATGTGATTTATGTATGTATACACTGTGAAATGATTACCACAATAAGCTTACCTAACATTCATCACCTCACCTCACATAGTTAACAATTTTTTTCCCTGTAATGAGAACCTTTAAGGTCTACTCTCTTTAACAACTTTCAAATATACACTGTTGTTAACTGTGGTTCCTATGCTATACATTACATCCCCAGGACTTACTTGTTTTATAAGTGGAAGATAACCACCTTCATCCATTTCTCCCACTCCCTTCCCCCTACCTCTGACAACCACCAATGTGTTCTCTGTTTCTATGAGTTTGGTTGTTTTAGATTCCACATGTAAGTGAGATCATACGGTATTTGTTTTTCCCTATTTGACATTTCATTTAGTATAATACTCTCAGGGTTCATCCATATTGTTGCAAATGGCAGGATTTCTGACGTTTTTATGACTGAATAATCAACTAGGTTCTTAATTTAACCTAGTGATTCTTAAATTTTTTAGTCAATGACAAGTTTGATAATTTAATGAAGATTACACACACACACACACACACACACACACACACACACACACACACACACATATATATACACAGAATATAAACATTGGCCATTTACAGATAACCTGAAACCTGTTTTGAACCCTCTAAGTAACAATAGTAGCCATATGAAGGAATTTCTTGAGAAATATACCAATTGTCATGGTTTTAACTACCACTAATCTCTCAGGATATTTTTCTATCTAAAGTAATATCTGACTTTTGACAGCCTTATTAAATCCTTTAAATAGGTCTCTAGTGTCCTTAGGATAGAATTCAAACTAGGCCGTTCAATACTGAGCCGGTACTTATCTCTAAAGTTTCTTCTCAGCTACTCACCACCCCTAGAACTCTATTCCATCCAATTTGAACTTGCAGTTCCTCAAACTCACCACATTCTCAATTTCATAATATTGCACACCTTTCCTTTGCCTAGAGCCTTCTCCATGCTTACTTGGCTATCTTTACTTCTCAAACATCCTTCAGCCTGAAACCCAGGTGCCCTGTCAATGAATATACTATATCTCCCAGAATGCCCTTTTATACTGTATCCACTCTTTCCTAATTGTTATTTAGTTCTCAGCTTCTACTTCCCATGAACTTAAGGATTATCTGCTTTGTTCACTTTTACATCCCCACTAATACTTGTCACAGTTGATATACAGTAGGCCCTTAAAACACATGTTCTTTAATTACAAATTTGCAAACTTTCCACAGCTATAGAAAACTTGATATATAAGATGCTGGGTAAAACGTAGGAATAAATTGTATCTCCTGATGCATGATTCTCAACTGTTTTGAAAAATATTAATTTTTCAATGGGAAAATAAATATCTTCTCTCTAAATTCCCATAACACTTTATAACTCTCTTAAAGTCACCTGTAAGACCAAGTTTTCAATGGAGAGACTGTGTGTTGTGTTCATATTTTCATCTCTCATAGTTTGCATCACAGTTTCTTGCATACCCTGAAATAACTCCACAGTATATTACATGACCAAAGCATGGTTTAAAGTACTGTATATAATGAGATGGGACAAAAATCTATGTTTTTTATTTGCTTTACATTCAAAAAGACACTCTGCAAAGGTACCTATGGTGGGGAGGAGTAAAGCAGATGGGATACAATAAACAAATAATGCCAGAAAGTCTACAAGAAAAAGACAAACAGCCTAACAAAGAATTGGCAAAGGTATAACAAGCAATTAACCGAAGAGGGCATTTGAATTGTCAATAAATAAAGTTGCATTCACATTAAAAAATGAGTAGCGTATTGTAGTCTCTTTATAGCCAAGGTCTCCATTGCTCACCTACTTTCAGAAATTCATTGGAAATCTTTCTGAGTTCATTAGGAATAAAAATAAATCAAACTGAAGAAGTTTAACATACCATTTTACTCAACAGATATCCAAAATTAAAACACTGGGCAATATTAAAGGTTGAAAAAAATGTGGTTAAAGGGTACTCTAATAACTGCTGAAGGAAGCAGAAATTTGTATAGCAACTTCAGAGAGTAATTTTACTATTTAGGAGAGTAATTTGCAGAGTCCTAAAATTGAGACCACATATCTCTCACAGCCCAGTAATTTCACTTTTGGATACAGACCCTAAGAAAAATCCACATGCTCACAAGGGGACATATACAAATGATGTTATGTGCAGTGCTATTTGAAATAGCAAACATTTGGATTTGCTATTTGCAACACATTTGCCTCTAAGTGTACAGTGCAGAAGCTCTTGCTGTACTACTCATATATCTTTGGCATTCATATTGACTTTACACATTGAAGGAATTTTACTGCAAGTACCTGAAACTCTCTGCCTGAGGGTGTTCTCTAGCCAAGAACATACTTGAACTGTTAGGAGGTGTGCTGGAATTCTAGAGTTAATGGTCTCAGGAGTAGCCCTCAACCAATGCCAGATGAGAATTTTGGAGACAGACCCAAGCTTCCTCGTCCTTGAGTTATATAACTCTGAAGTGGCTCACAATCTCAGTCAGATGGTAGGAAATGTGTTGATGTTATCAGAGAAATGATAAGAAAAAGAAATGCTTAGAAATAGAATCAATATTTTATAAAGCTTAAATGTGTGGGAGAGAGAAGTATAAGGAAGGCAGGTTTTCACATCCTGATTCCGTTTTGGGCAACCAGGTGTATGACAGACTGAGATCAAAAAGGGTTCTGGCAGGGAGATGATGATTCAGATTTGTACATGTTTTGAATATGAAGTGCCTGTGGCTAATTGGATATACTGATTTACAGTTTGGGAGAGAGAAATGGGCTAGAGATTGGCTAGTAATGGTATCTGAGTCATGGTGATGGATGAGAACAAAGAAGAGAGGATAGTAAAAGAAAAGCCAGCTCAGGAAGGAGTACTGAAGCTCATGAATATTTAAGAAATGAGCAGAAGGTGTTCCTACAAATGGAAATGAAAGAGAGAACTAACATGATAGAGAAAAAAACAGTGGTAAGAAAGGAAAATAAAATGCTTATTTCATAAATGTTCTACTTGAGGACATACTGGCAATAGCTTCTTAGAAACATGTCTTTATTTTCTTTGTTTTCAAAATCTAAGACTACTTCCAAGAAGTGGCTCACTTGTCTTTATTCTCATTTTTCTTCATCTTTTAAAACCTTTTGATTTTCAGAAACTCATTTCCCACCCAGCTAAACATACCCTTTGACAATATAGTCAATTTGAACCCTAATCCATCAAAACAGATGTTTTGAAAAGATACTAATATTACGAATCGGCTACAAAACAAGACTTTGAAACCCTTACAAAAGACCCCCTTTCCTTCTTTTTTTCACTATTACAGAAACCCATCCTTGGGTGAAACTGTAATATATATATAACTGTTATATACATACATAATATGTATAATTTGTATACTGTATACATATATATATATAACATGTATTATATATAACTGTTAATAAAGTCAAAAGAACAATCCAAAAACATGTTCCCATGCCACATACCTCACACTCTTCTACTGTCCTTAAGAATAACTCTATTTTGGATTTAGAATAACTATACCAAAAGGTCATTTTGCAAAATGCTTTACTGAAATTCTATGAAATATATTCACTTACACTTACTAAAGTATGTAGATATTGTAACAGAATATTTACCTATCTGTTAGACACGCTCTTGGCATTCGTCTTTAGAACTTTAGCTATCAAAAATAATAACGCTGCGTTCACTCAGAATACAAGAAACAAGAATTACATTTCCTTTGTCGTTCATTCACTTCATGATTTATAGAGTCTAGTTTTATTTTGGCTTTGGTTGCTTTTTTACTCCCTAGAATTTGCATATTTAATATAGTTAAGCACAGGGCTAACTACTTTCCATACATTATCTCATTCAATGCTTAGAATGGCATTATGAGACAAGCATTGCTATAAATATTTTTGATGGGAAGAAATGGAGACTTTTAAGAAATTAAAGACTTTTCCTAAGGTAATAAATCAGTCAGAATTTGAACCCACATTTTCTGATTCCAAAGCCCATGAGTTGGGAAACTTGTCAAGATATGGTTTGAACCTCTTGCCTTTGCTTCCAACATATAACGGTAATAAATGAGATCATATAAAAGTGATATCAAAACCAAGCCAAATCCTTCTGCAAACTAGAGATAGAATAGAAATAGAAAGTGAGCTGCAACGCACCAGCTGGTGAGCTGCAATGCACCAGTTGGTTGTTGGAATAAGAGGCAAGCATTTCCCTATCTGTAAGGTAACTAGAGTGCCACACTTGCCCCACAGGGAGTGAAAATCAATGCCATGTTTACTGATTAAAACCTGAGTGCAAGAAAACAGGAAGCTGAATAACTGACTACCTCCCTGGACCCATGGTTTACACAGAGCTGCTTAGTAGGGAGGCCAAAGGCAGCAGCCATAACCTGACAGTCAGCAACTGGAACAAACTACTATTTGACTTGGTGACTAGATACATGATATCCCCATTATCAGAGATTCTGAGCTGGGGATGGAGAGTGTGCAGGGCCTACTCTATGACAATAAGGGTGGGGTGGGTCTAACAAAGAAAGAGACAGAGAAATTTTTAAAACATTTTTAAATCCCTCTCACTCAAGTTAAGCTTGAAAACCAAAATTCCAAGACATGTAAAATCATATAAAAAGATTTCCAGCAAAAATTTTTTTAAAAGTCAATGAAGTCATTCCAGATGACATGAAAATAATAGGTCAATTTCAGAATTTCAATATAAGCATGTTAGTATCCTTGAAGAGACAAAGTAAGAAAGAATGTCAATACAATGTACAAAAAAGTAAGTAGAGATGAAATAATAAAAGTGGTATAAGAATCAATTCGAATAACCAGGAAAAAAAAATACAGCTGAAAAAAATTCTGGAATGGATATAGTCAAAACAAGAATTAGTAAATTGGAAGATATCTCTTGAGCAATTCAGAAAAAATGTAGCACAGAAAGGTTATAATATATTATGAATGAGAATTTAAGAAATATGTATGATGTATTGTGAAGCTTCAACATATATATACTAGGATGTACCAGAAAAAGAGATTAGAGCTAATGGTAAAAGAAGCCATATTTGAAAAGAAAATTTTGAAAATTTCCATAATTTAAGAAAGATGTGAGTCCTAAGATCAAAGTGTCTAGAAAAATGAACAACCACTATGCTCTCTTCCCTGTAAGGAGAATAATAAAAACCATACGGCCACTCTCTAGGAAAGCCTTTGAGGACAAATAATTTGTCAGAGATGACAGAATCTAATCCTATAAATTCTGCCCTATATTTTGATAGAATAATTCATCTTTAAAAGCAAATTGATGAATGTAATTGAAACAATAATACAGCCAATATGATATTCATCCTCAATAGAGAAGGCATAAATTCACTGCAACAGATGTCTACTGCTACCAGGGTACAGCAAAAACCCTGATATTTAGTGACCATGAGATTTAAGGAAGTAAGTCAAAGAGTGTCATAACCCTAGCATATGTCCAGGCTACTCTGTCACTCTGTCTGTGACCTCATAAGTGCAAACGTGAAAACACACACACACACACACACACACACACACTGTAATCTGGTGTAATATAGTAATGTAGGGGAAGGACAATGAATCACCAATATGTTTTATATAGAAATAAGAGAGATAACTGTATATTAATTTGTGAACATAGTTCCGTTGTTTCCTATTAACCTAATAAAAAATTTAAACATCTGTGGAAAATTAAGCCTTATATAAGAAAATATATACCTTCTTAAAATCATGTTTTTTAAAATAATGCTATGGTTGATTGTAGTTTTTTTTTAACATCTTTATTGGAATATAATTGCTTTACAATGGTGTGTTAGTTTCTGCTTTATAATGAAGTGAATCAGCTATACATATACATATATCCCCATACCTCCTCCCTCTTGCGTCTCCCTCCCACCCTCCCTATCCTACCCCTCTAGGTGGTCACAAAGCACTGAGCTGATCTCCCTGTGCTATGCGGCTGCTTCCCACTAGCTCTCTATTTTCATTTGGTAGTGTATATATGTCCATGCCACTCTCTCACTTCATCCCAGCTTACCCTTTTCCCTCCCTGTGTCCTCAAGTCCATTCTCTACATCTGCATCTTTATTCCTGTCCTTCCCCTATGTTCTTCAGAACCATTTTTTTTTTTTTTTTTAGATTCCATATATATGTGTCAGCATACGGTATTTGTTTTTCTCTTTCTGACTTACTTTACTCTGTATGACAGACTCTAGGTCTAGTAGTTTTTAAAAGATGTCTTCACCTCAGTAACCAATCAATAAGTAAATATGAATGGAAAAGACTGAAGATAGTAGTTTAAGATTAAGTGTGAGTAAAACTTAGCAGCAGACCTTTCTATCTTTTGTTTATCACAATTTAGGTACTTCCATTAGAGGGAACCCCATTCTTTTGTAGCCCCTCCCCAAAGCAGGGTAACTTCCTGAGTTGTTGTTAGAGTTTATAACGGAGGAGAATAATGAAGTTCTCTTTAATTTTTGGTCTCTGGATTGGTTTGAAGGGAATAAGTAAGGCGTAAACATTTTTTTATAGTCTTTATAGCAAAGGGAGAAATTTTCAAAAGGCTTATGTCTTGGCAAAGCCTTTCAAAAATCCTCAGTCACACCTTAACTTTACTTACATATTAAAAGAAAAACTCAAACAATTTACATCTCCTGTTCTGACCATTCATATCGAGATCATAACAAAAGACCTTATTAAAAACACTGGGTGATTCTGATGAGAATATAATTTTAGAAACCTCAAAATGTTCATGCAAATAAACCTTTAAATCTTTTCTCTTAAAAAAAGGTTTTCACCTTCCTGCAGCACTAATAAACAGCTAGGAGCTGTGTATGTAGGCAAAAGAAAGAATGAATGTAACAGGTGACAAACATAATGAACTTGTTCTCTTAGAAAGGGATTTGTCAGTCACATTTTGTAATTGTTGAAAGAAGCTTGTATCAAATCATAAGAAGAGATCAAAAATAATTATCCTTCTTACATACAGCATAAAAGTCAAGACTATTACTTAGTTCTGCAACAGTTAAGTTTTCCGTAAATCTTTAGAAAAGAAGAGCTAAGTAGTACTTCAAAACTGTCCCATAAGTGAAAACATATTCTTTTTTTCTTAAAAACTTTCCTCCTTTTATTGTAAAGTTTTACAGCTTCACAATTACTCCAATATATTTTTTCCATTTATTAATTTACTTTAGCAAACAGAAGCTATACGTCTCAAAATATAAGGAGCTTACTTTAGTAAATTTCATTTTTAAAATTATTATTCAAAATTTGTATTACAGAGGTGCTCTTTAAAAAGTTTAAGTGAGCATGAAACACAGTAACAATGCAGACCTCTGTATTCTATCAAATCAGCAGTATGGAAGACATATTTTTCACCTTTCATTTGGTAACATCTAATGCAGTCACCTTGTTAATAAAGCTGCTTTCTAAACAAAGTCAACAACAGCAATAATATTTTGGCACTTATTAAATTCACAATACTGAATTTGCAGTTTTTGCAGAAGAATCTCATCTATAACATTCTAGGAATACTCCTTGTAGACTCTGATTTTTTTTAAGAAGCAGCACATTTAAAACAGGATTTTAAGTATGGCTAAACTAGGAATTAAGCACAATTTATTCTCTGAGGTATTTTTTTTTTTCCCAGAAAAAGCAAGCTTACTAACTTCCAAGATATTTGCACTGAAATAAAAACTACTCAGTATTGTTTCAAGATATTTAAAATTAAAAAACATAGAACAAAAAACTGTGTGCAAAGTTTCTGCAGTGAAATGTGAGCAAACAAGCCAAAAAGAAACAAAAGAAGTTTGCATGCTGCTTCTCAAAAGAAGCTTAAACAATCCTTTGCCAGGAATAACACACATAAACTATAAGAAGGCAACTGCTGGAATCAAAACACACTTACTTTTTAATATGTAAAGATGCACTTTTTCCCCTATTTTAGATTAAAAATAGAGGACACCCTAGTGAGTCTTGGTGGCAGTCAGATAACACACAGGCCCTGACCCTTTAACTCGCTGGAATTCTCACACAAAGCTCTTTTCATAGAGACTGTGCTATATATTCCCGAGATAAGGCGGCAAAACATGAAGTCGTGGAGAAGTGACACAAAGTTGGACTAAATGAAATGTTTACATATATTCTGTCACACTGTTGTTCCTTTATTATCTATTCCACACATGATTTGCCTAAAACAATGTTTATTCAGGTTGAAGAGAAGCATGATTTAAACAAAAGGACAACTTTAAGAAAAAGGACACGCAAGACAATACAAATATTGTATTTCTGTTAGCATTGCCAAGTTTAATGTGAGATCAAGCAGAAACAAAACCAAATCGCCTAAGAACTTTTAAGAAATGCTCTTACTATAACTTCCCTCAAAGCACAAAAGATTTCTTTACTTGTTTTACAACATAGAAAGTATACTTTAAATAATATCTTAAATCTGCACTCACCATGAGAAAGCAACGGTTGCGTAGCGTAACAGTGTGCTATTTTCTGCCCCTGTTCCATTTCAGTTTTGCCTATAGTTGTCCAACACCCAATAGCCCAGAGCTGCCACCCAGAGGCCCCTTCCACGAGCTGGCTTATTTGCCTGTCAGTCTGAGTCCCGGCTTCTGTTTTATGCGGCTGTGCACTTTGCTGAAGTTCTAATATAATTTCCATACGCTTCCCACAGCCTGAAGTAGGTAATTTGTTCTTTCAGTTCAATAAATACGCAAATCACTTTTTGGGTAACTCTGAGATCAGGCTTTAAGTTGTTCACCTTCAAGTGAAAGAGTTCTTGGTAAGAAGTGGGTGGAGAGAAGTAAGCTCACTACAGGGGAACTCAGAGTGTAATCAGAACGCAGAGAAACTTCCTCTCTTTTTTCCTTCCTTGCTAGGCTGAGCTGCTAGTGACTCTTTCACAGAACTTAGGAATGTAAAGGGAGGACGCAAAGAGGCCCCTCCAGACAAGCCTTTCTCAATCAATTAGCTTGCAGCCATTACTTGTGACCTTAGGTCACACAGCATAAGTGTGTGGGGTGTGCCTTCAGGGGTCCCAAGGCTACTTATTACAGCTAAGATAACCAAAATCAAGCAGACACTAGTATCTAGAAATATTTTTAAAAGAAAACATGCTAAAGATGTGAAATAGACCAAAGGTAAATTCCAAATTTCTTTTTGCAGGAGCAACTAGTAATTCAGTCAAAGATCTTTTTTTTTTTTTCTATTAAGAAATTCAAAACAATATATTTTTTCCATGTTGGATCAAACAGGACTTAGAACAAAGCAGCAAAGCATTTCTTTTATATTAAATTTCAAGCTGGGAATATAGAAATGACAAAATAAGGCATCACATAGTCACAGATATCACTTAATCACTTTGGTTCCTAGGTTTTATTTTAGTTTCTTTTTTTTAAAGATACTGACATTATATCTAACTGCAAAGTTATACTACTATAAACAAAGTTCTCTAAGCTTAGGGAAATTGAAATCTTACCACTTTGGGAGATAGGAATAGTTATTTAAAACCCTTTCAAGATTACATATTATCTTAATGTCATGATTTCTCTTATTCTCATAACTACTTTCACTAGAATTTTGTTTTGTTCTCTAGTTAAGACAAAATGCTTCCTGTCTTTAAAATATATATAGAATGAGAGTCAAAATAACAGAAAATAAGTGAGACACTAAAGAGAAAAGCAATCTTTTAAAACTACAGGTTTGTTTAAACTTCATACACTGTTTGCATATTCCTCAAAGAAAACACTTTAAAAATAATAGCCACCATCATTATCAGTAAGTTAGTGACACAAAAATATCAGGGAATTTTATCTCAAATCAAATTCATCCTTTTGAATAGTACAATCCAATTAAAGAGCATATATTTTATAGTAATTATAGAGAGTCAGCTCCCCTCCAATAGCCATGATTCAAAGATGGATTCGCCACACCACATTTTCTCACCCTATTTACTTGGTGATGCCACAAAGCATCATCTGGTGCAGCCCTATATAGGAATGGCAATACTGCATATAGATGCTAAACTTAGCATTTCCATCCCATTAACCTTTAGTTGACCAATGGAATTACCTTCAAATTGGACATTGTCTGACTTAAATAAGACAAACAAACCAAAGATGCAAGAATGAATAAAGCAGGTGAGAGAAACAGGAACAGATAATAGTATCTAGTGGGCAGGATCAGTTTTGAAAACTGTAGTAATAAAGAACGTAGTAATTAGAAGGTTAAAATCAGTTCTGGGTGGGGATTAAGGCAGAAACGGGTTTCCACTTTTTCCAATACACAATAAGAGTCATTGATAGGTTGGGGTTGACATTGCCTCTAATTAAGTTGAAAAAGTAAAATAAGTTAATACAAATATCAAATCATTATATGTTGTATACCTAAAACTAATATAATGTTATATGTCAACTATATCTCAAAAAAAAATCAAACCTTGCACAAAACTCTTCTCCCATGTAGTAATAAAAATAAAATTAAATAAAAAGTTAGATGGTGGGCTTCCCTGGTGGCGCAGTGGTTGGGAGTCCGCCTGCCGATGCAGGGGACGCGGGTTCGTGACCCGGTCCGGGAGGATCCCACGTGCCGCGGAGCGGCTGGGCCCGTGAGCCACGGCCGCTGGGCCTGCACATCCGGAGCCTGTGCTCCGCAACGGGAGAGGCCACAACAGTGAGAGTCCCGCGTACCGCAAAAACAAAAACAAACAAACAAAAAGTTAGATGGTAATAATAGTAATAACAACAATGATAATAATGTCTTGGCACCTTTTAGTGATTCAGTTGCGGCTTTTTTATATACTGAAAACAAGCATTATTCTAGAGCATTTTGGGCTATGTGGGCAATAGAGATGCAGAAAATCAAGAATTCTAATTACTAAAGGCAAAAAAAAAGAATTATAATTACTGTTTGAAAGATACCTAGTCTTCAAAACGTCTATGATTCAATGCCACCCTGTAATTCTATATTCTATTTTCATATGTTATGAAGAACAAGCTTTACTTTCTTTTTCCCTTATTAAAAACCTAACCACTAGCTCCTAACAGTCAACGAGGTCAACAGCCTTAAACAGCAGAAGTCTGCAGTCATCACCTCAAGGACCTGGTGTCGTTTGCAACAGAGTTTCTGCAGGCACAAAACAAAAGAGTTTCTAATAAGTGCAGAAGGGTCACTAGTAACCTATATAAAACATAAAACATACACCAGCATTTGAAAGCTTTGGTGATTTCATAGTCTAGAATGTCTTCTTTTATGGCCAGTTGACTAAGACAACCACAGACGTTTCTGAATTACACACAGGTTAGGAAAAGAATCCCCTTTGTGAAAGTGTGGTCTCTTACATTAAAAAGGTTACTACCAGGATACTATTGAAAATAGTTTGTCAACTTGACCCTACTCAGTTGCATCTTCATTTTATGGAGAAAAAGTCTACTACTCTGTATGCAATGGCAATTTAATCAAACACTACAGATAATTTTTGCCAAATTCAACTAATTTGTAAAGGATTTTAATAGCTTAGATAACTTTAACACGAAAACTTTATCATTTGTATTTAGAGATACTAAGTTAGAATACATAATAAAAATGAAAATAATTTTAAATTATCTTTCAATTAATTAAAAAAACATTCAAAAATGATAGGATATAATATTTCTATATAAAGTTATAAGGACAATTTCTAAGCATTATATAACAAGAACAAAATATTAGTTGCTAATTATGTGGTGTTGAAATTTCCCACAGTAATTCTATTCTATATCTATGCATTTTTCCCTGCAATGCTTTGGAAGGTAGTCACTTTTGGAGAGAGGAAGAGATGAACTAAAATAAAAGGCTTGAAAAACTATCAAACTACCAGTTTTCCAAGATACCTGATTAGCAGTCTGCCATCATAAGGTGGTTTTAGCCAATTTTCTATTAAAACACCTACACAGAAAAACACCTCTTACAACAGTCCTAAAAACTAAGATTAATAGAGGGAATTTCTTTACCATTCTTCTAAAGCTAATGATATTGGACTAAGAAAAAAACAACAGGTGTCAGGACTAGACAGACTAGTCCTATTCATTGGAAAGTCAAGAAAGTATTCCAACATTTCCTAATTAACTGTATTCAGATTCATGGGCTCTTTCTAACAAAATCCTGGATTACCGTGATTTTACTGGGTATCAAAAGAAAGTGCTACTTCTTGGGACAAATAGAGTAGCATCCTCACAGCACCATCTTTTCCTATTTTGGCATTAGTATTTGAAAACTGGAAGGGAGAGAGAAGACTGGTATTTGACGCCTTACTCTTTCCAAAATTTGGTTAAAGCAATGTAGATGGTAGCAGAGGTAGGAGGATAGTGGAGAAAGGCCCATGTTAAGAACTGTGGCTTTTCCTGCTTGTGAAACAACAAGGTTTGAGACATAGGAGAACACCTTTACTTTTAAGAGAGCAATGTTAGACTTCATGTATGCTTCTTGGTCACTAGCTGGGAGATCTGCACAGCAACCTGTCACCAAGCTGGGGTGACAAGAAGGGGATTGAACAAGCAAGAAGTGGATGGTAAGAAAACAACAGGTGTCATCTGGTTGTAAACATGACATTGGATAGATCTAGGCTAATTTAGTGTTGAGCAAATAGAAAACAAACATAAAGTGGAGGCCTATATAAAAATATGATAGAGAAAATGGGAAAAGAACGTTATCAAAAGGAGAGCAATGACTGAATACATCATTTATTAAAACAGACATTTTAAATAAAATTATTGAAGACATGACCCCTATAAGGAAGAAATGGCCTAAAATACAGACAAAGAAAATACAATGGAAATATACATTCTTAAAAAGAAAAGAGGGTATAATGGATAAAGAAAAAAATGAAGTGAAAATAAGAAATGATGCTCCAAAAAATCATAGGAGTGATAAGGATGACAAACTTTAAAAGGTAGGGAGACAAGTTTGAAGTCTATAGCAACAGTGTAGGTGAGCTCTCTGGAAGAAATCCTGAAATATTTGACTCCACACATTTTATCTAAGATGTCATAAAACATAAGGAAAAATTGAAAGCATGCTATGGAAGAGAGAAAATGTCTATAAAAATATGAAAAATTACAACACAATGCATGTAGGCTCTTACACATTATTTTAAAGGAACCAAAACCTTAATGAAAAATATAAAGAAGAGCAACAGATAATTCAAAGAAGAAATAAAAGAAATAAAAACTAAAGCAGGGCTTCCCTGGTGGCGCAGTGGTTGAGAGTCCACCTGCCGATGCAGGGGACACGGGTTCGTGCCCCGGTCCAGGAAGGTCCCACATGCCGTGGAGCGGCTGGGCCCGTGAGCCATGGCCGCTGAGCCTGCGCGTCCGGAGCCTGTGCTCCGCAACAACAGTCAGAGGCCCACGTACCGCAAAAAAAAAAACAAAAAAACTAAAGCAACAGTGAGATATAGTATAAAGTTTTCCTATTATTTGACAATTTTAAAATTAATATTCTGGGTTATTCTATGCTTATGAATGTATAAACTGGAACAAGCTTCCTGGAAAGCAACTAGTTTATATGCATCAAAATTCTTGCATTTTTTCTTTTTATTTATCTATTTATTGAACAAATATTTATTGATCACTTACTATGTGCCAGGCATTGTCTGAGGCACTAGGGAGAACGTGTTTAACGAAATAGAATTTCTGCTCTCATTTAGCTTAGATTCTAAGAGGTAAAGAGAGACAAGAAACAAGTAAACATAACATGTTAGATACTGTTGAATACTAACATGAAAAATAATGCAGGCTAAAGGGATAATGAATGATTTTGGAGATGGTTGGCATGACATTTTACATAGATGCTCAGGGAAATGTCTCTCTGATATGATAATGTTAGAGCAGTAACCTGAACACAATGTAGGGGTCTATCATGATAATATATGGGAGAAAACATTGCCAGAGAGGCACCTGCCAGTGAAAAGGCTCTGAGCTGAGACATGATTCTCAGTAACATTGTATTAAAGATGTACTATAACAGTGATTCTTTTGTAAGAAAGTCATAAGTGAGACAGACCAACATTTTTGTATAAAGTTGTTTATACTGTCTGCAAAACTGAAAATAAGAGTAGATCAATTTGTTTTATACAGCCATTTAAAATCATTATTTTAGGAGTTGTTATTCATATTATTATTATTTAGTTGTGAACCTTAAGTAAACAAAAGCAGGAATAAAACAAACTCCAGATAATATATGATTCCAATTTTGTAAGGTGAATGTTTTTGAATACAGTAAAAGGATCAGGTATTGAAATGTTGATAACAACTGTCATTTCTACATAGCAGAATCATGGATTGTTTTATTTTTTGCTTTTTTTCTAAATTATTTTAATTTAACTGTATTTCTTTTATTAAAGAAAAATATTAATTAAACAAAAGGAGAGGCAGGCATTACTAACTTAGGTATACGCCAGCATTCCCTTTATCACAAACCTTGAAGCTTTCAACTTATTTTGGATTATTTATTCTCTCAAATATAGTCAGTTAGTACTTGAAAGGAGTCTTTTTGATAATAAATTGAAGAGTTACCCCTTCCCTTCCATCTCACTGCTTCTACCCTGTTACTTAAATCTATAGGAAAAAATTTAAAGTATATGTAAAATCACATTCATGTATGTATACACCCTTTGTTTTCTCCTTTGAGAGCATATGGCAAGTGTCATCTCCTTCACTCAGTGACAAATGCCCTCTCACAGCATCTACTACTTTGACCCTTAATTAGATCTTCCCAGACAATCTAAAATAACTCGTGACTGAGACCCTCCCTATCTATATGGGTCCCAAAGGATTGGGGCAGCAGCAGGAAAGCAAGAAGAAATCTTACTATAGTTTAGGATGTGGGTAGCAAAATGGGTGAGCAAGCAGGGAGCTGAGTGAGGTTGTTTAACAAGAAAAAGTAAAAGAAGAAAGAAAGAGAGAGAGAGGAAGGAAGGAAGGAAGAAACAGAGAACAGAGAACGCTACAAAAATGGGTCATTAATGTAGAGTGAAAGCTGAGTGAGGTATTGGAACATAAAAGCAAAATCTCATGCTGAAGAAAAAGAGTCCAGGTTGGCCCAAAGTACCCAGTTCAACAACTTTTGTTGCTTCAATAAATATATAAAAAATAAGTCTAGGCCCTATAGTTTAAAGATCTTGTTAAAACAGACAAACAAACAAACAAAAAAACAAACAGTAAAACAAGTAAAGGAAATAAAATGTGGAGGTTAGAAATAGGAAAAAAGGGAAAGAGAAACAGAGAAAGAGCAGAGAGAGAAAGAGGGAGAGACAGAGAAAGAGATGAACTGGTATAATCTGAAAAAAATAAATGACTAGAATAGGAGCTAGGAAGGAAGAGAAAACATGGCTCCTGAAGAGGTGATATGAAATGCATGTGTAAGTGGTTCTGACATGTGTTGCTGTATCAGTATA
This sequence comes from Pseudorca crassidens, assembly GCF_039906515.1. Taxonomy (NCBI): domain Eukaryota; kingdom Metazoa; phylum Chordata; class Mammalia; order Artiodactyla; family Delphinidae; genus Pseudorca; species Pseudorca crassidens. The sequence goes on along the minus strand of NC_090300.1, from coordinate 122,088,260 downwards.
TGCAGAGGCTTTAGAAAAGAATGTGGAAAATAGTCTACTTGGACTGGAGATAGTGGCAGGTGGGGTTGAGAAAGCTAAGTGGCTGGAAAGTATGAGTTTGATTCAGATCAAAGAAAATAAACAGATTTAAAAACTACAGGGAAATGGAGAAAAGTCACAGATTGGGACAAATTGGGATGGGTCATGTGCCTTGCTTAGTGACAGGTAAAAGCTGAAGTCTGATTCTGTGGGAAAATATATAGGAGGCAAGTGCTGAGCTCCTCAGGGGAGGATCTTCTGTGAGGCCAGGGCTGAACTGCAGTCCTTCTATTCAGATTGTCTTGGATCACACACGGGACACTGAGAAGTCCCCATTCACCTTTATGTCAGTAGAATCCATCCAGTCAAATCATTGAGAAGTCCCTATGCACCTTTATGTCAGTAGAACCCATCCAGTCAAATCATTGCTCTAGCTCTTGGCAGCTAAATCTGCCTGGGCCCCAGAAACAGACCTAGGAAGTGAGAGCAGTAGCAAGTTCAGGCAAAAGAAATTAGAAGCATTAGGCAGATGTGCCCTAGCATATTAGGGCTCATGCAGGGTAGCAGAGTTCAGGCAAGAGCTAGAGTCGAGACTCTATTGGGCACTTACAGAGGAATGTCTTTGAGACAGAGCGAGACTTTCATGAGCAGGTCGTGAAGAACATGCTCAGCTTGAGGGGTGTGAAAAGGCCAGCCTACCCGAACTTATCTTTTCCTGTAGCTCTTCTTGGTTCGTCCTTCTCTTCCTTGGAGATTTTGATGTCAAAAATTCCAATAGTACCAAGACATTAATTCGAATATGGGTGAAAGATTATATGTGGAAACTCTTACCAAAAAAAAATACAGAACACATGAAGATTACTTTCACCTCTTTACAACTACTATCAGGCTTTAGACTAGGATATTTGGGACTACCCAGGGGAAATTCTGGGTTAGGAGATATTGCCAAGAATGGCAAGCCTGCCAGGATTAGTGGTGCTAAATTCAAGTTATTACTATATACCAGGGGTACCTGGAGGGCCGCACAGCAGGAGGTGAGTGGCGGGCGAGCTAGCGAAGCTTCACCTGCTGCTCCCCATCGCTCCCCATCGCTCGCATTACCACCTGAACCACTGCCCGATCCCCAGTCCATGGAAAAATTGTCTTCCACGAAACTTCTAAAACCCTTGTTATATTGTACCCAAAGCTCTGATTGTTGTTATTAACATTTAGACTATTGATTTAGATAATCCTAAAGAGTTAACCTTTGGCAACATACGACTGTCCTGAGGTTTTTAAGCCTAAATCCCAGTGACCAAACCTAAACTTCCAATTAGAAGAGGATACAATGGGCTACTGAACACAAAGGGAGATAAAGTTCTGTGATTCCAGTTCTAAAACTTTCAATAAAGAGCTGTTTTTCAGATCCTAACTGCTATTTAATTGCTTACCACAATGCCCAACACCAAGTAAACAATCAGTGAAGGGAAGGGAAGGGAAGAAAAGAGAAGGAAAGGAGTAATATCCATTTGACAGGAGATACTATGTAATAAGAGGAGAGGAATAAATGAAGACACTGCTAAAAGTTCCATAACTGGGAAAGCTCCAATGCTTCTGAAAGTGAGCATACTCCTTATGGCAGGAATAGAATTATGAGAAATAAAACTATCTTAAAGAATTAAAGGATTCCAGTTTCAAGAAGGTGAAATAAATATCTTCCTACATCTTTCTTCTTTCAATAATCATCACAAAGCATGAAGGAGAAAAAGAAGCTCTAATACAAACGGTGTTTTTTTCCTGTGACTGCGGTAACAAATTCCTACAAACTTGGTGCCAGAAAACAACAGAAATTAATGTTCTTACAGTTCTGGACACCAGAAGTTCAACATCAATTTCACTGGGCTAAAATCAAGATTTTTGGTAGGGCCATGCTCTCTCTGTATGTTCTGCAGAAGAATCCTTTCCTTGCTTCTTCTAGCTTCTGGTGGCTTCTATATTTCTTGGCATTCCCTGGCTTGTAGCCACATCACTTCAGTCTCTACCTCTATCTTCATATCACATTCTCTGCTATGTGTGTCAAATCTCCCTTTGCCTCTCTCTTATAAGAACACTTGTGATGGCACTTATGGCCTACCTGGATAATCCAAGATAGTCTCCACATCTCCAAGTCCTTAACTTAATTATGTCTGCAAAGACTCTTTCTTCAATAAGGTAACATTCACAGATTCTGGGAATAAGGACACGGACATATTTTTGGAAGCCATTATCAGTCTACCAAACAAACCCAAATACTTTCTAAGACTAGGGACTTTTATAACTCTAAACCACAATCTATAAAGGCAGAAAGTGGGTGGAACAGTGGCATTTTATTTAACAGAGTGGAATAAAGACAAACCAAAGGTAAATAGCAGATCCTAATTACAAATAACAAACATACCCACACAATAATGTTCAAGAAAAGCTCAGACACTGAAACATCCAGGTATTGTCAAAGGTGGAGTTGAGGCTAGGATTTGAAAAGAGACAGACTATTTGAAAAACGGTAAGAGGAGCAGTTAGACACCTATCTATAGTCACACATCCACTATAAAGGAATCAGAGGACTAACTTCTCCCTTCTAAAGGAAAGAAATGGTATCTGGAGAAATTGAACTGGAACGGTCCTAATCTATAACACAAAAGGCAGCAAAGAGACATGGTACCAAAAATTGAAAGGTTACTTGAAAGTCTAAGTACACAGAGAACTCTGAACCCCAACCTTCCCTAGCTAAGTCCCAAGGTGTTTATATACTCAAACAAAAGAGTAAGAATTCTTCTCTTGAGTAAATAACTGCCAAAAGAAAAATAACGTCAGATACAGGTGTTAATGTGTCTTGCCCACCAAAGAAGCTAACTGCCAACCTGATGGATCAAAAGTGAAGCCTTCCTGCTGACGAGCATCCCTCCTGTGCACAAAATTCTAATTAGGTTTTCAGTGCCACCTTCAAAAATATGATTAGAAAGTCAAGAATCATCGCTGGGAATCCATCAAGGAAAAAACAGGAAACAAAATAAGTGAAAGGAATGAAGGAACTCAGAGAAATAGTGAATGTGCAGTGAGAAGACTAAAATTTCAAAGAAATAATAAACAATGTCCCCAAATATGAGAAAAGATATTGCCTTGGTGAAACAAGACAGGATGCAATTAGAAAAAAAATAAAAGAAACAAGCAAAGAATAAGAAGTATGATTACTAATTTAACCTAGGAGCATCACAAGTAAAATTTAGTAAAAGTGTTAAAAGATAATGAACAGTAAACTGAAAAAGAAAAATTAATAAATAGAGGGGAGAAAAGACTTTTAAAAGTAGATAGTCAATGGAGATAATCCAGCACTCACAAATGTTAATACAAGATATGGAGATTAGAGAAAATGTTAGTGAAGAAATTATTAGGGACATAATACCAGGAAATTTCTCATAATTGGCAGCATGAGCCTCCCGATTGAAAGGATCTATCAAGTGTCCCAAGATCAGGGATGAAGAAAAACCCACACTAAAACATATTCTGATAAAATCTATAACACCAGAAATAAAGATCTCAAAATTTTATTAGTGAGAAAAGTAGGTGATATATAAAATATCAGGATCAAAATGACACTGGTCTTCTCAATAGCATAAAAAGCTTGAAGGTAATAAGAAATGTTTTTAAACTTCTGAGCGAAAATTATTTTAGATCTATAATTCTATTCCCAAAGATTCAATGAAGTATCAGGTAGAATAAAGACATTTCTCAACGTACAAGCTTGTAAAACATTTATCACCTGTAGAACCTCTTTCAAAACATTACCAGAAAATAGATAGCTAGTGGGAAGCAGCCGCATAGCACAGGGAGATCAGCTCGGTGCTTTGTGACCACCTACAGGGGTGGGATAGGGAGCGTGGGAGGGAGACGCAAGAGGGAGGGGATTTGGGGATATATGTATATGTACAGCTGATACATTTTGTTATAAAGCAGAAACTAACACACCATCGTAAAGCAATTATACTCCAATAAATATGTAAAAAAAAATTACCAGAACATAAGCTCCAGCAAGAAAAGACAAAAAACTAGTAAAAGGAGAACATAATTTGTAGAAAGAAGAGGCTACAACATCATAAAGCGAAAAAAGTAAATTTCAGAATGACAGCCAGAAAAACCCTGAATGACGTCTTTTTGCAGGATACTTTAGAGAGCAACTAGACAAGATAAAAGTGGAAGGAGAGGGCCCAGGAAGGATTACTTCAAGGGAAAAAATAAGAAAAAATTCTTGTTGAATGCTATAGATGATCTAACCAACTTGCCTACATAGAAAATTGAATAGAGAAGCATTTTATAAAGATTTTGAAGCTTTGGGAAAGACAGCAAAAAAAGAAAGGAAGAAAGGAAGGAAGGTAGGAAGGGAGGGAGGGCAGGAATGAGGAAGGGAGACAGAGAGGAGGAGGAGGAACTGGGCAAGAAAGAAAAATAAATGAAGTACTTATCTAAGGGAAGACAAAAATTCTACAATGAGGGGAATATCATTATATCCTATCACCAGTCTCAGAAGTAAACTCTATTTGTACAGTCTTCATATTTAAAAAGACAGAAATAAACTAAAATGGTGATGTAGCTATAATGGAAGAATAGAGAAAAAAATTTTGGAGTTTTAAGAGACTTTAAATTTTCATGTTTACCAGTAAAAAGTCAATCAACAAGATCTAAGTTGAGGAATCATAAGCAGACCTATGCACATTATTTTAAAAATATAGAAGTAAAATAAAACTTAAAGAAGTTGAAAGTGATTTCCCTCTTGCACTGATGCAAAATGGTTTATTTCTTTAGATATTTTTTTACCTTTAAACTTATTTGCATTTTAAATATGTGTGCATATATTTATTTGATAAAAATAAGTTATTTTTTTAAAAAAATATTAAACTTATTTAACCTAATCCTCTCTCCTTTGTTTAGAATTATGTCAAATCAAATAGGAATATGTTCTCTATTTTCTTTAAAATATTTCCACAAAAGTAATTATATTACTAATATAACTTTATTAAATGAATGAATGTATGATGTATGCTTTAGTAAAACATTCTGCTCTTCATAAAGAAATGAAATATTAGATACAGTGTAATATTTCTAAACAAATTATTTATTAAATTTGATATTAAATATAGTTCTTGAAGGAATCTGTAGAGCATACTTGATAGAGAAAACAGTTTCTTTTTTAAAGGGAATATGCATTCCTAAAGTTATTTGTATTATTTTTACCTGATTTCCAGAATATTTTCTTCAAGAGAAGCACTAGTTAAGTATTGTTATTCATTCCCATCTTCATATCATCTATAGGTGTACCTGTGCCAATTTTATAAACTTGTTAATAAGTCTTACTTATCTTCCTTAACTCTAAAACAAATTTAATGCAAAATTATGTCTTTCAGAGTATAATGGCCCTTTAAAAATAATATTCCCACCAAACACAGAGAGCAAAGTACAAAGAGTTTACAAAACAGGATGAGATTCTCCATTATTATTTCTGGAGAGCATCCTAGTCTGATGTTTTTCCTTCTGCCATTCTTAGAGAAAGTACATTATCCACAACAGGTCAGTCCAAATCCTACTTATTTCCTCAGGAATAAGGGTCAGGCAACATGCAGTATCCTTGGGAAAGGAGCCTAAAATTACCAAAAAGGTCATCTCAGTAAGACATCAGGAAGCACAACTGTTTCTATTGACAGGAACATAATGAAAACAAAATGCTCTAGAACTATGTGCTTTGTGAACCACAGTTTGTAAAAATATCACACATGCTGTGTTTTGACCACCCAAGAGAAATCAAAGTCACTGTATCACTCTACAAGCAACTCAGTCCTACTGCTGTTTATGATTCTAAAATCAGGAGCATGTTCCTGGGACACAATCAGTCAGTATCTGCTAGGGCAAAGTTAGAAAAAAGCTTTAAAATGCCCTCTTTGTTCCTGACCTGCTATGGGAATTCATGGCATGCGACATCAAAGGAGAAAATTCAGGTCACCTCTGTTGGATGTAGTCATGTGGGTGTGTGAATTAAAAATATGCAACAGGGAACCTGTCAGATTCCTGTTTCAATCCAGTCTCTTCTTTGACTCCTCTCAAAGTGATCCTTACCAATAATCAAAGGAGAGCCCTCAGACCATTTTTGGGATGTGCTGGTTCTAAGAAAAGTGATTTAGGAAAGTCAAATGCTCCAACACTTTCAGGAAATGACCAATAAAAAGGCAGGCCAAAATCTTGGTAGCTCAAAGGGAAAAAGAATGTCTGAGAATATTTCTGTTTCACCATGAAATAGATGAGAAATCAAGCTGTTCAGGCACAGCTGGAGAATGCGTGGAAGTGAGCTGTAGTGTTCCTACTTTAGCTTCTCAAGAAGCTAAAGGTTTTGATGCTATTAGGACATAGCTTGAAAGGATGATGTTTCATAGTGAGCAAAGTGATCAACCATCTAGCAGCTAAGATCAGTGGATCCCGTTGAGTGGTCAGACCCTCAAAGGAATGGGTCACTTGTGTCTAAGAATTCAAAGCTTATATCTTACAACTGATAAAAGAAAAGAGATATCAAAACATGGTAGTCTGTACTAGTCAAAAACAGTGGTCAACTGATAGATGCAAGGTAAGAAAAAAAAACAGAAAATAAATATTTTTTATTTGAACAAAGTTTTCATTTTCATCATTCTAAGGCACTTCTGCAATTTGATTTTCAATTTTCTTCTCACCCAAATTGCTGTGTCACCTTCTTTCCATCTAACAAAATCCTGCCCATCTTTAAAGACTCCTCTCAAACTGTACCTCCTTGGAAATTATTTCCCTAACCATCCTAGATCATGGCAGTCTCTACTGAACTCATCTAAGGCTCTCTCCGCAGTTATCTTAGGCTATCTTGAGATGTTTTAAGTGTATCTCCATTTGTTTAAGCCAATGCCTTGTCTCCTTTGCTACAGTGCAAATCCCATTAGACCAAGAACAAAGTTTTCTGTTTTCTGTTTTAATTTCTTACAGCTCGAGCCTTCATCTTACACAATTAATATGTAATGGTTGACAAAAGAACCAACATTTAGCATAAGTAATATTGGATGGCTCCTGCTTGTCTTATAAGACATGTTACAAAGAAATTTATGCAGACCTTGTGAAGAAATAGTATCCATTCTCTTAAAGCTTTTTTTTTTTTTTTAGTTATTTAGGAGCTTGGCTTAGAATAAATGATAAACAGTAGATGGATAATATTTACAGAGCAGCTTCTGAGTTGCTTGTCAGTAATTCTACAAGTTACCTGGATATTTATGAGTTCAGTAAAGACTTTCTTTGTAATTTGTTCCCTCTACACAAGAGCAGGCTGGGTCTGAAAAATAACTTCAGACATGTTATTTCATTTAAATTTTTAAGAAATGAATTGCTTTTTAAATGATACCAAATTCAAGGTAATATATTAAACACTGACTTTCTTAAGCATGTCTAAATTCACACCTAAGTTTAGTTCAAAGTTAGATATGGTTTTTGAAGTACTTTTTTGAAGATTAATTTTTCCTCAATGAATATTCAAATGATCTGAGAAAAATAGGTCTTAGGAGAACACAAAGCTTATAAACTAAGAAATATTATCAGCCATGCACAGAATAAAATATATTAAATAAAAATTAAACTCGAGAAACATGAGAAACTCTTCTATGTTCATAACCAACTTGAAAATACTATAGCAAAACTTTCTGAAAGAGCTTTCATTATTTGTATGAATTATTTTTTGCTTACAGGGAAAAAATACACCATTTCCAATTATAAATTTACACATTTAAATGAAAGAAATAAGAAATAAGAAAAACACTGTAAAAGACAACTGAGTTACATAAGGACTTAAATACAGATTTGAGGCTCATTATGTGGTCAGCTATGTGACAGCTACCTAGTAGATAAAAATTATACAGTCCTTGCTGTCAGAAAGATGAAAAAATGAAATAGACACACATATAGGGAAAGACACCTGAGTGCAAATAATACAGATTTTGATGCAAAAGAGAGAAAGGTATAAATCTATGCTCTGTTGCTTTCTACCAGAGGGAACTTGGGAAAGTTACTTATATTCATTCTGCCCAGTTTCTTCACCTTTACAACAAGTACAGTAGTTCCTCATTCCCTGGTTGCCATGTGAATTAAATGAGACATATTATACAGAACACCTAGCAAAATCCATGGAAAACTATGGTCATTCAACAGGTGTACGCTCCCTTTCTGCTCTACCCAAAGATGTATTAGTTCAAGACAGCAGAGTCTAATCTTACTGGAAAGAAAAAGACTGCCACATCCAGACAAGATTTTATAGAGAAAGGAGGAATTTAATGGACCTTTAGGACAGGAGAAAAATTGCAGCAACAGAAAAAGTGTTTAGAGAGAGTAAAATGTGTTTACCAAAAAGTAAAAATATAAGTAAAGGTGAAAATACACATAAGTGGAAAGATAAAACTGGACGAAGAAGGGCTTATGTGGAAAAAATTAATTACGTATAAAATAAGTAAAAATGTAAGAAGAGGATGGGACCATGAATTCCAAGTGGAAGAGTGGGGACATCTTGGAAAGGCAATGAAATCTCCTGAGCATGGCACAGAGAACTTATTTTCCCAGAGATAAATGCTAATGTTGTTATCAAACTCAATTATTACTACTCTAACTATGAAGCCTTTCCTTTTGGAAATGTACATTTCTTTCAATTACTGCAAATAAAAAAATTACCTTTCATTCAAGTTTAAATTGAGTTTTTACATAAGAGAAATTTTTCTAAAGAGCATTACTATATTTTGCTCAAATAAATTATATTGTGCTTTTAAGAAATGGCCAACAAGGCAACAAAAACCCTCTCAAGTAATTATTTGTAAGTATGCAGAATTTGGACCAGGCAAGAAATAAAAATGCATGTGTAACTCTAATACTCATAAAATGACCATGGTTTGGGAAGCAGAGCAGATCACTAACTAAAAACACTACAATAGATTTTTAATGGCCCTCTGTGGAATTCTTCAGATACAATAAAAACCCTTTGTAATGAAAATAAATAGCATATATTATACTTACTACCCAGTAAGAACTGATTTTATATATCTGCAACATTTTTCGACAGGAAGAGTAACTCAGTTTAAAAAGGTCCTTCCAAACAGGCTATTTTATTTATTTTGCCCCTCATCTCACAATTTCACCCTATTTAAGGTAATGGTGCCTTTCTGTTTTTGGTGTATGATACCTATTATCATCTATAGCTCATATGTAGTCTCGCAGCTCTGTTTCAAATGATGATTTAACTATCCTGAAAAAAAAGAAAAAGGAATTTTGGTATTCAGAGCAATATAAGACCAAAGTGCCTTGGGTCTACCCAATCCTAGAATGCTATTCATTTTTGAAACCTCAGATAAACAGAACTTACTTTCACTGACTTAAATGAAAGAATATTAAAAACTCAGTTCAGAAGAATTAATAATAGTAATCCACCTTTCTTGCATTTATTCAGGATGTCCCGGACTGCTTAGTTTTATTGAAAAGGTGGAGGGGGTTGGGGGGAGAAACAAACAACTTCTATAAAATGAGGAAAACAAACAGTGTCTTAATATCTCATTATTTTATATCATATTAATATTACTCATAATATTTCAAATCCAGTTGACCTTGGCACTTCAATAAAATAAATAATAAATCTATCACAGAACTGTTTTGCTTTTGTCATACTCTTATTTTGATTTTGAAATCCTGGATCATTCTTAAATTTAGTCTAATATCAAGAAAAGCTCGCATTTTGCAGTGACTTCTCTTCTAAAGCACTTTTTAGATTTATTTTATGCATCATCAAAATAGGTCTGAAGAGAAACCACTGACAAGGTCGGTGATGGAGAAAGCTGCTGTAGTAGATGAGGCAATGGCTTCCAAAATGACCTTTTCCAGCGAATAGAGGCCAAGATCGTTTCTAGAACTCTCAACCCAGTCTAGGACTCTACATTCTAGGCCATGCTCCAATCTCTCTAATTTATCTGAACCTCAATCTTGTCTTCACAGGTTAAAAAGAAAGTATAAATCTCAACTAAGTCTAAGAAGAAAGACCCATAAATATTAATAAAGTCTTCTAAAAATAAGGTATGTGAAGTAGCATTAATAAAAGAGATTTTTTTTTTCAAATTGGGAAGTATGTCGAGATAAGGAAATGACTGCCAAGCATAAAAGAGGAACCTGAGAAAAGGTCCTTGAATGAATGCATGGGCAGGAAGCAGATAGAGAAAAGTTACCATTTTAAGAATAGAAAGCACAAGAAAATAGAATAAAAATGCAGTCTGGAAAATTTACAAGCAGCTCATGCAGCTCAATATCAAAAAAACGAACAACCCAATCCAAAAATGGGCAGAAGGTTTAAATAGACATTTCTCCAAAGAAGATATACAGATTGCCAACAAACACATGAAAGGATGTCCAACATCACTAATCATTAGAGAAATGCAAATCAAAACTACAATGAGGTATCACCTCACACCAGTAAGAATGGCCACCATCAAAAAGTCTACAAACAATAAATGCTGGAGAGGGTGTGGAGAAAAGGGACCCCTCTTGCACTGTTAGTGGGAATGTAAATTGATACAGCCACTATGGAGAACACTATGGAGGTTCCTTAAAAAACTAAAAATAGAACTACCATATGACCCAGCAATCCCACTACTGGGCATATACCCTGAGAAAACCATAATTCAAAAAGAGTCATGTACCACAATGTTCATTGCATCTCTATTTACAATAGTCAGGACATGGAAGCAACCCTAAGTGTCCATCATCGGATGAATGGATAAAGAAGATGTGGCACATATATACAATGGAATATCACTCAGCCATAATAAGAAACGAAATTGAGTTCTTTGTAGTGAGGTGGATGGACCTAGAATCTGTCATACAGAGTGAAGTAAGTCAGAAAGAGAAAAACAAATACCGTATGCTAACACATATATATGGAATCTAAAAAAAAAAAAAAAAAAAAAGGTTCTGAAGAACCTAAGGGCAGGACAGGAATAAAGACGCAGACATAGAGAATGGACTTGAGGACACGGGGAGAAGGAAAGGTAAGCTGGGACGAAGTGAGAGAGTAGCACGGACATATATACACTACCAAATGTGAAATAGATAGCTAGTGGGAAGCAGCCACATAGCACAGGGAGATCAGCTCAGTGCTTTGTGACCACCTAGAGGAGTGGGATAGGGAGGGTGGGAGGGAGACACAAGAGGGAGGAGATATGGGGATACACGTATATGTATAGCTGATTCACTTTGTTATAAAGCAGAAACTAACACACCATTGTAAAGCAATTATACTCCAATAAAGATGTTAGAAAAAAAATAAATAATAAATAAATAAATAAAAATAAAAATGACTTTGGTTAGAACAAGAAGTGTGTTTTAACGTGAGGTGATTTGAATGTGTTCTTAGGTTCAGGTATTGATGCCTACTGAAATATAGGCATTGGCAAAGAGAAGACTGTTCTCTTGTAGTAGAGATTGAGAAGGACTCAAGGGCATTCTAAAAAAGCAGCAGCATCACCCATGGGGAGAGAAAGAAGGCACTGTAAGGGACACAGATTGTACCAACTTCCTCTACTATACAGTAACAACACCGATATCAACAGCAATTTATGAACCACTTACTATACGCCAGGTCATATTTTGTATTAAGTCTTTTAGTCCTCAAAACAACCCTAGAAAAGAAGGTGACATTATCCTCCAAAACCTAGCTGCAGGGAGTTTAAGTAACCTGGTCAAGTCACAGCCAGTCAGTGGCAAAACCAAGTTCTGAACCAGATGTTTGTTAATGTTTGCTGGCTTTCCATATTATTTTTTATTGTTTATAAAATTGGTTATAATTCTGTCCCTTAAGGGTTTGTGTTAGTGTATGAACAGCATCTGGGCCCATATGGTATATTTGCAAGTCTAAGAAAATGGAGTGGGGGGAGGTGGGGCTGGAAGAGATAGAAGATGTTAGAATCCCCAGAAAGTTGCAAGCGGATGTAGCATTTGCAAAGGCCTACTCAGTGTGCTCAATGCTATAGTTTAAACATCCATAAATTACTTACGGAAAGTAAATTACTTTAGAAAGTAAAAGCTGACTTTGTTTGGTTGCTGAAGCATGGGCGAAAATGTTGGAGAAGCTCTTGAAATGTTTAATCCAGATCCTCTGGGCATGCCAAAGAATCACAAGTCACAAAAACAATTTGGTCATCTTGTTCCTTCCCTTACAAAACAAATGCTACCCTTTATTAATACTATGAAGTTTTAACTACTTAGCCTGGCATTAAAAAATCTTGGCAATTTTGCTCCAGATGCCTTTCTATCCTCACTTCCTATAACCTATGACCACTCCCCATAATACGTATGTTCAGTAATCCCAAACATTCCATAAACTGGTATGCCACCTCAGTTTAAAATGTGCTTTTGAAATCTTATTTGTGGATTGCTACTCAGCTCAAATGTCAACTACTTCCTAAATAGTTCCATGATTCCTCAAACTTTTCCTACTCCTCTGTATAGCTATATATATATATATATATATATATATATATATATATATATATATATATAAAATACTCTAAATAAATATATATTATATATATTATACTCTAAATTATACATTGAGTATAATATTATACTCTAAATGTCTCCTTCAGTACATTCATTCAATCATCAAACAAATATTTGCTGAACAATTATGTACCAGGCACACTCTAAGTTCCCTAGACCAAGGACTATTTGTTTTTTGTCATTTTTGGAGGGAAGAGGCTAGTGGTGGTAGTGGTGGTGGTATTCTCTATTGCCTGCTCACTGCCCAACACATAATAACCATTAATTAAATATTTGCTGAATTGAGCTCTCTATGAGAACCTCAATGAACATCATAGTCAACAATAATCATTAAAAAATAACTGATATTATATTTTCTTAGGGAGAAACAATTAGATGTAGAAGAATGTATGTAAAATAGCAGACCTTTAAATTTGACAGGGTCTCAGATCTGGAATTTTTATAATGTTAATTAGAAAAGGAGTAACGAGGAATGGCACCATTTTGATGCTCTTAATTCCATCCTTCAAGTTTAAGTGGATTTTAATCTCCTCCAGATTACCAAGTTAGACTCATATATTCTTAAAACTTCAAGGGCAATTTGAAATCATTCAGTCCAAAACCTACACATTTCACAGATGAGGGAACTGTGTCCAGAGAGATGAGAAGAGCTGGGAGAGGAATACAGGCCTCTTCTCCCAGTGTTTCCCTTTCAGTATCCTGTCATCATATATTTTTTCTCTTTTAACTTTTATTCTCTAGATATTCAGTGAAATACTGGTAGCAAGTCATCAGACATGAGAATTGTCACTTGGGAGAACTGAAAGATTTGATGGTGGAGAAAATATTTCCTTCTTTTTACATCCTAAGATCTCTCCTAAAGTTGGAATCTTTTATAAGAAGAACATAAAACAATGATGAAAAATTGATTTTTGACTAACAAGAAGAGAGTTCAGATTAAACTTTTATTTTCCTTTTTATTCCATTAGTCTCTAAATTTATGGATATGCAAATATGTTAATAGAATGTCATATATATGACACACATACATACACACATTATTTTTTCATTATGGGAGACAAATATTTCCACTCTTTTTATCTGGAAAACTCCCTGAAATGTCCTTATTTTATGGCTGATTTGATTAATTTATCAAATTCTCTATTGATACAGTGCAGACTGATCGTGATTAATGTGTTTATCTGCTAAACACACGAAAAGAAAGTTAGTTTAGGCAAGCAAGTCATTGCGTCCTACTTACTAATAAATCATTTGCTCTACAAGTTTTTGCCTCCTGGATTGTTTACATTTTGAAGTGAATTCAACATTCTTTTGTTCGAAAAAAATACTTTAGCTTCCACCAATCGAATTTTCAGTTGTTTTAAAAGAAGTTAAACAGAAGTTTCCTCTAACTCTGAAAGATCATTACAAGTGTAAAGTGTGCGGAAGGAATCTACCCTCGCTTGACTACTTATGAGTCTTTGAAGCCCACAACCAGAGTATAGTGGTTACAGATACCTTGGTCTGAGGGAGGTCTGAGTTTAAGTATCATTTGAACTTAGAGCTAAATATCAGCTAAACAAAGGGCAAGACCTTAGAAGGGCAGAAATCAGGATGCAACAACCTATGATTACATCTCTGGCTATGGCTATATACTTACTAACATCCAGTCTCAAGGGGCCACATTTCATTGCTTTCACTTAGCAGAAGTTGACTCTTGATCTCATTGCTGAGACCACTGCCCTCTTCCTATCATCCTGCTTCTGTCATCTTACTGTATTTTTTAGTACCAGTATTTACAGTACTTTTTAGTACTTGCTGAAAACAGACAGTTTCCTCCTTGAAACCAGCCCACTGCCTGGCACCGTTTCTTGAAACAAATCGCTATGTCATTCCAGTTTAACTGGCAACTTACAATTTCAAAAACAAATTCAGCTGCAACTGCTTTTAAAACATCTTACCAGGTTACTTTTCTGTCTTAGGTCACCCAGATTTCCAGAAATCTACTGAAACTGTCTAATGAGGCAATAAATTCCTTTATTGACTGGTCAGAATGTGGAAACAAATTGAAGTGACTCACTGAGGCCTTTTCTTTACCCTCTTATTCAGCAGAACAGTTTATTTTATTGAAAGCATAGAAAAAAAAAAGCTGACAATTTATAAATAAACTGAGTAGGTCCACCTTCTTGTGTGTCTCTAGGACATATAGTACTATCGTTTTTGCATGAGTGTAAGTGTATGTTACAGCTTTTACTTATTATGAATTTTTACTTCAATTTGGTTTTTATGAGGGGTTTTCTTGTTTTGTTTCTGTTGGCTTTATGGTTTTTGTTTGTTTTATTTTACGGTACAACGTTCCTCTGTTTGTAATTATTCACAGGTACAAATTTATTTACTGGGGTGGTAATCTTAAAAGCAAATCTTGCTTATAATGCTTTATAATATGATAGCAAATAACACAAGAAAGAAAAAATACCTGGAAGTTTACATTTCTTCCCATAGTTTGTCTAAATAAATATTTGAAATATTTTCATTCCCTGAGCATATTCCAGAATATAATGGGTAAAACTATTTTGGGGATTTAAAACAATAACTACTTGCAGAAAAATATCTGTTTGTATGTACATAATGGATATACATCTAAAAGCAATATGTTTATAGTTAAAAGTGAGCTAAATTTAGCTCAGACTCCTTAATTTACAGATATTGAAAGAAAAGGTAGGGAAATAAAGAGATTTAACAAATATCACTGGAAAATTGGTAGATGGCATCACATCTGGAATTCCCATCTCCTAAGTCCTGAGTGTTCATTCCAATATTGCATTCTTGCCTTACTTTTCATTGCTGAACCTGAAAATGCCATGTAGTGTTAGCTTATTTCTTATGCACTCATTCATAAAAACCAAATCTTAAGGGCAGTAGCTGGGGGAGGGGAGGGATGGGGAAGATCATCTCTGCCCTAAAAAGCTGGGAGTCAGCTCTTTATTTTCTCCTCAAAAATAGTGGCCTTCCTCATAGTTAAAAATAGTGTTTCATGTTCCTCTTTTCTCTTCTTTTTAATTTCAAATCTTCTAAACTGCTTGCTTGGAGGTTAGAACATTACTATGAATATGAGTAGGGGAAGGAAGTGAATATAATATTAACTGAGCAGCTATTACATCATAGTTTCTAGGATCCTTGGTTTGTAAAATCTTTCTTGAGTTCCTGGAATTCCACAACAGGAAAGATACTAAGGAAAGAATAGAGATAGCTTACAATAGAAGGCAATGGAATACACAGCTATTCACTTATTTATTATTTTTTAAACTATGCACACCTTAATATTTTATTTTAACTTAAAATGTGCATGATTTATACATTAATTCCCTAATCATTGACTTAACACCAAGGTCATTTCTTAAGGAAGTCTATACCATTTGATTTTCTTAAATAAACCACACCCATAATTGTTATAATTTTGTAGTGAGTGGTAAATTCTTCAGAGCCATTTTTTAGAGTCTCCTTTATGGAGTTTTCCCAAAACAATTTAGTTTTCACAGAAGCAATTCTTTTTGTTCTTTTTTTTTTTTGAAGTTTCAAAAAAATTGGACCTTAGCTTTTACCTTCATCTAATAAATTGGGATTTATATTTATATATGTAATTAATATTTATCATAGAAACATAATTGGTTAGACCTAGAAGAGACCTTAGTCTCTTACCTAAGAGTCTTAACCTCTACACTTTACCGATAATGCCTAGGAAAATAAAGTACTTTATTAAGTGGCACATAGAAATGTAGTAGAAGAGAGAGTTAGATATATTACTAAGAATCTGTTGTTTTCCCCATTGTGCAGCTTCTTACCTATACATGAGGACACTTAAATGTTCTCATGCGCATAATTTGAGTTTTAAAAATAAATGTAAAAATGAATAAATCCTGTCCAAGACCTTTATCGACAAAATCACATTTCTAAGCAGCACTGATGTTACAGAAAAATGTTTACTGACCACCATACGTGTTAATACCACCCCTTAAGTGCCAATGTGTACTGGAAACCATTGCCACTATCACAGATCGTTTGTGCTCAAAATAAAGAGCATAAATGGGAAAACATTTTTTACCTTTGTGAGGAAAAATATTGCTACATTCATTCTCTTCATTAACTCACTACAGTGGAAGACTTTAAAATCCCAGTTAAAGGAAATTACGAATATCTAAATCATAACAAAAATATAATTATTCCTGAAAAGAAACTCATATTTTAATAATTCAGCTAGAAAAGTACATTTTAAATATAGTTCTTACTATATCAGTTTTCCGTAAAAAATCGTCATTTGGGTGAATTTTACTAACAAACCTCTTTTGGGCACTCTGTGGACTCATTTCTGCATACTCGTAATTTTCTTAGGTAATGTAGAGCTGTGAATGAGCTGAAAACATGGACTCCAAATTCTGATAGGTATGTGCCAAATATAGCTCTATATATCTTTCTCAATTTTAGTACTTATCAGGAACTTGTTGAATCAGTAAAACAGACAATTGTTTAAATTTTAACATGAAAATAAGCATTGCACTAATTCTATTTTTTTGTTGTTGTTGGTACGCGGGCCTCTCACCGCTGCGGCCTCTCCCACCGCGGAGCACAGGCTCCGGACGTGCAGGCCCAGCAGCCACGGCCCATGGGCCCAGCCGCTCCGCGGCACGCTGGACCCTCCCAGACCGGGGCGCGAACCCGTGTCCCCGGCACCGGCAGGCGGACTCTCAATCACTGAGCCACCAGGGAGTCCCCTGCACTAATTCTTAAAACCCCAAGATTCTCTTTCCTCAAAGGGGCATCTCACTGACAGCAGCATGACAGATTTGTTCATTCGTTTTTAATATAAGTATAGGACAAGTAGCTAATATAAGGTTGAAAATCAGAAGATGTGGCTTCTTATCCCACTTTACCCTTCTGGGTATCACCATATATGTATATAAAGGCGTTTTGGACTTGGAAACCCCTAATTCACCTTTTAAATACTCATACTGTGAACAATTTGTTTGAGAAAATGGCATTTGTGTACCATACATTATATAGTTTACTTCATACCTTTTTAAAATTACTTTATGGATATTGGGACTAGGACAAGTTTACCTGATAATCCAAGTCCAAAATTTACTTTTCTCGTTCATCTCAAACAGTCCATAAGCATACTTAAGAAAATAAAGAAACAAACAAATAAATAAATAGCAGTTGATCAAGTTAAAGAACACCATTGTAAGAATTTAAGGACTTTCTGATGTAATGAAGTGGGTAATACAGTAAAAGAGAATGTTTTTCAATGAACAAGTACTTTCTTAATTTTACATTTTATATACTGTGGTCTTTCTCTTGTACCTACTCTAATTGGCACAATGAAAAAATTAAATTTACACTTCCTACTTATCTAACAGGGTTGAAATGCACATTTCTTGGGATGTTATGTCAGTTCCTCATCTCTTGGAACTATCTTCACCTCCCACAGGGATGGGTCCCTGGGAGTTCAGTGATACTATCTCTCCTAACTGATTTGACATAGTTGGACACTTGACCCAGCCTGGCTTAATTGAACTCTGTCTCCCAGGAAATTAGAATTGGTGTTGGTAAATATTCTTTTAGCTTAGTCCAGGACCTTGGAGATCAATGTAAACTCATGACTGTATATTGGCCCTCTTCCAGCTTCTTTGAAGACTGGAATCAGCAGTCTGGCACAGGAAAAAATTACAAGTACATAGGGAGAAGCAGAGATGGAAGACAGAGAATATTTCAACAGGCATTAAGGATCCACTTCCAGTCTCTGCTAAAGAGCAAGACACTTCCTTGCTATTAGATGGCACAAAACAAACCAGCAGCCATTTAATAATTATATTTTTGGCTTATGATAGCTCAACTTGGCTTACTTGTGAACAAAGAGTCCTAAGTCTGAGATATTTTAGTAGTGCTGTTAAAATCATTTATACAGACATGTAAAATAAATGAAAGAACTTTCAAAATCACCTGTGTGAAATAAGTTGGCACTAAAAGCATGATCTTTACTTATTATAAAACTATGCTCATAAAAAATGCCATATGGATATAATGTACAGCACGGTGACTATAGTTAATAATATTGTATCGCATATTTGAAAGTTGGTGAGAGAGCAAATCTTAAAAGTCCCCATCACAAGGCCAAAAAATTTTTTTGTAACTATGTATGGTGACAGATGTTAACTAGAATTGTGTTGATCATTTTCCAGTACATACAGGTATCAAATCATTATGTTGTACACCTAAAACTAATGTTAAGTGTCAATTATGCCTCAATTAAAAAAGAAAACCTATGCTCATGAACATATAACACAAATCAATCTCTGTCAAACGCAAATATGGTTGTACCATCTGAGTAAAAATTAAAGTAAATTTTAAAAGTATTTTAATGTATTTCATTTCACCATTTTTAATAGCCTTATTCACTTTAAACACAGTTCAATTCAAATTTAATTTTTAATTATGTGAAAAAAGGAGATTAATTTAAACAGTATATTTTGACTTTTAATATCTTAGAATAAAGGACTTTTTACTCTTAACCCTTTGGTAAACGTGTTTCACTGCCTACTTTTTAAAGCACTGTTTAAATTAGCTTACCTACACTTTACATCACATCTTGTGTTTTAAGATCTCTGTGACTCAATGAAAAGAGTATAATGGAGCCATAGATCAAGGCACCTCATTCATTAACTTTTAAAATATCACCTCATTTATTTAGTGTTCCTCTGGAGTTTCTTTTGATAAGTAGCAATTTTATTAAACATCTATTTAAGTGAAATGAGAAAGAATGACATACTTTGCTCCAATACATGTAAAGGCTATATTCTTACATCTAAATTTACTTTAGCCAGGAACATTACAGTGTAATCACTACATCTGTTTTTTGTATATATAAGGCGTGGGAGGACTACTACTGGCTTTTAAATTTACAGCACACCCAATAGCTAATATAGGCTTTGGCCATGTGGGAAAACTTTGATGAAATTACCCTGTCTAGGGGAACAAAAAGGGTGAAATCATTGGACTAATGACAGGCCAAAATATTTGAAAGGTGAAAGCATGCTTCAAGTCTGCAAGAAGAGAACCCAGTTACTAAATGTAATTCATTAAAAGTAACAGTACCTATTGTCCTGTAACTGGTATCAGTTTGAGGCTTCAACCAAAAGTCAGAAACATTACATCCTCCAAATGAAAGGATAATTGTCATAGCAGGTAATACACTGCCTTGCAAATATGTTTCTTTAGTAATGAAAATATAAACTTACTCTGAGTGTTGGAAGAAGCAGGAGCTTTAAAAGAGTACTCTGTAAACTTATAGACTTTTAGACATTATCTTTCTGGTAAAATACCCAATTCACAAAGATGAGGAAATCACTGGCCTATAAGATTTATAAGAAGAGTCTAAGAAAAAAAACAAAACACTTTCTTTTATAATATATAATAAAACGTCATAGATACTAAATTAAACCAATGATTATTTCTTATCTACTATCTTATTCAGTAGTAGAAGAGACATAGGAAAATGAAATCCAGAAACAGAAATCCAGCCCTATCCTCCCCACAAAGTTCGTATATATTGGGTTGCCCAAAATGTTCCTTTGAGTTTTTCCATAACATCAAGAAAAAGTCAAACAAACTTTTTGGCCAACCCAATAATGCTTTCTTTTCCCATTAGCTATTGGGTCATGTCTTTTCAAATTAGAATACTATGAACTTTCTAGTACATAGCTTCTCAGAAGTATACATACAAAAATATGTTTACCAGGGACAAATTAGCCCACATTCTCAAGACAATCATCTTTTTTCCAGAAAGTCTCCATTTCTTCTTTTTAAAAATTGGAAGTCTATAAAATAAACAAATAAAAATGATGCGAGAAGGACTTAGTTTGTATTTTTATACAGCTTTGATTTTGAACAATTTAAATTGTCTTATAAAAATAAATTGAAATTCACTAATAAAATAATGTGAATGCTCATGCTGATATTTTGGGTTTTATTCTACATACTCATCAGATGACATTAAAAAGGGTCCGGTCCCCAAAAAATGAAGACAATAAATATATATATATATATATTTTTTTAATTTATTTATTATTTATTTTTGCTGTGTTGGGTCTTTGTTTCTGTGTGAGGGCTTTCTCTAGTTGCGGCAAGCGGGGGCCACTCTTCATCGCCATGCACGGGCCTCTCACTATCGCGGCCTCTCTTGTTGTGGAGCACAGGCTCCAGACGCACAGGCTCAGTAGTTGTGGCTCACAGGCCTAGTTGCTCCGCGGCATGTGGGGTCTTCCCAGACCAGGGCTCGAGCCCATGTCCCCTGCATTGGCAGGCGGACTCTCAACCACTGCACCACCAGGGAAACCCAATAAATATTTTAAACAATAGAAAAAGGCTTTAACACATTTTTTTGTACAACAAGAGAATACTATGAAATCTTACAAAAAGATACTGGAATAGAAACATTTGTGACCTTAAAAGGGATGTTTATGATAAATTTTTAAGTTTAAAAAAAAAGGCAGGTAAAAAAACAAGCATAAGATATGATCTACCTTGAGTAAAATAGTAAAGTTACATACAAAGTAATAAATGGCTGCAAATTTGTTTACTAAAAATATCAGTGGTTTTCCCCTGGGTGTGGCAATAGATTGAGTTTTATGTGCTTTTCGCTTAGTGACCCTGGTTCTGCCCACCACATCTCTGGAGGATGTTCTAAAGGCTGAACATGACCCTGAGCATTTCTCTTCCTCCAGCAACCAGAACGTTCCCTCACTTTCTTGGCCGCCCCTTGAGCTCTGGAAGAAATGTTGGGCTACCGGGGTGCTAGAGGGAGAACTGCAGGAAGCAGATGTGAACCTCTAGATTATTTCTCCACAGTGTATTTCTTTTGCAAAAATGATGGTTATACTGGACATTTTGTCACAAGCTCTAGGTTAAAAAACCTGGGATGAAAGATGGATCAACTTGAATTGGCAGTGAAAGAGGATAGAATACTGGTGATGGATGAAACAGGAGGAGCAAGTAGGACTGACAGCTGGAATTTATGCTCTCTTGTTTCTTTTCTCATTCTGGGCAGCCAAGCCACCATAATTGCTCTGAGGTAAGATGAGACTTCAGAACCATGTATGAATTAGGCGTCTGGAAAAAGGATTTCATAGCAGCAAAGATATCAGTAGCCACGTCAGCTGTGGCAATGAGGTGGGTACACAAGTTGTTGGCTTTGAGTTCTCCCAGGAAAAAGGGTTCTACTCCAGCCAGCACTTGATGCCCAGTTTCCTTCCAAAGCCAACTCCAACTGTGACTCGGGAGGTAGAAAAGTCAAAAAAATGAAGTAGTCACCACGTTAATGTTTCTGACCAAAGGTCGACTGGGGAGAATTCAAGGCTAAACAATATTATGGTGGAGAATGTCCTACAAGTTACAAAAGTAGTCTATTAAGGGCTCTTTAATAAGTATTAGGCTTTCAAAAAAATTGTGATTGTCCTTCCTTGAAGACTAATCACTTCAAATCTGAAAAGCTTTCAAATTTTTTGTTCACATTGCAGGGCAAAGTCAAATCTAAGATTCATACAGATGCTCTGAGTAACTGTTTAATGAGATTGACTTTAAAACGATGAAACTGAATTTCTCCTTAGTTACAAACTGGCTCTGAGACAAATTCTTTAAATAGAGCTGAAATAACACCAGCCTCACTCAAATGAGGGTATTGTGCCCTACGGTAAATAAAAGACAATATTTATTTGGTATGTAAAGATTGGAGAGTCGTTGGCCTCATTAATCGTGGTTCTCAAACTCATGCACATCAGAATTACCTGAAGAGCTTGTTAAAACAAAAGATGACTCAGTCCCACCCCCAGATCTTCTGTTTCAGTAAATCTGAGGTGGGTCCCAAGAACTCGCTTTTCTATGTTTCCAGATGATGCTGTCCTGGAGACCCCATACTGAGAACCACTGCTTTAGAATGGTATTATCCTGTAGGCTACATAGATACATTCTTAGAGGATTTCATATCTCTATTAATTTTGTTGTTTTCATTTTGATCATCTCCTAAAGCCATATTAATACTTGCATTTTTAATCCCAATGGCTAGGTTACGATCATGTTTTTCTTTATGTTTTCAGTTGCAAGAATTTATATTTGCACTTCTAATTGTGTGAGCACTAAATTACCATATAGTGTTAAGTTTTAGAAGTATTTCCCAAACTGGGTCGTTAGATGTATCCTAAAGCTCCATGAATCTCTAAGTTTTAAAAACACTGGTTTACATGCCAGAATCCTATACTGTGGTATAACAAAGATGCAAATTAATCTGCCTAACAAGGAAAGTTCATGTGAGCATCTTCCCTCATACATCTGTAGCTTATTGTTTTAGCAAGTAGAGCCAGTAGAAAGTGGTACTTAATCATGCTTTCCAACTTTTTTCATGTCAAGGCACACAGAGAAACTTAAATTCATTTAGGACTTTCTGGGGGAAGTAAATGAAGCTGCTGATTGCCTGGCCAAAGGGCTCTAGCTGCCCTGCCCTGCCTGGACCACTGGGGGGCAGAGGAAGTTGGTCAATGTAAGAGTACTTGTACCTTTTCTGTGGTCTTAGCAATTTGGGACTCTCTTATAGATTGAGGTAACTTTGTTCCAGAATTACCTGATAAGGATGTCATATATAAGCACTGCAGAAGTAGACGTAACATATCACAACACCTGAGGTAGGACAATTTTTCAGAATCCTTTCAGATTTTACCCTCACCCCGATCTGTCCTTAAAAAGGAGGGATGGCTTCCTGATCCCATGGCTGCACCCCTGCACCCATCAACAAAGGGTAGTAAGACTGAGTCATTGCCAAGTGTGTCCTCTATTCCTCAGATATATTAAGAAAGAAAAGTTGCAAAATATTAACCTAGTTACTAACGTTCAGTGATGATTGTTTCCAAATTGTTCAGTGAGCAGTGTGCCCAGAAATAACTTAATTAAACTCCCTTCTAACCAACATGGTTTGGAAATTAGAAATTATTGCAGGATAATACATATTTTTACATATAAATATCCCAAAATACACATATATATCAATATTTTGGGGAAATGCAAAGTTTGCAAATAAAATTTACCTAATTCATAGAAGTAATTTTTCTTTAATGATTTGGGAGGAACTCCAGGGCCTCAAGCTAATATGTATCAAGTATTAACTGCATACCAAAAACCAGTCGCAAAAGATTTACATGTCTTAGGTAACTTATTCTGCTCAACAGAATGTTATGCAGATACCCTATCCCCATTTTACAAATGGAAAAAAAAAGTACATGAGATACAGTGAAGTTACGTAACTTGCCCAAGGTCACATAGCTAGTATGTGGCAGAGCTGGGATCCAGGTCTAAGCATTAAGTAGGTTCCAATCATTTTTAACAAACAGACAGAGACAATTAATGAGAATGTGCTGATTAAAAGCATTTCTTATCATCTGTATCTACAAAGATCATTTAAGATGCCAGGGATGGCTGATTAAATTATGGTCTACAATGAAGTGTGATGCAGACACTAAAAATTAAGTGCTGCATCTGTATTCATAGATAGAAAGAGGCCCATGAACTGACAGTGAAAAAACAAACAAACAAAAAAGGTTAAGAACCACCATATAGAATGGGATTCTGTTTTAATAAAGGCATATGAGAGTTACATTAATAGTGAACACATCCAGAGAGTAGTATTACACTGGATTCTTATTTTCTGTCTTAACTTTCAAAATTTTTGATAACAGGTATAGGAACTATTTTATAATTAGGATAAAAGTATCATTTTTTTAAAAAAGAAAAGGTGCTCTAGTCATAGGTATAGAGTAATAATAATAGCTAACATTTATTAAGCACTTATTATATGCCAGGCAATGATCTTAGAGTTGTTCATAGTGAATCTCATTTAATCTACATTTACAAAAATAAAAAAAAGTTGAGATAAGTATTGTTATCATTCCCATTTAACAGATGAAGAAAATGAGGCCCAGATTCTGTAATCTCTCTCAAATGCTAGCAGCCTGAATCCTGAGTAAACATTCCTAGATACCACAATACAAGGATCTCCCCCCTTCTTGAGTTATGGTCCAGAAAAGCCCCACTATTCCTTGCAGTATTTCTCCATATGACCTTTAGTTTTATCATTCTGCATATCAGGCAAAACAATGAAATTTTAGAGCAAAATAATTCATTTAAACAGCAAGGCACCAAATGCACTCATTTTGATGAAACTAAGCTACATTTATATTTGAAATCTTAATGATGGTTAAGAGTTAACCAAAAGGGAAAAAACAGTGCAGACAAAATAGATCAAATCTAAAGGCCAGAAAAAGGAAAACTGTTACCAAGCACTTAGGAAACAATTTGGTTGTGTTACTAGCATTCAAACAAAGAATGTGCTCACTATAAATGGTTGGTATCTACTTTGTTTAGCTCCTGCAACTTTAAGAAACACACCCAATCCCAGGTTCTCTGATTTCCTCCCTTGGTCCCCTGTAGTATTTTATGTAACAGAAATAAATAAATCTTCATTTATGTAAGGGGTTTATCAATTCAGATTTGTCACTGACAGGTTGATACACAAAATGTCTCCCTCGTTCTAAATTTTCTCTCTTCCTTTGCCCATTAAGGATCAGTGGGAGGATTTACTGTAATTGTTGGATAACTATGCAATACTTGAACACATTCTAGCACTTCAGGTTCTAACAACAAGGAAATAAAACACTGAAACTCTTCTTCCTACTCACCTACAATAACAAACCTATTCTAAAAGAGATATACAACTCTAAAGCCATCTTTTTAATTTTTTTTTTTCTCCATTAAGATTTGGCTGGCTTCATTGGGGTTTATCCCCCTCCTTCCCTTTTACATCCTGGAGGCTGTGGGTAAGTAGGGAATAGAGAGCAGAGACACTAGAATGACCCGTACTAGTCACAGCAGGTGTATGATGGATAGCTGGGCTCCTATTCAAAAGCATCTCAGCTTTCCCCCAACCTTCTGCTGAATTTCTCATTTTTGCATAATAAATATGCAAAAATAATACCCTATATATTTAGTATCACTCTACGTAATAACACTCAAAAGTACAAATTTTGCATAATGTTTCTCAAGGGCTTTTCTTTTTTCTAATGTACATAAATACTGTAGATGCTGGGAAGGTGCTTAGTAAAGCTGGCTTTGGTGGGATACAATTGTTTCAAACACTTGCCTCTTTACTTCATTCTTTAATGAACATCTCTGGAATAAGTAATTACTGTGGGAACACATCTTTAGAGCTATTCTCAAAGAGAAAAATTGGCAGAGGTTGGTTTTATAAAGTTCACAAAATGAATGGTGCCTTATTGCCATAAACAAAGGGATTTTTAACAACCAGCTTTAAAATACCCAGCGAATTACTGATAAGTGAATCAGTGAATAAAGATAAGTCTTTAATTGACAAGAAAATGAAGGATTAGGCTAATAGCGTATTACAGCAATATGCCATGAATTCAAACTTAGGCCTTCTTCCCTATTTGGACTAAGTAATTATAACAGCTTTTTTTTTTTTTTTTTTTTTTAAACAGAAAGACTATTTCTTCTGCAACATTTCTGCTTAACATCTTCTAAAATGTGTGCTACTGGTATTGTCTTAGCATGAATCCTCCAAGTGACTTATCGTATCCTCACAACTGTGTATTTGAAGTGACATATTGTGATTTTTCTAAAGTTGCCTTTTGAAAACTGAGAGTTCTTTACAAAATACATTTGTCTAGTAAATACAATGGAGTCAAAATAGTTGTAATTTTAACTAAAAATAATTTGCATATGTTCTTTAAATTTTTGATGTCAACATTAAAATATTTAACAAGAAAAATTATATTTTTGATTTTAAGCCAAGATAAGAAAAATCCAGGTACCAATACCAAAATCATGAATAAATAAAATAAACTTTCAGAAAACCAATGGAAGACCACATTCAACTTCAGAAGTGAGTATATAATTTTTTCCCTTAGAGAATTAGCCAATTGAACTAATCCATAAACTCTGATTATGATTTGAGAGTTGACAATTCATTCTTGTTTAGGTAGTACTATTTCTTGTTACCACAGAAAAACAATAACATTTTTCAAAGCCTTGAGTTTTCATATGTACTTTGTATTCCCTGGTCTGCCAAAGGTCACTGAAGTATCTTCCACCAAAATTTTCATTTGAAATGCATCTCTCTGTTAAAGAGCTAAGATGTCCCTAGGAAATAAATGGAGTGACGCTTTTTTTTAAAGAGGAAAGACCCTAGAATACAAAAATCCAAAGGAAAGGCCCATAAGCATACATAGTGTGGGAAATTTTCAGTGACAGGTGGATAACAACAGGAATAAGAATTTGTGAGGTATTAATAGTAAGCCTTGGTTTAATCTATTTTCTTTTGAAAGGGAATGGGTGCTAAAAACAAAATATCCCACTTGTAAATTGCCTTTACAACCTGGAGTAAAATCCACCATTTTGATTATGCATTCCATATTGTAGGGACCTAAAATCATTATGATCAGGACTATCTTCGTTATAGCAAACCATATTTCTATATTTTAATTTAATTCATAAATGTCTCTATTATCTCTGAATGGAAAATAAGTAATTTATAAATCTGGGTAATATTTTTTTTTTTTTTGCAGTACGCAGGCCTCTCACTGCTGTGGCCTCTCCCGTTGCGGAGCACAGGCTCCGGACGCGCAGGCTCAGCGGCCATGGCTCACAGGCCCAGCCGTTCCGCGGCATGTGGGATCTTCCCGGACCGGGGCACGAACCCGTATCCCCTGAATCGGCAGGCGGACTCTCAACCACTGCGCCACCAGGGAAGTCCCTGGGTAATTTTAATATTCAAGTATTTTATTAAGTACTCTCTACTTACTTTTTTCCTCCATGTTGAATAAATTAAATAAATTGGAATATTATTTAGATTCTGTACATCCAATTTCACAGGGGTGGGATGGGGGTTCCCCGCACACCACCAGGCAATTCTTGGGACACCAGCTCAGTGTCCTACAATTAAACTCAATTCCGACACTACCTAGCCAGAAATAGCATTAGTTCCCACGGGGCTCAGTCCCACAAGACCACCTTCCACTTCAGATACGATGACAGTCACAAACCCAGGAAGTTATCTATGCTTCAGACCTACTGGCTAGTTGTTACCTGTACTTCTGAGTGACTGGCTATAAATCAGAGGTTTCCACAGCCCCCTCCTTGGGTTCGATTAATTTGCTAGAGCTGCTCACAGAGCTTAACAGTTTACTCTTTAGTTAGCGTTTTATTACAACGGATACTAAAGGATACGAATCAGCAGCCAGCTGAAAAGATACATAGGGCAAGGTATATGGAAAGGGGTGCAGAACTTCTGTGCCCTCTCCAGGCGCACCACTCTCCCCAAATCTCCAAGTATTCACCAAGCTAGAAGCTCTTCAAACCCTGCCCTTTTGCGTTTTTATCAAGGCTTCATTACATAGGCATGATTGATTAAATCCTTGGCCATTGGTGATTGATTCAACCTCCAGTGGCCCTTTTCTCCCCAGAAACCAGGGGGTAGGATTCCAAGTTCAAACCCTCTATTCACCGTTGGTTCCCGGGACCACCAGCCCCCACCCTCAGGTACTTTCCAAAAGTCACTTCATTTATATAAACCCAACAGTGGTGGAAAGGGGCTTGCTGTGAATAACGACACTTTTTTCACCTTTATGACTCTGAAGTGTTTTCAGGAACTAGGACAAGAGATCAAATATTACGACAAAAGATGCTCTTATTGTTCTTATCACTCAGGAAATTCCAAGGGTTTGGGGAGCTAGAAGCCAGGAAATGCTGACTAAGGTCATCTGAATAATCAAATATATATTTCCAATAAGTCACAATATCACAGAAATAGACCTGTGTTATTATTTTTTAGAATTATTTTGTCTTCGTTTTCTGAACACTAAATGTTTACTACTTTTAAAAACCAGTCATCTAAATACTGTGTATTACTTTTTTTCAGCTTTATTGGTATCTAATTGACATATAATTTCATGTAACTTTAAGGAATACAATGTGATAAATTGATACATGTATATATTGCAAAATGATTACAACAATAAAGTTAGTTAATGCATATATCATCTCACATAGTTACTATTTTTTTTCATTTTTCAAAAGTTCAAGTGAGAACTTTTGAGATTTACTCTCAGCAATTTTCAAGTATGCACTACACTATTGTTAACTATGATCCCCATGCTGTATATTAGATATCCAGATCCTATTTATCTTATAACTGGAAGTTTGTACCCTTTGATCAGCTTCACTCAGTTCTCTCACACCCATGCCCTTGGCAACATTTATTCTGTTTCTCTTAGTTTTTTTTCTATATCCCACATAAAGGTGAGATCATACAGTATTTGTCTTTGTCTGACTTATTTCACTCAGTATAATGCCCTCCAATCCATCCATGTTTTTTCAAATGGCAGAATTTCCTTCTTTTCTATGGCTGAATAATATCATATATCACATTTTCTCAATCCATTGGTTTCCATGTCTTTAGCTATCGTAAATAATGCTGCAGTAAACACGGGGATGCAGTATCTCTTCAAGATAGTGATTTCAATTCCTTCAGATATACACTCAGAAGTGGGATTCCTGGATCGTATGATAGTTTTATTTGTAATCTTTTGAGAAACCTCCATACTGCTATCTATAGTGGCTGTACCAATTTATAGTACCCAAGGGTTCCTTTTTCTGCATATCCTTGCCAGCACTTATCTCTTGTCTTTATGATAATAGCCATTTTAACAGATGTGAAGTGATATCTCACCGTGGCTTTGATTTGAATTTCCTTTACTAGTAGTGTTAGCACCTTTTCACGTACCTATTGGCCATTTGTACAACTTCTTTGGAAAAATGTCTATCTGGGTTCTTTTTCCTGTCCATTTTTTAGTTGGATGATGATGATGATCTTTTTTGCTATGAGTTGTATGACTTCTTTATATATTTTGAATATTAACCCTATATCAGATACATGATTTGTAAATATTTTCTTCCATTCCATAGGTTGCCTCTTCATTTTGCTGTGCAGAAGCTTTTTAGTCTGATGTAGTCCCATCTATTTATTTCTGCTTTTGTTGCTTGTGCTTTTGGTTATCATTTCCAGAAAAAACATTGTCAAAACCAATGTGAAGGAAATTTTTCCCTGTTTTTTTCTAGGATTTTTACTTGTTTAGAAATAACAAATCCAAAATGGAGTCATTTGCCCCCATGACAGCAAACCAAGACTTAATTGCAGTCTCAAGCTCTCCCAGGAATGTGACCTTTAAAGAGACAATCTGAAATTTCCTGATCAGCACTAGTGAGGTAATTTGCATAAGACCCCTGCCATTCCCTCCCTCCTCTCCCCCCCAAAAAAGATGACTTGGTCTGAAACAATTCTTACTTTTCATTTGCTAATAAATTCCTTGCTCCACCTTCCTTCTGCCTATATAAACCTTTCATGTTGTACAACTCCTTGGAGTGCCCTTCAATTTACTAGATAGGATGCTGCCTGATTCGTGAGTGTTTAATAAAGCCAATTAGATCTTCAAATTTACTCATTTAAAAAAAATTTTTTTCACAAATGATCCAGGTCTTACATTTACATCTTTAATCCATTTTGAGTTAATTTTGAGGAGTAGTGTAAGATAAGTGTCCAGTTTCATTATTTGGCATGTAGACATCCAGTTTCCCCAAGACAATTTTATGAACAAACTATCTTTTCCCTATTAAGTATTTTTGGTTCCCTTGTCTAGTGTTAATTGACTCTCTATGCATGGGTTTATTTCTGGGCTTTCAATTCTGCTTTAGTCTGTGTCAATTTTTATTCCAGTACCATACTGTTTTGATTATTAGAGCTTTGTAGTATAGTTTGAAAACAGGAAGCATGATGCTTCCAGCCTTATTCTTCTTTCTCAAGATTGCTATAGTATTCAAGGTCTTTTTCAGGGTCATACAAATTTTAAGATTTTTTTTTTTCTGTGAAAACTGAAATTTCAACAGGGATCGCATTAAATCTGTAGGTTACTTTGAATAGTATTGACATTTTAACAGTATTACTTCTTCCATTCCATGGGCATGGATATCTTTCCATTTTATGTGTCTTCTTCAATTTTTTTCATCAATGTCTTATAGTTTTGTTTGTTTGTTTATTTAACAGATCTTTCACCTCCTTGATTAAATTTGTTCCTAAGCACTTTATTTTTGATGCTATTGTGAGTGGGATTTTCTTTATTTCTCTTTCAGATAGTTTGAGGTCAGTATACAGAAACACAAATGATTTTTGTATGTTGATTTTGTATACTGTAATCCTGCAACTTGACTGAATTCAGTGATTAGTTCTAACAGGTTTTTTTTGTGTATGTGTGAGTGTGGAAGTCTTTAGGGTTTCTATCTAAGATCATGTCCTCTGCAGAGAAAATTTCCAGTCTTCCTTTCCAATTTGGATACCATATATATATATATGGCATCCAAATATATGTATATATATTTTGTCCAATTGCTTTGTCTAGGACTTCCAGTAATATGTTGAATAGGAGTGGTGAGAGTGGGCACACTCATTCCTGATCTTTATATTTTTCCCAGTTTTATTGAGATATACTGGACATAAATCATTGTATGATTTTCAAGTATACAACATAAAAGCTTGACATATATATTATGAAATGATTACCAGAATAAGTTTAGTTAACATCCATCTTCTCATATAGATACAATAAAAAGAAATGAGAAAAATTGGTTTTTTTTTTACTTATAATGAGAACTCAGGATTTACTCTCTTAACAGTTTTCATATTTATTATACAGCAGTGGTTGTTCCTGATCTTACAGAAAAAGCCTTTCAACATTTCTCCATTGAGTATGATGTTAGCTGTATGCTTGTCTTACACTGCCTTTGTTGGGTATGTTCTTTCTATACCCAACCTGTTGAGAGTTTTTACCATGAAAGAATGTTGAATTTTGTCAAATGTTTTTTCTTTATCTATTGAAATTATCATATGATTTACATCTTTTATTTTTTTTAATGTGGTGTATCACATTAATTGATTTATGGATGTTGAACCTTCCTTGCATCCCTGGAATAAATCCCACTTGATCATGGTTTATGATCCTTTTAATGCAGTGTTGAATTCAGTTTGGTAATATTTTGTTCAGAATTTTTTGTATCTATACTCATCATGCATATTGGCCTGTAGTTTTCTGTTTTTGGAGTATCCTTTTCTAACTTTGGTATCAGCATAATGCTGGCCTCATGAAATGAGTTTAAGGGTGTTCCCATCTCTTAAAGTTTTTGGAAGAGTTTATGAAAAGTTGGCTATAATTCTTCTTTAAACATTTGGTAGAATTCACCCGTGAAACCATCTGATCCTGGGTTTTTCTTGGTTGCAAAGCTTTTGATTACTGATTCAATCTCCTTACTCATTATTGGTTTGTTCAGGAGTTCTGTTTATTCTGATTCAGTCTTGGTAAATTGTATGTTCTAGGGATTTGTCCATTCTTCTAGGTTGTCCAATTTGTTGACATACAATTGTTCATAACAATCTCTTATGATCCTTTATGTTTATGTAGCATTTGTTGCAGTGTCTCCTCTTTTGTTTAGAATTTTATTAATTTAGGTCATCTATCTTTTTTTGTTGGCTAATCTAGCTAAAGATGTATCAATTTTTATTTATCTTTTCAAAGAACCAACTCGTATTTTTATTTTGTTTTTTATCTTGTTTTCTATTTTCTATTTCATTTATCTCCTCTAATCTTTATTATTTCCTTCCTTTTGCTAATTTTGTGCTTAGTTTTCCTTTTTCTCTAGTTCCTTGAGGTATAATGTTAGGTTGTTTACTTGAGATTTTTCTTGATGTATGCATTTATAACTATAACTTTCTTCTTAAAACTACTTTTTCATATCCCATAAGCAATTATAACTATAACTTTCTTCTTAAAAGTGCTTTTTCACATCCCATAAGCAATTGTGGGTTGTGCTCTCCTGCCTGGGTGGGTTATAGAATATGCTTCATAGCCAGTACAACCTGTTGGCTGGGGATCCAAATCAGGCAAAACTGCCTACTGAGGTCCCTGGATGGACAGAGAGGTCAGCTGGGCTCTGCAGATATGCAGATATGCTGGCTGGGATCTCTGTTCAGGCACCACTGCAAACAGAAACACACTTGGCTAAGATCTGAGCACTGCTTTCTACAAACCCTGGTCCCCTTCTCTGTTTCTATCTATCTCCATTTCTCATACTTTGCAGGTTCCTCCAGTGATCCTTGCAAGGTAATATCTGAGTGAGCCTCCCAGGAAGAATTCCATAACCCTGGGAAGGCTGGATATCTACCCTGGGCTCTCTTCATCTGAGTGGAAAAATCACAGGGCCACAGGGGCCCTCTTAGTTTGGCAATGTGCTTGCCTGTGTAAGGGCTGATGCAGTCAAAGTGTAACCACTCCTCTTACCCTTCTAATGTGGTCTTTCTCAGTCTGTGTTGTCTGGGGGAGGTACTTTAGCCTCACCCCTGGGTTCTGGGTTTTCCACAATGGTGTCTTGTCTATGGATAGCTGCTAGTCGGTTTTCTTGTGAGGGGGACTAAAGTTTTAAATAACCTATGCCACTATCTTGATGACTTGCATATTCCTTTAAAAGTGTAACACAGTATCTTTTTTCTAAAAGTTTTTTTTTAAATATAAAATTTTCACTATTATTAACATTGAGATTTTAATCTCTTATGAAACTGTCCTCAAGCTAACATAAATCATTTATTGAGCAACCTACAATTGAGGTACCAACTAGCCATAGTGGGACATTCACAGGACATTTAAAAATAAAGCATTTATGCAATTTATGTGCAGATTTATTTTTGTTTCTTTTATACAACCAATGTCGTTTTTAAAAAAAGAAGAAAAGACCAACAGTGAAGGAGAAGGTAAAAAAAATAAAACCAGCAGTATACAGTTTTTGAGAGCTTACTGGTCTCCACCATCGTGCTAAGCACTTGAGAAGTATAATCTCATTTATTCTCATTTATTCTGCACTATATTTCCAGGATGCAGGTATTCATCCTCATTTTATGCTCAAGAAAACTGAGATCATGAGATACTCAGCCAACTCCCCAGAACTGTACAACTAGCAGTAGGTACAGTCTTGGTGCACCTACTAAGTGCCAAGCACTCTACTAGGAGTAACCACATACTAACTTCTTTACTTGAAGAATGAAAGCGATATTCATCTAATCAGATTTCACAGTATCACTAAGAATTCAAGAAAGACCACAACAAAGCATTTGGGTGTGATGGTTTACCATGGTGTCTGGGGGTGCTACTGTCACCATTGCCAGTCTGACAAATAAGATTTTCAAGGCAAAGAAGGTGACAGACAAGATACAGTTCTGCTGAGAGACGGGTTTCATATTCTTGAATTTTTTTTTCCATTTTCAAAGACTGAAAGTAAATAGGAAATATCAAAGTATCTAAATGTAAACCAATAGTTGAGAAAATCTAAAACTGTTCTAATAAAGTGGGGAAATATTTCTTTAAAACATTTATTCATATTAAAGATATGTAATGTCCTTATTGTTCATATAGCCAGATGGTGTCCTGGTTCCACTGACTAATAAAAGCTAGTAATTAAATCATATTCCTTATGAAATTTCACAAACCATATTTACTGTAGGGTCTTGTCATTCACTGTAACACAACTGAATATGCACTCTAAAATGGGCATGTGATTTTCTATTCCATTTACAATTGACCTTTTTTCGTTTAAAATAATTTGAAAAGCAAAGTAAGATTTCAAACTATGCAAATTATATATAATTTAGAAAAGTTGTGTAATATTACCTAATTATCAAGAAATAAGCAATAAAATATTTTAAAAACTAGCCAATATTATTAAATAATAAATAAAATGATAAAGTATAGTTCAATATAAATAACTTGTTTTAATCAATTGTACAGAGAATTATCACAAATAAATATATAAATATTTGAGGGGAAAAGACAAAATTTCATAATATCCTAATGACAGAGGTAAAAGCTAGTCACTAAATAAATTATTTTAAAAGTTGAGTAAAATGGCCTACGTGATACAACAAAATTATAGCCACAACAAAATTATAGCCATTCTATAAGAAAATATAACCCAACTAGAATATATTGAAATAAAATAAATGTAAATGAAAATAGTATAAACAGGATAACTTTATTAACAAGTGGTTCTAATCTGGTTTAAATTTAGCTTCATATTTTAGCATATTTCTAGTTGAAACATGTCTGAGTTACTGCATAAATAATAAATGTTGTAATATTTTGTTTCTCCCCCAATTATGATATTTGACATTAAAAAAAATAGCAACCCACATTTGTCAGGTGCCTACTATGTTCTAGACAAACATAAGTGTTCTACGTGCATTACTTCATCACATACTCATAGTATCCATGAGAAGTAAGTATTATTGTTTTCCCCATTTTAAAGACAGTGTAGCTAATGCTTTAGAGAGAAGTTAGGTCATTTGCCTTAGGTCACATAGCTAGCAAGTGGCCAGGAAGGCAGTCTTACCCAGTCTTATGATGGCCAGATACTAGGCTCTTAGTGTGCTGAAATACTTCCTGGTCAGTCTTAATCAAATCCTAGGAGCTATAAAAAAAAGGTTTCTAAATTTAACCAATATTATGAATGATCAAAAATATCATAGTAAAAGAGAAAGGAAAAAGAGAAAAGATCAGCTAATAGGCTGCTACAAAATCACAGGTAAGAGATAATAGTCACATGCTTAGTGGTGGTGGTGAAAGTTGTAAAAAGTAACCAGAATCTGGATATATGTTGAACATAGTCCCAAGATAATTTTCTGTTGAACTGGAAGTACAATGTGAGAGAAAGTGAACTGTCAAGAATGACCCCAAGGGTTTTGGACTGAAGAACTAGAAGGAAGAGAAAGCTTACCAGAGGATAGATCTGAGGGTGGAAATTAGCAGTTTTTTTAACATGGCAAGTTTGAGATGTCCATTTAGAGACCTAAGGAAGAAGCTGAGAAAGTATATTGGATATAAAGTTGCATATTAAGGAGTCTTGATTTCTGGACTCCAATATGGAAATGTATTATTTCTCTTTTTTTTTTGAATTTTATTTAATTATTTTTTATACAGCAGGTTCTTATTAGTTATCTATTTTATACATATTAGTGTATATATGTCAATCCCAATCTCCCCATTCATCCCACCACCACCACCGTCCATCCCCAGAAATGCATTATTTGAGAGTCATGAGATAACAGATGATATTTAAAGCCAAGAGACTGGATGAGTTCATAAAAAATAGGCAGATTGAAGAGAAAATATCTAAGGATTGAGCTCTAAGATACGCCAGCATTTTATGAGGCAAGGTGTTGAGGAATGTGAAAGGTTAAAGATGACATAGAATTATTTGATATTCCTCCCAATGATTGGCATGTCCATTTCCTCTCCCTTTAAATTTGTGTCTGCAGTGACCAATAGAGTACATAGCAGAGATGACACAATACCAATTCCAGGCCTGGGCTGCAAAGGGCTGGCAGCTTTTGCTTTGATCTCTTGGAGCCAGAACTTCCAAGAATAAAGTCCAATTACCCTGGTGGAGAGACTACTGGAAGAAATTGATAGGTACAGGGACACGGCTGAGCTCAGCCTTTCAGATATTCTCACCAAGGCAACAAGTGTATGAGTGAAGTCACCTGAAAAACTTTCATACTGGATCAGCCACCAGCTGAATGGCATCAAATGACCCCTGTCAGTTCCAGTGGAGTGCAAGAATCACCACAGCCCAAAGTGCAAGTTCAAAATAATAAAGTTTTGGAGTAGTGGCTTAGGAAACAGGAACACAGAGGGGTCAGGAAAGAGAAAAGGAGAGGTCAGTGCGATGGAAGAAAAAGCAAGAGATAGTTTACTCCCAGAAATCAAGCAAAGGAAGGATTCCAGAATGAGAAATTGATTTACTCTAGTAAATGCTGCTTGAGGAGGATGAGAACTGAGAATTGACTGTCGTGTTCAGCAATGTGGAGGTCACCAGTGACTCTGACAAACTATTTCATTAGAATGTTGGGGACAAAATCCTTCTTGGAATGGATTTAAGGGAGAATGGAAGAAAGGAATTAGAGGCAGAGAGTATGAAAGACACTTGATTAGTCTTGTTGTAAAGGAGATCAGAGACATGGTGTAGCTAGGTGGCCATCTGGGGTCAGGGGAGTTGTTAATTTTTGTAAGATTGGATAAACTACAGAATATTTCTATGCCATGGGAGTGATCCATCAGGGAGGGGGAAATTAAGGTTGAAGCAGAGATACTGGACAATTGGGAAGCATTTTCCTTTAATTCCTGAGATGAATAGGTTTAGTTCACAGGTGCAGGTAGGGGTGGTCTTAAATAGGAGCACAAACACTGTTTCTATACCAATGTTAGGAAAGGTCAATGGTGCAGAGGCAAGTAATGATATAGTGATGGGTTCGTGTAGGGATTTTTTCCCAAAGTGTGGTCCTGGCACAAGACTAGAACCACAGGTCACTGAATTAAAATAGTTTGACTCTAGGCATTAATAGGAATGCAGTATTTAACAAAGATGATATGACAAAGAAATAGAAAGGATTCTTTAATAAATCGTGAGATTACTTATTAAAATGGTAATACTCTGTTGAGTCTCACTACTCACAATCTTCACCAAAATAAAGTTCAAGGGCATTTAAAAGTTAATTATCTTAAAATCAGAAGACAATTTAAAAAAACTCTAAGCTAACAGAGAATTGACTCTTTTCCAGATCTCTTGATGGAGTTAATTTTCATAAGTTATAAATGATACAATATAAATAAAAGAGTACAAAATTATATGTTTACTATAAATATACTCATTCAGTCTGTAATTGCTCAAATACAGAATTTCTAACTGGATTTCTTAGCTTTAGTGACTGCCTGTTCCTAATTTTCTTGTTCACAAAACTGTGAAATGTTTGAACCAAAGAAGATTTACTCTCCTCAAAGTTACTGTTATCCAGGAACTGCTGTTTTCTCTCTGCTGTCTGTAACAGGGGTGGGAAGTACTACGCTAGGTATGAAGTCTAGATAGAAGAGGAGAAAGGAGAGGAGACCCACTCCCTGAATATATCTCACCTACAAAGACAAAAGGCACTGGTGCTTTGCATTCTGTGATCTATGCACCTCATTCCACTCCTACTCCTCCCAAACATGTGTGGTTCTATCATTAAAAGTGTTATGCCTTTCATACAGTCATCATGGCTTACAGGAAAAAAAACAGGAAGTAAATACATAGAACCGATCATACTTGCTTTGGACTGGTGGGATTATGGCTAAGGTTTCTATTTTTATACTTTCCCTACTGTTGCAATAGTCTTTAAACTTTTAAAAATTTAATAGAAAAAATTGAGAGTCATTTAATTACTATAAGGTCCTAAAGATTGTACAAATAAATGATTATAGCTCTGAGCTAAATTTCACTCTCCCCAGTGTGTTTATTCCTAATATACATTCTAATATGAATGTTCCATTTACATTTTGATTGCCATTGATTTTGATTTACCTGGAGTCAGATTAAGATTGAACCCTGATCTCACTGCACCTTAATTGTGTGTACTCATCTGGTAAAATGGAAATAACTCTACCATGCATGCCAAAAAACCTGGGAGGATAAAATGAGATCATATAACGAAAGCGTTTTGTGAAACACCATGAAATATGTTATTTGGTTATTTTTACACTAAATATTAGCCAAGAGAAACTGTAGATTTCATTTATAAGTCAAGTCTATTAAACGTTTTTAGAACAAGACCCGATTTGGGGATCTTGTCCCAAAGGCAAATGTGAGAATGAGAAATGATTAAAGTGAAATTGAACATATTTAAAATTTAAATTTTTCAATAAAATTTGTTACAGAATAATTAAAATTATTGAGACCATAGAGTTTTCCAAATAAGAGGAAAAGTTACTATCTTACTTCAAAAGGAATTATATTTAAGTAAAATATATAAAGAACTACTGTTTCTTAATTACCTAATCACTAATCAACAAAAGCCAAATATTTTATTGGCTAAATTTAAAAGCTGTACCTTCAAAATAATTGTAAACTCTTATGTATATGTATTATTATGCATAATTTAAGATATTGTCACTCAATATTTAAGTTTCAATTAGGTTTTAATGTTTAATATTTAAAGCACAATACTCAATAAAAGACAAATTTTCAAAAATTGAGAAGTATATTATTTAGTCCCACCATATATCACAAATTATTATTATTAACTTCCTTTCCATATTGTATGTACACACATAAATACATGTTAACATAGTAACCATAATGAACATATAATTTTGTATGTTGTATTTTCACTTGTTTAAGCATAAACTCTTTTCCATGTTGCTATATCTATTAATTTTTTTACTTTAAGCACAGTATAAAGAACTTTTCTCCCCCAAAATGTAAAGCTATTGGATAATGATCAGAATTTTCTTACCTACAAGACCTGTCAAAATAAATAAATATCCTAAGGAAAAATGACAGAATGATTTGGGAAATACAACAAAAGCCTGCTGTTTCTCAAATTAAATAGACATGATTGGCAGACTAGAAAGAGGGGATGCCATTAGGATATTCTACAGTGTCCACAGTGCCTAGTGAATAGTAGAATTTCCACAAATGTTAATTAATCCTTTTTAAACAGTTGATTTTGATCAATTTCCACAAGAAAAGGAGGGGGAGATCCTTCAATTCTTACAAGTGCTTACAAGGCACAAGCTCTGCAGTTTCTTGCATGAATTTTTTTAGAACCAAAGTGTTAATGAAATCTTCCATTTTTCTTGACAATATGCTTCTTATTCTACCTTGCTTCCCCAAAGATATATTTCCATGCTTATGTATTATCTGGACTCTTGAATAGTCCTCTTTATCTACCTATTTTTAAAAATATTTGCTTATTCCAAAAAAGTAATAGCAAAATAATACTTTTAATTTAGGTTTGCCATTTGATAGATTACCTAGCAGCAGACCCCAGGTCAAAATTAGCAAGCAGTTCAAGTGATTTATTAGGGGCAATGCCTATGAGGAAGACAGAAGAGGTGGGAAGAGCCACCATATATGATATAGGTTTGACTCCAGATAATGCAAAGAGGGAAGGAAAGTAGTTCGAAGTATCTTACACAATAGTGTGAGTTCCAAGAGTTTGGCAAAGTCTACTGGGGAGTCCTGAAGTTGACTGATAGGTAAGCTACAGATCTCCCAGAAAATGGAGAAATGCCTTTTTATCCCTTCTGTACTCAGTCTCTGGCTACAAGAAGCCTACGGAAGCCTGATACAGAAGCAGTGATAGATTTCAAGGCACAGCAGCTGAGCCTCTTGATCAGTTATGCCCCTTTTAGTTAAAGGCACATGAACATGCACACCACAACAATGTATGCCAATCTTAAGATGTTTTTATTTTGAATGCAAATGTGTCCTCAGTTTCACCAACTGAAATTCCACATACTGTATATTGAAGAGGCTAGTGATTAATACTTAGAAAGTATGGTATGGATCTAAGTTAAAGCCAATATTTGGGCTGCAATAAATTAATGTCAATATGAAGATTTCAATAAGAAGAATAAATCAAGACCCAGCACATCGACCATTTTCCATAGTACATGAACTATGCATTGACATGATAGAGCACTGTGAAGGAGCCCAAGGCCCCGGAGAAAAGAATCAGAATTTAAACATTTTTTTGGAAAAAGCCATCATAAGATTATAAACTCAGTAGAGATCATGATAAACTATAGAAGCTCTTTTTATTATGAGCAGGTATGATTCTAAAATGTCATTGTTAATTCTATTCAGTAAGTCCAAATTAACACTATAAGATTGAGTTCTCTAGCACACAGCTAGGAAAGCTTGTTTGTCAAACAACTGAAAACAGAAACTTGTCAGATCACTGAAGGGAAATAAAGCAAAAGTACAGAGCAATAGAGACTGAGTATGTATAATTTGGGAAGAAAAGGCATAACTGCTTGATGCCATCAAATTTGCATGTTAGTCATCAGTTAAATCAGAGGTCAGCAAAGTATGCCTTGTAGGCCAAAGACAGCCTGAAGCCTGTTTTTAGTAAATGAAGTTTTACTGGGACAAAGCTATGCCCATTTATTTACATGTTGTTTACAGGCCCAAAGCCAATAGGCCTTCCATTTTTCCACATCATTATCCCACTATATTATCCCTAAGGAGATAAAAAATTGCAAACGTTTGGGGAAAATTATAATCATGTTAGGGTTAGAAAAATATACCTATGAAAAGAGATCATTTGGTCCCAGGGGAAAAAATATATATTTAAAATAATAGGCAAGAGTGACATGGCTTCAGTTGCTAAGAATAGCCAATGCATAGTTATTTAAAAAAACATAGCCTTTAG
This sequence comes from Pseudorca crassidens, assembly GCF_039906515.1. Classification (NCBI taxonomy): domain Eukaryota; kingdom Metazoa; phylum Chordata; class Mammalia; order Artiodactyla; family Delphinidae; genus Pseudorca; species Pseudorca crassidens. The sequence goes on along the minus strand of NC_090300.1, from coordinate 122,047,219 downwards.
TTTTTAACATATGGCAAATATACAATCTAATGAGTATCTCTGAGACTATAGATGGGATTATGCCTAGAATGCAATGGTGACAACGTAAAACCTTAATCAGCATCACAAAAGCAAACCAAAAATTAGATTTTAGAGAAGTAATGTAGAAGGAAAAAGTGGAATTAAGATTCAACTATGAAACAGAGAGAGGCAGAATGGTAAGATTTTTAGTGAATGGTGAGAACGTAAGTGACATAATTGTGTGAGCAAATTACAGTCTACACAATGATAGAAGTGATATGGTGCTCTTCTAATACAGAAAACCAAAATGTCCCAGAGACAAGATATAGTAGTGATGAAAACTTTTAAATATTTGAATATCTACTGAAGTCCTAATAATGTTAAATAGAACTCATTCTTATCTGCCTTTCTTTAGCATTTATACAACCAACAAATATTCAATATGTATCAGGACTTGCCTTTGAGATGCCTGTAGAAATACATACCTTAGCCATCGGGAAAAACACTTTAAAAAGGCCAGAAAAAAGACATATGTGACTCCATGACAAAATAATTGCACAGCTTATTAAATTATTGAATCAGTAGTTTGAATAAAAAATGCTGCTCAGTGGGAAAGGAATAACCTTAGCCCACAGTCTTGGCTCAAATAATTCCTATCCTGTGGGAAATTAACATTGGAACTTGTAGCCTACCACATTCAAATCACACACCGCTACTCCTACTACTACTAATAGGAAGAGTAATATTGGAAAGACTGAACTTCCTAGGCAGAGCCTAGGTTTTACTTGCTGTGAAACCTTGGGTAAACCTCTTAACCCCTCTGAGCCTGTTTTTTCATTTTTAATTTGGATAATCATGGGTTCTGAATAAAAAGATATTACTACCTAATACACACCTATATTCCCTAGCACCAAAAATGGTCAAATAGAAACTGGATACCACATTATCTGGGGCTCTACAAGAGGAAAATTAGATGGGAAGCCAACTAGATCCTAACTCTGAGAGTCCGTGATCCATCTTCATCATATTTATTTGTTTTACTGAACAAACACCTATTTGTTGTTAATTCTGTGCTAGGCTATTCTAGGCACTTTACAGACATTTACTTATTTAATTCTAATTCTTATGCTTGACCATTGTAACTACAGTCATGTTCACTCTGGCTACCAAAGATAAGAAACTACCAACAAGTTACAAAAGCAATGAGTTTCTAAATTCAAGTGGTGTAAAAACAGCTTTGGGGTCTATCATGAGGTTTTTGTCACTATTTTAGAACTAAAGAGGGAGATGGGATTTTTATTTTTGCCAGTTAAAAATGGACACAATATAATATACACACTATCAGACAGTAGAGTCTGATAGAGAAGTCCCTGGGTTGAAAGTCAGGACCTTGAATGCTGTATCATCCATTGCATCACAGAATTACATCATGTCTAAGTGAACAAAAACTACTAGACAGGAACAGTCAATTTGGCATTTTATTAATGGCCAGTTTGAATGGTCCCATAATTAAGCTCATGAGTAGTTAGGAAATACAGCTGGGGAATATGAATCTACAGGGTCTCAGAGAAATACATTTTGCTATATGGCCCCAAACTTACTTTGTGACCTTAGTCAATTCTCTCCAAACATCTCCATTCCTTCTCTTGTAAAATGAAGGCCATATGTCCCAAGAGAATCTCAGAATTCAATCTGGGACAGATTGAGTCTAGAAATCTCCAAACCCCTCAGTTTTCAATGACTCCTAGAGAGATACTAATCAGCATAGGATACGCTGCGCTATGGCAACAAACAGCTCCCAGTTTGGAGTGGTCTGACACAACAAAGATTTACTCCTTGCTCATATCATAATGAGCAAGTGGCTTTTCTCTGCTTTTTATAACTCAGAGATCTCCTTGCTTCTATCTTGCAACTTTCCCATTTGAAATCCTTTTTTTTTTTTTTTTACTGCTTTGCAGATGACAGAGATTATTGAAAACTTAGCCAGGTTCACTAAACTCCCTCAGATTGGAAGTGACAATCATCTCCTGGATTAATGTCTGACTTTTGTCATGACTCCAACCTCACCACAGGGAATGCTAGAAAATGTTGGTGAGCACATGGATATCTGATTAGAACTAATGATCTCTTCCAGAAGAGTTGAATGAGTATGACCAAGATCCCAGCACATGCCAGTTTCAAGACTGGAACTCATGCTCTCTAGCTCCTAGTTCAAGGCTCCCCTCCAGATAGTATGTGGGGGTGATTTACTAATGTCTCCAAAGCCTTTGAAATTGACAAAGGGACAGTTATTTCTCATTATAATAGCTTGTATTTTATTATGATTTCTTAAAGGAAAAAATAAATTTCCTTCAATCAATACAGAAATATATATCCTTAATTGGCTTTCTAGTGAGGTTAACAAAAAGGCTATAATTCACTGTTTCACATTATTCCAAAAGCTCTATTCCATTCTTCGAAAATATTTTATCAAAGGCAAAATCCAGACTATACCTACTTGATACTCCATCCCCTCCAAGTGAGAGTCCTTAGAGCTGAGAATCTCCTCGTGTGAATGGAACGGACTAATACGTTGAGCTACAAAATACAAAGATTTCTAGAGGTATTTGAAAAAGGTTTGTGACGATTTCTATGCTAAGATGTTTGACTTTAAATATCCTTTCTTTAAAACCAGAATGTAGGAATAAATTCTATTGTGTTTTGGTGACTCCCTGCTTCTACTCAAGTGTTCTTGGCATTAGTGGTTGGTGTTAGAAGCCAGAGAAGCAATTCAGTCTACCGCACATTTTAAGAAAATGCGGTTATCCAAAATCTGGGTTTGAGTGAAATCCTGAGTTGAGCCCATGACTTGGCCAAATCTTTCATTTTTTTTAAGAGTAAAGCTTTTTACATAACTACAACCAAGAATAAAAGAGGTTAGGATGATAGTGTGCAGTTGCTTTTCATTTCACTATACTGGTAGGTTGAGAGGAACTTTCTGCTTTTAGAAAACCCAGATTCTACATCCTTCCATTAATCCAGCCAGGAAAATAAGTGGTTGAGTGCATACCTGTGGTGAATTTCATTTCATCCACACCTCTCATTTCTCACAGTTACTCACTAGTGCATTTTCTTTATCCTGATGATCATTACAACTCTTGAAGGCAGCATGCAAGTGAGTAGTTTATGAGATGCACCTCTGACACGCTAGTAGAAATGTTGGTCACTACCTTCTTGTTTCTTTTCTTTCAAGAAAAGGAAATTCAATACACAGTGAGCCTTTCATGTGCAAGTTTATGTTTCCCTATATGTGAAAAGAAATAGTTACATCAATCTCTCTTCTGATAGACATGCTGAAATCTAGCATACATGTTCATTTTCTAAATAAAATGTTTCCATTTTTACTAAAAGAAGTACTATCACTTAGTTTTACCAAACTGAGATAAATTCCATATCAATAAAATTGGGATTTGCTAACAAAAATTTGAACTGATAAATGTTTTATCGCACTGGATTTTATTCGTTTACTTATCTTTCTAGCTAAAAGATTGAATTTAGGGTCAAAGTTCATGTCATATTCATTTTTTAATTTCTCATCCCTAGGACACTAAGGTCTTGACCAGTATCTGGAAAATAAAACAGGAGGCTCTCAAAACATTTTAATGGATTAATAGGCAGTCCTTGGCCTATAGAGAAAATAATATCTGTTCATTTAGAACTAGTAAAATATTGAATCATGTTTACCAGTTTAATTAGTTTTGTTTACTTCAGGATGAATTTAAAAGTTACAAGGTTAAAAATAATTACAAAATTGACAGGGTATCATACTACAAATGTAAAGTTTGTATAATTCTAGGCTGGCCAAAATAAACTAAACTAATAGAATGTTCAACCTGGAAAGAATCATTGAGTACTTCTAGTTCTTTCATTTGAGGAAAGTGAAACACAGAAAGACAGTGTAAATTCATGGCAAAACTTAAACCCAAATCTCAGCAGTCTGAATACAAAGTTAGTGCTTTTTTCCCCCATGCTATTTATTTAAATACAATGAAATATGTAAAGACTTTATTCACATGCATGTCAGATGTCATTAATTTTCATTTATGTCACCACATAAGGTATTAATAAACAACTCTCAACGAAAATATGTGTGGAGGCTGTTGATATTTAAATCTTGGAATCCAATATTTCAACAGTGCAATTTTTAAAAAAAACTTGTAAATATGAAATATTTGCTGTGTTAGAATCACAGAATTGGAAGACACTTATTCAAGAGGTGATTTGCTCTTAGCTTCAAGGTGGTAAATATTAAATTTTCTTACATTTTTGAACAAATTTATTTGCCAATTCTAAATTCTACAGACATATTGTTTATGAGCAGAATATTCATATATTCATGAATTTCTTCATTTGATGGTAAGAATATAAAAGAACATTATGATAATGTCCTTAACTTCTTACATCCATTTTTTCTTCCTATGCCCTGTATTTATAACTGCAGTATTTTTGGCATAACCTTAAACAGATGGTGGGGAATTTGACTCTGGGGAGAAATCAATATTATCTGAACCCAGGGAACCATAAATTTAAACAAAGAGAAATTTACATTTTCTATCACCAATAGCACTATTTTTGAGTTTGTTTTGTATTTGTCTATGTTGCTCAACATACAGTTTTTAAAAATCAAATCTTAGGAGACCAAAGGACTTTGTTCAGAGTGAAATAAATGTTTGGAAAATGTAAAAGAACTTACAACCAAGGTTTTTCTCTAAGGACCACATTTCTCTTTTTTAAGGCAAATAATATAATTATAACCTCAAGGTGTGCTGCTTGATGAGCTGTTCTGTCTCCCTTCTCAAATGAATAATATGCATTATTTTTAATTAATATCCAGAGATATTACACTGGTAGATTATTTTCTAGGTAATAAAAGACTTAAGTAAATGGTCTCAGACACAATCTATGATCATGTAATACTGAAATAAAGTCTTTTATAAAGCACATGAATTAAAACATTCCCTGAATTCACTAGAACAGCTTCTTATTTCTAAATCAAATTGCTTTCCACAATATGTGGTTAACTATAAAAAGTTTTTATAGTTATATAATTAAATATATCTTGTTATTGCTTTGGAAGCATATGGAGTGATTTTCATTTATCGTCTAAGAACATGAGAGAATCAATATACAAAAACATGAAACTGTTCGATATACAAATATCTCACTCTATGCATCCTGATTATGAAATCTTCTGAAATTATCTTTGAATTGATATTTATTCATTCCAGTGAAGAAAACATTACACTCTTCCACACAAAAGAATTATTTTCTAACTTGAGAAACCCACATTTTTCATGAAAGTCACTGCCCTGTCTCAAGGTTTAATTGAAACCAAATGAAGTCTAGTAAAACTAATCAAAACCAAACAAACCCTTGGGTTATGTGAAGGACTTACTGTTAGTTATAGTTCTTGGAGATTTGGTTAGAGCACTCTAAAATCAAATTTTAAATGTCACCATGCCATGTGAACTAGACATAAAATATTCTTCCAAGAGTTCCATGAATGGCTAAATTACAAATCAACTTTATTACATACAGAGTTATTCCATGACCACCAAGTAAGGCAGAAAATGCTGAATCAAGTCATAGAAAGTAATTGATGTTAAAGAATTAACTTAAGATATTAAAACTTATCTCATGTGCTATATTTGTATCAGTCATTAAACAGAAATTTCAGGAAATTTCTCAAAAATGTCAATGCATAATTTGTACAAATCATCCCACAACAGCTGAAATCTCTAATATAATTCAGGGGAAGGCTATAAATCAGTAAAGGTTGGGGAAAAAACAATATAGGGGTCCTGGAGGGAGCACCAGATCTGAATCTGAATAGTCATGTGACTCTCAAGTTCTTGCACTGGAGTTTTCTTACTACAAAATGAGAGCAATAATTACAACTCTTAACATACACTTTTCTCCAATGTAGTCATGTAAAGAGTGATGCAAATGCAAGTTATTGTGAAACCATAAAGTAGATATCAGCAAATATCTGGAAGATAAGGAGTAGAAAAGATGATTGCTTACAAATAACTAGTTCATGAATTAGTATTCCCCTTTATATTTGAAGCTATACAAAGAAGAACTGATAGAGAAGAAGTGTCTTCAGCTTTGATATATAAGAGTACAAGTGTTTTGATGTGTCTTATTTCACACTAAATAGTATAAAATTTATTATTCCTCTGAAGAATGCATGTCTTAAGTGAATACCTATTCAATGTTTCAACAGGCAGAATAGTAAGTCGTATGGCCATTTGCTGAATAGAATACAAATGCCATAAATCATAACAGTGATTTAAAAGATTTGGTGTTATAATACTGAATAGGTCCAAGGACCATTTTTCATTCCATGAACCTCAGTTCCTGCCAGGCCACTTTTAAAATTATAGGGTGCTAAAAACCAAATAACATAAAATAGGACAGGACAGTCCTGAGGGAAAAATCAAAAGGAAAATTTCCATTCAGGCAGTTAGATAACGTACATTTTTGAAAAAATAGAAGGAGCAAAGAAATATGATTGAAGACATATAGTATAGCTTATTATCAATAATTTGATGTGCTTAATTGAACTTTCTTGGTAACTGAGGACATAAAATTATTACTTTTGTTTATAATTTTAAACTGCTGACAATCTAAATATTTTAATAATATATCTGATCACTTTCTCACTGTAGTGAATTATATTTGGTAAGTTAATTTTTGGTAATTTAGAATATTGCCTTTAGCCAATTACCACTGTATGTACCTTGTGGCCAAACCAATTTTCACCAGTTACCTTCCAATTTATAATACCTTACATAAATTAAAAATTGCTAAACAGTCTCTACAGTAATGTACTTGACAAACCCAACTGCATTTGCACATAAAAGGTTCTTTGCTCTTATGATAAATATTAAGCAAGAGAAACAGAAAAAAAGTCTCTAAATATTTTACTGGGAATAATACCATAAGACATAAAATTCACTCTTTCATATGTGGGCAGAATACTGACTTGTTCTACAGCTTTATTTGATCTTAAGCAAAGAGATTTCAAAAGTTAATGTCTTTTCTGAACTCATTATCATCAGTGGGGCTAGGCCTATACCCTAATGTATGCAGACTAAAGAAAACGGCAATGTGCTCTATCCTTCTAACTCCAATGACCACTTCTGTGGATGTGAAATCACACTGAAACTGCAGAATATCAGGAACCTCTGCTGGAGATAGACTAATTAATTCAGACCAGTCATGTAGTTGAGAACAAGTAAAAATAGCTAGATAAAATGTTAAGAAGAAATCTTCTTTAATGTATCAAATAACCAAAAAGTCATAAAGAATTACTAGGCTGAGATCCAGGAGAGGATGGAACTCATAAAACAAAACCCAGCACCCAAGACTACTTTTATATTGGGACTATTTAGGAAATGAAAAGAAAGAACTGAGTTACTAAGCTGCAGTTTAACAGCCTTGCAGGGATCAAAATACAAAACCTGGAGTTAAGGACCTAAAAGGTTGGCCTACATTGGGCTTAGAAGTACTCCCTATACTACAACCCCAAAGGACTGCTCCCTCAGAATATGGATGAACAAAAAAGAAACCAGTGATTTTACAGATAAAGAGATAGATAGATAGATATACAGCTCAGTTGTGCATTATCAAGAGCCCAGAAAATATTGTCTTGAAATTGGATTAGCAAATCTAGGATTTCTAGCACTTCTAGACATGTAGCAAAAGCAAACCAAAAGTTTCTGTGTAAGAAGATAATATTATTCTGAGCTTCAAAACTTTTCTATGATGTTTTTTTCAAATACAGTGCCTAGTGCACAGTCAAAAATAACTAGATACCTAAAAGAAAGACACCATTTTCAAAACTCAACAGAAACAGACCCATAGATACTTCACATATTGGAATTATCATACTTTAATTGTAAAATAACCATGCTTAGAATTTTCAAGAAGACAAAAGCCAAGCTGGAAAAATGCAACAGAGCATTTTCAAACACTATATTTTAAAAAGGGCCAAATAGAATGTATAGTTCTGAAAAACATAAGGACCAAAATAAGAAACAATAGATTTAAGAGCAAATTAGTACCAAATGAAGAAACTATCTGTGAACTAAAAGATAGATAAGATACCATCAAGAATGAAGCACAGAGAGACAAAAATATTAAATTATGAGAGAAAAGATACTATACTGAAGGATACAGTAAGAAAATCTAACATCCTTTTAACTGCAGTGTCAAAAAGAGAATGAGACACAAGTAATATTTGAAGAGATAGTGAGAATTTTCCAGGATTGAAAAAGATATCATTCTACAAATTTTAAAATGTAATGAAACCCAAGCAGGGTAAAGATAAAGAGCAGACATATCACAGTGAAACTCAGAAAAACCACAAAGAAATCAGACAGAGAGAGAGAGTGATGTAAGATGAGAGAGAGAGAAAAGATAAATTACTTTCCAAGGATTAATGGCCAATTTCTTAACTGGAAGCCAGAAAACATTAGAATGGTTTTTCAATGTATTGAAATAAGAGAAGTTTCAACTGATAATTTAATATCTAACAAAAAAAGTCTTTAAAGAATGAAGGTGATAAAAGGACTATTCAAGCAAAATCCTCAAAGTCAAAAATCTATACTTCAAAGCAAAACTAAAAGACTTTACAACCAACAGATCGATACTAAATGAAATTCTGAATGATATACTTCAGTCATAAGGAAAATAATCCCAAATGGAAGCTCACAGAGGCAAGAAAAAAGAAGCACAAGGAAAAGAATGGAAATGTGAGTAAAACAAACACTGACCCTATGAAACAATAATAAAGGTTATTTATGAAGTTTATAAAAATATATGAAACTAAAACATTCCTACCTCAGACTATATAGAACCATCAGTTCCAGACTAATTACCTACATGAGTTTAAAAGACAAAAACAAAATGAATATTCTAATAGATATAGGAGGATATCAACAAGACCTCAGAGTAAGAAAAAGCTTCTTAAACAGTACCAAAAAACCACTAGCTATTAAGTAAAGATTGATTAACTTGATTACATTAAAATTGAGAAGTTATATTTGCCAGAAGACCTCCTTAAGAAAGTGAAAAGTCAAGCCCACAAAGGGAGTTATGTGAGTTTGTAATACATATTAGTAGCAAGTGCTTATATCTGGAATGATATATAATTATAAGTTATATAATAAACTTGTACACATCCATATGGAAAAGTCAGGCAACTTAATTTTGTAAAAAAGGGCAGGAGACTTGAATAGGCACTTTACAAACAGGATATCCAAATAGCTACTAAGCATACTACAAGATACTCATCTTCAGTAAAAATGAAAAACTTTAATTAAAAACAATGAGATACTACACCCACCAACACAATACATTGGCTAAGGTGTGAAGCAACAGGAAGTCTCATACACAAATAATCAGACATTATCTAATTAAGAAGATCACTACGAATAGCATTTCCACTCCTACTCATAGGTAAATACCCTCCCCCAAATTATATGCATATGTGGAACAAGAGGCTTCTATAAGAGTGCTTATTGTTATAACACTATAAGAGTGCTTATAATAACAACGTTAACTAGACATTAACTAGAATACGCATAAACAGTACAATTGACATACTTTGTAGTACCTAACAGCCATGAAAATGAACTAACTACTGCTACACACAGGAATATAGATGACTTTCACAAACATAATATTGAATAAAATAAGCCAGGCACAAAAGAAACTTGGAAAACAGGCAAAATTAACTTTTGATGTATGAAGTAAGGATAGTAGTTACCTTTGGGATTGGGGTTGAAGACAGAGGTAATGACTGATGAGGAACCAAGGAGGGGTTCTGGTGTATGTCTATTTCTCTGGGGTTTTTGTTTTTGTTTTTTTTTCTAACATAGGTGACAGTTACATGAGTACATTCACTTTGTGACAATTCATTGTTCTGTACTTTAATGATGTGTTTTTCTGATGTGTATTTTATTTCACTAGTCAATAAACATCATACAAACACATACACGAACATAAAGAAACACACATATATTGAATATATATAGTTATATTGAATTAAAAATGTTAAAATGCATGGCAGCAATAGCTCAAAGAATGGCCCAGAACTTTCTGTTCTCCTCAGTGAGTTCTAACAAATATTTAAAGAATAAGTATTTCCAATATTATGTAAAGTCTGCTAGAGATTAGACAAAAAGAACACATTCTACATCTCATTTTGTAAGCCTAGAATACCTTGATATCAAAACCAGAAAAAGAAAATGTGAAAATAAAAATTAGGTCATTCTCATTCAGGAATATAGATGTAAAACTTCAAAACAAAATTTCACAAACCAAAACCAGCAATGCATAATGTGCAAAATACATCATGACCAAGTTAGGTCTATCCCAGGTATACAATGCTGGCTTACATTGGAAAATCAATCAATACAATTTACCACATTAACATTTCAAAGAGAATAATTATATTATTAGCTTATTTAATATAGGAAAAAAACTATTAAAATTCAACATCCCTAAAAAAAAAAATTCAACATTCCTTCATGATTTAAAAATCAACTTTTAACAAATTAGAAACACAAGCTGTATCCTTCAATTTAGCAAAAGATATCTATAAAATAAAAATTTCCACAAACATCATACTTAATGCTAAAACTACAACAGTAAGCACAAAACAAAGATAGCCATTATCACCATTTTTATTCAACATGTCTATATGACAACTGTCAACATTTGTAGATAATATCATTTTTTTACACAGAAAATGAAAATAATCTACAAATTGATGGAATGAATAAGAGTTTAGCAAGGTCATTCTCTATAAAATCAGCATACCAAAATCTTTTATTTTTAAATATCAGCCATTAAAAAATATTTTTATAAGGTATAGCTTATCACAGCATCAAAAATACTAGGCAATAAGGAATAAATCTAAGAGAAGATATGCAATAAATCTATGGAGCATATGATAGAACCTTACTGAGAGAAATTAAGGATGACCTCTATAAGTGGAAAGATATATCATGTACATGGATTGGAAGACTCATAAATATGTCAATTCTTCACAAGCTGATCCACAGATTCAATGTACTACCAACCAACATCACATACAATTTTCGACTATACAGCTGATTCTAAAGTAAAAATGGAAATTAAAAAGGCCATGAATAGATAATTATCCTGTATGAAAATAAAGCAGGGGAGGACTTTTTCAACTGATATTAAAACTAACCTTAAAGTATATTTATATTAAGCCCTGTGATATTAGCACTGAGAACAACACAAAGATAAACAGAAAAGAACAAAGATCCTGGGAACAGATTGATGCATACATGGACCCTTTATTTAGCTGCCCTTCAGAGTAATACGGAAGGACTGTCTTTCTCAAATCACATTGCTGGAACAAAGTTTAATGCTTAAACTAATACTTTAAGGATGTTTTTTTTGTTTCTTAATGAAAACTTTCTTTATAGAATCTCCTTAGCAAATGCCAGTATGTCAATTATGCTCAGTTTCCTAAAAGAGCTCTTTCACTATGCTGTTAAAATTAGCTACATATTCCAACTTATAACAGCATCGTCAGTTATATTATTTTCAAAGGGTAGAAAATTTTGAAACTCATCATGATGCTATTTGGTATAGATTATTGCTATACAAGTATTTACTGTTACAAAGGTATACTTTATAAGTGCAGCCTAAAAATTGCTCAATGAATGCAGAACTATCTTTAAAATGCTTTTATCTTTTATCCACAGCTTAGATTCTTATCAAAAAAAAGTTGTTTTTAAAAATTAGATGCTGCATTCTTCTTTCCAATACCTAATGGCCATTATAAGACAACCTGAAATAATGTCTCAATGTTACTCTTTAAAAAAACTTTTTTTTTACATCTTTATTGGAGTATAATTGCTTTACAATAGTGTGTTAGTTTCTGCTTTATAACAAAGTGAATCAGCTATACATATACATATATCCCTATATCTCCTCCCTCTTGCATCTTCCTCCCACTCCCCCATCCCACCCCTTTAGGTGGTCAGGTGGTCACAAAGCACCTAGCTGATCTCCCTGTGCTATGTGGCTGCTTCCCACTAGCTATCTATTTTACATTTGGTAGTATATATAAGTCCATGCCACTCTCTCACTTCGTCCCAGCTTCCCTTCCCTCTCCCCATGTCCTCAAGTCCATTCTCTACATCTGTGTCTTTATTCCTGTCCTGCCCCTAGGTTCTTCAGAACATTTTATTTTTTTTTTTTAGAATCCATATATATGTGTTAGCATACGGTTTTTGTTTTTCTCTTTCTGACTTACTTCACTCTGTATGACAGACTCAAGGTCCATCCACCTCACTACAAATAACTCAATTTTGTTTCTTTTTATGGCTGAGTAATGCTTTGTTTATAAAACTTTGTAATGAGGTACTTTGAAATTATTAATTGTATTATTAGTCTTTATTAAGGACAAAATATACTGAGCATTAGAGTGGACATGTAGGTATTAGATACAGATACATTTTAAAGAATTGTATTTCCATTTTATTAATATGAATTTGCACATGTGGCGACTCAAGCTAGCAGTATCAAATGGAATATACATACATATTTTCAACTATATAACATATATACTACATATAAAAATAAATATTGCATATATACAAATTTTTATTTTAACATAATCAGTTTTTTTCTTTATATTAAGCCATCATGTCAAAATGTTAAAAATTTGGCAAACTTTGCAAACTTACAGAAGTAAACTTCTTTCTTGTTTTGTGTGAACTAAAAACAAATGTGAACCTTTACTTTTTAATATGCACATTCATATTTTTAATTCTTTAGATAAATTCTACTTTTATATTTTCTAAACACAAAGTTACCTATAAGCTTGATTACAAATTTTATTTTTTATATATTTAATTATTAATTAAAATCTATTCATTAAATATACTGTAAGGTAATAATTCTACTAAAAATATTGTAAATTTTTCAGTTAGATGTTATTTGAATTATACCAAAAACTTTGCTAAGGAGTTGTTGATATTAGAAGTGCTCATTGCAAATATAATGTCCTACTTTTAGGAAAGAAACACTGTTAGAGCTCTCTTTGCATTACAGAATTAGCACAGAAATCTGTTTGCAATTAAAAGAACTGTGGGAGAGCCCAGCTGTATTTGGGAATTGGCAAATGTATTAAACTGTGCTCCACATGCTTTGGTTTCAGCAAAGCCTATAAAGTATTTTCTCATGTCTTTTCCTCCTTAACCTTAAAACACATGTACAGAGAATGGATCTGCAGCCTCTCTCTCCCTCTAGTTACAATGATTAGAAAAAGTTTTAATATTTGATACCTTTAATATTTTTAAGTCTCTAATACACAAAAGGTGAAAAAGAATATTCATGAGGTCACCTGTGTAAACTAAAGGATTTATATCTTGGTCATCAGAGTGTTTAAAAAATGATTCACTTTTGCATAGAACCTAGAAACTCAGTTTTGTCAAAGGCTCATGGCACTCAGGCTTGAAGTGGTCTGGATTTAGTTAGAAATATAAAAGCCAAGCAAGTGAAGAGGTTGTTTCAGGATAGTTTTAAAGTTCCCACAACTACTTCTCATGTTCTGTGCACCAACATTTTGAAAACTAGGGTTCTAAAGCAATTTTGTTATGGGGAGAGTATTTTCTAGGGATATTAAATCAAAGGTGGAGGACAGAGAAATTAGAAGGGTTATGGGAACAGGAATGGATACAATGGATATAGATGGAATATATCCATGGATATAACCATGGAAAACCACTGAAATCAGAGGATTTATTTTAAAAATTGTAGCATGATAGCCATCTTCAATGGTTTAAGAGGGAAATGATCCATTTCCCTCTTAAAAGTAAAATATATTAGTATGTTTCTCTTTCATTAGCTCACTCAGTAACAGTTCTTCCATGTTCAATCCTTAGGCGTAGAAAGTTCTAGAAAGACAACATGAAAAGAAAAGTACAAATGGACATAAGACTTTCAATGTCACACCTCCTCCTAGATTTAAAAGACCATCCATAAGAGGAAGTGATGTTCTTTATTTTGAGATAGAAGAGTAAAATACTACAATTAGCAACAACTGACTTACTATATGCCAGGCACTGCTCAGAACCTTTTACATACATCTATGTATTTAATCCTTTCAACAACTCTATGAGACTAGATACTACTATTATCAACATCTTACACACCAAGAAAGTGAGTTACAGAGAAATTAAGTTGAAATTAAATATTGCTTTACAGGTCTAGGATTCAAACCTAAGTAGTAGGCCTTGACAAACGGTGCATTTGATCACTGCACTATACGATACCAGGGAGCATGACAAGATCAGACAGTTTAAAAGCTAAGATTTTGACTTATGTATTAACACTGGGAACTCCAGGATGTGACCTATTGTAACTTTGGTTTTCTCATATGTATAATACCAACTATGGCATAGAATTATTCTAATGTTAAAAGGCTGTAAGTTCCTGGTACATATTAAATACACAATATATGCCAGTTCCCTGATACAAATTTTGCACGTGCTTATCATTCACAGCTCAGTTATAAAGTAACGCAGGGTTCCTGGTTAAACCTGAAGTAGTGAACATGTTTATTTACCTCCTCTCCCTTTAAAAGTTCCATTACAATTTCTATGAAAAGGTTAAAAAAAGAGGGAGGATTACCCAAGAAGACAAAAAACTGGAAAGAACGAAGTGGCAGATAGGAGAGTTCAATAAAACAAGGAAACTGGAAAGAAGGTAGACAAGTGATTGAAAGCAGCATACAGGAGAAACTGAAAACTAAATATGTGAACGCATAAGAAGCCAAAGCAAATCCATATGCACTCTATACCAAGAAAAGCCTCAAAAATGTGAGACACCACAAACATGCAAAGAGTAGGTAAAATGAAAAATAGCTGACATGGTTGAAACTCTATGTGAGAAGACATGAGAGTCCTAGATATTCCTTCCGTATCCACACATTCAAGCGACGAGGTCTCCTTAACTTCCCCAAAAGGATGGAGGATTGCTCTATAGCAAGGCTGAATCAGAAGGGCACCAGACTCAGACACCACACACAGTAGAAGGCCTGGGTGTCATCTGAAAACAGAGATCAAATAAAATTTCACCTGTTGAATGGTAAGACATGTCCCTTACCTCATCGTGACAAAACTCACTCCTTATTGGGCTTTGAGAAAAGAGGTAGCCTTGCTTATACCACCAGGAAAAAAAAAAATCTAAGGATCCATCTTTTAAAACATTGACATTCAAGAAATGGTGCATAGTTTCTCACAGCTGACTCTCAACAAAACTTGATCTATCCTTGGCCAATTATTCTAAATTAAAGCTTTTAACTTAGCAAATATTGCCAGCTGATAAGCTAGTGACTTGGTAAAAATTAGGCATAGGCAAACTATGATAGCTTTAGAGTAGTGCTGTCTAACAGAACTTTCATATAGATATAGAAAATGTGGAAAATTTCTACATCTGTGCTGTTTAGTGCAATAGAAATTAGCCTTGAGTGACTACTGAGCATTTGAAATGTGGCTACTGCAACTGAGGTACTGAATATTAAATTTTGTTTAATTTTTATTGATTTACAGTTAAGCAACCACATATAGTTTGTGGCTACCTCATTGGACTATGAAGCTCTAGAGAAAGTCATTAGAAAAAGTCAAAATGGGGTGCTGTTGGCTCTTCCTTCATTTTAAGAGGCCTAAAAGAAATAAACTTAGCAAGAGTTACTCCATTTCAAAGAAGGGGCTGAATACAGCTTTGCTAAAACTCTTCTGATTCAGTCTGTTACCTTCAAATTATATTGACTGAAGATAACTTAATTTGGGCATCATTTAGTTTAGAAAAACTAACCAGTTCTTGTATCTCAAACAGCAGGAAAAGGGGCCCTCAGGCCTCTTTCAGTCACATTCCAATGTTTTCTGAGCAGGAAAGATCAATTTAAAAGGTTGTTCAGATGACTGTTGTTTCAGATGGCTTCAGAGTAGCTTTAATTAAGTTGATTATTTGAATGTATTGAATATTACACACATCTCTTACACACTTATTTGATTTCATTTTTACACTCTTTTTTCTCTCCATGATTTTGTTTGGGTGTTTTCTACTGACCTGTCTTCTAGTTTACCTCTTTCTCATTTTCTCCAATCTCCTGTTAAAACCATTCGACATTTTAATTTCAAATACTGATATTTTAATTTCATTTTTCAGCTCTAGAATGTCCATGTGAGTTGTTTCATAGAGAGCAGTTCTGTATTGAAATTGTACATCCTCACATTTTGTTTCTAACTTTTCCTCAGTTTTCATAAGCATTTTAATTACAGTTAAAGTTGCTGCCAATATCTAGATTATCTGTGCATCTACTTGGATTATCTATTTTTCTCTTAATTATCAGTCACATTTTCCTGCCTCTTTTCATGTCTAGTAAATTTTACTGTATGTTGAAAATTGTGATAAAAGAACCACAGAGGGTCCAAATGATATTATCTTTCACCAGAAAGGGTTTCTCCCCTTTTTTCGTTAGACACATTTAATGAGGGGCTGATATCTCAACTAGTTAGAGACTGAATTATTTCAGGGCTGGGTTGAAGTTTTGGTAAGACTCAATATACGTCTTGGCTGATTACTGCTCCTCAGGCATGGCCTCCCTGGTTTTTTGACAGAAAGTCTGGCAATTCTTTCTTCGTCCCAGAAAGACTTGGGGGATCAAGCTCTGCTGTCACAGGTTCCAAGGTCAGTTCTTCAGCCACCCGACCTTCCAATCCTGGCACTGCTGTTCATGGGGAGATTAACTGTGTGTTTGAGTAAACCACCCTCTATCTTTGGTGATTTTTTTTTTCTCTTATTCTCCATAAGTCGGCAGAAAATTTCACACTGCCTTTTGATCTAGCACCTCAACCTCTTGAGTAGTATCAGAACTCAGTGGTGTACGAACTCTCTCAAGTTTAGTGTTTGTCACTCTAGCTTTCCATGACAATTAAAACTTTTGTTGATTTCCTTTTCCCTGGTAGTAGCTCTCTGCTTAGATTGAGCTGTTTCTCTGCCCTTATTCAGAATTGGCCAGTGCCCTTAGGGAGTTAAAAACAGCTGGTGATCTTCAGATCATTTCAGAATGATTCTGCCTGCTCTGATACCTTTTTCTTATTGCTCTATTATTCCTTTACAAATATTATTTTTGTAATTTACCTTGCTTTTTCTGGTAGCTGTAATGTCAGTTATGGATCGGGGCTCACACAAAACTAGCAAATGGATAGAAGATTTCAGGCTTAATATCTATGGTGAGATGAAATCTCGGCTTGTGCTTATGTGCACATGGAACTGACTGAAACTATTACATTTTTACCTAAGTTGTCTTTTCAAAGGAACCACCAGGGAGATTCACAAAAAGTCTGTGACTTTTCAACTGTCAAAGCCACCTTCAGTTCTCTGAATCTATACTCACAGGAAATAGGCTGTGAAATCTGTATTTTTTTCAAAGAAGGGCATACATTCCAACACTCACCTATAATTTGACTATGGGGAAAAATGGACAAAAAACAAACAAAAAACTTCCCAGATGGAAAATCTAGGAGCATGGAGGACAACAGAAAAAAGTAGTTACCCACTAAAAGCAGAATAGTGGCAATTAATTTAGGAAGATCTAGCAGTTCTTGCTTAATAAGATTTAATAACTCTAAAGAATCAGTGACTTCAGTTCCTATAATATTCTTGGCTTTTCTGAAAAAGGAAGTTTTATTGTGGTAACCTGACCCACTGTGTAAGAGTTTGTATGTGGAGTCAGGAAAGGGGAGATTAATAATTCCTCCTTTAGTTACAGGTTGCCAGATCACAATTAGCTTTATCTAGCCCAAAGGAGAGAACTATACATCCTTTCAGCTGGATCAAGTAACTAAAAGAAACTTTTGAACATCTTATGTGGGAAGGGTGAAGGTATGTTTTAAATGTACCAAAAAATTTTAAAATATAGCTCAGGAGTAAATGGGCAATTGGGCTACAAGAGGATTTGTCAACCAATAACCAGTCTCTCATTCTATTCTTTTAGTAACAGAATCCCCAAAGATTTAGCTGAAAGCATGACAGCTAGGAGAAGCCATATAAATAAGAAACAGCTTCTTGGATATTAGCAGAAATGGTGTGGATGTCAGCAGAAAAGGACACAGCCTTGAAAGGAAGCTACTTGTCTTCAACTCCCTCTTCCTCCTTTCCCTTGTGCCAGAGTGTAGATGTAGTGGTGAGCCAGTTTTGCCTATATAGACAAGGGAAACACTCAAAGAGATGATAAAGTAAAAATACAAAAGGAACTTGGGACTCCAGGTGACAGCAAGGGGCAGAGCTTCTCTCTCCATCCCTTCCCTTCAGCCTTCTTCCCACCCCACCTCCCACCTCAACCCCTCCCTTGCAACCACAACAGATTCTTATCTTGGACTTTCTCATGAGAAAAATAGAAATAAGGCTTCTGACTTGTTTTAGCCATTGTCCATTTGGTCTCTGTTAAAGCAGTGAAACCAGTATCCTACTGAATGCATAAATCTTGTAAAATTATATGCCTTTTAAAAGTGATGTGCAATTTATTATTTTGATAAAAGCTAAAATTATATTATGTTAAAAAAAGAAATGCTGATCTGAAATAATTCTGAATACACTAAGTACTTCTAAATTATATATACTTACATTAATGTTATTTTGCTAAACTATATAACATTATTGTTTTTAGAGATGTAATTCATAAAGCACTTTCACATACACCTACTTTAATGTACATAGTATCATTTATTAAGAACTATAGTACTCACGGTTATATTCAAGACTGAGAGTCTTGAGACAATTCCTTATTCCAAAATATCTAAGCTTCAATTACCTTCAAAGGTTATATGATGTTAGTGGAAAGAGGGAAAGATTTGGAAGTCAAAAGAACCGAGTAAGTCCTAACTCTACCCATCCCACTCCCAACAGCAGTGTGCCCAAAGGCAAGACACAGACTCTCTTTGAACCTCTGTCTCTTTATCTATATATTGAAGATAATAATCTCCTATCTTTTGCACAGGATGAAGTCAGTCAGGTTCAAATGAAATAATATATATGAAAGTAATTTGCAAAGTGTTATAAATCAAACCTACAAAGCCTTAGAAAAGAAATGGATAGTAACTCAACAGATAATGAGTCTAATTATCAGAACAAGTTGCTTCTAGAGTAGAAATGAGAGAATCTTTGGCAGAAGAACAAGAACAAGCAGAAATAATGTCAGCTCTAAGAGTGAAAAGTAGATAATGTCTAAATTTAGATAAAAGAAGAAAAAAATTAATATATTTATTCTAAATAACATTTAGCTACATAGAATTAAGTAGCTTTGTTTCTCTAAATAACATGGATAAGACATCTTAATCTGGGCTTCCCTGGTGGCGCAGTGGTTGAGAGTCCGCCTGCCAGTGCAGGGGACACGGGTTCGTGCCCTGGTCCGGGAGGATCCCACATGCTGCAGAGCGGCTTGGCCCGTGAGCCATGGCCGCTGAGCCTGCGCGTCCGGAGCCTGTGCTCCGCAATGGGAGAGGCCGCAGCAGTGAGAGGCCCGCGTAACACAAAAAAAAAAAAAAAAAAAAAAAAAAAAAAAAAAGATCTCTTAATCAATTTCATTGAATATCAAACAAATATTCTAGGGTTTGGAACTTGCTGGGAAAACCCAGCCACTTCCCTGAAAATCCTTGCTCTAAGACTTGGAGGAAAGTTCTTTCCCAGCAGTTCCTTCCCTCTGGATAAATCATGTACTCTTTCTGGAACTGCTTCTGATCCTACAAATAATCACAGTCTTGATGCTGACTCAAGTCGCCCAGCCCAGGAATAACTGCCAATGTTTTCCCACTTCTTCTCCCTTTCTCATCCCACAGTTTTAAAAGCTGATAACTCTGTTGTGATAGCGTTCCTCACAGTCTCACAAGTTCCATTTAAATGCACAAATAGGCTTCCTTTTCACTGTTGACTCCACGCTAAGGGTCTCCCAACATTCTCCAACTTAGTGAGAGACTGTCTCAATGCTTGCTGCTGAAAAGTTAAGTCCACAATTGTTGGTACATTTTTCTTCTTAAAGGGTATTTCATAATGACCTGAAGGGATACCGTAGTTGCTTTTAGAAGGTAGGTTAAAAAGGGACTGAGATTGGTTTACACTTCCTTGCTTCTTTGGTTCTTTTCTCAACATTTCTTGTTTTCAATTTTGGCCACTGAGCTCTAATAGCTACTTGATAACATGTTAAATGTAACTAAGAAAGAAAAATCTGTCAGGAAACAAAGATTCTGCAGCTAAAAATGTAGTTGCATTTAATTAGCCAAGATAACTCTGGGTTAAAGACTTAGTTAATTCCAACAGATTTTTTTTTTCCTCACTATAAATATGATGAAACAAATAAAAAAACATATGAACATGAAGAGAAGAATACAGCTTTAGAATGCTGGCAATTACGAAAATCATGTGATAGCCACATAATCCTCTTAATATAAAAAAGAGTCACAATGACCACTGGAGATGAGAGAACAAAAGCAAAGTTAAGACTGTATTTGGCACCTTGTTCAAGTGAAATGTGTAGATTGCATCTAAAAACAAAATGGGAATTGAATAAATAGATGAAAATGACTTTCTCCTAAAAATAACCCCAAGATATTATCTAACAAAAACATATTTTTATTACTTTAAAATGCAAATTCAAATAATGAAATTGAACACTTTAATGGCAGAACTAAAATGGGCAGAAATTACTTTTCAAAGTGCATTCTCTAAGTTATGTAATTATCATTGATTTTTTTTTTTGGACCTTAAAAACAATAAACCTTAATCCATAATGCAAAGAAAGTCTCGACATATTTATTTGGAATGCCTTTGTTCCCTAAAACAGGCTTAATATCCAATAACCAACTAGTTTTCAGGTAATTTTAGTCATGGATAAAGTAAATATACCAGGAAGTCTTAAGACCCATTCTGTACTCACTCATTCCTGAATTTAATTACAGTTTGGGCAGTTAACTTTGATCTCTGCTTAATAGAGAACGATGGAAAACAATATTGAAAAAGAAAGAAATCATTTTCCCCTTTATTTAACTCTAAAAACTAAGTTTTCCTAATCAATTTTTTAAAAATTGGACCCTGAACATTCACATTCTGTGTTATCACAAACAGCATTATCATATTTCCTAAACAACATCATATTTTTACTGATTCCACTGGAAATATTTCAATGGTGTAGGACAGTCTCTTTTTCCTCATACGATTTTGTTTTTTCTTAAAATATGGTACAACATTTGAATAGTAAGAGAGAACAAAATAAGGGAATATTTACCCATGAAGGCAAACTTCTGTCTTTCTCTCATAAGCCATATCTAATTCTCCAGCAATTCGTCTCAGCTTGACCTTCAAAATATACCCCAAATTCAACCATGTCTCACAAAAGTCCAAGTTACCACCTGGAAAACATGCCTGTTTCCAGCTACTAACATAACTTGCCTGATGTATATTGTACTAGTCTGCCAGGACTGCCATAACAAAATATGACAGACTACATGGCTTAAACAACAGAGATTCATTTTCTCACAGTCCTGCGGGCTGGTAGTCTAAGATCCAGATGCTGGCAGGGTTAGGTTCTTTGAAGACCATTCTCCTTGGTGGCAGATGGCCAAACTCTTGTCACCTCTTCACACATGGTCATTTCCCTATGCACATGCCTCTCTGGTGTCTTCTGTGTGTCCAAATCCTCTATTCTTAAGACACCAGTCAAATCGGATTAGGGCCCACCCTTATGGCCTTAGATTAACTTAATTACCTCTTTAAAGGTCCTAGCTCCAAATACAGTCACATTCTGAGGTACTGGAGGCAAGGACTTCAGCATATGAATCTTGAGGGGACACAATTTAGTCCATAACATACACACACACACACAAAATAAACAAACACACAGAGTTGATTCCCATTTTTGTGATAGTTATATACTAAAAAATGCCATTAAACACTGAATTAGCAAATACGAAACCATTGGTCCTAGGGGAAATACAAGGTTATGTTCCTGCAAACCTCTGGCATATTTTTGTCAATTGATCAATACATACTTTTGTTTTTTGTGTGTTTCTATATAAAGACACCTTATTTAACATATTTTTCTTATAAATAATTACAAGTTTGTTTGCCAATGTCATTGTAAAACCAGTCAGTCACATCAGCACCAAAAACCTACGCTTCCACATAATCTTTTTTCTGTATAACACTTAACAGGTATCTTTTAAATTCCTAAGCCTCCTGATCTGCAGAACTTACCTTGCCTGCAAGTTGAATATTTTTCACACCACATTGCCTTTTGAAATGTGTGCGTCAGCCAGCACTAGCTGAGAAGGGTTTAACATTTTCCTGACCCCAGGTAACGTGACTAAATTTCTGTAGCCTTTAGCCTCACAACATTTCTGTCCACTATGCCTTTTTTATTGCCGTCATCTCATGAATCCACAAATTTAGTTACTTTTCTATCTTTTCCATAGCTTCATCATGCACTATAGACGTTACTTTAATGCTTTCCAGAGCTCTCTCCTATACAGATCGGCAGATGCCTCTTCCTTTTTTCTGTATGTATTATTACTGCTGATTCATTAATATTGAACTTGTGACCAACAGCACTATAACTCACGCCTGAACGAAGCTGATCTAACACATATTTTCTCTATAAGGCAGATCACAGCCTTCTTGTGTTTAGGAACAATGGACAGCACTTCAGCATACGCATCCAGGTCATTTTAAACAATAAAATCACTAACAAAAAGCACAGAAATGCAAAAAACACGGCACCAAACAGACCACCAAAAGGACACTTGTTTACTGTATAAGAGCTGAAATGAGAAAGCAGAGCTTTCCTTTGTGGGATCTTAGGTGGGAATGTGCCCTTTGTGCATCTCAAATTTTTACCCACTCTGAATATGCACATGTCTTTGGAAGATTTGGGCCTTACAAATAAATTTTACCAATAGGTAAATTTACAAATAGGAAACCTGCAAATAATGAGGATCAACTATATATATATATATATATATATATATATATATACACACACACACACACATACACATACACACACACACACACACACACACACACACACACACACACACACACACACACACACACACACGTCTTCCTAATTTTACCCAAACCTCTGCCACTGTAGTCTATATTCAGCACAATAGCCAGGGTGATTCTTCTAAAATATGTCAGATAATGTCACCCCTCAGAACCCTCCGAATGAAGACCAATTTGCTGCCAATGGCCTACAGGATCCTCTGAGACTGGACCCTGATTATTGCTTTGAGCCCATTTCCAGTGGCTCTTCCCTGTCATCATGCTGGCCTCCTGCTGTTACTTAAACTTGCCAAGTACCCTCTGGTGTCAGATTCTGTCCTTGCTGTTCCCTTTGCCTGCAAAGCCTTTCTCCTGAGAGCTCCATGATTCTCTCTCATCTCTGTTAAGTCTCTACTCAATTCTTTCCAAACTACCCTGTTTGAAACAGCCCCTCACCCCTTACCTCCCTTCTCACTTTCCTGCTTTGTTTTTCTCCAAAGCACTTATTTGAATCTGATTTATTATATGTCTTACTTGTACATTTGGAGATCACAGTTCTTCCTCCCCTTTGCTCCATGAGGGCAAAGAGTTTCCTGATTTGTTTTCCCAGTGCCTAGAACAGTGTCTGGCATATTGTGGGTGCTTAATAAATATTTGTTGCATAAATGACTGAAGAAATGAGATACATTTAATTACATTAATTTAAAATGTAGATGAAAGAAAAAACACAAAGTTGTGAAAATACACAACCTGTCATAAATTTTTATCTAAATTCACTTTGCACTTTAAGTTTTGTTTAGATCAAATTTAAATTCCTTTCTGGTTAAGACAGAAATTTAAAAGTCAGGAAAAATTGGCCATAAATTTTTTACTGAGTTGTTGGAAAGGTTTTGCTTTGACTTTCAAATCAAATAGAGTTGACTTTACTTGAAAACGTTATATTCCTCACTCTTCCCCCTTTCCTGTTTTTATTTTTTTTTATTTTTAAAGGTTTTTTTTTTATTATGTGTAACATAGGCAAAATTATTTAAGTCAATAAATTTTTAAGGAATTTCACATGTTCTGATTCTTTCCACTACCAATCACCTTAGCTCCTCCGAAGTCATAATCGTCAAGATAAGATAGCCCTTTCAAAAAGAAGTTTTGCTCGATCCACAGCTGTCATGTGAGTCAGCCCACAATTCTTTTAGTTAGACTTCTTTGATCTCCAGTGGAATACAGACACACTTCAAAATTCCACACCTGAAATCTTTGGGATCCTCCTGTTTGCTTAGGAGGATCACTCCTGACGGACTTGTTCTTATAACCAGTCAGTCAAGCAAGGAGTCTCTCGGTTTGTATTCATAATTAATAAACATAGTTTCTATTTCTCACTGAATTAGTTAATTCCCTAGACTTTTGGAAAAAATATTTTTCAGGGATGGCATAGAATGAGATTTCTCTTATGGTTTGTGACATTATCATTTCCAAAACCATTTTGTTAAACAACCCAACTGTAGCTTCCCTTCAATTAAATTGATAAACATATCTCAGCTAACTTCTCTTCAATTTGATTTCTGTTTTCTTTATTTCAAGCCCTGTAAGAATCAAGGCAACCTATTTTCTTGAGTTCTATTAAAAAACAAACAAAATGAGGTTCTATGTCATAAATTTAGAATAAAAAATAAAGTAGTCAGGATTCAATGTGCTTCATGCAGAAAGAGAACATCATCAAAAGGGGTTCTTAATTATATGTATGAAGGAAATTGATCTGAAAACTAATACGTATATCTGACGTTGTCTGGACAAGACTTTTAGACTGACATTCTGTGTTCTACTACATTTTTCTGCTACTAATAAATTTTTATTTTAGTTTGGTAGGAGAAGTGTCCATAGCAAGAGGGAGATTTATTTTAACTGTATGACTAATTGTTCATGTATTCATTTTTCAAGAAAAATCAAAAATAATAAAACAGAAAATAAATAAAGCTTTGAGATTAGGTGTTTAAATTCTTTTTCAGATAATACTGGTGTGTGATGAGAAAGTTTTAAAAGAAAATAAACTGTATACTTAAAATGTTTTTCCTCATACTATAAAAATTAAAATCTCAAATATTAAAAAAGTATGCAATAAAAAATTTACAGTTTTACCCTTACCTTTATATCAGAAGTCAGTGAGCTGTGAAATGAGGAGAAAACAAAGTCAAATGAAGAAAATGATGTGTCAGCTTTGCTGCTTTCCTAAACTGAGTATTTAATGAAAACAATCAGACCTTGTGACAACACAGGCCACTACACTGTAGAATGAGAATGATTAAAGAAGGTGGGGGAAGTGATGGCCCAAATTCTTACCTGTGACCTAATTTTGACCACTTTTTAGCTGGCAAAATAAAATAAATATGAATTTTTGGCTAAAGCTGTTATGTCATCTTAGGTTTTATGTTATTCAAGAAGGGAAAGATTCATTCATCTCATAATTATGACTATATGCCAAAGATTGTACTTGTATCTTTGAAGTAGAAAACTATTACTAACCCCATGCATTGGTGTGGAAATTCAGGCTGACAGAAGTTCAGTGACTACTGTAAAGGAATAGAAACAGGATTTCAACTTAGCTCTGCCTGACCTCAGAGACAAGGTCTATCCCTAGAGCATCCTGCATCCACTGCCTTTGTGTACCAGTATTACCCTTGATGTCAAGCACAGAAGGATGATCACGTTAAAATCCTGACTTCAAAAACTCAGTTTGACAAGGAATATTGTAGTCATTGTGATCTAAATTTCAGGAAGATACTTAATCATTATATTCTGGTGGACAACACTGGTGGTGGAGCTTAATAATAAAATAGGTAGGCAAAGAGAGAAATGATGGGAAAAACTCAGAATAACTACTATACACCAGGCATTTTACTAACATTTAATCCTAATAGTAGCATTTCAAGCTTCATGATATGATTCTCCTTTAAAGACCAAAAGCCAAAGAGCTATAGATAACACACACAGCGAACCAGATGCAGTTCATTAACTCAATTCGCACACTGCTTTTTATACCAGCAAATGTGTAAATGGCTGGATGATCACTCCCAAAAGTGTAGAACCAATGGGCAGTCAATGAGAGATTGCTAGTAGCATACTGCCAGACTTCTTCTGTTTTGGTACATTTAAGGATTAATTAGTCCCATGAAATAGGAATGAAAGAGAGCTTGAAAAAGAGGGAAAAGGGAGATACCAAAATTGTTTATTTAATGAGTCAGGGCATACTTAGATTCAACAGTCAGAACAATCATTCAAATCTAAAAAGATAAAATTTAACAGAAAAAGTTGCAAAATTCAGCTATAAGAATTTGACAAAGAAAACTGCAAGGGTATAGAAGAGCACAGAGTGAGCATGAATGACAGAGTTTTTAGTGGATTTCAAGTTGTATATTGGTCAATAACATGATGTGTGATAAAGGGGCAAAAATATCTAGTAAAAATGTAAGCTAGAGTGGCCAGAATAGGGAAGGGAAAAACTCCATT
This sequence comes from Pseudorca crassidens, assembly GCF_039906515.1. Lineage (NCBI taxonomy): Eukaryota > Metazoa > Chordata > Mammalia > Artiodactyla > Delphinidae > Pseudorca > Pseudorca crassidens. The sequence continues at coordinate 122,020,588 of NC_090300.1, read as the reverse complement.
TCATAGGCCTTTTTAAATCACAAAGGAAACATTTGTTCAATTTGGGACATTTTGGCAAATTGGAATGATCCTTTGCTGTTATAGAAGAGATTTGTGGGCTTCCCTGGTGGCGCAGTGGTTGAGAGTCCTCCTGCTGATGCAGGGGACATAGGTTCGTGCCCAGGTCCAGGGGGATCCCACATGCCATGGAGCGGCTGGGCCCATGAGCCATGGCCGCTGAGCCTGCGCGTCTGGAGCCTGTGCTCCGCAACAGGAGAGGCCACAACAGTGAGAGGCCCGCGTTCTGCTTAAAAAAAAAAAAAAAAAAAAAGATTAGTGCATTCTGAGGTTTCTTGCAACTCAGTTGTGTGAAACCCTTATCCTGTGGAAAATTCTCTATTGTTATTATTATACTCACCAAAATTTAAAATGTTCCTTCTACAACTCTAGCCTGATGGCCTCTAAGTAAGTTTTTGTTCAGTTTCAAGCCACTCTTCAATCACTCTGGATCTAAATGAGACATAAGAGAGGGAAATCCTACCACCTGACAATCTGTGCAGGTCAATTTGGGGAAAAGACTTGTGTTATAAGCCTATATATCAGTTATCATCTGAAGAAGATGAATGATGCCACTTGACAAAGATGATAGCAAGATGGGTTTTTTCTTTAATGTTATATTTAAGGTCTCACTATAAGTAAAGAAGCAAAGAGAAATTAGTTTCATCTTTAATCTTGTATAGTAAAACAATATTTTAAAAAATAGACACATTCTTCAAGTCTTCACTCAAATACCACACACCCTGATCACCCTATTTAATGCTACAAACACCCTCTCCAATTCTTTTCTCTTAGGTCTTATCACCTCCTGACATGGTATAAAATGTATTTACTTTTTTCTGTTTATTGATTATTGTCTTTCTCATTTCACTAGCATGTAAATTCCATAAGAGCATGCTTTCTGTTTACCAATGACTCTCAAGCACATTTAAATGAATGAATACATTTATAATATCACCTAATACATTTTGAGTGCTTGCAATGCAACAAGCAGTGTTCTTTACTTATTTGTTATTGGTTCAGTTGCAGGGAACAGAATCCACACTTTGCATTTTGAGCCTCAAATGACTTATTACAGGGTGTTAGATGGCTTACGGAATTGCTGGGAGGGCTGGAAAAGAAAACACTCTAAACTGAACTTTCAGGAAGTACTCCTAAAGCCACAATTCAGAACTAGGCCACGGTGAAAACTAATGCTTCTACAATGGGAAGCTGCCTGGCAAATTGGAAAGCTTCCAGTATAGCAGCTAGCCCCAGAACCACATCATCACTGACATTAATATGCTAGCCACCAAGATTTATAAACTGACAAGATCACAGTCATCACCAACAGGAAACCACATCTACTACTGTTGAATTAAAGATCATGTCTTATTTACTACATTATCCGCATCACAACCAGGGACTCAGTCTTCTTTTCTGAATTTTTAATATTGCTCATTTCTTCTCCTTTCTACTCATCTGCTTTATGCTCCTTTTTGCTGCAGAATGACTTTTCTGTCCCCAATTCACCTAGAAACTATAGCTTATACCAAAAATTCACAGAACTCAATATCAAAAAACCAAAAAACAATTAAAAAATGGGTGCTGGATAGACATTTCTCTGAAGAAGACATACAGATGGCCAACAGGCACGTTAAAAGATGCTCAACAACGCTAACCATCAGGGAAATGCAAATCAAATCCACAGTGAGATACCACCTCACACCTGTCAGAATGGTTACTATCAAAAAGACAATAAATAACAAGTGTTGGGGAGGACGTGGGGAGAAGGGAATCCTCGTGCCCTGTTGGTGGAATTAGTTGCAAATTGGTACAGCCACTGTGGAAACCAGTATGAAATTCCTCAAAAAATTAAAAATAGAACTACCACATGATCCAGCAATTTCACTCCTGGCTATTTACCTGAAGAAAACAAAAACTAATTTGAAAAAATACTTGCACCCCTATGGTCATTGCAGCATTATTTACAATAGCCAAGATACAGAAGCAACCTAAGTGTCCATCAATAGATGAATGGATAAATATGTGCTGTTTAAGTGTGTGTATGTGTGCATGCATACATATACATACATACACACACACACACATATACACACACACACTGGAATATTACTTAGTCATAAAAAGAACGAAATCTTGCCATTTTTGACAACACAGATGGACATAGAGGGTATTATACTAAGTAAAGTAAGTCAGACAAAGACAAATATTGTCTGGTTTCACTTACATGTGAAATCTAAAAAACAAAACAAACGAACAAACATAACAAAACACAAGAAAATCATAGATACAGAGAAAAATCACATGGTTGCCAGAGGAGAGAGATAGGTGAGGGAGATTAAGAGGTACAGACTACTAGTTGCAGAATAAATGAGTCACAGATATGTACAATGTGGGGAATATAGCTAATAATTATGTAATATCTTTACAGGATGATACATGGTAACCAGATTCACCATGGTGATCATTTTGAAATGTATAGAAATCTCAAGTCACTATATTGTGTAACCAGAACTAAAACAGTGTTGTAGGTCAATTAAACTTCAAAAGCAAACAAACAAACTCACAGAAAAATAAATCAGATTTGTGGTTGCCAGAGGCGAGGGTGGGTGGGGAGAGAGGGGTTTGGATGAAGGCAGTTAAAAGGTACAAACTTCTAGTTATAAGATAAAAAAGTACTAGGGATGTAATATAAAACATAACTATAATTAACATTGCTGTATGTCATATATGCAAGTTATTAAGAGAGTAAATCCTAAGAGTTCTCATCACAAGGAAAAAAATTTTTTTTCTATTTTTTTATTTTCGTATTTATATGAACTGATGGCTGTTCACTAAACTTATAGTGGTTTAGTGAACATTTCATGATGTACGCAAGTCAAAACATTATGCTGTATACCTTAAATTCATACAGTACTGTATGTCAATTATATCTCAATAAAACTGGAAGAAAAAGAAAAAGAAACTATAGCATTTGAGAGCTCCTCAGTTTCACATGTCCCAACCCAGGCACTCAGAAAAAATTGAGCTGACTCACAATCCCAGTTTCAAAATGGAAGAGAATGAACTTGATTGGGTAAGATGCTCATTACTGATTAACATTCACCCCTGTATTAATAGAGGCCATATAGAGAGCCAGATTATGTTTTACCAAGATGCCAATATGAACAGAGAGGAGTAGAAGGCGGAACTTCAAAGACAAGAAGGTACAGTGGTAGTTATAGGAAAAATATGGACGTCTACTACAATGACATTTGCCAGAAACTGCCTGATCCTACTTTTTGAAGCCACTGGCTACAGAGATAAAGTCTTGCATACCTTCAAATAGCAATACTTGAGCTTTTGAATCCTTTTTTCTTCAGGTTATGAGTTGCCTTGTCCTTTCTACAAATGACTTCGCCCAAGTTCATCTTCTAACACTAAATGGCCAAGACTTCTACATGGTTCCAAAGATAGCACTAACAATACAGTCTAACCCAGGAGACAGTCATAAATACAAGGAATGTGACTGGAAAAAAAAATTATCATGCCTATACCTTCCTAAGAAAGAAAGATTAAAACCATCATTGTGAAACAGAAGTTTAAAGGCTGGGCAACAAATTAAAAAAGCACACAATAAACACTTTCAATTCACCTAGAAAATTTTTAAAAGTAACTTTTATTGAGAATTCTTTAAAATTTTCATAATTATTTTAAAATTCCACTGCAACTCGGTCGATACCTCACTAATAAGTGATTGTATGAAGGACACGTTATCGAATCATATGAGTTCAAGGGTTGAATAGTAACATGTAAGGACTGGACTGCAACCATTATCACCTTTTGAGTCTGTTTTCCTCTCCATTTTTTTTTTTAATTATAAAAAGCACTAATATTTGTTTTAAAGGGGAGAAAAAAGAACACTAAGAATTAACCTTGTTTTCCTTTTGAGTGATCTCAGAAAAGATAATAACCACAGTTGGTATCAAGAAATGCAACAGATGGCGTGTGATTGGCTGACGCAGGGCACAGAAGTGGTGCTGGGCGTGTTAGGGGGTAGGCTCTGTGTCAGCCATCTTTCAATTGTGTTCACAGCCTCCACTGCACCACAGTTGCTCTCTAAGTAGGTCTCTGTACCAAGGATACAAACAGACCAGTGGTAAAGCAAGGAAGAAGCAACTGGCTACAAACGCTACTCATAAGAGTCTGCCCTCTTCTGGAGCGGTGAAGAAACCTCATCATTACAGGCCTGGTACTGTGGCACTCCATGAAATTAGATGTTATCAGAAGTCCACTGAACTCCTGATTCGCAAACTTCCCTTCCAGCATCTGGTACAAGAAGTTTCTCAGGACTTCAAAACAGATCTGTGCTTCCAGAGCACAGCGATTAGAGATTCGCAAAGAGAAAAAAAATGCAAATAATACATGACTTTAGGAAATCGATCTCAGCATCTGCTGTGTTGGTATCTCTGAAGATTAATGTACTTCTGCCTCCACTCAAGTCCTGGTCTAAAGCTGGACTGTATTAGGACAACCAAATAGTTAATATGTGGAATCATTTGGTTTAGTGCTTGAGGCTAATATAAATTATATCCAGCAATGAAAGCTAAAAGGTTCAATAGCCAGCTCAAATATCTTAGGAAGGAAGTTTATCTATGCTATCTCACACCAATTACAAATACTGGATGTTTTTATCAACAATCATGATGAATCTACCTTAAAGCCGACTCTAGTATGTCCTCAAATTTAATAAACCCTACCTGTTCAGCGTGGATCCCCACTTCTTCAGATTTGCAAACATCTTCTATTAACACCTAAAGCTTTTAGACGCTCAGTTACTGCTTAATGGACTTTTTAAAATGTTGAATCTCATCTAATAAATGAAAATATATGTCTGCCTAGAGGCAGAAGAAATGTGATGTTCTACTTTAAACAAAGAAACACATAGATTTTTAAATCTATGTGTTTCCCTATATCTTTAAATCTATCCCTATATCTTTAAATCTACTTGTTTCCCTATATCTTATAGTATACATTAAAATGTCTAATATGTGAAACTGTCACTGAAATAGCTACTATTACAGATTTTTAAAGGAAAATTATAACAAGTGTGAATTCCTTGTAGTTAATTTATAAAATGGTTATATCCATAAGTAGAAACAGGAAATATTTTCTGAGCTTTATTTTTCCTATAGAAAACTATTTCATTTCAAACAACAGAAAAAACTTTTCTATAACATGCTTTTACAGACATAGCATTAGTTTACAGCTCCTATTTAAAATATAATATTGAAAACTAGGGGAACTTCCCTGGTGGTGCAGTGGTTAAGAATCCGCCTGCCAATGCAGGGGACACGGCTTCAAGCCCTGGTCCGGGAAGATCCCACGTGCCGCGGAGCAACTAAGCCCATGCACCACAACTACTGACCCTGCGCTCTACAGCCCGTGAGCTAAAACTACTGAGCACAAGTGCCGCAACTACTGAAGCCCGCGCCCCTAGATCCTGTGCTCCACAACAAGAGAAGCCACTGCAATGAGAAGCCCACCCTCACTGCAACGAAGAGTAGCCCCTGCTCACCCCAACTAGGGAAAGCCCACGCGTAGCAACGAAGACCCAACACAGCCAAAAATAAATTTATTTTAAAAAAAAACCTAGGGAAAAAGATTCTTTATATGTTAACTGTAATTCCAAACAACGTTCTTTAAAAATGAAATAGAAAGAATAAAAGCTACTAATGGACTTTGTTATACAAATTCCAAAAGCAACTGACAGTGAGCTTGCTAAGATACATTTTGACAAAGACCTTCACCAAATCAAAATTCAAAGTTCAGAACAAATATTCTTGATTCATAGAAACATCAGAGAAAGAAATAAATTTAACTCTATGGTTTTTCTTGATAGGTTCTACTTAGCAATTATTTTACCTAAATATCAGAACTTATAAACCAAATCAGCATCACTAAGTAGTATTTTGGAGATAATTGTTTCTCAATAAAGTTCAAACATTAATATGTATTCTCTCAACAAATATACCCTGAGTAACTATTCTGTATATAGCACTATTCCAGGTACTGGACATAAGGTAATGCTCAAGTAGAACATATTCCCTGGTCTCATGCAGTAAGGGAGAATACATAAAAATTTCACCCATGCACAGTACACGTCACATATATATGTGTGTGTGTGCATGTGTGTGTGTAGAAAAGCTAAGTATTTTTTGTGAAACTTTTGTTTTAGGCACATATGTGTGTGTATTTATGTGTGTACATATGTACTGAATGATGATGCAAAATACATTTCTTACTGTGATCAAAACACAAAAGCTATTTATCTGGTAAATGAATGTGACTGCTTATGTTTGCAGGAGCAAGGTCATGAAAAGTAGACATTATGAATTTCAGGCAGGCATCAAATGTTTTTAAGCAGGAGGCAATATCACGATCAGATTTTCATTCTGAAAACATCCTTTGGATGTTGTGTGGGGGATGGATACAGAAACAAGAGCAGAAGTGGAAACACCAATGAAGAGGTTATCCATCAGGCTGAAATAAGTAGGGACAGAAGAGATGAAGAGATGGATAAATTCCAGCTACAATAGGGAGGTTGAGATGAAAGGACTATGTTATGAGATGTGCACACATTGAAACTGACACAGACACAGACCCACACACACACTCACATATCCCCCAGGAAGGAAAGGGGGGAGGAAAGCAGAAAGATAGTAAGTAAAAGAGGAAGCATCACTGTACCTCCCAACTTTTTTAGGTGAGACTATGATCAAGATCACCCACAGTAAACATCCTCTGATTATGGAGATGTAGTATGAATTAGCAGCTATGGGATAAGCACAGTGAGGGAATTCTTTTCAACTCTGTCAGAAGTGACCTATTTTGGATTACAATGGAAAATATCTATGCTTCCATTCCATGTAAAGAGAGTGATAACTATAGCTTTTGCCATAGCTTTCTCCATCACAGACAAACCCATACAATGAAAAATGTAGCTCCCAAGAGGGTTAGAAAGAAAAAATGAAAATATGAATAATCACTGCTATTTTCACATTGTCCTCACTACAAACAAGAGCATTAAGAATCAAAAAAGTACTGGACGAAACCCCAAACGTTTTCCTTTCCTATTGCCTCTGAAAAGAGAATCCAAAGAGATGTGAGGACCCAAGCCTTACTAACTGGGAGGAAGAAGAGCATTAGAGGGATTGACCTTTCCAAGGACTGGGCCTAACAGTTATGAAACAATTCTTTGTCTCTGAGACTATGCATTGCAGAATTTGAAATGGAAGGCGTCATGACTGGAAAAATATTGAACAGGCTGATCACTATGATAATCCTAATGAAAAGCAATCTGATCAAAGAAAAAATTTTAATCATATTATATAACCAAACACTGTGTACCAAGAGTTGTAACCAATATGGTCACTAAATTGATTTGTTCACGTGGCTAAAATAAAGGTACTCTAAATTAGTGATTAGGACTGTGGATTCTGGAGACAAGTTATCTAGGTTAATCCTCTGACTAGCTGTGTGACCTTGGGCAAGACAGTGTTTCTAAGCCTCAGTTTCCTTATCTTTAAAATGGGGATAAAAATCATTCCTCCATTATGGTTTGTTGTGAGAACTAAATGAAGTTCATTCATAAACACAGAGTCTAGAGCTTGGTCTAGAGTAAGCACTCAGTAAATGTTAGTTGTTATTATTAGTGTCATAGTTGCTTTTATTATGATTAAAATAGAATATGCCATTTGTTCATTTAATTATTATTTATCAAGAATCTGCTACTGGGAAGAAAGCTAAAAATATGTGTGCCTTTAAAAAATATTCAGATAGGTTTACCAGGTATGAATTGTTCTATGATACCAACAAAACAAGTAATGCTGTTTATATAAATTATTTTTTAATAACGTTAACTCCAAATCATAACCACAATAGCTGAATTTGTGGAAAGTTCAATATTAATCCACTTTTGAGGCTTTCCCCAAATGCTCTGTGCTCATATAAGATCATATAAGGATCTCAGCCCTATGTGGTCCAAGAATTAGGGAGACCCATGGTTCTTAGACTATAGCATTCATTACTGCCAGAATTCTTAAAAAAAAAAAAAAAAAAAAAAACTTTTATTTTTTAATTAATTAAGGTATCATTGATATAACATTATGTTAGTTTCAGGTGCACAGTGCAATGATTCTATATTTGTATATATTGCAAAATGATGGAGCCATTGGAAGGTTTTAAGCAGGGGAGGGGCATGACGATATTTGCATTTATAAAAAACCATTTTTACAGCTATATGGATACAGACTGCAGGGAAGAAACATGGAAACTGAAACCTTGGTTATGAGGATGTACCACTTATAAGGCATCATTCACAAAGTATAATATGGATGATAGTACAGGAGTTTACAGTTTATAAAACTATTTTACAGGACTTTAGTTTCTGCCCAAGATAAAAGGAACTTAATTTGCTGTCCCAAATTAAACAACTAGAAAGCCAGAAAAAATATATACAACAATTTTCATATGTTGGACAACAGGTAATATGAGAGTGTGATATAATATAGAAGGGAAACATTCAAGGTGAGACCTAAGATTGTTGCAGCTTACTGCTTTGAGGTGGTTTCCAGGCCACGGAGCAAAGAGGGTAGATCCAAGTAGAGCCTGGCAGTTTCTCTGAGTTGAGGAGCCAGGAACTGAAATTGAAGAGATCACAGACACTGAAATTTGTGGAAGGAGTTATATCCAGAGAGAGATCTGGAGTGTGTAGAGGGGATCCCCTTAAATCTTTGGCTAAGTACTGATACATGCATGCATGAGAGGAAACTATGAGAGACTGGAAAAAGTACCACCACAAAGGATTAGGCAGAACGATTTCTGGAGCTCACAGAGGGCTGGGAATAAATTATGTTCCCACAAGTCAGAGTGAACATTCCTTATAATACACATGAACCGGGTAAAATCCTCAGAATAATATCTGTCACCACTTTAGTGGTGACACTATTGGTCCAGAAATAAAGTATAAAACAGCTTAAAAGCATACCTAGATAGGGTCCAACTGATTCTAAGTAACTTAATTCTACAGAAAATAAAAATTTACACTGTTTAAAGAACTACAACAAAATCAAGTCACAAACAACATAACTTTACAGTCAGCCCTCTGTATATTCGGTTCCACATCTGTGGATTCAACCAACTACAGATCATGTAGTACTGTAGTATGTATTTATGAAAATAAACCTGTGTATAAGTAGACCTGCACAATTCAAACCCGTGGTGTTCAAGGGTTAACCGTATTCTATATGTTCAAGAAGATAAAGAAAAAGAAAATATAAGCCTTATAACAAGAGAAGTGGAAGATGTTAAAAAAACATGAATGGGATTCTAGAGATGGAAAATACTACATCTGAAATGAAAATACGGTGGGTGTGATTAACAGCAGATTATACATTGCAGAAGAAAGAAAAAACAGTGAAATTGAGGACACAGAAATAGAAACCATACAAAATGAAGCACAGAGAGGAACAAGACTAAAAAAATAAATAAATGAACAAAAAAGTGGCCGGTGAGAAAACATCATATTGTATCCCTTACATCTAATTGGAGTACCAGGAGAAGAGATAGAGGGAATAGAAAATACTTTTTGAAGAAATAAAGGCCAAAACTTTTCTGAATTTGATAATATTTACCAAACCACAGATTCAAAAAGCTCAACAAATTCCAAACAGAATAAAAGTGAAGAAAAGTAAAATTAGTATAATAACATCAAATCACTGAAAATCACTGATAAAGTGAAAGTCTTAAAATCAGCCATAGAAAAAATACAGTTTACACACTGAGGAACAAAGATAAGAATTATAGCAGACTTCTCCTCAAAAATTACTTAAATCAAACACAATGGCGTGAAATATGTAAAGTACTGAATGAGAAAAAGAAACTGCTAACCCATAATTCTTTACCCAGAAAAGATGTCTTCAAAACTGAGGTAAAATTAAGACTTTTTTCAAAGAAACAACCACAAAGGGAATGAATCATCAGCTAACTATACTACAAGAAATGTCATAGAATGACCTTTAGGGAGAAGGAAAATCGTATCAGAAAAAAATCTGTAACTGGCCAAAGGAATGAAGAGCATTGGAAATGGCAATCAGGTGGGTAAATATAAACTCCTTATATTTTAATTAATTTTCAATTACTACAGAAAGTAATGTAATGCTTTAAAAGTCCACTGTGTTGTTTATAGCATATGGAGACGTAAAATGTTCAACACAAACTGCACAAAGGATAAAGTTGGGGAATAGAAGTATACTGTTACAAGGTTCTTACTATGCACATAAACTGGTATAATATTATTTCAAAGTGTGTTGTAACGTAAAGATTTATATTATAAATCCTAGGGAAACGAATCAAAAATAAAACAAAAAGATAAAACCAATAGTGGAAATAAAAATAATTCTCAACAATTACTTAACCCAAATAAAGGAAGAAGAAAAGGGAAAAAAGGAATAAACAACAGATGAGACAAGTAGAAAAACAAATAGTAACATCATAAATATAAACCCAATTATATTAAAATTATACTAAATATAATTTGTCTCTGAGACTTTCATTAAAAGTAATGAAAAAGCAGATTGTCAGACTGAATCAAAAACCAAAACCCAACTGTGGTACAGTCTAACAGAAACCTACTTTAAATATAAAGACATATATAGTTTTAAAGCAAAAGGATTAAAATAAATATACCAAGCAGACAAATATTTTAAAGACATTATAGTGGCTATATTCATATGAGACACACAAAGCAGAGTTTATAAGCAATGTAACTTAAAGACTGTCATTCATAATGATAAAGGGATCAATTCATCAGCATATATATAAAAGCCTAAATGTGGATAGACTAATAACAGAACTAAAATACATGAAGAATAATATGTAGAAATGAAAAGAAAAATAAGTAGATCCAAAATCATATTTGGAGATATACACATATACCTCAGTAACAATAAAAGAAAAGCAAGCAGAAAAATCAGTAAGAGATTAAAAACCCTCCCAAATAACAAATTAAGCAGTCTCAATAAATGTAAGAAAATTGATATCATACAAAGTTCTCTGACAATAATGGAATTAATTTAGAAATAAATAATATTTTTAAAATTTTCAAATATGTGGAAATTAAATAACACATCACTAAATAAACCATGGGTAAAAAATAAACTAGATAAAATTTTAAGCAAAAACATAACATAAAAATTTGTGGGATGCAGCTAAAGCAGTGCTTACAGGGAAATGTATAGCATTAAGAAAGCTATAAAATCAATTATTTATAGCATTAAGAAAGAGCTAAAATCAATTATCTAAGCTTCCATTGTACAAAACAAAAATTAGATAGGCAAAATAAACCCAAAGTAAATGGAAGGGAGAAAATAATAAAGGTATGTGCAAAAATCAAGAAAAAGAGTGTTACATTTAGAATGGATAAACAACAAGGTCCTAATATATAGCACAGGGAACTATATTGAATATACTGTGATAAACTATAATGAAAAAAAGAATATAGGGCTTCCCTGGTGGTGCAGTGGTTGAGAGTCCACCTGCCGACGCAGGGGACACGGGTTCGTGCCCTGGTCTGGGAAGATCCCACCTGCCGCGGAGCGGCTAGTCCTGCGAGCCATGGTCACTGAGCCTGCGCGTCCGGAGCCTGTGCTCCGCAACGGGAGAGGCCACAACAGTGAGAGGCCCACGTACTGCAAAAAAAAAAGGAATATAAAAAAAGAATGTATATATGTGTATAACTGAGTGACTTTGCTGTACAGCAGAGATTGACACAAGATTGTAAATCAACTATACTTCGAAATAAAATATTTTAAAAAAGAAAAGAAAAAGAGGAAAACATACAGGAAATCAATGAACTCAAAATCTGGTTCTTTGAACAGAGAAATAAAGTTAAAGCATTAACCACAGTGATCAGGAAACAAGAGAAAATACAGAAATAATCATATCAATAATAAAAACATAGACATACATATAGGTCCTGCTGATATTAAAATGACAAAAAGAGAATATTATGAACAAACTACACGTTTATGAACATCTTGGATGAAATGGAATAATTCCTTGAAAATACAAACAACCAAAGCTCCCTCAGCAAGGAATAGGCAACTGGGTAGCCTTATAACTATTAAAGAAATTGAAGTCATAATAAAATCCTTCTCACAAAGGAAGTTCCATGCCTAGATGATGTCATTGGTAAATTGTCCAAATAAATTTTATGTAAGGAAGAAGTAACACCAATTTTGCACAAACTCTTCCAGGAAATAGAGGAGGAGATAATATTTTCTAACTCATTTTATGATGCCAAAATTATCTGATATAAAAACCAAAGATAATTTTTAAATAAGTGAATACATACATACATAAAACAGATCAGTAAGCTTTCTGGGGACTTCCCTGGTGGCTCAGTGGTTAAGAATCCGCCTGTCAATGCAGGGGATGCAGGTTCAGTCCCTGGTCCGGGAAGATCCCACATGCCGCGGAGCAACTAAGCCCGTGCACCACAACTACTGAGCCCGCACGCCTAGAGCCCATGCTCCCCAACCAGAGAAGCCAGTGCAATGAGAAGCCCATGCACTGCAAGGAAGAGTAGCCCCCGCTGGCCACAACTAGAAAAAGCCCACATGCGGCAACAAAGACCGAACGCAGCCAATAATAAATTAATTAATTAAATTTTCTGAACATAGATGCAAAAACCTCAAAGAAAATATTAGCAAGCACTTGAACAGGTTGTAAGCAATTTGCCAAAGAAAATCCTTTATGCTTTCTTTCACTACTAATCAAGAAAAGGCAATTAAACAATGTGTTAGCTTCCCAAACCCATCAAAATTTGGCCAAAACACAAATATTTCTCTGATTATTGGTAAGGCTATGAGGAAGAAGGAAGATTAATATACTGCTGTTGAGTGCATAGCTTGTGCAAACATTTTGGATGGTACTCTGATAATATCTAATAAAGGTGAAGATGAACTTATTCTATAACCTACTTCTAGATATATACTCTGGAGATATATCCATGTCTAAGCATATACTCTAGAGATAATCTTGGGTGTGCACATGAAAATATGTGAAATGATAGATATTGCAGAATTTTTATTAATAAAATGGAAATATACAATATCTATCATTGGGAGATTGGATAAACAAATACAAAAACCCCAAAATATTAGCAAACAACATCTAACAATACATAGAAAGAAAAACACATTATTCTAGTACTGTTAAGATTGGTTCAATATCAGTAATCTATCAATTTATTAAATAATAGAAAAAAGATCATATGCTTATCCTAACATATGTGTAATAGAGCAATTGATACATTCAAAATCCAACCATAATAAAAATTACCTTCAAGCTATGAGTGGAAGTTACCTGTTATCAATCTGATAAAAATACCCACCAAAACATTGCAACTGATATCACTCCTATGAAAGACTGAATGCTTTCCTCTAAGATCAGGAGCAAAGCAGTCTGTTCTTACCCCTTTTGTTCAGCTTTGTGCAAACATTGCACAACACTGCAGTGCGATGAAGCAAAAAGAGTGCAACTGATAATAAAGTAAATTAAAAATGTCATATATATTGGAAAGGAAAAAATGAAACTTTTTATGTACAGATGACATGATCATTTATGTAGACCAATCAAAGAAATCTGCAAAAAAATGCTACTGGAACTAAGAAGTGAGTGTAGTAAAGGCAGATGATTCCAGATAAATATACAAAAATCAGTTATATATCAGTTATATCAGTTATATAGTATATCAGTTATATATCAGTTATATCAGTTATATAGTATATATACTATATACTAGTAACAAACAACTAAATAATAAAATTAAAATGTTCTTTACAGTAGCACTAATGAAAATGAAACATATAGGTCTACAAATTATATTTACCAAAATGCATGTTAAATCTGTATCTTGAAATCTCTAAAATATTGCTGAGTGGATTTAAAAGACAGCTGAAAAAACGATGGGAAGAGATGCCACGTTCATGAATCAAAACACATAACACTACAAAGGTTTTAATTTTCTCTGTATATATCTATGGCACCATGAACTCCAACGAAAAACTAAGTAGTTATTTATGTAGAAATTGACAAGGTGATTCTAAAATTAAACGGCAAAGCATTGAACCTAGAATAACCTTAATTTTAAAAGAGGACAATTTACACTGCTTCATTTCAAGAATTACTATAAAGTTACAATTATCCAAACATTGTGGTATTGGTGTCAAAACTGACATATAAATTAATTCAACAGGAAATAGGGTGTCCATATAATCAATTGATTTTTGACAAAGCTGCCTAGGTTATTCAACAGGAAAATATTGTCTTCAACAAATGGTTCTGGAACAAATACATACATCTGTGCAAAAAAATGAACCTTGACCCTGACTTAACACCATACACAAAAACTAACTTGAAATGGTTCATAGAACTAAATAAAACAGCTAAAATTATTCAACTTTTAGAAGAAAATATAAGTGAAGGTCTTGGTGGTACTGGGTTAGGCAAAGAATTTTCACAATGCAAAAAAATACGAACTATAAAATACAGATTGTTTAATTGGACTTCATCAACATGAAAATCTCTAATTCTTCAAAAAACACGTAAGGAAATAAGACAAGCCTCAGATAGGGAGCAACATTTGCAAACATACATGATAAAGGATTTATATCATGTATATTTAAAGAATTCTTAAACCTCAACAGGAAGAAAAGATGTGATAAAATTGGGCAAAAGATTCTAACAGACACATAACAAAAGAAGATAAATGGACAATAAACACAAGGAAGTATGCTAAAGATATTAGTCCTTTGGAGTAATGCAATTAAAACCATGATGATATAGCACTACACGTACACTTGAAGGGCTAAAATTTGTTAAATGACTGACAATACCAAGTATAAATGAGAATTTGGAGCCGTTAATATATTCATTACTGGAGGGATTGCCAATGGTATAACGACTTTAAAGAGGTAACGCTTTTGAGTTACTTAATAAGTTAATTATGGACTTACCATACAACCCAACAATGTCATTTCTATGCATTTACCTATGATAAATAAAAACTATGTCCACATAAATATCTGTAAGTGAATATTCACAGAAGCTTTATTCCTAATTGTCCCAAACTGGAAACAATCCAAATGTCCATCAAGTGATTGTATATTCATTTAATACAGAATAGCACTTAGCAATAAATAAGAATGGTCTATTCATATCCTTAACGAAGTGGATAAATCTCAAAAGCATTATGCTGAGTAAAAAAAGCCAGACATGAGTTACCACATACCCACATGATTCCATTTATATGAAATTTCAGAAAATGCAAACCTGTAAGGACAGAATACAAATCAGTGGTTGACATAAGCTGAAGGTGAGTGGAGAGGACTGACTATAAAGGGCCATGAGAGAACTTTTGGAGGTGAAGGAAATGTTCTCTATCATGATTATGACGTTGGTCACATGAATGTATAGGTTTGTCAAAAAAACAAATTGTACACTTAAAATTTTAGTATTACATATAAATACAAAAAAAATCCAAATTAAAAAAAAAAACTATATAGATGACCCCATTTAATCCTTTCAGTACCTTTATAGATTAAAAATGTTATTACTGTCATTACATAATTAGACAGTCAAGGTTTGACCTTGGGTATAAGGCTACTAAATAGTAGAAACAGGACTGTTCCCTTTAATATGCTGCTTACACCTGCATTGGAATCTAAACCAAACGCTTAAATTAAGGTAAATGCCATCTACATGTCATTGATACAAGAGGTGAAAAAAGGAAAACTAGTAATCCAGTTAGGTGAACCCTATTTCCAATCCTCCCTCCCCCCACAAATAAGCAACATTACTTCTATCTTCTTAGTCATTTTATATCATTTGCATATAAACAAAAATATATATATGAGTCAAGGAAATTGGTACAATATATAAATAATCTGTTGCAGTCAGCCAAATTTCTCTAATTTTACTAAAAATATAATCTGTACCAAATAAATTCCCTTCTTTTTTCTTCTAATTACATATTTGATAAATAAAGGAAAAACTTGTTTTGGCTTTCTCTTTTTAAACAAATCAGAAATACAGCTTAATTACGTCCTGAAATATGAAACCGAAAGGCAATAATTTTCCTTTCCTACAAATCCTGCAAAGTACATAAAAAGATTATGCAGGAATGGTTTTAGCACAAAGAAAATAAGATTTGTTTATAACATGCTGCTAGTTTATAAGATTTGTTTATAACATGCTGCTAGTCTCAATAAATAGGTCAGCAAAAGCCATTTTTCAGTTCTCTTAACATTTACTCCGTAAGTTCCATTTATTAGGATTACCTTTCTTGAAGTTAACCTGTCAAGCTAAGGTATTCACCTCTTCTTTGAAGAGTAGACTGCTCAGTTCCCTGGAAACCTGAGTTATACTGTTATCTGAAGTGTCAGAGCAGAGAACTTCAAAGGCAGACAGCTGCAGAACACATCTTCACAGCTCCTTGATCTCTGGATTGGAGTGTGTACATATACTTCTAAATTGTCTAAAGGGAAATTTAGAGTTTACTTTTGGAATGTTTAAAGGTAATTTGTTCTGATAAAGGTGAAATGGGGAGACTGTTAGTCCAAGAGATAGTATCCATTTAATGTGGCTAAATGGTGACATGTTACTCTTCAACCCAAACCTACTTTGACACACATTTGTTAAACACATACTATTATATGATAACCACATAATACCATGTTTATCGAAGAGTACTTACCATTTGGAGATAAAAGTTGAAATGTATGAGGCTAAAATGATATGATGTCCGGATTTACTTGAAAATAATACAGGAGGAAAAAATTAGTTGGAGGTATGGATAGGATAGCACTGGCCATTTGTCGGTGGTTGTTCGGACTGGGGTAATAGCTGCATAGCGGTTTACTATACTATTACTTACTTTTTGTGTCTCCAAAATTTTCCATGATAAAAAATAAAATATTAATACTACTAATAATGAAAGCTGCATATAAAAACCACTGTTTATGCCCAAATGAAAAGTGGCTATGTTCTAAACTCCTTGGTAAGTTAGTTATTGGAAACTAGACCACATTTTTCATTTAATACAATGTTTTACATACATGATGATTAGGAGCCTAAGCCAATCCACAAGAACCTATAAAATTTTATTTTGCATTTACTAATCACTATGGCTTGGCTCAGTTATGAATTTAAAAAATTCTGTGGGCTGGCCTGGGCACCTAACAATCTCATATAATGTTATTTTCATGCAATGATATGTTCCACAGAACTAAGAAAGAAGAAAATTTAGCTGCACTACACACGTTTTCCAAACTATCTCTGATGAGTCTGGTCCCATAGACATACATACAATGTATCATCCAATTCAGCACAATCTTTGAATGAAGAGGACACTATTATGAATTACCAGACAGCGTACATAAACTGAGACTGTCCCAAGCAAAGCAGGACACAGCTGCATATCTATAACGTGAACATTTATATGTTCTTATGCTGAACCAGTTTATGTGTCTTAGAAACTTTATTTTTCTAGTTCTGCAACACTATTACTTTACAAATAAAAACTGAGAACTATAAAATTATAAATTGATCTTTTAAACCACAAACCATAGAATATTATAGATTTTGTCTTCCCTTCTTATAAGGATTCTTCCTACAGATTATATTTGTTGGCTAAAATAATCCTACATGTTTTGGATAATTTCCCACATTTTACTTAAATTAAAAATTATTTATATGAAAGTCTAATTTCATGTTTTCTTTATTTCAGAGTGATGACTTGTCTTAATACTTGCTTGAAACAAACTCAGTCATGGCAAAGACTATCCAAGTCAGGAAAAAAAATTAAATTGTAAAACTAAACTTCCCTATAAGCCCTATGTTAGTCAAAACAGGCTGGGTTACACTGTGATAACAAACCTGAAATTTCAGAGACTTATGACATATAATTATTTATTTTTCATTTAGTATTTAGAATGTTTCACTTCACTCTATTTTACTTCCACATAGCTCCTTTGTAATCAGAGTCTTGGAAATCCAGGCTGTCTCTGCCCTAGGGCTCTGCTGTCTCAGTACATGATCCCACTGCCACTGTGATTGGAAGAACAAGGAGGGTGGGCTCCTCAAGGCTCTTCCAGGAAGTGATCACATTTCATTGGCCAGAACTAGTCACATGGTGCCACCTAACTTCTAAGGGGTTAAGGAATTTACTCTTTCTTTGCACTCAAGAGGAAGAAAAAGAAATGGGATTATTTGGTGAACAGAAGTGAATCTTTCAGAAAGACATAGGAGATTTTCAACCCAACAAGTAGCTATTTCTATACTTTATCTACTCAAAGTAATACAGTAACATTTGTGAGAACATTATGTTCACTGCCCTTCAACTCAGTATGATAATGTTCAAAATACCACAAGTGAAATAAATGACTTTCAGAGAAAAAGCTTTGCACAAATGTCTTTATGGGCCTATTCTGATAGCTGGAAAATAAAGATTCCTGAAGTTATTCTAAACAACATGTCCCAAGTTATCATTTAATCTCTTTCTGCGTTCTGCATGGAGATAAGCAAAAAGCTCATCACAGCCCTCCCTGAAAAAACATCTCTTTACATTTTGAAAAACAATGCCCCTCAGTCTCTGGGCAAAACATTTCAAACGGTCCCTTAGCATTTGTTCATTATAAACCTGTTCTGAGGGCAAAAATAGATTTTGCAGTGCATGATTTGCTGTATTAAATCTATTCAATTAAAATGATAGAGGAGTAATGCAAGGGAAAAAGTATTTAAAGATATGATTATTAAAGAGAATTTTGGGTAATGACTTAGATGGAAAGATAACTACTTCCCATACATTTAGTGGTGATGTTAATTATTATTAAGAGTGATAATTAAAAGACTTAATCTACCATTTATGCATGAGAGATTGTGAATTCACCATCTTTAAGGCTCTAATTTTGGAATTTTCTCTGATATTTATAATGTAATACACGCAAAGTATCACAAAGGTACTTAAGGCAAACCACTTAAATGCTAGCTTTATAATTTTCCTTATTAATAAAAATCATATTCTTGTTTCCACAGTGCATTAGAAAGAGACTGCATCTAGCAGATAAAATTGAACTAATGAGATAGAAGCTTGAGTTTAAAGTTAGCTTTCTTCTTTAAATTCTCTTTTCGTTTATTCTAAGGACTGCACAACTGGTAGTCCACACAACTCTAAATGTCTGTGCCCCATAGCTGCTTCCTAAGTAAGTAGTCTCAGGCAGTGCTTTTCTCATTAGCCAAGTCTTATGCCACATAACCCTGGCCTAAAGAGCAGGAATTAGCTCAAGACAAAGATGACTATGTATTCAGGTAATCATGTAATTTATCATCCTGAGTGGGACAATCCTGGGAGTAAAATAGGGAGCTATTACTAATTTCATCTAGAAAACGGGCCAAAACTTTGATCTTTTCCCTTGACCATTCTACATATAAACTGCCTTCAATGGGATCCAACCAGATTTAAGGTAACTTAGAGACTGCATATGAGGGGTGCTCTACTGTCAAATGACAAAATGAAAACAATAAGAGTAATAAGTTTAATGTTCTTTATTCAAGGGAAAACAATCCATGGATTGGGGGAGAACATTGCCTCACAAGCAGTGAAGCCCTGTTCCTGAGGGATTTAGGGCTAGAGTGAGTTTTATAGGTTTCATAGAGTTACAGAAGAGGCAACAAAAAACAGGGCATGATTAGCTGGGAGGTTGAGGATTTCCTTATAAGGCTAGCAGGTCTTATTTTTAGGGTAAGGTGAACTAGCTAAAGCTGAGCTGGAGGATTGTGATTGATGTATGTTAGGTTTTCTAGGCTGACTTAGGTTTAGATTTCTCATGTGGGCTGGGCCACTGGGGCAGCTTCCATTTTTTGGATCCCAATATATAAATTAACTTTATCACTATGTAAGATTACAACAAATTCACTCAACCAGTTCTCTCCTGGAGAGTATAAATAAATGATTCCAAAAAAGAAAACCAGGTAGCAACTTCTGGGGGGCTCAGTGTTGGCATGAAGTTACCAGAACTGTTGAGTCTGAGAAAACCGACTGAATCCTGAAGGAAAGAGTCATTGTTCTGTCTTCCATGAGGCTGCAGTACTTTAAATGTTGGAAGCATCGAGCAGCGTCCTGGGCTACCTCACTTGCTTGGTTACCCTTATCATGATCTCCCATCACCTAGTATAACCTGACAGCATCTCCTTCTTGAAACATTAGTACACAACACAATGCAGCCTACCATTATCATGGGAAGCTCAGAGCTGTGCAATGGAGCAGATGGTATGAGACAGGAAAGATGAGCAACCAGGGCACCATCATTCTGGGTTAAAGACTGGCTTCTAGTAAAGCTGGAAAATCAAGTGGGTATTACAAATAAATTTAAATGCTCATGGACATGTATTTATTTGAATATTTTGCAATTAAAATAAAATTCCCATGACCAGAGCAAGTCATAAAGACTGTTTGGACTAACCAATAATTCTACAATGTCTTGAAAATGGGACACCAAGTGAAAATAAATTGAGAGGCTGAAGAATTTCAAAATATAAACTGTGATAAAATGGAATTATTCTGAAAGTTTTGTAAGTAATCCAAATATGTACTTAAATATTGGACTGTAAGATTGTCAGCTGAAACTATTAGAACAAAGATTTGATCTACTGCCATCTAGTGGATATTTTATTTATATTTATTTATTAGCAGCTGACAAAAGCACAAACAAGAAAGAAAATTACTGTCAGTCTAAGTTCAAACTCCACGGAACCTAGATGATTACCTACTCCAGTGGCGTCAGCCTCATGGAGTTCCGAGGCTTCACCAAGGCACCTTGGGCACCATGTGAGGTGTGAGAGGGGTGAAAGGTTATGGCTCCGAGGTTCCACCTCTAACCCAATAGAGCACTGCAATTTTATCCTATATTTTGGGCTTCTAACTCAATTTCACTTGAAGAAAGGATTTCACTTCTAAAAAGGAAAAGTAATGGTGAAAGACCTTATCTGGTCTCATGTTCATCACTGTATAAATAGATATGCCATTATTTTTCTAATGTCATACAAATGGCTAGTGGCATAGCTAGCAGTAGAACAGAGATATTTTGATTCCTATTCTCATTCAAATAATTTTGGGGGTAACTTCAAGTCCAATAGACTTCAAGTCCAGTGCTCTTTTTCAGTAGCACAAAGAGCTTATTTCATTTAAAAATAGAGTATTTCCTTGATCCTTATTTAAAATAACTTGACTCTACTATCTCCCTTACACCGTTAGAAACCTGAGTAGGGACAGAATCTCAAAACACATCAATGCAAATGAAATCATGGCTGTAAACTGTAGTTATACTATGAATAAGTAGCTTCTGTTGGGTATTGCCTCTCTTCTCCCTTAGAATCATTTAATTTTAGAGGTCAAAGAGATATCACAAATCATTTAATAAAACCATCTTTTAAAAAATTATGTCAGGTTTTATAAAACATAAAACTATTAACTCTGCTGGCATGCAGAGAAGTTACACTACTTGTCCCAGGTTAGTTACAATGTTTCTCCACTCTCCTGACCTCCTGTCCAGCAATAGGATGCAAGAGTGAGAGATAAAGAGGAGACAGGTTTATGGGAGGCAGTCGTTACTGTTTTGTTTGTCTATGATGGGTGAAAATTGGGGATTTTTGTGTGCTGGGAAGGAGTTGGTTGAAAGGGAAATGATGATACAAGGGAAAGAAGGATCATCAGTGGCACAAGTTCCTTGAGGACTTAAAGAGAATATATATATTCCAGAATGCATGTGGAGAGAAGAGACACCACTTTCCAGGAGCGAGATGGAGTGTCCACATCTGTAGTAGCATTGTCACTTTGATATATCTCCCTTGAATTTGCCACAAAACAAGTAGTTTTTTCAAATACGTTGATGTATTTATATTTACTTCTACATCTATCCTGTATCATCTCATTATAATTTGTAAATTCGTAATTCAAAACTACAGGGTTTTTTCTATATCTATCTTAAAAGCTACTTCCGCCTTTATTTATTTTTTATTTTGTTTTACTTTTTTTTTTTTTGCGGTACGCGGGCCTCTCACTGTTGTGGCCTCTCCCTTAGCAGAGCACAGGCTCTGGATGTACAGGCTCAGCGGCCACAGCTCACGGGCCCAGCCGCTCCGCGGCATGTGGGATCTTCCCGGACCTGGGCATGAACCCATGTCCCCTGCATCAGCAGGCAGACTCTCAACCACTGCGCCACCAGGGGAAGCCCCCTCCTTTATTTTTAATCCAAATGTACATCCCTCATATGACACCACATAATATCATGTGTCTTTTAGCATTTAAAAGAAAGATATAAAGTTGTTTATAAGGAATAACTTCAATATTATTCAAAAGATGTAAATTATTCATTTAAATATTTATTATTTAAATAGCAAGTCTGTGTAACCACAGTAATTTACATGCAGTAAGTTAACTAGACATTTTACTTTTTTCCATATTCTTCTTGAATTTTTCAAATTTATAATTTTACTCTTATAATCAGAAATGTTATATATTAGAGAAAAATATATTACTCTTAAAATCAGAAATTTTTTAAAAAAGCAAAAAAAAAAAATCTTGGATCTTTTTTCCGAGTCTGCCACAAACTATTCTGTGAACTTGGGCGAGTCAAATACCATTTCCTTGCCGTACTTCCTGCACCCATTTGAAAAATAAGGGAATTAAGCTAGATCATTTTAAGTCTGTTTCAAACACTTAAATGATTCTGATTTTACTATATGATTGTTCTCATTTTGAATAAGTATGTGTTGTTATATAAACTGCTGATTATTTCTTTTATGCCCATAAGTCAATAAAATTTTTAAATATTCAAGGGCTTTATGAAGAACCAAATAACAAGAGAAGGTGCTTTCTCCAAAGAGAAAACATTTGAAAAGCTCCAGGACACATTTTTTTTTTTTTTTTTTTGTGGTATGCGGGCCTCTCACTGTTGTGGCCTTTCCCGTTGCGGAACGCAGGCTCAGTGGCCATGGCTCACGGGCCTAGCCGCTCCGCGGCATGTGGGATCTTCCCGGACCGGGGCACGAACCCGTGTCCCCTGCATCGGCAGGCGGACTTTCAACCACTGCACCACCAGGGAAGCCCTCCAGGACACATTTTAAAAATGAATTATATACATGGTGGTAGAAAATGACAAAGGTCTCTCCTTCTCAGTAAGGAAAACTGAAAATTTTCAAAGACAGATGAAGTAATAAATTATCCATGTACATTTATTTACATGTTGGCTAGAACATAGAAGATATCAAGACTGCTAGAAATTTGATTTTCTGTGCTTCTTTTTATTAAATTATAATACAAATATCACAGGCAACTGGCACCATCAACTCCAGGAGGGCCTAAGGTGTTAGGTAAGCTATTGAGTGAACGAAAGAAGAATGTACCCAGTAGGAATTCATTGTATAAAGTTAGCCTACAGCATGAAGCAGTCTTATTAAGAACAGGCTGGGTTTAAAATACAGCTTTCCTTTTATCAAAGCAATTTGTATCAGAGAGCAGAATCTCATCAGTATAACATATTATTACCCTGCAGAGGACCTCAAGAACAAAATCTTCATGAGAGCATGGGACTTTGTCTACTTGTTTTACTGCTGTGTCCTTCAGCGCTGATAGCAGATTGGCACATACATGGTACTTAACCAATATCTGTCAAAAAAATTAACATCCTGGACTCCTTCCTGCTCTTAGTGTAGACCAGAATATTAATGATACCTGATGTTCGAATGAGAGAATTTAATTCATCAATTACTCACTGAGTGTCCAACACATGTCAACAAAATTATCTATCACTATTGCAACTACACTTTCAAAACAAAAACTCAGTTTGAATGATCTGCAAAGTATAAATTACCTTATGAATGCAACAGAATATGTTGCTGAAAATATAAATTTGGCAAAAAAATTGAGGAGTTAACTTTATATTATAGAAGGGCCACATAATTTCTAATCTAAAATGGGTCATTATGGAAATGAAAGAGCACATCCTTAGTAATTACGCCAGGATATCAGACATTAACTTGAAGTGTCCCTGGGGAAACAGTATGTATGGTCTCTTTTACAGACACCATGCTAAAGTCTATACCTCGTGAAAGGGCATGTTTCTACAGTAGTAAAAATCCCAGTCAGTCAATTCTAGAAAATCGATTATTAAATAAGAACGGTAAAAAATAATTAAAGACATTTTGAAGAATCTGAGACCATCACTGCTGGGAAGGTACTGGCAAAATTTAACTCCATAGCAAAATGAATAGCTTTCAAGAACTGAAAAGCCAAATAGAACCTAATGCACAATGACACTGACATTCAAGACTATTTTGTGTGATGTTTAATAGGATGTTAGCTAATTGCTGTGTATAAGAAAAATGGGAACAGGGATTATTGAAAGACAACATTACTATAAGATACCCCAAACAATGTGTAATTTCTTTGCTCTTCTTATACTCATAGTTTAACCAGTAACTATACTTCCAAGATACCATGACAGAGTTCTTTCAATCACCATCATCATTATTGACACCATGAAAAAACATGCACAGAGCTTGAAGGAAGGAGTAACAAACCTTAATAGATAAGATGAAGTTGTAAAACATCAAAAAACTGGCACATAGGAGTTCATATATGATATTGAGTACAGCATATTATTTCTGCACCTTAATGATACTCCTGAAAATTGGTTGCAACTCCAAACCTGTATGCCTTTGAACATCTCTCTGCCTCAATCATCAGAAACCTTTTCTGATTCGTCTACTTAAATATGTTAAGTCCTTGGGAGGGGGGAGAAAGAGAGAGGTTCTTGTACCTCTTTTAAAAATGCCAACTATGTTTAATCTCAGTCATTCCCAAGTTAAGATTTTTAAAAACCTGATTTAATTAAGTTGCGCTCACAATCCCCTCAAATCATCCAAATTAATGGCGGTTTTGATTTGAATTGCAAATAAAAGCAATCTTATTCCCTATTCTATAGAGAATTCTATTCTATAGTTCTATAGGACACATAATACTAGAGATCTCCTTAGAGGCTGGCATTTATTGAAATCATATTGCTCTTATTGACATTTAAACACACACTTGAACAGGCTTTACAATACCTACAGAAAAAAGAGAAAACCTAACATCATTCCACAGGTCTTCTTATTTCACCCACACAATTATTTTTTTTTGGTAGTCATTATAACTATCCCTATCTTATAATAAGAAAAGTGAGGCTTAGAGAATTTACACAGGGTTCTAACCCAGGTCTTCTGATTACAATATTTTTTTCTTCCTGATCATTACAGAGATTGCTATAGGGAAGTCCATAGGTATCAATTATCTGATTCATGAACATTAGACACTTGGACTGTGGGTTAAGTTTCTGTACAGAATGCCGTTGATTAGGGACTTATCACTGGTCATTCTAGGGTATCATAGTCTGAAAAAAGTTAAAATAAGTGCCTTCATGCATTTTTACATGTCTTAGGACATTTTTTTCCCGGCAACTCCAATCAGTAAGGAAGGAAAAAGTAGAATACATGAATTACATATTATTAGTTGCCTGGATTTTCAAAATTATACCAATATCAATAAAAGATTATACAGTCTTTTAAAAAACTTTTAAAATCAAACTGATATTTGATGGGATAAAACTGATAATTATAACAATAGTTTGATAACTTGTTCAAATAAAAGGAAAAGCTAATTGAATAGGTAGAGTAGAATCAATAAACAAAAGTATTTACACAAGCAAGGACACATCTCTGTTGCACTATATTGAACTATACCATATTACTACTTATTTAAATATACACACACATACTCATTCACTCACACTCCCCAACTATATTCTGCACTTTGAAAAACAGAAACCATGAATTTATCCATCTTTATATCACCATCCTTTGCAAAAATGTACAGGATCCTCACAACCTTATAAGGTAGGTGCTATTATACAAATGAGAAAAACCAAGGCACAGAGAACTTACATAACTTGTCCAAGGTTATATATATAGTAAGAATTGGAATCTAGATTCAGAACCAGGCATTCGACCAGAGATCCCTCTGTTCCTAACCACTTCTAAACTGCCCCACAGAGTTAAGGGATAATTAAGTAGTAATTGACATAGTTTTCCTTATTATTAGCTCTGCTTTTCATTGTGTAAAAATAAACATTCTGAAAATAAACACCTTAAATACTTTGCTAGTGATACACTTTCTGGGCAGGTTCAGAAAGCAATGAGAGAGACTGCTACATTGACCTTCATTCTTGCCCACAAAGAAAATTGTTAGAAACATTAAAATAAAAAAACCTTGGGAGAAAAAAATAATTATCAAGCTCTAACTGTAGAGGAGGATAATGCAGGGCATAGGAAATCACAATGTGACCCTGAAAACTGCTAATGAGCCTTTAGACCACAAGAGTGAGCCTAGTGTTTTCAGAGCACAGATTTAGCCCTGCTTCTGCCTGCGTTCCTTAGACCTTCCAAGGAGCAGTCTCTTAAATTCTAGGTGTCAGGGTTGTAACACCACAGATAAAGGGGAATAAACTCAAATGAGAATCATAGGGCTCAAAACTACTGCTTTTCTAGGTTTTTTGAGGAGATGTGACCATACATTATGCAATAAGACTAAACACTTAAACTCTAATTTTATACTAATATATAGTGATATATAGCATTTCCATAATGAACATTAATAAGAATGTTGAACTAGAGTTCAAGAGTATAGGTTTATTGTCTGCATATGGTAAGTGCACGACACGTGTTTGAGAAAGAAACAGTAAGAAAACTGAAGGAGAAACTGGACAATAACTCATCCCGAAAAGGAAAAACTAACCATCCTTCTGCTTTTACTCTTTTGCCTTCCCAAAACTGAACTGATTCTGTAAATTCAACAACTTGTTGACTATGTCCCTTAGTTCTGACCACTAAGTAAAAGCTAGAAAATCTAGCATTAGGTACAGGATTTATTAGCAAATAGTAGCTGCAAGATCCTTCTCTTTCAGCATCCCATGGATTTCAGTGGGTTGTAAACAGGAGATGTGTAACCAGGACTGAAGAAACTGAAATACCTTAAGTGTCAGGATAGTCAGGATCTAGTGAGACTGTTAAGCAACATTCTGCAATTGCCAAATCAATAAGCATTAATTTCCACATAAAATAGGTGACATATTTAATAATATACCTAGAGGAAACGGAAACATTTAGTCTAATAATAATTTTTAGTGACTCGCACTTACAAAGGCATTTTAATAATGTCAAGACCCTACATTCATCTAGTACTTTACTGTTTTAGAATTGCTTTTGCATGCATTACCTTAAGTGATCTGTATTGTTACATAAATAGAAAAATATAGGGAAAATATTAATCTAGGTATTATAGCTAGGTCAATAACTTTCAGAGTGATTTATAAAATACTAAAGTAAAACTATGTGTGCATATCTAAAAAATGAACCAGATAAACTATTTATGGGCATAATATACGGAAAAACATTCTATTCCTACAGCCAAACAGCAATAGCATGTGCAGTGATTATTCAATTTGGGCACAGTGATTAAGAACATGGGCTCTCAAGTCAGAATCTTTGGATTGAATCCCATTTTTGCTCCTTCTTAGTCATGTGACTTTGACAAAATGAAGATAATAATACCAAAGGATTGATTTGAAGATTAAATGAAATAATGCCTGCATAGTACATAGTGTAGCACATGGCATATAAGTCATTACCCAGTGAATATTAGCCATTAATCCTCATCATTTTGTTCCTCTTTTTGTGTCAGTAACCAGTTATAAAGCCATGTCATTGCTCATTAACAGTAAGACACGTTATCATCAATGTTATGAAAATACTCATTAAGTTCCTAAATGTACTTGATATTGCTCTTGATATTGAGCATGTTTTAAGAGTTAAGTTTAAAAAAATGTTAGAATATGCAAACTTTTTAGGCCAGTTTCATCTATTCCTTTGCCATTTTACAAATAAGTGATTCTCAATCAAAACCTTATAGTTTTATTGTGTAAGAATAGATCCCAATATTTAACCCCATTTTGCTAATCAAGAGTTAATTTTGGAACAAGCATCATACGATTATGATATCAAAAATTGTCAGCATGAAGGAGAATGCTTCATTGCTTTTATCTAATTTATCACTGTTATTCAGATGCAAATGGCTTTCAGTTACCATGTCTCAAACCATGATGCTAAAGAAACATTTTTTCTTTAATTAAGATGTTCCCCATTTACTCATTCACTCTCTAGCTCTTAAAAATCATTTTCTGAACAGAAGAAGCTGGACAGACCCTATTTTTACTGTATTTGAGAAACATTTATTCCTTAAGTGGGCATAATTCATCTCTCAGTATTTGTAAGATTCAGAAATCTCTTTTTAAATACTGGGTTAGAAGAAGATACCATCATTGAGATAACTGGAGACTTCAGCAGGGAAAAAAACTGGTCAATTATAACAGCACAATACATTGGCTAAAAAAAAATTCAAACTGGCCCTACCCAAATCTACGTAACCAATCCTGTAATTTAAGATACAATATTTGTGTTAATTAAATTCAAAACCACTACAATGTGAACTCAGATATCAGGTTTCCATTTTTTCTTCATCAAAACCAAAATTATTTTAAAGAATACTAATATAAATGATAATTTATTAGTAGTTGATTACATCCTTATTGGGTAGTGGAAAAAAAATACACCTCACTAAGTCCAGTCCCCTTGTTTTCAACCATAAAATAGGAATCCTACATACACACAGTGTTGGATCACGTAAGTGAATTTAATTTATGTTAGCCCTGTAAAATTGTATAATCCTATCTGGCTGATTTTAAAAGTACCGATTATTTGGTGGACTGGAAAAATTATTGAACCAGTCTTTCTGAATTCCGGATACCAGTCTCAGCTGTCCCAGAAAACTGATAGAACATACTCTTGGGTAAGATATTTTTCCCCTCTAAGACTTTTACAAAATATGGACTTTAGCTGATTTCCAGTACTAAAATTTCTATTTTCCTAGTTATAAAAAGCAAAGATGTATATATTTTCTAGTTATTCCATTCCTTTCTAATAACATGTACTGGGCAAACACTATGAAATATAATTTTTAAAATCTAAACACAGCTTGCAAACATATTAACAAGAATATCATTGTTTGCAAAGAAATTAATTTCCACTTAGCAGTAAGTACAGTAGCCAAAAGTGTAAACTTAAATAGATGAGTAGCATAAAATCAACCATATTTTGGCATAATGTTATCAGATTATATCAAAATCACATAGAAATACACTCTTAAAAGATTACTATACTAGTTTGTAGATTAAAAATACATATCTCAAAGAATAACACTAAGACTCAGGATTCCATATTTCCTGATTTATTATGCTTTATAGAGCATTTCAACATTAATTGCTTACCTCTTCCAAGTAATTAATTCTTTCATATCATTAACAGTAGAGCTTGATACTGTAATTTGCTTATCCTAGCTGCTTTACAATTAATCTACATCAATTTCATTTATTTTTAAGTTTTAAAACACCAGGCTAAGTTGGCTTAATTCCACACTTGATGAATAAAAGAATTTACAATTCCCTACAACTGGTTATTTAAGAAAAATAATGCAACAAGCATTTACTCTGAGCTTGATAGTGAAGGGCCAGTGAAATGAAAGACAAGACTGACAAGGCAAAACTGACATCATCTGGAACACGGTGGTAATCGTTGACAACAATAGTAATTGGAATTTGTTAACCCTCCCTCTACAACTTACAATGCACTTTTAACTCATTAATTAGAACACTGATTTAAAACTTAGGAGCATAATGTTATTCTTAGAGCTAGAGGTGGAGGGTGAATTCAACATGGTCTCTGTCCCCAGGGGGCTTTCAGTCTAGTGGTAAAGATATGCACACATGTGGCCCTACAGCAATGTTGACTGCCACACATGCAATAATGGAAGCACAAAGAGAAGGATGGAAAAGTGAAAGGTTCTGGCCACAATGATTTGAAAAGATTTCATAGAAGAGGGAACATTTAACCTGGTCCCTGAAGCAAAGAAGGATTTCAAATGTTTAAAGAAGGGGGTGGGGGGGGTGATGGAGGAGTATTCCATACATCTCTGTGCTGGCAGTGTATTGAATTTTCACAGATAAGAAAAAATAGAGACATTAACATGATCTGACCAAGGTTAGAACAAGAGAAAGAATCAGAGCCACTCCTTGAACTTTTCACTCCTGGGTCAAATGGTTCCTGCTCTATCAAATTGCTTCCTTCCTGAGGTAAGACAAGGTTTCTCTGTCTTCACAACCATCTCCACCCTCCATTTATTCCCTTATGTTGCCACACCCTTTGCAGGACCTTGCTAAGATGTCCAGAGAAAAACACAGAGGCAGCCACCTCTTCATAAAACACATTCCATTTCAGCTTGTGTCTCAAAACAAAATGAACACATCTAGGTCTATTTGGGGGCACCCTTTCCTCACCATTCTCCAACATTTCAAAGGAAAGGGAACTGTGCTTTCGCCACATGGCAGCCTCAATAAAATTGTGCTCCATTCCTCTAAACCTTCCGTTTTCCTCTTTCAGTTTTGTCAAGTGTTCCCAATTCCAAGAAATCGTAATTCAGAACATGGGGGAGGTTGAAGCGTTTTGGCGCAGGAGGTCGTGCAGATGTTATTCCTTAAGGAAGATGATCATGATTGCCTATGAGACTAATGGCTGTGAGTCGGCTAGGAGCCAAAAGTTCTCTTACAGCAGAATGTATAAACCATTCTCCTACTGAAAGAAGGCCCCCAGTAGGATAATATATTATTACACATGATTCAAATTACAGGATCTGCAGCAGGGGAGCTCATGACTGATTCAGGACAGTCGCTCCCTGAATGCTGATGATGGGATGATGGAATGCCTCATGAATTAAAAGGGCCGTGGTTTAGTGTCTAAATCCTTCACATGCTTTAAAAAGTGTCTCTGCCTATCATGGTACTGTTTAAGCTTCTTAAACGAATCATGCACTGTTATGAAACCCTTGTCGATGTTTTTAAAATTCCATGTCTCTGAATAATTATATTCAAAATATTCTTTGAAAAATAAGACAATGAAACTACCTTCTCTGCTAGAAAACTCTATCCCTTTAATGCCAATATGCAATAAAGATATGGCTTAAGAGAAATCACATTTAAGTGTGACCCAGTTTCCGCTCTTTGGGATTCTCTAAAGCAACCTGAAAATCTTCACATGTCATATGTTCCAGCCTTTTTAAGTTATCTATAGAACAAATGAGTTTATCTCTGACAAACAAGACAAAATTGTGTTTCCAAAGGTTTTCTGATGATTATATGAACTCATTGCTGAATATTATTTCACTTGGTCTATTTTGGTTATATAACAAAGCAATACATTTGCTAAAGGTATTACACTGGGAATGGAGATCAAGCATTTTTATAGAAACACTAAGGTAGATGTTACATATTACGCATTCTGAAAAACAAACTGCTGCGATATATTCTGAAATAATATGTGAACTGGTCCCTTAACTTCTTTTCAAACTGGTTCTTGCATTCAGTTTTTCTAGTAAATGGATGCAAATCAGGTGCATTGTGCTAAGATGGGAAGAGAGAGATTTGTCCAGAAATGACCTCAGTTCTATTCATTAATAAAATGACACATTGGCTGAGAGCAGTGAAGAATAAAATATAACAAGAGTTGAACTTTCCTCCCTGGAATAGATGCACATAAGCACTTTTTGGAAAAAACACTATATGTAAAAATGGCCACTGCAGCATAATACATGGAAACATTAAAGGAAGCTCTAAGATGCAGATTGCTCGGAAAAATTGCAACTTCCATGGCAATGCACCCTCTTATTCTCCATTACCTTGCACAATTCTGAATCCCAACTTGCCGAAAGCATGCTATTCTTAAGGGGGGAGTGGGGTTCAGATACAATAAGCAAAGGTTTAATTTTTTCTAAGGTTTTTTAGAAGAAGGTAATATTGCAAGGTCAAAACGAAATAGAATTGTACCCAGAATCACTTTCAGTGACAGCAGACACCAATGGGGGGGAAAAAAACGTGGAGGCTGTCAGAGAGAATACAGCCACATTTTTGCATAGCGGTTTAAATTATGCCGGCAGAATAATTAATGGAAGGACCTAATATGGGGAGGGGGGTAACAGGAAAGGGGGAAGGCTATGTTAAACAAAGTTCATTACTGCATGATGTAAATGAGTTTCTCACCAGTGATGTCACTGATTGGCTGAGCTGCAAAGCTGGCTTCGAGCATGGCCGGATTGGCTGCTAGCTCTTCTGGTGCCTGCCTGCTTGGGCAGCGGTTGAACCAGATACTTTCTGTCTCTCTTGTTGTCGTTTGAAGCAAATCTTGTTCAGCCCAGCTGTGTCTCCATAGTAGTGGCACCCTAAGAGAGTCTCCCTCCTGCTTCCCACAGCCCGTGTGAGGCGGTCGCCGCTGTGAAATACCAGCACTTGGCACCAAGCCCAGACAGCGTTCTCAGATCCATCTATAACACACACATACAAAAAGAAAAATAAAAAAAAAAAAGCAGTTCTTTCATCTGAATTGCATCCTAAGGAGGATTAAGAAGGCTTCTATTGCTACTGATTTGTGTCCTTTCAATTTGATGGCTAAAACAGGTTTTGAAATACAGTATCCTCTCATCTGAAGTAGAACACCATTGGTTCAAATTAGTTTAAAAAGATAGGGGGAACCCCCCTCTCCCATGTTTACCTTGATTACAGAAAAATAATTCTTCATTTCCCTCCTAAGCACCGTAACTGATGTTTTTGGTCCTCTCCCAGAATTTTAAACTCTCATCAGATTTCTAATTATATCCGAGTCATTATTTTCAGGTTAAGACAAGGGATCTTAATTAGCATTCTTTTTTAGCTATGCGAAATGAGACAGGGCATGAAACAGAAACGATCTATGGAGAGGCAGAGAGAAAGAGAAAGAAAAAAAATCTGTGCAGCTTTTACAGTTGAGCTGACATCCCCACCTTCCCCACTCTCCCTCCACCCCCCTTGCAAAAAAGAATGCAGTCATATGAACTTTACCAGACAATGGAGTACCTACAGGCTCTCCCCTAGACAAGTCCTTTATAACCAGCCAGTGCTATGTGCTGCAGACAGTGGCCAATCGGCAGCCTCCTTTCTGCAGCAGGGACACAATAGGTGCATTGGCCACACTGTCCTCCTAGCCCCTGACAGCAGTTCAGGTTCATTTATTGTACACTGGAAGGCACATATGTCTTTAATATTCACTGTGAAATTATCAGTGAGGCTGTCTTTATTTCGCCATAATTACATCAACCTAATTACCGCGCCTGAGCTGCAATAGCACTGTTTGCACGGAGTGGCGCATGGGCATGCAAGCCGTAAAAATATGCATGAACATGCTTGCTTATTTCAGTAATAAAATCCCCCAATTATTTCTTTCCCAGAGCTTAATGCTTCCCCCAGAACACTCTCGTGGATATAGTCATCACTTCTTCCTTTCAGAAGAAAAAAAGTGTTCATATACATTCATGTGTGTGTATGTGTATATGCATATGCGTATAATTTAAACACTGTTTTAGTCATTTATTGGGGTAAGGTATGGGAGTGGAACCTAGTCAGCAAATAAAAGGTTATTGAGCATCTAAGGCATTTTCCCCCTTATCACTAGGCATTAGAGTGAAATAATAAGTGTATCTGCACGCATCACCACAGCTGTGCCTAGATGCCGATTTATTTGGAGTCCAACTGTCTTGAGCATCTGCATATGTCTCATTTATGAATTTCCATGTTACATAATTATAGCGTTTTTGGCAACACTGACTGAAATGCTTGAAAAATTAAATCTTCGCTTTTCGTGTATTAGTCGAACAGAGATGGGTACAGTCTGAAGTGGGAACCGCCTGCTGATTTTTTTAATATATAATGCATGTTGCATTTACATATTCATGAACAGAATAGCTGTTATGACCGCTGATTCTGCAGCAGGAGATGAAAAGGCAGGATTCAGCATACAGAGTGTATTAATTTCTAGGGGAAGAACGGCAGCATATGATGACCAGGAAGAGAAGATGCTTGGGGTTTCATTTGGGGGTTACCTCATTGTATAATAAAGGATCTGGGTAGACAACCTATCAAACAATGTGTAAGTATAATGAACCTAGAAAGTAAAACCAATTTGCATTGTTCATGGTCATTCAGCCACACAGTAAAGAAATAAGCATTTTGAAATGGAGATTTCTGGCTTGAGTGTTTGCAAGTAAATAAAATTGTATTTTGTTTTCTGCCTACTAATTTTAATAGAATATTATTAAAATGATGTGTGCTCAGCAACTCTGTATTTTCTCATTATTTTATAATTTACATATTTCTTGTTCCATATCAAAAAGCTAAGCTTTAAGCATTGATTATATTCTAGGATGGAATTTTACCAATTTTTACCTATTTTTATTGATATATTTTTATTTTTAGCTCATGATTCTCTAATTAGGAATGGAATTCATAATTACAGTGGGTATATTAGGAGAAACAGTAACTCATCTATATCCATATAGATGAATGTATATAACATATAATCCACCACATTAGAGAGAAAGAATCCCAATAATGTTATTATCAATTTATAATTTATCATCCCCTTATTATTAATGTTTGCAAGATTTGTATTACAAAATGTATTCATGCTGACTTTGTATTTTATAAGGTTTTTTTTTTTTTAAAGTACAGCTCTTCTATCTACACTTTCCCAAAATCAAGTTTTGGTAGGAGGGATAAGTGAGGCAAATTCCTAACTAGACCAGTAAGAGATCAAAAGGCTCGATTATAAAAAACACAAACAATATAAGAAAATGCAACATCTATAATTCTGAACTGCTACATATATTGAAATCAAAACACCTAAACTCAAAGATGTAATTTGATTACTTGATATATAAAGTAAGCTGCTTCTTCTCTAAGTGATTGCAAAACAACTTAAGAAGCTACTTGCCGCACCTTGTTGATGGTTTTCCTATCAAAAGCCAGTCTTTCTAAATCTTCAAGTAAATCATGAAAATTTTACTGGTAATCAAATTAAAATATGTAAACCTCATCTACACCTCTCTCTCTTGTCCCCTTCTCCCTCCTTCCCTCTCTCTCTTTCTCCCTCCCTCCCTACCTCTCTCTCTCTCTCTCTCTCACACACACACACACACACACACACACACACAAACAGAAATACACATATATAAAATCATGACTGTCCTTTTATTGTAAGAATTAGCAATTCTTCTACCTAGTTATCTCAATTTTTGATCTGTCATTGCACAAAAAAGCTTACAAAAATCAAAAAGGTAATACTTAATTGCTTGTTATCCATTTTGCTAAGTAAAAATCAAAACATAGGAGAAGCTCTCATAATATCACATACATTTAGATTCCACTAACACAGAATGCACTTGGAAATTCACTGTTATACAAAGGATTTTGATGAATATATTAATTTTATTAACTAGTTTAGTGGATAGTCCATATCTGACCTCCTTAAATAAATAGGGATTTGCAAACAATGATCACTAGAAATAAAAGAGGCCTTTCTTAAGTACTACAATTCATTAAACCACGCAAGGCTTCCTACTCCCTATTATAACATTCTGTCGTGGTTTGAGTTACTAGATATATTTGAAGACAAGGTTGCGTTTTTTATAATATTTTAGTATTAGGCTTTACTATTCTCATACTTAAAATACAAAATGTAACTGTGAGATATTAACATACTACCCAAACCAAAGTAATTTTGCAATAAAATCTTATCCGGAATCATTGAATGAGAAAACTTAGACCTAAGCTGTATCTTAGAGATTGAATCCATTAATTTTAGACATGACAACTAAAGAAAATTAGTAACTAGTTAGTGTATTTCCACCCATCACACTGCCATCCTATATTAAAAATATGGTTCTGGGGCTTCCCTGGTGGCGCAGTGGTTGAGAGTCTGCCTGCCGATGCAGGGACACGGGTTCGTGCCCCGGTCCAGGAAGATCCCACATGCCGCGGAGCGGCTGGGCCCGTGAGCCATGGCCGCTGAGCCTGCGCGTCCGGAGCCTGTGCTCCGCAACGGGAGAGGCCACAGCAGTGAGAGGCCCGCGTACCGCAAAAAAAAAAAAAAAAAAAAAAAAAAAAATATGGTTCTGACCTGCTGACAGGATATTCTTAATTAGTTGAGTTTTACCAAAGATAAGGAATTTATGGTATCCTCCCATAAGATCAAAGCCATGCATTTATAACATAACGAATGGAGAATATGATTGTCATCTGTGTTCCGACAATGGAATTAAGTTAACTTCTTTATAAAGATCAAAAGCATAACCTTAGACTTATAATCACAATGATCTCACCAAGAGAGTCAACTCAGCACAAATTGGCTGTAAGAATGTGAAATAGCAGCCAATCACATTAACCTTATAAATAATAAAGGGCATTCTATATGCAGAGCCAACTTAGAGAGAGATGCAAAAATAATACATTAAAAAGTAACTTGTCAATCTCCTGATGTGACTCATTCTTTTTAAAAAATTAAGCCATTTTAATAAGTATGGAAAATATTCATAGTGTAATCAACGTCAAGAAACCACTGTTTATGTCTTTGTCTACACATGACAAGCATCCAGATGCCAAAACAAGATGCAGTTAACCATCAGAATAGTTCTAAATATCTGGCTGTTTTTGTGCCCATAAACTCACAACTTAAAATGTCAGTGTTTATATGCTGGATTCAAAATGAGTATTCTTGAAGTCTTTAATAATGATCATCTTTATGGGATATACAGGAGATCCTGTGTTTATGAGAAACACAGGATTTTTAAAGGCGCCAATTTTGGATCACGCAGTGCATAAATCTGTTTCCAAATAATACTTTTTAGAGCTTAGTTATGATTAATCTCATTTATATTGACCTCAAAAATGTTAGCAGTGCATACCCTACGAAGAAAATACTTAATACCTCAGTTTTTAAAACTTGTTTCTCTTGCAACATTTCCATTTGTTTTTTAACATCTTTATTGGAGTATAATTGCTTTACAATGGTATGTTAGTTTCTGCTGTATAACAAAGTGAATCAGCTATACATATACATATATCCCCATATCCCCTCCCTCTTGCGTCTCCCTCCCACCCTCCCTATCCCATCCCTCTAGGTGGTCACAAGGCACCAAGCTGATCTCCCTGTGCTATGTGGCTGCTTCCCACTAGCTATCTATTTTACATTTGGGAGTGTATATATGTCCATGCCACTCTCTCCCTTCATCCCAGCTTACCCTTCCATTTCCCTGCATCCTCAAGTCCATTCTCCACATCTGTGTCTTTATTCCTGTCCTGCCCCTAGGTTCTTCAGAACCTTTTTTTTTTTCTAGATTCTGTATCTATGTGTTAACATACAGTATTTGTTTTTCTTTTTCTGACTTACTTCACTCTGTATGACAGTCTCTAGGTCCAACCACATCACTACAAATAACTCA
The DNA here is from genome assembly GCF_039906515.1 of Pseudorca crassidens. Classification (NCBI taxonomy): domain Eukaryota; kingdom Metazoa; phylum Chordata; class Mammalia; order Artiodactyla; family Delphinidae; genus Pseudorca; species Pseudorca crassidens. The sequence continues at coordinate 121,982,943 of NC_090300.1, read as the reverse complement.
ATTTCGTTTCTCTTTATGGCTAAGTAATATTCCACTGTATATATGTGCCACATCTTCTTTATCCATTCATCTGTCGATGAACACTTTTAGGTTGTTTTCATGTCCTGGCTATTGTAAATAGAGCTGCAGTGACATTGGACTCTTTCTGAATTAAGGTGCACTTCGTGAAGAAAACATAACAAATTATGACATCTAAATACCCAAAAGAAAAGAAAAGCTTCAAGCAGATTAATCACCTAAGAGAAATGTTCTATTAGAAAAAAACAGCCACAGATTTCAGCAACTGTTAGCATGATGCTTTATAATTATTATTTTTTGGCTTCTATTTACAAGGAATAGCAGAAGTCTTGGAAAGAGAAATGAAAATCTTTCATCTGAGTTGTCACCAAGCATCTAGAATTATCTCACAGTCTTTGGATAATGATTTTCTTCTAAGTAAAGATTGTTTTTAACATCTAGGAAGAATAACAAATGTTCCACTCAAGCCATGAGATAAATCCAAAATTATATTATGCAGTGGTTGCCTAATCTGTCATTAATAAAAAAGGTATCAAATTGTATCTCATAATATAAATGTAGTGAAGTAAAAAAATTATGTGTACTACAGCACAGATGTCCAAAGAAAACATGATTTCTCCATTTTAAAAGTGATCTAGGGGAGACCTTCAAGATGGCGGAGGAGAAAGACGTGGAGATCAACTTTCTCCCCACACATACATCAGAAATACATCTACATGTGGAACGACTCTTACAGAACACCTACTGAACCCTGGCAGAAGACCTCAGACTTCCCAAAAGGCAAGAAAATCCCCACGTACCTCAGTAGGGCAAAAGAAAAAAGAATAAACAGAAACAAAGAATAGGGACGGGACCTGCAACAGTGGCAGGGAGCTGTGAAGGAGGAAAGGTTTCCACACACTAGGAAGGCCCTTCGCGGGTGAAGACTGAGGGTGGCGGAGGGGGGAAGCTTCGAAGCCACGGGGAGAGCACAGCAACAGGGGTGCGGAGGGCAAAGCAGAGAGATTCCCGCACAGAGGATCGGTGCCGACCGGCACTCACCAGCCCGAGAGGCTTGTCTGCTCACCCGCCAGGGCGGGCGGGACTGGGAGCTGAGGCTTGGGCTTTGGTCAGAGCGCAGGGAGAGGACTGGGGCTGGCTGCGTGAACACAGCCTGAAGGGGCTAGTGTGCCACAGCTAGCCGGGAGGGAGTCCGGGAAAAAGTCTGTACCTGCCTAAGAGGCAAGAAACCATTGTTTCAGGGTGCGCGAGGAGGGGATTCAGAGCACCACCTAAATGAGCTCCAGAGACGGGCGCGAGCTGCGGCTATCAGCATGGACCCCAGAGACGGGCATGAGACGCTAAGGCTGCTGCTGCAGCCACCAAGAAGCCTGTGTGCAAGCACAGGTCACTAACCACACCTCCCTTCCAGGGAGCCTGTGCAGCCCGCCACTGCCAGGGTCCCGTGATCCAGGGACAACTGCCCTGGGAGAACGCAGCACGATTCACCTCACACTGGTGCAACGTCCCGCCGGCCTCTGCCGCCCCGCACTCCATACCCCTCCCTCCCCCCAGCCTGAGTGAGCCAGAATCCCCAAAGCAGCTGCTACTTTAACTCCATCCCGTCTGAGCGAAGAACAGATGCCCTCCAGCGACCTACACGCAGAGGCGGGGCCAAATCCAAAGCTAAGCCGGGGAGCTGTGAGAACAAAGAAGAGAAAAGGAAATCTCTCCCAGCTGCCTCAGAAGCAGCGGATTAAAGCTCCACAATCAACTTGATGTACCCCGCATCTGTGGAATACACGAATAGACAACGAATCATCCCAAATTGAGGAGGTGGACTGTGAGAGCAAGATTTATTATTTTTTCCCCTTTTCCTCTTTTTGTGAGTGTGTATGTGTACACTTCTGTGTGAGATTTTGTCTGTATAGCTTTGCTTCCACCATTTGTCCTAGGGTTCTATCCGTCCGTTTTAGGGTTTTTTTTGTTTGTTTGTTTTGTTTTCTTTGTTTTTTAAAATTATTTTCTTAATAATTATTTTTTATTTTAATAACTTTATTTTATCTTACTTTATTTTATTTTATCTTCGTTCTTTCCTTTTTTCCGTCCTTCCCTCCTCCCCCCTCCTTTCTTTCTTTCTTTCCTTTCTTTTTTCTTTCTTTCTTACTTTTTCTCCCTTTTATTCTGAGCCATGTGGATGAAAGGCTCTTGGTGCTACACCCATGAGTCAGTGCTGTGCCTCTGAGGTGGGAGAGCCAACTTCAGGACACTGGTCCACAAGAGACCTCCCAGCTCCAAATAATATCAAACAGCGAAAATCTCCCAGAATTCTCCATCTCAACACCAGCACCAAGCTTCACTCAACGACCAGCAAGCTACAGTGCTGGACCCCTATGCCAAACAACTAGCAAGACAGGAACACAACCCCACCCATTAACAGAGAGGCTGCCAAAAATCATAATGAGTCCACAGACACCCCAAAACACACCACCAGACGTGAACTTGCCTACCAGAAAGACAAGATCCAGCTTCATCCACCAGAACACAGGCACTAGTCCCCTCCACAAGGAAGCCTACATAACCCACTGAACCAACTTTAGCCACTGGGGACAGACACCAAAAACAATGGGAACTATGAACCTGCAGCCTGCAAAAAGGAGACCCCAAACACAGTAAGATGAGCAAAATGAGAAGACAGAAAAACACACAGCAGATGAAGGAGCAAGATAAAAACCCACCAGACCTAACAAATGAAGAGGAAATAGGCAGTCTACCTGAAAAAGAATTCAGAATAATGATAGTACAGATGATCCAAATCTTGGAAATAGAATAGACAAAATGCAAGAAACATTTAACAAGGATCTAGAAGAATTAAAGATGAAACAAGCAATGATGAACAACACAATAAATGAAATTAAAAATACTCTAGATGGGATCAATAGCAGAATAACTGAGGCAGAAGAACAGATAAGTGACCTGGAAGATAAAATAGTGGAAATAACTACTGCAGAGCAGAATGAAGAAAAAAGAATGAAAAGAACTGAGGACAGTCTCAGAGACCTCTGGGACAACATTAAACACACCAACATTCGAATTATAGGGGTTCCAGAAGAAGAAGAAAAAAGAAAGGGACTGAGAAAATATTTGAAGAGATTATAGTTGAAAACCTCCCTAACATGGGAAAGGAAATAGTTAAGTCCAGAAAGCACACAGACTCCAATACAGGATAAATCCAAGGAGAAACATGCCAAGACACATATTAATCAAACTGTCAAAAATTAAACGCAAAGAAAACATATTAAAAGCAGCAAGGGAAAAACAACAAATAACACATAAGGGAATCCCCATAAGGTTAACAGCTGATCTTTCAGCAGAAACTGTGCAAGCCAGAAGGGAGGGGCAGGACATATTTAAAGTGATGAAGGAGAAAAACCTGCAACCAAGATTACTCTACCCAGCAAGGATCTCATTCAGATTTGATGGAGAAATTAAAACCTTTACAGACAAGCAGAAGCTGAGAGAGTTCAGCACCACCAAACCAGCTTTACAACAAATGCTAAAGGAACTTCTCTAGGCAGGAAACACAACAGAAGGAAAAAACCTACAATAACGAACCCAAAACAATTAAGAAAATGGGAATAGGAACATACATATAGATAATTACCTTAAATGTAAATGAACTAAATGCTCCCACCAAAAGACACAGGTTGGCTGAATGGATACAAAAAAAAGACCCATATATATTCTGTCTGCAAGAGACCCACTTCACACCTAGAGACACACACAGGCTGAAAGTAAGGGAATGGAAAAAGATATACCATGCAAATGGAAACCAAAAGAAAGCTGGAGTAGCAATTCTCATATCAGACAAAATAGACTTTAAAACAAACACTATTACAAGAGACAAAGAAGGAGACTACATAATGATCAAGGGATCGATCCAAGAAGAAGATATAACAATTGTAAATATTTATGCACCCAACATAGGAGCACTTCAATGCATAAGGCAAATACTAACAGCCATAAAAGGGGAAATAGACAGTAACACATTTATAGTAGGGGACTTTAACACCCCACTTTCACCAATGGACAGATCATGCAAAACGAAAATAAATAAGGAAACACAAGCTTTAGATAATACATTAAACAAGATGGACTTAATTGATATTTATAGGACATTCCATCCAAAAACAATACAATACACATTTTTCTCAAGTGCTCATGGAACATTCTCCAGGATAGATCATATCTTGGGTCACAAATGAAGCCTTGGCAAATTTAAGAAAATTGAAATTGTTATCAAGTATCTTTTCCGACCACAACGCTATGAGACTCGATATCAATTACAGGAAAATACCTGTAAAAAATACAAACACATGGAGGCTAAACAATACACTACTTAATAACGAAGTGATCACTGAAGAAAACAAAGAGGAAATCAAAAAATACCTAGAAACAAATGACAATGCAGACACGACGACACAAAACCTATGAGATGCAGCAAAGCAGTTCTAAGAGGGAAGTTTATAGAAATACGATCCTACCTTAGGACACAGGAAACATCTCGAATAAACAACCTAACCTTGCACCTAAAGCAATTAGAGAAAGAAGAACAAAAAAAAACCCAAAGTTAGCAGAAGGAAAGAAATCATAAAAATCAGATCAGAAATAAATGAAAAAGAAATGAAGGAAACGATAGCAAAGATCAATAAAACTAAAAGCTGGTTCTTTGAGAAGATAAACAAAATTGATAAACCATTAGCCAGACTCATCAAGAAAAACAGGGAGAAGACTTAAATCAATAGAATTAGAAATGAAAAAGGAGAAGTAACAACTGACACTGCAGAAATACAAAAGATCATGAGAGATTACTACAAGTAACATTATGCCAATAAAATGGACAACTTGGAAGAAATGGACAAATTCTTAGAAATGTACAACCTGCCAAGACTGAATCAGGAAGACATAGAAAATATGAACAGACCAATCAGAAGCACTGAAATTGAAACTGCGATTAAAAATCTTCCAACAAGCAAAAGCCCAGGACCAGATGGCTTCACAGGCGAATTCTATCAAACATTTAGAGAAGAGCTAACATCTATCCTTCTCAAACTCTTCCAAAATATAGCAGAGGGAGGAACACTTCCAAACTCATTCTACGAGGCCACCATCACCCTGATACCAAAACCAGACAATGAGGTCACAAAGAAAGAAGACTACAGGCCAATATCACTGATGAACACAGACGCAAAAATCCTCAACAAAATACCAGCAAACGGAATCCAACAGCATATTAAAAGGATCATACACCATGATCAAGTGGGGTTTACCCCAGGACTGCAAGGATTCTTCAAATTACGCAAATCAATCAACATGATACACCATATTAACAAACTGAAGGAGAAAAACCATATGATCATCTCAATAGATGCAGAGAAAGCTTTTGACAAAAGTCAACACCCATTTACGATAAAAACCCTACAGAAAGTAGGCATAGAGGGAACTTTCCTCAACATAATAAAGGCCATATATGACAAACCCACAGCCAACATCATCCTCATTTGTGAAAAACTGAAAGCATTTCCACTAAGATCAGGAAGAAGACAAGGTTGCCCACTCTCACCACTTTTATTCAACATAATTTTGGAAGTTTTAGCCACAGGAATCAGAGAAGAAAAGAAAATAAAAGGAATACAAATTGGAAAAGAAGAAGTAAAGCTGTCACTCTTTGCAGATGACATGATACTATACATAGAGAATCCTAAAGATGCTACCAGAAAACTACTAGAGCTAACCAATGAATTTGGTAAAGTAGCAGGATACAAAATGAATGCACAGAAATCTCTTGCATTCCTATACACTAATGATGAAAAATCTGAAAGTGAAATCAAGAAAACACTCCCATTTACCATTGCAACATAAAGAATAAAATATCTAGGAATAAACCTACCTAAAGAGACAAAAGACCTGTATGCAGAAAATTATAAGACACTGATGAAAGAAATTAAAGATGATACAAATACAGGGAGAGATATACCATGTTCTTGGATTGGAAGAATCAACATTGTGAAAATGACTCTACTACCCAAAGCAATCTACAGATTCAATGCAATTCCTATAAAACTACCACTGGCATTTTTCACAGAACTAGAACAAAAAATTTCACAATTTGTATGGAAACACAAAAGACCCCGAATAGCCAAAGCAATCTTGAGAGCGGAAAACAGAGCTGGAGGAATCAGGCTCCCTGACTTCAGGCTATACTACAAAGCTACAGTAATCAAGACAGTATGGTACTGGCACAAAAACAGAAATATAGATCAATGGAACAGGATAGAAAGCCCATAGATAAACCCACGCACATACGGTCACCTTATCTTTGATAAAGGAGGCAGGAATGTACAGTGGAGAAAGGACAGCCTCTTCAATAAGTGGTGCTGGGAAAACTGGACAGCTACATGTAAAAGTATGAGATTAGATCACTCCTTAACACCATACACAAAAATAAGTTCAAAATGGATTAAGGACCTAAATGTAAGGCCAGAAACTATCAAACGCTTAGAGGAAAACATAGGCAGAAGACTCTATGACATAAATCACAGCAAGATCCTTTTTGACGCACCTCCTAGGGAAATGGAAATAAAAACAAAAATAAACAAATGGGACCTAATGAAACTTCAAAGCTTTTGCACAGCAAAGGAAACCATAAACAAGACCAAAAGACAACCCTCAGAATGGGAGAAAATATTTGCAAATGAAGCAACTGACAAAGGATTAATCTCCAAAATTTACAAGCAGCTCATGCAGCTCAATATCCAAAAAACAAACAACGCAATCCAAAAATGGGCAGAAGACCTAAATAGACATTTCTCCAAAAAAGACATACAGACTGCCAACAAACACATGAAAGAATGCTCAACATTATTAATCATTAGAGAAATGCAAATCAAAACTACAATGAGATATCATCTCACACCAGTCAGAATGGCCATCATCAAAAAATCTAGAAACAATAAATGCTGGAGAGGGTGTGGAGAAAAGGGAACACTCTTGCACTGCTGGTGGGAATGTGAATTGGTACAGCCACTATGGAGAACAGTATGGAGGTTCCTTAAAAATCTGAAAAGAGAACTACCATATGACCCAGCAATCCCACTACTGGGCATATACCCTGAGGAAACCATAATTCAAAAACAGTCATCTATCAAAATGTTCATTGCAGCTCTATTTACAATAGCCTGGAGATGGAAACAACCTAAATGTCCATCATCGGATGAAGGGATAAAGAAGATGTGGCACATATATACAATGGAATATTACTCAGCCATAAAAAGAAACGAAATTGAGCTATTTGTAATGAGGTGGATGGACCTAGAGTCTGTCATACAGAGTGAAGTAAGTCAGAAAGAGAAAGACAAATACCGTATGCTAACACACATATATGGAATTTAAGAAAAAAAAATGTCATGAAGAACCTAGGGGTAAGACAGTAATAAAGACACATACCTACTAGAGAATGGACTTGAGGATATGGGGAGGGGGAAGGGTAAGCTGTGACAAAGCAAGAGAGTGGCATGGACATATATACACTACCAGACGCAAAATAGATAGCTAGTGGGAAGCTGCATAGCACAGGGAGATCAGCTCGGTGCTTTGTGACCACCTAGAGGGCTGGGATATCGAGGGTGGGAGGGAGGGAGACGCAAGAGGGAAGAGATATGGGAACATATGTATATGTGTAACTGATTCACTTTGTTATTAAGCAGAAACTAACACACCATTGTAAAGCAATTATACTCCAATAAAGATGTTAAAAACAAAAAAACAGCAAAACAAGACACATATATATGCTGTCTACAAGACACCCACTTCAGGCCTAGGGACACATACAGACTGAAAGTGAGGGGATGGAAAAAGATATTCCATGCAAATGGAAATCAAAAGAAAGCTCGAGTAGCAATTCTCATATCAGACAAATAGACTTTAAAATAAACACTATTACAAGAGACAAAGAAGGACACAATATAATGATTAAGGGACCAATCCAAGAAGAAGATGTAAAAATTGTAAATATTTATGCACCCCAACATAGGAGCACCTCAATACATAAGGCAAATACTAACAGCCAAAAAAGGGGAAATCAACAGTAACACAATCATAGTAGGGGACTTTAACACCCCACTTTCACCAATGGACAGATCATCCAAAATGAAAATAAATAAGGAAACCAAAGCTTTAAATGTTACATTAAACATGATGGACTTAACTGATATTTATAGTACATTCCATCCTAAAACAGCGGAATACACTTTCTTCTCAAGTGCTCATGGGACATTCTCCAAGATAGATCCTATCTTGGGTCACAAATCAAGCCTTGGTAAATTTAAGAATATTGAAATCATAACAAGTATCTGTTCCAACCACAACACTTTGAGACTAGATATCAATTAAAGGAAAAAATTCTGTAAAAAATACAAACACATGGAGGCTAAACATTACGCTTCTAAATAACCAAGAGATCACTGAAGAAATCAAAGAAGAAATCATAAAATACCTAGAAACAAATGACAATGAAAACACGGCCACCCAAAAACATGCAGAATGCAGCAAAAGCAGTTCTAAGACGGAAGTTTATAGCAATACAATCCTACCTTAGGAAACAAGAAACATCTCAAATAAACAACCAAACCTTTCACCTAAAGCAATTAGAGAAAGAAGAACAAAAAAAAAAAACCCAAAGTTAGCAGGAGGAAAGAAATCATAAAGATCAGATCAGAAATAAAAGAAAAAGAAATGAAGGAAATGATAGCAAAGATCAATAAAACTAAAAGCTGGTTCTTTGAGAAAATAAACAAAATTGATAAACCATTAGCCAGACTCATCAAGAAAAAAAGGGAGAAGATTCAATTCAATAGAAGTAGAAAGGAAAAAGGATAAGTAACAACTGACATTGCAGAAACACAAAGGATCGTGAGAGATTACTGCAAGCAACTATATGACATAAAAAGGACAACCACGAAGAAATGGACAAATTCTTAGAAAAGCACAACCTTCTGAGACTCAACCAACAAAAAACAGAAAATATAAACCAACCAATCATAAGCACTGAAATTGAGACTGTGACTAAAAATCTTCCAATCAACGAAAGTCCAGGACCAGGTGGCTTCACAGGCAAATTCTATCAAACACTGAGAGAAGAGTATCCTTCTCAAACTCTTCCAAAATATAGCAGAGGCAGAAACACTCCCAAACTCATTCTGTGAGGCCACCATCACCCTGATATGAAAACCAGAGAAAGCTGTCACAAGAAAGAAAACTACAGTCCAATATCACTGATGAACATAGATGCAAAAATCCTCAACAAAATACTACAAAACAGAATCCAACAGCACATTAAAAGGATCATAAACCAAGATCAAGTGGGGTTTATCCCAGGAATACAAGGACTCTTCAATATATGCAAATCAATCAATGTGATAAACCATATTAACAAACTGAAGGAGAAAAACCATATGATCATCTCAATAGATGCAGAAAAAGCTTTCAACAAAATTCAACACCCATTTATGATAACAACCCTCGAGAAAGCAGGCATAGAGGGAACTTACCTCAACATAATAAAGGCCATATATGACAAAACCACAGCCAACATCGTTCTCCATGGTGAAAAACTGAAACCCTTTCCTCTAAGATCAGGAACAAGACAAGGTTGTCCACTGTCACCACTACTATCCAACATAATTTTGGAAGCTTTAGCCACAGCAATCAGAGAAGAAAAAGAAATAAAAGGAGTTCAAATCAGAAAAGAAGTAAAGCTGTCACTGTTTGCAGATGACATGATACTATACATAGAGAATCCTAAAGATGCTACCAGAAAACTACTAGAGCTAATCAATGAATTTGGTAAAGTAGCAGGATACAAAATGAATGCACAGTAATCTCTTGCATTCCTATACACTAATGATGAAAAATCTGAAAGAGAAATTAAAGAAACACTCCCATTTACCATTGCAACAAAAAGAATAAAATACCTAGGAATAAACCTACCTAAGGAGACAAAAGACCTGTATGCAGTAAACTATAAGACACTGATGAAAGAAATTAAAGATGTTACAAACAGATGGAGAGATATACCATGTTCTTGGATTGGAAGAATCAACATTGTGAAAATGACTCTACTACCCAAAGCAATCTACAGATTCAGTGCAATCCCTGTCAAACTGCCAATGGCATTTTTCACAGAATTAGAACAAAAAATTTCACAATTTGTACGGAAACACAAAAGATCCCGTATAGCCAAAGCAATCTTGAGAAAGAAAAACTGAGCTGGAGGAATCAGGCTGCAGGACTTCACACTATTACTACAAGGCTACAGTAATCCAGACAGTATGGTGGTAGCATAAAAACAGAAATATAGATCAATGGAACAGGACAGAAAACCCAGAGATAAACCCACTCACACATGGTTACCTTATTTTTGATAAAGGAGGCAAGAATATACAATGGAGAAAAGACAGTCTCTTCAATAAGTGGTGCTGGGAAAACTGGACAGCTACACATAAAAGAACGAAATTAGAACACTCCCTAACACCATACACAAAAATAAACTCAAAATGGATTAAAGACCTAAATGTAAGGCCAGACACCATAAAACTCTTGGAGGAAAACATAGACCGAACACTGTATGACATAAATCACAGCAAGATCATTTTTGACCCATCTCATAGAGAAATGGAAATAAAAACAAAAAAAACCCAAATGGGACCTAAAGAAACTTAAAAGCTTTTGCACAGCAAAGGAAAATATAAACAAGAGGAAAAGACAACCCTCAGTATGGAAGAAAATATTTGCGAAGGAAGCAACTGACAAAGAATTAATCTCCAAAATTTACAAGCAGCTCCTGCAGCTCAGTATCGAAAAAACAAACAACCCAATCCAAAAATGGGCGGAAGAGCTAAACAGACATTTCTCCAAAGAAGATATACAGATTGCCAACAAACACATGATAGGATGCTCAATGTCACTAATCATTAGAGAAATGCAAATCAAAACTACAATGAGGTATCACCTCACACCAGTCAGAATGGCCATCATCAAAAAATCTACAAACAATAAATGCCAGAGAGGGTGTGGAGAATAGGGAACCCTCTTGCACTTTTGTTGGGAATGTAAATTGATACAGCCACTATGGAGAACACTATGGAGGTTCCTTAAAAAACTATAAATAGAACTACCATACGACCCAGCAATCCCACTACTGGGCATATACCCTGAGAAAACCATAATTCAAAAGGAGTCATGGACCACAATGTTCAATGCAGCTCGATTAACAAGAGCCAGGACAGGGAAGCAACCTAAGTGTCCATCGAGAGATGAATGGAGAAAGAAGATGTGGCTCATATACACAATGGAATATTACTCAGCCATAAAAAGAAACAAATTTGAGTTATTTGTAGTGAGGTGGATGGACCTAGAGTCTGTCATACAGAGTGAAGTAAGTCAGAAAGAGAAAAACAAATACCGTATGCTAACACATATATATGGAATCTAAAAAAAAGAAGGGGGGTTCTGAAAAACCTAGGGGCAGGAGAGGAATAAAGATGCAGATGTAGAGAATGGACTTGAGGACATGGGGAGGGGAAAGGGTAAGCTGGGATGAAGTGAGAGAGTGGCATGGACATATATACACTACCAAATGTAAAACAGAGAGCTAGTGGGAAGCAGCCGCATAGCACAGGGAGATCAGCTTGGTGCTTTGTGACCACCTGGAGGGGTGGGATAGGGAGGGTGGGAGGGAGATGCAAGAGGGAGGAGATATGGGGATATATACACACCATTGTAAAGCAATTATACTCCAATAAAGATGTTTTAAAAAAGAATAAAGAAGGAGAACAAAACAAAATTTTGCAAAGTAGAACAAAATTTTGAGAGTTTGATAACTGGTGACTGACGTACAGGATCCGAGAAAACTAGATCCTAAGCCAGCAGTAGATAAAGACAAAAGAAATTTTAAAGAAGCAGATGCATTAGATGCTTTGGGAAATGTGGACAGAGAGGGATAGAGCTTAAAAAAAAAGGTTAGATTATGTTTACAAACAAGTTAAATCCCTATACCTCTTCCTTTACTCCATGTTTGTGTGCAAATTCCCCTTTCTCACTACACATACGACTGAAGCCTTATTATCTAAAGAAGGTGAAAAAAAGTTGACATACTTGAGGATGGATTCCCATACTCTAAGGAGGTGCTTTAAGTCAATGTATATATTCTAGAGACTGAGACTCTTCCCACACTATTTTCTTCCCTAACTAGGTTGGGTCTCAAAGTGCTAGCTTCTATACCTTCTCTTCTGAGCAATCTGACTTAGCAATAAAATAAAATAAAATATACATACAATGTGGAAGTGATAACTAGGTATATAACAAAAATTATCATCTGCTTCCATAGATTTGCCATTGGGAAGGGGCTGTACAGCCAGAATCATATTTCTCATCATCTTACAAATGTATATGCAAAATGATGGTGATGAAACATGAGTGGAACCAATGTGCACCTCTTCTAGGCCTGGCAGGTCCATAAAACCTTTTCAGGTAGCTTTCCTGCATGTTCCTTTCTCTTTTGACCTGGCTAAAATATAGACAAGCTCCAAGGTGACCTTGAACAGCATGTATTAAAAATGGCAACGCCTCTGTTGGTATAGGCCACTAAATAATTGTGTGGAGAAGGGATGTTCTCCAAAATAATTTTGGGTTCAATACTATTATATGAGCAAGAAATAATTTTTATGTGTATTTTAGTCATTAAACACTTTGGCTTTACTAGGTACAGTAGATAGCATACCTAAGTAATATACACACTTTCACCAGCCATATTATATATAGTGAAAATCACAGTTAATAAGCCTCATTCCTGAACTCAGAGATTCTTTCAGCTTTATAGTCACTATCTCTTAATCTTAAGCAGAAAAGAAATACACAGGACACTGAAAGTATAGCATGGAAGACAGTAAATAAAACAAGTAACAAGAAAAAAGGCAAAATGGAGGCAATAAGACTATATAAGAAGAATAAAACTTTTTAAAGGACTATCATTAATGTTGTCAGAAAAATATTAAAAAAACTATTATGTCCATGAGATAATAACAAGATGCTACAAAAAGAACATCTATATAATCAGAAAAATTAATTTAATTGAAAATTAAATTAATGTCATAATAATGAAAATAAAAAGCTAAAAAAGTTGGAAGTTAAACTTGAGAAAATGCTTTCATAAAGTAGAGAAAAAGACAAATGTACAACAGAAGAGAAACTATGAGAAAGAAGAGAAATTTAGGAAATGCAAAATTCAAACAACTGGAGTCCATGGAAAGAGAAATAAAGAAGATTAAGAAGGAAATTCATCAATGACATAATTCAAGGAAATATTCTGGAACTAAAGAACATGAGTCTCCAGAAAGAGTTCCCTGAGAAATCCATGAGTATGGATTCACACCACAGCATATTAGTGCAGAATTCCAAACACTTGAGATAGGAACTTCTAGCTCTGGTTACAGATGGAGTAACTAGCATGGAACAATGCTCCTGCTGAAAACAATTATAAAGTTGGATAAAATATAAAAATTAACTATTTTTAAGAACAACATAACCAAGTAAAACATTAAAAAATAAATGACACCAAGCATAAGCATATGCATCATTTAACTAGATGATGCCAAATGTACAGGTATTTGGAAACATTTGGAAACATTTTATTCACTTTTTTTTTTCAGATTCTTCCAGATGGTTAAGATCATGTAGACATTTCCTCAGTTAATATTTAAGAAATGTTAAAATTTGTAGCATCGTCCTCCTTCAATATGGAGGTATAGAAATTAGAGTATTTACCTACACTTATTTCTCCCTAAAATAATTAGCAATGATATTTCTGAGGTGGAAATTAAGTAAAATAAACAGTAAAGTAAAACAATGGGAAAAGCACAGGCATGGGAAGGAAGCATAGGTTTGAATGTTGGCTTTGAGGTGGCACATTCATCTATAAAACAGAGAAAATAAACCTATTTTAGAATGTTATTGTGATGATTAAATGAAATATGTTAAAATATCTTCCTTAATGTCCAGCCTAACATATATACTTGATGTATGTCATTTCCCTCAGTCTCCCTGATAATCGATATCCTAATCCAAACAGCTTTTAGAATAATTTTTTTTCTATTTATCTAATTCAGAATTTTGAAGATAAATATACCAGGGTGGTGAAGAAGTATGATAAAAGCTCAGAAAATTTTAAAATCCTTTTTAGGGTTAAAAGAAGAGATGAATTAGTCCCTTCCATGAATTCATCTAAAGCATATGTAGGTCAGGAAAACGATGCAGTCTGGCTCTTACATTGAGAACCTCCTTTCAGTCTTAGAGAAAACATGATTCTCACCTGAATCAACAAAGTAGAATTTGGACAAAGATGATCTTATCAACATCTGAATTTTGAGAATGATATTAACTCTTCAAGGACTTATTTTTTTAACCTTTTATCTTAATAAGAGGTTGCTGATGTAACAGCCCATCCAAGTGTCTTAATCAAAAGTCACCACTGTGTAAGTCAACTTGCCTTTTTCAGGTCTTCAGACTCCGGCCTAGAGTAGATAAAGCCTATAGAATTATATATTAAAGCAGATAAATTTATAGCTTTGTTTTACCCACTGGGACTTGCTGCTGAAAGTTTTGTCCCTCCTCTATACATAGAAAAGGAACCATGGTTGTGGGCAACATCCCGACTCCTGGCAATGGCTGTTCAGGCTACCTTGCTGAAGTGATGAGGAATTGCACCTTCATCTTTGTTGGGGGAGGGGAACCCTTACCTTTCTTCCTCAGTGGGATTTGCCAAGAGCAGGTGTTCACATTCATTAAGGCTGTCTCTGTCTAAAAGACTTCTTTTCCAAAGGAGAAAGCACCTGATTTACTCTCCTAAACCAAACATTGATTTTTCATCAGCTGAATCAACTTTTCTTTCAGCTACGCTTTCCAGAAGGTATCGCCACATTAAGTAAGGCTTTCAAAAAGCGAAGTCCCTGAAAACGTAATATTGGAACCTCCCTGAGATGCCTTCATGATCCACAACAGAGACTTTGCTCCCTTAGGACCCAATGGGAAAAGTCTCTTTTTATCTTTTCCGAAACCGTGGTTAAAAGAATGGTCTTCTGTATTCCTCAGTGTCTTCTAAGCAAGGTCACTTCAATAAATCCCAAAGCTAGCACAGTCTAAAGTAAAATGTTATATCTTCGAATGTACTTAGATGCTGTCATCAGAATATAAAAACTGTGTAGTCAAAAATGTTTCTCTTTTTGCCTTTGATGTCAGAAATAGTGAAGCAAAATGTGTTTTGCCAGTTTTGTAGTTTGTACTTGCTCTGCTTCCCTCAGTGGGATATTTGTACCTTTAAATGTCTCCTTTTGTTCAGTGCTTTAACTTCTAAACTTTTGAGTCTTTTCTTAAATAGATGGGGCAATGTATTCATTTCTTATTGCTGCTGTCACAAATTACCACAAATTTAGTGGCTTAAAACAATTTATCATCTTGCAGTTCTGGAGTTGAGAAGTTCAAAGTGGGTCTCAGCGAGCTAAAACCAAGGTGCTGGCTGGGTTGTTTCTCCTGGAGGCTCTAGGGGAGAATCTGGGTTTTGTTTTGTTTTGTTCTGTTTCTGTCTTTTCCAGCTTCTAGAGGCCACCCACCCACATTCCCTGCTTCATGGCCTCTACCTCCCTTTTCAAAGCCAGCAAACAACACTATATCTCTCTGACCATTCTTCCCGAATCACATCTCCCTAAGACTCTGAAAACTTCTACCTCTCTCTTCACTTTTAAGGACCCTGGTGATTACATTGGGTCCAACCAGATAATCCAGGATAACCTCAGCATCTGTTGATCAGCATCCTCAATTCCATTTGCAATCATAATATCTCTTTGTGATGAAATGTAACATATTTCCAGGTTTTGGGAACTGGGACATGGACACCTTTGGGGGCCCATTATTCTGCCTACCACATGGAACACGTCTTAAATTAACAATGCAGAATTAACACTCACCAAATATATAAAATCTGGGTTGGGGAATAGTCTAGGCTCAAAAATAATAACCCAAATCCCCCTCAAAAAGGAGTGAGTAGCATTTGAAGTACGATTACTAGACAGAAATCATCAGCCTGGGGATGGGCATGGGAATGGATAGTTCAGTCAGACAGACAGCAGGAGAGGCCTGGGAAGCAGACCTTCGGCCACTAATAAAAAGGGCCAGGGGCTTCCCTGGTGGCGCAGTGGTTGAGAGTCCACCTGCCGATGCAGGGGACACGGGTTCGTGCCCCGGTCCAGGAGGATCCCACATGCCGCGGAGTGGCTGGGCCCATGAGCCATGGCCGCTGAACCTGCGCGTCCGGAGCCTGTGCTCCGCAACGGAAGAGGCCACAACAGTGAGAGGCCTGCGTACCACACACAAAAAAAGGGCCAGGATGTCAAACTCCATGCCACTCCCTGGTCTTCCTCATCTTCCTCACCAGACCCAAGTCTTTTGTTTTTCACTGGCCACAGCTCTCTCTCAGGCCCTCATTCTAAGTCTTAGTACCTGATTGGCTGATGCTGGGATTCAGGAATGTAAAGGCAAATATTAAACAGAGCACCTGAGGGAGGTCTTTACCCACAGCACTAGTGGCTGCATAATTGATGTACTTAATTACCAAACATTTAATCCTAACCTAAATATTCAGGCTACCAGATTAGAATATTTATTCATTTACCAATGACATGGACTGCTGAATCCAAACATAAAAAGAATTCAGATAGAACCGGGGATCAAAAATATGGACATGTCACTGAAAATGTATGGCAGACAGCTAATGGACCTAATATCCATTCCCGTCTTTTTCCTTAGTAAGTACGGTAGTTTCCTTTTGCTGCTGTACATATTTACTACAAACTTGGTGGCTTAAAACAACACAAATTTATTCTCTTATGGTTCTGGAGGTCAGAAGTTGACATGAATTTTAAGGGGCTTAAAGTGTTTGCATGACTGG
The DNA here is from genome assembly GCF_039906515.1 of Pseudorca crassidens. Classification (NCBI taxonomy): domain Eukaryota; kingdom Metazoa; phylum Chordata; class Mammalia; order Artiodactyla; family Delphinidae; genus Pseudorca; species Pseudorca crassidens. The sequence goes on along the minus strand of NC_090300.1, from coordinate 121,965,890 downwards.
CTCCTTCTGGAGGCTCCAAGGGAAATTCTATTTCCTTGTCTTTTCCCACTTCCAGAGTCCACCTGCATTCTTTAGGTCCTCACTCCTTATTCATTTTCAAACACTTCAACCTCTGCTTCCACTACCCATTTCCTTCTTTGAACTTGCAGCACACATTCCAGGACCATTGTGATTACATTGAGCCCAACTGGATAACCCCAGATAATCATCTCATCTGAAGATTCATCTAAATTAGTATATTTGCAGGTTATGGGGATTAGGACATTAATATATTTGGGGGTCGGGGATAGTATTCTGTCTAGCACAGTAAAATAATCCTGACTTTTAGCTTAGTACAAGGCTAGAGGCAATAAAGATTACATACCACAGTCTCATTTGTGATTAGGTATGACTATATGACTAAGTTTTGCCTAATGAGATATAAGCTGAAGTGCTCTGTGAAAATTTCAGGAAGTTTGCCTAAGGGAAATTGGTATGCTCTCTGACTTCCTCCATCCTGATGGCTGGAATACAAATACAATGGCTGGAACATCAGCAGCCATCTTGGATCAAAGAGTCAACCTTTGCAATGGAAGCCATGTATAGTGTAACAACAAGATAGAAAAACTTGGGGCTTCCCTGGTGGCGCAGTGGTTGAGAGTCCGCCTGCCGATGCGGGGGACGCGGGTTTGTGCCCCGGTCTGGGAGGATCCCGCATGCCGCGGAGCGGCTGGGCCCGTGAGCCATGGTCACTGAGCCTGTGCACCCGGAGCCTGTGCTCCGCGACGGTGAGAGGCCCACGTACCGCAAAAAAAAAAAAAAAAAAAAAAAGAGATTGAAAAACTTGGAGTCTCTTTTGGAACAATGAAACAAGCTTGAACTCACTTCTAGACTTCTTGAATATGAGATAAAAATATATTTCTGTCTGTTTAAGCCATGATTATTTGAAATTTCCCATTATACCCAGATTTAATGCTAACTAATACAAATGTATTTTTGCATTATATAAACTAGTATTAAACTTTCATATTTTAAAAAACTTATATCATTGGCTCTGTGTGTACAAAATATTTTTTGTAAGTAGAGGAACTTTATGATAATGACAGCTAATGTGTTTATATGCAAGGAGCCAAAAGGAAGTCTCTAGATAAAGTTGGATTTAGAAGATTAAACATAAATTTATATCATTGGGTCACTTCATTATCACTACAATGAGTAAAGTAAAATCTTTTTTTTTTTTTTTTAGGCCACAGCTTGCAGAATCTTAGTTCCCCCACCAGGGACTGAACCTGGGCCAAGGCAGTGAAAGCGCCAAGTCCTAACCAATGGAGCCAGGGAATTTCCGGTAAACTCTTAACAAATTCATAGCTTCAAATGATTGGTCTAAATGCTAGCAACAAATACTGACCAAAGAACAATGCCAACTGAAAAAAAATTCCTTTATGGGCCTTTGCATACGTCTTCTGTCTCCTTGATGAGGACCAGCCTGATCTATCTTTTTAATCTGTGTACTAGAAAAAAAAAAAAAAAGCTATGATTAAAAAATTTTAAAAGAAGAAGCACACCAGGACTGATATATATATATTTTATCTTCCCTTTACCTAGTGGGATCTTGAATATATACTGCCTCTAGACTTTTACACTCAAATTTATGAGCTCATAAAAAGAAAAATTATTTATTTGAACATGTCAACTTAGTACACATGTATTCCCAGATAGAACTTCTCAAGCCAATTATTTCTATATTCAATTATATATGTTTCTATATTTAATTATATATGTATGTGTATATGTATATACACACACACTTCACTGAAATATGTAGTATCCCCAAGTAAAATACAAAAGCATAACGAAATTCTGTCTGCCATACATTTATCCCATTCCTACTCATTGTAGCATCGTTGGAGGGAGAGCAGCTGGTTACCATCTTCTTAGTAATGTTTAATTTGTATATCTGTATATAATAGGCATAATATATTTCATACATGTGATATATATATATACATTTATAGTAATAGTATTTGTGAAAGTTGTACTTTTGCTTCTCTATATATAAATTCTTCAAATGTTACATCTACATATGAATAAAATTTTAAAAGCAAATAATACAGAAGATGATATTTAGGAGAAAATGTAATAAAATATTGTATTTAACTCACAGGAACAAACTTAGAGTCAAGATGACCAAAAGCATAAGAAATAAACCATTACAAGTTACAGATTGACTGGAATAATCCCTAAAATTTGATTATTTTGCATCTACATAGATTATACCAGAGAAAACAGAATTCTAAAATGAATAGTAGTGGAACATACACTGACACATCCACCAACTTACAAAGAATTGATGCTCCAAAAGTTTATCTGTAAGGTGGCAACCCAAAACTCAGAGCATGTTTTTGTTGTTTTTCCCTAACACTGTACCATAAAACATTTCAAGGTTTCAACAAAGTTGAAAGAATTTTACAATGAGTAAGTGTGTTCTCCCCCACCAATATTCTCTCATTAACATTTACTATATTCACTATATCATGTATCTCAAAATAATTAAATAATTACATTTTCCTTCTAATGGCAGGCTGCTGTTCTAAGTCACATAAATTGAATTAAGCTTACAGCATGGCACTAATTTACATTAAGTTGTTTAACCTTCTCCAAGATAGAGTTTAAGGGGTAGTGTTACATTTGTGTAATAGAAAACTGGGAAATGAAAGAAAATAGAAGAAATAGACTATCCATAATTATATCACCAAAGATAACCACAGTAACAGTTTTAAAAATTTTTAAACACTTAAATTTGCTTCCATAGATCTCATTTTTATATATTAGTAATTATATTTAGCAATTTTCATAACTCTGGTTGTCACTTTAAATTAGTAACAAATAGCATACCGAATGTATGTCCCAAAATTTACTTAGCCATTATTTAACAATTCACTTGTAATGTAATATTTGGGTGGTTTTCAATTCTTGTTATCATAAAAATGCTGCAGTGAAGAAGTATTTTGTGCTTTTTCTCCCTCATCTGTTCTTCCTTAGATTCAGAAGTGGAATTACGGTTATTAATAAAAAGCATTCTGGGTCCTGGATACATTTATCCATCCAAGGACATAATGCAACTTGTGAAAATCCTCTCAGTGACTATCATCAGAGAAACAGAAAGCTTATTTTACACCTGGCTGACAGGGAAGGATCTCCTCCCATTCCAGGGTCACACATGCAGGCTCGATATAGAATATTACATCATGAAATATTACATTAAAGTCTGGACATTGCCTGTATATGTCTATCCTCAGCCCCAAGACACATCATTAAAATTCAGCCATCACTACCTAAAACCTAAATATATCTTTTTAAACAAGTTTATGAATACATCACATTGACCGGCTGTTAATCACCTTCTCTATGTGCTACATTTTCTCATTCTTAATGGAAATTCTCATCGATTACTTAATCTTGTTATGCTTTCGCTAAGTGAATTAATATGCTTAGGATATTAAATTGAAGGATCCCTGCTCATCTGCTCAAACTCTGTATTTTCACCAGGGTGACAGATTAATTTCTAAGAAAAAAACATTAGCAATAGTCTCCTCCTTGCTATTAAACATGACATATGAAATGAAAATAATTTGAAACAGCTGAAGCAGGACGTTCCAGGGAAATATGTAAGGACTATGGTCCGTGAAATATGAATTCATATTATTATGTTGAAATAAGGTTTGCTATGTAGTTTAAAGTTCGACGTAACTTTTGGAGAATTGTCCCATAATCACTAGAATGGAATGCATAGCAGTGGAAACAAGTTGCAGCTCTCCACTGATCTGAGCCAAGCACAGAAAAAGGAGACTAGAAACAGGAGAAGTGACTAAAAGGTTAAGAAAAATATATCTGATACATTTTAATTATAATTGCCTTTTCACTACAAATCACTGCCATTTTTCTAAAATCAATTAAATTTTAGTTTTTATGTTTGGAAATCGCTGAGGATACTAGCCTAAGTCTAAAGAGTATTAGAAATTCATTTTCTAATATTTAAATTATTACAAACCAAATTGACTTTTTAAAAGGAAGCACCAAATCCTTAAATATTAGAGCTGCATACTGAAATATTTACAGATAAATTGATATGATATCTAAGATTTGTTCAATTTAAATAATCCAACAAGGTGGGGGAATTGAGAGGAGTAGAGAAGACCAAATTAGCCATTGTTAATAATTGTGGAAACTGGGAAATGAGTACAGGAGGGCTTTTATATTCTCCTCTCTATCTCATATACTCATCACTCATAAAATAGTTCTTTTCTTTTTAAGGAAGCAACTCTAGAGCATTTATTTAAACCACCTCCAGTGATAACATATGTAAACATATGTGAGAGAGAGAAACAAGGAAAGAATATCCAAAATGCTGAAAGTGTTTAGTTTCCTAATAGACAAGAATGCACTCACTCAAGAAAGCAACACTAAAGACAGGAAAGGAAACACTCCACAGATGTCCCGATCAACAGGAAGAACCTAGAGAACAATGGGAAAACTTTAGAAGTAGTTGGGACTTCAGGAATTCTCTATTCTGATTCCTTCTGAGCAAGCTGTACCCAAGAATTGAAAGGTGACTTGTACTCCACATAGTTGGTGGTTAGGTTATTGATTAACGAAAGCTGTTGAGCACGTATTATGTGCCAACCACAAAACCAGGTGCTGAGGACACCAAGAAAAGGAGAACAAAATCATCCCCTTTTGTGAGGGGGACACATATTCAAACCAATAATTACAGTATGTGTATCAAGTAATGTAGCAGGGCTATGAATAATACTAGGGGAAACAGGAAAGAAAAACCTAATTCTTCAGAGTAAGATCATAGCAAATTTATGAAAAGGCTGGAACTAGAATACATGATTTCTTATTTCTAGTGTAACGTTATCTTTGTCATAAACCATTTGGTCCAGAAAGAAAAAAAATCTTACTCAAATTAGATTTTCAAAAAGATATATCATAAGGGTACAGAGAACACAACTGCAAAAAAATACAGAAACAATTGCAGAAAATATAGAAACACAATTGCAGAAAATATTTTAAAACTATAGGAATTTATCAAACAGCAACTCTGGGGCTATCTACTTTCTCATCTCCACATCATTTTTTCTGCATTTGCTCCCATTTCTTTCTACAAACCAGCTCTCAGCTCACTTATACACTTTTATACGAACCGTATCATGGCTACCCTGAAATGAAGGGAAACGTGTAATTCTAGTCCAATCTGCTATAATTAATGGACTTAGTTACTACCTGATTCCAAATTCCCTTGAGAGGAAATTTTATTAGTCATATTGGCATCAAGCCCCGACCCTAAAATAATCTGCTGTGGGACGGGAAGGTGAGGTCATTGGAGCTAAGCCCTTTTAGGCTGTGGGTGAGGTGTGGTCTCTCAGAAAGGAGCCCTATGATGACGACTATCTTGTGCTGAAGGGCTGTTTCCACTACTTCCTTGAGAAGTGTATTATGGGAATTAATACAACGCTAACAAAAAACACTCTGAAACTGCTAAAAAGGAAAGTTCTCTTGTAATATTAAGTTATACAATGCTAGCATAAGGTTGTCTTTTAGGGAAAAAATCAAATAATAAAACACCATAATTTAAGAGAGAGATTATATCCATTGACTTTGACAAAAGATATTGGTTGATATTTTTTGAAAGGTGATCCAAAATAAAAACAAAGGGAAAAACAACAAAAATAGCACAAAAAGAGGAGGAAGTTTTGACTCATTTTAATGAAATTTCTCCAACCCCAATTCCTTAGTGTTCATAAAGAATAAGAAAATAATAAAATAAAGATACAAAAGCCCTTGTGCTATTACACTTAATCTTTCATAAATCTATGGAATTACATGATATTGTATTCAGAAAAGACAATGATCTTCAACACAGAAAAAAGTCACTAATGGTGCCTAGCCTATCCCATATATTGATTTCAACAAAAATCAATCTATGTGAGCAGGAAAGGGAAAAAAATTTTTAAAGCATATTCAAAATCAAATGTACTTCATTTTCTTTACCAGGAGCAGTTCGGTTGACACTTCTCTAATACGTCAGACTATAAAATATATACTCGAAAATAGTTTGCAGCAGACATAGAGAATGGACTTGAGGACACGGGGAGGGGAAGGGTAAGCTGGGATGAAGTGAAACAGTGGCATGAACATATATACACTACCAAATGTAAAATAGATAGCTGGTGGGAAGCAGCCGCATAGCACAGGGAGATCAGTCCAGTGCTTTGTGTCCACCTAGAGGGGTGGGATAGGGAGGATGGGAGGAAGACGAAAGAGGGAGGGAATATGGGGTTATATGTATATGTATAGCTGACTCACTTTGTTATACAGCAAAAACTAACACACCATTGTAAAGCAATTATACTCCAATAAAGATGTTTAAAAAATTAATAAAATAAAATAGTTTGCAGCAATAATGAAACCACAGGAGGGCTTATGTGTGCAATAAGTAATCTCAGACTAGCAGAGAGAGAATTAGGAATTAGGGATAATCTCGTGCTGGGGGAGAGATAACCCTGAAATTTTGTCTTGCCCATAGAATATGGGAATGAAGTGATAATTGCACATATTTTTTTCTTATTTATTCCACCTTTTTCATTTCTATTCATTCATTTTTACAACTAGTAGTAATTGCAAAATAGTTATTACAGCAAAACAAACTGGGTCAAAAAGGACACCAAAAAATAAGAACACGAAGGAAACATTTGTGACAAGACATCATTTACACATGTCAAGTTACAAGTTTCAGAAGATTGTTCCCGCAACTCATGAAAGGGAATTCTGGGAAAAACAGAAATTTAAGAACTGGCTGACAGAAAACTCTCTGCCAAAAATGAAATGAAAAGACCAAATAAAACCTAGAAGAGAGGGAAACCCCTCCAATACTGAACCTAGTGAAGTATTAAAGTCACATGCCACAAACTTAAATGGAATTTTATCAGATACAGCACAATTTGGGCTGAACTGAAAAAAAAATAATGTAACCTGAAACACACCCCCTTTCCTTAAGAAAGCATTTTATTTTATGATAAAATAACTGGAGAAAGTCCCAATGAATCTCACTAATTACTCACCCCCCCACCCCAGCTTGGAAAAACAAGAAAAGGGGATGTTACACTTGACATGGGAGAGAAAGTCTCCCCGTTACCCACCACTGATCAACAGCCTTCCAAGGCCATGGCACCTGAGCATGTGCCCATCCTCTAACCCATAATCCCATCAGAAGGCTGGATTTGTCCCATGATTGTCAAAGACCCATGCTTAACTAGAAAGGCAAGATGTGGGGGTCAGCTGAAGTTATTATAAATAAGAACAAACCAGGAGTGATTTTACACTTAAGAAAATAATTTAAGAAAGTTAAAAAAAAAAAAAAAAACCTGTATCAGAACTGAAAATGGCCATAGAAGTGGAAAAATGCAGAGTCAATACTGCAGAAAACCTAATCCATAGAGTGAAATCCTCCACAACACAGAGGGGAACAAAAATGAAAAAACTAAAAATGTTCTATGAGAAGATATGAAAATGAAAGACATAATGGTGATGGAACCTACAATGACTGTTTTTGAAAAAAAAAAAGAACATGACAAATGGAACTGAAAAAAATAGTCCATTAAATAATAGATGAAATCTTGAAGAAAGTGAAAATGTGAATCTTCAGATCAAAAGCGTTCATTACGTGGTAGGCAAAATTGATAAAATACAAAATCTAGAGAGTCTGGTAAAATATTCAAATTTAAGGATACATTAAGGATTCTACAAGCTTCTGCTCATCAGTATGACTTACTAGAAGTCTACGTTCACCTACGTTTCCTTGGAAACTTGGCAGAACAAAAAGACACTCATAAGAACAAAAATCAATCAGGTGCCAAACTTCCCCATGTACAATATTAGATGCCAGAAGACAAAATAACTAACAGCTAGAGATAATTGACAGGGTGTGATTCCAGAATTCTACTCTCATTCCTGTTGACATTTATTTAATAAAGCAACAAAAAGATTGAAATATACAAGAAATCAGAAGTTATATATCTGCATTGTTTCCTTTCTATGGAGGAAAAAAAAACTCTCTGAAGAAATCTAAGAATGAGTCCAAATATAAAACTAATGATTTTTGAAGTTGATATAAAATTTTTTCTATAATAATTTGCTACATGGAATTGTTAGTTTGGATTTTAAGACAAGAGTCTTGGTAAATTAAATCAGATCTTTAGTATAAATTATGTTGTTTTATATATAAATTGAGAAAAACTTAATTCAGTAGTATCAAATGGTGGGGGAGGGGGTCACTCGGGAGAGGTTGGAAAGAAAAATGAGCTTGTTGCAACTGTGTCTACTTCAGCTTAGTAGACACAGTTGCAACTTCAGCTCACTTCCAGGGAATTTTGATCTTAGTAGACACAGGATGCAACTTCAGCTTACTTCCAGGGAATTTGATCTTCAAATTCTGAATATGTTGGTAGTTGTGCCACAGGTGATTTGCAGCAGGAGATAATTTCCTGGGATGTCTATAGTTTCATGGCTTGAGGGCAACCTCTATTTAAATAATAATAATGATAAGAAGAAGAAGTAGTAGTAGTAATAGTAGCAGCAATAGTAGTGGTAGTAATGGTAATAACGGTGGTAGTAGTAGTAATGGTAGTAGCAGTAATGGTGGTAGTAGCAGTAGAGTAATGGTAGTAGTAGTGGTGGTAGTAGTAGTAATAGTAGTAGTAATGATGGTAGTAATAGAGTAATGGTAGTAGTAGTAGTGGTCATAGTAGTGATAGTAGTAGTAGTAGTAGTAGTAGTAGTAGAGTAATGGTAGTAGTAGTGGTGGTAGTAGTAGTAGTAGCAGTAGTAGTAGTCACCCCCTGGTCATAAAGCTCCATGACTTATAGAAAAGTGGCAGTGACCATCTTCCCTCCTGCCCTGTGCCTGCACCACAGCTCTGCTCCCTTTATCATCTAATTATCACAGATACCTCTCAACAGATATGTCTTATTTCTGCCTTATCATCTGAGTAAATATATTTACAGTGGCAACCAAGTATTGAACTCACTTTTTTAAAGTAATACACATGTAAAAAAGGTTATACTCTAAAATGCCAGCATTAAAATATTACACCATATATTATAAAATTCAATGTAAAAATGAGCATTTTAATTAAATAAACTGAGGCCCAAATCTCAGAGCATATCAACAAAACTTGAGATGTTGAGGGAGGGAGGGGAAGAAAAGAGGAAATATAAATGTGCTAATTGTCTAAAATTCCATAGAGGAAATTAATATTTTTAATTTCTGAAGTTGACAGGTTGCTAAATACAAGTTTGAGCATGTTACTAAAATCTATAAAAATAGCCTTTATAGAACAACAATAACATCAAAAGGCTGTGCATCTTCCATTAATAGATGACACAGATCTGTAGCAGTTGTGCTGGGTTACCAGAAGATAAGGCAGGTTATTTCTATACTCCTAAACCTATCTCACGGGAAAACGCATGAAAGACTCGGGGGAGCAATATTTAAATCTCAGAAATATTCATTAATCTGACATAACTGGTGAGAAAGTAGAGTCACTTTAACTATAAAAAGAACGAATACTGCTCACAAATCAATATATATACCTATATAAAAGGGATGTGATGTGAAATATTTGCTTGTGGCAAACACCCAGGACAGGGAATGACTTGGACCATCTTCTGTCTCCTCCTGACCACATTTCCCCACCAAAACATAAAATGCAGATTACAAAAAAAAAAAAAAAAAAAAAAATCAAAACTCTGATTTCCAATTCAATAGATTTCAAGGAGAGTTTTCCCCAAACTCTGCCCAAGTAAATCATTCTTCTTTGCAATTTCCACAGTAAACTACAAGAGAAAATAATCAGCAGTAGAATAAAAGAGTGGAGTCCTTGAGCCAAATGGCCATTAGAGGAGTCCTCTGTCTCCCAGGAAGGACACTGACTTTGTATTCACTTTGTGTCCTTATCAGTCACTGACTGGGAACAGCTCATAGGAAGTGGGGCTCTATCACAAACATGCAGGAGATTCTGCAGGAGCCAGGGCCCTTAGTGAGTTACACTTCCTATGATTGGAGATCTGTGAATCCATGATCACCAAGCATTTAAGGCTCTGAGGAATAAATAAGTTGCATTAATAAAAATTTAGAATGGTATTTCCAAAAACTTCTTCTGTTAGAAAATTATTTTAAAATATGAGTTTAAGCATCTCTCTCTCTTTCTCTCTCTGTCTGTCACACACACACACACACACACACACACACACACACACACACATATTGTTCTGACATTATATCAACCACTGAAACATCAGCCCCTGAGGAAGAGTGGAAAGGAAGTGGATCTCATTCTATAACTTTACCATCCATAAAAGGATTATACTAATACAAATATGTAGATTGCTTGCCCTTACCCTAAGGTTGTTTGAAATCTAAAGGGGAAATGGACCTAACATTTTTTCTAGATGTATTACATATGTTATCTCATACCTCCTCGTAACACTATTCTGATATATGTATAATTATCTCTATTTTCAGAAATGAGGAATTGGATCTCCAATGATTTTTTAAATTGGCTTAACACAGTCATTAGGTTTTGAATCTAGGTCTTTTGGGCACCCTTTAAATTTATTCTACTGTACTCCCTTGGAATCTTCCAAACAGTTTTAGACTTAGAAGAAATAGAATTCAAATTAAGAAGGAAGTGAAATTTTACTAAGCAATATAATTTACATTTCTAAAAGACATAAGAAAACTTCAGATAAGCATTTTGCTGTAAAAATTCTCAGAGAAAGGAGTTCATTACATAAGCTATGAAAAAGAGATGAAATGTAATAGTTAGCAATTATCAACAGGTTATTGATCCCAGAATCCTTATTAACCTGTGTAAAAACAAGAATAAAATCTCCACACCATGGAAATATTAAGAGATTGAATAGGTATATGTGCAATGACTTGACACTAACTACCTGGAGTTAGACCAAACTTCACAGGGCAGGGACGCAGTTCTCCACACACCTGCCCTCGCTTCAGAAGCCAGCCACAAGCCTGAGAGTTCCCAACCCACCCACACTTCTGACCAACTGGCTAAACTTTGGGGGGTTTCCACTACCCCCTCAGGTTCAATAATTTTCTAGAGAAACTCACAGAATTCAGGAAAGCAATATACTTAAAATTACAGTTTTATTATAGCAAAAAGGATACAAATCAGGACCTTCACAAAGAAGAGACACGTGGGAAGTCTAGGAGGGTCCATCCCCACAGAAAAGTGAAGCTTCTAGTGTCACCTCCCCATGGAATCAGGACACATCACTCTCCGAGCACATGACGAGTAACACTACACAAAGAGTATCACTAACCAGAGAATCTCATATGAACATCAATATCCAGAAATTTTATTGGGTTTTCATTGTGTAAGCATAATGATTGAATCATTGGCCATATACTTAGACTCAATCTCCAGTTCTTCCTCCCCTCCCTGGAGGTCAGGCTGATACGATGTGGCTCAAAACCCCAACCCTCTAATCACATTGTTGGTCTTTCTGGAGTAGCCAGCTCCTACCCTGAGTCATCTTGTTAGCACAAATTATCTAGGGGCTCTCCACAAGTCACATCAATATCATAAACTACCAGGACCCATCACGAATAACAAAGACACTCCTATCACTCAGGAACTTCAAAGTCATTAGAGATTGCCTCCCAAGAACAAGGGCCAGCCATGTTTCTTGTTTTTTGTTCTTTTAACATTATACAACAATATGTATATATATCACTCTACTTTGTATCCAGCAAATACTGTTGTTGTTATTGTTGTTGCTGTTAATATTCATAGGATACTAATTTGAAGGAGAAAGTTTAAAACAGATCTATGATTTCTCTTTTAGCCTCAGGGACAGTTGAGGGATTGACCTTTGTTAAAATCCTCTTTGCACATAAACTCAAGGAATCATAGGAGTATACTAGACCCAAGTTAATAAGAATTTATCTGAGGTTACTATTTTCCAGACTATACACTTGCACATCTTTATTGATACTGTTTATTGAGTAACACATAAAAGTATTGAGATTCTGCTGCACTGGAGAACGGGGGCCAGTCATGTACATTCGAGGAAGATGTCATGTACATCTTCAAGGTATAAAAGATGAAAGAACTCACAGAGCCTGACTTTCCTGAGTTGAGGTGGTTCATACTTGGCTTATCTTGTCTCATGTGACCATATTCATCTCAACAATGAAGTAAGGATATCAGGAGACATACCTAGGAATCCCAAGACCTCTGATTTGTTGTTGCCATTACTGCAGGATATGTTGGCCGCCACATATCCTGTCCTAATGCTAAGAAAACTTAGACCTGGATAAAACTTATTTTGACTTGTGAATTTAAGAGTCAACTGGAAGCCCAAAGCACTGCTACTGCTCAAGCAGACTGGGCATTACCCTAATGTTCTGTGAAACACTGTGAACTAACCTTTTCATGAATGTGAAAATCCTATAGAAATCCTAGACAAGCAAATTCAACAGTTCTATAATGTGTTTAATGGTGAGAAACCATCTCAAATTGGCTCAAACATAAAAAGAAATTTATTAGCCTACATAAATTAAAAGTCTAGAAGTAGTGTGAACTTCAAGTGGAATTCCATCTGGGTCTGTCTTAGTTCTCTGATCTAAATTCCTCTTTTTTTGTACTGGCTGGTTTTGTCATGGGTATAAACTAGTTGCAGTTGTTCTCAGTGTGACATCTTTTCATGAAACCAACCAGAGTAAGGTCGACATCTCTTAAGTAAAAATACCAAATGAAATCCATGGTCTTCACTATACAGATGCTTAGATGCTACCCAACTCTGAACAGTCACCAGTCAAAAGGGTGCTCTGCACTGATAGTTTAGACCCAGCCTTCACGTTTATCACTAAACCAAACATTGCTGCACTGGGGATAGAATTAAGCTTGTTGGGTTACTTTGTTTGTTTGTTTCAAGGATAGGGGTGAGAGTAGACATAATAAATAATAGCTCTTTATTTCCTTCCCAAGTTCAGAAACAAATGAAAAATAACACATAAGGGATAGACATATGGAGAGCAAAATGTCAATCCTTTTACTTATATAGATTGAATGGAGAATATGGCTGGGGCTGGGGCCCAATGGGTTTGCTCACATTTCAACCAAACATCTCTGGAGACCCTCATTAAGGCAAAACCTCTACTACAAAGGTTATCCATGCTGCCTTGCTGAGGGGGAGAATATCTAACAAGAAAGAGAAAGGGTGAGTTGAGAACACTGGATTTCTCCTTCCAACTCACAATCAGCTATTATCTTTTTCCATAGGGAAGACTGAGTGAGGAGTGAAGAGTGTTACTCCACCTGAAATCTCTCCATATGGAAAAATGAAGTCAAGAACTGGAAGATTCTTGACCCTCCACCCCAGCCATGGTGATGATTACCTGGGGTCAATAAGGGCCTTCTCCTTCAAAACCACATAGCTGTTAAATCTGAAGTCCTGTTAACAATGGGTAAAGAGAGAATTGATGCCAGGGAGTTAACTGGCTCTGTCCACCATAGATAATATATGAGTATATCATGACAGAGACTTCCTGAAAAGCATGACAGACACACATTTCTCTCTGCTCCCTCCCCAAACCTGACTGAAATGGCACTTACATAGATTAAAAAAATAAAATCATTAACCCACAAGGACAAAGAAAATGATAAAGGAAATAAAAGCACTCTAATGAAGTCAATAAAACTTTGGAGGCATACGGATGGAACAACGGTAACAGAAATCTAAGTGACTTTTTGGAGAGAAGCCAGGATATATAAGCCAATTTATGTCGTAAAACTCTAGAAAGACTCAGGAATTAAAGGTACCCAGAGGAAGGGATATAGGGGTGTGGGGGTAAAGCATAAAACAGAAAGACTGGTAGAAAGTCTGAAGAAAAAGTATTTTTTATATGCCCCTTTTGAGGCTGTGATTAATCATCCCTCACCACAGCTGAAGTGTCGATTTCTGGAGAAACTGTGTCATAGAGCAGAGAAACAGTTGACAACAAGGATGAGGTAGAGTATTGCCAAAGAAGGAATAAGTGAAAGTCTGCATGCTGAATTAGGAGACCACCCCTCCAAACCCCATCACTACCCAGACAACTATCTCAGGCTGAAGAGTGTTGAGAAAACTGACCAGCATATTGGGAATACTGGGCATCCCTTTCTAACCACCCTTCAGTAAACACAAGTCAGCAAGCCTTGCCAAAGCAGATAGAGATTCTCATAAGCATTTTGGAAAACTCTTAGACATAAATAGATTGCCTAAGTTATTACATATTTGAGAAAGGCCTCTTTCATTGCAGCTATTTTTCCTTCCCCTTCTTTTCAGATTAAGAAAAAAAAAGTATATGATATTGAGTAGAATGGTAGAATATCATGATTTAGAAAATTTAGCTGAGAAATTCCATAATTGCTCAATGGAAGCACATCACAATCAACAATCTAAGAAATGTTTACAAAAATATAGTAATCCTAGTAAATACCATTTAAAAAACATTTGTTCAAATTCAAGTTATTTACAAATAAAAATCAGTGAAAATGGAAATAAAATCTAATTACTTGTCATGATAATGAATGAATATCCTGAAACAACTGTCATCTTATACTGAAAGGAAATGTACATATGTACAAGAAAGGAAGAGACACATCATTAACAAGAAATAAAACTATTACATGCAGTTAATATGGTATAAGATAACAATCCAATACTCATTCCTGAATAACCAAATAGGATGGTAAAAAAATAAAAATGTATTTCATCACAATATTAACTAACATAAATTATAGTTAATAAATCTGAATGAGAATATATATGACATGCTTTGAAAAAACTAGAAAGCTTTATCGGAAGAAAACTGTATTTGACAAAATGTAAAGAAATGACACGTTCCCAGATAGGAAGATGCAGTCATGTATAATACTGGTTCTCTTCTAAAATAATATGAATGTTTAATAAAAACTCAATCAAAATCAAAAGCTCTTTCTTGGACCAAAACATTCAGATGATAAATTGTACTTGGACTATTAATTAGTAAAGAATATCTCAGAATAGTCTCAGAAGAAATGTAATGGGGGAACTAGATTTATTAGATATTAAAATATGCATTAATCAATACCTAAAACAGTGTACTACAAAAATCAACACATTACATTATATTGAAAAGTTGGGAAAAGTAAAAATTAACCCATACATCAAAATTATTTTTAATGTTTTGAATTAAAATAATAAGATAATAGTTTTGTATGCTTGGGGAAAAAATCTATTCAGATGATCACAAAAAATAATAGCTCATCCCTAAACATTTTGGCATGCACTATGTATCATTATATAAAACTTTAACAATATCCAGAATGCCCCAAATAAAATAAAACTGGACATTTAGCCCATAGTGGAGTGGTAAAGTGAAGCGGTAGTCAATAACTTTTGAACTATCTAAGAAAAAAACATATTTCCTTCCCGAAAAACAAGTGAAGTTATATAAAATTTTGAAATTTCTGAATTATAGCCATAAATAAAACTTCAAAGTCTTTTAAAAATCTAGAGGAAAAGTAACAGAAATAGATTAAAATTTAATTATAATTCCTGTTTTACAAATTAAACTCAGGATACAAATAGGCAAAGCAACGAGCAAACAATTATAAAGAATACTATTTTAGTAAACAAATTAAAATGTTTAGCCTCAATTATATTTCAATTGTAAAGTCAGTGATATAATTGTTTACTATATTAGTAAAATTAAATGAGGCATGCTTTGGCAAAAAATATCTTAAACTTGGCACAGTCTGGAGAAGGTCAACATGTCCCTTTTCAAGAATGACACAGAAAAACATGAAGCATTTCATTTTTTAAAAAATGCACTAAGAATACAGAATACAAGTCTCAGTTAATTTAAAAATGATAAAATCATAATGAAATAGTTCACCAAAACATGAAGCAATTTGGTATTTATTGTAACTGTGAAAAAGATTTGTATTATTAATTCAAATCAATGCAGCAAACATTTAGCATTTATTTAGTATGTGTTAGGTATTATTCTAGTGCTACAGAAAATTAAAAGTTGAGCAATAAATACATAGTCTTATGTCTCTAGGAGCATATGATTTTCTGTGAGAATAGAAGTGGGACTGTAAAAATAACAATAAATGTTAGATGGAATTACTATTAATTACAATTAATACATAATGTTAGAAATAAAACTAATATATATGCTGTATTAAGAGATTTAAATTTTAATAACCCTTTTTATAAAGAAGTTTGGCATTTTATATAATGAGCCATAAACATTTCATAACCATATTCAGTAATACTATTTCTGGAAATTTAGTCTAAGGAAATACATCCAAAAGGAGGAAAAAAAATCTAATTAATTAATTTGTTTATTGCAAAGTTATTAAGCAGTAAGAACCTGAAGGGTGTTCTTTGGAAAATTGGTTACATTTAATAGTCATTATGAAGATCATAGCAACCAAGAGGAAAATTGTGAAACATGCATATGTATAGAAAACTCGAGATACATAATTTTAGTATTATGTTAAATATGTTTTAAAAGTATAAATGTGGAAAAAGTCTGGAAGGAAATAACAATGTAGAGATGCATATTCTTGGATTAGGGGTGATTTTCATTTATATTCAACATTTTTTAGCTTGCCAAAAATATAGACTTGCCCTGGGCAAACATTCTCTAGAGTTGTTGGATTCTTTAATGATTTTAAGACAATATAAAACAAAGGAGTTTTAGACCCTTTGCTAATACGAATTTTAGAACCCCAGATTCTCACTGTTTTATTTTCACAGAAGACCTTTTAGCTTTACATCTTAACTTGTTAAGCAGTTAACTGCAGGAGAACCGAGTAGCAGTGAAGATGGTTAACAGAGGGAGGGCCTACAGGCTTTGTCCAGCCCTACTCTTAGTTCCTTGAAATTTGACTCTTGTCTCTCAATCCTTCAAACCTGGACTTGGACTGGGGGTGGGGTGCTGAACTTCACCCAAGATTAAAGAATCCGAGGCAACGTGGTTTTGTCTGATTACGAAGGAAAGAGGAAGTGGAACACCATATTCGATGCTGTGTATGTAGGCAGAGGGAAAGGATAAACATTTTACCTATATTTTGCAGGGCATTCATTCAGAGATTTATCATGAATAACCTGATATCAGACAATAGCATCAACTGCACTGTGCCCAGAAACAAATCCCCATCCACTTCCTGACTCATTAATTCCAAGAGTGGACACAGTCCTTTCCTTGACAACTACCCAAGCAGCACAACCAAGTGAAATGTCAAAGAAACCTCAAGAGTTCAGAGTATATTCCTCAAAGTTGCAGGTGTTCCACCTTCAATAACCCACATTAGGCACATTTGGTATAATCTCAACTTCCCTCTCAGGAAAATCATTTTTTTACTTACTCAAGGAAACAGCTGAAATTAAAGCTCAACTGACAATATACTAAACTAAGCACTTAATATCCTGATTGCAAATTTAAGTGACCTTCCTTTTTTTCCAAGGGCAAGAGATAATAAGTTACTTAACTTCGTATAATTAAAAGATCCACCTTGTTGTTTTAAGTCCATACAGTCTCAGATCACAAAGCAAAATCAACTTTAAGACAAAAGAGAGCAGTTGGATTTTGATGGATTGGAAGTGGAAAAGCTTATTTCAGATTGAGGTGACTGAGGAAAAAGAACTCAGCAGCTTTATTCTGCTTTGTTGGTTCAGGGAACTATACTTGGTTCAGAGTTTAACAGGCCCAGAGAAATGCAGCAGGACATGCAGCTAGAGATTCAGGCAGGTACCTAGTCACAGAAATGTAAAGGTGCTACATGTTAACCTATGTTGTTTGCATTGTACAGGACAGGTGGCTGTTCCCAACTGCTTATTCATTCGAACACCCAGAGTGCAGGGCTGGGCCTATCAGGCCTCGGGGCATGCCATCGGCTGAACTCAGCTTATGCCATTCTGTGTATGACATTCCCTAACCAGAGACCTGACTTAGAACATGTATGTGACCTAGTATGGAAAAAGATGCAAGATCCAAGGGTTTCCTGTGGACTTAAGGGGATGAAGTTTTCTTGATCTCAATAGAGAACCACTGCAAGGTACTCATTCTTTGGTTGTCGTGCATGAGGATGACCATGTGGTATTGCTTCAACCAGTCTGCCACCAGTTGGGGACTCTACTGCTGAAGGATAAAGTCCACACAGATGAGAGCAGAACCAAAGAGAGAGAAACAGTTGGAGAAATTGACTTACACCTGTCCCAAATTTCTTCCTGTCTCTGGACTTTAAGGTACAGGAACCAATAAGCAGAGCAATATTCAAAATATGAAACAACCTGTATGCCATGATATATATATATGTATATATGTAATGTAAATAAAACAATGTATATCAGTCATAAAATCATTCTAATAACTTCCAAATTGTTTCTTGATTTTTAGGAAGTGTTGTCATGATCTTTTCTTTGATATGCTGCCTCTGACTAAATGATGCATCTGTTTAAGTTATACTTGACCAAAGAAACTTCTTCCAAAAATTCCCCATAAAATTATGTGACATAATCTAAATAGAGAAATGTAATTCATTATATTGAATCCTCTCCATGTTTCTGCCAAACTAACAAAAATTATATTCAAAACATGTCTAACTTATATACTCTGTAGTTTTTATATATTAAATGTCTATTACTAATTCACAAAAATTATTTATTGGAATATAATATTTAATTACTTAGCCTTGTTATATTGATTTTTATTAATCTTCAATCCATAAATAAACTTAATATTATTTGAAAAGAATTCAACTCAATAAATTGAAAGAACTTAGATGTTTTTTAAATATTTCACTTGTGATATCACTTTTATGTGATTTATCAATGAATGTTAGTCTTTTATTAGAATTATTTTGCTTCAAATGTTGTATCACATGCCTTTACTTCTATATCTTATTCTCTTTCCTAGTTTTCTTTAGTTTATATATTTAATAATTTTGTCATGCATTAAATTAATCAGACAGCTTTAATAAAACAACTTTTTTCTTGTAAAACTAAACAAAGTAGCAAAAGATGTACTATTATTCAAACTCAGATCTCTGGGAAAAAAGTTCACTTTCCAAGTTCTTAATTATTCCCATTGCAAAATTTCTATTACAAGTGACTATTAGAAGCTTCTTAAAATTTCCAAACCACATTTGCTGCTCTAGTGGCACAGGCTGCCAACAGAGATACAAATACCCTTCCAATTTTCAGGATGTCAATTCCCAGCAAGTTAGTAAGTCATTTAATTCTCTCTGCTGTGTATCTAATATATGATGATAAAGATAAAGTTCATCAAGAAAAGAATTTAATGATGTGTTATTTACATATTCTATTGCCTTACCCAGAAATAACTGAATGTGATAATGTACTGCCAAATTAAAACATCAGAAATTTTAATAAAAACTCCGCTTAAACTCCAAATTTTCTCCTGCATATTACATTGATACAACCACGTGAAAATATATCATGCATATTTTCATGCAGATGTTTTTCATTTAAGTTATTTTTCTTGAGCACCAACAATAAAGATTGATAAGTTATTCCAGATGATATTCCTTCTAATTCCATAATCAATGAAAACCACAAAATTATCCTGTCTTTAACTTTACTAAGTTAATCATTAATCACTTTTATGTGAAACAACTGAAGCCTCATCAATGATAATTGAAATTCTCCAGTCTTGTGCATATTTTTCAAACAATGTGGCAAAGTTCCAAGTATGTTTCCAAAAGTAATTACGTTTCCTCACAAGTGGAGCCATAAATCTGGATTACAAAAATATGCACATATTAGTATTATTATTTGTGAAATGCTATTAATATTTTATAACTAGACATGTTTGAATATTTTTAATACAAAATAGATAAAGTTCTGATGATACTTTCTAAATGATTTTAATTTACTTTATTGATACTCTTTGAAAAAAATACTTTTGGCAGTTTATATTATTTCAAATGTTTTATTATGTGATGCTTGATGTGAAATTATATGAAACTGAACTGATGATTGAGTAATGATTTACCCCTTTGATGTTTGCAAATTTTCTCCATTTGAACCATGAGCTTTAATAAAACATGATTAACATTCTGATGAAATACATGTGTTTAGCACTTTCAACCTTTATTGGCAGAAAATTCAGCTTTTTTTTAACATTTTTATTGGAGTATAATTGCTTTACAATGGTGTGTTAGTTTCTGCTTTATAACAAAGTGAATCAGTTATATATATACATATATCCCCATATCTCTTCCCTCTTGCATTTCCCTCCCTCCCGCCCTCCCTATCCCACCCTTCTGGCTGGTCACAAAGCACAGAGCTGATCTCCCTGTGCTATGCGACTGCTTCCCACTAGTTATCTATTTTACATTTGGGAGTGTATATATGTCCATATATACACTACCACTCTCTCACTTTGTCCCAGCTTACCCCTCCCCCTCCCTGGGTCCTCAAGTCCATTCTCTAGTAGGTCTGCCTTTTTATTCCCATCTTGCCCCTAGATTCGTCATGACCATTTTTTTTTTTTTACATTCCATATATATGTGTTAGCATACGGTATTTGTTTTTCTCTTTCTGACTTACTTCACTCTGTACGACAGACTCTAGGTCCATCCACCTCACTACAAATAACTCAATTTCATTTCTTTTTACGGCTGAGTAACATTCCATGGTATATATGTGCCACATCTTTTCTCCATTCATCTGTCGATGGACACTTAGGTTGCTTCCATGTCCTGGCTATTGTAAATAGAGCTTCAATGAACATTGTGGTACATGACTCTTCCTGAATTATGGTTTTCTCAGGGTATATGCCCAGTGGGATTAATTTAGCATTTTTTAATACTCAGAAGCAATGATACGCTACTTATACATTTTGTTGAAATAATCAAGTTGCATTTTATTCAAGAAATACAAGTGATTTGTTTTCTTTTGTATTAATTCTTGGACATTATCAAAATACATTCTGGACTCTTTTTATTTTTTCCCTAACATCAGAAGATGTCACAGGAGGCATCTTTTCTGTGTTCCTACAAATTTTAAAGATTCATGTTTATAACACCTGTTGCTACACAAACCCTCACCATCCCAATAGATTCTTACAGTAAGAGATACCTGTATTTCAAAGCAATAATGATTAATTAATTAAAAGACAGTGACAAGACGCTGATTCTCCTAAAACACAGAATACTTTTTAGAGAATGCACGCTACATGATACTGATCTATTTAGTAGTCAGAACTGCAAATGTTTTGGATCTCACTATAAGAAGAGAACTATTTACCAATCAATATTGTGAAATCAATAGATATTGTGACATCCTATGACAATTAACTTGGATTAACAAATTTGTTGCAGTTTGATTTTATCAATGGACTCACTACTTCACCATTCTCTGCATCTATGTGTTTTTGCCATGTAACTGTGTAGTGCCATCCCATTCTGTCTCTGGGCTCCACCAAGTGACTTGCTTAGGCAGTGTGATATTAGTAAGTGTGATGCAAGCAGAGGTTTGAAAGTATGTGTGTGATAGGCATGCGTTTGCTCCTCTGTCTTTACCATGAGAACAAACCGAGGCTAACCTTCTAGAGGATGGCCTATGCGTGGAACAGAGCTGAGTCACTCCAGTTGTGCAAGCCAGGGACATCCCTGAGAGATGTGGTAAAGCCAGGCAACATCAGAAAGACCCCACCTGACACACAGTTGACAGCAGCCACATGAACATACCCAGCTGAGATCACAAGAGCAGATGAGATCATCTAAGTCTTAGAAAATCACAAGCTAAATGAATTATATTGTTGCACACCACTGAGCTTTTGTGGCCATAGATGGCAGGTGTAAGTTTTATAGCTAATTTCTATTTAATTAATTGTACTACTTATTGCCATTACTATTATAGTTTTTAGCAACCAATGAAAATATACTTTAAGTTTTAAAAATTAGTATAACTATCCTGGTGTGAATTAGCTAAATATCAGCCAAGCAGTGAGTCTCAGAATTTAGCACTGCTTGGGTGGGTTTTCTGTCACCTACAAAGACAACATAAATGATGGAATTTGTGCTTTTATCCTGGAAACAATGGGAAAGCACTGAGTGATGGCAAAACTTCAAAGTCCCACAACTATAATGGCCAATAATTTGTCTACATTTTCTGCACATCTGCTTCACCCAGAAGCCAATTTTCCAATTTGAATATAAATATCTTACCGTCTTGCTTTCTCTTCTGAGACAAGAAAGATCACATGACTTTTAACAGCTTAGTCATAATCACTGAGATCAACATCTAACAACATCATATGAGGCCAGTAGAAACTCCAGATAAAACTTAACTTTTATAAGTTTGATAGTTACTGAATTAAAAATATTGGAGGGGGCTTCCCTGGTGGCACAGTGGTTGAGAGTCTGCCTGCCGATGCAGGGGACATGGGTTCGTGCCCCGGTCTGGGAGGATCCCACATGCTGCGGAGTGGCTGGGCCCGTGAGCCATGGCCGCTGAGCCTGCGGATCCGGAGCCTGTGCTCCGCAACGGGAGAGGCCGCAGCAGTGAGAGGCCCAGGTACCGCAAAAAAAAAAAAAAAAAAATATTGGAGGGAAGATGTTAGACCTTAAGAGACTTCAAAAAACTATTACCTAGTAAATTGAAAATCAACATCTGTTCTGCATTTCTACACCTTTTAAGAGGAAAGAAACCTGATAAATATTATCTCAATTTCAGGAAAATAATTTGGGAAACAATTCACTCTGAAATATGACTTGTTTTAATGAAATGATAGCTAACATGGTGACTTTATCATCAGAATGAGGAAAAATAGCTTTTAAAATGTTGCACTTAAAATTAAAACGACACCAATTATCTTTTATCCACTGGCAAATATTTACAATAATCATAAACCTAGCTGGAGAGGGTAGCAAATTGCTACAAAAGTTTTGGAAAACAATTTATCAATGTGAATTGCAAGGCTTAAAAATGTCCATTTTTTTGGTCCAAATATAGATTGTATACATTAGTTTTACTATGAAATAACCACCCCAAGATTTAGCTATGTAAAATGACAACCATTTATTAGCCTATTAACTGGATAGTTCTGGTCATGCTGGGCTCACTCTGTGCATATGCCTCAGTAGCCACTCAGGGAAGCATCTCTGCTTCTGCAATTGACTGACAATTGGCTGGAGCAACAGCGGCAAATGGGTTTCGTGTCTCTCATGGATGAGCAGCTCGGTTAATGGCAGCTAGGATTCGATGAATCAGAACATAAGCTGCAAGGCCTTTTAAGACCGAGGCTAGGAACAGGCATGATAGTCACTTCTGATGCATTTTATTGGCCAAAGCAAGTCCCAAGTTCTGATTCAAGTAGTGGGGAACGGATTTCACTTCTTGATGGAAGAAGCTGTAAAATCACCCTGCAAAGGGGCAGGGGGTGAGGGAGGCATTGAGAATTGTGGCCAATTTTGCAAACTACCACATAGACTCTGACAATATCTTCTAAGCAATTATCAAAAATACGGGGACTAGGGGCACTCAATGTACAAAGATGGTTATAGAGGTAAAATGAGAGGAAACAGCATCTCCAATTCTTGAGGAAAATGATTATATACATTATGAAAAGATTATTTTGTGGAATAATATGCAGATAATATTAAAAATATAAGGCATGGATACTTGTAAATTTGAAAAACAAAGCAGAACTGAATGAGAGTAATGTGATTACAGTTACATCAAACACTGAGGGGAAATACATCAAACTGTGCACAGTAACGTGTTTAGGGAGTAAGCTTATAGGTTTTTAATTAGCTTATATTCCTGAATTTCATTATTCTCTACACTGAGCAAGTATAGCCTCCAGGATATTGGACACAAAGTGATCACATGATAATATCCCCTCCACTATTCTTTTAGAAGGTATTTTTAAGATGATACATGGAAAGTAACATCACACTTTTGAGTTGGGGAGGAATTTTTTTGATGTCTTCCCCAAGTAAGAAGTGACCCACATGATTCAGAACACCAAATCCATCATGAGACTGAAGGAACCAGAGAGAACACAGGTGAAGACATAGTGCTTTATGGGTAGGAAGGCAGAGAAGTTCATTAAACAAGAACCACAGCATTCATTGAACATGTAAGCAAGACCTCATTGCTATTAGCTGATGCTTCAAGTTCTACTTTGAAGGAGTACACAAGTAAAGATTAAGAAACTTTTGTCATCAGTAACTAGGGACCTGAAGCCAAAGCACTCATTCAGCTCAGCTCAGATTACATGAATTAGTAGCAGAGGAAGGATCAGAGGAACAGAAAAGTAAGCCTTTAGCTACTCCAGCTAAGAGTTATAAAGCTACATAGTGAGAATGATAATAATTCTTTATATATGCTTCATAACTTGTTGAATACGAATATATATATAAATAGTATATAGAGTCCATAATCACAGTCACATTCAATAAGTTATGAACTTCAGAGAACAAAAAGTGTTCCTACCCTAGTAGAGCTGTAACTTTGCTACCATGTGCCCATTACAGTGCATTGTTGGACTCTGAGCAAGACTTTTTCTTCCCTAAACTACATGTTCTGTACATGTTTAGGATGATGGTCTTACAAGATTCCTTGTAGCATCAAACTTCTATGATTTGATGATTCTGCGTTGAATGGTGGCTCACTAAATATTGGGTCCTATAGAGACATCTCATTTACTGCTTGGCTTACTTACATTAAGTTCTAGGATATAAAGAGGTAAGCACCTCTTCCTAGGGAATTTTGTCTCATTCTGACAGGAGTTGTCAAGTGCTTTTAGGTAGTTCTAGAAACAGGTAAACATAACATTAGGCTCTAGGCCAGAATTAATTTAATTTAATCATTACATAATGCTGCCTTTGTAGTGAGTTCTCCCTCATTGATTTCCCCTTAGGTCCCTGGACCAGAAACTGACAGCTCCTACTTTGCAACTGGACAGGTATTTTTTAACAAATGGCATTGATCTTGATGCTTTGCAATTCCAGATAACTACAGTTATTGTGACAAACTAATCCATCCTAATCTTTAACCTTTCCAACAGTGTGACATAAATAGTTAAGAACATTAGAATCATACCGGTTTGTGGTATTTTGTTATGGCAACGATAGGAAACTAATACACATAGTAAAAGTCATAATATAGTTGTGGGTTACTGAAGTGCATATATATCCTCTATCTTTCTGCCTATATTTTCTGTTTAGGTCTTTGGAATGGACTGGGCCAAATTTTGAAATCACATAGAGTAATATTTCCTCCTGAGGCAATGTATTAGAAAGGGTTGTCTATATTTTATTACCCTGAATGTATTTTATTTATGGGAAAAAACACTTAAGGAAGAAAGACAGAAAAATAATAAAACTCTTTAGAATTCAGAGAGACACAAAACAAACTAAAAATCTTCTCAGGAAATGAAAATAGCTAAGAGCAACAAGACTTAAAATATACGTCATGATGGACAAAGGAGATATTGTAAAATGAAAAAAATAAAACAAGCAAACAAGAGAAAGGAGGACACTGTTTCCATTTCTGCTTTATGTTTTGATCATATCCAGTCTTATAATAATTCATTTTTTTATCAGATAGACTTTTAAAAATAGACATATTTTATCAAATACATGAAACACCTTTAGTCGTTGAACATTTTTAAAGGTTTTTACATAGTTAACTTGATAAATTACACTATTTCTAAATGAAAATTTGGCCAATTCATTTTTATGCTACTTGAAATAAAGAAGATTGAAATATTGACCTTATCTTACTGCAACAATGTTAGTGATTGTTTTTTTATGTTCCAAGGAGGAATATTTTGTTTGCTATGAAATTTTTTGTTTACTTAAGAAGAAAACTAATGTAATTTTATTTTTAAAAAAGTGTTTAGAAGAACACCAAATCTCACGTTTATCAATTAGGTAAAGAACAAAATCTGAATAGGAAAAAAAAATAATCTTAAATAATTTATTTGGTAAATTTTAGCAATCACGCTGTCCAAGTAGTTATACAGGACTTATATGATAGAAGAGGAAAACCATATTTTGATAATACAGTAGAAATAGAACAAAAGCATTTATAGAAGTTTAAATTAAATTTCTGATCTTTCCCACAAAATATCTAATTCAAAACCCTACATATTTTAGAACACAACTATTTTTCTCATCCAAACCCCATTTTTTCATTTTACAGATTCTTCTTGCAGGCCATAAGTCAGTATATTAGGTTCCCAAATAGCCTCTAAAATCAGTACAAGCAGCACTAGAATGCTGGATTCTATTTAGTCTTTAAAACATATTGTGCCTTCTTTCTTTTAATAGCAACCTACAAAAATTTTGATTCTTAGTTAATATGACCACATGTAAATTAAGGTATGAGCATACAATTCAAGTTAACAGTTTATACTTCTTATATATTTCATAGATCACAGCATAAATACATTTTCTTTGTCATATAATCAATTCACAACTAAAAGTATATGTTGGCATTACTATTTGTAAGCCAGAGAGTATGGTTATCTTTAGTAAAAATATTCTTAAATGTTTTATCAGAAGTCAAAAATTCAACATAGCTTATAATGGAAATTTTAATTTGCAGTCTTCATTGGAATACTGAAACACTGTATTCTATTTAATTTCTGTACAAACCAGATTTTCTTACTTTATGTATGTTTACATCAGGCACAGATGAAGGAAAGAATATGTGAAAGAGAAGAAAAAGAACAAAGGTGAGAGGAGGGTCTGATCACTGAAAATCTTTGACACCATACAAAATGCATGGGAGTTTGATTTTGTAGGCATTGGGAAGCCATTGAAGGGTTTTAAGTAGTGGAATAGCTTGACATATTTATAGTCTAGTAAACTCACTCTAGAAGCAATAAGGATGGTAGAATAAAGAAGAATGACCCTCAAATCAGGAAAAAAGTTACGCAAGGTATGAGGAAGTTTTAAACTATGATAGTGGTAAGTAAATAAGATGATTACGGATCCACTCTGGGAGTTAAGAGTAAGAAGTAGACAGTCACTCTTTCTGACGTAATGGCTAATTGGAAATGCTGACATAAGAAATACAAAAGTCAGAAGTGGTGTCAGGGTGAGAGGTGGAGACAGAGTTCAATTTGGCAAGACAGGACTGCCTGTGTCTGTAAGTAGCCAGCTGGAAGTGTCCTGTAATTTGAAACTTAGCAGCGTAGAAGTTGAAGATGGAAACCTAGATTTCGTGATTACAGCTGATGAAAGAAGGATGTTGGTTAGGACAGTTGTATAATTGCGAACATGTCTAAAACAATAGCCTGAATAACAGAAATCCTTGGAGAGTGGAGAAAAAAAGAAAGAGAGAATCCAACAGAAGATTCTGTGAAGAAATAGCTAGAAAGGTTAGAAGAGAAACAGGGCAGAGTAACATTTTTGAAGCCAAGGAAAAAGGAAGGGTCTAGAGGAGAAGAGTGGCCCATACCACCAAATACAGAGAGGTCAGACATGATGAGGACTTAACAGAATTCAATGAACCAATTCTCCATGTTTTAATATCATAATGGCTTCTGATACATTAAGTATCTTGACAGTTATTCAGACAGAAATATTTTTATTTCTGTTTCAAAGAATAGTAGACAGCATTTTAATCCCAATGTTAAGTCCATTTTGACTAATCATTATGTTCTTTTTCTCCAGCTTTCTGACAATCTTTAGCAGAAACAGAGGTCCTGGACACTTTTTTTAGTATGCATACACAAAATAAAAACAAATATAAACAAATACGTTTGTTTATATATAAACAAAATATTTACCTTCCACTTATTAGGCATTCACAGAATATCCAAATGTGCATTATGGCCTTGCTAATCTTACGGTTTTGCTTCACTAATTACAGATGCTTACCAGAGTGTCAGCAATGAGTGAAAGCTACAGGGCAACTGTGGTGAAGCCTTCCATGGGCTTTCTGAGACTCCTGGAGGTGAACTGACATGGAAAGTAAAGTGATCACTCTTATACTGGGAATTAAAAACAGAAACCCAGCAGTAAGGGCAGGAGCAGGAAGAGAGGACATAGAGAAACTGAGAAACAGGTCACCAAGGCCATGCTAGTCAGAGGAGAGAGGGACAGAAATGTCAGGTAGAGAAACCATTGAGGCCCAGGGTAAGCTGGAGAAGGAGCCAGAATGCCTGATCTACTCCTGAGAAGATTCCATTTCCGGGCCTTAAAAATTCGTATAAGAGTCTCACTTTTATTTTTACGTAACTTGAATGAATCTGTTCCTTGCAACCAAACCTTAAAGATAAAAGCTATCATGAAAGTTGACAGGTAGGGAAGAGAAGTGTCAGCTCAGGAAAGAGAAAGTGAACAAGTGAACAAACAAACAAAATAATAGAGGAAAGCGTTCTGGAGAAGGTAATATTCAAACTAAGCTGGTCCACCTGACAAATTGGTTGTGCCAATATGTCTGTCTTTCAGATCAGAGTTGGAGAGTCTTGAGGTCAGGCCTATGGTCTCCAATGAACAGTATGTTGCATTCATGAGCTCAATAAATATCTCTACATTGAATAGAGAATATGGAAGCATGAGAAATTGGCACAGAAATTTCACTTCAGAACAGCTCAATATAAAAATAAGTAGTTTGATTATAAAGACAATTTAAGAAACTGCTAACAAAGATGTCTCCCCATATTTCTTTAGTTCTGGGATTAAAAAACCATTTTTATATAAGTGCCCCAACATCTATCTGAATGTTGCTGTAACCAACATTTTATTCCACTGAAGACCAAAGGAATAAAAATGGCCACCAAACCTTTTTAAACATGTATTTTATTAATGTTGCATTCTTGTATCCCAGATGTTAAGATCAACCCGGTAAGTGTGAAACCTTTAGTCTCACTAAACCAAATTAATTTTTGAATTCCATGTTTCTTGTAAGCTCATATGCAACTACTAAACAGATTTCAAAAGCTAAGCAAAATAACTTCATATACAGGAATACTTATAGTGGTAATATTTCAAGTTCCTGACTGGTAGTGGTGTCACTATTGAGAGAAATGAGAATATCTCACAAAGGATTCTAAATATATTGTGTCACATTCAATGCACAGAAGTGTCTCACTCTTCCTCATGATTCCTTAGCCAACAACCTCATCCCCAGATATCATGGCATAAGGGAGAAGTGGTGTTGGCTCAATTTAGATTTGATTTATGTGCTGCACCTTCAGGAACAGACAAACCTGAATAATAAACAGCATATGTTGGACTTAACCAAGCATGTGGATTCTGTCATATTAAAAGCAAATGTTCAAGTAACAAAATTAATATTAATGTGTTTTGCAAAATCAAAGTCAGGAGCTACTTTTGGAGGAGCTGAATAATTACAGACCCTACTGTAGGGCAAATCTCATTTCACATAATAAAAAAGAACTGGTGGTCTCCAGTATTGAATCCCACAGGTCTAATACTCAAAACTAAGTTTTATATTCTTCATATAGAAAGTTTCTCTGTGAGAAAAATGTTTTATAAAAATGGCAATTATAGTCTTTGACAAGAAAAATAGAATTGTATAGAAGATAACCACCACTGTTGCAAAATTCTCCCAAGTCATATTCACAGTTATTCTGTGTTCTAGTTGCTCCACTTCATTTTGGAATTCTCAACTGCAAAGATCATAATAAGCAGAAATAAGCCAGGAAAGAAATTCCCTTTAAGGACAAAGGACAGGGCAATTGATTTCAATTTTGCCCAAACCTTTGCACTGGAGACACCCTTATAATTACTTAAAACTCCTACAATTTAACACTGAATGTTTAAAAATTATTCTATAGGTATCCCAGGAGGCTAGTTTTCCTGAAATCTCATATTCTGATCCCACTTCTGATTTCTGGAATCACATTTACTCATATATTCATATACTATATACATACTTTTCCATATTTACTGCCCCTCTTCTTGGGTCTGTCTTTCTGTATCTCATTCTGTCCACTATGACAAACAACAGATACCAAGGCTCCACTCTCCCCACAGATGGAACATGGAAGTCTTTTTTACTTTGAATTACACAACTCCTTCCCACATGGGCTTACATACAACCTGCATACAACCAAGTGTTCCATTGTCAATATTTCTCTGAAATAGTCAGAAATAAATCTGTCCATTTAATATTAATGTGCATTCTTATCTTTAAAAAATCAGAATGAAGTGCCTTGGGATTCTGTTGCTTTACCTAACTGAGAGTTTTTCAAACATATCCTGTGGCTTTCCCCATTATTAAACCACACAGACAAATCCCATCTCAGTGATTCAAAGTTCTGTATATCTGACCTCATGTAAGCACGAAGGGTAAAAAAGAGGCAAACTGAGAAAGTACTGAAAGGCTTTTCTATGTTTAGTTGTTTGCAAAGAAACAAAAAGGAGGCCACTAGCCAAAAAGACCTTGTTGCTTTTAATCATTCCACAATACTGAACGATTTTTTTAAAAATGTGATTTGCTAAAGATTTTAAAAACCTGAAACATTGTCTGCTGCTGAGGTCCGGTATCAAAAGTCATTATTGAAAATGATGCTCCCCTCGTTTCTTAAAATAAATTATTGTTTTCTCAAATATTAAAAAAGTGCTTTCTACAAAATAACTCATAGGAATAAAGAAAAGTATGGGGAAATAAAGATAACCTATGATCCTTTACCCAGATATAACAGTTGTTAATTTTTTTATTTATATACTTTTATAATATGTATGTGTACATGCATATATATTGTCAAAAGATAGACTGAGGGCATATTAAAATTTTTATGCAATGTTATAAATGACAGAGTTTGAGCGATATGTATAATCCTACTTAATCAAGGAGGATAAATAATATTCATTAAACATGAGTTAGGTGCTTTCACCTACTACCTCATCTTCTACTACAAACCTTATAAAAGATGGGTCTTATTATCTTCATTCTACATAGGAAAAATCTAAGACCTAGAGAATTTAAGCAACTTTTACTGGCTTAGCTGCTCTAGTCTCAGCTCCATAACCCTCTAGGTTTGTGATCCTGGACAAGTGAGGTTTTCTAAGACTCAGTTTTCTTATCTGCAACATGAGGATAAAATGAAGTTCAGGACTGTAAAGGACTGAATTAAATGTGAATTCTTGGAATGCATGTAGCACAGTGCTTAGCACATAGCAAGCGCTCGAGAAACATTATTACCCTAATATCACCACTGCCTCTACTAATATCTCTATCGAAGAGCAGCTCTGCTCATAATCCTTTTCTTAATCAAAAGATTTCTTCAATGTTCAACCTACATCTTCTCAATGCCCTTTAGTGACATCTGGCAACATAAACTCCTTTAAGTAATTGAAGTATCTCTAAGATTGTCTTCCTGTTTATTATTTACTGATTCTTTAGTTATTTTTATGAAAACTCTGCTATCTCTTAAGGATGTAACACAGTCCTGCACTTGGTTTTGAGCATCTGAAGAAGTTATTATAAATTCAGTTTCTAAAACAATTTAAAATACATTTTTTAAAATGTTTTGGCAGCGGGAGCAATTAACTCATGGCATTATCTAAGGGCAGGAAGAACAGACTGCAGGTGATTCAAGTAAGTTACAGGTGTAGAGTTTTGAGGTAAGAAAACATCTTTTAGCTACTTCGATTTTAGAATTTCTCATTTATGTAAAATACATAAAAATTCATAAGTGATATATTCTGAGACTCTCAAGTAATCTATTAAACCAGATCATTTTTCCATTAATTGTTCCAGAAATTGCTTATAGTCCAAGGCATAGCTGGCATTTGTTTCTCTTATTTTCATTTTCATAGTGTTTCTACACTTTTGCTTATTTTTGTTAGAAAAATTTGGTTGAGACAGAGAGAAGTTTTAATTTGTCTTTATGCTTCCAATATTCATATTAATCAGTTAACTCTATTAACTGATTTGGGGTTTGGAGCATGGATAAAATAGCCCTCAAAGTCAAACTATTTCAAGCATTTCACCAAAAACATAGAGATGTTCCTCATTAAACATGGAAAGATGCAGATAAATTATCTGCCTAAAAATGCTCAAGTAAGCAGCAATGATGAATCTAAAAAGGTTAATATTAATATCTTGAAAATTTACTATTCTAAGCATCTGCCTGCCTTACTCTTACCTGTCTCTTACCTAAAATTAGCTCCACGGGATATTTCTTTAGTAGGCTCACTAATTGCTGTTATCAGTTGCTTTAATTTCAAGTTTTAGGGTGAAAAGGATTTGTGGAATATTTGTCCCAAATTCCAATATAATTTTGCTTTTGTTTTCAATGACTTAAAAACTGTGGATCACTAAGCTTTAATGATTACTATAGCAAAGAAATTCATTTAAATCATCTCAACAAAGAATTACTCTTAATGCAATATTATTACATTGAGAATTTGTGGGATGCCATGAAAAGGAAAGAAGCATTCTACCATACTAGGAAATATATACAAATCACTTCCAATTAATGTAATTCATGTAATAAAAAATAATACTGCTTTCATTTGTTACAAAAATATTTATTAGTATGAATATTGGATTTATAAAGCCATTAATAAATTCAGATTTCTAAACAGCAATACAAACTTACTCCTAAAAATGAAATACTCACTTTTCTGTTTCCTACGTGAAGTACACTTTAGAAACCCTCTCTGACCAAAAGAGAACCATATTATCTAATTGTAGTGAACATTTTTTCCCCTAGAAATGGAACATCAACCTTGCAAATGCAGTGTCAATGAATTTACTATTGCATGAGTTTGAAGGCCAGAGAGCTTCAACTGAATGGAAAAAAAGAAAGATTTATTTTCTCTAAGTGTCAATGACTTCAAAGTCAGACTCATTTCCAGTCCTCTAAGACATAAAATGCAGTACTTATGTCAAGTGAATTTTCTAGTGGGTTATTTATTTCCATCTGTCTTATATTTGTGGGCAGGTCGAGCACAAGATCTGAGCCTACTACAGAGAGATGAAAGACTACTCTAAAGAAAGAGTTGAGTTTAAACAAGAAAATAAGAGTCAACATTAGCAAATTAAACTGAAAAGCTTGGGGAATGTCTATCATACAGGCAATTTCATGTGCAAATTTTAATTTGCAAGTATGGAAATTTGACCATCTCCACTATATACAATATAGTTAGAAATGATCATTTATGTAAACAAAAATGATGTGTGTGTATTTCCTAAGTAGCACAGTTCAATTTTATCTGTTGAAATTTTCTTTGTTCCTATAAAACTAAGTTTCAGTTTCCCAACTTCTCTTTCAGTGAACTCTATCCATTTTTAGCACTCTTATTTACCTTTCCTATGAAACTTCATTTCTCATTAAACTTTATGCCAATAATTAAGCAGAAAAATAAATATTCTCGTGGTGTGGTGTGTTGGATAGAGGTTCTTGACTCATCATCACACATTAAACCTGTGCCTAATTTATGCTGGTGTTAACTGCAGATTTAAACCTGTGCCTAATTTATGCTGGTGTTAACTGCAGATTTATGTCCTTTGAACATTTTAAATAGTGAATGCTTTATTTCTCTAATGCAAACACTGTTGTTTGTTCAGATCCTTTAAAAATATTTGAGTTACTCTGATGTCTCTAGGTAAAAATAAATTAACTTAGAAAATGAGACCAGCCTAATTAAATCAGGTGCTATGTAGCTTTCTACCTGCACATCATTATACATAAAAACCAATATTGTTTACTGAAAAGAAAATACATACAACTTTAATCAGTCTTTTGAGATGGTTAAAATATTAAAAATGTGATGTGTTTAAAATCAGATAATTTACCTCTCATGATTTAGGAACAATTGTTAGGGCATGAGATACAGTTTTAGGGGATCAGAATTTGCAAACAGGAGCTTTCAGCTTTCTCCTAGCTTAAGCTATATTAAACAGTCTTTATTGTGAGCAGCTTTGGTTTCTTATTTAAGTGGTCTACTCCAATGTTTACTGAAAAAATCCCAGGTGAGCTTTTCCAAACAGAAAACGTTTTATAAAATTCATCTTAAAAAAAAAATCATTAACTCCAAATCTCACTGGCTTAGCACAACAGTATATGTCACTTCTTACCCTAATATATATCTGACTTGGATTAACAGAGGTTTCTCCCCTGCAAGCGTTTTGGGGGACCTGGGCTGACAGAGACTTCAGTATCTGGTGATGCTGTATCTTGTGATGCTTCGGCATTGGCCACAGCAAAGGAAGAGAGAGCTTAGAAAACCCAAAGCTGCTCATAAGAGAAGTAATTCATTTCTGTTCACAGTTCACTGGCAAGCTATGGCCCCAACATAAACTTCAAGGGATATTAGGAAATTTTCAAGCAAAGGGAAAAGAGTCAACTATGGTGAAGACTAGTAATCTCATCACTTTCTATTCTCTAAATATTCAGTTCCTTCTTCTTCCCACACATAACACATACTCAGCAACTCAAATGGAGACAGCCTGAATCTCATTCAATCAGTGCCAGAATCTCAAAGTCCAACGTGTCTAGGGAAAGTTCAGTAGTTACCAAGCCTAGATGTGGCTTCTCTTCGTCTGGAGACCTATGAATTTAAAAGCAGAATTTTCCTGTCCCTACACACACACACACACACACACACACACACACACACACACACACACACACACACACACACACACACACACACACACACACACACACACACACACACACACACACACACACACACACACGTTCGCTCTTTCTCTCTCATTCTCAATAAACAAAGGAGTGACAGGACCAGGATAATTACAATAACACACTCACTTTTAGAAAGAAGACAATCAGACATAATCAGCAGCCCGTATAAATCCTGAAGTCCTGCTGAGACACTCATGGGAGGCTCCCTACCTGCGTGTGCCTTCAGTAGCCACCCTATGGCAGTTCCTTTTTTTTTCCCATTCCCTTCTTTGACTGTATCTGGAAATAAGTCTCAGGGCTGCACAGCTTCTTCAGGCTCCTTCTTGTTCACAGAAGGTTGTGAGCACAAAGGCCATTTTCAGCTTCTACAGTCAAAGGCCCCTTCAGTCCAGGCCTGTGGTTTCTTTGGCAGTACATTTCTCTCAAATACTTAAGAGGCTTCTTCTCTATTTGTTTCCAGTCAGCTCCACATGCCAGTAACCACACCCACACTTTCAAATACCTAGTTCTCAAATCTCCAGTAGCTCTTTGTTTTCTCAACCTCCTGTCTTTTTCTCTCAATTTGATAGTGGCTAACTGAAGCTTATCTGTAATAACAGGTGAGAAGGGCTGATTTTTAAAACTTTCTCTGCCTTAAGTACTATAATCAACTGAAAGGTCTTGTTGAATGTTTGTTACTTAAAGCCTCTGTAAAATTCCTTTGAGTGTAGTTTGGGTCTAGAAGCAGTTGGCTTTTCCAATACTAAGGGAATCCATATTTCTAGACCCTCATTATATCTTCATTTCTGCTTGCGAACCAGCTAATTCTTTTCTGAGTTCATCTTTATTTTTGTGATACCCTGTCAAGCATAGCCAATGGCAGTTAGCATACACTGTTATGGTTCTGTTTTCTACATCTTACCTAGGAGCTAACAGTTACCTAGGCGTATGATCTGCCTTCCAAGTTCTGACATGCAAGAGTTTCACCAAATGTTTCACTGCTACATAACATTCATTTTCTTCTTTGTCTCCTCTGGGATCATTTTTCTTACTGTCCACTGCGGGTCCACAAGTACATATCAATTGTTTTATTATAGTAGAGCCCTCTTTCCTAAAGCTAATTTCTGTGTTAGTGAGTAAAGATAAGGTAAAACTGTGTGTTAATTTGTGGTAGCAAATTAACCACAGAATCTAAGTATCTTATCATAACACAGGTTAATTTCTTATTCATGTGAAATGTACACGTTTCAAGGGAACTCCTCTATATAGTCACTCAGGGAACCAGGCTATCAGTGGTGCCACTGTTTTTTAGCTGGCCATCTCAATCCATGGCTGTCAAGGTTGCCAGGTCAAAAGGAACTTACAATCACACTTAAACGTCTCAGACTTTAAGTGACATGTGTCACTTCTTCTCACAACCATAGTCCACAGTTAGTCATATGACCCTGCCCTAATGACAAGACAGACTCAGAAGTCTTTAAGTGTGCTTAGGAAGGAGAGGATAACTGAATATTGTACAGACTAGTTATGTCTATCTTCCTCTACTTTTAATGTTCAGATAAACATGGAAATATAGATAAGTCACAGTAATGTTATTTGATCACTGTAATGGAGAAACATTTGTTGAAAAAAATAATTGGATCATATAAGTGTAAATAGGAAGCAGGAATTTGATCCATTTCTTCAATTTTGAAAACACCTGTTGACTAATAAGCTATACAAGAAAGCTACGTGACAATATAATTAGCTCTTAATTTTTAAAAAAAAGTCCCTCAGAACTAATGGTACCACATGGAAAACAAATGTTTGAATAAAGCTAAGTCACTAGCAAGAAACAGTTAAGAAGTGGGACAGGAAATACGAAGGAAAAGAGATGAATAAAAAGGAGAAAAGTAAGAGTAAAGCCACATAAAAACATCCAGCAAAGATTTAAAATGCTGTAGAACATAAGGTATTATTTTTAAAAAAGATAGTAAGTAAAGAGTCCATATAAAGCATTTACTTACAGCTTCAAAGCTTTATCATAGTTAGGACATCAAGGCTGAATAGAAATAGAAGTGTTCTAAATGATTCTCAGAAATGGATATTCCTTAACATCTAGGTCAAGAATGAGAGTTACAAACATTTTGGTGAGAAAGTGATGACCAAGATAATAAATTGGTCCATCCACCATTCATGGTAAAAAGGATGGTAATAGTCCTTCTAAGTCAAAGGACACTATATTATTCATCATTCCAGCACCCCAGGCTCAGGGTGTTTGAGAGAAAGAGGGAGTAGAGATGGAAACCATCAGGGCCTGATCAAGCAAGCAAAAGACATGAAATTAAATATTTGCAAGAAAAATTTCAAACAAAAGTAAAAATTCTTACATAAATAGCTCATTCACGTCAATTCAAAAAAATTAAAAAAAATTATCCCTCGAAAACATGACTAGGGACTCATAAACTCTTTCTGTAGAGTGTCAGAGATTACATATTTTAGCTTTTGATGGCCATACAATCCTATCATAACTACTTGTCCCTACTGTTGTAGCAAGAAAAAAAAATAGACAATATGATACAGAAATCAATGGGTCTGGTTGTGTCTCAATGAAACTTTATTTACAAAAATAACTACGGGCCTGTAGCCCATAGTTTGCCAACCTCTGCTCTAGGAGAAAAGGGCAAAGAACAGTAACAAAAAATTTTAAATAAACTGGTCCCAAAAAGAGTAAATAAAACAACATTCAGGGCTTCCTTGGTGGCGCAGTGGTTGACAGTCTGCCTGCCGATGCAGGGGACGCGAGTTCGTGCCCCGGTCCGGGAGGATCCCACGTGCCGCGGAGCGGCTGGGCCCGTGAGCCATGGCCGCTGGGCCTGCGCATCCAGAGCCTGTGCTCCGCAACGGGAGAGGCCACCAAAAAAAACAAAAAAAACAAAAAAAAAAACATTCAACCATATTAGTAATCAAAGAAATACAAAGGGAAACAATGAAATTCTATTTTTCCCTACAACATTATGAAATAAATACCATGATACATGGCTAGAAGGGGGGAAAGCATACTGGCATAAATTTGACAAAATTTCTTAAGATGAAATGCATACATACAAATGTCGATAGATACATACATACATACATACATACATACATAGACACACATATTTTATATATATATATATATAGAGAGAGAGAGAGAGAGAGAGAGAGAGGGAAAGAGAGAGAGAGAGAAAGAGAAAGAGAGAGAGAGAGATGAACCATAGAATTAGAACTAGCAAGTTTTACCAAGGATGTGTGGTGTTTGGTCTGAATTTTAAAACTCTTAGTCCAAAATCTATTTATAGATGAATCAGGAATGAAACTACTTCTGGATAGCCATAATAATGATTTACTTAACATATATGCACTTTCCTAGCCCCATTATTTACCTGAATAATAAAAAATGGGAAAAGTCATATAAGCTCTTTATTGGTTACAGAATTTCTTAATGGCAACATGAGGTCTCCTACTCAATCTCCTTTTTATCACCTTCTTTCATCCCATGGATTGAACAACTTTCTGGAGAAATCATATTAAGCAATAGCCAGAAGCATGTACTTCTAGCCATAGGACTGTCCACCTGCTATGAGGGGTCCCAATATCCCCATCTGTCTATGGGTCCAACAATTCTTGCATAAAAATATTTCCCTAGCACCACTGAACTGTAAGTATAATAATTACAAAGTTTTGTGGGTGCAATAGAAATGAAGATTTCACTAACAAGTAAAATTTGTTTCCTGTACTCTCTCAACTATTATAAAAAAGTGGAAACACAGATTTATGAAGTCTTCTAATAAATCCATTTTTTTTCTTTTTGAAATTCTCTTTTTTTCTTCTCTGACCACAAGAGTAACCATGCCTCACTGTCAAATGTTACACAGAAAAAATTTAAAAGAAACAGTCACCCATGATGCCAGTAATGAGAGATAACTACAGTAGGTATTGTGAAGTATATTCTCCCCGATTTTTATATTCATATATATTGGTGTGTTTACCAAACCAAGATTTGCTAAACTATTTTTTTAAATTTTCTCTATTTTACTTAAGACAATATAAACAATTTAAATGCACATAAATAAAAATTAGCTCATTCACTTTTAACTACATTGCATTTTACTGGAAGTATGCACCATAATTATTTATGCAATCTTCTTCTGATGGAAATTTAGGTTGCAGAATTATTTTCCCTATCATATACTCTAATGTGAACATTTCAGTACACATATTTGAGTGCACTTGCACTATTATTTCCCTTAGGAAAATTCCTAGAAATGCAATTTTTCATGTTGAAGAGTATTTAAAATTATATTTTACATTATATTAACAAATTATGCTCTAGGGGAGATTGGATCAAGATGGCAGGGTAGAAGGACATGCACTCACTCCCTCTTGCAAGAGCATCAGAATCACAACTAACTGCTGAACAATCATTGACAGGAAGACACTGGAACTCACCAAAAAAGATATCCCACATAAAAAGACAAAGGAGAAGCCACAATGAGATGGTAAGAGGGGCGCAAGAACAATAAAATCAAATCCCATAACCAGTAGGTGGGTGACTCACAAACTGGAGAACAATTATACCACAGAAGTCCACCCACTGGACTGAAGGTTCTGAGCCCCATGTCAGGCTTCCCAACCTGAAGGTCCAGCAACAGGATGGGGAGTGCCCAGAGAGAATCATTTGAAGGCTAGTGAGATTTGATTGCAAGACTTTGACAGAACTGGGGGAAACAGAGACTCCACTCCTGGAGGGCACACACAAAGTAGTGTGCGCATCAGGACCCAAGGGAAGGAGCAGTGACCCCAAGAGATTGAACCAGACCTACCTGCTAGTGTTGGAGGGTCTCCTGCAGAGACAGAGGATGGCTGTGGCTCACCGTGGGGACAAGGACACTGGCAGTAGAAGTTCTGGGAAGTACTTCTTGGCATGAGCACTTCCAGAGTCTACCATTATCCCCACCAAAGAGCATGTAGCCTCCAGTGTTGGGTCACCTTAGGCCAAACAACCAACAGGGAGGGAACTCAGCCCCACCCACCAGCAGACAAGTGGATTAAAGTTTTACTGAGCTCTGCCCACCAGAGCAACACCCAGCTCTACCAACCACCAGTACCTCCCATCAGGAAGCTTGCAGAACACTCTTAGATAGCCTCATCCATGAGAGGGTGGACAGCAGAAGCAAGAAGAATTACAATCCTGCAGCCTGTGGAATGAAAACATTCACAGAAAGACAGACAAAATGAAAAGACAGAGGACTATGTACCAGATGAAGGAACAAGATAAAACCCCAGAAAAACAACTAAATGAAGTGGAGATAAGCAACCTTCCAGAAAAGAATTCAGAATAAAGATAGTGAAGATGATCCAGGACCTCGGAGAAAGAATGGAGACAAAGACGGAGATGATGCAAGAAATGTTTAACAAAGACCTAGAAGAATTAAAGAACAAACAACTAGAAGAATTAAGGAACAAACAAACAGAGATGAACAATACAATGACTGAATTGAAAAGTACACTAGAAGGAATCAATAGCAGAATAACTGAGGCAGAAGAACGGACAAGTGACCTGGAAGGCAGAATGATGGAATACACAGCTGCAGAACAGAATAAAGGAAAAAGAATGAAAAGAAGTGAAGACAGCCTAAGAGACTTCTGGGACAACATTAAATGCACCAACATTCACATTATAGGGGTCCCAGAAGGAGAAGAGAGAGAGAAAGAAAATATCTGAAGAGATTATAGTTGAAAACTTCCCTAACATGGGAAGGAAATAGCTACCCAAGTCCAAGAAGTGCAAAGAGTCCCAGGCAGGATAAATCCAAGGAGAAACACACGGAGACACATAGTCATCAAATTGATAAAAATTAAAAGCAAAGAAAAGTTATTTAAAGCAACAACAAAAAATGACAAACAACATACAACGGAACTCCCATAAGGTTAACAGCTGATTTCTCAGCCGAAACTCTACAAGCCAGAAGGGAGTGGCAAGGTATATTTAAAGTGATGAAAGGGAAGATCCTACAAGCAAGATTACTCTAACCAGCAAGGATCTCATTCAGTTTCAACGGAGAAGTCAAAAGCTTTACAGAAAAGCAAAAGCTAAGAGAACTCAGCACTACCAAATCAGCTCTGCAACAAATACTAAAGGAACTTCTCTAAGTGGGAAACACAAGAGAAGAAAAGGACCTACAAAAACAAACCCCAAACAATTGAGAACATGATAATAGGAACATACATATCGATAATTACCTTAAATGTGGATGGATTAAATGCTCCAACCAAAATACACAAGTTGGCTGACTGGA
Organism: Pseudorca crassidens; assembly: GCF_039906515.1. Taxonomy (NCBI): domain Eukaryota; kingdom Metazoa; phylum Chordata; class Mammalia; order Artiodactyla; family Delphinidae; genus Pseudorca; species Pseudorca crassidens. Next base: position 121,924,875 of record NC_090300.1, on the reverse strand, counting down.
TACAAAAACAAGACCCATCTATATGCTGCCTACAAGAGACCCACTTCCCAGACCTGGGGACACATACAGACTGAAAGTGAGGGAATGGAAAAAGATATTCCATGCAAATGGAAATCAAAATAAAGCTGGAGTAGCAATACTCATATCAGATAAAACAAACTTTAAAATAAAGAATGTTACAAGAGACAGGTAAGAACACTACATAATGATCAAGGGATCAATTCAACAAGAAGATATAACAATTATAAATATATATGTACCCAACATAGGAGCACTTCAATACATAAGGCAAATGCTAACAGCTATAAAAGAGGAAATCGACAGTAACACAAAAATAGTGGGGGACTTTAACACCTCACTTACACCAATGGACAGATCATCTAGACAGAAAATTAATAAGGAAACACAAGCTTTAAGTGACAAAATAGACCAGATAGATTTAATTGATATTTATATGACATTCCATCCAAAAGCAGCAGATTACACTTTCTTCTCAAGGCACACAGAATATTCTCCAAGACAGATCAAATCTTGGGTGACAAAATAAGCCTTGGAAAATTTAAGAAAACTGAAATCATATCAAGCATCTTTTCCAACCACAACACTATGAGACTAGAAATCAATTACAGGAAAAAACACGTAAAAAACACAAACACATAGAGGCTAAATAATACATTACTAAATAACCAAGAGATCACTGAAGAAATCAAAGAGGAAATCAAAAAATACCTAGAGACAAACAACAATGAAAACACAATGATCCAAAACCTATGGGATGCAACAAAAGCAGTTCAAAGAGGGAAATATACAGCAATACAATCCTACCTCAAAAAACAAGAAAACTCTCAAATAAACAATCTAACCTTACACCTAAAGTAACTAGAAAAAGAAGAACAAACAAAACACAAAGTTAGTAGAAAGAAAGAAATCATAAAGATCAGAGCAGAAATAAATGAAATAGAAACAAAGAAAACAGTAGCAAAGATCAATAAAACTAAATGTTGCTCTTTGAAAAGATAAACAAAATTGATAAACCTTTAGCCAGACTCATCAAGAAAAAGAGGGAGAGGACTCAAATCAATAAAATTAGAAATAAAAAAGGGGAAGTTACAACAGACACTGCAGAAATACAAAGCACCTTAAGAGACTACTACAAGCAACTCTATGCCAATAAAATGGACAACCTGGAAGAAACAGACAAGTCCTTAGAAAGGTATAGCCTTCCAAGACTGAAGCAGGAATAAATAGAAAATATGAACAGATCAATCACAAGTAATGAAATTGAAACTATAAATAAAAATCTTCCAACAAACAAAAGTCCAAGACCAGATGGCTTCATAGGTGAATTCTATCAAACATTTAGAGAAGAACTAACACCCATCCTTCTCAAACTCTTCCAAAAAATTGCACGGGAAGGAGCACTCCCAAACTCATTCTATGAGGCCACCATCACCCTGATACCAAAACCAGACAAAGATACTACAGAAAAAGAAAATTACAGACCAATATCACTGATGAATATAGATGCAAAAATCCTCAACAAAATACTAGCAAACAGAATCCAACAGCACATTAAAAGGATCATCACCACGATCAAGTGGAATTTATTTATCCCAGGGATGCAAGGATTCTTCAATATATGCAAATCAATCAATGTGATATACCATATTAATAAACTGAGGAATAAAAACCATATGATCATCTCAACGGATGCAGAGAAAGCTTTTGACAAAATTCAACACCGATTTATGATAAAAAAAACTCTCCAGAAACTGGGCATAGAGGGAACCTACCTCAACATAATGAAGGCCATAGGTGACAAATCCAAAGCAAACATCATTCTCAATGGTGAAAAACTGAAAGCATGTCCTCTAAGATCAGGAACAAGACAAGGATGTCCACTCTCACCACTCTTATTACTCATAAGTTTTGGAAGTCCTAGCCACAGCAATCAGAGAAGAAAAAGAAAGAAAAGGAATACAAATTGGAAAAGAAGAAATAAAACTGTCATAGTTTGCAGATGACATGATACTATACATAGATAATCCGAAAGATGCCACCAGAAAACTACTAGAGCTAATCAATGAATTTGGTAAAGTTGCAGGATACAAAATGAATGCACAGAAATCTCCTGTATTCCTATACACTAACAATGAAAGACCAGAAAGATAAATTAAGGAAACAATCCTATTCACCATTACAACAAAAAGAATAAAATACCTAGGAATAAACCTACCTAAGGAGGTGAAAGACCTGTACTCAGAAAACTATAAGATACTGATGAAAGAAATCAAAGATGACAAAAACAGATGGAGAGATATACCCTATTCTTGTATTGAAGAATCAATATTGTGAAAATGACTGTACTACCCAAAGCAATCTACAGATTCAATGCAATCCCTATCAAATTACCAGTGGCATTTTTTACACAACTAGAATAAAAAATCTTAAAATTTGTATGGAGAGACAAAAGACCCCAAATAGCCACAACAATCTTGAGGGAAAAAAATGGAGCTGGAGGAATCAGACACCCTGATTTCAGACTATACTACAAAGCTACAGGAATCAAGACAATATGGTACTGGCACAAAAACAGAAATATAGATCAGTGGAACAGGATAGAAAGCCAAGAGTTAAACTCATGTACCTATGGTCAACTAATCTATGACAAAGAAGGCAAGGATATACAGTGGAGAAAAGACAGTCTCTTCATAAGTGGTGCTGGGAAAACTGGACAGCTACATGGAAAAGAATGAAATTGGAACACTCCCTAACACCATACACAAAAATAATCTCAAAATGGATTAAAGACCTAAATGTAAGACCAGACACTATAAAACTCTTAGAGGAAAACACAGGAAGAATACTCTTTGACATAAATCACAGCAAGATCTTTTTTGACCCACCTCCTAGAGTAATGGAAATAAAAACAAAAATAAACAAATGGGACCTAATGAAACTTAAAAGCTTGTGCACAGCAAAGGAAACTATAAACAGGATAAAAACACAACCCTCAGAATGGGAGAAAATATTTGCAAACAAATCAACAGACAAAGGATTAATCTCCAAAATATATAAACAGCTCATGCAGCTCAATATCAAAAAAACAAACAACCCAATCAGAAAATGGTCAGAAGACCTAAATAGACATTTCTCCAAAGCAGACATACAGATGGCCAAGAAGCACATGAAAAGCTGCTCAACATCACTAACTATTAGGGAAATGTAAATCAAAACTACAATGAGATATCACCTCACACCAGTTAGAATGGGCATCATCAGAAAATCTACAAACAACAAATGCTGGAGAGGGTGTGGAGAAAAGGGAACCCTCCTGCACTGTTGGTGGGAATGTAAATTGGTACAGCCGCTATAGAGAACAGTATGGGGGTTCCTTAAAAGACTAAAAATAGAATTACCATATGACCCAGCAATCCCACTACTGGGCATATACCCGGAGAAAACCATAATGCAAATAGACACATGCACTCCAATGTTCATTGCAGCACTACTTACAATGGCCAGGTCATGGAAGCAACCTAAATGCCCATCGCCAGACGAATTGATAAAGAAGAAGTGGTACATATATACAATGGAATATTATTCAGCCATAAAAAGGAAGGAAACTGGGTCATTTGTAGAGACGTGGATGGACCTAGAGTCTGTCATACGGAGTGAAGTAAGTCAGAAAGAGAAAAACAAATATTGTGTACTAACGCATATATGTGGAATCTAGAAAAATGGTACAGATGAACTGGTGTGCAATGCAGAAATAGAGACACAGATGTAAAGAACAAACATATGGACACCAAGGGGGGAAGGAGGTGGTGGTGGTGGGATGAATTTGGAGATTGGGATTGACATATATACACTTATATAAAATAGATAACTAATAAGAACCTGCTGAATAAAAAATAAGATAAATAAATAAATTACCCTCTAGAAAAGTTGTAACAATTTATTCTCTCTCCCTAAGCGTGCAATATAACCACGTTTAAATAAATTATGGTATTTCCACAGACTAAAATACTATTTTGCAAAAATTAATGACATGGAAAACTAGGCATAGGACTGTATCAAGTAAAACAAGGTATAAGATAAAGCATACTATTGATATGATACATTACTATATAAATTATATATGTGGAGACGAATATATACACATATGTACACACATATATATGGCAGAAATTGTCAAAACTGAGGGAAAGGACTAGATTAAATTTCTAAAACTTCTTTAATGCTCTTCTATATTTGTCAAATTTCCTAGAATTTCTGCATATTTTACTTGCAATCTGATAAACAATATGCTCAGAAAATACTGTAAGTCTCAAAGCCAAAGAAACAAGTCTTCAGGTCATCTAATGTTAGATGTACACTTACAAAACAGCAAACTCCTAGTGTGCTCCAATCTGGAATGTTTAAACGTAGTGGCCTGAAATACATTTGCCCAACAAAGAACTTGCTTTAACTCATGAAAATCTTCATGCCTCATAGCAAGCAGGATAAAACCTTTCTTTTCTCCACTGATAAAACAAATAAGAGCAAACTGTGAGATCCCTGAAAACAGAGAGAAAACTATCTCTTCGAACAAGCTCTAAGTCCTTGGCTGCAGGCATTTTGGAAAGCATTTTGGATGGGAACAAACCATTAATAAAGATTCAGTACTTACACTGACCTTTGAGCAATTCCAGATGTAGACATGGAGAATTTTCCACAAATAATAAAGAAGGGTCGGCTACAAGAAGTGACAGTCCGGAACAGGCTTGTAGGAGGCTAGAATTACACGGGACCCAGAAAATAGACTCAGCAGAAATGAAACAACGCAAAAGGAATCCATATTCTTGACCAAACATAACCAGAGATTTATTCTCTCATAAGAATTTTTACCAGTTCCTTAGTGTGGAGGAAATATAGGCTATATTATATTTTCTGGATATGATTATAGTTTCATCAGTCTTTATGATGCACTTACTCTCCATGTTATTACTCTATGCTAACTTTTTATACAGAGTAACTCATTTAGTGCTCACTAACCCAACTTGGTAGACTGTTATTCATATTTTACAATTAGAAAAATGAGGCCCAGAAATTTAGATAACTTGGCCAAGATCATACTTCTTGAACAGGGGTCAGCAAACTTTTTGTTAAAGGGTCAGAGAGTTAACATTATGCTTGCCAGTCACAAGGTCTCGGTCACAACTACTCAACTCTGCTGTGTAGTACAAAAGCACGCACAGACAATATTTCAAGGAGTCAATGTGGCTATGTTACACAAATGGGTGGTGGGTCCGCTGGCTGTGGTTTGCCAACCTCTGATATAGAACGTAGTAAAGCAAGATTCAAACTCAACTCTATGCCTTTAATAACTAAACTGCCATACAATAAGAGAAAATGAAATAAATGTGGTTCTCCTCCCATAACATGGGTTCACTAATTTTCAAATATTCTTTGCCTCTCTATACAGTTTTGTTCTAAAGAATCTAACCAGTTAATAGGAATTGTCACTTATTGGGATTTGGTGAGCAGAAAGATTTGGATGCCCAGAGAGCATAAACAAGGTAGGTAGCTCACCTAACAGAATGTGGATTTAACAACATTATGTTAGGATAGATGTGCAGATCTGAAATTTGGGCAGTACTCAGCCTGCTGAAATGGAAAAGAAGAAAGAAGAAGATGACTCTGGGTTCTTTTAAAATATAGCAATACTTAGTTTAACAAGTCTCTATATTTTTTTCTTAATTTCAAAATTATTATCCGTGAATTTGTCTCATAAGTACAATAATATTGGGCAATATAGCTATATCCATTTTAAGTTGTTTAAAATTCGAAGTCATGAGGAAAGATTTTAATCACATCTAGTTTTTCTTGTGTTTATAAATTATAAAGTAGCAATGAAAATTAATCAACAGATTGAGTCAGTTGTTTGATTTTTTAGTAGTAGATCTTCACCAGAATTTGAGAGCCACATCCATGACAGAATGAGTCAAGATGACATAACATTCCTTAAATAATGGAGATGTAACAAGCTCTCTGGGCAGGAGAATGGTCAGAAAATTTATACTTCAGTCTTAATGTTACTATGGACCAGTCATACGACCTTCAGCCAATTCTGCATCTTCTTTAGAAAAATGGTAATTATATCATCTGTTACCATACCAGGGTCATTGTGAAAGTTATATGAAAAAAATTCATAAAGTTATCTTATAAATTTAAAATGCTATATTCATTAAGGTAGACATCTAAGGTTTATAATACAATCTGTTTTTACAAAGGAAAATACTTTTATGTTTTTCCTTCTTTCACAGATCTATAATCCCTTTCACCAGAAACAGAAGAGACCCAGAGTTCAGAATTTTTGCCAGCCCCTCACTGTGAAAAAACAAAGTAAAGCCGTAATTCTACTACTGTTTTATTTTTTAGGACCTTTAAAATTTTCCTTACCATTAGTAATCACCAACATTTCTAAATATTCAGTCTATTAGATTCCTACACATTTTCTTTAGAAATCTCAGTGACTAAAAACTAAACAATAATAGTACTTATTGAACCAAGTTATTTGTAAAAGGTAGCTTGCACAAATAAATCTACTAACATTTTGGTTAAATTTCTAAGAAATATCATAAGGACACTGTAATATTAGATTGTGTTATTTTTCACAAATATTTGCAGCCCATCTCTCCGGAAGGTTTATACCCTCCTACTCCACTACTATCAGCCTCGGTTGTATGACTCTTGTAACATGAGCAGAAGTGACCCATGTCACCTGCATGCTGAAATTTTAAAAGCCACTATGTCGTTTGCCAGGTTCTGTTTTCTCCTACGCTATAAGACCAGAATATTCCAGATAAGGGCTGCTCCAACATCTGGGGTCCAAATGAAGACAACATAAAACAGCACTAAGACCAACCCGTGACACCATGTAGAGTGAGTGAAAAGTAAAATTTTGTTCCTGTTGGTCACTGATACTTTAAGTCATTTGCTACCACAGGATTACCTAGGCTATCCTAAGTGACTAATTACAAGAATGCAAAAGTCCAGTTATACTCTGTATGTTGACAATTAGAATAATTAACAGAAACATGGCAGCAACATAAAATCTCATTTATTAAGAAAGAAACAAGCATTCCAGTGCTTCCTATATGTGAACACAGTTACAACAGGATATAAAAACCAAGTTTTGTCTCACTAAACCACAAAGATGGTGTAAGGGATTCAGACTGCAATAATTTTTCAAGTTATTTATAGGATAGAAAGCCATAAAACCAGAGAATCACATCCAGAAACAATACTGGCCATCATTTAGGGATTATCTATAATCCTAGAAATTAGGGCTCTCACCATCTATTTTACAATCACTTTTTTCTTTTTCTATTTTTTAACCAAGAAAGTTCAAAATTATTTTCAAGGAAAAAAGAAATGACTCTCAAAATGCACTAGCAAAATTCAACAGATTTCCTAAATCCAAAGACTAATAATAAATATGACATTTCCTCACCTAGAAGCTGACAATATTACACAGGTCATTTCAGGATTTCTGTTTTTAATTAAAACTTAAATTGTGTCATTAGTATTTTTAAGCATAAAATCTCTAATATGCGGCTCAATACATAAAACATAAGATTTCAGGGATAACATTAGATATGCTTTGCACTTTCAAGAAATTATCAACACAGTATCAGGGATACCCTGCCCTCTACTGTCAGTATTATAATTTTGCATGTTTAACTAAATTAGTTAAATCACTTCATTTAAAATCCAAGCTTTCTCCCTCCATCAGTTTTTTTTTGGTATTTAAACATTTTGTTTCTATTCTACTAGCTGTTTTCTTAGAAAATTTAACATGTATGTTTCACTGAAATATTAAAGTTCATCCACCCTTTTATACTGCTCCTAAATAAAGGAACTCAGAATGCTCTAACGCTAACCAGTCATTTCCCAACTTATAGTCTCTTATTGTTCTGTACTAATTTCTCTCGATTTTTACCCTTATCAATTAGAAAATCTTGTAATTATTTCACATGGTAAGTTTACTTAGAGTTACACAGATATTTTCTATTTTATTTGCTCACCATTCCTCCCTGCATCTCAGACCTTCCTTTGAAATTAGTTCATCTTTAAAGCAGGTCTGCTGGTATGAAATGCTCTCCATTTTTGTCTGCAGAAATCATTGGTTTGTCCTTCTCCTTTAAAGCTTCAGTGGTATACAATTCCAGGTTAACAATTATTTTCCGTCACTATTTGAAGATAATATTCTCCTGTCTTCTACCTTCTGCTGTTGTTGTTGATACCACTCATCTCCATACTTCATTGGCCTCTGGCTCCAATTAGTTTTCCAATAAATTGTCCCAATATTCATAAACTCACAGTCTACTCAAGCTCTCATCAATGCCAATTTGTGGAGTTTTCCACAGTTTGTTGAGAAATCTCACTTTGTCATTGGCTTTCTACTTCACCTGTATTGTAGCTTCCTCAATTCCCTTTGGTTTCCCTGTGTATTTGTCATTTCTTATGGTTTTCAGAATTTTCTTACCATGTGATCTCTAAAAGTTAGTTTAAAATATATGCAGATTTAGTATATATGGTTTACGTCATCTTCATTTATGTCAATGAAGAGAAAACATATTAATGCATTACCATTTAGTATTTCATGTCACCTTGGTATTCTGGATATGTATTGATGGTGGTCTTGTACAGTGATAGTCAAAAATTTTTAAATCACATACTTTTGTCAAAAAAATGAAGTGCTCTGCAATGTATTATAGTTATTTGCAAGTCACATGCATGTTCTCCTATCAATATTAACATTAAATAGTGAAATATATTTTTATTTTTAAACAAATTTAAACAGAACATATGGAAAAGATTTTACATACATTTTGGAATGTATGTCCCACCTGGTATCATAAAGGGTCTAAGAAGCTCTAACATTGGCAGGCTTTCTGTAGTAGAGCTAGCTCTATTCTTTGGACACTGTAGATATTTTCAGAGCCTTTTAGATAATTCAAGAAATAAGTCTGGAAAAATACAACAAAGTATCATTGTTTTCAATTACTAAATATGGTACTACTCAAATAATATTATGTCCCAACAAATATACAAATGAAATAGGTGAAATTTTACCACTACTCAGAGTATCCCTCATTAATTCAACAAAATCTGTTTTCTACCTGTAAAGTGCTTGGTGCTATATTAGGTGCAAATGATAGAGCAGTGAAAAGATGGACCTGGTCTGAGGTCATAGACTGTAAAGCCTCTTACTGGAGACTAACAATTAAAAAGCCAGTACAGTAAAGTGGGATGAATGCTATGCTTGTAGAAAAGTAGGGCACACTAAATGAGTACTTAACTTCAGAAACATTTTGAAAAGACTCAGGCTCTTGTGATTTGGCTTGAGATTATACCATAGACAGAACCTTGAAAAACATGTTTTATTTCTTTGCCCTAACAATCACATTGTAACTCCTTTGCTCTTCCTGCATTATTTGAAATCCTAGGTGGCCACTAACAACAGTTCATAAAAAATTAAAACTTATTAAAAACGTTAGTGATGATTTACAAAAAAAGTTTCGTAAAGATAGTTCCAAGTCAGTACAATTTTGAAAAGGCACCTCCTGTGATGGATGAGTTTACTCAAAGTGCAGATTATTGGAGATTTGGTGAATCATACAAATATATCTGGGTTCTCTGACATCAAAACAGAGTAAAAAGACAGCAACTAAAATTATGTAGGAGATGATATATGAACCAAACATACTTTTAAAAGTGTACTGTACCAGTTTAAAATTTAATTTGGTGTAACATGATCCTGTACAAATTAAAGGAGCATCACACGATACTATGTTATCATGATTAGAGACATGAAAATAGAGGTTCTATTTTAAGTACAACAGAATAAGCATCATCTCGCAATGAAGTGAAATGACCTATTTTCTTTTTCTTTGTGTTCTCTTACTATCTTATTCTCCCTTAAGATAGCAAGGGATAGTACATATACATACTCTTAGAGGTTATGTAGTGACAGTCCGGGTGTTCATCAAGTCAGAGTAAAACTACAGCTCACCTGCCTGGCACATAAGATTTACCCAATTGTATATAATTGAAACATTTAGACAGATTATGTAGAATAACACATTTGTATGAAATTTTGTGAATGGATATATGACTAAATGGTTGACTTGTGTTTGTAGCATTATCTTGGGGGTACTTGATCAAAGTCTATTTTGGTATATTTCAAGACATCTGAAACAACCGTTACTAGAAGGAGCCCTCAGCCAGACACAGAAGGCCCGGTTTTGATGATCCCTCTTCTACTGAGTCCATGGCTGTGGGCAAGGTCCTGAACCTCTGGGTTTTTAATCACAGTGTCCAAATCCCTAAAATGGGATCTCTGAGGCTCTTCATACTCTCACATTCTGTGTTTCTGTGTGGTTCCTGCTGATGTTTACTGGGTCTCAAGAGCACACAAAGTCCACCTTCCCAACAAAAGTTTTTGAGTACCCCCATGTAATAACGGACCATGTTCATTCCTTGCCAGAACATGTCAAGGAATGTATAAGGTTGGTAGCAATTGGGAAGTGTGGACCAGGGCCAATGAGGGATGCACATATTAAAATATCAACACTCAGATTGTCTTGTGTTATTTAGTTCTCTAATTTTATTTATGCAAAATAAACATGATTTATCCCAGACTGTAAATTTTACATTGTAGGAATTATATCATACTCTTAATTCTGCTACTCAGACAGTAAGTTGTCAGTTACTTCTTGATTAATATCTAAGCCAACTTTAAAAATAACCAAGTAATTATTTGGGACATAGAGTTTTTACCTACTTTATATCAGACAAAACTCTGAAATGAATTTCTTAAATATAAAAAAAGGAGTTAAATAATACTTCTCACTTTTATTCCCATAGCAATTACTGGAAAAGAAATGTAAAGAAAAGGAAAGAGTGAAACATTTAATTCCAAAATAAGTGTGGGCAACAATCTTGCTTTATTAATACAAAACTACACCCATCATTTTCACGTTAAACATTTAGTTTTAGTAAGTTGGTCCATGAATTATTGGCAAGGAAATTCTTCATGAGGAAAAAATGGCTTTTAATATAAACCTTGTGTGTAAGAATATATGAATAATGAGTTGGAAGCCACCTCGCAGAGGAGAAAGTTGCCTGGGCTTTTAGGTATGAATATAAAAAAAATCTCTCCTCATTTCACCTCTTTTCTGAGGGCCAGATTGTTCTGTGAACTGAACCCATTCCAACCTGAATATACTTAATATAAATGAACATTATAGCAAAAGTTAATAAGGCCAAATTCTGCTACCACAAAAATTTTAAAACAAATAATCACCATAAGGAAAATAGTCATAAACCCTGGCTTATGGCCCATACTTGGTTGAGTTTTTAAAATACGCTATTCAAAATCATTCCACATAATTTTATCAAGTCCTTAACACTCATTGCTCCAGTGCCTTTTAACTTTTTACTGTGACTTCCAATAAAAAATATATTTTATATCATGGACAAGTATATATCTTTCTCTCTATATATGTATATATATGTATTCTCTATATATATTTACATATATATCTTTATATATATGTATGTACACATGTTACATATAGCTTTATATATATACATAAACTTCATATATTTTTATATATTTATATGAAATTATAAAATGGAAAAAAGTTTCATAAAATAATACCTACCCTTCTACATGCTATACTGTCTGGTATTTTATATTCTTTTCTATTTCCTTTTTAAAAATGCTGTTTGAGGCCTAGTTAATTGATTATACAACTCAGTACTATATCATAAACCATTGCATAATAGAAAAAAATAGAGACAAAATATTCCCTTCAAGAAAATGGAGAAAGAGCAAAAGAAGGACAAAAAGGAAATGGGGTAGAGATAGGAGAAAGAAAAGAATGGATGAACATTAAAGAGAAAAGGAGTCATAGCACTTTGGAAATGATATGGCCAAAGAGAAGAAAAGATCATTAACTAGAAAAAAGGAAAAATTATGGAAAATTGTTAGGGTTGATCTTTAGGGTTTGAAAACTTCAAGCAATCATAAATATTTTCCTCCCAGATAAATGAAAACTAACAATGTCACAGATTAACCATGACATTCATTAGATAGATGAACTATGTCCAAACTACAGACTAGATGAAAACCAAGGTGTCCTTGCAAATTTTTAAGCTGTGGCATGTTAAATTTTGTGCAACATGGAGAATATTTTATGATTCACAAATCTTGAAATAAGAATAACTATTCATTTCATTCAATAACTCTGTCAGAGGCTTTCTTTATAAATTTCCACATCCTCGACTGATGCTTAATTCATAAGATTAGCCAACAACTGTGCAAAGAGCATAGACTTCAGAGTTGGAAGACCAAGTTTTGTGTTTGAGTCTAGGTTTTACCACTCTGTAAAAAGGGTAAATGACAAAATATGTAGAAACACTTTGTATATCAGATCCCCCAAAGCAATGTAGGTAATCCTCAACCAATTATAGTACCATTATATTTTCATAATTGCTTAGAGTTAGAAGAAACTTTTTCATAGGAGAGCTCATTTGTAATATGAATCTGTTTCTCCTTTTTTTCCAACCATTCTAAGATCTTTCCATTTAATTTTCCTGCTGCAAAATAACCCAGAAGATTTCATTTTTTACTTGCCTGGCACTTTTTTAGAAATCACCTCTTTTGATTTGCAAGGATTCAGCAAATATCATCTTAAAATCTACCATAATAAAAACAAATGTTTATTATTAGATTGTCTTTGAAATTAAATAAATCAGGACGACATGCTATGTTATAGATATTTCAGATAAGTGGTCTTGCTTTTACTTCTGTTAGCCTGAGGCTTAGTTTAAAAATTCCATGCCCTAGTGCATTTTATTATCTTCATTATTAATTATTTTCTAGTTCCTTTACTTCTGTAGTTCTCAAGGCTAGTTTTAGATTTGAATCCCCTAGGGACCTTTCCAAACTATGCGATAAATCAGAAAGCCTCGTTTCTCTGTCCTGAGTTGGGGCTTAGGCATTGATTGTTTTTATGTCCCTAAGTGATTCTACTGGGCAGAAGAGATTGAGAACCACTGCTTTAGTTTTTCCCACTAATCAAAAAGCAGCTAAGAGACTCAAAATTCAGTCAAGAGATTCTAAATTGATTCAGTCAAGAGACGTAAAAATTACATCCTTAACTTCCAGTGAAAGTAAGTTACGACCATATCAAAAATATTTTAAGAGTAATTATCCTCATTCCTGCATCAGTAAATTTTCCTTTTGAATATTCAGGACAGCATAGAGACCATTATTTATCCTTTCTTAAAATACTTAAAAATAAAAACCTCTCCTAATTCCACAACCCTTTCTCACAACCACTTCATTTTTCTGTTTTTCTTGATAGCAAAACTCCTCAAAAAAGGATTTATACTGGCTATTTCCAACTTCTCTTTCTCTCTGGAACTTACTCCATTTGGACTTTCTCCACTACTACCACTTGGTTTAAACTGTTTCAAAGTCACTGATAATTTGTATGATGCTAGATCAAATGGTCATTCCTCAGGCTTCATTCTACCTGATCCTTTAGCAGGTTCTGGCTGCAGTTGGCAATAGTTTGACCACTTCTCCCTTCATTACACTCTTAGTTCACTCACTTTTCTAGGGTAAAGTTTTCCCAGTGGTTATTCCTTTTCACTTCCCTTTACTGGCTTCTCCTTTCCAACCATGCCCAACCGATAGTGTGTTCAGTGCTCAACCAGTGGACCTCTTCTCTTTTCTGTGCTCATTCCCTTTCTGGTCCTCAATCAGCCTTGGAGCTTTAAATATCATCTATATATTGAGAAGCAACAAATTTAAATCTCCAGCCCTTCTCTCCTCCTCAGTGTCCTTATACTCAACTGACTACTTGACATCTCAGTTAATACCTATTAGCCATTTCAAACTTAATGTGTATGAAAAAAGATTCATTATTATCCCAGACTTGCTCTGTATAGTCTTCACCATCTCATCTTCACCATCATTCTAGCTTTCAGGCCAAAAACCTGGGAATCATCTAGGATTACTCATTCTTTTATACCCCACATTCATTCTTTTATACCCCACATTCATTCTTTTAGCAAGCCCTGTTGATGCTCCCTTTACAAATGTACCCAGAATTCAACCACATAGCACCACCTCTACTGCTTCCTCCCTGATCCAGCTTACATCATCTCTCACCAGGGTCACGAAAGCAACTTTTAAATGACCCGTTTCTTCTCTTATTGTCCACAATCACATAGAAGCCAGAGGAAGGTTTTTTTTTTTTTTTTTTTTTTGCGGTACACGGGCCTCTCACCGCTGTGGCCTCTCCTGCCGCGGAGCAACAGGCTCCGGACGCGCAGGCCCAGCGGCCATGGCTCACGGGCCCAGCTGCTCCGCGGCACGTGGGATCTTCCCGGACCGGGGCATGAACCCGTGTCCCCTGCATCGGCAGGCGGACTCTCAACCACTGCGCCACCAGGGAAGCCCCAGAGGAAGCATTTTTAAAATACATGTCATACTTTGTCTTCCCATCACTCAAAACAATTTCATATTTCATTTTACTAAAAGTAGAATTGACAGGATTTACAATTGTTTACAAGATCCTATGTGATTTAACTCCTTATGTCCTGTCTAAATTCATTTCCTGTGCTTTCCCATCACATGTGATGCTCCAGCCACACCGGCCTCCATGCTGTTCTTGAAAGCTAAAGATATAATCTCACATCATGGTCTTTGTATTGCACTCTTCTGTTGCTAGGAATGCTTTTGCAACTGTCCCTCTAATACACCCAGATCTCTTCTCTCTCAATTCCTCCAGGTCTTGCTCAATGGTCTTACTTGGCCAGATTATTTAAAATGATAATACCTCTCTCAGTCTCTATACTCCTTTTCTGTGCAGCTGGTCCATAACAGTTATTTACTTATCTCCATCTGATGTACCGTAGGTTTGTGTGACTCTCACTCCCATTAAAATGTAAATGCCATGAGGACACAAATTTTGGGTTTTGTTTTGTTTTTTTGGCTTTTCTTAAGGTTCTAATTATTTTTTTCAGCTTCACTGAGGTATAACTGACAAATTGTAAGATATTTAAAGTGTATACATGGTGATTATATATATATATGTATACATTTTGAAAGGATTCCCTGCATCAAGTTAACAAATCCTTTACCTCACTATTTAGCTTTTATTGGTGAAAACATTTAAATTAGAGATGAAATTAGAATCTCTTAGCAAATTTCAATTGTACAATACAGTGTTATCAACTTGCCAGCTACAAACTGGCACTTGCCATCTACCTCTACAAGGATTAAATCAGGAGCTGCTGCAGCTGCTGACCTTCAACACCCCCTGAAAGGAGATCAGGGTGGAGATCAGGAATGAGGCACTCTGTGTTCTGGGAAAAACTGGCAAAAACAGGTCTTCAGATAGTTAGATATTTTCAAGAGAAGATTTTATGAGACCAATTCTTGTATCTCCTTGTATCTAGAAAAGCACTAAAATCCTTCATGGTTACATCTGCTCCTCGTAACTAGCAGTAACTTTCACAAGACTATCAGCAACTTTCTGCAAAAAATATGTGCTTGATTGCAGGTACTCCCCCTTCACCAAAATCACATATATACTGACCTTCCCCCCTACCTCTTTAGAGCAGTTTCTCAGAGCTATCTGAAATGCTGCCTTCCAGGCTATAGTCCTCATTTTGCCCCAAATAAAGCTTAACTCACAACTCTCATGTTGTGCATTTTTTTTTCAGTCAACAAACTATAGTCACCATGTTATACATTAGAACCTCTGAACTTACTCATCCTCCCATAACTGAAAGTTTGTACCCTTTTACGCACCTCCCCCTATTTCCCTCACCCCAGCCCCTGGCAACCACTTTTCTACTCTGTGTCTATGAGTTCTACTTTTTTTAAGATTCCACATATAAGATTTGTCTATCTTATCTTTTCAAAATTCCATCTTATAGTTTCATTGATCTTTTCTATTGTCTTCTTAGTCTCTATTGTTTCCATTTTGATCTTTGTTATTTCCTTCTGTCTACTAATTTTAGGCTTAGTTTATTCTTTTTCTAGTTCCTTGAGGTGTAAATTTAGGTTGTTTATTTAAGATCTTTCTTTTTCCTTTATGAAGGCATTTATCATTATAAATTTCCCTCTTAAAACTGTTTTTGCTGCATCCCATAAGTTTGGGTGTGATTGGTGTTTCCATTTTCATTTGTCTCAAGACATTTTTTGACTTCTCTTTTGATTCCTTCTTTAACCTATTGGTTGCTCAGGAGCATGTTGCTTAACCTCCATATATTTGTGAATTTTCCAGTTTTCTTCTTGTAATTGATTTATAGTTTCATACCATTGTGGTCAAAAAACATACTTGATACGATTTAAATCTTCATAAATTTATTGAGACCTATTTCGTGTCTAACATATGATCTTTCCTGGAGGATGTTCCATGTGCCTTTGAGAAGAATGTGTATTCTGCTATTGGATGAAATGTTCTATAAATGTCTGGTAAGTCCATGTGGTCTAACGTGTAGTTTAAGTCCAATGTTTCCTTATTGATTTTTGTCTAGATGATCTCTATCCATTGTTAAAAGTGGGAGTTTGAAATCCCCTACTATTGTATCATTGTCTATTTCTCCCTTCAAGTCTGTTAATATTTGCTTTATATATTTAGGTACTCCTATGTTGGGTGCATAAATATTTACTGTTATTTCCTCTTATGAATTGACCACTCTATCATATATAATAACCTTCTTTGTCTCTTGTTACAGTCTTCGGCTTAAAGCCTGTTTTGTATGACACAAGTATAGCTAACCCTTCTTTCTTTTGGTTTTTCATGGGATATCTTTTCTCATCCCTTCGCTTTCAGTCTGTGTGTATCCTTAAAGCTGAAATGTTTCTCATGGGCACCCTGTCAGGGGTGAGGTTTATGGTGAGAGTGTGTCTCAGCCTCTCCTACCCATTTTGATATAGGCATTTCCAATTCACTTGATATGTAGGAGTCACTTAGCTAGTTTCTGGATGTCTTTCTCAGGTGGTTGCTCTAGGTGTAGCTGTATATTTTGTGTGTCCCTGGGAGGAGGGGAGTTTAGGAGCCTCTAGATCACCTTAGTCCAATAAACTTGCTTTGGTTTTTGTTTTCTTGACAGTGTTAATACCAATGCCTAGAAATATGCTGGGCACATAGTTGGTTTTCAACACTTATTTGTTGAATAAATCAATGAAAAGCTTCAACTTTGTACTGGATACTTCAATATTTTGTTTTAAAATTTATACCTAATTTGTAGGTTAGGTAATCTATAAATCCCCTTCCAGTTCTAAAGTTTCATGACTCTAACACAAACATTTGCTCAGCCTGCTTGATGACTCCTTTCCTGATTCACTCAAACCAAGTTAGTTCATTGCCCCCTCTGCTCTTATAGCACTCTATTCTTGCTTATAATATTAGCATTTATCATAATATTTTCCCCAAAATTAGACCAAGAATTACTCAAGAGCAAGGTATGTTTTTATCTGTTTCTTCATGCGCTTGCTGTAACATACCATGGTATCTGACACTCTTAGTGTTTGGCTTTCAATATGTAAATATTTACTGATTGAGTGAGTGTGACCTGTATAAAATAATGCTTTGGGAGAGAGAGGGAAAGAGAATGCTTATCTTTTTAAACATCTAGCTGAAGGGAAAAAACTGGAGGGGAATATTTCTCTAGTGGGTCACTGAGGAGCTTTTTCAGATTTTCTGTATCCCCCAGTCTTGAAACCCAAGCACTCAAGCAGCAATTTTTTTTCTTTCCTATGATGTTTTCTTCTGGGGGCATTCAAAAGTCATCATATCCTCTCCTGGACGGTAAGTCTCATTTAAAAGGACAGAAGCATATCTAAGTCTGCCTAGATAAGTAAGAAGCAATCTTAAAGCTTTCAGAAATAGATACTGCCTGAAATCCCCATTTCTAAATTTTATTACAATTTTTAAAAAAGAAACAAATGAAGAAATACCTATCACTGAACAGCATTTTAACTGCATACTCTAAATCACAATATTTAAATAAAATAAAGAGAATGACATAATATTGTATAAGATAAATTTTAAAGAAATTTTGTTTAATCATGTCTAATCTTAAGGAAATGGTAAGAAACTGTATGTATTTAGTTTAATTGTACATCTACAACATGAATTCATACTTCACTCATTATCGTAGTACAAAATAAATATCATCGTCTGTTACAAGAATGAGGTTTGAATATGTTTAATTGACTTTATCATTTTTCCTTTTCTAGAACTTATTTGTTACGCATACAGAATAAACTAAACTTATTTCCGGGCTTCCCTGGTGGCGCAGTGGTTGAGAGTCCACCTGCCAATGGAGGGGACACGGGTTCGTGCCCCGGTATGGGAAGATCCCACATGCCGCGGAGCGGCTGGGCCCGTGAGCCATGGCCGCTGAGCCTGCGCGTCCGGAGCCTGTGCTCCGCAACGGGAGAGGCCACAGCTGTGAGAGGCCCGCGTACCGCAAAAAAAAAAAAAAAAAAAAACTAAACTTATTTGCAGTATGAATTTTCTACTCTTTGAAAATGAAAGTGCCTCTCACCTTCATTGAAGCAAGACTCAGAGTTCTCTTTGGTTTATATTTGTTTTTAACTTTCCATAACCAAAAGTACTGCCTCACTCTCATTGCTCCAGATATATTCAAACATTAAAAAAGTAATAATAATGATTATAACACTGTTACCAGCAAAGTCCATTAACAATTCCCAGGGAATAAAAATAGAATCTGGGTAATAAAATAAGGTCTAACCTGTTTTTTTCCTTGGTGCTTAGTCTAGTCTCACTTGCTCACAGGGTGCCCGTGCAGAGGCCTCACACCGGCCCTTCAGACCAGAGTTCCTGGCGTGAAACGGCTGCGGCAACACCTCAGCTTCGGACCATGTGCAGAAGCCGCACACAGAAGCACGGCAATTAAAGATGGAGGCGGCGGCGGCGGCGGACCGTGTGCAGAGGCGCTGCACCTGGCGCTGCGATCGGGAGCCTGAGCAGCGAAGCTGCACTGGCCTCGCGAGAACTCCGCTCCCTCCCCTCCTCACTGAGGGATCCCTATAACGCAGCCCCGCCCACGGCCTGAGAGCGTGTGGTCTAGAACCAGCTCCCACCTCTGTATTCTCTGAGCAGAGAATTAAGCTTTCTTTTGCTTCTTAGCGCAACTCAGTCTCCTATAGGCGTGACTGACATCGGACAGGAGGACCCTTGTTTGGGACCATCTCGGGAACGTCGGTAACGATGCTAAGAATATCTAAATGTGTTCTTAAGTTAAAGGAGAATCTTATTAGAGTTTATTCGTCATTTGCACTCAGTCAAAAGTAAGTTGAGGTGAAAGTCTTTTTGCAATAGAAATTTCTCTTCACATTCAAAATAGTCATCATTACTTATGACATAGAATTTTATGTTTTTAATCACAACTGGGGAAGGATGAAATCAAATACCTTTAAAAATGTTTTCTCTAAGCTGAACAACACTATGCTTTCATTGGAGGATTTGATTATCTGTATTACTCAAATCAATATTTTCTAAATTTTCCAAAATGATGAATTGCTATCATATAATGGCTTTCCTTTAAATATGTCAATCATTTTACTAGTAAGAGCAGAGGACTCTGAGAATCACCTTGAGTTTCTAACCCAATCCCTGTCAGACACTCAAACATCCCATAATCCTTTATCAAGCAATTTCTACAATTATGTATCAAGTACTGTGCTAGGTACACAGGTTTTAAAGATCAAAGTCCTTGTTTCCTTCATAAAGGACTAACAGACGGAAAGCAAAATTAAAATAAAGTAAATGCTTACTAGAATGTGAAGTATTCTATGCAGGATGATTCAAGTTTTGTAGGGCCCGAAATTTGAGGGA
Organism: Pseudorca crassidens; assembly: GCF_039906515.1. Lineage (NCBI taxonomy): Eukaryota > Metazoa > Chordata > Mammalia > Artiodactyla > Delphinidae > Pseudorca > Pseudorca crassidens. The sequence continues at coordinate 121,904,929 of NC_090300.1, read as the reverse complement.
ATATTTTTTATTTTATTGAGGTATAGTTGATTTACAATGTTGTGTTGAATTTCTGCTGTACAGCAAAGTGATTGTTATACATATATATATATATTCTTTTTCATATTCTTTTCCATTGGTTTGTTATAGGATATTATAGTTCCCTTTGCTATACAGTAGGACCTTGTTGTTTATCCATTCTATATATAATAATTTGCATCTGCTAATCCCAAACTCCCAATTCATCCCCCTCCCATATCCCCTCACCCTTGGAAACCATAAGTGTGTTCTCTATATCTGTGAGTCCACTTCTGTTTCATAGATAAGTTCATTTTGTCATATTTTAGATTCCACATATAAGTGATAGCATATGGTATTTGTCTTTCTCTTTCTGATTTACTTCACTTAGTAAAATAATCTCTAGGTCCATCCATGTTGCTGCAAATGGCATTATTTCATTCTTTTTTATGGATGAGTAGTATTCCATTGTGTATATATATATACACTACATCTTCATCCATTCATCTGTCAATGAACATTAAGTTTGTTTCCACATCTTGGCTATTGTAAATAGTGCTGCTATGAACATAGGGGTGCAAGTATCTTTTCAAATTAGAGTTTAATCTGGATATATGCCCAGGAGTAAGATTGCTGGATCATACAGCACCTCTATTTTTAGTTTTTTGAGGAACCTGCATACTGTTTTCCATAGTGGCTGTACCAATTTACATTCTTGAGGGAACTTCTTAATGAAAAAGAATATAAACTTACAAATGTAAAATTAGGCAAGTATGTGAATATTTAGAATGAGAAAATAAATCATGAAAAAATTGCAAAATTTAAAAAGCTGAAAATACTATAAACCTCACAAGATTGGCAAATTCAGTCTTTTCTCTAGTACAATTTAATAAAGTTATTTTAGTATTGATATTTTAGAAAATTTTATCTTCACAACTTGTTATTGGTAATGTTATAAAAATGTTTAGATTGTTATCCAATTTGAGAAAACTTATCAAGTTTCTTTCATATAAATAAGATTCCAGGCATTTAGAATATTCCTGCATATTGACTATCTCACATACTCTGAGTTGACAACATTTATTAACCAGTTTGTTGCAGATATCTTCATTACTTTGATGTCATTAGGAGTTTCATGTTATCTTCATCAAAGTCAATAATCTTGTCCAAATGGCAAAAAATTTAAGTCATTTTCCACTGTGTTCATATGACTCATTTCTTCACTAATTTGATCATCTAACAATTTATAGCTATTAATTTCCTTGCCCTGGAAAAACATCTCTCTCTCTTAGCAAGGTACTATTTTAGATATGTTTTGAACATGTTTTGTTACAATTTGCTTCTCATTGTCAAAGTAATTTTGATTAATTTTCCTTCTCACCTTTCTCTTTTGCTTTTGTTTGCATATTTCATTAATTTTTACGTAAATTTTCTCCCATTTAAAAAAAAATAAATGTCCCAAAGAGGCGTCTATAATTTCTTACTTGCTATATGAAAAACTTTCCGAAAGGTATTTCCTTGTTACAGCTAACATGGCTTCACCTTAGCCTTATCCTGAAAATGCTTTAGTGACTGCAATGAGTGGAACAAGACTCAAATCATAACTAACTGCGGTTGAACTATGTTTTGCTTCACAGTAAATATGCATTTATGTTACAGAAATATGGAAAGGAAAACTAACTGTGCCTGGTAAGTTGAAGGAAGGCATCACAATATACATGAATACTGGAGTTAACTCTTGCAAAGTAAGTCAGTGTTCACAAGATAGGGAAGACTGTGGGCAAGAATTTGTGCTCAAGTTCAAAGCCCCATAACACTAACCATGAACCCAAGATTCTGACCCTGAAATCACTGTCCTTCTCTTCCAGTTGGCTATCCAGTGTCCTTGTTGCCCAATTTCCACCTTTCATGTACAGTAGCAATTGTGGCTTTCGTAACTCAAGGGCAATTAAGCCATGTGACATACAAATTTCCAGATGAAAATAGAATAAAGACAACTTAAGATTTTTGGTTTGAAAAGATAAAGACCAGGAAAAGGATATATGTGAAAAATATGAAACCATGAAGGGCATGCTTCTTTTCAAGTCTAGGGTGTACCAGTAAGGGACCATGTTCATGAAACTTGAAGGAGGCATTTTTGGAAAATGAAGGCACACTTTCACTCAGTGGGCTTCATCAACCTGAAAGATGGTAAGGATTAAAATTAGGAGCTTCAAGAAAGCTTAAATGACATCATGGATAAAAGATCTTTATCAAGAGGAAATTATACTTCAGAGCCTCCAGTCTCTACTCTTTGTGATACAGATCATCCTCTCCACATAAGGGGTCTTATTAAAGTCAAATGCTCTGGAGTCAGGTGAGCTTTTAGGGTGACCCCTATGATTCTGATGTTCTTAGTTTCTCAAACATCTTTAAAGCCTTTTAGAAAATAGATATCCAATAGATAATCCCAAAGATTAGAGACAAATGCATACTACCTATATGGTTTCCTTTTTCACTAATGTGATGGTTAATTTTGTGTCAACTTGACCAGGCCATGGGGTCCCCAGATATTTAGTCAAACATTATTCTAGGTGTGTCTGTGGCAGTGTTTTGGATGAGACTAACATTTGAGTCAGTAGACTGAGTAAAGCAGATTACTCTCCCCTATGTGAGGGGGCCTCATCCAAGGGGTTGAAGAACCCTTAATAGAATAAAAAGGCTGACCCTCCTGTGAGTAAGAGGGAACTCCTCCTGCTTGATGGCTTGAGCTGGAATATTGGTTTTTTTCTGCCTTCAGACTCAGACTGAAATATTGTCTCTTCTTGAGTCTTGAGTCTATCTATCAGTTCTCAGGCCTTCAGTCTTAGACTTGAACTACACCAGAGACCCTCCCAGGTCTACAGCCTTCAGACTGCAGATCTTAGGACTTCTCAGCCTCCATTATCATTCATGGGCCACTTTCATATAATAAATATCTTCATATATATATACATGAAGATAGATAGATAGATTCCATTGGTTCTGTTTTCTTGGAGCACCTTGACTAATACAACTGATATAAATAAGATGAAGAATTCTATATGATAACTAAGAAGAGAATGTCTAAGTTAATATTTATACATATTTAATCCAGTCTGTACATTTGGTATTTGCCATTTGAGGTATGGCATAAGGGAACAAAGACATATTTCACCTACAAACATACAGCTGTGGATGTTAAAGTTGGTCCACTTTACAGATAAGGAAAATGAAACACGGTGAGATTAAATATTTTCCCAAAGATACACAGCAAAGCAGTGGCAGAACTATCAGTAGCACACCTTTTCTGAATTCTAGTCTACTGTTCTATCCGTCACTCCAGGCTTCAATTTCACATTTGATTCTTTCCACACTTCAGTGGTTTAACATGTGAAACGATCTCTGAAGCTAACTCCCACTCCGCACTTCACTTACTGTGCACTAATTCTTTCTTTAAAATGAGCATGTTCAGCTGAATAAACCAGGTCCTTGGGTTGGGCAAGGAACATACTTATGCTTTAGAAAAGGTGTGGCAGTGAAGGGCTGGGAGAGATGAGTAGAATGCCTCTGGCTCATGAGGATCAGTCAGAGAACCCTGTGTAGTCCATCCCAAGATGGGGAGAGAGTAAATATTGAGCCAGTGCCAACATACTCAACTACAAGGAGGGTTGGGGGGGCGGAATGCCGAGGTCTACAGGGAAGCATTATCCCGGTAGCCTCCTTAGACCACCTCATCTCCAGAGAAGGCTCTGGTAACCTGAACATGCCGTAAACAAAGATGACACTAAGAAGCACAAAAATTTGCTTCAAGGAACTTTCCCTGAATATTTTTTTTCCCTGAATATTTTTGTATGAGGCATTCACTGTCCATCAACTAAGTGTCTTTGGTAAACTTCACCACTATCCTTATTCAATTTTCACACCCTTGGAAGTCTCACTCAATATTTAATGATACACTGGCTTGGCAAAATAAAAGGAACTCTAGATTATTTTTGCAAAACACATCTGCTTGCTACAGAAAAAAAAAAAGTGAGGAAAGGAAAATAAGGCATTCAGATTTCCCTGGACAGCTTTTAAAGCTAGCTGAAAAAAATCATATCAAAGAATACTTTCTAATTTCTAAGCAAGCAAATAAAAGTCACTTAGAGAATGTTTATCACAACTAGCTATGTGTTTTTAGTCAAATCTATAATGATAGTTTTTTTTATATAACTGATGTGTTCAGTATATTTTTCCCTATTATTTCAAGAAAGATTTTGATAGTTTGCATTATTGTAGATTTTTATAGTTGTTAGATGTTTTGCTCTGATTAGTTTTATGTTGGGTCCTTGATCAGAAATATGACACCTACCACCCATTACAGTTGTTCCTATGAGAAAAATCAATCTTTTTGGCAATGAAACAAGTCATGAAAATTTTCATGAACATCCTCTAGTGAAAAGCAAGAGTAGCTTGTTATATCCCTTCCCTACATTGAAAGGACCAGAGGGGGCAATATCCTAGTGTTTGCTTTGGATAAATCATTCAGATTTTATGAGTCCTTGCATAGATCCATTCCCTATGTCGGAACCAGCCACGTGTCCCTAAAGTGGTTTCATAGACCTCCGGGTGCTGCTGAGCTGCAGTGCTGCCTGTCCTTAAACAGGAAGGTCAATATCCAGGGCTACGTATATGAAGTATTTGACATATTCTATGGTCAGTAAGCTGTGAACCCTAGGATATATTCAAGAGCTAGTTATTGGTGGCCCTAACTGTGTACTTCTGATGCCTCTCTCTTTGGGGATGGATGAGGGATAAATTTAGATGGGCTCACAAATGGAAATGAGTGCTTAATCTGGATGGTGGTGAGATATCTAAGGAGAGAAGCAGTTTTATTAGGAATAAAATATTCACATATAGAGAATAAACTATTTTACATACACAAAAGTTATTTTTTAGAAGGATCTGTGGTTTAAAAGGTGTCTGTGATATCTGGATCTTTCTTTTCTGACCCACCACTTTCATAAAGTCACATAGCATAATTAAATATATCATAAAATTATAACTTAAAAATTAGACTCTAGGGCTTCCCTGGTGGCGCAGTGGTTGAGAGTCCGCCTGCCGATGCAGGGGACATGGGTTCGTGCCCCGGTCTGGGAAGATCCCACATGCCGCGGAGCGGCTGGGCCCGTGAGGTACCACAAAAAAAAAAAAAAAAAAAAATTAGACTCTAATGAAAACTTTCCTTCCTTCCCGATGCTAACTTCTATTCCTGCCCATCATACTAACCATTTAATGAAACCAGTCTATCAGTTCTTTGTCAGGAGTCATGAAATGACAGTGGACATTGATAGCTAAGCAAAATTACACATTTTGCAAAAGATGTGGGATTCCATGAAGTCCATGAAAGTGGTTTTGGAGGACTGCTTTTACTTATATGCACGGAAACAATTGAAGAAAAGACATTGACCCCAAAACAGATGACTAAGTATCAAAAGATTAAGAGAGGCTTTGGGGAAAAGTTATGATGCTACCACTTTTTTCCCAAAGATAATTCTGTTAATAACGATAAAAGTCAAACGTGGGCTTTTTTAAAGCCCACTGGTCTTCAAAAGATGTTTGAAACCTGTTATAATTTTGTAGGAGGTGTACATGTTGAAAGAATTAAATCTTTTGAGCATTTCCCCCATTCCTATGTTGATCCAGTTAGCCTACAACGACCTGATTTACCAAATCCCTCTCCTCTATGCAGACTCTCTGTTTTCAGTTTCTCATCTAAAAATGGAGAGGAGTCTTATGAAAATGAAATGAGAACAGAAATTTACTTTCTACCCTGGAAAGGGGTGATTTACAGTATAGAACAAGGTTGAGGGAAGATACTGGAATATCAGGGTGAAGGGTGAGGGAAAGGGGGGCACATGGTTTGAAAAACATATTCAGTATGATATTTATTTTAAATTTTACAAAGCAAACAAAAAAAGTACTTTGTCATATCGTAACAGTTATTAATACAAACCATAGAAAATAAAGCTTATAAAATCTTCATAAGTGGTAATATGCTACTGTGATTTAAAGAAGCTTTATTATAATTAGAAGGAAGGGAAATTTGAGAATTTTTTCTGCAATGCATGTGTGTAGAAAAAGGGAGAGAAACACTGGTCTTTGTAAACAGGCAAAAAATAATTTAAGGGTGAGAAAAAAAAAATTCCATTTGGTCATTTGAGGCTTGACCAAATCTATTTACTCTAATCTTTTCCTCTAATAAAATAACAAATGAGCTGATTTAAAGGTGGTGAATCTATTTTGACATTCTCTCCTCTCTCACCTGGATACAGACCTCCTCAGCTCCAGAACTGACACCTTTATTTGATGAACAAGGATGGCCAGGGGAAGGCAAACACACACATACCCTCTTTGCAAGCTCAATCTATGTCTAAGACACCCTAGTGTTAAAGGCAAGTCATATATTTACATTGGTCTTAACTATATTTATAAAAGCAGGGCAGAGTTCCTCCCTTGATTCTATAACTCATTCTGAGTTCTGGGAGGTTTGTATAAATGTCAGTTGTCATAATTGCTCATTTATTTGAGAGTGTATTTTAACATTTATATTGAGATCTTGGGATTCCTGATGTAGGGGTATAAAATTTCCTTTTTACTAAATCTTTAGACAGGCTAGGAAATAGTACAGGATTTAAGCAACAGATTTCAAAGCTAGGACAGAACTTAGAGATCATCAGTCTCTTCATTATCATAAATATGAAAACCAAGGCCCAGGAAACCAGAGTCTAAAGCTCATGTTTAGACAGTGATGCTGCAGAGTAAAAAAGGCTGCAGGATGTGGAAGCCCAGACTTCTGAATTCAAATCACTACTCTGCCTTTTATAATTATGATATATTGGGCAAATCATTTAATCCCAGAAGAAGATATTTTGATGTGACTAAAGTTAAATAATTTAACCATGAACTTCAGTTTATCCATCTATAAAATTAGGGCAATAATACCTAGCTTTCAGGGTTATTGATAGAAATACAGATAATATATAAAAATGTTTTTAAAATGTTAACTCTTATTTTTCTTTACTAGAAGAAATTCCAGAAATCCTAAATCCCAGCTCTTTGCTCTTTCTAACTAAGTGTAGGATGTCAGCATAAGCTTTAAAAATCTGATTCATTTTTTTAAAATTCCCTTAGTAAAAACCTCCTATTTCTTAAAAAAAAAAAAAAAAAAAAAAAAAAACCCTCCTATTTCTTGTTACTCTCCTCTAACAATATCACAATTAGACATAGATTACTGTTTGACAAAGAGTGGTTCTCAACAGTAGACTCAGAACGCTCCAGGAAAAATGAGGCACATAATTCAGGTAATGCTGTATACTATTGCTCTAGACTAAAGAGAAGCAGAGTTTATTAATAAGCAAAAGGTTTCTAAAAAATCCTGCAGGAAGGAAATCTATGTATACTAACTTAACCAGGTTCTTTGGCATCCTAAACAAACATCTGTTAATACTCCCACAGACTTGTGTCACCTGGACAAACTCCATTCCCCCAAATAACTTACAAAAGTGCTGCTCAGGGCTTCCCTGGTGGCGCAGTGGTTGATAGGGGACATGGGTTCGTGCCCCGGTCCGGGAAGATCCCACATGCCACGGAGCGGCTGGGCCGGTGAGCCATGGCCGCTGAGCCTGCGCGTCCGGAGCCTGTGCTCCGCAATGGGAGAGGCCACAGCAGTGAGAGGCTCGCGTACCGCAAAAAAAAAAAAAAGTGCTGCTCAAGGCACAAGTTAACTGAAATGATATGGATTCCAAAATAATGGCTTAAATTCCTTCTGAGTGTTAAGCAAATAAAATGTCAATTCATTTCTTTTTCGTTAAAAATTTTTATACATAAAGCTGGGGAAAGTGGGGAGAAACTGCTGAATAGGTATGGAGTTTTACCTTGGGTGATAGAAGTGTTTTGAACTAGATAGATGTGGTGGTGACACAGTACTATCAATGCACTAAATGTCATTGAATTATTTACGTCAAAATGGTTCCATTTATTAGGTGAATTTCAACCTCAATAAATTATCTTTTAAAATTTCATACGTGTATAAAAAGTTCAATTTCAAATTATCAAAACCTGACTATTTCAAGTGTTGTATGACAAACCTACAAAAAGTTTCAGAGTTAAAACATATATTACTACAAATATCGAATCATTATGTTGTACACCTGAAACTAATATAACATTATGTCAATTATACTACGATTAAAAAAAAAACCACATATATCACCAAAACAAAGAGCAAGTTTTTTTAATGGCCTGTAAAATGTCTGTATGTACTTGTAAAAATAAAAATCAATATTTCTTTTAAGCTCTGAAATTGCAGAAGCTGTGTAATAAAGTCAATACTAGAAGGAAAAAAAAGGTATTTTTCTACAGGTAGCTAATATCTTACAGGCAGATTACAAACCATCACAAAACACATATTGACAGAGATTGACTATGGCTGCTGTAACTTAATCTCTGCATTCGTGATCTCAAACCTCCTGAGTCTCACTTCATGGTTTATGATACAGTTACATCACAACCCCTCAATAGAATTACAGCTTTGTCACTAATCTCTCCCTATCAGTTATCCTGTAAGGAAGGAAGCTGGAAGGCACCACTAGAAAGACGCAACAGCATGAATGATTGCATTCAGTCCCTTTCCACAATAATATCTGTAAGTCTGGGAGTGATAAATGGCACCCAAGTTATAAACGAGCAACAAGGTCAGTAGCACCAAGCAGCCAAGAGTTCAAAGAAAAGTCACAATTCTGATGGGTTCAAGAAAAGGCCACATACTGCTGGCATGCATCAGTAGAGATAAATCCTCAAAGATGCCTTACTGCAATTACAAAACAGAATTAGAAAAGCCTGTTATCGAAGAGCTAAGAGTTCTGTCCAGGAAATGAACAAAGAACATTGATTAACATAAAAGTCATTCTTTTTCCAGAAGAATGATGAATTTTTATAACATTCCATGACCAGTCAAGAATTCTGGTAGAAAATGTCTTCAAAATGTTAAATAATTCTTTGATACTGAAAGATGTATCACTGAACAACACTGGTTTTCTGCTTGGTCTTCTCTCTTTAATCTCTTAAATACATCTATAAAGAATCCAGAAGAGACATGGAGGGAAACAGCCTAACTCTCTAGAATTATTTTAGGCTGTGTCTTCATCCCTTTATCAATTTCCTTAGGTGAATTGCATAAAATAAAAATGTGATCTTTTCTTATAAACTAAAATATACAAATCTTCTAACAATATAACAAATAAAAACCACTCAGAATGTTATCATGAAAGTGGCCTGAGAAATCCCCTTGTTTGACCCTTTATGTAATAGAAACCTGAAAATGTTGAGGGTCTTTCCCGAAGTTATATCATTGGTAATAGGCAAATTGGGATTAAAACCACCAGGCTCCTGAAACTTACTCCTATCTCCTTTCTCCTTAAAAAAAGGTCCCCTCAAATAGATAGCTACTGAAGGCCCCGTAGCATCTAGCGCTCTCGTTGAAGGGACTATAGTCCTCAAGTTTTCAGGCTCTGTAGATTTGTAATAGATTTCAGTAATCTTTGCTATTGCTCATTTATTTGTTCATGAGGGTCAAGACGAATTGTACCATACTGGAGAATTTGCTAGCCATTCTGATGCAAAGCTAGAGAATATAAAAAGGGACAATCATTGAAATCTCCACTACTCCTCGGAGAAAGAAGCCTTAAAACAAAGGACTCCTGAAGATATTGAAAGAGCTTCTTTCCACTTTCACTCCACTTTCTCATAAGGAGCCTCACATTCCTCCTGTGACAGCCATGGGAATTTTCTTCCTTATTTTAAACAGCCATGTTGGAGTATAAAAGATATTGCACCATGTTTCCCGTGAGTAATTAACGTTAAGGTTATGATTTTCACAATGCTTTTGCCTTAAACAACAGAATATGAAATGTTAAAAAGCTGCTCATTGCATCCAATAATGGAAATGTAAGGCACATTTTGTATATGGATGTTTTTAAGATTCAAAATGATGTTACAAAATTGTAAGGTTAGGACACTAACCATTGAGAAAAAAATATGTTTTCAACAGTGGCCTAAAACTGTAAATAGTGCTCATCAAAGGACACAGGAGCTCTTATTGTCCAAATTGGTGGACAACCCAACCATGACTTACTTGTCTTTTCAGACCATTCTTATATGTAGTTACTTTGTGCATGTATAATTTTCTGGAAATACTTCAAACTAGGTATTGAAATTTTACCATAAAGCTTTATTTTCTCCATCGTGTCCCACAAATGCCTCTACAACACTTTCTAACTTATCATGAGAACACTTGACTGGCATTGTGATCAGGCCCAAAGAATTGCTGCAACCTTGCTGACTCACACCTCTTTTGAATATGTATAATAATGGTTTTGCTTCAAAAGCATCTCTCTTCTTGCTATGCTAAACTTGAAAAGCATAAGATGACTATTTCAATCAAGTACATCATTAAGAAGTCTAGACCATGAACGTGAAATTTTTTTTAATGGATAATGAAAAGAGGAGGTGATCAATAGAAAGCCACACAGCTCCAAATACATGTGAGTTATGAAGAGTTGGGCTCTGATGGGAGAGTAAGATCAATAGAAAATATAATCACTGAAGTGTTCTGTGTACTCTAGACTCTAGAAAAATTATAGTGCAGGGCAGAGCCTTCTACAGCCACTTCAAAGTGTCTAAATTCTTTCCTTGTGCTGGAATGTTCTAATTACTATGGCTAGAAAAACCAAGTTGCAGGATAATTAACCACCTCCTCCATCAGAATCGGACTGAAATAAAACAGACCTCAAATGCCCCCGGACATCTTTTGGCACCTTTTCTTTAATTTGGGTAGGTTTACTTCATGAATATGCAAAATGCAGAATTAATCATCCTCTCTTTATTCCATGAAATAAATTGCTCATGCAGATTTATCCTGTAAGCAATGCTATGTGCACTGCTTTGCTTTCCTCTTTTGCTGTGGGCTTCCAGAGAAGCTGTTTACCTCTCTTCACAGAAAGCACTTCCTTTAGTCCTTACTGAGCTAGAAAATCTGCCTTCGTTATCACGGGGGCAGATCACAAATAGAGATATAACCTGGACAATAAGCACGTTTTAACTTAATTAAGACCAGTATTGTAATTAGACCATTAAAGCACAAATATTATTGGCAATCGGCTGGAGCTGAGAGACTTTTTTTAAACGTGTGGTGGATTTTATTGTTGCTATAATGGTTTTTACCATAATGAAATTTAATGCATTACCAGGAAAAAGCCATACCCTGTGGTAGGGCGCTGCTTATATTTCGAAACACGTTAGCATGAAGCTACAGTGAGATCTAATAATAGAAATGAACTTACCTAAAGATGCATTGATTTTTATATCAGGTCATGTTGAGAATTTACAAAGAACATCCAGTCCATGAAACAAAAATCCTCTTGAGAATAGCATTGATTGCAAGAAGGGTAATATTAGAAAAATGGAAATCCTCTCCTCCCGGAATAGTGTACATTCGTATAATGGATTAAGTGCACGAGGCAGTTTAGAAAAGGTCATCTTTCAGATAAATGATAAATTTGATAAATTTCAGTAGATTTAATCACCCCTGAGATTTGATCAAAACAGCAATAAAGTAACAAATAACATCCATCTCACACATATAATTTGCTTATTTATTCTAACTTCTGAAATTATAAACATTATTTCTATTAGCACGATCTATTCAATAAAATTCCTCACAAAATAAATTCTTACCATTTTAATACATACCCCAATCGTTGGATGGCTTCAAAGAAGATAAGAAGATTGTCTGAAAGAGAAGGAACAGAGAATTAAGGCAGTATTAAATTATATCTTTCATAAAACCAGAGACCCCTCCTAAGGTATAAGGTACTAGAGAGGGAGGTTACTGTTATGCCCACATTATTAGACTTGAAATCATCATTCAACAGTTTACATATATATTCAAAAACACTTTACTAACAGTTTTCTTCAGAGTAGTGTATTTCTTCATTTTCATCATTCAAGTTTATGTTGTTTATCCATATTCTCTATTATGTTTTTAATGTATTTTGTTTTGAAATATTAGGTTACAGTTTTCATATCTCTGAGGGCACATCTCTTGAGAATTCTCCTAATCTGTATGGAGGTTCTTGTGCTCCTTACTCTCCCTTTTCCTATTTTAAATGGATATGACGTTCAACTCACCTTTTTCTATTGCTCAATTTTAAGTAAAATGAGTGTTCGGGTCTTTTTTGAAAGGAGGAATGAGCCCTGCTATCTTTTCTAACTTCATGGCTCTAGAGCTCCCTCTTTTGTTGTTTTCTCAAAGTGATTGAAATAATACAGAGTCCTGCTTTCTGAGATGGGCTTCCTTTGCTTCCCTTTCTCATTTTCACCTAGATCAAGGGAGACAAATGACCGCCTATGGACCTCTGGCTTGTTTTTGTACTGCCTTCAAGCTAAGAATGTTTTCCACATTTTTAAAACATTTAAAAGAAAAGAAAAGGAAGGAAGGAAGGAAAGAATGAAAGAAGATGATGCACAGAGACGCAGGTGCCCCAAAATAAAGCTAGCCCTTTAAAGAAAAAGTTTGCCATCCCGAGTCCTAGGTCAATATTTTCTTTTGAACTTGTCATTGTTCCGTTCAGTTAGGATTCTACTCCCAGACTTTTCTCCTGGTTCAAGCAAGACTGACCTGAAAGAGAGCTTCTATTTTTTAGCATCAAAAGTTTTTAGGGTCCAGACCTTACAGAAGTCTCCACGCACTAACCAGTAAATTTGATCCTGAGAACCCCTCCGGCTATGCCTGCTCTTTTCAGATTGCCATCCTTTCCAGCTGGCTTTCTTTCTCTGCATTTGTGGATTCACGAAGAACTGAAATTTAGGCCACTGCCTCCATCTTCCCAAAAATCGAGTTAATTTTTTTAAACTGAATAATGAAGAGAACCTGGAAAGATTAGGAACATTTCTGCTTTCTCTTTATGAACTGGAATGTGATTTTTTTAAGGACCAAGGATGTGTTCAGTAAATGCTTATTAAATTGATTTACTGCTTCTTTCTTCCTTATCTTTAATAAAATATTCAATTATTTTTTACATATGTTAATAAAATTGATCAAATAAATAATTAAATTTCAATTTATATACCATTATACAATAAAATTAAATTCCCCTCAGAGAAAGCAGACTCTTTCTCCTGGGTTAATTCTATATCTCCCCTGATAACAAAGCCACTCTCAGAGTTGAATCTATTTTACTCTCTTTGTTTCAGATTTCTCTTTCAAGGATGTAGCACAATATGAACCTTCCTAATTAAATTTATTCTATGAGAATGATGGAGTCACTTATATTGAACCTATAACTATTCAAAATGCCAAACAAAATATAAAAAGTAACTCTGAGGAAATCCTGGAGAGTGAGCAAAAGCAGAAAGAAACTGGAGGGCATTTGACTCTTTCAGGAAAGAAAGGAGCTGCACCAGGTGAAATCCTTGTTTCCAAGGCTTTTCACTGAGGACACCCACCAGGTAACACCTGGGGAGGGGATGAAGGGGGCTGACGCTCAAGCAAAGGCTCAGACTTGCTGGCTTCAAAAGTCATAGAAGGAAGTTTGGGATGCTAAATGGCTGAAAATTGAGAGGAGAAAATCAAATTAAAAAGACCACAGTGAGGGCAGTCCTCAAAACTGCATACAGTATGCAGGTTCGCAGAGCAAGTTAGAGGGAGCACTGTCTACCCAGAGAGGGAGGGAGAAGGCAGACCCCAGCTCAGAGAAGCTGTCTGGACACCTTGGGTTTGGGAGTGGGTGTGCCCCAGCTACTGTGAACTTGGACCCCGTTGCAGGAGCCTTTCTCAGGATGCTCTTCTTTTCTCTGCCCAGACTTGGAGTACATTAGCAGCAGGGAATATTTGATATTGTTTTTCAGAGCTACTGAATACCTTTTAAAAACTGAATTATTGGGATTCACTTCAAGATGATGGAGGAGTGAGACATGGAGATCACCTTCCTCCCCACAAATACATAAAAAATACATCTACATGTAGAACAACTCCTAAAGAACACCTACTGAACACTCGCAGAAGAGCTCAGACTTCCCAAGAGGAAGGGCAACCTACACTCAGAGGTGGGGCCAAAACCAAAGCTGAACCCCGGGAGTTATGCAAACAAAGAGAAAAGGAAATTTCTCCCAGCAGCCTCAGGAGCAGCGATTAAATCACCACAATCAACTTGATGTACACTGCATTGTGGAATACCTGAATACACAAGAAATCATCCCAAAATTGAGGCAGTGGACTTTGGGAGCAACTGTAGACTTGGGGTTTGCTGTCTGCAACTGTTTTGTTTCTGATTTTTATATTTATCTTAGTATAGTTTTTAGTGCTTGTTATCACTGGTAGATTTGTTTCTTGGTTTGGTTGCTCTCTTTTTTTTTAATTCTTATTATTTTTTTATTTTAATAATTTTTTTTCATTTGTTCCTTTATTTTTTCTTTCTTTTTTTCTCCCTTTTCTTCTTGCTGTGTGGCTGACAGTGTCTTGGTGCTCCGCCCTGGTGTCAGCTGTGAGCCTCTGAGGTGGGAGTGCTGAGTTCAGGACATTGGACCGCCAGAGAGCTCCCAGCTTCATGTAATATTAATAAGTGAGAGCTCTCCCAGAGATCTTTCTCTCAACATTAAGACCCAGCTCCACCCAAAGGCCAGCAAGCTCCAGTGCTGGACGCCCCATGTCAAACAACTAGCAACACAGGAACATAACACAATCCATTAGCAGAGAGACTGCCTAAAATCATACTAAGTTCACAGACACCCCAAAACATACCACCGGACGTGGCCATGCCCACCAGAAAGAAAAGATCCAGCCCCACCCACAGGAAGACAGGCACCAGTCCCCTCCAACAGGAAGCCTACACAAGGCACTGAACCAACCTCACCCACTGGGGGGAAACACCAAAAACAATGGGCACTAGGAACCTGCAGCCTGTGAAAAGGAGACCCCAAACACAGTAAGTTAAACGAAATGAGAACGCAGAGAAATATACATTAGATGATGGAGCAAGGTAAAAACCCACCAGACCAAATAAATGAAGAGGAAATAGGCAGTCTACCTGAAAAAGAATTCAGAGTAATGATAGTGAAGATGATCCAAAATAATAGAAATAGAATGGAGAAAATAAAAGATACGTTTAACAAGGACCAAGAAGAACTACAAAGCAAACAAACAATGATGAACAACACAATAAATGAAATTAAAAATTCTCTAGAAGGAACCAATAGCAGAATAACTGAGACAGAAGAATGGATAAGTGACCTGGAAGTTAAAATACTGGAAATAACTACCATGATCAGAATAAAGAAAAAAGAATGAAAAGAATTGAGGTCAGGCTCAGAGACCTCTGGGACAACATTAAACACATCAACATTCAAATTATAAGAGTCCCAGAAGAAGAAGAGAAAAAGAAAGGGTCTGAGAAAATATTTGAAGAGATTATAGTTGAAAACTTCCCTAACAAGGGAAAGGAAATAGTCAACTCCAGGAAGCACAGAGAATCCCATACAAGATAAATCGAATGAGAAACACATCAAGACACATATTAATCAAACTATCAAAAATTAAATAAAATGAAAAAATATTAAAAGCAGCAAGGGAAAAGCAACAAATAACATACAAGGGAATCCCCACAAGGTTAACAGCTGATCTTTCATTAAAAACTCTGCAAGCCAGAAGGGAGTAGCAGGACATATTTAAAGTGATGAAAGCGGAAAAACCTACAACCAAGATTACTGAGCAAGGATCTCATTCAGATTCGACAGAGAAATTAAAACCTTTACAGACAAGCAAAAGCTAAGAGAATTCAGCACCACCAAACCAGCTTTAAAACAAATGGTAAAGGAACTTCTCTAGGGAGGAAACGCAAAAGAAGGAAAAGACCCTCAAAAACAAACACAAAACAATTTAAAAAATGATAACAGGAACGTACATACCAATAATTACATTAAAATGTAAATGGATTAAAGGCTTCAACCAAAAGACATAGATCGGCTGAATGGATACAGAAACAAGACCTGTATATATGCTGTCTACAAGACACCCACTTCAGACCTAGGGACACATACAGACTGAAAGTGAGGGGATGGAAAAAGATATTCCATGCAAATGGAAATCAAAATAAAGCTGGAGTAGCAATTCTCATATCAGACAAAATAGACTTTAAAAATAAAGACTATTACAAGAGACCAAGAAGGACACTACATAATGATCAAGGGATCAATCCAAGAAGAAGACATAGCAATTATAAAATTTTATGCACCCAACATAGGAGCACCTCAATACATAAGGCAAATGCTAACAGCCGTAAAAGGGGAAATCGACACTAACACAATAATAGTAGGGGACTTTAACACGCCACTTTCACCAATGGACAGATCATCCAAAATGAAAATAAATAAGGAAACACAAGCTTTAAATGACACATTAAACAAGATGAACTTAATTGATATTTATAGGACATTCTATACAAAAACAACAGAGTACACTTTCTTCTCAAATGCTCGTGGAACATTCTCCAGGATACATAATATTTGGGTCACAAATCAAGCCTTGGTAAATTTAAGAAAATTGAAATCATATCAACTATCTTTTCCAACCACAGTGCTATGAGACTAGATATCAATTACAGGAAAAAAAAACGGTATAAAATACAAACTCATGGAGGCTAAACAATACACTACTAAATAATCAAGAGATCACTGAAGAAATCAAAGAGGAAATCAAAAAGTACCTAGAAACAAATGACAATGAAAACACAATAGCCCAAAACCTATGGGATGCAGCAAAAGAAGTTCTAAGCAGGAATTTTATAGCAATACAATCCTACCTCAAGAAACAAGAAAAATCTCAAATAAACAACCTAAACTTACACCTAAAGCAATTAGAGAAAGAAGAACAAAAATAACTGAAAGTTAGAAGAAGGAAAGAAATAAAAAAATCAGATCTGAAATCAATGAAAAAGAAAAGAAGGAAACAATGGCAAAGATCAATAAAACTAAGCTGGTTCTTTGTGAAGATAAACAAAATTGATAAACCATTAGCCAGACTCATCAAGAAAAAAAGGGAGAAGACTTAAATCAACAGGATTCGAAATGAAAAAGGAGAAGTAACAAATGACACTGCAGAAATACAAAGGATCATGAGAGATTACTACAAGCAACTATATACCAATAAAATGGACAACCTGGAAGAAATGCACAAATTCTTAAAAAAGCACAACCTTCTGAGACTGAACCAGGAAGAAATAGAAAATATAAACAGACCAATCACAAGCACTGAAATTGAAACTGTGATTAAAATGTACCAACAAACAAAAGCCCAGGACCAGATGGCTTCACAGGTGAATTCTATCAAACATTTAGAGAAGAGCTAACACCTATCCTTCCCAAACTCTTCCAAAATATAGCAGACGCAGGAACACTCCCAAACTCATTCTACAAGGCCACCATCACCCTGACACCAAAACCAGACAAAGATGTCACAAAAAAAGAAAACTACAGGCCAATATCACTGATGAACATAGATGCAAATATCCTCAACAAAATAGTAACAAACAGCATCCAACAGCACATCAAAAGGATCATACACCAGGATCAAGTGGGGTTTATCCCAGGAATTCAAGGATTCTTCAGAATATGCAGATCAATCAATGTGATACACCATATTAACAAACTGAAGGATAAACACCATATGATAATCTCAATAGATGCAGAAAAAACTTTTGACAAAATTCAACACCCATTTATGATAAAAAGCTCTCCAGTAAGTAGGCATAGAGGGAACCTAGCTCAACATAATTAGGGCCATATATGACAAACCAACAGCCAACATCATTCTCAATGGTGAAAAACTGACACCATTTCCACTAAGATCAGGAAGAAGACAAGGTTGCCCAGTCTCACCGCTATTATTCAACATAGTATTGGAAGTTTTAGCCACAGTAATCAGAGAAGAAAAAGAAATAAAAGGAATCCAAATCAGAAAAAAAGGGTAAAACTGTCACTGTTTGCAGATGACATGATACTATACATAGAGAATCCTAAGGATGGTACCAGAAAACTACTAGAGCTAGTCAACGAATTTGGTAAATTAGCAGGATACAAAATTAATCAGAAATCTCTAGCATTCCTATACACTAATGATGAAAAATCTGAAAGTGAAATTAAGATAACACTCCCATTTACCATTGCAACAAAAAGAATAAAATACCTGGGAATAAATCTATCTAAGGAGACAAAAGACCTGTATGCAGAAAACTATAAGACACTGATGAAAGAAATTGAAGATGACACAAACAGATGGAGAGATATACCATTTTCTTGGATTGGAAGAATCAACATTGTGAAAATGACTATACTACCCAAAGCAATCTACAGATTCAATGCAATCCCGATCAATCTACCACTGGCATTTTTCACAGAACTAGAACAAAAAAATTTCACAATTTGTATGGAAACACAAAAGACTCCAAATAGCCAAAGCAATCTTGAGAAAAAAAAATGGAGCTGGAGGAATCAGGCTCCTGGACTTCAGACTATACTACAAAGCTACAGTAATCAAGACAGTATGGTACTGGCACAAAAATAGAAATGTAGATCAATAGAACAGGCTAGAAAGCCTAGACATAAACTCACTCACCTATGGTCACCTTATTTTTGATAAAGGAGGCAAGAATATACAATGGAGAAAGGATAGGCTCTTCAATAAGTGGTGCTGGGAAAACTGGACAGCTGCATTTAAAAGAATGAAATTGGGACACTCCCTAACACCGTATACAAAAATAAACTCAAAATGGATTAAAGACCTAAATGTAAGGCCAGACACTATCAAACTCTTAGAGGAAAACATAGGCAGAACACTCTATGACATAAATCACAGCAAGATCCTTTTTGACCCACCTCCTAGAGAAATGGAAATAAAAACAAAAATAAACAAATGGGACCTAATGAAACTTCCAAGCTTTTGCACAGCAAAGGAAACCATAAAGAAGACAAAAAGACAACCCTCAGAATGGGAGAAAATATTCGCCATCGAAGAAACTGACAAAGGATTAATCTCCAAAATATACACTCAGCTTGTGCAGCTCAATATGAAAAAAAACAAACAACTCAATTCAAAAATGGGAAGAAGACCTAAATAGACATTTCTCCAAAGTTGATATACAGATTGCCAACAAACACATGAAAGGATGCTCAACATCACTAATCATTAGAGAAATGCAAATCAAAACTACAATGAGGTATCACCTCACACCAGTCAGAATGGCCATCATCAAAAAATCTACAAACAATAAATGCTGGAGAGGGTGTGGAGAAAAGCGAACCCTGCTGCACTGTTGGTAGGAATATAAATTGATACAGCCACTATGGAGAATAGTATGGAAGTTCCTTAAAAAACTACAAATAGAACTACCATATGACCCAGCAATCCCACTACTGGGCATATAGCCTGAGAAAACCTTAAATCAAAAAGAGTCAAGTACCACAATGTTCACTGCAGCACTATTTACAGTAGCCAGGACATGGAAGCAACCTAAGTGTTCATCAACACATGAATGGATAAAGAAGATGTGGCACATATATACAATGGAATATTAGCCATAAAAAGAAACAAAATTGAGTTATTTGTAGTGAGGTGGATGGACCTAGAGTCCGTCATACAGAGTGAAGTAAGTCAGAAAGAGAAAACCAATACTGTATGCTAACACATATATATGGAATCTTAAAAAAAAAAAAAAAAGATTCTGACAAACCTAGGGGCAGGAGAGGAATAAAGACATAGATGTAGAGAATGACCTTGAGGACATGGGGAGAGGGAATGGTAAGCTGGGACAAAGTGAAAGAGTATCATTGACATGTATACACTACCAAATGTAAAATAGCTAGTGGGGAAGCAGCTGCATTGCACAGGGAGATCAGCTCAGCGCTTTGTGACCACCTAGAGGGGTGGGATAGAGAGCATGGGAAGGAGACGAAAGAGGGAGGGGATATGGGGATATATGTATACAGATTCACTCTGTTATACAGCAGAAACTAACACAACATTGTAAAGCAATTATACTCCGATAAAGATGTTAAAAAAAAAAACCTGAATTATTTACATCTGCCTATTTTGAAAGGCATTAGACCTATGTAGTATGTTCCTTCAAAATATCATACTTGTTTTTCCCAGTTCGAGTTCTATGGCGTAAGATTAAAATCTATGTGCTAAGAAAAATTATACACAACTTGTAAATACTGTAAAAATGAACACAACATTGTAAATCAATTATACTCCAATATAAAAAAAAATTTTTTAAAGAGGTTTTTATAGTTTGACCTTTTGACATTATTCAGGAACATTGTTTAATAGGCCCACATGATTGTTTAATTATCTAGAAGTATGAACCCATTTACTATTTGATTAGAGTTTAGACCCTGAAATTGATGATTTCTTTTTACTTCAGGTACATATGGTAACTACAAAGGTTTTATTGCCCTGTAGGAAATTGATCAGTTTTTACATAACCTAGCAATCTCATTCTAACATTCTTCTATAAATGCCTGTAAATTCCTAGTTTCTCAAAATGCTCTTTTACTGGATCAGTCATTAATGGGTTTATAAATCTTTGGCATGCATTTGTTCTATATTTGTATTATTGTGTTTTTAACTTTTTGAAAATAATGCTTTGACATAGAGATTGTGCATATCTGGTAGGTATACACATAACATTGTGTGATAATAAATGTGCTTAGTTTTGTTGTTGCTTTACAATTAAACAAAACCCACAAAACTGTGTATAACCCCCACCAAAAATCTCAGCTGATTCCTGGATGTGCCCAGGGTGGGATATGGAGAACTTCTGGTTTGCAAGCTTGGGAGATGATCTGGTGAAATCTGAAACCAGCCCCTGGACACGGAAAGGAAGGAGAGACCCAAGAAAGAGGCTCATTGGAGCTTCATATATGGAATTTTACCTAAGGAAATCCCCCAATATCTCATCCTTTATTTACTCGGTACCTTTGGTGAAGACCTATAACATGCCCTGAGATGGGCACCACAGGAGATACAAAGTGAATGAGACACCTTTTAGCTTTACAAAGAATTTACAATCTAGGTTAGACACTAGTGGTACGTACAAATATACAAATAAGCAAAATAAATATAAGTAATTCAAGCACAGAATAATCAGGGAATTGTGGTGGTTCACATAAAGAAACATTTACTTCTAGGGTGATTGTCTAGAGAAAATAGTATTGTAGGCAGCTTTTGAAAATGAAAAGCATAGTCAGAGTTTTGACAGGTGAATGTGTTTCTATACGGCATTCTAGTGGATAAGGCCATATTAATTAATGTTCACGAATCTGATAAAAGAACAGGTTGCAGTTTCAGACACTATTTTATACTATCATTATTCTGCCAAGGCTTATGCAATTTGAATTTTATGTAAGTTAAAAACAATCTACTTTTAGATTCAATACCAAACAAATCTCACTACATTATTAATAGTGTCGTCCCTCAGTATTCATGGGGGATTGGTTCCAGAACCCTATGGATACCAACATCTAACCAATGCACATCCTCCTGTATATGTTAAATCATCTCTAGATTACTTATAATACCTAGCATAATGTAAATGCTATGTAAATAGTTACCATCACTCAGCAAATTCAAGTTTTGCTTTTTGGAACTTTCTGGAGTTTTTTTCCCCCCAAATGTTTTTGATCTGCTGTTGGTTGGTTGAATCCAAGGATGCAGAATCCACAAATACAAAGGGCTCACTGTATTATTAAAACCAAAGAATCAGGTTTTAATCCCAGCAAGTATAAGAAATTCCTCATGATTTACTCTTTTTAGAAATAAACAAAACAAAGAAATAAAATCATACAAAGACATGAAATTATGCATGCTAAAATTTATACACCACTTCTCAAGTGAAAAGAAACTGAACTATTATTGACCATCTTCCATATATCAGGCGTAATGGGAAAGCAATATATGTGTATCATTATTTTGTGTATATGTTTACTCTGTGCAAAGCACTGTGCTAGATTCTATAGAAGAAAACAGGTCTTCATTCTAAGGAGTTTGCACATTAATAAGGGAAACACACATGGGCTCGGGTACCATGAGTGAGATCTATGCATTTATCTGTCCTAAGTCATAAATATCCCTGGCTATTCAGAAAGAGGAAACATTTTTATCGTACCTCTGTCTGGCATACAACTGTTTCTTCAGAATCTTCATTATAGTACTGCTCTGTATTACAGCACTTAGACTGTATTTTAACTGTGCACTTGACTTGCTCTTTTTTTTTTTTTCCTGTCATCACCTCACATTCAGTGTGTCTAAAATAGACTTCATTTTTCCCCCAAAGTGGCTGCCTCTCATGATTTTGTTTCTGTTCCTGGTAGTAACATTCTTTGTAATGGCAGAGCCTTAATATACAGCAAGTCCCTTTGATTCAAGTCCTTACTTTCAGCCCTGATCAGACCTTGGATCATATTGGTCCTTTCTTCATATTTTTGAATCACTGACTTGCTTTTTTGACACAATAAGATATTAAGGGCAAAGACTGAGTCATCACCTCTTTTTGCCTCAGAATCTGGGAAGTCCTGGAATATTCCATTATTCAATAAACACTTCATTAAAGGGATTAAAGTCCTGGAATATTCCATTATTCAATTAAACACTTCATTAAAGGGATTAAAGTCCTGGAATATTCCATTATTCAATAAAACACTTCATATTTTAAAAATGACTTTAAAATAAGTCATTTTTTTATTACAAAACCTTATTTAACCAAAGACTACCCTCATAACCATAGAAAGTATGGAGCGATAGAGTAGGATGTGACATAAAATGATCCATCAATTCTTTTATTTTCTCAGCCTGACTTCTACAGTCTTCTCCCAAAGCACTTTAAGCATCTAAATTATTTTAAATATATATGCTGCAAAGGGTAACCTGTAACATATTTTGTTATTATGCCAAAGTTCAATTAAACATTTGGATTCATATTTAATCTAAATTCTACTCATAGAAAAGTTCTCATCTTTTCTCCACAATAGAAATAGAAACCTATCATGTGATGGAAACTATTTAATAAAGATTTCATGTCCTCCTTAGAATTTAAAATAATAACAAAGCCTATGAGTTTTTTCCTACTTTTCTCTGCTTTTGAAAAAAAAATAGACATATTTAGAGCAATTTACAGTAACATTGAGCAGAAGGTACAGAGATTTCCTATATACCTCCCGCCTCACATACACGCAAGCCTCCCCACTATCAGAATCCTGCACCAGATGATACGTCTATTGCAGTTGATGGACCTACATTGACACATCATTACCACACAAAGTCCATAGTTTACCTTAGGGCTTACCCTTGGTGTGGTACTTTCTATAGGTTTTAACAAAAAGGTGATGACTCATATCCACAATTATAGGATCGTATAGAATAGTTTCACTGCTCAAATAATCCTTTGTGTTCTGCCTATTCATTCTCCCTCTTCCCTAACCTTTGGCAATGACTGATTTTTTTCTCTTTAATAGACTTTATTTTTTAAATCAGTTTGTTTCACAGCAAAATTGAGTGAAGGTACAAAGATATTCCCTATCTATAACCCCTGGTCCCACACGTGCATGTTTTAATCATTTCTACTGCACACAGAGAGGTGAATGCAGAACCAGAAGCCAGATATCCTATTTCTAAATCCTGTGTTCTTTCCACTTCACAGCAAATACATTTCTCTAAACACAGTCCCTGCTGTAACAGACTGGGCCTACAGGCCCACTCTATACAAAGTTCATTCAGGGGCGATTATGGCCCTAATTCCTTTATTAAAATTCCTCCTAAGAGGATCATAAAATTTACCCTTTAAATATTAACCAAATTTTAGTGACTACAAATAATTAGCATTTGATTATTTGTGAAGTCTGACCTCTCGGAAAGAGTTTTGTGTCTTCCGTCTGTGCTTTCCTTCAAAACTGCATTTCCTGTTAATAGTTTCATTAATAAATAAGGAGTCAGTCACCTAAGTCCCTCCATCTGTAATAAAGGGCTTTTGGGACTAAATGGACTTAGTTTGTTTCCAGCAATAGAATTTAGTGATGACACGATCATTCTTTTCCCTCATAAAATTAGAATCTCTCAGAAAATGTTTATTAATTTAAAAAATGTGACTATATTAATAAAATGTTTTTCTATTCCCGAAGTGACATTTTCTTATAAGATTTAACATATGGAATAAAATTATATTGAAACAATTTAGCCATGTGTTGGATAACATTAAATTATTAATAATCAAAGTTAGTATTTAGAGAACTATAGTTATATAGGTAATTATAATCATTTTTATAAAGCTGATTATTAATAATAATTATTAATATTGTTATTAAAATGAATTGATGCCAATTCAGAGAATAAATAAAAATATATCAATGAATGGCATTTATATATTTATAGAGAATATAAAGGTGTGATTGGAATCTGCTAAGGGATAAGATGTCTGAAGGAAATGTTTATCAGTACTTCTCATCAAATAACAGTCTTCCAGAAATAGAGTGGCTTGCTCAGATCTCAGCCTCTAGAGAATTATAAATCTGGGGAGGAACTTTGAACATCTTTGAGAGTAATTTTCCCTGTAAGCTGTAGATAAGACACCTTACTAAGCATCACACCTTCCAAAACAGTACATGTGACTGAGGCACATCATCACCTACAAGAGAGACTTGTAAACTCCCTCTGTATTATGAAGAGAAGGTGCTTAAAGGCCAGAACCTCTCAGCAGCATTCTGTTGGCACCAAACCCAAGGCTGACACTCCCTTTCATGTGGATTGTAGAGTCCTCTTTGTTGAACTAACTCCAAACTAAATGAGAAACCAGGAGTGGCAAGGGAAGATATCTGGAATTGGGGATGAATAAACCTCTTTAAATTGTAATTTTGTGTCCAGAGGTGCCTTTCTTAAACTTTGTCCTCTGAGATTACACACTGTGAAAAAGAAAATAATAATGTAGGTTTTTATCTTTAATTAGACATACTCCTTCATATATCATTAATGATGCTGATTTTTTTCAAGATGCTTATATTTGGTAAAATTGGATTCTATCTGTAGTTTTGCTCTGTTTCCATCTGAAAAAAAGCTAACAATGATAAAGGACTTTACAGGTTAAATTATGCAATGAAAGATCACATTCAAGTTACCACTGCAAATGTGAAAATGAAGATGGAACCCTCTTAAAATGTAGATAAATATTATCTATTATTTATATGACTTTTCCAATTTTTATTCAAACTATCAAGTGAAGAGATTAGTTTCATAGAAACTAACTTTTGACTTATGAGTAAGATGATCCAGTAGTTCACAGTTTTATCCCTGGAGAGTAAGATTTAGAAATCAGGTCCTCCTCTGAAATACCAGAATCACAGTGATCCCAGGAGACAAGGAAGAGACAAGGGCAGCCACTGCCTGTACTTTCAGAGGGAAACCTGACTTCTCATTTTCTTTACAGAACAACTCCTGAAAGATTACAGTATGATGATTTATACCTCCTTTAATTTGAAGCTAGTGAGGTTGATTAAGTGATTGAAGCAATTACTTTTGCTAAAAAAAGTACTATGCTTGAATGCTGGTAAATGTCAAAGGACACTGAGTGACGATCATAATTTTCTGATTCTACAAATGCAACCTGGGCTTCCCTCGTGGTACAGTGGTTAAGAATCCGCCTGCCAATGCAGGGGACACGTGTTCTAGCCCTGGTCCAAGAAGATCCCACATGCCGAGGAGTAACTAAGCCCGTGCACCACTAATACTGAGCCTGTGTGCCACAACTACTGAAGCCCACGCACCTAGAGCCTGTGCTCCGCAACAAGGGAAGCCACTGCAATGAAAAGCCCATGCATCACAACGAAGAGTAGCCCCCACTCACCGCAAGTAGAGAAAGCCCGCATGCAGCAACGAAGACAAAATGCAGCCAAAAATAAATAAATAAGGTTAATATAAATTATTTTTTAAAAAGACAGAACTTTAAAATAAACTAATAAATAAATAAATAAATATGCAACCTAAGTAAAGGTTGCTTCAGCCTTTGCTTCAGTTAACTATCTACACTGCTCACACATCACAGTCAGACGTTCTGTCCATTAATGATGAAAAAGAGGAAGTTCAACTAAGTTCAAATGAGGAATGTAAACAGAAAGGAAGTTCAGGGTATGCATGTATGACAGAGTAGATTCAGCTAAATGACTTATATTTTCTATATCTAAAAAAGGGCAATAACATTATAAAGATTGCATAAAACTAGTAATTAAAAGTTACATTGTTTTGTGAACATGTATATAGAGAGATTTTTAAACATTTAGGGGGAAAAGTTTATCCACCAAAGAAATCTAAATGATGCTAATATTTATAGGGTCAGCTAGGAAATAATAGAATTTTTAGAGCTGGAATGTGCCCTTACTAATCAAATCTTCTCTTGAAATTTTAATTATTCATTATATCTCATTTCTCCACTGAATGAAGTTATTTTGAGTAAAACACAAATTCTAATGTGAATAAAAATACAAATTTGAAATTGAATAGAAATAAACTCCTTTAGCACAGTGACCTAAATTTTTTTAAAAATTAAGAACTCACGAAAGCAGAATTTTAAATCACTTGCCCCAACTTTGAACTTGTTAAAATACAGACACTATACAGACCATCCCCAAATTCTGATGGATTGGCCTGTGATTTTACGACTTTACAGCGGTTCAAAAGAGATAACACATTCAGTAGCAACTGTACTTCAAATGTTGAATTTTGGTCTTTTCCCTGGGCTAGTGGTAAAAGGTACAATACTCTCATATCCATAGCTGCAACTCCCAGTCAGTCACGCAATCACAAGGGTAATGTACTTAATGTACTTAAAACCATTTAATGTACTTAAAACCATTCTGTATCCAGACAACCTCCTTTTTGTTCACTTTCAGTACAGTAGTCAATAAAGTACATGAGATATTCAACACTTTGTTATAAAATAGGCTTTGTGTTAGATGATTTTGCCCAAGTGTAGGCTAATGTAATTGTTCTGAGCATGTTTAAGGTAGGCTAGGCTACGCTATGCTGTTCAGTAGGTTAGGTGTATTAAGTGCCTTTTCGACTTAATGATATTTTCATCTTATGATAAGTTTATTGGGACATAACCCCGTCATCAGTAGAGGAAGATCTGTGCTAAAAACACCCCTTTTCTGCTGTTGCTTGTCAAATTATTGTACATGTCACCATTTACTTAACAATGTGAGAGATATCAAGCAAAACGTTTAACACTCAAATTATATTGTAGCATGCCAGGGCCACCCAAATATATTGTTTATTCCTGAGTCCTGCATCATTCAATGGAATACAACCTTCTTCAGCTATGCCTACTCCATTTTATCCTATCCTGCTGTCCCACATCCATCATGTCCTATTTCTGTCTCACCCATCATCAGAGGTGCCCTCACTTACAACTGCACTTCCTTACCCTTCACTTCTGAAATCAAGTTCTCCTACATGTTTAAGCAGTTTACATAAACTCTCTCTTCTTACCCTAATTAAAACCTGGATCTCCCCCGAGTATACGATTTTTTCTATAAAATTTCTATAATTATAAAAGCTACTGTAATCCAGGTTACCTAGGGCTGTATCCTATCCCTACATAAGGAGTCTATACACACTTGGACAGGAAACAGTAAAAGGGATTGATCTTGTGATTTCTCAAACTATAGGCATATACTCATTACCACACTCACAATGTGGGTGTTTGATGATGATGATGATGATGATGATGTTAGCTGACCAGGAAGGAAAGGAGATACTTCTCCTCTGCATGTTCTTAATACCTCCTCATCCATCTTTCCTAAAGAGAATTCACATTATATCCCAAGGACAGATTAAGCTATTCTTTATGCAAAGCTATACAGAGTCCAAGAATGGGAATTTTATTAGCAAAAACAATTTGATGCAGATACCTGGGTATCGCGTACCACACATTCTCCTGGAATGCCCAATTGCATCCTGAAACAGTGACTAAATTCCTATTCCCTTTGTGTATCTTGTAAATTTCACAGCCCCCTGTCATTCATTTTCAAAGGTTTTTCTTCTCCATTAGGTGTCTGCCAGTATGCAGTGGAGATGGAGGAGTCTTGGTCTCACTGTTGGTTGGGGATATGAGGCCTTCCACTTCAGGGTGCCGCTTTCAACAAAATCTTTCGCAAATCCACCAGTGGGTTTTCCT
This sequence comes from Pseudorca crassidens, assembly GCF_039906515.1. Taxonomy (NCBI): domain Eukaryota; kingdom Metazoa; phylum Chordata; class Mammalia; order Artiodactyla; family Delphinidae; genus Pseudorca; species Pseudorca crassidens. The sequence goes on along the minus strand of NC_090300.1, from coordinate 121,876,625 downwards.
TTTATCTCATTTGCTGAAATTTGGTCACAGGGTCTCTTTTAGGTACAATACAGCCTAAAAACCCAGTATACTGCAAAGAGGATCAGGACTCCACGTGTGGTTTAGAGCAATGATATTTTACCACATGAGAACATTTTATCACATGAAAACATTGCCATCCTCCACAAGTGGGGGGGTTCTAGTAGCAAGGAAGAAGGTAGAAATAGATACTCCATAAACCACTATGTTTCCTAGTCAGTGACTACAAATTACTCATTGTGAAAAAACTTAACGTTAAAACTCATAGAAAAGAAGAAAAAATAGAAAGTTATATATTGTTCTTTATGGATGAATACCAGTGTTCTCACATTTTATTTCTTCAGTGTATTATGTAATACTTTCATGAAATTTATGAAACGTGGTAAAATTTTTCTAACAAGATGAAACCCTAAGGAACAGTGATAGAGTAGAAAGTTCTTATTAAACAAATGTTCATCAATTTCATCAAAGGAATTGCCAAGCCTTTGGTGACTATCTACCAAGGCCATCTATTCCATATTTGGAATATGAACAGCAGTTATTTCTTATACTTAACCAAGTGAAAACATGGTAATGGATATATAGCTATGCATAAAATACAATGTATATATATTCTGTTGGAAGGTAGGAGGACCTCTTAGTAACAGTGATGAGATTGAATTATAAGCACTGTAAAAAATAACTCTCATTTTTTTACTCTGAAAGAATAAGAAGGGGAGGGCTTCCCTGGTGGCGCAGTGGTTGAGAGTCCGCCTGCCAATGCAGGGGACACGGGTTCGTGCTCCGGTCCGGGAAGATCCCACATGCCGCGGAGCAGCTGGGCCCGTGAGCCATAGCTGCTGAGCCTGCGCGTCCGGAGCCTGTGCTCCGCAACGGGAGAGGCCACAACAGTGAGAGGCCCGCGTACCGCAAAAAAAAAAAAAAAAAAAAAAAAAAGAATAAGAAGGGGGAAAAAAATGTGCTCTTGTAAGATTAAGGTGAGTCTCACAAATGGCAGAAAGGCACTGACATTGATTTTTGATAAGGAATCAAGAGACCACAGAAATACCACCTCTCCCACATTCACCAGGAAATCTCAGTATGACAGCCACCAGATGAAGCAAGTATACCAAGAAATAGGAAATAGGATGTTATGCTCTCTTCACCACATCTTCAAAAAGTCATTCCATAGGAAAAAAAAAATCATTATTTAAAGTTACAGGAATCACATGGAAAAACAAATTAAATGAGAAACCTCATATTTTACAATCTCATCATTATGTTTATTTAGTTAAATCCCTTTAACTCTCAGTTAACTCCATGATTTGATATATTCCATTTCTTTGGGAGCTATTACAGCTAATGGAAAGATAATTTTCTAGTACTAAACAATTGTACTAGAAAACAGCAAATGAATAAGTTTTTATCACTATTTATAGAGTTTTTTAATATGCTAAAAATCTTTGAAAACAATAAAGGCTTCTCTGCCTAGTATTATTATTGCTGGGAGCAATTAGGTAAAGCATGGGAGGCCATATTCTCTTTTTAAAGTCTCTACGCAGCTCTAAAGGTGAAAAGCATGTTCACAGAGAAACTACATAAAGTTTTTTAAGGTAAGATCTTTCATTCACTTAGAGCCTTAAGTATATGGGTGATAGTAATGTATCTCACCACTCTGAATTAATCTAATCTAATCAACATATAATGACTAAAGTTGGCCATATGTTAATTAATTAAACTAAGCAACAATTTACAAATGGATGACTGAGGAATTCACCGAACAACAATGTTCTAATCAAGAGATGAGTCCTACTACCAAATTTGAGTTGAAAATAGACAATATTATTAACATAATTTTAAAGTTATGAATAAAGGAATTTCTCAAAATAGAAAAGAAAATTTTTGAAGACTTGGGTAAGAGACATTGGGCCTGACCGAGAGTTACCCCACACTCCTTAGTAGAATCTGTCCTTCAGACACAACATTAGGGGCATATATCAGCAAGACCTTGTCTACAGGGGAGAGGAGTACTCAAAGTTCTCTTGTCCAGGATAAATCACTTATTCTGACTATATACTCACTCAGAAAAATTCCAATTTTATTATTTGCCTTGAGGTGCCAATCGGTAGAGAACATTATAGCCTACAAACATCATAGCTAGTCTATATGGAAATAACATTTATCTTTTAAAAACAAACAAAAATGGCATTCCTGTCTATGCCTTAGACTCCTGTGAATTTGGTGTAGTTTAGATAACTGACAATATGTATGTATTCTGGTCCTACGAACCAGAACATGGTGACCCTATCAGAAAACTTCCAGAGGGCTGGCTGCCTTGTGCTGGCTGTACACCTCTTCCCTGCTCTTTCAAGCCCATTATCCTACACTGTCCTCTGACTATGAAAATTGTGTCACTAATCTACTCTTAATGAAAGGTATCTAGTAATAGCTCCAGAATTTGAGGTAGATTCTGCTGAATCACTGATACATAGCTTTTACCAATAGAATATAAGTGAAACTCAATTTTGGGAGTAAAGATTAAATCTATGATTCTTCTACAGGAGAACCAAATCTATGGTTCTTCTACAGGAGAACGAATCTCTAGCTTTCTTAGTACCTACTGCCAACTCATTGGGTTACCGTCCCAGACATTATCCAGTAAGGAAGCCTCACTTGGCTGCCAGGGAAGACCTAGATTTCTGCAAAATGCTAGCAACATATCAATGAGACAATACCCCTTCTTATTCCCCCATGTATTCTTAAAATTTAATTATTGGCTTCTTCCTGTTGTTTTTCTTCTACTTTGACTATCAGCTACACTAATCATAATCATTGTTACATCGATTCGTATATGTCTTAGCAGAAATTCCAATAATCTACAGCAAAACACACAGCATTTTATGTCTGTACGATTACCTAAAAGTTTAGTTAACACTAATTAAGGCATTTGTTTTCCCTGTGCCTGGTACAGATATACAGATTCGAATACACGTCATTAAGTAACTTACAGAGACCGTTTAGTGAATGGATAAAGGGAAGGGTTTCTGATGTTCCTGAAACTTAACTCGCATTATGGCCTGTCCATATCACAATCAAAGCAATATTTGGGATAGTGAGCCAGCTGGAGGAGAACCAGACTTGAAATATAATAAACCCAGGAGGGGAGGCCCAGGACAGGAAGCTGGAAGCAGTATGGTGTTGGCTAATGCCACACTCAATCATCTGCTAGATTAAGTTTTGGCCAGGTTAGCTAGCTGCAGAAAAAATGTGAAGCAGAAACTTGCTCATTATAGAGGAGCAAGTTGACTAAAAACAGAGTAATACTATTTTGTAATTATCACCTTTTCCCCCAGCTGCTCCACGCCCCCAGCACACACATCTAATAATGAATGGATATGTGGTATGAAAGTCTTTGGTCACAAGACAGAGTCCAGGAAATGTGGCCCAGGAAAGAGTTCTAAAAGCAGATGCTTTGAAAATCTTCACTTTGCTTCTAAGGTGTATCGATGATGTCTTCTCCAAAGGACAAATTAAGATTCTCCTCCCAAATCCAAGAATCCTACTAGTTTACCAGAGATATTCTCTTTTTTCAGACAAAAAGAAATGTTTTAAAGTAATTACAGCTAAGAGGGGGAAAAAGTTCCAAGTTCTTCTATTCTGTCTCTGCAAATGTCTGTTTGCATTTATATTTTGTCTTCTAAAACTCTTGAAAATGCATGGTAAAATAAACAACCAGGCATAAAACATTTTAAAGTCAATACAATAAAAGCTGGTTGAGAGATGCTGCCCTCCTATACCTCTAAAACACAGTAGGATATCTACCTTGTTATATATTAAATCAAATATGTCACTGCATTTACAAGAGGAGAAAATGTATATTTCCTAGAGACAGAAGGATTTAGACTGGACATTTGTATTCATAGGGCACCATTGAAGAAGCATTGGGCTTTTTTGGGAAAATGACTTACTTAAAGTAAGAGTCAGAAATTGGTGCTGTCTAAGGTTGCACACAGCCAGCTCTCTGTCCCTAAATTGCTGGAATTACATCTCTGCTTCCTCTGTCTTCTCATTCTGTAATTGGCCCTATAATTTAGTTTTGACCTGTTCCCTGCCTAGTACTCCATGCCTACTCTAGTAGTCTTCCACCATCTAAGGAACAAAGCCCTGTCCTGAACCCTACCCAGGGGGACCTCTGCCTACAGACAGGTCAGTTGTGCAATGATGACCACTGTCTCCTTGGCTCACAATATTCCCTGTTTTCTGATTTACTCACTACTGATGTAACTAGAAAATGATCTTTTTCTGCATTGCAAATTAGACTGCAACATTCCTCAAAAATTGAGCCCCCCAATTTATCACCCATTTCCCATCAGCATCTATATTGAGTTATTTCCTCTGTGTCAGTTCTTCACCACAGAGCAGGTTTTGTGGTACCACCTAAACCTGTGCGGGCAGGTTTTTGGCTGTGTCCTGCTCTAGAAAGACAGTCAGTACTTGGCATGAATCAACCCAGAATGTGATATTGTGGTAGGCAGGATTCTAAAGATGCACCAACCCCCCAACAAGATTCTCATTTCCTGAATATTCAATCATTTATCTAGGCACTGTTAGCATATGTAAAAAAGCTTATTAATCAGTTGACCTTCAAGCAAGAAGATTATCCTGGTTTATCAGGGTGGACTCCATATAACCCTATGAAGGAAAAGGTTAAAGGGTAAGTTTGAAAAATACATTAGAAGAGGAAGAAGAAAGATACAGCAGAAAGAGGAAGTCAGAGAAATTCTAAGCAGGAGAAGGGTTCAACTGCACATTGTTCCTGGCTCAGATGTAGGGCCCATGTGCAAGGACTGAGAAGAGTCTCTAGAGGCTATAGGCAAACCCCAGCTGACAGCTGGCAAGAGAGCGGAGACCTCGGATCTATAACCACAGGAACTGGAGTCTGCCAACAACCTAAAAGATCTTAGAAGTGGATTCTTTCCCAGAAGTTCCAGATAAGATCCCAGATCACTGACATCTTGATTTCAGTTTTGTGAGACAAGACACAGAGCAAAGAAACCAATTAAGCCATCTGTAGAACTGTGAGACCATAAATTTGTATTGTTTTAATCCATTGACTTTATGGTAATTTGTTTTGACAGCAATAGGAAACTACTTACAGATGTTCAATTCACTCATATAATTTATTTTGTGAAAAAGAAAAACAATTCTTAGGAAAAAGACACCTCTGGTTAAGGTTAACATCAATATTCTTTTTTATACACACAGTTGTGAGCTTATATTTCTTATAGTTCTCCCACGACTTTACTTGTAGAAGCGTTTTGTCACCAAACATGTCTTCATTCATTAGACATTTATTGAGTGTCTCCTCTGTCCAAAGGTCTTTGGCAGATATAAAGAATCCCTGCCTACGGTCTCATCCTTGTATGGAAGATGGGCTGACCCCTACAGGACAAAGCCTAACCAGCTCAACACAGCATACAGTGTTCAATCGTCTACCTTCTACCTATAATTCTCTCCTTCCCCTTACGATCCAGCCAGACATGACACCAGCCTTTTTCTAAACCTCTGATTTCTTTTCATTCCTTTGAAACTTGGAATTTACAGTTCCATTACCTCAGGGTGGCTTTTCCCTCTGTCTGGAAGACTCCTCCCCCAGATAGCCAGATGTCTCTCTCACTCACCTTCTTCAAGTCTTTGCCGCATCTTATTATTTAAAATACCCCTATCCTGACCACTCTATTGAACATTGCAAACTACCATCACCTCCACAATCTGAATTGGCCTTATCCCTGCACAATTTCTATTCCATAACACTTAGCAACCTCCAACGTACTATATTATTCATTTGTTATATTCATTGGGTGTTATCTCTCTCTTTCCCTAATAAAATATAATGTCCACAAGAAAGTGACTTTTTAGCTGTCATGTCCACTGAGTTATCCCTAGCACCCAGAACACTGCCTCACTCACGATAAACAGACCCTTTATAAATAGTGATAGATCATTGAATGAATCTTTTCTTTTTTTTTTCCAGTAGTTACATAGGAAATTTATTATCCCCAAGAAGTGGTAAAAACTGAACATACAAACAGATTTTTTTTCCTTTGTGTACGCATTTAGTTTTATCGTAACAAAGCAACCTGTACACTTCTAACGCTTAAAGTGAGCATCATGTTTCCTTTCCAGCGAAACAAAAAGAAAAAATTTTAAATAAACAGGAATAAAATTACAACAGAGAATGTCAATTGCAAATAAGATCCTACAGGTTCTGCTGCTTCTCCCATCGAATGGCAGGGCTCAAGTCATCATTAGGAGAGAATTTTATTTTAAAATTGTCATCTGAAACTGCAAGGATGTCCATTAAACATCACAATTAAATATGCCAAAGGAGAAGCCATGTTGTCAAGATGCCCACTTAACCCACCCAAACATCTCAGACCCAACCTTTACTGACCTTCTATAACCCCATTTTTTAAAGTTTTTTCTTTCTTTTTTTAAACAAGAGAAAGTAGACAGATACATGCTGGTAAATGCTAACTGTCCATATTCACATAGAGACACAGTGTAATCTCTGAGCCCAAAATACAGAGAAAGGAGGAAAAAGCTAGAATTCTATGCACTACTACACAGGGGCCTAGCACCCTCCAGCTTCCAGCAGACCTAAGGGAGCAGAAGGGTCTTCTGTTTTCCCACAGAGCATGGTGGTGTTGATTCCACAAAGTTTTTGTTGAGACAGGAAGGGGTAAAAAAGAATTTGGAACAGAAAAGGATAGAGATTCTTTTCCCACTGAATTCTGCTCAAGGTATTTCCCCCCAAAATAAGTTGTGAGCCATGGTATAAAAGAGAAAAGAGACCTCAAAAACAGGGTGACTGAGCACAAGAGGAGGAGAAAAAAAAAAAAAAAAAAAAAGACTGTAACTTACTCCCAGGGATGGGAGAAAATTTAAAAAAGAAGGTCAGAATCCATCAGTGTTCCATGAGTCATCTTCTCCTTCATCTTCCTCTCCTCCCTCCCCCTCATCATCATCTTCATCTTCTTCACCTTCATCCACATCCCCTTCTTTATCAATATCTTCCAATCCTTCTTCCTTTTCATTGTCATCTTCTTCTTTCCCTTCCTCATCATCCACGTCTGGAACCAGTAGTACTGTAATGGATTTGGCCACATAGCATCTTTGATGACCTCTCGTAACTCATCTGCACCTGCATCAGGATGCTCAGTAAGCCAGGTGAAGAAGCTTTCTGGTTCCTCATGCTGTCTCTTCCTGCTGGCTTTATTCTGCGTTTTGTCAGATCCTTTCTGGATTTCCATTTGATTTCAGTGGACTTCGAAGATGGATCACCACTCTCATTCAGATGAAATTCTTTGGAGAGAACTTTATCTTCGAAGTGAGGGTTTTCATCAAAATAAAAATCTATTCTGTAACCTGATTTAATATCTTCAAACTCTGTCACTTCGACTCTTGTCAAATAATGCAGCGCCTCTTCATTCTCCTCCCCAAGCAGTGCAGACACTTGTGGATGGTTAACAAATGTTGTTACCCCAAAATCTGGGCTTTGGGCGATCAATTCTGACCTCTTCTGAAAAAATGGTCGGCGGAGTTTGTTATATTTCTGTTCTACTTTCAAAATCTCACTAGCTTGTTCGTTAAGTCTGTCTGTTTCATTTTGTACTTCATCAATATGTTCAATTGCTTCTTGCTGTTCTTTTTCTTCCTTCGGCAACTTCAGAGAAGCAGACGTTTCCCCTGGCCTGGAGGCAGGAGCCAGTCTCGGTTTCTTCAGTTTCTTTGCTTGGGGTGGAAGTGAAGACTGATTTTGGGGGCCAAAACCAGTCTGGGAGAAAAGCCAAAAATCCACCCAAGGGAAGAGGCTTGTACCAGGAGCTCTGAGAACTAAGGCTGCCCCAGGTGACAGAGGTTTAATTATCACAAACAGATTTGAGAAGTAAAGCATTTGCATCACCAGCCTTGCTTTGATATGTCTACTGTAGTCTTGAAATTTTCCTGAGAAGGCAATTCTATGATCGATCTTTCTGGTTATTTCTCATTTTAAATCCTGATAGAGAAAAGCTGATCCACCTCTGACTTCCTTGCCCTTGCACGGTTCCATCAGAACCAATGCTTTTAAAAATCGAGGTCATCTGCCAGGTTTTGAGCTGTCTCCGACTCCTTTCCCACCCTTCTAAACTCTGTGATGCTGGAGCGGAGACTCTCACCGCATCTCTGCTTTGCCACCTGGCGCCTGTACAGACTCTGCCAATAGGAGGTTCCAGAGGGGAAGGGGAATGCTGAAAACCAAGAGCACATATTTTCAATAGTTATTTGTAGGGTGCACTTTGGGAGAGCCCGGTTGATGTCCACGAAAAGTGGAGAACTGACAGGTCCACAGGTCACCTTGCTAAGATCAGGAAGTGATCAGGGACTAGGACTTCACAATAGTCAAGTGTCTGGTATGCCCAACATTCTTCTAGGACTGATCCGGAAGTAAGGGAAGCATTGTTAGATAGGTTTTGGTGAAATAAAGGTCCACCTTACATATATAGGATGCTACCAAGAATGAATATCTTTCAAATTCTTGAAAGAGAATAGGATAGTTTATGAGTCTCACTCACAGATTCCTTTTCCTGACTGTCCTTTTATGTTTCAATAAAGACATAAAAATTAATGCTTAATTAAATGCAATATTTATTACTTCTCTACTGCCACTCTTATTGGCTGTCAGTCTCCTTTTCGATAAACCTTTCAATCCATGATTGACATTTTTCCCCTTGTCTTTTTTTTTAAAACTGTTTTAACCCCGGTATTCATATACCAGAAATGTAAGGATGAAAATTGTAAAGATTAGAGAAAACATTTTCTCTCTCATTACAAATACAAGTTGCTCCCTTTGAGGTTATTCTTTAACATTTTATAATTGCTGACTCATTTTTTGAAGTCCTATAAGACAAAAAGTTTGCAAACAGCTACAAGCACCTATGAAGCCACATATGTCTCCCAACACAAATTGGGATGGTTAAACCAAAGCCACAAATTGATATTTATAAAACTTCAAAAGTTTAAGAAGGTTCTTCTGGGACATGTGACTTAAAAGTACTGACACCATGAGTGACAAGGAGCCAGTGTGCTCCCTGGTAAAGAAATTCTAGCTCATGCTGGCACTGAACACGGTGCTTGAACTCACCCACCATTTAGTAGGTTACAGCATGCCAACTTTACAGAGGAAAGGTTTACGAAGGAAAAGTTTCAGTCTCTCCTTCTTTAGCCTTCTGTATCTTGCCCAAAGCAGTTTTACCAAAGCCAAAGTCTTAAGGGCTGGGCTCAATTTCTCCATTTTAAATAGGGATCACAAATAAAACTGTCAACCAGTAAGAATAAATGTAGTGAGTAAGAATAAATGTAGTGAGCTTCTTGGCCAAAGTGGTAGACTTAGTTTGGCTAGCAATGCCAGAGCAAATACATCCATGGGGCTCATTCAAACTGGACAGATGCTGACTTGGTCCCAACAACAGCAAGTGGAAAAACTCAGTCCTCAATTCACCTCATTGTGGGTTTGCCTGTTTTAAGTTATGCCTCCTGCAACCTAAATAGCAGCTATTTCAAAAATGTTTTCGTCTCCCAAATCCTAAAATGGATCTAATCACATAGTTTCATACTTAAAAACACAACAAGCAAACATGACCAATTTTCCTTTAAAACTGGAGGCATAGCAGATAAACAAAGATAATTTGAAACCCAACATGTTTAGGTACGAGGGATGAAGAAAACAGCAATTTATTTTTTGAAAAACGATGAAAATCGTTTTTTTAAAGAACTTCCAATATGCCTGAGAAATTTCAACTTTAAAGGCAATCTCCACAGTCTAAAAAATCTATATTAGATATTTCAAAGAACACTCACAGTAGAACGATTGCTATGGCTACAAAGCATCTGACATTTGCATTTCCTAAGGTAATGGTTGGCAATACTCACTATTAGAATCACATGAAGAATTTTTTTTAAAAATTCAATGACCAGGTCCGACTTTTGAACAATTAAACGAGAATATCTGGGAGCAAGGTCTAGGTGATTTTAAAATCCACCCAGGGCTGTAAACTGAGGAGGTCTACAAACACAAGGTAAGTAATAAGAATTGTGAGAAAAATGTTTTACACACTTGCCTGATGATCCGTGTCTCCTGGAATGCTTCTTAACACCTGTTGCATGCCAATCTCTGGGGAAAAGCTTGGGAAACGTATTTTTAAACAGGAACACAATAATCTTTATCATCAGGAACCTGGTCTCCTGGAAGGAGAAATGCGAGTAACTATATACAGGTTTTAGCAGATATCCATGGAAGGCACTTAAGAACAAAATGTTATTTAAGCGGGCCTCCAAATCACCACTTGAGCCTTTCCCAGGTAAGGTCTAAGGTCTACATTAACTGAGGCACACTCTAGAGGAAGCTCAAGTTCCCCCTAATATTCTCATCGAACCCCCAAGGAAAAGGCCACGTGAAGAAGGTCAAGAGCAAGACGACATCCTCAGACATCTGGGCTACAGTGTTGGAGGACAGGGGGAGATTTTATAGGAAGAACTGAATTGAGGCAAATCCTCCTGTGTCATCTTCTTGTCTTCACATACAGTCACTCTCTTCACATCACACAGTGTGGTCTGTTCACAATCTTTTGTTGTGTTGAGCCAGAGCCTCGAGCACCTTGGAGCAGCAGGTGCCTCCAACTCCACAAGGCCTGATGATACATGTGATTGGTATCATGTACCATTTAATAGTACACTAAAACATAGTCGTTTTAAGTATCTGCTTGCATTTTACTCTTTTACTATTTGTTTTATTATTTTTACTATTTTATTTTTAGTAGTTTGTTTTACTATTTCCCTCTTGCAACACTGGGGTATTGCAGTATTCATTTAATATCCTCTAACAGACCATAACATAAAGAGGGCAAAGGCAGGTTTTCATGCTGCACCATTGAATTTCCCATATAATTTGCCCCGTGAGACCCCATGACATCAGTGGCGATGCCCAGTGGAACAACAGAGAAGCCTGTTGGGCACAGTAATTTCTCCAACAGGTTGGTGGGATACGACGATAGTCCAAGCAGGACATGGTGATACAAGGAACCATGTGGCAAGGAATGCAGAAGATCATCTTAGGAACAAAGGGAGTCACCAATAGAATATACAGACATAACAATTTGACCTAGACTTAAGGTTCTATGAAGAAAGTGAAGGTCAAAGCCAGAAAGATTGGAGAGGTTACCATACCCACATCTCTACCCAAAGACCAAGGAGGTGCAGAGATACTTAAACTTAATCAAATTTTTTAAAAAGTAGGATGTAATAACATTTACACAACAATTCCAGTTGTGTTAGAGAAGTTTGGGTGCATATTTTAAAACTTTAATGACATAGAAGACAAAGTTAACAGTGTTTATCTCTGGGTAGTAGGATTATGAGTGATTTCAGGGATTTTTTTTTTTGCTTAATTTTTTTCTAAATATTCTACAATGAATATTTTTGTGATAAGACAAAGTATTCAAGTTATAAAATATTATGATTGTTCAAAATTTATTGTATACTATATATTTGTGGTTTAAGGAAGTCAAGTTCTCAAGCCTCATCATTTATTGGTTTAACCCATTCTCATAGCAACAAGTTGCTAAAGAAATAAATATGTATATAATGGAACTCAAATTATACCTCAGTCCTACGTGGTAGAGGAATAACTGTGTTCGTGATTAAAATGCAAAAATACTGCAGTATAATTTTTGTGGTCAAATACAAATATTCTTCAATAATTATTCATTGTATTGACTAATATTATACTTTTTCACTCTAACTTTATTCTGCTACTCTAGACTGTGTCATGAGGCATCAGTACTGTCAACATCATCGACTGTGAATAAATGCAAGACTCAGGCTGTTTGGTTCTAGGACGCAAATCCCAGCACTAGTTCAACTGTCCAGCATTCTCACCAACATAAGGGAGGGGGTCTCGTGAGACTAATTGTTTTAACTAAAATCAGACTTTTTAAGCAGAGTAGAAAATCCATGGTTCTATTTGGTATCCCTTTAATAAAAAACAGAATTTTATAATATACTTGAGTACAATCCATCTCTGTTTATATTAAATTTAATTTTGATCTTAGTTAAAAACAATGTATCCTACTATTAATAAGGGTTCAAAATATCCAACTAGGAGGAGCAGAGGGCGACTGCCCCACCCACTCGAGCATGGAGAGCCTGCTGAGCTCTCAGGCCTGTCCTCTGCCCTTCAAACCCCCCTCCAGGCCAAGTGGGTCCTTGGGGGCATAGGAAGGAGGCTGGGGAGATCAGAAGAGGCAGGCAGGAGGGGCCCTCCCAGACCCCAGACCGGAGGAGCGGGAGAGGAGAGGAAGATGTTTGCACTGCTCAGTCAAGCCCAGGAAGCCTGCTGGGCTCCCAGGTGAGGTCCCCTACCCTCTGAGAACGGGGTGGGGAGCATGCCTGGGCCCCTTCTGTTCCTTGAGCCTAAGTCCCACCCCCACACCCCCCAGGGCCTATTCCAGCCTTGTGGGTCCTGAGCATTGGCCCCGCCTACCACCCAAACCTTGTCCTTGCTTAGGCCTCACCCTCCACAGCCACAGCCTTCTGCCCCCTTTTCTTTTTTCTATTTTTCTTTTCTCTCCTCCTCTTTTTCACTACTGTGGTACTGATGTACTTCCTGGTTGTTGATTCACCTATATATATTTTTTACATTCTTTCTAACATATCTGTTGGTTGCCTAGTCTAATTGTATTTTTTACTTTGTTATTGTTCTTTTCTTTTTTTTGCCACCCCATGTGGGTTGTGGGATTTTGGTTCATAAGTCCAGGGTCGGGCCAAAGCTCCTGCAATGGGAGCTCCGAGTCTGAACCACTGGACAAACAGAGAACCTCAGACCCCAGGGAATATTCATCAGAGTGGGGTCTCATGGAGGTCCTCATCTCAGCTCCAAGACCCAGCTCTACCCAATAGCCTACAAACTCCAGTGTTGGAAGCCTCAGGCCAAACAACCAGTAAGACAGAAACACAATTCCACTAAAAAAAAAATAAAAAGAGAGACAGCAAAAAAATATGTCACAGATGAAGGAGCAGGGTAAAAACCTACAAGACCAAATAAAGGAAGAGGAAATAGGCAATCTACCTCAAAAAGAATTCACAGCAATAATAGTAAAGATGATCCAGAACCTCAGAAATAGAATGGAAGAATGGATTAAGAAAACACAAGAAATGTTTAACAAAGATCTAGAAGAAGTAAAGAACAAACAAACAGAGAGGAACAACACAATAACTGAAATGAAAACTACACTAGAGGGAATCAATAACAGAATAACTGAGGCAGAAGAACGAATAAGTGAGCTGGAAGACAATATGGTGGAAATAACAGCCAAGGAGCAGAATAAAGAAAAAAGAATGAAAAGACTTGAAGACAATATCAGAGACCTCTGGGAAAACACTAAATGCACCAACATTCGAATTATAGGGGTCTCAGAAGAAGAGAACAAGAAAGGGTCTGAGAAAATATTTGAAGAGATTATAGTTGAAAACTTCCTTAACATGGGAAATGAAGTAGTCACCAAAGTCCAGGAAGCACAGAGGGTCCCATACAGGATAAACCCTAGGAAAAACACACCAAGACACATATTACTCAAACTAACAAAAATTAAATTCAAAGAAAAAATATTAAAAGCAGCAAGGGAAAAGCAAAAAATAACATACAAAGGAATCCCCATAAGGTTACCAGCAGATTTTTCAGTGGAAACTCTGTAGGCTAGAAGGGAGTGGCAGGACATACTTAAAGTGATGAAAGAGAAAAACATACAACCAAGATTACTCTAGTCAGCAAGGATATCATTCAGATTCTATGGAGAAGTCAAAAGCTTTTCAGACAAACAAAAGCTAAGAGAATTCAGCACCACCAAAGCAGCTTCACAACAAAGGCTGAAGAAACTTCTCTAAGTGGAAAACACAAGAAAAGAAAAAGACCCACAAAAACAAACCCAAAACAATTAAGAAAATGGTAATAGGAACATACATATCGATAATAACCTTGAATGTGAATGGATTAAATGCCCAACCAAAGGACACAGACTGGCTGAATGGATACAAAAACAAGACCCATATATATGATGTGTGCAAGAGACCCACTTCAGACCTAGGCACACATACAGACTGAAAGTGAAGGGATGGAAAAAGATATCCCATGCAAATGGAAATCAAAAGAAAGTCAGAGTAGCAATACTCATATCAGATAAAATAGACTTTAAAATAAAGACAGTTACAAGAGAGAAGGAGGGGCACTACATAATGATCAAAGGATCAATCCAAGAAGAACATATAACAATTATAAATGTTTACGCACCCAACATAAGAGCACCTCAATACATAAGGAAAATGCTAACAACCATGAAAGGAGAAATCGACAGTAACACAATAATAGTAGGAGACTTTAACACAACACTTACACCAATATCATTCTTCACAGAATTATAACAAAAAATCTTACAATTAGTATGGAAACACAAAAGACCCTGAATAGCCAAAGCAATCTTGAGAAAGAAAAGTGGAGTTGGAGGAATCAGGCTCCCCGACTTCAAACTATACCACAAAGCTACAGTAATCAAGACAGTATGGGGCTGGCATGAAAATACAAATATAGATTAATGGTACAGGATAAAATGCCCAGAGATAAACCCATGCACATATGGGCACCTCGTTTATGACAAAGGAGGTAAGAACATACAATGGAGAAAAGACAGCCTCCTCAATAAGTGGTGCAGGGGAAACTGGACAGCTACAGGTAAAAGAATGAAATTAGAACACTACCTAACACCATACACAAAAATAAACTCCAGATGGATTAAAGACCTAAATGTAAGACCAGACACTATAAAATTTTAGGGAAAACGTATGTCAAACAATTTGACATAAAACACAGCAAGACCTTTTGTGAACCACTTCCTAGAGTAATAGAAATAAAAAGAAAAATAAACAAATGGGACTTAATTAAACTTAAAAGCCTTTGCACAGCAAAGGAAACCATAAACAAGATGAAAAGACAGCCGTCAGAATGGGAGAAAATATTTGCAAATGAAACAACAGACAAAGGATTAATCTCCAAAATATACAAACAGCTCATGCAGCTCAATATCAAATCAACAAACAATCCAGTTAAAATATGGGTGGAAGACGTAAATAGACATTTCACCAAGGAAGACATCCAGATGGACAAGAGACACACGAAAAGATGCTCAACATCACTAATTATTAGAGAAATGAAAATCAAAACTACAATGAGGTATCACCTCACTCCGGTCAGAATGGCCATTACCAAAAAAGCTAGAAAAAATAAATGCTGGAAATGGTGTGGTGAAAAGGGAAGCCTCCTCTACTGTTGGTGGGAATGTAAATTTATACAACCACTATGGAAAACAGTATGGAGGTTCCTTAAAAAGCTAAAAATAGTTACCATATGACCCAGCAATCTCACTACTGGGCATATACCCCGAGAAAACCATAATTCAAAAAGACACATGTACCACAATGTTCACTGCAGCACTATTTACAATAGCCAGGACATGGAACCAACATAAATGTCCATTGACAGATGAATGGATAAAGAAGATGTGGCCCATATATACAGTGGAATATTATCAGCCATAAAAAGAAACGAAATTGCTTTATTTTAGTGAGGTGGATGGACATAGAGTCTGTCATACAGAGTGAAGTAAGTCAGGAGAGAAATAAATACTGTATGCTAACGCATATATATGAATCTTAAAAAAAAATGGTACTGATGAATCTAGTTACAGGGCAGGAATAAAGAGGTAGACAGAGAATGGACTTGATGACATGGGGTGGGAGGGCAAAGCTGGGGTGAAGTGAAAGTAGCATTGACATATATAAACTACTGAATGTAAAACAGTTGGTTGGTGGGAAACAGCAGCATAGCACAGCGAGATCGGCTCGGTGCTCTGCAATGACCTAGAGGGGTGGGATAGGGAGGGTGGTAGGGAGGCTCAAGAGGAAGGGGATATGGGGACATGTGTCTGCATATGGCTGATTTGCTTTTTTGTGCAACAGAAACCAGTACGGTATTGTGAAGCAATTATACTCCAATAAAGTTCTATTTAAAATAATAATAATAAAAAAAGAAATATCCAACTATTTGTTACATGTAAGGGTTCCATACAAAAAAATGCCATATCATAAGGATTTTCTTTTTACTTCATATTTTCTCTTTGTTGAGCAAACACTGAAGTTTTTGTAGTCACTACCAAGATACGTTTTAAGAGAGATGTAACAATACAGTGGTTGGATGACAGTACAGCCAGTAGAAAAAAACACCCATAACCCTCAGACCCCAGAATGGTGCACAGCAAAATGGGGAGATAAAGTTAGCATTTACCAGCATAGTATCATAAACTAATAATGACTAAATTTACAACTCTCCTCTCTTTCTGATGAGGTACACACTGTAATGAAATGACCTCATATCAGACCTGGTAGGATGGAATTGTCTATTGATTTAAGAAAAGTAGCTGATGAAAATTTAATTTAGCTAACTTTAGTAAATAGAGAGGTATATAAAAGCATACCCAAAATGTTGTCATCTGAAACTTTAAACTTTTAATATACAGCATGCACTTAATTATTCTGGTGATTGGCGATGCCTATTTTATAGATGTGTTTCCAGAATATTGTTTTAACCTCTGTAATTCTGAAAAAGAGTTTCCAGGTTGGCATTCAAGAACAACATGTTCACAATCACCCCACAACAAAGTCATCATCATCATCAACATTATTGACATCATCCTAGCTGTAACAAATAAACTATAACCAGGAGCCACCATTTTTAATCTCACCTTTACCTTAAGTCATGGCTATGGTGTCCTCCTGCCATGTAAGGTTGGCCTCTTAAGAAATAATATCCAAAATTAGATATAACTGACAGTAAAATTCAGCTAAGACTTTAAAAATTATGTCATAAAAGTAACTTAAACTTTAAGAATATAAGAATACAATGAAAGAAACAATTTATATATTTTTTTATTTTATATTGCTTATTGAAAAGAAAAATGTTATATTGAAGCCTCTTCCTCTATGACTTATTCAGTATCCTTGAACACTATCATTACTAGTCTACTATTGTAAAATGTCTTCCATTAGAAAATAAGCAACTACTATGGATTTGAACATAAAAATACTAGCAGTAGAGTAAATTTACTTGTAGTACTGAGGAAAAAATGGAATGGTGTAACTAAAGAGGAAAAATACATATAGAGATTCACTTAAACTCAGTCATAAGCAATACATAATAGGTGGAAAATCACCATTGCCAAAAGAACTGAATGTCCTGTGGCCATAAGAAATTTTATTGAGCTGCAATTTTAAGCAAAGCCTTCAGGCAAAATACGTACCCAGGAGGCATGTTCCAATTGTGATGGATACTTGGGTAGTGACTATAATGACAGGTGTTTGGAGAAAGACTACAGTTATAATCCAAAGCATAACAGACACCTGTGAAAATTGGTCTTATTAATCCTATATGAATATACAGATCACACTTCCCACTCAAACCATGCCCATCATTACAAAAATAAGAGGATAACAGAATATATTTATTATAAGGGGCTAGAATATAGCTGTGTTGAACATAGTTTAAACATTAATAAGAATTAATCTGTGTTAAGGGAACTGATGGGCAAGAAAGAGTCAACCAAGAATACATAGATGCAGGATGAACTGAAGCATAGCAATGACTAAAACACAGAATAATGAAAGAGTTAAAAAACAGGCACCACAAAGGAACCAGTATTCTGTTGACTCAGAGATATACATGGAAAAGTAGCATCTATTCGAGAAAACAGATAAAAAGTCAGTATCTATATACATAGAGAATCCTAAAGATGCTACCAGAAAACTACTAGGGCTAATCATTAATTAGGTAAAGTAGCAGGATACAAAATTAATGCACAGAAATCTCTTGCAGTCCAATACACTAATGATGAAAAATCGGAAAGTCAAATTAAGAAAACACTCACATTTCCCATTGCAAGAAAAAGAATAAAATACCTAGGAATAAACCTACCTAAGGAGAAAAAAGACCTGTATGCAGAAAATTATAAGACACTGATGAAATAAATTTAAAATGCTACAAACAGATGAAGAGATATACCATGTTCTTTGATTGGAAGAATCAACATTGTGAAAATGACTATACTACCCAAAGCAATCTACAGATTCAATGCAATAGCTATCAAACTACCAGTGGCATTTTTCACAGAAATAGAACAAAAAAATTTCACAATTTGTATGGAAACACAAAAAACCCCGAAAGGCCAAAGCAATCTTGAGAAAGACAAATGGAGCTGGAGGAATCAGGCTCCCTGACTTCAGACTATACTACAAAGCTACAGTAATCAAGACAGTATGGTACTGGCACAAAAACAGAAATATAGATCAATGGAACAGGATAGAAAGCCCAGAGATAAACCCACGCACATATGGTCACCTTATCTTTGATGAAGGAGGCAAGAATACACAGTGGAGAAAAGACAGCCTCTTCAATAAGTGGTGCCGGGAAAACTGGACAGCTACATGTAAAAGAATGAAATTAGAACACTTCTTAACACCATACACAAAAATAAACTCAAAATGGATTAAAGACCTAAATGTAAGGCCAGACACTATAAAACTCTTTGAGGAAAACATAAGCAGAACACTCTATGACGTAAATCACAGCAAGATCCTTTTTGACCCACCTCTTAGAGAAATGGAAATAAAAACAAAAATAAACAAACAGGACCTAATGAAACTTCAAAGCTTTTGCACAGCAAAGGAAACCATAAACAAGACCAAAAGACAACCCTCAGAATGGGAGAAAATATTTGCAAAGGAAGCAACTGACAAAGGATTAATCTCCAAAATTTACAAGCAGCTCATGCAGCTCAATATCCAAAACACAAAAAACCCAATCCAACAATGGGCAGAAAACCTAAATAGACATTTCTCCAAAGAAGATATACAGATTGCCAAGAAACACATGAAAGAATGCTCAACGGCATTAATCATTAGAGAAATGCAAATCAAAACTACAATGAGATATCATCTCACACCAGTCAGAATGGCCATCATCAAAAAATCTACAAACAATGAATGCTGGAGAGGGTGTGGAGAAAAGGAACCCTCTTGTACTGTTGGTGGGAATGTAAATTGATACAGCCACTATGGAGAACAGTACAGAGGTTCCTTTAAAACCTAAAAATATAATTACCATATGACCCAGCAATCCCACTACTGGGCATATACCCTGAGAAAACCATAATTCAAAAAGAGTCATGTACCACAATGTTCATTGCAGCTCTATTTACAATAGCCAGGAAATGGAAGCAACTTAAGTGTCCATCAACAGATGAATGGATAAAGAAGATGTGGCACATATATACAATGGAATATTACTCAGCCATAAAAAGAAACGAAATTGAGTTATTTGTAGTGAGGTGGATGGACCTAGAGTCTGTTATACAGAGTGAAGTAAGTCAGAAAGAGAAAAACAAATACCGTATGCTAACAGATATACATGGAATCTAAACAAACAAACAAACAAAAAAGTGGTCATGAAGAACCTAGGGGCAAGACGGGAATAAAGACGCAGACCTACTAGAGAGTGGACTTGAGGACACGGGGAGGGGGAAGGGTAAGCTGTGACAAAGTGAGAGAGTGGCATGGACATATATACACTACCAAATGTAAAATAGATAGCTAGTGGGAATCAGCCACATAGCACAGGGAGATCAGCTCTGTGCTTTGTGACCACCTAGAAGGGTGGGATAGGGAGGGCAGGAGGGAGGGAGATGCAAGAGGGAAGAGATAGAGATATGGGGATATATGTATATGTATAACTGATTCACCTTGTTATAAAGCAGAAACTAACACCACTGTAAAGCAATTATACTCCAATAAAGATGTTAAAAAGAAAAAAGTCCATGTAGTATTCCCTATGTGTAGGTCTTTTCAACTTCTTAATGGTGTCATTTAAAGGTCGATTAATTTTTTCAAGTCCAAGTTACAAATTATGCTTTTGATATAATATTTAGTAAATATTTGCTTAACCTAATGTAATGAAGATTTTCTCTTGTGTTTTATTCTAGAAGTGTCATTGTTTTCCCTATTGCATTTAGTTCTATGGTCCAGCACTACTTATTGAGAAGACCAGACTTTCCTAGATGGATTACCTTGGCACATTTGTCAAAAATCAATTGGTGGGCTTCCCTAGTGGTTCAGTGGTTGAGAATCCACTTGCTAATGCGGGGGACATAGGTTCGAGTCCTGGTCCAGGAAGATCCCACATGCCACGGAGCAAGTAAGCCCATGCACCACAGCTACTGAGTCTGCGCTCTAGAGCCCGTGAGCCACAACTACTGAGCCTGCATGTCACAACTACTGAAGCCCGCACGCCTAGAGCCTGCGCAACAAGACAAACCACTGCAATGAGAAGCCTGCACACCACAACAAAGAGTAGCCCCCACTCACCACAACCAGAGAAAGCCCGCATGCAGTGACAAAGACCCAATGCAGGAAAACAATTAATTAATTAATTAATTAATTTAAAAAATTCAATTGGCAAAGACTTAATATTGTTAAGAAGACAATACTCCAAAAATTGATATACATATTCAACACAATCTTTATCAACGTCCCAGTTGTTTTATTCTTTTTTTTGAAATTTGACAAGCGGATCATAAAATTACATATAACTGAAAGGAATCCAGAATATCCAAAACAATTCTGAGAACGGAGAACAAAGTTGGAGGAATCACACTTCCCAATTCTAATACTTACTACAAAACTGCTGCAATCAACAGTGTGGTACTGGCTTAAGGATAGACACTTAGATCAACGGAATAGAATTGAGAGCCCAGAAATAAACCCTTACATTTATGGTCCATTGATTTTCAAAAATGGTGCCAAGACATTCAATGGAGAAAAAAGAGTCTTTACAATAAATGGTTCTGAAAAATCTGGATAGCCACATGCAAAAAAAAAAGAGGAAAAAAGGGAATTTGGAACCCTTTCTTATGCCATAAATAAAAATTAACTCAAAATGATTATGGACCTAAATGTTAGAGCTAAACTATAAAGCTCTTTGAAAAAAAATACAGAGTAAATTTTCATGACCTTGATAATGCAAAGACTTCAGAGATATGACACCAAAGCACAAGAGATAGAAGAAGTATTAGATAAATTGAGCTTCATCAAAAATAAAAACTATTTCTGCTGTGAACTATATCATTAAGAGCACAAAAAGATAATCCACAAATGGGAGAAAATAATTGGAAATAATATATCTGATAAAGGAAATGGATACAAAATATGTAAAGAACTGTTACAACTCAATAATAAAAGGACAAATAACCCAAGTTTTAAAAATGGGCAAAGGGTTTGTCATATATGGCTTTTATTATGTTGAGGTAGAATCCCTCTATGCCCACTTTCTGGAGAGTTGTTATCATAAATCGGTGTTGAATTTTGTCAAAAACTTTTTTTGCATCTATTGAGATGATCATATGGTTTTTCTCCTTCAGTTTATTAATATGGTGTATCACGTTGACTGATTTGCATATATTGAGAATCCTTGCATTCCTGGGATAAACCCTGAACCTTTTAATGTGCTGTTGTATTCTGTTTGCTCGTATTTTGCTGAGGATTTTTGCATCTATGTTCATCAGTGATATTGGTCTGTAGTTTTCTTTTTTTGTGACATCTTTGTCTGGTTTTGGTATCAGGGTGATGGTGGTCTCATAGAATGAGTTTGGAAGTATTCCTCCTTCTGCTATATTTTGGAAGAGTTTGAGAAGGATAGGTGTTAGCTCTTCTCTAAAAGTTTGATAGAATTCTCCTGTGAATCCATCTGGCCCTGGGTTTTGTTTGTTGGAAGTTTTTTTTTTTTTTTTTTTTTTTTTTTTTTTTTTTACGGTACACGGGCCTCTCACTGTTGTGGCCTCTCCCGTTGTGGAGCACAGGCTCCGGAAGCGCAGGCTCAGCAGCCATGGCTCATGGGCCTAGCAGCTCAGCGGCACGTGGGATCTTCCCGGACCAGGGCACAAACCCGTGTCCCCTGCATCGGCAGGTGGACTCTCAACCACTGTGCCACCAGGGAAGCCCTGTTGGAAGATTTTTAATCACTGTTTCAATTTCATTGCTTGTGATTGGTTTGTTCCTATTTTCTATTTCTTCCTGGATCAGTCTTGGAAGGTTGTACTTTTCTAAAAATTTGTCCATTTCCTCCAGGTAGTCCATTTTATTGGCCTATAGTTGCTTGTAGTAATCTCTCATGATCCTTTGTATTTCCGTGGCATCAGTTGTTACTTCTCCTTTTTCATTTCTAATTCTGTTGATTTGAGTCTTCTCCCCTTTTTTTTCCTGATGAGTCTGGCTACATCATTCTCAATGGTGAAAAACTGAAAGCATTTCCTCGAAGATCAGGAAGAAGACAAGAGTGCCCAACCATAGCACTATTATTCAACATACTTTTGGAAGTTTTAGCCATGGCAATCAGAGAAGAAAAAGAAATAAAAGGTATCCAAATTAAAATAGAAGTAAAACTGTCACTGTTTGGAGATGACATGGTACTATACATAGAAAATCCTAAAGATATCACCAGAAAACTACTAGAGCTAATCAATGAATTTGGTAAAGTAGCAGGACACAAAATTAATGCACAGAAATCCCTTGCATTCCTATACACTAATGATGAAAAATCTGAAAGTGAAATTAAGGAAACACTCCCATTTACCACTGCAACAAAAAGAATAAAATACCTAGGAATAAACCTACCTAAAGAGACAAAAGACCGGTATGCAGAAAATTATAAGACACTGATGAAAGAAATTAAAGATGATACAAATACAGGGAGAGATATACCATGTTCTTGGATTGGAAGAATCAACATTGTGAAAATGACTCTACTACCCAAAGCAATCTACAGATTCAATGCAATCCCTATGAAATTACCAATGACATTTTTCACAGAACTGGAACAAAAAATTTTACAATTTGTATGAAAACACAAAAGACCCCGAATAACCAAAGCAAACTTGAGAAAGAAAAATGGAGCTGGAGGAATCAGGCTCCTGGACTTTAGATTATACTACAAAGCTACAGTAATCAAGACAGTATGGTGCTGGCACAAAAAGAGAAATATAGATCAATGGAACAGGATAGAAAGCCCAGAGATAAACCCACACACATATGGTCACCTTATCTTTGATGAAGGAGGCAAGAATATACAATGGAGAAAAGACAGCATCTTCAATAAGTGGTGCTGGGAAAACTGGACAGCTACATGTAAAAGAAAGAAATTAGAGCACTTCCTAACACCATACACAATAATAAACTCCAAATGGATTAAAGACCTAAATGTAAGGCCAGACACTATAAAATTCTTAGAGGAAAACATAGGGAGAACACTCTATTACACAAATCACAGCAAGATCCTTTTTGACCCACCTCCTAGAGAAATGGAAATAAAAACAAAAATAAACAAAGGGGACCTAATGAAACTTCAAAGCTTTTGCACAGCAAAGGAAACCATGAACAAGACGAAAAGACAACCCTCAGAATGGGAGAAAATATTTGCAAACGAAGCAACTGACAGAGGGTTAATCCCCAAAATATACAAGCAGATCATGCAGCTCAATATGAAAAAAGCAAACAACCTAATCGAAAATTGGGCAGAAGGCCTAAATAGACATTTCTCCAAAGAAGACATACAGATTGCCAACAAACACATGAAAAGATGCTCAACATCATTAATCATTCGAGAAAAGCATGTCAAAACCACAATGAGGTATCACCTCACACCGGTCAGAATGGCCATCATGAAAAAGCTACAAATAATAAATGCTGGAGAGGGTGTGGAGAAAAGGGAACTCTCCTGCAGTGTTGGTAGGAATGTAAATTGATACAGCCACTATGGAGAACAGTATGGAGGTTCCTTAAAAAAATAAAAATAGAACTACCATATGACCCAGCAATCCCACTACTGAGCATATACCATAAGATAACCATAATTCAAAAAGATAAATGTACCACAATATTCATAGCAGCACTATTTACAATAGCCAGGACATGGAAGCAACCTAAATGTCCATTGACAGATGAATGGATAAAGAAGATGTGGCACATATATACAATGGAATATTACTCAGCCATAAAAAGGAATGAAATTGAGTTATTTGTAATGAGGTGGATGGACCTAGAGTCTGTCATACAGAGTGAAGTAAGTCAGAAAGTGAAAAACAAATACTGTATGCTAATACACCAATATGGAATCTAAAAAAACGATACTGATGAGCCTAGGGGCAGGCAGTAATAAAGACACAGATGTAAAGAATGGACTTGAGGACATGGGCAGGGGGAAGGGAAAGCTGGGATGAAGTGAGAGAGTAGCATTGACATATACACTGCCAAATGTAAAATGGATGGCTAGTGGTAAGCAGCCACATAGCACAGGGAGATCAGCTCAATGCTTTGTGATGACCTAGAGGAGTGGGATAAGGAGAGTGGGAGGGAGGTTCAAGAGGGAGAGAATATGGGGATATATGTATACATATAGTTGATTCACTTTGTTATACAGCAGAAACTAAGACACCATTGTAAAGCAAAATACTCCAATAAAAATATTTTAAAAAATAATAATAAAATAAAAAATAAATTTTAAGAAATAAACCAGAACAATGAATAGAAGAAAAAGAATGGGCGAAGGATCTGAAGACATTTCTTCAAAGAAGATACACAAATGACCAGTAAGCACATGAGAAGATGCTCATTAGGAACATGCAAATAAAAACCATAATGAGATATTACTTCACATCCATTAGGATAGCTGTTATGAAAAAAGACAGATAACAAGCATTGGTAAAGATGTGGAGAAATTGGCATCCTCATACATTGCTCATCAAAATGTAAAATGGTACAGCTACTTTGGAAAACTGTTTGGCAGTTCCTCAAAATATTAAACATAGAGGTACCATGAGACCCATTAATTCCACTCCTAAGAATATATCCAAGAGAAATGAAAAGATATGTCCACACAAATAGTTGCACACCAATGTTCATAGCAGAATCATTACTGGTAACCAAAATGTAGAAACAACTCAAGTTTCCATCAAATGATGAATAGATAAATAAATACGATATATCCATACCATGGAATATTATTCTGCCAACTGATTTTTTGCAAAGATGCAAAAACAATTCAATGGAGGAGGACTTTTCAACAAATAGTTCTAGAACAATAAGACATCCAAGGTAAAATAATTCGAACCTCAAACCTGAACTTTATGTCTTGTACCAAAATTAAGTTAGAATGGCTCACAAACTTAGATGTAAAATTATAAAACTTTTGGGAAAAGAACACAGGAGAAAATCTTTAGAATCTAGGGGTAGACAAAGAATTCTAAGACATGATACCGAAAGCATGATGCATAAATATAGAAACTGATAAATTAGACCACATCAAAATTAAACGTTTTTTATGTGTTCAAACACCTTTATGAAAAGACATGCTACAGATTGAGCCCAAATATGTGCAAAACACATATCCAGCGAAGGATTAATAGGTAGGATCTATAAAGAACTCTCAAACAACAGTAATAAAACAATCCAATTAGAATATGGACAAAAGACCTGAACAGACATTTCACTGAAGAGCATATACAGACAGCAAACAAGACATAAAGATGTTCAGCATCATTAGCAATTAGGGAAATGCAAATTCAAACCAAAATGAGATATGACTACTTACCTATCAGAATGGCTAAAGTTAAAAATATTGGCAACATCAAATGCTCATAAGGATCTGGGAAACAATCACCCAGACATTGCTGGTAGGCATATAAATAATACAGCCACTCATTAAAACAATTTGGCAGTGTTCTTATGAAACTAACCATGTAACTACCATACAACTTAGAAATTGCACCTTTGGGCATTTATCTGAATGAAGTGTAGAGCACAAAGTTCAATGTGAGGAATGATGCCGAGACAGAGGCTGCTTGTTGTCAGCCCTCCCCAATCTACATTTCTTGTTTAACTTCAGTTCAGCCTGAATATTTTTATTTGAATGAGTTGGACAAAAATATAGATATGGGGGAGTGGGCAGGAAGAAAAGTGAGTTTTACTTTGGATTGTGCAGTGAATTTAATAAATGTCTGTTTTCCACAGCACTTATATTCTAATACTTTGGTAAAATATTATATAAGAAATAAGTCCGACAGAGAAAGACAAATAGTGTATTTTTCACTTACATGTGGAATCTAAAAAATAAAACAAAGGAATAAATATAAAAAAACAGAAACAGCCTCACAGATACAGAGAACAAACTAGTGGTTACCAAAGGGGAGAGGTGGGGAAGAGGAAAGACAAGGGTAGGAGATTAGGAGATACAAGCGACTAGACAAAATAAGTGAGGTATAAGGATGTAATGTACAAAACAGGGAATATGGTTAATATTTTAAAATAACTTTATATGGAGTATAATCTATAAAAATATCAATTCCCTGTGTTATATATCTAAAATTACTATAATATTGCAAGTCAACTATACTTCGATAATTAAATATTACGCATGGAAAAAATTAAATTGCAAAGTACCATGAATGTGTACAGAGATGTTGTTCTCTGTAAAAGCAATACTTTTTGCTTGAATTGTATTAAACATGCCTAAGTTCAAAGTTACAGGACTTCAATTGTAAAGGATACCGCACATGAGTGTTTAGTTATTGAGATTTTCTAGCGTGTTAGTAAAACATAATTTTATTAAATACTACAATGGTATGGTATATTATACTCTTATCAGCAGTGATTTTATTAGGCAAACATATTTGAATTGTATTTTTCTGGAAAAGAAATCACTTGGGACAAAATTGCTGCTTTCTATATTGCCACCCAAAAGTGAGAGACCCCCCCCGCCCCAGTTCTAAAATCCAATAGACAAGTTTATGGGAAGTGACTCATTTTTGGTTGAGACAACATTTTTTTCCCTTTGATGATTCTTAGTTTATCTTTTGTCAAAGCTTCAGTTTCAGAATAACATACATTTCTTTCACAAGTCCTTGTAGTGTTCATTCTAAATAAGCCAATTCTGTCAACTCATTCTGATTTTTATTGGTTTTCTATAACAATACAGTTTTAGAGTTGAAAGGGATTGTGGAGGAATTTTAATACACTCTCACATTGTATTTATGGAGACACCATTTTTATCAATAGTTCAGACAGTGGAAAATGGGGTAACCACTAATCACCCGCTTATCCATTAGTTAACTCCCTCACCTATGTAGCTATTTATTAATTACGTGTGATCATTTCATGGACTGTCACCACATCCTGAGTGCCCGTAAGAGACACATTAATTCACATTCTTTTCTCTCACTACCCTTTGCAAACTGCTCATATGAAGCTGATGATCCTTTTATGTTTGATAAAAATCCACAAGATTTGCCCACCTTTGAACACTTGAAATAGAAGGAGTTACTTTCAAGAAGTGTGTTTTCAAAGGCAGCAGGAAGGGAAGGGCTGAGCAGCAGCCTGGTGAGCTAACGGTAAGAGTTCCGCTGTCATCTCGACCCCGGTGACCCCTTCACTTCACTTCCCTCAGCTGCAATAACACAGAGAGCCGCATTACCCTTGCTTACTTGAGGACATGAAAAGGAAACCATGCAACTAAAATGAGTGAAGGTCAGAACTGGCAGTGAAGTCTTGTGGAAAAAGGCGAGTTGAGAATCAGAAGACCTGGA
The DNA here is from genome assembly GCF_039906515.1 of Pseudorca crassidens. NCBI lineage: Eukaryota > Metazoa > Chordata > Mammalia > Artiodactyla > Delphinidae > Pseudorca > Pseudorca crassidens. Next base: position 121,848,807 of record NC_090300.1, on the reverse strand, counting down.
CAGTTTTCCACTAATCGAGACTATGTGACCACAAACAACTCAACACTTTCATTTCTTTATCACAAAATGGCCATAATCACAACAACAAAAAAGGGAATGTGCAAACTTTTTAAAAATGGAATATTTCCAAAAATACATTAAAATCCAAATAAAGGGTGCATTCATTTGATGTATTATTATTATTGCCAAATAAATAACAGAATTAGGTCTGACCTCATAATTAATTTTCTTAGGTTTGAATAGGAACCAAATAGTTTTTTAGTATGTCCTTTAGTCAAGAGTTTCAATGTTTTATCCAATAGGAAAACAATTGCCAAAAAATAAATAAAAGAGCTTCTTAAGGGACATTAATTCTTGGACATCAACCTCTAATAACAAGGTTGTGATAATACATTGAAGTGAATCAGAACTCAGTGGATTGCATTCCATCAAATGATTTTAGAAAAAGAGAAAGTGTTTATTCAGATGTGATTGGAATTTCAAGACAGACAAACATAGAACATATTTTATGCTGTGTTTCTGGTATTTAAAGTTTGTAGTAATACATTGAAAACTGTATTAAATAAACAAGAGAAGGCTTTTAAAAGATGCCACTAAAACATGTAGCAATTACGTTTAAACCAAAACTACCTGTTAACTAATATTAGATAATTTCCTTTGTCATTTTTCAAACTCTAGATATTAAATGACTCTAGCAAATCAGCAGCTTAAAACACTTATCTTTATATGTGCTGGCAATTCCAACACTTAAAATCAGTAGGAGTTAAGAACACTATCTAAGGAAGCTTAGAAATGCAACACAAATACTTTCAACCCATCTGCCTCTTTTCTTTATCAAAGACTACAAAATGCCATCTACCTATTGGCTATTCTTTATGAATATTTTTTTGAATATTAATAATAAATGAGCAGAAACATTATCTTGTTTTATTCTCCTAACTACTTAAGGAGTTTTATTCTCCTAACTACATTAGGCTTCAACATTTTCAATATAGATGGTGCTCACGTTATACGGGTATGTTGAAAAAAATTATTTTCAGGAAGAATTTAAGTGATTTGAAGTCAAAGCACAGCTGAAAAGAAAGTGCCTGTTGGTTTTGCCCACACCATCTGAAGGCTGATATTGCAGCTCTCTTTTCCTTCCTGAGCCGTTTGCTCTTTCATAGAAAATAAAATTATGTAAAATTGCATGAAAAAGTTTGTATTGTGACTTTAAAAGGCAGGAGGGGACTGAAAACTGCTTATGGGAAGTAGAAACTATAACAGAGAATCGAAACATAGAAATCCAGAAAAAAACAATTGCCATTCTTAACTCACACATCATAATATTTCCTTTACCACAGTAATTATATCAACTGAAATCATAAGCTAATTTTTGCCTAATTACACCTTATGATATAAGACACAATAATAATTGAATTTATGCCGTAGTTAAATGATTACTATTCTGTCTTACACTACCTCATCCAAACTATCTGAAGCACTTATTCCCAATCAATGTTAACTATATGAAAGGAAGAAAAACCCACAGCAGGCTATTCATGCAATCTACCTCCACTGAGTGAGTTAAATGGTACTTTGGAAAGTGTTTGATACAGTACCAAAGGGTTGAATACCAACAACAGAGCTTATATCTGTGAGATGTTTCTATCATGCCATTAAATTAATAAAGACTTTAAAATAATATTTTTAAATGAAACTTTAAAGTGCATCCATTTATGAATCTGTAGAGACAAAATCATGATTATTTCTAATCAAAATTAGCTAAAGCATCTTTTCTATTACTCACTGGCGTCAAGGAAGGAAGGAAACTAATATTTCTGGCATCTTCTACTTACAGAAATTTTCAAATGCTTTCTCCTTTAGTCCTTACAAAAATCTTTTGAGCCAAGTTTATTATTTTTATTTTACAAATAAGGAAACAGAGACACACAAGCAATTTTCTAAGTAAGTGATAGGGTAGTGATTCAAATTCATTGAGTTCATAGAAATTTTATGGCAAATACTGAGAAAGTGTGATAAAAAATTATAAAGTGGTATTATTTTTTCTGTATTTTTTTCAAATTTGTGAATGATTTTCATACTACATGTCAGACCATCTAATAAGGGTGAGCAGAAGATTTACAAAGCAATTAGCATATTGCAGAATCAGATCAGTGCAAGGAAGGACTAACCATTCCATATGGATAACTACCTTTTGAAATGATGTTCTATTGATACTAGTGTAATCTAAATCTGTTTTCAAGAACAGAGGCCCTTTGAGTTCTCTAGAATATTTTAAAAATTCTTTTATTTGTTGTTTTATCATATTGATAGTAACCTAAAGAAACATTAATTAATTGCTTGAGCACAAATACTGCCTTCTGGTCTTGATGCTTGTATTTCTTTATATGTAAGCTCTAGTGATATCACCTTCCTTGTACAGAATAATGAGAAAACAGAAACCAATATAATACTTAATTTATGTGATGTTTAAACTACCTGATTTTAGGACTCACTAGAAAGCCACAGTAATTAAGACAGTGTTGGTGCTGAGAGTAAAAACAGATAAAGAGATCAATGTAGTAGACTAGAAAGTGTACAAATAGACCTACATATATATGATGAATTGATTTTTCAAGAAAGATAACCAAGGTATTTCAATAAGAAAAAAATAGTCTTTTCAACAGACAATGCTGAAACAACTGAGCATCATTTTATGACAAACTATCATCAATGCTCACATCATACTGTCCAGAAAAATGGACTTAAAATGAATCATAGATATAAACATAAAAAGATCTCAACAAATTTAAAAGCATTTGCTCTGGGCTTCCCTGGTGGTGCAGTGGTTAAGAATCTGCCTGCCAATGCAGGGCACACAGGTTCAAGCCCTGGTCCAGAAAGTTCCCACATGCCATGGAGTAACAAAGCCCGTGCACCGCAACTACTGAGCCTGCGCTCTAGAGCCCATGAGCCACAACTACTGAAGCCTGCATGCTTGGAGCCCGTGCTCTGCAACAAGAGAAGCCACTGCAGTGAGAAGCCTATGCACCACAACGAATACTAGCCCCTGCTCATCGCAGCTAGAGAAAGCCTGTGCACAGCAACAAAGACCCAATGCAGCCAAAAAAAAAAAAAAAGCATTTGCTTTTAGAAAAACACCACTATGTTTTTTTTGTTTTTTGTGGTACACGGGTTTCTCACTGTTGTGGCCTCTGCCGTTGCGGAGCACAGGCTCCGGACGCAGGCTCAGCAGCCATGGCTCACGGGCCCAGCCGCTCCACGGCATGTGGGATCTTCCCAGACCGGGGCACAAACCCGTGTCCCCTGCATCAGCAGGTGAACTCTCAACCACTGTGCCACCAGGGAGGCCCAAAAAACACCACTATGAAAAGGAAAATACAAGTCACAGCCTAGGAGGAAATATCTGCAATTTACATATATAGAAAAGCACATGTATTCTGAATATATAAAGAGCTCTTACAAATCAAAAGTAAAATAAAATATTTTAAAAGGCGAGATTTTTTCATAAATACTTCATAAATAAAGATATGAGTAGCTGAATAAACACATGAAAAGATGCTAAAAATGATTAATTATCAAAGAAGTACAAATGGAAACTCCAATATCCCTACACATCCTATAAAATACAGTAAGTCCCCTACATATGAACCTTCAAGTTGTGAACTTTCAAAGATGCAAATGTGCATCTGGTTCTAGCAAGGAACCAGAACCTGTGCCATCAATGTCAGGTGTGAGTGAAGTTGCAGCTTGTCCTCTGTCTCCTATTGCTGAGGATACTTCAGCTCTACCATTTCCCACCTCCTCTCCCTCCTCTGGTCAGTAACTCTTCTTGCCTGTTCACTCGATGCCAGTCCCTGTATGCCAGCTTTTGCACTGTACTGCTGTACTTTTCAAGGTACTGTACTGTAAGACTAAAAACTTTTACTTTATTTTTTGTGTTTGTTTGTTTATATGTATTATTTGTGTGAAAAGTATTATAAACCTATTACAGTACAGTACTAGATAGCCTATTGTGTTAGTTGGGTACCTAGGCTAACTTTGTTGGACTTACAAACAAATTGGACCTAAGAATGCGCTCTCAGAACAAAACTCGTTCATATGTAGGGGACTTACTGTAGGTGAAATTTAAAAGGCAGACAATATCAAGTGTTGTCAAGGAGGTAGAACAATGGAAGTCTCAAACATTGCTGGTAAAAGTGTAAAGTTGTACAGTTTTGAACTGTTTGGCAACTTCTCATAAAGTTAAAATTCACTTACCATGTTAGTCAATAATAAACACAAAAAAACAGATGTTCAAAAAAGACTTCTAAATGAAAGTTTATAAGTTTTATCGAAAATAATAGCTTGGGGGCGACCTTCAAGATGGCAGAGGAGTAAGATGAGGAGATTACCTTCCTTCCCACAAATACATCAAAAATACATCTACATGTGGAACAACTCTTACAAAACACCTACTGAATGCTGGCAGAAGACCACAGACTTCCCAAATGCAAGAAAACCCCCACGTACCTGGGTAGGGCAAAAGAAGAAAACAAAAAACAGAGACAAAAGAATAGGGATGGGACCTGTCCCTCTGGGAGGGATCTGTGAAGGAGGAAAAGTTTCCTCCTTTGGTGGGCATGGGGGGAGCTTCAGAGCCATGGAGGACAGCACAGCAACAGGGGTGCAGAGGGCAAAGCGGAGAGATTCCTCACAGAGGATCGGTGCGGACCAACACTCACCAGCCTGAGAGGCTTGTCTGCTTACCTGCCAGGGCAGGTCGGGTCTGGGAGCTGAGGCTTGGGCTTCGGAGATCAGACCCCAGGGAGAGGGCTGGGGTTGGCCGCGTGAAGACAGCCTGAAGGGGGCTAGTGCACCACAACTAGCCAGGAGGAAGTCAGGGGAAAAGTATGGACCTGCCTAAGGGGCAAGAGACCATTGTTTTGGGGTGCAGGAGAAGAGGGGATTCCTTCCCCATGTGCCCACAGAAGGCAGAGCACCGACTAAGAAAGCTCTATAGACAGGCATGAGCTGTGACTATCAGCTAGGACCCCAGAGATGGGCATGAAATGCTAATGCTGTTGCCACTGCCACCAAAAATCCTGTGTGCAAGCTCAGGTCACTACCCACACCCCCCACAGGACCCTATGCAGCACACCAGTTGTCCAGGGACAACTTCCCCAGGAGAACACATGGCATGCCTCAGGCTGTTGCAATGTCACGCCAGCCAATGCACCCGCAGGCTCAACCCACATTCCAATTATGACTACTGTACCCCTCCTTCTCCCTGGCCTGAGAAAGAAAGACAGACCTAATCAGCCGCTGCTTTAACCCGCTCCTGTCTGGGCTGGGAACAGATTCCTGAGGGTGACCTACACACAGAGGCAGGGCCAAAACCAAATCTGAACCCCAGGAGCTGTGCGAACAAAGAAGAGAAAGGGAAATTTCTCTGTGCACCCTCAGGAGCAGCGGATTAAATCCCCACAATCAACTTGATGAACCCTGTGTCTGTGGAATACCTGAACAGACAATGAATGTTCCCCAAATTAAAGCCGTGGACTTTGGGAGCAACTGTAGACTTGGGGTTTCTGTCTGTGACTGATTTGTTTTTGTTTCTGATTTTTATATTTATCTTAGTTTAGTTTTAAGTACTTATTATCTTTGGTGGATTTGTTTATTGATTTGGTTGCTCCTTTCTTTTTTTTTCTTCTTATTGTTTTTGTACTCTATTTTATTTTTTCTCTTCCTTTTCTTCTGAGCTGTGTGGCCGACAGGGTCTCGGTAGTCCGCCCTGGTATCAGGCCTGAGCCTCTGTGGTGGGAGAGCCAAGTCCAGAACACTGGACCACCAGAGACCTTCTGGCCCCATGTAATGTCAATTGGTGAGAGCTCCCCCAGAGATCTCCATCTCAACACTAAGACCCAGCTACACCCAACGGCAAACAAGTTCCAGTGGTGGACACCCCATGTCAAACAACTAGCAAGAGAGGAACACAACCACACCCATTAGCAGAGAGCCTGCCTAAAATCATACTAAGTTCACAGACAGCCCAAAACACACCACTGGACACAGCCCTGCCTACCAGAATGACAAGATCCAGCCCCACCCACCAGAACATAGGCACCAGTCCCCTCCAGCAGGAAACCTACAAGAGCCACTGAAGCAACCTCACACACTGTGGGCAGACACCAAAAACAACAGGCACTAAGAACCTGCAGCTTGTGAAAAGGAGACCCCAAATACAGTAAGTTAAGCAAAATAAGAAGACAGAGAAATACACAGCAGATGAAGGAGCAAAGTGAAAACCAACCAGACGAAACAAATGAAGAGGAAATAGGCAGTCTACCTGAAAAAGAATTCAGAGTAATGATAGGAAATATGATCCAAAATCTTGGAAATAGAATGGAGAAAATACAAGAAACATTTAACAAGGACCTAGAAGAACTAAAGAGCAAACAAACAATGGTGAACAACACAATAAATTAAATTAAAAATTCTCTAGGAGGATTCAATAGCAGAATAACTGAGGCAGAAGAACGGATAAGTGACCTGCAAGTTAAAAGAGTGGAAATAACTGCCACAGAGCAGAATAAAGAGAAAAGAATGAAAAGAATTAAGGACAGTCTCAGAGACATCTGAGACAACATAAAACACACAAACATTTAAATTATGGGGGGGGGGGTGGGTCCCAGAAGAAGAAGAGAAAAAGAAAGGGTCTGAGACAATATTTGAAGAGATTATAGTTGAAAACTTCCCTAACATGGGAAAAGAAATTGTCAATCAACTCCAGAAAGCACAGAGACTCCTATACAGGATAAATCCAAGGAGAAACATGCCAAGACACATATTAATCAAATTATCAACAATTAAATATAATGAAAAATATTAAAAGCAGCAAGGGAAAAGCAAGAAATAACATGCAAGGGGATCTCCATAAGGTAAACATGACCTTTCAGCAGAAACTCTGCAAGCCAGAAGGGAGTGGCAGGACATATTTAAAGTGATGGAAGTGAAAAACCTACCACCAAGATTACTCTACAAAGCAAGGATCTCATTCAGTTTTGACTGAGAAATTAAAACCTTTACAGACAAGCAAAAGCTAAGAGAATTCAGCACCACCAAACCAGCTTTACAACAAATGCTAAAGGAACTTCTCTAGGCAGGAAACACAAAAGAAGGAAAAAACCTACAAAAACAAACCCAAAACACTTAAGAAAATGGTAATAGGAACATACATATCGATAATTTCCTTAAATGTAAATGGATTAAATGCTCCAACCAAAAGACATAGACTGGTTGAATGGAAACAGAAAGAAGACCTGTATACATGCTGTCTACAAGAGACCCACTTCAGACCTAGGGATACATACAGACTGAAAGTGAAGGGATGGAAAAAGATATTCCATGCAAATGGAAATCAAAAGAAAGCTGGAGTAGCAATTCTCATATCAGACAAAATAGACTTTAAAATAAAGACTATTACAAGAGACAAGAAGGACACTACATAATGATCAAGAGATCGATCCAAGAAGAAGATATAACAAGTGTAAATATTTATACACACAACATAGGAGCACCTCAATACATAAGGCAAATGCTAACAGCCATAAAAAGGGATATCGACACTAACACGATCATAGTAGGGGACTTTGACACCCCACTTTCACCAATGGAAAGATCATCCAAAATGAAAATAAATAAGAAAACACAAGTTTTAAATGACACATTAAACAAGATGGACTTAATTGATATTTATACAACATTCTATCCAAAACCAACAGAATGCACTTTCTTCTCAAGTGGTCATGGAACATTCTCCAGGATAGATCATATCTTGGGTCACAAATCAAGCCTTGGTACATTTAAGAAAATTGAAATCATATCAAGTATCTTTTCCGACCACAATGCTATGAGACTAGATACCAATTACAAGAAAAACTCTGTAAAAAAAATACAAACACATGGAGGCTAAAGAATATGCTATTAAATAACCAAGAGATCACTGAAAAAATCAAAGAGGAAATCAAAAAATACCTAGAAACAAATGACAATGAGAACACAGTGACCAAAACCTATGGGATGCAGCAAAAGAAGTTCTAAGAGCCAAGTTAGTTCTAAGAGCCAAGCAACACAATCCTATCTTAAGAAACAAGAAAAATCTCAAATAAACAACTTAACCTTACACCAAAGCGATTACAGAAAGATGAACAAACACAACCCAAAATTAGCCGAAAGAAAGAAATCATAAAGATCAGATCAGAAATCAATGAAAAAGAAATGAAGGAAACAATAACAAAGATCAATAAAACTAAATGCTGGTTCTTTGAGAAGATAAACAAAATTGATAAACCATTAGCCAGACTCATCAAGATAAAAAGGGAGAAGACTCAAATCAACAGAATTAGAAATGAAAAAGGAGAAGTAAAAACTGACACTGTAGAATTACAAAGGATTATGAGAGATTACTACAAGCAACTATATGCCAATAAAATGGAAAATCTGGAAGAAATGGACAAATTCTTAGAAATGCACAACATTCCAAGACTGAACCAGGAAGAAATAGAAAATATGAACAAACAAATCACAAGCACTGAAATTGAAACTGTGATTAAAAATCTTCCAACAAGCAAAAGCCCAGGGCCAGATGGCTTCACAGGAAAATTCTATCAAACATTTCGAGAAGAGCTAACACCTATCCTTCTCAAACTCTTCCAAAATATAGCAGAGGCAGGAACACTCCCAAACTCATTCTATGAGGCTGCCATCACCCTCTAACCAAAACCAGAGAAACATGTCACAAAAAGGGAAAACTACAGGCCAATATCACTGATGAACATAGACATAAAAATTCTCAACAAAATACTACCAAACAGAATCCAACAGCACATTGAAAGGGTCATACACCATTGTCAAGTGCAGTTTATCCCAGGAAAACAAGGATTCTTCAATATATGCAAAGCATTCATGTGATACACCATATTAACAAACTGAGGAATAAAAACCATATGATCATATCAATAGATGCAGAAAAAGCTTTTGACAAATTCAGCACCGATTTATGATAAACACTCTCCAGAAAGTAGGCATTGAGGGAACCTACCTCAACATAATAAAGGCCATATATGACAAACCCACAGCCAACATTGCCCACAATGGTGAAAAACTGAAACCATTTCCTCTAAGATCAGGAACAAGACAAGGTTGCCCACTCTCACCACTATTATTCAACATAGTTTTGGAAGTTTTAGTCACGGCAGTCAGAGAAGAAAAAGAAATAAAAGGAATCCAAATTGGAAAAGAAGAAGTAAAATTGTCACTGTCTGCAGATGACATGATACTATACACAGAGAATCCTAAAGATGCTACCAGAAAACTACTAGAGCTAATCAATGAATTTGCTAAAGTAGCAGGACACAAAATTAATGCACAGAAATCTCTTGCATTACTATACACTGACGACAAAAAATCTGGAAGAGAAATTAAGGAAACATTCCCATTTACCATTGCAACAAAAATAATAAAATACCTGGGAATAAACCTACCTAAGGAGGTAAAAGAACTGTATGCAGAAAACTATAAGACACTGATGAAAGAAATCCAAGACAACACAAACAGAAGGAGAGATATACCACGTTCTTGGATTGGAAGAATCAACATTATGAAAATGACTATACTACCCAAAGCAATCTACAGATTCAATGTAATCTCTATCAAACTACCAAAGGCATTTTTCACAGAACTAGAACAAAAAATTTCACAATTTTATGAAAACAGAAAAGACCCCGAATTACCAAAGCAATTTTGAGAATGCAAAACGGAGCTGGAAAAATCAAGCTCACTGACTTCAGACTATACTACAAAGCTACAGTAATCAAGACAGTATGGTGCAGGCACAAAAACAGAAATATAGATCAATGGAACAGGATACAAAGCACGGAGATAAAGCCATGCACGTATGGTCATCTTATCTTTGACAAAGGAGGGAAGAATAAACAATGGAGAAAAGACAGCCTCTTCAATAAGTGGTGCTGGGAAAACTAGACAGCTACATGTAAAAGCATGAAATTAGAGCACTTCCTAACACCATACACAATAATGAACTCAAAATAGATTAAAGACCTAAATGAAGGCCAGACACTATGAAACTCTTAGAGGAAAACGTAGGTAGAACACTCTATGACACAAATCACAGCAAGATCTTTTTTGACTCATCTCCTAGAGAAATGGAAATAAAAACAAAAATAAACAAAGGGGACCTAATGAAACTTCAAAGCTTTTGCACAGCAAAGGAAACCATAAACAAGATGAAAAGACGACCCTCAGAATGGGAGAAAATATTTGCAAATGAAATAACTGGCCAAGGATTAATCTCCCAAATATACAAGCAGCTCATGCAGCTCAATATCAAAAAAAAAAAAAAAAAAAAAACACAAACAACACAATCAAAAATGGGCAGAAGTCTTAAATAGACATTTCTCCAGAGAAGATATACTGATTGCCAACAAACACATGAAAGGATGCTCAACATCACTAATCATTAGAGAAATGTAAATCAAAACCACAATAAGTTGTCACCTCACACCTGTCAGAATGGCCATCATTAAAAAAACCTACAAACAATAAATGCTGGAGAGGGTGTGGAGAAAAGGGAACCCTCTTGCACTGTTGGTGGGAATGTAAATTGATACAGCCACTACGGAGAACAGTATGGAGGTTCCTTAAAAATCTAAAAGTAGAATTACCATATGACCCAGCAATCCCACTACTGGGCAAATACCCTGAGAAAACCATAATTCAAAAAGAGACATGTACCACAATGTTCATTGCAGCTCTATTTACAATAGCCAGGACATGGAAGCAACCTAATGTCCATCGACAGATGAATGGATAAAGAAGATGTGGCACATATACACAATAGAATATTACTCAGCCATAAAAAGAAATGAAATTGAGGTATTTATAGTGAGGTGGATGGACCTAGAGTCTGTCATACAGAGTGAAGTAAGTCAGAAAGAGAAAAACAAATACTGTACACTAACACATATATATGGAATCTAAAAATATTTTTTTCTGATGAACCTAGGCAGGACAGAAATAGAGACGCAGACATAGAGAATGGACTTGAGGACACAGGGAGAGGGAAGGGTAAGCTGGGACAAAGTGAGAGAGTAAAATTGACACATATACACTACCAAATGTAAAATAGATAGCTAGTGGGAAGCAGCTGCATCACACAGGGAGATCAGCTCAGTGCTTTGTGACCACCTAGACGGGTGGGATAGGGAGGGTGGGAGGGAGACGCAAGAGGGAGGGGATATCGGGTTATATGTATACGTATAGCTGATTCATTTTGTTATAAAGCAGAAAGTAACACAACATTATAAAGCAATTATACTCCAATAAAGATGTTAAAAAATATTTAAAAACAGAAAATAATAGCTTGAAAAATTCAAATGGTCATCAATTGCTGAATGGATAAACAAATAATGGTATATGCATATAACAGAATACCACTCGGAAATGAAAAGAATCAGATTACTTATATGCACAACAAAATGGATGAATCTCAAAAATACTATGTTCTCAAAAGTATCCAGATACAAAAGTATATGTACTGTTTGATTTTATTCATATGAACAGGCAAAACTAATCTAGAGTGGCAGAGAGCAGATCTGTGATTGCCGGTGATTGGGGGTGGTCAGGAGGGAATTAACTGCAAAGGGACAGAAGGGAACTTTTTTGAATAATGAAAATGTTTTATATCTTTATTGGATTGCTGTTTGCATTGGTATATGTCTCTCAAAAGTCACAAAACCATATGCTTTATATAAGTGCATTTTATTGTATGTAGATTATTCCTCAATAAAGTCTATTTAAAAAACTGAAACAGCTTTTAAAAGAAATTCAGCTACCTGAATAAATTTCCATAGTGCCTTTCAGTCCCCTCATATAGAACGTTTCATTATAATTGTTTTATCACCAGTTTTCCAGAGCCTAAATATTTTTATACCCCACCTTCAAGGCAAATCAACAATAATGGTGAGGACCTGTTGAACTCTACATACGAGCATTTTCTTCTGCAGCTTTGGCTTAGGAAGAACAAAAAGAGGGTTTGAGGATAAAAAGCCTGAAACTCCAAAGGAAATCCGGATTATCCCACAGTCATAGGAACATATAACTACCAGAACTGGTTTTAAATCTGTCTAAAGTATCAATGACAGATATTTGGCAATGGTAACAGCAGAAGTGATTTTAAATCTGTCTACTTGTTCAGGGACAATTCACTTCAGTGTACGTACCTCTGCAACTAAGACAAAACATCACCCTACTTCTGTTTCTATTTGCAACACAAAACATGCTTCTAAGATTGACTTCAACACACTCCTTCCTCTATAACTAGCATGACCCCAAACGAAGTCTTCCTAAAGCCATAAAAACGAAATAGTGCCATTTGCAGAGATGTGGATAGACCTAGAGACTGTCATACAGAGTGAAGTAAGTCAGAAAGAGAAAAACCAATTTCATATAATATCACTTATATGTGGAATCTAGAAAAATGGTACAGATGAACTTATTTGCAAAGCAGAAATAAAGACACAGATGTAGAGAACAAACTTATGGATACCAAGGGTGGAAGCGGGGGGTGTGGGATGAATTGGGAGATTGGGATTGACATATATAAACTACTATGTATAAAATAGATAACTAATGAGAACCTACTGTATAGCACAGGGAACTCTACTCAATGATCTGTGGTGACCTAAATGGGAAGGAAATCTAAAACAGAGGGGATATATATATATATATGTATAACTGATTTACTTTTCTGTACAGCAGAAACTAACACAACATTGTAAAGCAACTATGCTCCAATAATTTTTTTTTAAAAAAAAGACTGTCAATATGCTTTGCTCTACAAGATTAAGCTTAGTCATCAGAGCTCTCCCTTGCTTATGCTGTAATTTTGGCATTTACATTGCAGATACTGAGTAGTGGTCTTATTTTTTGGCAATTCCTAGATCTCATTTTACAGACGGAGAAAATGTGACATGAAAAAATTAAAGGTTTTGTTTTTAATATAACTAATGATCATATAACTAATATAATCCACTGGGAACTAAATACCAGTCTACTAATAACAGGTCTGGTACTCTTTTTCTTCCAGCATTCACATAGAAACACATACACACATGCATATACATCACTGACATAAAATTCTTCAAGATAATAAATGTCATATAAATTAGTTTCATAGTCACTCAATCTTTTTTGACTTATACTTTAGGGATTTAAAGATGACTATATTCCTCCTAATATCAAGGGGATCATGGTTTACTAAAGGAGACATTCAGGTAAGAAATAATAGTAATGCAATAAATAGAAATCAAATAAACTAGACTTGTATTTTAGATTCATTGCTTACTTGCAATATAATTCTGGATAAATTACTTACCCTCTCAGAGTTTCAGTTTTTTTGTCCATAAAATGCAAACAATAAAATATACTCTGAAAGAGTACTGGGGAGTTTGAAGATTCATGAAAACAGAGTAAAAATCACAATGATTGAAACAAAAATTGTTGTCATTTTCATTTCACCAACATCATTATTCCCAATAAAATAAGTAGTTCTATGAATAGACATGAGAGAATGGTTGTCATTTTGAGAAGAAAGTGATATTGGTATGGGTTTGCAAGACGAGGAATAAGTTCAGGGGAAAGGAACCCTGAGGTGGGAGTGGAGGTGGGAGTGGAAGCATTCCAGGCAGTAGCTAGAGCACACATAAATCTCTAGAAGTACAAGTAAGTATAAGTAATATTTACAGGATGCATACTCTCTACTAGGCACTGTCATTAATATACCACCTCATTCCATTCTCACAGCAATCCTAAGATTTAGATACTTCAATATTGCCATTTTACAGATGAGAAGATAGGAGCAGATGTTGTAACTTGCCCAAAGTCACAAAGCTATATATTCCATAGTAGGCCTAGGAATTGAACCTGAGTAGAACATGGTAGCCTACACTCTAACCCATTACACAATAAAGAGTGTACTTTAATGTACATCACTACTTTATATAATTTTCAGGGCTATTTATGTCAGTTAAGTTTTTCAGAAGCCAATGAAGACATCTGGAAGACTAGTGTATTCAGAGAAGGTTTATCAGAGCCTTAATTTCTTTTGCAATATGATTTAAATAATTAATTATGTAGAGTAGGCACAAAATGCAGTATAAAAATTAGGTGTTCACAGAATACAATTTCATTTTTCTATTACTCAGTTTATTTTCTGTCACAAGCTTCCAAATAGATCATAAAAATTTAATATCCTTTAAATATCCGTTTGTCTTGTCACTGGGTTCTAAATGCTGGGTGGGTGGGAGTTGATGGGCATCTGGCTCTTGTCTTACAATCTGTATATTCTGGCATCTCCTGAGATCAGCTGAGGAATTCATAATTCATTTCCGTCCATGAATTTCTGTCGAAACAGGTCACTGCTAAGTCATCCGAAAGGTTCCTGCGGGCATGTTCTGTCTAGGCTATGTCCCATGTTCTTTTAGAGTATGTAGGATTATTCTGCTGTTCTTAATCACACAAGTCCACAGAGATTTACAGGATGAGAGGCTGCCTATGATCTCTCATCACTTCCTTGCTCCTCTTAGTTTCAGGCGATATTTATACTTATCAGGTATCAACCTGGCATAGGAGAAAAATGTTACCATAAGTTGATCAGAGATGTTTGTCCACCTAAATCCATTTTGTCTTTTTCCTGAGCCAGTATTCCATCCTCCCTTGCTGGGAGGTGTGGCCACGTAACTGGGTTTTAACCAATAGGATATGAGCAGAAATAATATGAGTCACTTGCAGCCTGGCCCCCAAGCCTTTCACACATGCTCCTTTATGTTCATTCCTCCTCTGTTGTCATGACACAGACAAGTGAATCTCTAAAGGCTGAAAAGATACAAGCTGTACAAGCTGCAAAGGACCTTGCTTCCTGAATGATAGAGCAGAGAGTTGTAATCTGAAACACCCACCAGGACTGTTATTGATCAATAAATAAACTCCTGTTTTTGTCTGGCCATTACCAGATTGTGTTTCTTACCACAGGCTGGCTTATCCTAACTAATACACAGACCCATATGATTAGATATCTTAAACAGTGGTTTCTGTTCTGTAATATTGATGTGCCTCCATGGCTGTACTTTCAGAAGGGAAAAGAGGCACCACTTTCACTCCAATCTCCCCAATTTATCTGGAGTGTCTGAATGACCCCTAGCTCATCCAAGAGAAGGGTCATCTCCCTTTTATAAAGTATGTTCTCCATCTTTCTCTCCTCTTACCCCAGCTCTAAGAATCTATTATTTCAGTGGGAGGCAGCAAGTTTTGTGTTACTCATCAATTACCCCTTTTTTAACCATGTTGAAGAGATTAAAATATCATTAATCGAGTATTTTGCAAATAAGAAGGGAAATGAATAAGTAATGTTCTAGCTGATTAATTGAGAGACATCAAAGAGTACAAAGAAAAGCAAAGGTGGGGGAATCACTGTTAATATGCCTAAATATTATGCTACAATATTTGTAATCCTCTGTCAAATGGATCACATACCCAAGAACTGCATTCTCTCTCAGGGTCTCAGTCATTAGCTTGAGCCCTAACCAGAATCTGGGGAACTGTGACACTTGAAAATGATTAATATTTTTTGATAGTGAGGAATTTGGTCAAAGCAGAAGTGTTTATTGAGTACTTACTACATATGCTGGTTACTGTTCTGCGTACTGAAATCTCTAGAAGTACAAATCCTTGTAATGAAGGACCAAGGATTTTCTCTCAAGATACAAGTACCCAACAGAGGGACCCCCCCCCTCCACCTTTGCCTGCTTCAAGCATGACCCATACTGAGATGGTAGAGCGAGACAGAGGCCACATCAAGGTTTTGTAATAATCCACAAATGTTTTCATGTAGTTGCTCATGTGACCCTGGAAACATCTAGGAGTGCTGATATATGAGTAAATGAGTGTAGTTCCCCTTGCATTGCTTCTAGAAAGCAGTTAGTGCCATGAGCCCCTTGAGTCCAGTTCTTGACTTGAGATACTTTTCCTTATCTCCCTACCCTCTGCAGAAAGTACTCACAGGATTTTGTGATGTAAAACTCAGAAATCTAAGAAAATTGCCAACTGCCTCAAATTCTTCTAGGGCCAGCCTCACTCCATAATCTAGAGTAAAGGAGCACATATTCAAACTTTATCCTTGACACACGCTTGGATAAACTGCAGTTTCCTGATTAAATATGCAGAGTAAATTCCAACATGGGTCCCAGGTGATATGCTGGGTGTTAAGTTTCCTAAAATAATTTTTTTTTTACCAGTTCTCAATTGTGATTCTATCTTATTCTATCTCAGTCATGAGTCAATCCATATTGTACAAGGTCTCACCCCAGCTGGTAAACTGAGAGCAAGAAATGAAAATCAGATATGATTCTCACGTAATAAATATGGGAATTGTGACTTCAATGATGGAACACTGGAGAACTGAAGGACAGGGGATTTTTAGGTTTCTGGAGAAATTTCTTCTTCTAAAAACGACATGCATGGGTTGGGATATTTTGAGGTTACAAACTGTGGGTTAAAATAAAGTGTCAGGGCTCACAAGTCTGGTAAAACCACAAAATTCTGTCTTGAATGGAATTTCTGGTGCCAAGCTTTGCATTGCTTTCACCTGAAACCACAATGAGAGGAGTCAAGTTTTCATATGGGTAGAGAAAAGAGAAAGTAAACAAAGGACACTCACATCACCAAGCAAACAGGCAGTCACACTGGTGCCCGATCTGCCCAGCACTTAAGCAAGAATCCTGGAGAAAGGTTCACAGAGCCACTACTATTGCTTCATCCAGTTTCTCCCCAAAGATTTGGGTATTTACGTCCCATCATCCTGGGAGAGGGCATAGGGGTAAATCTGCATATTTGTGGATAGTATGACCATGGTTGGGAAATACCTTTGTGGGAACATGCTGGTTACAAACAGCTGAAGTGTTTTTCGCCATATTCAGTTAAATTAATCCCTGTCTCCTCTCTCCCACTTCTTTTGGCTTTTTTAGTAACTTCCTTCCATCCCACTCCCATGTAGCTCATGCCCTTTTTTTTTTTTTTTCAGTACCTTTACTATTGATCACTCAAAAAGTCATTCTTAGTTTGGAAAGACTGACGGGAGGCACATTTGCCCATTTCTGTCACTAAGTACAGCTGGATATCCTGAACACTATATATAAAACAAAAGAAGGCTCTGAATGGTGGAGACAAGAGGACAGGCTGGCTACACAGACTGGCTAAACTGTGGACCCAAGGAATGACACCACGGTGAAATACCTGGGTTTTCTTTTTATCTCATATACCTCAGACTTAGAGCCGAAGAAACCAGCAAGCAGAAAATACTAATGGGCATAGACAATTAAGCCTCAATGAAAGTCTATTTTTCTCTACCCAGAGGACTAGGAAAGAGTCGGCCTAGACAATAACAACTCAGCTCCAAACGAATACCACAGAGAAAACTGCTGTCTCATGACCCTGCTCCTGCCTCCACTTCTGCTGGTATGGTGTCAGAGAAGGCTGAGTGAGGGCTTGGGAAGTCCATCTCCATCAAGCTGTAATGCATCCCACCCTACCCTGGTGTCAGCAGACACCACATGGGGAATCTGGATTTGTACCCCTGCACTGTGGTAATAAAGCTCCCCTCCCTCCTCTCCCCCCATGTTTCAGCAGTATCAGATGAAAACTGGCAGAGGGTCAGAACTTCTACCACTGCCACCCTATCCCTGCCCCACATATCAGTGGAGGACACCTGTGTGCAATAAGCAGCCATTCTAGCCAGGGAGGTATCCGTGAAGGTCTAGACTGAAGCCTGAATTCTCACCCCCAACCCAGAAGTAACGAGGTACCCCTCAACAACCCCCTGCCCGCACTGTGGGGTTAACAGAGGTGGGGAAACCTAGACTTCCACCATGTCCTAGCAGTAATGAAGAGATGCTCCCAATCCTTTGCCAGCTTCAGAGGAGGCCTGCTAAAATATGATTTAGATGAAATCCAGTCTCATGACATAATATTCAAAATGTCCAGGATACAATCACACATCACTCCTCATACCAAGAACCAGGAAAATCGCAACTCGAACCAGAAAAGACAATCAACAGAGCCACCACCAAGATGACACAGATGTTGACATTATCTGACAAGGAATTTAACAGAATTCTTCTTTAGCAGATTCACTGTAGTTTCTCAATGAAGTGGTCAGCCCGATTAAAATAGATGTAATGAATTATAATTCACATTTAATGAAATGTATTTGTGCAAATGGTCACTCAGCACCAACAACCATAAAGAAGTAATGACAGCTTGTTATTACTGATGTAATTAATGGTGGCTTGTTAAAAAATGAGATTGGAATATAGATTAAGAGATTAAGAATCAAGATAAAAAGTACCCACATTCTATTTAATCCATGCAGATTATAATTGAAACCATTAAAACTGAGTTACGGATTGGGGTTCATTTGTCTACAAACATTTATCTCCATGTCTCCTTCACCATCCTTCCCAATCTCTACATATACATGCCACAATCACTTAGGAGTGCCTGCATACCTGATTGCTTACAAATTAGAATTACTCAAATATAGTCAAACATAATTATAAATATTATTTGAAATAATGGAAACTAGTGAAGATGTATTAGTCAAGGTTCACCAGAGAAACAGAACCAATTATATATATATATATATATATACACATCTACCTACCTATCTATAGATGTATATATCTATCTGTGTAGATATCTATATATACATCTATAGTTAGGTAGGTAGATAGTATGTCTATACTTGTATCTACATCTATATCTACCTATATCTATATATTGAGAGAGAGAGATTGATTTATTATGAAGAATTAGCTCACACCATTACAGAGGTTGAGAAGTCCCACCATCTGCCGTCTGCAAGCTGGAGACCCAGGAAAGCTGATGATGTAGTTTAGTGGGAGTCTAAAGGCCAGAGGACCAGGGGAGTCTGTGCTCTAAGTCTCAGTCTAGGGGCAGGAGAAATGGGTGTCCCAGTTCTACAGTCAGGCAGAAAGGGCAAATTCCCTTCTCAGCCCACTTTGTTCTACCCAGCAGATTGGATGATGCTTATCAACATGGGGGGCGGGGGGCAATCCGCTTTACTGAGTCCACTGATTCGAATGATGATGTCATCCAGAACCATTCTCACAGACACACCCAGAAATAACATTTAGCCAAATATCTGGTCACCCCATATTCCAGTCAAGTGGATATATATCACAAAAGGCAAGTGGCACATCAAACTTTAAATTAAATAATTAATTTCCTATTTGCTCTGAACTACTTTCCTTCCTTAAAGAGTTCTCAGTGCCTAGTTCCTTGAAAAAACAAACCCAAAATTATTTTACTGAATCTGATAAGTCTTTAAGATATCATTTCATTGCAAATACTTTCTTCTCTCTCTTTATAGTCAAATTTTATTAAGTCTTTATTTATGAGATAATGTCATGATCCAGAATCAATACAAGGCTTTTTGTAGAACTTTTTTCCCTCTGAGATAAGACTCTAAAAGTTCTCATAAACCTCTTCACTCTTAAAAGCAAGAGTTGGCAGACTCCGCTAGGATTTCAAAACTATGAGACATCTTTAATTGCATGGTCATTTGTCTTTATATGATATCTTTCACCTGGTTTTAATGTCAAGAGAAAAAAATTGTGGAGGACTAACTTTTCCATTTAAACAAATACAAATGAAAATATAAAAAGATAAAAGATAAAAAAGATAAATTTATCATTTTCCACTTTTACTAGTTTTATCTGGAGGTTTGTGAATCTCAGGGATGGGTCCTGTTACGGGGAAAAAAAAGAGATGGTATTCAATTTGAATATAAAATAAAAGAAGGATGGAAGGAAGGGAAGGAGGGAGAGAGTCCTTCTTTTATGCAACTTCTCTAACATGTGATCATATTTGTAGGGGATTTTTCCTTATTCTAAAAATCCATTTGACTGTGCTGTGAATGAGTCCTTGAAAATTCCCCAAGACACAGAAAATGGAACTTTTCACCGAGGACTCTGTAGTATTGCAGAGTTATCTGAAGTAGAGCACACTGGCTATAATTCTTTCCAAATTTGTAAACCACAAAAATGTAGGAAGCAGAAAATTACTTCCAAGCAAAATGAAACCAGTATTTATAATAATTAAGAGATGTGGAGTTTGGGGGGAATTAATTTAAGGAGGGGGAGAATCTACACTACTTAATTAGACAAAGATGCTGTTATAGAAACTTTACAAACACAGTATGTGGTAAGCAGCCCATGCCCCACTCTCTAGTATCCGAGACACCCACCTTTCAGCTCTACAGTTTAGATGGAAATATGAGATGCAAACACTTTAGCTTTACCCATGCTGTATTTTTTTTTTTTTTTTTTTTTTTTTTTTTTTTTTTTTGCGGTACGCGGGCCTCTCACAGCTGTGGCCTCTCCCGTTGCGGAGCACAGGCTCCGGATGCGCAGGCTCAGCGGCCATGGCTCACGGGCCCAGCCGCTCCGCGGCATGCGGGATCTTCCCGGACCGGGGCACGAACCTGTGTCCCCTGCATCGGCAGGCGGACTCTCAACCACTGCGCCACCAGGGAAGCCCCCCATGCTGTATTTTACTTTTTGCTTAGATTACAATTGATTGTGCATGATTGGAGAACATGTTAATGATATTTGGAAACTCTTAAACCTTTTTTTGGGGGGGTGAAGTAGAAAGGAATAGCTTTATTGCTTTGCCAGGCAAAGGGGGTCACAGCAGGCTAATGCCCTCAAAACTGTGTATCTCAGACTTCCCTCGTGGCGCAGTGGTTAAGAATCCACCTTCCAGTTCAGGGGACACAGGTTCGATCCCTGGTCCAGGAAGATCCCACATGCTGCGGAGCAACAAAGCCCGTGCGCCGCAACTACTGAGCCCACACGCTGCAACTATGGAAGCCCATGTGCTCTAGGGCCTGTGAGCCGCAACTACTGAAGCCCGCACACCTAGAGCCAGTGCTTCACAACAAGGGAAGCCACTGCAATGAGAAGCCCGCACATCACAATGAAGAGTATCCCCAGCCCGCCACAACTAGAGAAAGCCCGCGCCCAGCAACGAAGACCTAATGCAGCCAAATAAATACATAAATACAATTATAAACAAACAACCAAACAAAAAATAACAACAACAACAAAAAAAACTGTGTGTCCCAACTTGGAGGGGTTATTGAAGAGTTTTATAGTAATGGTTCAAAGAGGGCGTCATCAGCTCGTGGACATTCTTCTGATTGGTTGATGGTGAGTCAGCATCATCGACCTTCTGGTTCCAACCAGTCTGTGGTCCACGTGCTTGTGGGCAAATCAACTTTGAGATATGGTTAATCCTTATGTTAGTAGGTAAACTCTAGAAATCTGAGCACAAAAGTTTAGCTCAACTCTATAAAACATTCTTCCTGATTTTCAGGATTTGGTCACATTTCTGTGTCCTATCCTGGGAAATAGCAAATTCTTGCTCCAATTTAGTTCTTCTCTGCTTGGTTCTGCAGCCATCCCAAAACAAACTCTAGACAATAAGGATTTAGAACATTACAAGGATAGTATGAAATGTCAGAATTTCTGGAGAAAAGCTTAGGGGGTGGGTAGCAGTTGTCTGAAGTTCTAATAATGTTCAGACCCACTTGGGAAGGAGTTAGTTTTTCTATAGATGATATCTAGAATCTGTTATTTTATAGTAAACTCCAATAGTCACAGAGCGTTACAAAGAGTAAATTGTAAATTTGGCCCACCTGTTGAGCTCTGCCTTGTCACTTCAACAGTTTTTAAGAATTTTTTCTGGGGCTTCCCTGGTGGCGCAGTGGTTGAGAGTCCGCCTGCCGATGCAGGGAACTCGGGTTCGTGCCCCGGTCCGGGAAGATCCCACATGCCGCGGAGCAGCTGGGCCCGTGAGCCATGGCCGCTGAGCCTGTGCGTCCAGAGCCTGTCCTCCGCAACGGGAGAGGTCACAACAGTGAGAGGCCCGTGTACCGAAAAAAAAAAAAAGAATTTTTTCTGCAAGTATTTGGAAAAATTTTATGGGAGTTAAATGACATTAGAAAGAGCAGACTCAAAACAGAAATCCTTCTGGAACAGCTTTTACATACAACTTTATAGTTTACAGTGTGTTGTACATGCAACCTCAGCCGATGGCCTATTTATTCCCATCCAATTATGTTGGATGGAATACAGTTCCATGTCTTAGATGATTCATCAGTACATAAAAATCAGCTTGGCCCTAACCATGCAAACACAATCTGAGCTCAATTTTTAAGAAACCACAGATTTTTCCCTTAGGGAATAGACTGTTTGTGGGCAGTCTGTCTCTTTATAAGAAAATTATTTTCTAACGGAGCATTTTCACAGGCTAAAACTGAGAATTCCAGTATTTTCACTGCATAAGTGTACCTAGATATTTCAAAGAAATACTCCAAAAACAAAACATGAGCTATTTTCTTGTTTTTGCAGTTTAAATACCTATATGGAACCCTATGTAAAATTCTACTCAAGGACTGATTTTCCTTATCAGATTAAACCAATGGAACACCAAGTCTTGCAAAATCCCTTGCTTTCACTTAGGAAAAAAGATCAATTTCACTTACCTTGTGTCAGTTACCAAGTGATTACCTCTCATCTCCAAATCCACTCACCATTGCCCTGCTGATGATCCTGGAGCTGGACCCTGAAAACATTTCTCTTTCCTCAGAGGACAAAATGGTAAGTATTGTCAGCAGATGGCGCTAGAGAACACTACTGGAAAACGAGGCTTTGTTTCAGTGTGTTTTTCTCCACTTGCTACTGTGGTGCACAGCATCCAGCAGTGCATAGGACAACAGTGTGTTCTGCTGAATGGCACCTCCACAATGGCACGTTCCTCTGGCACTTCAGAGGGCAGCTCCCCAGCAAATTCCATGAAGCAACACTCTCCTTTGGACAGTTTTCCAAGCACCCAGAAGGCAGCTTCCTGGCAATCTCAGCTGGCAATATACCTCAGAGGACACCATCCAATGGGCCATGGTCATGGCTACACCCTCTCCATTGGTGGGGAAGAGTACCTCTTCCAGATTTGGTCTTTCTCTTGGTGCTCTGACTCAGCCCTAGAGATAGTGGCTTCTCCCTAGATGTGTTCTTCAATTCAATTATTTTTTAGAGTTTTTCTGTTGCTAAGTAATTGGTTATAGTTATTAATTCTTTGAATTAAACTTTCTTTGTTAAAATTGTAATGTGACTTCCATCTCCCGATTGGATCCTGAGTGACATGTACATTCAAACAGTTTTAAATAGTAACTGACGATACGAGTACAAATTTGTTTCCAAAAAATCATGGTATAATAACATAGGAAATCTAAAACACTATCTTAAAAACATATGATCCCACAATTTTTCTTTCAGTAGACATTATATTTAAAGTAACCACTTACTGTCAACATAAATAAACCACCTAATAGAATAAATATTATCAAACCAATCTGCTTATTATTGATGTTTGAAAGGAAATTTCCTTTAGTGGAAAAGCTGCTGAAATATTTACACAGGCATGCATCAGTAAAAATGCCAAATGAAATGAGATCAACTACGTACTTTTAAAGAGAAGTTGATTTGTATACAGATCTTGATTTCTGATGGGGTTATGTCCCAATAAACCTATCGTAAGATATTCAAAATATCTTGTCAAAAATGCATTTAATACACCTAACCTACCAAACATCCTAGCTTAGCCTAGCCTGCCTTAAATGTGCTCAGAACACTTACATTAGACTACAGGTGGGCAAACTTATTTAGCACAAAGCCGAAATTGTTGAATATCTCATGTAAGTTTTTGAAAACTGTACTAAGAGTGAAGAACAATGGTTGTATTGGGTACAGAATGGTTGTAAGCATATTAGTTGTTCACCCTCGTGATCACGTGGCTGAATGGTAGCTGCAGCTCACTGCCACTGCCCAGCATCATGAGAAAGTATCGTATCACATATCACTAGCCTTGGAAAAGATCAAAATTAAAAAATGTGAAGTTTACTTTCTATTGAATTCTTATCGCTGTGGCACCATCATAAAGTCGAAAAATAGTAAGTCGAAGCATCTAAGTTGGGGACCGTCTGTACATGTTAGATGACATAATTTATAGTACCTCTGAACTTACCTGAATGGAAGGCTACTCCCTATCACTAATGTTAGCATTTTACAGCACATGGATCAAAGAGAGAGCACGGTGATTTTCAGTCTCACCAAAATCGCACAAACTGGGAGAGTTAATTAACTCTGTGGAAGTCAGGATGATATTAGCTAAGGTAGGGTGAAAGAATACTGGAAAGTCCAAACACTTTTTTCACTACACAGACCATTGAGATCAAGTCTCTCGTTCCTTAAACACCACAGCTAACAGGTAAGTGACAGATGAAATACAATCAAACAGTGATTGTAATAGTTGAAAATCTGGTAAATTTAGTCTCCTGTGGGCTGTCTGCGTATTAAAAGAGGAGCAAGATCACTCCAAAGAACACTGAAGAGGCAGGTCTACTTTGCATGCTCCCCAAAACATTTCTCCTGGTGAACTGCTATCAAACTTTATCCCATCAAACCAAAAATATCAGAGATGATAATGTAGTATCCACAGCTAAAATGTTCTTCTTTCTCCAAGAAGGAAAATAAAGTTCTGGTGACTACTTAACCTCCTTCCCTGTCCTTAGGACCCACTCAAAAAATGTTGTTCACATGATTACGAGGAGTCCTCATCCGAGTATATCAGTTTCCTGTGGTTACTGTAAAAATTACCATGAACTTGGCAGCTTCAAACAACAGAAATTCTCTCACAGTTCTGGAGGCCAGTACAATATTAGTTTCCCTGGGCCAAAATCGAGGTGTCAGCAAGGCTGTGCTCCCTCTGGAGTCTCTAGGGGAGAATTCACTCCTTGCTTCTTCCAGCTGTGGGTGCTTGCTGGTATTCCCTTGCTGTGACCACATCACTCCAATCTCTGCATCCATCTTTACATAGCCTTCTCCTTTTCTGTTTTCTTCTCTTCTATCTATCTCAAATTTCCTTTTGCCTCCCTCTTATAAAGACACTTGCTAGTGCATCTAAAGCTCATTCACACAGTCCAGGATAATCTCCAATAGCAAGATCCTTAATTTAATCACATATGCAAAGACCTTGTTTCTTTATAAGATAGCATTTGTAGCGTGAAGGGATGCTTCCAGGATTTGTGGCTTTCTCTGGGTGGCCATTATTCAGCCTAGTACGCTGAGCACCAAAGTGCTTCGACTTTTGTCTGGATGTAATAGCCAAATGACTTTGGGCTATCTTTCTTGGAGAGAAGGTAAATGTGTTCTATGCTTGGAAAGAAAAAGGTGGATTGTGAAGCAGCTGCCCTACTAGCTTCTAGACGTAGCCATGTGAATAGTGACTGTCCAATGAAAAGTGAGTGGAAGAAATTGATGTTTGTCATTCCAGGCCAATGACATTAAGAAGCTAGTGTCCCTCCACAATAGTCTCTTTTCCCTTCTTCTGGCTGGATAAGACTATGAAAAGTAAATTATTGAGACACAGGAAGGAAAAATCGGAGTCCCTCAATGATTGTGTGGAAGAAAAGTATCTGCCAATATATCTGAAACAGGATAAATACAAAGAAACATCCACATAGAAACATCGTGGTGAAAATGCAAGCATCTGACAAATAAAGAAGATCTTAAAATAGCAGAGAGAAAAGGCAAACCACCTACAAAGGCATGATAGATTGATTGATGATAGAAAGACTTTTGATAGAATTTTCAACGGTAACAAGGGAAGCCAGAAGACTGTGGGAAGACCTCAAAGTGTTGAGAGGAAATACATATCAACCAAGAATAGTGTATCCAGCCAAACTTTATTACTAGAACAAGGGTGAAATAAAGGCATTTTAGAAACCTAAACCTTTGAATGTTTATCACCTTAACTAAAGGCACCTCAGATGGACCCCCATAAGAAGAAAACCGATTATAGGATGACAGCTGGAACATAAGAAATATTGAACAAACGAAATGATTAACGGGTCTATAAATATAAAACAACTTGTCTGTATAAGTTATTAATGACAATATATAATTTTGAAAGTTAAAAAAAAAGAATAAAACTTAATTTCTGGGTAGCTAGAGCATGTGAGTCGCAAGGCTGTTGTATCTGAACCAACTGTTAAATTTGAGTGTATACTCTGACTTTAGATTCTACCTCAGGTTAAAGCAAAGACCTGGCTGAAAATGCTAAGAGAAATAACCAAGTAAACTACTTATTATTACAAAATACATTTATTTTCATTCAACAACCTAATTAAGCAATCAATCAATTAAGCAAACAAGCCATAACAGATGATAGAGCAGGAAGGGATGTACTAACTTATGCCTATTACTTAGCCAAAACTCTATTTCCTTTGGCTGTTATTTATTCCCAGCTGATCCTTTGTTCATAAGTGTTCTCCATCCAAGCAGCACTAAGTGGTCATAGTAACCTCATGTAACTGCTGCAAGATCAGAGTACTCCAGAGAGAGGGAGAGAGTACAGTGTTGTTCTTTTCTGTTGAGTGGCAGGCTAGTCACTTTATGCTAACTAGGGACCTGGGCATATTTGATATGTCTTACATTCTATTGGTTCAAATTAACATCAACCTTATCTGTCCCTTTAGACTCAGAGTAAATAGAGTGTATACAACCGATGTTACTTGTTTACAAGTTAAGTGTTTATTAGGTATTTATTAGTATCAACTTTTCAGAACTATGGAGATTAACCAATCAGAAAGTTTCCATTAATAGTGGAATAATGTCCTATCAGAGGACTCACCTCCTAGGAAACAACTGTAAACCTTGCACTAAGGCACTGAAGAGGAAACTAAAGCAGACTTAGATGTGGCATATACCCTCAAGGGAAGGCAGTGGAGCAGTAAGCACCTATTTCTACGACTTTTAGCCTAAAGTTAATTGGAATCTTTGAGGCCACCCAGTGTGTGTGTGGGGAGGGGCACTTGTGAAAAATCACACTGTGTTTCTGGGTTGGGGAGCCAGAAAACTGATGCCAGAAAAATACCACTGAAGTGAAGAAAGACCCTGGAAGGGAAAGAGCCAGAGAAAAAACATTAAATCCACATCTTGAACCTCAGAACAGACTCAGAATGACCTTCTTTCAAGTATCCTGCTACATAAATTCCAGACATAGCCTCTGTGTACCCTAATCTCTGTCTTCTCAACTTAGCAAAACCACCATACTCTTCTTGGTCTACTTTCTGTGAGAGAGAAGTATTTCTTAGGTCCTTCCTGGCCTAGACACATCACAGCCCTTTCAGTGTGTGCGACCTTCTAGATTCAGGAATATATCAGAGCTTTAAAAAACCCTATATGGACATTTTATTCTCCAAATATTTCTTTTATGATTTTGGGCCAGCCTCTTGTTTGCCCCAACTGATATTGCTACCTCAGCTACCTGCATGTTAAAAAATTGCTGCTGATTGTATTTCACAAATGCTCTGGGTGTAGTATCTTTCCCACTGAGCAAGTTCTGAGTCAGTTTAAATACAGCAAGCCCTTTGAAGTGGACTTTTCCATGAAGCTGCCAGACAGGTGAGGTAGTAACCACTATCTGGGGATGGAGATTTTTGGAGAGTCCAAAATCCATTCTGTCCCCTTTAGTGGTTACTAAGTTGCTGGTTTGAAAGGCTATCATGGAGCTGGGGGAGGAGATGGGAAGAAGGAAAGTTAAAATGAGACAGAGCTCATTCTTCTTACCAAGATTGTCGTTTTTGGAGGAGCTTCAAGATGGCAGAAGAGTAAGACGCGGAGATCACCTTCCTCCCCACAGATACATCAGAAATACATCTACATGTGGAACAACTCCTACAGAACACCTACTGAACGCTGGCAGAAGACCTCAGACCTCCCAAAAGGCAAGAAAGTCCCCACGTACCTGGGTAGGGAAAAAGAAAAAAGAATAAACAGAGACAAAAGAATAGGGACGGGACCTGCACCAATGGGAGAGAGCTGTGAAGGAGGAAAGGTTTCCACACACTAGGAATCCCCTTCGTGGGTGGAGACTCTGGGTGGCGGAGGCAGGGAGAAGCTTCGGGGCCGCGGAGGAGAGCACAGCCCTGTGGCTGTGGGCAAAGCAGAGAGATTCCCGCACAGAGGATGGGTGCCGACCGGCACTCACCAGCCCGAAAGGCTTGTCTGCTCACCTGCGGGGGCGGGCGGGGCTGGGAGCTGAGGCTCGGGCTTTGGTCGGAGCGCCAGGAGAGGACTGGGGTTGGCGGCGTGAACACAGCCTGAAGGAGGCTAGTGCGCCACGGCTAGCTGGGAGGGAGTCGGGGGAAAAGTCTGGCCCTGCCGAAGAGGCAAGAGACTTTTTCTTGCCTCTGTTTCCTGGTGCACGAGGAGAGGGGATTGAGAGCGCCGCTTAAAGGAGCTCCAGAGATCGGCACGAGCCGCGGCTAAAAGCATGGACCCCAGAGACGGGCATGAGACGCTAAGGCTGCTGCTGCCGCCACCAAGAAGCCTGTGTGCGAGCACAGCTCACTATCCACACCTCCCCTCCCGGAGCCTGTGCAGCCCGCCACTGCCAGGGTCCCGTGACCCAGGGACAACTTCCCCGGGAGAACACACGAAGCACCTCACGCTGTTGCAACGTCACGCTGGTCTCTGCCGCCGCAGGCTCACTCCGCATCCTCACCCCTCCCTCCCCCCGGCCTGAGTGAGCCAGAGCCACCCAATTAGCAGCTCCTTTAACCCCGTCCTGTCTGAGCGGAGAACAGACGCCCTCTGGCGAACTACACACAGAGGCGGGGCCAAATCCAAAGCTGAACCCTGGGAGCTGTGCCAACAAAGAAGAGAAAGGGAAATTTCTCTCAGCAGCCTCAGGAGCACCGGATTAAATCTCCACAATCAACCTGATGTACCCTGCATCTGTGGAATACCTGAATAGACAACAAATCATCCTAAATTGAGGAGGTGGACATTGGGAGCAAAGATATATTTTTCCCCCTTTTCCTCTTTTTGTGGGTGTGTATGTGTATGCTTCTGTGTGTGATTTTGTCTGTATAGCTTTGTTTTTACCGTTTGCCCTAGGCTTCTGTCCGTCCGCCTTTTTTTTTACTTTTTAAAAATTTTTTCTTAATAATTATTTTTTTTATTTTAATAACTATTTTATTTTATTTTATCTTCTTTCTTTCTATTTTTTTCTCCCTTTTATTCTGAGCGCTGTGGATGAAAGGCTCTTGGAGCTCCAGCCAGGAGTCAGTGCTGTGCCTCTGAGGTGGGAGAGCCAACTTCAGGACACTGGTCCACAAGAGACCTCCCAGCTCCAAATAATATCAAACAGCGAAAATCTCCCAGAGATCTCCATCTCAACACCAGCACCCAGCTTCACTCAATGACCAGCAAGCTACAGTGCTGGACACCCTATCCCAGACAACTAGCAAGAGAGGAACACAACCCCATCCATTAGCAGAGAGGCTGCCAAAAATCATAATAAGGCCACAGACACCCCAAAACACACCACCAGACGTGAACCTGCCCACCAGAAAGACAAGATCCAGCCTCATCCACCAGAACACAGGAACTAGTCCCCTCCACCAGGAAGCCTACACAACTCACTGAACCAACCTTAGCCACTGGAGACACACACCAAAACAACGGAAACTAGGAACGTGCAGCCTGCGAAAAGGATACCCAAAACACAGTAAGCTAAGCAAAATGAGAAGACAGAAAAGCACACAGCAGATAAAGGAGCAAGGTAAAAACCTACCAGATGTAACAAATGAAGACGAAATAGGCAGTCTACCTGAAAAAGAATTCAGAATAATGATAGTAAAGGTGATCCAAAATCTTGGAAATAGAATAGAGAAAATACAATAAAAGTTTCACAAGGACGTAGAAGAACTAAAGAGCAAACAATGATGAACAACACAATAAATGAAATTAAAAATTCTCTAGAAGGGATCAATAGCAGAATAACTGAGGCAGAAGAACGGATAAGTGACCTGGAAGATAAAATAGTGGAAATAACTACTGCAGAGCAGAATAAAGAAAAAAGAATGAAAAGAACTGAGGACAGTCTCAGAACCTCTGGGACAACATTAAATGCACCAACATTCGAATTATAGGGATCCCAGAAGAAGAAGAGAAAAAGAAAGGGACTGAGAAAATATTTGAAGAGATTATAGTTGAAAACTTTCCTAATATGGGAAAGGAAATAGTTAATGAAGTCCAGGAAGCACAGAGAGTCCCATACAGGATAAATCCAAGGAGAAACACGCCAAGACATACTAATGAAACTATCAAAAATTAAATACAAAGAAAGCATATTAAAAGCAGCAAGGGAAAAACAACAAATAACACACAAGGGAATCCCCATAATGTTAACAGCTGATCTTTCAGCAGAAACTCTGCAAGCCAGAAGGGAATGGCAGGACATATTTAAAGTGATGAAGGAGAAAAACCTACAACCAGATACTCTACCCAGCAAGGATCTCATTCAGTTTTGACTGAGAAATTAAAACCTTTACAGACAAGCAAAAGCTAAGAGAATTCAGCACCACCAAACCAGCTTTACCATAACGCTAAAGGAACTTCTCTAGGCAGGAAACACAAGAGAAGGAAAAGACCTACAATAACACACCCAAAACAATTAAGAAAATGGGAATAGGAACATACATATCGATAATTACCTTAAATGTAAATGGATTAAATATTCCAACCAAAAGACATAGACTGGCTGAATGGATACAAAAAAAGGACCCGTATACATGCTGTCTACAAGAGACTCACTTCAGACCTAGGGACATATACAGACTGAAAGTGAGGGGATGGAAAAAGATACTCCATGCAAATGGAAATCAAAAGAAAGCTAGAGTAGCAATTCTCATATCAGACAAAATAGACCTTAAAATAAAGACTCGTGCAAGAGACAAAGAAGGACACTAAATAATGATTAAGGGATCAATCCAAGAAGAAGATATAACAATTATAAATACTTATGCACCCAACATAGGAGCACCTCAATACATAAGGCAAATGCTAACAGCCATAAAAGGGGATATCGACAGTAACACAATCATAGTAGGGGACTTTAACACCCCACTTTCACCAATGGAAAGATCATCCAAAATGAAAATAAATAAGGAAACACAAGCTTTAAATGATACATTAAACAAGATGGACTTAACTGATATTTATACGACATTCCATCCAAAAATAACAGAATACACATTCTTCTCAAGTGCTCATGGAACATCCTCCAAGATAGATCCTATCTTGGGTAACAAATCAAGCCTTGGTAAATTTAAGAAAACTGAAATCATATCAAGTATCTTTTCCGACCACAATGCTATGAGACTAGATATCAATTACAGGAAAAAAAATCTGTAAAATATACAAGCACATGGAGGCTAAACAATACACTACTTAATAACTAAGAGATCACTGAAGAAATCAAAGAGGAAATCAAAAATACTTAGGAACAAATGACAATGAAAACACAGTGACCCAAAACCTATGGGATGCAGCAAAAGTAGTTCTAAGAGGGAAGTTTAAAGCAATACAATCCTACCTTAAGAAACAAGAAACATCTCAAATAAACAACCTAACCTTACAACTAAAGCAATTAGAGAAAGAAGAACAAAAAACCCCAAAGTTAGCAGAAGGAAAGAAATCATAAAGATCAGATCAGAAATAAATGAAAAAGAAATGAAGGAAACGATAGCAAAGATCAATAAAAGTAAAAGCTGGTTCTTTGAGAAGATAAAAAAAATTGATAAACCATTAGCCTGACTCATCAAGAAAAAAAGGGAGAAGACTCAAATCAATAGGATTAGAAATGAAAAAGGAGAAGTAACAGCTGACACTGCAGAAATACAAAGGATCATGAGAGATTACTACAAGCAACATTATGCCAATAAAATGGAAAACCTGGAAGAAATGGACAAATCCTTAGAAATGCACAACTTCTGAGAGTGAACCAGGAAGAAATAGAAAATATGAACAGACCAATCACAAGCACTGAAATTGAAACTGTGATTAAAAATCTTCCAACAAACAAAAGCCCAGGACCAGATGGCTTCACAGGCAAATTCTATCAAACATTTAGAGAAGAGCTAACACCTATCCTTCTCAAACTCTTCCAAAATATAGCAGAGAGAGGTACACTCCCAAACTCATTCTACGAAGCCACCATCACCTTGATACCAAAACCAGACAAAGATGTCACAAAGAAAACTACAGGCCAATATCACTGATGAACATAGATGCAAAAATCCTCAACAAAATACTAGCAAACAGAATCCAACAGCACATTAAAAGGATCATACACCATGATAAGTGGGGTTTATCCCAGGAATGCAAGGATTCTTCCATATACACAAATCAATCAACGTGATATACCATATTAACAAATTGAAGGAGAAAATCCATATGATCATCTCAATCGATGCAGAGAAAGATTCTGACAAAATTCAACACCGATTTATGATAAAAACCCTGCAGAAAGTAGGCATAGAGGGAACTTTCCTCAACATAATAAAAGCCATATATGACAAACCCACAGCCAACATTGCCCACAACGGTGAAAAACTGAAACCATTTCCACTAAGATCAGGAAAAAGACAAGGTTACCCACTCTCATCACTATTATTCAACATAGTTTTGGACGTTTTAGCCACAGCAATCAGAGAAGAAAAAGAAATAAAAGGAATCCAAATCGGAAAAGAAAAAGTAAAGCTGTCACTGTTTGCAGATGACATGATACTATACATAGAGAATCCTAAAGATGCTACCAGAAAACTACTAGAACTAATCAATGAATTTGGTAAAGTAGCAAGATACAAAGTTAATGCACAGAAATCTCTTGCATACCTATACATTAATGATGAAAGATCTGAAAGTCAAATTAAGAAAACACTCCCATTTACCACTGCAACAAAAAGAATGAAATATCTAGGAATAAACCTACCTAAGGAGACAAAAGACCTGTATGCAGGAAATTATAAGACACTGATGAAAGAAATTAAAGATGATACAAATAGATGGAGAGATATACCATGTTCTTGGATTGGAAGAATCAACATTGTGAAACATTGTGAAAATGACTCTACTACTCATAGCATTCTACAGATTCAATGCAATCCCTATCAAACTACCACTGGCATTTTTCACAGAACTAGTACAAAAAATTTCACAGTTTGTATTGAAACACAAAAGACCCCGAGTAGCCAGAGTAATCTTGAGAAAGAAAATCGCAGCCAGAGGAATCAGGCTCCCTGACTTCAGACTATACTACAAAGCTGCAATAATCAAGACAGTATGGTACTGGCACAAAAACAGAAAGATAGATCAATGGAACAGGATAGAAAGCCCAGAGATAAACCCACGCACATATGGTCACCTTATCTTTGATAAAGGAGGCAAGAATATACAGTGGAGAAAAGACAGCCTCTTCAATAAGTGGTGCTGGGAAAACTGGACAGCTACATGTAAAAGTATGAAATTAGAACACTTCTTAACACCATACACAAAAATAAACTCAAAATGGATTAAAGACCTAAATGTAAGGCCAGACACTATCAATCTCTTAGAGGAAAACATCTGCAGAACACTATGACATAAATCACAGCAAGATCCTTTCTGACCCACCTCCTAGAGAAATGGAAATAAAAACAAAAATAAACAAACGGGACCTAATGAAACTTCAAAGCTTTTGTGCAGCAAAGGAAACCATAAACAAGACGAAAAGACAACCCTCAGAATGGGAGAAAATATTTGCAAAGGAAGCAACTGACAAAGGATTAATCTCCAAAATTTACAAGCAGCTCATGCAACTCAATGTCAAAAAACAAACAACCCAATCCAAAAATGGGCAGAAGGCCTAAATAGACATTTCTCCAAAGAAGATATACAGATTGCCAACAAACACATGAAAGAATGCTCAACATCATTAATCATTAGAGAAATGCAAATCAAAACTACAATGAGATATCATCTCACACCAGTCAGAATGGCCATCATCAAAAAGTCTACAAACAATAAATGCTGGAGAGGGTGTGGAGAAAAGGGACCCCTCTTGCACTGTTGGTAGGAATGTAAATTGATACAGCCACTATGGAGAACAGTATGGAGGTTCCTTAAAAATCTAAAAAGAGAACTACCATATGACCCAGCAATCCCACTACTGGGCGTATCCCCTGAGAAAACCATAATTCAAAAAGAGACATGTACCACAATGTTCATTGCAGCTCTATTTACAATAGCCAGGACATGGAAACAACCTAAATGTCCATCAACAGATGAATGGATAAAGAAGATGTGGCACATATATACAATGGAATATTACTCAGCCATAAAAAGAAACTAAATTGAGTTATTTGCACTTAGGTGATTGGACCTAGAGTCTGTCATATAGAGTGAAGTAAGTCAGAAAGAGAAAAACAAATGTTTTTCTGTATGCTAACACATATTTATAGAATCTAAGAAAGAAAGAAAATAAAAGGTCATGAAGAACCTAGGGGCAAGATGGGAATAAAGTCACAGGCCTACTAGAGAATGGACTTGAGGATATAAGGAGTGGGAAGGGTAAGCTGTGACAAGGTGAGAGAGTGGAATGGACATATATACACTACCAAACGTAAAATAGATAGCTAGTGGGAAGCAGCCACATAGCACAGAGAGATCAGCCTGGTGCTTTGTGACCACCTAGAGGGGTGGGATGGGAGGGTGGGAGGGAGGGAGATGCAAGAGGGAAGAGATATGAGAACATATGTATATGTATAACTGATTCAATTTGTTATAAAGCAGAAACTAACACACCATTGTAAAGCAATTATACTCCAATAAAGATGTTAAAAAAAAAGGTTTTTGTTTTTCATGAATAACACTCTTCAGATTGTCACAATCCTTTGAAAATTTTCCAGAGTTCTGAAATAAAGTGGCTTTGATAATTTTTCTAATGTTCTCATAGTTTTTATAGAGGAATATATTTTCAGAGGTCCTTACTCCATCATTATATATTTTCCTTCTTCCATATATATACTTTTTCTTTTGCTATTCATTCTTTCTTACCTGTCTTACAGCCATTTGAAATTTTCTATTTTAAATTCCTTGAGCTCCTTTAAATTCCTTGAATAAATTCTATTTATGACACTTAATTTAAAGTCCTTGTATGATCATTCTGTGATCTGAATCTTCCATATATTTTTTCCTAATGACTTTTTGCTTGTCATTTAAATTCAGATTCATGTCTTCTCTAGTTTTTGTTGTATATGTTTGCTTCATCTTATTTGATTTGCTTGAGTACAGATTATATATAAAGTTCAAAGGGATCATATCAGGTTCTGGATGATATATATATTTACCTACAGAGGATTTACTTTTATTTCTGTCAGGCAGCTCAGTTAAGGGTGCTAGCAGCTCCAATTGACATTAATTTTATCAGTCACTGAAATGAGTCAAATCTGGGCTTTAGTCCCTCTGAGGGCCTTTTTCTGTTTGCTTTTGTTCTTTAGTGTCTTTAGTGTGTAACCATTCTAGGCGCTGGGTTTTTCTTATATATGGGTCCTGAACTCCAATCCCTGCTGCCCCGTGAGTCAGCCTAAGTGCTTCTCAGCCTCCCCACCTCTGAGCTGCCTCGTTAGGAACCGGTAAATATATTGAAGAGAAAAGAAGCATCTGATGCTGGGCTTGTCTATATCTGCTCTCATTCTTTTCTGGATTCAAGTGTGCACAAATCCTCAATCTTCATTACTTAGTTAGTTCTCCAGTGCCTTCACATAGATATATGTACTTTATTTTGTGCAGCTTTTTTTTTTTTTTAAACAGGGAAGATTTCTCTGAAGCCATTGATTGTACCATTCTCAGAAATAAAAGCTCCGCTCAAAAGTTTAGTTCTTGACCGTAGGTTTCTGAATCTATTTGTTTTTTTTTTTTTCCCAAGAAAGAGTCACTTACCAGGATGAATGGAATTCAAAGAGAATGTTGGCCTCCTCATGCTGCTAGAGACCACCTTAATTAGAATCAGACCTACTGACCTCTGTGTGTAGTGCTCAGATTTGCATTCTATGAAGTTTCTCTTTCATTTTTAAGCAAAGGAGAGATTTGAGAGGATTTGTACCAAAGGAAGAAACCAAAAGGATCATACCAACATTGGCTGGTATATTAGTTTGCTAAGGCTGCCATAACAAAATATCAAAGATTGAGTGGCTTAAAAAATAGAAATTTATTTTCTCACAATTCTGGAGGCTGTAAGTTCAAGATCAGGGTGCTGACAGGATTGGCTTCTTCTGAGGCCCTTCTCCTTGGCTTGTAGATGGCTATCTTCTCCCTGTGTCTTCACATGGTCTTCTACCTTTACATGTCCATGTACAGACTTCTTATGAAGTCACCCATCATATTGAATGAGGGTCCACCTCATTTTAATTTAATTACTTTTCTAAAGACACTATCTACAAATACAGTAACATTTTAAGGTACTAGGTTTTAAGATTTCAACATACAAAATTTAAGGGAACACAATTCAGCCCATAACACCTGGGGTGATGGATCTTGGCTCTCAAGGAGAAATTTCATTATTTCTATACTTTAGAGGCCATTACAATTTAGATTCAGACCGAGAGAACTCTTACAGAGCCTTCAGGAAATGGCTCTTCATACCAATACACTCAGTGATAAAGTAAAGACACAACTTGCCCCGGGAACGTCAATGGATTCTTATTAAGTCCCTGAAATGGTCATACTTTCTGCTCTTTCGAAGGCCTGGGTGTTCAACATTTCCTTGAATGTAACGAGATTCTCAGTATTTTTCAAAAACTATTTTTTTAACTTAAAATTATCTTATTTCAATATCTTAATTTTCAGAAAATAGAAAGTTAAAAATGCTTTAACTTCTTTAGCAGATTTTAAAAAGTAAGTGAAATAATTATAACTTTTTCAAAAGAATTTACATTATTCCATCAAACACTAACCCCATGGAGAGCATACATCTTCAGATTCCTGACTACTGAAGCGTCACAAGTATGAAATTATCAAAGTAATAGAGCTCACAGTGTAGACACCATATCTCTAGGATGTAGGAAAATTTCAAGGAGAATTGTTTATGTGTAGATAGTAGCACATTTATTTAATAAACACAAACATCTACTATACAGTTTTGCATAGTTCAAAAAGGGCATTGTGGTGGTTATGAAAATCAAAACCAAAAACAAAACCACCCATTAATCCATTGGCCTGATCCTCCAAGGGTATATAATCTGAGGAGACCCTAAAAACATGGATTGTTACATAGCTGTTGAGAGTCATCCTCACACAGAGGCCATACTACACTCCAAGTTATAATTATCTCACTGCATATATTGCATGGCCAAAGCAAATGTAAGGATTACTGAAATGTAAGGTAGGAAGATTAAGAGTACATTGAATTCAACTAGAAATAGCTAGATTTCCACAAAGTCAATCATTTATGATATCGATAATTCAAAAGAGTATCTAAAAGTAGACAACATTTTGAGGGCAAAATAACGCTTATAATGGTTATAATGACAGGTCCTGCATTCCTGTTTGACTTCCAGGTCGAAAACAGTTTCTTTCTTCATATGTCTAAGACAAAAGAGTAAAAAAAGATCCTGGGAAACTTGGGGTAGGACATTTTAAACATCTCATTCTTTTGACTGATTATGTAATATTGTATAGCTATAGAGAATAAAAGAATAAAAAGCCATTACTTAGTACATCCTTTCTTGTAAAAATGAGAATTAAAGAATCATCATAAAGAATTAAGGTGCTTATCATAGTGTCATCTTAGAGGAAAAAGTAAAGAAGCTTTTAAAATGAAAGTACATATGTTTAAGCAAGTATACTAGCATTTTCTTCTTTTTCTACTTTATTAAAAAGAAAAAAAACTATTCTCTAAATACAGTATTATGACACCACCTACTGGGAATTTAGAAGACAACAATCAAGTTATTTCAGTGTAACCATCCTGTCATCAAGCATTTTTTAAATTATCAATTCAGCCGTGTTGTTAAATTCTTGAAGCCAATCCAACATGCTTTCTGTCTCCACCACTCCACTGAAAAGACCCTTGTCAAAATCACCTACTCTTCTGTCCTCATTTTACCCAGAAACACTTATCATAGGTGACCATTTCCTACTTTTAGAAAAATTCTTCTGTCTTGGAGTAAGAGACACCAGATCTTCCTACTTCATTGGAGAGTCTCTATTTCCTTAGCTGGTTTTCCCTCCAACATAACACCTTTTAATGCTCCTCAGAACTCAGTCCTGGGCCCTCCTCTCTTCTCTCTACATCATCTTATCACATAACATGAATTCCCTTGACTAACTGCATCTCAGACGTGATTATTCTCAACTTTATGTCTCTAGAGGATAATCCTCTACCAAGCTCCAGACTTAGAACTCCAATGGCAAACTTGCATAGAAACAGAAAATTAAAACTTACTAAATGCTATGAAATTGGAAGCAAGTCCAGAGGCCTCCCACGTGTCTCTTTCCAATCACACATTTATCCTCCCTCCTGGAGTAACTATTATCTGGACTTACATGGTAATCCTTTCTTGTCTTTTAATTTTTTTTTTCAGTTTTGCCATTCATTAATGCATTCCTATATATTTTTATTTTACCTAGGTTTTTTAATGTTAAATAAATGGAATTTTACTGTATATGCTTTTGTCTTCTTTTAGTCAGCCATATCTTTATAAGATTCGCCCATGTTGATATATGCAGCTGTCACCTTCTCCTTTTTATTGCTGTACAGTATTCCATTATATGAACATACTACAATTTGTCAGTTTATCGTTGATGGATATTTGGGTTGTTTCTAGTTTTTGCTAGTATAAACAATGCTTCCAAGAACATTTTTGTATGTGTAAACTGATATACATGTACCTAACTATCTTTAGGAAAAATACTTAGGAATTACTGAACAATGTACTCATAACTTCAGGTGTTTTAAAATAATGCTAAACACTTTTCCAAAGAGGTTGCATTAATTTACACACCAACCAGTATAATTTAGGTGTTCCTATTGCTACATACACATCCGCACCAATATTTGTTTGTTTTTTGCCAATCTTGTGGGTGTTTGGTGGTATCTCATTGTGATTTTAATTCCCATTTTCCTGATTATTTATGAGGTTGAACACTTTTCTGGTTATCAGTCATTTGGATTTTTTTTTTTTTGGTAAAGCCTCTATTCAAGTTCAGGTTTTTATTGGATTCTCAGGCATTTTTGTATTATATATACATATAATTCTTTTTCTTTGTGGCTATGTTTTTCTTCTATGTCTTCATCATAGCCTGAACTATGGTAGCCTGAACTGTGTCAACAATGAAAGTTGTAAGTCCCTGTCTAGAATCTCCTTCCTGTATGGTTGCTAGTTAGCATTGGCCAAAAGAATTGCAAGACTGGGAAAGTAGAAGTGAATGAGCCTTGTTTTCTGAAGGTCATTAGTTAGATGTGGTGACTGACAAATGCAGAGGTGCCAGTAGGTTCTAGCTTGAACCTGCTCTCCTCCACTCCACACCCAGCTTTCTTTGGCTGCTAACTCTGTTGACCAACAGTTGCCCCAGGCCCATCATCATTGCAGAGTTGGTAGCTATACAGAGCATACCTTCTCATAGATCTAGGAGCCTTCTCTTCAGAGTCCCACTTCAGCAGCTGGGCATGCTTGGCTCCCCAGGTTTACTGATCAGTGATACCTCCTCTGATTTGCCAACTTCTCTCCTAGAATGTCACTTCCCAGATGCTGCCATAATTGTGTAAGTTTTAATTATTATAAGTATCTTATCTCACAACTCATAGTAGCTCTGCTTCCCTCATTTAACCTCATTAATGTAGATATTGGTATCAGAAGTGGTTCCAGGGTAACTGAATCTTGAGTACAT
This sequence comes from Pseudorca crassidens, assembly GCF_039906515.1. NCBI lineage: Eukaryota > Metazoa > Chordata > Mammalia > Artiodactyla > Delphinidae > Pseudorca > Pseudorca crassidens. The sequence goes on along the minus strand of NC_090300.1, from coordinate 121,808,833 downwards.
TAATCTATCATGTTTATCTCCAATCCAATTAGATTAAAATGAATTAACGTTGCCTATCATAAAGGCGATGCTGGTAGGCCGTGAATTGCAGTGGCAAAACCGTGACTTAAATTATCACATGAAATCACTTGTAGAAGGAAAGACTTGGAGTGACTAAGTAGCTGCTGCCATTTTTTGTGAAAATTTGTTGTATTAACAGATTGATTGGTTACATCAAAGTGCACTGAAGAATTTGAAGAAAGAAAATGATGAGCTCAGGGGGTTAAATAATTCTCATCTCAAAGTCTGAGTAAAGGACAAGAAAACTGCAACTATCTTAAATGAAACCCTTGTCTCCTATAGCCACAAGGTCTTTTCTAAAACCATACCCAAAGTTGAATTCTGTGCAAGGCTGAATTAAAAACCAAATTGAGTTCACAGCATTATAGAGGATCTCTTATGTTAAAGTCAGGTCATTGATTGGGAAAGAGTGGGACCCTGAAAATTGGAACAGGGACACAAGGGAAGTCTCCAGTGAAGCTGAGGACCTTAAACCCCAAAGTTCTGTTGAACCTTGTCAATAAGAGCAGCCTTCTTCTCCTGTATTGAGTTTGGATTTCCCTTGCCTGAAAAACTTGTAATGGCCTCACCTGAGGTGGCTGTCTAGCAGGGACCTGCTGATTCTCTTCAATATTCACACCACCTCTCATTGTTTGTAGGCCTATATTCAGATTCAAATTCTAGCAGGCCCCAGGGTTAAACTTAAAGTGTGATCCAAGAGGAGACACTATGTACATTAAAAAAATGCAAAATTCTGCCAATTTATTTTGAGAGGAACCTGAGGACAATGTGTGAGAATGGATGTTTGATAAGAGTGAGGGAATTCGAATATAATGCTAAATTGATTGATATGAAAGCACTAAGCAGAGACCTTGGATTCAATTTTTGGCTTCAATGGCTAGCAGCAGCTCTAAGAGTTTTCTTGGTTGGGTGACTGAAATTGGACTCGAATATGGCAAAAACTGAACAAAGTTGAGATGCCAGAACTTCCTTGGTACACTGCATATGGAATTGCCCAAAAGTTTACAGAAATTGCAATGCTGAAGTAGATTATGTATCCCTGCTGTGTCCACTGGAGAGGCCAGAAGATACTCCCTTCATCAAATCCTTGGGAAATATACTGGTGACGTGATCACCAGCATCCTTTAAAAGAGCTCTTGTAGCTATTCTCTGTGCACTAGAAATGACAATGGGAAGTGCTGCCCTCAAACTTGCGAGAATTCAATGGGAATAATACGATCTCAGAGAGGTAGGGGTCATGTAGCATCACTGAACTAGTAGAGACAAGGTAGATATGGTTACTTTAATGGCAGCACAGCCAAAAATAACTGGGAGTCTTGATTTTTGGCAACGTCTAATTGTCATGGTGTCCTAGGACTAAAATAGATAGGTAGACTATTAAAGAAGAAAAGCTTATAAATCTGTTGAAGAGAAATTTCACTTGAATCAGCAAATGAAGAGTCGTGGCCCCTCAACCAATTCCAAGACAAGCCAGTGTGCAGCCGCAGAGCCACTTGAATGAAGAGGAGACTCAGTCTCCTCGAGAAAGTCCCCAGTTATTAAGGTGACTGTGCACTGGGGAAAAGGATATAATCAAGCATTTCAGGTATGATGGACATAATTCCTGGGGCTGCAGGAATGTCATTATGGTACACCAGCAAGAGCAGGAGTTCATGCAGGTCAGATATTAAGAGTTTTGGGTTAGGTCTACCTCAACTAGGTTCTATTCCCAGCATTTTCTCCAGGATGATGTCTACCCTTCTGAAGCAATTTTGATTTTGAGCATTTTTTATTTCCTTGAGGATTAGACTGCCTCAGACCCCTCCGATATTTTTGTCCACATCCTTTTGTACTCAACCACAAACTGAAGCCAGTGGAGTCTTCTCCCTGTTTTGCTTATCGTTCTCAGAATTATTTGCAGAAGATTCCGATTGAGGTCTTCTCACTTTATGGTATTTATTGGCAATTTCTGTTTTCTGAGGGTCTTAGGACATACAGAATTTCCTTGTTTTTTTTTTTGTTGTTGTTGTTTGCTTGCTTTTTACTGATAACTCCTCACATCTGCTAAACCTGTCAAAGTCTTGCCAAAATATTGTAGTTGCGTGTAGTTTGGCTCCATCCACTTGTATTTTGTAGCTTATAAGAATTCCTGTCACTTCATTTTGTTGAAAAATCCTATGTTTTTCTTTAACTATCCTTTTCTTAATGAAAAAAGGATCTGGGAACATTTTAGAAAGTATGTTATCATGATTATCTCACCCAAGCCGTAAGTCCATTCTTTATTTTTCTTACTGCACTGCCATCTTGCAAATTGCTAATATCCTCTCACTATATTGCCTTGTCTTTTCACTCTCTTCAGGGAATCTTTTGATGGACAGAATTCTTAATTTCATGTGGTTAAATTTATCAAAGATTTCCTTCATGTTTAATTCTTTTTCTGTGTTAAGAAATCCTTTGCTATTCCAAGATCTTAAAGACACTCCCCATACACTATCTTCTAAAAGATTTATAGACTTCTGTGATTTAGCCATCATGGAACAGTTTAAAAAATATGAAGCAACTCTTTTCAGTGTTTGGAAAATGGACACGCAAGGTTGCAATACTCGAGGGCAGTGTAGAACACCAGATAAGCTTTCTTCCTGGAGACATTTTCAAAATATGGGGTATGGAAAATGCAAACCAAGCAAAGAGCAGGTGTCTTATTCGGTGAAATTTCCAGGACTATGGAAGGCACACTGAAGTTTGAAACTGTTAGATGATTTTTATTTTTCTAAGAAATTACATGACTACTTTGAAAAATGATTCCTATCTATCTTTAAAATAATTGTCCTTGCTAGTCCAAATTTTAAGCTAATTCTATGTGTCATGTGGAAGTGTGAGAACAGCGTAATTTTCATAATTAATATAAGGGATGCAGCAGTTATAATCAGCACTTAATTTCCTTTCAAGCCTCAGGTTTGTGATTTAAGCACAACAAACTCCAAAAGAAAAAGAAGGCAGAAAATTTAACTATTTTTCACTTAAAATATATTATTTTGGTTAACTTGTTATGCTGGTATTTTTATCATTTTAAATATTATATTGTTTTACTCAATTTCTAAAGTGGTAAAATATCAATAGATATAACCTGCTCAAACAAAAGCTCTTTTAGGTCCTCAAAAATTTTTGTGTGAAGAGGTTCTGAGACCAAAAAGTTGGAGACCTGCTGTTCTCTACCACTAATATTCAATTAGAATTCAATTCATAAACACCACAAAAACATTAAAACACATTAAGATACTTAAAGAAAAATTAAAAAAAAATTAAACTCTTCTGAAAGACATGAATCTAATGAAAGGATAGACAATATTGTTTTTGGATAGGAAGACTCATCATTGTAAAGGCGCAATGATTTCTCTATATGCCAATCTATGTAAGCCAATGTAAGTACAGTCAAAATGCCAGTAGGATTTTTATTTGAAAGAAGATTGAATAATTCTAAGTTTATCTGTAAAAGAGTACAGAAAATTATGGAAAAAAATGAGTATTAAGCGCATCTCTGTTGGGTAGTAACACAACATATTAGCTACTAGGAAAATGTGTATTAGTTATAAAACAAATATTTTAAATCAATGTTAAAAAAAGTCATTAAATTAGTAATGGTAGCTGAATAGACAAAAACATTAAGTGGAACTGAAGAGAGTGTTCATAAATTTCAAATATAAAAATTTATTACCTAGTGCAGATTACATTTTAGAGCAGTAAGGAAAAATAATATTTTATAGACAACTAGATAATCTTGGCAAAATTTTGTGAATTTTTACCTCACCCTTTAATATAATTTCCAACTGCACTAAAGACTGACATAAAAAACAAAATCATAAAAATATCAGAAGAAAATATGGGTATTTTTATAATCTTGAACAGGGAAAATCCTTTCTAAACATGGTATCAAAGGTGAAAATTATAAAGCAGGTCAACAGATTTGATTACATAAAAATAAAGTCATAAGACACTAATATTATAAGCAAGCTTAAAGTAAATGACAGAAGGTAAAAATCTGCAGTGTGTGTAGTAGTAAAGAACTAATGATTCCTAATGTGAGCTATTGCAAATTTATAGACGTGAACACCCAACAGAAAAAGTGCAAAGGTCATAAGCAAGTACAAGCGGCCATTAACATATCGAAACATATTCACTCTCATTAAAAATTTTAAAAATACAATAAATTTTCGGCTGTCCCTGAAAAATATTAAAGACTGTTAATATTCTATGTTGTTGAACCTGTGAAGAAACACTCTCTCATGCACTAGTGGTGGCAGTATAAACAGGAAGTTTGGTAAAGTTTGACAATTTAGCTCAAAATTTTATATCTGTATACTCCGTAACTCAGACAAAAGTTATACATCTACAAATTTAGCAGAAAGACAAAAGAGATAAAAAGTAGTACACAGAGAGACATAAGTAGCAGCCTACATTGTATATCCATGAATAAATATTGTACATCTTCCTTATAATAAAGTGCTGTAGAGCAGTGGGATATATATACACACTTCCTTGGAAATATGTCTACATCTATTATATTTCATTTAGATATAGTTGTATGTGTGCATGTATATGTGCACATGCACAGAAAGATGTCCAGGGGGATCAACGCAAAAATGTTAAGTGTCTAACTCTGGGTAGATAGATGAATTTGGGGGGATTATTACTTTTGTCTAATCATTGTTTGTTTTATAAACATACTACCTGGCAGATACTGTGGCATATGGCACACAAGCAAAACGTGTCAATGGGCATGAATTCATATTATATATACATCCTTCCACTGCTGACTTTAAAAATAAAGCATTAAATAGCATCATTAAAAAGTTTCATTTGATAAAAAAAGAGCAACAGGATTTCAATCAGAACTAGTGCATTTACTCTTGAGGTCCCAGAGATACTCCATAGATACATTTCTGAATATTTAGTGTTTTAGTGATTAACATATTTGGATAAAAATGAAATCTTGGAGCGGAAACTATTGTGTAGGTTCTATACCTATTGTCTCTCAGCTCCAGTTCCATCCACCCTTTTATCCCCTGCTCTGTGATGCTGCGGCTGGGACTCTGCAAAGTGCATTTTCCTGACCTCTTCTCTGCACTCCATTTAGGTTCTGTCAATATGAAGTATTAGAGAAAAGTTGGAAAGTAGAAAGAGGAAAACAAGACTTACTTCTTTGTCTTTGCTTGCCAATCCTACCGGTGACCTAATAATTTCAATTGATTCTTCAACTGGAACTTAGAGCTTCAACTTTAGAACTTCTAGAGCTATCTTCATTGCATCCCTCAGAAGTAGCAAGAGCACTTAGGTGGTGAACCTTCTCAGAGGTTTGAGCACCAACTCCATGGGGACCCTTATTTTGGAGCTCCAAGGTTCTGGTAACCCCAACTTTTCCTTTTGTTTCCCTACCCCTAGGAATAGTAGCTGCATCCTGCAGTTAGGCTCTCTGGGTTACTCTCTAATGCCTCTACCACATCTCCTCTGTTGAAATACCTTGTGTGGGCGCTCCTGACTGGATATATGATGGTAGAGATGCTCTCTGAAGAGCAGATGTAGTAAAGTGGTTAATGGCAGGATCAAGATAAGGAGATGTAAATGCTGATGGCCAATTTGCTCAGGTTAGCACTTTGGAGGGTGTTTGAATGTTCCAGGGGTGTTAATAGAGGAAGATGTCCATATCAGCAAGGGTCTGAGGTAGCTCTGTCCAATGAAACTTTCTGCAATAATAGAAATGTTCTAAAATGTATTGTCCGATACGGCAGCCAACAGTCACATGTGGCTATTGAGAATCTGAAATATGGCTAGGATGACTAATATTTGGTTTAAGTTTAAATAGCCACAGGTGACTAGTGGCCATCATACTAGACCACGCAGGTCTAAGGTGATTGGAGGACCAGACAACCTGCAAGACTGCACCTTTATTAAATTGCCAGATATTTTAACAGGTACTAGGGTTACAAAACCAGGAGATACTATTTCCCTCTAAAGGAGTTCAGTCCAGCAATGGAAGACAGATATGCAAAACCTCTTCGAAAGATTATTCTGCCAACAGTATATAAGATGGATTAAAGGGGCAAGGGCAAAGATAGGCCACTCAAGGCCAAATCCAATTGTCCAAATTAAAAGATGAGAAACCTCATCAACAGTAGTAAAGGGATGCATGAGCAAGGTATTAAAACTCTGACCTGTCAACACCTAGTAATCAATGGGAAATAAATGCGAAATTGAGAATAATTCCTTATTTCTGAATCATTATATCATTCACCAAAAGAATGTAAGAGAATCAGGTTTGGGAAGAAGTAGTGAATTCAGTTTTGGATATACAGAGTTTAAAGTGCCTGTGAAGCATCCAAGTCTCTATGTTGAACAGATAACTGGACATACGTACAGATCTAAAATGCACAAGGGCGGTTTGGTTAGGAACACAAACTTGTGAATCATAAGTATGTAGGCAGCAGAGGAAGACAAACTAGCAGACACGACCATCCAGGAAGGGTGAAGAGCTAGAAGAGGGTCAAGTACAGACCTTGCCAACACTGATATTTAAGGAGTAGAAAGAAAAGAAAACAAAGAATGCAGACAGGAATGAGAGTAGTCCAAAGCAGCTCGTCTCAGGAAGGCAGAGATTCTGAAAATCATGAGCAGAAGCCAATAGTGACAAACTATAAAATGGCTGATGATTACTGAACACTTACATTGTTGCAGACATTTTCTAAGAGTTTTTTTAAATACAGAAACACATTTAATCTTTTAAAAAAATGATATAAGGCAGTTTTTACTGTAATCCTATTTTATAGATGAAGAAATGTAGGCACAGAAGAGTTAAAGAGTGCACTCAAGATCAACACGACAGTGAGGAGCTGAGCCAAGATCTGGACACAGGCAGTGTGGTTCTAGAGCCTGCACTCTTACCACTCAGAAGAGAGAAAGAAGTCCAGCAAGTTAAGGACTGAAGAACATTTGAGTGCAGCTTCAGCTGGAGCGCAGACTAAAATGCGCATGCAGTATGGCTGAGGGGGGCATCAGCAAATTTATACCCCTTGCCTTTTCACGTGACATAAAATAATGCAAAAAGCACATTTCTCCACCCTACTAGTCAGGCTCAATTAGTCTCTGAGGGGAGGGCCAGAGGTAATCCTTAGAAAAATTAAAGTTGGACAAGCACCTACCAAATGTTCTCAAAATAGTTCTCACTTTAAAAGGCTTTTAAGAATCCACATGATACATAGGACCTAGACACCTTTTATAAAGAAAGCTCACCCTTTTGATGCACACCTAAGGTTAAGGATACTAATCTAGTTCCAGATTATTGAAAAAGAACCATTTGCTAAAGGACAAACTGATATTGTACAGGCTTTGGGCTAATACAAAGCAAAACAGTGAGCTACTTTTGTAGTAGAGCAAATATGTCTCCCAAATAATGAACGTATTTTTTAACTAAGTTTATAAATTCATTTTATACTGAATTTGATTTTATTTGTATCATCCTCATAACACTGGGTTATCAAAAATGTCTATCCCTTGTCACATCCTGGTTAATAATTAACTGTAAATTTACAAGTGTGGAGGTGAAAAGTTGAAGGGGTTCATATCCAAGCTCCCCAACTTTCTTGGTAAAGGTGAGATCATCCTATTTTACTGGAGCTGCACTGAATAGGAGGTTGAGAATGGTAGTGAAGGTGTGAAAGAACTTTGCATGGAGTAAGTAAGGATATTTGAAATTCTGGTGTGTATGTCTGTGTGCATTCAATTGCGTATGTAGTTCTCTCAATCATGACTCATTTACTTTTATTAGTAGTATTATAGTACTTATTATTTGATTATTGTAAGTCACCTCTATCAAATGGCTAATTAGAAAAAGAAGGAATTGGAGGCTAGAAAGTACAGGAGGGGGTAGGGGAAAGCATATGTAAAATAGATTGTTTTTTCATTTTTTAAAAGCAACGACCCTCTCCCTTTCCACCCTCCAACCCTCTGCAAAAAAACCCCACCAATGCTTATATGTACGCACCGCATAACATTATCCAAACATGGAAAAATATGTGTCCACAATGGTTAACACCAGTGCCTCCAGTACTAGCTGGGGAATAGGGATATAAAGTAGGTAAGAATAAAAACACCAGCAAAACAGAAACAGACCTATGGTATAATGTTAAGTGAAACTAATAAAATAAACACGAACAAGGGCAAGTCAACATGAATTATTTCATTCATTCAGCAAAAATTTGTTCAATGAAAACATACTGAAATGATTAGGTGGATGCACTGTGAGCAATTTCTAACTTGGTTTGCTATAACTTTGACATGGTTTTTAGAATAAAGTGAGAGTAAAAGAAAAGCAGATGAAAGAATAGAACTACAGATATTTGCACAGTGATCTTGTAACAACAATACTTTTGTGTCTGCAAAGGAGGTATATAAACTGGGCCATCACATACTGTGGACTGAATTGTTGTCTCCCACCCCCAAATTCATTTGTTGAAGCCCTTACCCCCAAATGTGACTGTATTTGGAGACAGGACCTTTAAAGAGATAATTAGGATTAAATGAGGTCATAAGGGTGGGGCCCTAATCCAGTATGACTGGTGTCCTTATAAGAAGAGGAGAGGAAGAGACAGATGCACACATGCACAGAGAAAAGGTCATGTGAGGACAAAGTGAGAAGGCTACTTTCTGCAAGCCAAAGAGAGAGGCCTCAGGAGAAACTAAACCTGCCAACATCTTGATCTTGGACTTCCAGCCTCTAGAACTGTGAGAAAATAAACTTATGTTTTTAAAGCCATCCAGTCTGTGGTATTTATTATGGCAGTCCTAGCAGCAAAATACACATGCTTTGGATGAGGTTATCATTGGCACAACAAATAATATTTAATCTGCTTAACAATGTAAAGTAAATTTAAAAAAAATGATTACACAACTGTATCCCTACTTACTCTTCCCAAGTATGCTGTGTGACTGTACTTCAGAGGGAGGACAATAGGACTCAGAAGCCAAAGTCAACAATTCTGAATCATAAAACAAAGACACTGAACTTCTGGAGAATTAGATATAGGAGGAGAGAATCCACCTTAGTCTCAATAAATCTAAAACTAAGAAAAATAATTTTTAGTCACTTCTTTGAAATTGCCAGTGAGGGAAATAATGAAAAGTTTCCAAGAAATGGGGGTTCAAAAGTAAACAGAATTTAAACATCAATTTAAGGTGCATAAAATGCTACTGACAGTTTTATTTAGTGCTGTAGTTCTCAACCTTCAGCAGATATCAGAATCTTCTGAAGGACTTGTTGAAACTTGTTAACTCTTCAAGTTTTAACATGTGTTAGTCAGTAGTTCTGATACGGGGCTCAAGAATTTTCAGTTCTAACATGTCCCCAGATGATGCTGAAAAGCTGCTTGTCTGGAGACCACACTTTGAGAACTACTTATTTAATGTATTTAGTGTATTGTATTTTAACGAATCTGCAAAGTATTATGGGATCTCACAGGTTCACTCATGGCTACAGTCTCCTTATACAAGATGTTTGTAACAAGTTCCTAAAAATCTTCTCTATCTATTTGAATTCTACCCTAAATTATTTCAAAATGTAATTGTGGGGGAGTGGGAAGGGAGTACTATAGTAATCAAAATGAGAGTCATTAAATCAAAGTGAAATCTGCCATGGACAACAGTTCTATGAGGTTTCAATTTTTAAATTACTAGCCATAAGTTATATTTAATCCAGTAAATAATGTTAAGAAAATTTCACTAACCTAAATCTTAAGAGTAGATTAAAAGCTGATATAAAAACAAGTTGTTTCCCTAGGTCTTGAAAAAGGTCCCTTTTTTAAATAAGAACTTCAGATTCATAACTAGGAATGAATAAACTGGCTTTTAAGTACAGAGTAAATATGATAATAATACTTACCTGGATGTGCCTTGTAAAAGGAGTAATTTCCATATGGTGTTTAGCAGTTTGTGTCTCAGTGGTCAATTATACACATAAACACAAACAACTTTACCATTATGGTAGAATATCATAAAATACTGAAGATACTTTATAAATGCCTTGATGATACATATGAAGTTTCTAAACTTGCAATAGGACTTGAAAACCGATGCAGAGCACTAGTTCTGCTCAGTAGAGAACTTGAAATCTAAACCAAAACACATTCTGATGGCTATAATATGCAAAATCTAACTTTACAACAGAAATAGTACCAATTCTTTGTCATTAATACCTTAGCAGTATATTGATACCTTTATAAGGAGTATTATATAACAGTTTAATATTTTCTTGTTCCTCTTCCACCCAGCATCTTTTATGAGAGGCACTTATGAAGAGCACTAGCTTTGGCGACGCTATAAGAAACATACACATAGTATAATGATATATTTTACTACACTAACAAAGTATCACTTATAAAGAATTTTTATAAATTCAAAAATAGGTTGTTGGTAACAATGATTACCTTTAAAGCATTGAATTTCATTCACAATATTACTTCATTAATCTTAAACAGCAGTTCCATCTACAAAATGTTCTACAGCTTTTTCCTTTTTGAAAAGGAGGTAAATAAATGCAGGTAAGATACTCATAACTTCTAGTTCAACAATATCAACTTCATTTCACAGCACTGATTAGTAGAGAACATTTTCAAATAAAGTAGTATACAATTTACAAAAATAGAATGATTATATAATGCAAACACTGTCCTCCATTATGAAGAATATGTGTGTGTATACATGTGTGTATGTATGTATATATACATATACATACTTTTTATAAGTTTCACTATTAAATAGCCCTTATTCAAGTACTTTTTTTCTGGTATCTCTTGAAATAATCACCTTGCTATATTATATGTAAATACATAAAAAAATAAAAGGTTAATCTAAGAAAAGGTTAAAAGTTTCAGTGTGGTTGACTTAAATATCAGCCGCTCACTTCAGTGAAAACCTGATTTGAATTCAAAACAGGTTTAGGTGCCATACTAAGTTTAACAACTTAGTCAAAAATACAGATATATTTAAGTGTCAAGTACTCAGTAAATTTCTAATGTGCTAACATTAGAGCAAAATTAAAAGTGTGTATTAATCTATTTATCACCCAATCTTAAACAATCCCCAGACAAAATTCATTTATATAACTAAAAAAATACACTAATATATAATATACCTGCTTACAAACACATAGGTAGCCATAAATAAAACTTTATTCTTTAATTTCATTTACAAGCTACCAAATATTATGTATTGTACACAGTGCTGAACACTTAAATGGCTGTAGTCATGGAGGATCCAGACTGAATGGAAAGCTGTAGATAAAGAAAAGATAAAAGCAAAGTAATACTGTAAAGACAAGTGGCAAAAGCATGGTTTTGCCATAATAAAATCAACTGGATTTGTAATTATACATCAGTTCTGGTTAAAACAAAGTCTGAGCGCCATGCGATTCTCAGCTTTGTTTGCAGTCTGGCTAAAGTCTGTAGAGTCCTTTCGTCTTCTGCGGTGATTAAAATAAAAAGTTAAAAACTATAGCAGCAACAAGCAAACCCTGTAACAGGAAGGCAAGGGTTAAGAACTAAAATAAAGTTTATACAGTGTGTTTAGGGAAAGTATGTGCAGTTTATCTTCCATCAGCAGGAGTCCGACTGAGGGACAACATGATTCGGGCAAATCGCTCACAGAGTTCATGCGTGGAGTACGGAGGTAACTTCGGCGGTTCATGGAAACCTTTAATCTCCGTAGAACAATCAAGCAGTTTTGGCAGAAAATCTGTCAGCTTCTCTTGGAGGTTTGCTGCAAATATAAACAATTAGACGTAACTAAAGATCGACAGGGAGAGAAATTATCTTCAACAAGATTTATTAATTTGGAGTGGTCAGTTGATGTTTCATTTCAAAACATGTAAAATCATTACCATTTGGGGGGAAGAAGTAAAACATAAATGGCAACAGTAGTGTGCACAGCTTAGTTTGTAAATAAGAAAAAAAACTGATGCGAATATAAACATGTTACAGAATATAAAAAATGATAATAACTAACATCTAATTCTAACTGCTTTTAATCCCAACACCCCAGGTGTCCACCTGCATTGTTTAAACTTACATTCCATTTCTTGTCCAAGATAGGAACACCATCGATTTCTCATATCTTCCACAGCAAGTATATCTTTCTCTTCCATTTCATCCACCAATAACAAGGGCAAAAATGGGACAATAAACTCATTCATGATAATCAGACCATTGTTTACTTCTCGATCCTCTCCAGATTCAAACAGTTCTGCAGCCTGCTCATTTAATTTCTTAACGCAATGAAAAAAAGAACAACAAGTTTGTTTCCTTTTTTAATTAAATAAAAATGTAAGTGTTAATACTGAAGGCAACATAACAAGCATGTTCGCAGACAGTATTAGAACAAATGGAAGTCACAAAACGCAACCTCAACCTATTGAGCAAGAAAAGTCTCTTAGAAAAGGCTATGCATATAACAACAGAAACAAAAGCAAAAAAGAAGTGGGAGAAATAATGTTGCCATGTTTTTAAAGCTTAAGTTCAGTTTATTTTACTTTGATCATCACTATAGGGACCATTTTAAAATTTGTTCTCCAGAGGTGAATTTCCCCCAATTCTAAAATTTGACAAGCACTCAAAGTAATTTTAAAAAGGAAGAAATTTTTGAAAAACTCATCATCTTTTCCATAAATGTCAACTCAACAGGGACTGTTATACTTCTTGATACAAAAATATAAAGGTAATCCATTAGTTCATTTACTCCTTCAAAAAATTCTTACTCAGTACATGCCATGTGCCAGAAACTGTTCTAGATGCAGGGGTACCCAAGTGATTAATACAGAAAACTCTCATGGAGCTTACAACCCCTTACAATACAGGGATCAGTAAACTTTTTCTGTAAAGGACAAGATAGGAAATATCTTAGGCTTCGAGGGCTATATCGTTTTCGTTGCAATGACTGATCTCTGCCGTTGCTGTACAAAGGCAGCCATACGTAAATGAATGAGCACGCCTATGTTTCAATAAAACTTTATTTATAAAAACAAGTGGTAGGCTGTAGCACAGGCCAAGTGTGCTGACATCTAATTGAGTAGAAGAGAGAAATCCATGTGATAAGAAACAGAGACATAGGAGACAGATAAAAAGGTACAGGTATAATAAGACGTTTATGTCTGAAGTCTTACGTTTACAGAATGATAAATATGATTTTTAAATAGTTTTAAGCTGAACTTCAAATACAAAAATTTTATTATTTCTTACGGTTATGTTATGTCATTCTTGTGCAATTTATCTTGATTTTGTAGAGAGGCTTATGCTGAAAGTCCAATTCAGCCACTAAGCAAATTATTTAACCTTCAGCAAACAAGTACCTTCCTAGCTTCAGCGTCTTTATATGAAAAATGAGATACTATTACCTTCCTTACACAGTGGTTAAGACGATTAAATGAGGTAAGCCTTTAAGTATCTAGTGTAATTTTTATAATTTGCTTTCGAAGACATGTAATTATTCTGAAATTCGATGTTAAGTTCACTAAATCAAAACATATCCTAGAAACAACTCAAACATAGTATGTCCAAAGCCAACCTTATTCATTCTCTTAAGAGTCCCGAAAGCCAAAGACAGAACTAGTAAGTCAGGCAGCCTTAATGCTTCTATTTCCTTCTTCCCACTCATCTAATAGTTACCAAGTCCTTGATTTCATTTCCTTTACCATCTTATATACCCTCTCTTTCATATTCATCGTACTTCTGCCTTAGTTGAGGCTCTCACCCTCTCTTCCCTGTCTATCTCCTCTAGAGTTCTTCATTTCAATCTTTACTCCTTTCCAGTTCATCTTCTAGTATACGACTGCCAGAATGATTTTCCAAAACCTGATCAAGCCAAACTTACACCAACTTTACAATGGTACCAATGCATTAGAATGGTGCATAAGCTTCTTCACAGTCTAACAACAAATCCTGTTGGCTTCATCACTTCCACCTAACCCTGTTCCTCATAACTTAGCCACAATGGATTTATCTTCATTTTCTGTTGTATACTTCCCATGCCTTTTTATATGATATTCCTTTGTCTGGAATGTTTTTCTCTCTTCTCTACAAGGCTTTAAACTCTTATTTATCCATCAAGATCCAGATCAGTGTTTATCTTATCTCTTAAGCTTCTCCCCAACAATTCCAGGTATATTATTTTGCATATTTCTCATAATAATACTTATTCTGAAATATAAAAATTATCTGTGTACATCACTCACCAGATTGAATTCTCTTAGGATAAATAATAGGTCTTATTTATCTTTGCATCCCTCAGAATCTGACACTCAGTAAATACTCAATGTAAAAAAAAAGAAAAACCTTAAAGGAACACTAAAATAATCCTCCTGAGGTTTTATTTAAATCCCTATGTGAAACAACAAAGTGTGGCTGGTTTACTAACCTAAAATGATAAAAGAAACACATTCTACCATTTTATAAATGTCTTAGAATAACCATCAAGTTTTTTTGATTGTATTTATGTTTAAAACAGTTTTACCAAAATATTTCAATATCCCAACACTGTAACGTTTTTACATTAAAAATTGCTTTAACTCATTCAATGCAAAATTTTATATAATTATATAAAACTGTACTTTTTTAAACTGAAATATATATAATTCAGGTCTTCCTTCTCAGGGGTTGATTAAAAACCTTTTGAAACTGACCAAATTAAGAATACCATCCTTAATGGATACAAACCATCAACAATTCAAGTCTTAAAATACACTCAAATGCAGCAAAATCAGCTAAGAGAAAAATAACAAGATCACAAGCCTCTAATATTCACATTCAAAAATTCCGAAAACATACCGCAGACTACAATTAACATATACTATGTAGTTCTACTGAAAGAAAACATTTCACCAGTACACCTACTTAAAGTTTTTTAAAGTACACATAAACCAAGTAACCTATATAGATTCAAAAATCATACTCTTGAATACCTTTATATATTTTATAGAAAAAAACTGCAACTTAGAAGTTCACAATCTATAGTCATGTTAATAGCTAAATAAAATCTAATCAGAAAAAAGTATAAAGATGGAATTTGTAATTTTATACATAACGGTTAGCTGACTCAAGAAACATTAACAAAGTACTCCAGATATCTAGAGAGTAAACTGGTGGGGGAAAAAAAAAACTTGCTAAAAAGATTTCTTAAAGTTTATAACAACAATAATATTTCAGCACATAGATAGTAAAAATATTTGAGGAAAAAAATTCCATTGACTAGGTGAAAAAAAATGATATGATACTACAATGAATCCTTTAACATTATGTACACCAAATATACTATTTATAAAAACTCAGAAAAATCTATTCTTTTTCTGGAATAATAATGATGATAATTCATCATTTAGGCCCTCTTCTGTCATCAAAAGAGGGAATGGCAGAATGAGAAGAAATCTAAATATAAAAATGTAATTATTCTGACCTCATTTTAAGAACATTTCTGGTTCATCATCTGTAAAACTTAAGATCCTTAAAGAAGAAGGGATAAAGAATTGAGTGTATTTTCCCACCTCAAGGGAATAGACCCAGATTATAGACATCATCATGACACCCCATCAGAATTAATAGTCAATCACTTATATATGAGTCTAGATAACTGCCCCAATGTAAGACAAAATGATAAAGTAAACACATACTATGTACATTCAACTTACTAGTAAACATTCTCTTCTATAATGTGATATCAATTCTTCATCATGTCCTCTGTATGGGCCTTTGGACAAGAGTTCTTTGTTATTCTGATAAGCACAGATAAGGAACAGCAAGGAATCTATATAACTTTAAAAAAAAAAGTACAGCATTACTATTTTATCTTTGTAAAAAAAGGTCAATTACAATTTTAAAGCATTTTAAGTACACATTTAAATTTTGATTATCCAGAACAACATTAAAATAAAAAGTATCATCTGATGATACACTGTATGCCTGAAGGCATCTTTTGAGTAACAGCCACATCTGAAACCAGCAGATAGTTGTCTTAAAAGTAAAACAAACAAAAAACAGAACTAGGAATTAAGAAAAAACTGAGAAAAAGGCCATAATTGATGAATTCAGAGTTCCTTCTGTCTTCCTTGGTATTTATTTCCATTTAGACTCAAAATTAACACTGATGTGAAAGTCAACGATCTGCTTTTTTTTTTTTTTCTTTCGCTACACGGGCCTCTCACTGTTGTTGTGGCCTCTCCCATTGCGGAGCACAGGCTCCAGACGCGCAGGCCCAGCGGCCATGGCTCACAGGCCCAGCCGCTCCGCAGCATGTGGGATCTTCCCGGACTGGGGCACGAACCCGCGTCCCCTGCATCAGCAGGCGGACTCTCAGCCACTGTGCCACCAGGGAAGTCCAACGATCTACTTTTTAAACAACATAATGTCATTTTTGTTTGAGGGAAGGATCAGATTACTTTGTTCCTTTATAACGAACAGCACTCGATTCATTCAGTGACTCTTTTTTAGTCAGGTTTTTTTCTATGTGAGGGCACAGTTCTACTCATTGAGAAAAATGTAAGAGGGGAGAATATCCAAAGGAGATGGGTGAAGTAGAAGGGAAAAAATGCTTCTAAATCTGGGAAATCTAGTGGGATACAAACAGACAAAAGAAAACACTAACATAAAAGGCAGGCAGGGTTAGGCCTTTGTTTTATAGTTAATATTAATATGTTATTTATATAAGTCTAGACCTTAAGAAGTTCAAACTAGGGGCTTCCCTGGTGGCGCAGTGGTTGAGAGTCCGCCTGCTGATGCAGGGGACACGGGTTCGTGCCCCGGTCTGGGAAGATCCCACATGCCGCAGAGCCTGCGCGTCCGGAGCCTGTGCTCCGCAACGGGAGAGGCCACGACAGTGAGAGGCCCACGTACAGCAAAAAAAAAAAAAACAAGAAGAAGTTCAAACTAGGTTTTAAAAAGGGAATATGGGAAAAATGTTTGAGTACTATATTTGTCTCTAAAACGATTATTCTTCTCCTAACATGCTGTAGGAAAAAATATATACAGCTATATATTTGTATAACTGAAATATGAAAGATATTTTAAGATATTTCCTATGTGTCAGATTTTCCAATCATAACGTATCTTCTCACAAATTCAGAAAAATGCAACATCCTAAAAAGTGAAATACTGTACAGAAACAATGTTTACTGCCAATCAGTGTTACTGTTTATTAATTTCAGGTGCTCAGAAACAAGTCTATAGTCCAAATGTTAAATGTAGAATTATGTGGAAATTAATGTACACATTCATAACAAATCAAATTACACACCTGAAACTACTTCATAAAAAATAAGTTCTTTTAAGTTATGTTTTGGAAACAGCTTTTCCCAGGAATTTGTTTTTGAGAAAACTTAGGGTATGAAATCTTATTTTGAAATAATATGGGTATAGTCTCAGCTAAAGCTTTTTTTGTTTAAAGAGTGATAATAATATTAAATGTTGTTTTACGTCACTAAGTTGAATTAGTTTGCTGGCACATCTACCTTCCCTTTTATAGCTATTAAGTTTCCTGTTGAAAGGTCTCCCCTGAATGACATCCATATCTGGCTTTCTAGACCTGAGTCATCGCTCTGAGAATAGCTCTGAAACTATGAACATGTTCCAATTTTCTAGTGAAGTACACAAAACGTTCTACATTTTATCAACGTTTAAAGTGCTTACACTTCAAGTAATCAGAATAAAATTCAGCAGTCCAGTTACCAAATTCTTATTTAAGATAAAATAAGACTATGTAGCCTGATAGATTCTCTTTATCTTCCAGTTTTACTGCTGTAAAATTATGGTTCCTAAAAACATGATTTCATTTCATTACTCAGAGAAGTAATAATGACCCATCAATAAATAATTCAATTTATGGCTTTCAAGTGCTAAGTTTTCATTAAAAACAAGTTTGACAAAACCTTTTGGCAATGTTTTATACACTGCTAGTAACGGTAACCGCTATATTTAAAGTGGTAAAATTAACATTTCTTTTTACAATATTCCATAAATATTATTTGTCACCACTACTGATTTTCTAGCTGACCTTTCACATTTGCTATGCTAAGAATATTCACTTTACCAACAAGAACATATTTAAGAATAAGCAAATTATGAAATTTAAACATAATTCCAAGTTATACTTAAAGTCCTTTAACAAATGTTAACTCAGAAAAGCTAATGTAGAAGCTATGCAGAGAGCAAGAAAATGACAGGCTCATCTTGTTAATTCTTATTGCGATAATGAATACATTTTGTCCTTTTCTGATTTCATTAAATTATACAAGAATACAGAGGTCTCTATTTCAATTTTTCTCTCCCTAGTTAGTCGTGTGACCTTGACAAAGTTATTGCAGCACTGTGGAGCCCAGTTTCTTTACCTATAAAATGGAAATACCTTTTAGATACTCTGTTCAATTGTAAGACCATATTAATATTTTTCTCAGAAAACTTAATCTCCAAAATCCTAAAGCTAATTAGAATATCCCTATTAAATAAAACTTTGACCAAAATATTAATAAAATAGAGCTACTGATCAAAACAGTTTTCTATTTCAGTAACCAAAGTAAATTATCTTAAAAGTACACAATCACTAGGACTTTAATAATTTGTATCCAAGTATTAACATTACTTTTTACTTTTGTGTGATAACTTTTAAGATTTTGATAAGTGTAAGAATGATGGCATTGTGTACTGTCCAACGAACAGAGCCGCACTGTCCAACAGAACTTCCTGCAATAATGGAAGTGGTGTATCTGTGCTGGCCAAAACAGTAGCCACTAGTCACGCGTAACTACTGAACATTCAAAATGTGGCTAGTATGATTGAGAAACCGAATTCTTAGCTTTAAAAATTTTAATTAATTTATATTTAAATTTTTGCATGTGGCTGGTGGCCACCATGTTGGACAGCATAGCTCTAGAAGTAATGTTGCATGTTGGCATTTAAAAAAAACAACATTATTACCTCAAGTGGAGGTTTCTTATACTTTACACAATAAAAAAGAAAAGGAAAAAAAAGAAAGAAATCAATATCCCTTTTACTTGGCAGCAGTATTACAGTGTATTTTAAATATAGCACATAAAAAAATCCTTAGTCAAGTAAATTAATGTTAAAGGATACGAATTGAGAAATACGTGTATAATAAGTAAATACACATTAATGAATAATCTATAATGGTCAATAAATCAATATGTATCCTTTTCTTCTCGGTAACAATGATTGCAATTTAAAAAGCAGAAATTCCTTTAAAACCATCTGTAATTTGTATGAGAAGTAATCTAAAATATTTACAGTCGCAGTATTTAGAAGACAAGTGATTAGTTTTCTACAGCTATATTTTTTATAGTACCTCGAAGTTCAGAGAAAGAGACAGATTAGAAACACTATCTCTAATTTGAAGTCAAGATTAAACTCAGAAAGAACAGGAAAAAGGCTAGTGACTGGAAGGTAGATGTTGAAGAATACAAAGAATTCCATTTGCTGGGCTACCAGCTTCTTCGGTCCCCAGCAAACTTCTAGGCTTCAGTCTAATCCTATTCCATTCTAAGTTTCAATTGCAGTGTTTGAGAGCTGATAAAAACAATGACAATAATGCCAGCTTTACAGATTTAGCTTAAAATGGAAAATATATTGTATGTGGGGTATATGGGAACTCTTTGCATTAATTTTGCAATTTCTCTGTAAATCTAAGACTGTTCTAAAATAAAACATTTATTGAAAATATACACTGTGAAAAAAACCTTTTCTATAGATGAGGTCACATCTGAATAGAATACAAAAATTAAGCTCTCCTTTTCATGTGTGTACATCTTGCCTTACCTTTCTCTTTGAAAATTTTCTAGCCCAATTATGAGATACATGGTTGTTTCCCTGAATTTTCTATAATCCTGATGCCATTCCTGTAGGTGAAAGAAAATAGTAAAAGTATATATATATTAAAACTACAATGAAAACTGCTTATAAATACATTGTTTTGATAACTGTTTGAATTAACAGAAGCAAAGAGTTCATAATTAAAGATAAACTAGACCTAAATCAAGACTTTACTGTCTTACATACAAAACTATTTATCGGTATAATAATAAATGTAAAAATTATTAGACATTGATGAGAAATTAAACAACAATGACTCACTAGAAGAAAACAGAAATACAAAGGCAAGATAATCAGTCAGGTAGGTCATCTCTCTCTCTCAAAAATTCTTCATTGTAAAATTTTATTATTAAGATATCATTATAGAATATTTGGGGTGCATGTATCTTTTCAAATTAGTGTTTTCATTTTTTCCAGACATATACAGAGGAGTGAATTGCTGGATTATATTGATGGTTCTATTTTCATTTTTTTGAGGAACCTCCATACTGTTACCCATGGGGAGAGGGAAAGGAGGAGTGCGATAGGGGTACAGGATTACAAAATACAAACTACTATGTATAAAATAGATAAGCAGCAAGGATATATTGTATAGCACAGGGAATTATAGCTATTATCTTGTAATAACTTTTAATGGAGTATAATCTGTAAACATACTGAACCTATGCTGTACACCTGAAACTAATATAACGTAAAGCAAATACACTTAAATTTAAAAAGTATTATTATAGATCTACATCACATTGAAGGTAGAAGGTAAATGAAGCTAACTCCTCTAACAGGAAGCAAAGCTTGAAGACTGTTATTTGAAGCACAGTTTTAAGGAACTGAAAGAAAAAAAAAATGTTACATCATAATAAAATTATTTAACCTTTTAATTTTCCCAAATTTGTGTTAAATTTTAAATGTGGTTGCTGAATACTCTTTTCAGCTGAGCTATGGTGAAAAAGATAGATGCATTTCACATTTCAACAGCCTCTCCCTCCAAAACAACTCACAATTATTGGGCATGTAATGTGACTAAATGATTCAGAACTTACAACTTATAACTCTAGAAAATGACTTAAAAAAATAAAATCAAGATTTTTTTCTTAACTTACTTAATAAAAATTGATTCAAGGAAAATCATAACTAAAATTCAATATAGGACTAACCTAAAGGAGATAGTGATGATAGAAGTGTGAAAGCTTTTATATACATATTATTATAAGTAAATGAAAATAAGAAACATACAGGCCAGTTATTGACCAGCTACATTCTACTTGAATATGAATCATTTTAATTTTTAATTTTAAAAGGCATAATTTCCACACTATAAGTAGACCTTAATAACAAATAAAGGTAAAATTGTCCTGCAAGCATAAAGTTAACTTTTCTGGGGGAAGTATTCAAATTGCCACTCTATTGTCATTAGAATCACCTTAGAAGTTGTTAAGTAGGTAAACTTTTTCTTTAAAGGGTTAGACAATAAATGTTTCAGGCTTTGCAGGCCATGCAGTCTCTGTTGCAGTTACTCATCTCTGCGGTTGTAGTGTGAAAGTGCTGATATGCAATACCTAAACAAATGGCTTGTGTTCCAATAAAACTTTACTTAAAAAAGCAGGTGGTGAGCTGGATTTGGTCTGTGGGCAAGGTCTGCTGATGCGTGACTTAGAGCAAGACAAAGATATGTGGGATATACAGAATCCAAAAACATGTCATGTAAATACCTATAAGACTTAGTGGCTCTGCAGTTAGAAAAAATATGAGAAGTTTTCATAATAAAAATATGCTGAAGCCAATCTGATGAAGCATGCTTGTAGAGAGACTGTAGAATCAAATCACAAATAAAAAATCAAGTCCCGGGGCTCCCCTGGTGGCACAGTGGTTGAGGGTCCGCCTGCCGATGCAGGGGACGCGGGTTCGTGCCCCGGTCCGGGAGGATACCGCATGCCGCGGAGCGGCTGGGCCCCTGGGCCGTGGCCGACGGGCCTGCGCGTCCGGAGCCTGTGCTCCGCGGCGGGAGGGGCCGCAGCGGTGAGAGGTCCGCATACCGCAAAGAAAAAAAAAAAATCAAGTCCCATGTTACTTGAATCTTGGAGACAAGGGTAGAGTTAGCAACCAATTTGCCTGCCATCTCTGGCATGTATTGTGTGTCCATTTATTTGTGGCTGTGTTCCTAGATTTTCTATTCTGCTTTATTGCTCGAATTTACCTATTCTTATGCTAATATTATTATAAAGCATAAAGGTTAAGATAATTTGTATCGATTTCAAGTAAAAAAGCCTTCCTACCTCGTTCTTCTTCAAGAATGTCAGGACTAGAGTGAGATCTTTGCATTTCCATAAAAGTTTTGAATCAGCTTATTAAAGCTCCATAAAACAACTTGCTAGAAGTCTGACAGAAACTGCACAGTATCAATAAACCATTTTGGGGAAAACTGACATCTTTATAATACAAAGTTTCCCAAACACGATACGATACATATATCCATTTGTTTAGGTCTTCTTTATAACGTCTCCTAAAGTCATGCACAATTTTTGCTAAATTTGCCTCTAGGTACTCCACAGTTTGGGTACTACTAAAAATGCTGTTATTCTTTAGAATTTCTATCTGATTATTTGTTACTGGTATAAAGGAATAAAACTGATATTTGACATAAGACTTGTATGTTACAGAGCTCTCTTATTATCTTTATTTATCTCCAATAAATTTATCTGTAGATTTTGTATTTTCTAGGTATAAAATCTGCAAATAATGAAAACTTTGTTTCTTCTTTTGCAATCTCTTACTTTTTGCTTTATTTTTTGTTGCCTTACTGTCCTTGAATTACCAGTACAATGCTGAATAGAAGTGGTAATGGCATACATGCCTGTCTTTTTCTTGATCACAAAAGGAAAGCTTTCAATGTTCAGATTTCTTTATATTTGTTTTTGTTTTTCAAGACACTCTTTAGTAGATTAAAGTAGCTACCTTGTTTCTCCAAAGAAGATATACAGATTGCCAAGAAACACATGAAAGGATGTTTAACATCACTAACCCTTAGAGAAATGCAGATCAAAACTACAATGAGATATCACCTCACACCAGTCAGAACGGCCATCATCAAAAAATCTACAAACAATAAATGCTGGAGAGGGTGTGGAGAAAAGGGACCCCTCTTGCACTGCTGGTGGGAATGTAAATTGATACAGTCACTATGGAGAACAGTATGGAGGTTCCTTAAAAAACTAAAAATAGTACTATCATATGACCCAGCAATCCCACTACTGGGCATATACCCTGAGAAAACCGTAATTCAAAAAGAGTCATGTACCACAATGGTCATTGCAGCTCTATTTACAGTAGCCAGGACATGGAAGCAACTTAAGTATCCATCGACAGATGAATGGATAAAGAAGATGTGGCACATATATACCATGGAATATTACTCAGCCATAAAAGAAACGAAACTGTTATTCGTAGTGAGGTGGATGGACCTAGAATCTGTCATACAGAGTGAAATAAGTCAGAAAGAGAAAAACAAATACTGTATGCTAATACATCTATACGGAATCTAAAAAAAAAAAAGGTTCTGAAGAACCTAGGGGCAGGACAGGAATAAAGATGCAGACATAGAGAATGGACTTGAGGACATGGGGAGGGGGAAGGGTAAGCTGGGACGAAGTGAGAGAGTGGCATGGACATATATACACTACCAAATGTAAAACAGATAGCTAGTGGGAAGCAGCTGCATAGCACAGGGAGATCAGGTCGGTGCTTTGTGTCCACCTAGTGGGGTGGGATAGGGAGGGTGGGAGGGAGACACAAGAGGAAGGAGATATGGGGATATATGTATACATATAGCTGATTCACTTTGTGAATAGCAGAAACTAACACAACATTGTAAAGCAATTATACTCCAATAAAAATATTAAAAAAATACAACACAAAACAAAAAATAAGTGGAGAAAAATAAACGACGATTATATTATAAAAAAAATAACTGTTTTCTGTATCCTTCCTTGTATCTGTTAATGTAGTGAATTACACTAATTGTTTAAGGGAATATAAAGTAATTAAGTTTGTAAATGAGAGCAGTCATTAATCAAAGGCACTCATGAAAGCAAGTTAAAATTTACCAAGTTTATAAGTTTTTGAAAAGACAACGTATAAAGTTAAATTTAAAAGCTTGAAAAAATACTAGGTGTTTGAATTGGTAACTTAAAAAAATATTAGTTTTAAAGCCAAACTTAACACAAAGAGAATATTTTGCACAAAAATTACCACAGGCATGATACGACTACTCATGTGTGTGCTCGAGATCTCTCACACAACACTGTCCAATAATGACAAATATATATGGCATACAATGATTAAAACGAATTTCTAACTTCCCCCCAAAATATCTGATGAAGCAAAGAAAAAATATAGCATGGCTTCACTGTAGTACAGTATTTAAGAACATAGGTTCTGTTAACAAAGTTGTGACGTGAAGCTATGAGAACTTTAGGCAAGTTACTTCAACACTCTATGTCAAATTTTCTCACGTGCTTATTAGCTGTACTGAAATGAAAGATTACTGAATTAAACAATTCCTCAATCTACAGTTCAACCTCTCAAAAGGCACATTACCTCATACTCCTCCAAGTTTACTTCTTCAGGTTTTATCATTTCAATTTTGGCTTGAGCAACTTTCATTATGTTGTGACACCTTCAAATAAAAGAAATGTATTTCTAAATCAAAAGCAAACTCCATAAAGACTGAAAAACATGTGTTATATAAAACTAGACTACCCAACACATATGAAAATGAAATCCACTATCACTGAGTAATATTTTTTTGAGGAAACAACTTTCAAATACTTAAGTGAAAAATGTGTTTTTTGGACAATACCAGATAGTTACAAAATATATAAAGAAGACAGAAGCAATAATTCTAATTCAAATTTACCATGTTATATTTATTGATACATATGGCTTTTAAATTATATTCTATTAATAAAGATGGAATATGTAAAAAAAATTTTAAAATTTATAATGTATTATTAAGTAAGCTCCAGAGACATGAAATCTTATTTTCCTCCAAATGGTATTATTCATAAATAGTAAAAAGGAATCCAAAATGTGCCTATCATTTCAGGTAGGAATGGAAACATTTCAATAGATTTTATGATCAGAACCATTGCTAAAGAAATCCGCCCAAAATATATTTCGTTATCACACACATTTTACTCTGGATTTCAAGCACAAGAGAAATCAGATTTCTTAAAACAAACTATTTTTAGTTGCCAGGGCAAATAACTGCAAAAGACTGAAAAATCAACGTGAGTACTCCATAAGTATCTTCCCCAAATTCAATAGCATATACTCATTGGAACATAGTATACTGACAGTCCAGATAATGAGGGTTATAGCTTCTGAGCTCTTCACAGTTATATGTAACAAAATAAGTGATGCCAACCTTACTACTAATAAAAATATTAATAGCCAATACTCACTGAGCATTTACTGTCTACCAGATAATGCTCAAAACCATTCACCTGTATTATTTCACTTAATCCTAAATTTCACAGCAGACACATGGTCAGGCAGAAATTAAACCTGGATGCTTTGTTTTCCCTCATACTCTTCTCTACTCACGTATTTTTAATTCACTATTTTTGAGACATTCATGAAAGGATAATCATTTACTTCAGAATTTAAATGTGTTTACAATGAACTCCAAGATAGTATAAATGTTTCTGTATTCTAAAATAACTTTTCAGTACTTTGGATCTTTACCTAAGGCCTAAATTGTTTTAAATAGTATTCATTCTAATTAGATTAAATTTAAATTTTTAACATTAGTAAATAGTTTTATAGGAGTTTCTAAGAGAAAACAGTTTTTGGTAAACCAAAATTAATTTAACCATTCTAAGCCTTCTCTTTATGTCAGGAGATGTTTAATTACTTTACTTGTACATATAATTACTTTTCTCCAGTGGTTCTCACACAAGGGTGATTTTGCTCCCTCAGGGGATATCTGGCAGTATTTGGAGACCGTATGGGTTGTCACCAGTTGGAGAGTACTACTGGCATTTAGTGGGTAGAGGCCAGGAATATTACTAAATATCCTACAAATTACAGGACAGCCCCCTCAAAAACAAAAAATTATTTGGCCCCAAATATCCATAGTGGAGAGGTTGAGAAATTCAAATATTAAGTCCCCAAAGGGCAGTGATAATTATATTATACTCTTCTGTGTATCTTTACATTGCCTAGCTCAGTACCTTAGTTCACAATTAAAATGTACTAAAGCGATCTAAATTATTTTTACTTCAAACTTTTAAAGGTCATGATTATAAATCTCAAATAAATTACAAAGCAATTGTTCACATTAAGTGAAGTCAAACTTTGTACTGCATTTATTGAAATATGTCTGTGTATGTGTAAAATAAACATTCAAAAATTGCACTGGGAACTATAAAAAAGACAAGGACAATTTGAGCATACGAATAAGATATTAAACATTTTCAAATTACCTTTCATCAAAACTCAAATTTCTATCTCCAAATTGTTCTAGCAATGTTTTCTCAATGATTTTCTTTGGAGCCTGATTCTGGATAAAGTAGACTACTACATGATGTAATCGATAGTCTGTTTCTGGTGGGGTATCTTCTTGGGCCAATTTAACCAACCTTGAATATTCCAACTTAATTGCCTAGAAAATACAAGACAATGTCAATCTTGGTTAATTATAATAATTAAAATCTTTCAATATTATAACTTAATTATCCTTACAGTGAAATATGCTTTTTTCCTTTTAAAATATTACAAATAAGGAGGTAGTACATCTAAGAATATTGTCCCATGTTGCATAGTTTAAATACATCTAAGCTTACCAGGTGAGTAACTTCGTAAAACTTATCAGAGCCTGGTCAAAGTCTATTCAGAGGCATAAGACAGAGATACTAGGTATATCACCTAACCTACGCTCAGTTTGATGTACCCCTCTAATGTTTCAAATTCTAGGGCTGAACTGCAGTTCCCTAGAATACCCATATCTGAAAGAAAATGGCTGGCTCTTAAATGCATAACATCACCACAATTAACTTCAATTGCAGAGCTGACAAATAAGGGATGAAAAGCAAGTTTTTTATTTACCATAAAATAAATTTTTCATTGTTTCACAAATATTTGAATTTTATCAGTGTAATGATAATTAATGCATAATATCACTATTACTACCTTGATACGTGAGCTTACTTTTTCTTTACAAACACCTTAGAATTCATATTATAATGGGAAACAATAAATACTAATGCATGTTCCCACACATAAGCAAATGATTTGAAAAATATCTGCTCATAAAGAAATATGTGTACAGTTATATATAAAATACTACTATAAATAAGAAGCCCATATAGTTAAACATAACACTTTAAAAATATTCATTTATATTAGACACATCTAAATTCTAACTCTGCTAACCATAAAACATTTGGGGCTATATGCAAAATATATTTTACAAAAAGTCCATTCTACTGGAAAGGGTTTTTCTCTTTTCTTTTAAATGCATGCCTTTCTTAAGCAATTCTTGGCCATCCAGAAACTACCACCTATTGGGCTGTATTTTATAGAATTGAGAAAACGTAACTGAAAAACAGTAAATGAAATATTCTAGTTATATATTCTTAGGGGAGCTAATAAGTCCTTTCTATTGATATATAGCTTAGCATTATAAATAGAGTAAGATAATTACTCTATGGCTAAAATAAATTATTCCAATTTTATTTTCAATATACATGTCATTCTAAAGTGTTACTGCTGTGGTTAAAAACAGCCATGAAAATTAACTATATTTAGTCATGTAAGACTATCATGGCTCACTTTACTGCATGTTTTGCTTATAAACTCTTTAATCTTCCCAATTTGAGATTAAAAATTTTTCCAATTTGAAACAAAGGCACATGATCATTTAATAACTGAACTATACGGAATTTGAGAATAAGTATAAAAGAAAAACAATAAATAACTGTTCTTCCTTATTATGGCCCTTAGACAATGATTGCCATAGGCTATTAGAAGGTTTTTGGATATTTAAATATTTCAGATGTCATCCTTTCGGCCTAAATTAGTATGACCAGAATAAAATAAATTTGTCTCTTAAATAATATTATAGGTTTAGACATAAGGAATTACAACACTAAATGATTATCCATTCCCCCCCGCCACCTTCAAAACACAGGTTGTGATGTTTTTTATAAATAGTAAATAGATTTCTATTAGAGCTAGAATATACATCGCCTTTAACTCTACGATTATGTTTATCTCTTGATTTTTCTCTATTTAAGATTCTCCCAATTTTAATGAGTAAATGCCAAAGTTATAATCTATAGGTGTTTTATTAAACCAGTAGAGGTAGAAAGGTACTTCTAAATATCTAGGAGCAATTTTTCAACCACAAAATACCACATTTTATCAGCATAAATTAATTTATCAACTATTTTTTTTTTTTAATGAACTTCCTTCACAAGAAGTTTTCTGACTTCTACAGTATACTGCAACCATACATATTCCGTCAGATTTTCAACAAGGTGTTCCACACTGGTATATTTAGGAGAGCTGTACACAATCTACCGTTAACATTTAACATGGTCCTACTAATCAGGCTCAGTGTTAACCTATTTAGCTTTATTTCCTGTTACTCTTCTACCCAGATCAGGTTCGACTCCCCACAAATGCACACGTCTTTGCTCCTTAAGTTCTCTACATGCATGATGTCCTTGATCATTCCCCATCTAGCCACACATGACTCATTCAATGAGACTAGTTAAAGTCTCTCTCTTTTGAAATCTTCTTCCAAACGATTTCTACTTAGACTTTTTTCTACTTTTCTAAATCATACAATAAAACATATTCTAAATTTATAACTTCTTACAGACTATTTTGATGTAAGTATATGTATACACTAGAAAATGTCAAAAATACAAACATACAGTATACTCTGGAGGCAGTAAGATCTAAGGGAAAATCAGCTGGAGTAAAATTCAGAAAGCTAGGTATATCATTTTATTTTTAAAATTGTTTATTTTAAAAACTGATAGTGTACTACGAGATGAAGAAAAACTACTTCAAATTCCAGAGGGTCAGAATCATATAGGTTATATTCTCTGAGCACAATGTAATATAAATAGGAATTAAAAATAAAGATAATTCCCAAACTAAACACTTAGGAATTTTAAAATACTGTTCTAAATTATTCTTGGACCAAAGGAATCAAAATTATATTAATACTGGGAATATGAGATCTCAAAACCTAAAGGACACAGCCAGATTGGTAAAGGAAAATTCCAGCTTAAGCAATACAGAATAGCATTTACTTCAAGAAGCTAGAAAAAGAAAATAAACCAAAATAAAGTAGAAGAAATAAAATAATGTGGCAATTAGATAAAGACCACCAAAGGCTTTTTCTTTCCAAAAAGCTGAATGGAAGACCAAAAAATGGAGAAATCAACACCAGAAATAAGGAAGGTGATAATACCAAAAATACAGGAAAAAGTTTTAAAATCTATAAAATAATAATACATAACTTTATACCAATAAACTATAACATCTTCATTAAACAGATGATCATCTAGGAAACTCTAAGTTATCAGAATTACTTTAAGAGGCAGAAAAACTGAAGAGATGCAGAAAAAATATAGATAACTGAAAAGGCTGCCTAAGATCTATGCCCAATAAAGAAATTAGGCCCATTCTGTTTCAGAGCTGTGCTGTCATGTCAGATCTTCAAAGACAAGATGATTCCTGTATCTAAACTGCTCTGAACCTGAAAAAGGGGAAAGCCTCCTTAATGATTATATAAAACTAGTATAATCTGATATCAAAAATTGACAAATATTTTTTAAAAAAGGAAGTATAGATCAATTTTGTCAGTAAACATAGATGCCAAGACCCACATCTTAGGGGAGC
Organism: Pseudorca crassidens; assembly: GCF_039906515.1. NCBI lineage: Eukaryota > Metazoa > Chordata > Mammalia > Artiodactyla > Delphinidae > Pseudorca > Pseudorca crassidens. The sequence goes on along the minus strand of NC_090300.1, from coordinate 121,778,975 downwards.
TTGTGTACATAAAGAATATATAGGAACAGATAGTGTTTACAATGATTAAAAAAAAAGACAGACGAATGCTAAGATCCTTACTTTGCAAGGATTAAGGAGAAATCTGTTCAGCATCTCAAATACATGCATTAAAAAATTATCTAAATTCCAATACCAGCCAGTTTAAAAGACAACTCTTAACTGTAAATTTAAGAAAGTGCTTTTAAATTTATGAGAGGATCTGTAAAAAACCAATACTACACATTCTATTTAATAATAAAACACTAGAAACATTCACATTACACTCAGGAACTAAACAAAGGAGTTTACTACCATTATTTTGTTATTTATATTCTGAAAAGGCTGGTCAACATAATAAAACCAGAAATAAGAAATAAGTATAATGGAAATTATCCCAATAATGAGATAGTTATTGGGAGGCAGTTTACTGAAATAATCAAAAGAATCAACCAAAAAATTATTAGAAAATACAAAGGGTTCAATAAAATAATGGATACAATATAAATACATAAAAGTAATTAGTTTTTCCACTACCTACCCTACCAATAATTTGGTATTAAAAGTGAGGATAAACAACTCAATTCACAGAAATAATTTTTATATATCTAAGATTAGATTAAAAAGGAAGGTATAAGACCATTATGAAGTAAAATTATAAAACCTTACTTAAGGACATAAGAGAGGACCAAAAAACTGAAGATTCATATCATGTTCCTTTCTGAGAAGACTAAAAATACTGAAAAATATAATTATCCACCTCACTGTAACTTAATATAATGCAAGTACAATCAAATTCTGAAAGGATTTAAGGAGACAAGTTGCAGTTGGTTAAAAATTATCAAAAAAGAAAAAATGAAACTTGCCAAACTTTCCATTTATAAAAGAAAAAAAATTAAGAGGTGTTTCTACTACAAAATACATTACAAATAAATGGTCCATAATGTAAATAAGTGTAATGTTCAAAAACAGAAAAATGATCAATGGAACAGAGAGACCCAAAGAGATCCATTTATAAATGGGATTTAATATACAATACAGTATTTTAAGTCAGTGTGCAAAGAATGCATTAGTCAAAGTGTTATTAGTCATGATACGTTTGGACTTTTTGGATATTTCTCTATTTGGAGAAAACTGAAATCTCATATCTGGGAATCAAACAATAAAAATCATTAAAGTAACAATTAAAGATTTGCATAATTTTAGAAGTGATCATATAGTCTCAAATCCATTAAGGAAATATTGCTATATTTTATAAGATTAAAAATATCATGTACAGTTAAGACACCAAAAACAAATTTAAAGATAAATGACAAACCACAAAATACAATTTTCAAATTATAGATGAATCAAAATTCTTAGCAGATCAGATGCTCATTTAAGTTAAAAAAAAGAAAAAAACAAAGAAAGTGTGCAAAAAATGGACAGGCAGTTAACATAAGAAATACCAACTGCCAAAAAATTTACAGAAAGATACTTAGCCTAACTAAAGATCAAAGATACATAAAATAATGGGATTACCCTTTTTATATCATTTTGTCAGCTAAGCATCAATGACAGTACATTGGAAATTCTACTACGCTATGTTCACAAGAGTTTTCAAATGATATATGTACAAGAATGTTCACAAAAATACTGGAAATGACCTAAACCAGCAACAAAAATGGTAATGATGAATTTAATAAAAGTTACAATTTGTGAGTGTTCTTTATGTGACACTGACACTTTATGTGATAGACACTGTCCAATGATGTCTACATGGATTATCTCATTTAATTCTCAAGATAACTTCTCATTTATAAATAAAAAACAATGGCCATGATAATGTCAGTAAATTGCCTAAGATCACACAATTATTAAGTGATAAAGCTAGAATTTAAACCCAGGCATCTGAACATAGAGCCTTTGCTAGTAACAGCTCGCCTGGGACAGAACTTTCTAACCTAGGCCACGAATAAGCTGTAAGAATTCTGAGATACTAATCCCATCAGCCTTTATGGTGGCCAGATCCATCACTAGATCCATCCATGTTTGTCATAACAAGGAAAAAACTGGAATGCCCTGCTCTAAAAAAATGTTTAAATAAATTTTGGTAAGCTCAACAAGAAATAAAATGTACTTATGAAAAACAATAAATCTACAAATCATGACATGAATAATCATCCACCACATTACATGAAAAAAAAAAAAACTAGAAAAAGATAGAGCATACTTCTATTTTTATTTAAATTATAATGTATAGATGAGTACTGAATATCAGTCTCATTTATCTACCTAAGAGCATATACAAGAAATAATCAATAGAAGCTAACTGTGGAGTGAAAATTAAAAAGTGAGAGAGAAATGTTTTCATTCTATGTTTTGGTATATGTATATTTTATTAGTTTAAACATCGCTTTCTCTAAGAAGCCCTCTAGATAACAGCTCTGTTTTTCCATTATAAGGTCTCTTTCCACAAAATGCTCCTTTAACATACTAATTATGACTCTAATTAGTGTTTGCTTCCCCCTAGAAAATAAGTTTCATTAAGGCAGGAACTCAGTCCATCATTTCCCCAGCTATATTCATTGGATTTAGTACAGTACCTTGATATAAGCAGGTAATACCTTTTGAATATGCCCATCAGCAGAATGGAAAAAAAATAGTGTAGTCATACAACAGAATACCATAAGAGAATGAACAAATTCTAACTATATCCAATAATATATATGAAGCTCCAAACATGTTCCTCAGTAAAAGCAGCCAGACACAAAAGTACCTATAGTAAAAGATTCTAGGTATATAAAGTTCAACAAGAAAACTTACATTGTTAGAAGTTCAGATAACATCTACTTTTGGATAGGGGGAAAGTGTAGTTCATAGAAAGAAGAAACAAAGGTAATTTCTGGAATACTATAATGTTCTATTTCTTGGCCTGGTTGATAGTTACATGAATATGTGCACTCTGTGATAATTCACAGAGCTGTAAACTCAAGAACTGTGTTCTTTTCAGCATGTTTTACATCTTAATAAAAATATTTTTATAACTACTGAATAAACAGAGGGGTAATGATAATAGGCATTTTTAAAGTAAAAAACAAACTAATAAAGTTATGTCAACTGGGAACAATTGTTATGAAGCAATGAAATAACCAGTAAGGAAAAAAAGTTTCATAATATAGAAGTGTTACTGCTTCATTAAAATCCTAAGGGCACTTTAATAGGTACAGACAAAAAAAAAAAGAAAAGTACAAAAAAGAAATTTTAATGTCTTTGAAAGTAAATGAAAAAAGTTATACTAATCTCATGATTATAATTATGATGTGACCCTCCCACTCCCACCCCTGTACATATACATACAGGCAACTAGTACTTTGAGAATATTATTCCTTTGTTTCCTTCTGGCTTTTATTTTTTGCTCATCACAGTAGCCTTGTACTGACTTTCCCTGGATTTTGTTTTTACATGACAGAAACTTCTGCCTTTAAGCCACTATGATTTGGGGACTTTCTGTTAACAGTGAAAACTAATCTTAATAAATAGAGTCACAACTTGGGAAAAGGACTTAGGTAAATGTCTTTTCTCATTTGTTTTTCCAGATCTGCCTGCCTATTAACTCTTTAATATTCTGTGTACAGGGGCAGACTCCCATGTGGGAGGGCCTGTGGTTGAAATAGGAACTGTGACTGACTGGGTTGGTAACCCTTCCTAATTTAAAAGTTAATTCTTAGCAAATCCACTTACCCAGCTAGATGTAAGTTTCATTTCCCAACTTATCTTTTTATCAGTAACAAAGAGAACATTTTCATCACATGGTTTTACTACTAGCAAACATACATAACATTTTAAAAATTGTTCTGATAATAATGCATAAGGAAATCCATATACAGAAGTACTTAAACATGCAGAGTTGAAAAACTTCTCACAGCCAAAAAGCTAATATAAAATAAACCCAACAAAGTTTTTTTGGGTAATGTGACAGGATAGAAGAAAAAAAAAACAAAACTCTTTCCCTCAACTTTTAATAAACTAAGCATTAAAAAGGAAGAAAATTAAAACTATATTATATCTGATTTAGGGAACATAGGAAGACAAAAGGAATCATATGTTAGATTCTGTGCTATGTATATATTTAGTGATTTAAATACTGAACGTCGATAATGATTAGAGTCAATTGCCAAGAACATATGGAACAATCAAAAGGTCAACTGCTGTAAAAGGAACCAAAAGTCTGTCAAAAGACCTATAACCAAAAAAGGGGCTAAGCTCATATGGTTTTACGAGTGAATTCTAGCTTACTCTTATGGAACAGTTAACTCCTATGTAAACTACACTAGAGTTAAAGAAAAACAGGAGAGCTCAAATCCATTTACTAAATGAATTTAGTAAATGAACTTAATAAGCATGACATCAAACCTGAGGAAGACAGCCCCCAAATAAAAACTTACAGCAATTTTTTTATTAATATAGAATGCAGAAAGCCCAAATAAAATGCTACTGAGTTAAATGTAAATAGGGTATTTTTAAATTCATGAAATAAAAATTTATTAAGAAAAGTGTTTTAAGAAAATATTCCAGAAAATTTATAATACCTTAGGTTGAAGAAGACTTTTTGTATAGCAGTGAAACTCCAGAATCCAGAAAGGAGAAGAAAGACAGTATAGATATCACAGTATTTTTAAAACTTCTTTATGGAAAAAGGTACCATAAACTAAATTCAAACAGAAATGGCAGACTGGGAAAAAATATAGGACGTACATCCACAGAGAGAGTAATATGTACATCTATACCACAGAATACTAAATGCAGGTGGTGTAGATAATGTGGTAGATATATTGTCTTAACTTTAAGAATACCCACAATATATTTCTGAGTGATATAAGTTACAAAATAATATGAAGAGTAAAAGTTAAAAAATTTCTCTATATATGCATGTTTTTAAAAACAAAAGGAAAAAACCAGAAAGGTTATACAAATGTTAGAAGTGGTTACAACAGGGCAGAAGCAGACTGTTGTTATTAGTTTTACTTAAGACACCTCTATATTACTGAATGATTGCATTTGTATACGTTATTTTTGTTATTTATATGACAAATTTTCTCCAATTTTATATTATCAGCTAGAACTTTCCAAATGCTAATCATTTACCTATACCAAAAGTATACATTAATTATAAACTGATAATGTTCACCTACGTATTCCTCAATTACAGATAGATGAAAATATACACAAATATAAACTTCAGAGATTTTGTGCTGCTTCAAAATCAGAGGGTATATTTAAAAAGACAAATATATGAGATATAGAAAATACACAAAGGATAAGATGCAAAGGGCATCCCCAAAGTGATGATGAAAGGAGATCTCAAGACATCAGTTATATACCAGGAATAAAGGAAAACCAATGCAAACTCCAGCAGGTCATAAAGCTCCAGAACAGAATTCCACAAGAAAATAAAGCTGACAAAGAACAGAGCAAAAAACTAAGCAAATAAAAAACAAAACAACCAATTCCAAGGAAAACGAAAGATGAGGGAAAAGAAGTAAAAGTAATAATATGTATGACTTAGTTCAACCCTGAGTAGCACACAAGAAATAATAATACAAGCTGAGAATTCTGAATTAATCAAATGACAAGATTCTTATACACATATTGCGTGTGTGTGTGTATGTTGATGGAGGGATGAAAACTGTATGTGCTGGTGCGTGTATATGGGGCAGGAGAATAAAGAGGGCTCATCATTCACGTCCCATGGTAGGGAATTCAACAGGAAATGTGTAAACTAAGAATCACAAAATCACAAGCACTCTACATAAAGATATAGAATTAATGCCAAAAGGATTTGATGAAATAACTGAAAGCTGTTACCAGAGCTGGGGGTGGGAGGGATATGATGTGACTACTGTTGTTTGTAGTATGTACAATTAGTTGGCTCTTTAAAATATATGCAGGTATTAATTTAATAAAAGTTAAGTTTCCAGTTCAACTGGAAAATAGATAAAGATACCCAACTTGACAAAGATGACAATGGTACTATCAATGACAGATAACTCTTCCATAAGAAACAGAAGAAAACTTTTGAACACACATATTTAGTGTTTTCTAAGAAAGAAATGTAGACTGCCTGGGAATAAGGATTAATTTTTAAACATAAAAGTTGTTTTTCTTTTCTTTCTTTTTTTTTGATAAGAGTAGTTTTCAACCTCTCTCATGGGATCTTAACAGAGTGAACAACTCATCTTGGGACCAGCCTGCCAGAACTTCAACAGTTTAGCACCTAAGTCCTATATCCCAGGAAACCCTTCAGTCCCAGGCATACCAGGATGATTGGTCACTCTAATTCTAACCAGTTCAAAAGTGTTTATTGATATAAGGCTACTAATCACAAGGCCTTTGTTTATACTATATACCAAAAGAAACACTGAAAATAAGCAGTTTCTTAAAGACTGCAGTGAATGGTGGTATAGAACATTAAGGGAAAATTTTAGATTTTAAATGTCAAGAAAGGGAACATGTAGCTTTGTTGAAGTGAACTATACCTCAATAAAGCTGTTTTTTTTTTTTTTTAAAATAACAAACACTAAAAGGGGCCTGAATTGGCTTTGGTTAACCTAAAGAAAGTGACAAACGAAACACAGTGTTTTCATCTTTCAAATATATAAGAACAAATAATAATGTAATCAAAACATTAGATCTGGTATTAGAGGGAATAAAGATTTAGTCATGGAATAATGCATCAGCTTGATGGCCTCAAGTCTTGAAATGACAAGGATATTAAAATTAATTATGGAGAAAACAAGAAATATAAGATAATAAATGAATGAATCATTTTAGAAACAACTAAATGAAGAAATCAATTTAGTATGAAATGATAATAAAAGTAAAGAAAAATATTATAATTTTGACTAACAATATTACCAGAGGAGAAAATAAACTATTACCACAAGTATTTACTCAGTTCCTATTTTTGCCCATCAATACCCTTTATTTGCTTCAAATACAATAAATTTCTGCTAACAAATCAGAGGTGTACTATTAGGATAGCTCAGGTAAATTGCTTTGTTTTTGTTTAATTATCTGACTTTAAAAAGAATAATCAGTCTTAGATTCATGCATAAAAGAAACCCCTAGAACATTATGTGGCCATGATTAGCCATGGATAGGAAGAGAGAAGGTATACAGGAAAACAAATTTAATTCAAGGAAATAAAACGTTTTAAGAAGTTTATTTAAAAAATAAATAAATAAAATGAAAACGTTCATTGTACCTTAAAGAACCCTGCTTCAGGGCCACACCTGTCATATACATTCCGGGATTTACCTATCGCCATGATAATACCTTGCATGTTCGGTGTCATCATGATCTGCCACAAGGGATTTAAAGTAAGAACTTTTGAATGGTTATCATAAAAAAAAAAAAAATCAAAAAACCAAAATAATTCCTTTACATGCAAGTTAAAAGTCCTTTGTTTTTACATGCATGTTAAAAGTCCTTTGTTTTTCACTATTTATAAATCAAACGTTGCACTTTTTTGTAGCAAATGTGATCTGATATGCATATAAGTATCTCGAAATCTTCCATACAGGGCCACAGTTAGCTGACATCGTGCCTTTGTGCGAAGTGCAAAAAGGCATACTGTCTGAACTGAAGAATTTTTTTAAAAGGCACCCCCTTCTTGACAGACAATTTAGAAAAATGTGCTGCTCTCTAAGAGAACCATTTAGAAAAAGCAACACTTTTTTTATTAAAAAAGATGCCTCTTCTTTAAGGCTCGGGGAACTGAGCATTAGCTCAATTCCAACTCCACTTCTGCCGGTTGGCCTGGCACCCCTGCCTGCACAACCATACAGTCTAAATATCTAAGCAGCAGCCCTGTACCCATATGACTTCTTTTTAAAAGTTACAAGGCACATGCACTGTTAAAGTATCACTCCAACGAATTAAAAAAAAACATATACACAAAACACAAAAAAAACTCTGCCAAGAGCATAAGCACTTGCACAAAAGGTAGTGTTAAATGATTAATCACAATTCTACTTTTTTAAATGCCAGAAGGCTCACCCTAAAACAAGCACTAAGATGCTTGATCAACAAATTAACATTTTTACTAAAAACATGCCAGTTTCCATAATCTGCAAGCACCAACATGGTAACAGTTAAACAGAAAAACGTACTGCTATTAAGTACTAAATATTTAAATATTTCTTTGTCTTCATAATAGTTTATTATGTACTATGCCATTTTATATAATGGACTTGGGCAACTGTGGACTTTCTTATCTGCTGGGGACAGGGAGGGTACTGGAACCAATCCACCGCGGATACCAAGGGATGACTGTATTCTTAAATGTTTGTATTTTAAAACATCTGCAAAGTGAAACAACTCAAGACACTAAGAAGCTATCATATTAGAGCAATAAAGAGACTGCATCCATTACCTCTGATTCACTGAACCTATTACCCATAGTATTTATTTTGGAGTACACACTGACAGTTGCAATATACCTAACATTAACTGCTTCAGAAAATCCTTCTGGCCAGTTCCTGACTCACAAACCTGCTTCTTATTCTCTTTACGGCCCATGCTTTCTTACAGTAGCACAGTAATAGTAATGTCTTTATGACACGTCTGATTTTGCTGATTAACTCATATAAGAGTTTAATCATAACCTTGAAGTAAATCTGAAAAAAACATTACTTGGAAAAAACTATTCAATATACATTCAATTCTCATCCATGCCAGTAAAAACTAACAAATGATAGAATCCAGGGTCTGTCTTTTCTGTTGTTACTATTCAGAAACAGCTTTACTGGCCCCCTCTCAAATACAGAAAAGATCAAAACTGAACAGTGTAAAGAAAAACGTGGTAAAGGGGAAAAAATATCTGATGGGATCAGGACAACAGCAATTTTCATCTGGATTCCCAAGAACCATATCATGGGAAACAAAAATGCCTCCATACTGTTAGAAAACTAAGTAGATGAGAATTAACAGTGGGGCAGTAAGAAGAGATAAGATGGAGGTGCCCAGTGTATACAACACTGGTAGGCATTCGACTATGTTGATGAATCATTCAATTCAGTCACACAGAGGGTGCAGAAGAAAAAAGAACAAAACAGTTATCTATACACTAATCTGTATCTAATCTATATCTAATCAGATTGTAGGATCTTCTGGTAGGAAATAGTGGCAAAGTATTATAATCCATAATTCAAGGAAAGTAGGAAAGGAAAATATTTTTAAGTGCTCAAAATTTCTGCTATTTAAACAAACCTTATCAAAACCTATCAACCCTAGAGTAAACAAATCCTATGTCTGCACAAAAGAATTAACTCTAGCAACATAAAATTATTCTTTTGACAAATCCATAAGCTTTCTACTTAAATCTTCATTTGAAATTCGAAGTACTGTCAGCAATTGGTAAGGTAATTTCAGACGGTGGGTGGCAAAGCTGTATGTTATGCAGCAACAGACAATGTAAGGGTGCAGGCATGCCCAAAGTGCTTGCATTAAATAGCAAAAAACAAGTGGAAACAGTGCAGAGGGCTATAATAAAGGTACCTCGTCATCATAACCCCCCTCCTTTGACTCAATCATAAATTTCCCTACATGAGGAATCGCCACCTCTACAACTTGCTGGTTAGAAGGTGGTTGGCTTGTGGTATTTTCAGGTTTCTGCAGAAGAAAATCATTAGTGTGAACATTAGAAAAGAGCACAATGGAAGCACTCAGTTTAAGTGCATAGACTCTTGATCCTTTTAAAAATACCTGCATTTTTTTAGCATGAAATGAAAACATCTAAAACTGAACACTAAAGCAAATGCATTAATCAGGTAATAATACAAGATTTCCAGCTTTCACTTTGCATCTCAAACACTAAATTAAATTTTAATTTTTTTTCCCACAAAGCATCTTCAAATTCTTAAAAATAGTTAATACTGAAGTTGTATTTCCTACTGCTGTCTCTACAGGTGAAAGTTTTATTTACTTTTTTATTTTTTAATATTATTTTTTTTCCTGTACGCGGGCCTCTCACTTTTGTGGCCTCTCCCGTTGTGGAGCACAGGCTCCGGACGCGCAGCTCAGCGGCATGTGGGATCTTCCCGGACCGGGACATGAACCCGTGTCCCCTGCATTGGCAGGTGGACTCTCAACCACTGCGCCACCAGGGAAGCCCTTATTTACTTTTTTAAATTCTAATAACTCCACAAAGCCTTTCTAGAGATCTCCATCAAAATAAGATATGACCTCCTCTGAATCCAGGAGAGTCTGTAAGTTTTCTTTCTTATGATTTTACCTTTCTATCCTTTCTAATAATCGATTGTATAGCTACTTAATATCCACACTCTACTGTGTTTAAACCCACTCGGTCGCAGCCTATGAGACCTAGTACAATATATTTACATCATGAGTGTCCAGTGAATTCTTGTTTTGGGGAAAGCTGCTAGAAAGTGATATCCATTTTTAAAAACTCAGATTCTTCTTCTTTTCTTTGTTAACAAATTCTAAGAATTTCACTAACCCAAACTAATGGAGTGGAAGCCAGTGTGAAATCCAGAAAGTCCACTCAAAGACACTAATATGGGGCTTCCCTGGTGGCGCAGTGGTTGAGAGTCCGCCCGCCGATGCAGGGCACACGGGTTCATGCCCTGGTCTGGGAAGATCCCACATGCCACGGAGCGGCTGGGCCTCTGAGCCTGCGTGTCTGGAGCCTGTGCTCCTCAACGGGAGGGGCCACAACAGTGAGAGGCCTGCGTACCGCAAAAAAAAGACACTAATATGGTTCATTCAAAACACTGTTCAGATTTCACAAGGATCTTACTTTACTGAATGGATTTATAACTAGCATATTCACTATTCACCTACAAACAAATTTCAGAAGTACTTAAGGTGCCTGAAAGCAGCTTGCTTAAGTAATTTCAAATTGCACCACAGGGCTTCCCTGGTGGTGCAGTGGTTGAGAGTCCGCCTGCCGATGCAGGGGACGCGGGTTCGTGCCCCGGTCTGGGAGGATCCCACGTGCCGCGGAGCGGCTGGGCCCGTGAGCCACGGCCGCTGAGCCTGCGCGTCCGGAGCCTGTGCTCCGCAACGGAAGAGGCCACAACAGTGAGAGGCCCGCGTACCGCAAAAAAAAAAAAAAAAAAATTGCACCATAAAAATTTCCCTAAGCAAAGATGAACTTTACTTTTGACATCAAATAAACAGAAAATTTTAATAAAAACAGAGTGGTTTTACTGCAGTTTAAAATACAGGTAAATTTTAGTGATGTGAAGATTTTCTGAATATTCCGAAGTACATATGCAGAAGAAGTTTAACTGAACAATAAAACAAGAATAATGGCCAAGACCGGCATTGCTTCCTTTAAAAGAAATGTTATTTTTAACCATAACATTTTCAGAAAAGCTTTCCTCGTTCTGCTTGAGTCCTCAATTTTTCAATAGGAACCAACCAACCTGCATGGTTGTCATGATCTTGAGAGCTAATATTCAGCTAACCCAAAACCTGACACATTAATTGTTGTTCTATAAATGATAGGTATTACAAATATTATACTATTATGCTTCTTGAAATTGCTTATACCGGAATAATCCTAACCCAATATTACTACTTACAGAGATAAGCTTGGTCTATGACATTTAATTAAGGATTTTTAATCCTTCCAGCATTTGAGAGAGGAAGAATTGTCCTACGTCTCCATTCACAAGAGTGAAATATAAGCAGGTAAACTAAGAAATTTGTCTTAACTTTTGGTGAAAAATTTCTCATAAGCAAACCAACCCAAAACAATACTATATTAAGAAGAAAAAATACAAATTTAAGGCAAGTAGCAACCAGAAAATGTATTCCTTAGAATACTTATCCTTAAAAAATGACATGTTTCCTTTGAAAAATAACTGCACTTAGGAAAAATAAATGTTCTATAATCCTTTCCAGTTGCCACAGAAGAGTTTCAACAGCAATAACACTAATTAATTATTTGGGTGAAAGTTGAAAAAGGGAAGAAATTTTGGGCGTATGTAGTTATTTTGTGTCCATCAAGTTTAGATATCCTAAAGTACCATAAAAAATTTTCATATAAAGAATTTTAGGGTTCACTGAAGTACATTTATCTTTTCCTTTTACTGTCAGGTCCCATATGAACACCTTAACAAAGGCTGAACTTGAAAGAGATTAAAGATAAGTTCCTCAGTTAATAAGTTGTAAAAATAATTAGAACACAAAGATTTTTATTAATTGCCTGAATCTATTAAATACATGATTTTTTAAAAAAGTGGTCCCATAAAAGGGTGATTAGAAAGCTATATATGTTCAACCCCTTTGGCTCCCTTAATATGCTCATACCATTTTAACCTACTAACTTAGGGGGAATCTAGTCTAAAGAAATAACCAGAAATATGGAAAAAGTTTCATTTTTAACAGCCTATTTATAATAATGTAAAAGTAGAAATCAATATATAAGGGGGAATGAGTAAGTAAGTAAGAATTTAATCACTTAATGGAATACTATTCAACCATTAAATGTTTTTTAGTTTGTAACATGGGGAAACGGTTATGTTCAGTGATTAAAAGAAGAAAAGTTAAGATATAAAATTTTATATACAGTAGTAACTCAATTACAAAAATAAATCCCAAATCTGTATATAAGAATGAAAGAAAACATACCAACTTATTAAGTGATTAACTTTGGGTAGTGGAAATATGCATGATTCTTTCTTAGAGTCTACTTTTTTGAATTTTTAAATTTTCTAAAATATTTCACTTAAAATGAAAGACATTCTTCTAAAAAGCAAGCTGTCTAAACATCTGGAGAGTATCTCTCTATGGTTTCTGTGATTCTAAGCTTTCCAGGAAATTCTTCTTCTACTAAGGTTGGAACTTTATTGTGTATTTGTGAAATGTTTAGGATTTAAGTAACAGAAGGAAATAAAGAGAGACTTAGGGCCTACACTACATGCTAGGCACTTAAAAAAATGATCTTAATTCATCCGACAATCACCTCCATTCTATATAAAAGAAAACTAAGGTTTAGAAAAATTAAGCAACTTATTCAAGTTTGCATAGCTAGCAAGAAGTAAAATTAATATTCAAAAACCCAGGACTACTTAATCCCCAAATCTAAAGACTCTGAAATTTAGTTTCTAATGTATACCTTTAAATGAGAAAACCCAGTAGGTGGTTACCATGATCCTAAGCAACTGACCATGAGACCAGGAACCACTGGTCAGAGAGTCATGATTAATATATTCTCAGATATGCTGCAGAATTTATACAGACAATGTGGCCAACTATTGGTGCTACTCCGAAGATATGCCAGATAGAAAAATATTTATGCTAGCTATCATATTCCCTCAATGCCATCTTTTTTCAAGTAAAGGTGAAGCAGCAGATTGCTAGCGTATAAGATGATATCCATATGAATAAACTAATCAATCAAAATTTAAGTGCTGATTTCTACAAATTTAAATTACACGATTAGCCGAACTAAAAAAAAAAAAAAAAAATCATGATTCTACATTAAGCTAATTAATGCTTCCAGCTTTCTGATACCAGTTAAAAGAATGATACTTATTAACCATAATGTAGGCTCTAACAAATAAAAATCTTAATTAGCAAAAGCCCTGGCAAATTATTTTTTTTATATCAGGCAAAAATGTTTCTCCCTTGTTACCTACTCCTGTGTTTTTTCTCCCTCCCTAGGGTTTCTTCTACCATCCCCCAAGAAGTAGAAATCCCAGATCTATTAAAAGAAGCATTTTTCAGGAAGTGCTTTAGAGTTAGCAGTTCCTCATCTCAAGTTTTTTAGTCTCCAGGGACATTTGCAAAATTCGAAATGATCAAAAAAAAATCTATATTAATACGTTTTTTAATGGTAAGATGATATATAATCAAACTTTTTCAAAAAGGAAATTAAATTAAAAAATAATTTCTGATTACTTTGTTCATCAAAACATAATTAACAGAATATTAATTGAACATTTTGGTTAATCAAGATCTTATCATATTAAAGACATCACTGTAATTAGCAGGCTATTGTTGAGATTAAGTTCACTCAGTGGAAAATTATGTGTTGAAAAATTACATGCCCTGTTCGCTTTAGCACTCTAGGAGTGGAATCTTCAAATCCTAAAATTAGCTATCACGAAACTTGTATTAGAGTTGCTTGTGCTCACTAATAAAATAAAAAATAAATGACTATAGCAACTGAATAGTTTTGTAGTATGAAACTCTTGAAACAACATCTCTCAGAATATCATATTCATTGAAACGTAATGCAATACCAATGTGCTCAACTTACTGTTATAAAAAGACACACTTGAATACTTGAAAATTAACAATAAAGGAGGCTTATAATGACAATTTTATACAGGACACGAAATAGGCATAAAGTGTTTTATAATATCATATTTATTCTACTAATAATACTCTAACCTAGACTATCTAGTATTTTGTTAAACACAGTCCATGAAACAATGAAATTTATACCTTATATTACCAACTATTCCAATGTAGTAAGACTAAAGATGGGAGGAGGGGTTGAAAGAAAAGAAAAATAATGCTAAATTTTGTACTTCTCTTTTTTAAGTTCCAAATCAAATGACTAGTTTAGTCTATGATTATAATTTTTCATAATTCTCTAACAGGAAGATAGAAACTTTTTTTTAAAAAAGAAGCATTTTAAAAATTACAGCTGAGGAAATTACAGCCTGGCAGTTAGGTGACACCTACAATCATTCATCATGTTCAAGCGAAGCCGTCCTTTGGCCTGGTCTCTCCTGACTCCCAGACAGGTCATTCTCCTTATACTGCTAGGAAACCTCGTGAACATTGATGGGTATGTTCAGAGAGCTAAAAGAAAAATTCTTACCGACTGTAAAACTGTTTCAGGACTTTTATCTTCATGCTCATGTGATGCCTTGGTAATTATTCGAATAGTTTCTTCTTTCAAGTGCTTTGAGAAATCACTTCTTGATGGCTGCTCTAGATATTCTGGTTCTCCTGCTTGTGCTTCATGAGAAAAGAATCAATTGTATATCTAATATAAATCAGTGAGTCTATACTAAGATATATCTGTAATTTATTTCTCATTTGAAGTTATACAATAATTAATTTTACTTTACTTACTCAATTTAAAGTAATACATGCTTCAGTATACAGCACTTCCCCCAGAATTTACCAAAAGAAAGAATCAGATCTCAGAGTAGTCAAATAATTACTGAAGAAAGCACTCATTATAGTTTATGCTAAGAAATTCATAGTAAATTTCTTTGTCATGATAAGTATCAAAGTCTAACTTTGGAAAATCATGAGCATTCTACCAAAAAAAAAAAAGAAAAAAAAAAGAGGTGGGGGGGTGGTTTGTACAACAATCCTGGTCTGAGTTTCTGTAGACAGCACAGTAGCTGTTTTTCTGGACACAGTATCCTTTTTCATACTTACCTAACAAAATCCTAACCCTGAACGAACCCAACCTTCTATCTTTTCTGAACCTGTTCCTGGTAGCTGAGTGTTGTCAGAGAAAAACAATTAAAACTTGCCCAACTGGTACCAATATAAATTCAAGACTTCAAATACTACTTCTGTGAAGAACTCCTAAAGTTATATCTACTGCCTATGTTCTGAGTTCGAAACCCACAGATGCAACAATGTACTCTGAATGTCCACTGGGTATTTAACAGACTACCCCAAAATCCTTATACGACCTACAAGGCGTTATATAAATGGGTCTCTGCCTATCTCTCCAACATCGCCAGGTGTCCTTTGCCCTTTACTCAAAAAGGAACACATACCAGACTTTTTTCAGCTTATCTAATACATCAGAGAAGAGGTTTACCTTCCAACTTTTGTATCTTTCCTCATTTTCTTCCCTTTGCCTGTGTGTTCACCAATTCTCATCCCCCCCACCATCTAATAACTTCTATATATCCTTTTGTTTGAATATCACTTCCTTATGGAAGTATTCCTGATAACCCCATTTCTAAAGCCGGGTTGCTCCTCCTCAACACTACTGACATTTTGGTTCAGATGATTCTTTGGTGTGGAGGATTGTCCTGTGTACCCAGGCATCTACCCACTAGATGCCAGTTGTACTGTCTCCGCAGGTGTGACAACCAGAAATGTCTCCAGTATTGTCAAACGCCGTCTGAGGGACAAAATCACTCTCAGGTGAGAATAACTGCTCTAGAGTAAACGTATACTTTCTTTTTAATAGCACTTACCACACAATTATAACTTCATTATTTTTGTTAAGTATTTGTTTCAAGCCCATATCCCCTGCTAGACTGTAAGAATCCAAAGAGCAGTGATGCTATCTCCCTTTTGTATTGCTATTTCTTCAATACCTAGCATATAATAAGCACACAATAACTTAATGGAACAAATGAATTAATAAGCTAATGAATGGATAAAAAGAAATAAGAAAGTACACTAAAATATTCTACAGCGTTACTGGGATAGGATGAGTCCTTGCTCAATCAATTGGTGGGACACGACAGGATTACTGTCAACCTTTCCAATATTTTACTAATTTAAAACTTTTCTCAAAGTGAAATATTATTCAAAAAGAAATAATGTAATTTCAACATAGATGCACGAGCATTCATTTATCCAATGAATTCTAATTAAGTGTCTAACTATGTGCCTGGCTCTAGGCTAGGCACTGGGACTCTGAGTGTGAACAAAGCAGCCAGTCCCTACCCCCATGGAATTTATAGTCAACTATGGAGAAAGTTACTAACCAAAGAATCACGCATATGAATTGTGACAATATCATAATAATACATTATAGGAATAAAATGGGGCAAGGGTAATTTAGGTTATGGGATATGAGATAAACTGACTTTTTAGCTGAAGTTAAATGGATTAGGTTTGAAAATGGAAGAATGAACAGCCCATGAAATGAGCATAAGCTCAGTCCAAAAGGCATCTAGTGTGGCTGGACTATAGTATAACAAGAGGGGAGAGGTGGCAAGAGATGATGCAGATAGGGACAAAACGGAGGCCTTTGAGTCACAGAAGTTTTGAAGGGCAAAGCAAGTGAATAAACATTTTAAATACAATGGCAACATGTCAAGTTTAAAGAACATTATTCTGACCACACTGCAAAGAACAGATTAGAGAGGAAAGTAAAACTAGAAGTCAATGAAAGTACTAAAAGGTACTACAGCAATACGAGCAAGAAACGACTATTCTTTTGGATAACAGAGACAGCAAGAAAGAGAGAATTGGTTAGATTCAAGATGCATTTTAGACATAAAGGTTTGGAGACTGATGTGAAGATGACTTAAATTTTGGGTATGAGTGATTAGGATAATGGGAGTGAAATACACTATGACAAGGAAAACTAAAGGAAGAAATGCTTACAATGTGTGTGATAGGTAAAGAAGTTTAAAAAAGTTAAATGTCTTCATTTCTGTATTTCCTGACTTTGGACTGCAATGTTCTTTTCAGTGTCCCTGTATGATAGACAAGGTTAAGAAAATCTTAACCACTACAACTCCAGCTTAGCAAGTCTTCTGCTTCTGGAAGCTTTCGTAAGTGAATTAAGTCAGCTGCTCTAGGGATTAACAGAGAGAGACTTCTTGTTGATAAAGCTTTCATTACTTGTGTTTTCCCTCTTTGTCTCTTCTCACTGTAATAGATAAAACATCAGTAGTTGATAATAGGATGTGAGCGTAATGCAATGAGGGCCAAGAAATCCATCTGGCGTGACACTGGTCTAAGCCAGGGAAACCTGGACAATGTATGTAAATTAAGTCCTTAAGAGAAAAAGTAATTTTATCTGATCGACACAGTCAAATACACCTTAGGTCCCCAGCGTCAAGGTTTCCTTCCACATAGGGATTTGAGTCCAAAAACCTTATGTGATGCTGAATGATTCTGCCTAAATGTCATATAAAACTATTTCCTCTAGAATTTTCCCTGTGTAAATATCTTCCAGGGAACTTATTTGAGTGGTACTGTAATCACAGTAGGTAAACCTATAAGGATTCGGTTCTGGGAGTTTGGAAACAAAAACCCAAACTTCATTCCCAACATGTTTGTTGAGCATATGCCATTTTTAGTACCGAGCTAGGTATTAACAATGGTTTAAAAAAAAAAAAAAAAAGAAAATTTACTCACTTTAAGGAACTCTCAACAAAATCAGATAAATGTATACTCCATTACAACACGAAGTACTGAATGCAATAACAGACTTATGCACAACGTCCTACAGAAGCATTGTGGACCTAATACACACACTTGGAATGATGCTGCATGCTAAGAAAGGAGGAATGTCAACTGAGCTGAGTCTTGAAGGATTTGTAGAGAAAATTATCTTGATGAGAAACAAGATGATTCCAGGCAGAAGGAATAGCATATGCAAAGGCACTGTAAGGACAGATAAAAGATTAATAAAATCCTTGCTATTAATGAGCCTTTACACTGGTAATCAAGATGAAATATAACATAAATTTGGTAGTGAGAATAGATTGGGACTAGAATAGAGGAAAAAAGGTAATAATTGCTACAGGGGTAATTAGGGGGATTCATAAAGATTTGGGGATATGAGGAAAGTCTTAAAATGGATAAAATTTCAAGAATAGTGAGGATAAGAGGACATTTTCCAAATGAAGGATACTTCATGAGCAAAGCCTTAATGACAGGAAAATAACCTACAGCAAGAATAATGGGGAATACCCTGGCTTAGATGAAACATAGAATAGTAGTCTTGAAAGAATTACAAGGGAGTCAGATTATAATAGAGGGTCTTCATAAAAAAGGAAAGAGGTTTTAGCTTCATTTTGTCAAACCAGAAGAGTAAAAAACATGTTCACTAGAACAAATAACCAAAGGAGGAAAATAAAAGGCTCTTTCCACTACCTAGACATAAGCACTATTAATATTTTTAGTATTATATATTCCAGATTTTACCTACCCAAATTTTTTTAAACAAAAAGTTATTCTGAATATACTGTTTTTAACTTAATATAACAAACATTCTTCCTGTCGATACAATTTTTACTGGTTATACCGTGTTCTTCTGTATAAAGGGCTCATACAACTAATATTTTACCATACATTTAGGCAATTTCCATTTCTTTGTTAAAAACAACATTAGGACAAAACATCTGGCTCTTTTATGCTTTTTGCACGCACAATAGTTTTTGTTCATCCTGTAACCCTATAGAAGTCTCACGCAACAGTTTTTGTTCATCCTGTATCCCTATAGAAGTCTCATCCCTGCTAGCCTATATAAATGGTAAGAGCTCAATAAACAGAGACCACGCTGTTTCCTTTATGCACTAACTGGCATTTTATGTACTAACTGGTCCCACAGTTATTAAAGTGTTATTGTTCAGGCTTCAGCTTGAAATACAGCTGGTGATTACTTATGTGACATTTGTTACTCTTAATTCCTGGGAAGTTTTCTTTAGTTACCTACCTGCAGCTACAAACTCCTAAACACACTCATTTCACCGTGAATGACCAGTTCTCTGTAGAGGTATAAAATGTCCCTGTACCCGGAGTATCTTTCTAATCATTTATTTAGTTTATGGATGCTTCACTGAGATTTTTGGATGGCTATCCTCCACATAAGATATTTTCCAGCCATGTTCTATGTTGATAATAGAACTTATTCATTCACCTATTTGGCTGTTATATAAAATCCAACATTCTGAGAGTACTCAGAACTTGCTCCTTTAGTCCACCTTCATGTTGAAGTAAGGGGTTGGGAGGACCTTGGGGGTGTTCTATGCCTGTTTCCTGGTTGTGGCCTTTAGCATTTTAAGAGTCAACTTGACAAGCAATTGACTTTCTGTTAAAGCATAAGGATCTGCTCTCTAATCAACTATTTAAAAAAAGAACACAACTCATATCTTTCAGAAGTATTTTATACCTTAACTTACTAATGAGTCATACTTATTACATGCACATTTAGAACAATATTTAAAGAGTACTGCATCAAAGAATAGCAGTCCATTTTTCTTACAGAAATGTATCTAAAATCAATGATTCCCCAAAAGCAGCCTATAAAGAGCCATGCTAAGCTGGCTGCATAGAATCATCACAGAAACAATTTTAAGACTTCAGATTCCTAGGTGGCACCACAAACAGAATTCTCAGCAATGTGGGGAGTAGAGGCTTAGGAACCAAAGTTAAACCTAAAAATTATCCAGGATAGAGCTGTATCTGCACAACATACTTTTAGCCTTCTTCCCTAATGTATAGTTATTTTGGCTATCCTTTTTTTTTTTTACATATACATCTTTACTGGAGTATAACTGCTTTACAATGTTGTGTTAGTTTCTGCTGTACAACAAAGTGAATCAGCTATACGCATACATATATCCCCATATCCCCTCCCTCTTAAGCCTCCCTCCCAATCCCACGCCTCTAGGTGGTCACAAAGCACCAAGCTGATCTCCCAGTGCTATGCAGCAGCTTCCCACTAGCTATCTATTTTACACTCCTTTTTAAGTGTAATTTTACATTCCTTTTTAAACGGTTGCATTCCCATACACTGAGGATCACCCCTAGGAGACTCATTATTGCAATTTCCATAGGGAATGAAATCAAATCAGAAAATATTCAAGGGGCATCAACCATTTGTCATTTATTATGCTAGATTCTGGAGATTTAAATAAGAACATCACCTGGTCCCTGTTTTAAAGGAACTTGAAAATATTGAGGATATTGTTCATTCTACCAGGTCTGACTCTCAGGAACCAGCTGTACTTTCCTGGAATATCAGCTTATTTTTGTCAAAAATGAGGTCATTTTTTGGTTTCAGCTCCTTTCTTTCTGTTTTTAAAATCTGAGTATGTTATATATATTGTAAGGACTTCAAATAGTTTTTGAGTAAGATATGGGTAACACAAGCAAAACAGGCAAAGCTCTCTCTCCTTCAGAATAATTTGTTTTATACATACAGCCTAGAGCCATGCTGCTTAACCACAGGTACACCTCAGAATTATCTGAACATCTTTTTAAAAATATATATTCTGGACCCTTCCTCCACTGATTCTGAGCCCAGTAAATCTTAGGTGGTATGTCCTGTTTATACTCAGAAAAAGTCCCCCAGGTAATTCTGATGTATCGATATATACCGTGGTAAAGAACCGTTGGCTAAATCTCTAAACATAAGTGTTAAGGTAAGTTTTCTTTTGCACTAGGCAGGTTAGGGAGGTAGTGTGAGATGGACTAAAGAATACTTTTCTATCATTTATTATTTAGTTTCAGTAAGACAATGAATTGTGTGGGAGAAGTGATACCTATGGATTTCTTCGTCACCTGTTAAAGAAGAGGAACAAATACTCATTTAATTAATACTATATAAATTAATATTCTTATTTGGAATATCACCCTTAAGAAATTGGATTTTAATGGTTCTTAGGTTACAGCTTTACTGAAAAGATTTGCAGGGAGAGAAAAAAAATCACTCTGATGGATTTTATAAACAGGATTTCCTTGTATTACTTCCACTAGTCACTCATAATCCTAGTGCACACCTGAGAGATTTAAACACAGGTTCTCTTTGACAGTCTGAAAGTATTATACCAAATTAAACAAATTACTTTGAAAACTGTGAGGAGAAACAGGAAAAAGATGGCATAGGCATTAAAGTAAAATTTCTCTACTTATGATAGGATGTTAAGTGATTCCAATGAACACTATAATAGATTCCCTTATTCAACTGTGGTATGTTAAATTCCCCTGTAACAGAAGATGGATTTCTTAATATGATATGTAAGATAACAGTAATAGAAACCAATCTTTTAAACAATAATCTCACCCCCAAATTTATAGATTTAGAACATTCTATTTCTACTAACTCAAAATGCGTATTTCTAGCAATCCTATACAGGACACAATGTTTTCTACTGAGGCAGTATTGTCACTGCTTTCTAAAAACCCAGTCTGGAAGATAACTATCATAGTAATTACATATGAATTGACCTTTCCATCTCTTTATTTTTTAGTTATTCTGGCTCCTTTCAGAAATACATCTGTACTTCTCTTCAATTTTTTTTTTTTTAAAATACTAAAGAGGGACATGAACATATATGCCCAATACCTATTGCTGAATTTTTTAAAACTTACGAAACACCATATAAAGTGTACAATAGGAAGTATTGACCAGGATAAAAAGGGTGTGGAGCATACACACATGTGGCCTTTTCATAGCGAGGGAATATAAGATGACAAATGTAAATAATGGGGAAAAGTTGGCTAGTCCTGTCAGACAGGAATATTAGTGGGGAATATGTATTAGTCTGATTTAGTAAAAATAAAATGTGTCAAGTCTGTAAATTTAGATAGTCTTGTGAGAAACAGAAAAGATGGAAAAGAGACTGTATAGAATTTAATATTTTGATGTTACAAAATATAACTGAGCCAAGAATAATAGGGTTGGAGCTTAACCAATGACTGGAGCACTCACCTTCATCTGAGTGCTTAGGTGCCACTATCACGCCAATTGTGCAGCCCTGTCCTCCCACTAATAAGATAAGAAGAGCCATGTGCAACTGGAGCACTTAAAAGTTAAGCAAAGAATAACAGAGTAGCTCCATCTTGGGGCAAGTTCTAGGGAGTAATTTGGAAAGGATATGTACAGAAGACAAGGGATGAAATCACAAAGAGATGGAACTGACTCAAAAATGAAAGGAACTGTAACAGTTACTACACTGTGATTTGAACTCAGAAACCTCTTGATATCTACTGAGCTATTTTACTTCCTACTAATATGGACAAAGTTACTATAATGAAACTGCATTGTTGTGAAACTATAGAGTTTCACCTCTTCTACACAGTGGCCCTTGATGTACAGGAAGAAAGTCCTCGTCTGGTAGAGCTCACCAGAGACTACAATGGTGGTATTCAGATATACTGTACTGCATTTCTGTATCAATATGTTGGTATCTTTGTTGGTATAATACCATTATCTTGGTCTTTTAAAAATTCTGAATCGATGTCACCTAAAATCAAGATCAAGGACTCAACTATTCAATTCATATGAGAACAAGTTCCAAGTCTGGAAAGATCTGTGCATGCCTACCTCAGTCACCATACCATATTGTGGTATTACAAATCTCTCACTGAAAGAATAATTCCTTGTAAAGTTCAGATGATAATGCTGAAAACTACCCAGGTAAAGCTGCATGGGAATCTGTCTATAAAAGATGAAATTAAACAAACACCTAAAATGCTTTCTTCAAAAATAAAAACAAAACACACAGATCTACAGATCTTACAAAAAAAGGGTGATTCAAAATGATCCACTCAGAGTTATTTAAAAAAAAAAAAAAAGAGAAAGAGACAAATGGGGTTAAGGAAAATATCTGTTTAATTTATCTCTTCTCATTTCTCCAACCACTAAACAGAAAGAGGACCTTTCCTACAGTACAAAATGTCATCCTAAAATATTGTGACAACTTAGTGATGAAATTAATCTTAAAAAAAATCATTAGACATTGTATTTTCAGCTTTGCTAGAAGATACTTTTGTACAGTGTTATTCTTAATATTTTATTGCTTTTATCATCTAATAATTGTAGAATGTTTAATATTTATATTTTTATATACTTATCTTCTCATTTGTTTTACAGATCTATACAGATTTTTGCTTGGAATATATTAAATATTTAGTTCCTGCTAATTCTGTTTTTAACTTTAAGAATTCTGAAAAAAAATCAAATAAATACTCTATATGAATTAATACTATCTACCAGTAGTGTTATTTTGCTCAAATATGAAATTATTAGAGTTCATTCCTTTGATAGCTTTAGTGAATTGGCTTGGGTTACCTGCGGTTTCACAGTTTTTCTAAGCATCTTGCCAAAAAAAGTCAATCAAAGTAGGCAGAATAGGTAGAGGGAGAGTTAGCAGAATCATCTCATTTAACTTGAAAATGATATATATGTACATACAGTGTTATCTGGCAAAGGAGTAAACTAAATTGTTGCCTTTTATTATCTCTGAGTGACGGAATTTCAGATGATTTTTACTGGAGTCTTCATATTTTAGGATAACTAAAGTTTTATGTTGTTTTTGCTTTTTCAATGAGCATATCTTATTTTTATAATAAAATATCAATAATAAACATGATATTGATAATAAAATGCAATAAAAGTGGACTAACCTGTTGTCACAGAAGACTCTGACTCTCTCAATTTCTGAGATGCTAAAAGTTTTTCCTGCAAAGCTTTCTGGGCAAGCTGTGCATCCCATTCTTCTAGTTCTTTCTCAAATCGCTGGTTGTCTTCCTCAACAAAATCTCTTAAGTCTGGTGGTAGTGTTTCTATTCCAACAAGGGCCTGCCCAGTTTCTTTATTAAACTCCTCTGCAAATCATATTTCAAAAACTATTATAAAATTAAGGATTAAAGGAAAAATGCAAAGCTCAAAATAGAAGGTGTTTCAAATGTATTTAAAGTACAAATTATTACCACTTGGCGAATCAATATTACCTATATATTAAAAGAAAACCCAAATAAATGCTCAGAAAAACAATGATGCAAATATTTGATAATCCATTATAGGTAATGTTCTCAGCTTTTACTTTTAGGCTGAAGAGTAAAAAAATGGAACAAGACATAAGGCCAAAATTGTTTGCTACTTTTCAAACACTGACATAGTGCTACTTTTTCTATTATAAAATACCAGACGTTTGATTATTCACGAAGTAAAACCACAAAATGAGAAGAAATAACTCATAACCTCGAAAGCTCAAAATAGAACTAAAATTCTTTTTCATCTGAAGCAGTTAAGTATAGCAATATACTTATATGCAATTTGAAAACTAATCAATCAATATAGCAAGATTTCTTTCAACATCACATAAGTAGTACTTAAAAGCGTTACTCAACCTCTACCACACACACACAAAATAAATTTTAGCTTTCAGTCATAAATGAACTGCCTAACTAGTTTTGCTAAATGGTTAAATACAAAAGGAAAGTTTATTTTTATCAGTCTCAACAAACCTTTATTAAGTGCTTTTTATATGCAAAGCCTATATTAGAATATGAGAAATAAAAAGGTTAAGACACAGTATGAAATGCTCCCTGGCTTTGAGCAGACCAGAGTGAAGTGCGAAAGACAAGTCAACATACAATTCCAACACACAGTAAGTGCCCAATAGAGGTATGCTATGAGAACACAAGGAGGGATACTTTGTGGCAGGTCAAGGAAAACCTGGCAGAGCAGATGACATCTGAATTGAATCCTGAGAGATGAGAAAGAATTAGGCAAAAGAAGAAAGAAATAAGATCATTACTGGCAAAAAATAAAAACAGAAAACATAAGAACATATAGATATAAATGTGTGAAATGATTTGGTGTGAGCCAAAGAAGTTCAAATATTAGTGAAGTACATAAAGTTTGAAATGGACAATGGTTATAAATGAAGCTGGAGAGACAATTAGAGGCCAGAAAATGGAGGCTTTTTATGTCAGGTTAAGGAGCTTGAATATGAGTCAATGTGTGACACAGTCATTAAAGGGATTTTAACAAGGAGAAAAAAGTCCGATTTACATTTTATAATAGTTACTAAATAGTTAACTTTGAATACAAAGTATACTCCAGTTTTCAGCCCTGGTCACATTACTTTTCAATTCCAGTTTTCTCACCTACAATAACCCAGCAGCATTTCCTAATCATATTCATCACACTCTTTAGTAAACTACACTTAACTAATCACACCAGAGACCAGAGTCACATAAAAGGGTTACTTATTTAAAAATATATACCACCCTATATATTTCATATTCTTACCTTGTATTAAGAATTGTGGCTTATCATTTATGTACATTAAACAGTATGCACTGGCATTTCTATAACCACCAAAAGAGTCCCTCACTAGCTCTTCCCATGATGATTTTGTTACAGCAATATCATTGTACTTCATCCACCTGTTTTCACGATGATCAAAAATGTATGCCCAGTAGTGCCCGGCATTAGCTTGGCCTTCATGAACTAAAACAGCATGTAAGCGATAAGGAACCTAAATATGAAAAAGAAGAGTTAAACTGTAGTTATGTAGTCTATTACACCACATCCCATGAAACCCACAAACCATCTGACTGGAGAATCCCATAGGAGCATATGTTTTTTAACAAGAGTAAATTGGCTGGAATTAAAGTTTTGAAAAAATTAAACTATGAAATAAAAAAAGGCAGGGGGCGGAGAGGATAAGCAAACTAAAGACATGTAAAACAGACAGGTATAAGATGATTTTCAAAACTTTGGAAGTATATTTGTTGATCTATTTATTTCTTTCGAATAAAGAACTTATGATGAACATTTTTATATACAGCACATGATTTGTTTAAATCTTCACAGTTATAAATTGATGGATGAGTTCAGCAAAATGGCTTATATAATAAGCCATTATATGAGCCTCAGAAGTTAAAATGTAACTGAGCCCTTTACCTTCTCCCATAATCTTTTATTTAGTTAGTTGTTTGTTTATTTATTTATTTTTGGCTGCACGGGGTCTTTGTTGCTGCACGCGGGCTTTCTCTAGTTGTGGTGAGTGGGGGACTACTCTTCATGGGGCACGGGCTTCTCATTGCGGTGGCTTCTCTTGTTGCAGAGCACGGGTTCTAGGTGCGCGGGCTTCAGTAGTTGTGGCTCACGGACTCTAGAGCGCAGGCTCAGCAGTTGTGGCGCACGGGCTTAGTTGCTCCACAGCATGTAGGATCTTCCCAGCCCAGGGCTTGAACCCGTGTCCCCTGCATTGGCAGGTGGATTCATAACCACTGCGCCACCAGGGAAGCCCCACTCCCATAATCTTAATATCGTTAAACAACCATGTAATTTTCCCATAGAATTTTTTTTTAAATGCTAAGCCCTTTTAGAAATTTTTGATAAATTTTATTATAAAAGAATAAAAAGGTAGGCTAATACAGTATGAGAATACAACTGAATGAGGAAAATATTAATATAAAAATCTTAAAGTTCAACAATTTTATAACAAAAAGTATGAGAATTATGATAAATAACATAAAGATAAATTAAAATATGTAAATAATTTTGATAATGCTTACTAGCTCAAAATTCAACTTACTTGTATCATAGATTTGTCAGAGTACATTAGTTCAATTGTGCGATGGATTCTAGATATGCTTTCCTGCAAATCTAAGGATAGAAGATGCCATTTAATGATTAACATCAAGTATGTTTCTACTGAGACTTATAAGGTAGGGAATAAGGGTTTTCCTACCAATATGTTAGAGGAATAAGAAAAAGTTTCTAAAACTGTTCTAAAACTTACTATTCAGGATTTGTATAAAATGAAATTTAGTTCTTTATAAAAGATATAGCACAAAGGAAAAATGAAAACAAATATGGTTTATTTTAAAAATGTGCAGAGCCAATAAAACTGAACCTTGTTCAAATTTATAAAGGAAGTTTCCAATGAAAATTAAAACTAACCCCCCCTACATATTTGTATAAAACAGGAAAAACTTTATTTTTTTCCTGTAGTTTATTCTTTTATTGCCCTAAATCAAGAATAAAGTTCTTTATCTTGATGAAGTTCCCCCTGTGTCAAAATATGTAACTTTGGAGCCAGAGGAAATTAGGGCACATAAGTTGAAAAGGGGAGCTATAACCTATACGAAAACCTTTAGAGTGAAATAAAATAACTTCACCACACATCACACACACACACATACATATATGTATATGTACAGAAGTAACTGAATAAAAATCCACTTTAATCACCAACTGAAATAAAGTTATGAGACTCCCATTACTCATTATTTCTACTTCCAGTAGAAATCTATCCTACAAAATTATTTAGAGGTAGGGATGTTTCACAGTTATATTGCCTATAATTGTTTTTTTAAAAAGTGGAGACAACCTAAATATTTGTCAATAGGGAAATGGTTAAATTATAGTATAACCACACTATACTATGAAGCTGTTAAACAGAATCAGGAAAAAAACACCAAAGACTACAAAAGAAAATTAGGAACTTTAGACTAGGGAAAGGCCTTTTACAGCTTGCGAGAAAATCCAGTAACCATAAATGAAAAGACTCCCTCCCCCAATTTAAGAAAATCTATTATTATAGAAAGAAAACAAAAGCCAACATAAAGAAAATCAAATGACAAACTGGAAAAATATTATCTGCAGCATACACTACAGGCAACAGGTTAATACCCATAACATTAAAGTTTCTATTAAGCAGTAAGAGAAAGACAAATAGTTCAATATAAAAAATGGGCAAAGGTCACCAATTTAGAGAAAAATAGAATTTCACTCATAATTAATGAAATGCAAATCAAGACACTGAAATACCATTTTCATTTCAACTATCAGACTACCACAAATTAAAAAGTGTCCAGAGCTAGGGAGAGTACTGGGAAACAGGTTCTCTCACACAAAATTATTGGGAATGTAAACTGCCTCATTGTTTTGGGAGGGAAACTTTTAAATAGTCAAAATGTTAAGTATATACACTTTGGATCAGAAATGGCATTTTTAATATACTCAACTCACAAAGTATGCTAATATGTATGCGGAAGGCCAGCTTTATTGGTAGTTAGTAACAACATAGAAACTGAATAAATTATATCATATTCATATGCTGGAATACTACGTAATAGTTTAAAAAATAATGCTAACAGCAAATATCATCAGGGATAAAAGAGAGAAAACAAATATTCCAAGGAAAATCTTTAATACCTGATGCATAGTATTATAGGTCCAAAACCTTATGACATGTCTCTCAAGTTCCTCTAACTTAAAATGGCCAGAAGTGGACTCATCATATTCCTACTTCCTCCCCCAAGGTGAGGGCCTGCTCCCCACCAGTTTGCTCATTTCCAAAGTGCATTCCATCTATGTAGTTATACATATCACTATGAACAACTAAGGGAATCATCCCTGATCCTCCCCCTCCTTCCCTCTTGTCAATGACCCACATCAAAGAATATACCAAATTCATTTCTTTCCTCCCTCAATGCTATGACCTTGGTGTCAAAAGTTCTTAGCTTTCAGCCTTCTGAATGTAATCTTATGAAAACAAACACAATCTGCCAAGTCCACTAGAAAATTATCCAACACCTAGCACAGTATTCAGGAAAAACTATGTGCTTAATTAATGTTTACTAATGATTTCAAATACAAAAAATTTCCTTATATATGAAAAATACTAAGGAAAATCTTTAGTTACTAATGCTAACTGTTAGTTACCACCACACCCTATTTACTCCCTATTAAATACAGACTGCTCTTTATTTCCATATTGTCTATAAAGCATCTAGTTGGGCATTTAAAATCTAACAAGTGATATTGTTTAGTACAAGTCCAACCTTTTGGTATAAAAAGAGTAACTCCTAGATGTTTTTTTCATAGATCAATAAAATTAGGATAAAATTAGGGAGCAATAATAGGTTATTATATTTTGACATGCAAGAAAAATTATGATAAAACTACCATAAAATATTAATATCACTTCATTTTAAGAAAAAGGAGATTTTAACAACAGTAAAGTAGGATAAAAGTAAAGGAGATAATTTCAGAATAAAGGAGAGTTCCTTCCAAGCATGGACAGATGGCAACTTAACACTAACACACACACACACCACAGAGCACTGTCCTTATTTTTTTGATTTTACTACATGCCAGTTAAAACTCGTTATAGACTGGCACTGAGCTAATAGATCATATTTGGAAACCTACTAGAGAAGACTGAATATTAAAATTCACATTTCTAATTCTTCAACCTAAAGAAAATATTGTATCATTTGAACTCATTGCACAAACATCACGGGAGGTACATAACTGATTAAGTACAAAATCTGATGCTGTATGATGTTTCACCAATGGAGTACCTGTGAATACCTGTTTGATATAAATTTAGAGCACTAAACCAGAAAATCAGACCATCTGTTAGGTCATTAATTAGCTAAGTAATACAGGGAAAATCTTTTGGTCTCTCTAAACCTGATATTAAGATCATAAAAAAGGAAGCCAAACTAGTTTATCTTACAGAAAACACTTTGTAGGGGAAAAAAACCTTTATTAATATTTACACATGAAACCCATAATCCATAGGTGACTTCCCTTCTCAATTCTAACATTAATCATGTCCATCTGAGGTAGAGTAGCTATGAGAAACTTCTTACCTCTGGTGTCATTTTCTATTTCTGTCCTCCAGCGATGTAAACAGCTTTCTAGCACAGAGAGTTCCTCTTCTGTTATGTGCCTTGGTGCTGGATGCATGGGCAAATCTGGAGGTATCCGAGACTGAGTGAATGGTTTGTGTATTACTGATCTCGACGAAATGGCAACTATTGATGCGGGTGATGTGCTTGGCAGTTCTGAAGAAGGAGCTCCCTGCTGGTCTGTTGTGCTGTATTTTTAAAGTACAGAATATTCATTATTAAACTTTTCAAGTTGAAGCTCTGGACAATGATTATGTGCCAAACAAACAGCATTAAATTGGCTTATAATTTCAAAAAGAAAAAGTTTTCTTAAAAAAAACCCCAGAAATATGTGGATTAATCTAATAACCTAATGAGATTCTTAATATATGGAACTACATTACTATAAAATTGGGGCTTTATAGTAGAAATGGCTTAATCATATTTATTTATACAAATCTTACATATACCAGAATTATAAAACCTTCCCTTGCTAATACTTAGCAGCTCACATTACAGAAAATTTTCTAATTTAACAGTAGTATTTTCATGGATGAAAGGTTGATACATATAACATACAACCTGAAGTATAATTCTGAATGGAAAAAAGTATGATGAAAATTTCAATCCACAACCACAAAATCCATTGAAACAATGAAATAAGAAAGCCCCCAGAAGCATACAACCTTCTAAGTGAATGTCATCTTTTTAGAGTTCACTAAAATAAATCACAACATGCATTTTATAAAACCGTCTTTAAAGGCATCAATTATGTTATTACGTAATACAGTAACACAGCTGTCTCTTCTATCAAGAAAACTTTTTACCTTGGTAATGTCTGTGATGGTACAGAACCACTAGATGGGGAACTAGCATCAATATCATCAACAGGAGAAGTGCAAACAGGTTTACTTGAGGCAAATTCCAACGCATACTGCAGAACGTCCACCAAGGGGAATCGTTTGGGACCCGAACCATAGCTTAAATACCTGTTAACCATAAAATGTATGAATGCTTTCATTTGTGTATAAAGCACATTTGTTTTTTTTTTCCAATAATTGTTATAAAACATAATAAAAACACTTCAATAAATATTCCTCAACAATGAAATTAATTTTGCTTTCAAATGAAGATGGTAAAACTAAATATACACTCAAGAAATAAATTAAATGTTCTCCAAAGGAACACAAAACCAAAGCTGATTAAGACTGAATGTGTATATACACTGTTATAAATTTTAGATGCTGCTCTAAGTTGTAACCCAACAGTAAAATGAAAACTGACATTTCCATCTCCTGAGACTTTTATTTTTAGATCTGTTATCTGGTCTCAAGATGGTGACTAACATTATCCTCCCACCGTTTATGTCTGACTATTTTTCAATATGATTACTGATACCTTTTAAGAATTAAAACTATTGAAAAATAACATATTATTTTGTATTAAAAGTTTTAGGCTATTAACTTTCAAATTAATACTAAAACAAGGGAATACAGATTAGATCAGAGGTTGCAAACTGGGATCTTTCAGACCACATTTCAGCCTGTAGACTTTTGTCTCAACTACAGAATATTTCATACTCTAGATTCTGGCTTCTTCTGGAAACAATGCGAAGCTACAGACAATAGGAAGATGATGTTCACGCGTGGCACCGCCTACTAGTGCGGATAGCAGCCACCCTCTCTCTCCACAGGGATGTGCTCTCTGACTCCCTTTGCCCACCAGCTCACGCTTGACTTGCTTCCCTTCTTTATAAAGCCTCCATGAGCCTCTCGTAGGCATCTGAGTTTGTATCTTCTGTGTTAAGGAGAAACACTCAGTTACCTGTTAGTTTTAAGGGAAATCTCAAGAGTAATATTTAGTCTCAGACAAGAAGAAATCTCAATCATAGATTAGTTTAACTTTACATCTATTTTTAGTACCATGTGTATTACCTCTTTATGGTAGGAATATTTAATTTTAAACAATAAAATCATCTTCTAATGCCAACTATGAATTATTTTAGTCTCTAACGAAACTCAAGCCTAAACTATTCAAGAAAAATATCAATCCAGAATGATTATTTACTCCTAGAATCACAAATCATTCAAAGCAAATTTTAAATTAAAGCTCTAGACAGTCACTAAAAATATGACTTCCTATAGTTAGCTCATAATTTCACTGAAGTTTCAATACCTTTCAAGTCTCTGTTGTAATACTGTGAGGTAATCTTTTAGTCTCTTGATCTCTTCCCTCTTAATTCTTGTTATTTCTCTGTTTCTATGCATGTATCTTATCAGGAAAAAGAAATACAGCAATTATCAGTATTTGCAAATACAGAAGTAGACACAATATTAAGTCTAGCCATCACCACAGAAGATCAACTCATCCAAAATTTTATAATAAAACATCATACAGACAATACAAATTAGTATTTTTCCTTATAACATTATTCCCAGTAACTATCCTTTTCTAAATAAAAAGGGAACTCCATTTTCCTTGACAAATAGTATTAGATACGTTACACAAAAAGTAAAAATTATTTTAAGGAAATTAAGTAAAATTTTCTCTAAGCACAATAAGTCTTCACTGGATACTGAACTGTTTCAAAACTAAGTCATGCTGTATACCAAACCATACCTGTCCAGATATAAAACTTGAGGAAATTCCAATTTGTTGTGAATTTTTTCTGGTCTTCCCAATGCCTGATTAAATTCAAATCTTGACAATTCAAACGTTAACACAGGTGGTAGTTCAGTAAACCAATGCTGAAAGAAAACAGTAACAAAACCCCTTAATATCACCTTTCTGTTTTCTCCATTGCAATTTTAGGCACAGGATGTTAGTTAGCAGTGGCATTTTTATATGCATCATAATAATGCTAACATGACAAATAATTGATTGGGTATGCAATTTAGTTAAAACTCAACTTCCTCCTAAAAGTTTTTCACACCTTTTGAAAATTCCAATGGGGTAACACACAACCAGGAAAGAGAAAAACCTTCTAATGACTCTCCTTCTTCAATGATTAATTCTTTACATTAGAGTTTCTAACCCAAAGAGAAAGACACTGAATAAAAGTATGGCTTAGTATCTCAAGTTTTCTGGCTTCTTCAATATTATGTCACAATTACTACCAGGAATGGCACATATACTTAATACAATCAACCACACGGTCAAAAACCTGTGACAAAGTAACATGTAAGAGGTAGTACACTAAAGAAAAAAAAATTTTATAGCATAAATGATCACAATTCTCATGCTAAAACTAGAAACTGATACTTTCCTGTTTTAAATTTAATGTTCCCACTGGAATTTTGACAAATTTGAGAAAAAGATTTATCACTAGGAAACAGAGTTTATACTGATGATAACTACATTTAATATTTTAAAAAATGACTAGTGCTTAAAGAATTGAATGCCTCACTGCTATGAGGCACTTCCTCCACACACTTTGGCAACTGTTCAATTAAGCGTGAAATGCAACAAAACTTCAATAAACAGATTCAAGCTTTACATAAACCTTATTTATTTAAAGAGAAAGAAAAAGGAAAAAACTTGTGAATTAACAAATACAGAAGTATAAATTAATGTAACAAGTATTTCTGAAGTGCTTATTTTAAGCCATGCAATGTACTTCTGTAAAAAGAAACTTGCATACTATATTGTGTATGGTATTTTCAAGTGCTACAAAATGTCACCACATAAATGTCAATAAGCTAAGAGTATGCTAATTTAAATTCAAACATTCAAGAAAAAGAAAAGCAGAAACTGCACATGTGGCAAACTGAATATGATCTTGAAAGTTGCTACTTTTCTGTAAATAAAATCAATAAAAATAAATGGTTATTAAAAACTATTTCTCCCTCCCAAAATGCTAATGATTACCTGAATTGAGATTTCCTGAGTTGGATTTGGTTTACCTTTTACTAAAAGTTGAAGTTTAAGGAATTTGCTTTATGGATATTACCTGAAACTGACTAGGGAAAGTTATGGAAGATCTAATATTAGAAACATCTCTTAAGTTTTAAAATTTCTTGAGCAAAGTTTGCTTATTTGCTTTGTTCTCCCATGGCACTGGAAAGAATTTTTTTTAGTTAAGCTTTAATCCACACCTAAAATTACTATTAAGAATTAAAATATACCCCACACATATCACAAGGAAAACGTCTGATGCCTTAGGATGATATTCTCTATTCCATTCTATAATACTCAAACAAGTAGATTTCAAGTACTATTACCTTCATTTTTTTGCAATGCTTTAAATGTTACTATTTAAAATTAAATCTAAGTATTAACTTTAAATAGTTAACATACTTTAATTCACGGGAACCTACAATGGCCAGCAGAAATGAAATGACCCAAATTGGTGGTATGCTTCTCTGTAAACCATAAATAGTCCAGGAAATAGGTTCCATATCTTATGAAAGAATGTTCATAATATATTATGTAATATGTCTCTGTATGGATCTGTTTCCTCCAACAGCAGTGACAGTTCTTTCCTACTACAGGAGTGGAAGGATTTCACTTTTTCATTATCATGCTGATCAGGACGAGAGATAGCCACACCATTCCCTAAATTCATTTACAAAAATACTATGGGTATGTCTAGCTCTGTGATTTTTAGATCATAAGTACAGCAGTACATAAGTAGAATTTCAAATAATATAAACCAATGAGACTTTTTTCTTTCAAAATATTTTTCCATTCAGTAAAACTCTATACTTTATCCCTAATCTAACCAGTAGGCCATGCTGTGAGACACAGGTCATTAAAGGTAAAAATGATGCTTATATTCTCCATATCTCAAAACACATATCATTTGATTACTATTATTATTACTACATTATAAAATGAACTGACAGGGGTAATAGATTTCTGCAGTTAATGAAAAAAGAACTTAGACAATCAGCAATGGCAACAGCAGTACTCCTGAATTTACTGTAAATATAAATCTGACCTGTTAAAATATCTTCTAGAGAGAATGTGGCCATTTTTATGAGTAAATAGCTGATTTTTCTATTAATATGTTTTAACTACCTTGCTTTTGGAAGATTACATGAATATGGGGGGTGGGGGGGGAGGAACAAGAAAAAACAGACCTATCATTGCAAATTCCCCACAGAACACCAAACAAAGCTAGGATATAAACTAAGCACGAGAAGAGAAAACTTGCAATTCCAATTCAAAAATTAGTTTCAGTCATTTAATTGCCTTCACTCCTTTGCCCTATATATTTCCTATATAATATCTCCATATATCTAATATAGTATACATAGGTATTATTTCTATAACTTAGTTTTTTAATTAAAGCTCTGTAAAATTTCTCTCAGCACTTTGATTATAACTTGGTACAACTTTGTGAAGGGAAATTTGGCAGTACTTACATTTTTAAATGAGTATGCCCTGTGACCTAAAGATTCCACTTCTAACTATCCTTCATTCCTAAGTGCTCAAGGGTATTTACAGGAAGACATTCTTTGAAATAATTCTTTGTCCAACTACTGTCTCACAGAAGAATTACAACAATTTAATTTTATAAATACGGGCTACAGTGATACTATGCAGGTTCTAAATAGAATGATGTAAAGCTATATACTGACATGGAAGGATGCTCACAATATACTGCTAAGTAAAAAAATGCAAGTCTCAGGACAGTATGAACAGACAAATACAATATTTATATGTGCATAGCAATCGTCTAAAAGGATGTACATCATACTATTAGTAGTGAATACCCACACCAGAAGTGAGGTGTTTACTCTTTGAAATTCTTTCTCTCCAACAGGCAATCAAAAAATAGCTCCAGGTTTCTTGGAGAGTATAACTCATTTACAATTGGCACACCATTTAATTAAAATTTATGATTTAGAAAAATATCTTACATATAATCATTTTTAATTTATTCAGTTGCCTCTTGGTAGTCATTACAGAAATGTAAACTCTTACAGCCCACTGGATGTTTTAACATAAGCAATTCTAGAGACTAGAGATCTTCCTATATTAGTTGGCCCCAGCTATTTCAGAAAAAAAAAAAAAAAAACAGATGTTTTCTGTATCAAAGTAAAATCAATAATTTTTATTAAATAATAGTGTAAGAGATAAAAGGTATTAACATCGGGGATTATGCCAATTTTGTTTAGAAACAAGCCTAAAATGCTACTCATTGGTCTTTATAGAGAAACAAAATAGCTTTTCTGAAGCACATAATAAGACTATAATTTAAGGGTGCTACTAAACACTTTTAAGATATTCTGCTCTAGTCGGTGAGAGTCACTTAAACCAGGCTGAATTATTATTGAAACTACTGTGTTCAGCAAATCTAGGCAACTGGTACTAGGAATCACAGGTAATCAAATTTGCTGTTATTGAGACTGCTTAGAAACTGAATTCAGAGATGACAACAAACCACTGTCTATCTTAGGTTAGATGGGAAAACCTAGGCAGAAATTATATATTGTGGTATAGGGCATTCAGAGTATGAAGCCAAAGACAGAGGACAAACTAGATTTTTTAAAAAATAAATAATGACAATCAGAGTCAATGTAAGAAAAACATTTTTAAAAGCTAGGAATATGTGAGAAAGATTATTTACCAATTATTAAATTATTTACCAATAAACCATAGTGTGTTTCATTTATAAGCTACTTTGACAATGTGAGGAAAATGCCATCCCTTTTTTCCCTGCCCAAACCCATCATTCTTTTGTTTAATAGGAAACAGATTGCACTTCATGGGGCTCTGCAAACCTGTTCCATTTTGGGATCCTTGGAAAGTTCCAATCTTTACAGATTTGTTTCCCAATCAATAAAATAGATATGCTTAATTTAAGTATTCTTAATTAAAGGTCTATATCAGAGTCATCTGTGGAGCTCTGGTGGCCATATACCATACCCCTACCCTAGATTCTGATTTCGATAGCTTTGAAGTGAGGTGTAGATATCTGTTGAGAATCACTGAAATAGATGCTCTATGATGTAGAGAGAAAAACTATTTCAAATATTTTCTCTCTCTCAAAAAAACAGCCAAAACATAGTAAATATTATTTATTTCCTTTTTTGTTTGAGTGAGGGAAGAAAAGGAAATGAGGATGGCGATAGAATTATATCTGTTTAAAAAAGCATACAACTCAAATAAAAGCAATTTATTCTGAAAAATACAAGAACCTAGTCCCTTTTTCGATAAACAGAGATGCCATCACTTAATATTTATTAAGTACCTATTCAGAATAAAGACCTTGGCAACTTTTTTAATATGACTGAGACATTTCATTCATTCAGTCAATATGTATTATGTAATTTTATCTGCAGTCACCACACTGCCCTACGGATACAGTAGTGAATGGCACAGATGAAGACCCCCACCCTCATGCACGGAGTTTACATCTAGACAGCTATCAGCAATTGCTTAATGATGACTGATTTTGGCGCACATAATCTGTCCTTTATCGTTTACTCTATTATTCTAGAAGAATATATGGATGGAAGGATATACAGATGGAGCTAGAGAGATGAATTGAGAGATGGAGATAGGTTATTAGACAGAGACCAGTGGAGACAGATAAATAGGTTTGTAATATATTTTTTTAATTCTTTCTTTCTTGAGAAAGCAAGTTTTTTCATCT
Source organism: Pseudorca crassidens (assembly GCF_039906515.1). NCBI lineage: Eukaryota > Metazoa > Chordata > Mammalia > Artiodactyla > Delphinidae > Pseudorca > Pseudorca crassidens. Next base: position 121,741,261 of record NC_090300.1, on the reverse strand, counting down.
GCTCTTCAGGCAATCACACAGTAATTTTACAAGAAAAGGAGTGTGGTGTTGCCTACTTGGGTGTGGACATATTCCAACAATATTTGAGGTAAGTAACATATGTCTATATAAAATTCCACTCTAACATCAGTGTTTTTCTTCCTTACTTCCAGGACTAGCATGCTGTAATGGCCAGCACCATGACTGAAAAGTCTTAAAAGACTGAACAGTGTCCTAAAGGAGGATTTTAACATCAAATTTTGAGAAAAATTTTAAATGAAAATTTAACTTAGATTATAGAGTATATTGACTCTGCAGGTTTCCCAAATATGCATAAATTATCATAATTAAATCCAAATACATTTTCTGAGTATTCTCTCAATTATTAGTAGCTATATCCTTAGAGCTTTAAATTGCACTTCACAACATTTTAAGAAAGACCTGAAGGAAAGGGGAATAAAGATGCTAAACTCACCTCTTGGCCGGACTTTCCTGAATTTTCCGAATGTAAAGACTCAATTTCTCCTTCAATCATGGCAGCTTCTAGGCACTCATGTAGATCTTTGAATCCATTGACCTGAAGTGGGTACTGACCAAACATTTCAGTATTTTCAAATTTTTTACCTATAAGAGGGGGGAAATTAATATTCCTCAATATGGCCTTTTAGCTACTAAAAGTAAATAGATGTATACAGTAATTATCTCCTGAACCTGAAAACTATAACTGTTTATGCTCCAGATAGTAGTAGTTGGTATAATTTTCCTATTGGTTTGTACCTGTACATATGTATATTCACATCCAGCTATGCTATAGATATTACACACCCCTATGTGTGTATGTAATTATATACATGCATATGTAAGTACATATTATGTATATATGTATATAAACATACATATATATATATATATGTATATATATATGTTTATTCTTTAAAAAAGTACCTTCTAAGGGTAAGAGAGTGTGCTAACATTGAGAATATATATAGCAGTGCACAAAAGAGATATGGTCTCTGAGCCGAGGAAACTCCTATCCTCTTCTGGAAAAAGACATTATACACATTAATTGTATATATAATTATGAACAAACAATTGTTTATAATTACAGATATTATAAAAGGGGTGGTGAGACAGAGTGCTGTGAGAAGGTATAAAAACGGGGAACAAACCTAGTCTTTAGGGCTGGAGGGTGAAGCAGGGAAAACTTCCATAGCAAAATGACATTTATGCTGAGACTGTAAAGGTGAATGGGAGTTGGCCAGGCCAGAACGTCGGGGAGCCAGAGTATTCTTGGCCAAGCAACAGCACACGCAAAGACTTTCAGGCTGCAAAGAACTTGGCATGTTTTAACGAATTAAGGGAAGGAAAGTATAGCTTAAGGGAGCAAGACGGAGATGACAATGAAGAGTTAGGTGAGGGATCAAAATCAAATTCTTAACGAAGTCTAGTAGCCCTTGTTGAGAATTTTTTTCCAGTATATTCTGAATATAATGGAAAGTTACTGAATAATTAAATCTAGGAATAAGAGGCTCAGATTTATATCTCTGAAACATCCTTATGGTTTCTGTGTTAAGTGAGTGATAGACTGTCAGGAGACTATTATAGAATCTATCTAAAAATAAAGGTAGCATTGAATAGGGTGTTAGTAAAAGTGTATAAAAACAGATGAAATGACATACACACATTTATAAATATACACAAAAGGGAGCACCGATAGGACTTGACTGAATGGCTCATAGGCAGGATGGGGAACAGAAGAGAAAGCAAGGTATCAAGAATGATACTCAGATTTTTAGCATGGACAACTGAATTGATTTTTATGTACTGAAAGGGGCACCAGTGAAGGAAGAGTAGAGGATTTTTTTTTTTTTTTACTTTTGTTTTAAGGCAGCAGGGAAAATCATTGGTTTCGAATGGCCCATAAGATTTCAAGTTGAAAAGAGGTGGACATACATAAGTCTGTAACTAAGACTGGTGTGAAGCTATAAATTGGAGAACTGCTAGCTTATTGATAGCAGGAAATAAGGAAGTGAACGAGACTGCCCAAGGAATTATCTGACAGGAAGAGGAAGAGGACCTAAGCTGATTCCCAAGGATCTCCTACCTTTAGATACAGGAAGAACTATAAATATAACTCATAAGAAGTACCCATAGAGGCATGAGAAAGCCAAGATAATATGGTGTGATAGAAGCCAGAGAAGTGTTTTTAAGGAAAGAGTGGGGAAGAGGGGGAGAAGGAGAGAGTGGAGTCAACAGCATTAATAGTTGATAAGAATTCAATAAGAACTGAGAGGGATTCGATGGACCAACACACATGTAAGAAATCAATAACCTTAAAAAGCCCCTTTGAGAAGAGGTCTGGGGACAGAAAATGAAAGTGGGACAGGTAGAATAATTGGAGAGATAGCAGGTGAAAACAAACTCCTCACTTTAAAGGAGCTTATTTCTGAATAAGACTGACTGAAAAAGAGCATGTGAAGGGAGATTTTTTTTAATTTTAAAGATGTGAAACACCAGAGCATGTCTAAATATTGACGAGAAAGACACAGTGAAAGGAAGAAGCTAAAGATACAGAAAAAAAGCAAGATAATGGACAGAATAAGGCCTGAGTGAAAACATGAAAGGATGAGATTCTGAGCACATGTAATGAATAGCCATTGATATTAGACTAAATAATTCCTCTATTACCTGGAGGGACAAATAAAAGAATGTGGTAGAGGTTGGAATGGATCCAAGTTGGGAAGCCTGAAGCTCATATATATGAGGAACTCACTTTTAAGAACTATGATAAAAAAGTTATAAGTAAAAAATTAGATTCAGAGCCTTAGCGAGGACCCATAGTTAGGCTTCATTAACTTCATGGTAAATCCATGAAATTTGAGTTAAGATCTTTCTCAGAAAATGAAGACACAAAGAAATTAGATTAGAGGTAGAAAAACTGGAAATAGTTATTGCAGAAAATGGGAAAGAAGACAGTGATTAAACAAAACAAAGATGACTGCCAGGTAGGATTACAGGCTTGGGACGAGTAAAGCTTAGAGTCACTACAACTTTATGATCCATTACAGTTAGCTCATTTGCGTGACTTTCTCCTAGCAATGGTCAGCTTCTCAGTACATGCAGAGAGAAGAGGAATAATAGTTCCATGAGGGTCAGAGACTAGCCAGAGAGGTGGTGCCAGAAGGGAATGAGGGGAAAGAGTTTTAGAAATGTATAAGGATGATCATAATGGACAAGGAAGGAAGTAAAGCAAAGACTGAGAAGAACAGAATGGAGGGGTCAATGGCCTAGAAATTCTAGAAGAGTTGAAGAAGTTTTGCAATAGAGTACTTTAGTAAACAAACTGAAAATCACCCCTAATTGAGAGTCACTAGTCTAAAAAAAGGCATTAAGAAGATATATGTAAAAATAATAAAGTGTTCTAAAATAAATTGTTAACAAAGCAAACACATAGTTCACTTGGAAATGTATTAAAAGCACATTTATGCAGCACAGTAGCCTTTAAACAACTCACCAAAACCAAGTACAAAGACTTCACTGACTGAGAAATTTTAATAATCACTTTTAAGAATCCAGATAATATAGGTAGAAGTGCTCATGAGAAGTATTACAAATAGTGCCCAGTCACAACCTGATTAGAGCTCCTCTTCTGCTATATACAGTGTTCTACTTCAGATAAAAACTGGTATGATAGTGTGGACATCCCAAATTGGAATACAATGCACTATATAAAATATTCCACTATTTATATAATGAATATTTAGCATTTGAGGCAAACAAAATGTACTAACACCTCAATATAACCTTTAGGATGTCTGATTAAATCCTGAGTTAGTGTCTCCCTTTTTCCAAATCTCAAATATAAAACTACATTCAAACAAAACTTCATGGGACTCCATCACTTAAGATCCTGAAGAAAAATTAATTTCCCAAATTTTATACTCTGGGTGATTTGGGTGAACTTTCAAAAGTTGATGTATAGGGTCATTTGGGAATAACAATTTTTCAAAAATGTATGCTTTGGGACTTAGTAATATTATTACTTGAAGTATATATTATGAGTCAGTTCCCTGCCCTTGTTAGGAAAACCAAAGAGTAACTGGTGAGGCCTGGATTTTACATAACAGGAATAGTATCACTCAACTGATTTTTCAGTAGACAGAGTACAACTCTTTCTTGAAAACTATATTCTGAAGAATTTTATAATCACCCCCAAAATGGAAACCCTGCAATACCCTGACTATGCTAAATTGCTAAGTACAGCTTTCAACATGCATAGACTTGAAACCCTCAAAAACAGTGACCATCATACATCATACCAAGCCCAGTATTAAACTCCAATATTATTTTTAAAAGATCCACCAATTGCCCCATTAATCCCTGTATCCTAACAATTCACAGTATCACAGAACCTGTCCCAGGCAAAGAACATCAGGACAACATTAACTAAGTACCAAGTAGCATATGACAATATACTCTGTACTTTCCTTTACAGGCACTCAATTCTTTGCTTTTTATATAAATGATTAGCAGTAGCAATGCAGCAGAAACTACTAGACAGAGAAAGTCAAATTAAAATTAAAAACCATTCCACAAATAAAGTCACTATCATGACAAAGGAGCTAAAAGCTAATAATATCTCAATTGTAATAAAAAAGTAAACATGTGTAACTATACCTTCAAGCACTCCCACGGCTAGGAATCTTCCATAGAACAACTCTACCATGGGGTTCTTTGGCTTCTCTTCATCCCTAAAAATAACATTAAAAATATAAATGTGGTTATAATTCTTAATTTTTAGAACTGTAAATAATAGAGAAAACATTAAAAGAACAATAATATATGACAAGACAATAACATTTATGTGGTTATCATGTGTTTGGCGCTGCGACTTAGTGTTGGGCCAAGGTACTTAAATTTATTTTCCGTTTCTTCACCTGTCAGCTGAGGATAGTAATAGTAATGGAACTCACAAGGTTGTTGTAAGGGTTAAAATGAATTACTATGTGGGACCTCTTATAAGAAGACCTAAGTAGAGTCTGTATTCAGGAAGTGCCTGATCCTTCCATTATCATTTCGACCTTGAACTTTCAGTCTGTACAATACATGCTTATCTGGACTTGCTGGGAAGGAGGGAAAGCCATTTTTAATCAAAATAAATTTCTATAAAATTTCAATAAGTCATTTCCCACATTTACCCAGAAGAATGAACAATAGCCATCAGCAGTGAAGGAGAAAAACACCAGCTTCAACCCAGGTAGCTAAAGAGAAACTCCATAAAGTTTCATGTTGCTGGTAAAATTAGTCATCTGTGAATTTTCCAAATTCTTTAACATATAAATTTGTTGTTTTTCTTTTTTGCTTGAAGCAAATAGAAACTGACAATTTTAAACTTTTTTTTAATGCTTTGTACCATGTGGTCTAAAAACACAAAGTTTATTTTGGCCTTGCTATATAAAAGTATGTTGTGTCCACAACTGCAGAGAGACTTTTTCTTCATAAATTTTGTGTTTAAATTAGTAAAACTGATTTATTTTAAAAAAGAGAGAAGGACACTATCTGTCTCTTGATATATGTGTTACATTCACCCTCATTTAAACCATAAAATAATTGGTGGGAAGTACTTCACTTAATCTCTGGAACAATCCTATGAGGTAGTGTGGTGGTCATCAGTGCTATTCAAAGAGATTTCTGTCCCTCTACTTTTAGGTACATAGTAAGAAGCACTTTCCCATTTACTTTTTATTGAAATTTGAAAAAAATCTGAACTGTGATAAAATACACACAATATAAAATTTACCATCTTAACCATTTTTAAGTTTACAGTTTGGCAGTGTTAAGTATATTCACACTGTTGTACAACCAACTTCCAGAACTATTTTTCATCTTGAGAAACTGATTAAACAACTCCACATTCCTCCCTCCCACCAGGCCCTGGAAACCACCATCCTAACTTTCTGTTTCTTTGAGTTTGACAACTATTAACACATCATATAAGTGACATACAGTGTTTGTCTTTTTGTGACTGGCTAATTTCACTTCGCATCATGTCTTCAAGGTTCATCCATGTTGTAGGATGTATCAGAGTTTCCTTACTTGTTAAGGATATTCCATTGTATGTGTATAACACATTTGTATTTCCATTCATCCATGGACACATCAGTTGCTTTTACCCTGCTATCAATTCTTTTGGATATAAATTCAGCAGTAGAATTGCTGGATCATGTGGTTAATTCTTGTTTTTTTCATCTTTATAGATACAATTGACCAACAAAACTGTAAGGTATTTAAAGTACAATGTGAAGATCTGACATATGTATACACTGTGAAAGGATTCCCTCCATCAAATAATTATATTAGTATTATTTTTTTGAGGAACCACCATGTTTTCCACAGCAGCTGCACCGTTTTACATTCCCATCAACAGTGCACAAAAGTTTCAATTTTTTCACATCTTCATCAACACATGTTATTTTCTGTTTTGTTTTGGTTTTGGTTTGGTGAGGGTTTTTTTGGTTTTTGTTTTTTGATAGCAGCCATCCTAATGGGTATGAGGTGTTCCCATTAACTTTGAAGTTAAGTAAACCACATGACTTGCTCTGCACAACAAAATGTGAGTGGAAGTAATGTGTGCCATTTCTGGGCTGTAACTTTGAGAGCCAATATACTTTCCACTGATGTGGTGATCCCAGAATCCTGTGATGAGATGAAGCCTCTGTCAGTGTAAGGCCCTGTCAATGGATGTGCAGAGCCCATTGCTCACACTCATTGGGCATAGCTAAGGCTATGACATAAACCTCTGAAGTTTGGGGGATGTTGCCACAGGATTATCTAGCCCACCCTAAATGGCAGCAGGTGGCACTCTTACCTCTATTGCACTGGTAATAAAACTGTAGACTATGCTAAGTCACTTGCCCAAATTCACACAACTAGTAAGTGCTCAAACTGAAAAGCAAACTCAAGTCTGCCTCTAAAACCTACGAATCCTCCCACTATGCATACTTAATCTCTGGGCATTTTAACTCTATGAAAACAGTTTATTTCACACCTTATTTTTTACACTGTGACTTGAGACTGATATGGGGGAGAGGAAGAATCCAAAGATTGTCTCTCTTAATGTAAATGTCTATGAATCTTTAGACATAAATATTAGTATATCCATTTCCACAGGTCATATTTCCATGTAGAAAAGCAACATTCCTGGTTTCTCTCCTTACTGTCACATACATACTGCATAGAAAGAGCAGTGACATACCAGGTTGGTGACTTTGGCCGAAGAAACTGGGTAAGAGCTGCGACTAATTCTGAATTCTCTTTCCAAATCTTCGTATCTGAATTTTGGTCTGCTCTCCACTGACTTGTGGTATGCACACTGACCTTCCCTAAGGAGTCAGACAGACCAATCTTCTAGAAATTGTTTACCCTGTCCTTCTTTGCAACCTCTCAGAGGTCCTACTCTTTACTGTGCATTTAAGCTTTGAACATCAGGGACTAACACTGTGGTTATCAACAGAAATGTAAGGAACCCAAGTGAAGAGCAATTTAAAAGACGTGAGACTTCTATTGATATAACAAAAATGATATACCCACCACCTGCATGAAGAAAAGCTAGATTGACACAAATAGCAAAGGGCAAAAGAAATCACTAAAGAAAACCTGTATCAGGGACACTTTAGCCTTGGGAATTAGGTCAACACAGAAAGAGTTCAGAGATCTAGGGCAACTGATAGAGTAACCTACTCAGTGCTTCCCAATCTTTTTAATGTCACTGGCACACAGATAATATATGCAGAGAACTCTGGAATAAAACCACATGTTTTCTCATGATCACAGAAACAGGATCAATACCTCCACATACCTATAATCTGGCTTACCATGGCACAACAACTGGAAAGCTCTGTTCTAGATAGGCAGAGCATAGTGGTTCAAAAAGTTTTAGCTTGGGGCTTCCCTGGTGGCGCAGTGGTTGAGAGTCCGCCTGCTGATGCAGGGGACATGGGTTCGTGCCCCGGTCCGGGAGGATCCCACATGCCGCAGAGCGGCTGGGCCCGTGAGCCATGGCCGCTGAGCATGTGCGTCCGGGGCCTGTGCTCCGCGGCGGGAGAGTCCACAACGGTGAGAGGCCCACGTACCGCAAAAAAAAAAAAAAAAAAAAAAAAATTTTAGCTCCATAAACAGTAAAGAAAAAACAAAACTACTGAGAAATGAATGAGGAGAAGGACATATTTCAAATAAGACAATTTTAGATGAAATGGGAAAGTTCTAGCTTCTTTTAAAACAGTTTTAGGAAACGGGGAGAGAACTTGTTAGTTACTAGATCAGAAAAGTTGACACTGGGACCCAAAGAAATTTTTCAAAAGTAAATGAGTAATAAGGAAAGATCTCCAAAATCAGAAAAGAATGATCCTTTCAGAAATAACCAGGATTCAGGCAACAGTCAAGTGGCAGTCTTCTAAGGCTAGAGATAAAAAGTAATCAGGGAGTTGTGTTGCAGATAGGTTACTATATGAGCTGCTTATAGAAAATCTGGATAGATTTGAGGAGGAACTAGGGATTTCAGGGTAAAACATTCAAAGAATTACTGAGAGAACTTCAAAGAGACTCAGTAATCATTGATGAGGATATAGATATTGTTCACATTCTGAGGAAACAAGCTCAATAAATTTTGGGGGTTGGAACTCTAAGGAAAAGTACAAGGAACGTGAGTTTTACTAAAGAGGAGCCAGGGTGGACAATCATAGATCAAGTCCACACATGGGCTGTCTGCTGGTCTGACAGGACAGAACCCTGGTGGAATTCTGCAACACAAAAGAGGTGAAGGTGGACAATGCATGTTTGAACAATAAATTACTTGGGCATACTCCTAACTCATATTTCACTAGCTCTCATTATGAGGGCCCTATCAAGAAAATACAGAGGAACATGTTAGACAAAAACAAATTTATAGGTCAGAATACAAAGTCAAAAGAAGAAAAAGAGAAGATACTCGTCCACCAAACACAGCTGGTCCTGAATGAGGTAGAAGCTAAGAAGCAGGTTAAACTATTAAAAATTCAGCCAAGTCTTCCTTAAAGAAGAATGAAAAAAACGTCTATGTAACTGAACCTTAAAGGGCTATCCCGCCCAGAAAAAAAAAGTAGCAGAAGGAAATAGAGTCAAGTCCTAGAACTTTCAAAAGCTGAGGAAAGAGCATATCATAGAGATGATGATCTTCATTGGATGCTGGAACTCAGGTTTCAGAAGCATCAACAGCAGAGTCAGTTCAGCAATCTGATAGGGAGATTTACAAATGAAGCTAACATGAAGAGAAGAAAGAAACTACCTAGAACATGTTTTACAGGCCTAAACAATCCCATACCAATGCAATGGCAACAACCACTGGGCACAGAAATATGTTATTAGAAAGAGCTTACATTCAATGCAGCACTGAGGGCCAGAAAACTGAAGCTCGTTAAGAAAAATGTAACTTAAGAGTTTTGGTGGACAGAAAAGAAGGGCACCTGACCAGAGCTGTTAGCATCATAAACTTCTGAACATGTCAAGAAGGAAGCGGCTTTGTTCAATGCCACATTCTCAAGACAGTTTCCAACAGTAGAATTTTTTCCCTCAGATACTGTAGATTTAGCACCATAATCTCGAGAGATTTCTTCCAACGTAAGTTTATAAGTAGTTGTCTAAGACCAACTGGCCCTTAATGACAGGCATCTTGGCAGAACTAAAACCATGATGACTGCCTCCATTTATGACATTATCCAGATTTTCTGCTACAGTCTTTAGCAACAATAACTTGAGTCTGGATTGTACTAAGATCTAGGAATATTATAGCTGGACTGAAAGTTAAAGGGCTGAAGTTGTGTTTTGTTTCAAAATTTCAAAAGTAAGAGATCAATGTTAATCATGTGTCCTAATAATCCTTCAAAATCTAAAATTAGAGTATATGAAATTCAACATTTGAAGGACTGAAAGAACTACACACATACAAGTGAAAGAGAATACAGGCTTCACCTGAAGAACCTCAACTCAATTCAGGCACAGAATTCAACTCAATTCAGGCCTGTAGTGTAAAGGCTGAACAAACTCAGAAAGTCAAAAATGATTTCTTTTTTGTTAGACTGCAACGAAAGGGCAAAAGAATCTGACTTTCAAGTATAATTTGTTTGGATTTTTCCTTAAAAGATCAAGTAGATATAATTTGGAAACTTATTTTTCCCCTGAGAATTTGAGAACAAATGAGGAGGGCTATATAAAATTTTAGAAGCATCTCCTAGTTGCTAACAATATATAATTAGAATATTTTTACTTTAATTCAATCTCATTGCAGACTACGTTATTATGCCTTTTTTGGACAATAAGCCTGGCCATAATTTTAAAATAGAAAAAGAAAAGATACATCTAACTAAGAAACTAAAAGACCTGTACTCAGAAAACTAGGAAACTGATGAAAGAAACTGCAGACATAAACAAATGGAAATATATATGGTGCTCATGGATTGAAAGAATTAGTATTGTTAAAATGATCATACTACCCAAAGCAATCTACAGATTCAATGTATCTCTATAAAAATACCAAAGGCAGTTTTCACAACACTAGAACAAATAATTCTAAAATTTGTATGGAAACACAAAAGACCCTGAATACACAAAACAATCTTGAGAAAAAAGAGCAAAACCAAAAGTATCAAGCTGCCCCTAGTAACCCAGCTGGAACCGGTCTGAGGTGGCGCAGGGCCTGTGAGTTTGGTTTTAAGTGCCTGGTGGGAAAGCACATGTAAGTGCAACTCCTTTCTCGGAATGAGAAAATTATTGCTCAGAAAGGCACAACTTGTCTAAGTTTACACAGCTAGTTGGCAGATTGGCTAGGACTTGGTTTTCGTCATCAAAGTCAGTGCTCTTTAAGCTATCTAGGAGCAGACAAGATGGCCGAGTAGAAGGACCTGAGCTAGCCGTCTCTCACACAAACACCAAAATCACAACTACCTGCTGAACAACCATTGACAAAAAATGACTGAAACCAACCAGAAAAGGATACTCTAGTTCCAAAGACAAGGAAGAAGCCACAATGAGAAGGTAGGAGGGGCGTATTCGTGATCAAATCCCATACATGCTGGGTGGGGAACCCACAAACTAGAAAATAATTATACTGCAGAGGTTCTCCCACAGGAAAGAGAGTTCTGAGCCCCACATCAGGCTACCCAGTCTGGGCATCTGGCATTAGGAGGAGGAGCCCCCAGAGCATTTGCTTTGAAGGCCAGCAGGGCTTGATCACAGGAACTCCACAGGACTAGGGGAAACAGAAATGCCACTCTTGGAGGGTGAACACAAGGTCTTGTGCACACCGGGACCCAGGGGAAAAAGCAGTGACTTCACAGGAGCCTGGGACGGACCTACCTGCTGGTCTTGGAAGGTCTCCGGGAGAGGCAGGGGGCGGCTCTGGCTCACTGCAGGAACAAGGACACTGGTGGCAGAGGTACTGGTGAGTACTACTCATTGGCGTGAGCTGTCCTGGAGGCCACCATTTTGATGCAAAGACCTGGTCCCACCCAAGAGCCCTTAGGCTCCAGTGCTGGGATGCCGCAGGCCAAACCACCAACAGGGTAGGAACACAGTCCCACCCATCAGCAGACAGGCTGCTTTAAGTTTTCCTGAGCCCACAGCTGCTTCTGAACACACTGCTTAACAGAGCCCTGCTCACCATAGAGACAAGACCCAGCTCCACCCACCAGTGGGCAGGTATCAGTCCCTCCCACCTGGAAGCCTGCACAAGCCTCTTAGACCAGCCTCACCTACCAGGGGTCAGACACCAGAAGCAAGAGGAACTACAATCCTGCAGCCTGTGACACTGCAAATACAAAGTTAGATAAAATGACACAGCAGAGGAACATGTTCCAGATGAGGTAACAAGATAAAACCCCAGAAGAACAACTAAGTGAAGTGCAGACAGGCAATCTAACTGAAAAAGAATTCAGAGTAATAGTAAAGATGATCCAAGATCTTGGAAAAAGAATGGAGGCACAGACCAAGAAGATATAGGGAATGTTTAACAAGGAGCTAGAAGATTTAAAGAACAAACAGAGTTCAACAATACAGTATCTGCAATGAAAAACACACTAGAATAAATCAATAGCAGAATAAATGAGGCAGAAGGATGGATAAGTGAACTGGAAGACAGAATGGTGAAAATCACTGCTGTGGAACAGAATAATGAAAAAAGAATAAAAGAAATGAGGACAGTTTAAGAGATCTCTGGGACAACATTAAATGCACGAACATTCATATTATAGAGGTCCCATAAGGAGAGGAAAGGGCCTGAGAAAACATTTGAAAAGATAATAGCTGAAAACTTACCTAACATGGGAAAGGAAACAGTCACCCAAGTCCAGGAAGCACAGATAATGCCATACAGGATAAACCCAAGGAGGAACACACCAAGACACATTAATCAAATTGACAAAAGTTAAAGACAAAGAGAAAATATTAAAAGTATCAAGGGAAAAGCAACAAATAACATACAAGGGAATCCCTATAAGGTTATCAGTTGATTTTTTAGCAGAAACTCTGCAGGCCAGAATGGACTAACACATATATCTAAAGTGATGAAGGGAAAAAAACCTACAAGTATATTCTTATACTCTACCCAGCAAAGCTCTCGTTCAGATTCAAAAGAGAAATCAAAAGCTTTACAGACCAGCAAAAGCTAAGAGAATTCAGCAACACCAAACCTACTTTACAACAAATGCTAAAGGGATTTCTCTAGGCAGAAAAGAAAAGGCCACAACTAGAAACAAGAAAATTACAAATGGGAAAGCTCACCAGTAAAGGCAGGAAAATATACATACATAAATATGGTATCAAAACCAGCAACTGTGAGAAGAGGTGAGTACAAATATAGAATACTGGAAATGCATTTGAAATTAAGAGACCAGAAACTTAAAACAATCTTGTATATACATATGGACTGCTATATCAGAACTTCACGGTAACCACAAACCAAAAATCTATAATAGATACACACACAAAAAAGAAAAAGCAAGATAAACACAACACTAAAGACAGTCATCAAATCACAAGAGAAGAGAAAAATATAGGAAGGGAAGAAAAAAGACCTGCAAAAACAAACCCAAAACAATTAACAAAATGGCAGTAAGTATGTATCAGTAATGATCTTAAACATAAATGGATTAAATGCTCCAACCAAAAGCAAAAACAAGAACCTTATGTATGCTGTCTACAAGAGACCCACTTCAGATCTAGGGACACATACAGACTGAAAGTGAGGGGATGGACAAAGGTATTTCATACAAATGGAAATCAAAAGAAAGCTGGAGTCGCAAAATTCATATCAGACAAAATAGACTTTAAAATAAAGACTGTTACAAGAGACAAAGAAGGACATTACATAATAATCAAGGGAAAAATACAAGAAGAGAAAACAATTGTAAATACATATGCATCCAACATAGGAGCACCTCAACATAGAAGGCAAATGTTAACAGCCATAAAAGGAGAAATCAACAGTAAAACAATAAGAGTGGAGAACATTAACAGCCCACTTACATCAATAGACAGATCATCCAGACAGAAAGTCAATAAGGAAGCACAGGCCTTAAATGACACACTAAATCACATAGACTTAATTGATATTTATAGAGCATTCCATCTGAAAGTAGCAGAACACACAATCTTTTCAAGTGAACATGGAACACACTCCAGCACAGATCACATCATGAGCCATAAAGCAAGCCTCTATAAATTTGAGACTGAAATCGTATCAAGCATCTTTTCCGACCACGACACTATGAGATCGGACAACAGATACGAGAAAAAACTAAAAAAACACCAACACGTGGAGGCTAAACCATATGCTACTAAATAACCAATGGATCACTGAAGAAGTCAAAGAGGAAATCAAAAAATACCTAGAGGTGAATGAAAATGAAAACATGATGATCTGAAACCTACAGTACACAGCAAAAGCAGTTCTAAGAGTGAAGTTTATAGCAATACAATCTTACCTCAGTAAAAAAGAAACATCCCAATTAAACAACCTAACCTTACACCTAAAGCAACTAGAGAAAGAACAACAAACAAAACTCAAAGCTAGCAAAAGGAAAGAAATCATAAAGATTAGAACAGAAATAAATTAAATACAGATGAAAAAAACAATAAAAAAAGATCAATGAAACTAAAACCTAGCTCTTGGAAAAGACAAACAAAATTGATAACCTTTAGCCAGACTCATGAAGAAAAAGAGGGTCATGGCTCTAATCAATAAAATTAGAAAAAAAAAAGGAGAAGTTACAACTGACACCACAGAAATAAAAAGGAGCATAGAAGACTACTATAAGCAATTATATACCAATAAAATGGACAACTTAGAAGAAATGGACAAATTCTTAGAAAGGTACAATCTCACAAAACTGAACCAGGAAGAAATAGGAAATAGGAACAGACCAATCACAAGCACTAAAATTGAAACTGTGACATAAAAGCTTCCAACAAACAAAAGCCCAGGACCAGATGGCTTCACAGGTGAATTCTATCAACCATTTAGTGACTAGTTAACAAGTATCCTTCTGAAACTATTTCAAAAATTGCAGAGGAGGAACACTCCAAACTCATTCTATGAGGCCACCATGACCCTGATAGTAATACCAAAGATACCACAAAAAAAGAAAATTAAAGGCCGATATCACTAATGAACATGATGTAAAAATGAATGATGTAAAAATCCTCAACAAACTACTAGCAAACTGAATCCAAAAACGCATTAAAAGGATTATACACCTTGATCAAGTGGGATTTATCCCAGAGATGCAAGAACTTTTCGATCTCTGTAAATCAATCAGTGTGATACACCACATTAACAAACTGAAGATTAAAAACCATACGATCATCTCAATAGATGCAGAAAAAACTTTTATCAAAATTCAACACCCATTTATGATAAACACTCTCCAGAAAGTGGGCATAGAGGGAACCTACCTCAACATAATAAAGGCCATGTATGACAAAACCCACAGCTAACATCATACTCAATGGTGAAAAACTGAAAGCATTTCCTTTAAGATCAGGAATAAGACTAGGATGTCCACTCTAGCCACTTTTATTCTGCATAGTTTTGGAAGCCCTAGCCATGGTAATCAGAGAAGAAAAAGAAATAAAAGGAATCCAAATTGGAATAGAAGTAAAACTGTCACTGTTTGCAGATGACATGATACTATACACAGAAGATCCTAAAGATGGTACCAGAAAACTACTAGAGCTCATCAATGAATCTGGTAAAGTTGCAGGATTCAAAATTAATACACAAAAATCTGCTGCATTTCTATAAACTAATAACAAAAGATCTGAAAGAGAAATTAAGGAAACAATCCCATTTGCCATCGCATCAAAAAGAATAAATTACCTAGGAATAAACCTACCTAAGGAGGCAAAAGACCTGAACTCTGAAAACTATAAGCTGCTGATGAAAGAAATCGAAGATGAATGATACAAATAGATGGAAAGATATATCATGTTCTTGGAGTGGAAGAATCAACAATGTCAAAATGACTATACTACCCAAGGTAATCTACAGATTCAATGTAATCCCTACCAAATTACAAATGGCATTTTTTGCCGATCTAGAACAAAAAAATCTTAAAACTTGTATGGAAACAAAAGACCCCAAATACCGAAAGCAATTTTGAGAAAGAAAAACTGAGCTGGAGGAATCAGCCTCCCTGACTTTAGCTACAGTAATGAAAACAGTATGGTAATGGCACAAAGAGTGACTTGCAGATACACGGAACAGGATAGAAAGCCCAGAAATAAAACCATGCACCTACAGTCAATTAATCTATGACAAAGGAGGCAAGAATATACAATGGAGAAAAAACAGTCTCCTCAATAAGTGGTGCTGGGAAAACTGCACAGCTATATATAAAAGAATGAAATTAGAGCATTTGCTAACACCATACAGAAAAATAAACTCAAAATGGATTAAAGACCTAAATGTAAGACCAGATACTATAAAACTCTTAGAGGGAAACATAAGCAGAACACCCTTTGACATAAATCACAGCAATATTTTTTGGATCCATTTCCTAGAGTAATGAAAGTTAAAAACAAAAATAAACAAATGGAACCTAATTAAATTTAAAAGCCTTTGCATAGCAAAGGAAACCATAAACAAAATGACAAGACAACCAACAGAATGGAAAAAAATATTTGTAAAAGATGCAACCAACCAGAGATTAATCTCCAAAATACAGAGACAGCTCATGCAGCTCACTATCAAAATTAATAATAATAACCCCATCAAAAAAATGGGCAGATCTAAATAGACATTTCTCCAAAGACAACATACAGATGACCAACACACACAAGAAAAGATGCTCAACATTGCTAATTATTAGAGAAATGTAAGTCAAAACTACAATGAGGTATCACCTCACACTGGTCAGAATGGCCATCATCAAACAGTCTACAAACAACAAATGCTGGAGAGGGCATGAAGAAGAGGGAACCCTCCTATGTTGTTGGTGGGAATATAAAGTGGTACAGACACTATGGAGAACAGTATGAAGGTTCCTTAAAAAACTAAAAATAGAGCTATCATATGATCCAGCAACCCTACTCCTGGGCATATATCCGGAGAAAACCATACTTCAAAAAGATACATGCGCCCCAGTGTTCAATGCAGCACTATTTACAATAGCCAAGACATGGAAGCAACCTAAATATCCACTGACAGATGAATGGATAAAGAACATGTGGTACATATATACAATGGAGTACTACTACTCAGCCATAAAAAATACTGAAATAATGCCATCTGCAACAACATGGATGGAGTAGAGATTATCATACTAAGTGAAGTAAGTCAGACAAAGACAAGTATCATACAATATCACTTATATGTAGAATCTAAAAAAATGATACAAATGAACTTTAAAAAACAGAAACAGGCTCACAGAAATAGGTAACAAACTTATGGCTATCAAAGGGGAAAGGTGGAGGGGAAGGGATAAATTAGGAGGTTGTGATTAACATATACACACTACTATACATATAATAGATAATCAACAAGGACCTACTGTATAGCCCAGGGAACTCTAACCAATACTCTGTAATAACCTATATGGGAAAAGAATCTGAAAAAGAATAGATATATGTAAAAAAATTGTTAGCTAAAACCAAGGGTATGATGCTTCCTCATTTCAAACTATACAACTACAAAGCTATGGAAATCAAGAGTATAGTACCAGCACAAAAACAGACAGGTAGATAAATGGAACAGAACAGAGAGCCCAGAAATAAGCCCACACTTATATGCTCAATTAATGTATAACAAAGGAGGCAAGAATATACAATAGGGAAAAGAAAGCCTCTTCAGTAAATGGTGTTGGGAAAACTGGACAGCTACATGCAAAAGAATTAAATCAAACCACTTTCCTACATCATATACGAAAATAAACTTAAAATGTATTAATGACTACCTGAAACCATGAAACTCTTAGAAGAAAACATAGGCAGTAGGCTTTTTGGCTTCAATCTTAGCAACAATTTTTTGGATATGTCTCCTCAGACAAAGGAAACAAAAGCAAAAATAAACAAAAGGGACTACATCAAACTAAAAAGCTTCTGCAGAGTAAAGGAAACTATTATCAAAATGAAAAGGCAACCTATTAAATGGGAGAAGGTATCTGCAAATGATATGTCTGATAAGGGGTTAATATACAAAATATACAAAGAACTCATATAATTCAATATATATAAATTAAAAAAATCCTAATTAAGAAAATGGGCATAGGAGCTGAATAGAGACTTTTCTCAGAAGACATACAGATGGCCAACAGGCACATGAAAAGATGCTCAACATCACTAATCATCAGGGAAATGCAAATCAAAACCACAATGATATATCACCTCACACCTGTCAGAATGGCTATTATCAAAAAGACAACAAAGCAACACCCAGCTCTACCCACCACCAGTCCCTCCCAGCAGGAAGCTTGCAACAGCCTCTTAGATAGCCTCAGCCACCAGAGGGCAGACAGCAGAAGCAAGAAGAATTACAATCTTCCAGCCTGTGGAACGAAAACCACATTCACAGAAAGACAGACAAAATGAAAAGGCAGAGGACTATGTACCAGATGAAGGAACAAGATAAAACCTCAGAAAAACAACTAAATGAAGTGGAGATAGGCAACCTTCCAGAAAAAGAATAGAGAATAATGATAGTGAAGATGATCCAGGACCTCAGAAAAAGAATGGAGGCAAAGATTGAGAAGATGCAAGAAATGTTTAACAAAGACCTAGAAGAATTAAAGAACAAACAGAGATGAAGAACACAATGACTGAAATGAAAAATACACTAGAAGGAATCAATAGCAGAACAACTGAGGCAGAAGAACGGATAAGTGACGTGGAAACAGAATGGTGGAATTCACTGCCGCGGAACAGAATAAAGAAGAAGGAATGAAAAGAAATGAAGACAGCCTAAGAGACCTCTGGGACAACATTAAATGCAACAACATTCGCATTATAGGGGTCCCAGAAGGAGAAGAGACCTAGAAAGGACCCGAGAAAATATCTGAAGAGATTATAGTTGAAAACTTCCCTAACATGGGAAAGGAAATAGCCACCCAAGTCCAGGAAGCACAGAGAGTCCCAGGCAGGATAAACACAAGGAGAAACACACTGAGACACATAGTAATCAAATTGACAAAAATTAAAGACGAAGTAAAGTTATTAAAAGCAACTAGGAAAAAACGACAAATAACATAAAAGGGAACTCCCATAAGGTTAACAGCTCATTTCTCAGCAGAAGCTCTACAAGCCAGAAGGGAGTGGCAGGACATATTTAAAGTGATGAAAGGGAAGAACCTACAACCAAGATTAGTCTACCCAGCAACGATCTCATTCAGATTCAGTGGAGAAATCAAAAGCTTTACCGACAAGCAAAAGCTAAGAGAATTCAGCACCACCAAACCACCTCTACAACAAATGCTAAAGGAACTTCTCTAAGTGGGAAACACAAGAAAAGAACCTACAAAAACAAACCCAAAACAATTAAGAAAATGGTAATAGGAACATACATATCGATAATTACCTTAAATGGAAATGGATTAAATGCTCCAACCAAAAGACTCAGGCTTGCTGAATGGATACAAAAACAAGATCCATCTATATGCTGTCTACAAAAGACCCACTTTAGACCTAGGGACACATACAGACTGAAAGTGAGGGGATGGAAAAAGATATTCCATGCAAATGGAAATCAAAAGAAAGCTGGAGTAGCAATACTCGTATCAGATAAAATAGACTTTAAAATAAAGAATGTTACAAGAGACAAGGAAGGACATTACATAATGATCAAGGGATCGATCCAAGAAGAACGTATAACAATTAATAAATATATATGCACCCAACATAGGAGCACCTCAATACATAAGGCAAATGCTAAGAACTATAAAAGAAGAAATCGACAGTAACACAATAATAGTGGGGGACTTTAACACGTCACTTACACCAATGGACAGATCATCCAGACAGAAAATTAATAAGGAAACACAAGCTTAAATGACACAATAGACCAGATAGATTTAATTGATATTATAGGACATTCCATCTGAAAACAGCAGATTAGATTTTCTTCTCAAGTGCACACGGAACATTCTCCAGGATAGATCACATGTTGGGTCACAAATCAAGCCTCAGTAAATTTAAGAAAATTGAAATCATATCAAGCATCTTTTCTGACCACAACACTATGAGATTAGAAATAAACTACAGGGAAAAAAATGTAAAAAACACAAACATATGGAGGCTAAACAAACAAGAAAGACAGCAAACAACAAGCGTTGGTGAAAATGTGGAGAAAAGGGAACCCTCATGCATTCTTGGTGGTAATGTAAATTGGTGCAGTCACTATGCCAAACAGTATGGAGGCTGTCAAAAAGTTAAAAACAGAACTACCATATATGATCCAGCAATTCCACTTCTGGATACTTATCCAAAGAAAACAAAAACACTAATTCAAAAAGATATATGCACCGTTAAGTTCACTGCAGCATTATTCACAATAGCTAAGATACAGATGCAACCTAAGTGCCCACTGATAGATAAATGCATAAAGATGTGTGTGTCTGTGTGTGTGTATGTGAGTGTGTATATACTCATTCCATGTAATATTATTCAGCCATAAAAAAAGAATGAAACCTTGCCATTTGTGACAACATGGATAGACCTAGAGGGTATTATGCTAAGTGAAATAAGTCAGACAGAGGAAGACAAATATTGTATCATTTCACTCACATATGGAATCTAAAAAACAAATGAACAAACATAAAACAGAACAGAGTCATAGATACAGAGAACAAACAGATGGTTGCCAGTAGGAAAGTGGATGGTGGCGGGGGATGAGTGAAGTAGGTGAGGGAAATTAAGAGGTAGAAACTTCTAGTTACAAAATAAGTGAGTCACAGGGATGTACAGCATGGGGAATATAGTCAATAATAATCAAATATCTTTGTATGATAAAGGTGGTCAAAAGGTACAAACTTCCAGTCATAAGATAAATAAGTACTGAAATGATTAACACAATTAACACTGCTGTATGTTATATGTGAAATTTGTAAGAATAAATTCTAAGAGTTCTCATCATAAGGAATAAATATTTTTTTCTTATATTTTGTATCTATATGAGATGATGGATGTTCACTAAACTTATTGTGGTAATCATTTTATGATGTATGTAAGTCAAATAATTATGCTGTATACTTCAAACTTACACAGTGCTGTTATGTCAATTATATCTCAATAAAACTGGAAGAAGAACAAATAAGAACAAAAATAGATAAAAAGAGAAGGAAAGAATTTTCAGCCTTGGATTTTTGCCTGTATTCTAGGTGTTAATTTACATAATGCATCTTGTAGAATCATATCAAAACCTGCGGTGGCAAATCCTAAATGGTCCACCAATGTTTCAGGAAGATGCACAAAGGAACCAATGTTTGGTGTTAGGAGAGTGGCCTCAGAAGAGTGGGAGTAGGACCACCCTGAAAGTGTGTGAACTTCTTCCCTTAAGGAGGTCTGCCCATATATTTTAAATGACCAGAGTCTTAGTGGTTCAACCAAATGGGCACAAAATAAAAAGCCCCAGGGAATGTTAAGAAGAAACTTTACATGGAAGGAATCACGAATGTCCTCACGATTCCATGTAAAAAGATTTCATCACAATTATTACTCCTGGCATGTTTCCCTACCACTGACCCATCTTCTTCATGGAATATGACTTCATGGAATAAGAACTGATGTGGGGTTAGCTTTTTCAGAGATCACTTCTTAGATATCTCTCACTAGATTGACCTTATATTGGACATCTAAAGCTACCCAACATTTGCGGCCATAAATTCCAAAGAGTTTGTCAAAAATACAGATAACATTTGGGTTTCCACACACTTATCTCAGATTCTTATTTCTCTGTTGACACTGAATACATAAGAAAAAAAAAATGAGTGTTATTTATCGATCTCCTAATTTATCTCCATCACTAAATTTCACAATAACTTACGTCTCCTCTTCAGCTTTCATTTGGAAGGCATCTTCTAACCAATCTAATAATTTGTGTGTAAACTCACTCACGTCTTGCTGTGGGGGGAAAAAAAAAGTCTTGTTGATATTCGAGCCTACCAATGAAAACACTAAATACTGCAACATAAAACTTACAGCCAGTCTTTTCAAATGTATAATTAACTGACTCCTCGCAACGGTATCATCTGAAATGTTTCACATCAAATGCAAGAAATATTTATAACTTAACCAGAGCATAAAATCATTATTTGAGAAAAACAAGCATTATATTCATAATCATGTAACTGGGTTTCACCTTAGGAGGGAAAAAAATATGTGTGTGTGTGTGTGTGTGTGTGTGTGTGTGTGTATATAAATTCAAACTTATCAATGAGATTTTTAAAAAGTTATTACCTCCCCACAAAGAGCTCTCTAATGAATCTTTATAAAATTAAGGACCCACATTACCAAAGAGTTCTTCATTATATAAAGATTTATTACTGGTTTCTGTCTTAGAAGGAATATGTGTTTTTAAACAATTCATTTTTTCAATTCAACTGTTAATGCACAGCTTTTTAAGCCATATCCGATTTTACTAAGGTATCTGTTAATTTGGATAGGTTGAGCCTAATTAATCACTGACTCCTCAACTATCAAGTCTACCACCTCATGAACTTCGAACTGATTCTCCAATCAGAACCAGCACAACCTTCACCTTTTGCCATCCCTTCGTCCTAGATCACCTGACATAGATATACAGGAATAAGCAGTGGCAGTTGTACTTGTCAACTACCATAAAATTCTTTCAACACTCCAACCTGGAGCATAGCAAACAGGTTTGTATAGAACCTGCATGGGGAGTAGAGTGGGCTGGGGTGGGCTGGGGGGATAAAGCAACCCTACTATGACTTCCCAAAGACAGATAAATAAGTGTAAGCAATTTGCCTTTATCAAAATAGTCCCAAATATAAAACAAACTTACTATTATACATTTTCACAGCTAGAAGTTTTTTGAAAAGCATCTGGGCCAACCTATTTACCTTTAAAATGTTGAAACTAAGGTCTAGGAAGCTTAAATAAATTGCTCCAAAGCCATATAAAGACAACTAAACTTATTAACATATAAAGACAACTTCCTTAACAGGAAGGATTCTCCTTGAGAGCCACCGGAGGGAGCACGGCCCTGCCAACACCTTTATTTTGAACTTCTGGCTTCTAGAACTATAAGAGAATCATTTTCTATTGTCTTGAAATCACTTGGATTGTGGTAATTTGTTACAGCTGTCCTAGCACACTAATATAAGACTTTAAAATGACTTTCCATACTTTTCTATAACATTACTTACCCTGCAAGGTTATATCTGACAAGAAACAAAAAGGTTTTCTACTTATCCAATACTCTTTAGAAGAAATTGTTAGGGGGGAGAAAAACAACAAATATAAGCAAATTCTGATATGACCACCCTTTTTGTTCATTTATCTTTGCCATAAAAAGTGAATTTTTAAAAAAAAGCACAGGGAAGGCAGTGGCAAAATCAGACATCTTTCAGCTCTCCACACATCCACGTAACAGATATATATCCAAGTACTACAACACCTACACTGCAAACGTAGCATATTTTTAAAATCTCAAGTATCGTCTTTATTTTTTGCCCATTATGTCACTGTCATCTTTTCCAACACTGTTGCTATTATTCTCTGTTACTTTCTTTCCTTCTCTTCCACTTTCCTTCTTTAATTTCTCTGACTTCTCACATTATATGTGAAAATGTTGGTTTGTTTACAGACATTTTCTATTTTTATAGGAAAATTCCCAATATTCTTTCTAAAAAATTGATAAAAAGCAACCAAACAGCACTACATAAAGATTGGGAAATAAAAGAGCAATAAAAGAAAAATAAAATAACAAAGTTAATGTCATTCAGAAACCTTTTCTGAGTAATTACGGAAAACTACTTTCTGCCAGCAAAAAGAGGCATATCAAAAGCGTGTATACTATACTGACACTGGGTTATCACACCTTGGTGAAGATTTTTAATTAAAAATTTGTGAACATTCTGAATTTTACCTACTGCTTTCATTTAGTAATTTTAATTATAATATAAATTACAGCTTCATTTATCATATACTTTCAAGATTATCACTACTTCTTAATTTAAAAGTAAATCTTCCAAATAAACAATGTTTTAAGTGGCTCCAGCTTATTTGTATAAAGATAAATGACAACATCTTTGTCATTTATCTTTGAAAAAAATGCTTAAGAAAAGATCAGATTAAATAAAAAAGTTAATAAACTAGTAAGCACAACAAAGCTACCTGCTGGGAGTCATTTGATTTGAAAGCATCCTTAAGAATTTCAACTGCTCTTGATGGATCAACATATTTCCTTTTAGTACCAACAAGAAGTGCAAATAGATACCGAAGCTCACGCATAAAAGGCAAATTCCGATGCTCCTATTGAAAAAAAAGAAAAAATCCTTAAGTGAAGATTAAAATCTTTACTGGTAAAGAGATACTCATTTTAAAATTAACCAAAAATTTGACTAATATAGATTAGGGATGAATCTAGCACTCCTATTATCATAAAAAAAGAAGAGTGATCTTGTCATCTAGGAGACTGAAAGAAGGAGTCAAACATGGAAAGAGCAGAGGACCTAGACTAAGCTCACAATTTTAGAATAAATGCCACATATTCACAGTAAATCATGTCATTACCCAGCCAAGAATATCCTCATTTAAGTTTGTTTATTACAATCCTTTCCATTCAGCAAAGCCCAGCTGCTGCTGAGGACAGCAATAACAAGAGCCAATATTCAATGAGTGCTAACCACGTGCCAGGCACTACTTAAGTACTTTATGCTCAATAAACCCATTTAAGCAAAAATCCCCCTCCTCCATGAAGCCTTCCCAGGCCCCTCCAAGTCAATGATCTCTTCAAACTCCACATCTACTGAAATTAATGTTTTTCATTCAGTAATGAATCACTACTGCCACTGTTATGTGAAAATCCTAATTATCAGACACATTAGTCTAATAAGTAATTAGACTAGATCCTAATATTAGACTAATGTATCATCATTCTAGTGTTCCTTTGAAAACTCACTATTGTTTTTCTTCTTCCATAAGGAACAAAAACAACCCAATATTATCAATCACAAACAATTTATTTTAAAATAAGAAGAAAACTTTTTATAAGAATGTAATTCACATGTCTTAGTGAAATACATTATGGTAACAAATCAGACAGGCAGTTCTTACTATGGTTAGCTCCTGAAATAACAATTTTAACAGATAAAGCTTACATATACTATTTAAATATTAGAAAAATTTTCCAAGTTTGCATAGTTTTGTAGCAGTGTGTCTGTGTGTGTACAGTTGTTACCCAGAATAATATAATCAATTAATAAAGAAACAGTTGCTCCCACAATACATTAAAGAGCAGTCCTAAGAAATAGGTGTAAAGGAATAAAATTGATTCCAAATATTTATTTGATCTAAAAACTACATACCCATTACAGCAATCAGAAAGTACATAAAGTCTAACATAAAAACGCTAAGTTATAGAAAACATGGATTTTATTTAAGCATAACAAATTCCATCATTGATGATAAAGATGAAATGCAAAAGTTTTAAATGAGATAAAAAATTAATCCATGATTTTTCTGTGGTACTTACTATTCCCCAACAAGTGTCCTATATAAATAGGTTTCAAGAGTGTAAATGTTAAAAATTTTAATCCATAAAATAATTTTCAGAAATCTCCTTGATTTCTTGTGATCAATTTCTTCATTTATCACTGTACCTAAGGCAAGGCAGTTTTTTGAGACATTCCTTGCCAAGTGACAAGAATGAAATAAATGACTTTTGAAATCAAGTGAAATTCTGCTGAGATGCACATGTGAAAAGTTAAATACTTTAATAAAACATTTTTTGCTCTCAGCCAATTCCTGTGGCTAGAACATCTTGAATTTCAAAAGGCAAAATGAGTGGTTGCTGTTAAGACTAGCCACTGCATAAATTATGAAAATACCACCACATCTAGAAATTATTCAAACACAATTCTTTATCTTTTTTAAAACAGATTTATCAAGATATAACTGATGTACAATATACTGTACATTAGAAAGTGTACAATTTTACAAGCTTCACATATGTATACATCCATGAATGTATCACCACAATCAATAACATACCTGTCCATCACCCCAAAACTTTCTTCATCCCTCACTCCCCTCCCTAATCATTCCCAGGTGACCATGGTTACTTTACACTTTCTAGAAATTTATATAAATCATATCATATTCTATGTACTCATTTTAGTCAATGGTTTCCTGCAATCGGCATAATTATTTTGAACTTCATCCATATGTTTATGTACATTAATAGTTAATTCCACTTTATTGCTGAGTGGGATTCCATTGTGCGGACAGACCACAACTTATTTATCCATTAACCTGTTCCAGCTGCAGTGGATATTATTGGATGTGGCTCTGTGTGGACATATGGTTTCATTCCTCTTGAGTAAAGAACTGAAGGGAAATGGCAAGGCTGTATGGTAGATGTTTTTAAGAAACAAACAAACTGTTTTCCAAAGGCATTAAACTACTTTGTATTCTCACTGGCAGTGTAATGAGAGTTCTAGGTCCACATTCTAAAACACCTGGATATGGGCTATATTTTTTAACTTTAGTTCTTCTAGTGGCACCCCTCATTTTAATTTGCATTTGGCCTAATGACTAGTAACATTAAGCATCATTTCATGTAGTTATTTACAATCTGTGTATCTTCTTTGGTGTTGTAATCTGTTAAGATATTTTTCCCAATATAGTAATAGGTTACTTGTCTTACTATTGAGATGTAAAAGTTCTGTACATATTTTAGATACAATTCCTTTGTGTGATATATGTTTTGCTAATATTTTCTCCCAATCTGTGGCTTGCCTTTTCATTTTGTATGAATTTTTCAAAGACAAGCTTTTCATTTTGATGAAAATATCAATTTTTTTCTTGTATGATTTGTGCCTGTTTATTGTCCTTCTTAAGAAATCTTCTCTTAATCCAGAACCCTAAAATTTTCTATGTTTTCCTCAAGAATTTTTATAGTTTTATTTCTTTGTTTTAGGTCTATAGTTAGTTCATTGTGATTTTTTTTTCATAAATAGTGTCCTGTAAAGGTTGGAAAGTATTTTTCTGTCTAAGACATCATTGGTTTAAAAGATTTTCCTTTGACCATTTAATTGTTTTGGCAACTCTGATTAAAACCAATTACCCCTATATGTGTTGTTCTATTTCTGGACTCTCTATTCTGTTCTACTGATCTATATGACTATCTTTTCACCAATAACACAGTGTCTTGATCATTAGCCAAAAAATTAATTCCTCCAACACTGCCTTTCTCTTTAAACTGCTATGGCTATTCCACATCCCTTGATTTTGCATATAGATTTTACAATCAATTTGTCAATTCCTATGAAAATGCCTGCTGGAATTATAACTGGATTGCACTGATTCTATAGATTAAAGTGGGAACAACTGATATCTTAAAAAAATTGAATCCCCTGATCCATGAACATAGTATATCTCTTTATTTCTTTAATTTCTCTCAGCAATGTTTTGTAGTTTTCCATATCTTTGGCTACTTGATCTCTAATATTCCATATTTTATGCTGTCTTACATAAGTACTTTTTAATTTAAATTCCCAATTGTGTGTTGCTAGTATTAAGAAATACAGTTGATTTTTGTATGTTTGCCTTGTATCATGTAATGCTGCTGAATGAACTCACTTCTTGATTCTAGCATCTTTTTTTTTTTAGTTGAGTACTTAGGATTTTCTAAATAGACAGTCATATAAATGAAAAGACAGCTTTGTTTCTTCCTTTCCAATCTGCATGCTTATTTCTTTTTCTTACCTTACAGCACTGGTTAAGAACTCCAGTCTAATGTTTAATAGAAAAGTGGTGAGGGACATCTTGTTTGTTCCTGATCTTTGAGGAAAAGGGTTCAGTCTTACACCAGAAAGTATTATAATTAGTTGTAAGTTTCTCATAAATGAGTTTTATCAGGATAAAAAAGTTTTTTACTCTTCCTAGTTTCTGTGAGATTTTGCCATAAATATATATTAGCTTTCTTCAAATCCTTTTTCTTCATCTACTGAGATAGTCATACGGCTCTTCTTGTCTGTTAATATGATGAATTATACTGAGTTTTGAACACTAAACCAATCTTTCAGTCCTGGATAAACTCCACCTGCCAATGAGGTATTATTATCCTTTATATGTACTACAGCATTCAACTTGCCAAAAATCTGACAATTTTTTCTTCTATTATTCATGAGGAATATTGGTCTGTAGTTTTCTTTTCTTGAAATATATTTTTCTACTTTTGGTTTCAGCATAATGCTGGTCTCATAGAGTAAATTTGGAAGTTTTATCTCTTTTTCAATTTTCTGGGAAAACATGTAGAGAATTGCTATTATTTCTTCATTCAATGTTTGGTATAACTCACCAATAAATCTTGCTGCTATTGATTTTTTTTTTTTTTTTGGGTGGGTAGGTTCTTAACTAAAAATTCTAATATAATATAGAGATACTCAGGTTATCTATCTTTTCATCGGTTTCAATAGCTGTTAGCTTTTTAAATATTTGCCTGTTGTGTATAATATTCCACTATTCTCTTACTGTCTACAGAATATGCAGTGATGTGCCCCTCTTTCATTCTTTATTTTGGTAATTTGTTTCTTCTCTCTTTTTTCTTACTCAGTCTACTTAGAAGGTTATCAATTTTACCAACTTTCTTAAGAAGCAGCTTGTGGTTCCATTAATTTTTCTCTACTGTTTTCCTGATGTCTAATTCATTGATTTATGTACTTGTCTTAATTATTTCCTTTCTTCTGCTTTCAAATTAACAAGCTTTTCCCCCCTAATTTCTTGATGCAATCTGATGCCATTAATTTGAAACAATTCTTATTTTCTAATAAGGCATTTAGTTCATGTATTTTCCACTAACCACTGTTTTAGCTAAATCCCTCTAATTTTGATACATCATGTTTTACTTTTTATTCAGTTCAGAATACCCTGAAATTTCTTCTTTGACTTGTTCTTTGTTCCTGGGATTATTTAGAGGTGTAAATAATTTCCAAGTACTAGGGGGATTATCTAGATATCTTTCAAATTGCAAGTAATAATTCTAAATAATCATGTGAATTATAAATATACTTCAACCAAGACATCAGAACAACAAACTAACCAAATTGTGACAGAGGGAGGCAACAGTCCAAAAAGTTTCATGTAAAAACTGTAATGACTTAAAGGTGTCTGCTTAATTTCTCTGGAAGTATGAGTAGTTGGTCAGGTGATCTTGCTTCCCTTTTGAAAATGGCTTATCAGTCTGACACTCTATGGCCAAAGATTACGGCCTGAAAAGCTGGTTATAAATCAAATTATATTCCCACTAGCTAGCATTATAAATGTTTCACGTGTTTGCAGGAAAAGCAGTTTTCAAAATTAGATACTAAAAGGAAAACATAATTTAATAATGTATTATTACTATTAACAATAGGTCACACAAAGTTCAACACTTTACTGAAACCTATAACTTCTTTGTCTTTGCAACCAGTCCCCTTTAGGGCTACAGTTTCTTTATGACAAGATCACTGAAGTCTTACACTCAAGGATATCAACTCCATAATTAATTTTTTTCATTAAGTATGAATTTCTGCGTGCAAATCAGTCCTATCTTTTGAAAAGCTAATATGAACAGTACAATAACTAGCAATAGCTGACACCTAGTACTTACTATGTACCCGGTACTTCTAAGTCCTTTATGTGTTTTATCTCATTTAATTCTCACAGCAACTCTATAAAATAACTGCTGTTATTATTTATGCTTTTCAGATAAGGAAAATGAGCAGTAACTAGACCAAGCAGGTCCACAGCCAGAACCCAGGAAATATGGTCCTAATGCCTGTGCTCTCTGTCACATTATATTGCCTAACAATATTAGAAGTTATAGATTCGCACTGCAAAGACAACAAGTGCAAAACTAACCTTTTAAAGAGCTCAGCTACAGAAATAACTGATAAATTTTTGATTTCCACACAATTTTTCAGGAGGCAACTGAGTAAAGGCCTTGAATTGTAAATGGTAACCTATAAAATTTACTGAAATTTGACATCCAAAAAAAAGAAGAAAAAAGAAATTACTAAAGTGAAACAAAAAAATTGGCCTATTACTGACACACAGGTGAAGAAAAATTCATAATTACAATATACTAACCAAGAATAGGAAGTTACTGTTGTAGCTGAGATTAATAGGTTCACATTCAAATTTGACACTATTTCAGATTTGATTTGGCAAATTTCCCAAAAGCAAGCACAGATAAAAGAATATGAAGACCATATATACTCTGCTTAAAAATTTTTCATAGGGCTTCCCTGGTGGTGCAGTGGTTGAGAGTCTGCCTGCCAATGCAGGGGACACGGGTTCGTGCCCTGGTCTGGGAAGATCCCACATGCCGCAGAGCGACCAGGCCCGTGAGCCATGGCCGCTGAGCCTGAGCGTCCGGAGCCTGTGTTCCACAACGGGAGAGGCCACAACAGTGAGAGGCCCGCGTACCACAAAAAAAAAAAAATTATGAAAATTTTCATAATTTTACCTTTTGGTTTCGGGGTAAATCTTGAACATGTGATGGAGGCTTGTAATTCAGAACTAGTCTTCTAAATTCCAATAGATTGAATAATGACTGAAAAAGAACAACAATTTAAGATAACCGAAGGGAAAATTCTATTAACAGAACTATAAAAATATGACTGGCCTGAAAGATTTATTTTATATACAGAATATTTCCCACTAGCACAAGAAGGCCTATTTTCTCCCTGAGAAAAAGTCACATTTCTTTTATTTTGACATATTATTCTTGATCATTAACAATATTTATGGTACTGCAAAGGAGAAAATTATACGTGGACAACTCAAAAAAACATAATATATATTATTAAAAGTTTCCTTTCTTTATGTTACTATGTGCCTAAGCAGTTTCCTCAAAATAAAATCTACACAAATGCAAAGTTGAGAACTTTTTAGACATGTTATGTTCAGTATGAGTTTTCTAGAGGTATCAATTCTACAAAAATACAGTACAAATAAATTTATGGGCCAGATGCTACGTGATAGAGACACAAAGAAATTACGTATTATCGCTAATGGTCAAGGAGACACACAACCTAGAAAGGAGACAGATATTTAATTATAACAATAGCAGTGTTACTCAAAAATACAGTAATATTGATCATGTAGAGCATAATGAAAGCATGTGAAAGATGCTCATGAAAAAGCTTCCTGCAGCTATGTTTTTAAGCTATAGCTTGTAACCCATTAATGTCATCATGATAAACATTAATTTTAAAAACTGAAATAAAATATAATGGAAAATATCAGAACATGTCATAAACAGTCAATTCACCAGAGTATCATTTGTAAAATTTTCATTGGTGATATTTTTACATACGTATGTATGTGTAAAGTGTTTTACAATGTAAAACGTATTCCTTTCTGTGAGTCACAGTTTATAAAGTTTGAAAATCATTGCACTGGAGGTTATAATGTATTAAATCTTAGTAAAAGATGGGTTAGCCAACTTGCTAGAAAATAAAAATAGCACCACATATCCATAAGAAAACAAGATTTTGTTTAATACTGGGTGTTGGGAAAACTGGTCTACTATATATAAATAGTCATATATAGATATAGATGTGGATTAAAGACGTAAATATGAAAGGTAAAACCATAAAACTGATAATTGTGATCTGAAGTATTTTTAAATTAAACAATATGAACATATTCGTTTATTTATTCATTCATTTAACAAATATTTATGGAGCACCTACTACATGCCAGACACAAGGAAGACAGGCAGCAGAGAATAAAATATATCAAGTCTCTGCCCTTGTATTATCTTGTTATTGCAAGTTAAAACAATGAGAGCAGATGTTATAAGTCAGAAATAATAAGTACAATAACAGACCAAAATCAGAAACTTAAGGAAGCAGCATTTAAAAGCCAGAGGAAAAAGAGCTATAAGAAAGACAAAATAAAAATAGTAAAGGAAATGTGGAGTATGAGATCACAGAAGAAAAAGGAGTAGAAAAGTTTTCAAACATAGTTGTGTATCAGAATAACTGCAGAGCTTTAAAAATTCCTATGTCAGGAACCTCTCAACAAAGATATAAAGTACCATAGAAGATTCTGGAGTACATCCAAGAATCACTGGCAAATTTCATGAAGGACAAAATTAGCAAAGGTTGAAGGTTGCCACATTCTAGTAAGGTAAGGGCAAGAAAATAATCTTTAGACTTGTCAATTGGGAAGTCATCTTTCCAGTAGAATGGTAGAATGGCAGAATAGCAGCAATGGGTCCTGAAGAAATGGGATAAAAGTAAGGGGGACAAAGTACAGACTGTTCTTAAAAGGAATTTAAATAGGAAAGAGTATATTGACAAATCTGGAGAATCTCAATCCCACTTCTATGCTCTGAGCTCCCACTGGAAAACTTTTTTCTTCTTCCTGAACACCCTTTAGAATTTCCTTTGGTGTGGGTCTCCTGGTAACAAAGTATTTCAGCTTCTGCTAAACTGAAAATTGTGGGGGCTTTTTTCATTTTTTAAAGATTTTTGCTAGTTATAGAATTCTAGACAGCCAGTTAATTTTTCCCAGAACTTTAAAGATAGCACTTCTGTTGAAAAGTCAACCATTAGTCTTATTTTTGCTCCTTCATAGAGGCGATACACCTTTTCTATCTGGCTACTTTTACTATTTTCTCTGTCTAGAGTGTTTCTCTCTTTTACTATGATGTGCCTTGGTGTAGTATTCTTTACGTTCATACTACCTGGTTCCTATTGCTTCCCTAATCTGTGGCTTCATCTCTTTCATCAAGCTTGGAATATTCTTTGTCATCTCTTCAAATATTGTTTTTATCCTATTTCCCTTTTAGTTTCCCTCTGGAACCAAAAATAAATTGTGTTAATACAATTTACACCATGTCCAAAATATCTCTTATATGCTCTCATCTGTATCTCATGGCTTTAGTGTGAAAATGTTCCACAAACTGTCCAGTTGACTAATTCTCTCTTCAGTGTGTCTGTAGCCTGCTAAACTCTTCCACTGATATCTTAACTTCATTTATCATATTTTTCAGTTCTAAATTTTCTATTTTAGAAATATTCTGTTTTGAACAAAATATTCTATTTTGTTCTTTTTATAGTTTTTAGTTTTCTATCAAAATTCTCAATCATGCTTCTAATTCCTTGAGCATAGTAATAGTTACATAACAAATAATTCGATTTTTAGTTTTCCCTGTAGGTATATTTCTAATTATCCATTATTTTCTCTTAATTTTTGGACATGTCTTATTTTCTGATATAACTAATTATGACTGATTTGAGTGCTAGACACTGTATGTAAAAAACTGGAGAAAAGGGGCTTCCCTGGTGGCGCAGTAGTTGAGAGTGCACCTGCCGATGCAGGGGACGCGAGTTCATGTCCCGGTCCGGGAAGACCCCACATGCAGCGGAGTGGCTGCGCCTGTGAGCCGTGGCCGCTGAGCCTGCGCGTCCGGAGCATGTGCTCCGCAGCGGGAGAGGCCACAACAGTGAGAGGCCCGCATACCGCAAAAGGAGAAAATTCTAAGTTCGAGATGATAGTATCTTCTAACAGAATTTACATTTCCTTCTGGCAGGCAGCAAAACTGGGACTACTTGCAAGCCTAGATCATCTTAATCCAATCAATTCTGAGAAAATCTCAAGCTGGGATTCACAAATTATAAAGCCTGGCCTATTTTTCAGTTCTCAGTTAATTCTAGGGTGTAGCCCTTTAGAATTTAACTGAAAATCTGAGGTGTTTCCTAGGGCTCCAAGCCTGTGTGAAACTTTGCTTAGCTCCCCAGCCAATCAGTAGTCACTACTGAAATTGCCTCAAAGATAAAATCAGCCCAAAATGTGAAGCTTACTCTCTGAAATTCTTGTTCTCTCAAAGTGTAGCCTCAAAATTCCTCACTGCTTTAGGGTTTATGATGCCTTCAAAAAGCTGATTTCATTTTTCTTTTGTTTTGTTTTGGACTCCAGCAAAATATGAGCGGGTAGATGTCCGAAAACAATGTTACTACCCGAAGTAGAATTTGTGACCGTGGATTATCACAACAAATCACAGAAATTTATTTTAAGTACCAATCTATACCATAAACCAGGCATAGTACTATTAGTCAACACATGCCTTCAAAGGGGTGGGAAAGAGTAATTGTCACTACTGCCTAAATTGTGTTTGTGAGTCATACACATTGAAAACAAGTATCCTTTCATTCAGTCCAAAGCTAATGTGTCAATTTTGAAATTTGTTAAAGTAGAGTTTGGTTAAACTCTTGCTAATTTCAGAGAGCTAATGGAAGATGAGAGTTTAAATACATAATTTGTGGAAAACAAAAAGAGTGATGACAAGAGAGCAAAGGGAGACATAAACTGTCTATAATGAAAAATACTAAGGAAGAGCAACATAAATTCTCCTTGGTGGATTTTTAAAAAAATGAAACGGTATCAGATAAGTTTCAATGTGAGATAGAAACAGACTGGCAGGATTAAAAACTGAAAGTCTGTATACAGAGCAATTAAAGCCCTATGTCCTTCCCAGACTGAGAAGCATCAGACAAGTACTCTCTCTCTCTTCCTGTGGAATACAGGAAAATTTAAACTTTGAATATAATTTAACTGACTCAGGTTCATAAAAATCAGTCATGGTGTATTTCAGGGTAGGATGAGATTCAGGGCTACAAATAGGGTTAAGTAAAAGCCTGCCAATTGACCCCCAACTGTCCCTTCCCCAATTCCCTTTCTCTAGACCTGCTTTTGGAAAGTTAGCAACCATGCTTAAACCACAAAAAAATCAGGATCCAGTCTGGATTTGAGGCACAGAAATCTCATGTTGTAAAGGATTCCCCTCACCAAAAAAAAAAAAAGAAAAGAAAAGAGTTAACATGTTTGAGATGTTTGAGTATATGAAACACACTATGGATAATACCTCAAAAGAGAGGTTGAAGCAGCTGGAAATTTTTAAGGACAAATAAGTATACAGAAAACAGAAAGAAGAAAAGGTGGCAACTGACAACTCCATGAAAACAAAGAATTACAGAGGGGTAGTCTTAGTAAACCACTATAATGTCTACAAAGTCAAAGAAAATGTAAACACTGACTACTGACTATTTTTAACTGGTGATATAACTATGTTGGGAGATGAAAGGAAAGGCAATTCTAGGTAGGTGAAATGAAAAGAGCTAAATCCTCATCTATCTCTGCAGAAAGGCATGTCATTTAGAAAAACAAAGATAGCTAGAGAAACAGAATTGGTTGTAGATGCCTTTAAGAAGCAGGACTATGCTTCTCAGGCAGGGTGGTTTGGAGCAGAGGGCTGTTATTTTTCACAAGGCTTTTATTGCTATGGGATTTTTGGTTTTCTCTTTGAACTATGTACTCATGTTCTTTGATGAAAATTAGAGACAAAAGCAAGTGCTATGAAAAACACGTTAAATGATATCCTGAAATGTTTTGAAAACTTGCAGCACCTTTTCAATACCATACTTTTAATACATTAGAGTGCTAGAAGCATCTTAAGTCTTCAATTCCACCATAAGTAATATATGCTCCTTTACGGTTCATTCATTTACTAACTCAGTAATTACTTAAAGGGTTCCTCCAACGTGTCAGACACTCTACTATACACTGGTACAGAACAGTAACCTAGATGATGTGCTCTCTGCCCTCAGGATGCGTGTATTTTAGTCAACTTAGAGTTTCATAATTTATGCATAAGGTGACCATATACTTTACCATCCAACCCATAACCCTTCTGAGTATGAAAAAGGGCTTCAAGACTAATTAATAGGTGCTGATAGATCTACAATGTGAGTAA
This sequence comes from Pseudorca crassidens, assembly GCF_039906515.1. Classification (NCBI taxonomy): domain Eukaryota; kingdom Metazoa; phylum Chordata; class Mammalia; order Artiodactyla; family Delphinidae; genus Pseudorca; species Pseudorca crassidens. The sequence goes on along the minus strand of NC_090300.1, from coordinate 121,705,773 downwards.
ACTGGGACTGTACCAGGCAAACTGAGAAGTATGAGCACCTTACTTCTGAGCATCTCAGAGGCATCCAAATGGGAATGGTGCTAAGGTTTATCGTGAGAATCCATGGATTACTTGAACTTAACACCCCAAACCAGAGAAAGAGGAGAACATATTCCTATAAGTAACTGCCTAATTCACTGACACCCTAGTGGAAAAAGCAGCCCCAATTAGTACTTTCTACATAAAAGTTCCTTTTGAACAGGATGAAAATAGTCCTGACTAGATAACTGGTTGATACCCAATCTAAAGACAGTCAGGCTAATATTATTAGCATCCAAAAGATTATGTAAGCCATTCTCTGTACAACCTTCTCCTTGCTTACAGTCTCTTTCTGATATTCTGTTCCCCTTTTCTTCCAAAATACTTAGGTCTCAGTACCTAAAGGAACAAATATAACAAAGCTGTGCCTTCTGTAGCCTATGCTCATTACCTACTCTGAAGTTAGAGATTTATAATCCCAGTAAACTACTATAATTGGTAGAAATACTTACAAAGAGAAGAATTCCCTGTTGTTTCATACTAGTCTTGCCAACTAAGTATAATAAATTCCATCCCTGAGAAAAGTTTGTAATTGAAACTTCACAGTACATTTATGTCACAGCCTGAACAAGTTCCACCTTGCTTTGGAAAACACAATTTAAAAACTTCCAGCACTAATACAGATTTCCTACCCAAATTTTCTTTCATAAGTGAAAAGTTCCATTTATGATGATAAACTTATTTCAGATGTCTGTGAAATTAAGCAAATGTCAAGAAATGAAAAAATAAAATATTTCAATTACTAGAAATGAAAAGTAAAAGGTACTTAAAATGGGTTAAGAGACTTTAAAATTACATTCAAAAACAAAATGAAGTTATCTCCAGATAAATTTTTCTTCCCACCCACAATTTTCTGAACTCTGAAGCTTAATGTTTTTCCACATCCCCAAGTCAGTATCTTATTACTTTATTATAATCCAAATTTTTCAAGGTTAGCGGTTACTTCTCCTAGGTGTTTATTCTAACTAAACTATTGATTCTTTAGAAGCACTTTCTTACTTCTTATAGTTTTCTAAGAGAAACAGCTAATCAATGAGCCTCATTTACTGGCTGTAATAGTGTAAAGGTAGCATCTACTTGTCCAAATACAGGCTGCAAAGCATACTCATAAACACTCAGATCAGAGCCTTAAAACTGTGCTTCATATTTTAAAATGATGACTAAATTATGAAATTTAGATTGAACAATGAAATGCAAAAAAGCCCTTACTAACAGTGCAAGTAAAGCAAGATAGCCTATTAAGAAGATCTAAGAGATTAAGATAGCAAATAAAGTTTGAGATATTGTTGGCATGTAAGTGAACAATTAATGCATACTCAAGGCCAAGAACAAAAGTATCATCACAAATTTATGCTAATCCAGGTATTCCTTAACATTTTAATAGGCTGGAAAACAAATAACGTACCATATTATTAACTAGCGTATACCACAGTTTATTAAAAAGTGAGGCATAAATCCAGAAAACCAAAGGAAATCACATTATATAATATTATTTGCCAGAAAGGCAGAAAAGAGTTGGAAATTATAACACGGAAGTAGAAAAAAAGTTAAAACTACTAGTTAATCGCCTCGAGAACACAATTAACAACCTTGTAGAAATGAACTTAATAACCTGTGAGTTGCATTAATATCATATGAAAGTTTACACAGTATACAGTTTTGGAAAAGTACAAAATGAAGAGATATTTTGAATGTAAAAGAATGTAAATTAGAATACATCTAATGATTTAAAAAGTACTCATCAGAAATAATAAATAAGCTACAATTCAGCTGTATTAGGAAAATAAGCACAAATATTAATTTTCCTAAATGGCAATTAAAATTAAGAGCATGTTATTCATAGATTGTTTTATTTAAGGAGACTTTAATTTAACGTTTTACAATTTGACAGATAACATTATCAATGTCTGAGAATGGTAAAGATTTATGTCAAAAGTCATATCACATAAAAGTTTAAAAAAAAAAAAGAAAATTAGTCCAAACTGAGAAGATGATGGATATCTATGCATACAAACATTTTTCATTTTAGAATAAGGAGCTCAAGAAACATTTCATTAAGGCCTTTCCAAGTTAGAAAGAAAATATGTTATTCTTTATTTATCAACATTTATTCTTTACGTCATTCTCACATATGTATTGAGAATTATTTGTCAATCTGTTCCCTCCTCAAATAAAATGCTCTCTTACATAAAAAATAGTATTTAAATGACTATAATTCTTGAATGATATTTTCCATTATATATAAATAATTCTGATTTGACTCACAAAAAAAAAACAGTTTTGGTTTCATACCTTGATTACATCCTTCCCTAAATTTTCAGGGATTTATATACAAAAATATTTTCTTTCCACTCTGACAATTCCCAACAAATGGGAAGGAGGAAAAATTAATTCTGAATAAGGCATTAGGTAGTGTTCTATCATTAAAACTCCATACTGGGAGTGAGGAACAAAGTGGGGTGCGGAATACTGCAATCCCCAAACTAGGTTAGTAGACAGAAAGGCATACTAAAACCTGATCTGCAGTTATATATAAAGTATACAGCTTAAAAGAAACACAACCCCAACCCACTTTCCATTGCTGTCAGGCCCACCAAATAAGATCTGCATAAAGACTCTTACCTGAATAACAGCACTAAACCAACAAGTATTGCCAACATTCTTTAGTCCAACAGGAGCTTTGTCCTGCCTTTTTCTATCATAAGGGTTTCGAGAATCTCTCCAAACTTCAGTAGGTGTCCTCTTCAAACATGCTTTATTTTCTGCTATGCTGGCTTCAAGAACTCTAAAACAATGGGAAGAAGATGATGGGGGAAAAAAGTACAGTATTAATTTAGTGCTGTACCCTAGAAAATAGCATACTATAAACTAAGGATTTTAATAGATTAAGCTCTAGACAATCCATCTGGGGAAGTAATATTTAAAATTAAATTTACTCAAGTGGAGGCTAGTTTTAAGAACATAGCCGTGGCAATGCCAACACATCAAGAGGCATGCAGCCTATTTTTCTCAGAAAAAGGAAATTTCAAACACAAAAAGACAGCATTATGTAATAGGAAATATATTAAATTATATTTCAACAAATTAGAGGCTTAGTACCAGGGATACAGTACCTAGGTAAGTTTTCTGAAAAGTCACTGTATTGAAATACATATTTACAATATAACATAATGACTATTTTTATAAGAATTACTTTGAATCAAGAAAACTAAAAATTGAAAAAAACTGTACTTTTATTCCTCTGACCATTAATTTCCTTTTCTATTATAAAAAGGGTAAAGTAAATTCTAGGGTTCCTTTCAGTTCTAGAGATCCATGATTCTACAAGAGCTAAATAAAGGGAGAGAATATTTATGTGTTCACTTCTTTACCCAAAAGTTTGCCTAGGGAGAAATCTACTGAAATAAATATCTACATATCAGAATAATAAAAGATTAAACTCTTCAAAATAAATGCACTTACACAATATCTAAAAATATATCTAAAATATCTAAACATGGCTAAGAGTAATGCTACTTTGCTTAATGGTGTTCTTCTTGCTCTTAAACATGTAACAACATGCTGGAAAACCCTAATCCTCACATATAAACTAACCATGCATTTTTGCCTGCTCAAGACATGTGTTACTTACTATTCTAAATAAGCATAAATAATAGCTAAATATCTTAACGCATTCTGTATTCATTACAAAACCTCAGCAAGAATAAGTTTTTCAACGTTTTTGGCTTCTTGAGAAGATCTCATTCATGCTACACTATTTTTCTCCTAAAGATTTTGCTCTATCAGATTAATGTCAAAATAATATAGCTATCTTCCTTAATTATGCAGAAAAAGTAAATTATTCTTTTGTCTCTAACCTTACAACATGACCTTAGATACAATGTATTAGATTCCAAACTAGTATTACTTAAAATAACTTATATGAATGTAGGATAGAGTCTTCTTTGGGAATCAGTAAAACCACATACTGAAAAAAAGAAAGCAGAAAACAACATGATAGGGACTTCCCTGGTGGCACAGTGTTAAGAATCCGCCTGCCAATGCAGGGGACACGGGTTCAAGCCCTGGTCTGGGAGGATCCCACATGCCACGGAGCAACTAAGCCCGCGAGCCACAACTACTGAGCCCGTGTGCCACAACTACTGAAGCCCACACGCCTAGAGCCCGTGCTCCACAACAAGAGAAACCAACCACAACGAGAAGCCCGCACACCGCAACGAAGGTCCCTGCTCGCCACAACTAGAGAAAGCCTGTGTGTAGCAACAAACACCCGACGCAGCCATAAATTAATTAATTAATTAAAAAATAAAACAACATGATACATTACAATGTAAAGATCAAAGATCAAAGTAAACTCACATATTTAAAATAAACAGTATACACTTTTAAGAGTGGTCCAACATTAGCAGCAGTACTCTGCTAATCAACTCTCCATGCAACCTCAGCCCATACAAGCTTTTTCTCTTAAACTATTGACCACTAAAAAATAGTAGAACTCCTTGGAAGGTATTTATTAGATGAATTGGGGCATAAGAAAGTCAGCATTTATCTAGAACATCCCACTCTTATCAGAAATAAGTTTTAAAGAACATAAGGGGGAGGTAAGTCAAAGAGCCAACCTGAGAGAATTCCTACTGTTCAAGTTGTACAATTCAACATAATGTAATACAAGAATCAGAATAATCAACTGGAAAAATTAAATTTGTACAAGGCGACTACTTCAAAAGAGAAAAGTTAACACATGGTATACAAAAGGTAAATACAACACCAAAGTCTATTTTATATAACAAGGTATATTTAATTATTTATTGACTTTTATAAATGGGAATGTTTTCATTTGAAAAGTTTGCTCCTTTTGTAACATGTGTATATCCAGAAGTATAAATAAAGGAACCTTATTCCTCATTGGTAATTAGAAATGAATGAACTAAAAAACAAGCAATGGGTTCTGGGTGAAGTAGCAACAATAACACAAACAGGAAAGAAGAATTAGCACCAGCGGTCATATATAAGGGACAGAAGAGGCATAAAGCAGTTGATTAGCAACAGTGGGCATGTACAATAACCATTAAAAAAGAGGATTCTACAGTATATTCCAAAAGCATAAACTGATCAAAAGTGAAGGAGAACAAGGAGAACTACACTCATTCCTAAATCTTCTAGGTGGATGACCCTCTACCATTACATATTTTTAAACTTCTAATTATAATAAAATACTAATTAGAAATAACCCTTTTCAATGCCAACACACCAGATCATTTGTATCATAATGACCAGGAAACGGGTCACACAGACAACAGTCATGGAAAACTTGAGAAGACCTGATTTCTATAAAATGTACTGTCTACAAAAATTAAAGTCTAAAAATAAGTCACATGTACACCAATAAAGAGGTTAAAAAAATAAATATTAAAAATTGAAAAAATAAGTCACATGAAGTTAATAACAAAATGAAACTCAGCCTCAAGACCATATTGAGTAAAACTAGGTCTCCTGTTCCCCACAAGTGTCAACAACCCATCCCAAATCTACAATCTAGACTCCCCTGAGATAATGACATTCTTCTAATTCCAGATCTAGTTAAGATTATTAAAAACTAAAAACCAGAAAGTATTTTTTTAATGGTTCGATACAGTCAGTTCAGGCACCCTCCTCTTCAGCCCCCTCCCACCAAGAAAATACATCTGATTTTCACGTTGTATGAAAACATTAATGTGATAAGATAATATAAGCTTTTTAGTTCCCTTGCCTACTTTTGGGAGAATGTATGGCCTCAAATGTAGTTTCTAGGACCAAGCAGCTTACCTGCACTTTTTGTTACAAGAGGAGGGAAAGAAAGTCAAGGATATAAACTGAAGATACCATCTCTCCAGCATTCCCATAAAACTTTTTACAGAGGTAAAATTACATACAAACTGTAATAACTGAGTAGAGCTTAAGACATACATGTTCACTGTTTCTCAAAGTGACCTAAAGATATAAAAATTTTTGAAGTATCCATTTCTAAACCACATTTATTTTTGGTGGGTGGGTATACATACTTAAATGTATATAATTAAATATTCATATAACTCAATTCAGTCATATGGTAGAGATCATCATTCATTATAATAAAAGCATGAGTTTTAAAGAAGTAGATTTATTATAATATTCCTTAAACATATGGTAATATGGTAGAATTATGGTACTAAAAATAGTAGATTAAAGAATGCCATGACTTTGTGATCTTCACTTAGAGCTTATAACACATTTAGTTTTTTAATCACCAAGGACTTACAACATGCTCCAGTTAGGTTTCCTCCTACCACTTCCTCCTGGATCCTAAAAGACTTTATAAATACATTTATTACACTGCACAAAATTATTAATCAACCAGTCTCTCCCACCAGCAACCAGAGGATAGAAACATGGATTTGTTTCATCCCTAGAGCGTACATGATTTTAAAAAAACAAAAACAAAAAACAGGGGCTAGGGCTTCCCTGGTGGCGCAGTGGTTGAGAGTCCGCCTGCTGATGCAGGGGACACGGGTTCGTGCCCCGGTCCGGGAAGATTCCACATGCCACAGAGCGGCTGGGCCCATGAGCCATGGCCGCTGAGCCTGCGCGTCCGGAGCCTGTGCTCCGCAATGGGAGAGGCCACAACAGTGAGAGGCCCGCATACCACAAAAAAAAACAAAAAGCCCAACCTCTAGCCCAAATATGAGCCCTCCATTCCCAAGCCCTTGTCCTTTGCTATAGTCCAGTCCTGGCATATTAATATAAGCGTCATATAAAGGCAAGTCCTCATAAGGGTTCCTTCCCTGGCCTCACAAAACAAAGTAAAGCCAATGACTCTACCCAGGCTTTAAAGTGTAAAGTATGCCAATAGCTACATTTCAGATATTAAGGCTGCAAGTAGAGAGAGAGAATAAAAAAATAACACTGCAAATCTCAGAGCTCAGAAATAGCTTAGAACAAAATGTAGCATACTGAAAAAGGCAAGCCCAAAAGCCACAAATACCAACCCCAACTACAATCACCTTATCTTCTCAACACTAGTCATGACCATGGCATTCAACAATATAAAAAGATGACAAAATGTTTTGCTGTCTCTTTTCCTTCTACACACTATATTGAATGAATCTTCAAAGCACTTACTTAGAGTAAGTGTTCATGTTCCTAGTAGAATTTTATCGTACTGATTTTGAGGGCTTTTTTTTTTGCTTGTTTTCTTTTGTATTGTTATTTAAACTGCATTATAGAAAATATTCCACTTTGGATCATCTAAGTCTATTCCAAGCAAGCAACATACTCACTGGAAAACATGCATATCATTTAAGCTATACAGATCAACCAAAAAGAAAAGAAAAAAGAAGGTGGAAGGAAGGAAGGAAGAAGAGGAAGGAAGGGAGGGAGGGAGGGAGGAAGGGAGGGAGCGAGGAAGGGAGGGAGGGACGAAGGGAGGGACGAAAGGAGTATTCATCTTCTACAGTTCCTTTAAAAAAAATCTATTGGTATTTTGATTGTGATCACACTAAACCCGTAAGTTAATTTAAGGAGAACTAACCAGTTTTACAATATTCAGTCTTCCAATTTGTGAAACAGAATACATTTCCAATTATTTCCATATTTATTAATATGTCTCAGTGTTATTTAATAATTTTCTTCTTAGAAGTTCTTGCACACTTATTAGATTTATTCCTGGTCTTTAATAGTTTTATGTGTTATAAATGGTAGCTTTTAAAATTTTCTCCTTATCATTCTTTCTTATACATAAAAACATAACCTTTTTTATATTGATTATCAACCAACAGGGCTAAATACATCTTTTCTTGGTAAGAGTATTTTATTGAGGTGATTTACATATAATAAGAAACACAAACCTTAAATGTATAGTTCAGTGAAATTTTTACCAATGAATACCACCCTGCATGTAACCACCACCCAGACAAAGATATAGAAAATTTCTGTTATTCCCCAAAATTCTGTCATGCCCTTTCCCAATCAATAGTGTCTCTCTAATTCTCAGATAATCACCAATCTGACTTCTACCACAATAAACTAGTTCTGCTTGTCCTTAAACATCACATAAATGGAATCACACAGCAGTTACTCTTTTGTGTCAAGTTTCTTTCACTCAACATGTTACTTTGTGGATTCCTCCACATTTTTTAAATTACCAGGAAAATGTTTTCCATTACATTGCTTAGTATTCCACTGTGTGAATATACAACCACTGTGAACTATTCTGCTCTTACAGATATTTGGTTGTTTACAGTTTTTAGTTATTATCAATAAAGGCACTATGTGCTTCTTTCTCAAGGGTCTATACCTAGAAGTGGAAACATGGACTATGCTAAGTCCTAGCATAATATATGTTGAAATACACTAGAAACTCCCAGTTTTCCCAAGTGGCTGTACCATTATACATTCTTACGAACAATATATGACACTTCCAATTGCTCTACATGCTTGCCAACATTTGATATTGTCAGTCTTTTTCATTTTAGCCATTGTGTTGGATATATAGTGGTGGCTGTTCTCCAATGAGGTGACTCAACAAACTTGTACCACAAAGATTACCACCACTGCTATAATCTATCATCATACCCAACATGGCAACTTGTCCACTTTTAACTGGTCGAACTTATTATTTTCATGTGTCTAACTGCTATGTAAATTTGTGTCATTTGTCACTTTCACTGGTACTATTTTTAGGATAATTCTACCTTTTTCCTCTGAGTAATTTTAAGATTTTCCCAGTCTTATGTATTCTGGAGTGTCACTATAATGAATTTATGTGTGGGTTTCTTTTCATTTTTCTGATTGGGATTTGTTGGCTCATGAAATTACAAGTTACCTCTTCGCTTCTAAAAAATTCTGTGATTATCACTTTAAATTTTGCCTCTGACTCCCTCCCTCCTCTTCTTCAGTAACACCAATTAATGTATGTTAGACCTACTCATTTTATTCTCCGTGTCATTCAACCTTTCTTCATATTATTTAACTTTTTAGCTATCTGTTACACACTGGATAATTTCTTCTCATATAGCTTACAGTCTACTAATACATTCTTCAGCTATTTCTAATCTGCTATTAAACCTGTGTTCTGTTTTTTCTTTTCCTTTTTTTTAATTTAGTAATTCTTATTTTCATTTCTAGAAGATATTTTCACAGTACTTTTTCAAGTAGAGATTTATTGAATCATTAAAGTGACACAAATTTCAGCTGTACAACCATGGTATAACTTCTCAGGAGCAAATCTCATCCCCTCCAACAACACTCCTCATAGCTAAGGCAACTGTCTTTGTAGTGTTATAGGGGTTTCAGAGGGGGGGATAGTTCTGATTTACCCTTATTTGTGAATATGTCATCCATTGACATAACTTTACAAGGGGAATGATTTCTTATTAAAACTTCCCACCTAATATAGACAATGGCCTTTAACTTCTTTTTCCCACATTCAACAAGGATATCAAAACTGAAATTCAAATTTATACACACAAGCAAATGTCATCATGTCAAAAAGTGACTTTCAGCATTCCGAACTTACTTCTTTGGGTTCCACCTTTCACTTTGATTTAGTCTGATTATAGCCCTTACTATCTTAACAATTCTATAATACTTTCAAGAGATCTTAAAATATTTTACATCCAACAGAAACAACACATTCTGGTTGTTTCCACTAGAATATCTGTTTTAGTCTACCATGTTTCCTGAAACTGTTGAAGGTGTGGTCTTTGTAACAATTTTAACTAGAACCTATTCCTACCTTCTACCCAACTTATTCAAAGTCATCTCATGAGGCAAGCCATTTTCACAACAAATATGCTAGACACAAACTAGCCACAATGCAGTTTATTAACAAATTTCTACTATCCATACTCTACTTGTTCCCTGTCTGTGCAGTGATAACTAAGATAATTATAATAAATGCATCCAATCCTGACATTAAGAAGTAATTATATTAAGAAGTACACTTGTAAAATGTTCAACTTAAGAAATTTTACCATGAAATTTATGGGTGCCTGAACACAAGATTGTAAGATGTAAAAAGGTTTTATCTCATCTAGGTGTACACAATAGCGCAGTATTCCAAATGTGTGAATTCATATTAAAGTATGTATACTGAAATATAACCATAGTCAAATGATTCTAGGATTTTACTTGGCAAGATTTTGTCATCTGAACTTACTAGGTAATGAACAAATAAATTTACTTTTAAGCATAATATATAAATGTTTTCCTTAAAAAATTCACCATTTTCCCTTTTGAATTTAGAGTCTAAGCCTTAATAAAACTCACTGCAATGTTATATTTGTCAAATGCTTAACTAGAATTCTCATATTCCCTTATTTCTAATACAATATGATTTATAAATGTGCTTATTTACTGAATGTTGCAGTTAACTTTTTTGTTAACTATATATTATAAAATCTATGCATATCAGGGAAAAAATTACATTTTGCAACAGTAAATTATTTTTTTTTACTTCTGAGTATAATTTTACATAAAATTTTGTTATACTACACTATAGCAATTCTCTGCAATGCTATCTACAATAAAAATACTTGCAAAGTATTTACTATTTTAAGAGTATACTAAAATTAAAAGATCAAGGGAAAAAAAAGTGCATTAACTTAAAGAGTTTTTTTTTTCCATTTGGACAAAAATCAGTATCTTAAAGAATATATAACATATATTGTACGTAATAGAGATTAGGAATAATCTAAATTTCTTAACTTTTATTTATTTATTTATTTATACTGATTATCTAAATTATGTTATTTTAATTAGAAAACACAGGATACAAAACTACTGACACTACTTGGTATATAACCCTCCAGACTTTTTTCTATTTATGTACTAATATAAATTAATATATATAACAATATATATACATTTAAAAATATTTGTATCATAGTATATATTCTATTTTATAATCTCTTTTTCACATACTAGATTATCATTCCCCTTAAATATGAATTCCAACTGATGTATTTCATGTTTAAAATATTTCTCATAAAGCTTAAGTATTTTCAAATTTTATAATTATTCAAGACAAATATTTCATTCCAATTCATTTTTATAAGACAAAATCTAACTTTATAATTTCTCCAAATCCTTCAAAAAATAAGCCTAAATAAAATGTCTAAAAATAGCACATGTACTTTTGGTTTTCATTTAAAATTACTGGTATTAAATGATATTAGCCACAACTAAAGAGGATAATGAATTTTAATTAAGGCTTGCCATCTTGATATCTTATTATACAAAGCAGTTTCCAAAGTAACAAAGACATTAAAAAGTATTACTACAAAAAATTATGTGCCTTTGCTAAACATAGCATTTTGAGGCATCTCCTACGGTAATCTCAGATTACTCAGAAAGAAATGTACTATTAATATTGTGCCAAGGGAAATTATCTAAGAAAGCTGGTACATTCTGCTACCAAACAACTCTGTTAACAGGGGAAAAGAACATTGGAGTCATAAGACCCATCTTAGCTGTGTATCTTTGGAAAATCATTTAACCTCTTAAAAGACAAATTTCTTCTTCAGTAAGATAAACTTACCATTGGCTCCAAAGAGTTGTTTAGAAGATTATGTTTAGTTATAATTTAAAGTTTTATTTTTTAAATCAAACTTATTTAATCCTTTGGTGGATCAAATTTTTTCAAACTAAAAAGTTTTGGTAATTAAATCAAAAGATGCATTCCAGGGCTTCCCTGGTGGCGCAGTGGTTGAGAGTCCACCTGCCAATGCAGGGGACGCAGATTCGTGCCCCGGTCTGCGAAGATCCCACATGCCGCGGAGCGGCTGGGCCCGTGAGCCATGGCCGCTGAGCCTGCGCGTCCGGAGCCTGTGCTCCGCAACGGGAGAGGCCACAACAGTGAGAGGCCCGCGTACCGCAAAAAAAAAAAAAAAAAGATGCATTCCATCACACATCTTGGAATCTTGCTTATTTCTTAAAAAAAAAACAAAAAACCTATAAATATACTATCATATTATAGATCAGAAGTTGGCAAAGTATGGCCCATGGGCCAAATCCAGCTGGCCCTCTGTTTTTGTAAATCGAGATTTACTGGAACACAGCCACCCTCATTAAATTATGCATTATCGATGGCTGCTTTTACACTACAACACTTGAGTTGAGCAACTGCAACAGAAACCAGATGGCTGACAAAGCCTAAAATATTTACCACTGGCACGTTACAGAAAAAAGTTTGTTGACCCTGGCCATAAATGACTATAAATTGAATTGGACAATGTATCCAAAAGGAATTAGGGGAAGAAAGAAAAAAATCAAAGAAATATTAAAATATATACCTAAATTTAATGCCCCACAATGCCGCTCCAAAATCCTAAAAACAATCTAAGTTTCAAATGCAGTTGAATCTAGAATAAGAAAATCTGAGTTACATAAAATATAAAAACAATACTAAGTTTATTAATAGTTTATTTAGAATTGCAAAGTATATCTTTGTGCCTCTTCAAATTAAAGTCAATTATTATTTCTATTATAAATAGTATTTATATCTACTTTATACAAATTATATTTTTACCTGCTAATGGCTTGCTCCTCATCAGTTATTCCAGTCTCCCTGAATGCCCTGTTTGATTCCGCCAAACTCAAGGCAATTGCTCTCTGAAGATCATCTTTATCATCTCCAGTGAGATCAATCACATCTGAAAAGCAAAACTATCTTTCTCAAAATTAAAAGTCAAACAAAATGAAAGGTAATTCTTATAATGGAGATTTTATACCCAATATACCCTTTCCAATCAAAGACAGCACCAACTTAATTCTGTATAAGAGCCTCTCTGAAGAGAATGCAAACTTTTTAAATTGGTTATACTTTGAAATTGAATGTTCTTCTCTATAAAATATACCTAAAGCAATTAAGAGTATAAATATTTTTCATTACAGAGGAATCTCAATATTTACTATGAAGTCTCTGATTAAAAGCTAATAAGCAGAAAGACTGCTAAAAACAGGTTCTTTAACAACAAAAACTGAAGCCAACATAATTAAACATTTATATTTATGCTTTCTGAAGTCAACCCAAATACACACACATTCCAGTCGGCTATACTACCTAGACATTTATTAAAGTATAATAATTAAATGAGCTCTCAAAAACTATGTTTCAGAAACTAATTGACCATACATATCTATGTTTATATACACTTTTAAAGTCTGGATGAATGTATGAAGCTGTTAACAGTGGTTAATTTCAATGAGGAGGGTTATGGGGAGAAGGAAGTATAAGGATCTTTCACTTTCTATTTAATGTTCTATGCATTCCTTTTAATTAAAAAAAGGTTTTCATTTCACAAAAAAGAAAAATATGCAAGTAAATGACAGGTTTTCTTTTGTTAGAATAAAATAAAGTAGTCTAGATGCTGTAAGTGTTCTTCTTCCAAAGAATAAAGTCTACAACTATTACCACATTCAAAAAAACTGATTTTTAATCCAATTTCCCAATATACATCGATTTATTTCCTTACCTCAAAAGATGTCAATTATACTCCTATTATCATTTAAACAATGATAGATCATAACATGTTACTAAGTAGGATATTACAAAATAATGGGATGAGAAAGAGAAAGAAGTATAGCTGTTACTACCTTATCTTTGCATAGTTGGGATTATGCTGGTTGGTATCCTGGACAAGTTTTATAATCACTTTGTTTATTTGTATTCGAGACATGTTAAAATTAATTTTTTTCTTTGTAATCTTAGAATAAGAGAGAAACAAACAAAAGGGTTGGGGATGGGAGATAAAGTGTCTTCATTTTACCATCTGGCTACAGGGTTATATATAACTACTAGAAAAAAAATATTTTGCACTTAATAAAAAATAAAGTATATTGATAGTTTCAAAAGTCTACTTCTATTGTTATATACACTTTTTTCTCCAAACAGCAGCTTATGAGAATATTAAAAATAACAGTTGGCCACGGAAGATTTTTTTAATGTTCTTAGAGAGTATAACAAAACCTCACAAAAATGTAGTAAGTAAGGTCCAAAAAACTCAGTCAAGTAAAATGTGGAACAGAGTTATAGAGCAAGTGAAATGATGGAGCATGCATACGTACGTCAGCAGGCCAAAGGTTTCCTAATTCTGGTTTACAAATTCCGAGTCCACCAAACCACAGCTGTAGATGGATATCACCGGGTGTAGTCATTCAGTCCAGCTGAAATATTGATAAAGAAGCTAGGACTGGAGAGGCATGAAGTGGCCTCATAAAAATGAGAACTATCATGATCATTAAATAATGACTAGAACTTGGGTGAGTAAAGAGAGAATAATGGAAGTAAAGAAAATAACCTGAAAATCACAAAGAAGCAGAAAAACAGGTTTTGGGGACACGATCAATTAGCCCTCAGATTCCAATCTCTCATCCTCCTTGTGTGCCTTCTACAACTACAGAAGCTGAAAAGATTAAAACAAACAAGCTTATTTTCCTGATTCACCTGCAGTTATGGTTCTGGATAAAATTTAGGTTCCACCAATCGGATGCATCAGCATAAGATTTGGAAGGCAGACTTGAGGGGGGAAGCCACTATCCTGCTGCTTTTGGCTGTTTTTCTCCAGCATGACTGAAGAAATGTGGGCTGTTCCACAGTAGCAATCCAGTATCCAATTTACAGCTTCAGGTATGTCAAGAGATAGAGTAGAAGTGGTAACCAGACTCTGCACTCCAATGCCCAGGCACAGCTCAGTGGCAGTTACCTAATCCTGCCTGCTTGTTCCCTGGGCAGCAGCTATAGAGCTATGTACGCTCTTGAACCCTGTAGTCCCAAAGGCAGTCTCCTGATTCACTATCTTCCTGACTGTGGCAGACGGAATGGCTTCCCTGGCTGGCCAGTCCTGCAAGAATCCAGGAGTCATTTCAGAAAGCTGAGCTAGAGATCCTTCCTCCATTGCTTCCACTGATTTTTTTAAGAACCTAGTTCCCTGTATTAAATTTCTTCTTTGGAACTATCTAGAGTGTTTACTGTTTCATGACTGACAAGTAAACCAAACTGGCTAGAGCAGAACTCACCTAGAAATGGCAACAAGTTATACTTAGAACTTTTCATAATTTAGCAATCGTAACTCAAGCAACACAAAAGCAAAAAACTAGGCAAGATGCTTTTAACCCTATTTCATAAATGAGATAATGAAGTTGCAAGAAATGAAGTCTAATAGTATAAGAATAAAGAATGGTACACAGGCTTCAACTTTAAGTCTTCAAATGATTAAGTCCAATGGTCTTTCCTCTACACTAGCAGTATCCAAGTGTAATCCATGGATCCTTGGGATCCCCAATGACCCTATGAAGGAAGGCGTTCCTTAAATAAAAAATACTCTCATAATAATAATAAGATGTTATTTGCCTTTCCTACTGGGGTCACATTTGCAGTGATTATGCAAAACAACAATGCATAAAACCACAGCATCTTAGCACAAATCAAGGCAGTAGCATCAAGTTAATTATATTACAACTATGCACACCCATTATTCAAAATAAAAAAAGCCAGTCTCTTAAATTCTTGATAAAATGAGGAAACTAATTTTATTAAATCTCAAACATTGTTTTACATGTTCTTTTAATTCTATGTGACAAAACAGAAAGTATGCATAGTACTTCTGCTGTATATCCAAAGTATGCCGTTGGTAAAGAAAAACACTAGAACACTGCTTGAGTTGCAAGCTGAACTGATTTTTTTTTCATGGAGCACTATTTTTACTTGAAAGAACAACTGACAAACTACAAACTATGATTATTCAGACATCAGTATTTGGCAGACATTTTCTGAAAAATAAAGTGAGCCTGTCACTTGAAGAACAAATGAAGAGTATTTGTTGCCAATGATTACCATGGAATTTTCAAGCAAAAACGGAAACTTCAGAAAACTTGTTTCTACCACTATGAGCTTGACATCTTCCCAATACTTAAAAGGCTTTTCTGGTGAAATCGAGTGATATTAACAATTTCTATTTGTTTTATAATGTAGACTTTCTTCCAACATTTGGAAGGAAACCTTTTCCAAATTACCAATGCGCTGTGTTATTAAATCATGCATGGATAAACAATTCATTCAAAGAGCAAGATAAGACACTAGGAGAACCTTTTGTTCTAATATTTGGTCTCTGACACAGTTCCTGACATAAAGTTCCTATATCACTTGGCATTTCCTAGCTTGACAGGAACATATTTTGCTCTAAGGAGCTGACTCTGGGGGGTTCCTAAATAGCTTCAGGATGGGCCACTGGTCATCAGAAAGACTAAGCCATGATGAGAAGCTTGGAACTTTGAGCCCTACCTCCCATCCTCCAGGGAGACATAAGGACTGGAGGTTAAGTTAATAATCGATCAGGCCTACCTGATGAAACCTCCATAAAAATCCCTAAAATACAAGGTTTGGGGAGCTTCCAGGTTGGTGAACATATCCACATGTTAGGAGGGTGGTGCACCCCAACTCCACATAACAGAAACTCCTGGCTTGGGACCCTTCCAGACCTTGTTCTATATACCTCTCCATCTGGCTGTACATACTTTATCATAGCCTTTATTATATAATAAACCAGTAAAAGTAAGTGTTTCCCTGAGTTATGAGCCATTATAGCAAATGATCAAACTTGAGGGGGTCTTGAGAACCCCAATTTGTTGTAGCCAAGTCAGACAGAATGTGGGTAACCTGGGGCCCCACTACTTGTGACTGGTGTCTAAGGTAGGGGCAATCTTATGGGACTGAGCATTTAGCCTGTGGGGTCTGATGCTAACTCCAGGTAGAGGGTATCAGAATTGTAGAACACCCAGCTGGTGTTGGAGAATTGGTCGCGTGAGGGGGAAAAAAACTCACATATCTGGTGTCAGAAGTATTATAAGTATGAGCAGAGGAAGAAACAAGCAATTATAGTCTTTAGTGCTAGAAAGGTTAGCTGACCACAGACTATCAGTTCTTAACTGAAAAGCTGGGACTTGTTCCTTTAAGTGATGGAGAAGGTTTATTTATTATTTGTAGTTTCACTATAATTACAATAATTTTCTCCATGATGTTCCCATTACCTCATAAAGCTTCTTTCTGTAGGTCATTTTAGAACAATACAGAAATCTTGAATTACTATAATCTACTCACATACCAAATACATACGATTTTAAGAACAGATATTAAGAAAATAAAACTTTAATAGAATGGTTAATCCTAAATTTATTTTTCTGGAGTTTACTAGAATGATTTCTGTAAAATATGTAATAAACTATCAATTTCACAATGAAAAATAGCCCTCTATGATTTTCTTATGTGTTTATTCAAAAAGGAACAGAGAATAAGCTTAGCAGTAAACAATTTCTAATTGGCAAAAGTCAACTATAAAAACTTAGCCTTTGTAAAAATTCCATCCAAATACCAAAGTACTATGAATATTTTTCTGTCAATGCCAAGGGAGGACCTTGGTAAAACACCAAACTTTGTTTGAACCAATCCTCCCTCCAGTATTAGTATTAGCATTAGTGTGAACAGAATTCAAGGGCACAAGTGTGTTAGTGTCAGCTGAATAACACTGTAGAAAATCACGTTACAAAAGCCTATGAACAGTAATCTACAACATTTCAAGATTGACCAAAATAAAACATTTTTTCCTGTAAAGTCAGAAATATATATACCAAAACATAACATCCACCCCAATAAATCTTCCACTCTCCAAAAACTTACACACCAACTACCAAACATTTCTCTGCTAACTCCAAAACAGAAAGTCATCAACTTAACAATAAATTAGACTTCAAATGTATGAATTGTTTATCACTCATTTTTTCTCATGAAAATGGTATATAAAATGACATGAGGCTTCCAAGTTAGTTCACAAGAGCCAATTTAGCCCATAATCAATTGAATATATGCAAAGATTTTTATTTTAGAAAAAAATAGTTCTTTCATTATTTTCCTTACCTACATAAGGCTAAACCTAGGGGAAACACTTTTTTATTTTTAATAAGCCAAGCTTATATTTACCACCAGCAAAGATTTCTAGGCAGGGGAGTGATATGAGTAGAAATAACTGTTTTGGGAGTTTGAGGAGTTAAAAGTGCTGAACAAGAGTTTGAGAAGAGTTGTAATAAGAGTAGGTACCAGAGCAGAAAAAATCTTCTGGCCCACCAAAAGGACAGGGATACCCTTAAGAGAAAAAAGCAAATATGAAGAAAGCGATGGTCAGCCGACTGGAAATGAGAAAAATACCATTCTCACTCTCACTCTGCTTCAACCACGGTTGTTGTCCTCACCATTCACCTCCTGAGCCAAAAACATACTCCTACCTCAAGACCCCAGCCTGGGACACACCTCCGTAAGACATCCTTGAGGTTCACCCCTTCACTTCCTCAGGTCTCTGTATAAATGAGACATTTCCCAACCAACCTTCCATCTAAAATAGCATACCCCATGTCTGAACTACAACCTCATCCCTGCCGGCCTCTGTCCCTCTACCCTGCTCTATTGTTCTTCATTAACTTATTATTATCTGACAATATTTATTTATTGTTTACTGTCTGTCTTCCCCCTATGTAAACGGAGACACTTTTTGATTTTTTAAGGGCCTAAAAGCCTGACACATATTAGGCAATCAATAAATATTTGTTAAGCAAATAAAGGTTAATATCTAGACTATGGAATAGAAATAAAAATTAATGAGTCATCTCCACAGTGGCACTAGTTAGAATACTTGAGAATATATACCTTATCCAAAATTTTTTCTAGTAAAAGGACAAGTAGCATAATAAAGTATCATGTTAAAAGAATATTTAAAATCAAGAAGACAAAAGCAATGTAAATTTTGTTGCTCATCCCACTCTCCCATTCTCCCCTGCCGTCACTCAGTTCTCTTAAGATGTTCCTACTTTTCCAATCCTCTCATTGCTAAACTCACATTCTCCAAAACAGTGACGTCCAATAGAACTTCTTGTGATGATGGAAATGTACTATTATCCGTACTGTCCAATAAGGTAGCCACTAGTCACATGTGACTACTATTGACCATTTTAAATGTATCTATGGCAATGGAAAAAACTGAGTTTCAGTATTACTTAATTTTGTGTTTAAAGTTAAGTCTCCACATGTAACTACTGGCAACTGTATTGAACAGCTCAGCTCTAAATGGTCTTGCTCTGTTTTTAATAATAGCTGCTAAATTTATAATGGCAGCATTACTAAGTAAGGAAAGTAATAATAAAGGAGCCATTCTTGATTTTTGTCATCTGTTTTACTGTGTTTTCCAACTTGGAAAAAATTAAAAGTTAACATTCTATATTAGTCAACAAAAAGTGCAAAGGCCCATGGCTATCATTCTGTCCTAAAGTTAAAGAAAATTCATAAAGTTATACAAGTAACTCTACAGTGTATGTCTAATATAGAATGTAAGTCTAATTGCATCCAATCAGTTACAAGTAATTTTCATACCATTGTAGCATCTCATTTTTAAGCTTAACATTGACTTTTGGTGAATCATCAGAATAGTTTTATGCATTAGAAATCTCTACAGAAAGAGATTTAACTTCCATTTCACTAATTTTTTTTTTCTATCTGCAGATGCTTGTTTAACAAATTTGGTGAATGGGAAAAATATCAGTATTCAATGAATAAAATCCTAAACTGCTTAACATAAGTGATTTGCCCTCAGCAGGGGTGAGAGCACTAGACTGGGATCTATTTATCATTTGTGCTTTAAATCACTTTTAGGCTAGCCAAGCAATATAACCAAGATTAGAGTTCTAGGACAGAACTTCAACATTTTTCTCACTTTCTATGCAATCCTTACCAAATAATTCAAGTTCTTTTGGAGGATAAAAAAAAAAAAAATACAGTGTGTCTTAAAAAAAATACAGTGATTCTAAATTTGTGAAGAGTCTACCACTTAACACTCACTCCAATGTGTTATACTAGTTTCTCTAAAACTTAAGCCAATATGCGGCATTATTTTCTGTGTTAAAATTACCTACCCAAATCCCTCTTATCTTTTGATCCATACTTTGATTGCTCAATTGTAGCACATCTCGTTCTGGCGGGTATATACCATTTTTTTCCCATTTTAAAAAAGTTAAAAAGAATTTAATGATCATGAAAGAAAGAATATTACTATTTGATTTCAAATTGGGCAAAAGCCTTATATGGTCATGTCTATGACAGAGTTTGCCATGACACAAAGACTTCACACAATCTCTTCTCTGATTATTAAATACACCTATGATATCTCTATATCTTGCATTGTTTCCTAGTTCCCTTTGCATTTTTAACTTCAAAACTCCTAACACAGTAATTTTATTTCTCATTTAAGCGAGAGGTAGGAGGCACTCATTTGACAATTCACAATATCCAATCTAGACAGGAGATGTAAGTAATTTAAAAAGGTGCCTCAAATTTTTGCTAACAGTACTACAAAATGGTTTGGGTCTTTTCCCAGAACTCAACAGAGTGTTATATTACAGTATCGAATGTTACCAAAGCAATACTTCTTAATTCCTTACTATGCAGAGTACAAGCTTTCCTTGAAATGTTTCCTTTTTCTCTCAAAAATGAAAGGTAAAAATACACTGAGAAGGCCAACAATTGAAAATGTAATTACCCCTTCAATATTAAAGTTCACAAATATGTGTTCTCCTAATCAAGTGACATAATTTGCTTTCTCTTCTGATATACTTGGGTATATGAAAATTTCCCAGCAACCCCAAAAGTAGCTTCTATGGGATATTAGTTTGAAAGCTAAATTTTTCTAGTCATCAAAAAAACATGTATTTTTAGATATTCTAAAAGAGACCTTCAGTTATAAGCTATATTCTAGCTTATAACAATAAAGAACCATTATATATTTAGCATTAGAGACTTTTATCTCAAAATATAGATGTTTTGTCAGCACTACAACCAACAGATGACACACTTAAAGTTAGCAAAGCTTTGTTTATGCTTTAGCCTGGTTGTAACAGACTTTATACTTAAAAAAAAAAAAAGAAGAAATTGAAAAAATAAAAACCCTTACCATATTTGCAAGAATTAAGTTCGACTATGGTCAACTTTCAAGTAACAATGCATTTCACATAAAATTGAGAAAATGCTCAAAAAGGGTTTTTATATCTAGAACAATCCCTTGAAAACTTCCTCACACTCTGATCACTCTAATACTCCACACTCCTTCAGCACTTACAGAGTTTTCCCCAAGAGGCCTGCGTTTGAATATATATATTCATTTATAATTATTTCCTATCCTTCCCACGTTTTACCACCCCATCCAAGAATTAAAAATACACAGAGATTTCATTTCTACTCAGCAATTACAGCATAGTAATTTAAAGAATCTGCTGAATGCATGACATCTACTTACTTTCTCAGTTTTAAACCTTGTAACACTTGGTATTATACAAGTGTCATAACACTTGTAGTATTATTATGACACTACTAAATTTAAATGCTGAACAAAGACTATCTCCTAAAGGCAGCTGTACTTCTTAGAACTTTATGAAAGATGGTACAAATCTGTTAAATAGAAAATAACTATTGTCACCTCATCAGCTATATTTTTCTGTTTAATGCTAATACTATTATAATACAATCACCCCACTATATTTCTACAAGTTTTTTTCTCAATAATCTCAAACCAACTTTATGAACGCACTATCCAAATTATTCAATTATTAAATATGAATTAGCATCCTGGTTAGAAGGACAGCTCATTTTATCAATAAAGAAACCACAACAACGAGCAATTTGCTCAATAAGATAATCAGTAAGATGAAACCAGAAACTCCATCTCTCTACCATTTCTTTCAAGCGGAATATGAAAGTACTTAGTGCATATTTTCCGAGAGCTACACACATACACACAAAAAATTTTTTTCAATTATCAACAAATGGGACACATGCTTTCTGAAATCAGGCTGCTTCCTCCCTAAGAGCACCTATTCAAATCTCTCTTTTTGTCCATAACATTTTCACTGTTCCTTGTCAAAGTCTTGAACAGGTGTTAACATGTGACTTAAACAGTATTTTCTAATTTTCACACATCATCTTTAATGACAGTCTTATAATCCTAATTCTCCCCTGCATATCTATATATGCTGTCCCACGTCTCAAAGTCTACCATCTATATTGAGTTCACAGCTATCATTCTAAAATCTTTCCATCCTTTCAACTAGAACGCTGAACCATGTTTACTCAGTTTTGTCTCCTTCATTTTAACCAGCTGTCTTCAATCAAAATCTTTCTTTTTTTCCTTTTCTACCTAATTTCATTTTCCTCCCAAGTCTCAGAACCTTGAAAGATATGTTATTCTCACATACTAATTCCTCCTCTATTTATACCACTTCTCTTTTTTCCAACTTCTTATAACAAGCTTCTCAACCCTGTTCAAGAGAACTTTCATTGGTTTCAAAACAGCTTTTTTACACATATTATCAAAAACAACTCAACAAACACTTTTTGAGAAACAATAACATCCTATTATAATGGTGGGACTACCAATGGTCTCTTTTAAGTTTAGTTTAGTTTGGTAAGCAAGAAAGGCACAGCAAATAATTTCAAAATAGCACAGTACTCGTTAAGACAGAAGTATGCTCTGGGTGTCAGAAAAGCCCTTGGTTCACTCTAGGGGCTAGAGGAAACATTCTGGAGCCAGCAGCTCTTAAGCTAAGTCTTATAACATCAGAAGAAATTAGGCTAGGGATAAAGGCTGGAGGAGATTCCAGACAGAAGGAACAACAAGTGTAAAGACAGAAGAAATTAAATAGCACTGGGTGAATGAGAACTTCCAATCTATTCTGCATTATCACAGTGTAAAGTGAGAGGAGGAAAACAGTAGAAAATGAAGGTAGAGATGTAGATAGGGGCCAAACCACACTTTGTCTTGAACTTGGACACAGCAACTGAGTCTGTCTTACATACATAAAACTTCTCCCATCACTTATTACATGTGTGAGATAGGAGTATCCTAGCTTTGGCTGACATAAGACCATTTTTGGAGCAAAAACACTAAGATTACCTTGAAATTTTGAAATTAAAATATTTTATCAATGAACATTAAACAGCATTTAATGTCAATCAATAGCTATAAACATCTATGTGAATGGGATCTTCCTGGTTGTTTCCTAACTTTGAGAAAGTCTATAAAACAAAATCAAAAATTCTCTTTAAGTACAAGTTAGTAATCAAACTTCTCAAATCCAGAATGCACAGAAATACCTACATTTTATATAATGCAGTTATTACATAATGAGATAGAGATAAATGAACATATTTTTCAAAACTCAACTATATAAGCATAAATTATTCACATTATAAAGAAAAATTAGAGTCCCGTGTAAAATTTTCCATATGTATGTATGTGTATATGTGTATTTATTTATTTTGTTATGTTGTAGTAAGCCTTTTTCCAAGATCTTTATTCTGGAGAGAGGTTGGAGTTAAGGGAAGGAAAATTCTGTTAAACAGTAAATCTATCAGTAATTAGAAACAATACTTTATCTTCAAAAATAATACTAAGATCTCTACCAACACTTAACATCAATAAAACAAATGACTGTGCCCCATTTAAAATTCCAGAAACTTTTGTTTCTTTAATGAGTAAGACCTTTAGATGTTCCATATTTCAAAACAATGAATACAATATGAAATGTTTTATAAAAGGATATACAACTTAAATATAATCTTTTACTCCTAAACTGAAAACAAAGATAGCAGCTAAAAAAAACATATGAGCCTTTCCACTACACCAAAAAGAATCAAAGCTGAAGTTGTTCCTTTTTTGTTCTTCACCTCTGTTTAAACAAAACACAGCTCCAAGAAAAATTTTTCATTACATTCTAATTAAAATATTAAGAAAGAAGTATACTTACTCGTATCTGCTTGGCTTCCCACACTGATGTATCTATCATTGCCAGGTAGTGCTGTTTGGTAGTAAGTTGTCTCCTCCTGCTGAGGGGTCTTGGCATTCTTCGCAGTAAGGAAAGCCACTGCTAGTTCCAAGTTTCCGTTACTATCCTTCAAATATCAAGAACGGAACATCAAATATTTTGGAATAACTCTATACATTCTCATATGATTATGTAATCTTCTCCATAACAACTAATACTAATAGTAAAAATCATTTTCAGATTTAAAATTATTCTATGTGATTCTTAATTTTACAGTATAAATTCACTGTAAACAAAGTAGACTATATAAATAGTAATTCCTTTTTCTATTAATTAAAACTACTAATGTAATGTAAAAATTAATTCTATAACTAATTATCCAATCATAACTTACACTCCTAAACAAATGAACAAACTAAAAAATGTTTTCTGGAACTGACCACACAAAAGGGTGAAAAATAAATATTTAAAATAGTACTTCAGCAAACAAGGACAATAAAAGATATTCCCTTTAGTATGTATGCTGAATGCCTACCTAGAGGCAAACTAACAAGCAAATATCAAAGACTCATAAGAAGAAAACAGCAAAATGGTCTGAAGCTTGATAGAGAGACACACAGAACTCCTAGAAATACTCAATACTATCAAGATGAAAATCCTACCCAAATTAAATATATAAATTGTATGTAGTTCTCATCAAAAGTATACCTGGACACTTTGTTATAAAGCAGAAACTAACACATCATTGTAAAGCAATTATACTCCAATAAAGATGTTAAAAAAAAAAAAAGAATACCTGGACAAAATTATTCTAAAGTTAATTTAGAAGAAAACAGATGCTAAAAAACTAAAAATTTTTGAAATAGCAAAATGAGAAGAGACTTGCCCACTTATCTCTATATGCTCTCCACAGTTAATGATAAATATAACACTAGCTCTATGACAGCTAAGTGAAACCACATTATGAAATCCAGATATTAGTAATGAAGTTATCTTTGTAACAGAAGGCCATAACCCATAATACTACGTAGGGCTTTAGAAGTTTAGCATACACACGAAGCATAATAGGAAGCCAGTGGAGGGTTTTGGACAGAAATGACATGGTATGACTTACAATTTAAAAGGATTACTCTGGCTGTATGCTGGGAATAGACTATAGGAGAGAATGGGTACAAGCAGAGAGTCCAACATTATTTGCTATCATATTAAATGTGGGGAAGGATAAAAGGAGAAAGAACAGGATGATTCCAAGATTTGAGGCCTGAGCAACTGGAAGAATGAAGTCTCCAACCCATCCTAACTCCAATTCTAGCAGCCTTTGAGGAGAGAAAAAATTAGGAGTGCAGTCTGAAAAGCACCACTGTTTTAAACTTAGTTATCTGTCACAACCATTATAAGATACTTAAATGAATCATACAAAATATGGGTTTAGCATAGTCTATAGTTAGATAAGTAAACTAGTCGTAAAATAACTGTAATAACAATGGCTAACATTTATTGAACACTGACTATGTGCCAAGAAATGTGCTAAGGGCTTTCTATATACTCTCTCATACAATAATAATAAACTGAATGCAGCAGGGATCTACACTCACTTTGGAGGTAAATAAATTCTCAAAATAAAAAACAGTAAAAGTGCTAAAATCGATAAATGACATTGTGGCTCCCAAAAGTAGACTCCTTGTCAGTATATTGCTGAGAGAGTCAACTCATTATTAAACATCTTACAAATTTATATTGAGCAACAATTAAGGTTTAAGTACACTGTTTTCCTCCCCAGATACTGATAACTGAAACAAAAGTTTAAAAAAAAAAAACAAAAACCATGGTCACACAACCTACCTCAAAGGAAATGTGGACAATAATTTAATTCTTTACATTTACTTAATTTAGCATATACTACGTGTTTCCCAAGTTAAAATAAATAAATAAATAAGTGAATTCCCCAAATTTGCCCTGACAAAGTAATGGGTGTAGCCCCACACTCAGTGATAACAGAACGGGAAAGGCAATTTCTGAAAAAAGACATGGAATGATTTAATCATATTTAGCAGAATAAAGAAAGGACTGGCAATCATCTAAATGTCATAATCATAAAAATTGAGGCACAACACTTTTGCTTCCTCTCCAAATACTTACAGTGGCTTCATAACCATCCATTAAAATGCTCCTAACCGTACTGTTTCATTGTTTTCCTGATTGGGGAAAACAGTTGAAGCAAAGCTTCCAGTAAGGGCTTCCCTGGTGGCACAGTGGTTGAGAGTCCGCCTGCCGATGCAGGGGACACAGGTTCGTGCCCCGGTCCGGGAAGATCCCACATGCCGCAGAGCGGCTGGGCCTGTGAGCCATGGCCGTTGAGCCTGCGTGTCCGCCGCAACAGGAAAGGCCACAACAGTGAGAGGCCTGCGTACCGCAGAAGAAAAAGCTTCCAGTGAAAGGAGAAATTATGTGTGGCACTGGGATCAGGCTGCTTGGTTTCTATTCCAAGCTCCTCCACATACTATGTGATCTTCAGCAAGTCACTTTAACTTCTCTGTTTCCTTATCTTTTAAAAAGGGGATAAAAATAATGCCTACGTCATAGTTATTAGGAGGATGAGTTAGCCACATAAAGTACTTAGAATAGCACTGTAAGTGCTTAATAAGTGCTAGTTATTATCACTACAGTTATGATTACAATCATCCAAAAGATAAATTATTTCTAGAAACAAATGAAGAACTTTTGGCACAAAATCAAAAATGATATAATTAATGTTGTCTCTCAGAGCAACTTGCAAAGGACTGAAGCTATGTGTATGCCTATAGTAGCAAAAATGTTGTACTGCTGTTAGCCTTTGGCAGCAATCTATAAATAAACTTAAAATGCAGTTCTAGTTCTTGAACATCTTTCATTCACTCGCTCTCTTTCAATGTGCATATCCATGTGATTTGACTCATCTGGGTGCCACTGTGTGGAAATGAGCATAACTTTGTAAAATATAACAAAACTCAGGCCCTTCATTTGGTGCATAATAGAACAGTTTGATGTTGAATGTTCTTAAGGTGCAATTAATTGAATGTTAGCCAATTTATATTTCTCCTTCTTGGAAGAAAAAAATGTTAACTTCTGATACTCTATTAATTTTCTCCCACCTCCTCTTCCTCCTCCGCCTCTACCCCACCCTACCCCACACCCCCAATTAAACTCTAAAATCATGTCTCTTGAGTAAAACCAGCCATTAGCACTTGGATTCACTTCCCACCTTTTTGCATGAAAAGTGTTTCACATGGAGAGGTCTTCTTTCACTCCAAGGTATCTTGGAACATTAGGCTGCTAAAAGCTAACATGCTTGAAGTTGCACTATGTTATGTTAAGTAAGGTTCTTAACTTTATAAAAGTTCTTTCCTATATCTCTACTACCACCCATGGTATAATTTAAAAACTCAAGTTTCAAATATGGTAGGCAGTGGAGATGAGGGTGTACTAGAAACTGTATGTCGCGAAACAGAGGCCATACCTTCAAGGCTTGCTGTAGTATCTGGGCATCATTAATCCCAGTAATTTCTCTCAGCTGGTTCAAAAACGTCTGCTGGTGCTAGAGGAAGGGAAAAACCAAAAGTGTTATCTATGAAATCTGAAAATATACAAGGACAAGAAAATAAATGACCTTTGGGAAAAAAACAGAAAACACAAAATAAACTAGAGTGAAAAACAAAAAAACAATAGAACTTGACAAAGACTGAATAAATTTCATTCTTTTAGGAAGAATGAACCATACTGTGGTAGCCCTCATTCCATTCTCCTGTTTCTAAAAGCCCATTCTTCACTGCCTAATTTATGCCTCCCAGCAAGAAAAGAAGTGATCTGCCTGATGGCTAAACTTAACTAAGGAAAACAGGTATTCATTGGGCTACTTTAACTAGGGGATGAGACAACAGAATGAAATCCAGGCAGCCCTACTAATCGCTCCCTCTACCTTAAGTCAACCGGCATTGAGGCACCTAGGACGTTTGGAAAAAACATGCCTTTGGTAGGCCAAGCACTAGGTGGATATATTACACCACGGGGATTCTACCCTATTCAAGGAAAAAAAGGATCATCTCATTTTCCAATCTGTCATAAAAGATCCGAAGTAAAACTGATCACTTGCCCCCATTTGCTTTAAATCTGTTTATACTCTATTGATCTATATAATCGACTATACTCTACTGGAGAGAAAAAGAGGTAGGATAAGATTCTACTACCAAAACCGTTCCCTAAACTTCCCTAATTAAGAACCATGCTCCTCCCTACATCTCTGCATTTCTTTTTCTTTTTTTTTTTTTTTTGCAGTATGCGGGCCGCTCACTGTTGTGGACTCTCCCGTTGCGGAGCACGGGCTCCGGACGCGCAGGCTCAGCGGCCATGGCTCACGGACCTAGCCGCTCCGCGGTATGTGGGGTCTCCGGACCGGGGCACGAACCCGTGTCCCCTGCATCGGCAGGCGGACTCTCAACCACTGCGCCAGCAGGGAAGCCCCATCTCTGCATTTCTTAAAACAAGTTCCCCAAAACTGTAAGATGGCACCATGAAATAAGGAAAGCTCAATGGATATGACATGGAAAACAAGTCACCACTAGAATAAAATGATCTGCTGAAATCTTCTGTCTTCGCACTAAACATTCGTAGGTGACACTCACTAAATGTCACTCAGTGTTTCCTCCTCTAGCATCCTGTCCAAGTTCTAGGTAGGATAAAGGGCAAAGGACAAAGGGTGTCTGCTAAATGACTCTGTGTTCTTTAATAGGCCTTATCTAGTGACTTCCACTTAAGGCCTCACTGAGCAGAACAAAGTCACGTCATGTGGCCACTCATACTTGCAAAGGAGGTTGGGAAATGTATTTTTCAGCTAGGCAAAAAGCTTTTCTGCAAATCTGTTGCTAAGGAAAAAGAAAAGAATGTACTGAACAGGCATTGGCAGTATCTGCCATGCCATCAATGAATTTTAATTTCCATAAACATCTTATTAAAAGCTGAGATAACTGAGACTAAAAATAAATTACATAATAAAGTATATAAACAAAGGTCATATAAAATGCCAAAAAGAATCAAAATAGTTGAATAAAAGAACTGAACTGCCAAATTCACAGTGCTGAAACATGAGAAAAATAAAATTCTCTTTAGACCTGTCAACTTTTCTACTTTCATTTTAAAAATTACTATTAGCTAGCAACGGAACCACGACTAACTTACACAATACGCAACATTACAAATTAAAGATATATACAAATTTTATAGAAATTCTCCTTATCTAATTGCAATGTCTTATTTTAGTGAACATAAAATATTTCAAAGATTTTACAAGCTTGTTTGTAATCACCCCTACCAGCACTCCAAACTCCATTCTTTACACAGAATATAATTTTCCTCAACTGCAATTATTCAATCGTGTATCAGGAAAAGACTGTTGAATACCCCAAAGAAATCAGTCATGTGTACAAATGATGCTCGCTATTATTTATAATGCTGGAAAAATGGAAACAATGCAAATGTCCTTCCACTAAGGAAGAGGTTCTAAACTGTAATGTGCAAAAGAATGCCTTGATAAATTTGTCAATAAAGAAGATTCCCAGGCGCCACACCCAGAAATTGTGATTCCAGGGCCATCTGGATCTGCTAGGGGATCTGTTAGGGGATCTGCAATTTTAGGAAGCATCTCAAATGATTTTGATATAAATGAACCTAGAAGCACAGTTTGATTTAAGCAAACAACTGTATATTTTTAAATAGCAAATATATAATCTATATAGCAGTTAATCTTTACAAAATCATATTAAGCTAAAGTGGTAAAATACAAAATTTTGTGTGTATATGTTAATAAGTACAAGGTAAGATGTAAAAAAGAATGTAAAACCCAGAAAAGTTTACAGAGCCTGCATTGCATTAGACTCCCAATTCTTCTCCCATCTCTGTACCCACACCCTTTGCCACTTCTCACCTCCTCTCACTAGAAACACGATATATTTCCTTGTTGTACTGATGATAGGCTTGGCCATGTGACAAGCTTTCATCAATGGCATATTAGCAAACAGTATGCAAGCAGACATGAAATGTGCTTGCATGGTTGGGCTTCCCCTATTGAACTTCTGCAACTTCCTCAAGAAGAACATAAGCTGGGTAGCCCACTTGTTGCCCCAGAAGAATGGGGCATGTGAGAAGAGCCACCCCAACCAACCAATCTGAACACGATGACAATATTTTGGTATGCCACTAACTTTTGCTGTGGTCTGTTACACTGATAGTTGACTGCTAGAGAGCATTATAAGAATACTGAGTATTTTATGAAGAGAAGCAATGTCTAAAACTTTTTTTAATTAATTAATCTATCTATCTATCTATCTATCTCTCTATCTATCTATCTTTGGCTGTGTTGGGTCCTCTTTGCTGCGTGCAGGCTTTCTCTAGTTGCAGCGAGCGGGGGCTACTCTTCATTGTGTTGTGTGGGCTCCTCATTGTGGTGGCTTCTCTTGTTGTGGAGCATGGGCTGTAGGCACATGGGCTTCAGTAGTCGTAGCACAAGGGCTCAGCAGTTGAGGCTCATGGGCTCTAGAGCTCAGGCTCAGTAGTTGTGGTGCACGGGCTTAGTTGCTCTGTGGCATGTGGGATCTTCCTGGACCAGGGCTCAAACCCGTGTCCCCTGCATTGGCAGGCAGATTCTTAACCACTGCGCCGCCAGGGAAGTCCTAAGACTTTGTTTTCACTTAGTATTTTGTTCATCTTTCACAATAATGTCAGCTAAATATCCTAATAAAATAATTCAGGTGCATGGTTCTTCATCTCATGAGTTTTGACTGAAAAATGAAACAATAAAGAGAAAAGGATGAGGGTGGGGAAGAAGGCAGAGTGGGAAGGAGAAAAAGTAAATGTATTTTCTTAACTAAGTTAGCAAGAAACAGGACTGAGATCGAAAGAGGCGAGCTATGAGAAAAATTCTAAGTTTATGGTAGAGAAGCCACCTCATTTGTCAAGTTTTCCCCTTTGTTATTGGCATCTTCCAGCTGTGCTTTTCCTATCTTTGAAAATGTGCACCTTCATTTCCTACAATTATATGTTTTTGTTGCTATTATTTCTGTTGTGATTAAGACCCTGGTCTTCTTTCAAGGTCTGCACCTTCTTATTCACCAAACTTCTGGTCTGATATACCCTGATCCTCAACTAAAAACGTCCTGCATATGGTTCTCTCCTCCTTGACTAGCGATTTTGGATCCAAGGTGGATCTAACCCACTATCATTTCTAGAATTCCTTTTCTGAGCTCTGAGGTCTTCCTTGTGTGGATTTCTTATCTACTAAAGTATAAGGAGGTGGGTGCAACATGTTCACACTGCTGGACCAAGAAGACCAAGACACAATGTTCAAAGAGATTCAATGGCTTGCAAACACTACAAAAATCAATAAGCAAACAAACCAAGACTACCTACAGGCCTTCAGATTCCTTCCTCGATGTAATCTTTACTGAGTGATGACATCCTTAAGTACCTACTACGTGCAAAATCCAGTACTATGCACTTCAGGGAGAAGAAGGCATCAGTAATTTCAATATAAAGTAAGGATCAGAGTGTTTCACAGAAATTCCGTCTCCCCACCCCACCCCCTGCCGTTCATCCTATGTAATGCTGGGTCTGTTTTAAATCTGTTTAAGTAAGACTACAGCATATTTAACATTGGTGTAACTTCTTGAGAATGCAAAAAATGATCACTGGCTTAAGCCAAAACAGAAGACAAGCATTTATTATGCTCCTGCTGTATGCCAGACTGTTTTAAGTGCTTCCGGTGTATAATATCATTTAATACACGTGCACGTGCACACACATAAACCCTCTAGAAAGTTACTCTCATTTTATAACTAATAGAATATTTAAGAGACTAATGAGTACAGAGACAGAAATGACTGACTAATTTTTCAACTTCCACAGCCCATGTCTCTTCCACATTTTCTCTATGGTATCTGATTTTGCAGATTAAAGATTCAGTGAAAATTGAAAACTCAGCCCAAAAATCCATTACTATGCTGACATAAAATACTTAGATAATGGTACAAGAAAACTGGAGTAATGATGACCACAAGGCAGGAAAGCTTTCTGTGTTAGGGGGTGAGTGACTCTTAAGTCAGTCCTTGGTTCCTTTGACTGAATTTCTAAATATAAACAAAACTTGGTTTAGTGCAAAAGAAAGAAAGACAAAGGTTTTCATCTTCAGGGGAAAATACAGTAACTCTTAGAATAACCTCTAAAAAAACCTCAAAATCTCTAAGAAAAGAAGAAAAAAACCCAATTTGATAGAAAATCCCAAAGTATTCATAAGCTTCAGAATCACATGCCCTAAACTTCAGAATCAGCATTGCTAGGCACCAAATGGTAAACATTTCAAAGTTGCCTATCAATGAAAGGATTAACTATACTACTGCCTTTAAGGTACATAACCATACATATATCTATTTTTACAAATACCTTCTGCATATACCTAATTAACACTGAACTGCCTTACTTCATGTTATCTCTTACCATAACAAAAAGTTCCCAAACTTCATTGATGGATAATTTCAAGTACATAATATATCCTTCAAGTACATCTTTGTAAGACCCAAACCTGCCTCTAACCAGATATATAAGAAGAAAAAAAAAACTTCATTTCATTAGTCTTTTTTATTTTTATTCGTAATTTTAAGGAGGACAACATGATGACCTTTCATTTCCCTTCATATGTAATAATCTATGACCTCTCTGAGGAATTTTCCTACAGTACAACCCTTCTCATGACTTAAAGGGCCCTTTGCATGCCCCAGCTATCTCTAGCTTCACCCTGCACTACTTTCCCCTTCTTCCTCTTCCCTCTTTCATTAGGGTCTACAAAATACTATTCAACTTCCTAATTCAAAGGTCTAACCTTTCTGTTAAGGTTAGAGGTTCCCCTGACACTTACCACAGATTGTAATAACATACTATGTTAATCACCAGACTCTAAATCGAAGAGAGCACAAGACTTTCTATTTCGCTCATCACTGTGTTCCCGATAACTAACTAGTACAGTGTCTGGCAAACAGTAGGAACTCAATAAATATTGACTGAATAAATGAATATAGCAGAGTTTGCAGAGGTGAACTGGAGTAAGTCAGATCACAGGGCTTGAACTCATCCACAGGAAGGAGGTACAAACTAATTACTGGAGATGGGAACAAGAAGCATGCGTAAATCACGCCGCTTAGCAAATTTTCTACACTTTCCTACATTGCACCTAGAAGTTCACAGAACACTTTATAACCTAGTTCTGGTCCTGTCAATCCTGCCTGAAGGGGAGTGTACAGTACAATATTGTTCAAATTCCCAACTGCAAATAATTTACATATTAATCTCAAGAATAGTTGGGGTATCCTGTATTTTCTACTGCCAGAGAGCTAAGGTTTATCTCAATCTTGCTGGGTTAACAGCACTTTATTTTTTATTTATTCAGATAAATTAATCACATACCTCTATGGATGTATAAATCTAAAAGTATGCTTTTTTATTCTTCACTATTTACATTTAGCCTTAGAAATGCTAGAAATTCTGAATTTAAAGTCTTTTCCCACCTTTTTATTGAATCCAGAGCTACAATCTTAAGCATTATGTAATCCCCCCAAAAAAATAAGAAGTGAAGAAATGAGATACTTTGTTCGCCCTCAATAAATGTTTGTTTCCATCCTTCCTCACCTAAGAGTTCATACCCTTACCTTCCACTCCAGCCCTTCAACCAATCTAACATCTGCATGATGTCCATGCCCCTAATAGAATCTCCCATCCCTATTAACTGGCAGATATAAGACATGCATCAGAAGTAGAAACTCTAAACACAATTTTCCCCAAATATACTGTTACACAGCCCTATAAGCTAAGTTCACACAAAATTAAATACATATCTTGGCCAAATAAGAACCTAATATCATGAAACATGGTTTCTATGGCAATATGCATTTAGAGTTCCAAAAACTCAACTTGCAAAATCTTTTGGAACTGTGTTTTTAAATTAGAATGCCTACATTATGGAATATGTGGGTAAACAAAACTTCTGTGAATCAAATCATATCCTTGAACTGCAACGTTTTCAGTTTAAATAAAGTATATATTTAACTTGTTTTTGATGCTAATGATCTGGCTGATTCCTAATATACCTCTCTAAGATATATAAAATCTTTGTGTCCAATTAAATCTTTATGTGTCTCTTGGTTTCTGTAAATTTTCATAATTAACTTTCAGTCCAAAAATAAAATCCCTTACACTAATAAGTATGCTTTACGTAGAACTTTCAGACTAGAATACTACATAATTCCTAGCAGCTATACGTGTCACAAACAATTCCTTAAAGCAAATACAGTATTTGGTCACACTAATTACATTCATAATACATCCTACTGACTATTACGAACTCCATTCTTCTAGATATAATGTTAGGTTTAATAAAGCTTTCTTGCCCGGACCCATAAAAGAGCCATTTGCAGAAGCCTTCAGCCTCCAGCACCTCAGCAAACTTGTCTTCCATCCAGTGGGCTTCAATCACAACCTCTCCAGTAAGAACTGAATCTCATACTTGGGGCTTAGTAAGACCTCTCCCAAATGTATTCCTTCCTTTATTCTTTAGAGTTCTCTCTGCACTTTAGTAGCCAATCATCTATTACTAGTTCAAATTACTGTGTAGTTTCTGTGTCCTAACTGGACTCTTACTCATACAACTTCCTTAAAAGCAATTTTTGTATTCTAATACTACGTTAATGATGCAATTCTGTACTTTTAAGAGAGTAAGTCTCAAAAACAATAGGAAGAGGAAAATTAACCATATATGGCAAGTGCTATCCAAGAACCACCGCTTACTGAGCACTTATTAAAAGTGTGTAAGGCACCAGAGATTTCATTATGTGGGCATGATCAATTAAATCACTGGCCATTGGTGACTGAGCTCAATCTCTAGTCCCTCTCCCCTCCTTGAACTGGAGAGTGGGCTGAAGGTTCTAACTCGCTAATCATAGTGGTTGGTTTTTCTGAGGCACAGCTCCCATTCTGAAACTATCTAGTCCCCCAACCAGGAGTTATCTCATTAGCATACAAAGACAGTAAATTTCTGTGGCAGAAACCGGGAGAAAAGACTAAACATTTACTTTTTATTTTACCACGCGTAGCCTCGTACAGCTACTTGCAGATAACAGAAGGCACCAAATTATTTGGTTTCTTTGTCCTTGCTCATGGACTTGTCTTCGTTTAGAATGCTACCTTCAATCTCCCCATACATCTTCAACATTACCTCCTCTATGAGGCCTTTCCTGTTCTTAGAGCCTCTCCTTGGTCCTACCAATATATCCTGTATATACTTCACTTAACTTCTAATATAATGTATGCATTTCTGGCTCCCACCCACCAAACTATAAGTTTTTTTATAGTGTATTATTTATTTCTCTATCTGCTTAAGACAAAGAATAAATGAATGGATGGACATGATAATGAGAGTCGACTGGGTATCTAAGCAGAAATGTACAACAGGAATTGAAAACCTGAAACAAGAGTTTATGTGAGGGTGAAAATTTTATTTTGAAAATACAAACTTGGTAGTAATGAACATATATGACTGAGAAACTACATAATCTCTCAAAGCTTGCAAAGAAGAAAGCAGAAAATCAAAGACTAAACCTTCAAAAACTCCTACAGTTAAGTAGACACATAGTATATGGTATTAACAGCCAAATTTTACCATGCTGTATTGCCCAAATGTAAATAGTTTAAATATATGTACTGAAAGTACACAGCAAAAGCTGACAAGCTTACAAAAATCTTGCCCATAGCTAGGCCTACTTGCTACTGTCTTCTTACCCATCAATTCTCAACTTCTCTGTGTTTGTAGTACTTGTTCAAATATTAAATATTTTTGGCAGCATACTTGAAAAGGTTTAAAACTTTCACCACAACAAAATTCAACAACTCCTAAAGGAAGTGGTAATAATTACAACACAATTATTATTCCAGTACAACAATACGGTTGCATGGTACCTGCAAAAGGAGTTATCACACTGCACAGTAGTATCTCACCCTCTTGATTATCCAGGCACTAAGACATGCTCACAGGCAAAATATTGACAAGTTCCAATACATAATATTTATATGGCACTAACTTAAAAGTAAGCTATAATTGTTACCTCTTATTCACAGCAAGTGTATTCCACTCTACACTAAATCACAAAACCTGTTCAGTTCAACATTCTGCTTAAGAGATACTAGAATAATTACAATACATTTACTAAGCTATAGCAAAAAAAAAAGTTTTAAACTATGATCATTCTTGGTGGCACATCTCTGAAGATTTGACAACAAAAAGGCTGAGAACACTACTCTTAAGACAAAGGCTATCAAATAAGTACCAGGGTCACAGATGGAATGTGGATGACAGCAGCAATAAAATCTATTCCGAATGTTTAATAAAGATATTTTACAAGAATATCCTGATATACATACATTACTTTCCTTGGCTGAAGCTGCAACTGCCAAGTTAGCTTCTGTAAAACACTACCATCTGTCAAATTAAGCTAACCTTGTTATTCTGTTTTTTTAATTTTGGTTACAACTGAGTTAACAGTTAGTTTTTGGTTTCAGTGCATAAAAGCTACACAATAGAACATAATAAATGTATATCTATTTTATATTTATGCAAGCTTCAGTAAAAATATAATAAAAATACTTTAGTTCAAGAAAGAGTTCCAGAAACCTCCTTTCCTGTCTTCCTTTAAAACAGTCTTAACTCAAGGATAAAAAAATACTGCCATCAAGTGGAGTATTAATGGGAAGGAGAAACTTTTCAATAAAGCTGCTGGTTCTCCAGATGAGAAAAATCAACTCGGACACCTACTTAGACATGCAAAATTCAAATCCAATTGGAATAAGACTTAAATACCAAAAGTAAAACAAGAAAAAGATTACACGGCAATAAAAGAGAGTATCTTTATGAAACAGGTATGAAAGATCAAAATAAAGGAAACTAATTACATATAAGACTAAATCAAAATGGACTCCTATTCATGAAAGAACAACATAAAGGGAGTAAAAAGACATACTGATAAACGGAAAAAGATATTTGCAGAATATGTAAGTTGGGGGAAAAAAAGTAGTATATAAACTATAAAGAACTCCTTCAAAGCAAAAAAGGTAAAACAATCACTCCCCCAAGAAAAAAAAACAGAAACAAATGTGAATTTCGCAGGGAAAAAAAGCCTCAATGGTCCATAAACATATAAAAAGATAACCAATTAGGTTATCAACACCAGAATGGTTAAGTTTGTGTAACCATAAGTATAAATAACCACCACATATGCTCATATGCTTCCTTCTCTATCCCACCAAAGCATCACATGCTCAGATACCCTGGGTGCCCTCCCTCTGATGCCACAAGCAAAAATGGAAATATCATCAGTTCTATTAGTTCTGCAGCTTATTACCAACTTGAAGTCCCGGCGCCACTGTGGAAGCCCGGAAGTCAGTTCTGAGAATATGTATGGTACAACTAGAACAGGCACAAAGAGTGCCCATGACCCCAGGAGGCCTGTGCAGAGAGCTCCTTCTTCCCTCCAAACGCTGGAAATTTTAGACCTGAGGCAGTGGACTGCTGCTAATTTCCTTTCAACCCACTTCCTTGGCCCTGTCCTGACCCAAAGCCTTTCTCTAAGGTCTCATGGGAAGACATTAGGGGCCCTCTTTCTGACACACCAAGACCAGCTCAGAGGCCTCAGTGGAGGATACAGCAAGCCCAACACCTCCAGCCCAAGCTTGCATGTATTCTGGCTCAAATTATGATGCATAAACTTTTGTATATGCAGGTGTATGGTTGGTTCTCACATTAGTGCAAGCACAGCATCAGATCCGGGCCACTAATGGTTCTTCATTCCTGGTCCCTCTCTCTATACTCCTCCCCCACATCTTTCCTCTTCACTAAGGACCTAGCTCTCAGCTCTGCAGCCAAACCTGTCCTCAAAGTTAGTGCCACTCACCCCAACAGAGCCACTTCCAGGCTGAACACCACCAACAAAAACCCAACAAATAATAAGTTTCTAGTTCAAAACAAGCTATTCTTCTGTCTCATTCTCACATGGACCAAAAACCGTAAGAAAAGTCTTTCTCTGCTCAATTGTTTACCTGTCCACAGTTCATCCCACCCCATCATTGGTCCCCCAAGTTCTTTCCAAACTTCCAAGCTAACTACAATGTGAAAGTACTTTTGTACCCTGTGGGGAAAAATACACATCATAAAGATTATTCTTGTGTGTGCTATTAATTATTAAAGTGATTAATGTTAGTCTGAGGCATGAAGAAGAAAAGGCTTTTCATTCCTCAGTAGTGAGCATTCTTTATGAGGTATTACTTTAAAAAATATAAAATGAAGGAAAAATTGTGCAATTTCATTTTGTTTTGTAAGCATATCAGTACATGCTCCTAAGTGTTTTACCTCTAGGAACATCTTTAACTTTTTTGCCATTTTCAGACTTGGAAAAATAAGTAGCTTTTGTTATTGCTGATCCTGTGAGAATGTAAAACTGAATAATAAATGAGAAACAATACTTAAAAGTCATCCAAAAATAGCCAATAAGCACATGAAAAGATGTCCAAAACCATTAGTCATTAGGGAAATACACATTGACACCACTACATACTCATTAAAATGGCTAAAATATAAAAATTGACAATACCAAGTGTAAACAAAGATATAGACCAACTGGAACTCTCATACATTGCTGATGGGAATGTACAATGGTATAACCATTTTGAATAAACATTTAGCCATATCTTACAACAATTCCACTCCTATGTATTTGTCCAAGAGAAATACTTTAGAAGTATATCAGGTAACAAAGTAACAAACTGTCCTTTAAAAACAGCAATAAAGAAGGATGTGAGGCAGTTAACAGAGATACCATAAAACATTACTAAAACTGGATGGAGAAATCATGGGGAAAATAAGGGAGGAGGATTAAAATGAAGTCATCGATAAGTTTTTCCACAGACAAAAGGCAGGCTGGGACTTCCTTGGTGGTGCAGTGGTTAAGAATCTGCCTGCCAATGCATGGGACACGGGTTCAAGCCCTGGTCCAGGAAGGTCCCACATGCCACACAGCAACTAAACCCGTGCACCACAACTACTGAGCCTGTGCTCTAGAGCCCACGAGCCACAACTATTGAGCTCACATGCTGCAACTACTGAAGCCCACACACATAGAGCCTGTGCTCCGCAACAGGAGAAGCCACTCCAATGAGAAGCCTGCGCACCACAACGAAGAGTAGCCCCACTCACCACAACTAGAGAAAGCCAGCGCAGCAACAAAGAGCCAATGCAGCCAATTAATTAATTAATTAATTAATTTTTTTACAAAGGCAGGCTAAGGACATGGCGGGGGGGTGGGGGGCAAGGACCATAGGGTCCTGCTCTGTTTCACTATGACAAGATCAGGGTGTAGCAAGAAAACTCTGGATAGCTGTTTATAAAGGTCTCCTAGGGTGACATTAGCTTAGAAATTATTACGTTTAAGGGTGTGATCTTATACTATCAGTGTCCCAGAATAGACTGGCATGTTTTAGTTCACAAGAGTAAAAAACAAGAAAGAAAATAAACCAAACCACTTGTTCATTTGTTGGGGGGTGAAGCCGAAAAAATAAATAAATTTAAAAAAAAATAAATAAAAGCAGCAATAAAACAAAAACATCCACTATCATCACTTCTAAACAACATTTATCATATGTCTTACCTAGTATAAGAAAAAATGAAATTATAGGCATAGAAATTGCAAATAAATAAAACTGTCATGATTTATTTATGATATCTTTTATGTAGACATTCCAAAATTATCTATGGAAGTATTAGAATAAAGTTTAGCAAGGTGGCTAAATATAAGATCACTATCCAAAAGCTAGCTGCATTCATACACACCAGTAACAAATAACAAACATTTTAAAGCACCACATATTATTGTTATCAGAAAGTATCAACTACATAGGACAAACAATGTGTAAGAATTCTACTGTTAAAATTATAAACTAAAAAAAAAAAAAAAAAATTAAAGAAGACCTAAATAAAAAGAAGTATACCCTGTTCATGGATAGAAAGACTCAATCATAAAGATGTTAATGATCCCAAATTGGTATATAGATTCAATAAAATTACTAAAAAACTCAAACAGGGTTTTTCAGAGAACTTGGTAAAATTATTCTAAACTTTCTAAGGAAGATAAAGTACCATAATACTTCGGAAGAAGAGGGGCAAACTTATTTTTTCAGTACTAGAGATTACTATGAAGCCAAAGCAACAAAGACAGGACGGTATTCACAAAACAAATGACGGAACAAAACAGCAGAGGGTGAAAAAAAGCATTTTCCATAAAGCTTTTATATATGACAGAGATGGTCTGTCAGTTCAGTGGGGGAGAGCATTAACTTTTCAATAAGGTAAGATTAACAACAAAAAATCATATACAAAATAAAAATTAAATTGGATCCCTACCTCACACCAGGTACAAAATATTAAGTACAGACAGAATAAGATCTAGATGTTACAAACATAACTTTAAAATTCTTACTACTATATAGATGAATTTCATTTATATATCAAGGTGAAAAAAGTTTCCAAAGTTAAAACAACTAAAATTAAAAACATATACCGGGCTTCCCTGGTGGCGCAGTGGTTGGGAGTCCGCCTGCCGATGCAGGGGACGCGGGTTCGTGCCCTGGTCCGGGAAGATCCCACATGCCGCGGAGCGGCTGGGCCCGTGAGCCATGGCCGCTGAGCCTGCGCATCCGGAGCCTGTGCTCCGCAACGGGAGAGGCCACAACAGTGAGAGGCCCGCGTACCGCAAAAACAAAAAAACAAAAACAAAAAAACAAAAACAAAAACAAACAAAAAAAACATATACCTTCAGGAATTCAGAGCGGCAATAAAAAGGAACTCAAGGGGAAAATGAAAACAGGATTCAAGCTGATTACAATCTCAAATGAAAATGGAGGGATGCGATGAGGGGACTATACGGTTAGATATAGGTTCCTTTCAAAGTTCTCACTTGTGTTTTAAGTAGTGCATTCAATGTGTGCTTATCATTAAAGATTAATATGCTATTTCATAAGTAAATAAAAACATTTGCATAGAGAGCTGATCATGATCCAACGTTTATGATTAATTCAATTCTGTGTACTTCAGAACCAACTAGTGTATACATTATTAAAACAAATCCACAAAAAAATATCTCACCACCTGTGGAGGGAGTAAATGCAGAATTGG
This sequence comes from Pseudorca crassidens, assembly GCF_039906515.1. Lineage (NCBI taxonomy): Eukaryota > Metazoa > Chordata > Mammalia > Artiodactyla > Delphinidae > Pseudorca > Pseudorca crassidens. The sequence continues at coordinate 121,664,540 of NC_090300.1, read as the reverse complement.
CATTACAAAAATAATAATGTAGACAAAGTTAAAAGTTATCCTAGCACATAGAGCAAAAAGGGAAAGAAATTATAAAATGAAATTTGAAGCAAGGTAGAGAGATAAATGGTATCTAATATTCAAATAATGTAGTTTCAGAAGGAGAAAGAAAAAAGGAATAGAGTAGAAGTAATAATTCTTAAATATATATCTTTTTCCTGAGAAGAACACTAAAGTTTTCAGATCAAAAATCCTCGCCAGGATGGTTAAAAATACACACACACACACACACACACACACACACACACGTGTGTGAAATTTCTGCACTCTAAAACCAAAGAAGAAATCTTATAAGCTTATACAGAGGGTTAACAACTTATCTACCAAAAAAAATCAAACGGTATTAAACTACACAGAAAAACATAGTTAAAATTAAACACCTAAACACCTATTTTTAAAAACTTATTAGCTACTAACATGTAACACAATTAAGTAATATTTTTGATGAAAGGTATATTGTAAAAAATTTTAAATATCATCATTTAAATTAGAATTCCATATTATCCCAACAAAATCAAGAATGCTATAAGTAAAAATATGCTAAACAGTCTTATCTTATTGAAGACACAGGGAAGGAGAGAAAACTATTAATTATTTATAGAAAAAACATGCTTAAATATATTCGTTTAGAATTAAAAGAGCAGAAAAGGCTCTTTAAATAAATCAAAGTCAGAGGGCAATAAAAGGATTAAATTTGTTATCACTATATATGGAAATGATGAAATCTTACTAAAAGACCAGCAAAAACACAAGTTTGGATTAGATCCATTAGAAATACAAAGATAATTTGATGAAATTACATTAAAAGTAGAGATGTCAGTATCTCTCAGAATTTAAGACATAAAGAAAAAAACATGAAATATTCAAATGACACTATAAGTGTTCATTTAATATATAAATATAGAACTCTATAACTCTCAAAAAAATACATATCCTTTTCATATGATCATTAAAACCTCATGTACAGGGCTTCCCTGGTGGTGCAGTGGTTGAGAGTCCGCCTGCCGATGCAGGGAACACGGGTTTGTGCCCAGGTCCGGGAAGATCCCACATGCCGCGGAGCGGCTGGGCCCGTGAGCCATGGCCGCTGAGCCTGCGCGTCCGGAGCCTGTGCCCCACAACGGGAGAGGCCACAACAGTGAGAGGCCCGCGTACCGCAAAAAAAAACAAAACAAAAAACATGTGATAAAGAGTCAACATCTAAATCTGATTTCAAAGCATTTTAAAAACGTGTAACTGTAAGGACATTTCATATTACAATGAAACAATACATAACAGAAACTAGTATTAACCCTAGTAGTATTCTGTAATCTTAGCTAAAACAATGAAACAGTTTAGGAGTAAAGAGGTGTAAAGATTGGCAAAGAGGAGGTCAAATGATAATTATTTGCAAATGATATGGCCTGCATACAAAGAATATTGAAGAATATCAACAGAATAGTAGAACTAATGAAAATTCATTAAGGCAGCTGGATACAATGTTAGAATAACAAATCAAAATTAGGTGAGAAAAGAAAGGAGTAAAAAGGGAATAAGCAGCTGGATCCCTTTCTCTCTGCAAACCAAGTCTTATGCTAATACCAAGATAACCAACTATTTCATACTAAAGAATACCCATTTTATATAATGTTTAGAGTGATTTATATAATGTTAACTGTCCCTTGAAATGTTGTATTATATTTTTATAACTTTAGATAATACCTAAATTAGAAAATACCACATTATTTTAACTAAGAAATTTACCCTGAATTCAGCTTGTATTGTTTTGCAAGTTTTGTTTTAACTCTTAATTTGGTTAATCTGTGACATCCTTCCCACCTAACCCCCAGTATAACTAAGTGAAAGTTGACTGTTGATCCATAAGATTCCTTCTGCCTCCATCCTCTACTATTTCTTTTTTATCCTCCCTGTCTGGAATAAATGTATGCTTTGCTACACTAAACACTCAGATCTTAAAAAGTTGCTCATGTCTAATCATACTAACTTTAAGGCTTTAAAAGAAGATTCAGAGGCATTTAATGACTTGCCCAAGGTCATAGAAAGGTGATTTAGATCAACCCACATCCTAGTCTTTTCACTACACCACCTTTATTCTAACAGTTGTCCACAGTTTCGAGCTTTCATCGTTTCTCAATAATGTTAAATCGTGAGATTCAGTTAGGGAACTAAAATAACCCCTGCGCTTGCATTCCTTTTAGAAAACACTCACTCATTCATCAAATATTTACTGAAACCTACTAAGTGCAGGGAGCTGTTCTAAGCCCTAGGGTGAAATGAAATAGGCAAAATACCTTCCCTTATGAACCTTATGTTTTATTTAACTCAGGAGGATACATTTAATGAAAATAGTATCCAGCTCACTTAACTCTACAAATTAATTTGGTCCCTGAGAGGAAGGCTACTATATTGCTGCCCTAAAGAATCCTTATTTGGTAGTGTATATATGTCAATGCTACTCAGCAGCATAGCACAGGAAGATCAGCTTGGTGCTTTGCGACCACCTAGAGGGGTGGGATAGGGAGGGTGGGAGGGAGGCTCAAGAGAGGATATGGGGATATATGTATGCATACGGCTGATTCACTTTGTTCTACAACAGAAACTAACACAGCATTGTGAAGCAATTATACTCCAATAAAGATGTATTTTTTTAAAAAATCCTTATTTGGGACCTGAATCTATGAATCAAATTTCTGAGATGCAAGGATCCTACACTTCGGTAAATATCAAGCACAAAGGCCGAATACACATGTTCAAGAACAAAATTATGACAGATTTTAACTGTAGCTAATCTGCTGCCAACTCCACTTCACCTGTATCATCTTAAACCTCAAAAAAACTGCTCTCTGCAGTTACAATTAATCTCATAACTCCCTGCCATGGCTAAACTTGAGCAATCAAGCAAAGAACACATCAGAGGAAAAGACAGCCCTTGCCTTATGTTACCCTGTGACAAGCTACTCTGTAGGTGACAAAAGACATATGAGTGTTGTGCTTTTTTTTTTTTAATCATACATCCTTCTGGAAGAAAAAAAAATCTTGAAAAATAGAAAACTGTTCCAACTACCAAAATATGGCTCTTTATATAAAGCTAATATTATACATGAGCATACAACACACAATTTTTTAAAGGACAGCAGAAAACAGGCTAAGATTTTGGTTATGCAATATGCACTAGGCAATTCTCGTTTTACTAATAATTCATAAAGTTTCTAATTTAAAAGCAAAGAGTTTCACTTTTGTTTCTTCTAAAGTAGTTCATTTCCTAGTTACTAGCTTGAAGTCTACTTCCTAGTTACTAGCACGGTGGATTTAAATTGTCAATTCATTTTAAGTGGATGGTTTAAGGTATTTGAACCTATACGAATATTTTTAAATAGTTCTGAGTAACAAAGTAATAGTATATTGATATAGAAAGCAAACACATTACATGTTTCTTTTAAAAATAATACATAAACACCATGATGGAAGTATAAAAATAAATGCAATTGTATTGCTCTAAAAAAATGTCCACAGTATCAACGAGATGATCTGACAGACATACACTAAAAACAGCATCATAATGGTAATATTTTAGACTAACAACTACTCCCTTTGTTTAAAGAGGGGACTCAGTAAACTAGGAAACTGGACTTGGTGGCCAGGACCACTTTCAGTAATTTGATTCTTGATTCACAGTTTTATGCATAAACCTCTGAATTGGGCAGATCTGCATTACCTAATTTTATGCTAAAGAAGTACTTTAGTCCAAAATCAATTTAAAAAACTCACAAATTTCTTGCCAATGTTCAAATTTAAGAGATGTGAAAAATAGTTATATTTCCCACTTTGTAACACATAGCCTTTAATATTCAACTTTGGACAGAACTATAAACAGAAGCGACACCAAACCTATTAAATATTGCTTAGTATACATATGACCACAAGATTCTCCTCTAAGTGTTAAGACTTTGTCATACTCAACATCAAAAACTAAAGTTTAAGGTATTCCAAACAGAATGGAGGGGATTAGGAGATAAACTGTTCTAAACTCCCATTATTAAATCTAGAATTATTTCACTGTAAATAAACTGCAGTCTGCAATAGTCTTCTAAATTAACCAGTACGGCACACAAGAGTTCCAAAGACAAGTTTCCCAAAGCGCCTAAACTAACAATGCACTATCCTTGCTTTCCAAAATTCTTGAGCATCTTCAATTACCTCAAGTACTATAATAAAATTCTAAAAATAATCTCAAAGCAAAAACTTAGCAAGCTGCGTGTATACACATAGTCAGCAGGACAGCAGCCCTTATTCTAAAATCAAGCACAGGTAGGATATAACAATGCCAAAACTACAACAGGGTGGGGCATTCACTACTCTCCCAGAAAAATCAAATATACTTTTGGTAGCTGCTCTCTGTAAACGCTGGTTACCCCCATAATTCCAAGACAAGTAAAGCAATGTTTTCCTTTTGCCCAAAATGCTTTTCACACCAATGATCACCCCCCCCCCAAAAAATTAAGTCATAGCCAACTACTTTTCAGGATATGGTGCAAGCCGTGATAGTGCACTTGAGATTCTGAAAGCAAAATCTAGGAAAAAAGTAGCATCTCTCATTACTTAACGTAAAAGATCTGAAACTTCACGCAGATTTTTTTCTTAAGTGAGTGACCATTCGAATGTGTGACTAAGGCAAGAGTAAAGGGTGAACGATGGAACAAGGTCAAACTTAGGGGACAAAGGATTCCTGGAATAAACACGGCCAGAAAGGTTTCCTTAAGGGACAGTTTCTATATTCAAAAAAGAAAAAAAAGAAAAGAAAAAGAAACGGAAGGAAGGAAGGAAGGGAGGAAGGAAAGGAACGAAGGGAAGGAAGGGAGGGAAGGGAGGGAGGGAGGAAGAAAGGAAAAGGAACCAGCCAAATCCTCTACTTTTACACCGAGTCTACCTGGTTAATGTACCTGTCCCGCCAGGCCGACTATTCAATTCTGGTGGAGACCCTTTTGCAAAATAGCAGGCCTGGAATGTTTCTACCTTGGAAATAAAAACTGGGTTCAGAAGGGATGACAACTGGCTATTCCTTTTTTATAAAAGAGGAGGAAGATAAAGTTTAATTAAGAAGCCATATAGAGGAGTGTAGGAATGTGAGGTCGCGCTCAACCAAATACCCAGCACCGTGTTACAGGAAAACAATCGGCAAGAAGGAAATGGACTGAAACACGCTAACTACACCCCGCTTTCCACACGCAGCCCGGAACTGGGCGCGACGCCCCCAAAGCGGGTAGGGGCGGGGGCAGCAAGGGGGAAGCCCAGGGCAGCGGAGGCCCGGGCGGCAGCGGGGGAGGCCGGGGAGGTCCCGGCCGAGGCGGGTGAAGGCGGCATGTCAGAAGGAGGAGCGGGGCCGGGCCGCACCGGCTCGCGGCTTCGCCTCACCTTCTGCGCCGCGCTCTGCTGCAGCACGTTCTGCTCCACGGTCATGGCCCCCGCAGCGCCGGCGGCGACACCGGCGGCGGCGTCCGGCTCCTCGAGCCTCCGCCGGCCCTGACTGCCACGCTCCGCCGAGCTCCAGGGAGCGGCGCGGACGGCCGGGGAGGACAGCGCCCCCGCCAGCCAGGCGCGAAGGCGATGGCGGCCGGCGTGCGCGGGCACCGCGGGCTGGCGGCGAGGCGCAGACAGCAAGGGCCACGGCGGCGGCCCCACGACTCCGCGCGGCCCGCCTCAGCACGGCTCGTCGGCCGCGGCCCGGGCCATGAGCGGGGCGGCGGACACTCGGCGCGGGAGGGCGCGAGCAAGTCCGGACGCGTCACTCACGCGCTCCTTCGCTGGCGGCTCGCGGGCCACTGCGGGGAAGGGAGAAGGGACAGAGGGAGCGGCCGGAATGGCGCTGTCCTCCTCCTCCCGCCGCGACTCCTCCTCCCCTCCCCTCCCCTCCCCCAACAGTCGTCACCGCCCCCGCCCGGCGGCTCCTCCCGCGCCGAGCCCCGCCCTCCGGCCGCCCTAACCCTACATTATGACCCGCGGGGCGGTGGGGCGGGGCGGAGCCGCCCCGGAGCCCCACCCCCCGTACCCGCGCTCCCGGGGGTGGAGCGAGGGAGCGCCACGTGGGCCGGGCCTCGGAGCCGCCCCTGCGGCAGGTTGCGCGACGCCTGCCCTTGGCTCCGCGATGCTCCAAGCCGAGGCGGGAGGGCAGCGTTTCTCTCTGTGCCCAGAATTTGTTAGATCGCTGGCTTTCCGAACTCCTCCAAGACAAAACATTTCTCTCCAGGCCGCATAACGTCCCAAAACCGCTTTGGGTCCCGAATCCCAGCTCCTTTCTATGTCTCTGGCCTTTCTAGGAATTTCACAAGCAGTATACTCGCCCGAAGGGAAAAGTCAAGTGTGGTTTAAGCAAAAGGCTGTCAGAAGCCCTTATGCTGGAATGTACTTTATTCCTTAACTAATCATTACGTAAATGAATATTGATATTCTCTGTCTACTTCTTTCATTCAAACGTGTGCCAGTCACTGCTAGGCTCTGGAGAAATAAGGTATATTTTCCAAAGGTTTGATATAAATGAAATACGGTCTATACAACAGACAATATTACAAAAGTATCACTGCTTAGATGGTATACATCACCTAATATCCCAGTTGCCAAACAATTATCTGTTAACCACCCTGCTTGGAATACTTGACTATATGTGGCATTGTAAGGAAAACCTAATATTGAGAAAGCAATATGTAGCCTCAAAAATATCTTAAGTTTCAGGAGCTAATCTGGGGATAGGAAGCAGATAGGGACGTGAGGGTGATGGTGTGGCGGGAGAGGGGGAATAATCAGTGCGTATTGTCACAAATACAATGCACACATATGCAAATCTGGATACAGTTTTTAATCTGATGGCAAGAAAAGCAAGTTTGGTACGTGATCATTGAAATATCAGGTTTTATTTAATAATCATGGATTACAGTAACTCCTAAGGTTTTGTAATCAATCTGTGCACTTTACAAACTGTCTTTGCTCTGCACCCTTAGATGTCTTCAATCGCTTTTGAGGTCTTTCTCTTGAGTCTTCATGTTTATTTGCTCATTTGATTTTGACAGATTACAAATTTTATTTTACATCTTTAACAGAAGAATTTGAAAGGTTGTGAAGTGGTTGGAAACCCAGAATTTTAAGGAATAATGCAACAGTTTTGATAGAATGCACACATTTTTTATAACACTGAGACCCAAAGAGGGTGACTTGTCAACAAAAGCTTACTACAGCCCATTTTTCCTCATTTATAGATGAAAATTCTTTCCACATATCAACTCCAAGTTTGTCTGTGTTACAGATTTTTTTTTTAAATCTATCCAGTTCATGACATTTGAATTTAAGAAAGTTAAATTTAACATAAAAATCTAGTACTGTGGTTTTATAAGGATATTGCCAGATACTAGTTTAGTTTCTAGAATTTGGCAATAAATGTTCCTCTGAGTTAGATTTTATTTTTTAATTTTTAGTTTTTTAAACATCTTTATTGGAGTATAATTGCTTTACAATGGTGTGTTAGTTTCTGCTTTATAACAAAGTGAATCAGCCATACATATACATATAACCCCATATTTCTTCCCTCTCGCATCTCCCTCCCTCCCACCCTCCCTATCCCACCCCTGAGTTAGATTTTAGTTCCACAAAAAATTATCTTACCAGTGCTTACTATACTATTACCAAATAAAACTCTTTATAGGGTAGTTTGTACCCTAATCACTTTTGATGGTTTCCTATTTAATTTTCTTTAAATCTTAATTGTGGTTTTGTAGAACTTTAAGAAGTAAATTTCATGTTTCCTTATAGGTATTTTTTTTTTCCAGAAAGCATACAATCGGAATGAATAGAGGATAAAAATGTGAGAATTTGAGATAAATTTGCACATAAGACGCATTGCCAGATATCCTAAATCATTGTTAAAATGTGCCCCAGTATCAGTTTTGCTGTTCATGCGTCAGCCTTAATATGGATGGTTGCTGGAATTATATATCCCCATTATATTATTTAATAATTCCTAAATTATTGCATTGCTCTGGATTGTTGACACTTAGGTAAGCAAGTAAGGTGATAAATTTCATATAAAATTTAATGTTTAGTTTTTTAAATTTATTTTTATTGAAGTATAGTTGATTTACAATGTTGTGTTACTTTCTGCTGTACAGCAAAGTGACTCAGTTATGCACATATATACATTCTTTTTTAAACTCTTTTCTGTTATGGCTTATCCCAGGATATTGAATATAGTTCCCTGTGCTATACAGTAGGACCTTGTTGCTTAGTCATTCTATATGTAATCGTTTGCATCTACTAACCCCAAACTCCCAATCCATCCCTCCCCCAACCCTGCTCCCCCTTGGCAACCACAAGTCTGTTCTCTATGTCTGTCTGTTTCTGTTTCATAGATAGGTTCATTTGTGCCATATTTTAGATTCCACATATAAGTGATATCATATGGTGTTTGTCTTTCTCTTTCTGACTTACTTCACTTAGTATGATAATCTCTAGTTGCATCCATGTTGCTGCAAATGGCATTATTTCATTCTTTCTTATGCCTGAGTAGTACTCCATTGTATATACGTACCACATTTTCTTTATCCATTCATCTGTCGATGGATATTTAGGTTGTTTAAATGTTTAGATTTTAACACAAAGTCTGTTTTTCTATTGTGGATCAAAATGATGTTTCTAACGATATTTAATATTATATCTTATATATGAACCAAGGACATTGGTATTATTCTATCCTGACTCTTTATTTCTTTTCATTTAGAAAGGGTGGTATTATTCTATCCTGACTCTTTATTTCTTTTCATTTAGAAAGGGTTTGAAAATGTGTTTCTGGACACCCAAAGTCTAATATGTTGCCAAAGCACATCTGTAAGATATGAACAAGTGAGAAACATTCAGTTCACAGGGTAGATTTGAACAATTGCCACAAGAGAAGAGTGTTTTTTAAATCTACTTTGAAGAGGATTGGAATTATTTTTCTTCTTAAGGTGTATTGACATTCTGGGACAATTTTGTTTCCACCAATAAGGGAACCATAAGCAATCATTCAAAGAGGAGGTTTCTATGATGTCACAATAGCACCACTCAGCAATAGAGTGTTCAGATTGGAACCTGTAAGAGTACTTCCTGACTAATACATGCACAATAAAATGCATATTGAATTAAATGGACAGCCATGAAGGAGAGAAAAACAAGTGTATTTACACTTTTACAGTGTGTGTCTAACTCTAACTTCTCATTCCAATCTGACAGCTTTGTGGTCCTGGCAGCCATATTGTTTTATAAATATATCACTATTAGGATCTCCAGCCATCAATAATGCCTCCCACACTGAGAGTCTCCAGATGTTGCTTCTTTGGTCAGCATATTAGTTTGCTAGGGCAGCCATGACAAAATACCATGGACTGAGTGGCTTAAACAACAGAAATTTATTTTCTCACAGTTCTGGAGGCTAGAAGTCAAAGATCAAGGTACCAGCAGGGTTGGTTTCTCCTGCTGCCTCTTTCCTGGGCTTGCAGCTGCTGCCTCTGCATATTTGGTTGACGCTCTGTATACACACTCCCCTGGTGTCTCTTTCTCTTTTTATAAGGACCAATCATATTGGATTAGGGCCCCACTCTAACAGCCTCATTTTAACTTAATCCCTCCTTAAAGATCTTATCTCCAAATATGGTTATATTCTGAGGTACTAGGGGTTGGGACAAACTATGAACTTTAAGGGAACAAAATTCAGCTCATAGCAGTTATATTTAGCCTACTTTACTTATAATCCTATACTTCATGCCTATGTGACGTCAAATATCCTGTTTTCCTGCCCCATCCCATAACCTCTTAGATTGTCAAGGGATGCATTAACACATTAAAAGATAGTATCTCCACATTTTCTGCCAATATTGACACTTCCAATTAGAATAGTTTTGAAAAACTGAAAACAGATTCTAGTTGAATGTGAACTATATCTTTGCAAGGTCTACTTTGAAAGCAAGATCTACGTGGAGAAAAAGCTATACTTCATCAACTGAGAGACAGTACAATAAAGTGGAGATTTCTTGCATGAATCACTTGTTCTTCTTACCTTGAACATGCTCAAAGGCATACTCTGACACTGAAAATGGTTTAGAATCCCAGACCCTTTCTCATTTCTTACCTCTCTTCCCCTGCTATAGTGGTAGGCAAACATTCCCTGAAATTATCCTATGACATAAATGGGCAGAAAAAAACACATCAGAAAGTGACTAATGTCACTTTTCGAAACCTCTATCTCCCTTATTCAGGGCATATGATTACTACGTATGTCCAAATCCCAAAGAGCCACTGAAAGACTGATAGCTGGTTTATCTTGGCCAACTTCCTAAAGCCTTCTGCATATTCCTTGCCTAGTTGCTATCAGGAACATTCCTTGCACTTCTATTGCTCTGCTCTGAATCACGGAAGAACTACCCATGCATATCCCATGCTCTCAGCTCAGCTGGCTTCAGAATGGATTGGCCAATGAAAGGGATAGGTGGGGTATTAGAATGTGAGAGAAAGGGAGAAGCCAGGCCATTCTGCTTTCTCCTTCTCCCTCTCCCCTTGGGGGCATCTCTTTGAGCTATGTCTCTTCGGTGGTTCCACTTTTCACCAGATTGACCTACCCTGGTTCAAGGTTCTCCTGGTGAAGCAAGTCCCTGAGCTCTGGAAACCTTGCCTCCTCCCATCATCTCTCCAAATTAAGAGTCATAATAATTTCTTGCTGTTGCTAAACTCTGATTTAACTCACTGTCCCTCTTTGGTGTACTCCTCCCTTACCTGTGTAACCAATCCTTTGAATTATCCCTTGATTTAAATATTCAGAGAGTACTGTGTTTTTCTGACACGACCTTTACTGTCATATGTTCTCTGGGTCTCAGTAATCTATAAAATGAGAATAATAATATAGGGTTATTTTGATGATTACATGATTAAGTACATGTAAAGTATTTAGAACACCATGAGGCACAAAGTAAATACATAATAAATGTGAGCAGGTTCTTGCTATGATTATTATTAGGGATTCCACATGATCTATAAATTGAGAAGTTAAAACCATTAGATGAACACCAAGAAGAATTATTCAGCTGGGTTTGAATATTCTGAGTCTAGGAAAACAATACAAGTAGCAGAGTTAAGTGAGATCAGTTTACAAAATCTGACAGTCTAAGAAGGGACTGTTCTACTGACATTTCTGTAATAGTTTCATATATCATATAATGTACAAAAGAATTAGTTTAGTTATTCCTGGGCAACTAGTTTACCACTAATTTCAGACCCTTGATGATCATTTGTGTTCTCTCTTGGATAGTAAAAAGGACACAAAGTTCAGATATAAATGTCTTTAATTTTTAAAAATACATACTAGAGATATGGCAAGTCAGAAATTTATTTTGGCACAAACAAAGCTATTAGCAAGTAGAAACAGAACAAAAGGAAAAAAAACCTTAAAGATTAGGCAGAAGTGCTACTCATTTTTGGATTCTGCACAATGTTTATGCTAAATAGGTGCTCAATAAGTGTAATTAAAATGAATTTATAAACAAAAATAAAACCAAATTTAGTGCTTCCCTCATGGCGTAGTGGTTAAGAATCCACCTGCCAGTGCAGGGGACATGGGTTTGAGCCCTGGTCTGGGAAGATCCCACATGCTGTGGAGCAACTAAGCCCGTGCACCACAACTACTGAGCCTGCACTCTAGAGCCCATGAGCCACAACTACTGAGCCTGTGTGCCACAACTACCGAAGCCCATGCGCCTAGAGTGGTGCTCCGCAACAAGAGAAGCCACTGCAATGTGAAGTCCATGCACCGCAACGAAGAGTAGCTCCCGCTCACTGCAACTAGAGAAAACCCGTGTGCAACGACGAAGACCCAAAGCAGCCAAAAATAAAATAAATAAATTTTAAAAATAAGTAAATGAATAAAACCAAATTTTAAAAATCCCCTTTCCTACTTTCTAGGCTTTCAGAAACTGTTTTTAGTATATTTAGAATACCTATTACCATCTTATAAAATGAGATGTATATACAATAATCTACTATTTTCTCAGTCTAGCAGTTTGGTCTGTTTTGCATTAACAACAATGCATGGAATTTTTTTATGTGAAGGTTAGTTAAATGGTTCTGTTCAAATCTACCATAGCTTTAGTTTGGGCTATCATAAACACCTGCAATTGTGTGGCAATATTAACTGAGAATTAATCTTGTATAAGTGAAAATAGGATAGCATATTTTAAAATTAGATCCTATTGGTTTCAATTTCAGAACTTCCATCTAAGACTGTCCTTACTGTCAGCTGAGTTAGGTTGACTATTCTAGGCCTTCTATTTTGCGCAGGGTACGAGAAACAGCCTATGATACGTTAGAGCCAGCTACTGTTTTCCATACACTTACTGTGGGCCAGGACCTATGCTAAGCACTTCACAATCCGAGCAATTTAATCTTTACCACAACCTCATGAAGTTGGAATTATTACACTCTTTTCACAGAGGAAGAAGTTGTGTCTTATCATTTAAGTAAATTATCCAAGGACACACAACCAAAACATATTAAACTGGATTGAATTCAGGTAGAAGGTCTGTCTGACTTCAAAGCTTTGGCATTTAAACCCTCTACACTGTAGACCAGCCATTTTTCAAGTGTGGTTAATGGATCCTGGAGGTCCTCAAAACCCTTTCAGGGGGTCTGCAAGATGCTCCTTTTTCCAACTATATATCTGTGTGAGACCAGATTTTCCTCTTATTCTTCAACACAAGCAATATGTGGTAACAGATAGAATGTAGAAGCAAATTAGAGATTTCTGTTGTCTTCTGTTAAACCAGATATCAGAGAGTTCCAAAAATGTAAAACAATATCATCCTTCTCGCTCATCTTTTATGTTTTGGAAAAGGTGGTCACTTTTCATAAAAGTAATATTTATATCAAAATGTAATGCATTTCTTGTTTTTAAATGAAATAATGAATAAATATTTTTGAAATTTCTCAGCTGTAACTTCCAATATGAAGGGTATACAGCCTACAGACTTAAAAATCTCATTGGGGTCCTCACTAATTTTTCAGTGTGTAAAGCAGTCCTAGAAAAAATGCAGTCCATTTAAAAAATGTTGAAACCCACTACTGTAGACTTCCATTGTCATCAGGCATTTTGTAAGAACTAGAAATAAAACTGATCTGACAATTCTTTATGTCTCTCAGGTATCATGTATCATTATGGTGATCCTTTGAGAAACTGAGGTAGAAATAAATTGAACCAAAATTTCTTGCTTACTTAAGTACCATTCAAAAGTCAGTTTAGCTCTAGATTTAGAAATTATCATGTAGAAAAGTAGATCCCTAGAAATATGTGAATGAAAAAATAAAGCAGAGTAGGTGACTTTACTTTCTCTGTTGTTGAAACGATCAAAGAAGACTTACTTCAAAGTGCTCTGAAAATGGTAGAGGACAATTCAAAGGTATGATACTGTTATAAGTTATTATAATATTGTGGTAGTATGGAAATTAGGAATTGGTTTTGAGAGCTAGCTATAGTGCTATTTAATAAATATAGTTTTATTGCACTAGCTAATATAATTTGTAGCTATATTATACATGTTATAAATAACAGAACATAATAAGTATTATAACTTTATATTTAAGTGCTTTACCATATATTAATCACTTGAATATATGGTGTCTCATTTGACCCTCACTAACTATGCTATGAGACAAGGCAGGACATACTCTATATCCATTCTACAAATATGGAAGCCTAGTCTCAAGGCGGCTGAGTGACTTGCCAACAGTACACAGCAAGTGTATGGTCATGTCAAACCTTGTACCTAGCATAATACCTCAGCAAATATTTATTAAATAAAAAAATAAAGAAATCAGATCCGACTCTTAGTCCAGTGTATTAGCTCTGACGTATGCTGATTTAAGAAGATAATATATTTTGCAGCACTGCCTCATTTGCCAACATTATTCAAAATGAATTCAAAAAGGTACATTGTGGTATTGACTTACCACTCACTTATGCAGATCTTTGTCAGGAGAGCAATAACAGATGAAGAAGATATGCTTTCTTATATTAAGGGCTTATACTCAATCCTCAATTTTATTTTTTTCTATCTTCAAAGAGTAAGTGATGTAATGCTAACTCTTTTTCACATGGCATGTTAGGATTAACTTCCAAAAAAACAGAAACACACACACACACACACACACACACACACACACACACACATGAGTTTCACTGGAATTCCAAAAATATGATAATTTTGCCAAATAAATGGAAGTTTATTATATCTTGTTTATGACCAGTCCACTTAAGACAAACCAATGATCCCACCCTATTGACTCTTGAATTTCAGTACCATGGACAAAGACGGAAGGAAAACAAATAACCTCAACCCCCAAAAGCCTACAGTCTGCTGGGGAGTCAGCTACAGGAACAATGTCATAGTGTACCAGGTAATGAGGAAACCAGGAATAAGGAGCACCTAACTCTTCCTAAAGAAGATGGTATTTACTCTGACACAGTTCACAATCTGGTAGGAGAATCAAGAATATAAACAACAAAATAAGAGATGTTAATAAGCAAATTTATTTACAAATTACTGGAAGTCAAAGGAAGGAAAAATGGACTTAGTCTAAGAAAATAAAGCAAGGTTTCACAGAGAGCATGGCATTTGATATAGGCCTTGGTGGAGAAAGAGTGAAGTAGAAGTAATTGACAGCACAGGTCTCGTGTCCCAGTCTACTGAATAAAGGTACTAAAAACTTGAACTTTACTTTTGGTTCACAGAAACTTGAAGTAAATGATCATGAACCTATTGTATTTGTTTTGAACCAATTACCTGGAGGAGATGGGCAGGAAACCCTGTAGCCAGAATCTCTATAACAGTTAGCTGGTGAGTAGGAGACACTGGGTGAAAAAAAACACTCTTCAGTATGGCTATCACATTTTTTGAACGTTGCAGAATCCTCATTCACTTAAATGGAATTATCCACAGTTGTGCATATGAATGGCAATTTCTGGGAAGACAAGAATTCTCCAGAACCATTTGGGGTTATCTCCTTCTTTATGTAACTATTGCCAAAAGTGGTTGTACACTTGGCCATTAAATAATCTTACTCTAATGTTCCAGATTTTTCTGTCCTTGTTTCAAGTCTTTCTGCAAACTCTTATCTGTTTTCTTTCAACAATTCCATCCAACTAAGCCTATTTTAAGAAAAACACCAACACTTTGTACTGGATGTATCAGGGGTTGTGTTTTTGGGTGGAGGCAGCCCACTATCTAAACCCCATGTTTGGACAGATGGCCATTGTGTCTTGGTGAGAGGTAGGGTTCCACCTACTGCCACAGAAACCAAAATGCCAGATACTTGCTCTCCCAGAGCCATAGAAAGCTCTGCCAATCAGATGCTTCCCCAGTCCACTGAATCTTTAGCTAGTGAGGCAAAAAAAGAGACAATTGAGAATTATTGCTGGTGGTGGGAGTGGGGGTCAAGTGGGAAGATGGTGGTGATGAGGGCTTCGTGAGTGATGTCCAGCGTCAAGCCAAGAGTGTAGCAACACGCTGCACTGACAGCATGAAGGTCATCACTTTAGCTTGGGTTCTAACTTTCCATCTTCCCCTGGTTCCGACCTATTTTTCCAATCCAAATTCTCTATCCTTCTTTTTATCCTGTCAACTGCCAGGTAGGTTTCCAACACTATTTTCTTAAAGGCAGAATTGATTTCTGTCACAATGAACCCTGACTGACACAGTTTTTCCTAAGTAACAGAATGTATAGAGTAATTGTATCTTGTAGTATTTCTAATTGGACAACTTTTATGGGAAATCCATTTTAAGAATGTCCTAATAATTGTTAAGTGACAGCTGATGATATGCCAATGGAAAAATGTCTTTATGATTGAATATGAAGAAAGATATCAATACATTAATTTGAATAGCTCACATGGACATCCAAACCCAAGGGGATAAACTTTCACTATACTTGGCAATGGTAATGCTTGCTAATTATAACCAGAAATGGCTAGTTATTGGATATAACCATTTCTCCAGTTGAGAACAGTCAGAGGAAGGAATAAAACGAGGAGATGGGAAGGGCAGTTTCTTAGCAGAAAGATTGAACTGAAAAAGAACCAGAGTACAACAAAAAGGAATTCATCCATTAATTTATTCATTCAAAGAACATTCAAGGAATGTTTAAGCACTAAGTGAAGAGAGACACAAAGAGAACCAAAGAGGAGTCCAGCTCTCACGAAGTGTATGAGAATATAGACATGTAAAAACGTATTATAATGGTAAAAGGCTACCAGAGTTACCTGTAATATTCCATAGGCTTGCATATTAGTTTTCTATGCTGCATATTAAATTACCACAAACTCAGAGGCTTAAAATAACTCACTTTTATTATCTCATATTTTCCACGGACAAAGACGGAAGGAAAACAAATAACCTCAACCCCCAAAAGGATGGGGCAGGGGAAATGAGAAGGTATTAGTCAAATGGTACAAAGTTTTGGTTATGCAAGAAAAATACATCTTAGAAACTACTGTACAACATAGTGCCTATAGTTAATAATATTGTACACATTAAAAATTGCTAAGAGGGTAAATCTCTGGTTAAATAATTATTATTGGATAATAATAATAGTAAATAGATAAGAGGAAAAAAAAGAAAAGAATTTTGGTTTCCTCTTAAAACTTTCATTTTGTTCAAAAGCATATACTAAAAAGTTTAAGAAGAGTCATTTTAATCTTCCAACTAGCTTTATTGCTTATTCAACTTGGCCCAAAATTAATCTGGAAATTACTTTACATTGAATAGACTGAAAGTGATTACACATACATACACACATACTCACACACATACACAATCACACATCAAAAAGCCTCATATCTGAGAATTACCAACTTAAGGTAATTGGGAACAGTAAAGTAGTTTCCATTCTACTGTGGTTAGAATTTACCCAGCACAAGTACTTGCTGTTTAAATATTTATTAACGTGTTTAAATATTAAATAGAAAACCTCTCAGATACTAGACGTGCACTAAAACAAATTGGAATTGGCTTCTGAGTTTCAACATTGATATTCTCTTTGGGAACAACTGACAAAAAGAAAACTTAATGACAAAAAATTGTACTCAGGGATGTCCTCAAAGCCAAAAATTATATTTATATTGTGTTTATTAATAACTAAAAATCTAGGGAAATTTATATATTCTTATTCCTCAATTCAGCTAAATGAAAACCTAAGATACTTTCTTATTCTTGGACTAAGCTGTTGAGGAATGCAAGTAATATGTACACAGTTGGGAATTATTGTCTTCTCTTTTTTGGAGATAAAAAGATTCTTCAGATTTTGGTGGAGGTTTTTTTTTTGGTATTTTTTTTTTTCTGAACATAAAGTTGGCATTTGAAAAGAGTATATTCTGCCTATATAACAGGATTTATTGAATTTAGAAGGTTAAGTAGTTGCCTTTCATATTTTGGATAAAATATCATACTAATAGTTGCTCATTTTTCACACCTTAATATGTTTTTTTACTAATTCTATCCTTAAGGTGATAAACAGCTTTTTTCTTTCCTTTATATCTAGATGAATATCCAGGCAGTGTCCATATTTAATCATAAATGTGAGTCATGGAATGAATACGAATAAATTACAGGGCTAGAAATAGATTTTTTCTATTACAGTGCAATTAGAAAAGAACTCTTAACAATCTCAGTTTTAATTCAAGTCTATGCTAATTCCAAGGTATAAGTGGTCTGGTGTGCATTAATTTCTTGCCCTAACTCTGACTTCTCATTTTTAAAACATAGTGATAGTTTTTCACAATATTCTTGTGCTGTCAGGCAGCCCATCTTATTGATACACATTCAAACACAAATGTATGCCTTACTTTTTAGAATGAAAATTAATTTGTAAATCTTTCTTATTGCTTTTCAATTTTTCCAGGTATCTAATAACAATTCTAGAAGACAATCACTACCTGCTAAGTATCATGTCATATATGTATATATATATATATATATACACACATATATACTTATATATATACATATACACATATATATACACACACACACACATATATGCAAATATATATATTGCAAACTTTCTGAAAATGTTTATTTTTATAAGTTTATTTTCTTAATAAGCAGACACAGCAGTTGGGGATATATGAAATTATGGAATTATTCTTAGGAAAAAATCTGTTTGTCAACAGAATTTGACAAAATTTTAGAAATTTTTTAAAAATTAAGATTCATTCACAGTTGGGTTTTTTGGGTTTTTTGTTGTTGTTGTTGAGACTTTAGAGAGCCCTTTCAGACTTTATGAAGTAGTTGAAAATTACACCTTTATCTTGTAATGCACTATTGATACTGGTTCTGACTAAACTATTAATGTTGTATATTTACCTGAAACACTTTGAAAACAAATACAAGAGTGGAAAAAAAGATCCATGGCATATTACCTCTTCTCAAGAAGAATTATGCCTTAATGCAGACTGTACACCTATGCAACTTTTCCTGCATCAAAGTCTGTTGTTGTTTATGATTGGAAATAACCATTCAAATGAATTCCCATTCAAAGATTCAAAGGATATTTACATTAGTCAGACACTGGCTGATGTTCAAGGACAAATAAGAAAAAGAGTCCTTGCTGTCAAAAAGCTTATTGTCTATAAAAGCAAAAACACATGTTAATACAAGTGATATAGGTACAGTGATATGAGTATGTTCAGGGTAACAAGAACAGATGTGATCACTTCTAATGGGGAAGATCAGTGCAATGGACTGAATGTTTGTGTCCCCCAGTGAAATCCATATGTGGAAATCCTAATCCCTTACGTAGTGATTTTAGGAGGTTGGCCTTTGGAAAGTAACTAGGTCTTGAGGGCAGAGCCCTCAAGAATTAACTAACCCTCACGAATGGATTAGTGTCCTTATAAAAGGGACCCCAGAGAGCTCTCTCGCCCTCTTTCCCCCATACGAGGACACAGTGAGAAGTCAGCAGCCTGTACCCTGGAGGAGTGCCCTCACCAGAACACAACCATGCTGCCACCCTGATCTTGGACTTCCAGCCTCCGGGACTGTGAGCAAAGAAACCACTAGGTGATTTATGCCACCCAGTCTATGGTGCTTTGTTACAGCAGCCAGGACATCTTCATTGCCACAGTAACACAAATTGTGTCTCAAAATGGATATAAGTGCTCCCCAGGTAAATGGATAGAGCCGCACAAGCGAAGGCACAGAAGCCTGAAGCATCGTGTGCTTTCTGGGAACCCCAAGAGTTTTGGTTGGCAGCATCAGGGCTTGGTGGGGTAAGAAGAGAACAGCAGGAGTTAAGGCTGGGAAGGCTGGCAGAGGCCAGATAATGTAGAGTCCTGCACCACGCAAATAAATTTGCACTTGTAAGACTTTATGTTGTCTGTCACTTGTTTTTGATGTTTTAAAAATTGCTTCTTGAATTGGAGCTCCTTTTCCTAAGAAATATCATGTGGAAATCCAATGTATAAAAATATATATAAGACGGGCCTCTCTGATTAGGTGTGTGTGAGGTACCCAGGGTCACTGAAGTACACAAAGACCTGTTTAAAATGCTTTTCACATAAATACGTCCATCCAACAAGCAAGCACCTAAGCACCTTGTCTTGTGTATGTTGAGAATGGCATGTCCACTCAGACCTTTGCCAATAGGGTAAAGGATTTTAGTCTTAGTTCTATATATATATATATATATATATATATATATATATATATATATAGAAGAATATCTGGCACATGGTAGGTGCTCAATAAATACTAGGGAAATGATTTACTTAACAGAAGGATAGAAGCTGAGGAAAGGACCTGTGGCTTTTGAACCCAACTCTTTTTTTTTTTGGCTGTGCTGCACAGCTTGTGGGATTTTTAGTTCCCCAACCAGGGATGCAACTCAGGCCCTTGGCAGTGACAGCATGGAGTCCTAACCACTGGACCACCGGGGAATTCCCCCAACTCTTCTTTTTTTGGAAAAAATAATGATAGTGAAAATATCACATTTAAAAGAAGTTTTATTGAAGTATAATTGATTTACAATATTATATTAGTTTTAGGTATACAGCATAATGATTCAGTATTTTT